>NC_092333.1:551568750-554480000 GCF_046630445.1 Rutidosis leptorrhynchoides | reverse complement strand
TGAATTCTCAGCCCAAAAATATATATTGCAAAAGTATTTAATAAAAAGGGATCAAATGAACTCACGATACGATATTTTGTAGTAAAAATATGCATACGACTGAACTGAACAATGCATGGTTGGCTTCGGATTCACGAACCTATATCAGTTATATATATATATATATATATATATATATATATATATATATATATATATATATATATATATATATATATATATATATATATATGTATATATATATATATATTAAAACACATAATAACAATTAACAAGTTTATATATTAATGTATATATTTATTAATATACTTCTTATATTAATAATTTATATGTTGTATAAATAAATTATTTATATTTATTTTATATATTAAATCAATAATTGATATTTATATAATAGATAATAGATTCTTATTAAAGTATTTTAATTAGGATATAATATATGTTATTTATTATAAATATTATATATTAATGCTTGAAAATATTATATAATGTATTAAAATTAATATTTATATATATGCTTCAATTTAAAATATATTTATATATTAATTGTAACTTAATTATAATAACATTTATTATACAAACTAGTATCTAATATTAATATATATGTCAAATATATTTTTATATAAATGTCATTTATTTATTAAAATAATATTTATAATACTAAAATAGTGATAATAATAATAATAATGATAATAATATTAATAATAATAATAATCTTAATGATAATTTTTATACTAATATTAATGATAACAAAGATAATAATGATAATAATGATAACTTTGATAACTATAAAAAATAATAATTTTACTAATAATGATATTAATAATAATAATACTTATATTAATATTAATAACGATAATAATATTTATAAACATGATAATAATCCTAATATTAATGATAATAATAATAATAATTTGCATTATTTTCATAATAAATAATAATAATAATAAGAGTAATAGTAATACTACCTCATTTTCGGATCACCGTTTATTCTAAAATCACATAAGTTCTAATTAAACTTCTCTAACTAATAATCGAAACGTCCAACGAGTATTAAAATAATTAAATAATTATATTTAATATACTCTATATATATCTATATATAAATTTATTTTAATAAAAATTTAATTATATCATACATTATTTTAAGTTATTATATATACATATATTTATATTTATATGTATGCACATTTATTTACAAATAATGGTTCGTGAATCGTCGAAAATGGTCGAGGTTAAATGAATGTAATGTAAACAGTTCAAAAGTTTTGAGACTCAGGATAACAGGCTTTGTTATCGTGTCAAAAATATGAAATAATATATAGATTTGAGTTAAAATTAGTCGAAACTTTCCGGGTCGTGACATTTAGAAACTAAAACAGTTTCCTTTATGATGTAATATAGATAGTACGAAGAGATAAATAATCTCAAAAAAGAATAGTTATGAATATATCTTCAGAAATATCGAAGATATTTATAACAAAAGATACGATGATATTTTAAAATTTTAAAATATCTAAAATTAAGAGATGATGCAGAAACTTTGCGCAAGGATTTAAAATAGGCAAGGCGCAAGATATTCGCTAAAGATTTCAGCAGATACTGAATCATCTGGATTCTGTAAGTACAGGTTTTGTCCTTGTGATTTGTTCACAGTCTCCTTCATAGTTTGCTCAATCCATTTTTCAGTACCAAATTTTCTATTGAGCATTTCCAACACTCCATTCTTTATCATCAACTTTTGGCCATAAGACCATCTACAACTTTTGTTGCTTCATTAGCATTCGTATCTGAATTATTGGTTATCAATCCGAGGTGTTTTTAAGAATTTCGAAAGCTTTGAACGCAGGTTATAATCGTCAAGATATATACGATTGTTTAAGATGAAATCAAGTGGCCAACTCAAAGAAATGTTTAGTTTCATATATTATAATCAATATTTTAATACCTTTTAATTGTCGAATGTTAATAGTCCAATGTTAGTAGTCCATAGTTAGTAGTCCACAGTTAGTAGTACGTATATAGTTCAATATATAATCTTAGAATTAATAGACGTATTGTATACGTATTGCATAACTATTGTCTCAATTAATCAAGATTATATTATATTGTCTCGGGATTAACCAAGACTAGTATATTATGACAGTATTTAAATGAAGATATTTAAAGTGCGTAAAATAAATAACAAATTTTAAATGACGATAAATAAAATTGCGAGTATTAAAATTGCGATAATTAAAATGACAATAAATAAAATGTAATAAGGAAATAATCACAACGGATATAGGAAAAGTTAGCTAGGATTTGGTTAGTAGAAATTTAAAATTTTACGTAGTTAATTAATTGGTTACTAATCAATTTTATTTTGTCCATTATTTTCTTCATTATTCCACTTGTCAAATCTTGACTTGGATTCTGATTGGTAAAAATTCGTATATGAAATCGAATTGGAATGAAAATGGTTATTCGTGGATGAACGGATACGTATATCTGTAGTTATAAGTAGGATAGTAAATGACTGTTGAATTGGATTTGAAGAATGTACAGTGTAACATGTTAATGTGAAATCTAAATATTATTCGGGTATTACCTATCCGTTAAAATATTTTCACCATTAACAATTTGTACAAAAGAATTTTTAATTATAATATTTATGAAAATATACCTACATATGTTTTTTCTTTAGATGTAATCATGGATTTAATGAGTTAATATAATATTAATCTCATCTGATTTTCGGTTAGGACTAGAATAAGTAATCCCTTAAACTTTTAGAAATCACATATTCTTCGCAGAATATTTCTCCAATGAAGTTATGACTCAATACTTCATCGTTCATTATTGTTGGTACTCCTTGGTATCTATGGTGCATGTGACGTTGATGCTCGTAGGACAGATTGTGATGTTGAGGCGGGTGATGTTGATGGTACAGTTGTTGATGCTGGTGGTACTGTTGGTGTCGGTGATGCTGCTGGTGCTTGTAAGTTTTGCACCATATTCTCCAAAGTCATTACTCAGGCGTGAAGCTCGTTGAATTCTTCTATTACTCTGGAATGATTGGCTGTTAGAACGAGCGGATGAATAAGGCTTTGAATTTGAGATAGTATATAATCATGGCGAGATATTCGGGAAATGAGGGTGAAAATGGTGTTTTGGACTGGTTCACCAGTAAGTGCTTCAGGTTCTTCGCCAAGTGTGCAGGTTGGTGGGTGGAAAGGATCACCTTCTTCTCGTCTCCATTGATCAAGTTGACTAAGAACCCATCCCCAATTCACCCAGAGTTGATGATGGCCGATTGGTTGATCCATTCCGATTACACTGCTTTCAGAGCTCGAGTGGAAATCCTTATCGGAATAGCTGTCGGAATCCAAGGAATTTGAACTAGTTGCGAGTTCCATCTTGTACGGTCAGATAAAGGATTTTTCGATATGAAATATATTATAGGACTTAAATTGGTATCCTTCAATACCTAATTTACATATGTATATGTAATACCAAAATTCCATAGATTATGGAGGAATCTTCGGAAACTGTCAGACAAAGTTTATAGTAACAGATACGCTAAGATATGAATCTGTCTATACACTATATATGCAATAAATGCAGTAAGACGTGTCTAGACTTAGGAATGATAAGAAGGTAATTTTTCACTGGTAATGATAAACAAAACTTATAATATGCAGCTAAGGTCGAAGTCCAGAATCGCTAATGCATTCTAACGACTATCAGTTAGACACACTAATGTAAGACCTGGTTCGCTAAGACCACCGCTCTGATACCAACTGTGATAGCCTGTCCTAATCCACCTGGATGAACGCATCAACATTTGGTCCCATTGCGAGGTACTGTCCTAAATATGACCTGAACGACTCCAAATAATATCTTTAACATGAGCAAATGCACAACAAAAGATTTCTTTCATTCCTGAGAATAAACATGCTTAAAAGTGTCAACCAAAAGGTTGGTGATTTCATAGGTTTATCATAAACAATCATTTCAATAATTTTAATAGACCACAAGATTTCATTTATAAACAACATACACAAATTCCGTGTATAAAAATCATTCATATGATAAGTTGCCTGGTAACCGACATCAACAAGACGTCAAAGTAATATCCCCCAGCATACAGGCCGCACTCTATATACTAATTATTCGAAGTACTAAAGCATTCCATTTTCCAGAATGAGGGGTGTTAGTGCCCGTAGATATACCTTTAGGATTCGCGTCAATTAGGGTGTCTGTTCCCTAATTCTTAGGTTACCAGACTAAATAAATAATAGGGATATCCGGTATAACAATTTCATCATAGAATTTAGTTAAGTACTTGTGTCTATTTCGTCAAACATTTATAAAATCAGCGCATGTATTCTCAGCCCAAAAATATTTATAGCAAAAACATTTAAAAGGGATAAATGAAACTCACAATACGATATTTTAAAAATATGCATACGACGATACTGACAATTGCAGGGTTGGCCTCGGATTCACGAACCTATATCAAGTATATATATTAACACATTATAATATAAATCAATTAAGTTTATATATTTTGTTACGTATTAAGATTAATATTTTTATATATAATTTTATTAATACTTATAATACATTATGATACGTATTTGATATTTAATTAATGTTATATCAATAATATTAGTTAAAACATAATTTTATGTAATATTAGTATACTTTATGTAATATATATATATATATATATATATATATATATATATATATATATATATATATATATATATATATATATATATATCTTTTGTTTTATAAAATTAATAATTGTAGTAATACTAGATTAAGGATAATAATAATAATGATAGTAATAATAGTAATTTTAATAAAAATTATAGTTTTACTAATAATGATAAAGTAAAAATGACAGTCTTAGCAAAAATAATATTTTTAATAATAATGGTAAGTTTAATAATAATTATAGTTTTAATAAAAATTTTAATGATCATATTAATAATAATAATAGTATAATACTAGTAATAATAATGATAGTAATAATATTACTAATAATTATAAAATAATACTAATAATACTTAATACTAGTAATAACAACAATAATAATAATATTAATTAAATTAATGATAATAACAATCATATAATTAATACTAGTACTAATAATAATAATAATAATAATAATAATAATAATAATAATAATAATAATAATAATAATAATAATAATAATAATAGCTACCTCAAGAATAGGCCATATTAACAAAATAACGCCTTAGCCCGGGCTCGAACCCACGACCTCTCGCTAATCCGACAACTCCCCACACTCCTCTGTTCCGTTTTATCTGAATAAATCAGATTCTAATTAAATATAAACCTCATTTTTCTGCTTTCTAATATCTTCTTCAAAGACAACCCATAACTATTCATTGTTATACATCATTAACTATCATCATCAATCCTTCATCACTTACATCATTTAGTCGAGTTTTATCATAATAAACGTCATCATCATCATCAAAATAATAACAGCAAAATCTCACTATTTATTATGGTTTTCTTCTTGCATCATCAATATCTTTTTCTGCTCTTCATAATCATTATCGTCATCATCATTCATGGTGTACTCGTTTGTTTAAAACAGAAAGAAACAAAGTAGCAGCTCATTGAGCTGTAACGAACAGGAACAGGAAACAATATGGCTTTTCAAGGGGGTGTTCAGTTTGACTGTGGTGGTTTACGGTGGTGTTAATGATGATGATGGTGTTCCGGTTGAAGAAGAAACAAGAAAGAAAAAGTAGTAGTCAACAGCTCGATGGAAGCATGGTTATGGTGGTGGTGATAGGTTGTTCACGATGATGGTGGTGATTGTTTGGGTTTCACGACATGGAAAACAGTAACAGTAGCGTAGTAGCAGCAATTAACGAAAGGGGTGGCGATTGTGATAGTGTTTGACGGCTGTAACAACACAGGCAGCAGGTGGTGAACGGTGGTCAATGTGGTTTGATGGGTGACTCGATGATGGTGCTCATGGTGATCTTGTTTTTGTGTGGATGATGGTGTATCATACATATATATATATATATATATATATATATATATATATATATATATATATATATATATATATATATATATATATATATATATATATATATATATATATATATATATATATATGTGATATAGTATAATTTAATAATTAATATTATTAATATAATAATAAAAGGACAAAATTTCATTCATCGTCCCTGAACTTTACATCAAATTTGACTCCATGTCATTTTTATTTTTTCTTTTTTATGCATTCCCCGTCCCTAATGTATCAAAAATCTACATCCCTCGTCCTCCCGTCTACTTTCTGTCAAAACCAGCCGTTACCTCTTATCACATGTATATCATGTGGGGGTATTTTTGTCATTGTTTCGTCTTCTTCATATAAACCCCCAGTTCTTTCTTTTTTTTTATATATATTTTCCAGAGCTCTCATAATCATCAAAATCACCACCTACTGACAAATTCACGAATCGAGCAATAGATCTATGTTCACTCAATTCAGGTAATAAATCAATAGCTTGAATTCAAATTTATGCAATTTATATTTCTAAATATGTAAAATATGTAACTAATCGACGTATTTATGTTCAATTGTTCATAGATCTGAAATCGGCGAATTGCACAGGTATATGCTCGCTGAATTGATTCATTTCACTGAAATCAACAACCTTATGCTCAGATCTGACAAAAGCACTTGTGGTATATGTACAACAAGAACAGTTTAATAATAGCAGCCGAAGTGGTCGGCGAAATCATCATGATTTGTTTAAAGATATTAATTGCCGTACTTTTCAATCCAGGCCGAGTTTATTATAATAATATTATATGTCTACTTCATCTGAAATTATGGATTCTGGTAGGTTTTTCGGTCAACACATGCCGGTGAGAGCACCGAAGAGGTTAAGTTTTTCTCAAACTTGTAATCTTTTTTTCTCAATATTTGAAAGAAAACGGCAGTTTCCCGGATCTAACGCTCGGTAAGCTTTTTATTTTGATTTTTGTATTTTATTAAATAAAATATGAAGTTAGAATGACTGAAATTAATAAAGATTATAACTTTTTGGTTCTTTATATTGTTTTATGAACAAAGCTTTGAACTTTTATACGTGGGTATTGTTTTCTTGAAAACAAGACTGAATTTTTGTTGTCGATTTATCTTTTTTAGGTAGGAGGGTACCACCATCAACTGCCACCATGAATTTGTTTCTGATGACTGAAACTTCACGCGTCGTACAAAACGAGAAGGACCAGCCAAAATCCATGACTAAGTTTTATAATGGCCAGGTGATGGTGTTTAATGATTTATTTGTTATTAATTGTCGTACTTAAAACCCATATTTGTTATCCAGAATTAGGGATTATAATTTTGTATGGATTTATAATTTGATTTTATTGTCATTCATAATTTTGTAATTGTAATCGATTTATAATTTGATTTTGTTATCATGAATTAGCGAACTTTTAATTAATTTTATTTACATTTACTGTATAATTTATTTTGTTTTGTATACATTTATAATATAATTTGTTTTCTTGATTCTATAAAATATAAAATTAGGGTTCTTGATTTTGGGGATGATGAACATGAAATGAAGAGGATGAGGGTGAAAAGATAAGTTATATAAAAAAGAAAAGAAAAAGAATTAAAAGACTAAAGTACCCTTACATGATTTTCACATGACTAAACAAACGGTTGATTTTGACAGAAAGTAGATGGGAGGACGAGGAATGTAGATTTTTAATACATTAGGGATGAGGAATGCACAAAAAAAAGGACATGGAGTCAAATTTGATGTAAAGTTCAGGAACGAGGAATGAAATTTTGTCTAATAAAAGTAATAAGTTAGGAAGTGGAAAACGTGTGAGATTTAAACAACCTGCAACATATATCTATATCTCCAATTTTGTGAAGAAGTGTAACGACCCGCACTTTTTCGATCATTCTATACTTATAAGATTAATATTTACATAAATTAAACCTTGCCAACATGATAAGCAATCCAAATTGTCGAGACTTATATTTCCGAAAAGAGTTTTACACAACGTTTGACCGTCTAGTTTGACCGATGATATCACGAACTATACAATATATGATAATTATACGTTTGTTTATATAAATGTATATATACATATTTAACATGATTAATAAATGTTTTAATACCTCATTTTATATTAATAACAACAAGTTATATGTGTATTTTGAAACTACTAACTTAAGTTTTCAAAACGATAACTATACGTAACGTTATTTGACATAAATACTTAAGACATATAATGTTTATACATATATTGTATAAGTAATGTATTTAATCACTTTTAAGAACTTAAATACATAAAATCATATAAGTGTATTCACAAAAGATAGCTATATTTGAATCCTCATTCCATTTTTCACAAAATTTCTATACGTATACCTAGAGTATTTGTACTCGTATCATACCAAGCTTCTATACGTATTTACTATTGGTATATACACATCAAATCACCACCTAACCAGCCCTTATTCATGCCTTATGTATAAGGTAATTACTTTTGAATCATTGCAAGACTAATTACAAAAATACAAACTAGAATTTTGTCATGTTATCCTTAAAGATCACATTTTTAGGAGTATATATGTATCATCATTTTTGATTCATTTTTACTTCAATCTCTTAACTAAAAACACACACTCTTTCTTACTCTCTAAACTCCATAACAATCCAGCAAAGTTCCATAAAGATCTAGCTTCAAAAACCATACTAAAACACCATAAGAAAACCATACAAAAACACTTCAAGAAAACCTTCCAAGAACACCAACTTACTTCCAATCTTTCATCCACTTCCATCACCCTTTTGATTCTAGCTTCTTACTTCTCTTTTACAGCAACTTCATCCAAGGAACTTGAGGTAGAATCTATGTTCATAACCTTATTCGATTCATATATATATATAGCTATCATATTTTGTGGTACAAAAGTTTAACAACAAGAACATAGTTTGAATGTTTTCAAACTTGTTTGCAAACTAAATAGATCCTTCTAACTTAACTTTTAAAATACTTCAAGACATGTAACATAACTTATTTATATGTTAATTTAACAAGGTAAAACTTGGTTTTTCAAAGTATAAGTATTTTTGGAAAAATGGTCATTAAATGATTTTGTTGTAACAAAAATGTTTAACTTCATATGTTTCACTAAACTTTCACCTATGCCGTATGATTTTGAATACAAACCAAGGTATTTACAGTTCATAGTCTTAAAGAAGAACTCGATCCAAGAAGATGGCAATTTGAATCAACGAAAACGGACTTGTAACGAAGAAACTATGACCGAAACAAAATTGGCTATCCTAGACATTTTCAACTTCGGGATTCATTGGAAAAATTTACATAAAATCACATACTTCTAAGATAACATGATATTTTATATATATGTACTCATAATTCAATTTCATATGGTTCAGGATCACCCGTAAGCAACACGAGAAGATTAATCATAAGATCCCATGTTTGTACGCAACACGTCATTTGACAACACCGGTACTTTATGTACGCAACACGTCATTTGACAACACCGGTACCGTGGGTCAAGATTAATCTCGACCAATACATATACGTTGGGGTTTTATTTATTTCGTTGGGGGTTTTATTTATTGCGGGTATATTAAACATCTAAAAATGAACCATTAAAAATTGAATTGCTAACCTCGGACAGCTAACTTCGGACTAAGGAAATATTCAAAGTATTAAAAGTATAACAAGTATAGATATATATAACGTTTGTTTTAAAATGAAAACATATTGATATATTATATATGGATAGGTTCGTGATATCAACCGGAAGACCGAGTCAAATTATATATATCATCAAGACAAGAGTGAGTATATAGTCCCACTTTTAAACTCTAAATATTTCGGGATGAGAATACATGTATTTTATGTTTTACGCTATGGACACAAGTAACTGAAAAATATATTCTACGTTGAGTTGTACCACTGGCATACTTCCCTGTAGCTTGGTAACTAATATTTACAGCGGTATTGTAAACGCGAATCCTGTTGATAGATCTATCGGGCCTGACAACCCCAATCGGACTGGACGACCAGTATTCAACGGTTGCACAGTACTTCGTTTTGTGACTACACTTGGTACGGTGTAGTAAGATTTCATATTAAAGGGAATATGCGACGTGAAAATGTTAAGTATGGTTACCAAGTGCTCAACCACTTAGAATATTTTTATTGAAATGTTTATATACGAAATCTTGTGGTCTATATATATATATTGCTGCGCACTAAACCTATATCTCACCAACTTTATGTTGACGTTTTTAAACATGTTTATTCTCAGGTGATAATTAAAGCTTCCGCTGCATTATGTTGAATCTAAGCAGGATCATGCGTACTCATATTTGTGTCAAAAATAAAACTGCATATCCGAGGACGTGTGTTGTAAAATATGCTAGAAATCGTGTTGTTATTATCATTTGTAAAGTTTGTAAGTCGAAGATTATCGTTAAACGATAATCATCTTTTTATTGTCTAAAGCTTGTAACAAAAATAATGGTTTGGTTTGTAATGTATAATATATGCAGTTTTCCTTTTTAAAAATGTCGCATATAGAGGTCAATACCTCGCAATGAAATCATACGTTATCTAACACGTTCTTATGGTTAAGGACGGGTTATGACATGTGGTATCAGAGCGGTGGTCTTAGCGAACCAGGTTTGCATTAGTGTGTCTAACTGATAAGTCGTTAGGATACATTAGTAAAGTCTGGACTTTGACCGGGTCTGATTTAAAAAAAAAAAAAACCATTGCTTATCACTGTTGGTTAAAATTTATATGTAAATATTATATAAGTACTAATGGGTTAGTTGTTGTGTGATAGATGTCGAGCTCAAAAATTGTTATCACAATCAACGACTCCGAATCAGAATCTTCAGATGGCGTTCCAGTCATTAACCTGTCCGATGACGAAAATGATATCCTTGGGGAAGACTCACAAATTCCGGATGAACCAACTATAGAGAACTCGGAAAGTGAACCCGAGGAGGAAAGTGAACCCGAGGAGGAAAGTGAACCCGAGGAGGAAAGTGAACCCGAGGAAGAAATACAGGAAATTACAAAAGACGAGTTCGAACTAGGAAAGAAACGAAAGGCTAATGAATTAGAAAATCCAAATCCCGAGTTTAATGAGAATGATGTGGCACCAATTCCACTCAACACTACCACCCCTATCCCCGCTATTCCTATTCGTTCTGTCCCGGCATCCAGTTCTTCAGTCCCACAGCCAAAATATAGGCAGACAGTTAGGATAAGCGTTAAGCAAATCTTTGTGTCTAAACGTCCTAGAAAATAGATCAAACGATGCGCTGCCGTATTAAACCATGGAATCACATAATGTTTTGTATAATATTATTAGTGTGGTTTGTTTAAAGTTTGATGTAAGCATATGTAAAATAGCGAAGTATGAAATGCAATAATTTTCCATGGTTAAGTATTATTTAGATTGTAGTAATTGGTTCTGTACTAAGCTATTAAGTATGAACATTAACGGGTAGGTACTACCCTAGATATAATTATAAAACGCTAATAAGAAGAAAAGGCTTTTATAATAATACCTGGTTCATATTATTAACAAGCTATAAATGTACTATAAATACACACTACATCTATAATATTCCATGTGAATAATTATTTTCTTTCATTAGGAAATGGCGCGATTGAATCGAATGACGGAACAAGAACTCGAGGAACTCATCAACCAGCGAGTGAACGACAGAATGTTATGGGTTGAGGCTGCAAGAGCTGCTGCAGTTAACCCAAATCCTCGTGTAGGATGCTCCTACAAGACGTTTCAAGCTTGCAAGCCCTCATCATTCAGTGGAACGGAAGGACCGATCGGTTTAACCCGATGGATAGAAAAGATGGAGACGGTGTTCAAAATCAGTGGTTATGATGAGAAAGACATGACCAAGTATGCATCGTGCACTCTACAAGATAGTGCACTCACATGGTGGAAGAATTATGTGAAGGCGGTAGGAGGAGATGTAGCTTATGATACTCCATGGGAAGAATTCAAAGCAATGATAATCACCGAGTATTGTCCAAGGAATGAGGTTATTAAGTTAGAAGATGAGTTACGAAGTTTGAAGGTGGTTGGTACTGAAATCACCAACTACAATCAGCGATTCATGGAATTGGTTTTACTATGTCCTGAATTGGTTCCAACCGAAGCACGGAAGATTGAAATGTACAAAGGTGGTTTGCCCAAGAAGGTCAAGGCAAACGTTACGGCGTCGAAACCTAAGACAATTCATGAAGCTATAACCATGGCGAACGAGTTAATGGATCAGGTCATTCTGGATAAGAAAGCATTCACTACTGAGGTGAAGGTATCGAGTAACAAAAGGAAGTGGAACGGAAATTATGATCGAGGTTACCAACAGCAATCTTTTAAGAAACCAGAAACCCCGAAAGGTGCGGGTAGCGGTTCAGGCTTTGGTTACAAAGGACAAAGTCCTTTATGCAACCGTTGTCACAAACATCACTTTGGTTACTGTAGTGTGTTGTGCACCAAATGCAATCGACAGGGACATCTTGCTGAAGATTGTAAGGCTCTCGTTACAAATGCAAATGGTAACAAGACTCCTGCCACCAACGCAAATAGAACTGCTTTGGCTAACATTACTTGTTTTGGGTGTGGAAAACAAGGTCATTATAAGAGCCAGTGCCCGAATCAGAATGGCGGACCTGCACGTGGAAGAGCGTTTGTTATTAATGCTAGAGAGGCACGAGAAGACCCGGAGCTTGTTACGGGTACGTTTACCATTAATAACTTATCAGCATCTATTTTATTTGATACTGGCGCCGATAGAAGTTATGTGTGTAGAAATTTTTACACTAAATTGAATTGTTCATCATTACCTCTAGATGCTAAGTACTTGATTGAGTTAGCTAATGGTAAACTAATTAAAGCCGATAAAATTTGTCGAGGTTGTGAAATAAATCTAGCCGGAGAAACGTTTAAAATCGACTTAATACCCGTAGAATTAGGAGGTTTTGATGTAATAGTCGGCATGGACTGGATGTCCAAAATAGGAGCGGAAGTTGTTTGTGCTAAGAAGGCAATTCGTATTCCTGGTAAGGATAAAATACCGGTGATGATTTATGGAGAGAAGGGTAATTCAAAGCTAAAACTCATTAGCTGTTTGAAAGCCAAGAAGTGTTTAGAAAAGGGATGTTACGCTATTTTAGCACATGTTAATAAAATCGAAAAGAAAGAAAAGTGCATCAATGACGTGCCTGTGGCAAGATATTTTCCTGAAGTTTTTCCGGAAGAATTGCCGGGATTACCTCCATTTAGATCGGTAGAATTTCAAATAGATTTAGTACCAGGAGCTGCACCAGTGGCTCGTGCTCCATATAGACTTGCACCGTCCGAGTTAAAAGAACTTCAAAGTCAGTTAAAAGAATTACTGGACCGTGGATTCATACGACCGAGTACTTCACCGTGGGGAGCTCCAATTTTGTTTGTTAAGAAGAAAGATGGATCTTTTAGGATGTGTATAGACTATCGTGAATTAAATAAGTTAACTATCAAGAATCGGTATCCACTACCGAGAATTGATGACTTATTTGATCAATTGCAAGGATCATGTGTTTATTCAAAAATCGACTTAAGATCGGGCTATCATCAACTACGCGTCAAAGAAGAGGATATTTCGAAAACTGCTTTTCGGACACGTTATGGTCATTACGAATTTTTGGTCATGCCGTTTGGATTGACGAATGCGCCAGCTGTATTCATGGACCTCATGAATCGAGTTTGTAGTCCGTACTTAGATAAGTTTGTTATCGTTTTCATTGATGATATTCTTATCTATTCCAAGAGTGAGCAAGAGCATGAAGAGCATTTAAGGTTGATACTGGAGTTGTTAAGAAAAGAACAACTTTATGCTAAATTTTCTAAGTGTGCTTTCTGGTTGAAAGAAGTGCAATTTCTTGGTCACGTTGTTAATAGCGAAGGAATTCAGGTTGATCCAGCAAAAACTGAAGCTATTGAAAAATGGGAGACTCCTAAGACACCAACGAAGATACGTCAATTTTTGGGTTTAGCCGGTTATTATAGAAGGTTTATTCAAGATTTTTCCCGAATAGCTAAGCCGTTGACAGCGTTAACGCAAAAAGGGAAGAAATATGAATGGACCTCGGAGCAGGAGAACGCATTTCAAATACTGAAAAAGAAGTTGACTACGACGCCTATTTTATCATTACCAGAAGGGAACGATGATTTTGAAATATATTGTGACGCTTCGCGACAAGGTTTTGGTTGCGTTCTTATGCAACGGAAGAAAGTTATTGCATATGCATCCCGACAATTAAAGATTCACGAGCGGAATTATACGACGCATGATCTAGAACTGGGAGCAGTCGTGTTTGCATTGAAGATGTGGAGACATTACTTGTATGGGGTTAAATTCACTGTGTTTACTGATCATAAAAGCCTTCAACATATTTTCGATCAAAAACAGCTGAACATGAGGCAACGTAGGTGGGTCGAGTTAATAAACGACTATGATTGTGAAATTCGTTATCATCCCGGGAAGGCGAATGTGGTGGCTGATGCTTTAAGCAGAAAAGAACGAGAACCAATTCGAGTTCGAGCAATGAATATAAAAATTCGCATGAACCTCAACTCACAAATCAAAGAAGTTCAACGAGAAGCACTTAATGAAGAAAACATAAAGAATGAAATAATGAAGAAGTATGAGAAGCAACTCGTTGTACGGGAAGATGGAATTCGATATTTTGCAAATCGTATTTGGGTACCGAAGTTGGGTGGATTAAGGAAGTTGATATTGAACGAGGCACATAAGACAAGATATTCGATACATCCTGGAGTTGGAAAGATGTACCAAGATCTTAAGACGCATTATTGGTGGCCTAATTTGAAGACAGACATTGCAACATATGTTGGGGAGTGTTTGACTTGTTGCAAAGTTAAAGCAGAACACCAGAAGCCGTCAGGGTTACTTCAACAACCAGAAATTCCAGAATGGAAATGGGACGGTATTACCATGGATTTCATCACGAAGTTACCAAAGACTGCCTGGGGATACGACACCATTTGGGTGATTGTTGATCGTCTCACCAAGTCTGCACATTTCTTGCCTATAAAGGAAACGGATAGAATGGAGAAACTATTACGATTGTATATAAAGGAAGTTGTTTCAAGGCATGGAATACCTATTTCCATTATATCCGATCGTGATAGTAGATTTACCTCAAAATTCTGGCAATCACTACAGGAGGCACTAGGAACTCGGTTGGATATGAGTACCGCATATCATCCACAAACCGATGGACAGAGTGAAAGAACGATTCAGACTCTCGAAGACATGCTCAGGGCATGTGTGATCGATTTTGGAAACGGATGGGATAAATATCTACCGTTAGCAGAATTCTCGTATAATAATAGTTATCATGCGAGCATTGGAGCTGCGCCATTCGAAGCATTGTACGGAAGGAAGTGTAGATCTCCTATCTGTTGGAATGAAGTAGGAGATCGACATTTAACTGGTCCCGAGATCATACACGAAACGACCGAGAAGATAGTACAAATCAAGGAGAGATTGAAAACAGCCCGCAGTCGCCAAAAGAGCTACGCCGATGTCCGAAGGAAACCATTAGAGTTTCAGGTCGGGGACATGGTTATGCTAAAGGTGTCACCTTGGAAAGGTGTAATACGTTTCGGCAAAAGGGGTAAACTGAACCCAAGATACGTAGGCCCGTTTAAGATCATCGAACGCATTGGACCGGTAGCTTATCGGCTCGAGTTACCGCAACAACTCGCCGGAGTACATAATACCTTTCACGTCTCAAACCTTAAGAAGTGTCTTGCAAAGGAAGACCTCACCATTCCTCTTGAAGAAATTCATGTCGACGAGAAACTACAATTCGTCGAAGAACCAATCGAAATCATGGACCGTGAAGTTAAACAGCTCAAACAGAGTAATATACCGATTGTTAAGGTTCGTTGGAATGCTAGAAGAGGTCCCGAGTTTACTTGGGAACGAGAGGATCAGATGAAGCAAAAGTATCCACACTTGTTTCTCGATGACGCAAAATAGGTACAATTTTAAAATTTCGGGACGAAATTTATTTAACGGGGAGGTAATGTAACGACCCGCACTTTTTCGATCATTCTATACTTATAAGATTAATATTTACATAAATTAAACCTTGCCAACATGATAAGCAATCCAAATTGTCGAGACTTATATTTCCGAAAAGAGTTTTACACAACGTTTGACCGTCTAGTTTGACCGATGATATCACGAACTATACAATATATGATAATTATACGTTTGTTTATATAAATGTATATATACATATTTAACATGATTAATAAATGTTTTAATACCTCATTTTATATTAATAACAACAAGTTATATGTGTATTTTGAAACTACTAACTTAAGTTTTCAAAACGATAACTATACGTAACGTTATTTGACATAAATACTTAAGACATATAATGTTTATACATATATTGTATAAGTAATGTATTTAATCACTTTTAAGAACTTAAATACATAAAATCATATAAGTGTATTCACAAAAGATAGCTATATTTGAATCCTCATTCCATTTTTCACAAAATTTCTATACGTATACCTAGAGTATTTGTACTCGTATCATACCAAGCTTCTATACGTATTTACTATTGGTATATACACATCAAATCACCACCTAACCAGCCCTTATTCATGCCTTATGTATAAGGTAATTACTTTTGAATCATTGCAAGACTAATTACAAAAATACAAACTAGAATTTTGTCATGTTATCCTTAAAGATCACATTTTTAGGAGTATATATGTATCATCATTTTTGATTCATTTTTACTTCAATCTCTTAACTAAAAACACACACTCTTTCTTACTCTCTAAACTCCATAACAATCCAGCAAAGTTCCATAAAGATCTAGCTTCAAAAACCATACTAAAACACCATAAGAAAACCATACAAAAACACTTCAAGAAAACCTTCCAAGAACACCAACTTACTTCCAATCTTTCATCCACTTCCATCACCCTTTTGATTCTAGCTTCTTACTTCTCTTTTACAGCAACTTCATCCAAGGAACTTGAGGTAGAATCTATGTTCATAACCTTATTCGATTCATATATATATAGCTATCATATTTTGTGGTACAAAAGTTTAACAACAAGAACATAGTTTGAATGTTTTCAAACTTGTTTGCAAACTAAATAGATCCTTCTAACTTAACTTTTAAAATACTTCAAGACATGTAACATAACTTATTTATATGTTAATTTAACAAGGTAAAACTTGGTTTTTCAAAGTATAAGTATTTTTGGAAAAATGGTCATTAAATGATTTTGTTGTAACAAAAATGTTTAACTTCATATGTTTCACTAAACTTTCACCTATGCCGTATGATTTTGAATACAAACCAAGGTATTTACAGTTCATAGTCTTAAAGAAGAACTCGATCCAAGAAGATGGCAATTTGAATCAACGAAAACGGACTTGTAACGAAGAAACTATGACCGAAACAAAATTGGCTATCCTAGACATTTTCAACTTCGGGATTCATTGGAAAAATTTACATAAAATCACATACTTCTAAGATAACATGATATTTTATATATATGTACTCATAATTCAATTTCATATGGTTCAGGATCACCCGTAAGCAACACGAGAAGATTAATCATAAGATCCCATGTTTGTACGCAACACGTCATTTGACAACACCGGTACTTTATGTACGCAACACGTCATTTGACAACACCGGTACCGTGGGTCAAGATTAATCTCGACCAATACATATACGTTGGGGTTTTATTTATTTCGTTGGGGGTTTTATTTATTGCGGGTATATTAAACATCTAAAAATGAACCATTAAAAATTGAATTGCTAACCTCGGACAGCTAACTTCGGACTAAGGAAATATTCAAAGTATTAAAAGTATAACAAGTATAGATATATATAACGTTTGTTTTAAAATGAAAACATATTGATATATTATATATGGATAGGTTCGTGATATCAACCGGAAGACCGAGTCAAATTATATATATCATCAAGACAAGAGTGAGTATATAGTCCCACTTTTAAACTCTAAATATTTCGGGATGAGAATACATGTATTTTATGTTTTACGCTATGGACACAAGTAACTGAAAAATATATTCTACGTTGAGTTGTACCACTGGCATACTTCCCTGTAGCTTGGTAACTAATATTTACAGCGGTATTGTAAACGCGAATCCTGTTGATAGATCTATCGGGCCTGACAACCCCAATCGGACTGGACGACCAGTATTCAACGGTTGCACAGTACTTCGTTTTGTGACTACACTTGGTACGGTGTAGTAAGATTTCATATTAAAGGGAATATGCGACGTGAAAATGTTAAGTATGGTTACCAAGTGCTCAACCACTTAGAATATTTTTATTGAAATGTTTATATACGAAATCTTGTGGTCTATATATATATATTGCTGCGCACTAAACCTATATCTCACCAACTTTATGTTGACGTTTTTAAACATGTTTATTCTCAGGTGATAATTAAAGCTTCCGCTGCATTATGTTGAATCTAAGCAGGATCATGCGTACTCATATTTGTGTCAAAAATAAAACTGCATATCCGAGGACGTGTGTTGTAAAATATGCTAGAAATCGTGTTGTTATTATCATTTGTAAAGTTTGTAAGTCGAAGATTATCGTTAAACGATAATCATCTTTTTATTGTCTAAAGCTTGTAACAAAAATAATGGTTTGGTTTGTAATGTATAATATATGCAGTTTTCCTTTTTAAAAATGTCGCATATAGAGGTCAATACCTCGCAATGAAATCATACGTTATCTAACACGTTCTTATGGTTAAGGACGGGTTATGACAAGAAGTCATAAACATAGTGCTCTTCAATCATAAATCATGGATGTACTATTCAAAAGAAACAAGTGAGGTGTTTGATAGAGACAGAAAATATAATGAAGAAAAGAATTGAGATGGTGGTGGGATAGATATCCATCTAACTGTCTATATACCTATATATAGATTATATATTTATAATAATAATAATAATAATAATTAATAATAATAATAATAATAATAATAATAAATAACATAATAATGAAATTAAAGTCATAAAGCGCATAGTAATTAAATAGTATTATTAATCAAATAGAATTCAGTTAGCCGTCACTTATTTGTCCCTTGTACCGACAGTTTTAACGGAAGTATTATATCGTGCTCCGTGGTTAATCAGTGGCGGATAAAAGTTCTTCAGAAAAAATTCCAAATTTTTACATTTATTATATTTATTTATTCTAGTCAATATTGTATTAAAACCGGTCAATAACTGTTTTAAATTATTAAATAAAAAAAATATTAAATCAACTGTCCGCGCTCGATCCCAGGTAAAATATAAAAAGTTCTATAATTTAACAAATAGCTCCTAAATACATTTTTAATAAGACTATAATTTATATAACTCATTTTCGGATCACCGTTTATTTTAAAATCACATATGTTCCTTCTTAACTCGTTTAATATCGCTCGAATGACAATTGAGTGTTACCGTCGATTACCAAAAAAATTCAAAATCATATATATATAATTAATATATTTCAATTACATATATCGATATATTTTAAATAATAATTATTATAATATCATATTTTATTATATATAATGTTATATTTAAATTATTATATATATTTATATATTTAAATATACACATATCTATTTACAATTAATTGTTCGTGAATCATCGAAAATGGTTGAAGGGTAAATGAATAAATGAAAACAGTTTAAAATTTTTGAGATTCAACTTAAGAGACTTTGCTTATCGTGTCAGAAATATCAAATCATATATAAAATTTGGTCCAAAATCAGTCGAAATTTTTCGGGTCTTGACAGCGGGGGGATGTTCGTGTTACGCACCCGCAATACGATAATAACACCTTGTTTTTGGCAAATGGAATAGAAGAAACGTGCAAAACCATACTAAAATTCTTAAATGCATTGAATCGACATCGGAATTAAAAATCAATTTCTATAAGAGTTGTGTTTACGGTCTCGGGGTATCCAATTCCAAAACTGAGAATATGGCAGCCTGGCTTGGTTGTGTAGCAGGCACACTCCCGATCACCTAACTTGGTCTTCCGCTTGGTTCTTCTATGAAGCAATCAAAAGCTTGGGACCCGGTTTTCGAGAAGTTTGGTAAGCAGCTTGCAGATTGGAAAGCTAGGTCATTATCATATGGTGGGAGGCTCACTCTAATTAAAGCGGTATTATCTAGTCTACATCTCTATTTTTTTCATTATATTTATGCCCACGTGTCATTGAAAAATTGGAGGGTTTGAGAAGACGTTTCTTTTGGGGCAGGTCCTCTGAGGCCTCAAAAATGGCATGGATTAAATAGGATTCATGTCTTTTGTCTCGTGAGTATGGTGGGTTGGATATTGCCCCTCTTGTTTTCAAAAATCGTGCCTTGCTTTCAAAATGGTGGTGGCGCTTTTATAATGAAAATGACTCGCTTTGGGTGTTAATTATAAAAAATATTTATGGTGAGGATGGGGGCTTAGTTTCGTCATTGTCTCCCCCTTCTTCTCGGGCCTCTTCCACCTGGGCGGGTATTCTTAAAGTGGGTAAAAATATTTTTATCGATAACTCTGCTTTTGCTGTAACAACCCGGATTTTTCCGACTACTTGATTATACTATTTACATGATTTAATAATTCCGACTTGATAAACAATGAATTTTAATAAGTCTTGAACCTCCGGAAAGAGTTTTACACAAGCTTTTGGTCACCCTTTTATTCCGACGATTCACGAACAATTATGTGTAAAACGACCCGGATTTTTCCGTTAATATATATGAGATTAATATTTACACAATTAAATGTTTCCAACATGTTAAGCAATCAAACTTGTTAAGACTTAATTAATTGAAACGGAATTTATGTAAACATTTGACCACCCTTTTATTCTTACGATTCACGAACGTCATAACTTGTATTAATTATATATATATATGTGTGTGTATATATATATATATATATATATATATATATATATATATATATACATATATATATATTTAACTTGATAATATGATAATTAAATATCTCATTAAGTATATTTACAAAGTATTATATATATATTTTCATACTACTAAATTAAAGAGTTTTTGAACAATACATATGTTACTATTTAAACGACGTAATTAACTTATGTTAAAAATGTATTTACATATAAAGTACTACGAGTGTAAATACATCCTTACAAGTATTAAATACACTTTATAATATAGCAATACATATAAAGGATAGCTATAATCGTATTTTCATTCAATTTCCTCAGGAATTCTACTCGCATTCATACGGTATTTTTACCCGTAATATACACAGCTTCTAGAAGTATTTACTATTGGTATATACCAATAGAAATCTGCAATTATTTGTGTAATATATCATCCATGACCTAATCAATTTAATATGTCATCCATGACATATTACATTTTAACTTATCTTAGATATTTTCACTAAAAACCAAATTTTCAAGTCTATAAATAAGCACAATTTCTAACTTATTTTTACACATTCATTTTCCAAATTTTACTCCCAATTTTCACACACACTTGCAAGAACTCTCTCAAGTTTTGTTCTACTACTTCTTTCCAACAACTTTACATTCTAAACTTGAGGTAAAAACTCTACTTCAACTCTTGTTCAATTCATATGTTTATAGATATCTATATAAGAGTTTATAAACTAGAACATAGTTTAGTTGATTCTAAACTTGTTTGAAGAACTAATCTAATATTTCTAACTTAACTCTAATAACACTTATTTATATGTATTATAATGTTATATTAAGTTAATATAAGAACTTATAACTTGTACATATGAAGAACACCTTGAAACTTAACATATATCGTTTAATCTCCATTCGGCAAAAAGCGAGCTGTTTTGGGTTGGGAATTAAAAACCTATCTTAGACTTTGAGTTCGAGGCTAAGACTTTGGAAATATGTTAATATATGTAAATAAGACTTCCAGTATTATTTTCATGATTTTAGACAAAATGGAAGTATTTTATCAAAAATCATATATTGGGTGGGTGCCGGGATTCTTCCAAATCTATCCACCGACATAGAAAGAGGGTAAAGCTCTAAAAATTACTACTTGGGATGAACTTTTCGAATTGGTTTTGAAAAATTAACTTCTTAAGGAATCCATAGCAATTTGATTCACTTTAAACGGAGTTGTAATGAATATTTGGCGAGCAAAAAAAAATCTGCTAAAATTAACGTTGTATGGACGAAATTTATATTGTAAAAACTATATTAACCATATCCTTGTTAACTTTTCCTATATCCTATATATATTGGGACATGTTATCATTAGTATAACAAAATATTATAATCTTAGTTAATTCCGAAATTGTATATATATATATATATATATATATAATAATCATGGTACATTCCATGACAATAAGTATACAATACATTTTGATAAATCCTAAGACAATACGTACACAATACGTCTTAGTTAATTCTAAGACAATACGTATACAATACGTCTCTGGGTTGATACAAAGACAATACGTATACAATACGTCGTGGGGTAATTCTAAGGATATATATATATACCGATTATTGGACTATTGGACATTTCAGACTATTTTGGACTACTAACAAAGGACTACTAACATAAAAATGTTAAAAATTAATATATAAGTATTCTATGAACTTGTTTTATTTTATTCACATGTCGTATTATTATCTGAATCATTATTATTGTTATAGGTTCGTGAATCCAAGGACGACGGCCATCTTTTTTATAAGCCGAAAACTTATTATTAATATACTTTTACTACCGTGAGTATATAGTCCCATTTTTAAACTCTACAAATATTTTGGGATGAGAATACATGTATTTTATGTTTTACGCCATAGACACAAGTACTTGAAATATATTCTACGTTGAGTTGTACCACTTTGCATATCTTCCCGAATAGCTTGGTAACTAATATTTACATGTTGTAAGAACATGTATACGCGAATCCTATTGATAGATCTATCGGGTTTGACAACCCCAACCAGGCTAGTTGCTCTAGTACCATAAACGGTTGCATAGTACTTCATTTTTACTACACTTGGTACAGTGTAGGGAGATTTCATAATAAAGGGAATATGCTACGTTAATTGTTAAGTATGGTTACCGAAGCGCTCAACAACTTATAGAATACTTTTATACACTTGCGAGTGTACATATATTTATAACTATGAAATCTTGTGGTCTATATTTATATCGATGCTAAACCTATATATCTCACCAACCTTTGTGTTGACTGTTTAAGCATGTTTATTCTCAGGTCCTTAAGAAAGTCTTCCGTTGTTGCATTATCTGAGCAAGCTTTGCATGGAGTCTCATGCTTTTGGTTAAATGAAGTATTGCATTCAATAAAACCTTTGTCATGTATTATATTCGATAATTATGTCATGTGTGTAGTATTTGGTAACCGATGTATCATGGGGATTATTTTTTAAATAATCGCCCACTTGTTTAAAACATGCATTATGTATAATAATGGTGTACTTTTTATGAAACGAATGCAATATTTTTCTAAAACGTATCATATAGAGGTCAAATACCTCGCTATGAGACCAATGAATAACGTACTGCGTTTATAGTAATATGGACGGATCATTTAAGTTGGTATCAGAGCGGTGGTCTTAGCGAACCAGGTCTTGCATTAGTGTGTCTAACTGGTAGTTGTTAGGCTGCATTAGTGAGTCTGGACTTCGGCCATGTCTAGATGTCAAAAGTTTTGCTTATCATTTCTTTTCGGAAATTACCTGTTTATCATCTTAAGTCTTGACGTGTCTTACTGCAATTATTGCATAGATAGTGTATAGACAAAATTCATATCTTAGTATATCTACTAAATCATATCTTAGCGTATCTGTTACTGTAAACTTTGCCTGACATATTCCGTAAAATCCTCCGTAATCTATGAAATCTTTTGTTCTATATATATAGATATTATATGTAATTAGAATACCATCCGATAGCCAGAAATCATTTCATATCGAAAAATCCTTTATTCAATCGTACGAAATGGAACTCGCCACTAGTTCAAGTCCCTTAGATTCCGATATGGAGTTTCACTCGAGCTCCGAAACCAGTGTGATTGGAATGGATCAACCAATTAGCCATCATCTATTCTGGATCAATTGGGGATGGGTTCGCAGTCTACTTAATCATTGGAGACAAGAAGAAGGTGATCCCTTCCATCCACCACATTTCCCTCTTGGCGAAGAACCTGAAGCACTTACCGACGAACCTCTCCGAAACACCATTTTCTCTCTCATTTCCAGAGTATCTCGCCACGATTATATACTATCTCACATTCTAGATCTTAATCATCCGTTCGTCCGAACCGACAATTATACCAGTGTAATAGAAGAAGTCAACGAGCTTCGCACTCGGGTAGTGGCTTTGGAGAATATGGTGCAAAGGTTACAAGCACCAGCAGCATCACCAGCATCAAAAGTACCACCATCAGCAACATCAACAGTACCATTACCACCATCAACAACAACATCCGCATCCCACACCTCAACGTCACAATCTGTACCTCGAGCATCAGTGTCATACGCACCATAGATACCAAGGAGTACTAATAAAAATCAATGATGAAGTATTGATTCATAACTTCATTGGAGAAAAATTATGTGGCGATTATGTAATCTCTAAAGTCTTATTATCTATTCCAACCTTAACCATAAATCAAATGAGTGGACCGAAATGATAGAAGGAAGAGTAGAAACCCTGACAAGAATGGTGCGTGGTTTACAAGCTAGACTTGTTATACAAGCACCACCGGTAGTACCACCAGCATCACCATCAGTATCACCAACACCGACAAAACCTGTAGCACTACAAGCTCCGCCAATTCCATAATCATCAACATCATCACAAATCAACAACGCGTATATTGTATAAATGAGTTATGAAGTATTAACTCATTCCCCCTGAAAAAAATTATATGTATATTTTATATATATATATATGAATTTTGAGATCAAAATATATCTTTCCGTACTAAGCTATTATGTATGAATTAAGTAAGGGTAGATACTACTCGGTTAAATTCATATTACTAATATGCTATGATGTACATCCTTCCTTAACAACTTAACCATCGTTAACTATGACCTCTGTTTAAACTCCATGAATTCCGTTTCATAATAAACTAAGTGTATTATTCAATTAAATGTTTGATTTTACACTTAGATATACTTGAAGCTTTCTAGAAAACATCATTCATATCTTACAAAGTTCACAAGAATTCACAAGCATCAACATACGTCACCAAGGAATGTCAATAAGAATAAATAATAAAATATTGATTACATTAGTGAAATACTCCGCGAAGATTATGTAATCTCTATTGTTTTAGAGATTATTCATTTCTAATTCCAGCCGAAAATCAAATGAGCTTAATTTAATATTAACTCATCAAATCTGTATTACATCTGAAGAAAATATACATATATTTTCATAAAGACTGTAATAAAAATTCTCATATACCAAGATATTACTTGTGAAACTTTTAACGGGTAGGTAATACCCGAGAGATATATAAATTCACAATTAATATATTACATTCTTCGATTTTGATTCAGCAATCATCAACTATACTCACTACTTTCACAACGATATACATTCTTTCAAAGAAATCAAAACAACCGTTCTCATCCAAATTCAATTTCATATTCTAATTTTAACAGATCAGAATCCAAGTCAAGACTCAACGGGAGACATCACTCTTAAATCTCTACATCTTTCAAAGCTATACTTTGACTTTAAAACTGTGCTAAAACATCACTTCTATTCATTAAACCCATAAAACAATTTTTGTGTTATTCAAAAATTCATTGCAATCTACATTCAAACCCTTCATGATTCTTGAAAACACCTCAATTAAGAAACAATCGAGATGATGATCCAACCACATGTTATCCACAATCATGCATCTGAAAAACTCCCGGAACCTAAGTAGAAGTTTAACACAAATTCGTGAGCCATTAGCATTGTTGTTGCCAAAAATAACCTTGCAATTCCTTTTCAAAGTAGCCAGTTTTGTCACGGCTCCAGCAAGTCAACTTTGACTTTTCAGTCAGATTAGCCGTATTATAACCTCAATATATACGTTGCCCTTTCGCCATCGTTACCAGAGCACCTTTTATATTCCACTATAATATCAGCAGATGTACCAGCAACTTCGGCTTTAGTCTCTCTGAAAAATATCTATATTATTCATGAAACCCCATCATGTACTCACCTACATCCTGTAACAATAATTTCCATACCAATTACCGAGAATCATCAATCATCAATCTCGAATTTCGCAGCGTTTTCACTTCAATTATATGTATACATATAATGTGTAACTCCTGGAAATTTTGATCTTCAATTCTGAATTTCTGAAAAGCACCCAGTCTACGAATCAATACCCTAAATTTTGAAAAAGTTGAATGAAGCAGCAGAAACTGTAGACAACCGTAACAGTCAAAAGTTTGATGATAAAGAATAGTGTGTTGGCAAAGCTCAGAAAAAGAGAAGGTTTGGAATTGGAAAACGGATTGAGCAAACCATGAAGAAGGCTGTGGACAAATCATAAAGACTAAATCTGCCTTCAAAGAATCCAAATGATTCAGTGTCTACTGAAGTCTTTAACGAATACCTTGCTCCTTACTCTCAACTATTACGGACAATATTCTTCATCATCCTCTGTTCTTAGATATTCTAAGATATCATCATATCTTTCATTATAAATATCTTCGATGTTTCTGAAGATATCTTCATAAATATTGTTATCCGAAATCATTTACCTCTTCGCGCTATCTGTGTTACATCATAAAAGAAACTATTTTAGTTTCTAAATTCTGAAACCTTCAAGTTTAAAATATGAATGTTTTTGAAGTAGTGTTGGGAACTGAAGCATGAGTTAGTATAATATAATGACACTTGATCAACGTGATTATATTACAGTAAGTCATGCTGAGTTTCTAAATGGAATGTGATGATTCACAGATCATAATGTCATCATGTGCCATGTTACACGACTCTTGCATTCTATTTAACCTCTAAAAAATATCAAGAAAATATTTTCTTGATGATTCGGTCTTTTCCAGATATTCTAGTAATTTGACAAATCAAATCGTGCTACTACCTTTCCTTTCTACTTTGTATATTATGATAATTCGAAACTCCATACCTACGAATTCTGGACCATTACTTGCGAAAAGAAAACAAAAGCATGAAGCTTCGAAATAGAAAGGGGGTATAAATCGCAGCAAATAGAAAAGACCGTTAACTGTAGATGTCAATGATTATGGAAAAACAGGAGCACGGACTCCGAAAAATAGGAAATATATAAGGCCCGACAACAATACATAAATTGCAAACCGTGTATATCAATATGTATTGCAACGAAAAGACACGGGAGAACTAAAAACACTATAAAACCAAGAGTATAGTAGAAGTGAATAGATTCTTCCTGCGGCAGATGAAAAAGAAGAATGACGGATATAAAAGTTAGGAGTATATCAAGGATTAGAACCGGATGGAGCATACTGACGAATGTTTTGGAAGTATGAATTAAGGAAGAAGGTATAGAAGATAAGAGATGTGTAACTAAGGAAACGAAGGGGGTGTTAATTTATAGCGATATATCAGACATAGCAATCGAGGCAGATTACGCACCTAATCGAAAAAATTCTAATTTCCTTAATTACCGAAGAATCAAATCTTATTAAGATTACAAAGATTTTCTTTAATCCGAAAATCAATCGTGATGAAGTCAAAAGTTAAGACGAATCTTTACTTTCCTCATTTCACTACTTTGCGATAGCTTCACTCATACACTTCACATAATCGGATTGTTTTATCCATATTACTCACTAATGATCAAACTCTAAATTTTCAACTCGTATTCGTCATGAAAACCTACTTATTGTCAGCCATGACGATCTCGATCAAATTTCGGGACAAAATTTCTTTAACGGGTAGGTACTGTAACGACCCGGATTTTTCCGACTACTTGATTACACTATTTACATGTTTTAATAATTCCGACTTGATAAACAATGAATTTTAATAAGTCTTGAACCTCCGAAAAGAGTTTTACACAAACTTTTGGTCACCCTTTTATTCCGACGATTCACGAACAATTATGTGTAAAACGACCCGGATTTTTTCGTTAATATATATGAGATTAATATTTACACAATTAAATGTTTCCAACATGTTAAGCAATCAAACTTATAAAGACTTGATTAATTGAAACGAAATTTATGTAAACATTTGACCACCCTTTTATTCTTACGATTCACGAACGTCATAACTTGTATTAATTATATATATATATATATGTGTGTGTGTGTGTGTATATATATATATATAGAGAGAGAGAGAGAGAGAAAGAGAGAGAGAGAGAGATTTAACTTGAAAATATGATAATTAAATATCTCATTAAGTATATTAACAAAGTATTATATATATATTTTCATACTACTAAATTAAAGAGTTTTTAAACAATATATATGTTACTATTTAAATGACGTAATTAACTTATGTTAAAATGTATTTACATATAAAGTACTACGAGTGTAGATACATCCTTACAAGTATTAAATACACTTTATAATATACCAATACATATAAAGGATAGCTATACTCCTATTTTCGTTCAATTTCCTCACGAATTCTACTCGCATTCATACGGTATTTTTACCCGTAATATACACAACTTCTAGAAGTATTTACTATTGGTATATACCAATAGAAATCTGCAATTATTTGTGTAATATGTCATCCATGACATATTACATTTTAACTTATCTTAGATATTTTCACTAAAAACCAAATTTTCAAGTCTATAAATAAGCACCATTTCTAACTCATTTTTACACACTCGTTTTCCAAATTTTACTCCCAATTTTCACACACACTTGCAAGAACTCTCTCAAGTTTTATTCTACTACTTCTTTCTAGCAACTTTATATTCTAAACTTGAGATAAAAACTCTACTTCAACTCTTGTTCAATTCATATGTTTATAGCTATCTATATAAGAGTTTATAAACTAGAATATAGTTTAGTTGATTCTAAACTTGTTTGAAGAACTAATCTAATCTTTCTAACTTAACTCTAATAACACTTATTTATATGTATTATGATGTTATATTAATTTAATATAAGAACTTATAACTTGTACATATGAAGAACACCTTGAAACTTAACATATATCGTTTAATCTCCATTCGGCAAAAAGCGAGCTGTTTTGGGTTGGGAATTAAAAACCTATCTTAGACTTTGAGTTCGAGGCTAAGACTTTGGAAATATGTTAATATATGTAAATAAGACTTCCAGTATTTTTTTCATGATTTTAGACAAAGTGGAAGTATTTTATCAAAAATCATATATTGGGTGGGTGCCGGGATTCTTCCAAATCTGTCCACCGACACAGAAAGAGGGTAAAGCTCTAAAAATTACTACTTGGAATGAAATTTTTGAATTGGTTTTGAAAAATTAACTTCTTAAGGAATCCATAGCAATTTGATTCACTTTAAACGGAGTTGTAATGAATATTTAGCGAGCAAAACAAAATCTGCTAAAATTAACGCTGTATGGACGAAATTTATATTGTAAAAACTATATTAACCATATCCTTGCTAACATTTCCTATATCCTATATATATTTGGACATTTTATCATTAGTATAACAAAATATTATAATCTTAGTTTGTAACGACCCGGCTTTTTCGACTTGCTTTTGTGCTTTGTGCTTTCGCGAAACTGCGTATTTGTGCGTACTGTGCTATTTTATACTCTGGAATCTTACTACACGTGGATTAATTTTATTTATATGTTAAAACATGCCTTTAAGTACGTAGGATGCTTAACTTGATCACCGAAAGCCTTTATGACCGTTAGTGTCACTTGACGTTACGAACAAACTGCATACACGTTTAACTTTTTTCGTAATCGGAATATTATGACTCCGAAATCTTAATTATTATTTTATAATAATAATTACTTGGGTTTTTGGATGCTTAATTATGCGTAGTAATTTACTTATGCTTACTAGTTAGTCTTGTTGGACTTTCTACCTTGTTGGGCCTTAGCCCACCCTACACTAGTTAGTGAACTATTTAATTAGCCCAATTATTAATAGCTAGTGACCCATTAATATGTAAGACAAATGCCCATTTATTAGAGGGAACATGCTAGCATTTTTGTCAAGTATTATCCTTAATGTTGCATGGGATCCTAACATAAGCACCAACTTTAGACAACCATTAACCAAAAAGCAAAAGTTGGTCTCCCTTGTCCCCCCATGAAAAATCACGGCCAACACCCCCCTCCCCTCACCTCATTCACCTATAAATACAAGCCTTATTCCATCCATTTTACACTTGCTTTCATTTGTAATTCACACACACTCACTCTCTAATTCTTTCTCTAGTTCTTTCTCTCTCTAAAAAGTGTAAGTATTGATTTTTCTTCTTCTTCTTCCTCTCTCTCTCTCTCTCTCACGAATTCATCATCATCATCATCATCATCATCATGGGTCTAGCTTTTTAGCTTTGATCTTGATTACATCTTGTAGATTCAAACTTGGATTTGAATCCTTCAAGAACATGGAAGATTTAAGCTTTCTAGCTTTGAATATTCACCTACTTTGTAGATCTATATCTTTTAACTTTAATCTTGTTATTTTGTTATAAAGATTCAAACTTGTGTTTGTAATCTTCATATAACTTAAAGATCCAAGCTTTATGCTTTAAGATCTTCAAGAACAACCAAGATGCAAGCTTTCTAGCTTGAATCTTCATATATTTTATTAGATCTAAGTTTCCTAACTTATGATCTCATTATTTTGTTATAAAGATCAAAACTTGTATTTATGGTCTTCATATAACTTAAAGATCTAAGCTTTATGCTTCAAGGTCTTCAAGAACACTAAAGGTTCAAGCTTTCTAGCTTTGTGACCTTTTAACTTGTGTGAAAGGGATCCAAGCTCTCTAGCTTAGGGTTCCATCACTTCATTTGACTTAGATTATATTCATACTTGCTTGATTGAAATAAAGTTTGTAGTTTTAGTTGTAAATGTAACTTGTAATTGTGTTAAGACTAAGGATATGATGTAACCTTGGTTCATCATCCATCTAAGACTCTTAAATGAGTTATGTTCTTACTTGGTCTTAACATATTGTGTGTTGATGGTAGAATCTTGGTCAAGGTGATGCTAACCCATCAACGAGTTGTACACTTGAAGCTACAAGCATCAAGGATGAGAACCGTGATGAGCATCAAGCATTAAGAACCCCACCGGAGCACCTTGCTTACTGTTTTCGGGATCTGATCAGACAACTTGGGCTACTGGAAAGTTGATTTTCAGTTAGTTCGGTTCGAGTAGATGATTTTCCATTTAGACCTCGTCTTAATCCGAGTTACGGTTTAGGATTTATGGCCTTCCGAAAGTCACTACACCCTATTAACGCTGTGATGAAATTTTTGACCTACTCGCACTTAAACCGTCACCACGGTCAAACGAATACGAGTTTGGTTCTGGAAATTGGTCAGAAACTAGAGGACTCCCATACAGAGCCATATCCACTGATTACGCATCTTTTCGTTTTGTATAGAGGTCGTAGCAGCTGACTGAGTCAGCCTATTGTTTCGATCTCTATTCTTGTCAAACTTACTTAGCTTTTATGATGATGAATGATGATGATGATGACACTTAAACTTATTTTATGCACTATTAGAACTTATGAGGATAACATACTAACTTAGTAACCTTTGACTTAGGTTGACAACCTTTCGGACCGACTTACTACTTGCATACTTTCATTATCGACTTTACCGCTCTTATCACTGTGAGTTATAGCATCCCTTTTTACTTTAACTATTTTGGGACTGAGAATACATGCGCTTTTACGTTTTACATACTAGGCACGAGTACTTAAACTTTATATATGTGTGGGTTATACAACGGCATAAACTTTCCCCTTAGCTCGGTAATGTTTAGTCATTGGTTTTTGAACGGTTGAACGCGAATCTTAGATATGGATCCATAGGGTTTGACATCCCCACTCGGGCTAGTCGCGCTAGCATTTAATGGGTGTTTAATACTTCGTAAACTTACGCACTCGCCAAGTGTACTTTTAGGGGGTAATATTACGTTAAGTTAGTTACCGGGTGCCCACGGATAAGCATATACTTTATCATACTGATTTGAAATACTGATTTGAAACGCTGGATTGAAGCACTGAAATCTCGTGGCCTACATTACATTACTGATTACAGACAAACTATAGATCAGCAACATTCGTGTTGACTTTTTAAGCATGTATTTCTCAGGTGCTTAGACGATGTTGCTTCCGCTGTTAGACTTGCTGTCTTGGTGTTATAGACTTGCTGTTATGGACCTGCTGTGTCAGATTTCCGCTGCATTACTTAGAGATGTCTCAATCATGAAACTTTTATCCTGCATTCGTAACTTATGTTATTTTCAAATAATGACTTTGTAACGACCTTTGTGTCACGTTATCTTTTGTAAACGCTATCTTATTATGAATGCAAAACTAGTTTTCAAACAACATGTAGTATTTGACCGTGTAAAGATCTTGTTGTTGACTGTAACGACCCGGCTTTTTCGACTTGCTTTTGTGCTTTGTGCTTTCACGAAACTGCGTATTTATGCGTACTGAGCTAGCTTATGCTCTGGGATCTTTAATCATGATTAATTACTTTCGTTAATATCTTACTACGTGCTATTAAATGTGTAATCACTTAACTTGATCCCTGAATGCTTTTACGACCGTTGGTGTCACTTATCGCTTTAAACGAGATACGTACTTGGTACACGTTAAACTTTTGTCGTAATTGGAATATTATGACTGCGTAAACTTGATTGTTATTTATTATAACAATTACTTGGCTTAAGGGCTTATTTAATTAAGCTTAGTGTTTACTAATGCTTGCTAGTTACCTTAATGGACTTGTCACCGTATTTGACTTTTCATGGCCCGACTTGTCTTTGTGACACACGTACTTTTCACGAATAATATTTTCGAATATTATTTACATTCATGATTAATTAATATTGATCATTTTTAATTAACTAAGGTTACTAGTTAATTACTTGGGCTTTATTTGATTAATTGCATACTTACTTGGATTGGGCTTTTATTATTTGAACATGGACTTGGAAGCCTACCCTACACACTTAATGGACTAATAAGCCCATCTTTTAAGCTAGTGATTTATTAATGAAAGCATGGATTAATTAACATTAGTGAAAGGAATCTAGTTACATGCACACTTACACCACTTTCCCATACCAATTTGCTTTAATACCATTTCAACCTAACACCATTCTCCCATGTTGGAAAGTAGATTTTGACCCTTCCCTTTTTGTTGTAAAAACCGTCCACTTTCATGGTGGGGAGGGAGTTCTTTTATTTTCAATTTTTGTTACATATTTACAAGTATTACTTCCTCATTTCACACACACACTTACTTACTACTCTTTTTCTCTCTTTTTCTCTCAAAACTTTGTAAGTAATAAACTTATTTTCTTTCTTTTCTTTCTTTTAAAGTCAAGTTCCATCATCATCATTTACTAGTTACTTGTTGTTTGTTGTTGTTAAAGATCAAGTTCTCTAACTTGTATCTTCATGAATCTTGCTTTCTTCCATCTTTTATTTGATGAAGAACCAAGAACAAGAACCTAAACTTGTTAGTTTATGGTTCTACATTTAAATGTTTTCAAGATTTAAAGTTCATAAGTTTCATTGTCATACTTGTGTTCATGTTTGTAGACTTAAATCCTAAGATCCAAACTTTAATTTGAATCTTCCTAAGTATGAAACAAACATGAACATAATACTTGTACTTTAGAATAATTCTTTCTTTTGTAAGTGCTTTAAAGTTGTGATGTTGTTAATTTGGTCAAGTATTACTAGTTAATCTTGATCTCATATTCCTTGAAACCAAAGTTAAACTTTGTAAGTTCAAGAACATGTAAGTAAACTTTTTAATTATAACTTTGTACACTTATGTTAGATCTAGACTTTTAGGTCTAGGATCTTTAAGATCTAACTAAGAACTATGTTCTACAACTTAAGATCTTGTTTATTTAAGTTTACTTTCAAGTTTGTAGCTTAATACTACTAGTAGAACTCATGTACGTGTCGGATCTAAGATCTTAATGTAACTTTGGTTCATCAAACTACATACAACTCTTAAGTGAGTTGTGCTACATATCTTAGACTTACACTAGTGTTATGATGGTCAAACCTTGGTTAAAATGATGTAAACACATCAACGAGTTGTACACTTGAAGCTATACGCATCAAGGATGAGAACCGTGATGAGCAACAAGCACCAAGCACCAAGAACCCACCAGAACACCTTTCTTACTGTTTCTGGAACTGATCAGACTACCTGGGCTACTAGAAAGTTTATTTTCAGTTAGTTCGGTTCGAGTAGATGATTTTCCATTTAGACCTCGTCTTAATCCAAGTTACGGTTTAGGATCTATGGCCTCCCGAAAGTCACTACACCCTATTAACGTTATGCTGAAATTTCTGACCTACTCGCACTTAAACTGCCACAACGGTCAAACGAAGATGAGTTTGGTTTTGGAAATTGGTCAGTATCTAGGGGAGTCATATACGGAGCCATGGCCACTGGTCTCACCTCATTTCAGTTTGTATAGAGGTCGTGGCGACTGAACGAAGTCAGCCTTTATTTCAAATCCTAGTCTTTACTTGAAACTTACTTTACACTTTTTTTTAAATGATGATGATACTTAAGACCTAATTTACATACTTTTAAACCGTTGGGAAGATTTACTGACTTAGTAACTTTTGACTTAGGTTGAGGACCTTTCGAACCAACTACTTGCAAACTTATCTCGAATCAACTTAACTACTTTACACTGTGAGTTATAGCATCCCTTTTTTACTTTAACTAATTTGGGAACTGAGAATACATGCGCATTTTACGTTTTACATACTAGGTACGAGTACTTAAACTTTATATATGTGTGGGTTATACAACAGCATAATCTTTCCCCTTAGCTCGGTAACGTTTAGTCATTGGTCTTTGAACCGGTGAACGCGAATCTTAGATATGGATCCATAGGGTTTGACATCCCCACTCGGGCTAGTCGCGCTAGCATTTAATGAGTGTTTAATACTTTGTAAACATATGCACTCGCCAAGTGCACTTTTAGGGGTATTATTACGTTAAGTTAGTTACCGGGTGCCCACGGATAAGCATATACTTTATCATACTGTTTGATTTACTGATTTGAAATGCTGGTCGAAGCACTGAAATCTCGTGGCCCACATTACATTACTGATTACAAACAAACTATAACTCACCAACATTCGTGTTGACTTTTTAAGCATGTATTTCTCAGGTGCTTAGACGTTGTTGCTTCCGCTGTTAGACTTGCTGTCTTGGTGTTACAGTTTGCTGTGTTAGACTTCCGATGCACTACGTAGAGATGTCTCAATCATGGAACTTTTATTTTGCATTCGTAGCTTACGTTATTTTCAAACAATGGCTTTGTAACGACCTTTGGGTCACGTACTTATGTTTATGCTTCTATTCATATGAAGCACGTTATCTTTTGTAAAACGCTATATTTTCATGAATGCAAAACTGGTTTTCAAATAGCATATAGTGCATGACCTTGTAATGATCCTGTTGTTGATGATTCGTACATGATGGTTTTGTACGGGGTGTCACATTTGGTATCAGAGCATTGGTTGTAGGGAATTAGGTTGCATTAGTGAGTCTAGACCGGACCGAGAAGGATTCACTAATAGGACTAATCTACAACTTGCTAGTTTACTTGTTTATGCAGAACCTGCTGCATGCTACTGTGTTATATTACTACATGTTACTGCTTACTACTACTGCATGCCACTGCTTACTTCTACTGCTGTATGTGTGATGACCCGGGAATTTTTGACTAATTTTAAACTAAATCTTTATATAAGCTCGACATGATAAGCGAAGTCTGTAATGTTAAAGTCTCAAAATCCTTTAAGTTGCGTTCATGTATACATTTGACCTTCGACCATGCCCGATGATTCACAAACAATTATTTGTAAATAAATATGTATAAATATAAGTATTGATAATAATTTGAAATTATAAGAATATAAATTTAAACATTGAGATAAAATAAGTTATTATATATAAAAATTAAATATTATAAAATATTAATATATTAAAGTTAATTACAAATTAAAAACATAGTTGTTATACTAAGGATATTATTATTACTTTCATAAGTATTATCAATACTAATACTAATATTAAAATCAGTAATATTAATAGTATTATTTTCAATATATAACATATAGACATGAAATTTGTTGTATAAATTATTATAGTATTATTATTAATATTATTATTATCATTAATAATATTAGTATTATTATAAATATAAATAATATTATTGTTATAAATTCCATAGTTATGGTTATCATTATTATTAAAAATAATATTATTATTATTATCATTAGATTACCATAAATTTTATTATTAATAGTTATGATATTAGGAATATTATTATTATTGTTATATGTATTAATTAAAAAGTTTAGTTATTAAAGATAAATAAAGATATACATAAATATTAGGACTAAATATATAAATATAGATATAATTAAATAATATTCAAATAAATTGCAAATCAAAACAGATAGTACACGATATATAGATATCACAATCAGTTATATTTTTTTTTTTCATATTTCTGTTCTACATGTGAGTGTGTCGACTTTGTTACACCACAATACAAAAACCCGTGATTTACCAGTGTATTACTCTTTTATTCAGATTCAATATAGATATTAAACTACTGCAATTGTGAAAGAAAAACCACATTCAATAACTCTCTGATATTTTTTTTCTTTATTCTTTGTAAACTCATTTTATCTATAATCGATTTTCGGATCAAACTACAAAATCTAATAACGCAGTTGTGTTAGGAATCATATATGTAAACTTCCTGTAAAACCTCAAATCCCACTTTTTTATATCGAGTTAGAATTTCAGAGTCAAGGGTTTTTGAAATAAAAGTCAAACAAATTGTTCTTGAGGAAATTCGAACTCGTTTTGATGATTCAAGTCCAATTGAAGATTCCGTTAGTTTCTATAAGCAATTTTAAAACAAATTCGTGTTATAACAATTTCCTAAAACTCAATAAAAATCGAAGAACATTTTTTTTATCTAAAAGCTGCGACAGCAGCATTTTTATTTATTTATATATATATTTTTTTTGTTGATTGTTAATCCAATTAATTTCAGTTGAGTATTTCTGTGTTGGATACGAATTGATAAAAATAGCTGGTAAACCAATTGATTGGTTATAGATTGAATTTGGTCGTGGGATTTAGGGAAGAAGGAGATGAGTAAATTAGAAAACAGAAATATAGGTTATATATAATTGTTATGGGTATAAATCAGAAAATACGAAATAGATCGATGGTTACCAGGTTGTGATGAGGAACGAGGGGTCTCGGGTTCAATTCCGGGCTGGGACATTCTTTTTGTTGAAAGCTTATTAAGGTAGTTCTTTTATTTCTATTATGATTATTATTATTATAAATATGATTATTATAGTTATTGTTATTAATATTAGTATTGTAATTATTATTGTTAAGAATACTACTAATATATGTAATAAATATCAATTATCAATTATTATTATTATAAGGTATTAGTAATATTATGAATATCATTAATATAGTTATTACTATCATTAGCGTTATTACTAGTATTATATTTTTAGTATTATTATTAATAATCTTATAAATATTATCATCATTGATAATATTATTACTTTGTAATGTCCTTATGTATTTTTGTTATTATCGTTACTAATATTGTTATTAACTTTATCATATTAATATTGTATGTATTATTAATAACATTACCAAAAATTATCATTTTAAGTATTATTATCACTAGTATGATTATGATTATTATTATTATTATCATTTTATAAATATTAGAACTATTATTATTAACATAAGTATATTATTAGTATTAGTATCATTTTTTATAATTATTAGAATTATTAATATTGGCATAAGTATTATTATTAATAGTATCACCTTTATTAAAATGATTATCATTAACGAGTAGTGTTATTATTAAAAATTAATATAATCATTACTAAAAAGTATCATTGCTTTGAATATGTATTTTTTTTTATATATATAAAAACTATTATAAATACAATTAACATTATTATTAAGAAAATTATTATTTTATCAGTATACTTATTCTACTATTATTATAATTATATTATATAGACAAAAGATTTCTTAAATAAAAAGATATATAATATAAAACTTAACTATATTAAAAATTGTTGTTTATTTAATTATATATAAAATAACATATAATTTATCAATATAAAAATTAATTCACTAATAATAATATATATATTCGATTATGATTATATATATATTAATGAATAATCAAATGATATAGGTTCGTGAATCCGAGGCCAACCCTGCATTGTTCAATTGTTCAATATAGTCATATGTATTTTTACTACAAAATACATTAGGTGAGTTTTATTTGCTCTCTTTTTAAATGCTTTTGCAATATATATTTTTGGGACTGAGAATACATGCGCTGTTTTTATAACTGTTTTACGAAATAGACACAAGTAATTGAAACTACATTATATGGTTGAATGATCGAAATCGAATATGCCCCTTTTTATTAAGTTTGGTAATCTAAGAATTAGGGAACAGACACCCTAATTGGCGCGAACTCTAAAGATAGATCTATCGGGCCCAACAAGCCCCATCCAAAGTACCGGATGCTTTAGTACTTCGAAATTTATATCATGTCCGAAGGAGGATCCCGGAATGATGGGGATATTCTTATATGCATATTGTGAATGTCGGTTACGAGGTGTTCAATCCATATGAATGATATTTTTGTCTCTATGCATGGGACGTATGTTTATGAGAAATGGAAATATGAAATCTTGTGGTCTATTAAAATTATGAAATGATTATTTATGTTAAACTAATGAACTCACCAACCTTTTGGTTGACACTTTATAGCATGTTTATCCTCAGGTACGAAAGAAATCTTCTGCTGTGCATTTGCTCGTATTAGAGATATTACTTGGAGTCATTCATGACATATTTCAAAAGACGTTGCATTCGAGTCGTTGATTTCATCAAGATTAATATTAAGTCAATTATAGTTAGATATATTATGAAGTAGTATGCATAATGTCAACTTTCGATGAAAAGAAAGTTTGTCTTTTTAAAAATGAATGCAATGTTTGTAAAATGTATCATATACAGGTCAAGTACCTCGCGATGTAATCAACTATTGTGAATCGTTTATAATCGATATGGACTTAGTCCTGATGGATTAGGACGGGGTATGACAGTTGGTATCAGAGCGGTGGTCTTAGCGAACCGGGTCTTGCATTAGTGTGTCTAACTGATAGTCGTTAGGATACATTAGTGAGTCTGGACTTCGACCGTGTCTGCATGTCAAAAGTTTTGCTTATCATTTCTAGTCGGAAATCATCTGCTTATCATTCTTAGTCTAGACACATCTTACTGTATTGATTGCATGAATAGTGTATAGACCAAAATTCGTATCTTAGCGTATCTGCTAATTCATATCTTAGCATATATGTTATTGTTACCTTTGCCTGACAGCTTCCGTAGATTCCTCCGTAACTTATGGGATTTTAGTGTTATATATGCATATGTAAATTATGTATTGCAGGGTACTAATCTACATCCTATAATCTATTTCTTATCGAAAATCCTTCGTCTAATCGTACGAGATGAATCCCTCAACCAGTTCGAGTCCTTCAGATTCCGATAGCTATTCCGATAGTTATTCCGACAGCTATTCCGATATCGAGTTTCACCTAAACTTCGAAAGCTGTGTCACTAGAATGAAAACAACCAATCAGCCATCCCCAATTCATCTGATGGGTTCGTAGTCTATTAAATCAATGGAGACACAAAGAAGGCGATCCTTTCCATCAACCGAATTCACCTCTTGGTGAAGAACCTGAAACAATTATCGGCGAACCTATTCGAGACACCATTTTCTCTCTCATTTCCAGAGTAGCTCGACACGATTATATTCTATCCACAATTCTAAACCTTATTCATCCGCTCGTTCCGACCGACAATCATCCCGGAATAATAGAAGAAGTCAACGAACTTCGCGCTCGAGTAATCAATTTGGAAAATATGATGCAAAAAGTATCCGCTTCAGCAACATCACCGGCACCAACTGTACCATCAATAACAGCACCAGTACCATCAACAATTTATGCCTCAACATCTCCTTCTGTACCTCGAGTATAATCACCTTTCTACGTATCGATCTACATCAATTATCTTCATTCTTCATGGCAATTATGTAATCTCTAAAGTCTTAGAGATTATTTATTATAGCTCAAACCGAAAATTAAATGAGTTTAATATCATATTGACTCATTAAATCCATGATTACATCTGAAGAAATTATATATGTATATATGTTTTCATAAAGATTGTTATTAAAAATTCTTTCGTACAAACTGTTAATGATGAAAATATTTTAACGGGTAGGTAATACCCGAGGAATATTTAGATTTCACATTAATAAGTTACACGGTACATTCTTCGAACCTGATTCAACGGTCAATCACCATCCTACTTACATCCACAGATATACGAATCTGATTCACCACAGAATAACTATTTTCATTCAATTTCATATTTGGATTTTGACCTATCAGAATCCAACAAGTGACATAATGAAGAAATAATGGACACAATAAAAATTGATTAGAAACAGACTAATTAACAATATGAAATTTTGTTAAGAATCCACGCTAACAAGATCCTAGCTAACTGTTCCTAGCTAACTGTTTATTCCGTATTACATTTTATTTTATCGCAATTTATTTATCGTAATTTAATTATCGCAATTTATTTATCGCAGTTTATTTATCGCAATTTATATTCTCGCAATTTTATTTATCATCATTTAATTTTTGTTATTTATTTTACGCACTTTAAATATCGGGACACGTATACAAGGTTTTGACATATCATATCGACGCATCTATATATATTATTTGGAATCACCATAGACACTCTATATGCAGTAATGATCAAGTTCTCTATACAGGGTTGAGGTTGATTCTATAATAATATATATACTTTGAGTTGTGATCGAGTCTGAGATTAATACGGGTCACGATACGTATTAATTAATTCGAATATTATATATTAAACAATATATGAATTATTGGACTGTTAATTGTGGACTATCGACTGTGGACTAATAAAATTGGACAATTAAAAATGAATTAAAATATTGATTATAACATATGAAACTAAACAATTCTTCAAGTTTGCCACTTGATTTCATCTTAAACCTCATTTGTATCTTGACAATTACAACCTGTGTTCAAACCTTTTATGATTCTTGAAAACACCTCAATCTAGAGGATGAACCAACCGCACTTCATCTACGGAAGGAAAGATTCATGCATATAGTTATGCACTGAAAAACTCTCGAAAACTGAGTAAACGTTTAACACGTAATTGTGCTAATTCCTTAGTGTTATTATTACCCAAAATAATTTGAAAATTCCTTTCAAAGTAGCAAATTTTGTCACAGCTCCAGCAAGTCAACTTCGACTTTTCATTCGAAATAACCTTATTATAACTTTGATATATATGTGTACTCTTTTATCGTTACCGGGGAACCTTTTATATTCCACCACATCACCAGCACATGTACCCACAACCTCGTTGCTCCTTGGCTTAAATCTCTTCAATAAATCACTATATTTATCTATTGAAAACTTATCATGAACTCATCTGCACCTTGTAACGAGAATTGCCATACCAATTACCATAAATCAGCTTTTAATCATCTAAAACAAAACTCTCCTGAAACCACCTCGGATTGATAACCAATGATTCAGATATCATAGCACTAAATGCAGAGGAAACAGAAAAATTGTAGATGGCCTAGATGGCCAAAAGTTTGATGATAAAGAAAGGAGTGTTAGGAACGCTCGATAGAAAATTTAGTACTGAAAAACAGATTGAGCTAACCATGAAGGAGACTCTGAACAAATCACAAGGACTAAACTTGTACATAAAGAATCCAGTTGATTCTGTTTCTGATGAAATCTTTAGCGAATACCTTGCTTCTGACTCCAAACTCTTGCGGACAAATTTTTCTTCACCATCCTTCGATATTAGAAATTCCAAGATATCATCGTATCTTTCATTATAAATATCCTCGATATTCTGAATATTTTTTTTTATAACTAATCTTATCTAAAATCATTTATCTCTTCGTGCTATCAGTGTTACATCATATAGAAACTGTTAGTTTCTATATTCTTTAAATTTTCAAACTTAAAATACGAATGTTATTGAAGTAGTGTTATAAACTGATGCATGAGTTAGTATAACATAATGACACTTGATCAACGTTATTATATTACAGTAAGTCATGCTGAGTTTCTAATGAAATGTGATGATTCTCAGTACCGTCATCATGTGCCATGTTACACGACTCTTACATGCTGTCTAATCTATAAACATATCAAGAAAATATTTTTCTTGATAGTCCTATCTTTCCTTGAATTCTGGTAATTTGACAAGTCAAATTGTGCTATTACCATTTCTTTCTTAGGACATTAACAATGTTCATTCTGAAACTTATATCTACGAATTCTGAACCATTACAAGAGATGCTCAATCACAAGAAGAGGAAACCAAGGGACAAAGCTCCGAAATAGAAATTGGAGTATAAATCGCAGCAAATAGGGAGGAGTATTAACTGGGGATGACAATGATTATAGAAAGCAGGAGTAAGGACTTCGAAGTATAAGGGAAGATGTAAAGCCCGATAACAACACATAAACTACAAACCGTGTATATCAATGTTTATCGCAACATAAAGACACGGGAGAATTAAAAATACTATAACCCCAAGAGCGAAGTAGAAGAAAACATATTCCGCCGGTGGAAGTTGGAAAAGGAGAATGATTGTTGTGATAGTAAGGATAAGGACAAGGATTAGAACGGGATTAAGCATTTTCACAATCTTTTGGATGTAAGAACTAAGAAAGAGAGTATAGGAATGGTGAGAATAATGGAACGTAAGAACTTAATTTATAATAGAAATATCAGACAGAGTAATCGAGGCAGATCACCGTATTTAATTATAGAGATTTTAATCTCCTTATTCGTTGAAGAATCAAATCTCTCAGATTTCGAAGATTTTCTTTAACTCCCTTGAATTCCGGAATTCAATTACGACTACGACAAAAGTTATAGAAAATCTCCATTTCTTCATCTCGATCTTTTGTGATAGCTTCTTTCATACACTTCGATTAAACGAATCATTTTATCCATATTACTCAATGATGATAAAACTCTATTTATCAACTCATATTCGTCATGAAAACATTTTTATGGTTAACCATGACGACCTCACTCAAATTTCGGGACGAAATTTCTTTAACGGGTAGGTACTGTGATGACCCGGGAATTTCTGAATAATTTTAAACTAAATCTTTATATAAGCTTGACATGATAAGCGAAGTCTGTAATGTTAAAGTCTCAAAATCCTTTGAGCTGCGTTCATGTATACATTTGACCTTCGACCATTCCCGACGATTCACGAACAATTATTTGTAAATAAATATGTATAAATATAAGTATTGATAATAATTTGAAATTATAAGAATATAAATTTAAACATTGAGATAAAATAAGTTATTATATATAAAAAATAAATATTATAAAATATTAATATATTAAATTTAATTACAAATTAAAAACATAGTTGTTATACTAAGGATATTATTATTACTTTCATAAGTATTATCAATACTAATACTAATATTAAAATCAGTAATATTAATAGTATTATTTTCAATATATAACATATAGACATGAAATTTGTTGTATAAATTATTATAGTATTATTATTAATATTATTATTATCATTAATAATATTAGTATTATTATAAATATAAATAATATTATTGTTATAAATTCCATAGTTATGGTTATCATTATTATTAAAAATAATATTATTATTATTATCATTAGATTACCATAAATTTTATTATTAATAGTTATGATATTAGGAATATTATTATTATTGTTATATGTATTAATTAAAAAGTTTAGTTATTAAAGATAAATAAAGATATACACAGATATTAGGACTAAATATATAAATATAGATATAATTAAATAATATTCAAATAAATTGCAAAATCAAAACAGATAGTACACGATATATAGATATCACAATCAGTTATATATTTTTTTTTCATATTTCTGTTCTACATGTGAGTGTGTCGACTTTGTTACACCACAATACAAAAACCCGTGATTTACCAGTGTATTACTCTTTTATTCAGATTCAATATAGATATTAAACTACTGCAATTGTGAAAGAAAAACCACATTCAATAACTCTCTGATATTTTTTTTTCTTTCTTCTTCGTAAACCCATTTTATCTATAATCGATTTTCGGATCAAACTACAAAATCTAATAACGCAGTTGTGTTAGGAATCATATATGTAAACTTCCTGTAAAACCTCAAATCCCAATTTTTTATATCGAGTTAGAATTTCGGAGTCAAAGGTTTTTGAAATAAAAGTCAAACAAATTGTTCTTGAGGAAATTCGAACTCGTTTTGATGATTCAAGTCCAATTGAAGATTCCGTTAGTTTCTATAATCAATTTGCAAACAAATTCATGTTATAACAATTTCCTAAAACTCAATAAAAATCGAAGAACATTTTTTTTTATCTAAAAGCTGCGACAGCAACATTTTTATTTATTTATATTTTTTTTTGTTGATTGTTAATCCAATTAATTTCAGTTGAGTATTTATGTGTTGGATACGAATTGATAAAAATAGCTGGCAAACCAATTGATTGGTTATAGATTGAATTTGGTCGTGGGATTTAGGGAAGAAGGAGATGAGTAAATTAGAAAACAGAAATATAGGTAATATATAATTTTTATGGGTATAAATCAGAAAATACGAAATAGATCGATGGTTACCAGGTTGTGATGAGGAATGAGGGGTCTTGGGTTCAATTCCGGGCTGGGATATTCTTTTTGTTGAAAGCTTATTAAGGTAGTTCTTTTATTTCTATTATGATTATTATTATTATAAATATGATTATTATAGTTATTGTTATTAATATTAGTATTGTAATTATTATTGTTAAGAATACTACTAATATAGGTAATAAATATCAATTATCAATTATTATTATTATTATTATTAGGTATTAGTAATTTTATGAATATCATTAATATAGTTATTACTATCATTAGCGTTATTACTAGTATTATATTTTTAGTATTATTATTAATAATCTTATAAATATTATCATCATTGATAATATTATTACTTTGTAATGTCCTTATGTATTTTTGTTATTATCGTTACTAATATTGTTATTAACTTTATCATATTAATATTGTATGTATTATTAATAACATTACCAAAAATTATCATTTTAAGTATTATTATCACTAGTATGATTATGATTATTATTATTATCATTTTATAAATATTAGAACTATTATTATTAACATAAGTATATTATTAGTATTAGTATCATTTTTTATAATTATTAGAATTATTAATATTGGCATAAGTATTATTATTAATAGTATTACCTTTATTAAAATGATTATCATTAACGAGTATTGTTATTATTAAAAATTAATATAATCATTACTAAAAAGTATCATTGCTTTGAATATGTATTTATATATATATATATATATATATATATATATATATATATATATATATATATATATATATATATATATAAAATATTATAAATACTATTAACATTATTATTAAGAAAATTATTATTTTATCAGTATACTTATTCTACTATTATTATAACTATATTATGTAGACAAAAGATTTCTTAAATAAAAAGATATATAATATAAAAGTTAACTATATTAAAAATTGTTGTTTATTTAATTATATATAAAATAACATATAATTTATCAATATAAAAATTAATTCACTAATAATAATATATATATTCGATTATGATTATATATGTATTAATGAATAATCAAATGATATAGGTTCGTGAATCCGAGGCCAACCCTGCATTGTTCAATTGTTCAATATAGTCATATGTATTTTTACTACAAAATACATTAGGTGAGTTTCATTTGCTCCCTTTTTAAATGCTTTTGCAATATATATTTTTGGAACTGAGAATACATGCGCTGTTTTTATAACTGTTTTACGAAATAGACACAAGTAATTGAAACTACATTATATGGTTGAATGATCGAAATCGAATATGCCCCTTTTTATTAAGTCTGGTAATCTAAGAATTAGGGAACAGACACCCTAATTGACGCGAACTCTAAAGATAGATCTATCGGGCCCAACAAGCCCCATCTAAAGTACCGGATGCTTTAGTACTTCGAAATTTATATCATGTCCGAAGGAGGATCCCGAAATGATGGGGATATTCTTATATGCATATTGTGAATATCGGTTACCAGGTGTTCAATCCATATGAATGATATTTTTGTCTCTATGCATGGGACATATGTTTATGAGAAATGGAAATATGAAATCTTGTGGTCTATTAAAATTATGAAATGATTATTTATGTTAAACTAATGAACTCACCAACCTTTTGGTTGACACTTTAAAGCATGTTTATCCTCAGGTACGAAAGAAATCTTCCGCTGTGCATTTGCTCGTATTAGAGATATTACTTGGAGTCATTCATGACATATTTCAAAAGACGTTGCATTCGAGTCGTTGAGTTTATCAAGATTAATATTAAGTCAATTATAGTTAGATATATTATGAAGTGGTATGCATAATGTCAACTTTCAATGAAAAGAAAGTTTGTCTTTTAAAAACGAATGCAATGTTTGTAAAATGTATCATATAGAGGTCAAGTACCTCGCGATGTAATCAACTATTGTGAATCATTTATAATCGATATGGACTTAGTCCGGATGGATTAGGACGGGGTATGACAGTATGAACTTGCGGCATGCTACCGTTTCCTTTTACTGCTATGTAAACTTGCTATATGCTTCTGCTTATTCTCGTTACTGCATGCTACTATCTGCTTTTAGCATGTTACCTCGGTATGATACTGTCACTATTGGCATGCTACGCACTGCTGTAGACGATCTAGGTTGCTGTAGTTACTATGCCTGACTGCGTGCTTGCTACATGTCTGCTATTCGTTGTACCGACTTGGAGAATTTATCTTTCCTAGTTCAGATGTTTTTCTGAACCCTCTTCCCACTCGTCTAACCCTGAGGGCTAGTATTGTAATCCACCTGTTACTACTGTTCCACCATTCCAGAGATCGAAACATTACTTCACGCAATCTAGAAGGAGTACCCCTCGGATTACGTGCCCACTAAAGTTGATCCTCAGAGGAGGAGATATTGGAGGACTTGTCGGAGTAACCACACCCCTAGCTCACTCTAATTAGCCACGTACAACGTATGAACAATAGAAGGTTGTACAGTAGACACATATCCTGTACGCTTTCATGACCGTCACTTAACTCTTTCATTCTTCACCACTGCTCGACGATCTAACGACACTTCTGGACTTAGGTCCCAAACACTCTTGGGCATTGGAGAAGTCAGGAGGACATCTCTTTTCACGGGGTCAGAGTGCCTTCTACAAATGCTCAGCCACACCCAAAGACTTGGGAGTTGAAATGTCCCGTTCTTATTGATTAAAAACGTTCCATATTAATTGATTTCGTTGCGAGGTTTTGACCTCTATATGAGACGTTTTTCAAAGACTGCATTCATTTTAAAACAAACCATAACCTTTATTTCATCAATAAAGGTTTAAAAACCTTTACGTAGATTATCAAATAATGATAATCTAAAATATCCTGTTTACACACGACCATTACATAATGGTTTACAATACAAATATGTTACAACAAAATAAGTTTCTTGAATGCAGTTTTTACACAATATCATACAAGCATGGACTCCAAATCTCGTCCTTATTTAAGTATGCGACAGCGGAAGCTCTTAATAATCACCTGAGAATAAACATGCTTAAAACGTCAACAAAAATGTTGGTGAGTTATAGGTTTAACCTATATATATCAAATCATAATAATAGACCACAAGATTTCATATTTCAATACACATCCCATACATAGAGATAAAAATCATTCATATGGTGAACACCTGGTAACCGACATTAACAAGATGCATATATAAGAATATCCCCATCATTCCGGGACACCCTTCGGATATGATATAAATTTCGAAGTACTAAAGCATCCGGTACTTTGGATGGGGCTTGTTGGGCCCGATAGATCTATCTTTAGGATTCGCGTCAATTAGGGTGTCTGTTCCCTAATTCTTAGATTACCAGACTTAATAAAAAGGGGCATATTCGATTTCGATAATTCAACCATAGAATGTAGTTTCACGTACTTGTGTCTATTTTGTAAATCATTTATAAAACCTGCATGTATTCTCATCCCAAATATATTAGATTTTAAAAGTGGGACTATAACTCACTTTCACAGATTTTTACTTCGTCGGGAAGTAAGACTTGGCCACTGGTTGATTCACGAACCTATAACAATATATACATATATATCAAAGTATGTTCAAAATATATTTACAACACTTTTAATATATTTTGATGTTTTAAGTTTATTAAGTCAGCTGTCCTCGTTAGTAACCTACAACTAGTTGTCCACATTTAGATGTACAGAAATAAATCGATAAATATTATCTTGAATCAATCCACGACCCAGTGTATACGTATCTCAGTATTGATCACAACTCAAACTATATATATTTTGGAATCAACCTCAACCCTGTATAGCTAACTCCAACATTCACATATAGAGTGTCTATGGTTGTTCCGAAATATATATAGATGTGTCGACATGATAGGTCGAAACATTGTATACGTGTCTATGGTATCTCAAGATTACATAATATACAATACAAGTTGATTAAGTTATGGTTGGAATAGATTTGTTACCAATTCTCACGTAGCTAAAATGAGAAAAATTATCCAATCTTGTTTTACCCATAACTTCTTCATTTTAAATCCGTTTTGAGTGAATCAAATTGCTATGGTTTCATATTGAACTCTATTTTATGAATCTAAAAAGAAAAAGTATAGGTTTATAGTCCGAAAGATAAGTTACAAGTCGTTTTTGTAAAGGTAGTCATTTCAGTCGAAAGAACGACGTCTAGATGACCATTTTAGAAAACATACTTCCACTTTGAGTTTAACCATAATTTTTGGATATAGTTTCATGTTCATAATAAAAATCATTTTCTCAGAATAACAATTTTTAAATCAAAGTTTATCATAGTTTTTAATTAACTAACCCAAAACAGCCCGCGGTGTTACTACGACGGTGTAAATCCGGTTTTACGGTGTTTTTCGTGTTTCCAGGTTTTAAATCATTAAGTTAGCATATCATATAGATATAGAACATGTGTTTAGTTGATTTTAAAATTCAAGTTAGAAGGATTAACTTTTGTTTGAGAACAAGTTTAGAATTAACTAAACTATGTTCTAGTGATTACAAGTTTAAACCTTCGAATAAGATAGCTTTATATGTATGAATCGAATGATGTTATGAACATCATTACTACCTTAAGTTCCTTGGATAAACCTACTGGAAAATAGAAAAATGGATCTAGCTTCAACGGATCCTTGGATGGCTCGAAGTTCTTGAAGCAGAATCATGACACGAAAACAAGTTCAAGTAAGATCATCACTTGAAATAAGATTGTTATAGTTATAGAAATTGAACCAAAGTTTGAATATGATTATTACCTTGTATTAGAATGATAACCTACTGTAAGAAACAAAGATTTCTTGAGGTTGGATGATCACCTTACAAGATTGGAAGTGAGCTAGCAAACTTGAAAGTATTCTTGATTTTATGTAACTAGAACTTGTAAAATATATGAAGAACACTTAGAACTTGAAGATAGAACTTGAGAGAGATCAATTAGATGAAGAAAATTGAAGAATGAAAGTGTTTGTAGGTGTTTTTGGTCGTTGGTGTATGGATTAGATATAAAGGATATGTAATTTTGTTTTCATGTAAATAAGTCATGAATGATTACTCATATTTTTGTAATTTTATGAGATATTTCATGCTAGTTGCCAAATGATGGTTCCCAAATGTGTTAGGTGACTCACATGGGCTGCTAAGAGCTGATCATTGGAGTGTATATACCAATAGTACATACATCTAAAAGCTGTGTATTGTACGAGTACAAATACGGGTGCATACGAGTAGAATTGTTGATGAAACTGAACGAGGATGTAATTGTAAGCATTTTTGTTAAGTAGAAGTATTATGATAAGTGTCTTGAAGTCTTTCAAAAGTGTATGAATACATATTAAAACACTACATGTATATACATTTTAACTGAGTCGTTAAGTCATCATTAGTCGTTACATGTAAATGTTGTTTTGAAACCTTTAGGTTAACGATCTTGTTGAATGTTGTTAACCCATTGTTTATTATAACAAATGAGATGTTAAATTGTTATATTATCATGATATTATGATATATAATATATCTTAGTATGATGTATATACAGTTAAATGTCGTTACAACGATAATCGTTACATATATGTCTCGTTTCGAAATCATTAAGTTAGTAGTCTTATTTTTACATATGTATTTCATTGTTAATACACTTAATAATATATTTACTTATCATTTAACATAATTAACCAAGTGTATCAATATCTTAATATGATTCATATGTACCTAGTAAGACGTTGTTATAACGATAATCGTTATATATATCGTTTTCGAGTTTCTTAAATTAATAGTCTCATTTTTATGTATATAACTCATTGTTAAAATACCTAATGAGATAAATACTTATAATAAAAACATGTTAACTATATATATAACCATATATATGTCATCGTATAGTTTTTACAAGTTTTAACGTTCGTGAATCACCGGTCAACTTGGGTGGTCAATTGTCTATATGAAACATATTTCAATTAATCAAGTTTTAACAAGTTTGATTGCTTAACATGTTGGAAACATTTAATCATGTAAATATCAATCTCAATTAATATATATAAACATTGAAAAGTTCGGGTCACTACAATACCTACCCGTTAAATAAATTTCGTCCCGAAATTTTAAGCTGTTGAAGGTGTTGACGAATCTTCTGGAAATAGATGCGGGTATTTCTTCTTCATCTGATCTTCACGCTCCCAGGTGAACTCGGGTCCTCTACGAGCATTCCATCGAACCTTAACAATTGGTATCTTGTTTTGCTTAAGTCTTTTAACCTCACGATCCATTATTTCGACGGGTTCTTCGATGAATTGAAGTTTTTCGTTGATTTGGATTTCATCTAACGGAATAGTGAGATCTTCTTTAGCAAAACATTTCTTCAAATTCGAGACGTGGAAAGTGTTATGTACAGCCGCTAGTTGTTGAGGTAACTCAAGTCGGTAAGCTACTGGTCCGACACGATCAATAATCTTGAATGGTCCAATATACCTTGGATTTAATTTCCCTCGTTTACCAAATCGAACAACGCCTTTCCAAGGTGCAACTTTAAGCATGACCATCTCTCCAATTTCAAATTCTATATCTTTTCTTTTAATGTCAGCGTAGCTCTTTTGTCGACTTTGGGCGGTTTTCAACCGTTGTTGAATTTGGATGATCTTCTCGGTAGTTTCTTTATAATCTCCGGACCCGTAATCTGCCTATCCCCCACTTCACTCCAACAAATCGGAGACCTGCAATTTCTACCATAAAGTGCTTCAAATGGCGCCATCTCAATGCTTGAATGGTAGCTGTTGTTGTAGGAAAATTCTGCTAACGGTAGATGTCGATCCCAACTGTTTCCGAAATCAATAACACATGCTCGTAGCATGTCTTTAAGCGTTTGTATCGTCCTTTCACTCTGCCCATCAGTTTGTGGATGATAGGCAGTACTCATGTCTAGACGAGTTCCTAATGCTTGCTGTAATGTCTGCCAGAATCTTGAAATAAATCTGCCATCCCTATCAGAGATAATAGAGATTGGTATTCCATGTCTGGAGACGACTTCCTTCAAATACAGTCGTGCTAACTTCTCCATCTTGTCATCTTCTCTTATTGGCAGGAAGTGTGCTGATTTGGTGAGACGATCAACTATTACCCAAATAGTATCAAAACCACTTGCAGTCCTTGGCAATTTAGTGATGAAATCCATGGTAATGTTTTCCCATTTCCATTCTGGGATTTCGGGTTGTTGAAGTAGACCTGATGGTTTCTGATGCTCAGTTTTGACTTTAGAACACGTCAAACATTCTCCTACGTATTTAGCAACATCGGCTTTCATACCCGGCCACCAAAAATGTTTCTTGAGATCCTTGTACATCTTCCCCGTTCCAGGATGTATTGAGTATCTGGTTTTATGAGCTTCTCTAAGTACCATTTCTCTCATATCTCCAAATTTTGGTACCCAAATCCTTTCAGCCCTATACCGGGTTCCGTCTTCCCGAATATTAAGATGCTTCTCCTATCCTTTGGGTATTTCATCCTTTAAATTTCCCTCTTTTAAAACTCCTTGTTGCACCTCCTTTATTTGAGTAGTAAGGTTATTATGAATCATTATATTCATAGATTTTACTCGAATGGGTTCTCTGTCCTTCCTGCTCAAGGCATCGGCTACCACATTTGCCTTCCCCGGGTGGTAACGAATCTCAAAGTCGTAATCATTCAACAATTCAATCCACCTACGCTGCCTCATATTCAGTTGTTTCTGATTAAATATGTGTTGAAGACTTTTGTGGTCGGTATATATAATACTTTTGACCCCATATAAGTAGTGCCTCCAAGTCTTTAATGCAAAAACAACCGCGCCTAATTCCAAATCATGCGTCGTATAATTTTGCTCGTGAATCTTCAATTGTCTAGAGGCATAAGCAATCACCTTCGTTCGTTGCATTAATACACAACCGAGACCTTGCTTTGATGCGTCACAATAAATCACAAAATCATCATTCCCTTCAGGCAATGACAATATAGGTGCCGTAGTTAGATTTTCTTCAATAACTGAAACGCTTTCTCTTGTTCATCCTTCCATTCAAATTTCTTCCCTTTATGCGTTAATGCAGTCAAGGGTTTTGCTATTCTGGAAAAGTCTTGGATGAACCTTCTGTAGTAACCAGCTAGTCCTAAAAACTGGCGTATGTGTTTCGGAGTTTTCGGGGTTTCCCACTTTTCAACAGTTTCTATCTTTGCCGGATCCACCTTAATACCTTCTTTGTTCACTATGTGACCGAAGAATTGAACTTCTTCCAACTAAAATGCACACTTTGAAAACTTAGCGTACAATTCTTCCTTCCTCAATACTTCTAACACCTTTCTCAAATGTTCACCGTGTTCTTGGTCATTCTTTGAGTAAATAAGTATGTCATCAATGAAAACAATGACAAACTTGTCAAGGTATGGTCCACACACTCGGTTCATAAGGTCCATGAACACAGCTGGTGCATTAGTTAAACCAAACGGCATGACCATAAACTCGTAATGACCGTAACGTGTTCTGAAAGCAGTCTTTGGAATATCATCTTCTTTCACCCGCATTTGATGATACCCGGAACGTAAGTCAATCTTTGAATAAACAGACGAGCCTTGTAGTTGATCAAATAAGTCGTCGATTCTCGGTAGTGGGTAGCGGTTCTTGATGGTAAGTTTGTTCAACTCTCGGTAGTCGATACACAACCTGAATGTACCATCTTTCTTCTTGACAAACAAAACAGGAGCTCCCCACGGTGATGTACTTGGTCGAATGAAACCACGCTCTAAAAGTTCTTGTAATTGGCTTTGCAGTTCTTTCATCTCATTGGGTGCGAGTCTGTAAGGAGCACGAGCTATTGGTGCAGCTCCTGGTACAAGATCTATTTGAAATTCAACGGATCGATGTGGGGGTAATCCCGTTAATTCTTTCGGAAATACATCGGGAAATTCTTTTGCGACGGGAACATCATTGATGCTCTTTTCTTCAGTTTGTACTTTCTCGACGTGTGCTAGAACAGCATAGCAACCTTTTCTTATTAGTTTTTGTGCCTTCAAATTACTAATAAGATGTAGCTTCGTGTTGCCCTTTTCTCCGTACACCATTAAGGGTTTTCCTTTTTCTCGTATAATGCGAATTGCATTTTTGTAACAAACGATCTCTGCTTTCACTTCATTCAACCAGTCCATACCGATTATCACATCAAAACTCCCTAACTCTACTGGTATCAAATCAATCTTAAATATTTCGCTAACCAGTTTAATTTCTCGATTCCGACATATATTATCTGCTGAAATTAATTTACCATTTGCTAATTCGAGTAAAAATTTACTATCCAAAGGCGTCAATGGATAACTTAATTTAGCACAAAAATCTCTACTCATATAGCTTCTATCCGCACCCGAATCAAATAAAACGTAAGCAGATTTATTGTCAATAAGAAACGTACCCGTAACAAGCTCCGGGTCTTCCTGTGCCTCTGCCGCATTAATATTGAAAACTCTTCCGCGGCCTTGTCCATTCGTGTTCTCCTGGTTCGGGCAATTTCTAATAATGTGGCCCGGTTTTCCACATTTATAATAAACTACATTGGCATAACTTGCTCCGACACTACTTGCTCCGCCATTACTCGTTCCGACACCATTTGTTCCTTTCGGTCTATTAACCCCTGGTCCGTAGACCTCACACTTCGCCGCGCTATGACCATTTCTTTTACACTTGTTGCAAAATTTGGTGCAGAACCCCGAGTGATACTTTTCACACCTTTGGCATAGCTGCTTCTGATTGTTGTTGTTGTTGCGGTTATTATTGTTGTTGGGATGATTGTTGTAGTTGCTGTTGTTGTTGTTGTTGTTGTTGTTGTTGTTGTTGTTGGGCCGTTTGTTGTAGTTGCGATTGATGTTGCGATTGTTGGGATAATTGTTGCGATTATTGTTGTAATTGCTGTTGTTGTTGTTGTATTGGTGATTCTTATCACCGTTTTCCTCCCACTTTCTTTTGACTTGCTTCACATTGGCCTCTTCAGCGGTCTGTTCTTTAATTCTTTCTTCAATCTGGTTCACTAGTTTGTGAGCCATTCTACATGCCTGTTGTATGGAGGCGGGCTCGTGTGAACTTATATCTTCTTGGATTCTTTCCGGTAATCCTTTCACAAACGCGTCGATCTTCTCTTCCTCATCCTCGAATGCTCCCGGACACAATAGGCACAATTCTGTGAATCGTCTTTCGTACGTGGTAATATCAAATCCTTGGGTTCGTAACCCTCTAAGTTCTGTCTTGAGCTTATTGACCTCGGTTCTGGGACGGTACTTCTCGTTCATCAAGTGCTTGAATGCTGACCACGGTAGTGCGTAAGCATCATCTTATCCCACTTGCTCTAGATAGGTATTCCACCATGTTAACGCAGAACCTGTGAAGGTATGCGTAGCGTACTTCACTTTGTCCTCTTCAGTACACTTACTTATGGCAAACACCGATTCGACCTTCTCGGTCCACCGTTTCAATCCGATCGGTCCTTCGGTTCCATCAAATTCCAAAGGTTTGCAGGCAGTGAATTCTTTGTAGGTGCATCCTACACGATTTCCTGTACTGCCAGATCCAAGGTTATTGTTGGTATGTAGCGCAGCCTGTACTGCGGCTATGTTTGAAGCTAGAAAAGTACGGAATTCCTGTTCATTCATATTCATGGTGTGTCGAGTAGTCGGTGCCATTTCCTTCAAAATAGTCAAATGGAACAAGTTAATCATACAGAATATTAAGAGTAGTTAATAGTATTTCGTAGCATAATATGAACTCATTTATAAAAGCTTTTTCTTCATATTAGCGTTTTATAAGTTTAAATTCGGGTAGTACCTACCCGTTAAGTTCATACTTAGTAGCTAATATACAATTCAACTACTACAATTCTATATGAAAAACTGATTATAATAATATTTCGCGTTCAAACTTTTATACAATATTTTACAAACTTACAATACCGCTTATTTTACATAAAGCATGAAATATAGCACACAATAACTTTGATACAAGATAGTTGTGAAGATAATTCTAGCTAGTACACAAGTCGTTCAGCAAAGGCAATAAAGACACGTAATTCATACGTCCAGAAACAAGTCATGCATTCTGGTTTTACTAGGACTACTTCCCATCCTTGGTCTTGTGGAACATAACCGTTATGGCCGTTGATAAGACAGCGTGTTGTAACGTCGTCAAAGGGACGAGGGTTACGTAATGTCCAACAGTCCCGTAACAATCTAAAAACCTCATTTCATACCCCAATTACAGACTCCGTCACTTGTGGGAACGTTTTGTTTAATAGTTGTAGCCCGATGTTCTTGTTCTAACTTTGGTGAGAAGTGAACATTACTAATCCGTAAGCATAACATGCTTCTTTATGTTGCATGTTAGCCGCTTTTTCTAAATCACGAAGTCCTATATTCGGATATACTGAGTCAAAATAATTTCTTAACCCGTTGCGTAAAATAGCATTTGGGTTCCCCACAATATATGCGTCAAAGTAAACACATCGTAACTTATGGATTTCCCAATGTGATATCCCCCATCTTTCGAACGAAAGCCTTTTATAAACCAAGGCATTCTTGGAACGTTCTTCGAATGTCTTACAAACTGATCTCGCCTTAAATAGTTGTGCCGAAGAATTCTGACCGACTCTAGACAAGATTTCATCAATCATGTCTCCGGGTAGGTCACTTAAAATATTGGGTTGTCTATCCATTTTGTGTTTTTATACTGTAAAATAGACAAGAGTTAGATTCATAAAAAAAAATACTTATTAATACAAGCAATTTTTACATATATCATAAAGCATAAGCACACTATATTACATATATTACACCACACGAATACAACTATCTTATTCATACTCGCTTGTTTCTTCTTCTTCGGTTTTGGATCGTTTTGCCAAGTTTCTAGGGATATATGATGTTCCCCTAATACGAGCCGTCGTTGTCCACATTGGTTTAGAAAAACCTGGTGGTTTAGAGGTTCCCGGGTCATTGTTACAACTTAAGGACTTCGGGGGTTGACGATACATATAAAGTTCATCGGGGTTGGAATTAGATTTCTCTATTTTTATGCCCTTTCCCTTATTATTTTCTTTTGCCTTTTTAAATTCATTTGGGGTAATTTCTATAACATCATCGGAATTCTCGTCGGAATCTGATTCATCGGAGAATTGGTAATCCTCCCAATATTTTGCTTCCTTGGCGGAAACACCATTGACCATAATTAACCTTGGTCGGTTGGTTGAGGATTTTCTTTTACTTAACCGTTTTATTATTTTCCCCACCGGTTCTATTTCTTCATCCGGTTTCGATTCTTCTTCCGGTTCCGATTCTTCTTCCGGTTCTGACTCTTCTTCCGGTTCCTCTTCGGGAACTTGTGAATCAGTCCACGAATCATTCCAATTTACATTTGACTCTTCATTATTATTAGGTGAGTCAATGGGACTTGTTCTAGAGGTAGACATCTATCACATAATATCAAACGCGTTAAGAGATTAATATATCACATAATATTCACATGTTAAAAATATATAGTTTCCAACAAAATTTGTTAAGCAATCATTTTTCAAGTAAACACGGTCGAAGTCCAGACTCACTAATGCATCCTAACAAACTCAATAAGACACACTAATGCAAAATTCTGGTTCTCTAAGACCAATGCTCGGATACCAACTGAAATGTCCCGTTCTTATTGATTAAAAATGTTCCATATTAATTGATTTCGTTGCGAGGTTTTGACCTCTATATGAGACGTTTTTCAAAGACTGCATTCATTTTAAAACAAACCATAACCTTTATTTCATCAATAAAGGTTTAAAAAGCTTTACGTAGATTATCAAATAATGATAATCTAAAATATCCTGTTTACACACGACCATTACATAATGGTTTACAATACAAATATGTTACAACAAAATAAGTTTCTTGAATGCAGTTTTTACACAATATCATACAAGCATGGACTCCAAATCTCGTCCTTATTTAAGTATGCGACAGTGGAAGCTCTTAATAATCACCTGAGAATAAACATGCTTAAAACGTTAACAAAAATGTTGGTGAGTTATAGGTTTAACCTATATATATCAAATCATAATAATAGACCACAAGATTTCATATTTCAATACACATCCCATACATAGAGATAAAAATCATTCATATGGTGAACACCTGGTAACCGACATTAACAAGATGCATATATAAGAATATCCCCATCATTCCGGGACACCCTTCGGATATGATATAAATTTCGAAGTACTAAAGCATCCGTACTTTGGATGGGGCTTGTTGGGCCCGATAGATCTATCTTTAGGATTCGCGTCAGTTAGGGTGTCTGTTCCCTAATTCTAAGATTACCAGACTTAATAAAAAGGGGCATATTCGATTTTGATAATTCAACCATAGAATGTAGTTTCACGTACTTGTGTCTATTTTGTAAATCATTTATAAAACCTGCATGTATTCTCATCCCAAATATATTAGATTTTAAAAGTGGGACTATAACTCACTTTCACAGATTTTTACTTCGTCGGGAAGTAAGACTTGGCCACTGGTTGATTCACGAACCTATAACAATATATACATATATATCAAAGTATGTTCAAAATATATTTACAACACTTTTAATATATTTTGATGTTTTAAGTTTATTAAGTCAGCTGTCCTCGTTAGTAACCTACAACTAGTTGTCCACAGTTAGATGTACAGAAATAAATCGATAAATATTATCTTGAATCAATCCACGACCCAGTGTATACGTATCTCAGTATTGATCACAACTCAAACTATATATATTTTGGAATCAACCTCAACCCTGTATAGCTAACTCCAACATTCACATATAGAGTGTCTATGGTTGTTCCGAAATATATATAGATGTGTCGACATGATAGGTCGAAACATTGTATACGTGTCTATGGTATCTCAAGATTACATAATATACAATACAAGTTGATTAAGTTATGGTTGGAATAGATTTGTTACCAATTTTCACGTAGCTAAAATGAGAAAAATTATCCAATCTTGTTTTACCCATAACTTCTTCATTTTAAATCCGTTTTGAGTGAATCAAATTGCTATGGTTTCATATTGAACTCTATTTTATGAATCTAAAAAGAAAAAGTATAGGTTTATAGTCAGAAAAATAAGTTACAAGTCGTTTTTGAAAAGGTAGTCATTTCAGTCGAAAGAACGACGTCTAGATGACCATTTTAGAAAACATACTTCCACTTTGAGTTTAACCATAATTTTTGGATATAGTTTCATGTTCATAATAAAAATCATTTTCTCAGAATAACAATTTTTAAATCAAAGTTTATCATAGTTTTTAATTAACTAACCCAAAACAGCCTGCGGTGTTACTACGACGGTGTAAATCCGGTTTTACGGTGTTTTTCGTGTTTCCAGGTTTTAAATCATTAAGTTAGCATATCATATAGATATAGAACATGTGTTTAGTTGATTTTAAAATTCAAGTTAGAAGGATTAACTTTTGTTTGCGAACAAGTTTAGAATTAACTAAACTATGTTCTAGTGATTACAAGTTTAAACCTTCGAATAAGATAGCTTTATATGTATGAATCGAATGATGTTATGAACATCATTACTACCTTAAGTTCCTTGGATAAACCTACTGGAAAAGAAAAAAATGGATCTAGCTTCAACGGATCCTTGGATGGCTCGAAGTTCTTGAAGCAGAATCATGACACGAAAACAAGTTCAAGTAAGATCATCACTTGAAATAAGATTGTTATAGTTATAGAAATTGAACCAAAGTTTGAATATGATTATTACCTTGTATTAGAATGATAACCTACTGTAAGAAACAAAGATTTCTTGAGGTTAGATGATCACCTTACAAGATTGGAAGTGAGCTAGCAAACTTGAAAGTATTCTTGATTTTATGTAACTAGAACTTGTAAAATATATGAAGAACACTTAGAACTTGAAGATAGAACTTGAGAGAGATCAATTAGATGAAGAAAATTGAAGAGTGAAAGTGTTTGTAGGTGTTTTTGGTCATTGGTGTATGGATTAGATATAAAGGATATGTAATTTTGTTTTCATGTAAATAAGTCATGAATGATTACTCATATTTTTGTAATTTTATGAGATATTTCATGCTAGTTGCCAAATTATGGTTCCCACATGTGTTAGGTGACTCAAATGGGCTGCTAAGAGCTGATCATTGGAGTGTATATACCAATAGTACATACATCTAAAAGCTATGTATTGTACGAGTACGAATACGGGTGCATACGAGTAGAATTGTTGATGAAACTGAACGAGGATGTAATTGTAAGCATTTTTGTTAAGTAGAAGTATTTTGATAAGTGTCTTTAAGTCTTTCAAAAGTGTATGAATACATATTAAAACACTACATGTATATACATTTTAACTGAGTCGTTAAGTCATCGTTAGTCGTTACATGTAAATGTTGTTTTGAAACCTTTAGGTTAACGATCTTGTTGAATGTTGTTAACCCATTGTTTATTATAACAAATGAGATGTTAAATTGTTATATTATCATGATATTATGATATATAATATATCTTAGTATGATGTATATACAGTTAAATGTCGTTACAACGATAATCGTTACATATATGTCTCGTTTCGAAATCATTAAGTTAGTAGTCTTATTTTTACATATGTATTTCATTGTTAATACACTTAATAATATATTTACTTATAATTTAACATAATTAACCAAGTGTATCAATATCTTAATATGATTCATATGTACCTAGTAAGACGTTGTTATAACGATAATCGTTATATATATCGTTTTCGAGTTTCTTAAATTAATAGTCTCATTTTTATGTATATAACTCATTGTTAAAATACCTAATGAGATAAATATGAAATGTCCCGTTCTTATTGATTAAAAACGTTCCATATTAATTGATTTCGTTGCGAGGTTTTGACCTCTATATGAGACGTTTTTCAAAGACTGCATTCATTTTTAAAACAAACCATAACCTTTATTTCATAAATAAAGGTTTAAAAAGCTTTACGTAGATTATCAAATAATGATAATCTAAAATATCCTATTTACACACGACCATTACATAATGGTTTACAATACAAATATGTTACATCGAATTCAGTTTCTTGAATGCAGTTTTTACACAATATCATACAAACATGGACTCCAAATCTTGTCCTTATTTTAGTATGCAACAGCGGAAGCTCTTAATATTCACCTGAGAATAAACATGCTTTAAACGTCAACAAAAATGTTGGTGAGTTATAGGTTTAACCTATATATATCAATTCGTAACAATAGACCACAAGATTTCATATTTCAATACACATCCCATACATAGAGATAAAAATCATTCATATGGTGAACACCTGGTAACCGACAATAACAAGATGCATATATAAGAATATCCCCATCATTCCGGGACACCCTTCGGATATGATATAAATTTCGAAGTACTAAAGCATCCGGTACTTTGGATGGGGTTTGTTAGGCCCAATAGATCTATCTTTAGGATTCGCGTCAATTAGGGTGTCTGTTCCCTAATTCTTAGATTACCAGACTTAATAAAAAGGGGCATATTCGATTTCGATAATTCAACCATAGAATGTAGTTTCACGTACTTGTGTCTATTTTGTAAATCATTTATAAAACCTGCATGTATTCTCATCCCAAAAATATTAGATTTTAAAAGTGGGACTATAACTCACTTTCACAGATTTTTACTTCGTCGGGAAGTAAGACTTGGCCACTGGTTGATTCACGAACCTATAACAATATATACATATATATTAAAGTATGTTCAAAATATATTTACAACACTTTTAATATATTTTGATGTTTTAAGTTTATTAAGTCAGCTGTCCTCGTTAGTAACCTATAACTAGTTGTCCACAGTTAGATGTACAGAAATAAATCGATAAATATTATCTTGAATCAATCCACGACCCAGTGTATACGTATCTCAGTATTGATCACAACTCAAACTATATATATTTTGGAATCAACCTCAACCCTGTATAGCTAACTCCAACATTCACATATAGAGTGTCTATGGTTGTTCCGAAATATATATAGATGTGTCGACATGATAGGTCGAAACATTGTATACGTGTCTATGGTATCTCAAGATTACATAATATAGAATACAAGTTGATTAAGTTATGGTTGGAATAGATTTGTTACCAATTTTCACGTAGCTAAAATGAGAAAAATTATCCAATCTTGTTTTACCCATAACTTCTTCATTTTAAATCCGTTTTGAGTGAATCAAATTGCTATGGTTTCATATTGAACTCTATTTTATGAATCTAAACAGAAAAAGTATAGGTTTATAGTCGGAAAAATAAGTTACAAGTCGTTTTTGTAAAGGTAGTCATTTCAGTCGAAAGAACGACGTCTAGATGACCATTTTAGAAAACATACTTCCACTTTGAGTTTAACCATAATTTTTGGATATAGTTTCATGTTCATAATAAAAATCATTTTCTCAGAATAACAACTTTTAAATCAAAGTTTATCATAGTTTTTAATTAACTAACCCAAAACAGCCCGCGGTGTTACTACGAAGGCGTAAATCCGGTTTTACGGTGTTTTTCGTGTTTCCAGGTTTTAAATCATTAAGTTAGCATATCATATAGATATAGAACATGTGTTTAGTTGATTTTAAAAGTCAATTTAGAAGGATTAACTTTTGTTTGTGAACAAGTTTAGAATTAACTAAACTATGTTCTAGTGATTACAAGTTTAAACCTTCGAATAAGATAGCTTTATATGTATGAATCGAATGATGTTATGAACATCATTACTACCTTAATTTCCTTGGATAAACCTACTGGAAAAGAGAAAAATGGATCTAGCTTCAATGGATCCTTGGATGGCTCGAAGTTCTTGAAGCAGAATCATGACACGAAAACAAGTTCAAGTAAGATCATCACTTGAAATAAGATTGTTATAGTTATAGAAATTGAACCAAAGTTTGAATATGATTATTACCTTGTATTAGAATGATAACCTACTGTAAGAAACAAAGATTTCTTGAGGTTGGATGATCACCTTACAAGATTGGAAGTGAGCTAGCAAACTTGAAAGTATTCTTGATTTTATGAAACTAGAACTTTTGGAATTTATGAAGAACACTTAGAACTTGAAGATAGAACTTGAGAGAGATCAATTAGATGAAGAAAATTGAAGAATGAAAGTGTTTGTAGGTGTTTTTGGTCGTTGGTGTATGGATTAGATATAAAGGATATGTAATTTTGTTTTCATGTAAATAAGTCATGAATGATTACTCATATTTTTGTAATTTTATGAGATATTTCATGCTAGTTGCCAAATGATGGTTCCCACATGTGTTAGGTGACTCACATGGGCTGCTAAGAGCTGATCATTGGAGTGTATATACCAATAGTACATACATCTAAAAGCTGTGTATTGTACGAGTACGAATACGGGTGCATACGAGTAGAATTGTTGATGAAACTGAACGAGGATGTAATTGTAAGCATTTTTGTTAAGTAGAAGTATTTTGATAAGTGTATTGAAGTCTTTCAAAAGTGTATAAATACATATTAAAACACTACATGTATATACATTTTAACTGAGTCGTTAAGTCATCGTTAGTCGTTACATGTAAGTGTTGTTTTGAAACCTTTAGGTTAACGATCTTGTTAAATGTTGTTAACCCAATGTTTATAATATCAAATGAGATTTTAAATTATTATATTATCATGATATTATCATGTATGAATATCTCTTAATATGATATATATACATTAAATGTCTTTACAACGATAATCGTTACATATATGTCTCGATTAAAAATCATTAAGTTAGTAGTCTTGTTTTTACATATGTAGTTCATTGTTAATATACTTTATGATATGTTTTCTTATCATAGTATCATGTTAACTATATATATATATCCATATATATGTCATCATATAGTTTTTACAAGTTTTAACGTTCGTGAATCACCGATCAACTTGGGTGGTCAATTGTCTATATGAAACATATTTCAATTAATCAAGTCTTAAAAAGTTTGATTGCTTAACATGTTGGAAACATTTAATCATGTAAATATCAATCTCAATTAATATATATAAACATGGAAAAGTTCGGGTCACTACAGTACCTACCCGTTAAATAAATTTCGTCCCGAAATTTTAAGCTGTTGAAGGTGTTGACGAATCTTCTGGAAATAGATGCGGGTATTTCTTCTTCATCTGATCTTCACGCTCCCAGGTGAACTCGGGTCCTCTACGAGCATTCCATCGAACCTTAACAATTGGTATCTTGTTTTGCTTAAGTCTTTTAACCTCACGATCCATTATTTCGACGGGTTCTTCGATGAATTGAAGTTTTTCGTTGATTTGGATTTCATCTAACGGAATAGTGAGATCTTCTTTAGCAAAACATTTCTTTAAATTCGAGACGTGGAAAGTGTTATGTACAGCCGCGAGTTGTTGAGGTAACTCTAGTCGGTAAGCTACTGGTCCGACACGATCAATAATCTTGAATGGTCCAATATACCTTGGATTTAATTTCCCTCGTTTACCAAATCGAACAACGCCTTTCCAAGGTGCAACTTTAAGCATGACCATCTCTCCAATTTCAAATTCTATATCTTTTCTTTTAATGTCAGCGTAGCTCTTTTGTCGACTTTGGGCGGTTTTCAACCGTTGTTGAATTTGGATGATCTTCTCGGTAGTTTCTTGTATAATCTCCGGACCCGTAATCTGTCTATCCCCCACTTCACTCCAACAAATCGGAGACCTGCACTTTCTACCATAAAGTGCTTCAAACGGCGCCATCTCAATGCTTGAATGGTAGCTGTTGTTGTAGGAAAATTCTGCTAATGGTAGATGTCGATCCCAACTGTTTCCGAAATCAATAACACATGCTCGTAGCATGTCTTCAAGCGTTTGTATCGTCCTTTCGCTCTGCCCATCAGTTTGTGGATGATAGGCAGTACTCATGTCTAGACGAGTTCCTAATGCTTGCTGTAATGTCTGCCAGAATCTTGAAATAAATCTGCCATCCCTATCAGAGATAATAGAGATTGGTATTCCATGTCTGGAGACGACTTCCTTCAAATACAGTCGTGCTAACTTCTCCATCTTGTCATCTTCTCTTATTGGTAGGAAGTGTGCTGATTTGGTGAGACGATCAACTATTACCCAAATAGTATCAAAACCACTTGCAGTCCTTGGCAATTTAGTGATGAAATCCATGGTAATGTTTTCCCATTTCCATTCCGGGATTTCGGGTTGTTGAAGTAGACCTGATGGTTTCGGATGCTCAGCTTTGACCTTAGAACACGTCAAACATTCTCCTACATATTTAGCAACATCGGCTTTCATACCCGGCCACCAAAAATGTTTCTTGAGATCCTTGTACATCTTCCCCGTTCCAGGATGTATTGAGTATCTGGTTTTATGAGCTTCTCTAAGTACCATTTCTCTCATATCTCCAAATTTTGGTACCCAAATCCTTTCAGCCCTATACCGGGTTCCGTCTTCCCGAATATTAAGATGCTTCTCCGATCCTTTGGGTATTTCATCCTTTAAATTTCCCTCTTTTAAAACTCCTTGTTGCGCCTCCTTTATTTGAGTAGTAATGTTATTATGAATCATTATATTCATAGATTTTACTCGAATGGGTTCTCTGTCCTTCCTGCTCAAGGCATCGGCTACCACATTTGCCTTCCCCGGGTGGTAACGAATCTCAAAGTCGTAATCATTCAATAATTCAATCCACCTACGCTGCCTCATATTCAGTTGTTTCTGATTAAATATGTGTTGAAGACTTTTGTGGTCGGTATATATAATACTTTTGACCCCATATAAGTAGTGCCTCCAAGTCTTTAATGCAAAAACAACCGCGCCTAATTCCAAATCATGCGTCGTATAATTTTGTTCGTGAATCTTCAATTGTCTAGACGCATAAGCAATCACCTTCGTTCGTTGCATTAATACACAACCAAGACCTTGCTTTGATGCATCACAATAAATCACAAAATCATCATTCCCTTCAGGCAATGACAATATAGGTGCCGTAGTTAGCTTTTTCTTCAATAACTGAAACGCTTTCTCTTGTTCATCATTCCATTCAAATTTCTTCCCTTTATGCGTTAATGCAGTCAAGGGTTTTGCTATTCTGGAAAAGTCTTGGATGAACCTTCTGTAGTAACCAGCTAGTCCTAAAAACTGGCGTATGTGTTTCGGAGTTTTCGGGGTTTCCCACTTTTCAACAGTTTCTATCTTTGCCGGATCCACCTTAATACCTTCTTTGTTCACTATGTGACCGAGGAATTGAACTTCTTCCAACCAAAATGCACACTTTGAAAACTTAGCGTACAATTCTTCCTTCCTCAATACTTCTAACACCTTTCTCAAATGTTCACCGTGTTCTTGGTCATTCTTTGAGTAAATAAGTATGTCATCAATGAAAACAATGACAAACTTGTCAAGGTATGGTCCACACACTCGGTTCATAAGGTCCATGAACACAGCTGGTGCATTAGTTAAACCAAACGGCATGACCATAAACTTGTAATGACCGTAACGTGTTCTGAAAGCAGTCTTTGGAATATCATCTTCTTTCACCCGCATTTGATGATACCCGGAACGTAAGTCAATCTTTGAATAAACAGACGAGCCTTGTAGTTGATCAAAGAAGTCGTCGATTCTCGGTAGTGGGTAGCGGTTCTTGATGGTAAGTTTGTTCAACTCTCGGTAGTCAATACACAACCTGAATGTACCATCTTTCTTCTTGACAAACAAAACAGGAGCTCCCCACGGTGATGTGCTTGGTCGAATGAAACCACGCTCTAAAAGTTCTTGTAATTGGGTTTGCAGTTCTTTCATCTCGCTGGGTGCGAGTCTGTAAGGAGCACGAGCTATTGGTGCAGCTCCTGGTACAAGATCTATTTGAAATTCAACGGATCGATGTGGGGGTAATCCCGGTAATTCTTTCGGAAATACATCGGGAAATTCTTTTGCAATGGGAACATCATTGATGCTCTTTTCTTCAGTTTGTACTTTCTCGACGTGTGCTAGAACAGCATAGCAACCTTTTCTTATTAGTTTTTGTGCCTTCAAATTACTAATAAGATGTAGCTTCGTGTTGCCCTTTTCTCCGTACACCATTAAGGGTTTTCCTTTTTCTCGTATAATGCGAATTGCATTTTTGTAACAAACGATCTCCGCTTTCACTTCTTTCAACTAGTCCATACCGATTATCACATCAAAACTCCCTAACTCTATTGGTATCAAATCAATCTTAAATGTTTCGCTAACTAGTTTAATTTCTCGATTCCGACATATATTATCTGCTGAAATTAATTTACCATTTGCTAATTCGAGTAAAAATTTACTATCCAAAGGCGTCAATGGACAACTTAATTTAGCACAAAAATCTCTACTCATATAGCTTCTATCCGCACCCGAATCAAATAAAACGTAAGCAGATTTATTGTCAATAAGAAACGTACCCGTAACAAGCTCCGGGTCTTCCTGTGCCTCTACCGCATTAATATTGAAAACTCTTCCACGGCCTTGTCCATTCGTGTTCTCCTGGTTCGGGCAATTTCTAATAATGTGGCCTGGTTTTCCACATTTATAACAAACTACATTGGCATAACTTGCTCAGACACTACTTGCTCCGCCATTACTCGTTCTGACACCATTTGTTCCTTTCGTTCTATTAACCCCTGGTCCGTAGACCTCACACTTCGCCGCGCTATGACCATTTCTTTTACACTTGTTGCAAAATTTGGTGCAGAACCCCGAGTGATTCTTTTCACACCTTTGGCATAGCTGCTTCTGATTGTTGTTGTTGTTGCGGTTATTATTGTTGTTGGGATGATTGTTGTAGTTGCTGTTGTTGTTGTTGTTGTTGTTGTTGGGCCGTTTGTTGTAGTTGCGATTGATGTTGCGATTGTTGGGATAATTGTTGCGATTATTGTTGTAATTGCTGTTGTTGTTGTATTGGTGATTCTTATCACCGTTTTCCTCCCACTTTCTTTTGACTTGCTTCACATTGGCCTCTTCAGCAGTCTGTTCTTTAATTCTTTCTTCAATCTGGTTCACTAGTTTGTGAGCCATTCTACATGCCTGTTGTATGGAGGCGGGCTCGTGTGAACTTATATCTTCTTGGATTCTTTCCGGTAATCCTTTCACAAACGCGTCGATCTTCTCTTCCTCATCTTCGAATGCTCCCGGACACAATAGGCACAATTCTGTGAATCATCTTTCGTACGTGGTAATATCAAATCCTTGGGTTCGTAACCCTCTAAGTTCTGTCTTGAGCTTATTGACCTCGGTTCTGGGACGGTACTTCTCGTTCATCAAGTGCTTGAATGCTGACCACGGTAGTGCGTACACATCGTCTTGTCCCACTTGCTCTAGATAGGTATTCCACCATGTTAACGCAGAACCTGTGAAGGTATGCGTAGCGTACTTTACTTTGTCCTCTTCAGTACACTTACTTATGGCAAACACCGATTCGACCTTCTCGGTCCACCGTTTCAATCCGATCGGTCCTTCGATTCCATCAAATTCCAAAGGTTTGCAGGCAGTGAATTCTTTGTAGGTGCATCCTACACGATTTCCTGTACTGCTAGATCCAAGATTATTGTTGGTATGTAGCGCAGCCTGTACTGCGGCTATGTTTGAAGCTAGAAAAGTACGGAATTCCTCTTCATTCATATTCACGGTGTGTCGAGTAGTCGGTGCCATTTCCTTCAAAATAGTTAAATGGAACAAGTTAATCATACAGAATATTAAGAGTAGTTAATAGTATTTTGTAGCATAATATGAACTCATTTATAAAAGCTTTTTCTTCATATTAGCGTTTTATAAGTTTAAATTCGGGTAGTACCTACCCGTTAAGTTCATACTTAGTAGCTAATATACAATTCAACTACTACAATTCTATATGAAAAACTGATTATAATAATATTTCGCGTTCAAACTTTTATACAATATTTTACAAACTTACAATACCGCTTATTTTACATAAAGCATGAAATATAGCACACAATAACTTTGATACAAGATAGTTGTGAAGACAATTCTAGCTAGTACACAAGTCGTTCAGCAAAGGCAATAAAGACACGTAATTCATACGTCCAGAAACAAGTCATGCATTCTGGTTTTACTAGGACTACTTCCCATCCTTGGTCTTGTGCAACATAACCGTTATGGCCGTTGATAAGACAGCGTGTTGTAACGTCATCAAAGGGACGAGGGTTACGTAATGTCCAACAGTCCCGTAATAATCTAAAAACCTCATTTCTTACCCCAATTACCGACTCCGTCACTTGTGGAAACGTTTTGTTTAATAGTTGTAGCCCGATGTTCTTGTTCTCACTTTGGTGAGAAGCGAACATTACTAATCCGTAAGCATAACATGCTTCTTTATGTTGCATGTTAGCCGCTTTTTCTAAATCACGAAGTCCAATATTCGGATATATTGAGTCAAAATAATTTCTTAACCCGTTGCGTAAAATAGCATTTGGGTTCCCCGCAATATATGCGTCAAAGTAAACACATCGTAACTTATGGGTTTCCCAATGTGATATCCCCCATCTTTCAAACGAAAGTCTCTTATAAACCAAGACATTCTTGGAACGTTCTTCGAATGTCTTACAAACTGATCTCGCCTTAAATAGTTGTGCCAAAGAATTCTGGCCGACTCTAGACAAGATTTCATCAATCATGTCTCCGGGTAGGTCTCTTAAAATATTGGGTTGTCTATCCATTTTGTGTTTTTAAACTGTAAAATAGACAAGAGTTAGATTCATAAAAAAATACTTATTAATACAAGCAATTTTTACATATATCATAAAGCATAAGAACACTATATTACATATATTACACCACACGAATACAACTATCTTATTCCGACTCGCTCGTTTCTTCTTCTTCGGTTTTGGTTCGTTTTGCCAAGTTTCTAGGGATATATGATGTTCCCCTAATACGAGCCGTCGTTGTCCACATTGGTTTAGAAAAACCTGGTGGTTTAGAGGTTCCCGGGTCATTGTTACAACTTAAGGACTTCGGGGGTTGACGATACATATAAAGTTCATCGGGGTTGGAATTAGATTTCTCTATTTTTATGCCCTTTCCCTTATTATTTTCTTTTGCCTTTTTAAATTCAGTTGGGGTAATTTCTATAACATCATCGGAATTCTCGTCGGAATCCGATTCATCGGAGAATTGGTAATCCTCCCAATATTTTGCTTCCTTGGCGGAAACACCATTGACCATAATTAACTTTGGTCGGTTGGTTGAGGATTTTCTTTTACTTAACCGTTTTATTATTTCTCCCACCGGTTCTATTTCTTCATCCGGTTCCGATTCTTCTTCCGGTTCCGATTCTTCTTCCGGTTCCGACTCTTCTTCCGGTTCCTCTTCGGGAACTTGTGAATCAGTCCACAAATCATTCCAATTTACATTTGACTCTTCATTATTATTAGGTGAGTCAATGGGACTTGTTCTAGAGGTAGACATCTATCACATAATATCAAACACGTTAAGAGATTAATATATCACATAATATTCATATGTTAAAAATATATAGTTTCCAACAAAAATGTTAAGCAATCATTTTTAAAGAAAACACGGTCGAAGTCCAGACTCACTAATGCATCCTAACAAACTCGATAAGACACACTAATGCAAATTTTCTGGTTCTCTAAGACCAACGCTCGGATACCAACTGAAATGTCCCGTTCTTATTGATTAAAAATGTTCCATATTAATTGATTTCGTTGCGAGGTTTTGACCTCTATATGAGACGTTTTTCAAAGACTGCATTCATTTTTAAAACAAACCATAACCTTTATTTCATAAATAAAGGTTTAAAAAGCTTTACGTAGATTATCAAATAATGATAATCTAAAATATCCTATTTACACACGACCATTACATAATGGTTTACAATACAAATATGTTACATCGAATTCAGTTTCTTGAATGCAGTTTTTACACAATATCATACAAACATGGACTCCAAATCTTGTCCTTATTTTAGTATGCAACAGCGGAAGCTCTTAATATTCACCTGAGAATAAACATGCTTTAAACGTCAACAAAAATGTTGGTGAGTTATAGGTTTAACCTATATATATCAATTCGTAACAATAGACCACAAGATTTCATATTTCAATACACATCCCATACATAGAGATAAAAATCATTCATATGGTGAACACCTGGTAACCGACAATAACAAGATGCATATATAAGAATATCCCCATCATTCCGGGACACCCTTCGGATATGATATAAATTTCGAAGTACTAAAGCATCCGGTACTTTGGATGAGGTTTGTTAGGCCCAATAGATCTATCTTTAGGATTCGCGTCAATTAGGGTGTCTGTTCCCTAATTCTTAGATTACCAGACTTAATAAAAAGGGGCATATTCGATTTCGATAATTCAACCATAGAATGTAGTTTCACGTACTTGTGTCTATTTTGTAAATCATTTATAAAACCTGCATGTATTCTCATCCCAAAAATATTAGATTTTAAAAGTGGGACTATAACTCACTTTCACAGATTTTTACTTCGTCGGGAAGTAAGACTTGGCCACTGGTTGATTCACGAACCTATAACAATATATACATATATATTAAAGTATGTTCAAAATATATTTACAACACTTTTAATATATTTTGATGTTTTAAGTTTATTAAGTCAGCTGTCCTCGTTAGTAACCTATAACTAGTTGTCCACAGTTAGATGTACAGAAATAAATCGATAAATATTATCTTGAATCAATCCACGACCCAGTGTATACGTATCTCAGTATTGATCACAACTCAAACTATATATATTTTGGAATCAACCTCAACCCTGTATAGCTAACTCCAACATTCACATATAGAGTGTCTATGGTTGTTCCGAAATATATATAGATGTGTCGACATGATAGGTCGAAACATTGTATACGTGTCTATGGTATCTCAAGATTACATAATATACAATACAAGTTGATTAAGTTATGGTTGGAATAGATTTGTTACCAATTTTCACGTAGCTAAAATGAGAAAAATTATCCAATCTTGTTTTACCCATAACTTCTTCATTTTAAATCCGTTTTGAGTGAATCAAATTGCTATGGTTTCATATTGAACTCTATTTTATGAATCTAAACAGAAAAAGTATAGGTTTATAGTCGGAAAAATAAGTTACAAGTCGTTTTTGTAAAGGTAGTCATTTCAGTCGAAAGAACGACGTCTAGATGACCATTTTAGAAAACATACTTCCACTTTGAGTTTAACCATAATTTTTGGATATAGTTTCATGTTCATAATAAAAATCATTTTCTCAGAATAACAACTTTTAAATCAAAGTTTATCATAGTTTTTAATTAACTAACCCAAAACAGCCCGCGGTGTTACTACGACGGCGTAAATCCGGTTTTACGGTGTTTTTCGTGTTTCCAGGTTTTAAATCATTAAGTTAGCATATCATATAGATATAGAACATGTGTTTAGTTGATTTTAAAAGTCAAGTTAGAAGGATTAACTTTTGTTTGCGAACAAGTTTAGAATTAACTAAACTATGTTCTAGTGATTACAAGTTTAAACCTTCGAATAAGATAGCTTTATATGTATGAATCGAATGATGTTATGAACATCATTACTACCTTAATTTCCTTGGATAAACCTACTGGAAAAGAGAAAAATGGATCTAGCTTCAATGGATCCTTGGATGGCTCGAAGTTCTTGAAGCAGAATCATGACACGAAAACAAGTTCAAGTAAGATCATCACTTGAAATAAGATTGTTATAGTTATAGAAATTGAACCAAAGTTTGAATATGATTATTACCTTGTATTAGAATGATAACCTACTGTAAGAAACAAAGATTTCTTGAGGTTGGATGATCACCTTACAAGATTGGAAGTGAGCTAGCAAACTTGAAAGTATTCTTGATTTTATGAAACTAGAACTTTTGGAATTTATGAAGAACACTTAGAACTTGAAGATAGAACTTGAGAGAGATCAATTAGATGAAGAAAATTGAAGAATGAAAGTGTTTGTAGGTGTTTTTGGTCGTTGGTGTATGGATTAGATATAAAGGATATGTAATTTTGTTTTCATGTAAATAAGTCATGAATGATTACTCATATTTTTGTAATTTTATGAGATATTTCATGCTAGTTGCCAAATGATGGTTCCCACATGTGTTAGGTGACTCACATGGGCTGCTAAGAGCTGATCATTGGAGTGTATATACCAATAGTACATACATCTAAAAGCTGTGTATTGTACGAGTACGAATACGGGTGCATACGAGTAGAATTGTTGATGAAACTGAACGAGGATGTAATTGTAAGCATTTTTGTTAAGTAGAAGTATTTTGATAAGTGTATTGAAGTCTTTCAAAAGTATATAAATACATATTAAAACACTACATGTATATACATTTTAACTGAGTCGTTAAGTCATCGTTAGTCGTTACATGTAAGTGTTGTTTTGAAACCTTTAGGTTAACGATCTTGTTAAATGTTGTTAACCCAATGTTTATAATATCAAATGAGATTTTAAATTATTATATTATCATGATATTATCATGTATGAATATCTCTTAATATGATATATATACATTAAATGTCTTTACAACGATAATCGTTACATATATGTCTCGATTAAAAATCATTAAGTTAGTAGTCTTGTTTTTACATATGTAGTTCATTGTTAATATACTTTATGATATGTTTTCTTATCATAGTATCATGTTAACTATATATATATATCCATATATATGTCATCATATAGTTTTTACAAGTTTTAACGTTCGTGAATCACCGATCAACTTGGGTGGTCAATTGTCTATATGAAACATATTTCAATTAATCAAGTCTTAAAAAGTTTGATTGCTTAACATGTTGGAAACATTTAATCATGTAAATATCAATCTCAATTAATATATATAAACATGGAAAAGTTCGGGTCACTACAAAATACTTATAATAAAAACATGTTAACTATATATATAACCATATATATGTCATCGTATAGTTTTTACAAGTTTTAACGTTCGTGAATCACCGGTCAACTTGGGTGGTCAATTGTCTATATGAAACATATTTCAATTAATCAAGTTTTAACAAGTTTGATTGCTTAACATGTTGGAAACATTTAATCATGTAAATATCAATCTCAATTAATATATATAAACATGGAAAAGTTCGGGTCACTACAGGAGTCGCCTCAAGACATATCGTATCACTACTTGCTACACGTACAACTCAACGCGAGACCCAGATTGAATTTCTAGAAAGGAACCTAACAACGTTACCTGAACCCGAACATTTTGAAGAAATTTTGGGACATTTAGGCATTGATGCATGACCTACGGAACCTATGCGCCCGCACCAAAGAACCGTGAGATTTATTATGTAGATTCTATTTTGAGATAGCATAGCTAAGGCATCGTCAGATGAAATTGAATAGAACTGGAGGTGATCACGTTACATTGACCATATGGAATGATATTGGAATGAACGTACGATTTAGGATAATATAATGACGCCAGGCCATTGTGATTATATTGAGGTAAATCATGCAGAAGTTCCAATGTTACTACATGAGGAATATGAGGTGATCCAGGGAAAATTTTGGCAGGGATCACTTGAGCATACGCATTATATCCTGTTAAAGGTAGGGAAAGAATAACCACATAGCCTAGATACTGTACAACAAGGGCCTTGATTGCAGAATTGATAAACCAAAAATTTGCTTATAGATATCGACACCCTGGACATTTAAGGAAAAAGTTCTCATATGGAAAAACTTTAAACTTACCTGCGGTAAAGCAATCGTTATGGAGACTTGCATGAATCCTGATTTTAGTTAGGGTACATTTCGTCACAACATTTTATTATCTCGAAGTTGTTTAATACTAGAACGATAGAAACCTTATATCTAAGGACCTTAGTGTTATGACTAATAAGCCATTAACAACCATGAGAATTAAGTATCCTATAGGACAAGCTAATGGTAAGCTGACAGAGATAGAGGAATAATTTAAGGTAGTACCTTAAAATTAACAGGTGGGTCATTTGGAGATGACCTCATGTCAACAAAACTTGGAAATTTTAAAGTAGTAGTTGGAAAGGATTAGTTACCTATGCACAAGCAGATGTTATTTGAGAAGTTTGATAAAAATTTTCGCGGCAGTATAATAAGATTTGGTTGGAATGAACCTTAAGATTTACCTAATACTCATCAAGTTAGGAAGCTTTGATGAAATACTTGGAACGAACTGGCTTTCAAGGATGAAAGCGAAAGTTATTTATAGTGAGAAGATTATTCGTATACCTCGCGAGAATGTTGAGTCAAAAGCCATCCGGGTTACTTCAACAACCCAAAATACCACAATGGAAATGGGAAGGAATAACAATGGATTTCATCACGAAACTACCGAAGACGGTAGGCGGTTATGACACTATCTTGGTTATTGTTGACTGTCTTACTAAAACTGCTCACTTTCTAGCCATAAAAGGAATCGATACAATGGACAAACTTGCACAATGATACATAAAGGAAATTGTATCCCGTCACTTCAGTGATTCAGATTCTATATTAAAGACTACCCAAGAATCTTATTTGATACTCATTCTTACGCGACTCTAAATCCTCACTTATTCCGAGAGATTCCTTATTCGATGATAACCACACCATCATCCTTCTTACTTCAACCGTAGTCATACCAGTTCGAAATTTCCAAAATCAATGGGTAGTTAATTCCCATCCTCATACTCTCCCTTTCGTATCTCACTTATAAGCAACAACTTCACACTTAAGCATTTTTGGTCAAAGGACTTATGCCCTACTAATAGTCATCAACCACATTTAAATTCAATAGTTTTCATTACCTCAAATATCACCCGAAATTTACAAAAATCTTTTACTCAATCCTCATCAATCTTTTTCCAACTTGTAACCTTCGAAATATGAAAATTTTGTTTGCCAAAATTTTACACACACACTATTTAACCGTGCGATCCTCTCAAGGTTTTATGAAAATAAATTTATTTTACTGACATTCGTACAAATTTTAGAAGCCGTATATGTTATATATAATAAAGTAAATGATTAGTTACTTTTGACTAGTACATGCGAAATTTTACTTTCACTTTTACAAATCAACTCTTTTAATCAAAAGACATTTTACTTGGAGTAGCCTATATTTACTAAGAAATTCGTTTCTTTTCCTGCATTGTCACCTTAAACAATTTCTATAAAACTTTCGTTGCTTGTTATGTAAAATTTTTCGTTGCTTGCCCGTGTCCAAGTCATCATAAAGACTTTACAACCATCGAAATCGAGAGATTCATGTGTGTATGTGTTGAAGGCACTTACTGCCACGTCATTCAGAGCCTTTGGGCATCCACTAACACTTAAACCATTTAAAATTATTGCGTTACTCCATGGATCTTATTCGCCACACCTGTCGGAACAATGCTCTTTCTTACATAACTCTAAGTCCTGACTTATTCCAAGAAACTCTCATTTAGTGATATTAACACCATCAGTATTCCGACTTTATTATTAGTCATAACCTGGTTGGTATTTTGAAAAGTCAAGAAGCGATTAACTTCTCATCCTCATGCTCTATCCTTCATATCTCACTTTTTAGCAACGGCTTTGCATGTGAACATTTTTGGCCCAAAGGCTTATGTCCTGATAGTTATCAAAACTACATTTAATTCATTAGTTTTCATTACTCAGTAACATGTCACCCGATGATTCAAAGATTTTTCACTCGATCTTTTTCAACTCATAACCTCTAAAATATGAAAAACTATGTTTATCCAAAAATTTTACACGTTGATTATTCGTGCGGTCCTCACGGGATTTATGGACAAATGAAAGTAATAAAAATTTTTCTGTCACTTATGCGATTTATAAAGTCATATATGTATAATTAAGTTAATAAATTTACCCTTACTTATTTTGGTTAGTACATACTAAGTTATATCTTCAAATTATTTAAAAATCGATCCTTTATCGAGTTATTCAACTTAAGTCAAATAGTTTTGTGCAAAATGGTACACGTTGTACCTACTTCTAAATTTACTAAGAACTTCGTTACGTTTATGTTGTCGCATCAAACATTTAAAGGTTTTTCAAAACTTCCTTGGTTGATTTTATTAAAGGTTTTCGCATTAGACTACACCATGTATGGATCACACTTCTTCTCGCCATCCGTTGGGGATGAAGCTTACCATTAAGATATTTGTTAAAAACTCTTGAGCCACTTTGGATGGCAGTTTTATAAAATTTGTTAGAAAATCTTCACACCATAAAATGTTCCTTCTAAGGTTAGACATGACAAAAGCACGGGCCAATAAATCGGTTTTCTGAGGTACACTCAGTGGTCACCCTATTGTAGGAAAGGCACGAGGTGGGTTTCTATTCTCAATACTTCACGGCAAATCGCAACACCCTCGTAAACCTCATCTCTATAAATCTGTATATAGAGGTACATGAATCATTTTTGGAGATTCCTTTCACTCGGAGTAAACCATTCTTTAGGACCAAGAGTTCACGTATCTTCTCATTCGCACATCCCCCTAAGTATAAGGATAAATTCAAAACGGACCGCTCGAAGAGTTCACACTTGTTCAAAGATCACGCCTTTCGTGCGATTCTCTTTCGGAAATGTAATGTAAGATACTTTGAGAACCTATGAATCTTGTTATCCTTTTGGGAGGGGACTGCTTAAAACACTTACGACACTGATGTGGATACTCTATATATTTCTTCCTTCGTTGGTTGCAAATATCTGTTGTCCTAGTTAACGTTAACCCTAACTTCAACATGTAACTGAAAGGATAAAGTTACATTATGGAACTGTGTTTTTATTCCATCCAAGGATAAGTCCACACACTGTATGTTAAACTGGGTGATATCTTTCATTGTTCGTTCAGACCACTCTGAAGGCACTATAAATAATTATGGCTTGCAAGTCCGATTGGTCACTTTCAGCTAAAATATCAATTCAATTATTCAAATCAAACGTTCTTAAGTACCGGATTCTTTATGCATATGGCCTCCTTCCGAAATTAAGGAGTTGGTAACATTCATGATGCATTTCCTGCATCCAGCTTACTGAAGATGCTTTTAAGGCTAAAAACACCATATTTCCTTTTGTGGATATATATTCAGATGACATACTCATGCTAATCAGAAACGAAACCAATTTGTTGATCTCTTAGGACAAGAGACTTAATTAATGGCATATACTGTAACGACCCGACTTTTTCGAATTGCTTTCGTGCCTTGTATTTTTGCGAATCTGCGATTTTGTGCGTACTGTGTTACTTTATACTTTGGAAACTTGATATACGTGGTTTACTTCCATTTTATGTTAAAACGTGCCTTAGAGTACGTAGGATACTTAACTTGTTCACCGGATGCTTTTATAACCGTTAGTGTTATTTAACGTTTCGAATAAATCGCGAACTGCGCGCACGTTTGACTTTTGTCGTAATCGGAATATTGTGACTGCGAAATATTAATTATTATTTTATAATAATAATTACCTGGGCTTTTGGATGCTTAATTTTAATTAATTATTTACTAGATCACAATAGTTAGTCTTGTTGGACTTTCTACCTTATTGGACCTTAGCCCACCCTAAACTAGCTAGTGGCCCAATTAATTAGCCCAAGTATTATTACTAGTGACCCATAATAAATAAAATAAATTAATTAATGAGTCATACAAGCATTTGGATAAGGATTATCCATATTGTTACATGAGATTCTAGTATAAGTGCATGCTTTAGACAACCACTAACCAAAAAGCAAAATGGTGTCCCCCCCCCCCTTTGAAAATCACAGCCCTAGGCCCTTCCAAGTCATCAATCCTTGTCAAATTTTGCTTATAAATACTAGCCATCTTCCTCTCATTTTATACTTGCTCTCATTTGAATTTCACACACACTTACTCTATTACTTCCTTTCTAGCATTTCTCACTTGTAAGTTTTTGATCTTTTTTTTTCTTCTTTCACCTTTCTAATTCGTGTATCATCATCATTATGGAAGATCAAGCTCTTTAGCCTTGATCTTGATTATATCTTGTTGATTCAAGCATGAATCCTTCAAGAACAACCAAGATGCAAGCTTTCTAGCTTGAATCTTCATATATTGTTGTTGGATCTAAGTTTTCTAGCTTATGATCTTGTTGTTTTGTTATAAAGATCAAAACTTGTGTTTATGGTCTTCATGAAACTTAAAGATCCAAGCTTTATGCTTCAAGATCTTCAAGAACACTAAAGGTTCAAGCTTTCTAGCTTTGTGACCTTATAAATTGTGTGAAAGGGATCCAAGCTCTCTAGCTTAGGGTTCCATCATCTCATTTGACTTAGATTGTGCTCATACTTGTTTGATTGATGTAAAGTTTGTAACTTCGTTTGTAAATAGGACTTGTATTTGTGTTAAGACTAAGGATATGATGTAACCTTGGTTCATCATCCATCTAAGACTCTTAAATGAGTTGTGTTACCACTTTGTCTTAACATATTGTGTATTGATGGTAGAATCTTGGTCAAAAGTGATGCTAAACCATCAACAAGTTGTACACTTGAAGCTACAAGCATCAAGGATGAGAACCGTGATGAGCATCAAGCACCAAGAACCCCACCGGAGCACTTGTCCACTGATTTTCATATCTAATCAGACCACCTGGGCTACTGGAAAGCTGATTTTCAGTTAGTTCGGTTTGAGTAGATGATTTTCTTTTTAGGCGTCGTCTTAATCCGAGTTATGGTTTAGGATTTATGGCCCTCCGAGAGTCACTACACCCTATTAACGTTGTGCTGAAATTTCTGACCTACTCGCACTTAAACCGTCACCACGGTCAAATGAAGAAGAGTTAGCTTCTGAAAGTTGGTAAGCTGTTAGGGGACTCATATACGGAGCAATAGACACTGACTATGCATCTTTTCGATTTACGTAGAGGTCTTAGAAGCTGACCGAAATCAGCCTATTGTTTCGATCTCTATTCTTGTCGAACTTACTTAGCTTTTATGATGATGAATGATGATGATGATGACACTTAAACTTATTTTATGCACTATTAGAACTTATAAGGACAACCTACTGACCTAGTAACCCTTGATTTAGATTGACTACCTTTCGGACCGACTTACTACTTGGGTACTTTCATTACCGACTTTACCGCTTTTATCACTGTGAGTTATAGCATCCCTTTTTACTTTAACTATTTTGGGACTGAGAATACATGCGCTTTTACGTTTTACATACTAGGCACGAGTACTTAAACTTTATATGTGTGTGGGTTATACAACGGCATAAACATTCCCCTTAGCTCGGTAATGTTTAGTCATTAGTTTTTGAACCGGTGAACGCGAATCTTAGATATGGATCCATAGGGTTTGACATCCCCACTCGGGCTGGTCGCGCTAGCATTTAACGGGTGTTTAATGAAATGTCCCGTTCTTATTGATTAAAAACGTTCCATATTAATTGATTTCGTTGCGAGGTTTTGACCTCTATATGAGAAGTTTTTCAAAGACTGCATTCATTTTTAAAACAAACCATAACCTTTATTTCATAAATAAAGGTTTAAAAAGCTTTACGTAGATTATCAAATAATGATAATCTAAAATATCCTTTTACACACGACCATTACATAATGGTTTACAATACAAATATGTTACATCGAAATCAGTTTCTTGAATGCAGTTTTTACACAATATTATACAAACATGGACTCCAAATCTTGTCCTTATTTTAGTATGCAACAGCGGAAGCTCTTAATATTCACCTGAGAATAAACATGCTTTAAACGTCAACAAAAATGTTGGTGAGTTATAGGTTTAACCTATATATATCAAATCGTAATAATAGACCACAAGATTTCATATTTCAATACACATCCCATACATAGAGATAAAAATCATTCATATGGTGAACACCTGGTAACCGACATTAACAAGATGCATATATAAGAATATCCCCATCATTCCGGGACACCCTTCGGATATGATATAAATTTCGAAGTACTAAAGCATCCGGTACTTTGGATGGGGTTTGTTAGGCCCAATAGATCTATCTTTAGGATTCGCGTCAATTAGGGTGTCTGTTCCCTAATTCTTAGATTACCAGACTTAATAAAAAGGGGCATATTCGATTTCGATAATTCATCCATAGAATGTAGTTTCACGTACTTGTGTCTATTTTGTAAATCATTTATAAAACCTGCATGTATTCTCATCCCAAAATATTAGATTTTAAAAGTGGGACTATAACTCACTTTCACAGATTTTTACTTCGTCGAGAAGTAAGACTTGGCCACTGTTGATTCACGAACCTATAACAATATATACATATATATTAAAGTATGTTCAAAATATATTTACAACACTTTTAATATATTTTGATGTTTTAAGTTTATTAAGTCAGCTGTCCTCGTTAATAACCTACAACTAGTTATCCAAAGTTAGATGTACAGAAAATAAATCGATAAATATTATCTTGAATCAATCCACGACCCAGTGTATACGTATCTCAGTATTGATCACAACTCAAACTTTATATATTTTGGAATCAACCTCAACCCTGTATAGCTAACTCCAACATTCACATATAGAGTGTCTATGGTTGTTCTGAAATATATATAGATGTGTCGATATGATAGGTCGAAACATTGTATACGTGTCTATGGTATCTCAAGATTACATAATATACAATACAAGTTGATTAAGTTATGGTTGGAATAGATTTGTTACCAATTTTCACGTAGCTAAAATGAGAAAAATTATCCAATTTTGTTTTACCCATAACTTCTTCATTTTAAATCCGTTTTGAGTGAATCAAATTGCTATGGTTTCATATTGAACTCTATTTTATGAATCTAAACAGAAAAAGTATAGGTTTATAGTCGGAAAAATAAGTTACAAGTCGTTTTTGTAAAGGTAGTCATTTCAGTCGAAAGAACGACGTCTAGATGACAATTTTAGAAAACATACTTCCACTTTGAGTTTAACCATAATTTTTGGATATAGTTTCATGTTCATAATAAAAATCATTTTCTCGGAATAACAACTTTTAAATCAAAGTTTATCATAGTTTTTAATTAACTAACCCAAAACAGCCAGCGGTGTTACTACGACGGCGTAAATCCGGTTTTACGGTGTTTTTCGTGTTTCCAGGTTTTAAATCATTAAGTTAGCATATCATATAGATATAGAACATGTGTTTAGTTAATTTTAAAAGTCAAGTTAGAAGGATTAACTTTTGTTTGCGAACAAGTTTAGAATTAACTAAACTATGTTCTAGTGATTACGAGTTTAAACCTTCGAATAAGATAGTTTTATATATATGAATCGAATGATGTTATTAATATCATTACTACCTCAAGTTTAGTAGGTTAACCTACTGGAAGTGACAAGAAATGATATAGCTTCAAAGGATCTTGGATGGCTTGAAGTTCTTGAAGTAGGATCATGACACAAAAACAAGTTCAAGTAAGATTTTTACTCGAATTAAGATAGTTTATAGTTATAGAAATTGAATCAAAGTTTGAATATGAATATTACCTTGAATAAGAAAGATAACCTACTGTATATAACAAAGGTTTCTTGATCTTAGATGATTACTTGGAATGGATTAGAAAGCTTGGAAGTAAATTAGTAAACTTGAAGGGATTTTTGAAGTGTTCTTGAAGTGTTCTTCCTATGATGATTATAGCTTGATTCTTGAAGTGATTTTTGATGAAGATGATGATTAACTACTGGAAAAATACGTTCATAATAGTGTGTGTGTGTGTGTTGAGAGAGAATTAGAAAGAGAATTGGAAGTGAAATGGAGTGAATGATGAGTGGTAATTGGTGAGTGGTGAGTGGGGTTAAAAGGAGTTCTAGTTAGTTGACTAGCTCATGGTAGAAGTTAAAATTGATTAATCATACATGACATAATCAAGAGTGGAATCCCATGCTAGTTCCTATTGGTATATACCCATAGTAAGTATATTTTGAAGCTGTGTATAATACGGGTAAGAATACGACTAGAATTCTTGATGAAAGAAAAGAATGGGAAAGTAACTGTAACCATTTTCGTTAAGTATGAGTGTTTTGATATATGTCTTGAAGTCTTCCAAAAGTATTTTAATACATCTAAATACACTACATGTATATACATTTTAACTGAGTCGTTAAGTCATCGTTAGTCGTTACATGTAAGTGTTGTTTTGAAACCTTTAAGTTAACGATCTCAATTAATGTTGTTAACCCATTGTTTATTATATCTAATGAGATGTTAAATTATTATATTATCATGATATTATGATATATTAATATATCTTAATATGATATATATACATTTAAATGTCGTTACAACGATAATCGTTACATATATGTCTCGTTTCGAAATCCTTAAGTTAGTAGTCTTGTTTATATGTATATAACTCATTGTTAATATACTTATGGAGATACTTACTTATCATAATCTCATGTTAACCATATGTATATCCATATATATATCGTCATGTCGTTTTTACAAGTTTTAATGTTCGTGAATCGCCGGTCAACTTGGGTGGTCAATTGTCTATATGAAACATATTTCAATTAATCAAGTCTTAACAAGTTTGATTGCTTAACATGTTGGAAACATTTAATCATGTAAATATCAATCTTAATTAATATATATATAAACATGGAAAAGTTCGGGTCACTACAGTACCTACCCGTTAAATAAATTTCGTCCTGAAATTTTAAGCTGTTGATGGTGTTGACGAATCTTCTGGAAATAGATGCGGGTATTTCTTCTTCATCTGATCTTCATGCTCCCAGGTGAACTCGGGTTCTCTACGAGCATTCCATCGAACCTTAACAATTGGTATCTTGTTTTGCTTAAGTCTTTTAACCTCACGATCCATTATTTCGACGGGTTATTCGATGAATTGGAGTTTTTCGTTGATTTGGATTTCATCTAACGGAATAGTGAGATCTTCTTTAGCAAAACATTTCTTCAAATTCGAGACATGGAAAGTGTTATGTACAGCCGCGAGTTGTTGAGGTAACTCAAGTCGGTAAGCTACTGGTCCGACACGATCAATAATCTTGAATGGTCCAATATACCTTGGATTTAATTTCCCTCGTTTACCAAATTGAACAACGCCTTTCCAAGGTGCAACTTTAAGCATGACCATCTCTCCAATTTCAAATTCTATATCTTTTCTTTTAATGTCAGCGTAGCTCTTTTATCGACTTTGGGCGGTTTTCAACCGTTGTTGAATTTGGATGATCTTCTCGGTAGTTTCTTGTATAATCTCCGGACCCGTAATCTGTCTATCCCCCACTTCACTCCAACAAATCGGAGACCTGCACTTTCTACCATAAAGTGCTTCAAATGGCGCCATCTCAATGCTTGAATGGTAGCTGTTGTTGTAGGAAAATTCTGCTAACGGTAGATGTCGATCCCAACTATTTCCGAAATCAATAACACATGCTCGTAGCATGTCTTCAAGCATTTGTATCGTCCTTTCGCTTTGCCCATCAGTTTGTGGATGATAGGCAGTACTCATGTCTAGACGAGTTCCTAATGCTTGCTGTAATGTCTGCCAGAATCTTGAAATAAATCTGCCATCCCTATCAGAGATAATAGAGATTGGTATTCCATGTCTGGAGACGACTTCCTTCAAATACAGTCGTGCTAACTTCTCCATCTTGTCATCTTCTCTTATTGGCAGGAAGTGTGCTGATTTGGTGAGACGATCAACTATTACCCAAATAGTATCAAAACCACTTGCAGTCCTTGGCAATTTAGTGATGAAATCCATGGTAATGTTTTCCCATTTCCACTCCGGGATTTCTGGTTGTTGTAGTAGACCTGATGGTTTCTGATGCTCAGCTTTGACCTTAGAACACTTCAAACATTCTCCTACGTATTTAGCAACATCGGCTTTCATACCCGGCCACCAAAAATGTTTCTTGAGATCCTTGTACATCTTCCCCGTTCTAGGATGTATTGAGTATCTGGTTTTATGAGCTTCTCTAAGTACCATTTCTCTCATATCTCCAAATTTTGGTACCCAAATCCTTTCAGCACTATACCGGGTTCCGTCTTCCCGAATATTAAGATGCTGCTCCGATCCTTTGGGTATTTCATCCTTTAAATTTCCTTCTTTTAAAACTCCTTGTTGCGCCTCCTTTATTTGAGTAGTAAGGTTATTATGAATCATTATATTCATAGATTTTACTCGAATGGGTTCTCTGACCTTCTTGCTCAAGGCATCGGCTACCACATTTGCCTTCCCCGGGTGGTAACGAATCTCAAAGTCGTAATCATTCAACAATTCAATCCACCTACGCTGCCTCATATTCAGTTGTTTCTGATTAAATATGTGTTGAAGACTTTTATGGTCGGTATATATAATACTGTTGACCCCATATAAGTAGTGCCTCCAAGTCTTTAATGCAAAAACAACCGCGCCTAATTCCAAATCATGCGTCATATAATTTTACTCGTGAATCTTCAATTGTCTAGACGCATAAGCAATCACCTTCGTTCGTTGCATTAATACACAACCGAGACCTTGCTTTGATGCGTCACAATAAATCACAAAATCATCATTCCCTTCAGGCAATGCAATATAGGTGCCGTAGTTAGCTTTTTCTTCAATAACTGAAACGCTTTCTCTTGTTCATCCTTCCATTCAAATTTCTTCCCTTTATGCGTTAATGCAGTCAAGGGTTTTGCTATTCTGGAAAAGTCTTGGATGAACCTTCTGTAGTAACCAGCTAGTCCTAAAAACTGGCGTATGTGTTTCGGAGTTTTCGGGGTTTCCCACTTTTCAACAATTTCTATCTTTGCCGGATCCACCTTAATACCTTCTTTGATCACTATGTGACCGAGGAATTGAACTTCTACCAACCAAAATGCACACTTTTGTCGTACCCTGTCCTAATCCATCTGGACGAAGTCACCAACATCTGGTCCCATTGCGATGATCGACTCCAAATGATGTCTTTTAAAATGAGCAAATACACAGCGGATGATTTCTTTCATACCTGAGAATAAACATGCTTTCAAGTGTCAACCAAAAGGTTGGTGAGTTCATAGGTTTATCATAAAATAATAAAATTCATCATTTTGAAAGACCACAAGATTTCATATTTCCATTTCTCATAAACATACGTCCCATGCATAGAGACAAAAATATCATTCATATGGATTGAACACCTGGTAACCGACATTCACAATATACATATAAGAATATCCCCATCATTCCGGGATCCTCCTTCGGACATGATATAAATTTCAAAGTACTAAAGCATCCGGTACTTTGGATGGGGCTTGTTGGGCCCGATAGATCTATCTTTAGAGTTTGCGTCAATTAGGGTGTCTGTTCCCTAATTCTTAGATTACCAGACTAAATAAAAAGGGGCATATTCGGTTTAATAATCCAGCCATAGAATGTAGTTTCGATCACTTGTGTCTATTTCGTAAAGCATTTATAAAAGCAGCGCATGTATTCTCAGTCCCAAAAATATATATTACAAAAGCATTTAAAAAGGGAGCAAATGAAACTCACGCATATAAGTATTGTAAAACAGTTAATAAAGCATTTGCATGTATTCTCAACCCAAAAATGTAATGAGTAAAAAGGGAGCAAATGAACTCACATACTGTATTTTGTAGTAAAAATACATATGACGTCATTGAACAAGTGTAGGGTTGGCCTCGGATTCACGAACCTATATTATTCATATATTTATTAAAACATATACTTGTAATCGAACAAGTTTATATATTATTATTAATTGTTATTTCAGTAACTTGTATGTTTCATTGGTAACTATATTAACTATATCTATTTTATATACTTTAGTTAAATAATTAGTATCTATTATGAAAATATTAATGTTGTCATACGATATGTTTTAAATATATTCTTATATAGCTATTTATTTGGTAAAATAACATTAATAATAAAAATTTGTATCTTTTTATGATAATAATAATAATACTAAAAATATTTAGTAATGATACTGATATTAATAGTTTTGATAATAATACTAATAATAATGATGATTATAATAAGAATTTTTAATATTAATGATAATGGTTTTAATCTTAATGATACTACTAATAATAATCTAATTAATAATACTAATAATAATACATATAATAATAATAGTAATAATAATCTTAATATTAATATTAATGATGATACTACTCACAATAATAGTACTTATGATAATAATATAAATGATAATCATATTACCAGTAATCATACTTTTATAAATGGTAAAAATCTTATTTTTTACGGATGATAGTATTATTAGAACTAATAATAATAATAATAATAATAATAATAATAATAATAATAATAATAATAATAATAATAATAATAATAATAATAATAATAATAATAATAATAATAATAATAATAATAATAAAAGTAATAATACTACCTTAGAGAACAAGCTTCCAAAAAGAAAATAAACTGCCTCAGTCCAGGTTCGAACCTGAGACCTCTCGCTTAACACCAACACACCTAACCAACTGATCTGTCACATTTTTCTCTTTTACATGACAAATTAATATGTATAACCCGTATCATCATAACATAATCTCTTCATCATAATCATCCTAGTCTAAATTGGGCTTCGGTCTAACTAGGAAACCCAATAAAAAAATCACGGCCCAACTGAAAACATGTAGTCGGCCCAACAGGAAAATAAGATTTCGGCCCACCACTACACCGATGGTTTTTGGGTTTTGTCTTGAAACGGAAACAACAACGTTTCAACCTCATACATTATTCCATCATCTTTATCATTACCTATTCACCTCTAACATTGTCATAACCCTCGATCATCACAATAGAAATCAACTAGAAATCGGAAACGAACATCGTGGATCATGGTTTGGTGTTTGATCGAGCAAGGGAGCAGCAACACAGGCTGCAGGTTCGAGGTGTATGGGTTCGAATAGATCATAAACAAAAGCAGACTGTAGCAGTGGGTTTGTGTGTGGTGTTTCGAGGGTTTACATCAGCAACCATGCTGCATCCATGGTGGGTGTTCGATTAAGATTACACAGCAATTAGTATTTCATCCCTTGTTATGTTTTATTGCTAGTGGAACATGATATTATTAATAATTCGATTTATGCGTTATGACGTAATCTTGATCACAGCTTGCATTTACAAATGACTTTTTCTAAAACTAAAGTATTTGGATACCCCGCATGCAATAAACTATATATGGGTGCTTAAACCCGTGGACCCCATATGTTCTTTTACTAACTTATTTGCTATCTTTGATTTGTGATTCAGTTGGTGTGATACTAAGCAAAAACAGAAGAACATGACCAGTTTGCAATTGGGTTTGATGGTGGTTTTGTGGTCGATTTGAGTGGAGGCAGAAACAGATACGACAGAAAGTAGAAACAACAACAACTACAATTTTCGTAGAAGAAGAAACCGTTCGTACAGCGGCAGCAACAATGATGGTTCGAAGGAGAAGAAAAGAAACAGAAAAATAAATATTGCAGGCGATTTGATAATGATTAAACGGGTTGTGCATTGGACGACTAGAAAGCAGAAATAATTCACAGGTCACTCGAATGGAAAACAAAAACAAAACAAAAAATATAACCTGTAGTAGCAGAACTTCGATGGTTTTGGTTTTGGTTTTGGTGTAAATGGAACGAACCATAAACAATTTAGCAGCTGTGATTTGAAGCAGTACTCGATATAGTAGTCTCCCAAACAGTTTAACATGAAGGTTATGGGTGGGTATCGATCAAGTTGAGAGTGTGGTTTGTAAATGGGTGGTGTTCTTGTGTGGTTTCAAATAAGCAGAAGGTAGTAGCAATTGATAGTTATTTGATAGTGGTTTCGGTCACAACAATAGACCAAATGATGTAGATGATGTTTTCAATAGTTTAGTGAAGGTGGTTGTTGAAATATCATTAACAAGCAAAAATAATGGTATAAGTTAATGGTTAGAAAGAAAAAGATGGTGACATCTATTTATTATAAACAAAGGTAAGTAATAGTCAAAAATGTGGGACTAGTTCGTTTGGCATATATGCATGTAAGTCTTGATATAAAGTTAAGATAAATAAATGTAATTTTAATACAATAATAAAAGAGAGAAAAAAATAAAGAAAACAATCCATACATCTTTAAAAGTTAGAAAAGTAAGAGACAAAAACTAGTGTGATGGTGTGTATGTGTCTTGATGCTTGTATGTGTATATAATATAAATATAAATGTTAGACAGATTAGAATTGAAAAAGAAGACATGGATAGATTAGAATTGAAAAAGGAAGACACAGTAATAATAATTAAGTCACGGGAGTACATAATTATTTTTCTTGCCGACAGTTTCAATTTTGAATAGTATATCGTACTCCGTTGTGAATCAGTGGTGGATAAAAGTATTCAGAAAAATCCCAATTTTTTTATATATATTAAATTCCATTATTTAATTCAGTCATTAAAAGTGGAACATGTGATCGAAAAGGTTCGTCAATTATTTATTTTTAATTCCAATTAATCTGTACAGAGTATTAAAACTTAACTCAGGGTATTTAATTATATTTTTAACAAAACTTAAAATTGATAAAACTTAATTATGGACCAACGTTAAATTTTAACTTCTCATAATTTCGAGTATAAGCTCATTTCATATCGATCATAAAGTGACCTATCATTCGAACTCAATCCCAACTAAAATATACAAATTAATTAAAATTCAAAATAAGTTAGTAAATGTATTTTCAACTAGTCTAAAGTTTACGTAGTCTATTAATGAGCTTTCGTTTATTTTAAAATCACATAAGTTTGAATCATTTATTTAAATACTAATCGAAACATCCAATGGGTATTACAATCATTTAATAATTTTTTTTTTAATATACCTTATTTATATATAAATTCATTTTAAAATACATCTTCATTATATCTTATTTTATATTATTTTACATACTTAATTAAAGAATGTAATATTTTAACTTATACTTCAAATATATATACATCTCTATACATATAAAGTATATATGTATCTATTTACTAATAGTTGTTCGTGAATCGTCAGAGATAATCGAAAGTCAATTGAATATATGAAACAGTTCGAAATTTTTGAGACTCAACATTACAGACTTTGCTTATCATGTCGAAATCATATAAAGATTAAGTTTAAATTTGGTCAGAAATTTCCGGGTCATTACAACTTTGAAAACTTAGCGTACAATTCTTCCTTCCTCAATACTTCTAACACCTTTCTCAAATGTTCACCGTGTTCTTGGTCATTCTTTGAGTAAATAAGTATGTCATCAATGAAAACAATGACAAACTTGTCAAGGTATGGTCCACACACTCGGTTCATAAGGTCCATGAACACAGCTGGTGCATTAGTTAAACCAAACGGCATGACCATAAACTCGTAATGACCGTAACGTGTTCTGAAAGCAGTCTTTGGAATATCATCTTCTTTCACCCGCATTTGATGATACCCGGAACGTAAGTCAATCTTTGAATAAACAGACGAGCCTTGTAGTTGATCAAATAAGTCGTCAATTCTCGGTAGTGGGTAGCGGTTCTTGATGGTAAGTTTGTTCAACTCTCGGTAGTCGATACACAACCTGAATGTACCATCTTTATTCTTGACAAACAAAACAGGAGCTCCTCACGGTGATGTGCTTGGTTGAATGAAACCACGCTCTAAAAGTTCTTGTAATTGGCTTTGCAGTTCTTTCATCTCGCTGGGTGCGAGTCTGTAAGGAGCACGAGCTATTGGTGCAGCTCCTGGTACAAGATCTATTTGAAATTCAACGGATCGATGTGGGGGTAATCCCGGTAATTCTTTCGGAAATACATCGGGAAATTCTTTTGCGATGGGAACATCATTGATGCTCTTTTCTTCAGTTTGTACTTTCTCGACGTGTGCTAGAACAGCATAGCAACCTTTTCTTATTAGTTTTTGTGCCTTCAAATTACTAATAAGATGTAGCTTCGTGTTGCCCTTTTCTCCGTACACCATTAAGGGTTTTCCTTTTTCTCGTATAATGCGAATTGCATTTTTGTAACAAACGATCTCTGCTTTCACTTCTTTCAACCAGTCCATACCGATTATCACATCAAAACTCCCTAACTCTACTGGTATCAAATCAATCTTAAATGTTTCGCTAACCAGTTTAATTTCTCGATTCCGAACATATATTATCTGCTGAAATTAATTTACCATTTGCTAATTCGAGTAAAAATTTACTATCCAAAGGCGTCAATGGACAACTTAATTTAGCACAAAAATCTCTACTCATATAGCTTCTATTCGCACCCGAATTAAATAAAACGTAAGCAGATTTATTGTCAATAAGAAACGTACCCGTAACAAGCTCCGGGTCTTCCTGTGCCTCTGCCGCATTAATATTGAAAACTCTTCCGCGGCCTTGTCCATTCGTGTTCTCCTGGTTCGGGCAATTTCTAATAATGTGGCCCGGTTTTCCACATTTATAACAAACTACATTGGCATAACTTGCTCCGACACTACTTGCTCCGCCATTACTCGTTCCGACACCATTTGTTCCTTTCGTTCTATTAACCCCTGGTCCGTAGACCTCACACTTCACCGCGCTATGACCATTTCTTTTACACTTGTTGCAAAATTTGGTGCAGAACCCCGAGTGATACTTTTCACACCTTTGGCATAGCTGCTTCTGATTGTTGTTGTTGTTGCGGTTATTATTGTTGTTGGGATGATTGTTGTAGTTGCTGTTGTTGTTGTTGTTGTTGTTGTTGTTGTTGTTGTTGTTGTTGTTGTTGGGCCATTTGTTGTAGTTGCGATTGATGTTGCGATTGTTGGGATAATTGTTGCGATTATTGTTGTAATTGCTGTTGTTGTTGTATTGGTGATTCTTATCACCGTTTTCCTCCCACTTTCTTTTGACTTGCTTCACATTGGCCTCTTCAGCAGTCTGTTCTTTAATTCTTTCTTCAATCTGGTTCACTAGTTTGTGAGCCATTCTACATGCCTGTTGTATGGAGGCGGGCTCGTGTGAACTTATATCTTCTTGGATTCTTTCCGGTAATCCTTTCACAAACGCGTCGATCTTCTCTTCCTCATCTTCGAATGCTCTCGGACACAATAGGCACAATTCTGTGAATCGTCTTTCGTACGTGGTAATATCAAATCCTTGGGTTCGTAACCCTCTAAGTTCTGTCTTGAGCTTATTGACCTCGGTTCTGTGACGGTACTTCTCGTTCATCAAGTGCTTGAATGCTGACCACGGTAGTGCGTACGCATCGTCTTGTCCCACTTGCTCTAGATAGGTATTCCACCATGTTAACGCAGAACCTGTGAAGGTATGCGTAGCGTACTTTACTTTGTCCTCTTCAGTACAATTACTTATGGCAAACACCGATTCGACCTTCTCGGTCCACCGTTTCAATCCGATCGGTCCTTCGGTTCCATCAAATTCCAAAGGTTTGCAGGCAGTGAATTCTTTGTAGGTGCATCCTACACAATTTCCTGTACTGCTAGATCCAAGGTTATTGTTGGTATGTAGCGCAGCCTGTACTGCGGCTATGTTTGAAGCTAGAAAAGTACGGAATTCCTCTTCATTCATATTCACGGTGTGTCGAGTAGTCGGTGCCATTTCCTTCAAAATAGTCAAATGGAACAAGTTAATCATACAGAATATTAATAGTAGTTAATAGTATTTCGTAGCATAATATGAACTCATTTATAAAAGCTTTTTCTTCATATTAGCGTTTTATAAGTTTAAATTCGGGTAGTACCTACCCGTTAAGTTCATACTTAGTAGCTAATATACAATTCAACTACTACAATTCTATATGAAAAACTGATTATAATAATATTTCGCGTTCAAACTTTTATACAATATTTTACAAACTTACAATACCGCTTATTTTACATAAAGCATGAAATATAGCACACAATAACTTTGATACAAGATAGTTGTGAAGATAATTCTAGCTAGTACACAAGTCGTTCAACAAAGGCAATAAAGACACGTAATTCATACGTCCAGAAACAAGTCATGCATTCTGGTTTTACTAGGACTACTTCCCATCCTTGGTCTTGTGGAACATAACCGTTATGGCCGTTGATAAGACAGCGTGTTGTAACGTCGTCAAAGGGACGAGGGTTACGTAATGTCCAACAGTCCCGTAACAATCTAAAAACCTCATTTCTTACCCCAATTACCGACTCCGTCACTTGTGGGAACGTTTTGTTTAATAGTTGTAGGCCGATGTTCTTGTTCTCACTTTGGTGAGAAGCGAACATTACTAATCCGTAAGCATAACATGCTTCTTTATGTTGCATGTTAGCCGCTTTTTCTAAATCACGAAGTCCAATATTCGGATATATTGAGTCAAAATAATTTCTTAACCCATTGCGTAAAATAGCATTTGGATTCCCCGCAATATATGCGTCAAAGTAAACACATCGTAACTTATGGATTTCCCAATGTGATATCCCCCATCTTTCGAACGAAAGCCTTTTATAAACCAAGGCATTCTTGGAAGGTTCTTCGAATGTCTTACAAACTGATCTCGCCTTAAATAGTTGTGCCGAAGAATTCTGACCGACTCTAGACAAGATTTCATCAATCATGTCTCCGGGTAGGTCTCTTAAAATATTGGGTTGTCTATCCATTTTGTGTTTTTATACTGTAAAATAGACAAGAGTTAGATTCATAAAAAAAAATACTTATTAATACAAGCAATTTTTACATATATCATAAAGCATAAGCACACTATATTACATATATTACACCACACGAATACAACTATCTTATTCCGACTCGCTTGTTTCTTCTTCTTCGATTTTGGTTCGTTTTGCCAAGTTTCTAGGGATATATGATGTTCCCCTAATACGAGCCGTTATTTTCCACATTGGTTTAGAAAAACCTGGTGGTTTAGAGGTTCCCGGGTCATTGTTACAACTTAAGGACTTCGGGGGTTGACGGTACATATAAAGTTCTTCGGAGTTGGAATTAGATTTCTCTATTTTTATGCCCTTTCCCTTATTATTTTCTTTTGCCTTTTCAAATTCAGTTGGGGTAATTTCTATAACATCATCGGAATTCTCGTCGGAATCCGATTCATCAGAGAATTGGTAATCCTCCCAATATTTTGCTTCCTTGGCGGAAACACCATTGACCATAATTAACCTTGGTCGGTTGGTGGAGGATTTTCTTTTACTTAACCGTTTTATTATTTCCCCCACCGGTTCTATTTCTTCATCCGGTTCCGATTCTTCTTCCGGTTTCGATTCTTCTTCTGGTTCTGACTCTTCTTCCGGTTCTTCTTCGGGAACTTGTGAATCAGTCCACGAATCATTCCAATTTACATTTGACTCTTCATTATTATTAGGTGAGTCAATGGGACTTGTTCTAGAGGTAGACATCTATCACATAATATCAAACGCGTTAAGAGATTAATATATCACATAATATTCACATGTTAAAAATATATAGTTTCCAACAAAATTTGTTAAGCAATCATTTTTCAAGTAAACACGGTCGAAGTCCAGACTCACTAATGCATCCTAACAAACTCGATAAGACACACTAATGCAAAATTCTGGTTCTCTAAGACCAACGCTCGGATACCAACTGAAATGTCCCGTTCTTATTGATTAAAAACGTTCCATATTAATTGATTTCGTTGCGAGGTTTTGACCTCTATATGAGACGTTTTTCAAAGACTGCATTCATTTTTAAAACAAACCATAACCTTTATTTCATAAATAAAGGTTTAAAAAGCTTTACGTAGATTATCAAATAATGATAATCTAAAATATCCTGTTTACACACGACCATTACATAATGGTTTACAATACAAATATGTTACATCGAAATCAGTTTCTTGAATGCAGTTTTTACATAATATCATACAAACATGGACTCCAAATCTTGTCCTTATTTTAGTATGCAACAGCGGAAGCTCTTAATATTCACCTGAGAATAAACATGCTTTAAACGTCAACAAAAATGTTGGTGAGTTATAGGTTTAACCTATATATATCAAATCGTAACAATAGACCACAAGATTTCATATTTCAATACACATCCCATACATCGAGATAAAAATCATTCATATGGTGAACACCTGGTAACCGACATTAACAAGATGCATATATAAGAATATCCCCATCATTCCGGGACACCCTTCGGATATGATATAAATTTCGAAGTACTAAAGCATCCGGTACTTTGGATGGGGCTTGTTGGGCCCGATAGATCTATCTTTAGGATTCGCGTCAATTAGGGTGTCTGTTCCCTAATTCTTAGATTACCAGACTTAATAAAAAGGGGCATATTCGATTTCGATAATTCAACCATAGAATGTAGTTTCACGTACTTGTGTCTATTTTGTAAATCATTTATAAAACCTGCATGTGTTCTCATCCCAAAATATTAGATTTTAAAAGTGGGACTATAACTCACTTTCACAGATTTTTACTTCGTCGAGAAGTAAGACTTGGCCACTGTTGATTCACGAACCTATAACAATATATACATATATATTAAAGTATGTTCAAAATATATTTACAACACTTTTAATATATTTTGATGTTTTAAGTTTATTAAGTCAGCTGTCCTCGTTAGTAACCTACAACTAGTTGTCCACAGTTAGATGTACAGAAAATAAATCGATAAATATTATCTTGAATCAATCCACGACCCAGTGTATACGTATCTCAGTATTGATCACAACTCAAACTATATATATTTTGGAATCAACCTCAACCCTGTATAGCTAACTCCAACATTCACATATAGAGTGTCTATGGTTGTTCCGAAATATATATAGATGTGTCGACATGATAGGTCGAAACATTGTATACGTGTCTATGATATCTCAAGATTACATAATATACAATACAAGTTGATTAAGTTATGGTTGGAATAGATTTGTTACCAATTTTCACGTAGCTAAAATGAGAAAAATTATCCAATCTTGTTTTACCCATAACTTCTTCATTTTAAATCCGTTTTGAGTGAATCAAATTGCTATGGTTTCATATTGAAATCTATTTTATGAATCTAAACAGAAAAAGTATAGGTTTATAGTCAGAAAAATAAGTTACAAGTCGTTTTTGTAAAGGTAGTCATTTCAGTCGAAAGAACGACGTCTAGATGACCATTTTAGAAAACATACTTCCACTTTGAGTTTAACCATAATTTTTGGATATAGTTTCATGTTCATAATAAAAATCATTTTCTCAGAATAACAACTTTTAAATCAAAGTTTATTATAGTTTTTAATTAACTAACCCAAAACAGCCCGCGGTGTTACTACGACGGCGTAAATCCGGTTTTACGGTGTTTTTCGTGTTTCCAGGTTTTAAATCATTAAGTTAGCATATCATATAGATATAGAACATGTGTTTAGTTAATTTTAAAAGTCAAGTTAGAAGGATTAACTTTTGTTTGCGAACAAGTTTAGAATTAACTAAACTATGTTCTAGTGATTACGAGTTTAAACCTTCGAATAAGATAGTTTTATATATATGAATTGAATGATGTTATGAACATCATTACTACCTCAAGTTTAGTAGGTAAACCTACTGGAAGTGACAAGAAATGATCTAGCTTCAAAGGATCTTGGATGGCTTGAAGTTCTTGAAGTAGGATCATGACACAAAAACAAGTTCAAGTAAGATTTTTACTCGAATTAAGATAGTTTATAGTTATAGAAATTGAATCAAAATTTGAATATGAATATTACCTTGAATAAGAAAGATAACCAACTGTATATAACAAAGGTTTCTTGATCTTAGATGATTACTTGGAATGGATTAGAAAGCTTGGAAGTAAATTAGTAAACTTGAAGGGATTTTTGAAGTGTTCTTGAAGTGTTCTTCCTATGATGATTATAGCTTGATTCTTGAAGTGATTTTTGATGAAGATGATGATTAACTACTGGAAAAATACGTTCATAATAGTGTGTGTGTGTGTTGAGAGAGAATTAGAAAGAGAATTGGAAGTGAAATGGAGTGAATGATGAGTGGTAATTGGTGAGTGGTGAGTGGGGTTAAAAGGAGTTCTAGTTAGTTGACTAGCTCATGGTAGAAGTTAAAATTGATTAGTCATACATGACATAATCAAGAGTGGAATCCCATGCTAGTTCCTATTGGTATATACCCATAGTAAGTACGTTTTGAAGCTGTGTATAATACGGGTAAGAATACGACTAGAATTCTTGATGAAAGAAAAGAATGGGAAAGTAACTGTAACCATTTTCGTTAAGTATGAGTGTTTTGATATATGTCTTGAAGTCTTCCAAAAGTATTTTAATACATCTAAATACACTACATGTATATACATTTTAACTGAGTCGTTAAGTCATCATTAGTCGTTACATGTAAGTGTTGTTTTGAAACCTTTAAGTTAACGATCTCAATTAATGTTGTTAACCCATTGTTTATTATATCTAATGAGATGTTAAATTATTATATTATCATGATATTATGATATATTAATATATCTTAATATGATATATATACATTTAAATGTCATTACAACGATAATCGTTACATATATGTCTCGTTTCGAAATCCTTAAGTTAGTAGTCTTGTTTATATGTATATAACTCATTGTTAATATACTTATGTAGATACTTACTTATCATAATCTCATGTTAACCATATGTATATCCATATATATATCGTCATGTCGTTTTTACAAGTTTTAATGTTCGTGAATCGCCGGTCAACTTGGGTGGTCAATTGTCTATATGAAACATATTTCAATTAATCAAGTCTTAACAAGTTTGATTGCTTAACATGTTGGAAACATTTAATCATGTAAATATCAATCTCAATTAATATATATAAACATGGAAAAGTTCGGGTCACTACATTTAATACTTCGTGAACATACGCACTCGCCAAGTGTACTTTTAGGGGGTTATAAACGTTAAGTCTAGTTACCGGGTGCCCACGGTTATACATATACTTTTCATACTATTTTGTTACACTGAAATCTCGTGGCCTATCTTACGTTACTGTTACAACTTAAACTATAGCTCACCAACATTTGTGTTGACTTTTAAGCGTGTATTTCTCAGGTTCCTAGAGGTTTATTGCTTCCGCTGTTAGACTTGATTTCATGTTGTTATTGAATTGCTGTTAAGGACCTGCTGTATTAGTTATCCGCTGCATTACTAGAGATGTCTCATTCATGGAACTTTTCTGTTGCATTCGTAGTTTATGTTAATTTCAAACAATGGCTTTGTAACGACCTTAGGGTAAAACAATTATGTTTATGCTCCTATTCGTAGGATGCGCGCTATCTTTTGTAAAACGTTATTTTTTTATGAATGCAAATCGGTTTTCAAACAGCATATAGTGTTTGACCATGTAATGATCCTGTTGATTGATGATCCGTACACGATGGTTTTGTACGGAGCGTCACATTTGGTATCAGAGCATTGGTTGTAGGGAATTAGGTTGCATTAGTGAGTCTAGACCGACCTGAGTAGGATTCACTAATAGGACTAATCTACAACTTGCTAGTTTACTTGTTTCTGCGAAACTTACTACATGTATCATCAATCATGTAATACAAGTAATACAAGAAAGGAAGGAAAGAAAGAGCAAGTGTGTGTGAAAATAAAATGAGCAAGTGATTGAATGAGAGGTAAATGGCTAGTATTTATAAGCAAAATTTGACATGGATTGATGACTTGGAAGGGCCTCTTGGCCGTGATTTTCAAAGGGGGGAGGGGGAGACACCATTTTGCTTTTTGGTTAGTGGTTGTCTAAAGCATGTACTTATGCTAGAATCTCATGTAACAATATGGATAATCCTTATCCAAATGCTTGTATGACTTATTAATTAATTTATTTTATTTATTATGAATCACTAGTAATAATACTTGGGCTAATTAATTGGGCCACTAGCTAGTGTAGGATGGGCTAAGGTCCAATAAGGTAGAAAGTTCAACAAGACTAACTATTGTGATCTAGTAAATAATTAATTAAAATTAAGCATCCAAAAGCCCAGGTAATTATTATTATAAAATAATAATTAATATTTCATAGTCATAATATTCCGGTTACGACAAAAGTCAAACGTGCGCGGAGTTCGCGGTTTATTCGAAACGTTAAGTAACACTAACGGTTATAAAGGCTTCCAATGATCAAGTTAAGTATCCTACGTACTCTAAGGCACGTTTTAACATATAATTGGAAGTAAACCACGTATATCAAGTTTCCAGAGTATAAAGTAACACAGTACGCACAAAATCGCAGTTTCGCAAAAATACAAGGCACGAAAGCAAGTCGAAAAAGTCGGGTCGTTACATTACCCACCTGTTATTGGAAATTTCGTCCCGAAATTTAAGCTGATGGTGATGGAGTCGGGAAAAGGTGAGGATACTTCTGTATCATTTGATCCTCTCACTCCCAGGTAAACTCAGGTCCACGCTTGGCATTCCATCGAACTCGGACAATTGGAATCTTATTGCGTTTCAAGGTTTTGACCTCACGGTCCATAATTTCGACAGGCTCTTCCACAAAGTGGAGTTCGTCATCAATTGTAAGTTCTTCCAATGGTATGATAAGTTTCGGTGGAGCAAGACACTTCTTCAAATTTGATACATGGAAGGTAGGATGAACAGCAATCAACTGAGTCGGAAGTTCCAGCCGATAAGCAACGGGTCCAACACATTCCAAAATTTCAAAAGGACCAATATATCGCGGGTTTAACTTTCCACGCTTTCCAAAACGAATTACACCTTTCCAAGGTGGACCTTCAACATTACTCGGTCACCCACGTTGAATTCGAAGTCTTTACATTTAAGATCAGCATAACTCTTTTGGCGATTGCGGGCCATCTTAAGTCTTGCCTGAATCTGAGAAATCTTCTCCGTCATTTCATGGACTATCTCAGGTCCGGTGATTTGCACTTTGCCTAACTCGGCCCAAAAAATAGGAGAACGGCACTTCTGGCACGCAACATGTCCTCTAAAGTCTGAATCGTTCGTTCACTCTGACCGTCGGTCTGGGGGTGATACGTGGTGCTCATGTCGAGACGAGTTCCCAAGGCTTCTTGCAAGGAACGCCAGAATCTGGAAGCAAAACGGGGATCGCGATCGGAGATAATTGATAGAGGTACACCATGACGAGACACAACCTCTTTTATGTACAGTTGAGCAAGTCTCTCCATTGTATATGTTTCTTGCATCGCTAGAAAATGAGCAGATTTGGTAAGATGGTAAACGATAACCCAGATTGTATCGTATCCGCCCACCGTCTTTGGTAGCTTCGTGATGAAATCCATCGTAATTGCTTCCCATTTCCATTGTGGGATTTCTGGTTGTTGGAGTAATCCAGATGGCCTCTGATGTTCAGCCTTAACCTTCGAACAAGTCAAACACCTCCCAACATAAGTTGCAACATCCTTCTTAAGATTTGGCCACCAATACTGCTCCTTAAGATCGTGGTACATTTTTCCGGCTCCTGGATGAATCGAATATCTCGACTTGTGTGCTTCATCAAGTAAAAGGCTTCGTAAATCTCCATAATGAGGTACCCAAATTCTTTCAGCGTAACATCGGAGTCTAGACTCCTTAACCTCGAATTTAGAGACCAGGACGTTCAGGTATTCACGAGATATGTTCTCCTCCTTGAGAGCCTCTTCTTGGGCTACTCGGATCTGGCTATGGAGGTTCAAATGGATGGTGATGTTCAGAACCCGAACACGAAGAGGTACCGTTCTCTCCTTTCGACTCAGAGCGTCGGCTACAACATTGGCCTTACCAGGATGGTAACGAAGTTCACAATTATAGTCGTTCAGCATCTCAATCCATCGTCGTTGTCTCATGTTCAGCTGCTTCTGATCAAAGATGTGCTGGAGGTTTTTGTGATCAGTGAATATGGTACTCTTTGTCCCATAAAGATGGTGTCTCCACAACTTCAAAGCGAAGACAACGACTCCAAGTTCGAGATCATGAGTAGTGTAGTTTCGCTCATGAATCTTCAGCTGACGAGATGCATAAGCAATGACCTTCGTTCTTTGCATCAATACACAACCAAAACCATTCTTCGAAGCATCGCAGTACACAACGAAGTCGTCACTGCCTTCGGGAAGAGATAAGATAGGTGCGGTGGTTAACTTCTGCTTCAGGGTTTGAAATGCTGCTTCTTGTTCCGTTTCCCAAACGAACTTCTTTCCTTTGTGAGTCAGTGCGGTCAAAGGACGCGCAATCAATGAAAAACCTTCAATAAACCTTCTGTAGTAACCGGCAAGACCTAGAAATTGGTGGATGTGAGTCAGAGTAGTGGGTGTCTCCCACTTGTTGATAGCTTCAATCTTGGCGGGGTCAACTTTGATACCTTGATTACTCACAATATGACCCAGAAATTGGACTTCCTTCAGCCAAAATTCACACTTGAAGAATTTGGCATAAAGCTGCTCTCGTCTCAAGAGTTCAAGCACTAACCGAAGATGTTGCTCATGTTCTTCTTCGCTATTGGAGTAGATGAGGATATCATCTATGAAGACGATAACGAATTTATCCAGATAAGGCTTGCAGACACGATTCATGAGGTCCATGAACATGGCTGGTGCATTAGTTAATCCGAACGGCATCACGAGAAACTTGTAATGACCATAGCGGGTTCTAAATGCATTCTTCATCACATCACTCTCTTTCACCCTCAACTGGTGATAACCGGATCGCAAATCGATCTTAGAGTACACGCTCGATCCTTGTAGCTGATCAAAAAGATCATCAATTTGGGGAAGAGGATATCGATTCTTGATCGTCAATTTTTTGAGTTCGCGGTAGTCGATACACATGCGAAAGGATCCGTCCTTCTTCTTCACGAATAAAACGGGCGCTCCCCAAGGTGACGAGCTTGGTTGGATAAACCCTCGGTCGAGCAATTCCTGCAGTTGACTCTGCAACTCTTGCAGTTCGGAAGGTGCTAGTCGATAAGGTGCGCGAGCTACGGGTGCAGCTCCCGGCACTAGATCGATCTGGAACTCCACTGCTCTTGGTGGCGGTAATCCAGGCAACTCTTCCAGAAAGACGTCAGGGAATTCATTCACGATTCGCACGTCATTCACACTCTTCTCCTCTGATTCTAAAGCCTTCACGTGCACTAAAATAGCAAGTCGCCCTTTCTTCATGATCTTCTGCGCTTTCATACAGCTAATGAGGTTTAGCTTCGAGTTACATCTCTCTCCGTAAATAGTTAATGGCTCACCGTCTCCTTGTGGTATACGAAGAGCTTTATCTCCACAGATAATACCGGCCCTTACTTTAGTCAACCAGTCCATTCCGACAATCACGTCAAAGCTTCCCAATTTGATAGGTATTAAGTCAATTGCGAAATCCATACCAGCTATGTTAATAATAGCTCCTCGTCCAATTTGGTCAACTTTCTCAAGTTTCCCATTGGCTACTTCTACTAGCATATTCTCTTCTAAAGGCACTAATGACCAATATATCTTAGAGCAAAAGTTTCTACAGACATAGCTTCTATCGGCACCAATATCAAATAGGACAGAGGCTAATAGTTTGTTGATTGTGAATATACCTGTAACCAAGTCGGGGTTCTCACGGGCATCCCTTGCGTTCACATTGAAAGCTCTTCCACGAGGTGGTCCTCCATCCTTCTTTTTATTGGGGCAATCATTCCTAAAGTGGCCCTGCTGTCCACACTCATAGCATTTCCTTGGCCCATTTTGGTTTGTCCTTATAGCTGGAATTTGAATCTTGCAGTTCTTACCAACGTGACCGATCCTGTTGCACTTTTCACAGACCGCATTACAGTACCTGGTATGGTGCTTGTAGCACCTCTTGCACTGTGGTAGAGTACCCTTGTAGTTGGGGTTCGAGCTGGTATTCGGGTTGGGGTTTCTTCCGTCGTTAGGCCTCTTAGCAGGGGTTTGATCATAGGTTCTCCCCTTGTTGTTGTAGTCCTACTTACGCTTCTCACCACTGGCTCCCGATTCGGATTTAGCCTTTTCCGGTTCTTTGCTGATAATTTGGTTCATAAGGGTATGGCCATGCGCATAGCTGCCGGGACGTTGGGTGGATTAGAAGAGGTGACATTGCCTTAAATGGACTTGGGAAGTCCCCACAAGTATCGCCCCATTCTCTTAAACTCCGGGGTAACCATCGTGGGACACATCAATGCTAATTCTAGATACCTACGGTTATAACCATCAAGATCATTGCCCACAACCTTTAACTCCCAGAACTCAGCCTCCATTTTCTGTATCTCTGTCCTGGGACAGTACTCTTCGATCATGGCCCCCTTGAATTCTTCCCACGGAATGGCATAAGCCTCATCAATACCCTTAGCTTGAGCCAGTGTGTTCCACCAGGTTAGGGCGCCGTCTGACAGCGTACAGGAGGCATACTTGGTTTTGTTCGCCTCTGAGCAGTTGCTGACGCGGAACACAGCTTCTAATCTCTCAAACCACCTAGTCAAACCAACTGGCCCCTCAGTGCCACTAAAGTTGTGGGGCTTGCAGCTTTGAAACTCTTTGTAAGTGCAACCATTCTGGACGTTCTGGTTAACCGGTGGGGCTGGGGGAATGACATTTGCCATGGCTGTGGCTACTCGTTCCGCAATCATTTCCTCAATCTGTGCTGCTGTGGGTGATGCTCGTCCGTTAACCATTGCTCTTCTAAACAGAAATTTTGACTTAAGTCAAAATCCAACATTTAATATATAATAATATAGTATATGGTAAACAGGGGAACAACACAACGCATGCCAATTAAGTAACGCAACCAGGTACAAATACCGCAAAACCAACATACAGTAACGTAAATAAAACACTGTGCAAGAATTAAACAATACAAAGTACCATTCATTAATAATAAGTTGCATACATTCGAATAGGTTCGTACAATACGTAAGTAAAACATGAACTACAAACGAGATTACATAATAAAATCTACTACAAAGCCCTATAGTGACGGTGGGTAAAGGATGTCCATCACATGGACATCTGGTCCTCGAGCTCAGTCACCCGAGCACGGAGGATCTCCACCTCCCTCATCAGTTCCTCGACAGAGGGAGGGGCTGGCAGAGCAGGTGGTGCTGCTGGTGCGGGTGGTACCTGTGGTGCAGATGATCCGGCTCCAGAAGTAGAGGCTGCAAAGCGGTAAGGCTTACGCACGAAAGGATCAGCAGGGTAAGGCACAACCCGCTTACGGGTGGTAACCCTATGACGCTGACTATGTGCGTCAGTGAACGCTCGACCTCTGTTGATCCCTGGAATAATGGTGCCGTTGAAACGGTACCGCTTCTTCGGTGGGGTGGAGGGTGGCTGTACAGGTGCATCATCAGGTTCCTCCTCGTTGGAGTCATCGTCACTAGAGTCGTCTGTAGATGAGTCGTCGAATGATGAATCATCGAAAACAGCTGGAGGTGGCAGCGCTCAGCGACCGGTAGTCATGATCCGGTATCTGAAAGGTGGGATCGGTATGACACGTCCATCAGGAAGGCGTCGGCACCAATGGATATGCTCATTACGGAACGAAATGTCCTCGTATTCCCCGGGAATCACAACACCACCGGAGCGGGGCTGTGGCTCCGAGGGTCCTGGGGCAAGTAGAGCTGGAATCTCCGGGGGGTCCTAGCCTTCGTCTGAGGTAACCACTGGGGCAGGCATATGGCTGCTGGTTCCGGAGGATGAAGCGTCGGGTTCACTGGTGGGTGTCGCCAATGGGATTGGAGGATCGGCAACAGTGGTAGGTGAAGTGGCTGAAGAGTCTGAATCGCTGCCCAAAATGATGACAGGTGGAATATCCGACATCTGAACAGGGAAAAATAACTTTTCCATGTCAGTAAGTCATAAAGCAAGCACGTATTAGGCACTACAGCAACCTAGCATGGCAGTAATAATAACAGTGCTAAACAGAAATAACATGTGGAAGCAGATAGTAATCATGCAATAGCGGAAATAAGCATACAACAAGTTCGCATGGCAGTGAAGATAAGCAATAGCATGCAGTAAGATCATACAGCTGAAAATGTAGACAAAAGCATGCAGTAAGTTTCGCAGAAACAAGTAAACTAGCAAGTTGTAGATTAGTCCTATTAGTGAATCCTACTTAGGTTCAGTCTAGACTCACTAATGCAACCTAATTCCCAACAACCAATGCTCTGATACCAAATGTGACGCCCCGTACAAAACCATTGTGTACGGATCATCAATCAACAGGATCATTACATGGTCAAACACTATATGCTGTTTGAAAACCGATTTTCATTCATAAAAAAATTACGTTTTACAAAAGATAGAGCGCATCCTACGAATAGGAGCATAAACATAATTGTTTTACCCTAAGGTCGTTACAAAGCCATTGTTTGAAATTAACATAAACTACGAATGCAACAGAAAAGTTCCATGAATGAGACATCTCTAGTAATGCAGCGGATAACTAATACAGCAGGTCCTTAACAGCAATTCAATAACAGCATGACGTCAAGTCTAACAGCGGAAGCAATAAACCTCTAGGCACCTGAGAAATACACGCTTAAAAGTCAACACGAATGTTAGTGAGCTATAGTTTAAGTTGTAACAGTAACGTAAGATAGGCCACGAGATTTCAGTGTAACAAAACAGTATAAAAAGTATATGTATAACCGTGGGCACCCGGTAACTAGAATTAACGTTTATAACCCCCTGAAAGTACACTTGGCGAGTGCGTATGTTCATGAAGTATTAAACACCCATTAAATGCTAGCGCGACTAGCCCGAGTGGGGATGTCAAACCCTATGGATCCATATCTAAGATTCGCGTTCACCGGTTCAAAAACCAATGACTAAACGTTACCGAGCTAAGGGAAAAGTTTATGCCATTGTATAACCCACACACATATAAAGTTTAAGTACTCGTGCCTAACATGTAAAACGTAAAAAGCACATGTATTCTCAGTCCCAAAATAGTTAAAGTAAAAAAGGGATGCTATAACTCACAGTGATAAAAGCGGTAAGGTCGGTAATGAAAGTACGCAAGTAGTAAGTCGGTCTGAAAGGTCGTAAACCTAAATCAAAGGTTACTAGGTCAGTAGGTTGTCTTTATAAATTCCAATAGTGCATAAAATAAGTTTAAGTGTCATCATCATCATCATTCATCATCATAAAAGCTAAGGAAGTTCGACAAAAATAGAGATCGAAACAATAGGCTGAATTCGGTCAGCTGCTACGACCTCTATGTAAATCGAAAAGACGCTTAGTCAGTGGATATGGCTCTGTATATGAGTCCCCTAACAGCTGACCAATTTTCAGAACCTAACTCGTCTTCGTTTGACCGTGGCTAAGGTTTAAGTGCGAGTAGGTCAGAAATTTTTCAGCACAACGTTAATAGGGTGTAGTGACTCTCGGAGGGCCATAAATCCTAAACCGTAACTCGGATTAAGACGAGGCCTAAACGGAAAATCATCTACTCGAACCGAACTAACTGAAAATCAACTTTCCAGTAGCCCAGGTGGTCTGATAAGATACGATAATCAGTGAACAAGTGCTCCGGTGAGGTTCTTGGTGCTTGATGCTCATCACGGTTCTCATCCTTGATGCTTGTAGGTTCAAGTGTACAACTTGTTGATGGTTTAGCATCACTTTTGACCAAGATTCCACCATCAATACACAATATGTTAAGACCAAGTGGTAACACAACTCATTTCAGAGTCTTAGATGGATGATGAACCAAGGTTACATCATATCCTTAGTCTTAACACAATTACAAGTCATATTTACAAACAAAGTTACAAACTTTACATCAATCAAACAAGTGTGAACATGATCTAAGTGAAATGAAGTGATGGAACCCTACGCTAGAGAGCTTGGATCCTATTCACACAAGTTACAAGGTTGCAAAGCTAGAAAGCTTGAACCTTTATTGTTCTTGAAGATCTTGAAGCATAAAGCTTGGATCTTTAAGTTTCATGAAGACCATAAACACAAGTTTTGATCTTTATAACAAAAGAACAAGATCATAAGCTAGAAAAGTTAGATCTAACAACAAGATATGAAGATTCAAGCTAGAAAGCTTGCATCTTGATTGTTCTTGAAGATCTTGAAGCATAAAGCTTGGATCTTTAAGATATATGAAGATAACAAACAAAAGTTTGATTCTTTTTAACAAAACAACAAGATTAAAGTAAGAAAAATATAGATCTACAAAGTTGGTGAAGATTCAAAGCTAGAAAGCTTGAATCTTTCATATTCTTGAAGGATTCATGCTTGAATCAACAGGATATAATCAAGATCAAGGCTAAAGAGCTTGATCTTCCATAATGATGATGATACACGAATTAGAAAGGTGAAAGAAGAAGAAAAAGAACAAAAACTTACAAGTGAGAAATGCTAGAAAGGAAGTAAGAGAGTAAGTGTGTGTGAAATTCAAATGAGAGCAAGTGTAAAATGAGAGGAAGATGGCTAGTATTTATAAGTAAAATTTTGACAAGGATTGATGACATGGAAGGGCCTCTTGGCCGTGATTTTCAAAGGGGGGAGGGGGAGAACCATTTTGCTTTTTGGTTAGTGGTTGTCTAAAGCATGTACTTATGCTAGAATCCAATGTAACAATATGGATAATCCTTATCCAAATGCTTGTATGACTCATTAATTAATTTATTTTATTTATTTTATTTATTATGGATCACTAGTAATAATACTTGGGCTAATTAATTGGGCCACTAGCTAGTGTAGGGTGGGCTAAGGTCCAATAAGGTAGAAAGTCCAACAAGACTAACTATTGTGATCTAGTAAATAATTAGTTAAAATTAAGCATCCAAAAACCCAGGTAATTATTATTATAAAATAATAATTAATATTTCGCAGTCATAATATTCCGATTACGACAAAAGTCAAACGTGCGCGCAGTTCGCGGTTTATTCGAAACGTTAAGTAACACTAACGGTTATAAAGGCTTCCAATGATCAAGTTAAGTATCCTACGTACTCTAAGGCACGTTTTAACATATAATTGGAAGTAAACCACGTATATCAAGTTTCCAGAGTATAAAGTAACACAGTACGCATAAAATTACAGTTTCTCAAAAATAAAAGGCACGAAAGCAAGTCGAAAAATTTGGGTCGTTACATTGGGAACGAAGCATGCCTTATAAGGGTGTGGAGACCTTTCCTAGCATGACGCGTTTTGGGACCACAAGCGCAGCAGATCTCATGAGAACTCTGCAGTTAAGCGTGCTTAGGCGAGAGCACTACCAGGATGGGTGACCTCCTGGGAAAGTGCTCGTTGTGTGTGGTTGCCAAGAAAAACCGTGCGCCTACGGGTAAAGCGGACAATATCATGCTACGGGGAACGTTTACCTGGGATGTTACAAATGGTATCAGAGCTAGGCCCTGAACCAAACGTGCACAGCGAGGACGCTGTGTCCCATTAGGGGGAGGATTGTAACATCCGTGTTACATCCGTCCCACATCGGTTGGAGAGGGGAACGAAGCATGCCTTATAAGGGTGTGGAGACGTTTCCTAGCATGACGCGTTTTGGGACCACAAGCGCATCAGATCTCATGAGAACTTTGCAGGTAAGCGTGCTCAGGCGAGAGCACTACCAGGATGGGTGACCTCCTGGGAAAGTGCTCGTCGTGTGTGGTTGCCAAGAAAAATCCATGCGCCTACGGGTAAAGCGGACAATATCATGCTACGGGGAACGTTTACCTGGGATGTTACATATACCTATTCTTACTTTCATACGCCGAAGTACCTTTCAAGGTAAATAACTCACTTCTGAGCCCACGAGTCTCACGGAACTTTGATACACTCCTTCTTATTCAAATACGGTACCATTGTTGGTCACTCCTCAAAATTTCGGGACGAAATTTTCTTTAACAGGTGGGTAATGTAACGACCCGGCTTTTTCGACTTGCTTTTGTGCTTTCACGAAATTGCATATTTATGCGTACTGAGCTAGCTTATGCTCTGGGATCTTTAATCATGATTAATTACTTTCGTTAATATCTTACTACGTGCTATTAAGTGTGTAATCACTTAACTTGATCCCTAAATGCTTTTACGACCGTTGGTGTCACTTATCGTTTTAAACGGGATACATACTTGGTACACGTTAAACTTTTGTCGTAATTGGAATATTATGACTGCGTAAACTTGATTGTTATTTATTATAACAATTACTTGGCTTAAGGGCTTATTTAATTAAGCTTAGCGTTTACTAATGCTTACTAGTTACCTTAATGGACTTGTCACCGTATTTGACTTTTCATGGCCTGACTTGTCTTTGTGACACACGTACTTTTCACGAATAATATTTTCGAATATTATTTACATTCATGATTAATTAATATTGATCATTTTTAATTAACTAAGGTTACTAGTTAATTACTTGGGCTTTATTTGATTAATTGCATACGTACTTGGATTGGGCTTTTATTATTTGAACATGGACTTGGAAGCCCACCCTACACACTTAATGGACTAATAAGCCCATCTTTTAAGCTAGTGGTTTATTAATGAAAGCATGGATTAATTAACATTAGTGAAAGGAATCTAGTTACATGCACACTTACACCACTTTCCCATACCAATTTGCTTTAATACCATTTCAAGCTAACACCATTCTCCCATGTTGGAAAGTAGATTTTGACCCTTCCCTTTTTGTTGTAAAAACCGTCCACTTTCATGGTGGGGAGGGAGTTCTTTTATTTTCAATTTTTGTTACATATTTACAAGTATTACTTCCTCATTTCACACACACATTTACTTACTACTCTTTTTCTCTCTTTTTCTCTCAAAACTTTGTAAGTAATAAACTTATTTTCTTTCTTTTCTTTCTTTTAAAGTCAAGTTCCATCATCATCATTTACTAGTTACTTGTTGTTTGTTGTTGTTAAAGATCAAGTTCTCTAACTTGTATCTTCATGAATCTTGCTTTCTTCCATCTTTTATTTGATGAAGAACCAAGAACAAGAACCTAAACTTGTTAGTTTATGGTTCTACATTTAAATGTTTTCAAGATTTAAAGTTCATAAGTTTCATTGTCATACTTGTGTTCATGTTTGTAGACTTAAATCCTAAGATCCAAACTTTGATTTGAATCTTCCTAAGTATGAAACAAACATGAACATAATACTTGTACTTTAGTTTAATTCTTTCTTTTGTAAATGCTTTAAAGTTGTGATGTTGTTAATTTGGTCAAGTATTACTAGTTAATCTTGATCTCATCTTTCTTGAAACCAAAGTTAAACTTTGTAAGTTTAACAACATGTAAGTAAACTTTTTAATTATAACTTTGTACACTTATGTTAGATCTAGACTTTTGGGTCTAGGATCTTCAAGATCTAACTAAGAACTATGTTCTACAGCTTAAGATCTTGTTTATTTAAGTTTACTTTCAAGTTTGTAGCTTAATATTACTAGTAGAACTCATGTACGTGTCGGATCTAAGATCTTGATGTAACTTTGGTTCATCAAACTACATACAACTCTTAAGTGAGTTGTGCTACATATCTTAGACTTACACTAGTGTTATGATGGTCAAACCTTGGTTAAAATGATGCAAACACATCAATGAGTTGTACACTGGAAGCTATACGCATCAAGGATGAGAACCGTGATGAGCAACAAGCACCAAGAACCCACCGGAACACCTTTATTACTATTTCTGGAACTGATCAGACTACCTGGGCTACTGGAAAGTTGATTTTCAGTTAGTTCGGTTCGAGTAGATGATTTTTCGTTTATGTAGTGACCCGAACTTTTTCATGTTTATATATATTAAAAGAAATTATTATTTACATGATTGAGTGTTCCTAACATGTTAAGCAATCAAACTTGTTAAGACTTGATTAATTGAAATAGGTTTCATATAGACAATTGACCACCTAAGTTGACCGGTGATTCACGAACATTAAAACTTGTAAAAACTATATGATGACATATATATGGAGTAAATATCTCATTAGGTATTGTAAATATTTCATATAGTCAAGTTCCATCATCATCATTTACTAGTTACTTGTAAAAACTATATGATAACATGATATTATGACAAGTAAATATCTCATTAGGTATTTTAACAGTGAGTTATATACATAAAAATGAGACTATTGAATTAAGAAACACGAAAACGATATATATAACGATTATCGTTATAACAACGTCTTACTAAGTACATATGAATCATATTAAGATATTGATACACTTGGTTAATTATGTTAAATGATAAGTAAATATATCATTAAGTGTATTAACAATGAACTACATATATAAAAATAAGACTACTAACTTAATGATTTCGAAACGAGACATATATGTAACGATTATCGTTGTAACGACATTTAACTGTATATATATCATACTAAGATATATTATATATCATAATATCATGATAATGAAACAATTTAACATCTCTTTAGATATAATAAACAATGGGTTAACAACATTTAACAAGACCGTTAACCTAAAGGTTTCAAAATAACATATACATGTAACGACTAACGATGACTTAACGACTCAGTTAAAATGTATTTACATGTAGTGTTTTAATATGTATTTATACACTTTTGAAAGACTTCAAGACACTTATCAAAATACTTCTACTTAACAAAAATGCTTACAATTACATCCTCGTTCAATTTCATCAACAATTCTACTCGTATGCACCCGTATTCGTACTCGTACAATACACAGCTTTTAGATGTATGTACTATTGGTATATACACTCCAACGATCAGCTCTTAGTAGCCCATGTAAGTCACTTAACACATGTGGGAACCATCATTTGGCAACTAGTATGAAATATCTCATAAAATTACAAAAATATTAGTAATCATTCATGACTTATTTACATGTAAACAAAATTACACATCCTTTATATCTAATCCATATACCAACGACCAAAAACACCTACAAACACTTTCATTCTTCAATTTTCTTCATCTAATTGATCTCTCTCAAGTTCTATCTTCAAGTTCTAAGTGTTCTTCATAAATTCTATAAGTTCTAGTTTCATAAAATCAAGAATACTTCCAAGTTTGCTAGCTTACTTCCAATCTTGTGAAGTGATCATCCAACCTCAAGAAATCTTTCTTATTTACAGTAAGATATCTTTCTAATACAAGGTAATACTCATTTTCAAACTTTGAATCAATTTCTATAACTATAACAATCTTATTTCGAGTGGAAATCTTACTTGAACTTGTTTTCGTGTCATGATTCTGCTTCAAGAACTTTCAAGCCATCCAAGAATTCTTTGAAGCTAGATCTATTTTTCTCATTTCCAGTAGGTTTATCCACAAAACCTGAGGTAGTAATGATGTTCATAACATCATTCGATTCATATATATAAAACTACCTTATTCGAAGGTTTAAACTTGAAATCACTAGAACATAGTTTAGTTAATTCTAAACTTGTTCGCAAACAAAAGTTAATCCTTCTAACTTGACTCTTAAAATCAACTAAACACATGTTCTATATCTATATGATATGCTAACTTAATTATTTAAAACCTGGAAACACGAAAAACACCGTAAAACTGGACATACGCCGTCGTAGTAACAACGCGAGCTGTTTTGGGTTAGTTAATTAAAAACTATGATAAACTTTGATTTAAAAGTTGTTCTTCTGGGAAAATGATTTTTCTTATGAACATGAAACTATATCCAAAAATCATGGTTAAACTCAAAGTGGAAGTATGTTTTCCAAAATGGTCATCTAGACGTCGTTCTTTCGACTGAAATGACTACCTTTACAAAAATGACTTGTAACCTGTATTTCTGACTATAAACTTATACTTTTTATGTTTATAATCATAAAATAGAGTTCAATATGAAACCATAGCAATTTGATTCACTCAAAACGGATTTAAAACGAAGAAGTTATGGGTAAAACAAGATTGGATATTTTTTGATTGTTGTAGCTACGGGAAATATTGTAACAAATCTATATTAATCATATCCTAGCTAACTCATATTGTATTATACATGTATTCTAATATATTATGTAATCTTGGGATACCAAAGACACGTATGCAAATGTATTGTCATATCATATCGACCCATGTATATATATTATTTGGAACAACCATAGACACTCTATATGCAGTAATGTTGGAGTTAGCTATACAGGGTTGAGGTTGATTCCAAAAATAGATATACTTTGAATTGTGATCTAGCCTGAGACGTGTATACAATGGGTCGTGGATGAAATGTCCCGTTCTTATTGATTAAAAACGTTCCATATTAATTGATTTCGTTGCGAGGTTTTGACCTCTATATGAGACGTTTTTCAAAGACTGCATTCATTTTAAAACAAACCATAACCTTTATTTCATCAATAAAGGTTTAAAAAGCTTTACGTAGATTATCAAATAATGATAATCTAAAATATCCTGTTTACACACGACCATTACATAATGGTTTACAATACAAATATGTTACAACAAAATAAGTTTCTTGAATGCAGTTTTTACACAATATCATACAAGCATGGACTCCAAATCTCGTCCTTATTTAAGTATGCGACAGCAGAAGCTCTTAATAATCACCTGAGAATAAACATGCTTAAAACGTCAACAAAAATGTTGGTGAGTTATAGGTTTAACCTATAAATATCAAATCATAATAATAGATCACAAGATTTCATATTTCAATACACATCCCATACATAGAGATAAAAATCATTCATATGGTGAACACCTGGTAACCGACATTAACAAGATGCATATATAAGAATATCCCCATCATTCCGGGACACCCTTCGGATATGATATAAATTTCGAAGTACTAAAGCATCCGGTACTTTGGATGGGGTTTGTTAGGCCCAATAGATCTATCTTTAGGATTCGCGTCAATTAGGGTGTCTGTTCCCTAATTCTTAGATTACCATACTTAATAAAAAGGGGCATATTCGATTTCGATAATTCAACCATAGAATGTAGTTTCACGTACTTGTGTCTATTTTGTAAATCATTTATAAAACCTGCATGTATTCTCATCCCAAAAATCTTAGATTTTAAAAGTGGGACTATAACTCACTTTCACAGATTTTTACTTCGTCGGGAAGTAAGACTTGGCCACTGGTTGATTCACGAACCTATAACAATATATACATATATATCAAAGTATGTTCAAAATATATTTACAACACTTTTAATATATTTTGATGTTTTAAGTTTATTAAGTCAGTTGTCCTCGTTAGTAACCTACAACTAGTTGTCCACAGTTAGATGTACAGAAATAAATCGATAAATATTATCTTGAATCAATCCACGACTCAGTGTATACGTATCTCAGTATTGATCACAACTCAAACTATATATATTTTGGAATCAACCTCAACCCTGTATAGCTAACTCCAACATTCACATATAGAGTGTCTATGGTTGTTCCGAAATATATATAGATGTGTCGACATGATAGGTCGAAATATTGTATACGTGTCTATGGTATCTCAATATTACATAATATATAATACAAGTTGATTAAGTTATGGTTGGAATAGATTTGTTACCAATTTTCACGTAGCTAAAATGAGAAAAATTATCCAATCTTGTTTTACCCATAACTTCTTCATTTTAAATCCGTTTTGAGTGAATCAAATTGCTATGGTTTTATATTGAACTCTATTTTATGAATCTAAACAGAAAAAGTATAGGTTTATAGTCGGAAAAATAAGTTACAGGTCGTTTTTGTAAAGGTAGTCATTTCAGTCGAAAGAACGACGTCTAGATGACCATTTTAGAAAACATACTTCCACTTTGAGTTTAACCATAATTTTTGGATATAGTTTAATGTTCATAATAAAAATCATTTTCTCAGAATAACAACTTTTAAATCAAAGTTTATCATAGTTTTTAATTAACTAACCCAAAACAGCCCGCGGTGTTACTACGACGGCGTAAATCCGGTTTTACGGTGTTTTTCGTGTTTCCAGGTTTTAAATCATTAAGTTAGCATATCAAATAGATATAGAACATGTGTTTAGTTGATTTTAAAAGTCAAGTTAGAAGGATTAACTTTTGTTTGCGAACAAGTTTAGAATTAACTAAACTATGTTCTAGTGATTACAAGTTTAAATCTTCGAATAAGATAGCTTTATATGTATGAATCGAATGATGTTATGAACATCATTACTACCTTAAGTTCCTTGGATAAACCTACTGGAAAAGTGAAAAATGGATCTAGCTTCAACGGATCCTTGGATGGCTCGAAGTTCTTGAAGCAGAATCATGACACGAAAACAAGTTCAAGTAAGATCATCACTTGAAATAAGATTGTTATAGTTATAGAAATTGAACCAAAGTTTGAATATGATTATTACCTTGTATTAGAATGATAACCTACTGTAAGAAACAAAAATTTCTGGAGGTTGGATGATCACCTTACAAGATTGGAAGTGAGCTAGCAAACTTGAAAGTATTCTTGATTTTATGTAACTAGAACTTGTAGAATATATGAAGAACACTTAGAATTTGAAGATAGAACTTGAGAGAGATCAATTAGATGAAGAAAATTGAAGAATGAAAGTGTTTGTAGGTGTTTTTGGTCGTTGGTGTATCGATTAGATATAAAGGATATGTACTTTTGTTTTCATGTAAATAAGTCATGAATGATTACTCATATTTTTGTAATTTTATGAGATATTTCATGCTAGTTGCCAAATGATGGTTCCCACATGTGTTAGGTGACTCACATGGGCTACTAAGAGCTGATCATTGGAGTGTATATACCAATAGTACATACATCTAAAAGCTGTGTATTGTACGAGTACGATTACGGGTGCATACGAGTAGAATTGTTGATGAAACTGAACGAGGATGTAATTGTAAGCATTTTTGTTAAGTAGAAGTATTTTGATAAGTGTATTGAAGTCTTTCAAAAGTGTATAAATACATATTAAAACACTACATGTATATACATTTTAACTGAGTCGTTAAGTCATCGTTAGTCGTTACATGTAAGTGTTGTTTTGAAACCTTTAGGTTAACGATCTTATTAAATGTTGTTAACCCAATGTTTATAATATCAAATGAGATTTTAAATTATTATATTATCATGATATTATCATGTATGAATATCTCTTGATATGATATATATACATTAAATGTCTTTACAACGATAATCGTTACATATATGTCTCGTTTAAAAATCATTAAGTTAGTAGTCTTGTTTTTACATATGTAGTTCATTGTTAATATACTTAATGATATGTTTACTTATCATAGTATCATGTTAACTATATATATATCCATATATATGTCATCATATAGTTTTTACAAGTTTTAACGTTCGTGAATCACCGGTCAACTTGGGTGGTCAATTGTCTATATGAAACATATTTCAATTAATAAAGTCTTAACAAGTTTGATTGCTTAACATGTTGGAAACATTTAATCATGTAAATATCAATCTCAATTAATATATATAAACATGCAAAGGTTCGGGTCACTACAGTGGATTGATTCAAGATAATATATATATTAATTTATTTCTGTACATCTAACTATGGACAACTAGTTGTAGCTTACTAACGAGGACAGCTGACTTAATAAACTTAAAACATCAAAATGTATTAAAAGTATTATAAATATATTTTGAACATACTTTGATATATATGTACATATTTGTTATAGGTTTGTGAATCGACCAGTGGCCAAGTCTTACTTCCCGACGAAGTAAAAATCTGTGAAAGTGAGTTATAGTCCCACTTTTAAAATCTAATATTTTGGGATGAGAATACATGCAGTTTTATAAATGTTTTACGAAATAGACACAAGTAAATGAAACTACATTATATGGGTGAATGATCGAAGCCGAATATGCCCCTTTTGCTTGGTAGCCTAAGAATTAGTAAACCGATCTACTAATTGACGCGAATCCTAAAGATAGATCTATTGGGCCTAACGAACCCCATCCAAAGTACCGGATGCTTTAGTACTTCGAATTCGTTTTTATCATGTCCGAAGGATTTCCTGGAATGATAGGGGATATTCTTATATGCATCTTGTTAATGTCGGTTACCAGGTGTTCACCATATGAATGATTTTTTATCTCTATGTATGGGATGTATATTGAAATATGAAATCTTGTGGTCTATTATTATGATTTGATAATATATAGGTTAAACCTATAACTCACCAACATTTTTGTTGACGTTTTAAGCATGTTTATTCTCAGGTGATTATTAAGAGCTTCCGCTGTTGCATACTAAAATAAGGACAAGATTTGGAGTCCATGCTTGTATGATATTATGTAAAAACTGCATTCAAGAAACTTATTTTTGATGTAATATATTCTTATTGTAAACCATTATGTAATGGTCGTGTGTAAATGGTATATTTTAGATTATCATTATTTGATAATCTACGTAATGCTTTTTAAACCTTTATAGATAAAATAAAGGTTATGGTTGTTTTAAAAATGAATGCAGTCTTTGAAAAACGTCTCATATAGAGTTCAAAACCTCGCGACGAAATCAATTAATATGGAACGTTTATAATCAATATGAACGGGACATTTCAGTTGGTATCCGAGCGTTGGTCTTAGAGAACCAGAAAATTGCATTAGTGTAACTTACCAAGTTTGTTAGGATGCATTAGTGAGTCTGGACTTCGACCGTGTTTTTCTTCAAAAACGATTGCTTAACATTTTTTTTTGTTTGGAACTATATATTATTAACATGTAAATATTATGTGATATATTAATCTCTTAACGTGTTTGATATTGTGTGATAGATGTCTACCTCTAGTACAAATCCCATTGATTCACCTAATAATAATGAAGAGTCGAATATATTTTGGGAAGATTCACAAATTCCCGAAGAGGAACCGGAAGAGAAGGAACCGGAAGAAGAGGAACCAGAAGAGGAGGAATCGAAAGAGGAGGAACCAGAAGAAGAAGAGGTTCCGGAGGAAGAAATATTGATACCTATAGTAAATCGATTAAATAAAAGAAAATCCTCAACCAACGGACCAAAGTTAATAATGGTCAATGGTGTTTCCGCCGAGGAAGCAAAATATTGGGAAGATTACCAATTTTCTGATGAATCGGATCCCAATGAGGATTCCGATGATGTTATAGAAATTACCTCGACCCAATTTAATAAATCGAAAGAAAATAATAACGGAAAAGGTATAAAAATAGAGAAACCCGATTCCAACCCCGATGAACTTTATATGTATCGACAACATCCGTATTTCCTAAAATGTAACAATGACCCGGGAACCTCTAAACCACCAGGTTTTTCTAAACCATTATGGAAAACGACGGCTCGTATTAGAGGAACACCATATATTCCTAGAAAATTAGGAAAACGAACCAAGTTCGAAGAAGAGGAAACCAGTGATTCAGATTAGAGGGTTGTAATCATGTTGTGTATTATATGTATTGTAGTGTGCTTGTACTTTTATGTTCTATGTAAAAATTGCTTGTATTATTTGTTAATTATCTTTTACGAATCTAATCCTTGTCTATTTTACAGTATAAAACACAAAATGGACGTTAAGGGTAGACAACCGAATATTTTAGAAGACCTACCAGAGGATATGATTGAGGAAATCTTGTCTAGAGTCGGTCAGAATTCATCAGCACATTTAGTTATGGCGAAATTAACTTGTCAAACATTTGAAAGACTTTCCAGAAATGCCTTAGTTTATAAAAGGTTTTCCTTTGATAGGTGGGGTATATCACATTGGGGAGACCGTAAGTTACGCCGTGTTTTCTTTAAAGCATTCAATGCGGGGAACCCAAATGCAATTTTACGCTACGGGTTAAGAACCTATTTTGACTCAACATATCCCAACATAAGATTTCGTGAATTAGAAAGAGCTTCTAACATGCAACATAAAGAAGCATGTTATGCTTACGGGTTAGTGATGTTCACTTCTTACCAAAGTGAGAAAAAGAACATCAGATTGCAACTTTTAAATAAAACCTTCCCACAAGTGACGGATTCAGTAGTTGGGGTGAGAAACAAGGTTTTTAGATTATTACGGGGCTGTTGGACATTACGAAACCCTCGTCCTTTTGACGACATTACAACATGCTGCCTAGCCAATGGTCATAACGGTTACTTTCCATAAGACCGAGGATGGGAAGTCGTCTTAGTAAAACCAGAATGCATGACTTGTTTCTGGACTTATGAATTACGTGTCTTTATTTCCTTTGCTGAACAACTTGCGTATTAACTAGGTTTATCTTCAAAAACTGTCCTGTATCAAAGTGTACTATATTTCATGTTATATGTAATATAGCAAAGTTGTAAGTTTGAAGAATATTTGTATGTGATATATTATTATAATCAGTTTTTCATATGGAATTGTAGTAGTTGAATTGTATATTAGCTACTAAGTATGAACTTAACGGAAAGGTAGTACCCGAATTTAAACTTATAAAACGCTAATATGAAGAAAAAAAAAAGCTTTTATAAATGAGTTCATATTATGCTACGAAATACTATTGACTACTCTTAATATTATGTATGATTAACTCGATTCAGTTGGCTATTTTGAAGGAAATCGCACTGACTACTAGACACACCATGAATATGAGCGAAGAGGAATTTCGTACCTTTCTTGCTGCAAACATAGCCGCAGTACAGGCTGCGCTACATACCAACAATAACTCTGAATCTAGCAATGCAGCTAACGGCACAAGAAATCGTGTAGGATGCTCCTACAAAGAATTCACTGCCTGCAAACCTTTGGAATTTGATGGAACCGAAGGACCAATTGGATTGAAATGGTGGACCGAGAAAGTCGAATAGGTGTTTGCCATAAGTAAGTGTACTGAAGAGGACAAAGTTAAGTACGCTACGCATACCTTTACAGGTACTGCGTTAACGTGGTGGAACACCTATCTTGAACAGGTAGGATAAAATGCTGCTTATGCACTACCGTGGTCGGCATTCAAGCAATTGATGAACGAGCAGTACCGTCCTAGAAATGAAGTCAATAAACTCAAGGCAGAACTTAGAGAGTTACGAACACAAGGGTTCGACGTTACCACATATGAACGAAGATTCACAAAGTTGTGCCTATTGTGTCCTGGAGCATTCGAAGATGAAGAAGAGAAGATCGACGCATTTGTAAAAGGGTTACCAGTAAGGATTCAAGAAGATGTAAGTTCACACGAGCCAGCTTCTATACAGAAGGCAAGTCGAATGGCTCATAAACTCATAAATTAGATTGAGGGAAGAATTAAAGAGCAGGCGGCCGAAGAAGCCAACACGAAACAACTCAAGAGGAAGTGGGAGGAAAACGGTGAAAAGAATCACCAGTACAACAACAACAACAACAATTACAACCACAATCGCAACAACTATCCCAACAACCGCAACAACAATCGCAACAATAACCGCAATCCTAACAATAACTACAACAAACATCCCAACAACAACAACAACTACAACAATCGTTCCAACAACAATAACAATCCTAACAACAACCTCAATAACAATAACGGCAACAAAAACCAAAAACAGCCACGTCATAGGTGTGAAGAAAATCATCAGGGGTTTTGCACGAAATTTTGCAACAGGTGTAAAAGAAATGGTCATAGCACGACAAAATGTGAAGTCTACGGACCAAAGTTTAACAGAACTAAAGGAACAAATAATGTCGGAACAAGTAATGCCGAAATGAATAGTGTCGAAGCAAGTAATACCAACGCTGTTTGTTATAAATGTGGAAAACCAGGCCACATTATTAGAAATTGCCCGAATCAGGGGAATACTAATGGGCAGGGCCGTGGAAGAGTTTTCAATATTAATGCGGCAGAAGCACAGGAAGACCCAGAGCTTGTTACGGGTACGTTTCTTATTGACGATAAATCTGCTTATGTTTTATTTGATTCGGGTGCGGATAGAAGCTATATGAGTAGAGAATTTTGTGCTAAATTAAGTTGCCCATTGACACCTTTGGATAGTAAATTTTTACTCGAATTAGCAAACGGTAAATTAATTTCAGCAGATAATATATGTCGGGAGAGAGAAATTAAACTGGGGGATGAAACGTTTAAAATTGATTTAATACCAGTCGATTTAGGGAGTTTTGATGTAATAATTGGCATGGACTGGTTGAAAAAGGTGAGAGCAGAGGTTGTTTGTTACAAAAATGCGATTCCCATTATGCGTGACAAAGGAAAACCTTTAATGGTGTACGGAGAAAAGAACAACGCGAAATTAAATCTTATTAGTAGTTTGAAGGCGCAAAAACTAATAAGAAAAGGTTGTTACGTCATTCTAGCACACATCGAGGAAGTTAAACCTGAAGAAAAGAATATCAGTGATGTTCCCGTCGCAAAAGAATTTCCCGATGTATTTCCGAAAGAATTACCGGGATTACCCCCACATCGATCCGTTGAATTTCAAATAGACCTTGTACCAGGAGCTGCACCAATAGCTCGTGCTCTAAACTGACTCGCACCCAGTGAAATGAAAGAATTACAAAGTCAGTTACAGGAACTTTTAGAGCGTGGTTTCATTCGACCAAGCACATCACCACGGGGAGCTCCTGTTTTGTTTGTCAAGAAGAAAGATGGTACATTCAGGTTGTGTATCAACTACCGAGAGTTGAACAAATTTACCATCAAGAACCGCTACCCACTACCGAGAATCGATGACTTATTTGATCAACTACAAGTCTCGTCTGTTTATTCGAAGATTGATTTACGTTCTGGATATCATCAAATGCGGGTGAAGGAGGATGATATTCCAAAGACTGCTTTTAGGACGCGTTACGGTCATTACGAGTTTATGGTTATGCCGTTTGGATTGATTAACGCACCAGCTGTGCTCATGGACCTCATGAACCGAGTGTGTGGGCCATATCTTGACAAGTTTGTCATTGTTTTCATCGATGACATACTTATTTACTCAAACAATGATCAAGAGCACGAAGAACATTTGAGAAAAGTGCTAGAGTTGCTAAGAAAAGAAAAACTGTACGCTAAATTTTCAAAGTGTGCATTTTGGTTGGAAGAAGTTCAATTCCTCGGTCACATAGTGAACAAAGAAGGTATTCAGGTGGATCCAGCAAAGATTGAAACCGTTGAAAAGTGAGAAACCCCGAAAACTCCGAAACACATACGCCAGTTTTTAGGACTAGCTGGTTACTACAGAAGGTTCATCCAAGACTTTTCCAGAATAGCAAAACCCTTGACTGCATTAACGCATAAAGGGAAGAAATTTGAATGGAAAGATGAACAAGAGAAAGCGTTTCAATTGTTAAAGAAAAAGTTAACTACGGCACCTATATTGTCATTACCTGAAGGGAATGATGATTTTGTGATATATTGTGATGCCTCAAAGCAAGGTCTCGGTTGTGTATTAATGCAACGAACAAAAGTAATTGCTTATGCGTCTAGACAATTGAAGATTCACGAACAGAATTATACAACGCGTGATTTGGAATTAGGCGAGGTTGTTTTTGCATTAAAGACTTGGAGGCACTACTTATATGGGGTCAAAGTATTATATATACCGACCACAAAAGTCTTCAACACATATTTAATCAGAAACAACTGAACATGAGGCAGCGCACGTGGATTGAATTGTTAAATGATTACGACTTTGAGATTCGTTACCACCCAGGGAAGGCAAATGTGGTAGCCGACACCTTGAGCAGAAAGGACAGAGAACCCATTCGTGTAAAATCTATGAATATAATGATTCACACTAACCTTACTACTCAAATAAAGGAGGCGCAACAAGGAGTTTTAAAAGAGGGAAACTTAAAGGATGAAATACCCAAAGGATCGGAGAAGCATCTTAATATTCGAGAAGGCGGAACCCGGTATAGGGCTGAAAGAATTTAGGTACCAAAATTTGGAGATATGAGAGAAATGGTACTTAGAGAAGCTCATAAAACCAGATACTCAATACATCCTGGAACGGGGAAGATGTACAAGGATCTCAAGAAACATTTTTGATGGCTAGTTATGAAAGCCGATGTTGCTAAATACGTAGGAGAATGTTTGACGTGTTCTAAGGTCAAAGCGGAGCATCAAAAACTGTCAGGTCTACTTCAACAACCCGAAACCCCGGAATGGAAATGGGAAAACATTACCATGGATTTCATCACTATATTGCCAAGGACTGCAAGTGGTTTTGATACTATTTGGGTAATAGTTGATCGTCTCACCAAATAAGCACACTTCCTGCCAATAAGAGAAGATGACAAGATGGAGAAGTTAGCCAGACTGTATTTGAAGGAAGTCGTCTCCAGACATGGAATACCAATCTCTATTATCTCTGATAGGGATGGTAGATTTATTTCAAGATTCTGGCAGACATTACAGCAAGCATTAGGAACTCGTCTAGACATGAGTACTGCCGATCATCCACAAACTGATGGGCAGAGCGAAAGGACGATACAAACGCTTGAAGACATGCTACGAGCATGTGTTATTGATTTTGGAAATAGTTGGGATCGACATCTACCGTTAGCAGAATTTTCCTACAACAACAGCTACCATTCAAGCATTGAGATGGCGCCGTTTGAAGCACTTTATGGTAGAAAGTGCAGGTCTCCGATTTGTTGGAGTGAAGTGGGGGATAGACAGATTACGGGTCCGGAGATAATACAAGAAACTACCGAGAAGATCATCCAAATTCAACAATGGTTGAAAACCGCCCAAAGTCGACAAAAGAGCTACGCCGACATTAAAAGAAAAGATATAGAATTTGAAATTGGAGAGATGGTCATGCTTAAGGTTGCACCTTGGAAAGGCGTTATTCGATTTGGTAAACGAGGGAAATTAAATCCAAGGTATATTGGACCATTCAAGATTATTGATCGTGTCGGACCAGTAGCTTACCGACTTGAATTACGACAACAACTCATGGCTGTACATAACACTTTCCACGTCTCAAATTTAAAGAAGATCTCACTATTCCGTTAGACGAATTCCAAATAAACGAAAAACTTCAATTCGTCGAAGAACCCATCGAAATAATGGATCGTGGGGTTAAAAGACTTAAGCAAAACAAAATACCAATTGTTAAGGTTCGATGGAATGCCCGTAGAGGACCCGAGTTCACCTGGGAATGAGAAGATCAGATGAAGATGAAATACCAGCACTTATTTCCAGAAGATACGTCAACACCTCCAACTTCTTAAAATTTCGGGACGAAATTTATTTAACGGGTAGGTACTGTAGTGACCCGAACTTTTCCATGTTTATATATATTAAAAGAAATTATTATTTACATGATTGAGTGTTCCTAACATGTTAAGCAATCAAACTTGTTAAGACTTTATTAATTGAAATAGGTTTCATATAGACAATTGACCACCTAAGTTGACCGGTGATTCACGAACGTTAAAACTTGTAAAAACTATATGATGACATATATATGGTTATATATATAGTTAAAATGATATTATGACAAGTAAATATCTCATTAGGTATTTTAACAATGAGTTATATACATAAAAATGAGACTATTGAATTAAGAAACACTAAAACGATATATATAACGATTATCGTTATAACAACGTCTTACTAAGTACATATGAATCATATTAAGATATTGATACACTTGGTTAATTATGTTAAATGATAAGTAAATATATCATTAAGTGTATTAACAATGAACTACATATATAAAAATAAGACTACTAACTTAATAATTTCGAAACGAGACATATATGTAACGATTATCGTTGTAACGACATTTAACTGTATATATATCATACTAAGATATATTATATATCATAATATTATGATAATGAAACAATTTAACATCTCTTTAGATATAATAAACAATGGGTTAACAACATTTAAAAAGACCGTTAACCTAAAGGTTTCAAAACAACATATACATGTAGCGACTAACGATGACTTAACGACTCAGTTAAAATGTATTTACATGTAGTGTTTTAATATATATTTATACACTTTTTAAAGACTTCAAGACACTTATCAAAATACTTCTACTTAACAAAAATGCTTACAATTACATCCTCGTTCAGTTTCATCAACAATTCTACTCGTATGCACCCGTATTTGTACTCGTACAATACACAGCTTTTCAATGTATGTACTATTGGTATATACACTCCAACGATCAGCTATTAGTAGCCCATGTGAGTCATCTAATACATGTGAGAACCATCATTTGGCAACTAGCATGAAATATCTCATAAAATTATAAAAATATTAGTAATCATTCATGACTTATTTACATGTAAACAAAATTACACATCCTTTATATCTAATCCATATACCAACGACCAAAAATACCTACAAACACTTTCATTCTTCAATTTTCTTCATCTAATTGATCTCTATCAAGTTCTATCTTCAAGTTCTAAGTGTTCTTCATAAATTCTAAGTTCTAGTTTCATAAAATCAAGAATACTTCCAAGTTTGCTAGCTTACTTCCAATCTTGTAAAGTGATCATCTAACCTCTAGAAATCTTTCTTATTTACAGTAAGATATCTTTCTAATACAAGGTAATACTCATATTCAAACTTTGATTCAATTTCTATAACTATAACAATCTTATTTCGAGTGGAAATCTTACTTGAACTTGTTTTCGTGTCATGATTCTGCTTCAAGAACTTTCAAGCCATCCAAGGATCCTTTGAAGCTAGATCTATTTTTCTCATTTCCAGTAGGTTTATCCACAAAACCTGAGGTAGTAATGATGTTCATAACATCATTTGATTCATATATATAAAACTACCTTATTCGAAGGTTTAAACTTGAAATCACTAGAACATAGTTTAGTTAATTCTAAACTTGTTCGCAAAAAAAGTTAATCCTTCTAACTTGACTTTTAAAATCAACTAAACACATGTTCTATATCTATATAATATGCTAACTTAATGATTTAAAACCTGAAAACACGAAAAACACCGTAAAACCGGACATACGCCGTCGTAGTAACAACGCGGGCTGTTTTGGGTTAGTTAATTAAAAACTATGATAAACTTTGATTTAAAAGTTGTTATTCTGGGAAAATGATTTTTCTTATGAACATGAAACTATACCAAAAATCATGGTTAAACTCAAAGTGGAAGTATGTTTTCCAAAATGGTCATCTAGACGTCGTTCTTTCGACTGAAATGACTACCTTTTTAAAAACGACTTATAACCTGTATTTCCGACTATAAACTTATACTTTTTCTATTTAGATTCATAAAATAGAGTTCAATATGAAACCATAGCAATTTGATTCACTCAAAACGGATTTAAAACGAAGAAATTATGGGTAAAACAAGATTGGATATTTTTTGATTGTTGTAGCTACGGGAAATATTGTAACAAATCTATATTAATCATATCCTAGCTAACACATATTGTATTATACATGTATTCTAATATATTATGTAATCTTGGGATACCATAGACACGTATGCAAATGTTTTGACATATCATATCGACCCATGTATATATATTTTTTGGAACAACCATAGACACTCTATATGCAGTAATGTTTGAGTTAGCTATACAGAGTTGAGGTTGATTCCAAAAATAGATATACTTTGAGTTGTGATCTAGCCTGAGACGTGTATACACTGGGTCGTGGATTGATTCAAGATAATATATATATCAATTTATTTCTGTACATCTAACTATGGACAACTAGTTATAGCTTACTAACGAGGACAGCTGACTTAATAAACTTAAAACATTAAAATGTATTAAAAGTGTTGTAAATATATTTTGAACATACTTTGATATATATGTACATATTTGTTATAGGTTCGTGAATCTACCAGTGGCCAAGTCTTACTTCCCAACGAAGTAAAAATCTGTAAAAGTGAGTTATAGTCCCACTTTTAAAATCTAATATTTTGGGATGAGAATACATGCAGTTTTATAAATGTTTTATGAAATAGACACAAGTAAATGAAACTACATTATATGGGTGAATGATCGAAGCCGAATATGCCCCTTTTGCTTGGTAACCTAAGAATTAGTAAACCGATCTACTAATTGACGCGAATTCTAAAGATAGATCTATTGGGCCTAACGAACCCCATCCAAAGTACCGGATGCTTTAGTACTTCGAATTCGTTTTTATCATGTCCGAAGGATTTCCCGGAATGATAGGGGATATTCTTATATTCATCTTGTTAATGTCGGTTACCAGGTGTTCACCATATGAATGATTTTTTATCTCTATGTATGGGATGTATATTGAAATATGAAATCTTGTGGTCTATTATTATGATTTGATAATATATAGGTTAAACCTATAACTCACCAACATTTTTGTTGACGTTTTAATCATGTTTATTCTCAGGTGATTATTAAGAGCTTCCGCTTTTGCATACTAAAATAAGGACAAGATTTGGAGTCCATGCTTGTATGATATTATGTAAAAACTGCATTCAAGAAACTTATTTTTGATGTAATATATTCTTATTGTAAACTATTATGTAATGGTCGTGTGTAAACGGTATATTTTAGATTATCATTATTTGATAATCTACGTAATGCTTTTTAAACCCTTATAGATAAAATAAAGGTTATGGTTGTTTTAAAAATGAATGCAGTCTTTGAAAAAACGTCTCATATAGAGGTCAAAACCTCGCGACGAAATCAATTAATATGGAATGTTTATAATCAATATGAACGGGACATTTCAGTTTAGACCTCGTCTTAATCCGAGTTACGGTTTAGGATCTATGGCCTCCCGAAAGTCACTACACCCTATTAACGTTGTGCTGAAATTTCTGACCTACTCGCACTTAAACCGCCACCACGGTCAAACGAAGATGAGTTTGATTTTGGAAATTGGTCAGTACCTAGGGGACTCATATACGGAGCCATGGCCACTGGTCTCACCTCATTTCAGTTTGTATAGAAGTCGTGGCGACTGAACGAAGTCAGCCTTTGTTTCATACCCTAGTCTTTACTTGAAACTTACCTTACACTTTTTGTTAAATGATGAATGATGATGATACTTAAGACTTAATTTACATACTTTTAAACCTTTGGGACAATTTACTGACTTAGTAACTTTTAACTTAGGTTGAGGACCTTTCGGACCAACTACTTGCAAACTTATCTCGAATCAACTTAACTACTTTACACTGTGATTTATAGCATCCCTTTTTACTTTAACTATTTTGGGAACTGAGAATACATGCGAATTTTATGTTTTACATACTAGGCATGAGTACTTAAACTTTATATATGTTTGGGTTATACAACGGCATAAATTTTCCCCTTAGCTCGGTAACGTTTAGTCATTAGTCTTTGAACCGGTGAATGTGAATCTTAGATATGGATCCATAGGGTTTGACATCCCCACTCTGGCTAGTCGCGCTAGCATTTAACGAGTGTTTAATATTTTGTAAACATACGCACTTGCCAAGTGCACTTTTAGGGGGTATTATTACGTTAAGTTAGTTACCGGGTGCCCACGGATAAGCATATACTTTATCATACTATTTGATTTACTGATTTGAAACGCTGGTCGAAGCACTAAAATCTCGTGGCCTACATTACATTACTGATTACAAACAAACTATAACTCACCAACATTCGTGTTGACTTTTTAAGCATGTATTTTTCAGGTGCTTAGACGTTGTTGCTTCCGCTGTTAGACTTGCTGTCTTGGTGTTACAGTTTGCTGTGTTAGACTTCCGCTGCACTACGTAGAGATGTCTCAATCATGAAACTTTTATTTTGCATTCGTAGCTTACGTTATTTTCAAACAATGGCTTTGTAACGACCTTTGGGTTACGTACTTATGTTTATGCTTATATTCATAGGAAGCACGTTATCTTTTGTAAAACGCTATATTTTCATGAATGCAAAACTGGTTTTCAAACAGCACATAGTGTATGACCTTGTAATGATACTGTTGTTGATGATCCGTACACGATGGTTTAGTACGGGGCATTACATTGACGAATCGTACACGATGGTTTTGTACGGGGCGTCACATTTGGTATCAGAGCAATGGTTGTAGGGAATTAGGTTGCATTAGTGAGTCTAGACTAGGTCGAGTAGGATTCACTAATAGGACTAATCTACAACTTGCTTGTTTACCTATTTCTGCGGAACTGCTGCATGCTACTGTATTATATTACTGCATGTTACTGCTTACTACTACTGCATGCTACTGCTTACTTCTACTGCTATATGAACTTGTTGCATGCTACTGCCTACTTTCACTGCTACGTGAACTTGCTGTATGCTATTGCTTATTCTCGCTACTGCATGCTACTATCTACTTTTCACATGTTACTTCTGCTTAATACTGTTAATATTGCCATGCTATGTACTGCTATAGACAACCTAGGCTACCGTAGTTACTATGCCTGATTACGTGCTTGCTACCCGTCTGCATTTCACTGTACCGACTTGGAGAACTTATCTTTCCTAGTTCAGATGTTTTTTTGAACCCTGTTCCCACTCGTCTAACCTTAAGGACTAGTATCGTAATCCACCTGTTACTACCATTCCAGAGATCGAAACATTACTTCACGCAAGCTTGGAGGAGTACCCCTCGGATTACGCGCCCACTAAAGTTGATCCTCGGAGGAGGAGATATGTGAGGACTTGTCGGAGTAACTGCACCCCGAGCTCACTCTAATTAGCCACGTACAACGTTTGTACGAACAGAAGGTTGTTCAGTTTCTGCAAGATGACTCGTATCCCGTACACTTTCATGACCATCACTTATCTCTTCCATTCTCCACCACTACTCGACAATCTAACTACACTTATGGACTTAGGTCTCTAACACTCATAGGCATTGGAGAAGTCAGGAAGGCATCTCCTTTCACAATGTCATAGTGTTTTCCACTGATGCTCAGCCATACTCAAAGGCTTGGGAGTCGCCTCAAGATATATCGTATTACTACTTGTTACACGTACAAATCGACACGAGACCCAGATTGAATTTCTAAGAAAGGAACCTAACGACGTTACCTGAACCCGAACGTTTTGAAGAAATTTCGGGACATTTAGGCATTGATGCATGACCTACAGAACCTACGCACCCACGTCGGGAAACCGTGAGATTAATTATGTAGATTTTGTTTTGAGATAGCATAGATAAAGCACCGTTAGATGAAATTGAGTAGAACTTGAAGTGATCACGTTACATTGACCATATGGAGTGATATTGGAATGAACGTACGATTTAGTACAATATAATGACGCCAGGACAGCGTGATTATATTGAAGTGAATCATGCAGAAGTCCCAATGTTACTAGGTAAGGAATATGAAGCGATTCAAAGGAAATTTTAGTAGGAACCACTTGAGTATACGCATTATGGTCTGGAAAGGATAACCACGTAGCCCAGATACTGTACAAGGAGGGCCTTGGTTGCAGAATTGATAACCTGAAAATTTGTTATAGATAAGGACACACTGGACACTTAAGGAAAAAGTTCTCAAATAGGAAATACTTTGGACTTACATGTGGTAGAGCAATCATTATCTCAGCTATGGAGACTCGCATGGATCCTGATATTAGTTAGGGTACGTTTAGTCACCACATTTTATTGTCTCAAAATTGTTTAATACTAGAGCGATAGAAACCTTGTAACCTTAGTGTTATGACTAATAAGCCATTAACAACCATGAGAGTTAAGTATTCTATAAGACAAGCTAATGGTAAGCTGGCAGAGATAGGGGAATAATTTAAGGTAGTACCTTAAAATTAACTGGTGGGTCATCTGGGGATGACCTCATGTAAAGACCCGTCCTAATCCATCCGGACGAAGTCCATATCGATTATAAATGATTCACAACAGTTGATTACATCACGAGGTACTTGACCTCTATATGATACATTTTACAAACATTGCATTCGTTTTTGAAAAGACAATCTTTCATTACATCGAAAGTTGACAACATGCATACCATTTCGTAGTATATCTTAATATAATTGACTTAATAATAATCTTGATGAACTCAACGACTCGAATGCAACGACTTTTGAAATATGTCATGAATGACTCCTAGTAATATCTCTAAGATGAGCAAATGCACAGCGGAAGATTTCTTTCGTACCTGAGAATAAACATGCTTTCAAGTGTCAACCAAAAGGTTGGTGAGTTTATTAGTTTAACATAAATAATCATTTTATAATTTTAATAGACCACAAGATTTCATATTTCATATTTCCATTTCTCATAAACATACGTCCCATGCATAGAGACAAAAATATCATTCATATGGATTGAACACCTGGTAACCGACATTCACAATATGCATATAAGAATATCCCCATCATTCCGGGATCCTCCTTCGGACATGATATAAATTTTGAAGTACTAAAGCATCCGGTACTTTGGATGAGGCTTGTTGGGCCCGATAGATCTATCTTTAGAGTTCGCGTCAATTAGGGTGTCTGTTCCCTAATTCTTAGATTACCAGACTTAATAAAAAGGGGCATATTCGATTTCGATCATTCAACCATATAATGTAGTTTTAATTACTTGTGTCTATTTCGTAAAACAGTTATAAAAACAGCGCATGTATTCTCAGTCCCAAAAATATATATTGCAAAAGCATTTAAAAAGGGATTAATGAAACTCACCATACTGTATTTTGTAGTAAAAATACATAGAACGACATTGAACAAGTATAGGGTTAACCTCGGATTCACGAACCTATATCATTTGTATATATATTAAAACGTATCTTTGTAATCGAACAATTATATTATTTTTAATGATATAAATTTTATATTAGTAACTTATGTATTTCATTATTTATATATATTCATTTATATATATATAAATATATAGATTTTGTTATGTTACATATATTAAATATTTATACGTATATTGTCTTTATATGTATTATATCTTAAATTTTATGTTATATATATATATATATATATATATATATATATATATATATATATATATATATATATATATTAAAAATGATTTTTATATTCATTTTGTTATATTATTATATCTATAAGTATATGTTTAGTATTTCATTTAAAACCGATAGTTTGTTATATGTAAACATTTTTATAAATAATGTTCATAATAATCATACTAACCTACATGAAATTTCTAATATATATATAATAACTTAAAGAAAAAAAATGTTAATTTTTGATAAAAGATAGTTTTATTAAAAGTAGTAGTAATAATCTTATTAATAACTATAATGATAATATTGATAATTTTAGTGATAACGAAATAATAATTTTTATAAGAATGAGAATAAGGATAATAAGTTTAATAATAATAATACTAATGATTATGTTAATAATAATAATGATAATACTTATATTACTACTTATGTTATTTAATAATAACAATATTCTTATCTATAACTATAATCATAATAATAATACTGATAACTAATACTTGCATGACAAAGTTCATAATAATAAATACATTAGAAATGTTGTTAATAATAGTAATGGTTTTAAGACTTTTAATTATGTTAATAATACTAATAAATGTTATATTACTAAAAATAACAATAATATAAATAACAATAATCATAATCATAATAATAATAATAGAAAAATAAAAATATAGAAGCTTTATACCCTCTTAAAAACTGTTGTAAAAAGAATTGCCCCATACCGGGTTCGAACCCGCGACCTCTCGCACACCGACAAACACCATAAACCATTACTCCGTTTACTGTCTTTCTGTTAGAATCTATAACCCAATTATTCTTAACCCGATACACACTGTTTCCCGTTCCTTTCTTCTTCACCAATTCAAGATCGACCCAGACTCAATTTATAAATGTAATACAAATTAAAGATTGCATTAATATTTGAAAATGACTTGTAAACGACCTGTAATTATAATCTTTATTTAACCGAACCAGAAAACACAAGTTGCTGCTGCTTCTGTTTTTTGAAGAAAAAAAAGAAATTAAAACTCGAACATCAATTCGATTATTGAGAGTGTTTCAGACTACAACTTCTAAATGAAAAAGGTTCAAAATCGTTACTAGAAACTCTTTGAATCAACAATTGAACGTTAAACATTAAAACAAACTCGAAATTGATTTTTGTTCATATGTTTGACTTTTTGAAAAAAATACTTTGACTCGTAAATTCGATGTGATAGAGAGGAGTTGAAGGCTAGTATTTTACAGACAGTTTAAACAATAGATTCCTATCAAGACCTCATTAATACATTTTGGAATTTATTACAAAATTATTCGGATTGAATTATGAAGTTAAAACGGAGCAGGTACCTGGGTTCTTCATTATTTCTGTTTAAATTCGCAATTTTTAAGGTTGTAAATGAGTAGTTGTAGTTGTTAAGTGGTAGTGTAAGTCGACTGGTAACAATTAACACTGACTATATTCGATTATGCAATGAATTTAGGGTCAACAGAATAGTTTTAGCCAGTACAAAAATATAGAAAAAAAATAAAAAGGTGAAAGAGATAGCAAACTGATTTTTGGATATTACTGTGAATGGATTTGTGATTGGTACGATCTTGGAGAATCAATCAGTTACAGTGTAACAATTACAGGAACAGATTTGAGATTCCAGATATATATAAATATACGACTTTCATATATAAATAAATAACACTAATAATAATTCTAAATAATAATAATAATAATAATAATGAAATATTATTAATAATAGTATTTTAATTACTGAATTTTATTAATTTGTATTATGTTTATAATGATAATATATATATATATATATATATATATATATATATATATATATATATATATATATATATATATAAAATAATGATTCTTAATGATAATACTAATAATAACAAGTTAAATGTTTCAATTCTTGTATCTATATCTATATATATATATATATATATATATATATATATATATATATATATATATATATATATATATATATATATATATATATATATATATATATATTTATATATATTATAACAATATTACTAATACAATTACTAATATTAATATTAGTATTAATAATAAAAATAAAGATAGTAATATTTATATAATACTTTATTTAAATTTGTATTATAGTTAATATATTAAGAGTACATAAGTCTTCTTAATATTTATATAACATATTTTAATATTTATATATTTATATATATTATAATATACTTACAATATTAATTATAGAAATCATATGTATTTAGATTCTTTTTAAATTACACATAATTATTTTGTACTTTATTTTACATATTTGATTTTTATTGTTTAAATTATATTTTATTACTTTCAATTATCATCTATATATATATTTACATTTATTTTTATTTACAACAATGGTTCGTGAATCGTCAAGCATGGTCAAAGGGTAATTTGATTACATGAATATAGATTTCAAAACTTTCGAGACTCAACATTACAGACTTGCTTATCGTGTCGATTTCAGATTAGGATCAAGTTTAAATTTGGTCGGAAACTTTCGGGTCGTCACAGTACCTACCCGTTAAAGAAATTTCGTCCCGAAATTTGAGTGAGGTGGTCATGGCTAACAATAAAAGTATTTTCATGACGAATGTGTGTTGATAAATAGAGTTTTATCATTATTGAGTAATATGGATAAAACAATTCGATCATGTGAAACGTACGAGTGAAGCTATCACGCAATAGTGAAATGAGAAAGACAAGTTTCATCATAACTTTTGACTAGTCATGGTTGAATTTAGAAAATAAAGTTCGTCTTAACTTTTGACGTTGTCTTGATTGAATTCCGAAATTCAAGGGATTTAGAGAAAATCCACGAAATCTAAAATATTTGATTCTTCGGCGAATAAGGAAAGTAAGATTTCTATAATTAAATACGGTGATCTGTCTCGATTTCTCCGTCTGGTATTTCCACTATAAATGAATTTCTTCCGTTCCATTTTTTTCACCAATCCAATACTTTCTTTCTTAGTTCGTACATCCAAAGAATTGTGAATATGCCTAATCTAGTTCTAATACTTGTTATTTCCTAATTATCATTTATGTCATCCTTCTTTTCAATCTTCCACCAGGAGAATCTGTTTACTCCTACTATTACCTTGGGGTAATACTATTTTTAATTATATCATGTCTTTATATTGTTATTTGTATTAATATTCACGGTTTGTAACCTCCGTGTTGTTATTGGGCTTTATATTTTCTCTTATATTTTGGAGCTTTATCCCTTCGTTTCTTCTTCTTACGATTAAACACAGCTTGTAATGGTTCAGAATTCGTAGATATGAATTTCGGAATGAACATGATTAATGTTCCAGGAAGAAAATTATAATGGCACGATCTTGATTTGTTAAATTACCAGAATCACTGAGAATAGAACTATCAAGAATATACTTTCTTGATGTGTTCAGAAGTTAAGCAGAATGAAAGAGTTATGTAACATGGCACATGATGACGTTATGATCTGTGAATCATCACGTTCCATTAGAAACTCAGCATGACTTACTGTAATATAATCACGTTGATCAAGTGTCATTATATTATACTAACTCATACATCAATTTCCAACACTACTTCAAAATCATTCATAATTTAAACTTGAAGGTTTACAGAATATAGAAACTAACAGTTTCTATATGATGTAACACTGATAGCATGAAGAGATTAATGATTTCAGATAAGATTAGTTATGAAAATATATTCAGAAATATCGAGGATATTTATAATGAAAGATACGATAATATCTTGAAATATCTAAGATCAGAGGATGATAGAAACTATTGTCCGCAAGGGTTTAGAGTAAGGAGCAAGATATTCACTAAAGACTTTAGCAGACATTGAACCATTTGGATTCTTTGAAGTCAAACTTATTCTTTGTGATTTGTCCACTGCTTTCTTCATAGTTTCGCATAATCTGCTTTTCGGTACTAAATTTTCTATTGAATGTTTCCAATATAATGATACACAGGAAGCACGAAGAGGTATATAATTTCGGACGAGAATATTTATGAAAATATCCTCAGAAATATCGAAGATATTGATGATGATATTTTGGAATTTCTAAGTTCGATGGTTGATGAGGAATATTTTTTGCAAGATTTTAACATGAGTACGGAGCTAGATATTCGTTGAAGGTTTCATCGGATCCATAATTACCTGGATTCTTTGAATACAGGGTTTGGTCCTTGTATTTGTCCTTGGTTTCCTTCGTGGTTAGCTCAATCTGTTTTCGAGTTCCAACTTTTCTGAGCTTTTCCAACATACTATTCTTTACCATCAAACTTCCGATGTTTAAGGTCATTTACGGTTGTCTACGGTTTCTACTGCTTCATTCAGCTTTTTCTACATTCAGTGTATTGAATTGCAGACTGGGTGCTTTTCAGAATTTCAGAATGAAGGATCATAATTCTAAGAGATAAATGTTATACATATAACTGTTGATGTAGATATGCAGTGAGTTTTCAAAGTACTGATTGCTGATTCCCGTAATTAGTATGTCAGTTCTCGTTACAAGATGCGGATGAGTATATGCTAGAGTTTTAATGAACACTTATAATGATTCTACGGAGAAACTTAAGTCAATGAGTAATGAAGTTACTGGTAAGTTTACTGCTAATGTAGTGGAATATAAACGGTTCCCCGGTAACAATAAAAGAGCACGCATATATGTCAAGGTTATAATAAGGTTGTTTCGAACGAAAAGTCGAAGTTGACTTGATGGAGCTGTGACAAAATTGGTTAATTTGAAAAGGAATTGCAAAGTTATTTTCGATAATAACAACGCCAAAGGGGCTAGCACAGATATGTGTTAAACGTTTACTCAGTTTTCGAGAATTTTTCAGGTGCATACTATATGCATAAATCTTTCCTTCCGTAGATGAAGTGCGGTTGGTTCATCCTCTCGATTGAGGTGTTTTCAAGAATCATGAAAGGTTTGAACGCAGATTTGTAATCGTCAAGATACAAATGAGATTTAAGATGAAATCAAGTGGCAAACTTGAAGAATTGTTTAGTTTCATATATTATAATCAATATTTTAATTCATTTTAATTGTCCAATGTTATTAGTCCACGGTCGATAGTCCACAGTTGACAGTCCAATAATTCATATATAGTTTAATATATAATATTCGAATTAATTAATACGTATCGTGACCCGTGTACATGTCTCAGACTCGATCACAACTCAAAGTATATATTTTATTATAGAATCAACCTTAACCCTGTATAGAGAACTCGATCATTACTGCATATAGAGTGTCTATGGCGATTCCAAATAATATATATAGATGCGTCGATATGATATGTCAAAACCTTGTATACGTGTCCCGATATTTAAAGTGCGTAAAATAAATAACAAAAATAAATGACGATAATTAAAGTGCGTAAAGTAAATAACAGAAATTAAATGACGTTAAATAAAATTGCGAGAATTAAAATTGCGATAACATAAATTGCGATAATTAAATTGTAATATGGAATTAACAGTTAGCTAGGAACAGTTAGCTAGGACTTTTATTAGCGTGGTTTCTAAACAAAATTTCATATTGTCAATTAGTCTGTTTCTAATCAATTTTTATTGTGTCCATTATTTCTTCATTATGCCACTTGTTAGATTCTGATAGGTCAAAATCCAAATATGAAATTGAATTTGAATGCAAATAGTTATTCTTTGGTGAACGGATACGTATATCGGTGGTTGTAAATAGGATAGTAAATGATTGTTGAATCAAATTTGAAGAGTGTACAGTGTAACTTATTAATGTGAAATCTAAATATTCCTCGGGTATTACCTACCCGTTAAAATATTTTTACCATTAACAGTTTGTTCCAAAGAATTTTTAATTACAATCTTTATGAAAATATATATACATATATATTTTCTTCAGATATAATAATGGATTTAATGAGTCAATATGATATTAAACTCATTGGATTTACCATTAGAATAAGAATATATAATCTCTAAAACATTAGAGATTATATAATTGTCATGTCGAACGAAGATAAATGATGTAGAATGATTCATAGATTGATGATTATGCTCGAGGTACATAATGAGATGTTGGGGCATAGATTGTTGATGGTACTGGTGCCGTTATTGATGGTACTGTTGGTGTCGATGATGTTGCTGAAGCTGGTATGTTTTGCACCATATTCTTCAAATTAATTACTCGAGCGCGAAGTTCGTTGACTTCTTCTATTACCCATGAATGATTAACGGTTGGAACGAGCGGACGAATAAGGTTCAGAATTTAGGATATCATATAATCGTTATGGAATATTCTGGCAATGAGGGTGAATATGGTGTTTCAGACAGGTTCACCGGTAAGTGCTTCAGGTTCATTGTCAAGAGGTGAATTCGGTTGGTGGAAGGGATCACCTTCTTCGTGTCTTCATTGATTAAGTCGACTACGAACCCATCAGATGAATTGGGGATGGCTGATTGTTTGATTCATTCTGGTGACACCGCTTTCGTAGCTTAGGTGAATATCCATGTCGGAATAGCTGTCGGAATAACTATCTAAATAACTATCGAAATCTGAGGGACTCGAACTGGTTGAAGGATTCATCTCGTACGATCAGATGAAGGATATTCGATAGGAAATAGATTATAGGATGTAGATTAGTACCCTACAATACATAGTTTACATATGCATATATAATACTAAAATCCCATAAATTACGGAGGAATATACGGAAGTTATCAGGCAAAGGTAACAATAACAGATATGCTAAGATATGAATTTATCTATACACTGTCTATGCAATAGAGGCAGTAAGACATGTCTAGACTAAGAATGATAAGCAGGTAATTTCCTAAGGATGATAAACAGATGATTTTCGACAAAAATGATAAGCAAAACTTTTGACATGCAGACACGGTCGAAGTCCAGACTTACTAATGCATCCTAACGAATATCAGTTAGACCCACTAAAGCAAAATCAGGTTCACTAAGACCACCACTCTGATACCAACTGTAGTTACAGTGGGGACAACCACCGTCCCACCCAGTGCCTTCCCAGCTAACCGCCTGGTGACCACTGAGTGTACCTCAGATACTAATTTTAGGGCCTGCCTCTCGGCTACTGCCAACCCTCGTAAGGGATCGCAAGGAGTAAGAGCCAATGCTTCGTCACAGGTAACACTGTGAGAACCTCCTTTACGACTAACCCGCCACACATGGACGGCGTTATACCGGCTCTGATGCCAACTGTAAAGACCCGTCCTAATTCGTCCGGATGAAGTCCATATCGATTATAAACGATTCACAACAGTTGATTACATCACGAGGTACTTGACCTCTATATGATACATTTTACAAACATTGCATTCGTTTTTGAAAAGACAATCTTTCATTACATCGAAAGTTGACAACATGCATAGCATTTAGTAATATATCTTACTATAATTGACTTAATAATAATCTTGATGAACTCAACGGCTCGAATGCAACGTCTTTTGAAATATGTCATGAATGACTCCTAGTAATATCTCTAAGATGAGCAAATGCACAGCGGAAGATTTCTTTCGTACCTGAGAATAAACATGTTTTCAAGTGTCAACCAAAAGGTTGGTGAGTTCATTAGTTTAACATAAATAATCATTTCATAATTTTAATAGACCACAAGATTTCATATTTCATATTTCCATTTCTCATAAACATACGTCCCATGCATAGAGACAAAAATATCATTCATATGGATTGAACACCTGGTAACCGATATTCACAATATGCATATAAGAATATCCCCATCATTCCAGAATCCTCCTTCGGACATGATATAAATTTCGAAGTACTAAAGCATCCGGTACTTTGGATGAGGCTTGTTGGGCCCGATAGATCTGTGTTTAGAGTTCGCGTCAATTAGGGTGTCTGTTCCCTAATTCTTAGATTACCAGACTTAATAAAAAGAGGCATATTCGATTTTGATCATTCAACCATATAATGTAGTTTCAATTACTTGTGTCTATTTCGTAAAACAGTTATAAAAATAGCGCATGTATTCTCAGTCCCAAAAATATATATTGCAAAAGCATTTAAAAAGGGATTAATGAAACTCACCATACTGTATTTTGTAGTAAAAATACATAGAATGACATTGAACAAGTATAGGGTTGACCTCGGATTCACGAACCTATATCATTTGTATATATATTAAAACGTATCTTTGTAATCGAACAATTATATTATTTTTAATGATATAACTTTTATATTAGTAACTTAAAGAAAAAAGATGTTAATTTTTGATAAAAGATAGTTTTATTAAAAGTAGTAGTAATAATCTTATTAATAACTATAATGATAATATTGATAATTTTAGTGATAACGAAATAATAATTTTTATAAGAATGAGAATAAGGATAATAAGTTTAATAATAATAATACTAATGATTATGTTAATAATAATAATGATAATACTTATATTACTACTTATGTTATTTAATAATAACAATATTCTTATCTATAACTATAATCATAATAATAATACTGATAACTAATACTTGCATGACAAAGTTCATAATAATAAATACATTAGAAATGTTGTTAATAATAGTAATGGTTTTAAGACTTTTAATTATGTTAATAATACTAATAAATGTTATATTACTAAAAATAACAATAATATAAATAACAATAATCATAATCATAATAATAATAATAGAAAAATAAAAATATAGAAGCTTTATACCCTCTTAAAAACTGTTGTAAAAAGAATTGCCCCATACCGGGTTCGAACCCGCGACCTCTCGCACACCGACAAACACCATAAACCATTACTCCGTTTACTGTCTTTCTGTTAGAATCTATAACCCAATTATTCTTAACCCGATACACACTGTTTCCCGTTCCTTTCTTCTTCACCAATTCAAGATCGACCCAGACTCAATTTATAAACGTAATACAAATTAAAGATTGCATTAATATTTGAAAATGACTTGTAAACGACCTGTAATTATAATCTTTATTTAACCGAACCAAAAAACACAAGTTGCTGCTGCTTCTGTTTTTTGAAAAAAAAAAAGAAATTAAAACTCGAACATCAATTCGATTATTGAGAGTGTTTCAGACTACAACTTCTAAATGAAAAAGGTTCAAAATTGTTACTAGAAACTCTTTGAATCAACAATTGAACGTTAAACATTAAAACAAACTCGAAATTGATTTTTGTTCATATGTGTGACTTTTTGAAAAAAATACTTTGACTCGTAAATTCGATGTGATAGAGAGGAGTTGAAGGCTAGTATTTTACAGACAGTTTAAACAATAGATTCCTATCAAGACCTCATTAATACATTTTGGAATTTATTACAAAATTATTCGGATTGAATTACGAAGTTAAAACGGAGCAAGTACCTGGGTTCTTCATTATTTCTGTTTAAATTCGCAATTTTTAAGGCTGTAAATGAGTAGTTGTAGTTGTTAAGTGGTAGTGTAAGTCGACTGGTAACAATTAACACCAACTATATTCGATTATACAATGAATTTAGGGTCAATAGAATAGTTTTAGCCAGTACAAAAATATAGAAAAAAAATAAAAAGGTGAAAGAGATAGCAAACTGATTTTTGGATATTAATGTGAATGGATTTGTGATTGGTACGATCTTGGAGAATCAATCAGTTACAGTGTAACAATTACAGGAACATATTTGTGATTCCAGATATATATATAAATATATGACTTTCATATATAAATAAATAATACTAATAATAATTCTAAATAATAATAATAATAATAATAATAATAATAATAATAATAATAATAATAATAATAATAATAATAATAATAATAATAATAATAATGAAATATTATTAATAATTGTATTTTAATTACTGAATTTTATTAATTTGTATTATGTTTATAATGATAATATATATATATATATATATATATATATATATATATATATATATATATATATATATATATATATATATATATATATATATAAATAATGATTCTTAATGATAATACTAATAATAACAAGTTAAATGTTTCAATTCTTGTATCTATCTATATATATATATCTATATATATATATATATATATATATATATATATATATATATATTAATATTATAACAATATTACTATTACAATTACTAATATTAATATTAGTATTAATAATAAAAATAAAGATAGTAACATCTATATAATACTTTATTTAAATTTGTATTATAGTTAATATATTAAGAGTACATAAGTCTTCTTAATATTTATATAACATATTTTAATATTTATATATTTATATATATTATAATATACTTACAATATTAATTATAGAAATCATATGTATTTAGATTCTTTTTAAATTACACATAATTATTTTGTACCTTATTTTACATATTTGTTTTTTATTGTTTAAATTATATTTTATTACTTTCAATTATCATCTGTATATATATATATATATTTACATTTATTTTTATTTACAACAATGGTTCGTGAATCGTCAGGCATGGTCAAAGGGTAATTTGATTACATGAATATAGATTTCAAAACTTTCGAGACTCAACATTATAGACTTGCTTATCGTGTCGATTTCAGATTAGGATCAAGCTTAAATTTGGTCGGAAATTTCCGGGTCGTCACACCTCATGTCAACAAAACTTGGAAGTTTTAAAGTAGAGGTTGGAAAGAATTAGTTACCTACGTACAAGCAGATGTTATTTGAGAAGATTGATAGAATTTTTCACGGTAGTATAATAAGATTTTGGTTGGAATGAACCTTAAGATTAACCTAACACCCGTCAATTTGGGAAGCTTGATGTAATTGTTGGAATGGACTTTAGGATTAACCTAATACTCATCAAGTTAGGAAGCTTTGATGAAATAGTTGGAACAAACTAGCTTTCAAGGATGAAAGCGAAAGTTATTTATAGTGAGAAGATTATTCGTATACCTCGCGAGAATGGTGAGCCATTAGTAGTTTATGGGGAGAGAAGTAGCCCGAAGCTGAACCTTATTAGTTGCACCCCGAAATCCCACAATGGAAATGGGAAGGAATAACAATGGATTTCATCACGAAGCTACCGAAAACGGTAGGCGGTTATGACACTATCTGGGTTATCGTTGACCGCCTCACCACATCTGCTCACTTTTTAGCCATAAAAGGAACCAATGCAATGGACAAACTTGCACAACGATACAAAAAGGAAATTGTATCCCGTCACTTCGACGATTTAAATTCTATATTAAGGACTACCCAAGAACCTTATTTGATACTCATTCTTACGCGACTCTGAATCCTAATTTATCCCGAGAGATTTCTTATTCGATGATAATCATACCATCATCCTTCTTACTTCGATATTAGTCATACCAGTTCAAAATTTTCTAAAATCAATGGGTGGTTAATTCTCATCTTCATACTCTCCCTTTCGTATCTCACTTATAAGCAACAACTTTACACTTAAGCATTTTTGGTCAAAAGATTTATGCCCTACTAATAGTCATCAACTACATTTAAATTCAATAGTTTTTATTACTCAAATATCACCCGAGATTTTTAAAAATCTTTTACTCAACCCTCATTAATATTTTTCCAACTTGTAACCTCCGAAATATAAAAATTTTGTTTGCCAAAATTTTACTTACACCATTTTACTGTGCGATCCTCTCAAAGTTTTATAAACATAAATTTATTTTATTTTCCATTCGTGCAAATTTTTGAAATCATATATGTTACATAAAATAAAGTAAATGACTACTTATTTTTGACAAATACATATGAAATTTTACATTCACTTTTACAAATCAAATCTTTTATTCAAAAGATATCTTACTTTGAATGGTACGTGTTGTACATAACCTCAGTTTACTAAGAACTTCGTTTCTTTTCTTACATTGTCACCTTAAACGATTTCTATAAAATTTTAGTTGCTTATTATATAAAATTTTTCGTTGCTTATTCGTATCCAAGTCATCATGAAGAATGAAAACCGTCGAAATTGAGAAATTCAGGTGTGTGTGTGTGTGTGTGTGTGTGTGTGTGTGTGTGTATAAGGCACTTACTGCCACGTCATGCAGAGCCTTTGGGCATCCACTAACACTTAAACCATTCAAAATTATCGCGTTACCCCAAGGATCTTATTTGCCACGCCTGTTGGAATGATGCTCTTTCTTACATAACTCGAGGTCCTGACTTATTCCAATAGATTCTCATCTAGCGATATTAACACCATCAGTATTCCGACTTTAGTATTAGTCATAACCTATTTGGCATTTTGCAAAGTCGAGAAGTGATTAACTTCTCATCCTCATGCTCTATCCTTCATACCTCACTTTTTTTTAGTAACGGCTTCGCATGTGAACATTTTTGGGCCAAAGACTTAAGTCCGGATAATCATTAAAACTACAATTTTAATTACCTAGTAACATGTCAACCGATGATTCAAAGATTTTTCACTCGACCTTTTTCAACTCTTAACCTCTGAAATACGAAAAACTATGTTTATCAAAATTTTTACACGTTTATTTGTGCGGTCCTCACAAGATTTAAGGACAAATGAAAGTACTAAAAACTTTTCTGTCACTTATGCGAGTTATAAAATCATATATGTATAAATTTATCCTTACTTATTTTGGTTAGTACATACTAAGTTATACCTTCAAATTATTTAAAAATCGCTCCTTTATTGGGTTATTTAACTTAAGTCAAATAGTTTTGTGCAAAATGGTGCACGTTGTACATACTTCTAAATTTACTAGGAACTTCGTTCCGTTTATGTTGTCACATCAAACGTTTAAAGGTTTTCAAAACTTCCTTGGTTGATTTTATTAAAGGTTTTAGACTACATCATGTATGGATCACACTTCTTCTCGCCCTCCGTTAGGGATGAAACTTACTATTAAGATCTTTGTTAAAAACTCTTGAGCCACTTTGGATGGCCATTTTATAAAATAGTTGGGAAGCCTTTGCACTCATAGAATGTTCCTTTTAAGGTTAGACATGGCAAAAACGCGGGTCGATAAATCAGTTTTCTGGGGTATACTTAGTGGTCACCCTATCGTAGGAAAGGCACTAGGCGGGTTTCTACTCTCAATATTTCACGACTAATCACAACACCCTCGTAAACGTCATCTCTAGGATTCATTATTTTGAGGTACAAGAAATCATTTTTGGGGATTCTTTCCACTTGGAGTAAACCATTCTTTATGACCTAGGGTTCACATATCTTCTAATACGCGCATCCCCTTAAGTATAAGGATAAATTCGGATCAATCTGCTCGAAGAGTTTACTCTCGTTCAAAGATCACACCTTTCGTGCGATTCTCTTTCGGAAATGTAAAGTAACATACTTTAGGAATCTATGAATCTTGGTATCCTCTTGGAAGGGACTGCTTAAAACGTCTGTAACACGTATATGGTTACTCTACACATTCCTTCCTTCGTTGGTTGTAACTATATGTTGTTCTAGTTAATGTTAACCCTAACTTCAACATGTAACTGAAAGGATAAAGTTACATTATGGAACTGTTCTTTCATTCCATCTAAGGATAAGTTCACCTGCAGTATGGTAAACTGGGCGTTTAGACCGTCCTGAAGGTACTATAAATAATTATGGCTTGCATTGCATATAAGTCCGATTAGTCACTTTCAGCAAAAGTTTCAATTCATATAGTCAAATGAAACGTTCTTAAATATCGAGTTCTTCATACCTATGGTCTCCTTCCGAAATTAAGGGATTAGTACAAAATCCGTGGCTAACACTATCCAGACATCAAATCGCATGGTTAAGATCACCATGTTTTCCATTCTACCTGTCAGCTTTGTATTGCGACATAAGCGCTCAATGTTTTAGATGAGTTTGGTAACATTCATGATGCATTCCATGCATCCAGCTTACTGAAGATGCCTGTAAGGCTAAAAACATCATCTTTCCTTTTGTGGGTATATATTCTGATGACATATTCGTGTTAACAAGAAACGAAACCAAACTGTTGATCTCTTAGGACAAGAGACTTAATTAATGGCATATACCTATTCTTACTTTTATATGCCCAAGTACCTTTCAAGGTAAATAGCTCACTTCTGATCTCACGAGTCCCTCGGAACTTTGATACGCTCCTTCTTATCCAAACAAGGTACCATTGTTGGTCACTCCTCAAAATTTCGGGACGAAATTTTCTTTAACAGGTGGGTAATGTAACGACCCGGCTTTTTTGACTTGCTTTTGTGCTTTGTGCTTTCGCGAAACTGCGTATTTATGCGTACTATGCTATTTTATACTCTGGAATCTAACTACACGTGGATTACTTTCATTTATATGTTAAAATGTGCCTTTAAGTACGTAGGATGCTTAACTTGATCACCGGAAGCCTTTATGACCGTTAGTGTCACTTGACATTACGAACAAACTGCGTACTGCGTACACGTTTAACTTTTGTCGTAATCGGAATATTATGACTACGAAATCTTAATTATTATTTTATAATAATAATTACTTGGGTTTTTGGATGCTTAATTACGCGTAGTAATTTACTTATGCTTACTAGTTAGTCTTGTTGGACTTTCTACCTTGTTGGGCCTTAGCCCACCCTACACTAGTTAGTGGACTATTTAATTAGTCCAATTATTAATAGCTAGTGACCCATTAATATGTAAGACAAATGCCCATTTATTAGAGGGAACATGCTAGCATTTTTGTCAAGTATTATCCTTAATGTTGCATGGGATCCTAACATAAGCACCAACTTTAGACAACCATTAACCAAAAAGCAAAAGTTGGTCTCCCTTTTCCCCCCATGAAAAATCACAGCCAACACCCCCCTCCCCTCACCTCATTCACCTATAAATACAAGCCTTATTCCATCCATTTTACACTTGCTTTCATTTGTAATTCACACACACTCACTCTCTAATTCTTTCTCTAGTTCTTTCTCTCTCTAAAAAGTGTAAGTATTGATTTTTCTTCTTCTTCTTCTTCCTCTCTCTCTCACGAATTCATCATCATCATCATCATCATCATCATCATCATCATCATCATGGGTCTAGCTTTTTAGCTTTGATCTTGATTACATCTTGCAGATTCAAACTTGGATTTGAATCCTTCAAGAACATGGAAGATTCAAGCTTTCTAGCTTTGAATCTTCACCTACTTTGTAGATCTATATCTTTTAACTTTAATCTTGTTATTTTGTTATAAAGATTTGTGTTTGTAATCTTCATATAACTTAAAGATCCAAGCTTTATGCTTCAAGATCTTCAAGAACAACCAAGATGCAAGCTTTATGCTTCAAGATCTTCAAGAACAACCTAGCTTAAACTTTAAGCTTTTCCTCTAACTTTACACCTAGTCCTTCACTTATTGTCACACATACCTCACAAATGCTCTCAAACCTCATGTAATCCTAACTTTGTAATCTTAGCACAATATATTGATTAAAATAGATTTAGATTCATCTTGTGTACATCATCTTTCTATATTCATATTCATATACAGTGCATATATACATATATATCGATACATATACACTCTGATCTTTCACATATAACCTAGTGAAATGTCCCGTTCATATTGATTATAAACGTTCCATATTAATTAATTTCGTTACGAGGTTTTGACCTCTATATGAGACGTTTTTCAAAGACTACATTCATTTTTAAAACAAACCATAACCTTTATTTCATAAATAAAGGTTTAAAAAGCTTTACGTAGATTATCAAATAATGATAATCTAAAATATCCTGTTTACACACGACCATTACATAATGGTTTACAATACAAATATGTTACATCGAAATCAGTTTCTTGAATGCAGTTTTTACACAATATCATACAAACATGGACTCCAAATCTTGTCCTTATTTTGGTATGCAACAGCAGAAGCTCTTAATATTCACCTGAGAATAAACATGCTTTAAATGTCAACAAAAATGTTGGTGAGTTATAGGTTTAACCTATATATATCAAATCGTAACAATAGACCACAAGATTTCATATTTCAATATACATCCCATACATAGAGATAAAAATCATTCATATGGTGAACACCTGGTAACCGACATTAACAAGATGCATATATAAGAATATCCCCATCATTCCGGGACACCCTTCGGATATGATATAAATTTCGAAGTACTAAAGCATCCGGTACTTTGGATGGGGTTTGTTAGGCCCAATAGATCTATCTTTAGGATTCGCGTCAATTTGGGTGTCTGTTCCCTAATTCTTAGATTACCAGACTTAATAAAAAGGGGCATATTCGATTTCGATAATTCAACCATAGAATGTAGTTTCACGTACTTGTGTCTATTTTGTAAATCATTTATAAAACCTGCATGTATTCTCATCCCAGAAATATTAGATTTTACTTCGTCGGGAAGTAAGACTTGGCCGTTGGTTGATTCACAAACCTATAACAATATATACATATATATCAAAGTATGTTCAAAATATATTTACAACACTTTTAATACATTTTGATGTTTTAAGTTTATTAAGTCAGCTGTCCTCGTTAGTAACCTACAACTAGTTGTCCACAGTTAGATGTACAGAAATAAATCGATAAATATTATCTTGAATCAATCCATGACCCAGTGTATACGTATCTCAGTATTGATCACAACTCAAACTATATATATATTTTAGAATCAACCTCAACCCTGTATAGCTAACTCCAACATTCACATATAGAGTGTCTATGGTTGTTCCGCAATATATATATAGATGGGTCGACATGATAGGTCGAAACATTGTATACGTGTCTATGGTATCTCAAGATTACATAATATACAATATAAGTTGATTAGGTTATGGTTGGAATAGATTTATTACTAAATTTCACGTAGGTAAAATGAGTAGTTTTTATCAATCTTGTTTTACTCGCCATTTCTTCGTTTCTAATCCGTTTTGAGTGATTCCAGTGGCCATGGTTTCGTATTGAACTTAACTTTATTAATCTAAACATAAATTGTATAAGTTTATAGTCGGAAATATAAGTTACAAGTCATTTTTGAAAGAGGTAGTCATTTTCGTCGAAAGAACGACATCTTGATGACCATTTTGAAAAACATACTTTCACTTTGAGTTTAACCATAATTTTTGGATATAGTTTCATGTTCATAAGAAAAATCATTTTTCCATAAGTATAGCTTTTAAATCAAAGTTCTTCTTAGCTTTTAATTATCCCAACCAAAACAGCCCCCGGTTTTACTACGACGGCGTATATCCAGTTTTATGGTGTTTATCGTGTTTCCGGGTTTTAAATCATTAAGTTAGCATATCATATAGATATAGAACATATTTTTAGTTGATTTTAAAAGTCTAGTTAGAAGGATTAACTTTATTTGCGAACAAGTTTAGAATTAACTAAACTATGTTCTAGTGATTACAAGTTTATAACGTTGAATAAGACAGCTTTTTATGTATGAATAGAATGATGTTATGAACATCATTACTACCTCAAGTTCCTTGGATAAACCTACTAGAAATGAGAAAAATGGATCTAGCTTCAAAGGATCCTTGGATGGCTTGAAAGTTCTTGAAGCAGAATCATGACACGAAAACAATTTCAAGTAAGATTTCCACTCGAAATAAGATTGTTATAGTTATAGAAATTGAATTAAAGTTTGAATATGATTATTACCTTGTATTAGAAAGATAACCTACTGTAAGTAACAAAGGTTTCTTGATCTTGGATGATTACTTGGAATGGATTTAGAAAACTTGGAAGTAAACTTGCAATCTTGGAAGTATTCTTGATTTTATGAAACTAGAACTTTTGGAATTTATGAAGAACACTTAGAACTTGAAGATAGAACTTGAGAGAGATCAATTAGATGAAGAAAATTGAAGAATGAAAGTGTTTGTAGGTGTTTTTGGTCGTTGGTGTATGGATTAGATATAAAGGATATGTAATTTTGTTTTCATGTAAATAAGTCATGAATGATTACTCATATTTTTTTAATTTTATGAGATATTTCATGCTAGTTGCCAAATGATGGTTCCCACATGTGTTAGGTGACTCACATGGGCTGCTAAGAGCTAATCATTGGAGTGTATATACTAATAGTACATACATCTAAAAGTTGTATATTGTACGAGTACGAATACGGGTGCATACGAGTAGAATTGTTGATGAAACTGAACGAGGATGTAATTGTAAGCATTTTTGTTAAGTAGAAGTATTTTGATAAGTGTCTTGAAGTCTTTAAAAAGTGTATGAATACATATTAAAACACTACATGTATATACATTTTAACTGAGTCGTTAAGTCATCGTTAGTCGTTACATGTAAGTGTTGTTTTGAAACCTTTAGGTTAACGATCTTGTTAAATGTTGTTAACCCAATGTTTATAATATCAAAAGAGATTTTAAATTATTATATTATCATGATATTATGATGTACTAATATCTCTTAATATGATATATATACATTAAATGTCGTTACAACGATAATCGTTACATATATGTCTCGTTTCAAACTCATTAAGTTAGTAGTCTTGTTTTTACATATGTAGTTCATTGTTAATATACTTAATGATATGTTTACTTATCATAATATCATGTTAACTATATATATAACCATATATATGTCATCATATAGTTTTTACAAGTTTTAACGTTCGTGAATCACCGGTCAACTTGGGTGGTCAATTGTCTATATGAAACCTATTTCAATTAATCAAGTCTTCACAAGTTTGATTGCTTAACATGTTGGAAACACTTAATCATGTAAATAACAATTTCATTTAATATATATAAACAAGGAAAAGTTCGGGTCACTACAGTACCTACCCGTTAAATAAATTTCGTCCCGAAATTTTAAGCAGTTGGAGGTGTTGACGTTTCTTCTGGAAATAAGTGCGGGTATTTCTTCTTTATCTGATCTTCTCGTTTCCAGGTGAACTCGGGTCCTCTACGAGCATTCCATTGAACCTTAACAATTGGTATCTTGTTTTGCTTAAGTCTTTAACCTCACGATCCATTATTTCTACGGGTTCTTCGATAAATTGAAGTTTTTCGTTGATTTGGATTTAATCTAACGGAATAGTGAGATCTTCTTTAGCAAAACATTTCTTCAAATTCGAGACGTGTAAAGTGTTATATACAGTCGCGAGTTATTGAGGTAACTCAAGTCGGTAAGCTACTGGTCCGACACAATCAATAATCTTGAATGGTCCAATTTACCTTGGATTTAATTTCCCTCGTTTACCAAATCGAACAACGCCTTTCCAAGGTGCAAATTTAAGCATGACCATCTCTCCAATTTCAAATTCTATATCTTTTCTTTTAATGTCAGCGTAGCTCTTTTGTCGACTTTGGGCGGTTTTCAACCGTTGTTGAATTTGGATGATCTTCTCGGTAGTTTCTTGTATTATCTCCTGACCCGTAATCTGTCTATCCCCCACTTCACTCCAAAAAATCGGAGACCTGCACTTTCTACCATAAAGTGCTTCAAACGGCGCCATCTCAATGCTTGAATGGTAGCTGTTGTTGTAGGAAAATTCTGCTAGCGGTAGATGTCGATCCCAACTGTTTCCGAAATTAATAACACATGCTCGTAGCATGTCTTCAAGCGTTTGTATCGTCCTTTCGCTTTGCCCATCAGTTTGTGGATGATAGGCAGTACTCATGTCTAGACAAGTTCCTAATGCTTGCTGTAATGTCTGCCAGAATCTTGAAATAAATCTACCATCCCTATCAGAGATAATAGAGATTGGTATTCCATGTCTGGAGACGACTTCCTTCAAATACAGTCGTGCTAACTTCTCCATCTTGTCATCTTCTCTTATTGGCAGGAAGTGTGATGATTTGGTGATACGATCAACTATTACCCAAATAGTATCAAAACCACTTGCAGTCCTTGGCAATTTAGTGATGAAATCCATGGTAATGTTTTCCTATTTCCATTCCGGGATTTCGGGTTGTTGAAGTAGACCTGATGGTTTCTGATGCTCAGCTTTGATCTTAGAACACGTCAAACATTCTCCTACGTATTTAGCAACATCGGCTTTCATACCCGGCTACCAAAAATGTTTCTTGAGATCCTTGTACATCTTCCCCGTTCCAAGATGTATTGAGTATCTGGTTTTATGAGCTTCTCTAAGTACCATTTCTCTCATATCTCCAAATTTTGGTACCCAAATCCTTTCAGCCCTATACCGGGTTCCGTCTTCCCGAATATTAAGATGCTTCTCCGATCCTTTGGGTATTTCATCCTTTAAATTTCCCTCTTTTAAAACTCCTTGTTGCGCCTCCTTTATTTAAGTAGTAAGGTTATTGTGAATCATTATATTCATAGATTTTACTCGAATGGGTTCTCTGTCCTTCCTGCTCAAGGCGTCGGCTACCACATTTGCCTTCCCCGGGTGGTAACGAATCTCAAAGTCGTAATTATTCAACAATTCAATCCACCTACGCTGCCTCATATTCAGTTGTTTCTGATTAAATATGTGTTGAAGACTTTTGTGGTCGGTATATATAATACTTTTGACCCCATATAAGTAGTGCCTCCAAGTCTTTAATGCAAAAACAACCGCGCCTAATTCCAAATCATGCATCGTATAATTTTGTTCGTGAATCTTCAATTGTCTAGACGCATAAGCAATCACCTTTGTTCGTTGCATTAATACACAACCGAGACCTTGCTTTGATGCGTCACAATAAATCACAAAATCATCATTCCCTTCAGGTAATGACAATATAGGTGCCGTAGTTAGCTTTTTCTTCAATAATTGGAACGCTTTCTCTTGTTCATCCTTCCATTCAAATTTCTTCCCTTTATGCGTTAATGCAGTCAAGGGTTTTGCTATTCTAGAAAAGTCTTGGATGAACCTTCTGTAATAACCAGCTAGTCCTAAAAACTGGCGTATGTGTTTCGGAGTTTTCGGGGTTTCCCACTTTTCAACAGTTTCTATCTTTGCTGGATCCACCTTAATACCTTCTTTGTTCACTATGTGACCGAGGAATTGAACTTCTTCCAACCAAAATGCACACTTTGAAAACTTAGTGTACAATTCTTCCTTCCTCAATACTTCTAACACCTTTCTCAAATGTTCACCATGTTCTTGGTCATTCTTTGAGTAAATAAGTATGTCATCAATGAAAACAATGACAAACTTGTCAAGGTATGGTCCACACACTCGGTTCATAAGGTCCATGAACACAGCTGGTGCGTTATTCAATCCAAACGGCATAACCATAAACTCGTAATGACCATAACGCGTCCTAAAAGCAGTCTTTGGAATATCATCTTCTTTCACCCGCATTTGATGATACCCGGAACGTAAGTCAATCTTTGAATAAACAGACGAGCCTTGTAGTTGATCAAATAAGTCATCAATTCTCGGTAGTGGGTAGCGGTTCTTGATGGTAAGTTTGTTCAACTCTCGGTAGTCGATACACAACCTGAATGTACCATCTTTCTTCATGACAAACAAAACAGGAGCTCCCCACGGTGATGTGCTTGGTCGAATGAAACCACGTTCTAAAAGTTCTTGTAATTGACTTTGCAGTTCTTTCATCTCTCTGGGTGCGAGTCTGTAAGGAGCACGAGCTATTGGTGCAGCTCCTGGTACAAGATCTATTTGAAATTCAACGGATCGATGTGGGGGTAATCCCGGTAATTCTTTCGAAAATACATCGGGAAATTCTTTTGCGATGGGAACATCATTGATGCTCTTTTCTTCAGTTTGTACTTTCTCAACGTGCGCTAGAACAGCATAGCAACCTTTTCTTATTAGTTTTTGTGCCTTCAAATTACTAATAAGATGTAGCTTCGTGTTGCCCTTTTCTCCGTACACCATTAAGGGTTTTCCTTTTTCTCGTATAATGCGAATTGCATTTTTGTAACAAAAGATCTCTGCTTTCACTTCTTTCAACCAGTCCATACCGATTATCACATCAAAACTCCCTGACTCTACTGGTATCAAGTCAATCTTAAATGTTTCGCTAACCAGTTTAATTTCTCGATTTCGATATATATTATCTGCTGAAATTAATTTACCATTTGCTAATTCGAGTAAAATTAACTATCCAAAGGCGTCAATGGGCAACTTAATTTAGCACAAAAATCTCTACTCATATAGCTTCTATCCGCACCCGAATCAAATAAAACGTAAGCAGATTTATTGTCAATAAGAAACGTACCCGTAACAAGCTCCAGGTCTTCCTGTGCCTCTGCCGCATTAATATTGAAAACTCTTCCGCGGCCTTGTCCATTCGTGTTCTCCTGGTTCGGGCAATTTCTAATAATGTGGCTCGGTTTTTCACATTTATAACAAACTACATTGGCATAACTTGCTCCGACACTACTTGCTCCGCCATTACTCATTCCGACACCATTTGTTCCTTTCGTTCTGTTAACCCCTGGTCCGTAGACCTCACACTTCGCCGCGCTATGACCATTTCTTTTACACTTGTTGCAAAATTTGGTGCAGAACCCCGAGTGATACTTTTCACACCTTTGGCATAGCTGCTTCTGATTGTTGTTGTTGTTGCGATTATTATTGTTGTTGGGATGATTGTTGTAGTTGTTGTTGCTGTTGTTGTTGTTGGGCCGTTTGTTGTAGTTGCGATTAATGTTGCGATTGTTGAGATAGTTGTTGCGATTATTGTTGTAATTGCTGTTGTTGTTGTATTGGTGATTCTTATCACCGTTTTCCTCCCACTTTCTTTTGACTTGCTTCACATTAGCCTCTTCAGCAGTCTGTTCTTTAATTCTTTCTTCAATCTGGTTCACTAGTTTGTGAGCCATTCTACATGCCTGTTGTATGGAGGCGGGCTCATGTGAACTTATATCTTCTTGGATTCTTTCCGGTAATCCTTTCACAAACGCGTCGATCTTCTCTTCCTCATCTTCGAACGCTCCCGGACACAATAAGCACAATTCTGTGAATCGTCTTTCGTACATGGTAATATCAAATCCTTGGGTTCGTAACCCTCTAAGTTCTGTCTTGAGCTTATTGACCTCGGTTCTGGGACGGTACTTCTCGTTCATCAAGTGCTTGAATGCTGACCACGGTAGTGCGTAAGCATCATCTTGTCCCACTTGTTCTAGATAGGTATTCCACCATGTTAACACATAACCTATGAAGGTATGCGTAGCGTACTTCACTTTGTCCTCTTCAGTACACTTACTTATGGCAAACACCGATTCGACCTTCCCGGTCCACCGTTTCAATCCGATCGGTCCTTCGGTTCCATCAAATTCCAAAGGTTTGCAGGCAGTGAATTCTTTGTGGGTGCATCCTACACGATTTCCTGTACTGCTAGATCCAAGGTTATTGTTGGTATGTAGCGCAGCCTGTACTGCGGCTATGTTTGAAGCAAGAAAGGCACGAAATTCCTCTTCACTCATATTCAAGGTGTGTCGAGTAGTCGGTGCCATTTCCTTCAAAATAGTCAAATAAAATGAGTTAATCATATAGAATATCAAGAGTAGTCAATAGTATTTCGTAGCGTAATATGAACTTATTTATAAAAGCTCTTTCTTCATATTAGCATTTTATACTCTTTAATTCGGGTAGTACCTACCCGTTAAGTTCATACTTAGTAGCTAACATACCATTTTAACTACTACAGTTCTATATGAAAAACTAATCACAACAAAAAAAAAATATATCATATTCAAACCTTTATACAATAACTTGCAAACTTACAATACCGCTATTTTACATATAGCATGAAATATAGCACATAAAACTTTGATACAAAGTAGTTGCAAAGATAATTCTAGTTAATAAATAAGGCGTTCAGCAAAGGCAACAAAGACACGTAATTCATATGTCCAGAAACAAGTCATGCATTCTGGTTTTACTAATACCACTTCCAATCCTTGGTCTTGCGGAACGTAACCGTTGTGACCGATAGTATGACAACGTGTTGAAATGTCGTCAAAAGGGCGAAGGTTACGTAATGAGCAACAGTCTCGTAATAACCTAAAAACCTCATTTCTTACCCCAATTACCGACTCCTTCACTTGTGGGAACGTTTTGTTTAATAGTTGTAGCCCGATGTTCTTTTTCTCACTTTGGTGAGAAGCGAACATTACTAACCCATAAGCATAACATGCTTCTTTATGTTGCATGTTAACCGCTTTTTCTAAATCATGAAGTCCTATATTCGGATACATTGAGTCAAAATAATTTCTTAACCCGTTGCGTAAAATAGCATTTGGGTTCCCCGCAATATATGCGTCAAAGTAAACACATCGTAACTTATGGGTTTCCCAATGTGATATCCCCCATCTTTCAAACGAAAGCCTTTTATAAACCAAGGCATTCTTGGAACGTTCTTCGAATGTCTTACAAACTGATTTTGCCATAAATAGTTGTGCCGAGAAATTCTGACTGACTCTAGACAAGATTTCATCAATCATGTCTCCGGGTAAGTCTTCTAAAATATTGGGTTGTCTATCCATTTTGTGTTTTTATATTGTAAAATAGACAAGAGTTAGATTCATAAAAGATACTTATTAATACAAGCAATTTTTACATATATCGTAAAGCATAAGCACACTATATTACATATATTACACCGCACAAATACAACTATCTTATTCTGACTCACTCGTTTCTTCTTCTTCGGTTTTGGTTCGTTTTGCCAAGTTTCTAGGGATATATGATGTTCCCCTAATACGAGCCGTCGTTTTCCACATTGGTTTAGAAAAACCTGGTGGTTTAGAGGTTCCCGGGTTATTGTCACAACTTAAGAAATACGGGTGTTGACGATACATATAAAGTTCATCGGGTTTGGAATCAAATTTCTCTATTTTTATGCCCTTTCCCTTATTGTTCTCTTTTGCCTTATTAAATTGTGTTGGGGTAATTTCTATAACATCATCGGAATCCTTGTCGGGATCCGATTCATCAGAGAATTGGTAATCCTCCCAATACTTTACTTCCTTGGCGGAAACACCATTGACCATAATTAACTTTGTTCAGTTGGTTGAGGATTTTCTTCTACTTAACCGTTTTATTATTTCCCCGCTGGTTCTTCTTCCGGTTCCGATTCTTCTTCCGGTTCCGATTCTTCTTCCGGTTCAGACTCTTCTTCCGGTTCCTCTTCGGGAACTTGTGAATCAGTCCACGAATCATTCCAATTTACATTTGACTCTTCATTATTATTAGGTGAGTCAATGGGACTAGTTCTAGAGGTAGACATCTATCACATAATATCAAACATGTTAAGAGATTAATATATCACATAATATTCACATGTTAAAAATATATAGTTTCCAACAAAATTTGTTAAGCAATCTTTTTTTTTTCAAGTAAGCACGGTCGAAGTCCAGACTCACTAATGCATCCTAACAAACTCGATAAGACACACTAATGCAAAATTCTGGTTCTCTAAGACCAACGCTCGGATACCAACTGAAATGTCCCATTCATATTGATTATAAACGTTCCATATTAATTGATTTCGTTGCGAGGTTTTGACCTCTATATGAGACGTTTTTCAAAGACTGCATTCATTTTTAAAACAAACCATAACCTTTATTTCATAAATAAAGGTTTAAAAAGCTTTACGTAGATTATCAAATAATGATAATCTAAAATATCCTGTTTACACACGACCATTACATAATGGTTTACAATACAAATATGTTACATCGAAATCAGTTTCTTGAATACAGTTTTTACACAATATCATACAAACATGGACTCCAAATCTTGTCCTTATTTTAGTATGCAACAGCGGAAGCTCTTAATATTCACCTGAGAATAAACATGCTTTAAACGTCAACAAAAATGTTGGTGAGTTATAGGTTTAACCTATATATATCAAATCGTAACAATAGACTACAAGATTTCATATTTCAATATACATCCCATACATAGAGATAAAAATCATTCATATGGTGAACACCTGGTAACCGACATTAACAAGATGCATATATAAGAATATCCCCATCATTCCGGGACACCCTTCGGATATGATATAAATTTCGAAGTACTAAATCATTCGGTACTTTGGATGGGGTTTGTTAGGCCCAATAGATCTATCTTTAGGATTCGCGTCAATTAGGGTGTAATTAGGGTGTCTGTTCCCTAACTCTTAGATTACCAGACTTAATAAAAAGGGGCATATTCGATTTCGATAATTCAACCATAGAATGTAGTTTCACGTACTTGTGTCTATTTTGTAAATCATTTATAAAACCTGTATGTATTCTCATCTCAGAAATATTAGATTTTAAAAGTGGGACTATAACTCACTTTCAAAGATTTTTACTTCGTCGGGAAGTAAGACTTGGCCACTGGTTGATTCACGAACCTATAACAATATATACATATATATCAAAGTATGTTCAAAATATATTTACAACACTTTTAATACATTTTGATGTTTTAAGTTTATTAAGTCAGCTGTCCTCGTTAGTAACCTACAACTAGTTGTCCACAGTTAGATGTACAGAAATAAATCGATAAATATTATCTTGAATCAATCCACGACCCAGTGTATACGTATCTCAGTATTGATCACAACTCAAAATATATATATTTTGGAATCAACCTCAACCCTGTATAGCTAACTCCAACATTCACATATAGAGTGTCTATGGTTGTTCCGCAATATATATATAGATGGGTCGACATGATAGGTCGAAACATTGTATACGTGTCTATGGTATCTCAAGATTACATAATATACAATATAAGTTGATTAGGTTATAGTTGGAATAGATTTATTACTAACTTTCACGTAGGTAAAATGAGTAGTTTTTATCAATCTTGTTTTACTCGCCATTTCTTCGTTTCTAATCCATTTTGAGTGATTTCAGTGGCCACGGTTTCGTATTGAACTTAAATTTATGAATCTAAATAGAAAAAGTATAAGTTCATACTCTGAAATACAAGTTACAAATCATTTTTGAAAGAGGTAGTCATTTCCGTCGAAAGAACGAAATCTTGATGACCATTTTGAAAAACATACTTTCACTTTGAGTTTAACCATGATTTTTGGATATAGTTTCATGTTCATAAGAAAAATCATTTTTCCAGAAGTATAGCTTTTAAATCAAAGTTCTTCTTAGCTTTTAATTATCCCAACCAAAACAGCCCCCGGTTTTACTACGACGGCGTATATCCAGTTTTATGGTGTTTATCGTGTTTCCGAGTTTTAAATCATTAAGTTAGCATATCATATAGATATAGAACATGTGTTTAGTTGATTTTAAAAGTCTAGTTAGAAGGATTAAATTTATTTGCGAACAAGTTTAGAATTAACTAAACTATGTTCTAGTGATTACAAGTTTATAACGTTGAATAAGACAGATTTTTATGTATGAATCGAATGATGTTATGAACATCATTACTACCTCAAGTTCCTTGGATAAACCTATTGAAAATGAGAAAAATGGATCTAGCTTCAAAGGGTCCTTGGATGGCTTGAAAGTTCTTGAAGCAGAATCATGACACGAAAACAATTTCAAGTAAGATTTCCACTCGAAATAAGATTGTTATAGTTATAGAAATTGAATTAAAGTTTGAATATGATTATTACCTTGTATTAGAAAGATAACCTACTGTAAGTAACAAAGGTTTCTTGATCTTGGATGATTACTTGGAATGGATTTAGAAAACTTGGAAGTAAACTTGCAATCTTGGAAGTATTCTTGATTTTATGAAACTAGAACTTTTGGAATTTATGAAGAACACTTAGAACTTGAAGATAGAACTTGAGAGAGATCAATTAGATGAATAAAATTGAAGAATGAAAGTGTTTGTAGGTGTTTTTGGTCGTTGGTGTATGGATTAGATATAAAGGATATGTAATTTTGTTTTCATGTAAATAAGTCATGAATGATTACTCATATTTTTGTAATTTTATGAGATATTTCATGCTAGTTGCCAAATGATGGTTCCCACATGTGTTAGGTGACTCACATGGGCTGCTAAGAGCTGATCATTGGAGTGTATATATGTAACAACCCGAGTTTTTCCGTTAAAACTTCCGTTAAATACTCGACGATCGTTAGTTAAATCATACAATTTTCATACGCCAAATTTTTTTCTTTAAAGTTAACAGTGGCTACGTGAAACTTTTTCGTATTTAAAGTAATTAAATGCGTACTTTATCCTTAGTGGATTACTTGAATTAATATGTTATATTAATTAGTGAATTTAATTCGGTTGACAAATTAAACTAGAAACAACACGATTAAAGTTAATCGCCTAGAAAACTTTTCAGTTAACGAAACTCAGAAAAACGATAGAATAATTATTATTAATAATTATTGAACTTACGAAGGAAATTTAATTTATTATTTACTTAATGAATTAAACAGGGTGATTTTGTTTCAACGACTAGTTAACGTTTCGGAGATTCGGTACGGTTAACGGCACTCGAAACGAACCACCCGCGAACGAGCTTTTACACAAAACGAGCCGAGACCTGAGCCATAGGACACATGGCTATGACCTCATACCTCATCATCCTTGGTCCCATGATTAGTCCATGGTTGTTGACTATTGGTTTTTAGGCCCATGTTTGTTGACTTTTGATTTTTAGGCACTAAATAACTAGTTAGATAATCCTCTCATTCAATCCTAACTATGAAAAATGCAGCTCATTCCTCCTCCCTCTCTTCTTCTTCACATCAAACACACACACACACACAAATCAACCATCAAACTTGCTTGTTTGCTCTTACTCGTTTGATCAATCTTGCTCCGATCGTCGTTCTCTATGCGTGTGTATCATTAATTTTGTGATCAAAGGTATAATTACATAAATCCTAATCTTTAAAATCTGATTTTTGTTAAAGTTTCATGGATTAGGTTGTCTATTGCTCAAGTCTTGATGTTTGATGAATACTAGATGCGATAAATTGCTCGTTTTGATTGATTAATGCGAAAACCGAATTTTTTATTGCATGTACAGTAAATTTTGACTTTTTAAATGTATGATATTATGTGATATTCAGAATCCTTGCGAAAAACTATTGATTTTAGGCTTTGGATTCGCTTGATTTCGTTTCCGGATGATCAAGTTATGTCCATTTGAAATTAACGTTGTGTTTTTGTTGTGTAATCCGAAATCTGGGTTTGATAGACCACGAATTGGCTTGTGAAATTAATACCACTGGATAGATAATTTAAAAACACACAATTTACACTAGGATATCATGTCGTTTACTTATGTATAACCTGAGATATGCTCAATTTAATGAAAAAGTAGATTTATACAGCACTTGCATGAAAACAGCCTTGTATGATAAAATGTGTTAACTTCTGTGTTTAAAGCTTTGCATATTTGAAATTTACACAAAAATTACTTCACTTTTCATGTAGATATCATAGTCTAATTGTATCTGGATCTTCGGATAATTGCGTGCGAATGTGACTAACTAAACTAGAATCGAAACAGCAACTTGCTCTCTATTTTATACTCTATGGTTTGTGTTTATTGAATTAGCATGTATGCTTCTGGAATATGAATTTTTACATGATATGTGACATATGGTTAGTTAATGGAAATCTCTGAAACCTTATGCATTAGGCACAATAGGGCCATACTTTATGTAAATTCTGATTTGAGCTAAAAAACTGAATGTTCAACTTGCATGAATAAACTGTACAAATTGGCTAAACCAAAATTGCTTGATTTTTGATATGTGTTAGTTTAACTTGTTTGTGAACTATGGCCACTGGTCTTGTATTAATTGCATGTCCCTAACTCCGGTTATAGCTAAAACCAAATCAATGCGCGGTCAGAAACTGACTTGGTGAACCCCAAATGGACCCCTTCTGATTCCTGACTTTTAATTATCGTATGAGACCCTAGCTAGACTTTTTGGAATAGATTTTAAGTATATTTATGATCTGGAGTTTTCCATGTTTGCATGAATTATGTACCATGAGATAATTTGCTAAGTATGCTACGTGTTCATGAATTTTGTGCACAACGATAAACTGAAATTGTGAAAATGATTATTCATGACCTGAAACGTGTTGTTTGACTTAGGTTTGACATATTGACCCATATTTGACATGAACCTACTGATGTTGACTTTAGTTGACTACTTTGACCAAGTTTGACTTTGGTTTGACTTTGGTTGACTTCGTTTGACTTGCATGAATTAGTTGACTGTATGTTGACTTCTACTTTGAAACGCGTCGATTCGAGCAATAAGACAACTTATACTATGAAAAGACACTTGTTTAAGACATATCTATTGACCAACCTAAATACATATACTTAGGTTGCATTACTCGGCTATAAACCGTACAAGTAAATTGTCTACTTTTCAATCCGAGCTTTATTCAAAGGTGAGTCTACAGTCTCGCTTTTTTACATGTTTTTAGGGATGAGAATACACGTTGTTATACTTACATTATCAAATGCTTTTTGTATTGACACGAGTACTATATCTGCATATTGAGTTTGTACACAAAGCCTCTAGCTTGAATACTTTAAATACCATCGGTGTAGGCACAATTTAGATGGACGGATCCATTAGGTTGACAACCTCACCCTACAATATTAACTGTGGTGCATTTACTTTGAACATAATACATTCGTACAAGTGTATAACATTTTATGAGGTAAAGGCGAGTATAGTGGATTCTATACTCGGGTCATTGCTAGTATTCAGGTGCTCATAGATTATGCAAACGTTTCGCAACTTGGAGTTGTACTTGTAAAATCTCGTGGTCAAGGAAACTAAACTATATTTCTGATAACTGTTTTTCAGATACTATACAACGTTATTTAAAACTGTGGTTTACGAACAAATGAGATAAAACTTGACATGGTATTGCCTACGAATATTTGAAACTTGACATGGTATTGTCTACAAATGATTGAAACTTGACATGGTAGTGTCAACAAACTTTTGAAATGGGATACAGAGTTGTCTACAAACTTTTAACATTGAACCTTGGTGGTCTTCTACTAATAATCGTTTTCAAAATGTATTTCTTAAACATACTGTATTGTTTACCTAAAACCTGTAGATTCACTCAACATTGTTGTTGATCCGTTTTGCGTGTTTTATTCTCAGGTATTAATTGCTTCCGCTGTAGAATATTGCTGTTACGTAGAAGTAAAGCTAAGCACTGGGACCAGAGTTAACATTCAGTCAAAGGGATTTTTGACGGGGTGTTAAAGATGGTATCAGAGCTTTGGCTATAGGGAACTAGGATACATTAGTGTGTCTAACCGTAGGGCGCATTAGTGAAGTCTAGTCTATAGCCGTGTGTCTTGGATGACTTTTATACACCATACCTGCACTATTTGCTTCACAATACGACATGTAGGGCTACACATTACATCACATACATATACACCTTACACCCATATGATATGGACTTGAACTAAATGTTATACTACGAATCACATACGTACACGCGACGCGAGATTTAACTAAATTAAGTTGATTACACCATCTTGAACTTATGGAGTGATGTCGAATGGAAATGTGAGATAGCGTAATGTAATGACCGGGATTACATTACGGTAACTCATATAGAAGTTCTGACATCGCAAAATAAGGAATTGGGAGCGAGTCAAGTAGGTTACTTTGATAAATACCGTTTAGAACATAAACCATTTAATTTCAAATATGAGTAGAAATTTACACCGTACGATTTAATTGTTATTATAACCTATAAGGAGCGTGTAATCACGTCACTACCCGACACTATCCGTCACCCCTGATTTCTACTTGGCACTACGAAGACACTGCCTGGACATACTCATCATCTTATACCACTGCTCCTTGCTATTTATCGTTGCATACAACTACCCAACGCCGCCTCTCACTGCTAGTCACGACTGATCACTATTTCTCACTGCTTGTCATTACTACTTAATGCTACCCCTTGCTACTTGCTACTTGCCACTACTAAATACTACTCATTACCACTTACCACTACTAAGTACTACTCGTCACTACTAACACCTCCACGTTTTACTACTTGCTACTGTGCATCATAACTCATTTTCGATACGTCTTTAGAGGAGGAATTCCTGGTAACAGCTCACACAATATGTAGTAGATGTTGTCTACTTGATTTCCAACTTACCTATCATTCAACCACCCGTGGTTTCACGCTTTTGTTTCTCAACACGAGTCTACTGACTGATAACTATTATGCATTATTGGGTGCGTTAATATGCATGGGTGTACTTATGATACGAGTATACTACCTAATAACTTATTCGTCACTATTATCATCACTGCACATCACAACCTATCGCTGCTTATCGCTAACACCACCACTCATTGCTACTAGTAAGTACAACTTGTTACCGTATCCCTCCTCAATCTGTTCTAACGTGCTTTCCTTAAGCATTAATCATTTCTTTATATCTAAAAACACCACCAACCGACTTTGAATGTGTTGACATGAACTACACTTCATCTGTTTTCCGCGAGACGCATATGTTTGGAAATCTGCACCGACTCCTTTGATTGGATATCAGATTTTAGTTGAGTTGCCATTACACCTTGTACAGTATCGTCCTTCATGAAATTGTCACGAGTTTGTTCTTGCTCATCGATCATAACGTTTATATATACTGTCAACACCCGCACTGATAGAAGTTTTAACGCTAGAGAATTTGGTCACAACGTCTATAATCCTGTACCTTCATTAGACAACGTGTACCCTATAGAACTATTAAGCTAGGAAGTTTTAACCACGTGGTTGAAACAAACTAGTTATCTGACGATACAATCGCGACAGCCCCGACCAGAAGGCTACACGAATTCCTTTCACCGATAATAATGGTGTACGGAGAGGAGATCAGTACACCGTCATGTTACACTAATTACTCGAAGGTCCAGAAGTACCTGAGATGAGAATGTCTCGCAATTCAGGCACATATGAGTATAATTGAATCAACATTTAAGGGAATCGAAGATGTCCTAACCATTAGAAACTTTCCTTAAGGTCCTTCTGGAGGAGTACCTGGTCTTCCACCTCACCGGGAAGCCGAATTTCAGATTGATCTTGTGTCAGGAGCAACCCCAATGGCACGCGCACCGTTTAGACCTTACCCCTAGAGCTATAAGAGTTTTTGGCTATGAATGCCAAGCTGAGGAGCAAGGTGCTCACATTGAATAAGAACTCCCCATGGTGAAGAACATCGGAGTTGTAATACTTTGATTCGTGTCTGGCGCAACCAGGTGAACTTTATGACCGAGGAGTTCATAGTTCGAGCTCCGGTCTTGTTTGTTAAAAAGAAGGATGGGTCGTGAGGTCAAACAGTTGAAGCAACGCAGAATTCCTATCGTTAAAGTTCGGTGGAACGCGAGAATAGGACCAGAGTTCACGTGGGAGCGTGAAGATCAGATGAGACTGAAATACCCGCAACTGTTTCTCGAGGAAACTACTTCAGCGGACGATCACTAAAATTTCAGGACAAAATTCTCAATAACAGGTGGGTAATGTAACAACCCGAGTTTTTCCGTTAAAACTTCCGTTAAATACTTGACGATCGTTAGTTAAATCATACAATTTTCATACGCCAAATTTTTTTCTTTAAAGTTAACAGTGGCTACGTGAAACTTTTTCGTATTTAAAGTAATTAAATGCGTACTTGATCCTTAGTGGATTACTTGAATTAATATGTTATATTAATTAGTGAATTTAATTCAGTTGACAAATTAAACTAGAAACGACACGATTAAAGTTAATCGCCTAGAAAACTTTTCAGTTAATGAAACTCAGAAAAACGATAGAATAATTATTATTAATAATTATTGAACTTACGAAGGAAATTTAATTTATTATTTACTTAATGAATTAAACACGGTGATTTTGTTTCAACGACTAGTTAACGTTTCGGAGATTCGGTACGGTTAACGGCACTCGAAACGAACCACCCGCGAACGAGCTTTTACACAAAACGAGCCGAGACCCGAGCCCTAGGACACATGGCCGTGACCTCATTCCTCATCATCCTTGGTCCCATGATTAGTCCATGGTTGTTGACTATTGGTTTTTAGGCCCATGTTTGTTGACTTTTGATTTTTAGACACTAAATAACTAGTTAGATAATCCTCTCATTCCATCCTAACTATGAAAAATGCAGCTCATTCCTCCTCCCTCTCTTCTTCTTCACATCAAACACAGACACACACACACAAATCAACCATCAAACTTGCTTGTTTGCTCTTACTCGTTTGATCAATCTTGCTCCGATCGTCGTTCTCTATGCGTGTGTATCATTAATTTTGTGATCAAAGGTATAATTACATAAATCCTAATCTTTAAAATCTGATTTTTGTTAAAGTTTCATGGATTAGGTTGTCTATTGCTCAAGTCTTGATGTTTGATGAATACTAGATGCGATAAATTGCTCGTTTTGATTGATTAATGCGAAAACCGAATTGTTTATTGCATGTACAGTAAATTTTGACTTTTTAAATGTATGATATTATGTGATATTCAGAATCCTTGCAAAAAACTATTGATTTTAGGCTTTGGATTCGCTTGATTTCGTTTCCGGATGATCAAGTTATGTCCATTTGAAATTAACGTTGTGTTTTTGTTGTGTAATCCGAAATCTGGGTTTGATAGACCACGAATTGGCTTGTGAAATTAATACCACTGGATAGATAATTTAAAAACACACAATTTACACTAGGATATCATGTCGTTTACTTATGTATAACCTGAGATATGCTCGATTTAGTGAAAAAGTGGATTTATACAGCACTTGCATGAAAACAGCCTTGTATGATAAAATGTGTTAGCTTCTGTGTTTAAAGCTTTGCATATTTGAAATTTACACAAAAATTAATTCACTTTTCATGTAGATATCATAGTCTAATTGTATCTAGATCTTCGGATAATTGCATGCGAATTTGACTAACTAAACTAGAATCGAAACAGCAACTTGCTCTCTATTTTATACTCTGTGGTTTGTGTTTATTGAATTAGTATGTATGCTTCTGGAATATGAATTTTGACATGATATGTGATATATGGTTAGTTAATGGCAATCTCTGAAACCTTATGCATTAGGTACAATAGGGCCATACTTTATGTAAATTCTGATTTGAGCTGAAAAACTGAATGTTCAACTTGCATGAATAAACTGTACAAATTGGCTAAACCAAAATTGCTTGATTTTTGATATGTGTTAGTTTAACTTGTTTTTGAACTATGGCCACTGGTCTTGTATCAATTTCATGTCCCTAACTCCGGTTATAGCTAAAACCAAATCAGTGCGCGATCAGAAACTGACTTGGTGAACCCCAAATGGACCCCTTCTGATTCCTGACTTTTAATTATCGTATGAGACCCTAGCTGGACTTTTTGGAATCAATTTTAAGTATATTTATGATCTGGAGTTTTCTATATTTGCATGAATTATGTACCATGAGATAATATGCTAAGTATGCTACGTGTTCATGAATTTTGTGCACAACAATAAACTGAAATTGTGAAAATGATTATTCATGACCTGAAACGTGTTGTTTGACTTAGGTTTGACATATTGACCCATATTTGACATGAACCTACTGATGTTGACTTTAGTTGACTACTTTGACCAAGTTTGACTTTGGTTTGACTTTGGTTGACTTCGTTTGACTTGCATGAATTAGTTGACTGTATGTTGACTTCTACTTTGAAACGCGTCGATTCGAGCAATAAGACAACTTATACTATGAAACCACACTTGTTTAAGACATATCTATTGACCAACCTAAATACATATACTTAGGTTGCATTACTCGGCTATAAACCGTGCAAGTAAATTGTCTACTTTTCAATCCGAGCTTTATTCAAAGGTGAGTCTACAGTCCCGCTTTTTTACATGTTTTTAGGGATGAGAATACACGCTGTTATACTTACATTATCAAATGCTTTTTGTATTGACACGAGTACTATATCTGCATATTGAGTTTGTACACAAAGCATCTAGCTTGAATACTTTAAATACCATCGGTGTAGGCACAATTTAGATGGACGGATCCGTTAGGTTGACAACCTCACCCTACAATATTAACTGTGGTGCATTTACTTTGAACATAATTCATTCGTACAAGTGTATAACATTTTATGAGGTAAAGGCGAGTATAGTGGATTCTATACTCGGGTCATTGCTAGTATTCAGGTGCTCATAGATTATGCAAACGTTTCGCAACTTAGAGTTGTACTTGTAAAATTTCGTGGTCAAGGAAACTAAACTATATTTCTGATAACTGTTTTTCAAATACTGTACAATGTTATTTAAAACTGTGGTTTACGAACAAATGAGATAAAACTTGACATGGTATTGTCTACGAATATTTGAAATTTGACATGGTATTGTCTACAAATGATTGAAACTTGACATGGCAGTGTCAACAAACTTTTGAAATGGGATACAGAGTTGTCTACAAACTTTTAACATTGAACCTTGGTGGTCTTCTACTAATAATCGTTTTCAAAATATATTTCTTAAACATACTGTATTGTTTACCTAAAACTTGTAGATTCACTCAACATTGTTGTTGATCCGTTTTGCGTGTTTTATTCTCAGGTATTAATTGCTTCCGCTGTAGAATATTGCTGTTACGTAGAAGTCAAGCCAAGCACTGGGACCAGAGTTAACATTCAGTCAAAGGGATTTTTGACGAGGTGTTAAAATATACCAATAGTACATACATCTAAAAGCTGTGTATTGTACGAGTACGAATACGGGTGCATACGAGTAGAATTGTTGATGAAACTGAACGAGGATGTAATTGTAAGCATTTTTGTTAAGTAGAATTATTTTGATAAGTGTCTTGAAGTCTTTCAAAAGTGTATGAATACATATTAAAACACTACATGTATATACATTTTAACTGAGTCGTTAAGTCATCGTTAGTCGTTACATGTAAGTGTTGTTTTGAAACCTTTAGGTTAACGATCTTGTTAAATGTTGTTAACCCAATGTTTATAATATCAAAAGAGATTTTAAATTATTATATTATCATGATATTATGATGTACGAATATCTCTTAATATGATATATATATACATTAAATGTCGTTACAACGATAATCGTTACATATATGTCTCGTTTCAAACTCATTAAGTTAGTAGTCTTGTTTTTACATATGTAGTTCATTGTTAATATACTTAATGATATGTTTACTTATCATAATATCATGTTAACTATATATATAACCATATATATGTCATCATATAGTTTTTACAAGTTTTAAGTTCGTGAATCACCGGTCAACTTGGGTGGTCAATTGTCTATATGAAACCTATTTCAATTAATAAAGTCTTCACAAGTTTGATTGCTTAACATGTTGGAAACACTTAATCATGTAAATAACAATTTCATTTAATATATATAAACATGAAAAAGTTCGAGTCACTACACCTAGAACACGAATTCAATCTTATTTCTAATCAAAACAGTATGGATGGTAATAGATTGGATATAGATCTAATGAAGTCAATTCACATTCATATCCGTTTAGTTCTTGTTTACTATATCAATATTCATTTAATTTCAGTTCATCTATTCATATCCATATTCAGTTAATTAAGAGGTTAATGTATATTTTTTTAAAAATATAATAATATTTTCTAATACACGACAAAAACAAAAATGTAGTATAGCATTATATAATTAAAACCTATCTACAAGAATGTGTAATTTCTATCGAATATAAAAAACAATTTATTGAATTTATCTATTAAACATAGTTTTTTAAAAATTAATACTTAATTTATATGTTTATTATGTTAAATATACGTGCTTTATCATAATTATTTCATTATAAACTTGAAAGTAAAATGCAAATCTTGCAAAAATTGCATATGTAATAGTAAATATAAAAGTATGTATTTATATTTATGTATTTGTATATATGTATTTTGAGTGTTAATGGATATATCCGTGAATGAAATTTTTCATATGGCCATATTCATATACATAAAGGTTCATCTATATCTATTACGAAGCGCGTGAATTGACTGAATATCCATTAAATTAGGTGGTCATTACCATCCCTAGTTGAGAGAATATTATTAGTTGGAGTGAAGTATTGTTAGAATGGTTTGGCTAACTTATCTTCTAAGACCACTAATAGTGGTGGCAAGTGTTTTTTAGCGTTATGACAGGTGAAGAAGGGGCAGCTGGCAGTGGCGTGGCAAATGTGATGAGATGAAGGTGAGTATTGAATGGCGTGATAAGTTGATTTGTCAAACTAGAATTGAAAGTTGGGTGTTAAAAGGTGTGAAAAGATATAGAATTGTATAAAAAAGTAATAAGATATTTAACACGCAAACCATTTACTTCATGCTTCATAGCAACACGTCAACCAAACTGGCCACCAACACGCCGCACTATGGCGTGCTTGGGGGCGTGCTCAATGAATTCCGGCCCCAATACGCCCCATTTCGAGTGGTCTAAGGATAGTGGCAGATCTAAGAATCGTAGTCACGGGTGCCACTAGTTAAAAGCTTAAAAAAAATTATACTATCAAATGGTGTCACTTAAAAAATTTTGCACTATCCAATAGTGTCAGTAGTTAAAAGCCCCAATTTTTTCACTAGATTTTGCATTTCATTTTATAAATTAAAATTCATTATTATATTCTTTCATTTTTTTTTTTTTTTTGAGTAAGCAATGAATTGGATCTAAGTTTCCTAACTTATGATCTCATTATTTTGTTATAAAGATCAAAACTTGTGTTTATGGTCTTCATATAACTTAAAGATCTAAGCTTTATGCTTCAAGGTCTTCAAGAACACTAAAGGTTCAAGCTTTCTAGCTTTGTGATCTTGTAACTTGTGTGAAAAGGATCCAAGCTCTCTAGCTTAGGGTTCCATCACTTCATTTGACTTAGATTATGTTCATACTTGTTTGATTGAGGTAAAGTTTGTAGCCTAAGTTGAAAATGTAACTTGTAATTTTGTTAAGACTAAGGATATGATGTAACCTTGGTTCATCATCCATCTAAGACTCTTAAATGAGTTGTGTTCTTACTTGGTCTTAACATATTGTGTGTTGATGGTAGAATCTTGGTCAATGTGATGCTAACCCATCAACGAGTTGTACACTTGAAGCTACAAGCATCAAGGATGAGAACCGTGATGAGCATCAAGCACTAAGAACCCCACCGGAGCACCTTGCTTACAGTTTTTGGGATCTGATCAGACCACCTGGCCTACTGGAAAGTTGATTTTCAGTTATTTTGGTTCGATTATATGATTTTCCGTTTAGACCTCATCTTAATCCGAGTTACGATTTAGGATTTATGACCTTCCGAAAGTCACTACACCCTATTAACGTTGTGCTGAAATTTCTGACCTACTCACACTTAAACCGTCACCACGGTCAAACGAAGACGAGTTTGGTTCTGTAAATTGGTCAGCAACTAGAGGACTCCCATACGGAGCCATAGCCACTGATTACGCGTCTTTTCTTTTTGTATAGAGGTCGTAGCAGCTGACCGAGTCAGCCTATTGTTTCGATCACTATTCTTGTCAAACTTACTTAGCTTTTATGATGATGAATGATGATGATGATGATGACCCTTAAACTTATTTTATGCACTATTAGAACTTATGAGGATAACATACTGACCTAGTAACCTTTGACTTAGGTTGACGACCTTTCGGACCGACTTACTACTTGCATACTTTCATTATCGACTTTACCGCTCTTATCACTGTGAGTTATAGCATCCCTTTTTACTTTAACTATTTTGGGACTGAGAATACATGCACTTTTACGTTTTACATACTTGACACGAGTACTTAAACTTTATATATGTGTGGGTTATACAACGGCATAAACTTTCCCCTTAGCTCGGTAACGTTTAGTCATTGGTTTTCAAACCGGTGAATGTTAATCTTAGATATGGATCCATAGAGTTTGAAATCCCCACTCGGGCTAGTCGCGCTAGCATTTAACGGGTGTTTAATACTTCGTAAACTTACGCACTCGCCAAGTGTACTTTTAGGGGGTAATATTACGTTAAGTTAGTTACCGGGTGCCCACGGATAAGCATATACTTTATCATACTGATTTGAAATACTGATTTGAAACGCTGGTTTGAAGCACTGAAATCTCGTGGCCTACATTACATTACTGATTAGAGACAAACTATAGCTCACCAACATTCGTGTTGACTTTTTAAGCATGTATTTCTCAGGTGCTTAGACGATGTTGCTTTCACTGTTAGACTTGCTGTCTTGGTGTTATAGACTTGCTGTTATGGACCTGCTGTGTTAGATTTCTACTGCATTACTTAGAGATGTCTCAATCATGAAACTTTTATCCTGCATTCGTAACTTATGTTATTTTTGAATAATGACTTTGTAACGACCTTTGTGTCACGTTATCTTTTGTAAACGCTATCTTATTATGAATGCAAAAATGGTTTTCAAACAGCATGTAGTATTTGACCGTGTAAAGATCCTGTTGTTGACGAATCGTACACGATGGTTTTGTACGGGGCGTCACATAGTTAATTCCGAGATTGTATATATATATAATAATCTTGGTACATTCCATGACAATAAGTATACAATACATTTTGATAAATCCTAAGACAATATGTACACAATACGTCTTAGTTAATTCTAAGACAATACGTATACAATACGTCTCTGGGTTGATGCAAAGACAATATGTATACAATACTTCGTGGGGTAATTCTAAGATTATATATATACCGATTATTGGACTATTGGACATTTCGGACTATTTTGGACTACTAACAAAGGACTACTAACATAAAAATGTTAAAAATTAATATATAAGTATTCTATGAACTTGTTTTATTTTATTCACATGTCGTATTATTATCTGAATCATTATTATTGTTATAGGTTCGTGAATCCAAGGACGACGGCCATATTTTTAATAAGATGAAAACTTATTATTAATATACTTTTACTACCGTGAGTATATAGTCCCATTTTTAAACTCTACAAATATTTTGGGATGAGAATACATGCATTTTATGTTTTACGCCATAGACACAAGTACTTAAAATATATTCTACGTTGAGTTGTACCACTTTGCATATCTTCCCTAATAGCTTGGTAACTAATATTTACATGTTGTAAGAACATGTATACGCGAATCCTATTGATATATCTATCGGGTTTGACAACCCCAACCGAGCTAGTCGCTCTAGTATCGTAAACGGTTGCATAGTACTTCATTTTTACTACACTTGGTACAGTGTAGGGAGATTTCATAATAAAGAGAATATGCTACATTAATTGTTAAGTATGGTTACCGAAGCGCTCAATAACTTATAGAATACTTTTATACACTTGCGAGTGTACATATATTTATAACTATAAAATCTTGTGGTCTATATTTATATCGATGCTAAACCTATATATCTCACCAACCTTTGGGTTGACTGTTTAAGCATGTTTATTCTCAGGTCCTTAAGAAAGTCTTCCGCTGTTGCATTATCTGAGCAAGCTGTGCATGGAGTCTCATGCTTTTGTTTAAATGAAGTACTGCATTCAATAAAACCTTTTTCATGTATTATATTCGACAGTTATGTCATGTGTGTAGTATTTGGTAACCGATGTATCATGGGGATTATTTCTTAAATAATCGCCCACTTGTTTAAAACATGCATTATGTATAATAATGGTGTGCTTTTTATGAAACGAATGCAATATTTTTCTAAAACGTATCATATAGAGGTCAAATACCTCGCTATGAGACCAATGAATAACGTACTGCGTTTTTAGTAATATGGACGGGTCGTTTCATTTGCGCATTCGTTTAAAAAAAGGATTGTTGACGGTGGTAGCACTCGTTTTTGGGGCGATTTTTGGGCTGGGGAATTTTTTATTAAAGATAAATTTCATAGACTTTTCCGACTTGATTTCAATAAAGATGCCACCGTCCTAGACCGTGTCCGTTGGGAGGGCACTAATATTCATACTTCTTGGTGTTGGTCCCGCGATATCTCGGGGAGATTGGTCGGGGACCTCACCAACCTTACTTACCTTTTATCTAGTTTTGTTCCATGTAGCTCAGGTAGTGAAGAATGGTCATGGTCTTGGAGCAAGGATGGGTCATTTTCGGTTAAGAAGCTCACTCACCTCTTAGTTCGGGCCAACCTACCCAACACCTCCTCGTGCATTAAGACGCTTCACAACTACCTTGTCCCGCTAAAAGTCGAATTGTTTATTTGTCGCACTTGTCACAAACAGTTACCTATGAGAGTCGAACTTGATAAGCGCAGATAGATTTGGGTACGGTTCAATGCCTGGTCCGTGACAACGGGCTTGAATCGGTGTATCACTCCATTATTTTATGTAGTTTTGCTTTTGAGGTGTGGAATAAGTTTTTGATTGGTGGAATCTTGGTTCTTTTTCAAACATGAGCATAAATGAAGCATTTCTCGGGAGCGGTCACACGTTTACCACCGATGTTGGTAAACAATTGTGGCAAGCTACCGAATGGGTTACAGGTTATTCGATTTGGAAGAATAGAAACGCTTTAACCTTCAGGTTATTCGATTTGGAAGAATAGAAACGCTTTCACCTTCACTAAAGCTAAACCGACAAGCACTTTGGTCTTCAAAGAAATCCAACTTAAAAGTTATGAATGGTTCTCTAACAGGGTAAAAGGTTTGAAAATCGAATGGGATGTATGGTTAGAAAATCCACGTGCTTATGATTCACCATCTTGTTCATCAAAGAGATCCGGGATCGGTTAATATGTTGTACTCCACGCAGGTTTTTTGCCCCACTCTCGGAGTAGTCATTTTGGTCGAGAGAATTTGGGGTGGTTCGAGGTGCTTTGTCGTTGAATTGCCAACACTGAGCCCCGTTCCCATTCCAACTTGTTAAGTTAACTCTTTTCAAGTCCAATCTCGCCCTTAACGCTAATGAATGGACTAAGGCATTTTCCTGCAACTTGTGGAGTCTTTGCATCTCGATTTCTTTTTTTTTTTCTCTCGTTTTCGGTTTTATATATGTGGATAATTGTAGGTGATCATATGTAATTGGAACTCCTTGTAAATGTTTCGTTTTTTTATATGTAATATATATTGTTTGCCGTTAAAAAAAAAAAGAACAATATTTAATGAGTTGAAACAATTTTAGTTGAGTTAGAACAAAAACTTGTTTAAACTTAAGTTAGAACACAAATTTGTTCAAAGTCGTTGAAATTATTATAATTCAAAGATCGGGGTCGTGACATCATACGTTCGAATAATAACTTTCTATTCAAACTCGACTACAATTTGTTTAAACGCCGAAGTTGCTGAGCTCGAACATTTTTTTGTTGAGTTACACCAAAAACTTGTTACGGAGTATAATGAATGTTGAATGAACAAGCAATTGGTCGACCGCTCGTTGCTGCGATTTTTTTCGTTGTCGAATGGTTTTAAGTTGACATACTGAGCAGAAAATAGTTTATTTACATAATATGTAAAAGTTTATATACAAAAGTTAACATACATATAGTAATATAGATATAGGTAAACATTACATACATATTGCTTGCTACAAAAGAGGTTACAAAAGATGATAGAAAGTATACAATGTATTGCTGGCTACAAAATAGGTTGCAAAAGATGATTGACATAAGGCCTATGTACAAAGTGGGCATCTTATGCAGCGTTACTCTTCTTTCTTTTGTTCCTTTGTAGGTGTATCTGTTTGGGGAAGTTTTTGTTAGGGTGTGATTGTTGGTATTATAGATTTTTTTGATATGATGTGTATGAAAATCTATATTTACCTGGCTCAAATGATAGTTTCCGTTTGGTTGGTGTGTCAGTTTCTTGTGGAGGATATGTAACGACTATCTAAACGTTGTGTGCGAGTGCAGATGTTTTTAGAAACTTTTGACTGAACAGCAGCAACAATAGGATTTAGCAGACTCATCAACAGATTAGCAGCAGTAGGGGTAGAAACAAAATGTATAACTACGTAAAATAATAAAATTATATCAATTTAAACAAAAAAGTAGCCCTATGTGTTAGAAGAAATAGCAAAAGTTTAACAAATGAATACCTGGGCATTATACTCTTCTTTCACCGACTCGAAAAACTCATTTGTACGTTGTAACCACTGGAATTCAAAATCATTAAATTGAAATCAAATTCTATGTATAAATCATTAACATCCACACAGATGACTAACATAATCATTACTAACAATATCTAGATCATTAAAAGGTTGCAAATATTCAATAGTTCTAACGATATGGCTAACAGTATTATCGAGTGTTTATATTATAATCCTCAACTATAAATTTGTAAACCAAATTCAACATGATCACAAAAAATCAAAGTTGGGCATTAAAATTGTATGTTACACATCTATATGTTCTCCGTGTTGTGCAAGTTATCAATTAACCAACCGTAACCTTAAGTACATCATTTTTTTCATAAGAGTTGTAAGCATCATGGTGACAGGAGTTATTAGTATTGAAAACTTCAAAACTTTTTAAACTAACCTTTTGTATACCTTTAAGCTGAAATAAAAACAAAAAGGCAACCCAACAGCAGTTGTCCTGACAGGAACACACGCTTATGTCAACTCGTCACTTGAAGGCCCTTCCCTGTCAGACTCTAAGTATAAACAGTGAGTAAAATCTATAATCCGGATTATGATTTTACATGTAAATTAAACTTGACTAAATTAGAGCTGCTCTCAAGTTAAATATAGTGTTACACTCAGAAAAGTGTTCGATTCAAGCTTATGCAGTTGTACTTATCTGTAATTAGATGAAAGTTGTGCAAGAAAAGAAAGCCGAATTCACTTTCCATGCAATTAGGATCACCCTTAATCCAAGAGGTCAATATATCCTTAAATTACTTATGCAGATCATCATTAATAAAATCACACATAAAACCCTAATTCCAACAGTTAAATTTTACTAAATGTTACATTAATCCAAATTAGAGCTAACCTTTAATCTAAATTATCAGAAGAACATTATGAGCCAAACATGGTTAGCCCGTTTATTCAATTATTAAAATTACACAAACCCTAATCAATATTCTCACAATCAACATCCAAAATCAACAAAACCTTAATTTAAAGATCACTAAAACCCACTGAAAATCAGAAACCCAAAAAAGTCCATGAGCTCATATCACAAACTCATCAATCCCTAAATTAAATTTAATATTCATACAAAAGAAAAAAAAAACTTACCACAGCTCTTGATTGAATCATTAGCATCAAACTCAACTTTCGCATGATGAAAATGGAAGATAAGACGATAGCGTGAACAACACGATGGTGGTTGCGCCGTTAACCATGAAGGTATAGCGTAAATCAATAAATCCCTAAATTAAAGTTAAAAATTAGCAGCGGCAGCGATGGTGGTAGGAGAAGCGACGAAGGTGGTGGTTGCAGTAACGAAGATGGGTAGCGATGGTGGTAGCAGAGACGACAGAGATCCCTAAATCAAAGTTAAAAAATAACAGCTGCGGCGATGGTGGTAGGAGAAGCGACGGCGGTGGTGATTGCAGCAACGACGATGGGCGCCAATGGTGGTAGAGAGCCGACGGCGGTGGTGATTGAGGCAACGACGATGGGCATCTTTGGTGGTCTTTGGAAACTCCTGAAAACTTATACAGTATGTTGTTTGGAAGTTGAAGTCTTGTAGATGAGAACAGACCCAAAATATGATAGAGAGGATAAAATATCTAAGGGTGTGAAAGGGCAAAAATGCCCCTACTGTTGATGAATAGTGAAAGAGATTTGTTTAATTGTATATATGTATAATGTTGTATGTTGGCCTCTTATTTATTTATTTATTTATTTCTAGAAAAGTGTAAAATGTAAATTGAAACAAAAAAGTGTATTTTGCTAATTTCTCATGATCAAATATATTTTATTTTTATTTTTAATTCAAAAATTTTAATTCTAATTATAATTTTAATTTTTAGGAATATTTATTTGCATCTTTTATTTAAGTTGAGATCTAAGGGATAAATCTGAACCCTTAATCAAATTATCTCAAATTTACACAATTCAATATATTAAACAGTCGTTCATGTTCTTCATCACCTTTAAATTGTAAATTCTTCTCACGTGATTGCTCAGAAATATGTTCTGTATATGAATCCTAAGGCTTCGTGATTGCTCAGCTTGAATTAACAAAGATTCATGTAGATTGATCTCGTGTTCTTCATTGTTCGAAAACGTGAACTGTTTTGGCCTCTGGATCATTTTAGAATGATTTTAGGAAAAGTAAAATCGCAGAAGCGTTGCATTTCATCTCGTGAAGCTACCTGCAAATTTCAGATCCAAACATGAAGAATTGAGCATGAATTTCGTGGTCAACGTTCATAATAAAAAGTCAACATAATTGTTTATCATCAAATTCGAGATCTATATTATGATTCAGATTGATTTGATGATTTTCGAGCATTTTTATTTCGAAAGGCAAACATTTTATAGCACGAGAAGATAGAGTACAACACGAAACATAGATGGCCATTACATAACAATTGGGCACTATGGACGCGAAATATAATGTTGCAAAGGAAGCAACTCGAAACCAAATTCTAACCAAATAAAATCTAATAAAACTAATCTTTTCGAGCATTTGATAAAGGATTTGGAGTATATTTCATGAAGATTTCAACCTCTAAAACACAATAGATTGCAAGTTTGATTTTCAAGTGTTCATGGTGAAATACTCATCAGTTCTTCAGCTGATTCTGAACGATTTGTTTGAAGATTGGTCGAGAATTGTGTAAATCGCTGCTTATAGAAAATGTTTCAATCGATTTTAATTGCTAATTTGATCGAATCTAAGTTTTGATAAAAGTTGTGTTCATCTCTGCTGTGTAATCAGATGAAGAAGAAGCAGATGACAATCACGTATGATGAAACTATGATTCAACGGGTGAGATTTATTCCTTATATTTCAATCATTTTTTAAATTTGAAGTGAGTACAACTCTTTAATTTTAATTTTAATTTTAATTTAAGTTTATCATTAAAATTAAAAAGGTTATAGATTAATGGTCGGAATTGATAGAAGTGTATACACCGGTTTCCTATCCTGTGTTCTGAAAATGTTTATGAACCAACTCAGACAGTATGATTTTTATGGCTTTACTACATTTTTTTTTTACCTGGGTATCCAAACGGTCAACTTGACTAATCCCAGGGCGACTACTCGCTACGCGAACAGTCCGGAGTCATTGCAGGCGAACCTCCGTGGGCCATGAGTGTTATGGCTTTACTACATCAATGAAATCATTACCGTTATATTGATTTCATTCATCTCTACCAAACAAACACCCCTTAATTTAAGGTTTCAACAACAATGGCGACTTGTCGAAGAGCAACTCTTCTATCGCACAAACCTTGCCTTCTCTCATCATTCTTCCTTGTAAGTTAACCGCAGTTTCTATACTCACATGTTTGCTGTTTTCGTTTCAACTATTTTGATTTTTAGGATTTCATTCTTCCATGTAAGTTAACCTCGTAAAGTTGTAGCTGTAACCCTACACGTTAGGGTTTTAGAATTACATTACACATTAAGTTTAAACCACATTTTATAACTGTTTATGTATATGTATATGTGTATTTATGTGTTATGTGCAGGATAGATGGTTTGGTACTTCAATAGCAGTAGACAGATTACCGCCTTCCTCGATTACTATTAAACCTGAGGTAAGATTTTGTGGTTTTTTTTTTTTTTTTTTTTTTTTTTTTTCGGAAAAGCAGATTTTGTGGTGTTTTACAAATGCTATTGTAATTAGTTTATTTATTATTTAGTTTGTTTATAAAAATATGTCTTTAGCTGAATTTCATTTGAACCTGAGTATTAGAAGTAAGGAGGATGATTGGGTGACAATTACAACACTTTGATACAACGTGTTGCTTTATCTATTGTTATTCTCCGTTGATTTGGGTGTCTAGGTTTCTCCTCGATCAGTGTTATCGCAACCTTCTTTGGTATATTGTCATTATTATTCCTATGCAGAAAACTTATCTCGAGTGTTTATATCTCCATTACTAGTTTACCACTTATTTATGGCTGCAATTCATCAATATTTGGCACATATCGTGTTTGATGGTCCAAGGTCTTAACTGACATCAGATATATCGTTGTAGAAGACTCCCATGGTCTCAAAGCTGTTCCAGTCCAACTACACCTCTATCAGTCATTTTAATTTTTTTGTATAACAATCATTAATCTTTTACAAATACTAAAAAGGGAGACTTGTTCATCCTTCTTTACATTTTAATACTTTTGTAAAACCCATTACGCTAGGTCAAAGTTCATTTAGCCCCTTAAAATATAATCCTGAAGAAGCTTTCTTTAGCTCTTCGTTTAGATAGACTCGATAGAGCGACTGCAGACACAGGTCGTATTCGAACTGAACAACATTATACTGTTTCTCGAGTTTGTCCCACTTTTACATTCCAGTTACCAGGTCTTAACCTAATGTAATTTGATCCTATGTTCTAAAAGGTACACTAGTTCTAGACGCTTTTGTTCTCCTCCCATAAAATTAATTTAGAACCCTTCTTTTAACTACAATATAATTCATAATTCATTATTCCTCACTGAGTCCACTCATAATCAGTCCAATGCCTTAAAAGTAGCCAGATTTCAAGTTGCTTTCACTTGATCACCCATTTTTACTTTTCAATAATCTCGAATGAGCGATGAAACCCCGAATGAGTGTGGCTGGGAAGATAGACAAAAAGGGTTTAGTTCCAAGAATTGACAGGTTGAGAGCGTTAACTGCTTTAAGGATGACGGAAAATAGATTTGTGAAGGCGTTTATTTGTTGTCACCTTCTCGAGACTGCACAGGAGTTGATGGAATGTTTTGTAGACACCAAACATATCAGACAATCAGGTCAAGAATCGAAAAAGAATTCACATAGAGGGTAATGTATTCTACTTGATGCGATTCGTTCAAGGAATTGGAACACTGAATCATGTTTTAAATTATTTTATTGAAATAAGATTAGTTTATTTTAACTCGGTTCATCAAGGAATTGGAACCCTGAATCATCTTTTAAGTATAGCTAAGGTTGTACAGATTGTTGAATAAGATAAACATACACATTTGTACAATACATTGTAAAGAATGAGGTCGATTTTACTAAGAAAGATAGAAACGAAGAAGAAAATTCACGAAAATAAACTGGATTATGTATTTATGTCCTCTACGTTACACTTGTGATCAACGTAGTTGCTTGGACATGTACCTAAAAACCCGACACAAATCATAGTTGTAAATTCAACTGGATTATGGACAGTGAAGTCCATTACCGGATGAACCAACTCATAGTGCTTTGCTAATTTATCCTCGGATTGGTGGCCGTTGGCCCTCGTCTGCAAGTCTTCTAAAGAGGTTCAAGATTGTTGGAATAAGCTTGGCTGACAACGAGAGAAATCCACGAAGCTGGAGGCACACATCATTATAAAACACAAGTCACCCGAGGAAAAATCAAGTTCAGTTTCCATTTTTTTAGATGACTGGTCAAACTGGGTTTGGGTCAAAAGATATACACTTTCGTGTGATCGAAACGGTCTAGGTTGAGAGTTCAGACAACTTGCAAACATTTATAGTTATAAAGATTTCATTTTCAGTTTCAATTATTTAAAGAAGACTTATCTAACTTTTAAAAAAACATATTTTAGGATGTGGTTATGGATTTAAACAAACTTTGAATGACTTTCAACCTGTTTGAACCCCTTCCCTATGTTGTAAAACCCTTAAGCTTATCCCGTTTGATCCATTACAGATAAGTCAAACTAAAGTAGAAATATGTAAATGGGTCAGAATTGCCACCTTAACACATGTTAGTTAAAGAGATCTTTTTATCATGTATTCATGTGTATGAGACCCATAAAATAAAAATAAAAACGACGAGGATGGTTGCTAACACGCACCATGCCATTTTGAAATTCGGAAGCTAGGTCTAGTTGAACCCATAGGGCTTTTAGAAGCAGACAGCCAACAAAGATAAATAGCAGGTACAAAGGATTCCTAAAATAAACAGATAACAGAAATAACTAGAATTCAGTAACAAATAACTAAAAATATAAAAATGGTGAAATGATGGAACCGAAAATAACCTCAAAAGAGTCATTATTTCATTGAATCCAAGCACAAACAATGCAAGAATAGCCCATGGAGGCGGTAGCCAGCTGCTATTTTGCTTGTTAGCTTTCTGAAAAAATATAAAAAAAAAATCGAGAAAAAACACATAGGTTAAGACAAGCCGTAAACACTAGAATTTTGGATACTGAGATGATTGAAATAGTACCTGTGCCGTAATAGCTTGAGTAACGGCATACTCTGTCTCCTTTTGAAATTGGCTCCACAACGATTTACATTGAACAGGAGTTATAAGTGTTTTCGAAGCTGGAATCTGGATGTAAATAAGTTAATCGCCAAAGTATTCATTAATTGACTATTTGTATATGACAATTTTGTTCAATAAAAGAACAAATTAGGAAACAAAATAGCATTTACATAAATTTCAAGATACCTTTTCCCAGTGACTTGTAGCCAAAGGGTCTTGTAAGTTGGAGATCGTATCAGGGCCTTTGCTGGGTTCGGCAAAAGCACCGAGTATTATAATCTCAATTTTATCACCATAATCCTCTAAACGAATTGCAGCCACCACAGAAAGCAACTTTAAACACTGAAAGATTTATATTTTTATTCATCAACTTTTAAATTAAAAACTCGTGCCACAAGTTCAAGTCAAAAGATCCTAGTGTTAAGAAGTACAAGTAGCATTTTCGCACCATATAATTAGTAATTCGGTTGTGTTTTAACTCAAAATGGGTCAAATCAAAAGATTAAACTAAAATACAAACAGTTACTCGTTCAAACTTCAAACACATCAAATGTATTAAAGCCATCAAAGTTCATTCTTAGTGCATAAAGCACTTGAACCATTTTTTGTCAACAACTTAAAAAGAAAACTAAAAAGTTAGGTTTTAATATTGTTTTTGGTATCATAATTTACACATTAATCATAATATAAAATTAAGTGGGCACATAATGTTTGCAGGTCAACCCAACATAAACCAGAACGTTTTGAAGTATACAAAATACCACCCGTTTTAACCCGATCCCATTTGACCTTGACCTGTTACCGAACCCACCCATCTTGACACCTTTACTAAGAAATCAACCATCACGCAATCTAATCATTCTTACTGAAATGCGAGCAGTTTTATTTATTGCACGTATATCTTCCTTCCCGGTCCAGATCCGTGGCATTTGATCGTTATCATGGTTGAATAAGGTTGTAAACCTGTGTGCATTTTTGTTAGAATAACACATGTAATTCATTTGCAATAAAATAAAATAAATAAATTAATAAAAAACCATTTGCACTAATGCAGTGATATCAAGAGACTCATACCTTTCCTTCATGCGAAGTAGAACTTTTTCAGCTGCTTCTTTAGCCTTTCCTTCAACTACATCTATTGCATAATTCTCCAATCCTGAAAGTATATTTTTCTTTGCGTCTGCATCGATTTCGAAACCCGAAAGTGCACCAGAAACTTCAGACACAGTAGTTTTGGTCTCTCTTTGAATAAGTTTCCTGATTGCAGGCCAAGTATCAGAGGCAGCCCCATCTATAAGAGCATCCACCGGTCCATTTAGTGCCGCTTGTAATTTCGACTGCAGAAATATTTAGAGGTGCAAGAATGGCAGCTTAGATAACAGGTCAAAACGGGTATGAGTTGAAGTTGAAACATATCATTTTTGTATGGTTCAAACAGGTCATGTTGGCCTACACCTTAATCTCCATTATTGTGAATAACTGTTGTGTTAATAATAATAACAAAAAAGCGGTACAGTAAAAATGTAAATCTTTGAATACATGCTTTAGGATATTGTGGGCATTAAAAGTAGATTGTGGACGATTTTTAAACCCTACGATCCATCCATCTTATAGCTATTATTTGACCCGTTTGAAATAAAACCCAAACCAAATATATGCCCCTTCTTATAAGTAAATTGATGCAGTATTATGTGTGGATTGTATAAGCCCATATCCAACAAAATTAGGCCTAAGTTCAGCAACAAAGCAGGCTAAGTATTTAATTGCATTTGGGCGATGCGAATGGGAATTGGGTAATGAAGCGGTCAAAGACCAGCCGTTGAATTGGAAGCATGCTAGAAGTTTTCAACTTTATTTTTATCTAAAAGTTAGTTTAGTTTTTGTGTTTATCTTTAAAGTTTAAAAGTCTTACCTTGTTTTAGTTTTGTTATCTTTTAGTCAATATATATACATACTCCTGGCACGTATTAGAGGTAGTTAGTTGATTGATATTTTGTATTTTTGAAATAATATTACGTGAAGTAATATAAAAGAAGCCGTGAAGGTTTTGTTCAACCGAGAAGGTTGTATTTTTGTTTAAACCGAGAAGGTTTAATCAATATCTATCTTTCTGTTTAAGCCATCGATCCTTAATCTGCATTATGTGGTATCAGATTTCAGGCATGGCTAAACAAACTGAGTTCGAGAGATTGAATCGCAAGATTCAAGAGTTGGAAAACATGCAAAATCTCTTGCGTCGTATAGAGATGAAGCTTGAAAATCTTGAAATTTCAAGAAAGGCTCAATCCGATGACACTATTGATTCGGTTGATCAAGTTTTTAATATGGAGTATATTCCCGAACCTTTTGTGGAGGAATATACAACACCCATTTATGATACTTATTGTGAAGAAGAGGAGACAAAAGCGGGCGAGATATATACTACTGTGGCGCATTTGGTGTCGCCAATCACTTGTGATAGTGACAACAAAACAGCTAATAGTTTTTTTCGTGTGTTAGAAACAATTTACTATAACACGTCTCAGATTGAACTCCCGGTTCATTATAATAAATTCGCCACTTTTATTGCTCCTAATTTGTCATCATATGTCGGTTATAGTGGCGATGATGTAGACTCGAGGACGAGTCTTTTCGAAGAAAGGGAGAATGATGCAGTATTATGTGTGGATTGTATAAGCCCATATCCAACAAAATTAGGCCTAAGTTCAGCAACAAAGCAGGCTAAGTATTTAATTGCATTTGGGCGATGCGAATGGGAATTGGGTAATGAAGCGGTCAAAGACCAGCCGTTAAATTGGAAGCATGCTAGAAGTTTTCAACTTTATTTTTATCTAAAAGTTAGTTTAGTTTTTGTGTTTATCTTTAAAGTTTAAAAGTCTTACCTTGTTTTAGTTTTGTTATCTTTTAGTCAATATATATACATACTCCTGGCACGTATTAGAGGTAGTTAGTTGATTGATATTTTGTATTTTTGAAATAATATTACGTGAAGTAATATAAAAGAAGCCGTGAAGGTTTTGTTCAACCGAGAAGGTTGTATTTTTGTTTAAACCGAGAAGGTTTAATCAATATCTATCTTTCTGTTTAAGCCATCGATCCTTAATCCGCATTATAAATGGGTTAAAACTACCACATCCAGGGTTGATATACCTCAATAAATGGCGTTAAAGAAAGGAACTTTCATGTTATAATTACCTCATATTGAGTAGTTATATCAGAAATTTTGGCATTGCGAACATTGGCAATATGTGACTCGATATCTTGTGAAAATTTAGCCCTTACTTTGGACGAGTCCCAATCAGCTTGCTTGATGATGACACCTTTGGATTCAATGCATTAAACCCATAAAATGGCAATATAATAAATCAACTAACTACTCATGAATAAGTTCTTCCCATTTACTCATTAAACGGATAGTCATACTAAAATGGACTAATATATCCAAGATTTATGTGATCGTATCATCTTATGGTCATTTAAAATAATAATAATAAAAGTCGTACTTGTAAAGATTTACCTTTGCATTGTTCATCGAATGATTTCATTAATGACACCATACAATCTTGGGCAGCTACTTGAAACTTTTGTCCTTTATTCAAAGCATCTTCAAATGCTTTAATGAACTTTTCAAGTGTCTCAGACCTAATGTGTTGCAATGTTGATTGGTACGCCGGTTCGACAAGCTAAATAATATAGATGGTAATGACAATGAGAAAATTATTAGACACGCGCGCGCGCACACACACACACACTTTTTTGCAATTTCTACATTTCATTAGGATGAAAAAAGATGAAACTTTAAAAATTATGATGTTACTTGTAATAATTTATCTTCCAACTCTTTTCGTTTCGAATTTCTAACTCCTTCCTCAAAAAATGCAGCCTCTTGGTCATAACTGCAAAAAGAATCAAAAGAAAGTATATTAACTCCTTCCTCAAAAAATGCAGCCTCTTGGTCATGACACGGTTGGCCGGAGAGAGCGCACCGGGTGATGGATCCACTAATGTGTTATCTTACAAGATTGAGAATCGGTCCGGAAAAAATTCTTTGAAAGAGACAGTCAATGGTAAATTGAAAAGAGCGGGCCCTCGAGGTTGATTGTTGGGGTCCGTCAACTGTTCTTCATTTGGTTTCGTCCTTGTATTTCATGTATTTTTCGGTTTTTTGTTTGGTTATTTATGTTTGTAAGGTTTTGTTCGGGTTGTTAGGGAGACTCGTTTCGTTTATTGGTAGCTTCCCTGTTTCCCTCTTGTCCATCTGTACTCCTGTTGAGGGCGTTTTCCATTGGAAAACTACCTCGTTTCTATATGAGTATTCGTTTTTTTCGCCAAAAAAAAAAATAAAAAAAAATAAAGCATATACTTAAAGAAATGCATCAAAAAGTAGATACGCGCATACCCGACGAAGCATGTGTCAAGCAGCGAACTGATTTTCTTTCCAAAGTCAAGCACAAGTTGAGACTTTACGGTATCCTCTAATTCACACCAGTCCTGTAATTAAAAGTTCATTAGTGGTAATTACCAGAAAACAACCTTAAAATGATAATTATATATAAAATGTGAACCTTATTCTTTGCAAAGGCGGAGTACTTCTCACTGGCAATTTCTTCACATCGTACTGTGGCCACCATCACCTGCAGACATATGTTGATAATGTAATTGATTTTTAATTTTTTTTTTTTTTAAACATTAGTTTTAGTAAAATATTGTACTTTGTGAGCAGGCAAGTCAAGATCCCTATTCTCCTTAATAACTTTCCAAATTTGTCCGGCACTGAAAGTAAATCCCGAAGCTGGAACAACTCCCTGTCGGTCACCCGCAAGCCCTCCAGGTGCAATCGAATGTTGAAATCGCTTTCTTAAGTTAGCCACCTTCATTATCAAAATGAAAACTTTAAAAATAGAAAACACAAACTCTGTACTATTCATCAAGTATGCAATACTGAAATCTGTAGTTTACCTGCTCTTTAAATTGTTCTTCCTTTTCTTCATAACTAGAAAGAGCGACAACTTCAATCTGGTCATTTGATCGGTTGGATGTGAAAATATAATCAATTAAATTGTCATAGTTATTTACGCTCATGAAACTGTGATACGTGAAATCTTCGGTATCTTACATTAAAAAATGCACTTAGCGGTGTTTGCTTGTGGGCTTCTGGCTTGGGTACTGAATCCCAAATCTAGTGACAAAATAACAAATGTAAAAATCAACCTCGAGGCATAATTCAATAATCAGACGATAAACGGGTATAACTTAACATAATTTTACCTTCTGTATATCTTCCCTCAAAACAGGCTCTAAATTCTCCAAAGGCGTCTTTAAAAAACAAAATTACTTATAGCATCATTTTTAACAGACGATGGAACTTAATACAAGAAATGCCAATAAATCTACGTACTCTTGTTTTATCACGGATGACAAAAATCAAAGTTGTTTTGCGCGGACTAAATAAACGAGTCATGACCTGAAAATGAGAAATTCAAACTTAATCCATTTGCAAAAAATTTATCCATATAAGTGCAACTAAAGCAGGATAAACACATGGTGTACCTGGAATACGGTTTTTAGTAGAGGTTTGTTTGCTGCGTGCTCACGGCCAATATCATGACACCACCTAATCAAAAATAAATTCACACAAGAAAGGTAATAGTGTAATACTAGTTTACATGAATTACCAAAACATACATAAAAAGATAGCCAAACTATAGCACACTTACATATTAATTAGCACTATGTCTGAAACTGCAAGGGCAAAAAGTGCACTTTGTTTTTCAAATGCAGTATCATCCTAAAATTATACAAAAAATTATTAAATAACAGTAACCAAAGAATCAATGACACAGATGAAAAAGAAGTAACAAAACACAACCTCTCCTCGTTCTCTTCCATCGGTACCCTCGAGATCCATGACAACAGTGAAAGGTTCGATACCAGTGCATCTTGCCATCCATATACCTTTTGTAGTCTGCGATCTGATACGAATGCAGAACAATTTAGATCCCGTAATTAATTATGTTTAGATAAAAATTTACTAATAAGCGAATGAAACGGATGCATGCCTTCCTTTAAAAGCATCCATTTCCAAGAAGTTGGTATAGAACAGATGATTTAAAAGTGTGCTCTTCCCTGTTCAAAACACTAAATGTCGTTAGGAAAAGGGTAACCGTAACTACTGTGACAAATTTGACATATAATTTTCTTTCTGGTTATGTTTCGAGATTGTAGACTTAGACATACCACTACTTTGTGGGCCCATGATGGAAACAATTGCATAAGAAAGTCCACATTCAGAGAGCTTTACTTCTTTCATAAAGTTTTCAAGTCCAGCTGCATTAAAAGTACCATCCCCGTCTATGAGGTGCGTCGAGCAACAATCAGCAGCTTTGTCTGAAAAGAAACACATGTTCAAGTATAACATGATTACATCCATCTCATTATAATACTCCGTAGCAAAATGTGCGTTTGATTTATGTTAAATTTTAGTTTATAGTTTTGTTTTACGTCTGAACGAATAAGGTTTTACTTAGACTACTGGTAATAAAGGGGGAAGGGGAGTATTTTTACTCAGTCTGCGGCTTAACCAGATTATCTCGAATCCGTTCCCAACCCTTTTCCCTGGAAAGAATGTCTCTTATGTTTAATGTGAGAATCGTTTTCGCAATTTAGAACAGTACTCATATTTGCAAGTTAATTATTAATGAAAATGCATATACAAAATGATTACAAATACAAAATTTAATCCCAAACTAGTTGAGGTTATTGTAACTTCAAAATGTTTGACAACCAACAAGTGATCAAAAATGTTGATCAATAATGATACAACAATAAATGGACCACATTTGGCAGAAAAAATATGAAATGTCGCAGTTTTGATAGCATCAAATGTTATCAAAAGAATATAGACGTACGTGAAAGAAAAATGCTTATGTTTCTAAACATCAAACATTAATTTACATTACATGCATACTACCAAGGGCCGTGAATAAATTGATTTCATTTCATAATTCAGATTCACAATGTTATATATATACGATAGGAGATTGGGTTCATATCATGAATCGTGAAATTGAAGAACGCAAAGATTAAATGGCAATTTGTGTACCCATGTTGGAGTCCCTTGTGTTAAATCAAACAATGGTTGATCACAAAAGACATTGATTTTGTTAATAATATATTAGATAATGACGAATCGCAACGTTGTTGATGTGTTCTTGAGGAGGGCAGGGCATGAATGTGTTTCCTGATGATGGAGCAAATGATTCAGAAATTCAAGGGAATTATAAATATAAATTTATTATTATAAATATATAAATAATAAATATTTGAAGGTGAATAATTTTTGTTATCTTTTTATTTATTTATAAATTTATGTGTCATGTGAAGATAGCCTTTGGGCGATTCATAAAAATTATGAAATGCAACATCTGATTGTACTTTATTATTAACTAACCACTCTCTACTCTAGAAATAATTCTCATATGACAATTAGCGCATTACGGATGTACACTTTTGTAAGGTGTTAAAACAAAGATGACCAAGTGCGTCGATTTTTTGTTTAAAAAATTCAATATGCTCGGGTAAAAGATCATTAGAATAATCATAAGAATAATCATAAATACCTTGTAGGATACGTATAAATAATTGACTTCGCATCACACAACGTCTTTTAAACCTATATGGTGGATATGGTGGATACCTAGGCTCCTCGACAAAGTAGTCATCTCATAGACGTTGTGCAACACATTCACGACCTCTATAAACATGGACTCGTCGTTCTCGTGGGGGTCTTTCACTAAGACCTTCACCGGCTTCTCGATCCAGCACCTCGGCGTAGTTTTGCATCAAATTAAGTAATACTTCGTTGTTCGACGAATCATTACAAATAGCTAAAAGTGAATTCATATTGAAAAAAGTTTGAGAAATTTGTTGAAATATTGGAGAGCAAAAGATTGAATTCGGTGTGAAAAAAATGCATTGAGTTTGGTTGATATTATAGTTAGAAATAGTACTTTAAAATTATTATCATTAAATTATTAAATTTTATTTATCAACGATACTATATCTGTTATATTTATTGATTGTAATAACGTTCGGTTTCATGCCACCACCAACTACAATCCGTCACGTGGCCTACATGGCTACATGCAACCTTTCTTCTTTGTGCCAAGCCACAACAAGCCGGCTGGTTGAGCCACCAACACACCATGCCATGTCGTGTTGGCTCAAAGCATCTCTCGAACACGTGCGTTACAATACGTCTTACAATTGGTTTTAACACTCGTTACAATAATCTAAAAAATAAGCATACCTTGATCCCACCATACCCAAATATATATAAAGGGTCATTATCAAGAGGGAAATACTTTTTTTTTGGGCGGAAGAGGGTGAAAGTATTTTTTTTTTTTCGTTTAAAAAAATTCAAAAGATCACATGTAATATGAACATTTGAAAAAGATACTTTGTGATAAATGTCATTATTTGACGAAAAAACGCTCGAAGAAATAAATGATATCATGCATCATGAATAATGTTTTAATTAGAGTTTTTTTTTTAATCTTATGTGAAGTTTTTTTTCAAAATTTAGCCCAATTTAGAATTTAGAGTTTTGGGTTTTGAGTTTAGTCCCTAAACCTAAAACCTTAAACCATAAACTCAAAATCGTTCGTTTTAAAAATTCAATCTAAACCCTAAACTCTAATTTCTAAACCCTAAACCCTAATTTCTAAACACTAATTTCTAAAGCATAATTTCTAACCCCTTAAAAAAACTTTAATAAAAACATTATCATTTATCAGTTATTTCTTAAGCTTTTTTCTGTCAAAATAATGGAGTAATAATTATCACAAAGTTAATTTTTTAAATTTATGTGATCTTAATGTTTAAATTTTCAAACGAAAAAATTTACTTCAAAGCACTTTTGAAATTTTGATTAAAACAGTATATATAAAACTAGTTCGGTTTAGCCCGCGCGATGCGGCGGGATCTTTCGGTCCGCGTATTCATATTTAACGCAGTTTTATTTACAGAAGGGAAAACGGCCCATGTGTTATGCGTCGTTGTTATTGTTGTCGTCTTTAGTGTTTTTTAAAATATGTTCGGTTCAAACGTAGTTAATTTCGTTTTGTTGATAAAATTATTTCGAGCCTGACGGTGGTGGCGAAAAAATTTAACTCCTGGCGACCAGGAAGATACGGGATGTCGTTGTCTTTAGCGTTTTTTAAAAAGTGTCCGTTTCGAGCGTAGTTAGTATCGTTTTGTTCATAAAATTATTTCGAGTCTGATGGTGTTGTCGGAAAAATTTAACTCGAGACAAGCGGGAAGATACGGGCTGTCGTTTGTTTAGCGTTTTTTAAAAAGTGTCCGTTTCGAACATAGTTAGTCTCGTTTTGTTCATAATAATATTTCGAGTTTAATGGAGTGGTCGGTGAAATTTAAATCGGAGCGAGGAGGAAGATACGGGCTGTCGAAGGCGTTGGGGGAGTTTTTATTTTAAGTTAGGTAATTGACAATTTAACCCCCTTAGTGCAGGTTTTTTTTTTGTAACTTGGTAAAAGTTTAGGGGTGTGTTTTGCCATTTTTGTGAGGGAGATTTGGTCAATGGCGTTTTGACCCAAAAATGAACGGGGGTGGGTGTCAAACGACACATCCTCCCACCCCTTTTAGTATATAAAATAAAATAAAATAAAATAATAATAATAATAATAATAATAATAATAATAATAATAATAAAATAATAATAATAATAATAATAATAATAATAATAATAATAATAATAATAATAATAATAATAATAATAATAATAATAATAATAATAATAATAATAATAATAATAATAATAATAAGGTGATCTCGGGTTTTGAAAGGTGCTCTTGATAAGGTGATCTCTAAGCCTGATGACATTTCTAGTTGGGTCTCTTTGTTGGTGTTACCCCTTTGTACCCTTAAAACCTTTCGGCCACGGAGTTGTCGTGAGTCTAGGTCTTCGATAAAGCGTCGGCATCAGGAAGAGAATATTTCCCGTGCTATTTGCTCTTGGGGACAGCGGGTGGAAGTTTACAGCTTGTGAAGGAGTATTTGGCAGAGGATTCTCCTATGTTGTCAGTGGTTGATGATGAGGTCCTTGATTTGGAAGAGCGTAATATTAAGCAGTGTCGTAGGAAGATTTGTGATGGCCATTACACCGCTGATGCTCGTGTTCTTTCTTCATCAGGCGTTGCTCCTTATAATGACGCCACTCTGGCGGACTTGCTGTCTAAACACCCTTCTTCTATAGCTCCATCCTTGCCTGATATGACGGTTGATCACCTTCACCTCGTTACGACTTCTGCTGTTGTTTTGGGCCAGATTAAAAGTTTCCCTCGGGGCACTTCGTGTGGTAGGGATGGTTTACGTGCACAACACCTTATGGATTGCTTGAGTGGTGCTGCTGTGGCAGTCTCGGATGAGTTGGTTGGCTCTATTACCGGGGTCGTTAATCTCTTTCTAGCTGGAAGGTGCCCTATGGAATTAGGAGAGTATATAGCTAGTGCTCCCCTCACACCGCTTGTCAAGCCCGGCGGTGGTCTTCGTCCTATAGCTGTGGGTACTGTTTGGCGACGTCTTGTTTCGAAGGTTGGCGCGGCTATGGTTGGCCAGTCTTTGGGAAGTTACTTCGATGGTCTTCAATTTGGTGTTGGTGTTTCTTCAGGTGGTGAGGCAATTCTTCATGCTGTGAATCGGTTGATTGAGGATCGTGGCTCTGATGTTGGCCTCTCTATGTTATTAGTTGATTTTCAAAATGCCTTCAATCTAGTTGATCGTACGGTCATGTTACGTGAAGTTCGCCGCCTTTGTCCGAGCATTTCTCGGTGGGTTGAATTTTGCTACTCTAATCCAGCCAGATTGTATTATGGGAACCACACACTATGGTCTTCTCGGGGGGTGCAACAGGGTGATCCCCTTGGTCCGCTGCTTTTTGCTTTGGTCTTACAACCCTTGGTTTCTAAAATCAGAGATAATTTTGAGGTTTGTCTTCAGGCGTGGTATTTGGATGATGGCACTATTATTGGGGACACTTTGGTGGTGGGGAAGGTTTTGCATTTGATTATGGAGGATGGGCCTCGTTTTGGGCTACATCTCAACGTTGAAAAAACAGAAATTTTCTGGCCTACGGAGGACCCTCGCAGCAGGCAAGTAGGTGTCTTTCCTCCTAATATTGCTCGGCCTTTAAATGGTGTTAAGTTGCTGGGGGCCCCCGCAAGTTCCGATCCTGGTTTTAGTAGTGAACTGGTGATGCAAAGGGTGACTAAGTCCATTGCGCTTATGGATAAGGTTGCTAAGCTTGATGATCCTCAGTGTGAGTTGTTGTTGCTTAGGGCATGTACGGGAGTTTCTAAACTCTACTTTACCTTGCGTACTTGTCCTCCTAGTATATTAGAGGCGGCTCAACGCGCTTTCGATGGAGCCCTTCGATCTTCCTTGGAGCGTATTGTTACTGCTTCAGGGCCTGGGTTTGGTGATTGGCAGTGGCGGCTTGCCACCTTGCCATTTGCTTTTGGAGGGCTTGGTGTTTATTCGGCGGGAGATGTTAGTCATTATGCTTTTCTGGCTTCTCGGTTACAGACTGCTGGGTTGCAGACCAAGCTCCTACGTCATGCGGGTATTGTTGGTCTTGGTCATGCTTTTGAAGATGCATTGGGTCTGTTTAATAATACGGTTGGGTTTGATATTTTAGGTAATCCGAGTGAGGTCGCTGCCCCAATACTCATGAAGAAATTGGCAGATGTTTATTTCACAAAGGTTACCGCTTCTGCAGAATCCACTTTTTCGTTATCTCCCCGACAATCGGCCTTATGGAAATCACAGCAGGGTGTTCACACCTCTGCTTGGCTAAGGGCAGTCCCTATTTTGGGGTTGGGTCAGACGATGAACGCAAAGACTTACCGATGTGTGTTGTGCTACCGGTTAGGTGTTCCATTGTTCTCTATCTCGACGGCATGCTCTGCCTGTTCAAGGGTTTTTACTGGGGATATTTTCGGGGATCACGCGGTGTCTTGTGCTGGTATGGTGGGTATTAAGCATCGACATAATATTGTTCGGGATTCCTTTGTTGATGTTTGTTATCGATCTGGGATTTCTGCGAGAAAGGAGGTTGACATTGGGTTGTCTGGAGGGAACGACAGGGCCCTCAGACCTGCAGATGTGTTACTTTATTCCTGGGATTGTGGTCGCGATGTCTGTGTTGACTTGACAGGGTCTTCTCCTTTGACACAGTCTGGGCTTTCTGACTTTGTCCCTGGACGTGCTGTGGTTGAGGCGGCTCGTCGGAAGCGGGTCAAGTACGAATCTTGCTGTCAGGCGATTGGTTATGGTTTCATTCCTTTCTCATTTTCTTCCCTTGGGGAATTAGAGAAGGAGGCTGTTTCTTTGCTTAAACGGGTTTAGAAGAGTTCGATGACGCAAGATATTGGTGCCGGTGCTGCTGCTCATATTTTTACTAGGATAGGTTTTGCTATTGCTAGAGGTGTGGGGGCCCAGATTGTCTCTAGGCTTCCCACTAATTTTTTGTAAGTTTTAAAACTTTTAAGTTTATTATTATTATAATAATAATAATAATAATAATAATAATAATAATAATAATAAGGATTAAAGGATTAATTAATTAATTAATAATAGGATTAATTAATAGGATTAATTAATAATCCCTTAAAAACACATAAAACCCCAATTCAACTTTGGGCACTCATTGGGGGAGAAAAGCCTCGCTTCAAATCAAAACACACATACCTGAATCCTTCAAGCAATTCAGGTCAAGCGAATCAATGGCGCACAATCCTTCACAGCTACTTCCCTCAGGTCCAAATTCCATATAACCCTAATTCTTTTTAACCATCTTCTATGTATATGTAATTTAAATCTAAAAAGGTTTTGTGTTGATCATGATAATGCAGAGTTGATAGATCGATGTATAGGCTCAAAAATATGGGTGATAATGAAAGGAGATAAGGAGCTGGTTGGTACTCTCAAGGGTTTCGATGTTTACGTCAACATGGTTCTTGAAGACGTCACTGAATAGTCAGTTGCATTTCTCACTCCAACCCCCTAATTTATGCTATAATTATCATTTTTTAAATTAATTAATAGTAAAGTATAAAATTGTGTTCTTTCATATTGTAACCGATTAATGGATGTTTTTGATTGTTGAACGATTATGAAGCAATCAAATTCGTTCCTAATACCAGATCCTCACTTAGGGTTCCTGTCAACAAGATGCAATCGACCCCCATTGAACTCCAAACCCCAAATTTTAGCAGCTTTCAAAGTGGCATTCGTCCCCCTCACTTTTAGGGTTGTTAATTTCAATTTTATAACATCTTCGGTATACATCACCAATTCATCAGTTTTCCCCTTCCTACCTTTAAACACTCTACAATTCCTCTCCTGCCACAAATGGTACACAGCAGCAACAATAGTAATTCGATTGATTACATCCCAGATTTGACTTCTAAAAGGATAAACACTTAAAGTATTGATAGTGTCCTGCAGATTTCCAGGCAAACCTCTAAACAAAAGTTTCTTTTTTAACTCAAGCCACACTATTTTCGAATAATCACATTCAAAGAATAAGTGCTTAGTTGAATCTTCACATTTTCCACAGAGATCACACTTAAAACTTTGGCTAGGATACCATTTCATCAATTTATCTTGTGTTGTGAGCCTATCAAGGATGGCTAACCAAGTAATAAATGCATGTTTGGGGTTAGCCTGTTTAGGGCTTTATGTATGTATAGCTTGTGTATTTGGGTGATGGTTATTCCCTGCCCGTGTATAAGTTTTTGTGATTAATAGAATTTTCTTTTTGCAAAAGCAAAAAAAAAAAAAAAAAAAAAAAAAAAAACCCGATTATGAAGCAACCTTTTAGGGCTTGTTAAAACCCTAGGAAATTAGGGTTTATATGTCAATGGGTGAATTGGTTTAGTACATGATGTCAAGTTATTTGCTGACTTACATTACTGGTTAAGTAGAGCTTAAGCTGTAGATACTAATTTTTTGAAGGTTTGATAACAAATTAGACCTATATAGTTTGGGCGTTTTCGATGTATTGGTGCTCTGTACCACTGTATCAAGGTTTGATCTAAAGCACCTTCAGTCTGTTTTAGTTATTATGGAATAGTTAACATATGTTCACAGTTTCATTAGTTTTATCACATCCGCAACATGTGTTAATATCATTGTTTTGATGAACTTAATAGGTAGATCTATTTGACCGTTTCCATGTATAACTTTACGTGAAATGGCTTTTAGTTGTATGTACTCTTTGGTAAGGATTTTGTAAAGCCAAGATTACTAGGATTTGTGAAATAATACCCGATTCCGCAGTTCTTGTTGATTTTTTTTCTGATTCGTGATCCTATAACATTCAAAAAATGAAGTATTGAATTAGAAATTGAATTACCAATATGTGATTAGTTTCTGTATATAGGAAAACAGTTTGTCTTTTGTTCTTTCCCGTTTGGATACCAAACTCATTTTATCAAAGAACTCATGCTTCTCAAGCTGTGGATATAATTTTTCCCATATCCTGCAGTTCTCATTGTTTGTGTATGCAACTGGTTATAGATCCAGCACTTTTGTGCTAAATGACTTCATTTTGTTACAGTGAAATCACACCTGAGGGGCGTCGGATTACAAAGCTTGACCAGATTCTGCTCAATGGAAATAACATAGCAATCGTAAGTCCCATTTTTGATTAAAATTGAATTAATTCTTGGTTTTGGTTACAGCCTTGGTTTACAGATTCAACATAAGCAACACAATTTGCACTTTCACCCCTTCTGACGGCACCTGTTTTGTTGTGTTGATGCAGTTGGTTCCGGGTGGTTCTCCAGATGATCCAGAATGAGTACGATAATCATATTGGTTTGTTGAATGATAGGGTGCTTTTTAAACCCATGTTGGATTTGGTTATGGCTTAAAACTATGGTGTCCCTTGTATGACATTCTAGAAATAGCTTGTAAACAATTGTTTTATATAGTTCTAAACATGACCTTTATTTCATGTATGTGCTAAAACTTTATAAAGCCAGAAGATCAGAGCCTGAAAGCTGTAAAACCTAGATGTTCAACAATATATTGAATCTATTCTTGTCAACAATATATCTTTCGATTCACATACATTTTGTGTGTTAGGCCACTTGCAGCGTACCGTGAGCCACCACCGCCACCAATCGCCACCCAGTCACCACTGCCAGTGGCTCCTGCAACGAGCTTAACGGCTTGTTTTGGTGGGCCCCACATTGCTTTTTTGTTTTTTCCTTTTCAATTTGCAAACGGCTATTTTTTTTTTTTTTTTTCCTTTTAATACACAACTACTATATATATTACCACTTCAAACAAACAAAATCACACCAACCTTCCATTCATATTTTACAAACAAATAAAAAAAAAATTCAAATGGATATGGATGATTTATTGAATTCTCATTGTGAGAGCGAGAGCGTGACGGATAGTGATAGCGCAGAGTCCGATTCCGATGAAGATTTAATTCAAAACGGTTACAACACGCTTAACTTACTCGATTCGCTTGATGCAATGGACCAAGAAGATGAAGCTCGAAATTCTCGTACAATTATTAGAAGACGCCGGTTACAAAGAGATCGGATTGTGTTTTTTTTTTATTGTGTTTTGTTTTATTTATGTATTGTTTTTTATTTTTTTAATATGTAATGTTTTTCATTTTTAATAATGTAATGTTTTTATTTTATTTAATAAAATGTTATTTGTATTAATTTTTTGTATTTAAATAATAATTTTAAATTGGTTAAAGTTTGAAATGGAGTGTATGAGACCACTCCCTATGGTTAGTTACCCGCTCATTACCCGTAGTTACCCGTCATGAACCATAGACACGGCTTAGTTAACCGCACTCACCATGGATTTAATGGAAGAGTTTTGGTTAGTTATAGGAATTGTGGGTCCCAGTGACTTTTTATTGTTAGATTTGATGCTTTATTGCTTGTACGTTGTATATTAAGAGGACTATTGTTTTAGCCATGATAGGGAGTGTTTAGTTATGAGTTAGTTATAGGATATTGGTGTTGATGTGGCGCTGATGTGGAAGGTTAAGAGGATGAATAGTTTAGTTACGATAGGGAGTGGCCTGATAGTGATTGTTTAGTGAAAGGAATGTTAAAGTGTTTGTGCTGATATGACGCTGATGTGACAGTGAAAATGTTAGTGAAAGAGTTGAACGATTGCAAGTGGCGTTACACGCATTTGATGCAGCAACATATTAAATACACAACGATAACAATCTCTACAAGTTTAGCCAAACTGAACCTAACAAGTCCACATCCATACCATAATTACCACATTCTTCTCAGCACATCCTAAATTGACTAAAACATATACAAAAACCAATCAACTAGTAGACGAAGGTTAAAATTACATGACAATGACACTTGTCAGACACAATTTATTAATTTTTGTATCGTTAGTCTATGTATTTTCGTTTCAGTTTAAACGTTTGTATTTACCTCCCGCTCAAACTGCGGGAGAGTATTAGAATATTATGACCGACCCAACCCAAAGTATAGATGGGCTCGGTCCATTAGGGTTAGAATGTATCATTGTAATGTCTATATATAGTTGACGAATAATACAATACAACCTACGAGGTTACAATTCTATAACAGTTAGTTCAGTGCCACATTATTACTATCTCAGAAATAATGTGTATGTCAAGGTCGAAATGCTTTGCGCACTAGTGTTCCACATGATTAGGAAGGTAAACTCACTATATTATCATTTATCATAGTACACTAAAGTAGCATTGAAATGAATTATGAACTTCGCGACTTAATTGATTACTTTACTTAATTTTTTTTCTAAATTGTGACCGAATTATAGATTTTTCTTATTTTATCTCTTTTAATCTCTTTTAATTATTATAAGAGGAGTATTATTTCTCTTAATTAAAGAAGCTTAGCCCTTTATGATCATAGGATTATTTAAAACTTTTCATCTCAACCATCCATTACCCTATTAGCTAACAAAAAAACAAGATTAGCTAATCATCCATTACAAAGTCTAAAATACCCTCAAATTAAATGGTCAATTACATCAACTACCATTTAGTCAATAATCCTAAACTGTATCTATGTTTATCTCACGAACTAACCTAAATGGGCAACTAATACATCAAAAAAATTACGCTCACACTCCGTCGATCTTCCATGAAATTCATCCTTGTTGCAACAATCATCATCTCCAACAGGAATCATGCGATTAGAGGCTGATGGATCACCAACAACTTAAACCCTAAATCAATAAATAAATTTAATTTTCATATGGATCGATCAGTGCCCTTAGCTTCGAATATCGGCATATGTACCAGTAATATATGTTATGTGTGGAAACGATTTCTGAGCTTCGAATTGTCCCGAGGTCCTCATCAGGTATATGATATCATCAGGTATATGATATCTTTATGAGTATATCTATGGTTTGTATTTTAATTATAATTATATTAGACCTATATGTAAATAAAATGTTTCTTTGAATTCTTATATATTATTGTTATCCGAACTTGAGTCACATATAAATAAAATTAAAAGTTGTAATGGCGTGATTTTGTACATCTTTGCATTTAATTGATACTGGGCAAATTCATATACCATATTTAAAAAAATCTTCAAAATTTTCCTGGTCAATGGCAGGATCATTCTAGAAAAAATTCAAATGCAAAAAAAATTGTAAAAGATTTCACTAAAACAGCTGTTATGCTGTTTATTTTTGGAAAATTTAAATTAATTAGCAACAATTACGATTCAACGAAATCAATTTGATGAATTGTATAAATACCATGCTACACCAGTCGATTATATGCACTCAAATCTGTTTTCTCTTTAAGCATTTGATCAATTTACAAAAAAAAAAAAAAAAAAAAAAAAAAAAAAAAAAAACGTAATGGCTGAAGTAGTTCAACCTACTCCTTTGAACTTATTGACAATTGATGTTAATGGTGCTGTTGTTAGGGTTAAGGCTTTTGTAACATGGAAAAAAAACCCTATTTCAATAATCCTAACTCAGCAATGTCACTGGAGATGATTCTGATCGATGCTCAGGTGGGAAACTATGTGTTCATTTTATTTCTTAACGATTGGGTAGCATGTTACACAAATATTTATTTCACGTTTTTTGTGCTCTCAAAAAATTAGGTTATTGAATAATCATATTTTTTGGGTTTATTTATGAATTGTTTGCATTAATTATTCTGTTTCATGTATACCAGGGCAATAAAATCCGAGCTTCTGTACCGAAGAGGTAGATTTCGTTTTATGAGCCGACTTTCGTTGAATGCAAATACCTAGAATTGTCCAACTTTGGGGTTGTGGACTGTGATGATAAGGTGAAGTTAATACCTAATGCTCTTAAGATAAGCATCTTTAGATCGACTACTATTACCGTGTGTCCTTTGTTCGACATTGCAACCGAGGAGTACAATCCAGTTCATTTTCAAGAGCTGTTGGAGTGGAGATTTTCAAAGGATGCAGTTTTTGGTATGAGTTGTTAACCCTCATTGATTTTATTTGTTTTATATATTTTTAAATACAACTATGCAGTTCATGGTAAATGATGTCTAAGATTATTACATATTTTTAATAATTACATATTAGGCTGAAATCGCTTTTATGTTCTTTTAAACCGATGTTCTTGGTGCATTGGTTGAAATGAAACCAATGCGTATCAAACGTGTGAATGGAGTTGATAACAAGTCGTTGGAGTTTACTTTGAAAGATAACAGGTATTATTCCTGATAAAAAAACATGAACTGGTATAAAAAATCCATTAAATATTTCAAACTTATGTATGTGTCATGTGCAGTGGTATTGCGATTAGGTGTGTGTGACGATCGCTCCAAATCCATATGGACGAACACGTCATTCATTGATTTCATTGCGAGGTATTTGACCTCTATATGATACGTTTTGTAAACATTGCATTCTTTTGAAAATGCACACCATAAATGAATATTTAAATCAAAGGTTTTCGACATCTGATGATTTTTACATATAGACAATCACCATAAATAATATTTTACAACAGTACTTCCGTTGACAATGCAGTCAAAATAAGATACATGGTGATGATTTGGTGAATGCAATGTTTCCTTGAAAAATATGTCATGTAAAACTCCATGCACATAGCTTGTCTAACATCTAAGCAAACAGCGGAAGACTTCTAGGAAACCTGAGAATAAACATGCTAACAAGTGTCAACACAAAGGTTGGTGAGTTCATAGTTTTAATATTACACATAATCCGTATATCAATGTGGATTACAAAAGTCCAGTTATATCATTCAAAACGTTTATCAATATGTTTTAAATAAAAGGTGGACCACAAGATTTCAGTTGTTTCATCCAGAAACGTTTATCAAAATATTCTACAAAATTGAGCACCCTGGTAACTAAACCTAACGTATATATAATTTGTACCCTTTGTATAATCATCTTAATAATACACGCCAACCAACGTGTACGCTTCTCAAATAGCATACGTCCGTTAAAAGGCTAGCACTCTAGCTCGGACGGGGATATCAAGCCCTATGGATCCATATACTACTACTCGCGCCCACCAGTTCTTATAACTGGCAGTTAACAGTTACCAAAGCTAAGGGATTTTCGGTTCAAACTCAGTGTAGAATTTAATATGTACTTGTATCCATTGCGTTTAAAATAAATTGCATGTATTCTCAGCCCAAAAATATATATTGCAAAAGCAATTAAAAAAAAGATCAATGAAACTCACGCATATAAATATTGTATATCGGTTAATAAAGCATTTGCATGTATTCTCAGCCCAAAAATATTTAAAGTATTTAAAAAGGGATACTATAAACTCACACATATAAATCTAGTATTTTCAGTATTTATAAACAGTCGCATGTATTCTCAGCCCAAAAATATATTGAGTAAAAGGGATCATATGAAACTCACTGTTTAATATTGATATACAATATTGTAGAAAAGCACGTAGACGCATCAGAGATGATAAACACGAGGTTTGATTCACAAAAATACCCTCGAACATTACCCATAATTTCCTTGGCAATAACCCATATTTTCCTTAGCTCTAGCTCGCTTGGAAACACGTTTTGAAAATTACTTGGACAGCACTCCGTCGTAATATTTTATGTACATTATTATTTTTGTATCGCAAAAATAATAACACTAATAATAAAAAATAATAAGATTAATAATAATCTTATTAATAATAATAATAATAATAATAATAATAATAATAATAATAATAATAATAATAATAATAATAATAATAATAATAAATAATAATATTACGGAGTATATCTATATTTGTGTATGTGTGTGATTATCTCGAGCCAAAACTGCAATTTATAGCAATCATACCTGAAAAAGTACCCCATGCGATCGCATGGGATTTGTGCTTCAAGGCCATGCGATCGCATGGAACCCTGGGACAGCTCACAAATTTTTAACTTCTTGTTTGTCGACATAATTTTATATTATATATAATATATTTAATTTATATAATTAATTATATATTATATTAAATTCACATGCATAGTTGACTTGTAATTTTTGTTCTGATAAGTCGTATGTCATCACTCGACTTATGTCCCGGTTCCGGTTTTTCGAACGCCCTTTCGTACGCTGAGAAAACTAGTACTTTTCGTTTCGTGACTCGTACCTTTGTCAAAATATAAACTTAAATTATCCCTAAATTATATCACTCAAAGTGTATTTTAAACTTTCGAGTGTTTTGGTCATCTACTTTTATAAATTATTACTGTAGCAAGCCAATTTTTACTGTAGCAATTCACTGTAGCAAAGTCAATTTCACTGTAGCAAATAGTGATTTTTACAAACACTGTAGCATTTTGGGTACTGTAGCAATTTGAAAATACTGTAGCAAATTAGTGTTTTACTGGTTCATCTTAAACGCTTTAGTTAACTTATCTGAATATCAATTGAATCAATAAACGAATGTTACTATCGTTTACTAAATAACTTTAAATCATATATATTCAATTAGATATATAAACCAATAAGTTTAATGTACGGTATCATGCAATTAAAACATTGTTACCTTTTCAAGTTATAGTATATATGTATATATTTACATATAATTGTTCGCGAATCGTCGAAAACAATCGAAGGGTTTTTAAATATATAAAAGTAGTTCAAAAATTTTGAGATTCAGTTTTACAGACTTTGCTTATCGTGTCGGAACTGTTAATCATACAAAGATTAAGTTTAAATTTGGTCAGAAATTTCCGGGTCATCACAGTACCTACCCGTTAAAGAAATTTCGTCCTGAAATTTGAGTGAGGTCGTCATGGCTAACAATAAAAATGTTTTCATGACGAATATGAGTCGATAACTAAAGTTTTATCACGGTTGAATAATATAGATACAACAATCCAATTACTAGAAGTGTATGAGAGAAGTTATCGTAATCAAGTGAAATGGAGAATAGAGATGCGTCTTACTCTTGATGTAGTAACAATTGATTTCCGGATTTTAAGGAATAGAAAATCTTCATAATCTAAATAAGATTTAATTCTTCAGAATTTGCGGAAATTAGGATTTTCTTCGATTAAATGCGTAATATGCCTCTATTGCTGCGTCCGATATTTTGCTATAAATTGACCTCTTCCGTTTCATTTATTTTCAACACTCCTATAATATTCTTTCTTATTTCATACATCCCAATAGATTGTGAAAATGCTTAATCCAGTTCTGATTCTTGATATTTTCCTGGCTATCGTATCCTTCATTCTTCTTTTTCATCTGCCACCAGAGGAAGTTATTTTCTTCTACTATTACCTTGGGGTTATAGTGTTTTTCATTCTCCCTTGTCTTTATATTGCTATACGCATTGATATACACGGTTTGTAATTTCGGGGTTGTTATCGGGCTTTATATTCTCCATTATATTTCGGAGCTTCATGCTTTCGTTTTCTCTTCCCGACCTTAAGTTAAGCGAATAATGGTCTAGAATTCGTAGCTATTCATTTCGGAATGAACATAGTTAATGTTCTAAGAAAGAAATTGTAATGGCACGATATTGATTTGTCAAATTATTAGAATATCTGGAAAAGACCGAATCATCAAGAAAAATATTTTCTTGATATGTTTAGAGGTTAAATAGAATGAAAGAGTTATGTAACATGGTTCATGATGAGGGTATGATCTGAGAACCTTTATCACGTTCCATTAGAAACTCAGCATGACTTACTGTAATATAATCACGTTGATCAAGTGTCATTATATTATACTAACTCATGCTTCAGCTCCCAACACCACTTTCAAAATATTCATATTTTAAACTTGAAAGTTTCAGAATTTAGAAACTAAAATAGTTTCTTTTATGATATAACACAGATATCGCAAGGAGAAAATTGATTTCCGATACGAATGATTATGAAATTATCTCCAGAAATATGGAGGATATTTATAATGAAAGATTCGATGATATATTAGAATTTCTAATGTCAGAGGATGATGAAGAATATTGTCCGCAAGGGTTTAGATTCAGAAGCAAGGTATTTGTTAATGGCTTCAGCAGATACTGAATCATTTGGATTCTTTGAAGGCAGATTTCATCCTTGTGATTTATTCACAGCCTCTTTCATACTTTGCTCAATCCGTTTTCCAGTTCCAAACTTTCTCTTTTTCTGAGCTTTGCCAGCACACTATCCTTTATCATCAAACTTTTTACTGTTAAGGTCGTTTATAGTTTTTGCTGCTTCATCAGCATTTTTTCAAGATTTCGAGAACTAGTTCGTAGTTTAAGGTGTTTTTCAGAAACTTCACATTCGAAATCTGTAAGTCTAGAAGATAGATGTTATCTATATATAACTGTTGTCGTAGAAAATGCTGCGAGATTCAAAATACTGATTGCTAATTCCCGATAGTTGGTATGGCAATCACCGTTGCAAGATGTGGATGAGTACATGATACAGTTTCAATGAGTATAAGGATTTTTCGGAAGGTCAAAGATCAATGAAGTTGTTGGTAAATTTACTGCTAATGTGGTGGAACATGAAAGGTTCTCTAGTAACGAAAACGTATATACCAAAATTACAAGTCTGAAAGGTCGTCGTTGACTGGTTGAATGGTTGATAATACTGGATACTTTGAAAAGGAATTACAAGGTTATTTTTGGTAAAAACAATACCAAAGGATCTTTCACAGTTTTGAAGTCAAAGTATAGCTTTGAAAGATGTAGAGATCTAAGAATGATTTCACCGGTTCAGAGTTATGACTCGGATTCTGATCCGTCAATATCAGAATATGTAATTGAATTTGTATGAAAACGATTGTATATCGCTGTGAGCATAGTTAATAATTTTTGAATCAAAGTTGAAGAATGTACAATATAATATATTAATTCTGAACTTATATATTTCCCGAGTATTACCTACCCGTTAAAGATTTCACAATTAATACTTTGTACAAAAGAATTTTTATTACCGTTTTTATGAAAATATATGTATGTATATTTTCTTCATATGTAATACAGATTTAATGAGTTAATATCATATTAAGCTCATTTATATTTCGGCTTGAATTAGAAATGAATAATCTCTAAAATATTAAAGATTACATAATCTTTGCGGAGTATTTCGCTAATGAAATCAATACTTCATTATTTATTCTTATTGATATTTCCTCAGTGAATCATGTTGGTGCTTATGGAACTCTTGCTAACTTCGCAAGGTAAAAATGATGTTTTCTAGAAAGTTTCGAGTATATCGAAATTGAAAATGTAAAATCAATTATGTAATTGATTAATACACTTGGTTTATTATGAAATAGAATTCATTGGGTTGAAACAGAGATTGTATTTAACAAAGGTTAAGTTGTTAAGGAAGGATGTACATCATTGCATATTAGTAATATGAACTAACCGAATAGTACCTACCAGTTAAGATTCACACGTAATAGCTTAGTACGAAAAGATTTATTTTGATTTAAAAATTCATATATATTAAATATACATAAAATTTCTTCAGGGAAATGAGTTAATACTTCATCGGTTATTGTTGCTGGTATTTCTTGGTAACTACGGTGCGTATGACTGATAAGGCTAAAAAGGAACATATATTTCATAGCATTATCCCCCAAGAAAGACAGGATTTTAGTTGTAATTGTTCCATATTCAAGTAATATTCGTTTATATTTAATAAGTGCGAAGACAAAAGGCGAAAACGAAGAATTGAAGACGGAAAGGTCCAAAATGCTCAAATGTACAAGATACAATTAAAGTGGTTCAAATTATTGATGAAGAACGTCTAAAAATGACAAGAGTACAAGTTGCGGAACGCAAAGTACACGATATAAAATAATACGCGAAGACGTCCGAAAATCCGGAACCGGGACCCGAGCCAAGAAGAAACGCCCGACGCAACGGACCAAAAATATCTAGTCTACTATGCACAAGAATAAAATATAATATATAAATAATTATATTAATTATTTATATATTTATATTTATTTTAAATTATGTCGACAAACAAGAAAACAAAAATGATTGAGCTGGATTCTGATGGCCATGCGACTCGCATGGATTTATGCCTATTTCCCATGCGAGTTGCATGAGGATCAGAATCAGGCCTGATCTATAAATTTGCCAGTTTTCGTTCGTTTTAAAAAGACACCACACACAAACACATAATAATAATACTCTGTAATAAATAAATATATATATAATATATATAGTATAGTGTAGTTTTATATTAGATTAGTTCGGGTTATGTAAAGGTTATTTTACGGGTTTTAAAGTCGGAGCTCTGTCCGTGTAACACTACGCGATAAATAATCAATGTAAGCTATGTTCTTCTTTTTAAATTAATGTCTCGTACTTAAGTTGTTATTATGCTTATTTGAACCGAAGTAATCATGATGTTGGGCTAAAATACTAAAATTGGGTAATTGGGCTTTGTACCATAATTGGGGTTTGGACAAAAGAACGACACTTGTGGAAATTAGACTATGGGCTATTAATGGGCTTTATATTTGTTTAACTAAATGATAGTTTGTTAATGTTAATATAAAGATTTACAATTGGGCGTCCCTATAAATTACCATATACACTCGATCGGACACGATGGGCGGGGTATTTATATGTACGAATAATCGTTCATTTAACCGGACACGGGAATGGATTAATAGCCACTAGAATAATTAAAACAGGGGTGAAATTACATTCAAGGGTAATTGGTGTAATTGTTAACAAAGTAGTAAAACCTTGGTTTACACGCAGTCGATAACCTGGTGTATTCATTAAACAAAGTATTAAAACCTTGTTACAATTCGAATCCCCAATTAGTTGGAATATTTAACTTCGGGTATAATAATAATTTGACGAGGACACTCGCACTTTATATTTATGACTGATGGACTGTTATGGACAAAAACCAGACGGACAGATTAAATAATCCAGGACAAAGGACAATTAACCCATGGGCATAAAATTAAAATCGATACGCCAATATCATGATTATGGAAGTTTAAATAACCATAATAATTATTTTATTTTATTTATTTTACGCACTTTAATTTTTGTCATTTATATTTTTGCATTAGACTTTAATTGTGACTTTAAGATATAAAATCGACAAACCGGTCATTAAACGGTAAAACCCCCACTTTTATATATTATTATATATATATTTATATATTTTTGTACAAATATAATTATATAAAAATAAGTGTTTCATAAGCCCGTCTCCCTGTGGAACGAACCGGACTTACTAAAAACTATACTACTCCGCGACTAGGTACACTACCTATTGTGTTGTAGCAAGGTTTTGGTATATCCATTTTGTAAATATTTAATTAAAACTTGTTAAATTTTGTAGCATTCTGTATTAAAAATATACACTATTTCGTAACCTCACGCTACATCACCAAGTTTTTGGCGCCGCTGCCGGGGAACCGGCAAAACATTATTTATGATTTTTAGAAAAACAATATAAAATTAAAAAAAAAAAAAAAATAATATAAAATCTATTAAAACCGAAAAAAAATATATATTAAAATCTATTTTTAAGTTTTTATTATTTATAAAATTATTAAGTCTTTTTATTTTATTTTAGTTTTTAAAAATTAAGTTTTTATTTAAATTATATGTTTATAAATATCTTATTTTTTAAAACAGAAAATAAAATAAATATAAATATAATACAAACTGAACCTGTCATTTGACCCCCCTCATTTGAACCGGCTCTGGAGGTCATGCGACTCGCATGACCCTTAGCCTGAACCCCATGCGAGTCGCATGAGGGGTCTGACAGGGCCACATACAACCCTACTTTTGCATTAAATACGGTATATTATTTAATTTTATTATATTTAACCCTAGTTAGTTTATTTGTTTAATATAATTAGTTTTTAGTTTTATTTGTATTTTACTTTTAATTAGTTTTATTAATATATAAATTGATATCTTTAATAAATAATAATATAAAAATTATATTTTTATAAAAATTGTACTTTTTACCATTTTTTTTATATATTTTTATATTTTGTATCTTTTTATCGTTTTAGCGTAATTTGTGTATTTTTATTCGTTCGTGCTTAGTTTTAAGTCTAGTTTTTGTCGTAGTTTTAATTTTTATTTCTAGAATTTTTAGGCTTTGCCGTAAAATCCCTTAAGTGCTTATTCCTTAGACTAAGATTTAGGTGCTTTAGAATTTTGCGACGCCGTGTTTCGACGTTTTTCTTTCTTATTTTTATTTTTCGACGTTTTTCGACGCGCAATCTATTTCTTTCTTATTTCTCGACGCTCTAGTTTTTAGGACCTAGAATTTTCTCTACTTCTTATCTAATTCTCAAAACGGAAAGAAAAATTATTTAAGCGGTTAAATTAATGGACGTTGACATTTTTCTGGTTCGTAGTAATAGTTGGATTTGTTAGTGGCTAGTTGTGGGCTTCCGATTTAAAGGGTCCTGGCTACCTGCTGCATCTTTTGGCTATTCGAAACGTGGGCAAAAGCAGAAAAGTCTATTAATTGGATAACTTATATAAGTTTTTCTAAATTTTATAACTAATAGGATAATTCGTGATTGTACCACATTGTAGCTAAAATTTGGCCATCGCAATAAAATGGAAAATTTTGAAAGCAAGGCCTTGGAAACTCTTTTTGAACTCCAAAATCAATTAAATCAATACTCTCAACCGAGTGTTGATGACAATTCATTCAGTCAATCTTGGATCGCGAACGATGAAACAATAACTGGTTGTGAAATCTGTGGAGATTATCACTCAACATGGGAATGTTACTATTACGTTCCTATGGAAAATTACGCACCCACAGAACCTGCATGGAACGATTATGAAGAACGCAATTCAAACTGGGATTATTCCCAAGAATATATCCAAACTCAACAACCAGAAGACGAGGAAAATTACGTGTCCGAAAATTCTTTAGACAATATGAAAATCAAACTCGAAGAACTTGATGCTCAAAAGGAACAAATGAGAGAGTTTGTAAACCGGCAAGCTGAAACTCTATCAGATTACACACCTGTTGATCTGAGGAGTCGTGTGCAAGAAAATCTCAAATCAACGAATTTTGATGAATTCGAGAGCTCCGAAATCACCAACTCTCCCGATGATAATTCTTATTCAGCCTTACCAATTTCACAACATATCGACACATTAGCCTCTACCGACGAAGAAGATGTAAGGGTAACAAATTGGTACTCTTGGGAAAACGATAACGTTGAAAATTTTACCCCCGAGACCAAAACGAAATTCACCATTCCACAACCTTCCAACCCAATATTCTCAATAGACGAGTTATCTACCCAAGATGAACTACGAGCTGTAATAGATAATGACACTTCGGATATCACCCAATTGGGTAATAGAGGTGAAAACTTTGATCCCGAGAATAAAAGGAAGAAAATATTAGGAATTGTCCGCCCTATAGAATGTATGTCGGTGTATATCGATCCATTTGACCAAGAAACAGAAAAGAGACATATCCATTTACTAAAAGCTACACTTAAAAAAGAATTAAGTAGTGACGTTCGGGTGAGTCTAAACTTTAAACCCATTGATATATTATACACCACCCGAGATATAAATAACTGGCTCACTATTTTAATTCGTGGAACTTATTCCACCGACTTCACATATCGTCAGCTAAAGTGTAGGGAAGTCTAACCCCACTTAACGTTAAATTAGGGGTTCGGGTTAGTGCATAACTCGTTAATAAACATGCATGATAAGTTAGGGTAAAATACGCATTTTCAAAAATTAGCAAACAGTTCAGAAAAGCAACCATTTTTGAAGAAAAACATGTGTGATAATACAAGAAGGAATGAACGATGAGGCGCGCCATCTATCATTCGTCGAGCTTTGTAAGTACAAACTAGGTATTCTTAATCACTTTTCTACACTAATCACCCTCATGAATTTATAATTAGAGTCTGATTTCATGCAAATGAGGGCATTGCATGATCTCAAGTGTGGGGAAGGGTTATAAATTCTCTCGGGTTTACACTTGGTTTATTTGCCAAATTTTGTGAAAATTTGAAAAAAAAAAATTTCAACTAAATGAATTTAAAATCATGTTTATACATATTTATGAACGATGAAAACTAGGTGTTAATACCGAAATTATCATTACCTTAAAAAGGACATAAATTGAGAAACAACCCAAAACGCTTGAATTCATTTAAGAATGGAATAGAAGAGAATAAAAAGGCAAAGAAATAAACTAAGTGTGGGAAGAATGTACCAAGTTATTCAATTAAAAATTATCTATCACATGTTTCTGTAAAGTTATTGCAGGTGCTTTTGTTTTGAACTAAATTAATAGTTTTACCCGGTTTATTGTGATACTTTTGAAAGAAAGATGGATCTACACGATGAATCAATTCCATCATTAGAAGGAAGTAAAGTCTTCCGAAAAAGACACGCGCTTCTTGATTTAGGTCATGAAGTTGTCGTCCAGACCAGCTGTAGGTTGACGAAAAATCTAGAAAAGTCATTTCTAAAATCAGCAGGAAATCCACGGACCTCAGCATCAAACAGGGTCGCCAAGTGGTCAGATTTATCCTAACCATGAGAAGGATTTATCTCGTACAATGGGGAGGCACCGTGCAAATTAGCTTGATAAGACTAATGAATCAGATCCCCAGAAAGGATAATCTCCTTAAAAGATTAAAAATCAGCTTTTAAGCCTGATATTACTCAATCCTTGAGATTGACCTTAAAGATTGAGAATTACAAACTCATGGAATTCGATGATATCTAAACTCGAGCTTGAACGAGAAAATATTTTGATCAAAAATACAAACCGATTTGTTTTCTGAAAACCCATTTTCAATGCGTTCATTACCATTGAACGTAAAATCCTAGGAATTCACCTAGAATTCATTAGGTCACCGGAACCAAATCGGGTGTCAACCGTAAGAACGGTGGTTGCATAGCATGGTCAGAGACAGGACCTTGTGCCAGACCGAAAAATCATAGGATGATCTTTACTATTGCTCCTACCAAGGATAGTTCTAGCATCCGACACGTTTTTAGACCATGAACAAATGCATGTCATTAGACATTGCCTTAACAGTTTCTTGTTCATCGCTTTCCTTTACAACCGGACGGTAGTTTACCGAAAGGTAATATACGGAACAAGTAAACTGGATGTGTGCTTTCCGATACCAGGATAGCAGTGGATTACACGAACCTAAAAGTTTTAAGCCAAAATATTGATCCACAAATATATTTTGCAACACCAAAGAATGGATTAAATCAGAAAACTTGTCTAGGGTAAAATCTAGCTTGAATTTTCAAAAGATCAAATGTTTTCATAAAGATCCAATTTCCTTAAAGATCTACATTTTTATAGTCATGTGGGACTGTAAACCGCCTTTCAAATGTGCACTTTGCTTTGGAAACCGAAAGTAAATCGGCTATTTGATTGTAAGTGTCGTTGACCTAAACCCAAGGCAACTGTGGATGACACACCCACCTTTAACCATGGTTCTATCATTACTATCATTGTTTATACCGCTCTATCAAAATCACTGATGTACAAAGTGTGAAGAATAAAGAAGTGATTCGTGTGATGTATTATATTATTTCAAGACTGTATTGCTTGAGGACAAGCAACGTTCAAGTGTGGGGATATTGATAAGGCTAAAAAGGAACATATATTTCATAGCATTATCCCCCAAGAAAGACAGGATTTTAGTTGTAATTGTTCCATATTCAAGTAATATTCGTTTATATTTAATAAGTGCGAAGACAAAAGGCGAAAACGAAGAATTGAAGACGGAAAGGTCCAAAATGCTCAAATGTACAAGATACAATTAAAGTGGTTCAAATTATTGATGAAGAACGTCTAAAAATGACAAGAGTACAAGTTACGGAACGCAAAGTACACGATATAAAATAATACGCGAAGACGTCCGAAAATCCGGAACCGGGACCCGAGCCAAGAAGAAACGCCCGACGCAACGGACCAAAAATATCTAGTCTACTATGCACAAGAATAAAATATAATATATAAATAATTATATTAATTATTTATATATTTATATTTATTTTAAATTATGTCGACAAACAAGAAAACAAAAATGATTGAGCTGGATTCTGATGGCCATGCGACTCGCATGGATTTATGCCTATTTCCCATGCGAGTCGCATGAGGATCAGAATCAGGCCTGATCTATAAATTTGCCAGTTTTCGTTCGTTTTAAAAAGACACCACACACAAACACATAATAATAATACTCTGTAATAAATAAATATATATATAATATATATAGTATAGTGTAGTTTTATATTAGATTAGTTCGGGTTATGTAAAGGTTATTTTACGGGTTTTAAAGTCGGAGCTCTGTCCGTGTAACACTACGCGATAAATAATCAATGTAAGCTATGTTCTTCTTTTTAAATTAATGTCTCGTACTTAAGTTGTTATTATGCTTATTTGAACCGAAGTAATCATGATGTTGGGCTAAAATACTAAAATTGGGTAATTGGGCTTTGTACCATAATTGGGGTTTGGACAAAAGAACGACACTTGTGGAAATTAGACTATGGGCTATTAATGGGCTTTATATTTGTTTAACTAAATGATAGTTTGTTAATGTTAATATAAAGATTTACAATTGGGCGTCCCTATAAATTACCATATACACTCGATCGGACACGATGGGCGGGGTATTTATATGTACGAATAATCGTTCATTTAACCGGACACGGGAATGGATTAATAGCCACTAGAATAATTAAAACAGGGGTGAAATTACATTCAAGGGTAATTGGTGTAATTGTTAACAAAGTAGTAAAACCTTGGTTTACACGCAGTCGATAACCTGGTGTATTCATTAAACAAAGTATTAAAACCTTGTTACAATTCGAATCCCCAATTAGTTGGAATATTTAACTTCGGGTATAATAATAATTTGACGAGGACACTCGCACTTTATATTTATGACTGATGGACTGTTATGGACAAAAACCAGACGGACAGATTAAATAATCCAGGACAAAGGACAATTAACCCATGGGCATAAAATTAAAATCGATACGCCAATATCATGATTATGGAAGTTTAAATAACCATAATAATTATTTTATTTTATTTATTTTACGCACTTTAATTTTTGTCATTTATATTTTTGCATTAGACTTTAATTGTGACTTTAAGATATAAAATCGACAAACCGGTCATTAAACGGTAAAACCCCCACTTTTATATATTATTATATATATATTTATATATTTTTGTACAAATATAATTATATAAAAATAAGTGTTTCATAAGCCCGTCTCCCTGTGGAACGAACCGGACTTACTAAAAACTATACTACTCCGCGACTAGGTACACTGCCTATTGTGTTGTAGCAAGGTTTTGGTATATCCATTTTGTAAATATTTAATTAAAACTTGTTAAATTTTGTAGCATTCTGTATTAAAAATATACACTATTTCGTAACCTCACGCTACATCACCAATGACGTTGATGTTCAAGGTACATATTGTGATGTTGAGGCTTGTGGTGTAGATGTTGTTGGTGGTGGTAATGGTACTATTGGTGTTGTTGTCAGTGGTACTGTTAATGCCGGTGATGCTGCTGGCTCTTATAACCTTTGCACCATATTCTCCAAAGCCACTACCCGAGCGTGAAGCTCGTTGACTTCTTCTACTACACCGGGATGATTGGCAGTTCGGACGAGCGGATGAATAAGATCCAGAATTTGAGAGAGTATATGATCATGACGAGATATTCTGGAGATGAGAGAGAAAATGGTATTACGAACAGGTTCGCCAGTAAGTGCTTCAGGTTCTTCGCCAAGAGGGCAATGTGGTGGATGGAAGGGATCGCCTTTTTCTTGTCTCCAATGACTAAGTAAGCTATGAACCCATCCCCAATTCATCCAGAATAGATGATGGCTAATTGGTTGATCCATTCCGGTTACACTGTCTTCGGAGTTCAGGTGAATATCCATATCGGAATAGCTGTCAGAATTTAAGGAATTTGAACTAGATACGTGATCTATCTTGTATAATCAGGGAATTGATTTTTGATATAAGATAGATTATAGAATTTAGATTGGTACTCCTCAATACATAATTTACATATGTATATATAATACCAAAATCCCGTAAATTACGGAGAAATTTTCGGAAGATGTCAGGAAAAGTTTACAGTAACAGATATGCTAAGATATGAATTTTGTCGGTACACAATCTATGCAGTAAATTCAGTAAGACGTGTCTAGACTTAGTAATGATAAGCAAGTAATTTTCGACGATAAATGGTAAGCAAAACTTGGTAAAAACATATACGGTCATAGTCCAGACTCACTAATGCATCCTAACAATAACCAGTTAGACACACTCATGCAAGACCTGGTTCACTAGGACCAACGCTCTGATACCAACTGTGACGATCGCTCCAAATCCATATGGACGAACACGTCATTCATTGATTTCATTGCGAGGTATTTGACCTCTATATGATACGTTTTGTAAACATTGCATTCTTTTGAAAATGCACACCATAAATGAATATTTAAATCAAAGGTTTTCGACATCTGATGATTTTTACATATAGACAATCACCATAAATAATATTTTACAACAGTACTTCCGTTGACAATGCAGTCAAAATAAGATACATGGTGATGATTTGGTGAATGCAATGTTTCCTTGAAAAATATGTCATGTAAGACTCCATGCACATAGCTTGTCTAACATCTAAGCAAACAGCGGAAGACTTCTAGGAAACCTGAGAATAAACATGCTAACAAGTGTCAACACAAAGGTTGGTGAGTTCATAGTTTTAATATTACACATAATCCGTATATCAATGTGGATTACAAAAGTCCAGTTATATCATTCAAAACGTTTATCAATATGTTTTAAATAAAAGGTGGACCACAAGATTTCAGTTGTTTCATCCAGAAACGTTTATCAAAATATTCTACAAAATTGAGCACCCTGGTAACTAAACCTAACGTATATATAATTTGTACCCTTTGTATAATCATCTTAATAATACACGCCAACCAACGTGTACGCTTCTCAAATAGCATACGTCCGTTAAAAGGCTAGCACTCTAGCTCGGACAGGGATATCAAGCCCTATGGATCCATATACTACTACTCGCGCCCACCAGTTCTTATAACTGGCAGTTAACAGTTACCAAAGCTAAGGGATTTTCGGTTCAAACTCAGTGTAGAATTTAATATGTACTTGTATCCATTGCGTTTAAAATAAATTGCATGTATTCTCAGCCCAAAAATATATATTGCAAAAGCAATTAAAAAAAAGATCAATGAAACTCACGCATATAAATATTGTATATCGGTTAATAAAGCATTTGCATGTATTCTCAGCCCAAAAATATTTAAAGTATTTAAAAAGGGATACTATAAACTCACACATATAAATCTAGTATTTTCAGTATTTATAAACAGTCGCATGTATTCTCAGCCCAAAAATATATTGAGTAAAAGGGATCATATGAAACTCACTGTTTAATATTGATATACAATATTGTAGAAAAGCACGTAGACGCATCAGAGATGATAAACACGAGGTTTGATTCACAAAATTACCCTCGAACATTACCCATAATTTCCTTGGCAATAACCCATATTTTCCTTAGCTCTAGCTCGCTTGGAAACACGTTTTGAAAATTACTTGGACAGCACTCCGTCGTAATATTTTATGTACATTATTATTTTTGTATCGCAAAAATAATAACACTAATAATAAAAAATAATAAGATTAATAATAATCTTATTATTAATAATAATAATAATAATAATAATAATAATAATAATAATAATAATAAATAATATTACGGAGTATATCTATATTTGTGTATGTGTGTGATTATCTCGAGCCAAAAACTGCAATTTATAGCAATCATACCTGAAAAAGTACCCCATGCGATCGCATGGGATTTGTGCTTCAAGGCCATGCGATCGCATGGAACCCTGGGACAGCTCACAAATTTTTAACTTCTTGTTTGTCGACATAATTTTATATTATATATAATATATTTAATTTATATAATTAATTATATATTATATTAAATTCACATGCATAGTTGACTTGTAATTTTTGTTCTGATAAGTCGTATGTCATCACTCGACTTATGTCCCGGTTCCGGTTTTTCGAACGCCCTTTCGTACGCTGAGAAAACTAGTACTTTTCGTTTCGTGACTCGTACCTTTGTCAAAATATAAACTTAAATTATCCCTAAATTATATCACTCAAAGTGTATCTTAAACTTTCGAGTGTTTTGGTCATCTACTTTTATAAATTATTACTGTAGCAAGTCAATTTTTACTGTAGCAATTCACTGTAGCAAAGTCAATTTCACTGTAGCAAATAGTGATTTTTACAAACACTGTAGCATTTTGGGTACTGTAGCAATTTGAAAATACTGTAGCAAATTAGTGTTTTACTGGTTCATCTTAAACGCTTTAGTTAACTTATCTGAATATCAATTGAATCAATAAACGAATGTTACTATCGTTTACTAAATAACTTTAAATCATATATATTCAATTAGATATATAAACCAATAAGTTTAATGTACGGTATCATGCAATTAAAACATTGTTACCTTTTCAAGTTATAGTATATATGTATCTATTTACATATAATTGTTCGCGAATCGTCGAAAACAATCGAAGGGTTTTTAAATATATAAAAGTAGTTCAAAAATTTTGAGATTCAGTTTTACAGACTTTGCTTATCGTGTCGGAACTGTTAATCATACAAAGATTAAGTTTAAATTTAGTCAGAAATTTCCGGGTCATCACAGTGTGCCTTATGAGCTCACCATGCTACTAGAGTTTTTGAGTACGTGTCTGCTAGAAAGAATGATATCGACTCCATTGTTCTACTTATGCACAATTGTAAATTAAGAGAATGGCAAGGTAAGACCATAAAAATAACCACACCAACAGTCTATATGGTTGATTATGTTTAAAATTGTAGACAAATACCATTTAAGTAGTGACTATTTACTGTATGCCACTTATTATTTACTGTATGCCACTTATTAGGTGTTCCACAAGTGCGTAACCAGCTCTGGGGTTGCCGTGTGTATATTAACGATGATATACCTGCTATCAACCGCTTTAAGGTTGAGTAAGTTATAGCATCTATGTATTACCACTACAAAAAAATAGTGAGTTCAACATGTTGAAGTAAATGGTATATCATCATGCTTTTGTGTAAAACTGTAGGATTGTAACTGAAGAGGGAGTTAACTTACAATCTACTCTTGGTGATATTCAAACCCAAACCTTACTCGAAACGGCAATTGAAAACTTCAACAAGCCTGAGGCAAAAACCTGTCAGGAGGTTGGATATGTTCATGAGGTTAGTTGTATTTATGAATATTAAAAAAAAACTCATTGTAGCATACAATATAATCGTATATGCTCACATGTAAATTTGTCGTTGCATTAAATGTAGGTGACTACCTGTGTAGTGAGGGGTCGAGTATCAAAGTTTTGTGATGAAGAAGCTTGGTACACGTACGCTTGCAACATGTGTCATAAAAAAGTCGAAGCAATTTGGTGTGTTGACACAACTTCAACTAAATATAATTGTGTGAATTGTGGCGATGTGAAAGATGTTTCTCCAAGGTATTAGAAAATTTATTAAATAATCAGCTACATTATGCATATGAAAGAATTGTAATACATGTTTAGACCATTTTGCTGACTACGAAAATATGTTTCAACACTCTTGGAATTTAGCAAACTAATATATTCTATCATTACAAAATCAGAATTACTATTGAAGTTGAAGACACATCTGAATCATGTTCATTGGTGGTATTTGATACACAATTGTCGAAAATGATGAAGAAAAGTGTGAATTGGCTGAAAATGTTAGCTGAATGTGTGAGTATCTCCTGTTTAACACACTTTCGATGAACTTATATTGTACTGGGCTAATAATCTCATATTTCACTAGCTGAAATTGTTTCCTATAATAAAAAATATAATATGTGAACTTCAATTATATCATTTCTTGAATAACATAAGATAAATATTCATTTAATGTCATTGTATCCTTCAAACATGTAGTTGATGCGCATGTTATTCCTAACGAGCTAAAGGAATTACTGTACAAGCCCTTCGTGCGGATGATACGAATCACTGACTTGAATCTAAAATACAATTATCCGGGCTATACGGTTGATAATGTAACTGATGATATGGAAGTCTTTGAAGCTATTGATACTAAGTTGAAATCTGGATCTGGTGTGCACACCAATGCTTCTACTTCAGCTGATATCATACCTTTTAAGGTATGTGCAATTAAAAGTTATGTAGGTTACATTCACATTACCATACAATATAATATGATCACATATCATTAAACACACATACAATGTATAATTTTTGTAACCTCATTCATGCTAGACACCTGCTGATGTCAAAATTACACAATATGCTGAATTGGACGTCAATCAATTTACCAAGCGTAAACCAAAAACTTGCAAAGAATTGAACGAGATGGATGAGGTACTAATGAACGTAATTGTGTAAAAAAAAATAGTACTTTTTCATCATTATGTACAAATTGATTTAGTAAATTTTACCTTTCAATTAGGTAAACAAATGTGTTTTGAGAGGTAAAATTAGTGGGGTTGCTACTGAGGATGGGTGGATTTCCTTCACTTACCGAAAGTGCAAGACAATGGCTGGACCAAAGTACGGTCATATGACTGTAGCTGCTGGATTTGAATGTAGCGCATGTGGTGTTGTTACGGACGTTGTTCGAAAGTAAGGAATTGTCTGTTTTTTAAGTTAAATTATATATATTAGTTGACTCATAACCTTACTAAATGTTAAATGACAATAATTTTAAGCACAATTTGCAGTAACATTACTGATTATTAAAATCCTCTTTTTATCGTAAAAAAAAGAATTCGCACAACTCTTGAAATTGAGGATGAGACTGGTCGCTGTACCTTAGTGCTATTTGATGATTCACTAGCAACCTTGCTGAAACTAACTGTTGAACAGCTATAAGATTTGGCTGAAAATGTAAGCATACGTATTCCTTAATGTCACTCAAATCTATTAAGACCACTCCCTATGGTCAATTACCCGTTAGTTACCCGCTAGTTACCCGTCATTACCCGTAATGAACCATAGGCACGGAGTAGTTACCCGCTTTAGTTATCCGTCTTCTCCATAGATTTGGCGAATGCTATAAAGTAAAAGTGGGTCCCATTGCTGAAAAGTGCATGTTTTAATTACACATACTTCTTGCTTGAATCAATTTCCAAATGGCTATATGCCAAATACAGTACTCGAACCAATTTCCAAAGTGCATGTTTTATTAATATTTTTATGTCATTTAGAATTTAAAATAAATATAAAAAGAAATAAATTAATGACGTGGCAGTTAAGAGGAAGATGTTTTAGTCATGATAGACAGTGTTTAGTTATAGGATTTTATGGGTTAGTTATAGGATTTGGGCGCTGATGTGGCGCTGATGTGGCATGTTAAGAGGATGAATAGTTTAGTTACGATAGGGAGTGGCCTAAATGAGTTTTTTCGAAATACCCCACATCCAAATACATACATCTTTATATATTTATTTTATGTTTTTCAGGCAGTGGATCCTACCACTGTACCAGATGAGCTTAAGGCAGTTTTGGGGAAGCAGTATGTCTTTTCGGTCCGTGTTACTGACTGCAACATCCAATTGAACTATCGTGGTTATACTGTGTTAAATTTATCAGACTCTGAAGAGGTTTGGAAGGCAGTTGATCAAAAATTCAAGAAAAAATGGGAACTATCTGATTCTGCAAACAGTTCACCAACACAGCAGGTCTGTATCACCTTATAAAGATAGACTTAAATGTGTGCAATGGCAAAATATTTAACCGTTAACTTAATTATGCAACAGGAAATTGCATTGAAAACTCCAAGCACAAGTGGTTTAACCAAACGGAAGACTGAGCATGGGCAAGATGATGATGAAGGTGATACCCCAACTGGTGATAGCATCATATATTACTATATTATTAATATTATATATGATCCATTGAGGATTTTTTTTTTTTTGAGTGATTCATTGTTTTATATATAATGCATTGATTTATATACAATGGAAATGTTGTTCAAAATACAAAGTATCCACGAAATCATACCAAACACAAATGTATATAACTACATACACATGTATTATTAAAAATATTATTAAAGTCAAAATTCTTATAAAAAACCCGCGAAGCCGCGGGTATTTCACTAGTTTTAATTATTGTGTAGTATTATTTGATTAACAATTCATGAGTAATAATTTATCATCCTACTATTTTTAACCAATTATACTAAAAAAAAAAAAATTTTAAATGGTTTTTTTAGAGTAATTACAGAAATGGTTTTTCAAATTTTTTTTTTATAGAAATAGGTAAACCGGTGTTTAAATGGTCGATTTGTCAGTGTAGGGCCAAACCGGCATTTCATTTGCCGGTTTGGGTCCTCGTAAACCCTAACCGTATATATACGTTATACGTTGTACATTTCTGACTGATACTGATGTTTACTGCAAACTGGCAATTCATTTGCCGGTTTGGACTCTGATATTTCACTGTTTTTCCAGTTTTTTCAGTGTATTATTACTGTATATTTCAGTGTATTATTACTACAAAGCTGCAATCTATCATGTCATTGTTTGAGTTTGCATTTGAATTTGCCAGCCAAAATTTTTATTTATAGAGTTATGATTGAAATCAATAAATCTCAATTCCATAGTGATTACATGTTGTTCTTTAATCACTAAAATACCTCATATTACTAAAAACACTAAAACACCATTATATTCATCAAATACAATGGCCGAATTTACTGGTTTTGTAGTTCACTTTATTTGGGGTGGTAGAATTACATTTCAAAATGGGTGGTTAACTGGTGATGAAACATCACTTAGAACCAGTTTTTCACTATACCAAAAGATTAATTGCATGCAGTTAAACGAAATGGCTTATAAATCTGTGGGTGCTGATCCAAGAACACATACATTGAAGATGATTATGTGGAATGATTACTTCGGCAATGCTTGTTCGACTGAAATTCACGACGATAGGTCTTTGGAAATAATGTATTTTTTGGCTAGTCATAATGCACATTACATTGGTCAAATTGAAATTCAGTTTGAGCAAGTCTTTTCGACATAAGGATCCGGTTTTGTTGATCAGTTACAAAGTTTAATTCAGTCTTCTCAAGTTACACAAACCGGGGTTGGTGGTGCATCGACATCTCAATCACGAGGTGTGTTTGTAGATGAAGATGAAGATGAAGATGAAGATGAAGAGGTGGGTGAAGAACAAAATGAAGAAGTAAATTCCCGACGATGGTGCGTCAACAACGAGTGATTGTTCCGTAGAGAATTATAGTGTTGAAGGTGATATATCTGAAGATGATCAAAACGTGATCGAGAGGCCGATCCAACCTATCGTGAACCATCATTTCGGGTTTCTTAATGTTGAAGAAGATTCTGGTCGACCTGCGTTCGATGAGGATGACGGGCTAGGATAGGATTGTTATAACGACGACTGTGTAATTAGAAAACGAATGGTTTTTAGAAATAAAGAAGAACTTGTATCTGCTGTTAGGAATTGGAATATCGATCGATAGAGAGAAATATTTGTTGAAGATAGCAGGCCAAAATAATATAAAGCAATTTGTTACACAAACAGTCCTCATTACAATGGTCCAAACCAAAATAGACGATGTCCTTGGATGGTAGCTGCTACAATTAAAAATAAGGATAATGTGTGGATAATTACAAAATAGTTTGAGGGACACATTTGTTATGGAAGCGTGCAAAGTAACAACAATCGTTGCTTAACCTCTAGTATAATTGCTACTGATATTATATTTTATATTAGTCAAGATATTGCATATGAGGTTAAACACATCCAAACTCACGTAACAAAAGTTTGGAAAGTGGATATCTCTTACGCAAAGGCTTGGAATTCAAGGCGTATTGCAATTGAACGTTTGTTTGGAACTTGGCAAAGCAACTTGGCAGAATTGCCCACATATTGCTTCTGCTTACACGGTAACATGCTATAACCAGCAAACAGGGGTGTACAAGGTTCAATCTACATATCAAATAAGCGGTGATGGTGGGACAGAGTACACTGTTAGATATTTGGCCAAAAAATGCACTTGTGAAAGATGGTAACATCAAAGAATGCCTTGCTCTCATGGCATTGTAGTATGTCGCATGAGAAATAAAGATCCAAAAACCTTGATTAGTATATACTACACTACTACCACGTGGAGGGTACAATATAGTTATCACTTATATCCACTAAAAGATGCCACATACTGGACCACAGCAAACTGGACAATGAAGGCCGATCCAACACGATTGATCACACATAGGGGTAGGAGACTGTTGGTTAAGATTCCAATAATAATATTCAAAAGTTAATCCCCTTGTTTTGATGATGACACAAAAGAGATAAGTGGTTAATCATATGTAAGACGACATGAGTTCATAAGCCTAAACTATCTCTAGCAAAAGACCAATGAATAAGTAATCATCTTGGTAAAAATGGTACGCGGCTGCACCACGGTCGACCGTGAACCTAACCGTGTGTGTCCTGCACCAATGAATTCAAGTTTTTCTAAAACTGTCAATCTATGACTATCCTCACGGTCGACCACAGTTCGACCGCAGTTTTCTCTGTTACCAAATTCATCCACTTTAAGTTAAACCACTTTGAGGAATCTATAATTTATAAAACCTTTTTAAACATACTTATAATAGTTGACCTTTTGATCTCAAAGTAGTTTTGAACCAAAAGATGTTAATTTTTACTAATCACACCTAATGACATCATAATGACATTTTAAGCCAAATTTAGATTAAACACACAAGTGTTATATCTTTTTATCCCATTACATAATGTCATTTAAACATACTAATAATGGTCATTGAAGTCCCAATTAAAGAGGTGCTCTCTCAGTAGTTCTATGTACCATTGCATGTATGTAAATGTGATTAGTTCAAGCTAGTCAAAATTGTAACAAGGATCATTATGTTCCAACTAAACTCAAACTAGTTCATTTGAGTTGTAACAATGTTCCAAAGGGCAATATACTTCCATTAGTAAAATGACAAGTAATTAAGAAAGGTTGATGAAGTTTTTGGAAGATAATGGTTTGTCAAGAGACAAAATTCTGCAATTACCTCTTTAAGTAATCAATGACAAATGGTCAAAGCTTGAAGACTTTCTTCTTTTATGGACATGTCAACCTCTATACATATGTCCAAAACAAAAGGGGTAATGGGGATGATTTCAGAGATACTTGGCCTTTAGTTGCAGCTATTCAACAAGGGAAAATGACAATTTTCAAAGGACAAAAACGGCCATAAGAATCAGATGTCAGAGGTACACGGTCGAACCACGGTCTACCGTGCAACGAGCCGTGTAGCTTCTAGGCAGATTTCTCTTTCCTATAAAAGCCAAGTCTTGAAGCATTTGAAGACTCACCTCTTGCACTTATATTTTCACATACTTACTGATATCATTCTTATAATTAAATTGTAATCTTTTTAGAGTGATTCTAGCAAGAGTACTTGTAAGCTTAAGTTGTAAGTTTACTTGTAAACTATCTTCTTAAAGGGATCTAGAAGGTAGTTGTGTTTTCACTATGATAGTGCATTAGGATCTTGTGGTAAGAGCAATAGGTGTTTGTGAAGTCTTCAAAGGGACGTAAGGGTTCACAAGTTGCGGCTTATCGAAGTACTAGTGTTGTATCCGGACACTCCACCGAGTTTGGAGTATCATAGTGAAGAAAAATCTCAATTAGTAGAATTGAGGAGTGGATTAAGGAAGATTAGTTAATATTTTTCCGAACCACTATAAATCGTTGTGCTTGTTCTCTCTTCCCTTATCTTTTTGATTACATCTTTACATACATATATCTTGTTAGTATCATTTGAGAACAAACATTTCAAGTCACATTATATCAAGTTCAAGTTCAAGAAAACGCAAAGAAAATTTTAAAAATCGACTAAGTAATTATTCACCCACCCTCTAGTTACTTACAATTGGTATCAGAGCGGTTGCTCTAAACGTTTTGTCAAAAAATTACTAATTTGAAATTAAGACTAATGTTTGCAAATCTTAGAGTTTAAGATCATGGAACAAAAATTTGAGAACTTGAACTATAGTGAAGGATGCTCCATGCAAACGCCTCCACTTCTTGAAAGTGAAGGATTTTGCTATTGGAAGCATCGATTTGAAACATATGTCCGCTCCAAAGATATAGACTATTGGAACATTATTACTAAAGGTGATTATGTTCCATTTAAGTTTGGTGATGATAAAAAAACTAAAATATACATACCCGAGGAAGAATGGACTAAGGAACACAAAGTAGATGTAGGTAAAAACTATGAAGATAAAATGACCATTTTTAATGCTTTGCCTAGGAAAGAATATGAGAGAGTTTTTATGATGGGTAGTGCTAAAGAAATTTCAGATAGTATCATGGTTACCCATCATGAAAACCCGCAAGTCATAGAAAATAAAGTAGAATTGCTTATAACTAAATATGAACAATTTTCCATTAAAGATTATGAAAAAAATAGATAGTTCCTATACTAGATTTAACAATATTTGTTCAAGTTTGAAAGCTCTAGGTACAATCTACACGGATAAGCAATATGTTCGAAAATTCTTAAGGGCTTTACCATCAAGATGGAGACCAAAGGTGACGGCAATTGACGATTCAAAGAATGCGGAGAAGTTAACTATAGATGAACTCATTGGAAATCTCAAAGTACACGTGGTCATACTAGATAAAGATGATGAGGTAGAAAAGGCCAAGAGAGAAAAGAACAAGTCAATCGCTCTAAAGGCCAAGATTCATGATGAATATGACATCGATGATGATATTCTAAATGATGATGAACAACTTGCATTTATTGTTCGCTCATTTAAGAAATTTTATCGAAGGTCGGGAAACCATGTTCGTCCTCCAATGGAACAAAAGAAAACGTTATTCGATTCCAAGAAAAAGTTTGTACGAAAATGTTTCGGGTGTGGTGACCCAAACCACTTGATAAGTGAATGTCCTAAGAGAAAGAATGAAAAGGCTTTTCTTGGAGGTGCATGGGATGATGAAGGAAATGGCACACAAGAAGAAGGAAAGGAAACGTGTCTCATGGCCATTGATATTCTAAGTGATGACGACAAGGTATCACAAGTCGGACAAAACGACAATGAGGTACTTTCAAATTCTTTTGAGTTTAGTATTGACAACTTTGCTAAATTGTAAGTAACAAAAACACAAGTCTAAAGGAAGAAAATAACTTGCTTAGGTTAGAAATCTTACAACTTAAAGAAAGAATATCCAACTCACAAGAATGTCTTACATGTGACGACTTAAAACATGAAAACCTTGTTTTGAACAAAACTAACAAACTACTTGAAAACAAAATTAAGTTTTCAAAATATCCAACTGGTTAGCGAAACATTTAAGATTGATTTGATACCAGTAGAGTTAGGGAGTTTTGATGTGATAATCGGTATGGACTGGTTGAAAGAAGTGAAAGCAGAGATCGTTTGTTACAAAAATGCAATTCGCATTATACGAGAAAAAAGAAAACCCTTAATGGTGTACTGAGAAAAGGGCAACACGAAGCTACATCTTATTAGTAATTTGAAGGCACAAAAACTAATAAGAAAAGGTTGCTATGCTGTTCTAGCACACGTCGAGAAAGTACAAACTGAAGAAAAGAGCATCAATGATGTTCCCATTGCAAAAGAATTTCCCGATGTATTTCCGAAAGAATTACCGGGATTACCCCCACATCGATCCATTGAATTTCAAATAGATCTTGTACCAGGAGCTGCACCAATAGCTCGTGCTCCTTACAGACTCGCACCCAGCGAGATGAAAGAACTGCAAAGCCAATTACAAGAACTTTTAGAGCGTGGTTTCATTCGACCAAGCACATCACCGTGGGGAGCTCCTGTTTTGTTTGTCAAGAAGAAAGATGGTACATTCAGGTTGTGTATCGACTACCGAGAGTTGAACAAACTTACCATCAAGAACCGCTACCCACTACCAGAATCGACGACTTATTTGATCAACTACAAGGCTCGTCTGTTTATTCAAAGATTGACTTACGTTCCGGGTATCATCAAATGCGGGTGAAAGAAGATGATATTCCAAAGACTGCTTTCAGAACACGTTACGGTCATTACGAGTTTATGGTCATGCCGTTTGGTTTAACTAATGCACCAGCTGTGTTCATGGACCTTATGAACCGAGTGTGTGGACTATACCTTGACAAGTTTGTCATTGTTTTCATTGATGACATACTTATTTACTCAAAGAATGACCAAGAACACGGTGAACATTTGAGAAAGGTGTTAGAAGTATTGAGGAAGGAAGAATTGTACGCTAAGTTTTCAAAGTGTGCATTTTGGTTGGAAGAAGTTCAATTCCTCGGTCACATAGTGAACAAAGAAGGTATTAAGGTGGATCCGGCAAAGATCGAAACCGTTGAAAAGTGGGAAACCCCAAAAACTCCGAAGCATATACGTCAATTTATAGGATTGGCTGGTTACTACAGAAGATTCATCCAAGATTTCTCCAAAATAGCAAAACCCTTAACTGCATTAACGCATAAAGGGAAGAAATTTGAATGGAAGGATGAACAAGAGAAGGCGTTTCAATTATTGAAGAAAAAGCTAACTACAGCACCTATATTGTCATTGCCTAAAGGGAATGATGATTTTGTGATTTATTGTGTCGCATCAAAGCAAGGTCTCGGTTGTGTATTAATGCAACGAACGAAGGTGATTGCTTATGCGTCTAGACAATTGAAGATTCACGAACAAAATTATACGACGCATGATTTGGAATTAGGCGCGATTGTTTTTGCATTAAAGACTTGGAGGCACTACTTATATGGGGTCAAAAGTATTATATATACCGACCACAAAAGTCTTCAACACATATTTAATCAGAAACAACTGAATATGAGGCAGCGTAGGTGGATTGAATTGTTGAATGATTACGACTTTAAGATTTGTTACCACCCGAGGAAGGCAAATGTGGTAGCCGATGCCTTGAGCAGGAAGGATCGAGAACCCATTCTAGTAAAATCTATGAATATAATGATTCATAATAACCTTACTACTCAAATAAAGGAGGCGCAACAAGGAGTTTTAAAAGAGAGAAATTTATAGGATGAAATACCCAAAGGATCAGAGAAGCATCTTAATATTCGGGAAGACGGAACCCGGTATAGGGCTGAAAGGATTTGGGTACTAAAATTTGGAGATATGAGAGAAATGGTACTTAAAGAAGCTCATAAAACCAGATACTCAATACATCCTGGAACGGGGAAGATGTACAAGGATCTCAAGAAACATTTTTGGTGGCCGGGTATGAAAGCCGATGTTGCTAAATATGTAGGAGAATGTTTGACGTGTTCTAAGGTCAAAGCTGAGCATCAGAAACCATCAGGTCTACTTCAACAACTCGAAATCCCGAAATGGAAATGGGAAAACATTACCATGGATTTCATCACTAAATTGCCAAGGACTGCAAGTGGTTTTGATACTATTTGGGTAATAGTTGATCGTTTCACCAAATCAGCACACTTCCTACCAATAAGAGAAGATGACAAGATGGAGAAGTTAGCACGACTGTATTTGAAGGAAGTCGTCTCCAGACATGGAATACCAATCTCTATTATCTCTGATAGGGATGGCAGATTTATTTCAAGATTCTGGCAGACATTACAGCAAGCATTAGGAACTCGTCTAGACATGAGTACTGCCTATCATCCACAAACTGATGGGCAGAGCGAAAGGACGATACAAACGCTTGAAGACATGCTACGAGAATGTGTTATTGATTTCGGAAACAGTTGGGATCGACATCTACCGTTAGCAGAATTTTCCTACAACAACAGCTACCATTCAAGCATTGAGATGGCGCCGTTTGAAGCACTTTATGGTAGAAAGTGCAGGTCTCCGATTTGTTGGAGTGAAGTGGGGGATAGACAGATTACGGGTCCGGAGATTATACAAGAAACTACCGAGAAGATCATCCAAATTCAACAACGGTTGAAAACCGCCCAAAGTCGACAAAAGAGCTACGCTGACATTAAAAGAAAAGATATAGAATTTGAAATTGGAGAGATGGTCATGCTTAAAGTTGCACCTTGAAAAGGCGTTGTTCGATTTGGTAAACGAGGGAAATTAAATCCAAGGTATATTGGACCATTCAAGATTATTGATCGTGTCGGACCAGTAGCTTACCGACTTGAGTTACCTCAACAACTCGCGGCTGTACATAACACTTTCCATGTCTCGAATTTGAAGAAATGTTTTGCTAAAGAAGATCTCACTATTCCGTCAGATGAAATCAAAATCAACGAAAAACTTCAATTCATCGAAGAACCCGTCGAAATAATAGATCGTGAGGTTAAAAGACTTAAGCAAAACAAGATACCAATTGTTAAGGTTAAATGGAATGCTCGTAGAGGACCCGAGTTCACCTGGGAGCGTGAAGATCAGATGAAGAAGAAATACCCGCATCTATTTCCAGAAGATTCGTCAACACCTTCAACAGCTTAAAATTTCGGGACGAAATTTATTTAACGGGTAGGTACTGTAGTGACCCGAACTTTTCCATGTTTATATATATTAATTGAGATTGATATTTACATGATTAAATGTTTTCAACATGTTAAGCAATCAAACTTGTTAAGACTTGATTAATTGAAATATGTTTCATATAGACAATTGACCACCCAAGTTGACCGGTGATTCACGAACGTTAAAACTTGTAAAAACTATATGATGACATATATATGGATATATATATTTAACATGATACTATGATAAGTAAACATATCATTAAGTATATTAACAATGAACTACATATGTAAAAACAAGACTACTAACTTAATGATTTTTAAACGAGACATATATGTAACGATTATCGTTGTAAAGACATTTAATGTATATATATCATATTAAGAGATATTCATACATGATAATATCATGATAATATAATAATTTAAAATCTCATTTGATATTATAAACATTAGGTTAACAATATTTAACAAGATCGTTAACCTAAAGGTTTCAAAACAACACTTACATGTAACGACTAACGATGACTTAACGACTCAGTTAAAATGTATATACATGTAGTGTTTTAATATGTATTTATACACTTTTGAAAGACTTCAATACACTTATCAAAATACTTCTACTTAACAAAAATGTTTACAATTACATCCTCGTTCAGTTTCATCAACAATTCTACTCGTATGCACCCGTATTCGTACTCGTACAATACACAGCTTTTAGATGTATGTACTATTGGTATATACACTCCAATGATCAGCTCTTAGCAGCCCATGTGAGTCACCTAACACATGTGGGAACCATCATTTGGCAACTAGCATGAAATATCTCATAAAATTACAAAAATATTAGTAATCATTCATGACTTATTTACATTAAAACAAAATTACATATCCTTTATATCTAATCCATACACCAACGACCAAAAACACCTACAAACACTTTCATTCTTAAATTTTCTTCATCTAATTGATCTCTCTCAAGTTCTATCTTCAAGTTCTAAGTGTTCTTCATAAATTCTACAAGTTCTAGTTACATAAAATCAAGAATACTTTCAAGTTTGCTAGCTCACTTCCAATCTTGTAAGGTGATCATCCAACCTCAAGAAATCTTTGTTTCTTATAGTAGGTTATCATTCTAATACAAGGTAATAATCATATTCAAACTTTGGTTCAATTTCAATAACTATAACAATCTTATTTCAAGTGATGATCTTACTTGAACTTGTTTTCGTGTCATGATTCTGCTTCAAGAACTTCGAGCCATCCAAGGATCCGTTGAAGCTAGATCCATTTTTCTCTTTTCCAGTAGGTTTATCCAAGGAACTTAAGGTAGTAATGATGTTCATAGCATCATTCGATTCATACATATAAAGCTATCTTATTCGAAGGTTTAAACTTGTAATCACTAGAACATAGTTTAGTTAATTCTAAACTTGTTCGCAAACAAAAGTTAATCCTTCTAACTTGACTTTTAAAATCAACTAAACAAATGTTCTATATCTATATGATATGCTAACTTAATGATTTAAAACCTAGAAACACGAAAAACACCGTAAAACCGGATTTACGCCGTCGTAGTAACACCGCGGGCTGTTTTGGGTTAGTTAATTAAAAACTATGATAAACTTTGATTTAAAAGTTGTTATTATGAGAAAATGATTTTTATTATGAACATGAAACTATATCCAAAAATTATGGTTAAACTCAAAGTGGAAGTATGTTTTTCTAAAATGGTCATCTAAACGTCGTTCTTTCGACTGAAATGACTACCTTTACAAAAATGACTTGTAACTTATTTTTCCGACTATAAACCTATACTTTTTCTGTTTAGATTCATAAAATAGAGTTCAATATGAAACCATAGCAATTTGATTCACTCAAAACGGATTTAAAATGAAGAAGTTATGGGTAAAACAAGATTGGATAATTTTTCTTATTTTAGCTACGTGAAAATTGGTAACAAATCTATTCCAACCATAACTTAATCAACTTGTATTGTATATTATGTAATCTTGAGATTGATAATGCTAAAAACGAACATATATTTCATAGCATTATTCCTCAAGAAAGACAAGCTTTTAGTTGCAATTGTTCTATTTACAAGTGATATTCGTTTAAATAATAAAAGGTGAAGACAAAAGACAGATTCGACGAATTGAAGACGCAAACGACCAAAAAGCTCAAAAGAACAAAAGACAATCAAAGAGGTTCCAATTATTGATAAGAAACGTCTCGAAATTACAAGAGTACAAGATTCAAAACGCAAAGTACAAGATATTAAATTGTACGCAAGGACGTTCGAAAATCCGGAACCGGGACCAGAGTCAACTCTTAACGCTCGACGCAACGGACTAAAAATTACAAGTTAACTATGCATATAAATATAATATAATATATAATTAATTATATTAATTATATATATATTATATTTATAAATAAAAACCGTCGGCAGAGAAAGACTCCAAAGTGTGAGCTGGAATTTCAAACTCCGCGACTCGCGGAGTTTGAAGGCAAAATATACCGCGAGTCGCGGAGCCCCAAATTTGCTAACTGCCTATAAAGCCAACCGAATTCTGATCAAAAACCATCATCTTTTTCTTCCTCATTCATACGTAAAATTTATATTTATATTTATAATTTATATTTTAATTTTAATTATAATTCTAATAATAAGGGTATGTTAGCGAATATTGTAAGGGTGTAAGTCGAAATTCTGTCCGTGTAACGCTACGCTATTTTTAATCATTGTAAGTTATGTTCAACCTTTTTATATTAATGTCTCGTAGCTAAGTTATTATTATGCTTATTTAAAACGAAGTAATCATGATGTTGGGCTAATTACTAAAATTGGGTAATTGAGCTTTGTACCATAATTGGGGTTTGGACAAAAGAACGACACTTGTGGAAATTAGACTATGGGCTATTAATGGGCTTTATATTTGTTTAACTAAATGAAAGTTTGTTAATGTTAATATAAAGATTTACAATTGGGCGTCCTTATAAATTACCATATACACTCAATCGGACACGATGGGCGGGGTATTTATATGTACGAATAATCGTTCATTTAACCGGACACGGGAATGGATTAATAGCCACTAGAATAATTAAAACAGGGGTGAAATTACATTCAAGGGTAATTGGTGTAATTGTTAACAAAGTAGTAAAACCTTGGTTTACACGCAGTCGATAACCTGGTGTATTCATTAAACAAAGTATTAAAACCTTGTTACAATTCGAATCCCCAATTAGTTGGAATATTTAACTTCGGGTATAATAATAATTTGACGAGGACACTCGCACTTTATATTTATGACTGATGGACTGTTATGGACAAAAACCAGACGGACATATTAAATAATCCAGGACAAAGGACAATTAACCCATGGGCATAAAACTAGAATCAACACGTCAAACATCATGATTACGGAAGTTTAAATAAGCATAATTCTTTTATTTCATATTTAATTTCCTTTATTTTATATTTAATTGCACTTCTAATTATCGCACTTTTATTTATTGTTATTTAATCGCACTTTTAATTATCGTACTTTTTAATTATCGCAATTTTATTTTATCGCATTTTTATTATTCGCAATTTCATTATCGTTATTTACTTTACGCTTTAATTTAAGTCTTGTATTTATTTTATATTTTACATTAGGTTTTAACTGCGACTAAAATCTTAAAATCGACAAACCGGTCATTAAACGGTAAAAACCCCCCTTTATAATAATAATATTACTTATATATATATTTGTATTTTTATAAAAGTAAACTAATATAGCGTTGAGCTTTGTTTAAAGATTTCCCTGTGGAACGAACCGGACTTACTAAAAACTACACTACTGTACGATTAGGTACACTGCCTATAAGTGTTGTAGCAAGGTTTAAGTATATCCATTCTATAAATAAATAAATATTTTGTGTAAAATTGTATCGTATTTAATAGTTTTTCCTAGTAAAATATAAACTATTTTATATACACCTCGCATAACATCAAGTATTTTTGGCGCCGCTGCCGGGGAAATCTCTTAAAAGCCGGAAGCGGAACGCTAATATAAAAAAAAAAAAAAGATTTTTTAGCTTACTTCTATTAAAAATTCGTTTTTGTAAAAATACGTTTTAATTATTCAAAAATATAAAAAGAAAAACAAAAATATACGTATTTTTTTTTAGATTTTGTTAAATATTTAAGTTTTATAAGTTTCTTTATTTTTATTTTAATTTATAAAAATATAACTTTTATTAAATATCTTTTATATATAGAAAAAACAGAAAACAGAAAATAAAAAAAAAAATAAATAAAGAAAAAACGCGTCGATTCAAACTGTGCCAGAATTGAATTTCTGAACCCCGCGACTCGCGGGGTTTTCTTCATTAATTACCGCGACTCGCGGAGATGCTCTGACACGAGACAGAACCCTAATTCAGCATTTATTACGGATTATTAATTATTATTATTATTATTTTACCCTAATTATTATTATTATTATTATTATTTTTAGTTTTATTTTAAGAATTTCTTTTTATTTAATTTGTTTTATTTTGTTTAAATTAGTTTTATTAAATTGTAAAATTAGTAGTTTTATTAAAAAAAAATAATATAAAAATAATATTTTTATAAAAATTGTACTTTTTACAACTTTTTATATATTTTTATATTTTGTCCCTTTTTAATCGTTGTAGCATAACTTTTGTATTTTTAGCTCATAATTAATTTTAAACTTAGTTTTTGCTATAGTGATTTTTACTCCTAGATTTTTAGGCTTTGCCGTAGAATTCCTTAAGTGCTTTTTCTTTAGACTAAGATTTAGGTGCTTTAGAATTTTGCGACGCCTTTTTAAGTTTTAGTTTCTTTTTAAGCTATTTCCATTTGGGATTTAGTTTTTCCTTGTAAGCTTTAATATTTTTACACCTTTTACTATATATCAATTATCATTCCAATTAGTAATTTCAATTTGCGATTATAATTTTAAGTTAGTTGTAGTAATAAGATTAGGTTAGTTAAGTATTTTTAAGTTTTTATAAGTTTCTTTTATTTTTCCGTCACCTTTTATTTTTCAACCATTTTTTTTTCTTTTTCGACCTTTTTCGACGAACTCTTTTTCTTTCTCATTTCTCGCCATTCTAGTTTTTAGGACATAGATTTTTATTCTACTTCTTATCTAAATTTCTTAAAATTACGAAAATTTATTTTAAGTGGTTAAATTAATAGACATCAAAATTTTCTGGTTCGTAGTAATAGTTGGATTTGTACGTGGACCGGGTTATTGGAGCCAAACAGTCCTCAATTATATTGAGACCAAACGAATCCTGCCCCTCTGCTGCATCTTTTGGCTATTCGAAACGTGGGCAAAATCAGAAAAGTCTATTAATTGGATAACTTATTATAATTTTTCTTTCCTTTTTAAAAACTAATAGGATATTCAGTGAATGCACCGAGCAAGACGTTCATCACCTTTTGTACGTTCACCACCTGTAACTAGATCAAGACATTTAGCAAATATAACAGCCGTTGATTTTTCTTTAGAATCGTCATCCAGTCGACCAAGTACTTCAGTTCAAATTTCCGATAATCCATTTTTTGAACCCGACCTCACAATTGAGAATCCGGAGAATATTCAGGAACGGTTCGTAGATCCTGAACCACTAAACTTTCCTCCGGAACCACCAATCATTCAAACAGAGATTGTTGAGGAACGAACCATTAAATCAGAATCATCTAGTGATACCGATTCAACAAATTCAATTATGGAGAATCTGGAACCTTTAAGTATGGAAGACCGAATGAGAGCTAAACGCACTGGCCAAGGTCACGCAATTACTCATCCAGACATTAATGCGCCAGATTATGAAATCAAAGGACAAATTCTACACATGGTGACTAATCAATGCCAATTTAGTGGTGCGCCGAAGGAAGAACCAAATGAACATCTACGTACCTTTAATAGGATCTGCACACTATTTAAAATCCGAGAAGTGGAGGATGAACAGATATATCTCATGTTATTTCCCTGGACTTTAAAGGGAGAAGCCAAAGATTGGTTGGAATCGTTACCTGAAGGGGCGATCGATACATGGGACGTTTTAATTGACAAATTTCTTAAACAATTCTTTCCTGCACCTAAAGCCGTAAGACTTCAAGCAGAAATTGTTACGTTCACACAAAAGCCAAATGAAACTCTATATGAGGCGTGGACAAGATATGGAAAGTTGTTAAGAGGATGTCCGCAACATGGTTTAGACACCTGTCAAATAGTACAAATATTCTACCAAGGATGCGACATCACTACAAGGAAAGACATAGATATAGCTGCTGGTGGTTCTATTATGAAGAAAACCGAAACTGATGCTTACAAAATTATTGATAACACTGCTTCCCACTCACATGAGTGGCACCAAGAAAAAGATATCATTAGATCATCTAAAGCAGCTAGAGCCGATTCTAGCCATGACTTAGATTCCATTTCAGCAAAGATAGATGCTGTGGAGAGACGAATGGAAAAGATGACTAAGGATATTCACTCAATACGAATTAGTTGTGAGCAGTGTGGAGGACCACATTTGACAAAAGATTGTCTCAGTATTGAATTAACAATGGAACAAAGAGAGAATATTTCATACATAAACCAAAGGCCTGGAAATAATTATCAGAATAATTATCAACCGCCAAGACCGATTTACAATCAAAACCAAAATTATAACAGAAATATTCCATACAACAACCAACAAGGTCCTAGCAATCAACAAGTATCCAATAATACTTACAACCAGCAAAGACCGAATTTTCAAAACAAACCACCACAACAAACCGATGATAAAAAGCCGAATTTAGAAGATATGATGACGAAGCTAGTTGAAACTCAAACGCAGTTTTTCACATCTCAGAAACAAACTAATGAACAAAATGCTCAAGCATTTAGAAATCAACAAGCTTCTATTCAAAATCTAGAACAAGAAGTAAGTAACCTAGCAAGGTTAATAGGTGAAAGAAAATCGGGAAGTCTACCGAGCGATACAAATGCTAACCCCCGAAATGAAACAGCTAAAGCCATTACCACAAGAAGTGGTACAACACTTAAACCACCTGAAATACCTGTAACTTCTAATGAAACCATTCCTACTCCACAAGAACCACAACCTGATCAAGATAAGGAAAAAGAACCGGTAGTTGAAAAGATTAATGAAGATAACACAGTTAAGGATAAACCTTATGTTAAACCATACCAACCACCACTTCCTTATCCGAGTAAAATGAAGAAAGAGAAACTTGAAGCCGAGCAATCCAAATTTTTGGATATGTTTAAACAGATAAATGTAAATCCAAATTTGGGGGGCTTGCCTTTCAAAAAAAAAAAAAAAAAAAAAAAAAAAAAAAAAAATCTTCCTTTCATTGATGTGATTTCAGGAATGCCAAGATATGCTAAATTCTTGAAAGATCTAATCTCAAATAGAAAGAAAATGGAAGAACTCTCGGCTGTTACTATGAATGCTAATTGTTCAGCAGTGCTGTTGAATAAGATACCAGAAAAATTATCTGATCCAGGAAGTTTCACAATTCCATGTTTTCTGGGTAGTCTTAGTTCAATAGAAGCATTGGCAGACTTAGGTGCTAGTATAAATCTAATGCCGTATTCACTATACGCTAAACTAGACCTTGGAGAATTGAAACCAACCAGAATAAGCATACAACTAGCCGATAGATCAATAAAATATCCTAGAGGGATAATGGAGAACATGCTAGTTAAAGTTGGTACTTTAGTATTTCCAGTAGATTTTGTTGTTTTGGACATGGAAGAAGATTCTCAAGTTCCTCTCATATTAGGAAGACCATTCTTAAACACGGCTAAAGCAATGATAGACGTGTTCGGTAAGAAACTAACCCTAAGTATAGAGGATGAGAGTGTTACCTTTTCAGTTGATAGAGCAATGCAACAACCGCAATCTGCAGATGATACATGCTATTATATTCAAACTGTAGATCCATATGCTGAATTGTTAGAAGAATTTCCAGAATTACAAGGAACGGGAGAATGTTCTGTAGGAGAAGGAACTGAACCAATTGATGAAGCTGAAATGTTAGCTACACTTATGGATAATGGATATGAACCAACAACAGAAGAACTTCAAATGCTAAAAGAAGAAGACAGATATCGATATAAATCATCGATAGAAGAACCTCCGAAATTAGAGTTAAAGCCACTTCCAAACCATTTGGAATACGCTTATTTACATGGTGAATCTGAATTACCTGTAATAATATCGTCTTCTCTTACTGAAAATGAGAAATCACAACTCATTTCTGTGTTGAAAGCTCATAAACCAGCCATTGCGTGGAAGATTCATGATATTAAAGGAATAAGTCCTTCGTATTGCACACATAAAATCCTTATGGAAGAAGGTCATAAAACGTATGTGCAACGCCAACGAAGACTAAATCCTAATATGCAAGATGTAGTTAATAAAGAGATTATTAAACTGCTAGATGCAGGTTTGATATATCCAATTTCTGATAGCCCATGGGTAAGCCCAGTTCAATGCGTGCCTAAGAAGGGTGGCATGACTGTCATTACAAATGAGAAAAATGAGCTTATTCCTACTAGGACTGTAACAGGATGGCGTGTATGTATTGATTATAGAAAATTAAATGACGCCACCAAAAAAGATCACTTTCCCTTACCTTTCATAGATCAAATGTTGGAAAGATTAGCCGGAAATAGTTACTATTGTTTTCTAGATGGATTTTCCGGATATTTTCAAATTCCAATAGCACCCGAAGATCAAGAGAAAACCACATTCACGTGCCCTTATGGTACTTTTGCTTACAAACGCATGCCATTTGGACTTTGTAACGCCCCTGCAACCTTTCAAAGGTGTATGATGGCGATTTTTCACGACATGATAGAAGAATGCATGGAAGTATTCATGGATGACTTTTCAGTCTTCGGTGATACATTTAAATCATGTCTAGTTAATCTGGAACGAATGCTGATTAGATGCGAAAAATCAAATCTAGTACTTAATTGGGAGAAATGCCATTTCATGGTTAAAGAAGGCATCGTTCTTGGACATAAAATTTCAAAAGAAGGAATTGAAGTGGATAGAGCTAAAGTAGATGTAATTGCTAAACTTCCACATCCCACCAATGTTAGAGGAGTTAGGAGTTTCCTAGGGCATGCCGGTTTTTACCGACGTTTCATAAAAGATTTTTCTAAAATTGCCACTCCTATGAATAAACTCCTAGAAAAGGATGCTCCATTCATCTTTTCGGATGAGTGTATCAAATCTTTTAATATTCTTAAAGAAAAACTCACTAATGCGCCGATCATGATAACACCAAATTGGAATCTACCATTTGAACTAATGTGCGATGCAAGTGATTTTGCAATGGGAGCCGTTTTAGGACAAAGGATTGAAAAACGATTTCAACCTATATATTATGCTAGTAAGACATTACAAGGAGCACAAACAAACTATACAACTACTGAAAAAGAACTCCTTGCTATTGTCTTTGCTTTTGACAAATTTCGATCATATCTCGTTCTAGCAAAAACGGTGGTCTATACCGACCATTCTGCTCTTAGATACCTATTTTCAAAACAAGATGCTAAACCAAGATTAATCCGTTGGATCTTACTCTTACAAGAGTTTGATATTGAAATCCGAGATAAAAGAGGAGCAGAAAATCTCGCCACTGATCATCTTTCTCGTCTTGAAAATCCTGAGTTAGAAGTTCTAAATGAATCGGCCATACAAGACAACTTTCCTGATGAATATCTATTGAAGATAGATTATAAAGAAATCCCATGGTTTGCAGACTATGCAAACTACTTAGTTTGTGGATTCCTTGAAAAAGGATTATCGTACCAAAGACGAAAGAAATTCTTCAGTGATATAAAACACTATTTCTGGGAAGATCCACATCTGTTTAAAAGTTGTCCCGATGGAATAATACGCCGATGTGTATTTGGAGATGAAGCTAGTAAAATTTTAAACCATTGTCACACAGGACCAACAGGAGGGCATTATGGGCCTCAACTAACAGCTAGAAAAGTTTATGAAGCTGGATTCTATTGGCCTACAATTTACAAAGACGCACACCTTCTTTGCAAATCCTGTGATGCATGTCAAAGGGCCGGAAAAATAAGTCAACGTGATGAAATGCCACAAAATGTCATCCAAGTATGTGAAGTATTTGACATTTGGGGTATTGACTTTATGGGTCCATTTCCAAAATCTCATAATAATCTATATATACTCGTAGCCATTGATTATGTATCTAAATGGGCGGAAGCACAAGCTCTCCCAACTAACGATGCACGAGTTGTAGTCAACTTTTTAAAACGTCTTTTTGCAAGGTTTGGAACACCGAAAGCTTTAATAAGTGATCGGGGTACTCATTTCTGTAATAATCAACTTGAGAAAGTTCTTAAAAGATATGGAGTAACTCATAAAATCTCCACCGCATATCATCCACAAACAAGTGGACAAGTTGAAAATACCAACCGAGCTTTAAAACGTATTCTAGAGAAAACCGTAGGATCAAATCCGAAGGAATGGTCCATTAAATTGGAGGATGCACTCTGGGTTTTAGAACAGCCTACAAAACTCCAATTGGAACCACACCTTTTAGACTTGTTTATGGAAAAGCATGTCATCTTCCAGTAGAAATTGAACACAAAGCATTTTGGGCTTTGAAGATATGTAATCTTGATTTACATGAAGCCGGACGTCTACGATTAAGTCAACTAAACGAATTAGAAGAATTAAGACATAAAGCATACGAAAATTCGTTAATCTATAAGGAAAGAACGAAGAAATGGCATGATAAAAGAATCAGAAGTTCAAAAGAATTTAAAGAAGGAGACAGAGTTCTTCTTTTCAATTCACGATTCAAGCTATTTCCTGGAAAATTGAAATCAAGATGGTCTGGACCATTCATAGTCAAAAGAGTTTTCCCATACGGAACGATAGAATTAATAAATTCAAATGGGATTGAATTTAAAGTTAATGGTCACAGAGTTAAACATTACATACATGGTCCGATGGAAGTCGACAACGAAGTTAATCACAATTTCGACACCACAGCTAACTAAGTGTGGGGAGAATCAAGTCTTTAAAGGATAATATGTATTTCTGTTAGAGTTAGATTGTCTGTTTTCGTGTAGTTCTCGAAAATGGAACCCGAATGGTCTTTCCCTAGCAGACCCTAAAGAACTAGTCTTCTCCCCCCATTCTGAATTTTTATTTTTTTAGGTTTTTACAAAATGAAGACTGCCTGTGAACTAAACCATGGTCTAATGCTACACGCTTTGATCACTAAACGTAATAATGACATACTCCCGAGTGAAATAGTATCAGTAATCAGAGAAAGAATGGACGGAGTTAGAAAAGAATCCAGATGCGAAGATAATAAGTTACAATTTGGTAAAGGAAAATCAAAATTCGCAGCGAAAAGAAGAGCACGACACCTAGAAAGATGTCACAAATGCGGAAAATGGTCACATGGAGGTAAATGTTCAAATAATCAAACCTATTCAAATACCGAATTTGTTACTTTATGCAGAGACGGACCGTTCATATGTTTAGAAGAAAAGACACTGAATGCTCGAGGTTACGCCTATGTAGCCATGGAAAATCAATTAAACCGACTATCTTATGAATGGGATAGATCATATAACTAAGAAATCTATTTCACAGGTATGTCTGTACAGTTTTTATTTTTATTTTTATTTTTAATTTTTAACCTTTTGATAATAAACGCTAATTTGTTCGCTAAAAAGTATTAAATTGGTATTAAATAAAATTAGGTTTGGCGACCGAAATTATTGATATCATTCAAAAATTTATTACATCACTGCGAAATTTAACGTTTATTCTTAAGGTATAAATATCTTTAAACAATCAACCCAAAATATTTCAAAAATTCGTCATGAATTAAATTAGGTCTTGGAACCGAAATTACTTTACCGAAAAGAGGGGCGCATATTTTTGATAATATTTGATTGATTAAAGTGGGATAAAAAGACAAAAAGATTTTTAATTTTATTTTTACCATGTTTTTTAAAAATTAATATTTAAATCTTAAATTAATATTGTAAACTTTATAAAAACAATATATTTAAAATTGTAAATATTTGAAAAATTAATATAAGTTTGATATGAATTTATAAATTTTTAAATTAAGTTTGGTTTGAATTTTTAATTTTTAAAATATTAATTTTTAATTTTACGCATTTCAAATTTTGAGTTTGGTGTGAATTTTTAATATTAATTTTGAATTTTATATTTAAGTTGTGTGAATTTAAAAACAAAAATTTACTTTATCTCATTAAGTTAAGAATATGATTTTTAAAATTCGTCGTAAGTTGAAGACTAGGTCTTTGAACCGAAATTGCTTTACCCGAAGGAGGGACGAGAACTTTTATTATCATTATTTTTAATCTTATTGATTTAAAGTATGCCAAAAACATTAAAAAAACCCAAAAATCTTAGCTTTTAAAACAATCGCTACAAAAAGACAAATTTTAAAATTTTGTCGAAGGACGGACTAGGACATCGATCCGAAACGACCTCATCCTAAATAACAAGGGAAACAAAATTTTAAAATTAATTACTTAATTGTTTTAATAAGTTAATGATTAAAAAAAAAAAAAAAAAAAAAAATATACCAAACTCCGCGAGTCGCGGAGTTTGGAGGGTAAATCCACGCGACTCGCGGGAGGACCGGATTACAGAAAAAAAATAAAGAGCTGCAACAGCTCAGTTTCATACTCCTCAACTCAAACAACCTGCGAAAACTGCACCCGAAAAACCCGAGAAAAAACCCCAAAAATCCCAATTTTTAACCGTTAATCACCAAATCTTTTGCTAAAATCATGTTGAGAAGGATGCTATCTAAGAATTACTCAAGAAAAACGGTAAATTTCTACACCTAAACACCATTTAATCCGAAATTTGGTGTTCTTAAGCTATTTTTTCCCCAATTTGATTTTGATGCTTTTTAGTGTAATTAGGCTTAAATTGTTTATGTATTATGCTTGTATAACCTAGATTGATGCTGTTTAACATGATTAGAAGCCTTAAACTTCAAATTTTGAGTAATCTAGGGTTTGTGTTCTTGAGCAATTTGGGGCTTTTTGATATAAACAGGTTATGGCCGATTTTTGTCATGAATTGTTGCTAAATTGAGTAGTGTAACATGTCTAGGTAGTTAAATGATCCAAACTTTGAGCCTAAACATGATTTTGAGAATTAAAGTGGACTTTTTCAAGTCTAAAATTCATGAACTTGATTTTTGAAAGATAATGCCATTTGAGACTTGTTTAATTGCTAGTAATGATTATTTTGACATGTTATTTGAGTTGAATGTTTATGAACTTGGCGAAAATTTTTGTATATGCTTATTTGAAAAAGTGTAGATTTGATGAAAATATGAAAATGAGCTTAAGTTTGATATAGATTGATAATGTCATTGTAATTGATGATTTTGCTGACACTAATGCATATTTGGATGCACAAAAATTGTGTTTGATGTGTTTTGCAGAATGAAAGGGGTGAATCTTCATCCCAAACCCGCAATGCTCCTGCTGAGAATTTGGAACAACAGGAGGTGGATAACTACTACAAGCAGGATGTACCTCATCCAGTCATGACCTTTTCCGATATGCACTTGGAAGAGTTGCACCCGAACCTGAGATTTGACAGACTTTGGATAGATTATCCAAAATATCAACGGGGTTTGCATACTCTTCATTCCAAGGTTGTTGAGGTACCGAGGGTCATAGAATGGGGACCCTTAGAAGCTGTAGAATTGGCCGGGCCAATTAGGGAATTACTTGTACAGAGGTATGGTAATTCTTCTTTTAATGACTGGATATGTTTATTCACCATACGTAGACCTGTATATAAAGTATGGTGTGAAGAATTGTTATGTAGTATAGAGTTGAATGATCGGGTAGCTAGTTTAACCGATCGTTCTTTTATTAGATTTTTGTTAGGCGGTTCGATGCGCCACATGTCTTTACTGGACATGGCTCAGGCTTTACGTATATATACGCCTGAGGAGTTAGCGTCTGCCGATTGTAGAGGATTGATACTAAACGGTAGAAAGATAGATGAGAATTTTGATACACACGGTGTGTGGAGTCAAATGACAAGCCATCACCGTTTCAAAGGGGGAAATTACTCTTATTTGGATATAGATAGAGCCGAATTAAGAGTGATACATAGGTTTTTAGCTAATTCGATTACACAAAGGGGTAAGAACAAGGAAAAAGTAAATGAACATGATTTGTTTTACCATATGTGTATTCGAGACCCACAAAGCGCTGTAAGTATACCATATTGTGTGGGTTATTATTTATCAGCTATGGTTCGGGGGATGCGACCACATAGCATAATAGGAGGTGGTATTTTTATTACTTTGATTGGTGAATATCTCGGTGTGGATATAAGTCGGGGGGGATTATTAGTAGAAGAACCAGAACCCCGCGATACTATAGGTTTAAATGTATACCATGGTGCGAAAGTTTTAAAGAGGCGAAATAACGTCGCAGTACGATACCATGGTAGACATCCACAGGTGGAGAGAAACCAGCAGCAAGGTAATGTAGGAGGGGGGAATGAGATGCAAGAAATGCATAGGTTTATAGCTTCTCAGGAATACGAAAATGCTAGACAGAGAGCATTTGAAGATTGGCAAGTTCATCAGAACCAGATCATAGCTCATTGCCAACATATAGGTAGAAACTATATTCCTACACCGAAACCCATCTTCCCTCCTTGGTCTATAGAGATGCAGCCACCATATCCTACGTATGACCCTGCCGAAGCATTCTATAGCACTTATGGTATTGCCTGGAACCCCTATTGGTACCAATATCATCCTTAGTTTACTTATTATTTTTTTATTATTTTGTAATTTGTAATTATTGATACGTTTAATACTTTTGTTAATATTGTAATCATTTTTATAATTATCTAACTTTTATTCTTAGATTTTAATAATTTTTGAACGTGGGGTAATATACCAAACTTCAAAAATATGTATATATGTTTGCAGTTTATCTTATGTACACAACAGGGTAAAACAACGCATTTTCAAAGACTGGCATTAAGTTCAGCAAAAGCAACTAATTTTGACGACAAGATGCAAAATATATGCGAAATAACAACAAGACGGAATGAACAAATGATGTGCACCATTTATCATTCAGCAAACAAACGCCAATATATTTGGAAACTTTGGTAAAAATTTAATCATTTTCACACAAATCACCCTCAATAATTTAAATTGTTACTGATTTCTTGCAAATGAGGGCATTGCAAGATCTTAAGTGTGGGAAGGGGTTAAATTCTTTCGGATTTTAAAATTTTTTACTTTATACACTTGGTTACCATTAAAAATACTAGTAAAGCAGTAGTTGTATTAGAATCTAGTGCTCTCTGATAAAAAAGAACAGCCCTAGTCTTATATACTGACTACCCAATTCTAGTAAAATTTTTCAAAATTTTCAATTAAATGAATTCAAAATCATGTTTATACATATTTATGAACGATAAAACTAGGTTTTAACACCGAAATTATTGTTACCTCGGAAAGGACATAAATTAAGAAACAAACTAAAATGTCAAAATTCATTTAAAATGGAATAGAGGACGATAAAAAGGAAAATAAAAGCTAAGTGTTGGAAAATTTACCAAGTTATCTTAAACATATGTCACATATATCTGTAACAAATAACTGAAAATACTTTTGCTTTGGACTAAACTAAACTGTTTTACCCGATGAAAGAAAAGAAAAGATGGATCTACATGATGAATCAATTCCATCATTAAAAGGAAGTAAAGTCTTCCGAAAAAGAAACGCGCTTCTTGATTTAGGTCATGAAGTTGTCGTCCAGACCAGCTGTAGGTTGACGAAAAATCTAGAAAAGTCATCACTAAAATCAGCAGGAAATCCACGGACCTTAGCATTAAACAGGGTCGCCAAGTGGTCAGATTTATCCTAACCATGAGAAGGATTTATCTCGTACAATGGGGGGGCACCATGCAAATTAGCTGGATAAGACTAATGAATCAGATCCCCAGAAAGGATAATCTCCTTAAAGATTAAAAATCAGCTTTTAAGACTGATATTACTCAATCCTAGAGATTGACCTTAAAGATTGAGAATTACAAACTCATGGAATTCAATGATATCTAAACTCGAGCTTAAACGAGAAAATATTTTGATCAAAATTATAAACCGATTTGTTTTCTGAAAACCCTATTTTCAATACGTTCATTACCATTGAACGTAAAATCCTAGGAATTCACCTGGAATTCATTAGGTCACCTGAACTAAATCGGGTGTCAACCGTAAGAACGGTGATTGCATAGCATGGTCAAAGACAGGACCTTGTGCCAGACCGAAAAATTATAAGGGTGAGCTTTACTATTGCTCCTACCAAGGATAGTAATTGCGTCCGACACGTTATAGACCATAATTAAAAGCATGTCACGGGACATTGCCTTAACAGTTGCTTGTTCAACGCTTTCCTTTACAACCGGACGGTAGTTTGTCGAAAGGTAATATACGGAACAAGTAAACTGGACGTGTTGCTTTCCTAATACAAGGTTAGCAAGTGGGTGACACAAAACAGCAAGTTTTGAGCTAAAATTTTCAAATCTGAAACCCACCAAACCCACAAAAATATTTTGCAAACACCGGTAAAGGGTTATCCCGGAAAACTTATCTAGGGTAAAAACTAGATTTAATTTTCAAAAGATCAAATGTTTTCATAAAGATCCAATTTCCTTAATGGATCTAAATTTTTATAGTCATGTGGGACTGTAAACCATATCGTTACTACCATTGTTTATACCGCCGTATAGAAATCACTGATGTACAAAGTGTGAAGAATAAAGAAGTGATTCTAGTATTTCAAGACAATATTGCTTGAGGACAAGCAACGCTCAAGTGTGGGAATATTTGATAATGCTAAAAACGAACATATATTTCATAGCATTATTCCTCAAGAAAGACAAGCTTTTAGTTGCAATTGTTCTATTTACAAGTGATATTCGTTTAAATAATAAAAGGTGAAGACAAAAGACAGATTCGATGAATTGAAGACGCAAACGACCAAAAAGCTCAAAAGAACAAAAGACAATCAAAGAGGTTCCAATTATTGATAAGAAACGTCTCGAAATTACAAGAGTACAAGATTCAAAACGCAAAGTACAAGATATTAAATTGTACGCAAGGACGTTCGAAAATCCGGAACCGGGACCAGAGTCAACTCTTAACGCTCGACGCAACGGACTAAAAATTACAAGTTAACTATGCATATAAATATAATATAATATATAATTAATTATATTAATTATATATATATTATATTTATAAATAAAAACCGTCGGCAGAGAAAGACTCCAAAGTGTGAGCTGGAATTTCAAACTCCGCGACTCGCGGAGTTTGAAGGCAAAATATACCGCGAGTCGCGGAGCCCCAAATTTGCTAACTGCCTATAAAGCCAACCGAATTCTGATCAAAAACCATCATCTTTTTCTTCCTCATTCATACGTAAAATTTATATTTATATTTATAATTTATATTTTAATTTTAATTATAATTCTAATAATAAGGGTATGTTAGCGAATATTGTAAGGGTGTAAGTCGAAATTCTGTCCGTGTAACGCTACGCTATTTTTAATCATTGTAAGTTATGTTCAACCTTTTTATATTAATGTCTCGTAGCTAAGTTATTATTATGCTTATTTAAAACGAAGTAATCATGATGTTGGGCTAATTACTAAAATTGGGTAATTGAGCTTTGTACCATAATTGGGGTTTGGACAAAAGAACGACACTTGTGGAAATTAGACTATGGGCTATTAATGGGCTTTATATTTGTTTAACTAAATGAAAGTTTGTTAATGTTAATATAAAGATTTACAATTGGGCGTCCTTATAAATTACCATATACACTCAATCGGACACGATGGGCGGGGTATTTATATGTACGAATAATCGTTCATTTAACCGGACACGGGAATGGATTAATAGCCACTAGAATAATTAAAACAGGGGTGAAATTACATTCAAGGGTAATTGGTGTAATTGTTAACAAAGTAGTAAAACCTTGGTTTACACGCAGTCGATAACCTGGTGTATTCATTAAACAAAGTATTAAAACCTTGTTACAATTCGAATCCCCAATTAGTTGGAATATTTAACTTCGGGTATAATAATAATTTGACGAGGACACTCGCACTTTATATTTATGACTGATGGACTGTTATGGACAAAAACCAGACGGACATATTAAATAATCCAGGACAAAGGACAATTAACCCATGGGCATAAAACTAGAATCAACACGTCAAACATCATGATTACGGAAGTTTAAATAAGCATAATTCTTTTATTTCATATTTAATTTCCTTTATTTTATATTTAATTTCACTTCTAATTATCGCACTTTTATTTATTGTTATTTAATCGCACTTTTAATTATCGTACTTTTTAATTATCGCAATTTTATTTTATCGCATTTTTATTATTCGCAATTTCATTATCGTTATTTACTTTACGCTTTAATTTAAGTCTTGTATTTATTTTATATTTTACATTAGGTTTTAACTGCGACTAAAATCTTAAAATCGACAAACCGGTCATTAAACGGTAAAAACCCCCTTTATAATAATAATATTACTTATATATATATTTGTATTTTTATAAAAGTAAACTAATATAGCGTTGAGCTTTGTTTAAAGATTTCCCTGTGGAACGAACCGGACTTACTAAAAACTACACTACTGTACGATTAGGTACACTGCCTATAAGTGTTGTAGCAAGGTTTAAGTATATCCATTCTATAAATAAATAAATATTTTGTGTAAAATTTTATCGTATTTAATAGTTTTTCCTAGTAAAATATAAACTATTTTATATACACCTCGCATAACATCAGAGATACCATAGACACGTATACAATGTTTCGACCTATCATGTCGACACATCTCTATATATTTCGGAACAACCATAGACACTCTATATGTGAATGTTGGAGTTAGCTATACAGGGTTGAGGTTGATTCCAAAATATATATAGTTTGAGTTGTGATCAATACTGAGATACGTATACACTGGTCGTGGATTGATTCAAGATAATATTTATCGATTTATTTCTGTACATCTAACTGTGGACAACTAGTTGTAGGTTACTAACGAGGACATCTGACTTAATAAACTTAAAACATCAAAATATATTAAAAGTGTTGTAAATATATTTTGAACATACTTTGATATATATGTATATATTGTTATAGGTTCGTGAATCAACCAGTGGCCAAGTCTTACTTCCCGACGAAGTAAAAATCTGTGAAAGTGAGTTATAGTCCCACTTTTAAAATCTAATATTTTTGGGATGAGAATACATGCAGGTTTTATAAATGATTTACAAAATAGACACAAGTACGTGAAACTACATTCTATGATTGAATTATCGAAATCGAATATGCCCCTTTTTATTAAGTCTGGTAATCTAAGAATTAGGGAACAGACACCCTAATTGACGCGAATCCTAAAGATAGATCTATTGGGCCTAACAAACCCCATCCAAAGTACCAGATGCTTTAGTACTTCGAAATTTATATCATATCCGAAGGGTGTCCCGGAATGATGGGGATATTCTTATATATGCATCTTGTTAATGTCGGTTACCAGGTGTTCACCATATGAATGATTTTTATCTCTATGTATGGGATGTGTATTGAAATATAAAATCTTGTGGTCTATTGTTACGATTTGATATATATAGGTTAAACCTATAACTCACCAACATTTTTGTTGACGTTTAAAGCATGTTTATTCTCAGGTGAATACTAAGAGCTTCCGCTGTTGCATACTAAAATAAGGACAAGATTTGGAGTCCATGCTTGTATGATATTGTGTAAAAACTGCATTCAAGAAACTTATTTTGTTGTAACATATTTGTATTGTAAACCATTATGTAATGGTCGTGTGTAAACAGGATATTTTAGATTATCATTATTTGATAATCTACGTAAAGCTTTTTAAACCTTTATTGATGAAATAAAGGTTATGGTTTGTTTTAAAATGAATGCAGTCTTTGAAAAACGTCTCATATAGAGGTCAAAACCTCGCAACGAAATCAATTAATATGGAACGTTTTTAATCAATAAGAATGGGACATTTCAGTTGGTATTCGAGCGTTGGTCTTAGAGAACCAGAATTTTGCATTAGTGTTGTGACAACCCGGAAATTTCCAACCAAATTTAAACTTTAATCTTTATATGTTTCCGATACGATAAGCAATATTTGTTAAGTTAAATTTCAAGAATTTTAAACTATGTTCATACATTCATTCAACCTCGACCAAGTTCCAACGATTCACGAACCATTAAACGAATATGATTATATATGTATATGTGTATATATATTATAACTTGAAGCGTAAATAAAATATTAGATTAAATACTTTATATGATTGTATCTATTTCAAAATGTTTATCAATAGAATTAGAAGATAAGATCAAATGATTGAATTATCAGATATATTGAATTATGATTACAAGTCTCTGTTGAAAGGTCCACGTTGATTTGAGAAATCTTTCTATTTTAACAATATTCGGAAAATGGTAAAGTGATTTATAAATAAGAACAATTTGTCAATCATTGAGAACTAGACAAAGGATAGTGGAAGATTGAATCTCATAAAGACTCGATTGATCTATTTAGTTTCAAACGTACAAAAACATTTTCAGGTTAAAATGAACTTTATTATTAAAACGTATATAACTTTTATAAATATCTAGAACCACTTTTGACAACTCATTACTTAACTAGTATGATAAAGATAAAGATATTTATATTTTATTTTATTAAATATATAACGATTTAAATTAATATTATATATATTTATACGCGTATTATACGTACATAGTTTTATACTTTTACTATACTTAAACTTTACCTTTACTTTATTTTTACTTTACTTTAACTTTAATAATTCACTTTAATAATTCATACTTTAATAATTCACTTTAATAATTCATACTTTAATAATTCACTTTAATAATTCATACTTTAATAATTCACTTTAATAATTCATACTTTAATAATTCACTTTAATAATTCATACTTTAATAATTCACTTTAATAATTCAAAAATTCATTATAAATAGAATTCAATAGGTTTCATTATTTCATAGAAACTTGAAAATATTTTTCTCTAAACTCTCACAATCGATTTACATATATATATTTACTCCGTATTATTTCAAGATATTATTAGTATACATAAAATATTACGATGGAGTGCTGTCCGAGTGATTTCGAAATTGTTTTTCGAGTGTGATAGGATTAAGGAAATTATGTGTTATAGCTATGGAGGTGATTGAGTATGGTTCATGTGTATGCTCGTGAGGTCAATATAGTGTTTATCATTTCCGTTGCGTCTACGTACCTTTCCTGCAATATTGAATCTCAATATTGATACGTGAGTACTCATAATTTAACTTTTACATACTAATATTGTATCCCTGACTAGTGCTCGAGTATTTAGGATTATGCATGCTTGTACTTTTGATATTGTCCTTAGACAGGTTAGGTTGAATCTTGAATTAGTTACACTTGCGATTGAGATAAGGTATAAGATATGCATGTCCTTGGAAAGCTAGCGAAAAATTAAGAACTTTTCCTTTAGATATCGAATGGTTTCGATGAACGGATTAGAAGTTATAATCAATTGAATTTTTGATATTTTTAAAAAATGATTATTATTATCGTCGTTTTTATCGTCGTTCTAGTTTTATCTTATTATTATCATTATTATTATCTTTATCAATAAAAGGGATTTATCATTAAAAATTGTTATTTTTTTTATTACTATCGTTATTATCATTAAAGTTATAATTAGTATTATTATTATTATCCAATTATTATTATTATTATTATTATTATTATTATTATTATTATTATTATTGGTATTATTATTATTATTATTATTATCATTATTAATATATATATCATTATTTAAAAATGGTTATTCTTATTGTTATTATTATTATAATATTATAATTAAGATAATTATTAGTATTATCGTTAATAATGTTATAGTAACTATCATTATTAATATTTGTGTAATTAAAATACATATTTGTAACACCTAATTATTTTGATTACTATTATTATCATTATTATGAACACGATATAAAAGACGATTAAAAGCTATTAAACGAAACGATTAGGAAATAATGGGTAAGAGTATCATGTTGAAATTAAAATATTATAAGATATTGATTTAGATAAAATTATCGTTCTTATTATTTTTATCACTACTATTATTATTAAAAGTATCGTTAGTATTAAAACTATCATTTTAACAAAAATTATCATTTTAATAGAAATGTCATTGTTACTATAAAATATCATAATTATTATTATTTTAAATAAAATTATTATTTTAAAGATAATATTAAAAATTATCGTAAATATTAAAGTTATCATAATTAGAATCATCGTTTTATCATAATGTCATCTTAGTAATTATAAATATTGATATTTCTATATTAATAATAATTATTATTACAAAATAATACAACTTTTACTTACTATCATTATAGATATTATTTTATCAAATAAATATGTGATACAAACATATTTTACTACGTGTAATAACTTACTATAATAATACCTATCATATTATCTTTATGATATTAAATGAACCCTATAAATTTTATTACTTAATATATATAAAAGTATATTTTATCATATAAATTTAATATAAAATTTTATTTATTAATAAATAAATTATATTATTTACTCTAATAAATCTTTTAAAAAATATTTAAAAATATAAAACGACGATATTTAAACTATATATTAATCATGTATAGATTTTTGGAAATTATTTTGAGTCAAATTTACTTTTGTTGACTTTTGCATATTAGTCTCGAGCATTAGGATTGTGGTACACTATGACTTGACCTAATTTGTTAGACAAATATTGACCAACACATAAATATATATAATTAATTTAGGTTCGTGAATCTGAGGCCAACCTTGCACTTGTTCAATGACGTTATATGTATTTTTACTACGAAATACAGTATGGTGAGTTTCATTTGCCTTTTTACCCTTTATATTTTTGGGACTGAGAATACATGCGCTTTTATAAATGTTTGACGAAATAGACACAAGTAATTGAAACTACATTCTATGGTTGAATTATCGAAATCGAATATGCCCCTTTTTATTAAAGTCTGGTAATCTAAGAATTAGGGAACAGACACCCTAATTGACGCGGATCCTAAAGATAGATCTATTGGGCCTAACAAACCCCATCCAAAGTACCGGATGCTTTAGTACTTCGAAATTTATATCATGTCCGAAGGAGGATCCCGGAATGATAGGGGATATTCTTATATGTATCTAGTTAATGTCGGTTACCAGGTGTTCACCATATGAATGATTATTTTTGTCTCTATGCATGGGACGTATATTTATGAGAACTGGAAATGAAATTCTTGTGGTCTATTAAAATGATGGAAATAAATGATTATGATAAACTAATGAACTCACCAACCTTTTGGTTGACACTTTAAAGCATGTTTATTCTCAGGTATTAAAGAAATCTTCTGCTGTGCATTTGCTCATTTTAAAGATATTACTTGGAATCTTTCATAGCATATTTCGAAGAACGTTGCATTCGAGTCATTGAGTTCATCAAAGATTATTATTAAATCAATTTATAGTTGGATAGTGGATATTATGAAATGGTATGCATACCTGTCAATTTTCGATGTAAAGAAAGATTGTCTTTTAAAAACGAATGCAATGTTTGTAAAATGTATCATATAGAGGTCAAATACCTCGCAATGTAATCAACTATTGTGAATCATTTATAATGTATATGAACGGGTCCTTTCAGTTGGTATCAGAGCGGTGGTCTTAGTGAACCAGGTCTGCATTAGTGTGTCTAACTGATAAGTCGTTAGGATGCATTAGTGAGTCTGGACTTCGACCGTGTCTACATGTCAAAAGTTTTGCTTATCATTTCTAGTCGGAAATCATCTGCTTATCATCCTTAAGAAATTACTTGCTTATCATTATTAGTCTAAACACGTCTTGCTACATTAATTGCATGAGTAGTGTATAGACAAAATTCATATCTTAGCGTATCTACTAAATCATATCTTATCGTATCTGTAACTTTAAACTTTGTCTGACATATTTCGTAAATTCCTCCGTAATCTACGAAATTTTTTGCTCTATATATATAGATATTCTATGTAATTAGAATACCATTCGATAGCCGGAAAATCATTTCATATCGAAAAATCCTTTATTCAATCATACGAAATGGAATTCGTCATTAGTTCAAGTTCCTCAGATTATGAAATGGAATCCCACTCAAGCTCCGAAAGTAGTGTAACCGGAATGGATCAACCAATCAGTCATCACCTATTCTGGATGAATTGGGGATTGGTTCGTAGCCTCCTCAATCATTGGAGAAAAGAAGAAGGTGATCCCTTCCATCCACCACATTGTCCTCTTGACGAAGAACCTGAAGCACTTACCGGCGAACCTGTCCGAAACACCATTTTCTCTCTCATTTCCAGAGTATCTCGTCACGATTATATACTACATCAAATTCTAGATTTTATTTATCCGCTTGTCTGAACCGACAATCATCCCGGTGTAATAGAAGAAGTCAACGAGCTTCGCGCTCGGGTAGTGGCTTTGGAGAATATGGTGCAAAGGTTACAAACACCAGCAGCAGCACCAACAGCATAATCAGTACCACCAACATCAACGTCAACAGTACCATTACCACCCCCAACCACAACCGCGTCGTAAACCTCAACTCCACAATCTGTCCCACGAGCATCAAGGTCATAAGTCCTATAAATAATATGGAAGACCAACAACAACAAATGATGAAGTATTAATTCATGACTTCATCGGAGAAATATTTTACGGTGATTATGTAATCTCTAAAATTTTAGAGATTACTTATTCTAGATCTAACCATAAATTAGATGAGTGAACCGAAATGATAAAAGAAACCCTGACCAGAATGGTGCACGATTTACAAACTAGACTTGTTTTACCAACATCATCAACAGTACCGCCAGCATCACCAGCATCGTCAGTGTTGTCAGCATCAGCATTAGCAGCACCTATAACCTCACAAGCTCCGTCAGTTCAAGAATCACCGCAGACATCATTATGAATCAACAACGAGTATATTATATCAACGAGTTATGAAGAATTAACTCATTTCCACTGAAGGATTTATATGTATATCTTATATATAAATCTTTAAACCATAATAAATCTTTCCGTACTAAGCTATTATGTGTGAATCTTAACTACTCGGTTAATTCATATTACTAATATGCAATAATGCACGTCCTTCGTCCGCAACTTAACTATCGTTAACTACAACCTCTGTCTCAATTCAATAAATTCCAATTCATAATAAATCAAGTGTATTATTCAAATATATGTTGATTTTACACTTTCGTCATCAATGTACTCGAAACTTTTCAGATAACATCATTCGTATTTTGCGAAGTTCACAAGAATTTAATGAAAACCAACATCATGTCCCAACAAATAACGAAGTATTGATTCATAATTTCAATATTATTGAAGTAATACTTATGTAATCTCTAAAGCCTTTAAGGGATTATTCAATTCTAGTTTCAACAGTAAATTAAATGAGTTTAATTTAATATTAACTCATTAAATCGATGTTACATCTGAAGAAAATATACATATATATATATTTTCAAAAAGGCTGTAATAAAAATTCTTTTGTACAAAATATTAATTGTGAAATATTTTTTTTAACGGGTAGGTAATACCCGAGAGATATATAAATTCACAATTAATATGTTACATTCTTCGAATCTGATTCAGCAATCATCAACTATACTCACTATTTTCTCAAACAATATATATTCTTTTATAGAAATCAAAACAACCACACTCATTCAAAATTTAATTACATATTCTGATTTTGAAATCTCAGAATTCAACTCTAGATATGACCGAAATCATCACTCTTAGATCCTTACATCTTTCACAAGCTATACTTTGACTTCAAAAATGTGTTAGAACATCATATGTATATTAACGATTACAATCTGTGTTCAAAACCCTTCGAAATTCCTGAAGACACTTCAAATAATGAACAATCGAGATGATGATCCAACCACATATTAACCACAGTCTTGCATCTGAAAAGCTCTCGAAACCAGAGTCATAATTTAACACGTATCCATGTCAGACCCTTTGGCATTTATTAGCAAAAATAACTTTGCGATTCCTTTTCAAATTAGTCAGTTTTGTCACAGCTTTAGCAAGTCAACTTCGACTTTTCAGTTGAAACAGTCTTATTATAACCTTGATATAGACGTTGCCCTTTCGTCATCGTTACCGGAGAACCTTTTATGTCTCACCACATTAAAAATAAACTTACCAACAACTTCACTGATCTTTGACTTTCCGAAAAGTCATTATATTTATTGAAACCTCATCATTTACTCATCCGCATCTTGTAACAAGAATTGTCATGCCAATTACTGGGAATCAGCAATTAGTATTTTGAAATCTTGCAGCATGTCTCTGCCAACGGTTATAGGTGTATATATAACGTCTATCTCCTAGACTTATATACTTTGAATGTGAAGTTTCTGAAAAACACCCTAAACTGCGAACTAGTTCTCCGAAGTTTGGAAAATGCTGATGAAGCAGCAAAAACTGTAAACGACCTTAACAGTCAAAAGTTTGATAATAAAGGATAGTGTGTTGGAAAAGCTTAGAAAAAGAGAAGGTTTGGAACTGGAAAACGGATTAAGCAAACCATGAAGGAGGCTATGGACAAATCACAAAGACTAAACCTGCCTTCAAAGAATCCAAATGATTCAGTGTCTGCTGAAATTATTATCAAATACCTTACTCCTGACTCTAAACCCTTGTGAATAATATTCTTCATCATCCTCTGATCTTAGATATTCTAAAATATCATCATATCTTTCATTATAAATATCCTCCATATTTTTGAAGATATTTTCTTAATTTTTCTTATTTGAAATCATTTACCTCTTCGCGCTATCTGTATTACATCATAAAAGAAACTATTTTAGTTTCTAAATTCTGAAACATTCAAGTTTAAAATAGGAATATTTTGAAGTAGTGTTGGGAACTGAAGCATGAATTAGTATAATATAATGACACTTGATCAACGTGATTATATTACAGTAAGTCATGCTGAGTTTCTAAATGGAACGTGATGATTCACAGATCATAACATCATCATGTGCCATGTTATACGACTCTTGTATTCTATTTAACCTCTAAAATATCAAGAAAATATTTCTTGATGATTCGGCCTTTTCCAAGGTATTCTAGTAATTTGACAAGTCAAGATCGTGCCATCACAATTTCCTTCCTAGAACATTAACAATGTTCATTCCGAAATTCATATCTGTGAATTCTGGACCATTACAAGCGGTGCTTAATCGCAAGAAGAAGAAACGAAAGGACAAAACTCCAAAATAGAAATTGAGGTATAAATTGCAGCAAATGAAAGAGAGCATTAACTGTGAATGATAATGATTATAGAAGACAGAAGCAGAGACTTTGAAATATAAGGGAACATATAAAGCCCAACAATAAACCAGAAATTATAAACCATATATATCGATGCATATAGCAATATAAAGACACGGGAGAACTAGAAACACTATAAACCCAAGAGTATAGTAGAAGTAAATAGATTCTTCTGGCGGTAGATGAAAAAGAAGAATGGCCGATATGAAAGTAAGAAGTATATCGAGAATCAGAACTGGATGGAGCATATTGATGAATACTTTAAAATATGAGTTGAGGGGGAAAGAATAGAAGGTGATGAAACATGACTAGGAACTTAGAAATCAACAGATTTAACTTACACAATGGCGGAATAAGTGAATCAAACCCTCTAGTGAATAGGTTAAGTTTTTTTTTGATTAATTTAGTCAAACCACAACTAAATCAAGTGTGATTAGATCAACACCTAGAGCTATTATTCACCACCTGGGTGATTTGGACTGAGAGAGAATCGGAGGAGCTCACTAGATCTGAGTGTGTGTAACAAATGAGAGGCTTAACTTAAAATGAAGAACATAAGACTTTATATACCCCTGCTGTTGACTCACCCATACGATTCATTCATCACACGTACGAGTTGGCTTCATCAGCAGTACGGGTGATCACTCACTCGTGTCTTCTCATTTAGGTTGTAATTGTGACTTAGCTCAGCATCAACCGTGCGTATGAGCCTGTAAGTCATACTAGTGAGGCTTCACTCGTACGTCTGACTAAGTCTAACATAGTCAAACATCTAAATCTCGTTCCTGCAGTTCCTGTAACCACATACAAACACGGATAGTATAATAACGAGCAATCATGGTGGCCTGTAAACTGTTGTACCTGCAATGGACGTGGGTAGATGTCTAGGGACTTGCATAAAATACATCAACAGAAGGTGTGAGTTGTAAGGAAACGAAGGAGGTGAATTTATAAGAAATCTCTGACAGAACAATTAAAATGGACGATCGCATTTAAAGCGGATCCTAATTCCCTTGATTACCAGAGAGTCAAATCTTATTAAGAAGATTTTCTTCAAATCCCTTGAAATTTGAGAATCAATCATATCTACGTCAAATGATAAGATGAATCTACACTTACTCATTTCACTCGTCTATGTTAGCTTCATTCGTACTCTTCATATAAATGGATTGTTTATCCAAATTATTCGCTGATAATAAAACTCTAATTTTCAGCCCGTATGCATCATGAAAACATACTTATTATCATTCACGACCTTTTCACTTAAATTTCGGGACGAAATTTCTTTAACGGGTAGGTACTGTGACAACCCGGAAATTTCCAACCAAATTTAAACTTTAATCTTTATATGTTTCCGACACGATAAGCAATATTTGTTAAGTTAAATTTCAAGAATTTTAAACTATGTTCATACATTCATTCAACCTCGACCAAGTTCCAACGATTCACGAACCATTAAACGAATATGATTATATATGTATATGTGTATATATATTATAACTTGAAACGTAAATAAAATATTAGATTAAATACTTTATATGATTGTATCTATTTCAAAATGTTTATCAATAGAATTAGAAGATAAGATCAAATGATTGAATTATCAGATATATTGAATTATGATTACAAGTCTCTGTTGAAAGGCCCACGTTGATTTGAGAAATCTTTCTATTTTAACAATATTCGGAAAATGGTAAAGTGATTTATAAATAAGAACAATTTGTCAATCATTGAGAACTAGACAAAGGATAGTGGAAGATTGAATCTCATAAAGACTCGATTGATCTATTTAGTTTCAAACGTACAAAAACGTTTTCAGGTTAAAATGAACTTTATTATTAAAACGTATATAACTTTTATAAATATCTAGAACCACTTTTGACAACTCATTACTTAACTAGTATGATAAAGATAAAGATATTTATATTTTATTTTATTAAATATATAACGATTTAAATTAATATTATATATATTTATACGCGTATTATACGTACATAGTTTTATACTTTTACTATATTTAAACTTTACCTTTACTTTATTTTTACTTTACTTTAACTTTAATAATTCATACTTTAATAATTCACTTTAATAATTCATACTTTAATAATTCACTTTAATAATTCATACTTTAATAATTCACTTTAATAATTCATACTTTAATAATTTACTTTAATAATTCATACTTTAATAATTCACTTTAATAATTCAAAAATCCATAATAAATAGAATTCAATAGGTTTCATTATTTCATAGAAACTTGAAAATATTTTTCTCTAAACTCTCACAATCGATTTACATATATATATTTACTCCGTATTATTTCAAGATATTATTAGTATACATAAAATATTACTACGGAGTACTGTCCGAGTGATTTCGAAATTGTTTTTCGAGTGTGATAGGATTAAGGAAATTATGTGTTATAGCTATGGAGGTGATTGAGTATGGTTCATGGGTATGCTCGTGAGGTCAATATAGTTTTTATCATTTCCGTTGCGTCTACGTACCTTTCCTGCAATATTGAATCTCAATATTGATACGTGAGTACTCATAATTTAACTTTTACATACTAATAGTGTATCCCTGACTAGTGCTCGAGTATTTAGGATTATGCATGCTTGTACTTTTGATATTGCCCTTAGACAGGTTAGGTTGAATCTTGAATTAGTTACACTTGCGATTGAGATAAGGTATAAGATATGCATGTCCTTGGAAAGCTAGTGAAAAATTAAGAACTTTTCCTTTAGATATCGAATGGTTTGGATGAACGGATTAGAAGTTATAATCAATTGAATTTTTGATATTTTTAAAAAATGATTATTATTATCGTCGTTTTTATCGTCGTTCTAGTTTTATCTTATTATTATCATTATTATTATCTTTATCAATAAAAGGGATTTATCATTAAAAATTGTTATCTTTTTTATTACTATTGTTATTATCATTAAAGTTATAATTAGTATTATTATTATTATCCAATTATTATTATTATTATTATTATTATTATTATTATTATTATTATTATTATTATTATTATTATTATTATTATTATTATTGGTATTATTATTATTATTATCATTATTAATATATATATCATTATTTAAAAATGGTTATTGTTATTGTTATTGTTATTATTATTATTACTATATTATCATTAAGATAATTATTAGTATTATCGTTAATAATGTTATAGTAACTATCATTATTAATATTTGTGTAATTAAAATACATATTTGTAACACCTAATTATTTTGATTACTATTATTATCATTATTATGAACACGATATAAAAGACGATTAAAAGCTATTAAACGAAACGATTAGGAAATAATGGGTAAGAGTATCATGTTGAAATTAAAATATTATAAGATATTGATTTAGATAAAATTATCGTTCTTATTATTTTTATCACTACTATTATTATTAAAAGTATCGTTAGTATTAAAACTATCATTTTAACAAAAAATATCATTTTAATAGAAATGTCATTGTTACTATAAAATATCATTATTATTATTATTTTAAATAAAATTATTATTTTAAAGATAATATTAAAAATTATCGTAAATATTAAAGTTATCATAATTAGAATCATCGTTTTATCATAATGTCATCTTAATAATTATAAATATTGATATTTTTATAATAATAATTATTATTACAAAATAATACAACTTTTACTTACTATCATTATAGATATTATTTTATCAAATAAATATGTGATACAAACATATTTTACTACGTGTAATAACTTACTATAATAATACCTATCATATTATCTTTATGATATTAAATGAACCCTATAAATTTTATTACTTAATATATATAAAAGTATATTTTATTATATAAATTTAATATAAAATTTTATTTATTAATAAATAAATTATATTATTTACTCTAATAAATCTTTTAAAAAATATTTAAAAATATAAAACGACGATATTTAAACTATATATTAATCATGTATAGATTTTTGGAAATTATTTTGAGTCAAATTTACTTTTGTTGACTTTTGCATATTAGTCTCGAGCATTAGGATTGTGGTACACTATGACTTGACCTAATTTGTTAGACAAATATTGACCAACACATAAATATATATAATTAATTTAGGTTCGTGAATCTGAGGCCAACCTTGCACTTGTTCAATGACGTTATATGTATTTTTTCTACGAAATATAGTATGGTGAGTTTCATTTGCCTTTTTACCCTTTATATTTTTGGGACTGAGAATACATGCGCTTTTATAAATGTTTGACGAAATAGACACAAGTAATTGAAACTACATTCTATGGTTGAATTATTGAAATCAAATATTCTCCTTTTTATTAAAGTCTGGTAATCTAAGAATTAGGGAACAGACACCCTAATTGACGCGAATCCTAAAGATAGATCTATTGGGCCTAACAAACCCCATCCAAAGTACCGGATGCTTTAGTACTTTAAAATTTATATCATGTCCGAAGGAGGATCCCGGAATGATAGAGGATATTCTTATATGTATCTAGTTAATGTCGGTTACCAGGTGTTCACCATATGAATGATTATTTTTGTCTCTATGCATGGGACGTATATTTATGAGAACTGGAAATGAAATTCTTGTGGTCTATTAAAATGATGGAAATAAATGATTATGATAAACTAATGAACTCACCAACCTTTTGGTTGACACTTTAAAGCATGTTTATTCTCAGGTGTTAAAAAAATCTTCTGCTGTGCATTTGCTCATTTTAAAGATATTACTTGGAATCTTTCATAGCATATTTCGAAGAACGTTGCATTCGAGTCATTGAGTTCATCAAAGATTATTATTAAATCAATTTATAGTTGGATAGTGGATATTATGAAATGGTATGCATACCTGTCAATTTTCGATGTAAAGAAAGATTGTCTTTTAAAAACGAATGCAATGTTTGTAAAATGTATCATATAGAGGTCAAATACCTCGCAATGTAATCAACTATTGTGAATCGTTTATAATGTATATGAACGGGTCCTTTCAAGTGTGTCTTATCGAGTTTGTTAGGATGCATTAGTGAGTCTGGACTTCGACCGTGTTTACTTGAAAAATGATTGCTTAACAAATTTTGTTGGAAACTATATATTTTTAACATGTGAATATTATGTGATATATTAATCTCTTAACGCGTTTGATATTATGTGATAGATGTCTACCTCTAGAACAAGTCCCATTGACTCACCTAATAATAATGAAGAGTCAAATGTAAATTGGAATGATTCGTGGACTGATTCACAAGTTCCCGAAGAGGAACCGGAAGAAGAGTAGGAACCGGAAGAAGAATCGGAACCGGAAGAAGAATCGGAACCGGATGAAGAAATAGAACCAGTGGGGGAAATAATAAAACGGTTAAGTAAAAGAAAATCCTCAACCAACCGACCAAGGTTAATTATGGTCAATGGTGTTTCCGCCAAGGAAGCAAAATATTGGGAGGATTACCAATTCTCCGCTGAATCGGATTCCGACGAGAATTCCGATGATGTTATAGAAATTACCCCAACTGAATTTAAAAAGGCAAAAGAAAATAATAAGGGAAAGGGTATAAAAATAGAGAAATCTAATTCCAACCCCGATGAACTTTATATGTATCGTCAACCCCCGAAGTCCTTAAGTTGTAACAATGACCCGGGAACCTCTAAACCACCAGGTTTTTCTAAACCAATGTGGAAAATGACGGCTCGTATTAGGGGAACATCATATATCCCTAGAAACTTGGCAAAACGAACCAAAACCGAAGAAGAAGAAACAAGCGAGTCGGGATAAGATAGTTGTATTCGTATGGTGTAATATATGTAATATAGTGCGCTTATGCTTTATGATATATGTAAAAATTGCTTGTATTAATAAGTATTTTTTTTATGAATCTAACTCTTGTCTATTTTACAGTATAAAAACACAAAATGGATAGACAACCCAATATTTTAAGAGCCCTACCCGGAGACATGATTGATGAAATCTTGTCTAGAGTCGGTCAGAATTATTCGGCACAACTATTTAAGGCGAGATCAGTTTGTAAGACATTCGAAGAACGTTCCAAGAATGCCTTGGTTTATAAAAGGCTTTCGTTCAAAAGATGGGGGATATCACATTGGGAAATCCATAAGTTACGATGTGTTTACTTTGATGCATATATTGCGGGGAACCCAAATGCTATTTTACACAATGGGTTAAGAAATTATTTTGACTCAATATATCCGAATATTGGACTTCGTGATTTAGAAAAAGCGGCTAACATGCAACATAAAGAAGCATGTTATGCTTACAGATTAGTAATGTTCGCTTCTCACCAAAGTGAGAACAAGAACATCGGGCTACAACTATTAAACAAAACGTTCCCACAAGTGACGGAGTCGGTAATTGGGGTAAGAAATGAGGTTTTTAGATTGTTACTGGACTGTTGGACATTACGTAACCCTCGTCCCTTTGACGACGTTACAACACGCTGTCTTATCAACGGCCATAACGGTTATGTTCCACAAGACCAAGGATGGGAAGTAATCCTAGTAAAACCAGAATGCATGACTTGTTTCTGGATGTATGAATTACGTGTCTTTATTGCCTTTGCTGAACGACTTGTGTACTAGCTAGAATTATCTTCACAACCATCTTGTATCAAATTTATTGTGTGCTATATTTCATGCTATATGTAAAATAAGCGGTATTGTAAGTTTGTAAAATATTGTGTAAAAGTTTGAACGTGAAATATTATTATAATCAGTTTTTCATATAGAATTGTAGTAGTTGAATCGTATATTAGCTACTAAGTATGAACTTAACGGGTAGGTACTACCCGAATTTAAACTTATAAAACGCTAATACGAAGAAAAAGCTTTTATAAATGAGTTCATATTATGCTACGAAATACTATTAACTACTCTTAATATTCTGTATGATTAACTTGTTCCATTTGACTATTTTGAAGGAAATGGCACCGACTACTCGACACACCGTGAATATGAATGAAGAGGAATTCCGTACTTTTCTAGCTTCAAACATAGCCGCAGTACAGGCTGCGCTACATACCAACAATAACCTTGGATCTAGCAGTACAGGAAATCGTGTAGGATGCACCTATAAAGAATTCACTGCCTGCAAACCTTTGGAATTTGATGGAACCGAAGGACCGATCGGATTGAAACAGTGGACCGAGAAGGTTGAATCGGTGTTTGCTATAAGTAAGTGTACTGAAGAGGACAAAGTGAAGTACGCTACGCATACCTTCACAGGTTCTGCGTTAACATGGTGGAATACCTATCTAGAGCAAGTGGGATAAGACGATGCGTACGCACTACTGTGGTCAGCATTCAAGCACTTGATGAATGAGAAGTACCGTCCCAGAACCGAGGTCAATAAGCTCAAGACAGAACATAGAGGGTTACGAACCCAAGAATTTGATATTACCACGTACGAAAGACGATTCACAGAATTGTGCCTATTGTGTCCGGGAGCGTTCGAAGATGAGGAAGAGAAGATCGACGCATTTGTGAAAGGATTACCGGAAAGAATCCAAGAAGATATAAGTTCACAAGAGCCCGCCTCCATACAACAGGCATGTAGAATGTCTCATAAACTAGTGAACCAGATTGAAGAAAGAATTAAAGAACAGACTGCTGAAGAGGCCAATGTGAAGCAATTCAAAAGAAAGTGGGAGGAAAACGGTGATAAGAATCACCAATACAACAACAACAGCAATTACAAAAATAATCGCAACAATTATCCCAACAATCGCAACATCAATCGCAACTACAACAAACAACCCAACAACAACAACAACAACAACAACAACAGAAACTACAACAATCATCCCAACAACAATAATAACCGCAACAACAACAACAACCAGAAGCAGCTATGCCAAAGGCGTGAAAAGTATCACTCGGGGTTCTGCACCAAATTTTGCAACAAGTGTAAAAGAAATGGTCATAGCGCGGCGAAGTGTGAGGTCTACGGACCAGGGGTTAATAGAACGAAAGGAACAAATGGTGTCGGAACGAGTAATGGCGGAGCAAGTAGTGTCGGAGCAAGTTATGCCAATGTAGTTTGTTATAAATGTGGAAAATGGGGCCACATTATTAGAAATTGCCCAAACCAGGAGAACACAAATGGACAAGGCCGCGGAAGAGTTTTCAATATTAATGCGGCAGAGGCACAGGAAGACCCGGAGCTTGTTACGGGTACGTTTCTTATTGACAATAAATCTGCTTACGTTTTATTTGATTCGGGTGTGGATAGAAGCTATATGAGTAGAGATTTTTGTGCTAAATTAAGTTGTCCATTGATGCCTTTGGATAGTAAATTTTTACTCGAATTAGCAAATGGTAAATTAATTTCAGCAGATAATATATGTCGGAATCGAGAAATTAAACTGGTTAGCGAAACATTTAAGATTGATTTGATACCAGTAGAGTTAGGGAGTTTTGATGTGATAATCGGTATGGACAGGTTGAAAGAAGTGAAAGCAGAGATCGTTTGTTACAAAAATGCAATTCGCATTATACGATAAAAAAGAAAACCCTTAATGGTGTACGGAGAAAAGGGCAACACGAAGCTACATCTTATTAGTAATTTGAAGGCACAAAAACTAATAAGAAAAGGTTGCTATGCTGTTCTAGCACACGTCGAGAAAGTACAAACTGAAGAAAAGAGCATCAATGATGTTCCCATTGCAAAAGAATTTCTCGATGTATTTCCGAAAGAATTATCGGGATTACCCCCACATCGATTCGTTGAATTTCAAATAGATCTTGTACCAGGAGCTGCACCAATAGCTCGTGCTCCTTACAGACTCACTGATAATGCTAAAAACGAACATATATTTCATAGCATTATTCCTCAAGAAAGACAAGCTTTTAGTTGCAATTGTTCTATTTACAAGTGATATTCGTTTAAATAATAAAAGGTGAAGACAAAAGACAGATTCGACGAATTGAAGACGCAAACGACCAAAAAGCTCAAAAGTACAAATGACAATCAAAAAGGTTCCAATTATTGATAAGAAACGTCTCGAAATTACAAGAGTACAAGATTCAAAACGCAAAGTACAAGATATTAAATTGTACGCAAGGACGTTCGAAAATCCGGAACCGGGTCCAGAGTCAACTCTTAACGCTCGATGCAACGGACTAAAAATTACAAGTTAACTATGTATATAAATATAATATAATATATAATTAATTATATTAATTATATATATATTATATTTAAATAAAAACCGTCGGCAGAGAAAGACTCCAAAGGGACTGAGCTGTAAATTCATTCTCCGCGACTCGCGGAGTTTGAAGAGGATTTCACCGCGAGTCGCGGAGCCCCAAAATGAAATTCTGCCTATAAAGCCAACCGAATTCTGATCGTAAAAAATAATCTTTTTCTTCTCTTATCATACGTAAAACATATATATATATTTATAATTTATATTTTAATTTTAATTATAATTCTAATAATAAGGGTATGTTAGCGAATGTTGTAAGGGTGTAAGTCGAAATTCTGTCCGTGTAACGCTACGCTATTTTTAATCATTGTAAGTTATGTTCAACCTTTTTACATTAATGTCTCGTAGCTAAGTTATTATTATGCTTATTTAAAACGAAGTAATCATGATGTTGGGCTAATTACTAAAATTGGGTAATTGGACTTTGTACCATAATTGGGGTTTGGACAAAAGAACGACACTTGTGGAAATTAGACTATGAGCTATTAATGGGCTTTATATTTGTTTAACTAAATGATAGTTTGTTAATGTTAATATAAAGATTTACAATTGGGCGTCCCTATAAATTACCATATACACTCGATCGGACACGATGGGCGGGGTATTTATATGTACGAATAATCGTTCATTTAACCGGACACGGAAATGGATTAATAGTTAATAAACTTGTTGAAACAGGGGTGAATTACATTCAAGGGTAATTGGTGTAATTGTTAACAAAGTAGTAAAACCTTGGTTTACACGCAGTCGATAACCTGGTGTATTCATTAAACAAAGTATTAAAACCTTGTTACAATTCGAATCCCCAATTAGTTGGAATATTTAACTTCGGGTATAAGAATAATTTGACGAGGACACTCGCACTTTATATTTACGACTGATGGACTGTTATGGACAAAAACCAGACGGACATATTAAATAATCCAGGACAAAGGACAATTAACCCATGGGCATAAAACTAAAATCAACACGTCAAACATCATGATTACGGAAGTTTAAATAAGCATAATTCTTTTATTTCATATTTAATTTCCTTTATCTTATATTTAATTGCACTTCTAATTATCGCACTTTTATTTATTGTTATTTAATTGCACTTTTAATTATCGTTCTTTTTAATTATCGCATGTTTATTTTATCGCACTTTTATTATTCGCAATTTCATTATCGTTATTTACTTTACGCTTTAATTTAAGTCTTGTATTTATTTTATATTTTACATTAGGTTTTAACTGCGACTAAAGTCTTAAAATCGATAAACCGGTCATTAAACGGTAAAAACCCCCCTTTATAATAATAATATTACTTATATATATGTTTGTATTTTTATAAAAGTAAATTAATATAGCGTTGAGCTTTGTTTAAAAAAGATTCCCTGTGGAACGAACCGGACTTACTAAAAACTACACTACTGTACGATTAGGTACACTGCCTATAAGTGTTGTAGCAAGGTTTAAGTATATCCATTCTATAAATAAATAAATATCTTGTGTAAAATTTTATCTTATTTAATAGTTTTTCCTAGTAAAATATAAACTATTTCGTATCCCTTAGCTTTGACATCAAGTATTTTTGGCGCCGCTGCCGGGGAACTCTCTTAAAAGCCGGAAGCGCAACGCTAATATAAAAAAAAAAATTTTATTTACTTTTATTAAAATTCGCTTTTGTAAAAATACGTTTTGAATATTCGAAAATATAAAAAGAAAAACAAAAATTTATATATTTTTAAGAGTTTGTTAAAAAGTTTTATAAGTTTCTTTATTTTTATTTTAGTTTATAAAAATATAAGTTTTATTTAAATATCTTTTATTTATATTAAAACAGAAAATTAGAAAACATAGATAAATAAATAAAAAAAAACGCGTAAATTAAAACTACTCCAGAGTTGAATTTCTGAACCCCGCGAGTCGCGGGGTTTGAAGCATTAAATACCGCAAGTCGCGGAGATAACCTGACACGCCGACAGAAGCCCTAATTCAGCATTAATTACGGTTAATTATTAATTATTATTATTATAACCCTAACTAATTATTATTATTATAATTACTTTTACTTTTTATTTAATTTATATATTTTAGTTAAATTAGTTTAATTAAATTGTAAAATTAGTAGTTTTAATAAATAAATAATATAAAAATAATATTTTTATAAAAATTGTAATTTTTACAACTTTTTGTATATTTTTATATTTTGTCCCTTTTTAATTGTTGTAGCGTAATATTTGTATTTTTCGCTCATATTTAATTTTTAACTTAGTTTTTGCCATAGTCATTTTTACTCCTAGATTTTTAGGCTTTGCCGTAGAATTCCTTAAGTGCTTTTTCTTTAGACTAAGATTTAGGTGCTTTAGAATTTTGCGACGCCTTTTTAAGTTTTAGTTTCTTTTTAAGTTATTTCCATTTGGGATTTAGTTTTTCCTGTAAGCTTTAATATTTTTAGACACCTTTTACTATGTATCAATTATCATTCCAATTAGTAATTTCAATTTGCGATTATAATTTTAAGTTAGTTGTAGTAATAAGATTAGGTTAGTCAAGTATTTTTAATTTTTTTATAAGTTTCTTTTATTTTTCCGTCACCTTTTATTTTTTTCAACCATTTTTCTTTTTCAAATTTTTTTTTTCCGACGAACTCTTTTTCTTTCTTATTTCTCGCTATTCTAGTTTTAGGACATAGATTTTTATTCTACTTCTTATCTAAATTTCTTAAAATTACGAAAATTTATTTTGAGTGGTTAAATTTGTGATGCCCCGTCCTAATCCATCCGGACGAAGTCCACATCGATTATAAACGAATCATAATAGTTGGTTACATCGCGAGGTATTTGACCTCTATATGATACATTTTACAAACATTGCATTCGTTTTTATAAGACAATCTTTCATTTACTTTGAAAGTTGACAGGTATGCATACCATTTCATAATACCCAAACTATAAATGACATAATCTGTCATTTACTTAATAATAATCTCTAATGAACTTCAACGACTCGAATGCAACGTCTTTTGAAATATGTCATGAATGACTCAAAGTAATATCCTTAAAATGAGCTAATGCACAACGGAAGATTTCTTTCAAACCTGAGAATAAACATGCTTTAAAGTGTCAACCAAAAGGTTGGTGAGTTCATCTGTTTATAGTAATCATTTTATTTTCATCATTTTAATAGACCACAAGATTTCATTTATTAATAAACGTGCAGAAATCCCATTCCAACTGCACAAACAAAATATCATTCATATGAAGAACACCTGGTGAGGATTCCAAAATATAATAGTAACCATATGTACCGGTCTTTCACCCCACGGCTGAATACATGTGCCTTCAAAATATAGAACCTCTGTGCCGGTCTTTACACCCCACGGCTGAACACATGTTTATAAAATATAGGACAACCGGTGCCAAAATGTCATAAATAATAAACAATCCATATCAACCAACCATCTCATAGCAGGCATTTCGCATCGTACTAGAGATAAAAATCATTCATATCAACCAACCTCAATCCCAGATAATTCTATCATAGAATGCAGTTAAAGTACTTGTGTCTATTGCGTCAAACATTTATAAAACAGCGCATGTATTCTCAGTCCCAAAAATATATATTGCAAAAACATTTAAAAAGGGAGCAAATGAAACTCACGCATATAAATATTGTAAAACAGTTAATAAAGCATTTGTATGTATTCTCAGCCCAAAAATATAAAGAGTAAAAGGGATCAAATGAAACTCACCGTATTGTATTTTGTAGTAAAAATACATATAACGACATTGAACAACTAAACAATGCAAGGTTGGCCTCGGATTCACGAACCTATATCATTTATCTATATTAAAACACATAATAACAATTAACAAGTTTGTATTAATATTATTAATATACTTTTTATATTCATAATTTATATGTTATTTTGATAATAAATTAATAATTATTATTTATATAATACAGATTTCTATTAAAGTATTTCAATTACGATATAAAATATGTTATTATATATAAATGCTAAAAATGTATTAGAATTAATATTTACATATATGATTTAACTTAAAAATATATTTTTATATTATTTGTAACATAGTTATAATAACATTTTATTAGAACAAAAATGGTACCTAATATTAACATAGATGTAAAAATATGTTTTTATATATAAATGTCTTTTAGTTGGTAGAAACTATAATAGTTATGATAATAAGGTTACTAATAATACCAATACATATTTTGATGACAGTAATAATAATAATAATAATATTAATAATAATAATAATAATAATAATAATAATAATAATAATAATAATAATAATAATAATAATAATAATAAGTAATCAATGAAAATACTACCTCAATATAGAACATGCTCAAAAAAAGAAATTCCCTTGCCAGGGATCGAACCCGAGACCTCTCATTAAACAAACCAACACCCAACCACCTGCGCCATTTTGTTTCTCTGATTTAAACCCTACCAGGAATCTTATAACCCGTAATTTGTTATCAACCTAAAACCCTCTACAAACTGGGTCACGGCCCATCTTGCATCTACAGTCCAAGAGCACCTTTGATCCAACATAAATCATTCAGTGTTTAAATAAAATCACCAATAGAAGTCGACAACACACAGAACAAAAAGGGTGTCGGCTTTAATCATCATCAATTCATTCCTGGTTATCGTTTAGGTTAACACAGAAGAAGAAACTGGATCATAGCCTAAAGGAAAAAATAAATTTCAACATCCTACGGCCCAATCACTCAATCTAAATAAATCAACCAATGGTTATAGGGTTTATTCGTTGGAATATTAAGAAACAGCAACGTGTTAGTATCTGCGGGGTCACTTGATGGCCGGCTACAACTAGCAAAATAGAACGTGTAAAAAGAAAACCATCACCTAATACCACCAAATAGTCGACTTATATAAAAAGGTATGGGTCCAGATAATCATATTCATACACTAGTGGAAGTGAGTGGCACCGAAAGTTTTCTTATTAATCTATCTATTTTGCTCCACTCATAATTTCCATTATCCACATTCTCTTTTGAATGGGTCCTTCCAGCATACAAGGCGTATATATGTATATATTTTCTTTTCAGTGACAACTATCGAACAAAGAGGTATAAAAAATGGCAGGGATTGTATCGGTTTAATATGTGGCGAATCTTGTAGAAGGTGTAGGCTGTTTTTGGTGTTTTCCTGGGTAGATCTCAGTGGTGTAATCAAGGAAATAAAAATAACAATAGTTAGCGATTGTGGTGATGTTCTTGGGTTCGGTTGCAACAAGACTTACATACTGGTAGTGGTATACAGTAAACAGAAACAGAAGACATCGAGTTTTTATATGTGACTTACATAAATAGAAGAGAAAGAAAAGAGGAGCTAGAGAGGTAAAGGTTGGTGAAGTAAAAATGAATGAACGAAAAAAGATGGTGTTGAAGTGGTTTTGATCATAAAAGGTTGTGGGTGTTGTTCACTACCGAAAACAACAAGATCAAGTAGGGTTTCTTTTATGGTTCAATGGAGATGATATTTATATAGTATACCGTAAGTGGCATTTTGGTGGTGTTCGGCATCGAACGAAAAACAATTTATCGTATTATTTTTGCAAAGCGTTATTTAAAGATCAATATGTATAATTGCCGTACAATGGAATCGATAGATTTGTTTTGTAGCTTTCTTTACTCGACAGATTGTACCATATAGTAACAGAAAGGAAGAAAAATAAAACAAATTAATTCTTTTTAATTCAATTCGTACATTCACTGATTTTGATATCTAACAACTTTGGAAAGAAAACAAAATTTCAAATAGTGGATGTGCATGCATACAGATTCGTTACCTTTATTCTTTATTTATAGATTATATAATAAATAAATATATTAGTATTATTAATAATTACATTAATAATAATAATAACTAATAATGATAAATAAATAATAAAACTGATTTCTTAATAAATATATATCTGTATATAACGGCATATATATATATATCTGTATATATGTATTTGTATCTATATATTACTATATATGTATATCTCTTTATATATTTTTTTTATAGATTATAACTAATATTATTAATAATTATAACTATAGTACTAATGATCTTAATGTTATACACAATAATAATAATAATATAAATTTATAATAATATATTAGTAATAATAATATTACTAATGATAATGATAGCATTTACCATAATTGTATAACAATAATGTTGTTAATTACAATAATACTAATTATACTAATATTATTAATAATAACAATAATATTAATAATAATAATAATATATCGATTAATATATATCAACTTATTCATACAAATTTTCATATATATATAGTCTAAGTACTAATCATGTATTTTTTTTTAAACTAATAGTTTTAATATTACTATACATTTACAATTATATTTCGAATTATTATTTATATATACATACGCACATATCTATTTACAATTAACTGTTCGTGAATCGTCGAGAGTAGTCGAAGGTCAATTGAATATATGAACATAGTTTCAAGGTTTTCGAGACTCAACATTAAAGACTTTTCTTATCGTGTCGGAAACATATAAAGATTAAAGTTTAAATTTGGTCGAAAATTCCCGGGTCATCACAGTACCTACCCGTTAAAGAAATTTCGTCCCCGAAATTTGATAGAGGTCGTCATGGATAACAATAAGAATGTTTTCATGACAAATATGAGTTGATAAATAGAGTTTTATCATAATTGAGTAATATGGATAAAACCATATGATTTTGTGAAGAGTACGAGTGAAGCTATCACCAAAGAGTGAAATGAGTAGGTATAGGTTCGTCATATCTTCTGACGTAGATAGGATTGATTTTTCCAAGTTCAAGAGATTTGGAGAAAATCTTCGTAATAAGATTCGATTCTTCGGTAATCAAGGGAATTCGGATCTGCTTTAAATGCGATCATCTATTTTGAATGCTCTGATGGATATTTTACTATAAATCCACCCCCGTCGTTTCCTTACAACTCACACCTTCTATTCTTTCTCCTTACTTCATACTTTATCGTATTTGTTAATATGCTCCATCCCGTTTTGTTCCTTGATATATTTCTAACTTTCATATCTGTCATTCTTCACTTTCATCTACCACCGGAGGTTTTTATTTACCTTTACTATTACCTTGGTGTTATAATGTTCTTTAATTCTTCCGTGCCTTTATGTTGCGATAAACATTGATATACACGGTTTGTAATTTATGTGTTGTTGTCGAGCTTTAAATTTTCTTTTATGTTCAAGGGTTCCATACTTTTGTCTCCTCTTCCCGACTACAACTCAAGCGAATAATGTTCTAGAATTCGTAGGTATGAATTTTAGATTGAACATAATTAATGTTCTAAGAAGGAAATTGTAATGGCACGATCTTGATTTGTCAAATTACCAGAATATCCGGAAAAGATAGAACTATCAAGAAAATATGCTCTTGATATGTTTATAGATTAGATAGAATGTAAGAGTCGCGTAAATGGCACATGATGATGGTACTAATAATCATCATGTTTCATTAGAAACTCAGCATGAATTACTGTAATATAATGACGTTGATCAAGTGTCATTATATTATACTAACTCATGCATCAGTTCCCAACACTACTTCAAAAACATTCATATTTTAAATTCGAAGGTTCACAGAATATAGAAACTAAAACACTTTCCTTTTATGATTTGACACATATAGCGCGAAGGGATAATTAATATCGAACGAGAATATTTATGAAGATATCTTCAGAAATATTGAGGATATTAATAAAGAAAGGTACGTGATATCTTAGGATTTCAGAATCAAATTATGATGATGAAATTCATTCACGATGATTTAGAGTGGTTAAGGAGTAAGGTATTCGCTAAAGATTTCATCAGAAACAGAATCATCAGGATTCTTTATGTACAAGTTTAGTCCTTGTAATTCGTTCAGAGTCTCCTTCATGGTTGCTCGATTCATTTTTCAGAACTCAAAGATCTGATTCGTAAGCTAGAGTGCTTTTCAGAATTTCAGAATGAAAGTTCATAATTCTATGAGGTAGATGTTATATATATACATATAACTGTTGATGTAGAAACGCTGCGAGATTTAAAATACTGATTGCTAATTCTCGGTAATTGGTATGACAACTCTCGTTATAAGATGCGGATAAGTATATGATAGGGTTTTAATGAACAAATATAATGATTCTTCGGAGAGACTTAAGTCAATGAGTAATGAAGTTGCTGCTAAGTTCTCTGATAATGTGATGGGGTGTAAACGGTTCCCCGGTAACGATGACGAAAGGCAAACTTATAAATCAAAGTTATAATAAGGCTAATTCGACTGAAAAATTGATGTTGACTTGCTGGAGCTGTGACAAAATTGGCTAATTTGGAAAGAGATTGAAAAGTTATTTTCGGTAGTAATAACGCTAAAGGAAATTAGCACAGCTCGCGTTAAACGTTTACTCAGTTTCCGAGAGTTTTCTGGTGCATAACTATACGCATCAATCTTTTCTTCCGTAGATGAAGTGCGGTTGGTTCATCCTCTCGATTGAAGTGTTTCCAAGAATCATGAAAGATTTGAACGCAGATTGTAATCGTCAAGATACAAATGAGGTTTAAGATGAAAATCAAGTGGCAAACTTGAAGAATTATTTAGTTTCATATATTATAATCAATATTTTAATTCATTTTAATTGTCTAATGTCATTAGTCCACAGTCGATAATCCACCGTTAACAGTCCAATAATTCATATATAATTTAATATATAATATTCGAATTAATTAATACGTATCGTGACCCGTGTACATGTTTCAGACTCGATCACAACTCAAACTATATATATATATATATATATATATATATATATATATATATATATATATATATATATATATATATATATATATAAATGGGTCGATATGATATGTCAAAACATTGTATACGTGTCCCGATATTTAAAATGCGTAAATAACACAATGACGATAAATAAAGTGCGTAAAATAAATAACAAAAATTAAATGACGATAAATAAAATTGCGAGAATGTAAATTGTGAGAATGTAAATTGCGATAATTAAATTGCGATAAATAAAATGTAACCAGTTAGCTAGGAACAGTTAGCGTGGATTCTTAACAAAATTCTTCTCATAGTTAAATTGTTTGTTTCTAACAAGTTTTATTTTGTCAAATTTGTTTTTCTTCATTATGCCACTTTTTGGATTCTGATAGATCTAAATCCAAATATGAAATTTGAATGGAAATGGTTATTCTGTGGTGAACGGATACGTATATCTGTGGATGTAAGTAGGATAGTAAATTACTGTTGAATCAGACTCGAAGAACTTACAATGTAACTTATTAATGTGAAATCTAAATATTCCTCGGGTATTACCTACCCGTTAAAATATTTTCACCATTAACAGTTTGTATAAAAGAATTTTTAATTACAATCTTTATGAAAACATATATACATATATATTTTCTTCAGATGTAATTATGGATTTAATGAGTTAATATAATATTAAACTCATTTAGTTTTCGGTTGGAACTAGAATAAATAATCTCTAAAACTTTAGAGATTACATATTCGCCATGTCGAACGAAGATAAATGAGGTAGAACGATACGTAGAACGAAGATCATACTCGAAGTACAGATGGTGATATTGAAGCATGGATTGTTGATGGTACTGGTGCTGTTATTGATGGTACTATTGGTGTCGATGATGTTGCTGAAGCTGGTAGATTTTACATCATATCCTCCAATTTGATTACTCGAGCGCGAAGTTCACTAACCTCTTCTATTATTCCGGGATGTTTGTCGGTCAGAACGAGCGGATGAATAAGGTTTAGAATCTGAGATAGTATATGATCATGACGAGATACTCTGGAAATGAGAGAGAAAATGGTGTCTCGAACAGGTTCGCCAGTAAACGCTTCAGGTTCATTGTTGAGAGGTGAATTCGGTTGGTGGAAGGGATCGCCTTTTTCACGTCTCCATTGATTAAGTCGACTACGAACTCATCAGATGAATTGGGGATGGATGATGGGTTGATTCATTCTGGTGACACTGCTTTCGGAGCTTAGGTGAATATCCATGTCGGAATAGATGTTGGAATAACTATCGGAACAGCTATCGAAATCTGAGGGACTCTAACTGGTTGAGGGATTAATCTCGTACAATCAGATGAAGGATTTTCGATAAGATATAGATTATAGGATGTAGATTAGTACCCTGCAATACATAATTTACATATGCATATATAATACTAAAAATCCCATAAGTTACGAAGGAATCTACGGAAGCTGTCAGGCAAAGGTAACACTAATAGATACACTAAGATTTGAATTTATCTATACACTGTCTATGCAATAGAGGCAGTAAGACGTGTCTAGACTTTAAGGATGATAAGCAAATAATTTTTGACACGAAATGATAAGCTAAACTTTTAACATGCAGACACGGTCGAAGTCCAGACTCACTAATGCATCCTATCGACTTATCTGTTAGACACACTAATGCAGACCTGGTTCGCTAAGACCTCTGCTCTGATACCAACTGTGATGCCCCATCCTAATCCATCCGGACGAAGTCCACATCGATTATAAACGAATCATAATAGTTGGTTACATCGCGAGGTATTTGACCTCTATATGATACATTTTACAAACATTGCATTCGTTTTTATAAGACAATCTTTCATTTACTTTGAAAGTTGACAGGTATGCATACCATTTCATAATACCCAAACTATAAATGACATAATCTGTCATTTACTTAATAATAATCTCTAATGAACTTCAACGACTCGAATGCAACGTCTTTTGAAATATGTCATGAATGACTCAAAGTAATATCCTTAAAATGAGCTAATGCACAACGGAAGATTTCTTTCAAACCTGAGAATAAACATGCTTTAAAGTGTCAACCAAAAGGTTGGTGAGTTCATCTGTTTATAGTAATCATTTTATTTTCATCATTTTAATAGACCACAAGATTTCATTTATTAATAAACGTGCAGAAATCCCATTCCAACTGCACAAACAAAATATCATTCATATGAAGAACACCTGGTGAGGATTCCAAAATATAATAGTAACCATATGTACCGGTCTTTCACCCCACGGCTGAATACATGTGCCTTCAAAATATAGAACCTCTGTGCCGGTCTTTACACCCCACGGCTGAACACATGTTTATAAAATATAGGACAACCGGTGCCAAAATGTCATAAATAATAAACAATCCATATCAACCAACCATCTCATAGCAGGCATTTCGCATCGTACTAGAGATAAAAATCATTCATATCAACCAACCTCAATCCCAGATAATTCTATCATAGAATGCAGTTAAAGTACTTGTGTCTATTGCGTCAAACATTTATAAAACAGCGCATGTATTCTCAGTCCCAAAAATATATATTGCAAAAACATTTAAAAAGGGAGCAAATGAAACTCACGCATATAAATATTGTAAAACAGTTAATAAAGCATTTGTATGTATTCTCAGCCCAAAAATATAAAGAGTAAAAGGGATCAAATGAAACTCACCGTATTGTATTTTGTAGTAAAAATACATATAACGACATTGAACAACTAAACAATGCAAGGTTGGCCTCGGATTCACGAACCTATATCATTTATCTATATTAAAACACATAATAACAATTAACAAGTTTGTATTAATATTATTAATATACTTTTTATATTCATAATTTATATGTTATTTTGATAATAAATTAATAATTATTATTTATATAATACAGATTTCTATTAAAGTATTTCAATTACGATATAAAATATGTTATTATATATAAATGCTAAAAATGTATTAGAATTAATATTTACATATATGATTTAACTTAAAAATATATTTTTATATTATTTGTAACATAGTTATAATAACATTTTATTAGAACAAAAATGGTACCTAATATTAACATAGATGTAAAAATATGTTTTTATATATAAATGTCTTTTAGTTGGTAGAAACTATAATAGTTATGATAATAAGGTTACTAATAATACCAATACATATTTTGATGACAGTAATAATAATAATAATAATAATAATAATAATAATAATAATAATAATAATAATAATAATAATAATAATAATAATAATAATAATAATAATAATAATAATAATAATAATAATAATAATAAGTAATCAATGAAAATACTACCTCAATATAGAACATGCTCAAAAAAAGAAATTCCCTTGCCAGGGATCGAACCCGAGACCTCTCATTAAACAAACCAACACCCAACCACCTGCGCCATTTTGTTTCTCTGATTTAAACCCTACCAGGAATCTTATAACCCGTAATTTGTTATCAACCTAAAACCCTCTACAAACTGGGTCACGACCCATCTTGCATCTACAGTCCAAGAGCACCTTTGATCCAACATAAATCATTCAGTGTTTAAATAAAATCACCAATAGAAGTCGACAACACACAGAACAAAAAGGGTGTCGGCTTTAATCATCATCAATTCATTCCTGGTTATCGTTTAGGTTAACACAGAAGAAGAAACTGGATCATAGCCTAAAGGAACTCGGCCCAAAAAAATAAATTTCAACATCCTACGGCCCAATCACTCAATCTAAATAAATCAATCAATGGTTATAGGGTTTATTCGTTGGAATATTAAGAAACAGCAACGTGTTAGTATCTGCGGGGTCACTTGATGGCCGGCTACAACTAGCAAAATAGAACGTGTAAAAAGAAAACCATCACCTAATACCACCAAATAGTCGACTTATATAAAAAGGTATGGGTCCAGATAATCATATTCATACACTAGTGGAAGTGAGTGGCACCGAAAGTTTTCTTATTAATCTATCTATTTTGCTCCACTCATAATTTCCATTATCCACATTCTCTTTTGAATGGGTCCTTCCAGCATACAAGGCGTATATATGTATATATTTTCTTTTCAGTGACAACTATCGAACAAAGAGGTATAAAAAATGGCAGGGATTGTATCGGTTTAATATGTGGCGAATCTTGTAGAAGGTGTAGGCTGTTTTTGGTGTTTTCCTGGGTAGATCTCAGTGGTGTAATCAAGGAAATAAAAATAACAATAGTTAGCGATTGTGGTGATGTTCTTGGGTTCGGTTGCAACAAGACTTACATACTGGTAGTGGTATACAGTAAACAGAAACAGAAGACATCGAGTTTTTATATGTGACTTACATAAATAGAAGAGAAAGAAAAGAGGAGCTAGAGAGGTAAAGGTTGGTGAAGTAAAAATGAATGAACGAAAAAAGATGGTGTTGAAGTGGTTTTGATCATAAAAGGTTGTGGGTGTTGTTCACTACCGAAAACAACAAGATCAAGTAGGGTTTCTTTTATGGTTCAATGGAGATGATATTTATATAGTATACCGTAAGTGGCATTTTGGTGGTGTTCGGCATCGAACGGAAAACAATTTATCGTATTATTTTTGCAAAGCGTTATTTAAAGATCAATATGTATAATTGCCGTACAATGGAATCGATAGATTTGTTTTGTAGCTTTCTTTACTCGACAGATTGTACCATATAGTAACAGAAAGGAAGAAAAATAAAACAAATTAATTCTTTTTAATTCAATTCGTACATTCACTGATTTTGATATCTAACAACTTTGGAAAGAAAACAAAATTTCAAATAGTGGATGTGCATGCATACAGATTCGTTACCTTTATTCTTTATTTATAGATTATATAATAAATAAATATATTAGTATTATTAATAATTACATTAATAATAATAATAACTAATAATGATAAATAAATAATAAAACTGATTTCTTAATAAATATATATCTGTATATAACGGCATATATATATATATATCTGTATATATGTATTTGTATCTATATATTACTATATATGTATATCTCTTTATATATTTTTTTTATAGATTATAACTAATATTATTAATAATTATAACTATAGTACTAATGATCTTAATGTTATACACAATAATAATAATAATATAAATTTATAATAATATATTAGTAATAATAATATTACTAATGATAATGATAGCATTTACCATAATTGTATAACAATAATGTTGTTAATTACAATAATACTAATTATACTAATATTATTAATAATAACAATAATATTAATAATAATAATAATATATCGATTAATATATATCAACTTATTCATACAAATTTTCATATATATATAGTCTAAGTACTAATCATGTATTTTTTTTTAAACTAATAGTTTTAATATTACTATACATTTACAATTATATTTCTAATTATTATTTATATATACATACGCACATATCTATTTACAATTAACTGTTCGTGAATCGTCGAGAGTAGTCGAAGGTCAATTGAATATATGAACATAGTTTCAAGGTTTTCGAGACTCAACATTAAAGACTTTGCTTATCGTGTCGGAAACATATAAAGATTAAAGTTTAAATTTGGTCGGAAATTCCCGGGTCATCACAAAATTGATAGACATCAAAATTTTCTGGTTCGTAGTAATAGTTGGATTTGTACGTGGACCGGGTTATTGGAGCCAAACAGTCCTCAATTATATTGAGACCAAACGAATCCTGCCCCTCTGCTGCATCTTTTGGCTATTCAAAACGTGGGCAAAATCAGAAAAGTCTATTGGTTGGATAACTTATTATAATTTTTCTTTCCTTTTTAAAACTAATAGGATATTCAGTGAATGCACCGAGCAAGACGTTCACCACCTTTTGTACGTTCACCACCTGTAACTAGATCAAGACATTTAGCAAATATAACCGCCGTTGATTTTTCTTTAGAATCATCATCCAGTCGACCAAGTACTTCAGTTCAAATTTCCGATAATCCATTTTTTGAACCCGACCTCACAATTGAGAATCCGGAGAATATTCAGGAACGGTTCGTAGATCCTGAACCACTAAACTTTCCTCCGGAGCCACCAATCATTCAAACAGAGATTGTTGAGGAACGAACCATTAAATCAGAATCATCTAGTGATACCGATTCAACAAATTCAATTATGGAGAATCTGGAACCTTTAAGTATGGAAGACCGAATGAGAGCTAAACGCACTGGCCAAGGTCACGCAATTACTCATCCAGACATTAATGCGCCAGATTATGAAATCAAAGGACAAATTCTACACATGGTGACTAATCAATGCCAATTTAGTGGTGCGCCGAAGGAAGATCCAAATGAACATCTACGTACCTTTAATAGGATCTGCACACTATTTAAAATCCGAGAAGTGGAGGATGAACAGATATATCTCATGTTATTTCCCTGGACTTTAAAGGGAGAAGCCAAAGATTGGTTAGAATCGTTACCTGAAGGGGCGATTGATACATGGGACGTTTTTGTTGACAAATTTCTTAAACAATTCTTTCCTGCATCTAAAGCCGTAAGACTTCAAGCAGAAATTGTTACGTTCACACAGAAGCCAAATGAAACTCTATATGAGGCGTGGACTAGATATGGAAAGTTGTTAAGAGGATGTCCGCAACATGGTTTAGACACCTGTCAAATAGTACAAATATTCTACCAAGGATGCGACATCACTACAAGAAAAGACATAGATATAGCAGCTGGTGGTTCTATTATGAAGAAAACCGAAACTGATGCTTACAAAATTATTGATAACACTGCTTCCCACTCACATGAGTGGCACCAAGAAAAAGATATCGTTAGATCATCTAAAGCAGCTAGAGCCGATTCTAGCCATGACTTAGATTCCATTTCCGCAAAGATAGATGCTGTCGAGAGACGAATGGAAAAGATGACTAAAGATATTCACTCAATACGAATTAGTTGTGAGCAGTGTGGAGGACCACATTTGACAAAAGATTGTCTCAGTATTGAATTAACAATGGAACAAAGAGAGAATATTTCATACATAAACCAAAGGCCTGGAAATAATTATCAGAATAATTATCAACCGCCAAGACCGATTTACAATCAAAACCAGAATTATAACCGAAATATTCCATACAACAACCAACAAGGTCCTAGCAATCAACAAGTATCCAATAATAATTACAATCAGCAAAGACCAAATTTTCAAAACAAACCACCACAACAAACCGATGATAAAAAGCCGAATTTAGAAGATATGATGACGAAGCTAGTTGAAACTCAAACACAGTTTTTTACATCTCAGAAACAAACCAATGAACAAAATGCTCAAGCATTTAGAAATCAACAAGCTTCTATTCAAAATCTGGAACAAGAATTGAGTAACCTAGCAAGGTTAATAGGTGAAAGAAAACCGGGAAGTCTACCTAGTGATACAAATGCTAACCCCCGGAGTGAAACAGCTAAAGCCATTACCACAAGAAGTGGTACAACACTTAAACCACCGGAAATACCTGTAACTTCTGATGAAACCATTCCTACTCCACAAGAACCACAACCTGATCAAGATAAGGAAAAAGAACCGGTAGTTGAAAAGGTTAATGAAGATAACACAGTTAAGGATAAACCTTATGTTAAACCATATCAACCACCACTTCCTTACCCGAGTAAAATGAAGAAAGAGAAACTTGAAGCCGAGCAATCCAAATTTTTGGATATATTTAAACAGATAAATGTAAATCTTCCTTTCATTGATGTGATTTCAGGAATGCCTAGATATGCTAAATTCTTGAAAGATCTAATCTCAAATAGAAAGAAAATGGAAGAACTCTCGGCTGTTACTATGAATGCTAATTGTTCAGCAGTGCTGTTGAATAAGATACCAGAAAAACTATCTGATCCAGGAAGTTTCACAATTCCATGTTTTCTGGGTAGTCTTAGTTCAATAGAAGCATTGGCATACTTAGGTGCTAGTATAAATCTAATGCCGTATTCACTATACGCTAAACTAGACCTTGGAGAATTAAAACCAACCAGAATAAGCATACAACTAGCCGATAGATCAATAAAATATCCTAGAGGGATAATGGAGAACATGCTAGTTAAAGTTGGTAATTTAGTATTTCCAGTAGATTTTGTTGTTTTGGACATGGAAGAAGATTCTCAAGTTCCTCTCATATTAGGAAGACCATTCTTAAACACGGCTAAAGCAATGATAGACGTGTTCGGTAAGAAACTGACCCTAAGTATAGAGGATGAGAGTGTTACCTTTTCAGTTGATAGAGCAATGCAACAACCACAATCTGCAGATGATACATGTTATTATATTCAAACTATAGATGCACATGCAGAATTATTAGAAGAATTTCCAGAATTACAAGGAACAGGAGAATGTTCTTTAGGAGAAGGTAATGAACCAATTGATGAAGCTGAAATGTTAGCTACACTAATAGCTAATGGATATGAACCAACAACAGAAGAAATTCAAATGCTAAAAGAAGAAGACAGATATCGATATAAATCATCGATAGAAGAACCTCCGAAATTAGAGTTAAAGCCACTTCCAAACCATTTGGAATACGCTTATTTACATGGTGAATCCGAATTACCTGTAATAATATCGTCTTCTCTTACTGAAAATGAGAAATCACAACTCATTTATGTGTTGAAAGCTCATAAACCAGCCATTGCATGGAAGATTCATGATATTAAAGGAATAAGTCCTTCGTATTGCACACATAAAATCCTTATGGAAGAAGGTCATAAAACGTATGTGCAACGCCAACGAAGACTAAATCCTAATATGCAAGATGTAGTTAAGAAAGAGATTATTAAACTGCTAGATGCAGGTTTAATTTATCCAATCTCTGATAGTCCATGGGTAAGCCCAGTTCAATGCGTGCCTAAGAAGGGTGGCATGACTGTCATTACAAATGAGAAAAATGAGCTTATTCCTACTAGGACTGTAACAGGATGGCGTGTATGTATTGATTATAGAAAATTAAATGACGCCACCAGAAAAGATCACTTTCCCTTACCTTTCATAGATCAAATGTTGGAAAGATTAGCCGGAAATAGTTACTATTGTTTTCTAGATGGATTTTCCGGATATTTTCAAATTCCAATAGCACCCGAGGACCAAGAGAAAACCACATTCACGTGCCCTTATGGTACTTTTGCTTACAAACGCATGCCATTTGGACTTTGTAACGCCCCTGCAACCTTTCAAAGGTGTATGATGGCGATTTTTCACGACATGATAGAAGAATGCATGGAAGTTTTCATGGATGACTTTTCAGTCTTCGGTGATACATTTAAATCATGTCTAGTTAATCTGGAACGAATGCTAATTAGATGCAAAAAATCAAATCTAGTACTTAATTGGGAGAAATGCCATTTCATGGTTAAAGAAGGCATCGTTCTTGGACATAAAATTTCAAAAGAAGGAATTGAAGTGGATAGAGCTAAAGTAGATGTAATTGCTAAACTTCCACATCCCACCAATGTTAGAGGAGTTAGGAGTTTTCTAGGGCATGCCGGTTTTTACCGACGTTTCATAAAAGATTTTTCTAAAATTGCCACCCCTATGAATAAACTCCTAGAAAAGGATGCTCCATTCATCTTTTCAGATGAGTGTATCAAATCTTTTAATATTCTTAAAGAGAAACTCACTAATGCGCCGATCATGATAACACCAAATTGGAATCTACCATTTGAACTAATGTGCGATGCAAGTGATTTTGCAATGGGAGCCGTTTTAGGACAAAGGATTGAAAAACGATTTCAACCTATTTATTACGCTAGTAAGACATTACAAGGAGCACAGACGAATTACACAACTACTGAAAAAGAACTCCTTGCTATTGTCTTTGCTTTTGACAAATTTCGTTCATATCTCGTTCTATCCAAAACGATAGTCTATACCGACCATTCTGCTCTTAGATACCTATTTTCAAAACAAGATGCTAAACCAAGATTAATCCGTTGGATCTTACTCTTACAAGAGTTTGATATTGAAATCCGAGATAAAAGAGGAGCAGAAAATCTCGCCGCTGATCATCTTTCTCGTCTTGAAAATCCCGAATTAGAAGTTCTAAATGAATCGGCCATACAAGACAACTTTCCTGATGAATATCTATTGAAGATAGATTATAATGAAATCCCATGGTTTGCAGACTATGCAAACTACTTAGTTTGTGGATTCCTTGAAAAAGGATTATCGTACCAAAGACGAAAGAAATTCTTCAGTGATATAAAACACTATTTCTGGGAAGATCCACACCTGTTTAAAAGTTGTCCCGATGGAATAATACGCCGATGTGTATTTGGAGATGAAGCTAGTAAAATTTTAAACCATTGTCACACAGGACCAACAGGAGGGCATTATGGGCCTCAACTAACAGCAAGAAAAGTTTATGATGCTGGGTTCTATTGGCCTACAATTTACAAAGACGCACACCTTCTTTGCAAATCCTGTGATGCATGTCAAAGGGCCGGAAAAATAAGTCAACGTGATGAAATGCCACAAAATGTCATCCAAGTATGTGAAGTATTTGACATTTGGGGTATTGACTTTATGGGTCCATTTCCAAAATCTCATAATAATCTATATATACTCGTAGCCATTGATTATGTATCTAAATGGGCGGAAGCACAAGCTCTCCCAACTAACGATGCACGAGTTGTAGTCAACTTTTTAAAACGTCTTTTTGCAAGGTTTGGAACACCGAAAGCTTTAATAAGTGATCGGGGTACTCATTTCTGTAATAATAAACTTGAGAAAGTTCTTAAAAGATATGGAGTAACTCATAAAATCTCCACCGCATATCATCCACAAACAAGTGGACAAGTTGAAAATACCAACCGAGCTTTAAAACGTATTCTAGAGAAAACCGTAGGATCAAATCCGAAGGAATGGTCCATTAAATTGGAGGATGCACTCTGGGCTTTTAGAACAGCCTACAAAACTCCAATTGGAACCACACCTTTTAGACTTGTTTATGGAAAAGCATGTCATCTTCCAGTAGAAATTGAACACAAAGCATTTTGGGCTTTGAAGACATGTAATCTTGATTTACCTGAAGCCGGACGTCTACGATTAAGTCAACTAAACGAATTAGAAGAATTAAGACATGAAGCATACGATAATTCGTTAATCTATAAAGAAAGAACGAAGAAATTTCATGATAAAAGAATCAGAAGTTCAAAAGAATTTAAAGAAGGAGACAGAGTTCTTCTTTTCAATTCACGATTCAAGCTATTTCCTGGAAAATTGAAATCAAGATGGTCTGGACCATTCATAGTCAAAAGAGTTTTCCCATACGGAACGATAGAATTAATAAATTCAAATGGGATGGAATTTAAAGTTAATGGTCACAGAGTTAAACATTACATACATGGTCCAATGGAAGTCGACAACGAAGTTAATCACAATTTCGACACCACAGCTAACTAAGTGTGGGGAGAATCATGTCTTTAAAGGATAATATGTATTTCTGTTAGAGTTAGATTGTCTGTTTTCGTGTAATTCTCGAAAATGGAACCCGAATGGTCTTTCCCTAGCAGACCCTAAAGAACTAGTCTTCTCCCCCCATTCTGAATTTTTATTTTTTTAGGTTTTTACAAAATGAAGACTGCCTGTGAACTAAACCATGGTCTAATGCTACACGCTTTGATCACTAAACGTAATAATGACATACTACCGAGTGAAATAGTATCAGTAATCAGAGAAAGAATGGACGGAGTTAGAAAAGAATCCAGATGCGAAGATAATAAGTTACAATTTGGTAAAGGAAAATCAAAATCCGCAGCGAAAAGAAGAGCACGACACCTAGAACGATGTCACAAATGCGGAAAATGGTCACATGGAGGTAAATGTTCAAATAATCAAACCTATTCAAATACCGAATTTGTTACTTTATGCAGAGACGGACCGTTCATATGTTTAGAAGAAAAGACACTGAATGCTCGAGGTTACGCCTATGTAGCCATGGAAAATCAATTAAACCGACTATCTTATGAATGAGATAGATCATATAACTAAGAAATCTATTCCACAGGTATGTCTGTACAGTTTTTATTTTTATTTTTATTTTTAACCTTTTGATAATAAACGCTAATTTGTTCGCTAAAAAGTATTAAATTGGTATTAAATAAAATTAGGTTTGGCGACCGAAATTATTGATATCATTCAAAAATTTATTAAATCACTGCGAAATTTTACGTTTATTCTTAAGGTATAAATATCTTTAAACAATCAACCCAAAATATTTCAAAAATTCGTCATGAGTTAAATTAGGTCTTGGAACCGAAATTACTTTACCGAAAAGAGGGGCGCATATTTTTGATAATATTTGATTGATTAAAGTGGGATAAAAAGACAAAAAGATTTTTAAATTTATTTTTACCATGTTTTTAAAATTAATATTTAAATCTTAAATTAATATTGTAAATTTTGTAAAAACAATATATTTAAAATTGTAAATATTTGAAAAATTAATATAAGTTTGATATGAATTTATAAATTTTTAAATTAAATTTGGTGTGAATTTTTAATTTTTAAAATATAAATTTTTAATTTTATGCATTTCAAATTTTAAGTTTGGTTTGAATTTTTAATATAAATTTTGAATTTTATATTTAAAGTTGTGTGAATTTAAAAACAAAAATTTACTCTATCTCATTAAGTTAAAAATATGATTTTTAAAATTCGTCGTAAGTTGAAGACTAGGTCTTTGAACCGAAATTGCTTTACCCGAGGGAGGGACGAGAACTTTTATTATCATTATTTTTAAATCTTATTGAATTAAAGTATGCCAAAAACATATATAAAAAAAGAAAAAAAAACCCAAAAATCTGAGCTTTTAAAACAATCGCTACAAAAAGACAAATTTTAAAATTTTGTCGAGGGACGGACTAGGACATCGATCCGAAACGACCTCGTCCTAAATAACAAGGGAAACAAAATTTTAAAATTAATTACTTAATTGTTTTAATAAGTTAATGATTATAAAAAAAAAAATACCAAACTCCGCGACTCGCGGAGTTTGGAGCTTAAATCTCCGCGACTCGCGGAGGGGTCGGAAATCAGAAAAAAATAAAGAGCTGCAAACTGATCAGTCCACACCCCCAACAGCAAAATAACTGCGAAAAACACTCCGCAAAAACACGAAAAAACCCCCCAAAATCACAATTTTTAACCGTTAATCACCAAATCTTTTGCTAAAATCATGTTGAGAAGGATGCTATCTAAGAATTACTCAAGAAAAATGGTAAATTTCTACACCTAAACACCATTTAATTCGAAATTTGATGTTCTTGAGCAATTTTTTTTTCCAATTTGATTTTGATGCTTTTTAGTGTAATTAGGCTTAAATTGTTTATGTATTATGCTTGTATAACCTAGATTGATGCTGTTTAACATGATTAGAAGCCTTAAACTTCAAATTTTGAATAATCTAGGGTTTGTGTTCTTGAGCAATTTGGGGCTTTTTGATATAAACAGGTTATGGCCGATTTTTGTCATGAATTGTTACTAAATTGAGTAGTGTAACATGTCTAGGTAGTTAAATGATCCAAACTTTGAGCCTAAACATGATTTTGAGAATTAAAGTGGACTTTTTCAAGTCTAAAATTCATGAACTTGATTTTTGAAAGATAATGCCATTTGAAACTTGTTTAATTGCTAGTAATGATTATTTTGACATGTTATTTGAGTTGAATGATTATGAACTTGGCGAACATTTTCGTATATGCTTATTTGAAAAAGTGTAGATTTGATGAAAATATGAAAATGAGCTTAAGTTTGATATAAATTGATAATGTCATTGTAATTATTTTGATTGATGATTTTGCTGACACTAATGCATATTTGAATGCACAAAATTTGTGTTTGATGTGTTTTGCAGACTGAAAGGGGTGAATCTTCATCCCAAGCCCGCAATGCTCCTGCTGAGAATTTGGAACAACAGGAGGTGGATAACTACTACAAGCAGGATATACCTCATCCAGTCATGACCTTTTCTGATATACACTTGGAAGAATTGCACCCGAACCTGAGATTTGACAGACTTTGGATAGATTATCCAAAATATCAAAGGGGTTTGCATACTCTTCATTCTAAGGTTGTTGAGGTACCGAAGGTCATAGAATGGGGACCCTTAGAAGCTGTAGAATTGGCCGGGCCAATTAGGGAATTACTTGTACAGAGGTATGGTAATTCTTCTTTTAATGACTGGGTACGTTTATTCACCATGCGTAGACCTGTATATAAAGTATGGTGTGAAGAATTGTTATGTAGTATAGAGTTGAATGATCGGGTAGCTAGTTTAACCGATCGTTCTTTTATTAGATTTTTGTTAGGCGGTTCGATGCGCCACATGTCTTTACTGGACATGGCTCAGGCTTTACGTATATATACGCCTGAGGAGTTAGCGTCTGCTGATTGTAGAGGATTGATACTAAACGGTAGAAAAATAGATGAAAATTTTGATACACACGGTGTGTGGAGTCAAATGACAAGCCATCACCGTTTCAAAGGGGGAAATTACTCTTATTTGGATATAGATAGAGCCGAATTAAGAGTGATACATAGGTTTTTAGCTAATTCGATTACACAAAGGGGTAAGAACAAGGAAAAAGTAAATGAACAGGATTTGTTTTACCATATGTGTATTCGAGACCCACAAAGCGCTGTAAGTATACCGTATTGTGTGGGTTATTATTTATCAGCTACGGTTCGGGGGATGCGACCGCATAGCATAATAGGAGGTGGTATTTTTATTACTTTGATTGGTGAATATCTCGGTGTGGATATAAGTCGGGGGGGGGGGGGGAGGGGGGATTATTAGTAGAAGAACCGGAACCCCGCGATACTATAGGTTTAAATGTATACCATGGTGCGAAAGTTTTGAAGAGGCGAAATAACGCCGCAGTACGATACCATGGTAGACATCCACAGGTGGAGAGAAACCAGCAGCACGGTAATGTAGGAGGGGGGAATGAAATGCAAGAAATGCAAAGGTTTATAGCTTCTCAGGAATACGAAAATGCTAGACAGAGAGCATTTGAAGATTGGCAAGTTCATCAGAACCAAATCATAGCTCATTGCCAACATATAGGTAGAAACTATATTCCTACACCGAAACCCATCTTCCCTCCTTAGTCTATAGAGATGCAGCCACCATATCCTACGTATGACCCTGCCGAAGCATTCTATAGCACCTATGGTTATGCCTGGAACCCCTATTGGTACCAATATCATCCTTAGTTTACTTATTATTTTTTATTTATTTTGTAATTTGTAATTATTGATACGTTTAATACTTTTGTTAATATTGTAATCATTTTTATAATTATCTAACTTTTATTCTTAGATTTTAATAATTTTTGAATGTGGGGTAATATACCAAACTTCAAAAATATGTATATATGTTTGCAGTTTATCTTATGTACACAACAGGGTAAAACAACGCATTTTCAAAGACTGGCATTAAGTTCAGCAAAAGCAACTAATTTTGACGACAAGATGCAAAATATATGTGAAATAACAACAAGACGGAATGAACAAATGATGTGCACCATTTATCATTCAGCAAACAAACGCCAATATATTTGGAAACTTTGGTAAAAATTTAATCATTTTCACACAAATCACCCTCAATAATTTAAATTGTTACTGATTTCTTGCAAATGAGGGCATTGCAAGATCTTAAGTGTGGGAAGGGGTTAAATTCTTTCGGATTTTAAAATTTTTATCTTAAACACTTGGTTACCATTAAAAATACTAGTAAAGCAGTAGTTGTATTAGAATCTAGTGCTCTCTGATAAAAAGAACAGCCCTAGTCTTATATACTGACTACCCAATTCTAGTAAAATTTTTCAAAATTTTCAATTAAATGAATTCAAAATCATGTTTATACATATTTATGAACGATAAAACTAGGTTTTAACACCGAAATTATTGTTACCTCGGAAAGGACATAAATTGAGAAACAAACTAAAATGTTAAAATTCATTTAAAATGGAATAGAGGACGATAAAAAGGAAAATAAAAGCCAAGTGTGGGAAAATTTACCAAGTTATCTTAAACATATGTCACATATATCTGTAACAAATAACTGAAAATACTTTTGCTTTGGACTAAACTAAACTGTTTTACCCGATGAAAGAAAAGAAGAGATGGATCTACACGATGAATCAATTCCATCATTAAAAGGAAGTAAAGTCTTCCGAAAAAGACACGCGCTTCTTGATTTAGGTCAAGAAGTTGTCGTCCAGACCAGCTGTAGGTTGACGAAAAATCTAGAAAAGTCATCACTAAAATCGGTTGGAAATCCACGGACCTCAGCATTAAACAGGGTTGCCAAGTGGTCAGATTTATCCTAACCATGAGAAGGATTTATCTCGTACAATGGGGGGCACCATGCAAATTAGCTGGATAAGACTAATGAATCAGATCCCCAGAAAGGATAATCTCCTTAAAGATTAAAAATCAGCTTTTAAGACTGATATTACTCAATCCTAGAGATTGACCTTAAAGATTGAGAATTCAAACTCATGGAATTCAATGATATCTAAACTCGAGCTTGAACGAGAAAATATTTTGATCAAAATTATAAACCGATTTGTTTTCTGAAAACCCTATTTTCAATGCGTTCATTACCATTGAACGTAAAATCCTAGGAATTCACCTGGAATTCATTAGGTCACCTGAACTAAATCGGGTGTCAACCGTAAGAACGGTGGTTGCATAGCATGGTCAAAGACAGGACCTTGTGCCATACCAAAAAATTATAAGGGTGAGCTTTACTATTGCTCCTACCAAGGATAGTAATTGCATCCGACACGTTACAGACCATAATTAAAAGCATGTCAGGGGACATTGCCTTAACAGTTGCTTGTTCAACGCTTTCCTTTACAACCGGAAGGTAGTTTACCGAAAGGTAATATACGGAACAAGTAAACTGGACGTGTTGCTTTCCAAATACAAGGTTAGCAAGTGGGTGACACAAAACCGCAAGTTTTGAGCTAAAATTTTCAAATCTAAAACCCACCAAACCCACAAAAATATTTTGCAAACACCGGTAAAGGGTTATTCCGGAAAACTTATCTAGGGTAAAAACTAGATTTAATTTTCAAAAGATCAAATGTTTTCATAAAGATCCAATTTCCTTAATGGATCTAAATTTTTATAGTCATGTGGGACTGTAAACCATATCGTTACTACCATTGTTTATACCGCCGTATAGAAATCACTGATGTACAAAGTGTGAAGAATAAAGAAGTGATTCTAGTATTTCAAGACGATATTGCTTGAGGACAAGCAACGCTCAAGTGTGGGAATATTTGATAATGCTAAAAACGAACATATATTTCATAGCATTATTCCTCAAGAAAGACAAGCTTTTAGTTGCAATTGTTCTATTTACAAGTGATATTCGTTTAAATAATAAAAGGTGAAGACAAAAGACAGATTCGACGAATTGAAGACGCAAACGACCAAAAAGCTCAAAAGTACAAAAGACAATAAAAAAGGTTCCAATTATTGATAAGAAACGTCTCGAAATTACAAGAGTACAAGATTCAAAACGCAAAGTACAAGATATTAAATTGTACGCAAGGACGTTCGAAAATCCGGAACCGGGTCCAGAGTCAACTCTTAACGCTCGACGCAACGGACTAAAAATTACAAGTTAACAATGTATATAAATATAATATAATATATAATTAATTATATTAATTATATATATATATTATATTTAAATAAAAACCGTCGGCAGAGAAAGACTCCAAAGGGACTGAGCTGTAAATTCATTCTCCGCGACTCGCGGAGTTTGAAGAGGATTTCACCGCGAGTCGCGGAGCCCCAAAATGAAATTCTGCCTATAAAGCCAACCGAATTCTGATCGTAAAAAATAATCTTTTTCTTCTCTTATCATACGTAAAACATATATATATATTTATAATTTATATTTTAATTTTAATTATAATTCTAATAATAAGGGTATGTTAGCGAATGTTGTAAGGGTGTAAGTCGAAATTCTGTCCGTGTAACGCTACGCTATTTTTAATCATTGTAAGTTATGTTCAACCTTTTTACATTAATGTCTCGTAGCTAAGTTATTATTATGCTTATTTAAAACGAAGTAATCATGATGTTGGGCTAATTACTAAAATTGGGTAATTGGACTTTGTACCATAATTGGGGTTTGGACAAAAGAACGACACTTGTGGAAATTAGACTATGAGCTATTAATGGGCTTTATATTTGTTTAACTAAATGATAGTTTGTTAATGTTAATATAAAGATTTACAATTGGGTGTCCCTATAAATTACCATATACACTCGATCGGACACGATGGGCGGGGTATTTATATGTACGAATAATCGTTCATTTAACCGGACACGGAAATGGATTAATAGTTAATAAACTTGTTGAAACAGGGGTGAATTACATTCAAGGGTAATTGGTGTAATTGTTAACAAAGTAGTAAAACCTTGGTTTACACGCAGTCGATAACCTGGTGTATTCATTAAACAAAGTATTAAAACCTTGTTACAATTCGAATCCCCAATTAGTTGGAATATTTAACTTCGGGTATAAGAATAATTTGACGAGGACACTCGCACTTTATATTTACGACTGATGGACTGTTATGGACAAAAACCAGACGGACATATTAAATAATCCAGGACAAAGGACAATTAACCCATGGGCATAAAACTAAAATCAACACGTCAAACATCATGATTACGGAAGTTTAAATAAGCATAATTCTTTTATTTCATATTTAATTTCCTTTATTTTATATTTAATTGCACTTCTAATTATCGCACTTTTATTTATTGTTATTTAATTGCACTTTTAATTATCGTTCTTTTTAATTATCGCAAGTTTATTTTATCGCACTTTTATTATTCGTAATTTCATTATCGTTATTTACTTTACGCTTTAATTTAAGTCTTGTATTTATTTTATATTTTACATTAGGTTTTAACTGCGACTAAAGTCTTAAAATCGACAAACCGGTCATTAAACGGTAAAAACCCCCCTTTATAATAATAATATTACTTATATATATGTTTGTATTTTTATAAAAGTAAATTAATATAGCGTTGAGCTTTGTTTAAAAAAGATTCCCTGTGGAACGAACCGGACTTACTAAAAACTACACTACTGTACGATTAGGTACACTGCCTATAAGTGTTGTAGCAAGGTTTAAGTATATCCATTCTATAAATAAATAAATATCTTGTGTAAAATTTTATCTTATTTAATAGTTTTTCCTAGTAAAATATAAACTATTTCGTATCCCTTAGCTTTGACATCACTCACACACAGCGAGACTAAAGAACTGCAAAGCCAATTACAAGAACTTTTAGAGTGTGGTTTCATTCGACCAAGCACATCACCGTGGGGAGCTCCTGTTTTGTTTGTCAAGAAGAAAGATGGTACATTCAGGTTGTGTATCGACTACCGAGAGTTGAACAAACTTACCATCAAGAACCGCTACCCACTACCGAGAATCGACGACTTATTTGATCAACTACAAGGCTCGTCTGTTTATTCAAAGATTGACTTACGTTTCGGGTATCATCAAATGCGGGTGAAAGAAGATGATATTCCAAAGACTGCTTTTAGAACACGTTACGGTCATTACGAGTTTATGGTCATGCCGTTTGGTTTAACTAATGCATCAGCTGTGTTCATGGACCTTATGAACCGAGTGTGTGGACCATACCTTGACAAGTTTGTCATTGTTTTCATTGATGACATACTTATTTACTCAAAGAATGACCAAGAACACGGTGAACATTTGAGAAAGGTGTTAGAAGTATTGAGGAAGGAAGAATTGTACGCTAAGTTTTCAAAGTGTGCATTTTGGTTGGAAGAAGTTCAATTCCTCGGTCACATAGTGAACAAAGAAGGTATTAAGGTGGATCCGGCAAAGATCGAAATCGTTGAAAAGTGGGAAACCCCAAAAACTCCGAAGCATATACGTTAATTTTTAGGATTGGCTGGTTACTACAGAAGATTCATCCAAGATTTCTCCAAAATAGCGAAACCCTTGACTGCATTAACGCATAAAGGGAAGAAATTTGAATGGAAGGATGAACAAGAGAAGGCGTTTCAATTATTGAAGAAAAAGCTAACTACGGCACCTATATTGTCATTGCCTGAAGGGAATGATGATTTTGTGATTTATTGTGACGCATCAAAGCAAGGTCTCGGTTGTGTATTAATGCAACGAACGAAGGTGATTGCTTATGCATCTAGACAATTGAAGATTCACGAACAAAATTATACGACGCATGATTTGGAATTAGGCGCGATTGTTTTTGCATTAAAGACTTGGAGGCACTACTTATATGGGGTCAAAAGTATTATATATACCGACCACAAAAGTCTTCAACACATATTTAATCAGAAACAACTGAATATGAGGCAGCGTAGGTGGATTGAATTGTTGAATGATTACGACTTTGAGATTCGTTACCACCCAGGGAAGGCAAATGTGGTAGCCGATGCCTTGAGCAGGAAGGACCGAGAACCCATTCGAGTAAAATCTATGAATATAATGATTCATAATAACCTTACTACTCAAATAAAGGAGTCGCAACAAGGAGTTTTAAAAGAGGAAAATTTAAAGGATGAAATACCCAAAGGATCGGAGAAGCATCTTAATATTCGGGAAGACGGAACCCGGTATAGGGCTGAAAGGATTTGGGTACCAAAATTTAGAGATATGAGAGAAATGGTACTTAGAGAAGCTCATAAAACCAGATACTCAATACATCCTGGAACGGGGAAGATGTACAAGGATCTCAAGAAATATTTTTGGTGGCCGGGTATGAAAGCCGATGTTGCTAAATATGTAGGAGAATGTTTGACGTGTTCTAAGGTCAAAGCTGAGCATCAGAAACCATCAGGTCTACTTCAACAACCCGAAATCCCGGAATGGAAATGGGAAAACATTACCATGGATTTCATCACTAAATTGCCAAGGACTGCAAGTGGTTTTGATACTATTTGGGTAATAGTTGATCGTTTCACCAAATCAGCACACTTCCTGCCAATAAGAGAAGATGACAAGATGGAGAAGTTAGCACGACTGTATTTGTAGGAAGTCGTCTCCAGACATGGAATACCAATCTCTATTATCTCTGATAGGGATGGCAGATTTATTTCAAGATTCTGGCAGACATTACAGCAAGCATTAGGAACTCGTCTAGACATGAGTACTGCCTATCATCCACAAACTGATGGGCAGAGCGAAAGAACGATACAAACACTTGAAGACATGCTACGAGCATGTGTTATTGATTTCGGAAACAGTTGGGATCGACATCTACCGTTAGCAGAATTTTCCTACAACAACAGCTACCATTCAAGCATTGAGATGGCGCTGTTTGAAGCACTTTATGGTAGAAAGTGCAGGTCTCCGATTTGTTGGAGTGAAGTGGGAGATAGACAGATTACGGGTCCGGAGATTATACAAGAAACTACCGAAAAGATCATCCAAATTCAACAACGGTTGAAAACCGCCCAAAGTCGACAAAAGAGCTACGCTGACATTAAAAGAAAAGATATAGAATTTGAAATTGGAGAGATGGTCATGCTTAAAGTTGCACCTTGGAAAGGCGTTGTTCGATTTGGTAAATGAGGGAAATTAAATCCAAGGTATATTGGACCATTCAAGATTATTGATCGTGTCGGAGCAGTAGCTTACCGACTTGAGTTACCTCAACAACTCGCGGCTGTACATAACACTTTCCACGTCTCGAATTTGAAGAAATGTTTTGCTAAAGAAGATCTCACTATTCCGTTAGATGAAATCCAAATCAACGAAAAACTTCAATTCATAGAAGAACCCGTCGAAATAATGGATCGTGAGGTTAAAAGACTTAAGCAAAACAAGATACCAATTGTTAAGGTTCGATGGAATGCTCGTAGAGGACCCGAGTTCACCTGGGAGCATGAAGATCAGATGAAGAAGAAATACCCGCATCTATTTCCAGAAGATTCGTCAACACCTTCAACAGCTTAAAATTTCGGGACGAAATTTATTTAACGGGTAGGTACTGTAGTGACCCGAACTTTTCCATGTTTATATATATTAATTGAGATTGATATTTACATGATTAAATGTTTCCAACATGTTAAGCAATCAAACTTGTTAAGACTTGATTAATTGAAATATGTTTCATATAGACAATTGACCACCCAAGTTGACCGGTGATTCACGAACGTTAAAACTTGTAAAAACTATATGATGACATATATATGGATATATATATATATATATATATATATAGTTAACATGATACTATGATAAGTAAACGTATCATTAAGTATATTAACAATGAACTACATATGTAAAAACAAGACTACTAACTTAATGATTTTTAAACGAGACATATATGTAACGATTATCGTTGTAAAGACATTTAATGTATATATATCATATTAAGAGATATTCATACATGATAATATCATGATAATATAATAATTTAAAATCTCATTTGATATTATAAACATTGGGTTAACAACATTTAACAAGATCGTTAACCTAAAGGTTTCAAAACAACACTTACATGTAACGACTAACGATGACTTAACGACTCAGTTAAAATGTATATACATGTAGTGTTTTAATATGTATTTATACACTTTTGAAAGACTTCAATACACTTATCAAAATACTTCTACTTAACAAAAATGCTTACAATTACATCCTCGTTCAGTTTCATCAACAATTCTACTCGTATGCACCCGTATTCGTACTCGTACAATACACAGCTTTTAGATGTATGTACTATTGGTATATACACTCCAATGATCAGCTCTTAGCAGCCCATGTGAGTCACCTAACACATGTGGGAACCATCATTTGGCAACTAGCATGAAATATCTCATAAAATTACAAAAATATGAGTAATCATTCATGACTTATTTACATGAAAACAAAATTACATATCCTTTATATCTAATCCATACACCAACGACCAAAAACACCTACAAACACTTTCATTCTTCAATTTTCTTCATCTAATTGATCTCTCTCAAGTTCTATCTTCAAGTTCTAAGTGTTCTTCATAAATTCTACAAGTTTTAGTTACATAAAATCAAGAATACTTTTAAGTTTGCTAGGTCACTTCCAATCTTGTAAGGTGATCATCCAACCTCAAGAAATCTTTGTTTCTTACAGTAGGTTATCATTCTAATACAAGGTAATAATCATATTCAAACTTTGGTTCAATTTCTATAACTATAACAATCTTATTTCAAGTGATGATCTTACTTGAACTTGTTTTCGTGTCATGATTCTGCTTCAAGAACTTCGAGCCATCCAAGGATCCGTTGAAGCTAGATCCATTTTTCTCTTTTCCAGTAGGTTTATCCAAGGAACTTAAGGTAGTAATGATATTCATAACATCATTCGATTCATACATATAAAGCTATCTTATTCGAAGGTTTAAACTTGTAATCACTAGAACATAGTTTAGTTAATTCTAAACTTGTTCGCAAACAAAAGTTAATCCTTCTAACTTGACTTTTAAAATCAACTAAACACATGTTCTATATCTATATGATATGCTAACTTAATGATTTAAAACCCGGAAACACGAAAAATACCGTAAAACCGGATTTACGCCGTCGTAGTAACACCGCGGGCTGTTTTGGGTTAGTTAATTAAAAACTATGATAAACTTTGATTTAAAGTTTTTATTCTGAGAAAATGATTTTTATTATGAACATGAAACTATATCCAAAAATTATGGTTAAACTCAAAGTGGAAGTATGTTTTTCTAAAATGGTCATCTAGACGTCGTTCTTTCGACTGAAATGACTACCTTTACAAAAACGACTTGTAACTTATTTTTCCAACTATAAACCTATACTTTTTCTGTTTAGATTCATAAAATAGAGTTCAATATGAAACCATAGCAATTTGATTCACTCAAAACGGATTTAAAATGAAGAAGTTATGGGTAAAACAAGATTGGATAATTTTTCTCATTTTAGCTACGTGAAAATTGGTAACAAATCTATTCCAACCATAACTTAATCAACTTGTATTGTATATTATGTAATCTTGAGATACCATAGACACGTATACAATGTTTCGACCTATCATGTCGACACATCTATATATATTTCGGAACAACCATAGACACTCTATATGTGAATGTTGGAGTTAGCTATACAGGGTTGAGGTTGATTCCAAAATATATATAGTTTGAGTTGTGATCCATACTGAGATACGTATACACTGGTCGTGGATTGATTCAAGATAATATTTATCGATTTATTTCTGTACATCTAACTGTGGACAACTAGTTGTAGGTTACTAACGAGGACAGCTGACTTAATAAACTTAAAACATCAAAATATATTAAAAGTGTTGTAAATATATTTTGAACATACTTTGATATATATGTATATATTGTTATAGGTTCGTGAATCAACCAGTGGCCAAGTCTTACTTCCCGACGAAGTAAAAATCTGTGAAAGTGAGTTATAGTCCCACTTTTAAAATCTAATATTTTTGGGATGAGAATACATGCAGGTTTTATAAATGATTTACAAAATAGACACAAGTACGTGAAACTACATTCTATGGTTGAATTATCGAAATCGAATATGCCCCTTTTTATTAAGTCTGGTAATCTAAGAATTAGGGAACAGACACCCTAATTGACGCGAATCCTAAAGATAGATCTATTGGGCCTAACAAACCCCATCCAAAGTACCGGATGCTTTAGTACTTCGAAATTTATATCATATCCGAAGGGTGTCCCGGAATGATGGGGATATTCTTATATATGCATCTTGTTAATGTCGGTTACCAGGTGTTCACCATATGAATGATTTTTATCTCTATGTATGGGATGTGTATTGAAATATGAAATCTTGTGGTCTATTGTTACGATTTGATATATATAGGTTAAACCTATAACTCACCAACATTTTTGTTGACGTTTAAAGCATGTTTATTCTCAGGTGAATACTAAGAGCTTCCGCTATTGCATACTAAAATAAGGACAATATTTGGAGTTCATGCTTGTATGATATTGTGTAAAAACTGCATTCAAGAAACTTATTTTGTTGTAACATATTTGTATTGTAAACCATTATGTAATGGTCGTGTGTAAACATGATATTTTAGATTATCATTATTTGATAATCTACGTAAAGCTTTTTAAACCTTTATTGATGAAATAAAGGTTATGGTTTGTTTTAAAATGAATACAGTCTTTGAAAAACGTCTCATATAGAGGTCAAAACCTCGCAACGAAATCAATTAATATGGAACGTTTTTAATCAATAAGAACGGGACATTTCACAAAGTAGTGGAAACATCAAAACCAACGGCTTCCATAACTAATCAAGTTAAAACAAGTAGGAAAGAAATCAAGTCATTCGTGAAAAATCCTTCAAGAAGAATGATTAATCAAAACGTTGGATGAAGTAAGGTCGAAACTAAAATAATTCTTAAAAAGAACAACAATGTTAATATTGTTAAAAGATGGGTTAGAGTAGGAGTCTTTAATGCTAATCATCCCGGACCCAACAAACATTGGGTACCAAAGTTATTGATTAATTAAATATAGGTTTGTCTCAATGGTGTTGTACAAAATGAAGAGTGGATAATTGATAGTGGATGTACAACACACATGACGGGCAACAAAGAGTTCTTCACAAAGTATACGGAGCACAATGGAGGTGATGTAATCTTTGGTGGCGATGTGAAAGGAAAAATCGTCAGTAAAGGTAACATTACTAATAAGAAGATTACACTTGATAATGTGTTACACATTAAAAATCTAAGTTTTAACTTGCTAAGTGTAGGAAGATTATGTGATAAAGGATATAACATGACATTTACTAAAAATTTCTCACACATAATAAAAGATGGTAAAAGTGTCATAAATAGAATTAGGAAGAAAGGTCTTTATACATGCAAACTAGATGATTTCAAACATATAGATATTTGTCTCACATCTATACATGATACTACTACATTGTAACATAGGAGACTAAGGCATACTAATATGAAAGTAATTCATAACATATCTTCAAAAGACATAGTTAGAGACTTGCCTAAATTGAAATATGAAAGTCACTTTTGTGATGTATGCAAAGTAGGAAAACAAGTTCATGCAAGTCATAAACCTAAGAACTTTATCTCTACTAAAAGATGTCTAGAACTTTTACACATGGATTTATTTGGGCCATCGGCCGTTCAAAGTTATGGAGAAAATTTTTATACATTAGTAATAGTAGATGATTTCTCAAGATATACATGGACACTATTTCTAAAGCATAAGAATGAAGTGCATGAAAGATTTATAATCTTTGCTACTAAGATACAAAATTTGTTTGGTTGTACTATAGTAACAATAATAACAGATCATGGTAGAGAATTTGATAATGATGCTCAATTTGGAGTCTTTTGTGATTTACATGATATTCTCATAATTTCTCGGCTCCTCGCACACCTCAATCCAATGGGGTTGTTGAAAGGAAAAACTGAACTCTTCAAGAAATGAGTCGAACAATGTTAAATGAACAATCAATACCTTAAAAGTTTTGGAGTGGAGCTGTTGCCACCTCCACTTACATTCAAAATAGAGTCTTAATTAGACCATCAATGGATAAAACACCCTATGAAGTCTTAAATGGTAGGAAACCAACCGTAAGTCATCTTAGAGTATTCGAGTGCAAATGTTTTATCTTAAACAAAAAGGAATATCTTACAAAGTTTGAACCTAAAGCTTACGAGGGAGTGTTCTTAGGATATTCATTAGAAAGTAAGGCATATAGGGTCCAAAATAAATACACCAATGTCATAGAAGAATCCTTAGACATCACATTCAATGAAACTCCTCCGCCACCTAAGACTAAACCTTTAGAGGATGATGATGTGATAGAACAAGATGCTATAGAAATAATGCCAACTCAAATCGAGTCAAATGATACAAATGAGGATGGATCTCATTTAAAACCAAGTAAGGATAACTTAGCATCCTCGATCGATCTTAAACATGTTAAGGATCATCCCATAGATCAAGTCATAGGAGACATCAACAATAGAACCACTAGGTCACAAACATTCAACCTAATTGCCAACTACGCTTTCATTCCCCAAATAGAACCCAAAAATATTAAGGAAGCCCTATTAGATGAAAGTTGGGTAGAAGCAATGCAAGAGGAATTAAATCAATTCCAAAGGAGTGATGTATGGGATTTGGTTCCTTTACCTAGTGAGAGCAATATCATACGTACTAAATGGGTCTATAGAAACAAACTAGATGAAGATGGCAATGTAGTTAGAAACAAAGCTAGATTAGTTGCACAAGGATATAGCCAACAAGAGGGAATTGATTATGATGAAACATTTGCTCCCGTCACTAGACTAGAGTCAATAAGAATACTTCTTGCATATGCATGTGCCAATAACTTCAAACTTTATCAAATGGATGTCAAAAGTGTCTTTTTAAATGGTGTCATAAATGAAGAAGTATATGTATCACAACCTCCGGGGTTTGAAAATTTCGAAAAGCCATATCATGTTTTTAAACTTAAAAAGGATCTCTATGGACTTAAACAAGCCCCTAGAGCATGGTATGAAAGACTTAGAACCTTTTTAATAAATCATGGTTATGAAATGGGAAGAATTGATAATACACTCTTTATTAAAAGGCATGAAAAGAATTTAGTTATAGTTCAAATATATGTTGATGATATTGTATTTGGATCTACTAACGAATCTCTTAGCAATGAGTTTTCTAAGTTAATGCATGATGAGTTTGAAATGAGCATGATGGGTGAACTCAAGTTCTTTCTCGGACTACAAATCAAACAACTAGAAGATGTAACATTCATCAATCAATAAAAGTACATTCATGAAATGATCAAAAAGTTCAGAATGGAGAACTCAAAACCAATGGCGACTCAAATGGCAACAAATGTGAAACTTACTTTGGAAGGATAAGGAGAACTGTTCGATAGTACAAAATATAGGGGAATGATTGGATCCCTTCTATACTTAACGGCAAGTCAGCCCGATATCATATTTAGTTTGTGCTTGTGTGCAAGATTTCAAGAAAATCCAAAGACATCGCACGTTGAGGCTGTCAAAAGAATCTTTAGATACTTAAAGGGGACAATGCATCTTGGGTTATGGTATCCAAAGTTCACCGGGGTTGATATTATGTACTTTGCGGATTCCGATCACGGAGGATAAATGATTGATAGAAAAAGCACAAGTGGAGTATGCACGTTCGTGAGTCTTTGCTTAACATCATGGTTCTTAAAGAAGCAAACGTCCGTTGCATTGTCTACCACCGAAGCCGAATATGTGGCCATGGGAAGAGCATGCGCACAAGTGTTGTAGATGAAGCAAACCTTCCTCGATTACGGTATCATCTCATCCGAAATACCCATATGTTGCGATAACAAAAGTGCTATAGATTTATCTAAAAATCAAATATAACACTCTAGGACTAAACACATAGGCATTAGGCACCATTTCCTTGTGACCATGTCCAAAATGGTAATATTGTGATAGACGAGGTAGAATCTACGGAAAACATAGCTGACATATTCACTAAGCCCCTTAAAAAGGAAACCTTTAACTTGCTTAGGAATGGGTTGGGATTGATGAAATATACTCCATAAAATCCCCTTCAGATCACGCACGGTTGAACCACGGTCGACCGTGTTGACAGCCGCCTGATGTCTGACGATTTTCTTTGTCTTTTATGTATTCTCTTTAATATCCAAACAACTTTTCCACCAACCACATCTCTTCTTTAAGCCCCAACCACTAGATTTCTAGATTTAATTTTGTCTTACTTTCAAGTACTCTTCAAAAAGTGGTCCATACTCTTTCAATTCTCTTCAAGGTAAGCATCTAATATTTACTTTCAATTTTACTTTAATTATATTATAGTCTTTCCAAACTAAGGAACACTTATTTCTTGCATGAATTCCTTAAATATATGAGTAAAATTGTTATAAAAGGCATTTCTTATCAAATGTGTCATAATAGTGATTTCTTGCATAAAAATTCATATATGTTTTAAGCCTTTAAACTCACTCATGCACACACACATATGTTTGAACAAACCATTATGATACTTGTGAATCTAATGACTAGTATCTATTATTGACAAACATAAGGCAAAATGATGAAACTTGTCTAAATTTTCAAATAGGAAATAGCACAATTTAATTTCAAATTTATGTTTTCAAAATGAGTCTAGACTGTCATGCCCCGTCCTAATCCATCTGGACGAAGTCACCAACATCTGGTCCCATTGCGATGATCGACTCCAAATAATATCTTTAAAATGAATAAATGCACAGCGGAAGATTTCTTTAATACCTGAGAATAAACATGCTTTAAAGTGTCAACCAAAAGGTAGGTGAGTTCATAAGTTTATCATAAATAGTAAAAATTCATCATTTTGATAGACCACAAGATTTAAATACTGCATGGTACAAATAGGCCCGAATCCTATACCCACCTGTAATGTCCATGCTATATCTTTTCAATAAATTACACATATCTCGTGTACGAAATCAGTTTTTCAAAAATGCTTCATAACCGTACACATATCTCGTGTACAAAATATCATACACATAACCTGTGTATAAAATCATTCTCTCGACACATAACATTCACTTTGCTTTCATAGCTTGGCTTGGTAACCGACCTTAACATATAATGCGCATAATAATATCCCCAAAACAGAACATCTCGTCTGTATAATAATCATATAAACTTCGAAGTACTAAACACCACGACCACTAGCCCTTCCGTCTAGTGAACATTCTGGGTGGGGGTGTTAAACCCGGTAGCTACCTTTAGGATTCACGTCAATTAGGCGTGCACTAATTCTCAAAATTAGTGATGTTCCCTAATTCTTAGGTTACCAAGCAATAATAATCAGGGGAAAAATATTCATATCAATTGTGGAAATTATCACGTCCACATAATTCAATGGTGGCAATTATCATGTCCACATAATTTATTCGAGGAATGTTTTGCTTGTGTCTATCTCGTCAAACATTTATAAAAGTATTTCATGTATTCGCAGTTCAAAATGTATTTCAAAAGCATTTAATAAAGCAGTTGTAAAAGTAGCGCATGTATTCTCAGTCCCAAAAATGTAAAGAGTAAAAGGGAGCAAATGAACTCACTATACGATATTTTGTAGTAAAAATATGCATACGACGGCACTGAACAAGTGCAGGGTTTGCCTCGGATTCACGAACCTATATAAATTGTATATCTATTAAAACATGTAATGGAAATCACATAATTTCATTTATATATATATATATATATATATATATATATATATATATATATATATATATATTATTTATATATTTGTGGTTATTTAGAATTTATACTAAATTCCATTTAAAAACGTATACTTATATTATATCTTTAATTATATGTTATATATAGTTATTCATTAAAATGATAATGATAATCTCTAGTAATAATAATAATAAGAATAAGTTATTTTAATTTTTTTATAATGAAAATAATAATATTGATAATAATACCTAATACTAATAATGAGTAATAATAATACTAATTATGATAATAATGATAAAAATAATAGTTTAACTAATAATGTTAATCTTAATAACATGATAATTTTAATTATTAATAATAATAATAATAATAATAATAATAATAATAATAATAATAATAATAATAATAATACTTATATTCCTAATAATAATAATAATAATAATAATAATAATAATAATAATAATAATAATAATAATAATAATAATAATAATAACAACAATAATGGTAATAGTAATACTACCTCAAAGAAGTAGCCCTTAAAAAAAATACCCAAGTCTGAGTTTGAACCCGCGACATCCCGCTAACCCAAAAACATCGTTAACCACTCCTCCATTTTTGTTTTTCTGTTGTATAATCATACTTAATTTTATTTAACCCATAATATTATGTTTTCCCTATGTCTTCTCCTCCTTTTTCTAAAAAAATGTCATAGCCCGGGATCGAACCCGCAACCTCTTGCTCATCGTTATGATCATCATAATCGTGTTATCACAAAATCATTCGTTCATCATCATTTATTTTTATCGTCTTCATCGTTCACTTTACCAACACGTCGTTAACCACAATCATACATCCCGTAACCTCATCATCATCACATAATTATCATAATCGAAATCACTTTTAGCGTGTCATTATCACATCACTGTAGCATTATGCATCATAATCTTAAACCCTCATTAACATTTGATTTAACTGTTTCCTTATCACCTTATCCCGTTTCAATTCAACCGAAAAAAAAAATTGGGTCACGGTCCAATAAATGAACACAGCCCACTAATTGGAACAACATAATCACGGCCCAAAATAAAAATAGGTCATGGTAGCCCAATCAAGCAATTCTTGTAAAAATCGGTTCCTTTTTCTTTAATAATCAACAAGTGGGGTTTTCAGTTTAGGTATTGTCGGCCAGAAAGAAAAAAATAATCGAGCACTAGGTTGCGTCGGTTGAAACAGCAACAAAAATAAATAAAAGCGAGTAGCAGTAGTACATCAAATGGAGTTGGCTTTGGTGGGTCGTTGATAGGAAACTGAAAGACAGTAATATTTAACGAGTGGTGTGGGTCTTGTTTGTCTAGCGGCGATTAAGTTCTTCATCAACCCAACAATTAGCAGGTAATTGATATTTGTTAAATTAGATTGGAACAGAATATAAACGGAGTGATAGAGCAACAGATAGTGTTAGTTTTATGAATATAATGAGTTACAGATTATTAACAAGTAACAATATATGTAATTTCAAATGTAGTAATTCGGTGGTGTTATTTCTCTTGTGCGTAGATAATATCAAGGATAAAAGGAGGTCTATGATGTTGGTGATCATAATGAGGTGGTGTTGTTCACGGTGGGGGTGAAAGGTTGATGATGAAGCTGTGGGGTTGATGGAGGTGGTAATTGTATGTCGTGATTGAACTGAAAAAAATTAATAGAGCATGCGAACAGGAACATAAAGTGTGGGGCAGTAATGATTGGTGTTAGGGTGGTTGTACGAAGAAGAAGAAAAGAGAGAGAGTAAAGAGAGAGAGACAAGTGAGAGAGAGGTGGGTTAAAAGAGGTGGTATTCATGTATTAAGATTAACGACTTGCAAATGATTCTCGGTTGGTGAGTAGTCGATGGGCCGTGAAACCAAAACTCACAAATGGGTGTGTTAATATATACACATGTGTGTGTGATTAATAGTGGTTTATTGTGGTGTAAGTAGTCTTCGTTGTTAGTTGTGGAGGACGGTGAAGGTGATTAATGTTTAAAGATTGACGGTTGGAGTAGGATGGTGAGTTCTATAGTGATTGTGCATGGTATGTTGTGGTTATAGGGATTGATCAAGCAATAAGAAAACAACACAAGTGTGGAGGAGGGTTGCTTCGTTAGACAGAAATATAAATATAATTAAGAGAGAGTTGATGAATATCAATCTTATAAATCACTATATATAAAGTACTCTGTATTAGATATTATGAAGAAAATAAGTCAATGATTCACATTCAAAATCACATTCTAATGATAATAATTAATAAAATGATGTAAATGGCAAACAATGTTTACTGGTGTTGAGTTTATCAAAAACAGAAAGTGATCAAGGAGGTGACATATAAGGGAGTAAGGAAAAGAAGGAAACAAATATACTATAGATAATTTATTAGAATCCAAAATAGTAAACTCAATCAACGGCAATATCATACAGTAATTGACAGAAAGTAACAATAGTATAATTAAAATAATCAAATGAAATTTAAAACGTGTGATCCATTAGCCGTCGTCTTTCACGAACTGAATTTCGTACTCCGTTGTTATCCAGTGGTGGATAAAAGTCTTCGAAAAAATTCCATATTTTTAAATTAAATGTCTTTATTTATTTCAGTCATTATGGTATAAAATTCGATCATTAATTTATTAAATAAAAATTACATCAACTGTCCCGCTCAATTCTGGGTAAAATATAAAAAGTGCTAAAATTTAATAACCAGATCCTAAATACATTTTTAGTAAGGCTAAAATTTATAGAACTCATTTTCGGATCACCCTTTATTTTAAAATCACATAAGTTCGAATTAAACTTCTCTAAATAATAATCGAAACGTCCAACGAGTATTACAATCATTTAATATTTTTTTATATACATTATTCATATATAGTTATGTTTTAAATAATAATTATTATAATATCATATTTTATTTTATTTTACATAGTAAATTCTAATAATTGAATCATATAACATTTCAAATTAATGTATATATATAATTAAATATGTACATATCTATTTACAAATAGTTGTTCGTGAATCGTCGGGAATGGTCGAAGGTCAAATGAATATATGAAACAGTTTAAAATTTTTGAGACTCAACATAACAGACTTTTCTCATCGTGTCAAAAATACAAAATCGTATCGAGAGTTTGGTTTAAAATTAGTCGAAATTTTCCTGGTCATGACAATACCTACCCGTTAAAGAAATTTCGTCCCGAAATTTGATCGAGGTCGTCATGGCTAACAATAAAAATGTTTTCATGATGAATATGAGTCGATAAATAGAGTTTTATCATTATTAATTAATATAGATAAAATGATTTGATTATGTGAAGCGTACGAGTGAAGCTGTCACAAAAGATTGAGATAGAGATTTTACTTTTGACGTAGTCACGGTGGATTTTCGGAATTCAAGGAATTTAGAGATAATCTTTGTAATCTATATAAGATATGATTCTTCGGGATTTAAGGAAATTAGAATCCTCTTTAATTCAATGTGGTAATCTACCTCGATTTCTATGACTGATATTTTACTATAAATTTACTTCTTCCGTTCCATTATTTTCACCACTTCTTTACTTTCTTCCTCAATTCCTACTTCCAAACGATTCGTTAGGATGCTCAATCCTGTATTGATCTTTGCTATTATATTGACCATATATACAGTCATTCTTCTTTTCAATCTTCCACCAGAAGAATATTTTTACTTCTACTATGCTCTAGGGATTATTGTATTTATCATTCTCCCATGTCTTTATATTGCTATAAGCATTGATATATACGGTTTGTAATTTCCATGTTGTTGTCGTGCTTATATTTTCATTTACATTTCAAGGTTTCATTCTTTTATTTTCTCTTCTCGACTTCAAGTGAAGCAATAATGGTCCAAAATTCGTAGGTATGAAGTTTCGATTGATCATAATGTTCTAAGCAGGAAGGAACGTAATAGCGCGATTTGATTTGGTAAAATATCAGAATTACAGAAGATAGAACTATCAAGAATATATTTTCTTGATATGTTCAGAGGTTAAATAGAATGAAAGAGTTATGTAACATGGCACATGATGATGGTATGATCTGTTAATCATCATGTTTCATTAGAACTTTCAGCATGACTTACTGTAATATAATCATGTTGGCCAAGCGTCATTATATTATACTAACTCATGCTCAAATTCTTAACACTTCTCTAGAATTTCATTCGTAATTTATACTTAGATTTTACAGAAGTTTCCACTATAAGGTAATACAGAAAGCACAAAGAGGTATATAATTTTGGACGAGAATATTTATGAAAATATCCTCAAAAATAACGAAGATATTTATAATGATATTTTGGAATTTCAAAGTTCGAAAGTTGAGGAAGAAAAATTTTCCGCAAGATTTTAACATGACCTCGGAGCAAGATATTCTCTAAAGATTTCATCGGATCCAGAATTACCCGAATTCTTTGAATATAGGGTTTGGTCCTTGTATTTGTCCTTGGTCTCTTTCATGGTTAGCTCAATCCGTTTTTCAGTACCAAATTTTCTATCGAGCATTCCCAACACTCCATTCTTTATCATCAAACTCTTGGCCATTTAGGCCATCTACAATTTTGCTGCTTCATCAGCATTCAAAGTTATCATAACTGAATCATTAGTTATCAATCCGAGGTGTTTTCAAGAGAATTGTGTTTTTAGATGATTAAACGCTGATTGTAATCATCAAGATACAAAGGATGTTTAAGATGAAATCAAGTGGCAAACATGAGGAAATATTTAACTGTAGTAGATGTAATTTATTTACGATCTTTTAAGTCAAAATGTGTTGTAATTAATATTTCCTACTCCTTTAATACTTTTTAATTGTCCATGATAGTAGTCCAATAGTTCAATAGTTCAACCAAACTAGTATATTTTAAGGATATAGTCATATAGGAACAGTTAGCTAGGAACAGTCAGCTAGGATTTGGTTAGTATAGGTTTAAAATTTTACGTAGTTAATTAATTGGTTACTAATAAATTTTATTTTGTTCATTATTTTCTTCATTATGCCACTTGTCAAATCTTGACTTGGATTTTGATCGGCAGAAACTCGTATATGAAATTGAATTGGAATGAAAATGGTTATGCTTTGGTGAACGGATAAGTATATGTGTGGATTTGAGTAGTATTGTTAATAACTGCTGAATCTAAATTGAAGAATGTACAGTGTAACTTGTTAATGTGGAATTTAAATATTCCTCTGGTTTTACCTACCAATTAAAATATTTTCACCATTAACAGTTTGTACAAAAGAATTTTTAATTACAATCTTTATATAAACATATATACATATATATTTTCTTCAGATGTAATCATGGATTTAATGAGTCAATATAATATTAGACTCATTTGATTTTCGGTTTGAGCTAGAATAAGTAATATCTAAAACTATTAGGAACCACATATTCTTCGCAGAATATTAATGAAGTTATGGATCTATACTTCATCGTTCATTGCTGTTGATACTTCTTGGTATCTATGGTGCGTATGATGTTGATGTTCGTGGGACAGATTATGAAATTGAGGCTTGGGATGTGGATGTTGTTGTTGGTGGTACTGTTGGTGCCGGTAATGTTGCTGAAGCTGGTACATTTTGCACCATATTTTTCAAGGCTACAACTCGGGTGCGAAGCTCGTTGACTTATTATTTCGGGATGATTGTCGGTAGGAATGAGTGAGTGAATAAGGTTTTGAATTTGAGATAGTATATAATCATAGCGAGATATTTGGAAAATGAGGGTGAAAATGGTGTTTCTAATAGGTTCACCGGTAAGTGCTTCAGGTTCTTCTCCAAGAGGGGAATGTGGTGGATGGAAGGGATCACCTTCTTCTTGTCTTCGATGATTAAGTAGGCTACGAACCCATTAGATGAATTGAGGATGGCTGATTGGTTGATTCATTCTGGTTACACTGTCTTCGGAGCTCGAGTCGAAATCCATATCGGAATAGCTGTCGGAATCTGAGGTATTCAAACTGGTTGAGGGATTTATCTCGTACTAGCAGATGAAGTATTTTCGATAAGAAATAGATTCTATGATGTAGATTAGCACCCTGCAATACATAATTTACATATACATATATAATACTAAAATCCCATAAGTTACGGAGGAATCTACGGAAGCTGTCAGGCAAAGGTAACAATAGCAGATACGCTAAGATACAAATTTATCTATATACTGTCTATGCAATAGAGGCAGTAAGATGTGTCTAGACTTTAAGGAGGATAAGAAAATAATTTTCGACACTAAATGATAAGCAAAACTTTTGACATGCAGACACGGTCGAAGTCCAGACTCACTAATGCATCCTAACGACTTATCAGTTAGACACACTAATGCAGACCTGGTTCGCTAAGACTACCGCTCTGATACCACATGTCATGCCCCTTCCTAATCCATCTGGACGAAGTCACCAACATCTGATCCCATTGCGATGATCGACTCCAAATAATATCTTTAAAATGAGCAAATGCACAGCGGAAGATTTCTTTAATACCTGAGAATAAACATGATTTAAAGTGTCAACCAAAAGGTTGGTGAGTTCATAAGTTTATCATAAATAGTAAAAATTCATCATTTTGATAGACCACAAGATTTAAATGCTGCATGGTACAAATGGGCCCGAATCCTATACCCACCTGTAATGTACATGCTATATCTTTTCAATACAGTACACATATCTCGTGTACGAAATCAGTTTTTCAAAAATGCTTCATAACCGTACACATATCTCGTGTACAAAATATCATACACATAACCTGTGTATAAAATCATTCTCTCGATACATAACATTCACTTTGCTTTCATAGCTTGGTTTGGTAACCGACCTTAACATATAATGCGCATAATAATATCCCCAAAACAGAACATCTCGTCTGTATAATAATCATATAAACTTCGAAGTACTAAACACCACGCCCACTAGCCCTTTCGTCTAGTGAACATTTTGGGTGGGGGTGTTAAACCCGGTAGCTACCTTTAGGATTCTTGTCAATTAGGCGTGCACTAATTCTCAAAATTAGTGATGTTCCCTAATTTCTAGGTTACCAAGCAATAATAATCAGGGGGAAAATATTCATATCAATTGTGGCAATTATCACGTCCACATAATTCAATGGTGGCAATTATCACGTCCACATAATTCATTCGAGGAATGTTTTGCTTGTGTCTATCTCGTCAAACATTTATAAAAGCATTTCATGTATTCGCAGTTCAAAATGTATTTCAAAAGCATTTAATAAAGCAGTTGTAAAAGTAGCGCATGTATTCTCAGTCCCAAAAATGTAAAGAGTAAAAGGGAGCAAATGAACTCACTATACGGTATTTTGTAGTAAAAATATGCATACGACGGCACTGAACAAGTGCACGGTTGGCCTCGGATTCACGAACCTATATCAATTGTATATCTATTAAAACATGTACTGGAAATCACATAATTTCATTTATATATATATATATATATATATATATATATATATATATATATATATATATATATATATATATATAAATATATATATATATATATATATATATTATTTATATATTTGTGGTTATATAGAATTTGTACTAAATTCCATTTAAAAACGTATACTTATATTATATCTTTAATTATATGTTATATATAGTTATTCATTAAAATGATAGTTTTGAAAATAAGAATTTACTAATAATAATAATAATAATAATAATAACTTTATTAATAATGATAATACTAATAATAAAATGATAATGATAATCTCTAATAATAATAATAATAAGTTATTTTATTTTTTTATAATGAAAACAATAATATTGATAATAATACCTAATACTAATAATGAGTAATAATAATACTAATTATGATAATAATGATAAAAATAACAGTTTAACTAATAATGTTAATCTTAATAACATGATAATTTTTAATTAATAATAATATTAATAATAATAATAATAATAATAATAATAATAATAATAATAATAATACTTATATTCCTAATAATAATAATAATAATAATAATAATAATAATAATAATAATAATAATAATAATAATAATAATAATAATAATAATAATAACAATAATGGTAATAGTAATACTACCTCAAAGAAGTAGCCCTTAAAAAAATGCCCAAGTCCGGGTTTGAACCCGCGACATCCTGCTAACCCAAAAACATCCTTAACCACTCCTCCATTTTTGTTTTTCTGTTTTATAATCATACTTAATTTTATTTAACCCATAATATTCTGTTTTCCCTATGTCTTCTCTTCTTTTTTCTAAAAAAAAATGTCATAGCCCGGGATCGAACCCGCAACCTCTAGCTCATCGTTATGATCATCATAATCATGTTATCACAAAATCATTCATTCATCATCATTTATTTTTATCGTCTTCATCGTTCACTTTACCAACACGTCGTTAACCACAATCATACATCCCGTAACCTCATCATCATCACATAATTATCATAATTGAAATCACTTTTAGCGTGTCATTATCACATCACTGTAGTATTATGCATCATAATCCTAAACCCTCATTAACATTTGATTTAACTGTTTCCTTATCACCTTATCCCGTTTCAATTCAACCGAAAAAAAAAATTTAGGTCACGGTCCAATAAATGAACACAGCCCACTAATTGGAACAACATAATCACGGCCCAAAATAAAAATAGGTCATGATGGCCCAATCAAGCAATTCTTGTAAAAATCGGTTCCTTTTTCTTTAATAATCAACAAGTGGGGTTTTCAGTTTAGGTATTGTCGGCCAGAAAGAAAAAAATAATCGAGCACTAGGTTACGTCGGTTGAAACAGTAATAAAAATAAATAAAAGCGAGTAGCAGTAGTACATCGAATGGAGTTGGCTGTGGTGGGTAGTTGACAGGAAACTGAAAAACAGTAATATTTAACGAGTGGTGTGGGTCTTGTTTGTCTAGCGGCGATTGAGTTCTTCATCAACCCAACAATTAGCAGGTAATTGATATTTGTTAAATTAGATTGGAACAGAATAGAAACGGAGTGATAGAGCAACAGATAGTGTTGGTTTTATGACTATAATGAGTTGCAGGTTATTAACAAGTAACAATAGATGTAATTTCAAACGTAGTAATTCAATGGTTTTATTGCTCTTGTGCGTAGATAATATCAAGGATAAAAGGAGGTCTATGATGTTGGTGATCATAATGAGGTGGTGTTGTTCAAGTGGGGGGGGGGGTGAAAGGTTGATGATGAAGCTGTGGGGTTGATGGAGGTGGTATTTGTATGTCGTGATCGAACTGAAAACAATTAATAGAGCATGCGAACAGGAACATAAAGTGTGGGGCAGTAATGGTTGGTGTTAGGGTGGTTGTACGAAGAAGAAGAAAAGAGAGAGAGTAAAGAGAGAGAGAGAGAGAGAGAGAGAGACGAGTGAGAGAGAGGTGGGTTAAAAGAGGTGGAATTCATGTATTAAGATTAACGACTTGCAAATGATTCTCGGTTGGTGAGTAGTCGATGGGCCGGGAAACCGAAACTCACAAATGGGTATGTTAATATATACACATGTGTGTGTGATTAATAGTGGTTTATTGTGGTGTAAGTAGTCTTCGTTGGTGGTTGTGGAGGCCGGTGAAGGTGATTAATGTTTGAAGATTGACGGTTGGAGTAGGATGGTGAGTTCTATGGTGATTGTGCATGGTATGTTGTGGTTATGGGGATTGATCAAGCAATAAGAAAATAACACAAGTGTGGAGGAGGGTTGCTTCGTTAGACAGAAATATAAATATAATTAAGAGAGAGTTGATGAATATCAATCTTATAAATCACTATATATATAGTACTCCGTATTAGATATTATGAAGAAAATAAGTCAATGATTCACATTCAAAATCACATTCTAATGATAATAATTAATAAAATAATGTAAATGGCAAACAATGTTTACTGGTGTTGAGTTGATCAAAAACAGAAAGTGATCAAGGAGGTGACATATAAGGGAGTAAGGAAAAGAAGGAAACAAATATACTATAGATAATTTATTAGAATCCAAAATAGTAAACTCAATCAACGGCAATCTCATACAGTAATTGACAGAAAGTAACAATAGTATAATTAAAATAATCAAATGAAATTTAAAACGTGTGATCCATTAGCTGTCGTCTTTCACGAACTGAATTTCGTACTCCGTTGTTATCCAGTGGTGGATAAAAGTCTTCGGAAAAATTCCATATTTTTAAATTAAATATCTTTATTTATTTCAGTCATTATGGTATAGAATTCGATCATTAATTTACTAAATAAAAATTACATCAACTGTCCCGCTCAATTCTGGGTAAAATATAAAAAGTGTTAAAATTTAATAACCAGATCCTAAATACATTTTTAGTAAGGCAAAAATTTATAGAACTCATTTTCGGATCAACCTTTATTTTAAAATCACATAAGTTCGAATTAAAATTCTCTAAATAATAATCGAAACGTTCAACGAGTATTACAATCATTTAATATTTTTTTTATATACATTATTTATATATAGTTATGTTTTAAATAATAATTATTATAATATCATATTTTATTTTATTTTACATAGTAAATTCTAATAATTGAATCATATAACATTTCAAATTAATGTATATATATAATTAAATATGTACATATCTATTTACAAATAGTTGTTCGTGAATCGTCGGGAATGGTCGAAGGTCAAATGAATATATGAAACAGTTCAATATTTTTGAGACTCAACATAACAGATTTTTCTCATCGTGTCAAAAATACAAAATCGTATCGAGAGTTTAGTTTAAAATTAGTCGAAATTTTCCAGGTCATGACATAGACAAGGACTAATCTACACATGTTTAGCATATAGTTTTTCAAAATTATATAAACTTGATTATTTTGCTAATATTGTGGCTTTTCAAGGAAATGACCAACACGAGAAATCAACGTATTACGAACAATAGGCAAGACATGGAGACTAGAACACTTCATGAAGAGCATGTTGTTCATCATACCGAATTTCCTGAACTAACTCAACTTTTCACCCAAAACAATTGGTTCTCATTCCTTGAGTTTGATGAAGTCATTTACCCAACGTTAATTAGGGAATTTTATGCTCATCTTGAGGTTTCAAATCCCGACCAAGTTGCATTTCGACTTTTCAATACACCTTACACTTGGTCTTTTGAACAATTCGCAACCGTTATGGCTATTCCTTCCAATGGGCGTTCCTTCTATACTCCTTCAACCGATCTAAGATCACTTAACCCTACATTTCCGTTGCAACCTATCTTAGATCTCATTACCACTCCTGGAGTACAACGAAACCTCAACCAACGACTTCGCATTCAAGATGACGAAATACGCCATGATCTTCAACTCATTCTAAACATCATTCGGAACAATGTCTATTGTCGGGAACCTACCGCTACTCACGTTTCAGGAACCAAAGTTGTTGTTGAAATGTCCCGTTCTTATTGATTAAAAACGTTCCATATTAATTGATTTCGTTGCGAGGTTTTGACCTCTATATGAGACGTTTTTCAAAGACTGCATTCATTTTTAAAACAAACCATAACCTTTATTTCATAAATAAAGGTTTAAAAAGCTTTACGTAGATTATCAAATAATGATAATCTAAAATATCCTGTTTACACACGACCATTACATAATGGTTTACAATACAAATATGTTACATCGAAATCAGTTTCTTGAATGCAGTTTTTACACAATATCATACAAACATGGACTCCAAATCTTGTCCTTATTTTAGTATGCAACAGCGGAAGCTCTTAATATTCACCTGAGAATAAACATGCTTTAAACGTCAACAAAAATGTTGGTGAGTTATAGGTTTAACCTATATATATCAAATTGTAACAATAGACCACAAGATTTCATATTTCAATACACATCCCATACATAGAGATAAAAATCATTCATATGGTGAACACCTGGTAACCGACAATAACAAGATGCATATATAAGAATATCCCCATCATTCCGGGACACCCTTCGGATATGATATAAATTTCGAAGTACTAAAGCATCCGGTACTTTGGATGGGGTTTGTTAGGCCCAATAGATCTATCTTTAGGATTCGCGTCAATTAGGGTGTCTGTTCCCTAATTCTTAGATTACCAGACTTAATAAAAAGGGGCATATTCGATTTCGATAATTCAACCATAGAATGTAGTTTCACGTACTTGTGTCTATTTTTGTAAATCATTTATAAAACCTGCATGTATTCTCATCCCAAAAATATTAGATTTTAAAAGTGGGACTGTAACTCACTTTCACAGATTTTTACTTCGTCGGGAAGTAAGACTTGGCCACTGTTGATTCACGAACCTATAACAATATATACATATATATTAAAGTATGTTCAAAATATATTTACAACACTTTTAATATATTTTGATGTTTTAAGTTTATTAAGTCAGCTGTCCTCGTTAGTAACCTATAACTAGTTGTCCACAGTTAGATGTACAGAAATAAATCGATAAATATTATCTTGAATCAATCCACGACCCAGTGTATACGTATCTCAGTATTGATCACAACTCAAACTATATATATTTTGGAATCAACCTCAACCCTGTATAGCTAACTCCAACATTCACATATAGAGTGTCTATGGTTGTTCCGAAATATATATAGATGTGTCGACATGATAGGTCGAAACATTGTATACGTGTCTATGGTATCTCAAGATTACATAATATACAATACAAGTTGATTAAGTTATGGTTGGAATAGATTTGTTACCAATTTTCACGTAGCTAAAATGAGAAAAATTATCCAATCTTGTTTTACCCATAACTTCTTCATTTTAAATCCGTTTTGAGTGAATCAAATTGCTATGATTTCATATTGAACTCTATTTTATGAATCTAAACAGAAAAAGTATAGGTTTATAGTCGGAAAAATAAGTTACAAGTCGTTTTTGTAAAGGTAGTCAATTCAGTCGAAAGAACGACGTCTAGATGACCATTTTAGAAAACATACTTCCACTTTGAGTTTAACCATAATTTTTGGATATAGTTTCATGTTCATAATAAAAATCATTTTCTCAGAATAACAACTTTTAAATCAAAGTTTATCATAGTTTTTAATTAACTAACCCAAAACAGCCCGCGGTGTTACTACGACGGCGTAAATCCGGTTTTACGGTGTTTTTCGTGTTTCCAGGTTTTAAATCATTAAGTTAGCATATCATATAGATATAGAACATGTGTTTAGTTGATTTTAAAAGTAAAGTTAGAAGGATTAACTTTTATTTGCGAACAAGTTTAGAATTAACTAAACTATGTTCTAGTGATTACAAGTTTAAACCTTCGAATAAGATAGCTTTATATGTATGAATCGAATGATGTTATGAACATCATTACTACCTTAATTTCCTTGGATAAACCTACTGGAAAAGAGAAAAATGGATCTAGCTTCAATGGATCCTTGGATGGCTCGAAGTTCTTGAAGCAGAATCATGACACGAAAACAAGTTCAAGTAAGATCATCACTTGAAATAAGATTGTTATAGTTATAGAAATTGAACCAAAGTTTGAATATGATTATTACCTTGTATTAGAATGATAACCTACTGTAAGAAACAAAGATTTCTTGAGGTTGTATGATCACCTTACAAGATTGGAAGTGAGCTAGCAAACTTGAAAGTATTCTTGATTTTATGAAACTAGAACTTTTGGAATTTATGAAGAACACTTAGAACTTGAAGATAGAACTTGAGAGAGATCAATTAGATGAAGAAAATTGAAGAATGAAAGTGTTTGTAGGTGTTTTTGGTCGTTGGTGTATGGATTAGATATAAAGGATATGTAATTTTGTTTTCATGTAAATAAGTCATGAATGATTACTCATATTTTTGTAATTTTATGAGATATTTCATGCTAGTTGCCAAATGATGGTTCCCACATGTGTTAGGTGACTCACATGGGCTGCTAAGAGCTGATCATTGGAGTGTATATACTAATAGTACATACATCTAAAAGCTGTGTATTGTACGAGTACGAATACGGGTGCATACGAGTAGAATTGTTGATGAAACTGAACGAGGATGTAATTGTAAGCATTTTTGTTAAGTAGAAGTATTTTGATAAGTGTATTGAAGTCTTTCAAAAGTGTATAAATACATATTAAAACACTACATGTATATACATTTTAACTGAGTCGTTAAGTCATCGTTAGTCGTTACATGTAAGTGTTGTTTTGAAACCTTTAGGTTAACGATCTTGTTAAATGTTGTTAACCCAATATTTATAATATCAAATGAGATTTTAAATTATTATATTATCATGATATTATCATGTATGAATATCTCTTAATATGATATATATACATTAAATGTCTTTACAACGATAATCGTTACATATATGTCTCGTTTAAAAATCATTAAGTTAGTAGTCTTGTTTTTACATATGTAGTTCATTGTTAATATACTTTATGATATGTTTTCTTATCATAGTATCATGTTAACTATATATATATATATCCATATATATGTCATCATATAGTTTTTACAAGTTTTAACGTTCGTGAATCACCGATCAACTTGGGTGGTCAATTGTCTATATGAAACATATTTCAATTAATCAAGTCTTAACAAGTTTTATTGCTTAACATGTTGGAAACATTTAATCATGTAAATATCAATCTCAATTAATATATATAAACATGGAAAAGTTCGGGTCACTACAGTACCTACCCGTTAAATAAATTTCGTCCCGAAATTTTAAGCTGTTGAAGGTGTTGACGAATCTTCTGGAAATAGATGCGGGTATTTCTTCTTCATCTGATCTTCACGCTCCCAGGTGAACTCGGGTCCTCTACGAGCATTCCATCGAACGTTAACAATTGGTATCTTGTTTTGCTTAAGTCTTTTAGCCTCACGATCCATTATTTCGACGGGTTCTTCGATGAATTGAAGTTTTTCGTTGATTTGGATTTCATCTAACGGAATAGTGAGATCTTCTTTAGCAAAACATTTCTTTAAATTCGAGACGTGGAAAGTGTTATGTACAGCCGCGAGTTGTTCAGGTAACTCTAGTCGGTAAGCTACTGGTCCGACACGATCAATAATCTTGAATGGTCCAATATACCTTTGATTTAATTTCCCTCGTTTACCAAATCGAACAACGCCTTTCCAAGGTGCAACTTTAAGCATGACCATCTCTCCAATTTCAAATTCTATATCTTTTCTTTTAATGTCAGCGTAGCTCTTTTGTCGACTTTGGGCGGTTTTCAACCGTTGTTGAATTTGGATGATCTTCTCGGTAGTTTCTTGTATAATCTCCGGACCCGTAATCTGTCTATCCCCCACTTCACTCCAACAAATCGGAGACCTGCACTTTCTACCATAAAGTGCTTCAAACGGCGCCATCTCAATGCTTGAATAGTAGCTGTTGTTGTAGGAAAATTCTGCTAACGGTAGATGTCGATCCCAACTGTTTCCGAAATCAATAACACATGCTCGTAGCATGTCTTCAAGCGTTTGTATCGTCCTTTCGCTCTGCCCATCAGTTTGTGGATGATAGGCAGTACTCATGTCTAGACGAGTTCCTAATGCTTGCTGTAATGTCTGCCAGAATCTTGAAATAAATCTGCCATCCCTATCAGAGATAATAGAGATTGGTATTCCATGTCTGGAGACGACTTCCTTCAAATACAGTCGTGCTAACTTCTCCATCTTGTCATCTTCTCTTATTGGTAGGAAGTGTGCAGATTTGGTGAGACGATCAACTATTACCCAAATAGTATCAAAACCACTTGCAGTCCTTGGCAATTTAGTGATGAAATCCATGGTAATGTTTTCCCATTTCCATTCCGGGATTTCGGGTTGTTGAAGTAGACCTGATGGTTTCTGATGCTCAGCTTTGACCTTAGAACACGTCAAACATTCTCCTACGTATTTAGCAACATCGGCTTTCATACCCGGCCACCAAAAATGTTTCTTGAGATCCTTGTACATCTTCCCCGTTCCAGGATGTATTGAGTATCTGGTTTTATGAGCTTCTCTAAGTACCATTTCTCTCATCTCTCCAAATTTTGGTACCCAAATCCTTTCAGCCCTATACCGGGTTCCGTCTTCCCTAATATTAAGATGCTTCTCCGATCCTTTGGGTATTTCATCCTTTAAATTTCCCTCTTTTAAAACTCCTTGTTGCGCCTCCTTTATTTGAGTAGTAATGTTATTATGAATCATTATATTCATAGATTTTTACTCGAATGGGTTCTCTGTCCTTCCTGCTCAAGGCATCGGCTACCACATTTGCCTTCCCCGGGTGGTAACGAATCTCAAAGTCGTAATCATTCAATAATTCAATCCACCTACGCTGCCTCATATTCAGTTGTTTCTGATTAAATATGTGTTGAAGACTTTTGTGGTCGGTATATATAATACTTTTGACCCCATATAAGTAGTGCCTCCAAGTCTTTAATGCAAAAACAACCGCGCCTAATTCCAAATCATGCGTCGTATAATTTTGTTCGTGAATCTTCAATTGTCTAGACGCATAAGCAATCACCTTCGTTCGTTGCATTAATACACAACCGAGACCTTGCTTTGATGCATCACAATAAATCACAAAATCATCATTCCCTTCAGGCAATGACAATATAGGTGCCGTAGTTAGCTTTTTCTTCAATAACTGAAACGCTTTCTCTTGTTCATCATTCCATTCAAATTTCTTCCCTTTATGCGTTAATGTAGTCAAGGGTTTTGCTATTCTGGAAAAGTCTTGGATGAACCTTCTGTAGTAACCAGCTAGTCCTAAAAACTGGCGTATGTGTTTCGGAGTTTTCGGGGTTTCCCACTTTTCAACAGTTTCTATCTTTGCCGGATCCACCTTAATACCTTCTTTGTTCACTATGTGACCGAGGAATTGAACTTCTTCCAACCAAAATGCACACTTTGAAAACTTAGCGTACAATTCTTCCTTCCTCAATACTTCTAACACCTTTCTCAAATGTTCACCGTGTTCTTGGTCATTCTTTGAGTAAATAAGTATGTCATCAATGAAAACAATGACAAACTTGTCAAGGTATGGTCCACTCACTCGGTTCATAAGGTCCATGAACACAGCTGGTGCATTAGTTAAACCAAACGGCATGACCATAAACTCGTAATGACCGTAACGTGTTCTGAAAGCAGTCTTTGGAATATCATCTTCTTTCACCCGCATTTGATGATACCCGGAACGTAAGTCAATCTTTGAATAAACAGACGAGCCTTGTAGTTGATCAAATAAGTCGTCGATTCTCGGTAGTGGGTAGCGGTTCTTGATGGTAAGTTTGTTCAACTCTCGGTAGTCGATACACAACCTGAATGTACCATCTTTCTTCTTGACAAACAAAACAGGAGCTCCCCACGGTGATGTGCTTGGTCGAATGAAACCACGCTCTAATAGTTCTTGTAATTGGCTTTGCAGTTCTTTCATCTCGCTGGGTGCGAGTCTGTAAGGAGCACGAGCTATTGGTGCAGCTCCTGGTACAAGATCTATTTGAAATTCAACGGATCGATGTGGGGGTAATCCCGGTAATTCTTTCGGAAATACATCGGGAAATTCTTTTGCAATGGGAACATCATTGATGCTCTTTTTTTCAGTTTGTACTTTCTCGACGTGTGCTAGAACAGCATAGCAACCTTTTCTTATTAGTTTTTGTGCCTTCAAATTACTAATAAGATGTAGCTTCGTGTTGCCCTTTTCTCCGTACACCATTAAGGGTTTTCCTTTTTCTCGTATAATGCGAATTGCATTTTTGTAACAAACGATCTCCGCTTTCACTTCTTTCAACCAGTCCATACCGATTATCACATCAAAACTCCCTAACTCTACTGGTATCAAATCAATCTTAAATGTTTCGCTAATCAGTTTAATTTCTCGATTCCGACATATATTATCTGCTGAAATTAATTTACCATTTGCTAATTCGAGTAAAAATTTACTATCCAAAGGCGTCAATGGAAAACTTAATTTAGCACAAAAATCTCTACTCATATAGCTTCTATCCGCACCCGAATCAAATAAAACGTAAGCAGATTTATTGTCAATAAGAAACGTACCCGTAACAAGCTCCGGGTCTTCCTGTGCCTCTACCGCATTAATATTGAAAACTCTTCCACGGCCTTGTCCATTCGTGTTCTCCTGGTTCGGGCAATTTCTAATAATGTGGCCTGGTTTTCCACATTTATAACAAACTACATTGGCATAACTTGCTCCGACACTACTTGCTCCGCCATTACTCATTCCGACACCATTTGTTCCTTTCGTTCTATTAACCCCTGGTCCGTAGACCTCACACTTCGCCGCGCTATGACCATTTCTTTTACACTTGTTGCAAAATTTGGTGCAGAACCCCGAGTGATTCTTTTCACACCTTTGGCATAGCTGCTTCTGATTGTTGTTGTTGTTGCGGTTATTATTGTTGTTGGGATGATTGTTGTAGTTGCTGTTGTTGTTGTTGTTGTTGTTGTTGTTGTTGGGCCGTTTGTTGTAGTTGCGATTGATGTTGCGATTGTTGGGATAATTGTTGCGATTATTGTTGTAATTGCTGTTGTTGTTGTATTGGTGATTCTTATCACCGTTTTCCTCCCACTTTCTTTTGACTTGCTTCACATTGGCCTCTTCAGCAGTCTGTTCTTTAATTCTTTCTTCAATCTGGTTCACTAGTTTATGAGCCATTCTACATGCCTGTTGTATGGAGGCGGGCTCGTGTGAACTTATATCTTCTTGGATTCTTTCCAGTAATCCTTTCACAAACGCGTCGATCTTCTCTTCCTCATCTTCGAATGCTCCCGGACACAATAGGCACAATTCTGTGAATCGTCTTTCGTACGTGGTAATATCAAATCCTTGGGTTCGTAACCCTCTAAGTTCTATCTTGAGCTTATTGACCTCGGTTCTGGGACGGTACTTCTCGTTCATCAAGTGCTTGAATGCTGACCACGGTAGTGCGTACGCATCGTCTTGTCCCACTTGCTCTAGATAGGTATTCCACCATGTTAACGCAGAACCTGTGAAGGTATGCGTAGCGTACTTCACTTTGTCCTCTTCAGTACACTTACTTATGGCAAACACCGATTCAACCTTCTCGGTCCACCGTTTCAATCTGATCGGTCCTTCGGTTCCATCAAATTCCAAAGGTTTGCAGGCAGTGAATTCTTTGTAGGTGCATCCTACACGATTTCCTGTACTGCTAGATCCAAGGTTATTGTTGGTATGTAGCGCAGCCTGTACTGCGGCTATGTTTGAAGCTAGAAAAGTACGGAATTCCTCTTCATTCATATTCACGGTGTGTCGAGTAGTCGGTGCCATTTCCTTCAAAATAGTTAAATGGAACAAGTTAATCATACAGAATATTAAGAGTAGTTAATAGTATTTCGTAGCATAATATGAACTCATTTATAAAAGCTTTTTCTTCATATTAGCGTTTTATAAGTTTAAATTCGGGTAGTACCTACCCGTTAAGTTCATACTTAGTAGCTAATATACAATTCAACTACTACAATTCTATATGAAAAACTGATTGTAATAATATTTCGCGTTCAAACTTTTATACAATATTTTACAAACTTACAATACCGCTTATTTTACATAAAGCATGAAATATAGCACACAATAACTTTGATACAAGATAGTTGTGAAGACAATTCTAGCTAGTACACAAGTCGTTCGGCAAAGGCAATAAAGACACGTAATTCATACGTCCAGAAACAAGTCATGCATTCTGGTTTTACTAGGACTACTTCCCATCCTTGGTCTTGTGCAACATAACCGTTATGGCCGTTGATAAGACAGCGTGTTGTAACGTCATCAAAGGGACGAGGGTTACGTAATGTCCAACAGTCCCGTAATAATCTAAAAACCTCATTTCTTACCCCAATTACCGACTCCGTCACTTGTGGAAACGTTTTGTTTAATAGTTGTAGCCCAATGTTCTTGTTCTCACTTTGGTGAGAAGCGAACATTACTAATCCGTAAGCATAACATGCTTCTTTATGTTGCATGTTAGCCGCTTTTTCTAAATCACGAAGTCCAATATTCGGATATATTGAGTCAAAATAATTTCTTAACCCGTTGCGTAAAATAGCATTTGGGTTCCCCGCAATATATGCGTCAAAGTAAACACATCGTAACTTATGGGTTTCCCAATGTGATATCCCCCATCTTTCAAACGAAAGTCTCTTATAAACCAAGACATTCTTGGAACGTTCTTCGAATGTCTTACAAACTGATCTCGCCTTAAATAGTTGTGCCGAAGAATTCTGGCCGACTCTAGACAAGATTTCATCAATCATATCTCCGGGTAGGTCTCTTAAAATATTGGGTTGTCTATCCATTTTGTATTTTTAAACTGTAAAATAGACAAGAGTTAGTTTCATAAAAAAATACTTATTAATACAAGCAATTTTTACATATATCATAAAGCATAAGAACACTATATTACATATATTACACCACACGAATACAACTATCTTATTCCGACTCGCTCGTTTCTTCTTCTTCGGTTTTGGTTCGTTTTGCCAAGTTTCTAGGGATATATGATGTTCCCCTAATACGAGCCATCGTTGTCCACATTGGTTTAGAAAAACCTGGTGGTTTAGAGGTTCCCGGGTCATTGTTACAACTTAAGGACTTCGGGGGTTGACGATACATATAAAGTTCATCGGGGTTGGAATTAGATTTCTCTATTTTTATGCCCTTTCCCTTATTATTTTCTTTTGCCTTTTTAAATTCAGTTGGGGTAATTTCTATAACATCATCGGAATTCTCGTCGGAATCCGATTCATCGGAGAATTGGTAATCCTCCCAATATTTTGCTTCCTTGGCGGAAACACTATTGACCATAATTAACTTTGGTCGGTTGGTTGAGGAGTTTCTTTTACTTAACCGTTTTATTATTTCCCCTACCGGTTCTATTTCTTCATCCGGTTCCGATTCTTCTTCCGGTTCCGATTCTTCTTCCGGTTCCGACTCTTCTTCCGGTTCCTCTTCGGGAACTTGTGAATCAGTCCACAAATCATTCCAATTTACATTTGACTCTTCATTATTATTAGGTGAGTCAATGGGACTTGTTCTAGAGGTAGACATCTATCACATAATATCAAACACGTTAAGAGATTAATATATCACATAATATTCATATGTTAAAAATATATAGTTTTCAACAAAAATGTTAAGCAATCATTTTTAAAGAAAACACGGTCGAAGTCCAGACTCACTAATGCATCCTAACAAACTCGATAAGACACACTAATGCAAATTTTCTGGTTCTCTAAGACCAACGCTCGGATACCAACTGAAATGTCCCGTTCTTATTGATTAAAAACGTTCCATATTAATTGATTTCGTTGCGAGGTTTTGACCTCTATATGAGACGTTTTTCAAAGACTGCATTCATTTTTAAAACAAACCATAACCTTTATTTCATAAATAAAGGTTTAAAAAGCTTTACGTAGATTATCAAATAATGATAATCTAAAATATCCTGTTTACACACGACCATTACATAATGGTTTACAATACAAATATGTTACATCGAAATCAGTTTCTTGAATGCAGTTTTTACACAATATCATACAAACATGGACTCCAAATCTTGTCCTTATTTTAGTATGCAACAGCGGAAGCTCTTAATATTCACCTGAGAATAAACATGCTTTAAACGTCAACAAAAATGTTGGTGAGTTATAGGTTTAACCTATATATATCAAATCGTAACAATAGACCACAAGATTTCATATTTCAATACACATCCCATACATAGAGATAAAAATCATTCATATGGTGAACACCTGGTAACCGACAATAACAAGATGCATATATAAGAATATCCCCATCATTCCGGGACACCCTTCGGATATGATATAAATTTCGAAGTACTAAAGCATCCGGTACTTTGGATGGGGTTTGTTAGGCCCAATAGATCTATCTTTAGGATTCGCGTCAATTAGGGTGTCTGTTCCCTAATTCTTAGATTACCAGACTTAATAAAAAGGGGCATATTCGATTTCGATAATTCAACCATAGAATGTAGTTTCACGTACTTGTGTCTATTTTTGTAAATCATTTATAAAACCTGCATGTATTCTCATCCCAAAAATATTAGATTTTAAAAGTGGGACTATAACTCACTTTCACAGATTTTTACTTCGTCGGTATGGATCACAACTCAAACTATATATATTTTGGAATCAACCTCAACCCTGTATAGCTAACTCCAACATTCACATATAGAGTGTCTATGGTTGTTCCGAAATATATATAGATGTGTCGACATGATAGGTCGAAACATTGTATACGTGTCTATGGTATCTCAAGATTACATAATATACAATACAAGTTGATTAAGTTATGGTTGGAATAGATTTGTTACCAATTTTCACGTAGCTAAAATGAGAAAAATTATCCAATCTTGTTTTACCCATAACTTCTTCATTTTAAATCCGTTTTGAGTGAATCAAATTGCTATGATTTCATATTGAACTCTATTTTATGAATCTAAACAGAAAAAGTATAGGTTTATAGTCGGGAAAATAAGTTACAAGTCGTTTTTGTAAAGGTAGTCATTTCAGTCGAAAGAACGACGTCTAGATGACCATTTTAGAAAACATACTTCCACTTTGAGTTTAACCATAATTTTTGGATATAGTTTCATGTTCATAAAAAAAACTCATTTTCTTAGAATAACAACTTTTAAATCAAAGTTTATCATAGTTTTTAATTAACTAACCCAAAACAGCCCGCGGTGTTACTACGACGGCGTAAATCCGGTTTTACGGTGTTTTTCGTGTTTCCAGGTTTTAAATCATTAAGTTAGCATATCATATAGATATAGAACATGTGTTTAGTTGATTTTAAAAGTCAAGTTAGAAGGATTAACTTTTATTTGCGAACAAGTTTAGAATTAACTAAACTATGTTCTAGTGATTACAAGTTTAAACCTTCGAATAAGATAGCTTTATATGTATGAATCGAATGATGTTATGAACATCATTACTACCTTAATTTCCTTGGATAAACCTACTAGAAAAGAGAAAAATGGATCTAGCTTCAATGGATCCTTGGATGGCTCGAAGTTCTTGAAGCAGAATCATGACACGAAAACAAGTTCAAGTAAGATCATCACTTGAAATAAGATTGTTATAGTTATAGAAATTGAACCAAAGTTTGAATATGATTATTACCTTGTATTAGAATGATAACCTACTGTAAGAAACAAAGATTTCTTGAGGTTGAATGATCACCTTACAAGATTGGAAGTGAGCTAGCAAACTTGAAAGTATTCTTGATTTTATGAAACTAGAACTTTTGGAATTTATGAAGAACACTTAGAACTTGAAGATAGAACTTGAGAGAGATCAATTAGATGAATAAAATTGAAGAATGAAAGTGTTTGTAGGTGTTTTTGGTCGTTGGTGTATGGATTAGATATAAAGGATATGTAATTTTGTTTTCATGTAAATAAGTCATGAATGATTACTCATATTTTTGTAATTTTATGAGATATTTCATGCTAGTTGCCAAATGATGGTTCCCACATGTGTTAGGTGACTCACATGGGCTGCTAAGAGCTGATCATTGGAGTGTATATACCAATAGTACATACATCTAAAAGCTGTGTATTGTACGAGTACGAATACGGGTGCATACGAGTAGAATTGTTGATGAAACTGAACGAGGATGTAATTGTAAGCATTTTTGTTAAGTAGAAGTATTTTGATAAGTGTATTGAAGTCTTTCAAAAGTGTATAAATACATATTAAAACACTACATGTATATACATTTTAACTGAGTCGTTAAGTCATCGTTAGTCGTTACATGTAAGTGTTGTTTTGAAACCTTTAGGTTAACGATCTTGTTAAATGTTGTTAACCCAATATTTATAATATCAAATGAGATTTTAAATTATTATATTATCATGATATTATCATGTATGAATATCTCTTAATATGATATATATACATTAAATGTCTTTACAACGATAATCGTTACATATATGTCTCGTTTAAAAATCATTAAGTTAGTAGTCTTGTTTTTACATATGTAGTTCATTGTTAATATACTTTATGATATGTTTTCTTATCATAGTATCATGTTAACTATATATATATATATATCCATATATATGTCATCATATAGTTTTTACAAGTTTTAACGTTCGTGAATCACCGATCAACTTGGGTGGTCAATTGTCTATATGAAACATATTTCAATTAATCAAGTCTTAACAAGTTTGATTGCTTAACATGTTGGAAACATTTAATCATGTAAATATCAATCTAAATTAATATATATAAACATGGAAAAGTTCGGGTCACTACAGTTGTCATGTCTTCTCTTCTTACTCAAGAACCCATAAATCTAGCTTATCTCACTACTCAAAGAATGGGTTACCTTCGAGAACTAGGAACTCGCCAACTTCCATACTCAAACCATCTTAATTGACTTTTCCGATTTGTTGGTGCCATCAACCCTTCTCAAATTCCTCAACCCATGTCCATAATTCCTCTAACTTATTGGGAAGCTCATCCGGTAATCATTCTCTCTTCCGACAATGAAAGCTCAACTATCTCCGATGCGTTTAGCACCAATGGCGTTTATCCTTGAACAATCAATGTTGGTTAAGAATAATTTTAAGGGCGGGTAGATACAACACTTGTCCTAAGAATGAAACTTGTTATGTATTAGTTATTGTAATGCACTTGCTATGCTTATTATGTTTGTTACTCTTTATGTTTAATATTGGTTCGAGGGGGAGCAATTCTATTGATAAACAGGAACAATTGATAAGTGTGTACGATTTAAGGGGGAGCATTACTCTAGGGAGCGCTTAGTTCCAAGTGGGACTAACCTTTTTGCTCAACAAAAGGGGAGAAAGTGTATGGTAAGTGATGTTAACATTTATGTCGACTTACATAGTTAAAACACTTACTCATATGTTTGTCATCATCAGAAAGGGGAAGACTGTTGGTTAAGCTTCCAATAATAATATTCAAAAGTTAATCACCTTGTTTTGATGATGACACAAAAGAGATAAGTGGTTAATCATATGTAAGACGACATGAGTTCATAAGCCTAAACTATCTCTAGCAAAAGACCAATGAATAAGTAATCATCTTGGTAAAAATGGTACGCGGCTGCACCAAGGTCGACCGTGAACCTGACCGTGTGTGTCCTGCACTAACGAATTCAAGTTTTTCTAAAACTGTCAATCTACGGCTGTCCTCACGGTCGACCGCAGCTCGACCGCAGTTTTCTCTGTTACAAAATTCATCCACTTTAAGTTAAACCACTTTGAGGCATCTATAATTTATAAAACCTTTTTAAACATACTTATAATAGTTGACCTCTTTGATCTCAAAGGAGTTTTGAACCAAAAGATGTTAATTTTTACTAATCACACCTAATGACATCATAATGACATTTTAAGCCAAATTTAGATTAAACACACAAGTGTTATAACTTTTTATCCCATTACATAATGTCATTTAAACATACTAATAATGGTCATTGAAGTCCCAATTAAAGAGGTGCTCTCCCATTAGTTCTATGTACCATTGCATGTATGTAAATGTGATTAGTTCAAGCTAGTCAAAATTGTAACAAGGATCATTATATTCCAACTAGACTCAAACTAGTTCATTTGAGTTGTAACAATGTTCCAAAGGGCAATATACTTTCATTAGCAAAATGACAAGTAATTAAGAAAGGTTGATGAAGTTTTTGGAAGATATTGGCTTGTCAAGAGACAAAATTCTGCAATTACCTCTTTAAGTAATCAATGACAAATGGTCGAAGCTTGAAGACTTTCTTCTTTTATGGTCATGTCAACCTCCATACTTATGTCCAAAACAAAAGGGGTAATGGGGAGGATTTCAGAGATACTTGGCCTTTAGTTGCAGCTATTCAACAAGGGAAAATGACAATTTTCAAAGGACAAAAACGGCCATAAGAATCAGATGTCAGAGGTACATGGTCGAACCACGGTCGACCGTGCAGCGAGCCGTGTTGCTTCCAGGCAGATATCTCTTTCCTATAAAAGCCAAGCCTTGAAGCATTTGAAGACTCACTCTTGCACTTATATTTTCACATACTTACTGATATCATTCTTATAATTAAATTGTAATCTTTTTAGAGTGATTCTAGCAAGAGTACTTGTAAGCTTAAGTTGTAAGTTTACTTGTAAACTATCTTCTTAAAGGGATCTAGAAGGTAGTTGATCGGAATGGATATTACCCGAGACCCATATCCGAGAGAAACAAAGCCATGAGGGAGTCAAAGATCCAAGTTTTCCTCAACTAAAAAAACGTGCATAGTGGATTAGTTTTTCACATTCACATTTCCCATGTTTTCCTATAATTTTGTGAACATGGAGAGTGCTCCACTTACTAATTTGTGTATTTAATTGTGAGTGGAAGAAAATGGATGGGAGAGATAGTAAAATAGGAATACGTATGTGTTTCCATAATATTCTCCACATCAAACATGGGCATGTTCCCATGATCCCCATGTATACTAGTTTATTTTAGGTACATGGAGAAACTGCCCTATTCTACTGATGCTTATATAATGTACGTAGAATAGGAGAGAGGGGTATGCCTCTTTGTTACAAGTTACTTACGAGTAGTTTCAAAGAGAGAAACAATTAGCCTCTTTATTTGTAATTTTTGTATACAATTTAAAGAGAGAAATAAAAACCAATTACCCCATATTCTATTGTGTCATTTATTTCCTTATCTACTTCCATTACCGAATACTTCAACTCCAATTTAGTTAATATTCCTTTACAAGTTTGTGGGGTTATTAAACATATATCCTTACGAATAGCATCGTGTTCATCCTCTGTTATTCGTAACGGATCAAGTGGTATTCAGAACATCGTTCTTACGGTGATCAACTACAAAGCTTCCGCGAGTTTTTCAAAGTGTCATAGCAATGGCCAAGAAAAATAAGAAAAAAAGAAAGAAAGAAAAGAAGAACAACAAAAATTTGGGGATGAAGAAAAAAAAATTATTTGCCATGTTCAAATGCATCAAAGTGGTGAACATGAGAAAAATATCAACACCTCTTCCTTTCAAGTTATAAAGGAAGAAAGAAAAAAAAAAGCCCCATATTTCCATGATTTTTTTGGGAAAATATGGAGAGAAAAGAGAAGCCTTCTACTTATCATCTATTTATCATAATAAATGAAAAATGGTGGAAGAGAAGCGCATGTTTCTAAGATTATATACTTTTACATGGAGAAAAAAAATGCATCTTCTTTGTTCATACAAAGAAGGTAGAAAAAAATAGCCTCAAATGAAGACAACCTTAGTGTTGTATTTTGAGAGAGTCATCATCAAAAAGTCTATGCACAACAGGAGTTGCTCATCTTCGCCGGAGCAGGGGAGGAGTGATCCGAATGGATATTACCCGAGACCCATATCCGAGAGAAACAAAGCCACGAGGGATTCAAAGATCCAAGTTTTCCTCAACTAAAAAAATGTGCATAGTGGATTAGTTTTTCACATTCACATTTCCCATGTTTTCCTATAATTTCGTGAACATGGAGAGTGCTCCACTTACTAATTTGTGTAAATAATTGTGAGTGGAAGAAAATGGATGGGAGAGATAGTAAAATAGGAATACGTATGTGTTTCCATAATATTCTCCACATCAAACATGGGCATGTTCCCATGATCCCATGTATACTAGTTTATTTTAGGTACATGGAGAAACTGCCCTATTCTACTGATGCTTATATAATGTACGTAGAATATGAGAGAGGGGTATGCCTCTTTGTTACAAGTTACTTACGAGTAATTCCAAAGAGAGAAACAATTAGCCTCTTTATTTGTAATCTTTGTATACAATTTAAAGAGAGAAACAAAAATCAATTACTCCACATTCTATTGTGTCATTTATTTCCTTATCTACTTCCATTACTGAATACTTCAACTCCAATTTAATTAATATTACTTTACAAGTTTGTGGGGTTATTAAACATATATCCTTACGAATAGCATCGTGTTCATCCTCTCTTATTCGTAACGGATCAGTAGTTGTGTTTTCACTTGGATAGTGCATTAGGATCTTGTGGTAAGAGCTATAGGTGTTTGTGAAGTCTTCAAAGGGACGTAAGGGTTCACAAGTTGCGGCTTATCGAAGTACTAGTGTTGTATCCGGACACTCCACCGAGTTTGGAGTATCATAGTGAAGAAAAATCTCAATTCGTAGAATTGAGGAGTGGATTAAGGAAGATTAGTTAACATCTTTCCGAACTACTATAAATTATTGTGTTTGTTCTCTCTTCCCTTATCTTTTGATTACATCTTTACATACATATATCTTGTGTAACGACCCAACCCGTTATCCGACCAAAATCACGACTAATTTTTTTTTGTGGAACAGTACATCTGGACGGCGTCCAGTTATGAAGGACTGGACGGCGTCCAAATGAACTAAATAATTCTGATCAGTTTTACAAATACACGCGAGCGAAAAACCCGCTTCCCGACACTTTTAAACCAAAACACTCTCACAATATGTTATAATAATTAAAACTAAGAGTTTTCCACAATAAAACCGAGTTTTACGACACCGGGCCCACATCGGCCGTTTTACGACTTTCGTACAAAATTACGAGTTTTCGACCATATAAGTTTAACACAAAAACGAAGACCGAGCATGGTGATTGGGATACGCTACCCAATCCTAATCAAATCCGAAAGCACGTCTTCTAAGCAACTACGCAAGCCCACTAGTTCCCACGCTTACCCGAGCCACCGCATCCATGCAAATCTATAAAAATGTAAACAACGAGAGGGTAAGCTAATGCTTAGTGAGTGAGAATATACTACATACATATATATGCTTAAAATGGACACGCCACACAAGTAATCAAATAACGCATACCGGAGCATCCAAGCATAAAGGCAAGCTAAGCTAAGCATACCGTACGATCACTAAGCAACAAGTTAAAATAACAACAAATATAAGTTCACCAACGACGCTGTAAACAACGCCAATAAGCTACACTCAGAGGGTTAGCTACATCACAACAATACGACAATATATAAGCCAATATACAAACGTCCAAGGTTAACCCCTTAACCCAATTACCAAATGAAGATTGGCCGAACTACACGAGCCTTAGTAAATCCGCATCCACACGAGACTACTATCTTCAATATCACAACAACATCGAGGTTGGCCGAACTACACGAGCCTTAGTGAATCCGCAACCACACGAGATCACTACCTCAATAAGATGACCGAACTACACGAGTCATCGTGAATCCGAACTACACGTGATCTACTTCTCTAATATCCAAACCCACGATTACAGGATTATGAAATCCACCACATCGGGGTTATCCAATTCACAACTCAATATAAACCCTTCGCCATTGGGGTTATATAATCCACATCACAAACACGTGTGATAACGTACACACAAAATGTGCACCTCACCAAAGGTGATCAACCAAAACGCACAACTGTGCCAATTGGACCCATACATAAGTCCATCAAATCCACCTATATGTGAAGTGAGCTCTATAACTGAGAATCACTTCACCCGACCCGCACCATCCTACACATACATATGTACATAGGATATTAACACTCACCTTATCGTCTTAATGAATGCAATCGAATAATCCGCAACTCGCCAATGGAAAGTACCTATTCCATTATCACAATACAAACAACACACTTAGAGTGGATTTATAAACCAACTCAAAATGACACTTAGTGCAATTTCAACCCAAATGCACTTTCAAGCACAAACTGCAACGACCCGGAAATTTCCGACCAAATTTAAACTTAATCTCTATATGATTTCGACACGATAAGCAAAGTCTGTAATGTTGACTCTCGGAAAATTTTGAACTGTCTTCATATATTCAATTACCCTTTGACTGTGTTCGACGATTCACGAACAATTGATGTAAATAAATATATAAGTGTATATATATATATATATATATATATATATATATATATATATATATATATATATATATATATATATACCTAAATGTAAGTGTATATAATAATTTGAAATAATACAAATTAAACATTAGAATTAAATACGTAAATAAAATATGAAATAATTATGTTAAGATGAATCTATGTATAAATAAATATGATTCTATGTGTAATTGAATGTATATTATAATATATATAATGTATAAATATTCAATTATATATATAATTAGTAAACATTGCATAAATAATAAATCATAACATTAAGATATTAAATGTAATTACAAGTTAATTATAGTTGTTATATTATTATTACATTCCTTATCATTAATAACATTAGTATTATTAGTAATAATAATAATGTAATATGAAATTTGTTATATATAATTTACTATATTATAATTATTGGGATTAATATAACTATCAATATTGTTATTAACAACATTATCAAATTATTAATAATATTATCAATATTGTTATTATTATTATCTTTATTAAAATGATTAATAAAAAAAATTATCATTTTAATTATTATCATTGTTATTTTTAATGTTAATATTAGTATTATTATTTTTAGTATTATTATTAGTAAAATTAAAAGTAATATTAATACATTTATATTTACTAATTTATAATATTAATTATAAATATAAAATTGTACAGATAGATTCCAGGTTAAATTGTAGTTCACTTTCAACTATTTTCGTTTTTGTTTTTGGTTTGAAAACTTTTGAAAACGGGTCTCAAATTGTACGATTCAGTTAGACATCTTTTTCTTCTTTTTTTTTGTATTTTACTTCCTGGATTATTAATCTGTCGAACCATTTATATCAATACTAGCATTACAAATAGTTAAGCGATTAAATTCAGTCATACAAATTTCCTTCCACGATCAATTATCATTTATATCAATTATTTTTTTGGCGAATTTAAATAAAAAAAGAAAAAGAAAAAGAAGAATGCTGATATGTTCTTATGTCATTTATTAAAAACCTCGAATCCGAAATTGATTTCAAAATCTGTAAATGCAGATGTGTTAGGATTCATTTACTAAAACTATCTGCAGAATTTCAATCCTCAATTCATTGAATTGAAAACAAATTTCTGAGTCAAAGTTAATCTCTTAAAAAGTCAAACTTCTGTTCTTAGAGAAATTAGAAGTCATTTTGATGTTTTAACTTTAATTGATCATCTAGATAGTTTCTAATGACCATTTAAAATGTTTTTCATTTTAAAGTCGTGATCTAAAACCCTTCTAAATTCTAGATTGCAGTTTGAGTTCTTGAGGAGTAAAAACGAACGGTATATGGTCTGTTCTTCAATTTCTTTTTGTTTCATTTGATTTGAAAACTAAACTGAATCATTACTATTTGTCAATAAATCCTAAAACGTATTTGATTATTCAACTGTTATGATTAATGGGTTATTAATCTATTGAAATATAAAGAAGAAGAAAGAGTCAGGAATATGACGGGTTATATTTAATTGAGAGTATTATAAAACAGAAAAATGAAAATGGAGCAATGGTTAAGTGTTGGTGCGGGTGAGCGTGAGGTCTCGGGTTCGAGTCCGGTTGTAGCCATTTTTTTTGGAAACATTTAAGGTAGCCCCTTTACTAATATTATTATTAATATTATCATTTTTACTATTATTATGTTTATTATTGTTATGTTACTATTATTATTAGTAATTGTTATTATTACAAGTATTATTATTATTATTATTATTATTATTATTATTATCAATTATTGTTATTATTACAAATATTATAAGTATTATTATTATAATTATTACTAATATATGTATCATTATTATTGTTAATATTAGTAGGATTATTATTAATATTTTGATGAAATAATAAAAGTTATTATTAGTTATATTAATGTTAGTACTAGTATCATTTTTGAATTATTAATATTATTAAGCTTTATGATAAAAAAAATTTCATGATTATAAATACAAGTATGAATATTATTATTATTATCACTAATGGTTGTATTATTAATATTATTATGATTAGAATTATTATTATTATTATTATTATTATGAAAACAATACAAGTTATCATTATTTTCATTAATATTAGTATTAGTATCACTTTTATAAATGTTAGTATTATTATTATTATTATTATTAAATAAAAGTATCATTATTAACAATATCATTATTATTATTAATATTATCATTTTTAATAAAGTTAGTATTATTATTATTATTGTTATTATTATTATTTTTATTATTATTATTATTATTATTATTATTATTATTATTATTATTATTATTATTATTATTATTATTATTACTATTATTATTATTATTATTATTATTATTATTATTATTATTATTATTATTATTATTATTATTATTAGTAAATCATTAATATCAAAACTATTTTTTTTTAAAACAAATAAATATTTTGTACATAAAACAAATTTACTACATATACTACAATTATATTAATATTCCATATCACTATATATAAATCATATTAACATGACTTATATAAAAATTTACATACAACAAATTAGATATTTTAATATAATACCAAATATATATAGATATTAATATAACTATATTAATCACTTTAAATACATATAAAAAATAAATATATATCACATACAATTTAAGATATAAAATAAAGTATATGTTTGCAAATGGAATTTAGTATAAATCTTATATAACTACAAAATATATAAAATATATATATATTAATAAATGAAATTATGACATTTCTATTACATGTATTAATAGAAATACAATTGATATAGGTTCGTGAATCCAAGGCCAACCCTGCATTGTTCAGTATCGTCGTATAAATATTTTTACTACAAAATATCGTACTGTGAGTTTCATTACTCCCTTTTTATATATTTTTGGGACTGAGAATACATGCGCGGATTTTACTAATGTTTTACGAAATAGACACAAGTGATCAAAAACTACATTCTATGGCTGGATTATGAATATTGAATATCACCCCTTTTTAGCTTGGTAACCTAATGATTAGGAAACGGGTTGTGAAGACCCGTCCTAATCCATTCGGACGAAGTCTATATCGATTATAAACGATTCACAACAGTTGATTACTGAAGGTATTTCGTATGCCCAAGAGAATATTAAATTAACGTGGCCACTATGTTATGATCCAAGTCGGGTCATACCCAATAACAAGCTTACCAACACTTTATATGTATTTATTTTAACGGTTGGATTGTTAAATGAATACCCGACACTTGAACTTTAGAAAATCGGTTTTCTAAATTATAATCACTTGAGATAAATTATTTGGATAATTTATATATGATGTGGATTTAATTATTTATAGGTTTAAATAATTATTTTGTGTTATATTTTATAAAATGGTTTATAAAATTATTACAAGTAACAAATACATATTTATTTTATACAAGTTTTATAAAACAATTACAAGTTTTATAAAATAAATCTTGTTATAAAATATATATATGGAGTGTGCAGAATTTTGGTCTCCAAGACAAGAACCCATGCTCATTTTATTACTTCCAACATACACAACTTCATATGTGCATGGCATATTACTTGAACCAAGGCTTGACCATTTTTCAATCAAGTGTATCTTCACATTTTAAGCTTGAAAAAAACTGCATAAGACCCTTCTGCAGTAGCTGCTGGCTGTGGCTATTATTGTACTCAAAGGGAGTTCAAAAATTGATTTTCAAGCTCAAATCAAGTGTCTAATAAAATCCTAACTAAAGGCTACAGTGTTGGTGATAAGTTTGGGGTATTATCTCTTGAGGTTTCATAGCTTTGAAGCTTCATTCATCATCATTCTTTCAACTAGATGCTGTCCAGAATTTTGGGTTCAAAGGAAGTGGGTTTCTAGCTTGGTCTTAAGGTGATTGAGTGTCTAAAACATATTCAAGTTCAAGGGTGGTGTTGGTGCATCAAAAGCTCGGGCTTTTACACAATTTGTTCATCACTTTGTTCTTCAAACACACCCTTAATTAACTTGAGGAGGTAATACTTCTTCTATATATATATATATATATATATATATATATATATGTAAGCATGATTCCAAGACTTGGTATTACATGGAATTCAATTAAAATGGTTATGCACATAAACTTGTTTTCTTAGTTATTATGCTTTCGATTGTTATAACTTAACATGAATTGGTTTCATGATTCTATTAACATTTAGAAACTTGTTATTATGTTGAATTCCATCAATGGTATCTAGAGCCGAAGTCTATGGATTATGCTTCTTATATTGTCTTTAAACCCACTATATTTGCATTCCAAGTACATGCATGAAAATGGAATACAAAAATTGTCGGGTTTGGGTGGGTTTGAGATGTTGGCCGAATTCTTGGAGCTTCCAAGAGGGTTTGGAACTTGTAAATTGGTCATATTTGTTCATATGTTCTTGTTCACAATCATAGCCAAGACCTTGTGGTTGGATGAATGTTTGTTTGGTTGATTTGTTAATTTCAATATGGTTGTAATTATTCATTCAATTAATTTGTAATAATATTCATTTGGTTATGTAATTTATTTTATATTTGGCATGTAAAATAAATTAGGTTGTATTTTCATTTTCTAGACAAAATGTATTAGGATATATTTTGTAACAAGATGAAGATGCATGAAGATCACAAGGAAGAACACAAGATGCATGTGGATGCAAGGTTAAGTGGGAGGTTAAAACCTCTTACTTTGTGTTTTACCCATTGACCGGTGGCATTTTGTTTTCGGCTAAACAAAATGTCTACCAAAAGGCTTGAATGTGAACATTTGTTTTGCATGCGTGGTTGTTTTAATTTCTTGTATGATTGTGGATTGTGTATTTTACTACAACAAGTTATCACACAAGTTAACAACAAGCAAAACTACAATTTAATTGGTTAAATTGAAATGGCAAAAGACGTTAATAAATGGTTATTAAGAACTAGAAATGGATTGCACATATAAAATGGTTTATATCATAGTAATAAAATTGGCATTATTACATGACATGAAAATGGATTTTCATAAGTACCATACACTAAATGCATGTTGGTGTATGGCATAAAAGTTTTCTCAAACTAGAAATAATGAAAACTTAAAATCCCTTTTAACAACAAGGTAAACAAGTTTAACGCCATCCTATTGTGTGACACTTAGGCGTATTAGGGAACTCAGGATGGGATAAAGGTCACCTAACCGTTATGAGCAAACTAATATAATTAAGGTAAATTTTGCACACTTGTGGGATAAAGGTCACCTAACCACTTGTATGTTAAGTTTACACGTTTACACAGTAGGACGACTTGATTTGGAAATCATGAACTTAGGGTCACCGAAGCATGATGAACAAATAGGTGTTGATGGGATAATATTCCATGCAAAAGGATTGCATGATCCCATAACTTAGAAGTTGCAAAAGGATTGCAATTGTCATATAATGACTACCTAGCTAAATCAAATGACGGGATAAAGGTCACCTAACCGAAATTTGGTTTACCGTTGGATTCTAAAATTTAATAAATATCAATTGAATTTAAAGGGTATTGATTGTTAAATTAAAATTAATACTTAAACAACTTTGTTAAATTTTGTAGATGGCCGCCAATAACAACAACAACATTCCAAACGCACCTATCAACTTTAACAACCTATCGTTGAGGTCAATCCTCTAAAAGGAAAAACTCAACCATACGAACTTCATGGATTGGTTTCGCAATCTAAGAATTGTCCTCAAACTTGAGGACAGGGCGTATGTGTTGGAAGACCCCATTCTCGATCAACCGGACGAGGATGATACGGAAGGTATGGCATATTGGGAGAAATATTGCACCGATTCGTTGCAAGTTTCTTGCCTCATGCTTGGGACTATGATACCCGAACTCCAAAAGGATTTTGAGCATCATAGTGCATATGACATGATCACACAATTGAAGGAGATGTTCCTTCAACAAGCTCGTGTCGAGAGCTTTGAAACGGTCTGAACGCTTCATGCATGTCGGATGGACGACACCCAATCCGTTACATCTTATGTCCTTAAGATGAAAAGTCTGATTAATCGAGCAAACCGTCTAAATTGCAACGTGTCTAATGAATTAGCCACGGACCTTATCCTTAACTCATTGTCAAAGAGGTTTGACACATTCGTGTTAAATTATAACACGAATGGATGGGATAAGAGCATTGGCGAATTACATGCCATGCTTAAGACGGCCGAAGCGAGCATGGGTAAAAGGGCTTCACCCACGTTTATGATCAATGAAGGCGGGTCCAAAAACCAAAACACTTCTAAGCCGAAGGCGGCTAAGAGGAAAGGACCCGCCTATCAAGGCAAGGGCAAGGGAAAGGGGAAGATGGTTACCCCAACCAACAACAAGAAGCAAAAGGTTGCTGGTAAAGCTAACCCCAAGGAAGATCCGTACTTCGGTTGCGGTGAAATGGGTCACTGGAAACGAAACTGCCCGGTCTACCTTAAGGAGTTGAAGGAAAAGAGGGATGCAGGACAAACATCAGGTAATGTATATATGGTATACATTGAGCTTAGTATTACTTCTTCTAATACATGGGTATTAGACACAGGATGTGGAACTCATATTTGCAATTCTTTGCAGGGGTTCAAAAGAAGTAATCGAGATGTGGGAATAACAAGTCTCTTCATGGGAAATGGAGCAAGGGTGCAAGTGAAAGCTCATAGAGACTTTGTTTTAAAGCTTCCAAGTGGTTTGGAGCTTATCTTGAAAAATGTTTTGTATGCACCCGATTTATCTCGAAACATTATTTCTGTATCCCATTTGAAACAATATGGTTTTAATCTTAATTTTATTAATGATGATATCCATGTTTCTTTAGATAATGTGTTCTATTTTAAGACTTCGCCTTCGAATGGTATTTATGAATTGATTCATGATGACACATCATACAATAGCTCAATATACCATGCAAATACCAAGAAACTCAAAAGGGATTTGAGTGATTCCTACTTATGGCATTGTCGCCTTGGTCACATAAACAAGAATCGAATGCATACACTTTAAAAGAATGGCCTTTTGAAATCAAATGAACTAGACTCGTTTGATGTATGTGAATCTTGTTTACAAGGCAAAATGACTAAAGCACCTTTCAAAGGGACCTATGAAAGGGCTAAGGACTTATTGGGATTAATACACTCCGATGTATGTGGACCCTTTAAGCCCATAACTAGGAATGGTGAAAGATACTTCGTTACTTTCATTGATGACTTTAGTCATTTCGGATATGTCTACTTATTAAGACACAAGGACGAAACTTTTGAAGCATTCAAGGAATATCAAAACGAAGTACAAAATCAACTCAATAAGACAATCAAGGTACTTCGTACCGATAGAGGATGTGAATACCTAAGCGATGCTTTCCAAGATCATCTTAAAAATTGTGGGATTATCTCGCAACTCACTCCTCCTGGAACACCCCAACTTAATGGAGTTTCTGAAAGGAGGAACCGAACCCTAATGGATATGGTCCGATCTATGATGGCTAGAATCTCATTGCCTCTATCATTTTGGGGTTATTGTCTATGCTCCGCGGCTCGTATTTTAAATATGGCCCCAACCAAGAAAGTGGAACGGACTCCTCATGAGATGTGGTTTGGAAAACCTCCATCTCTATCATACTTAAAGGTATGGGAATGTGAAGCTTATCCTAAGCGTTACATCCCTAATAAGTTGAATGCTCGATCCACGAAGTGTATCTTCATAGGATATCCCAAGGATGATATGGGATACTATTTCTATGATCCAACCGAGCAAAATGTATTTGTTGCTCGAAAGGTTGAATTCCTTGAAACTAAGTTCCTAATGGAAGGAAATAGTGAGAGGAAGATAGATCTTAAAGAGGTTCAAGATCAAGTAGATGATACACAATTGGTTGACACTAGCACTCAACATGAAAATGTTGAGAGTGATCAAATGGATGATCAAAATACACAAGACGTTCGCAGATCTGGTAGGATTAGTAATCCACCTGCGAGATATGGGTTTCTCAAGGATGGTTGCTATGTGGTTGATTTGGATGAACCAACAAACTACCAAGATGCTTTATCAAGGATTGATAAAGATAAATGGCAGGAAGCCATGAACGCTGAGATGCAATCCATGTATGACAACCAATTTTAGGAACTTGTTACACAACCTACTGGCTCAAGGCTAGTTGATTGTAAATGGCTTTTCAAAATGAAAATGACATACATGGAAACTTAGATACATATAAAGCTAGACTTGTAGCAAAAGGTTTCACTCAAACTCAAGGGGTTGACTATGATGAAACTTTTTTGCCTGTGGCAATGCTAAAGTCTATTAGGATATTACTTGCCATTGCTGCTCATTATGATTATGAAATATGGCAAATGGATGTCAAGACCGCTTTCCTAAATGGACATCTTGAGGAAGATGTCTATATGGTTCAGCCTGAAGGTTTTGTTGATCTGAAATATCCTAAAAAGGTATGCAAGTTAAAGAAGTCAATCTAAGGATTGAAACAAGCATCTAGAATGTGGAATCATCATTTTAATGAGGAGGCTAAAAAATTTGGCTTCATTAAAAATGGTGATGAAGCTTGTGTATACAAGAAAGCTAGTGGGAGCACTATCATGTTCCTTGTACTATATGTGGATGATATATTGTTATATGGAAACGATATTCCAGCAATGCAAGGTGTTAAAACTTGGCTAAGTAAATGCTTCTTCATTAAAGATCTTGGAGAAGCACAATACGTTTTGGGGATTGGGATCTACAGGGATAGATCCAAGAAACTGATAGGTTTGAATCAAAGTGCATACATTGAAAAGATCTTGAAAAGGTTCAAGATGGAGAACTCTAAGAAAGGTTTGGTACCTATTCAAAAGGGAACACTTCTCAGTTCATCTCAGTGCCCCACCACGAAAGAGGAACAGGAGAGAATGAAGAAAGTCCCATATGCGTCTGCCATTGGGTCAATCATGTATGCAATGATATGCACTAGACCGGATGTGTCATGCGCTCTTAGCCTGACAAGTAGATACCAGAATAACCCAGGCAACAGTCATTGGATTGCTGTCAAAAGTATATTGAAATACCTTAGGAGGACTAAGGATATGTTTCTAATATATGGGTCTAGTGAGGAGGAACTCGCTGTAAAAGGTTACGTGGATGCGAGTTTCAAAACTGATCGAGATGATTCTCGATCACAGTCCGGTTATGTCTTCACGTTAAATGGAGGTGCGGTCTCTTGGAAGAGTTCAAACCAGGATGTTGTTGCATTATCCACTACAGAGTTGAAGTACATTGCCGCCTCATTGGCAGCTCAAGAAGCTGCATGGATGAAAGGACCCGTTCATATACATTATAAACGATTCACAATAGTTGATTACATCGCGAGGTATTTGACCTCTATATGATACGTTTTACAAATATTGCATTCGTTTTTAAAAGACAAACTTTCTTTACATTAAAAATTGACGACATGCATACCATTTCATATTACATCCAACTATAATTGACTTAATATTAATCTTGATGAACTCACGTCTTTCAAAGTATGTCATGAATGACTCCAGGTAATATCCTTAAAATGAGCTAATGCACAGCGGAAGATTTCTTTAATACCTGAGAATAAATATGCTTTAAAGTGTCAATGAAAAGGTTGGTGAGTTCATTAGTTTATCATAATCAATCATTTCCGTAATAGTAATAGACCACAAGATTTCAGTTTCCATAAATATCCGTACACTCGCAAGTGTTTAAAAGTATTCTATAAGTTGTAGGCACCCGGTAACAAGCCTTAACGTTCATGTTTTACCCTCTGAAGTACACCAAATCAGGTGCGTTTAAATAACCTCGAAGTACTAAAGCATCCCATAGTCAGGATGGGGTTTGTCAGACCCAATAGATCTATCTTTAGGATTCGCGCCTACCAGTCATACACCAGTAGTTATAGTTACCAATCTAAGGGGATATTTCTGGTTTAAACTCACGTAGAATTAGTTTTAGTACTTGTGCCTATTTCGTAAAACATTTATAAAAGTTGCGCATGTATTCTCAGCCCAAATATATATATAAAAAGGGAGCAAATGAAACTCACAATACTTTATTTCGTAGCAATTATGTATATGACGGCACTAAAAATGATAAACGTTAGGTTGACCTCACGAGCAATACCCTCGATCAATACCCATAACCTCCATAGCTATAACCCATAATTTCCTTAGCTCTATCCCGTTTGAAAACTTATTTTGAAATCGTCCGAGTATAACTCCGTCGTAGTATTTTATGTATACTAATAATATCTTGAAATAATACAAAAATATATATATATATATATATATATATATATATATATATATATATATATATATATGTAATTCGATTGAGAGAGTTTAGAGAAATATATTTTCAAGTTTCTATGAAATAAGGAAACCTATTGAATTCTATTTATAATAGATTTTTGAATTATTAAAGTGAATTATTAAAGTATGAATTATTAAAGCGAATTATTAAAGTATGAATTATTAAAGTGAATTATTAAAGTATGAATTATTAAAGTGAATTATTAAAGTGAATTATTAAAGTATGAATTATTAAAGTATGAATTATTAAAGTATGAATTATTAAAGTGAATTATTAAAGTATGAATTATTAAAGTGAATTATTAAAGTATGAATTATTAAAGTTAAAGTAAAATAAAAGTAAAGTAAAGGTAAAGTTAAAGTATAGTAAAAGTATAAAACTATATACGTATAATACACGTATAAATATATATAATATTAATTTAAATCGTTATATATATTTAATAAAATAAAATATAAATATCGTTATCTTTATCATACTGGTTAAGTAATGAGCTGTCAAAAGTGGTTCTAGATATTTATAAAAGATATATACGTTTTAATAATAAAGTTCTTTTTAAACTGAAAACGTTTTTTGTACTTTTGAAACTAAATCAAATAAATATGATAATTTTGTTTTCCAAAACTAAATATATTTAAGAATCATTTTGTTAAAAGGTTAAAATAATGGAAATCGTTATACCACAAAACATTTTAGAAAAGTAGAATTATATATATTCATAATAAGTTTCAAGTTTTTAAATTACAGTCTGTTGGTGAAGCATGGGATAAAGTCCAAAGGTTAAATAAACGTATGAAATCATCTTAATGAAAAATGTCGAGTTACTTAACTTGTCGATATCCAACATCTAAGTTATTTACACTCCACGTTCTTATTTTCATATTAAATAAAATGAAAGTTAACATAGTTATCTTATCAAGGTCACGAGGAAAATATTATAAAACATGCCTTGAAAATTAAACAGGAATTTCCACTAACCCTTGTCTAGTTCCCGTTAATTGACACATTTGTTCTTATTTATAAATCACTTTACCATTTTCCGAATGTTGTCAAAATGAATAGATTTCTTAAATCACAGTGGACCTCATAACATAGGCCCGTAATCATATCATAATGTATCTGATAATTCAATCATTTGATATTATCTCTTAATTCTGTCGATAAATATATCGAAACAAATACGTTCATGTAAAGTATCATATATCTAATACTTTGTTAATGTTTTCAGTTAATATTATATATTATATATACATATCTATATACTCATAATTGTTCGTGAATCGTCGAACACGGTCAAAGGGTAATTGATTACATGAATGTAGTTCCAAACTTTTTGAGATTCAACATTACAAATTCTGCTTATCGTGTCGGAAACATATAAAGGTTAAGTTTAAATTTGGTCAGAAATTTTCGGGTCGTCACAGTACCTACCCGTTAAAGAAATTTCATCCCGAAATTTGATCGAGGTCGTCATGGCTAACAATAAGAATGTTATTATGACGAATATAAGTTGATTCATAGGGTTTTATCATGATTGAGAAATATGGATAAAATAATTCGATTACTCGAAACGTATGAGTGAAGCTATCGTAAAAGAGTGAAATGAGAAAATAGGGATTCGTCTTATCTTTTGACGTCATCACGGTTGATCTCCGGATTAAAGAAAATCTTTATAATCTATATAGGATTTGATTCTTCGATGATTAAGGAAATTATGATCCTCTTCGATTTAATGCGATGATTCATCTCGATTTTTCTGTCGGATATTTCACTATAAATCCACCTCCTTCGTTTCCTTTTAATTCACACCTTCTATTCTTTCTCCCTCAATTCTTACTTTAAAATTATTCATCAATATGCTTCATCCAGTGCTGATTCTCGATATACTCCTCACTTTCATATCTGTCGTTCTTCTTTTTCATCTACCTCCGGAAGAATCTATTTACTTCTACTATACTCTTGGTTTTATAGTGTTTTTTGTTCTCCCGTGTCTTTATATTGCTATATGCATCGATATATACGGTTTATAATTTCTGGGTTGTTGTTGGGTTTTATATCTTCCCTTATATTTCGATGTCCCTGCTTTTGTCTTCTATAATCATTGTCATCCCCAATTAATGCTCTCTTTTATTTGCTGCGATTTATACCCCAATTTCTATTTCGGAGTTTTGTCCTTTCGTTTCTTCTTCTTGCGATTAAGCACCGCTTGTAATGGTCCAGAATTCGCATATATGAATTTCGAAATGAACATTGTTAATGTTCTAAGAAGGAAATTGTAATGGCACGATCTTGACTTGTCAAATTACTAGAATACCTCGTATAAGGCCGAATCATCAAGAAATATTTTCTTGATATTTTAGAGGTTAAAGAGAATACAAGAGTCGTGTAACATAGAACATGATGACGTTATAATCTGTGAACCATCACGTTCCATTTAGAAACTCAGCATGACTTACTGTAATATAATCACGTTGATCAAGTGTCATTATATTATACTAGTTCATGCTTCAGTTCCCAACACTACTTCAAAAATATTCCTATTTTAAATTCGAAAGTTTCAGAATTTAGAAACTAAAATAGTTTCTTTTATGATGTAATACAGGCAGCACGAAGAGGTAAATGATTTCAGATAAGAATAACTATGGAAATATCTTCAGAAATATGGAGCATATTTATAATGAAAGATACGATGATATCTTAAAATTTCTAATATCAGAGGATGATGAAGAATATTGTCCGTAAGGGTTTAGAGTTAGGAGCAAGGTATTCGATAATGACTTCAGCAGACATGGAAATCATTTGGATTCTTTGAAGGTAGATTTCGTCCTTGTGATTTATCCACAGCCTTCTTCATGGTTTGCTCAATCCGTATTTTTCAGTACCAAATCTTCTCTTTTTCTGAGCTTTGCTAACATACTACTTTTTATCGTCAAACTTTTTACTATTAAGGTCGTTTATAGTTTTTGCTGCTTCATCAGTATTTCGAGAACTAGTTCGCAGTTTAGGGTGTTTTTCAAAAACTTCACATTCAAAGTATATAAGTCCAGAAGATAGACACATATAATTGTTGGTGTAGACATGCTGCGAGATTTTAAAATACTGATTGCTAATTTCCGATGATTCGTATGGCAATTCTCGTTACAAGATGCAGATGAGTAAATGATAGGGTTTTGATAAATATAAAGATTTTTCGGAAAATCAAAGATCAATGAAGTTGTTAATAAGTTTACTGCAAATGTGGCGAGATATAAAAGGTTCTCCGGTAATAATGATGAAGGGGTAATCATTATAATAAGGCTTATTCGATTGAACAATTGAAGTTGGTTTGCTGGAGCTGTGACAAAACCGTCTATTTTTAGAAGGGATTGAAAAGTTATTTTAGCTAGTAAATGTCAAAAGGTCTGACATGGATACATGTTAAATTATGACTTTAGTTTCAAGAGTTTTTCAGGTACGTAACTGTGGATAACATGTGGTTGGATCATCATCTCGATTGTTCATTATTTGAAGTGTCTTCAGGTATTTCGAAGGGTTTGAACACAGATTATAATCGTTAATATACATACGATGTTCTAACACAGTTTTGAAGTTAAAGTATAGCTTTGAAAGATGTAGCAATCTAAGAGTGATGATACCGGTTATAACTTGAATTGAATTCGGCGATTTCAAAATCAGAATATGTAATTAGATTTTTGAATGAGTATGGTTGTTTTGATTTCTATAAAAGAATGTATATTGTTGTGAAAGTAGGGAGTATAATGGATGATCTGCTGAATCAGATTCGAAGAATGTAACATATTAATTGTGAATTTATATATCTCTCGGGTATTACCTACCCGTTAAAAAAAATGTCACAATTAATATTTTGTACAAAAGAATTTTATTACAGTCTTTATGGAAATATATGTGTATATTTCTTCAGATGTAATATAGATTTAATGAGTTAATATTAAATTAAACTCACTTGATTTATGGTTAAGGCTAGGATAGATAATTTATAAACTTTAGAAATTACATAATCGTCGTAGAATGTTTTCCCAATGAAGTTATGAATCAATACTTCATCGTTGTGGTATTCCTTAGTATCTACAGGGCGTATGATGTCGATGCTCATGGGACAGATTGTGAAGTTGAGGTTTGCGATGCGGTTGTTGTTGGTGGTGGTAATGGTACTGTTGATGTTGTTGATGGTGGTACTTGTTATGTTGCTGGTGCTGCTGCTGGTGTTTGTAACCTTTGCACCATATTCTCCAAAGCCACTACCCGAGCGCGAAGCTCGTTGACTTCTTCTATTACACCTGGGTGATTGTTGGTTCAGACGAGCGGATAAATAAGATCTAGAATTTGGTGTAGTATATAATCATGACGAGATACTCTGGAAATGAGAGAAAATGGTGTTTCGAACAGGTTCGCCGGTAAGTGCTTCAGGTTCATTGCCAAGAGGGCAATGTGGTGGATGGAAAGGATCGCCTTCTTCTTGTCTCCAATGATTAAGGAGGCTACGAACCCATCCCCAATTCATCCAGAATAGATGATGGCTGATTGGTTGATCCATTCCAGTCAAACTGCTTTCGGAGCTTGAGTGGGATTCCATTTCGGAATCCGAGGAACTTGAACTGATGACGAATTCCATTTCAGACGATTTGATAAAGGATTTTTCGATACGAAATGATTTTTCGGCTATCGGGTGGTATTCTAACTACATAGAATATCTATATATATAGATCAAAAGATTTCATAGATTACGGAGGAATTTACGGAATATGTCAGGCAAAGTTTACGGTAATAGATACGATAAGATATGATTTTGCAGATACGCTAAGATATGAATTTTGTCTATACACTATTCATGCAATCAATGCAGCAAGACATGTCTAAACTAAGAATGATAAGCAGGTAATTTCCTAAGGATGGTAAGTAGATGATTTCCGACTAAAAATGATAAACAAAACTTTTGACATGCAGACACGGTCGAAGTCCAGACTCACTAATGCATCTTAACAACTATCAGTTAGACACACTAATGCAAGACCTGGTTCGCTAAGACCACCGCTCTGATACCAACTGAAAGGACCCGTTCATATACATTATAAACGATTCACAATAGTTGATTACATCGCGAGGTATTTGACCTCTATATGATACGTTTTAGAAACATTGCATTCGTTTTTAAAAGACAAACTTTCTTTACATTAAAAATTGACGACATGCATACCATTTCATATTACATCCAACTATAATTGACTTAATATTAATCTTGATGAACTCAACGACTCGAATGCAACGTCTTTCAAAGTATGTCATGAATGACTCCAGGTAATATCCTTAAAATGAGCTAATGCACAGTGGAAGATTTCTTTAATACCTGAGAATAAACATGCTTTAAAGTGTCAATGAAAAGGTTGGTGAGTTCATTAGTTTATCATAATCAATCATTTCCGTAATAGTAATAGACCACAAGATTTCAGTTTCCATAAATATCCGTACACTCGCAAGTGTTTAAAAGTATTCTATAAGTTGTAGGCACCCGGTAACAAGCCTTAACGTTCATGTTTTACCCTCTGAAGTACACCAAATCAGGTGCGTTTAAATAACCTCGAAGTACTAAAGCATCCCATAGTCAGGATGGGGTTTGTCAGACCCAATAGATCTATCTTTAGGATTCGCGCCTACCAGTCATACACCAGTAGTTATAGTTACCAAGCTAAGGGGATATTTCTGGTTTAAACTCACGTAGAATTAGTTTTAGTACTTGTGCCTATTTCGTAAAACATTTATAAAAGTTGCGCATGTATTCTCAGCCCAAAAATATATATAAAAAGGGAGCAAATGAAACTCACAATACTGTATTTTGTAGCAATTATGTATATGACGGCACTGAAAATGATAAACGTTAGGTTGACCTCACGAGCAATACCCTCGATCAATACCCATAACCTCCATAGCTATAACCCATAATTTCCTTAGCTCTATCCCGTTTGAAAACTTATTTTGAAATCGTCCGAGTATAACTCCGTCGTAGTATTTTATGTATACTAATAATATCTTGAAATAATACAAATATATATATATATATATAATTCGATTGAGAGAGTTTAGAGAAATATATTTTTAAGTTTCTATAAAATAATGAAACCTATTGAATTCTATTTATAATAGATTTTTGAATTATTAAAGTGAATTATTAAAGTATGAATTATTAAAGCGAATTATTAAAGTATGAATTATTAAAGTGAATTATTAAAGTGAATTATTAAAGTATGAATTATTAAAGTGAATTATTAAAGTGAATTATTAAAGTATGAATTATTAAAGTGAATTATTAAAGTATGAATTATTAAAGTGAATTATTAAAGTATGAATTATTAAAGTGAATTATTAAAGTATGAATTATTAAAGTATGAATTATTAAAGTGAATTATTAAAGTATGAATTATTAAAGTTAAAGTAAAATAAAAGTAAAGTAAAGGTAAAGTTAAAGTATAGTAAAAGTATAAAACCATATACGTATAATACACGTATAAATATATATAATATTAATTTAAATCGTTATATGTATTTAATAAAATAAAATATAAATATCTTTATCTTTATCATACTGGTTAAGTAATGAGCTGTCAAAAGTGGTTCTAGATATTTATAAAAGATATATACGTTTTAATAATAAAGTTCTTTTTAAACTGAAAACGTTTTTTGTACTTTTGAAACTAAATCAAATAAATATGATAATTTTGTTTTCCAAAACTAAATATATTTAAGAATCATTTTGTTAAAAGGTTAAAATAATGGAAATCGTTATACCACAAAACATTTTAGAAAAGTAGAATTATATATATTCATAATAGGTTTCAAGTTTTTAAATTACAGTCTGTTGGTGAAGCATGGGATAAAGTCCAAAGGTTAAATAAATGTATGAAATCATCTTAATGAAAAATGTCGAGTTACTTAACTTGTCGATATCCAACATCTAAGTTATTTACACTCCACATTCTTATTTTCATATTAAATAAAATGAAAGTTAACATAGTTATCTTATCAAGGTCACGAGAAAAATATTATAAAACATGCCTTGAAAATTAAACAGGAATTTCCACTAACCCTTGTCTAGTTCCCGTTAATTGACACATTTGTTCTTATTTATAAATCACTTTACCATTTTCCGAATGTTGTCAAAATGAATAGATTTCTTAAATCACAGTGGACCTCATAACATAGGCCCGTAATCATATCATAATGTATCTGATAATTCAATCATTTGATATTATCTCTTAATTCTGTCGATAAATATATCGAAACAAATACGTTCATGCAAAGTATCATATATCTAATACTTTGTTAATGTTTTCAGTTAATATTATATATTATATATACATATCTATATACTCATAATTGTTCGTGAATCGTCGAACACGGTCAAAGGGTAATTGATTACATGAATGTAGTTCCAAACTTTTTGAGATTCAACATTACAAATTCTGCTTATCGTGTCGGAAACATATAAAGGTTAAGTTTAAATTTGGTCAGAAATTTTCGGGTCGTCACAATGGATGAAGAAATTCATCGATGACTTAGGAGTAGTCCCTTCCATTCAGGACCCTCTTGAGATCTTTTGTGACAACGAGGGTGCGATTGCTCAAATCAAGGAACCTCGTGCTCACCAAAAGACTCGTCACATTGAGCGGAGATTTAACTACATAAGGGATGAAGTTGAAAAGGGAAAGATATGTATTCGCAAAGTTCACACAGATCTTAACATAGCGGATCCACTCACGAAGCTCTTACATGGATCAAAACATGCAGGACATGTTTGTGCTTTAGGGCTTCGATATTCTAGTGATTGGTCATGATCTATTTTAAGTATTGTAATGGAACGAGATTGGTCAAACTCATCAATATAATTATGGTACTAATTTATTTTGAGTCATGTTCCTATTTTGCATATTTTATCCATGAATAAGTAATTATTCTAAATTCCGTAGTCGATCACATTTGTGGGAACAAGTGTGAGGTTTAGACTATTATGAACTTGGATTAGTATACATTCACGGGATGAATGTGGGGCAAGGTTGCAACCAAGGTTCATAGATATTTGTGGGATACAAATATTGGAAGACCCGCCCTCAAGATTTACTAAATGGTGCCTTTGTGGTTGATCACATGTAGTCTTGAGTGAAGGCGAATATCATTGTATCCTCTGACCTGAGATACATATTAGGTTCGGATATTTACCAAGTATTGCACCTTGATTCTTTCCTTCGCTATCTAGAAATATGGTAGTTCACAAGGAAGAGCTCATGCATAATGCAAGGTACATATTTAGGACATATGTAGTCAAGATAGAATTTGTCCCTCTTATTCGTTGAGAGTCAGATGTCTAAGGCCTGATAAAGTTAAATCTAGAAGAGAGTGATCACTATGTATCTCTTGGATTTAACATGACATCTAGGACAAAAGGATGTAATGAAAGATTCACCTATTCATATTCGAGATGGGAACTCAAAAGGGATGATGTTATTGAATGGCAAAAGTCATAACATATTGGGGGTGATGGACGGTCGTTAGGTGGTTCCATCACTTGCATTAATTTCTTATATTTCTCGTGCAAGTGAGAGATTGAAGGTATTTCGTATGCCCAAGAGACATATTAAATTAACGTGGCCACTATGTTATGATCCAAGTCGGGTCATACCCAATAACAAGCTTACCAACACTTTATATGTATTTATTTTAACGGTTGGATTGTTAAATGAATACGCGACACTTGAACTTTAGAAAATCGGTTTTCTAAATTATAATCACTTGAGATAAATTATTTGGATAATTTATATATGATGTGGATTTAATTATTTATAGGTTTAAATAATTATTTTGTGTTATATTTTATAAAATGGTTTATAAAATTATTACAAGTAACAAATACATATTTATTTTATACAAGTTTTATAAAACAATTACAAGTTTTATAAAATAAATCTTGTTATAAAATATATATATGGAGTGTGCAGAATTTTGATCTCTAAGACAAGAACCCATGCTCATTTTGTTACTTCCAACATACACAACTTCATATGTGCATGGCATATTACTTGAACCAAGGCTTGACCATTTTTCAATCAAGTGTATCTTCACATTTTAAGCTTGAAAAAAACTGCATAAGACCCTTCTGCAGTAGCTGCTGGCTGTGGCTATTATTGGACTCAAAGGGAGTTCAAAAATTGATTTTCAAGCTCAAATCAAGTGTCTAATAAAATCCTAACTAAAGGCTAGAGTGTTGGTGATAAGTTTGGGGTATTATCTCTTGAGGTTTCATAGCTTTGAAGCTTCATTCATCATCATTCTTTCAACTAGCTGCTGTCCAGAATTTTGGGTTCAAAGGAAGTGGGTTTCTAGCTTGGTCTTAAGGTGATTGAGTGTCTAAAACATATTCAAGTTCAAGGGTGGTGTTGGTGCATCAAAAGCTCGGGCTTTTACACAATTTATTCATCACTTTGTTCTTCAAACACACCCTCAATTAACATGAGGAGGTAATACTTCTTCCTCCTTCTCTCTATATATATATGTAAGCATGATTCCAAGACTTGATATTACATGGAATTCAATTAAAATGGTTATGCACATAAACTTGTTTTCTTAGTTATTATGCTTCTGCTTGTTATAACTTAACATGAATTGGTTTCATGATTCTATAAACATTTAGAAACTTGTTATTATGTTGAATTCCATCAATTACATCGCGAGGTACTTGACCTCTATATGATACATTTTACAAACATTGCATTCGTTTTTGAAAAGACAATCTTACATTACATCGAAAGTTGACAACATGCATACCATTTCGTAATATATCTTACTATAATTGACTTAATAATAATCTTGATGAACTCAATGACTCGAATGCAATGTTTTTTGAAATATGTCATGAATGACTCCAAGTAATATCTCTAAGATGAGCAAATGCACAGCGGAAGATTTCTTTCATACCTGCGAATAAACATGCTTTAAAGTGTCAACTAAAAGGTTGGTGAGTTCATTAGTTTAACATAAATAATCATTTCATAATTTTAATAGACCACACGATTTCATATTTCCATTTCTCATAAACATACGTCTCATGCATAGAGACAAAAATATCATTCATATGGATTGAACACCTGGTAACTGACATTCACAATATGCATATAAGAATATCCCCATCATTCCGGGATCCTCCTTCGGACATGATATAAATTTCGAAGTACTAAAGCATCCGGTACTTTGGATGCGGCTTGTTGGGTCCGATAGATCTATCTTTAGAGTTTGCGTCAATTAGGGTGTCTGTTCCCTAATTCTTAGATTACCAGACTTGATAAAAAGGGCATATTCGATTTCAATAATTCAACCATATAATGTAGTTTCAATTACTTGTGTCCATTTCGTAAAACAGTTATAAAAACAGCGCATGTATTCTCAGTCCCAAAAATATATATTGCAAAAACATTTAAAAAGGGAGCAAATGAAACTCACCATACTGTATTTTGTAGTGAAAATACATACGACTATATTGAATAGCTGAACAATGCAGGGTTGGCCTCGGATTCACGAACCTATATCATTTGTATATTTATTGATATACATAATTGTAATCGAACACAGATATATATAAATTTATTAGTTATATCCTTTTTATATTAATAATTATATATAAAAATAAATATGTTTCTTATATTCATTTTATTAGATAAAAATAATAATTTTCGTTATGTTATATGTATTAAATATATCATTCGTATATTAATAACAGTAGTTATAATAATACTAAAAATAATATTATTAGTGATAAAAAATGTTTATAATATTTAATATTATTATTAAAATAATAATGTTAATAGTTCTATTAGTTTTATTAGTAATAAGATTAATGATAGTGAATGTAAAAAAATATTAACTTTTATTGTTATTGCTAATTATGATAATGATAATTATAATACTAATTATAATACTAGTAGTGATAAGGATTATATCGTTTAATCATAATTAAATTGTTAGTTTTCTCATATTTATTTATATCTATCTTAATAACTTATACTTGTAATTAACTTTATAATTAATATTTTAATGATTATGACCATCATCATCTTATTCTTAATACTATCGTTATACTAATACTTCTTGCTCCAAAGAGGATAAGAATTTATCTATTTTTTCGTTAGACTTACATCTTAAATGTATTAGAAATCATACTAATCAAAATTTTAACTTTTTAATATTTTTAGTAACAATTAATCATGATAATAGTAAAACTAAAAAATATAATAAGTGTACATAGATTTTATATTCATAACAATAATATTAACAATTAACAATCTTTTAAACAATTCAATATTGATAATAATAATCATAGTAATAATAATAAATGTAATAATATTAATAATAATAATGAATAATAATAACATAATAATAATAATCAAAATTTAAACTACCTTTAAATAAGCTCTATATTAAAAAGAATGTCCCAAGCCGGGCTCGAACCCACGACCTCACGCTCACCCCTCAAGTACTCAAACCACTCCTCTGTCGCCTGTTTTTCTGGTATTCACCCAACCCATTAATATATACCCCGTATATTTTCTGTCTTTCTTTATCTTCTTCTTCTCAAAATCCTAGTCGACCCAAATATAAATCTTTAACTGGATTATTTACAAAATGGTTTTTGGTTCATCACTAACTAGAAAAATAACAATATCTAGTGAGGGTATTAATTAAAAACGAAAAAAAAAAAATAACAAAAAGGATTCATGTAACTGCTATTGTTCGATATAACCATGAAGAACACAAAATCAAACTCGACTTTTGAATACGTTTTAGAATAAGATACCTGAAGAGATTACGTTCTAAATCACTCCTAAAAACTCTAGGAACTATCAATTTAACATATAACATAACAGAGAATTCGAATTCATTCAAGAACATTTGTTTGACTTTTTGAAATCTAAACTTTGACTCCAAAATTAAACCTCATTAGATGAAATTTGATTCTGTAACTTTACAGAAAGATTACCTAGAGAATTCCTAACAAATCAGTATTTATAGATTTTTAATTTGGTTCGAAATCAGACATTTGATAAAAAAACTTAGACGTACAGAGTACCTGCTAGCTTCTTCCCTTTTCTGTTTGAATTAACTCGATATAATTGTTAATATAGATGATAATTGATATTGAGAAAAGTGGTATAATCTCCTTAACAGCTGTATTGAATCGTTTTATATGAAAATTGTAATCGACAAGAATTAGACAGGAATATTTTATTCAGTACAAAAAAATAAATAAAAAAATAAAAGCAGAAAGGAACCTTCAACTGATTTTGGTTTTACACTAGTGTTTGAACATTGATTCGTATGAGTAATTAAACAGAAAAGCAATCACCTACAGTTTGGAAAGTGATTGAAAACAGATTACTACTTTTCTGTATTTATATTCATATAATTATTCTTATATATAATTTCATAAATATATATTTGTTTTGGTATCTGTATATGTCGAAATATATATCTGTTTTTAGATATATATTTGATTGATTATATATATCAGGTTTTATGTATCCTTATCAGCAATTATCTTTTGTATTTAATTCCTATTAATAATTGATAAATATCAATATTAATAATATGGTTAATGTTATAAATAAAATAAAAAAAATACTAATAATAATAGAAATACTGTAATTATTAATTTAATAAAACTAATGGTTCTTAGTACTTAATAAATATAAGATTTTAATAATACAATTAATATTATAAATAATAATAATAAAACTCAAAATACTATATTAGTAATAATAATAATATTTTTTTATCATTATTGATTATGGTAATAATAACTGTAGTAATAATAATACTAATTATAATACTAATAATAACAATTTATACATATCAAATATCATATTCGTATTTTAGTATTATAATTCATGATATTAATATTTATTTTAAGAATGAAAGTAATACTATTATAATATACATATTCTTAACTTATATATATATATATATATATATATATATATATATATATATATATATATATATATATATATATATATATTATCTATGTAATATCTAATAATCATATGATACATTATATAATAACTTTTCTTGAATACTTATTATTTATAATTTTTATTACAATATACCTATAATGATAATTATACATTATACATGGAGATCATTTATAATTATTTACAAATTCCTTTTAAGTTACACTTAATTATTTTGTATCTTGTTTTTACATCTTTATATGTATACATATTTAATTACAAATAATTGTTCGTGAATCGCCAGGAATGGTCAAAGGGCAAATGCATTCATGTAATCTATTCCAAAATTTTGAGACTCAGCTTTACAGACTTTGCTTATCGTGTCGGAAACATATATAATTAAGTTTAAATTTAGTCGGAAATTCCCGGGTCATCACAGTACCTACCCGTTAAAGAAATTTCGTCCCGAAATTTGATTGAGGTGGTCATGGCTAACAATAAACATGTTTTCATGACGAATATGAGTTGATAAATTGAGTTTTATCATCATTGAGTAGTATGGATAAAACAATTCGATTATTAGAAGGGCATGAATGAAGCGATCACAAAATAGTGAAATGAGAAAGATAAGTTTCATCATACTTTTGACTAGTCATGGTTGAATTAAAAAAAATAAAGTTCGTCTTAACTTTTAACGTCGTCTTGGTTGAATTCCGGAATTCAAGGGATTTTAAGAAAATTTTTGAAATCTAAAAGATTTGATTCTTCGGCTAATAAGGGAATTAAGATCTCTATAATTAAATACGGTGATCTGCCTCGATTACTCTGTCTGATATTTCCATTATAAATTTAACTTTTTCGTTCCATTAGTTTCCACCACTTCTATACCTTCTTTCTCAGTTCATATATCCAAAAGATTATAATAATGCTTAATCCGGTTCTAATCCTTGTTCTTATTCTGACTATCGCAATGATCGTTCTTCTTTTCCAACTCCCACCAGAAGAATCTGTTTATTTCTACTATGCTCTAGGGATTATTGTATTTATAATCCTCCCGTGTCTTTATATTGCTATACGCACTGATATCCACAGTTTGTAACTTCAGTGTTGTCATTGGGCTTTATATTTTCTCTTATACTTCGAAGTCCTTGCTTCTATTTTTCTATAATTATTGTCATCCCCAGTTAATACTCCCCCTATTTGCTGCAATTTATACTCCAATTTCTAGTTCGAAGCTTTGTCCCTTCGTTTCTTCTTCTTGCGATTGGGCATCTCTTGTAATGGTCCAGAATTTGCAGATATAAGTTTTAGAATGAACATCGTTAATGTCCTAAGAAAGAAATGGTAATAGCACAATTTGACTTGTCAAATTACCAGAATTCAAGGAAAGATAGGACTATCAAGAAAAATATGTTCTTGATATGTTTATAGATTAGATAGAACGTAAGAGTCGTGTAACATGGCACATGATGACGTTATGATCTGTGAATCATCATGTTCCATTTAGAAACTTAGCATGACTTACTGTAATATAATCACGTTGATCAAGTGTCATTATATTATACTAACTCATGCATCAGTTCCCAACACTACTTCAAAAACATTCATTTTTTTAAGCTCGAAAGTTTACAGAATATAGAAACTAACAGTTTCTTATATGATGTAACACTGATAGCACGAAGAGATTAATGATTTCAGATAAGAACAGTTATGAAAATATATTCAGAAATATGGAGGATATTTATAATGAAAGATACGATGATATCTTGGAATTTCTAATATCGATGGATGATGAAGAAGATTTATCCATAAGGGTTTAGATTTGGAAGTAAGGTATTCGCTAAAGATTTTATCAGAAACAGAATCATCAGATTCTTTAAATACAGAGTTTGGTCCTTGTATTTGTCCTTGGTCTCCTTCGTGGTTAGCTCAATCCGTTTTCCAGTTCCAACTTTTCTGAGCTTTTCCAACATACTATTCTTTATCATTAAACTTCCAATGATTAAGGTGGTTTACGGTTGTCTATAGTTTCTGCTGCTTCATTCAGCTTTTTCAACATTCAGAGTATTGATTTGTAGACTGAGTACTGTTCAGAATTTCAGAATAAAAGACCATAATTCTAAATGATAAATGTTATACATATAACTGTTGATGTAGATATGCTGTGCATTTTCAAAGTACTGATTGCTGACTCCCGATAATTGGTATGGCAGTTCTCGTTACAGAACGCGGATGAGTATATGATAGGGTATTAATGAATAAATATAGTGATTTATCGAAGTGACTTTCGCCAAAGAGTAGTGAAGTTGCTGGTACTTTTACTGTTAATGTGGTGGGATTTAAATAGTTCCCTGGTAACGAAGGCGAAAAGACAACGTATATATCAAGGTTATAATAAGGTTGTTTCGAACGAGAAGTCGAAGTTGACTTGCTGGAGCTGTGACAAAGCTGACTATTGTGAAAAAGAGTTGCAAAGTTATTTTCGGTAATAACAACGCCAAAGAAGTTAGCACATATATGTGTTAAACGTTTATTCAAGTTCCGAATATTTTCAGGTGCATAACTATATGCATCGATCTTTTCTTCCGTAGATGAAGTGCGGTTCGTTCATCCTCTCGATTGAGGTGTTTTTAAGAATCATGAAAGGTTTGAACGCAGATTGTAATTGTGAAGATACAAATGAGGTTTAAGATGAAATCAAGTGGCAAACTTGAAGAATTGTTTAGTTTCATATGTTATAATCAATATTTTAATTCATTTTAATTATCCAATGCTGGTAGTCCTCAGTTGATAGTCCACAATTAGCAATATATAATATTCGAATTAATTAATACGTGTCGTGACCTGTATACGTCTCAGACTCGATCACAACTCAAATTATATATATTATTGTAGAATCAACCTCAACCCTGTATAGAGAACTCGTTCATTACTGCATATAGAGTGTCTATGGTTATTCCAAATAATATATATAAATGCGTCGATATGATATGTCAAAACCTTGTATACGTGTCTCGATATTTAAAGTGCGTAAAATAAATAACAGAAATTAAATAACGATAAATAAAGTGCGTAAAGTAAATAACAGAAATTAAATGACAATAAATAAAATTGCGAGAATGTAAATTGCGATAATTAAATTGCGATAAATTAAATGTAATACGGAATATAACAGTTAGCTAGGAACAGTTAGCTGGAAACAGTTAGCGTGGATTCTTAACAAATTTTTTTTCATATTGTTAATTAGTCTGTTTCTAATCAATTTTTATTGTGTCCATTATTTCTTCATTATGCCACTTGTGGGATTCTGATAGGTCAAAATCCAAATATGAAATTGAATGAAAATGGTTATTCTGCGGTGAACTGATACGTATAACGGTGGTTGTAAGTAGGATAGTAAATGACTGTTGAATCAGATTCGAAGAATGTACAGTTTAACTTATTAATGTGAAATCTAAATATTCCTCGGGTATTACCTACCCGTTAAAATATTTTCACCATTAACAGTTTGTACGAAAGAATTTTTAATTACAATTTTATGAAAATATACTTACATATATATTCTCTTCAGATGTAATCATGGATTTAATGAGTTAATATGATATTAATCTCATTTGATTTACCGTTTGAACAAGAATATAAAATCTCTAAAACATTAGAGATTACATAATAGCCATGTCGAACGAAGATAATTGATGTAGAACAATATGTAGTATGGTGATTATAATCGAGGTACAGAATGAGATGTTGAAGCGTGTGTTGTTGATGGTACGGGTGTTGTTACTGATGGTACTGTCGGTGCCGGTGATATTGCTGAAGCTGGTATGTTTTGCACCATATTTTATAAGGCTACAACTCGGGCGCGAAGCTCGTTGACTTCTTCTATTATACCAGGATGATTGTCGGTTAGGATGAGCGGATGAATGAGGTTTAGATTATGAGATAGTATATAATCGTGACGAGATACTCTGGAAATGAGAGAGAAAATGGTGTCTCAAACAGGTTCGCTGGTAAATGCTTCAGGTTCATTGTCAAGAGGTGAATTCGGTTGGTGAAAAGAATCGCCTTCTTTGCTTCTCCATTGATTAAGTCGACTACGAACTAATCAGATGAATTGGGGATGGATGATTGGTTGATTCATTCTGGTGACACTGCTTTCGGAACTTAGGTGAATATCCATATCGAAATAGCTGTCGGAATAACTATCGGAATAGCTATTGAAATCTGAGGGACTCGGACTGGTGGAGGGATTCATCTCGTACATTCAGATGAAGGATTTTCGATAAGAAATAGATTATAGGATGTAGATTAGTACCCTTCAGTACATGATTTACATATGCATACATAATACCAAAATCCCATAAGTTACGGAGAAATCTACGGAAGCTATCAGGCAAAGGTAACAATAACAGATACGCTTAGATATGAATTTATCTATACACAGTCTATGCAATAGAGGCAGTAAGATGTGTCTAGACTTTAAGGATGATAAGCAAATAATTTTTCGACACTAATGATAAGCAAAACTTTTGACATGCAGACACGGTCGAAGTCCAGACTCACTAATGCATTCTAACGACTTATCAGTTATACACACTAATGCAAACCTGGTTCGCTAAGACCACCGCTCTGATACCAACTGTGATACAGTTGGGGACAACCACCGTCCCACCCAGTGCCTTCTCAGCTAACCGCCTGGTGACCACTGAGTGTACCTCAGATACTGAATTTAGGGCCTGCCTCTCGGCTACTGCCAACCCTCGTAAGGGATCGCAAGGAGTAAGAGCCAATGCTTGATCACATGTAACACTGTGAGAACCACCTTTACGACTAACCCGCCACACATGGACGGCATTATACCAGCTCTGATACCAACTGTGAAGACCCATCCTAATCCATCCGGATGAAGTCCATATCAATTATAAACGATTCACAACAGTTGATTACATCGCGAGGTACTTGACCTCTATATGATACATTTTACAAACATTGCATTCGTTTTTGAAAAGACAATCTTACATTACATCGAAAGTTGACAACATGCATACCATTTCGTAATATATCTTACTATAATTGACTTAATAATAATCTTGATGAACTCAACGACTCGAATGCAACGTTTTTTGAAATATGTGATGAATGACTCCAAGTAATATCTCTAAGATGAGCAAATGTACAGCGGAAGATTTCTTTCATACTTGAGAATAAACATGCTTTAAAGTGTCAACCAAAAGGTTGGTGAGTTCATTAGTTTAACATAAATAATCATTTCATAATTTTAATAGACCATAAGATTTCATATTTCCATTTCTCATAAACATACATCCCATGCATATAGACAAAAATATCATTCATATGGATTGAACACCTGATAACCGACATTCACAATATGCATATAAGAATATCCCCATCATTCCGGGATCCTCCTTCGGACATGATATAAATTTCGAAGTACTAAAGCATTCGGTACTTTGGATGGGGCTTGTTGGGCCCGATAGATCTATCTTTAGAGTTCGTGTCAATTAGGGTGTCTGTTCCCTAATTCTTAGATTACCAGACTTGATAAAAAGGGGCATATTCGATTTCGATAATTCAACCATATAATGTAGTTTCAATTACTTGTGTCCATTTCGTAAAACAGTTATAAAAACAGCGCATGTATTCTCAGTCCCAAAAATATATATTGCAAAAGCATTTAAAAAGGGAGCAAATGAAACTCACCATACTGTATTTTATAGTGAAAATACATACGACTATATTGAATAACTGAACAATGCAGGGTTGGCCTCGGATTCACGAACCTATATCATTTGTATATTTATTAATATACATAATTGTAATCGAACACACACACACACACATATATATATATATATATATATATATATATATATATATATATATATATATATATATATATATATATATATATATATATAAATTTATTAGTTATATCCTTTTTATATTAATAATTATATATATAAATATATATATGTTTCTTATATTCATTTTATTAGATAAAAATAATAATTTTCTTTATGTTATATGTATTAAATATATCATTCATATATTAATGACAGTAGTTATAATAATACTAAAAATAATATTATTAGTGATAAAAAATGTTTATAATATTTAATATTATTAATAAAATAATAATGTTAATAGTTCTATTAGTTTTATTAGTAATAAGATTAATGATAGTGAATGTAAAAAAAATATTAACTTTTATTGTTATTGCTAATTATGATAATGATAATTATAATACTAGTAGTGATAAGGATTATATCGTTTAATCATAATTAAATTGTTAGTTTTCTCATATATATTTATATCTATCATAATAACTTATACTTGTAATTAACTTTATAATTAATATTTTAATGATTATGACCATCATGATCTTATTCTTAATACTATCGTTATACTAATACTTCTTACTCCGTATTATTACCTCTTGGAGGATAAGAATTTATCCATTTTGTCGTTAGACTTACATCTTAAATGTATTAGAAATCATACTAATCAAAATTTTAACTTTTTAATATTTTTAGTAACAATTAATCATGATAATAGTAAAACTAAAAAATATAATAAGTGTGCATAGATTTTATATTCATAACAATAATATTAACAATTAACAATCTTTTAAACAATTCAATATTGATAATAATAATCATAGTAATAATAATAAATGTAATAATATTAATAATAATAATGAATAATAATAACATAATAATAATAATCAAAATTTAAACTACCTTTAAATAAGCTCCATATTAAAAAGAATGTCACAAGCCGGGCTCGAACCCACGACCTCACACTCACCCCTCAAGTACTCAAACCACTCCTCCGTCACCTGTTTTTCTGGTATTCACCCAACCCATTAATATATACCCCATATATTTTCTGTCTTTCTTTATCTTCTTCTTCTCAAAATCCTAGTCGACCCAAATACAAATCATTAACTGGATTATTTACAAAACGGTTTTTGGTTCATTACTAACTAGAAAAATAACAATATCTAGTGAGGGTATTAATTAAAAACGAAAAAAAATAACAAAAAGGATTCATGTAACTGCTACTGTTCGATATAACCATGAAGAACACAAAATCAAACTCGACTTTTGAATACGTTTTAGAATAAGATACCTGAAGAGATTACGTTCTAAGTCACTCCTAAAAACTCTAGGAACTATCAATTTAACATATAACATAACAGAGAATTCGAATTCGTTCAAGAACACTTGTTTGACTTTTTGAAATCTAAACTTTGACTCCAAAATTAAACCTCATTAGATGAAATTTGATTCTGAAACTTTACAGAAAGATTACCTAGACAATTCCTAACAAATCAGTATTTATAGATTTTTAATTTCATTCGAAATCAGACATTTGATAAAAAAAACTTAGATGTACAGAGTACCTGCTAGCTTCATCCCTTTTTTGTTTGAATTAACTCGATATAATTGTTAATATAGATGATAATTGATATTGAGAAAAGTGGTATAATCTCCTTAACAGCTGTATTGAATCGTTTTATATGAAAATTGTAATCGACAAGCATTAGACAGGAATATTTTATTCAGTACAAAAAAATAAATAAAAAAAATAAAAGCAGAAAGGAACCTTCAACTAATTTTAGTTTTACACTAGTGTTTGAACATTGATTCGTACGAGTAATTAAATAGAAAAGCAATCACCTACAGTTTGGAAAGTGATTGAAAACAGATTACTACTTTTCTGTATTTATATTCATATAATTATTCTTATATATAATTTCATAAATATATATTTGTTTTGGTATCTGTATATGTCGAAATATATATCTATTTTTAGATATATATTTGATTGATTATATATATATATATCAGGTTTTATGTATCCTTATCAGCAATTATCTTTTGTATTTAATTCCTATTAATAATTGATAAATATCAATATTAATAATATGGTTAATGTTATAAATAAAATAAAAAAATACTAATAATAATAGAAATACTGTAATTATTAATTTAATAAAACTAATGGTTCTTAGTACTTAATAAATATAAGATTTTAATAATACAATTAATATTATAAATAATAATAATAAAACTCAAAATACTATATTAGTAATAATAATAATATTTTTTATCATTATTGATTATGGTAATAATAACTCTAGTAATAATAATACTAATTATAATACTAATAATAACAATTTATACATATCAAATATCATATCCGTATTTTAGTATTATAATTCATGATATTAATATTTATTTTAAGAATGAAAGTAATAATATTATAACATACATATTCTTAACTTATATTATATATATATATATATATATATATATATATATATATATATATATATATATATATATATATATTATCTATGTAATATCTAATAATCATATGATACATTATATAATAACTTTTCTTGAATACTTATTATTTATAATTTTTATTACAATATACCTATAATGATAATTATACATTATACATGGAGATCATTTATAATTATTTACAAATTCCTTTTAAGTTACACTTAATTATTTTGTATCTTGTTTTTACATCTTTATATGTATACATATTTAATTACAAACAATTGTTCGTGAATCGTCGGGAATGGTCAAAGGGCAAATGCATTCATGTAATCTATTCCAAAATTTTGAGACTCAACTTTATAGACTTTGCTTATCGTGTCGGAAACATATATAATTAAGTTTAAATTTGGTTGGAAATTCCCGGGTCATCACACGGGTATGGCCCCTAATCGACGCGAATCCTAAAGATAGATCTATGGACCTCGACAAGTCCCATCCGGAGTACGGATGCTTTAGTACTTCGAGATTATTATTATTATACAGACGAGAGGTTCTGTTTGGGGATATTCTATGCATTAAAGTTAAGTCGGTTATCAACCGTTCACCATATGAATGATTTTTAATTCGCGGGTTATGCATGTTATTATGTACTCGGATTACGTATACAATTGAATATCTAAAATCTTATGGTCGATTAAAATGATGAAAATGAATGATTATGATAAACTAATGAACTCACCAACCTTTTGATTGACACTTGAAAGCATGTTTATTCTCAGGTATGAAAGAAATCTTCCGCTGTGCATTTGCTCATTTTAGAGACAGTACTTGGAGTCATTCATGACATATTTCAAAAGACGTTGCATTCGAGTCGTTGAGTTCATCAAGATTATTATTAAGTCAATTATAGTTGGATGTATTATGAAATGGTATGCATGCCGTCAACTTTCATTGTAATGAAAGTTTGTCTTTTAAAAATGAATGCAATGTTTGTAAAATGTATCATATAGAGGTCAAATACCTCGCGATGTAACCAAATGTAATGTATTCGTCCAGATGGATTAGGACGGGTCATTATACAAACCGCGCCTAAACTAACCAATAATTACTAACACAAGTGAAGATGGTCCTAATACGCCAATTAAACCCAAACACAAGTATTAAACACTCGTCTTACCCAAATTGACACAAAACCCTAATTTTGACCCATTTCAAAATTAGTCAACCAAATACCCCCAAATGGGTTCCAACACTTCCATAATCACTAACACTAGTGATTATACCTATCATCAAAGCCTAATCATGGCCAAAACATTAACCAACCCAAAACCCACCAAGTGACAAGAATAACTAGTCACCATAAACCCACTTCATCATCTAAAAGGGTTTCACAACTAATCAAGCTCAAACCCTAACATTGAATATCAAATCTAACAAATGAAATTTGGAGTTTGAATTACCAATACTACCACAACGTAGCTAGGAGCGAGATGAACAACTTTAAAACCCGAGCCTTGGTGAGAATCCGACTCCTTCTTCTCCAAATCAAGCTCTCTCTCTAAACCCTTCCTCTCTCTCTAAATATAAGTGTGTGAGTGAAAAGAGGTGAAATGAGGATAATATAGCCCATGGATCAGTTTTGTGGCTCATAAACCGACCCTCAAGTGAAAATACCAAAATACCCCTTATTAACTCAATTTATCACAGCTGGCCCGTCAGTTCTGTTGGACAACGTCCCAAAACTTGGACGGCGGCCAACCCTTCATTGCTGGACGGGTCCTCCAATCTGGATGGCGTCCCAATCAACTGAAAAGGACTGAAACAGAAAAAGGGTCTTACATCTTGTTAGTCTCATTTGAGAACAAACATTTGAAGTCACAATATATCAAGTTCAAGAAAACGCAAAGAAAATTTTAAAGATCGACTAAGTAACTATTCACCCCCCCCCCCCCTTTCTAGTTACTTACAATTGGTATCAGAGCGGTTGCTCTAAACGTTTTTGTCAAAAAATTACTAATTTGAAATTAAGACTAATTTTTGCAAATCTTAGAGTTTAAGATCATGGAACAAAAATTTGAGAACTTGAACTATAGTTAAGGATGCTCCATGCAAAGGCCTCCACTTCTTGAAAGTGAAGGATTTTGATATTGGAAGCATCGATTTGAAACGTATGTCCGCTCTAAAGATATAGACTCTTGGAACATTATTACTAAAGGTGATTATGTTCCATTTAAGTTTGGTGATGATAAAAAAACTAAAATATACATACCCGAGGAAGAATGGACTAAGGAACATAAAGTAGATGTAGGCAAAAACTATGAAGCTAAAATGACCATTTTTAATGCTTTGTCTAGGAAAGAATATGAGAGAGTTTTTATGATGGGTAGTGCTAAAGAAATTTCGGATAGTATCATGGTTACCCATCATGGAAACCCGCAAGTCATAGAAAATAAAGTAGAATTGCTTATAACTAAATATGAACAATTTTCCATTAAAGATTATGAAAAAAATAGATAGTGCCTATACTAGATTTAACAATATTTGTTCAAGTTTGAAAGCTCTAGGTACAATCTACACGGATAAGCAATATGTTCGAAAATTCTTAAGGGCTTTACCATCAAGATGGAGACCAAAGGTGACGGCAATTGACGAATCAAAGAATGCGGAGAAGTTAACTCTAGATGAACTCGTTGGAAATCTCAAAGTACACGAGGTCATACGAGATAAAGATGATGAGGTAGAAAAGGCCAAGAGAGAAAAGAACAAGTTAATCGCTCTAAAGACCAAGATTCATGATGAATATGACATCAATGATGACGATGATAATATTCTAAATGATGATGAACAACTTGCATTTAGTGTTCGCTCATTTAAGAAATTTTATTAAAGGCCGGGAAACCATGTTCGTCCTCCAATGGAACAAAAGAAAACGTCATTCCATTCCAAGAAAAAGTTTGTACGAAAATGTTTCGGGTATGGTGACCCAAACCACTTGATAAGTGAATGTCCTAAGAGAAATAATGAAAAGGCTTTTCTTGGAGGTACATGGGATGATGAAGAAAATGACACACAAGAAGAAGGAAAGGAAACGTGTCTCATGACCATTGATATTCCAAGTGATGACGACAAGGCATCACAAGTCGGACAAGCCAACAATGAGGTACTTTCAAATTCTTTTGAGTTTAGTATTGACAACTTTGCTAAAGTATGTGTTTTAAGTAGTAAAGTAAGTAAAAAAAACACAAGTCTAAAGGAAGAAAATAACTTGCTTAGGTTAGAAATCTTACAACTTAAAGAAAGAATATCCAACTCACGAGAATGTCTTACATGTGACGACTTAAAACATGAAAACCTTGTTTTGAACAAAACTAACAAACTACTTGAAAACAAAATTAAGTTTTCAAAATATGATGGAAGTAGTAAAGTGTTAGAAAATATTTTGAGGGTTTAAAAACCAACAAATAACAAACAAGGACTAGGATACAAGGAAAATACTCTTGAGGTAAAATTATCCAAGCATAAGCCAATAGTGTTTGTTAAACTCAAAGTAGTGGAAACATCAAAACCAAAGTCTTCCATAACTAATCAAGTTAAAACAAGTAGGAAAGAAATAAAGTCATTTGTGAAAAATCCTTCAAGAAGAATGATTAATCAAAACTTTGGAAGAAGTAAGGTCGAAACTAAAACAATGCTTAAAAAGAACAACAATGTTAATATTGTTAAAAGATAGGTTATAGTAGGAGTCTTTAATGCTAATCATCCCGGACCCAACAAACATTAGGTACCAAAGTTATTGATTAATTAAATATAGGTTTGTCTCAATGGTGTTGTACAAGTATAGGTTTGTCTCATTGGGTACCAAAGTTATTGATTAATTAAATATAGGTTTGTCTCAATGGTGTTGTACAAAATGGTGTTGTACAATGGTGTTGATTAATTAAATATAGGTTTGTCAGAGGTACACGGTCGAACCACGTCGACCATGCAACGAGCCGTGTAGCTTCCAGGCAGATTTCTTTTTCCTATAAAAGTCAAGCCTTGAAGCATTTGAAGACTCACCTCTTGCACTTATATTTTCACATACTTACTGATATCATTCTTATAATTAAATTGTAATCTTTTTAGAGTGATTCTAGCAAGACTACTTGTAAGCTTAAGTTGTTAGTTTACTTGTAAACTATCTTCTTAAAGAGATCTAGAAAGTAGTTGTGTTTTCACTAGGATAGTGCATTAGGATATTGTGGTAAGAGCTATAGGTGTTTGTGAAGTCTTCAAATGGACGTAAGGGTTCACAACTTGCTGCTTATCGAAGTACTAGTGTTGTATCCGGACACTCCACCGCGTTTGGAGTATCATAGTGAAGAAAAATCTTAATTCGTAGAATTGAGGAGTGGATTAAGGAAGATTAGTTAACATCTTCCCGAACCACTATAAATCGTTGTGTTTATTCTCTCTTCCCTTATCTTTTTGATTACATCTTTACATACATATATCTTGTTAGTATCATTTGAGAACAAACATTTCAAGTCACACTATATCAATTTCAAGTTCAAGAAAACGCAAAGAAAATTTTAAAAATCGACTAAGTAACTATTCACCCCCTCCTAGTTACTTACAGAGACAATCACGATGACACCATAATGAGATGGATGAAAGGTACAACAGAGATACGGGTCCACCTAGGTGTGGTTTTTGCTCACAACCAGGTCATAACAGGAATTCGTGTCCTACTAGGTTCGGTTAAGAAATGAAGTAGTTGTAACCGTAGTTATTTGTGATCAATTGTTGTAAGCGTAGTTATGTTGTTGTAACCGTACTTATTATTATTATTATTATTATCATTCTCTTTATTGATAGTCGGTTTCATTATTATCATTGTCTTATTTGTGATCAATTGTTGTAAGCGTAGTTATGTTGTTGTAACCGTACTTATGTTTTCAATAAAAGTGTTGTCTGTAATAATGACAATGATAATAATGAAACCGACTATCAATAAAGAGAATGATAATAATAATAATAATAATAATAATAATAATAATAATAATAATAATAATAATAATAATAATAATAATAATAATAATAATAATAATAATAATAATAATAATAATAATAATAATAATAATAATAATAACTCAAACCTATTATAACTTATAGTTTGAGATGCAATTTTGCAATTTGACAACCGCACTTAATACTACTGTCCGTTTAAATAGAACTAAAAAAAAATAAATTAGCATGCGAACCGGCCTTTCAAATGCCAGTTTGATTGTTTCTACGGGTCCCAGCCCAAAACCCTAATATGCGTATACTATAAAAATATTCAAACCGGCATTTGAAATGCCGGTTTAGAGCTTTCTACGGGAGCTTTCTACGGGTCCACATCAAAAACCCAAAAACCGTATACCAATTTCGTATAAAAACACCCAAACCGGCATTTGAAAAGCGGGTTTGGTGTCCAAACTGACAAACCGGCAAATTAATGCTCGGTTTACCTATTTTTATAAAAAAAAAAAAATTAAAAAACTATTTCTGTAAAACCTATAAGACCACGGATAATGGTGACGCCTACGTGGAGTGAAAGAGGGGTACTTTTTGGGTATGACGCTGACATGGCCATGATGGGGGAATGAATGAGTTGTAATGGGGGGCTTTTGTAAGGGCGTTTGTGGGTGATGTGTCAAAAAATGATTGGAGGTTGGGTTAAAAATTGGTGAAAAAGGTAGAAAAGAATTAAAATAAAAATAAAAAAATCACAAACGCACATTTTCATGCCCGTGCTTTCTTGACAAACGCCCCTACACAAACGCCCACAAACGCCCCATTCCGGGCGTTTGTGGGGCGTTTCTCACGACACATCATGGGCATCAGGGGCAAAAACGCTGCATTATCCATGGTCTAAATATATTACTATTTTGAAAAAAAATTCTTATACTCAATAGCATAATGATACGTGAAAAAAAACCAAGAATCCTGATTTGAAGAGAGTTTGTGGATGATACATGTCATAATCCTATATAAAAGTAGAAGAGTTATTAGGATGAAATGGTAAGAAAAAAAATCATTTTTCGAATAGATATAGTCAGTGTTGTAAAAACTCCGATTACTCGCCGATTAATCTCCGATTAATCATTTTTAAGAGCAATCCGTTCCGATTTCTAAAAATCCGTTTAATTAAACGGTCAACGTCAATTGCTTGGTTAAAATCAAATTTGGTAATCATAGTCGGTCAAAGTAAATTTTTTTTAACATTTTAAAATGAATTTAAACTAAAACTTTATGATTTTTGAGCAAAATGAATAATTTTAGCCAATTTTGTTAAAGTTTTTTTTTTATAATTATCATTTTTTTCTATATTTACACATATAATTTTTAAAATCTAATATTTAAATGTATAAAGTACAATCCGATTAATCCCCGATGAATCTCCGAATTACCGATTAATTCTTCTAAAGTCCCGACCGATTAATCCTCGAATAGCGAATTTTGCAACCTTGGATATAGTCATAGAGATAATAATCTAATTATGTCAGTTGTTTAGTGCAACGTTCATGGTGCAAGTTGCATTACCATAGCACCCCAGCGGGGTAGTGGCGAAGTTTGAACAAATTTTTTTTTAGGAAAGTTATCTAAAAGTACAGTGTAAACGGGTAATTAAATGTGTTTTTTAGACTACCTGAGAAAGAAAAGTTTGATTACTCAGATGTTGCGTCATAATCAGGTAATCATTGTTCGTTTCTGAACTTTTTCACAGGCACCCCAACATATGACACACTCGAGGTTTGTACGTGAGAACTCTTGTGAAGAAACTTGTTGATAATATAAATTTTGCAAGTTTTCACCATTATAGTCATATATTTTTCATACGAACTTTGTTGGTTACTTGTTTCTAAAATTTTAGAGGGGTGCGACGACGCCTCCATTCCCTCATAAAGTTCCGCTCTTGTTGGTATTATGGGAACATTTCCAACTCAGAAAGTTTTAGCATCCGTTGTAGAATGAGGAAGATAATGATCAAAAAAGAGGGGCCTACTATCTTTTTTGTGTGCATTGACCAAATGAACCGACTGAATTATTTTCTTTCTTAAAAAGTTTAACCTATAAATAAATACTCACATTTTACAATATTCGCTTATAACTTTCACTAAGCTATTCAATAATATTTTATTCTACTTTTCAAATTCTCATAAAAAAAATATTTTATTATTGAGCGAATGTTTTAGGCTTAAGTACAAAATAGGGGTATACTTGGATTGATGGTTCGCTTTTCGATATTTGTGTAATCCTTATTCACAATATGGAATCGACGAGAGTGATTTAATAATCAATCTATGAGGTTCTGACTTGGTAGGGAACTCGAGTTAGCTAATTCTACTAAGCATGTGGAGAGAGAAAGTGATCATGTAAGAAAAAAGTACGAATACTAGCCTAAATCAATGAGTGTCAGAGTGTGTGTAAGAAATGATTATTTATAGACAAGTATTTTGGTTTGTACTTTGATGAGTTTGACTATGGTGACGTTTAATGAGCAAACCAACATTGGGAGTTGAGCCTGAGTCTTTTAGAGCTAAGTGATGGGGAAAATAAGTCACAACGAGCAATCTACAAAGCGGAAACAAACATCCGTTTGACAAACATTTCCCGACTTGTATGAAACCGTGAGGATGCTAACAAATAAGGTACACCAAAATCACCACAAATCAGCCCCAAATCAGCAAATAAAGGAATAATTAAGGACACACAAAAGACACGAGCTTTTTACGTGAAAAACCTCTCAAAATCGAGAGTAAAAACCACGGGACCCGTAGGCCACTTAAATTCCACTATCACTAATAAGAGAGCAATACAATAATCCTTCTCTATATCAACTAGAGGCATACAACATCATCATACTCTTGAACAAGAACAATCAACAAGTATATGAAATAATTAAAGAAAAAAAAAGGGTGAACTTCACCCAAAAAAGCTGTTACTATTCCAGCAGCTCTAACTCGCGCTACAGACCTCCTTAGACAAATTCAACTATTGAAAACCTTGGCCCAAATGTAAGGAACACGCTATCCAAAAATGGTGAATATTCAAAGATCGGATCTTCGGGGATAGTCTCTCTTCTGAGTTGCTGTAAGTGTAGACGGGATTTGAGGTTTTTCTCTCTTTTCTTAGCCTCTCCTCTATTTAATTGTTCAAATGGTTGCACACAATCCTTATAAATGATGCCCTAAAGATACAAGGCTAATGAAACCTTGTATGGGTCTATTTGTTGGGCTTCGGGTGTGATGCATTCATGCGATATACATCTTTTACCCTCTAAATTTATATTTGATTCAAACACTACAATCAAGCACATACAACTAATGAGCACTTAGAACCCGGTTATTATAGCACTTTAATGTAAGTATTCTTAACAAGTTCGTCCCAAGGGAAGCGGTGTAAGTCGGATATTTGAAACTATCAATTGTCCTAGGGTTTGTTTGATTGGGGGGTTTCGATTGATATCAACTAACAACTAAAACTTGCACAATTAAACAAGCCTAAATTTAACAATTAAACTAGTAAAAGAAACAAGTAGTGAAGTATTAAGACTTAAAACAAATTAACTAAGACGTTTTCACTTATCTAATCCTCTCTATGTTTGGCTTGCTCCGTTTTGCCTATTTTTCTATCTCATTAGTTGTTGAACTATTAAATATTTAGCATCACTACTAAACCTCAAATCAAATGATACTCCGCGAATTCACATAAGCTTTATATCCTAGGATCGAGTTGAACTCACTTAAAACCCCCAACGTCAGGTGCCTCCTTATACCTGCTAGTGAAATGCTCCACTCCGATGGTGCGATTACTTTGTATTTGGGTACCAGCAAGAAACCCGAAGATACAACTGTGGTTTATTGTGGTATTTAGCGGGCATTAACACTTAACTGATTTGAAATATCGAGGTTCGAATAACTTGTTATAGGTCCGCGAAGAATCGTTGAGTATGACCAACGTCGAGACCGGTCACGTAGGTTGTGTAATGTCAGGATTTCGCGAAATAATATCACCTTGGCGGTGGGTGTACGGGATTAGAATCCTAAGTGTGGGAGTAAGTACCGGAGATTTCGGAATAAACCCTATCTAGTAGACGTGATGGGCGAACGGGTGTCGCTTACTTAGGAAAGGAAGACTTTGATGGTCTTCGTAGAAGTCCCAAGTGGACTTTTGAATAAATTGTGAAGGTATTTTGCGACATGAGTCGAGATGGCAAAATTCCCGAATGGTGGATACGAGAGATTTTCAGAAAATGTCGGGATGATTCCCGAGTAGTCCACGATTGAAAGTCGTGACGACGATGATTGTCGGTGAATTGTTCTACTTTTAAGACGGTTGTGAAGTGTTTTGTACGAGTTCAGATACTTGGTGTTGGAGCAAACGGTTGCGGTCATTTTGTCTCGTGGGTTGATTACCCGATATCTTTGAAATGATGGAATGATAAGGCTATTGGAAGAATATTATGAAGTTTCACGGTGTACTTCCGAGTGAGTTGTGGAAATTTTGGTCGAATGGAAGTGTGAAGTACGGTTGTTATAATTTGATGTGTTAATGTACGAAGCAAAGATTCGGATGCGTGGTTACTACATGTGTGACTCCGCGTTGGAGGAGGAAATGTTCGAGGGAGAAGTGCTTAACTTCTAGTATTTGGTGCGGATCACGAGGACGTGATCCAATCTAAGTGGAGGAGAGTTGTAAGACCCAAATATTTATTGTACATGGAGTATTTATGGTATACATAAAGCGTGTGAAGCATGGAATAAATTGGAAGCTGGCAGACTGTTCTGACCTTTGTGCACGCCGCGCATGGCCAGGTGTGCGCGTCGCGCACCTCACCTGCGACAGATTTCCTGTTTTGTTTTAATTAGAGTTAAATGAGGGGCTTTTGTGTCTTTTCACTTGGGGACGGATTTGTAGCCTTATTATCAGACTTGGAGTCAATTTTGGATCATATTCACATCCACACAAACACTCTCATCCATTCTTAGAGAGAGATCGATTTCTAGAGAGAGATTTGGAGATTTGGGGAAGAAGAAGCTTGAATCGATCTAAAGCTCGAGTGTTAAAGTTGTTTATCTCGCTCCTAGCTACGTTGGAGTAGTATTGGTAAGTTCTAACTCCGAGTTTTCATAGTTTGATTAATGTTCATAATTGGGGTTTTGAATTGTGTGTTCTTGAGTAAACCCACTAGTTGATAATTGGATGATTGAGTTAGTAAATGGTGTTGATGACCATTATTGGTGGTTTTTGGGTTGGATGATGGAATTGATTAGTTGATAATCATGTTCGGGTGTTATTATCACTAGTTAACTTAGGTTATAAGTGATTAGTTGTGTAAGCTTGCAAAATTGGTGTTTTGACTTGAGACTAGGTCAAAATGGGTTTTGTGTCAAGTAATGCAAGTAATTTGTTTTGATGATGAAACATTGAGTAAAATGTGGTGATAGAATATAATCATTAGTTGATTGTGATTATGGGTGTTTTAGGTGAGATTTGACTTAGTCAAATTGGAGGTAAGTGCTAATGGGTCGAAATTGCACTAAGTGTCACTTGGGATGGTTCGTAAATCCAACCTAATTGTGTTGTTTGTGTTGTAATAATGGAATAGGTACTTTCCATTGACGTGTTGCGGATTATTCGGTCGCATCTATTAAGGCATTAATGTGAGTGGAATGATTATACATGTGTGTATGTAATGTATTTACTTGTACGAAATGCGATGTGGGTTTTAAGTTCGGGTATGCGATACCACATCGTGTTGACTTATGATATGGGTTTAAGGTTCGGGCGTTCGATACCATATCATTGTGTGCGTGTGTGTGGGTGTAATGTGGGTTTAAAGTTCGGGCGATCGATACCACATTGTACTTTTCTTGTAATAAGGGTTTAAAGTGTCGTGACCCATCTTAATCCATCTGGACGAATACATTACATTTGGTTACACCGTGAGGTACTTGACCACTATATGATACATTTTACAAACATTTCATTCGTTTTTAAAAAGACAAACTTCCATTACATCTAAAGTTGACGGCATGCATACCATTTCATAATATATCCAACTATAATTGACTTAGTAATAATCTTGCTGAACTCGACGACTCGAATGCAACGTCTTTTGAAATATGTCATGAATGACTCCAAGTAATATCTCTAATATGAGCAAATGCGCAGTGGAAGATTTCTTTCATACCTGAGAATAAACATGCTTTCAAGTGTTAACCAAAAGGTTGGTGAGTTTATTAGTTTAACATAAATAATCATTTCCATCATTTTAATAGACCACAAGATTTTCATTTTTCATTTCTCATAAAATATACGTCCCATGCATAGAGACAAAAATCATTCATATGTTGAACACCTGGTAACCGACCTTAACAAGATGCATATAGAATATCCCCATCATTCCGGGACTCCCTTCGGACATGATAAATTCGAAGTACTAAAGCATCCGGTACTTTGGATGGGGCTCGTTGGGCCCAATAGATCTATCTTTAGGATTTGCGTCAATTAGGGTGTCTGTTCCCTAATTCTTAGATTACCAGACTAAAAAGGGGCATATTCGGTTTAATAATTCAGCCATAGAATGTAGTTTTAAGTACTTGTGTCTATTTCGTCAAACATTTATAAATGTTGTGCATGTATTCTCAGTCCCAAAAATATATATTGCAAAAGAATTTAAAAAGGGAGGAAATGAAACTCACGATACGATATTTTGTAGTAAAAATATTCATACGATGATACGGAATGATAATGCTAAAAACGAACATATATTTCATAGCATTATTCCTCAAGAAAGACAAACTTTTAGTTGCAATTGTTCTATTTACAAGTGATATTCGTTTAAATAATAAAAGGTGAAGACAAAAGACAGATTCGACGAATTGAAGATGCAAACGACCAAAAAGTACAAAATACAATCAAAGAGGTTCCAATTATTGATAAGAAACGTCTCGAAATTACAAGAGTACAAGATTCAAAATGCAAAGTACAAGATATTAAATTATACGCAAGGACGTTCGAAAATCCGGAACCGGAACATGAGTCAACTCTCAACGCTCGACGCAACGGACTAAAAATTACAAGTCAACTATGCACATAAATATAATATAATATTTAAATAATTCTTATAATTATTTAATATATTATATTATTTATAAAACCGTCGGCAGAAGAAAACAACCAAATATGAGCCTCCCTAGCTGGCCATGCGATAGCATGGCCTGGAAGGCATAAATCCATGCGATCGCATGAGCCCCAGTTCCAGCCCACATGCCTATAAAAATCGAGCTTTGGTGCACCACAAATCCATCTATCTTTCTCTTTTCTCCATTCATACGATATATTTATATTTATAATTTATATTTTAATTTTAATTTTAATTATAATTCTAATAATAAGGGTATGTTAGCGAATATTGTAAGGGTGTAAGTCGAAATTCTTTCCGTGTAACGCTACGCTATTTTTAATCATTGTAAGTTATGTTCAACCTTTTTACATTAATGTCTCGTAGCTAAGTTATTATTATGCTTATTTAATCCGAAGTAATCATGATGTTGGGCTAATTACTAAAATTGGGTAATTGGGCTTTGTATCATAATTGGGGTTTGGACAAAAGAACGACACTTGTGGAAATTAGACTATGGGCTATTAATGGGCTTTATATTTGTTTAACTAAATGATAGTTTGTTAATGTTAATATAAAGATTTACAATTGGGCGTCCCTATAAATTACCATATACACTCGATCGGACACAATGGGCGGGGTATTTATATGTACAAATAATCGTTCATTTAACCGGACACGGGAATTGATTAATAGCCACTAGAATAATTAAAACACGGGTGAAATTATATACAAGGACACTTGGTATAATTGATAATAAAATATTAAAACCTTGGGTTACACTCAGTCAACATCCTGGTGTAATTATTAAACAAAGTATTAAAATCTTGTTACAGTTTAAGTCCCCAATTAGTTGGAATATTTAACTTCGGGTATAAGGATAATTTGACGAGGACACTCGCACTTTATATTTATGACTGATGGACTGTTATGGACAAAAACAGACGGAGATATTAAATAATCCAGGACAAAGGACAATTAACCCATGGGCATAAAACTAAAATCAACACGTCAAACATCATGATTACGGAAGTTTAAATAAGCATAATTCTTTTATTTCATATTTGATTTCCTTTATTTTATATTTAATTGCACTTCTAATTATCGCATTTTTATTGTTATTGTATTTAATTGCACTTTTAATTATCGTACTTTTTAATTATCGCAAGTTTATTTTATCGCACTTTTATTATTCGCAATTTCATTATCGTTATTTACTTTATGCTTTAATTTAAGTTTTGTATTTATATTTATTATTTTACATTTGGTTTTAACTGCGACTAAAGTTTTAAAATCGACAAACCGGTCATTAAACGGTAAAAACCCCCTTTATAATAATAATATTACTTATATATATATATATTTGTATTTTTATAAAAGTAAACTAATATACCGTTAAGCTTTGTTTAAAAAGATTCCCTGTGGAACGAACCGGACTTACTAAAAACTACACTACTGTACGATTAGGTACACTGCCTATAAGTGTTGTAGCAAGGTTTAAGTATATCCATTCTATAAATAAATAAATATCTTGTGTAAAATTGTATCGTATTTAATAGTATTTTCTGTAAAAATATAAGCTATTTTATATACTACTTTGCTAAAACATCAAGTATTTTTGGCGCCGCTGCCGGGGAACATCATTCTAGCTTAAAAGTCGGAAGCGCAACGCTAATATAAAAAAAAAAGATTTTTATTTTAGTACGCTTTTGTAAAAATACGTTTTAAATATTCAAAAATATTAAAAGAAAAACAAAAATATAAATATTTTTTTAAAAGTTTGGTAAATATTTAAGTTTTATAAAGTTTCTTTATTTCTATTTTTTTAGTTTGTAAAAATTTAAGTTTTATTTAATTTATAAATATATTTTATATTTTACAGCAAAAACAGAAAAAAAAAATTTATTAATTCGGCCTGTACTGTAGCAGCCCACTCTGTGGCCCGAAACCCTAGCCCATGCGATCGCATGGCTGGGCAACTGAGGACTCATGCAATCGCATGAGCCCATCTGACACGCCCTACTGAACCTGCCGACAGCATTAATTACGGAATATTATTAATTATTATTAATATTAAACCCTAATTAGGTTTAGTTATTATATTAATTAATTTTAGATATTAATTAATTTGTATTTTTAGTTTAATTAGTTTATTTAAATTGTAAAATTAATAGTTTTATAAAATAAATAATATAAAAATAATATTTTTATAAAAATTGTACTTTTTACAACTTTTTATATATTTTTATATTTTTTTTTCCTTTTTAATCGTTTTAGCGTAATATTTGTATTTTTAGCTCATATTTAGTTTTATTTCATAAGTTTTTGCCATAATTATTTTTACTTCTAGATTTTTAGGCTTTGCCGTAGAATTCCTTAAGTTTTTTTTTTTTTTTTTAGACTAAGATTTAAGTGCTTTAGAATTTTGCGACGCCTTTTTAAGTTTTAGTTTCTTTTTAAGTTAATTCCATTTGCGATTTAGTTTTTCCTGTAAGCTTTAATATTTTTAGACACCTTTTACTATGTATCAATTATCATTCCAATTAGTAATCTCAATTTGCGATTATAATTTTAAGTTAGTTGTAGTAATAAGGTTAGGTTAGTCAAGTACTTTTAAGTTTTATAAGTTTCTTTAATTTTTCTGTCACCTTTTATTTTTCAACCATTTTTCTTTTTCGACATTTTTCCGACGAACTCTTTTTCTTTCTTATTTCTCGTTATTCTAGTTTTAGGACATAGATTTTTGTTCTACTCCTTATCTAAATTTCTTAAAATTACAAAAATTTATTTTAAGTGGTTAAATTGATAGACATCAAAATTTTCTGGTTCGTAGTAATAGTTGGATTTGTACGTGGACCGGGTTATTGGAGCCAAACAGTCCTCAATTATATTGAGACCAAACGAATCCTGCCCCTCTGCTGCATCTTTTAGCTATTCGAAACGTGGGCAAAATCAGAAAAGTCTATTGATTGGATAACTTATTATAATTTTTCTTTCCTTTTTAAAACTAATAGGATATTCAGTGAATGCACCGAGCAAGACGTTCACCACCTTTTGTACGTTCACCACCTGTAACTAGATCAAGACATTTAGCAAATATAACCGCCGTTGATTTCTCTTTAGAATCATCATCCAGTCGACCAAGTACTTCAGTTCAAATTTCCGATAATCCATTTTTTGAACCCGACCTCACAATTGAGAATCCGGAGAATATTCAGGAACGGTTCGTAGATCCTGAACCACTAAACTTTCCCCCGGAACCACCAATCATTCAAACAGAGATTGTTGAGGAACGAACCATTACATCAGAATCCTCTAGTGATTCCGATTCAACAAATTCAATTATGGAGAATCTGGAACCTTTAAGTATGGAAGACCGAATGAGAGCTAAACGCACTGGCCAAGGTCACGCAATTACTCATCCAGACATTAATGCGCCAGATTATGAAATCAAAGGACAAATTCTACACATGGTGACTAATCAATGCCAATTTAGTGGTGCGCCGAAGGAAGATCCAAATGAACATCTACGTACCTTTAATAGGATCTGCACACTATTTAAAATCCGAGAAGTGGAGGATGAACAGATATATCTCATGTTATTTCCCTGGACTTTAAAGGGAGAAGCCAAAGATTGGTTGGAATCGTTACCTGAAGGGGCGATTGATACATGGGATGTTTTAGTTGACAAATTTCTTAAACAATTCTTTCCTGCATCTAAAGCCATAAGACTTCAAGCAGAAATTGTTACGTTTACACAGAAGCCAAATGAAACTCTATATGAGGCATGGACAAGATATGGAAAGTTGTTAAGAGGATGTCCGCAACATGGTTTAGACACCTGTCAAATAGTACAAATATTCTACCAAGGATGCGACATCACTACAAGGAAAGACATAGATATAGCAGCTGGTGGTTCTATTATGAAGAAAACCGAAACTGATGCTTACAAAATTATTGATAACACTGCTTCCCACTCACATGAGTGGCACCAAGAAAAAGATATCATTAGATCATCTAAAGCAGCTAGAGCCGATTCTAGCCATGACTTAGATTCCATTTCCGCAAAGATAGATGCTGTGGAGAGACGAATGGAAAAGATGACTAAAGATATTCACTCAATACGAATTAGTTGTGAGCAGTGTGGAGGACCACATTTGACAAAAGATTGTCTCAGTATTGAATTAACAATGGAACAAAGAGAGAATATTTCATACATAAACCAAAGGCCTGGAAATAATTATCAGAATAATTATCAACCGCCAAGACCGATTTACAATCAAAACCAGAATTATAACCGAAATATTCCATACAACAACCAACAAGGTCCTAGCAATCAACAAGTATCCAATAATAATTACAATCAGCAAAGACCGAATTTTCAAAACAAACCACCACAACAAACCGATGATAAAAAGCCGAATTTAGAAGATATGATGACGAAGCTAGTTGAAACTCAAACGCAGTTTTTCACCTCTCAGAAACAAACCAATGAACAAAATGCTAAAGCATTTAGAAATCAACAAGCTGCTATTCAAAATCTGGAACAAGAAGTAAGTAACCTAGTGATAAGGCTAAAAAGGAACATATATTTCATAGCAAAATCCCCCAAGAAAGACAAGATTTTAGTTGCAATTGTTCCATTTTCAAGTAATATTCGTTTATTTTAAATAAGTGCGAAGACAAAAGGCGAAAACGACGAATTGAAGACACAAAGGTCCAAAAAGCTCAAAAGTACAAGATACAATCAAAAAGGTTCAAATTATTGATGAGGAACGTCTAAAAATGACAAGAGTACAAGTTACAAAACGCAAAGTACAAAATATAAAATTGTACGCAAGGACGTTCGAAAATCCGGAACCGGGACCAGAGTCAACTCTCAACGCTCGACGCAACGGTGTAAAAATTACGAGTCAACTATGCACAAGAATAAAATATAATATTTAAATAATTCATAATAAGAATAATATTAAATAATAAAAAGTTGTTAATTGAGCATAGTTCAGGGGTCATAAGTGAAAATTCAATTTCTAAATTCGCCTATAAAAGGCTTTGTAATCGTAATGTAAAAACACACCTTTTTCTATCTTTTTCTTATTTATCAATATCAATTATCAATATCTATATTCTATATCTCTATCATAATGTTAACTTAATAAGATATAACAATAATCTTAATTTTAATTTTAAATTATGATAATAATAAGATTTATGATAGAGATCGTTTGAGTGTGTAAGTCGAAATTCTGTCCGTGTAACGCTACGCTATTTTTAATCATTGTAAGTTATGTTCAACCTTTTTACATTAATGTATCATAACTAAGTTATTATTATGCTTATTTGAGCCGAAGTAATCGTGATGTTGGGCTAAAATATTAAGAAGGGGTTATTGAACTTTGGACCATAATTAAGGTTTGGGCAAAAGACCGACACTTGTGGAAATTGAACTATTGACTATTAATAGATGGGGGGTATTGTCTAATTGAGTGACAACTCATTGGAGTCTGTCGAACCTATCTTCAAATTAATTAACCTAATAATTAATAATGATTATGGTTGTCCTATTTAGTGATGTTCATATGGAATCTGTTATAATCATTTAATTAATCAATTGGGTTGGGTAATTGATTATTCATTCTGATCAAGTGGATGAATTAATATTCATAAACTAATTAAAACAGGGGTGAATTACATACAGTGATAACTGGTGTAATTGTTGACAGAAGTGATAACTGCGTCACAGTTTAAATCCTTAATCAGTTGGAATATTTGACTTCGGGTATAAGGGTAATTTGACGAGGATACTCGCACTTTATTTTTATGACCGATGGACTATTATGGACAAAAACCAGATAGACGTATCAAATAAACCAGGACAAAGGACAATTAACCCATGGTAATAAATTAAAATCAACACGTCAAACATCATGATTACGGAAGTTTAAATAAGCATAATTCTTTTATTATATTTCTCATCGTATCTTTATTTACTGTCATTTTATTACTCGCAATTTTATTTACTGTCATTTTATTTATTGTCATTATTTTACGCACTTTAATTATCGTCATTTATCTTTACGCTTAAAATATAGAATCGACAAACCGGTCATTAAACGGTAAAACCCCCCTTTTATAATAATATTACTACTTATATAATTATATATATTTTGTATAAATATAGTTAAAAATATAGTAAGTATCACCAGCTCCCTGTGGAACGAACCGGACTTACTAAAAACTACACTACTCTACGATTAGGTACACTGCCTATAGTGTTGTAGCAAGGTTTAGGTATATCCCATCCGTAAATTAATAAAACTTGTGTCATATTTTGTAGTATTTTGTATTAAAAATAATACTATTTCATACCCTCACGCTACATCATCACCTAGCAAGGTTAATAGGTGAAAGAAAACCGGGAAGTCTACCTAGTGATACAAATGCTAACCCCCGGAATGAAACAGCTAAAGCCATTACCACAAGAGGTGGTACAACACTTAAACCACCAGAAATACCTGTAACTTCTGATGAAACTATTCCTACTCCACAAGAACCACAACCTGATCAAGATAAGGAAAAAGAACCGGTAGTTGAAAAGGTTAATGAAGATAACACAGTTAAGGATAAACCTTATGTTAAACCATACCAACCACCACTTCCTTACCCGAGTAAAATGAAGAAAGAGAAACTTGAAGCCGAGCAATCCAAATTCTTGGATATGTTTAAACAGATAAATGTAAATCTTCCTTTCATTGATGTGATTTCAGGAATGCCTAGATATGCTAAATTCTTGAAAGATCTAATCTCAAATAGAAAGAAAATGGAAGAACTCTCGGCTGTTACTATGAATGCTAATTGTTCAGCAGTGCTGTTGAATAAGATACCAGAAAAATTATCTGATCCAGGAAGTTTCACAATTCCATGTTTTCTGGGTAGTCTTAGTTCAATAGAAGCATTGGCAGACTTAGGTGCTAGTATAAATTTAATGCCGTATTCACTATACACTAAACTAGACCTTGGAGAATTGAAACCGACCAGAATAAGCATACAACTAGCCGATAGATCAATAAAATATCCTAGAGGGATAATGGAGAACATGCTAGTTAAAGTTGGTACTTTAGTATTTCCAGTAGATTTTGTTGTTTTGGACATGGAAGAAGATTCTCAAGTTCCTCTCATATTAGGAAGACCATTCTTAAACACGGCTAAAGCAATGATAGACGTGTTCGGTAAGAAATTGACCCTAAGTATAGAGGATGAGAGTGTTACCTTTTCAGTTGATAGAGCAATGCAACAACCACAATCTGCAGATAATACATGTTATTATATTCAAACTATAGATGCACATGCAGAATTATTAGAAGAATTTCCAGAATTACAAGGAACAGGAGAATGTTCTTTAGGAGAAGGTAATGAACCAATTGATGAAGCTGAAATGTTAGCTACACTTATAGCTAATGGATATGAACCAACAACAGAAGAAATTCAAATGCTAAAAGAAGAAGACAGATATCGATACAAATCATCGATAGAAGAACCTCCGAAATTAGAGTTAAAGCCACTTCCAAACCATTTGAAATACGCTTATTTACATGGTGAATCTGAATTACCTGTAATAATATCGTCTTCTCTTACTGAAAATGAGAAATCACAACTCATTTCTGCGTTGAAAGCTCATAAACCAGCCATTGCATGGAAGATTCATGATATTAAAGGAATAAGTCCTTCGTATTGCACACATAAAATCCTTATGGAAGAAGGTTATAAAATGTATGTGCAACGCCAACGAAGACTAAATCCTAATATGCAAGATGTAGTTAAGAAAGAGATTATTAAACTGCTAGATGCAGGTCTAATTTATCCAATTTCTGATAGTCCATGGGTACGCCCAGTTCAATGCGTACCTAAGAAGGGTGGCATGACTGTCATTACAAATGAGAAGAATGAGCTTATTCCTACTAGGACTGTAACAGGATGGCGTGTATGTATTGATTATAGAAAATTAAATGACGCCACCAGAAAAGATCACTTTCCCTTACCTTTCATAGATCAAATGTTGGAAAGATTAGCCGGAAATAGTTACTATTGTTTTCTAGATGGATTTTCTGGATATTTTCAAATTCTAATAGCACCCGAGGACCAAGAGAAAACCACATTCACGTGCCCTTATGGTACTTTTGCTTACAAACGCATGCCATTTGGACTTTGCAACGCCCCTGCAACCTTTCAAAGGTGTATGATGGCGATTTTTCACGACATGATAGAAGAATGCATGGAAGTTTTCATGGATGACTTTTCAGTCTTCGGTGATACATTTGAATCATGTCTAGTTAATCTGGAACGAATGCTCCTTAGATGCGAACAATCAAACCTAGTTCTTAATTGGGAGAAATGCCATTTCATGGTTAAAGAAGGCATCGTTTTTGGTCATAAAATTTCAAAAGAAGGAATTGAAGTGGATAGAGCTAAAGTAGATGTAATTGCTAAACTTCCACATCCCACCAATGTTAGAGGAATTAGGAGTTTTCTAGGGCATGCCGGTTTTTACCGACGTTTCATAAAAGATTTTTCTAAAATTGCCACTCCTATGAATAAACTCCTAGAAAAGGATGCGCCATTCATCTTTTCAGATGAGTGTATCAAATCTTTTAATATTCTTAAAGAGAAACTCACTAATGCGCCGATCATGATAACACCAAATTGGAATCTACCATTTGAACTAATGTGCGATGCAAGTGATTTTGCAATGGGAGCCGTTTTAGGACAAAGGATTGAAAAACGATTTCAACCTATATATTATGCTAGTAAGACGTTACAAGGAGCACAAACAAACTATACAACTACTGAAAAAGAACTCCTTGCTATTGTCTTTGCTTTTGACAAATTTCAATCATATCTCGTTCTAGCAAAAACGGTGGTCTATACCGACCATTCTGCTCTTAGATACCTATTTTCAAAACAAGATGCTAAACCAAGATTAATCCGTTGGATCTTACTCTTACAAGAGTTTGATATTGAAATCCGAGATAAAAGAGGAGCAGAAAATCTCGCCGCTGATCATCTTTCTCGTCTTGAAAATCCCGAATTAGAAGTTCTAAATGAATCGGCCATACAAGACAACTTTCCTGATGAATATCTATTGAAGATAGATTATAAAGAAATCCCATGGTTTGCAGACTATGCAAACTACTTAGTTTGTGGATTCCTTGAAAAAGGATTATCGTACCAAAAACGAAAGAAATTCTTCAGTGATATAAAACACTATTTCTGGGAAGATCCACATTTGTTTAAAAGTTGTCCCGATGGAATAATACGCCGATGTGTATTTGGAGATGAAGCTAGTAAAATTTTAAACCATTGTCACACAGGACCAACAGGAGGGCATTATGGGCCTCAACTAATAGCAAGAAAAGTTTATGATGCTGGATTCTATTGGCCTACAATTTTCAAAGACGCACACCTTCTTTGCAAATCCTGTGATGCTTGTCAAAGAGCCGGAAAAATAAGTCAACGTGATGAAATGCCACAAAATGTCATCCAAGTATGTGAAGTATTTGACATTTGGGGTATTGACTTTATGGGTCCATTTCCAAAATCTCATAATAATCTATATATACTCGTAGCCATTGATTATGTATCTAAATGGGCGGAAGCACAAGCTCTCCCAACTAACGATGCACGAGTTGTAGTCAACTTTTTAAAACGTCTTTTTGCAAGGTTTGGAACACCGAAAGCTTTGATAAGTGATCGGGGTACTCATTTCTGTAATAATCAACTTGAGAAAGTTCATAAAAGATATGGAGTAACTCATAAAATCTCCACCGCATATCATCCACAAACAAGTGGACAAGTTGAAAATACCAACCGAGCTTTAAAACGTATTCTAGAGAAAACCGTAGGATCAAAACCAAAGGAATGGTCCATTAAATTGGAGGATGCACTCTGGGCTTTTAGAACAGCCTACAAAACTCCAATTGGAACCACACCTTTTAGACTTGTTTATGGAAAAGCATGTCATCTTCCAGTAGAAATTGAACACAAAGCATTTTGGGCTTTGAAAACATGTAATCTTGATTTACATGAAGCTGGACGTCTATGATTAAGTCAACTAAACGAATTAGAAGAATTAAGACATGAAGCATACGAAAATTCGTTAATCTATAAAGAAAGAACGAAGAAATGGCATGATAAAAGAATCAGAAGTTCAAAAGAATTTAAAGAAGGAGACAGAGTTCTTCTTTTCAATTCACGATTCAAGCTATTTCCTGGAAAATTGAAATCAAGATGGTCTGGACCATTCATAGTCAAAAGAGTTTTCCCATACGGAACGATAGAATTAATAAATTCAAATAGGATTGAATTTAAAGTTAATGGTCACAGAGTTAAACATTACATACATGGTCCGATGGAAGTCGACAACGAAGTTAATCACAATTTCGACACCACAGCTAACTAAGTGTGGGGAGAATCAAGTCTTTAAAGGATAATATGTATTTCTGTTAGAGTTAGATTGTCTATTTTCGTGTAGTTCTCGAAAATGGAACCCGAATGGTCTTTCCCTAGCAGACCCTAAAGAACTAGTCTTCTCCCCCCATTCTGAATTTTTATTTTTTTTTAGGTTTTTAGGAAATGAAGACTGCCTGTGAACTAAACCATGGTCTAATGCTACACTCTTTGATCACTAAACGTAATAATGACATACTACCGAGTGAATTAGTATCAGTAATCAGAGAAAGAATGGACGGAGTTAGAAAAGAATCTAGATGCGAAGATAATAAGTTACAATTTGGTAAAGGAAAATCAAAATCCGCAGCGAAAAGAAGAGCACGACACCTAGAAAGATGTCACAAATGCGGAAAATGGTCACATGGAGGTAGATGTTCAAATAATCAAACCTATTCAAATACCGAATTTGTTACTTTATGCAGAGACGGACCGTTCATATGTTTAGAAGAAAAGACACTGAATGCTTGAGGTTACGCCTATGTAGCTATGGAAAACCAATTAAACCCACTATCTTATGAATGGGATAGATCATATAACTAAGAAATCTATCTCACAGGTAAGTCTGTACAGTTTTTATTTTATTTTTTTTTATTTTTAACCTTTTGATAATAAACGCTAATTTGTTCGCTATAAAGTATTAAATTGGTATTGAATAAAATTAGGTTTGGCGACCGAAATTATTGATATCATTCAAAAATTTATTACATCACTGCGAAATTTAACGTTTATTCTTAAGGTATAAATATCTTTAATCAATCAACCCAAAATATTTCAAAAATTCGTCATGAGTTAAATTAGGTCTTGGAACCGAAATTACTTTACCGAAAAGAGGGGCACATATTTTTGATAATATTTGATTGATTAAAGTGGGATAAAAAGCCAAAAAGATTTTTAATTTTATTTTTACCATATTTTTAAAATTAATATTTAAATCTTAAATTAATATTGTAAACTTTGTAAAAACAATATTTTTAAAATTGTAAATATTTGAATTTTTAAATTAAGTTTGGTGTGAATTTTTAATTTTTAAAATATGAATTTTTAATTTTATGCATTTCAAATTTTAAGTTTGGTGTTAATTTTTAATATTAATTTTGAATTTTATATTTAAGTTGTGTGAATTTAAAAACAAAAATTTACTTTATCTCATTAAGTTAAAAATAGGATTTTTAAAATTCTTCGTAAGTTGAAGACTAGGTCTTTGAACCGAAATTGCTTTACCCGAGGAAGGGACGAGAACTTTTATTATCATTATTTTTAATCTTATTGAATTAAAATATGCCAAAAACATTAAAAAACCCAAAAATCTTTACTTTTAAAAAAAACCGCGCTTTGATTTGACAAATTTTAAAATTTTGTCGAGGGACAGACTAGGACAACGATCCGAAACGCCCTCGCTCCTAAAGGAAAACAAAATTTTTAAAATTTAATTAATTATAAGTTTTATAAAGCATAAGGTTTTATAAAAAAAAAAAAAAAAAAAAACTGAAAACACTGTCGCCGGCACCCCATGCGATCGCATGGGGTTTGCACTTGGAACCCATGCGATCGCATGGGGACCAAATGCAGGTCAGAAACAAATACAGCAGCGGGTCTGTTCTTCACACAAAACACACACATACACCCGAAAAAACTCTCAAATCTTCACCAAATTTCGCCAAAATTCACCGTAATTCGTCATTTTTCTTGCTCTAATCATGCCTAGATTCTCATTCTTCAGCAAATTGGTAAAAATTACACCCCTAAACTCTATAAATTCCTAGTTTTTGTGATAATTACCAATTTTTTACCTAATGCAATTTTGTTAATTTCTAGTGTAATTAGTGTTAAATTGTTAGTATTTTATGCATGTATAACCTAGATTGATGCTATTTAACATGATTTGAAGCCAAAAACTTCAAAATTTTTAGAAATCTAGGGTTTGTATTCTTGAGCAATTTGGGGCTTTTTGATATAAACAGGTTATGGCCGATTTTTGTCATAAATTATTGCTAAATTGAGTAGTGTAACATGTTTAGATAGTTAAATGATCCAAACAATGATCCTAAACATGATTTTTGGAGATTAAAGTGGACTTTTTAAGTCCAAAATTCATGAACTTGATTAATTTGATATATTTGCCATTTGAGACTTGTTTAATTATTAATAATGAATATTTTGACATGTTATTTGAGTTAAATGCTTATGAATTTTGTATACATTTTCATATGTGCTTATTTGAAAAGTGTAGAATTGTGAAAAATTGTGAAAATGTGTATAAGTTTAATTTTGATTTAACATGTTATAGTGATTGTTTTAAGTTGTTATTTTGCTAACACTAATGCATATTTGGATGCACAATTTTTGTGTTTAATGTGTTTTACAGAGAGCCGATACTGGAGGTTCAGGAGCATCATCATCTAGACGACCAGCACCAGCACCAGAACCACAACCAGAAATGCAACACGAACAAGAACCACAACAGGAACAACAACAGCCTGATCAGCACATACCTTATTATGATCCAGTACAGTTTGTTGATGAATTCATAGTATTCCCAATGAGGCTGCCAGTAGAATTCCCAACGATTCATGAGCACACTCTACATCCTAATCTGAGATTTGATAGAAGATGGAGAGATTACGAGACATATCAAAGGAACAAATTCAAATTGGTAACAAAAAATGTAGAGGTGCCAAGGGTAATTGATTGGGCCCCTTTGGAAACGGTCCATCTAGCTGACCGTGTTAGACAGCTTTTAGTTCAAAGGTATGGCAGTTCTTCTTTTACAGATTGGGAACGTCTTTTCACCATTCGTAGACCTGTATATAAGGAATGGTGTGTTGAGTTGATGAGTACTGTATCACTTGATACAAATATAGTTAGGATAGATGATAGAAGATTTCTTAGGTTTATCCTTGGCGGTAGGATGTACAGAATGTCCATGCTGGACATGGCCAGGGCCTTACAGATATATACTCCTGGTGAGTTGCTATTACCCGATTGTACAAACTTGATTCATTATGGTGAACGGGTAGATAGTAACTTTGACGCTGACGCCATTTGGAGGCGTATGTCACATTTTGATGTTTTTACACGAGCAGGAGGACACTCCTATACACATATTGACAGAGCCGAGCTTCGTATTATTCATAGATTTTTGGCTAACTCGATTACACAAAGAGGTCATAATAAAGAAAAAATTACCTTATATGATTTATTCTACCTAAAGTGTATTCGGGATCCTAGAAGCTTTGTCAATATCCCTTACTGTGTTGCTTTTTATTTATCTAAAATGGTAGAGGGAATGCAGGACGGGAGTATAATAGGAGGAGGTATTTTTGTTACTCTCATTGGAGAGTATTTAGGTGTTGATAGGAACCAAGGGGGTCCATTACAGATTTGTAGAGAACAGGTTGAGCCCTTAGGATTGAAAGTTTATGTGGGTGCTAAGGTATTGAAAAGTAGACGTAACCAGGCAGTACCCTATGAGGGATCTCATCCTCAGGTAGAGAGAGGCTCAGACGAGGAAATGGAGGAGGCGAAAGACATTAGGGATGTCTTTCGAGATGCTATTATTGACGTCCATGTTCGTATAGATGAGGAAGCAATGACGAACGCGGCAAGACATAGTATGTATGAGCAGTGGAACTCCGAGCGAGGATACGAGGATTATAGGCGACGCCAACACGATAGCTGGTTAGTTCATCAGCACCAAATCATGAGCCAGCTATCATATCAGGTACCAAATAACTATGTACCTACTCGACCTGCTCATTTTCCGCCACATAGCCCCGATATCCGACTACCCTTTAACCGGTATGACTATAACCAAGCCTATCAGAACACCTATAACCAACAATGGAACCCACCCGATGAGATGAACTGGAACCCCTATCCAGACTGATTTAGTTCCATTTGGTTATTTTTATGATTATTATGTTTTTATCTTTTGACTTTTTCATGTTTAAACTTATGTTATTGGATAAATTTGTGTAATTTTTATTATTTTATTATTATTGTGTACTAATATTTCATATTTAGAATTTGAAAGTGGGATATTAAGTCCCATTTCAAATTGCCATGCATGATTATACTTGTATGTATGTATATTGTCGATTGTTCAAAACAGGGTAAAACAGCGCATTTTCAAAGACTGGCATTAAGTTCAGCAAAAGCTACTAATTTTGACGACAAGATGACAAATAAATGTGATGTAACAACAGACGAAATGAACAAATGCTATGCACCATTTATCATTCAGCAAACAAACGTCAATATATTTGGAAACTTTGGTAAAATTTAATCATTTCTACGCTAATCACCCTCAATAATTTAAATTGTACTGATTTCTTGCAAATGAGGGCATTGCAAGATCTTAAGTGTGGGAAGGGGTTAAATTCTTTCGGATTTTTAAAATTTTTATCTTTATACACTTGGTTAACATTAAAAATACTAGTAACGTAGTAGTTGTATTAGAATCTAGTGCTCTCTGATAATAAAGAACAGCCCTAGTCTTATATACTGACTACCCAATTCTAGTAAAATTTTTCAAAATTTTCAATTAAATGAACTCAAAATCATGTTTATACATATTTATGAACGATAAAACTAGGTGTTAACACCAAAATTATTGTAACCTCGGAAAGGACATAAATTGAGAAAACAAACCAAAATGTTGAAATTCATTTGAAATGGAATAGAGGACGATAAAAAGGAAAATAAAAGCCAAGTGTGGGAAAATTTACCAAGTTATCTTAAACATATGTCACATATATCTGTAACAAATAACTGAAAATACTTTTGCTTTGGACTAAACTAAACCATTTTAGCCGATGAAAGAAAAGAAGAGATGGATCTACACGATGAATCAATTCCGTCATTAAAAGGAAGTAAAGTCTTCCGAAAAAGACACGCGCTTCTTGATATAGGTCAAGAAGTTGTCGTCTAGACCAGCTGTAGGTTGGCGAAAAATCTAGAAAAGTCATCTCTAAAATCAGCAGGAAATCCACGGACCTCAGCATCAAACAGGGTCGCCAAGTGGTCAGATTTATCCTAACCATGAGAAGGATTTATCTCGTACAATGGGGGGGCACCGTGCAAATTAGCTTGATAAGACTAATGAATCAGATCTCCAGAAAGGATAATCTCCTTAAAAGATCAAAAATCAGCTTTTAAGACTGATATTACTCAATCCTTGAGATTGACTTTAAAGATTGAGAATTACAAACTCATGGAATTCGATGATATCTAAACTCGAGCTTGAACGAGAAAATATTTTGATCAAATTAAAACCGATTTGTTTTCTGAAAACCCATTTTCAATGCGTTCATTACCATTGAACGTAAAATCCTAGGAATTCACCTGGAATTCATTAGGTCACCTGAACCAAATCGGGTGTCAACCGTAAGAACGGTGGTTGCATAGTGGTCAAAGACAGGACCTTGTGCCAGACCGAAAAATCATAAGGGTGAGCTTTACTATTGCTCCTACCAAGGATAGTAATTGTATCCGACACGTTATAGACCATAATTAAAAGCATGTCAGGGGACATTGCCTTAACAGTTGCTTGTTCAACGCTTTCCTTTACAACCGGACGGTAGTTTATCGAAAGGTAATATACGGGACAAGTAAACTGGACGTGTTGCTTTCCAAGTACAAGGTTAGCAAGTGGGTGACACAAAACCGCAAGTTTTGAGCTAAAATTTTCAAATCTGAAACCCACCAAACCCATAAAAATATTTTGCAAACACCGGTGAAGGGTTATTCCGGAAAACTTATCTAGGGTAAAAGCTAGATTGAATTTTCAAAAGATCAAATATTTTCATAAAGATCCAATTTCCTTAAGGATCTACATTTTCATAGTCATGTGGGACTGTAAACCGCCTTTCAAATGTGCACTTTGCTTTGGAAACCGAAAGTAAATCGGCTATTTGATTGCAAGTGTCGTTGACCTAAACCCGAGGCAACTGTGGATGACACACCCACCTTTAACCATGGTTCTATCGTTACTATCATTGTTTATACCGCCGTATAGAAATCACTGATGTACAAAGTGTGAAGAATAAAGAAGTGATTCTAGTATTTCAAGACGATATTGCTTGAGGACAAGCAACGCTCAAGTGTGGGAATATTTGATAATGCTAAAAATGAACATATATTTCATAGCATTATTCCTCAAGAAAGACAAGCTTTTAGTTGCAATTGTTCTATTTACAAGTGATATTCGTTTAAATAATAAAAGGTGAAGACAAAAGACAGATTCGACGAATTGAAGACGCAAACGACCAAAAAGCTCAAAAGTACAAAATACAATCAAAGAGGTTCCAATTATTGATAAGAAACGTCTCGAAATTACAAGAGTATAAGATTCAAAACGCAAAGTACAAGATATTAAATTATACGCAAGGACGTTCGAAAATCCGGAATCGGAACATGAGTCAACTCTCAACGCTCGACGCAACGGACTAAAAATTACAAGTCAACTATGCACATAAATATAATATAATATTTAAATAATTCTTATAATTATTTAATATATTATATTATTTATAAAACCGTCGGCAGAAGAAAACAACCAAATATGAGCCTCCCCAGCTGGCCATGCGATCGCATGGCCTGGAAGGTATAAATCCATGCGATCGCATGAGCCCCAGTTCTAGCCCACATGCCTATAAAAATCGAGCTTTGGTGCACCACAAATCCATCTATCTTTCTCTTTTCTCCATTCATACGATATATTTATATTTATAATTTATATTTTAATTTTAATTTTAATTATAATTCTAATAATAAGGGTATGTTAGCGAATATTGTAAGGGTGTAAGTCGAAATTATGTCCGTGTAACGCTACGCTATTTTTAATCATTGTAAGTTATGTTCAACCTTTTTACATTAATGTCTCGTAGCTAAGTTATTATTATGCTTATTTAATCCGAAGTAATCATGATGTTGGGCTAATTACTAAAATTGGGTAATTGGGCTTTGTATCATAATTGGGGTTTGGACAAAAGAACGACACTTGTGGAAATTAGACTATGGGCTATTAATGGGCTTTATATTTGTTTAACTAAATGATAGTTTGTTAATGTTAATATAAAGATTTACAATTGGGCGTCCCTATAAATTACCATATACACTCGATCGGACACGATGGGCGGGGTATTTATATGTACAAATAATCGTTCATTTAACCGGATACGGGAATGGATTAATAGCCACTAGAATAATTAAAATAGGGGTGAAATTATATACAAGGACACTTGGTATAATTGATAACAAAATATTAAAACCTTGGGTTACACTCAGTCAACATCCTGGTGTAATTATTAAACAAAGTATTAAAATCTTGTTACAGTTTAAGTCCTCAATTAGTTGGAATATTTAACTTCGGGTATAAGGATAATTTGACGAGGACACTCGCACTTTATATTTATGACTGATGGACTGTTATGGACAAAAACCAGACGGACATATTAAATAATTCAGGACAAAGGACAATTAACCCATGGGCATAAAACTAAAATCAACACGTCAAACATCATGATTACGGAAGTTTAAATAAGCATAATTCTTTTATTTCATATTTGATTTCCTTTATTTTATATTTAATTGCACTTCTAATTATCGCATTTTTATTGTTATTGTATTTAATTGCACTTTTAATTATCGTACTTTTTAATTATCACAAGTTTATTTTATCGCACTTTTATTATTCGCAATTTCATTATCGTTATTTACTTTATGCTTTAATTTAAGTCTTGTATTTATATTTATTATTTTACATTTGGTTTTAACTGCAACTAAAGTTTTAAAATCGACAAACCGGTCATTAAACGGTAAAAACCCTCCTTTATAATAATAATATTACTTATATATATATATTTGTATTTTTATAAAAGTAAACTAATATAGCGCTAAGCTTTGTTTAAAAAGATTCCCTGTGGAACAAACCGGACTTACTAAAAACTACACTACTGTACGATTAGGTACACTGCCTATAAGTGTTGTAGCAAGGTTTAAGTATATCCATTCTATAAATAAATAAATATCTTGTGTAAAATTGTATCGTATTTAATAGTATTTTCTGTAAAAATATAAGCTATTTTATATACTACTCTGCTAAAACATCACGGAACAATGCAGGGTTGGCCTCGGATTCACGAACCTATATCATTTGTATTTTCATTAATACATATAATCGTAATCGAACAAAATTGTATATATATTTATTATAATTTGTTATTAAATTGTAACTTATTGTTACGTATATATAATGTTTTTAAAATTAATATTTATATCATTATATGTGTTTATATTATTATTTATAATATCTTAAAATATTTTATATACTATATGTAATTTAGTTATTATTATAATTAATAATATTTCATATAAAAATATAGTATGTAATATACTTTTATATATAAATCTCTTTCATTTGTAAAATTAACAATTATAATAATGTTAAAGTAAAGATAATAATACTAATACTAAGATATAAAAAATGAAACATAATAGTTTTACAAATAATGATTCTTTAAATAATAATATAGTTGTAAAAATAATAGTTTGTATTAATAACAATACTAATAATGATAATATCAGTAGTTTTTAATAAATAACAGATTTAATAATAATAATGATGATAAAAATAATAATTTTGATATTAATACTTAATATCTAATAATAATAATAGTTATAACAATCTTGTTACGAATGGTAACCTTAATAATAATACTTTTGTTACAAATAATAATACGTCTAAAATGTTACTAATACTAATATTAATGATAATAATAATGATTATAATACTTATAATAATTATAATACTAGTAGTAATTATAATGCTAATATTTAGTAGTAATAACAATTAATAACACAACAACAACAACAACAACAACAACAATAATAATAATAATAATAATAATAATAATAATAATAATAATAATAATAATAATAATAATAATAATAATAATAATAATAATAATAATAATAATAATAATAACAATAATAATGGAAATGGGAAAAAATGTATACCCTCCTAAAAAGAAATGCTCCATACGGGACTCGAACTCGAGACCTCTCGATCACACCCAACACCCTAACCATCTCTCTGTTCTTTCATTTCTGATTATGACATAACCCATTAATATATATCCAGTATCTATATCTGTCTGATTCATCTTCTATATTTAAAAAAAAAAATTGCTACAGCCTAGGTTCGATCCTGTGACCTCTTGGTTAACCCAAACATCACCAAACCACTATTCTGTGATTACATATTTGAAATAACCATTGATTGAATTCTATATAATCCTCATAATAACGACTTTTCATTTTCTTAACTCAATCATCATCATAATCTATCATCATCGATATCTATCTATATCTATCATATCATTCTTCACGAATGATCATCATCATCATTTTAATAGAGCTTCACCATTATCATCTTTATAATATCGTTTAACAGAACGCGTATCATTATCATTTATCTACATAAAATCATAGCACCCTTACTAAAATATCATCATAAACGTTCATGATCATCATAATCAAAACTTCTTAATCCTTATCCGCCATCATTTATTTATCATGGAAGCCCGACAGAAATACATGGGTTGGGTCACGGCCCATTTAGTCTCACAACAATTTGGCCCAACAACTGTTTTATTTGGATTCAAAGTTAACTGCCCTACAATGTATATGATACATGGCTCGACAGAAAAAAAAATATCACAACCAATTATATAATTAAATGGTTTCAGTTTTCAAAACATAAAAAGGAGTCTTGCAAGTGGGTAGTTAAATAGATTATCAATCCTTTTTGTTGTGGAGTAGGTAAAAAGCATGAATAGAAGAAAAGAGGAAAAAGAAACCGATGGTTGTGGATATCGGCTTGATGGATCCTCAACAGAAGGAAGAACCAGGGATAATACCGAAATTAATAAAATATGGCAGCAGCCTAATGTGATGTCTGAACTGATCCAGGTGATGGTGATCGTTTGTTTTTGTTGGGCTCGAACCATAAACAATTATACAAAGGTTGCAGTTGCAGCACACATGTGTTATTCGATGGTGGTTTCAATTATGAAAAAAATGGTGGTTTGTGGAGGCTGTAAACAGTAACAACAGCCCTCTTGGTCGAGCAGAGCAGAAGAGATAGTAAGAAGAAAAAACATGCAGTTACTATATTGTTTGTGGTGATAATTGGTGGCTTTGGTTCGTTCAACATAGAAATAAGAGCAACAGTAGGTGTCGTTTTGTTTCTGGGTTTCACGAAGGTGAGGGGTAGAGAGAGATAATGAGAGAGAGAGAGAAGTGTGGGGTGTTGGAGATTGGCGGCTGTAGGTGATGGTTCTAAGTAGGAAACATACACGATTGTGGGTGTGATTGTCGAACAGAAATAGAAACATATAAATCGTAGTGGTTGGATGGTGATAGATTGTGATGATGGTGAGGGTCGTAGGTGGTGGTTGTTTTCCTTGATAGAAACAGAAAACCTAAACACAACTTTTGAAATCATGGTTTGTTGATGGTTATCGAAGACGGATTCCATGGTAGTTGTCAAGGATGGTTGATGGTGGTGGAAGAAAGGGTGAAGGTGGTGGCGGAGGATTGATAATCTAGCAGGAAAAGGGTGATGGGTAATTGTATTCCTATATGAGGTGTTATATCTCTCTCCATATAAATATATAGAATACTAGATACTGGAAAGGAAAGTAACAATCCAAAAACAGTAATTAGATTAGAATTTGAAATAGTAATTGCATAATTCAGCAGCCATGAAGTTTGTTTTTATCGGATATATGTAATGTGGATATATATATATATATATATATATATATATATATATATATATATATATATATATATATATATATATATATATATAATATCTGTAAGTTGTAAGTTGTAAGTGGAGAATGAAAACACAACAAACACAATGATCTCTAATTAATCAATCAAACACAGTTAACATATAATTAAATATAATTTTTGAAATATAAACGTGTGAATTGTTAGCCGTTGATGATGTGAGCGAAGGGGTACGAAATACTATTATTTTTAATATGAAATACGTTACAAATTGATACAAGTTTTAATTAGTTTATTTACAGATGGATATACCTAAACCTTGCTACAACACTATAGGCAGTGTACCTAATCGTAGAGTAGTATAGTTTTTAGTAAGTCCAGTTCATTCCACAGAGAGCTGGCTTATTTTACACTATATTTTAAACAACTATATTTGTACAAAATATATATAATTATATATAATAATTTATAAAAGGGGGGTTTACCGTTTAATGACCGGTTTGTCAATTTTATATCTTAAGTCACAATTAAAACCTAATGCAAAATATAAATAACGATAATTAAAGGTACGATGAAATATAAAATAAAATAATTATCCTTATTTAAACTTTCATAACCATGATGTTTGACGTTTTGAATATAATTTATTACCCTGGGTTAATTGTCCTTTGTTCTGGATTTATTTGAGACCTATCTGGTATTTGGCCATAATAGTTCATCGGTCATAATTATAAAATTCTTTGCAATTTTAATCTTATACCCGAAGTCAAATATTCCAACTAATTGGGGATTCGAACTGTAACAAGGTCTTAAAACTTTGTTTAACGATTACACCAGGTTATCGACTGCGTGTAATCCAAGGTTTTAATACTTTGTTAACAATTACACCAATTACCCTTGTATGTAATCCACCCCTGTTTCAATGAGTCTATTGACTATTAAACCATCCCCGTGTTCGGTCAAATGAATAATTATTGGTATTTATAGATATCCCGCCTACCGTACCCAGTCAAGCGTATGTGGTTAAATATAAATACGTCAAATTATAAGTCTTTATATTAATTTAAATAGGTACCATTTAGTTAATATAAAGCCCATTAATAGCCCATAGCCTAATTTCCACAAGTGTCGGTCTTTTTTCCAAACCCCAATTATGGTACAAATCCCAATTACCCAATCTTAGTATTTAGCCCAACATCACGATTACTTCGGTTCAAATAAGCATAATAACAACTTAGTTACAAGACATTAATTTAAAGAGGAGAACATAACTTACATTGATTATTTATCGCGTAGCTTTACACGGACATAATTTTGACTTTAGAACCCGTAAATTAACCGTTACATAACCCAAACTAACTAATATAAAACTACCCTATACTATATATATATATATATATATATATATATATATATATATATATATATATATATATATATATATATATATATATATATATTATATATATTTATTATATATTACAGAGGGAGAGATTGAAAGAGTATCTAATTCATTCGACAAAACTGCCTTTTTATAGCAATGTGGCCAGCTACAGGCCTCCATACGATCGCATGGAAATTGGTCATGCTGGCCATGCAATCGTATGGCCCAGGAATCCAGCTCATATCATTTTGTTTTCTAGCTTGTCGACGTTATTTTTAAATATATATAATATATAAATAATTTATATAACTATTTAAAAAGTATATTATATTCTTGTGCATAGTTGACTCATAATTTTCGCTCCGTTGCGTCGCGGTTTGATAGTTGGCTCAGGCCCCAGTTCCGGATTTTCGAACGTCCTTTTGTACTATTTAATATCTTGTACTTTGCATTTCGTAATTTGTAATTTGCACAAAAAATTATTTTCCTTAACTCCCAAAATCCGCGCAAGTCTTTAACTCACTTTTAGTGGCACTTTTGAGTGCACTATGGCTTTAGTGGCACTTTTCAGGCTTTAGTGACACTTTTTCTTCAATTTCTTTAATCTTCGTGCTTCGACTTCGCATTTATTTGTTTAAACTATTACAAATAAAAATAAGAAAATTACAATTAAAAACTCTACATATTGGAATGATATTGCTACTAAATATATGTTCTTTTGGAGCAATATCAAATATCCCCACACTTGAACGTTGCTTGTCCACAAGCAATACAGAACTTGAAATTAAATCACACTTCACTCGAATCACTTTTTTATTCTCACACTTTATACATCAGTGATTTTGATACAGCGGTATAAACAAGGATAGTAACGATGTGGTTTACAGTCCCACATGACTATGAAAATTTAGATCCTTTATGGAAATCGGATATTTATGAAAACATTTGATCTTTTGAAAATTCATTCTAGCTTTTACCCTAGATAAGTTTTTTGGAATAACCCTTCACCGGTGTTTACAAAATGTTTTTGTGGGTTTTGTGGGTTTCAGAATTGAAAATTTTAGCTCAAAACTTATGGTTTTGTCTCACCCACTTGCTAATCCTTGTATTAGGAAAGCAACACGTCCAGTTTACTTGTTCTGAACCTTTTGGTAAACTACCGTCCGGTTGTAAAGGAAAGCGATGAACAATCAACTGTTAAGGTAATGTCTAATGACATGCAAATGTTCATGGTCCACAACGTGTCGGATGCAATTACTATCCTTTGTAGGAGCAATAGTAAAGATCACCCTATAGTTTTTTGGTCTAGCACAAGGTCCTGTCTTCGACCATGCTATGCAACCACCGTTCTTACGGTTGACACCCGATTTGGTTCAGGAGACCTAATGAATTCCAGGTGAATTCTCAGGATTTTACGTTCAATGGTAATGAACGCATTGAAAATAGGTTTTCAGAAAACAAATCGATTTTAATTTGATCAAAATATTTTCTCGTTCAAGCTAGAGTTTAGATTTCATCGAATTCTATGAGTTTGTAATTCTCAATCTTTAAGGTCAATCTCAAGGATTGAGTAATATCAGTCTTAAAAGCTGATTTTTAATCTTTACGGAGATTATCCTTTCTGGGGTCTGATTCATTAGTCTTATCTAGCTAATTTGCACGGCGCCCTCCCCATTTTACGAAACAAATCCTCTCATGGTTAGGATAAGTCAAACCACTTGGCGACCCTGTTTGATGTTGAGGTCCGTGGATTTCCTGCTGATTTTAGAGATGACTTTTCTAGATTTTTCGTCAACCTACAGCTGGTCTGGACAAGAACTTCCTGACCTAAATCAAGAAGCGCGTGTCTTTTTCAAAAGACTTTACTTCCTTTTAATGATGGAATTGATTCATCGTGTAGATCCATCTATTCTTTCAGATAAACCGGGTAAAGCGATTAATTTAGTCCAAAACAAAAGCACGTGCAATAACTTTACAGAAACATGTGATAGATAGTTTTTAATTGAATAACTTGGTACATTCTCCCCACACTTAGCTTTTATTTTATCTTTCTTTGCCTTTTTATTCTCTTCTATTCCATTTTAAATGAATTTAAACGTTTTGGGTTGTTTCTCAATTTATGTCCTTTCCAAAGTAAAAATAATTTTGGTATTATCACCTAGTTTTATCGTTCATAAATATGTATAAACATGATTTTGAGTTCATTTAGTTGAAATTTTTTTAAATTTTCACAAAATTTGGCAATTAAACCAAGTGTAAACCTGAGAGAATTTATAACCCTTCCCCACACTTGAGATCATGCAATGCCCTCATTTGCATGAAATCAGACTCTAATTATAAATTCATGAGGGTGATTAGTGTATAAAAGTAGTTAAAGATACCCAGTTTGTAATTACAAAGCTCGTCGAATGATAGATGGTGCACCTCATCGTTCATTCCTTCTTGTTTTATCCCCCATGTTTTTCTTCAAAAACGATTGCTTTTCTGAACTGTTTGCTAATCTTTGAAAATGCATCTTTTACCCTTACTCAGCATGCATTTTTATTAACAAGTTATGCACTAACCCGAACCCCTATTTTAACGTTAAGTGGGGTTAGACTTCCCCACACTTAGCTGACGACATGTGAAGTCGGTAGAATAAGTTCCACGAATTAGAATAGTGAGCCAGTTATTTACATCTCTGGTGGTGTATAATATATCAATGGGTTTAAAGTTTAGAACCACCCGATCATCACTACTTAATTCTTTTTTAAGTGTAGCTTTTAGTAAATGGATATGTCTCTTTTCTGGTTCTTGGTCAAATGGATCGATATACACCGATATACATATTTCTATAGGGTGGAAAATTCCTAACATTTTCTTCCGTTTATTCTCTGGATCAAAGTTTTCAACTCTATTACCCAATTGGGTGAAATCCGAGGTGTCATTATCTATTACAGCTCGTAGTTCATCTTCGGTAGATGACTCGTCTATTGAGAATATTGGGTTGGAAGGTTGTGGAATGGTGAATTTCGGGTTTTCATTAACGGTACTTATCGGTCCCACCACTTTAGTCTCTGGGGTAAAATTTTCAACGTTATTGTTTTCCCAAGAGTACCAATTTGTCACCCTTACTTCTTCTTCATCCATTGATGGATCGATGATTTCATCGGTAGAGGCTAATGTGTCGATATGTTGTGAAATTGGTAAAGCTGAATAAAAATTATCATCGGGATAGTTGGTGATTTCGGAGCTCTCGAATTCATCAAAATTCGATGATATGAGATTTTCTTGCACAATATTCCTCAGATCAACAGGTGTGTAATCTGATAGAGTTTCAGCTTGCCTATTTACAAACTCTCTCATTTGTTCATTTTGAGCATCAAGTTCTTCGAATTTGATTTTCATATAATCTAAAGAATTTTCAGACACATAATTTTCCTCGTTTTCTGGTTGTTGAGTTTGGATATATTCTTGAGAATAATCCCAATTAGAATTGTATTCCTCATAATCATTCCATTCAGGTTCCATGGGTGCATAATTTTCCATAGGAACGTAATAATAACATTAATCTCCACAGATTTCACAACCAGTTATTGTTTCGTCATTCGTGATCCAAGATTGACCGAACGAATTGTCATCAACACCCGTTTGAGAGTATTGATTAAATTGATTTCGGATGTCATAAAGAGTTTCCAAAATATTCTCGAGATTTTCCATAATGCGCTTATTACCAAATTTTAGCTACAATGTGGTGCATTTACTAATTATCCTATTAGTTATAAAACTAAAAATTATATAAGTTATCAAATTAATAGACTTTTCTGATTTTGCCCACGTTTCGAATAGCCAAAAGATGTAGCAGGGAGCCAGAACCCTTTAAATCGGAAGCTCACAACTCAGCCACTAATAAATCCAACGATTACTACGAACCAGAAAATTTTGGATGTCTATCAATTTAACCACTTAAAATAATTTTTCGTTGAGATTTAAAGAAATTTTATAGAAGAAATAGAAAATATATGTCCTAAAAACTAGCGTGTCGAGAAATAATAAAGAAAAAGATTAAGCGTCGAAAAACGTCGAAAAATAAAAATAAGAAAGTAACGCGTCGTAACTTAAAAGGTACTAAAATTTATAAACAGCGTCGCAAAATTCTAAAGCACATAAATCTTAATCTAAAGAAAAGGCACTTAAGGGATTTTAAGGCAAAGTCTAAAAATCTAGAAATATAAAATAAGCTACGGCAAAATACTAGTCTTAAAACTAATTACGAACGATAAAAATACAAATATTACGAATAAATGATAAAAATACAAATTTTAATTAAAATGATAAGAATACAAATTTTATAAAAGTATTATTTTTATATTATATATTTTATAAAAGTATTAATTTTTTTTATAATTATAAAACTAATTAAAACTTAAATTACAAATTAAATTTAAACTAAAACTAAATATTAAAATAAATAACCCTAAATAATAATAATAATAATAAATAATAATACCCCGTAATAAATGCTGAATAAGGGTTTCTGGCGTGTCAGATCAGGCCATGCGACCGCATGGGCCTGGGTTTCAGGTTTTTTTTTTAATTTTATATTGTTTTTCTAAAAATTATATATAAATATATTTACATAAATATATATTAAAAATATAGCGTTTCGCCGAGTCCTCGGCAGCGGCACCAAAAACTTGATGATGTGAGCGAAGGGGTATGAAATACTATTATTTTTAATATGAAATACGTTACAAATTGATACAAGTTTTAATTAGTTTATTTACAGATGGATATACCTAAACCTTGCTACAACACTATAGGCAGTGTACCTAATCGTAGAGTAGTATAGTTTTTAGTAAGTCCGGTTCGTTCCACAGAGAGCTGGCTTATTTTACACTATATTTTAAACAACTATATTTGTACAAAATATATATAATTATATATAATAATTTATAAAAGGGGGGTTTACCGTTTAATGACCGGTTTGTCGATTTTATATCTTAAGTCACAATTAAAACCTAATGCAAAATATAAATAACGATAATTAAAGGTACGATGAAATATAAAATAAAATAATTATGCCTATTTAAACTCTCATAACCATGATGTTTGACGTTTTGAATATAATTTATTACCCAGGGTTAATTGTCCTTTCTTCTGGATTTATTTGAAACCTATCTGGTTTTTGGCCATAATAGTTCATCGGTCATAATTATAAAATGCTTGGCAAATTTAATCTTATACCCGAAGTCAAATATTCCAACTAATTGGGGATTCAAACTGTAACAAGGTCTTAAAACCTTGTTTAACGATTACACCAGGTTATCGACTGCGTGTAATCCAAGGTTTTAATACTTTGTTAACAATTACACCAATTACCCTTGTATGTAATCCACCCTGTTTCAATGAGTCTATTGACTATTAAACCATCCCCGTGTCCGGTCAAATGAATAATTATTGGTATTTATAGATATCCCGCCTACCGTACCCAGTCAAGCGTATGTGGTTAAATATAAATACGTCAAATTATAAGTCTTTATATTAATTTAACTAGGTACCATTTAGTTAATATAAATCCCATTAATAGCCCATAGCCCAATTTCCATAAGTGTCGGTCTTTTGTCCAAACCCCAATTATGGTACAAATCCCAATTACCCAATCTTAGTATTTAGCCAAACATCACGATTACTTCGGTTCAAATAAGCATAATAACAACTTAGTTACAAGACATAAATTTAAAGAGGAGAACATAACTTACATTGATTATTTATCGCGTAGCTTTACACGGACATAATTTTGACTTTAGAACCCGTAAAGTAACCGTTACATAACCCAAACTAACTAATATAAAACTACCCTATACTATATATATATATATATATATATATATATATATATATATATATATATATATATATATATATATATTACAGAGTGAGAGATTGAAAGAGTATCTAATTCATTCAAAAAAACTGCCTTTTTATAGCAATGTGGCCAGCTACAGGCCTCCATGCGATTACATGGAAATTGGTCATGCTGGCCATGCGATCGCATGGCCCAGGAATCCAGCTCATATCATTTTGTTTTCTAGCTTGTCGACGTTATTTTTAAATATATATAATATATAAATAATTTATATAATTATTTAAATATTATATTATATTCTTGTGCATAGTTGACTCATAATTTTCGCTCCGTTGCGTCGCGCGTTGATAGTTGGCTCAGGCCCCGGTTCTGGATTTTCGAACGTCCTTTCGTACTATTTAATATCTTGTACTTTGCATTTCGCAATTTGTAATTTGCACAAAAAATTATTTTCCTTAACTCCCAAAATCCGCGCAAGTCTTTAACTCACTTTTAGTGGCACTTTTGAGTGCACTATGGCTTTAGTGGCACTTTTCAGGCTTTAGTGGCACTTTTTCTTCAATTTCTTTAATCTTCGTGCTTCGACTTCGCATTTATTTGTTTAAACTATTACAAATAAAAATAAGAAAATTACAATTAAAAACTCTACATATTGGAATGATATTGCTACTAAATATATGTTTGTTTGGAGCAATATCAGCCGTCTTCTACTATTCATTTACGGACTAAATTTCGTATTCCGTTGTTAATCAGTGGCGGATAAAAAGTATTCAGAAAAATTCCATAATTTTAAATTAAATTTATCTAGTTATTCTAGTCATTAAATGTTTAAAATTTTTAAATAAAAATTAAATTAATTATTAGCCTCCAATCCCAAGTAAAATATTCGGAGTGTTAAAACTTAACAAATATATTCTAAAGATATTTTTAACAAACTATAATCTATATAACTTATTTTTGGATCACCATTTATTTTAAAATTACATAAGTTTGAATTTAAGTTGCTTAATATCAAATGAAACATTAAACGAGTATTACAATCATTAAATATTTATTTTTAATATACTTTATTTATATACAGAGATATATTTTAAATAATAATTATTATAATATCCTATTTTTATTTTTATTAATTTTTAATAACAACAACATATAATACTTCAAATTATATTTCGAATTATTAGTTATATATACATACACATATATATATTTACAATTAATTGTTCGTGAATCGTCGAGAGCAGTCGAAGGTCAATTGGATATATGAAATAGTTCAAAACTTTTGAGACTCCACATTACAGACTTTTTTTATCGTGTTGAAAACATATAAAGATTAAGTTTAAATTTGGTCGGAAATTTCCGGGTCGTCACAGTACCTACCCGTTAAAGAAATTTCGTCCCGAAATTTGATCGAGATCGTCATGGCTAACCATAAAAATGTTTTCATGACTCATATGAGCTGATAAATAGATTTTTATTACCATTGAGTAATAAGGATAAAATAATTCGATTATTCGAAGAGTACGAGTGAAGCTATTGAAATGTCCCGTTCTTATTGATTAAAAACGTTCCATATTAATTGATTTCGTTGCTAGGTTTTGACCTCTATATGAGACGTTTTTCAAAGACTGCATTCATTTTTAAAACAAACCATAACCTTTATTTCATAAATAAAGGTTTAAAAAGCTTTACATAGATTATCAAATAATGATAATCTAAAATATCATGTTTACACACGACCATTACATAATGGTTTACAATACAAATATGTTACATCGAAATCAGTTTCTTAAATGCAGTTTTTACACAATATCATACAAACATGGACTCCAAATCTTGTCCTTATTTTAGTATGCAACAGCGGAAGCTCTTAGTATTCACCTGAGAATAAACATGCTTTAAACGTCAACAAAAATGTTGGTGAGTTATAGGTTTAACCTATATATATCAAATCGTAACAATAGACCACAAGATTTCATATTTCAATACACATCCCATACATAGAGATAAAAATCATTCATATGGTGAACACCTGGTAACTGACATTAACAAGATGCATATATAAGAATATCCCCATCATTCCGGGACACCCTTCGGATATGATATAAATTTCGAAGTACTAAAGCATCCGGTACTTTAGATGGGGTTTGTTAGGCCCAATAGATATATCTTTAGGATTCACGTCAATTAGGGTGTCTGTTCCCTAATTCTTAGATTACCAGACTTAATAAAAAGGGGCATATTCGATTTCGATAATTCAACCATAGAATGTAGTTTCACGTACTTGTGTCTATTTTGTAAATCATTTATAAAACCTGCATGTATTCTCATCTCAAAAATATTAGATTTTAAAAGTGGGACTATAACTCACTTTCACAGATTTTTACTTCGTCGGGAAGTAAGACTTGGCCACTGGTTGTTTCACGAACCTATAACAATATATACATATATATCCAAGTATGTTCAAAATATATTTACAACACTTTTAATATATTTTGATGTTTTAAGTTTATTAAGTCAGCTGTCCTCGTTAGTAACGTACAACTAGTTGTCCACAGTTAGATGTACAGAAATAAATCGATAAATATTATCTTAAATCAATCCACGACCCAGTGTATACGTATCTCAGTATTGATCACAACTCAAACTATATATATTTTAGAATCAACCTCAACCCTGTATAGCTAACTCCAACATTCACATATAGAGTGTCTATGGTTGTTCCGAAATATATATAGATGTGTCGACATGATAGGTCGAAACATTGTATACGTGTCTATGGTATCTCAAGATTACCTAATATACAATACAAGTTGATTAAGTTATGGTTGGAATAGATTTGTTACCAATTTTCACGTAGCTAAAATGAGAAAAATTATCCAATCTTGTTTTACCCATAACTTCTTCATTTTAAATCTGTTTTGAGTGAATCAAATTGCTATGGTTTCATATTGAACTCTATTTTATGAATCTAAACAGAAAAAGTATAGGTTTATAGTCGGAAAAAATAAGTTACAAGTCGTTTTTGTAAGAAAATTTAAGTTACAAGTATGGGTATCATTATATTGGAAACATTCAATAGAAAATTTAGTACCGAAAAGCAGATTATGCGAAACTATGAAGAAAGCCGTGGACAAATCACAAAGAATAAGTTTGACTTCAAAGAATCCAAATGATTCTCTTTCTGATGAAATTTTTAGCGAATACCTTGCTTCCGAATCTAAACCCTTACGGATAAATCTTCTTCATCATCCATCGATATTAGAAATTCCAAGATATCATCGTATCTTTTATTATAAATATCCTTCATATTTCTGAAGATATTTTCATAACTAATCAAATCTAAAATCATTAATCTCTTCGTGCTATCAGTGTTACATCATATAGAAACTGTTAGTTTTCTATATTCTGTAAACTTTCGAGTTTAAAATACGAATGTTTTGAAGTAGTGTTGGGAACTGATGCATGAGTTAGTATAATATAATGACACTTGATCAACGTGATTATATTACAGTAAGTCATGCTGAGTTTCTAATGGAACGTGATGATTCACAGATCTTAACGTCATCATGTGCCATTTTACATAACTCTTTCGTTCTACTTAACTTCGGAACATATCAAGAAAATGTATTCTTGATGATTCTATCTTCTGTAATTTTGATAAATTTGAAAATCAAATCGTGCTATCACGTTCCACCCTACTTAGAACATTATAATCATTCGAAACTCTATATCTACGAATTCTGGACCATTATTCGCTTGACTTGGAGTCGGGAAGAGAAAACAAGAGCATGGAGCTCCGGAAAATAAAAGGAAATAGAAAACTGATCATAAACACAGGAATTACAAACTGTGCATATCAATGTTTATCGCAACATAAAGACATGGGAGAATTAAAAACATTATAACCCAAGGGCGAAGTAGAAGAAAACAGATTCCTCCGGTGGTAGTTGGAAAAGGAGAATAATTGTTGCGATAGTAAGGATAAGGACAAGGATTAAAACTGGATGAAGCATATTTACTGATGAATTGAAAGTATGAATTAAAATATAGAAATTGGAAGTGGTGAGAAGTAATAGAACGGAAGAAGTTCATTTATAGTGAAAATACCAGACAGAGAAATCGAGACAGATGATCACATTTAATTATAGAGATCTTATTTTCCATAAATCCCGAAGAATCAGATCTTATAGATTTTCAAGAATTTCTTTAAATACCTTAAATTCCGGAATTCAACCATGACTAATGAAGAGTTATGATAAAACTTGTCTATCTCATTTCACTATTAAGTGATAGCTTCACTCGTACTCTTCGAGTAATCGAATTAGATTATCTATATTACTCAATAATGATAAAACTCTATTTATCAACTCATATTCGTCATGAAAACATTTTTATTGTTAGCCATGACGACCTTGCTCAAATTTCGGGACGAAATTTCTTTAACGGGTAGGTACTGTGATGACCCGGAAATTTTCAACCAAATTTAAACTTAATCTTTATATAGTTTCAACACGATAAGCAAAGTCTGTAATGTTAAGTCTCGAAAGTTGTGAACTATTTACATGGATCCATTTAACCCTTGTGTATTCTCGATGATTCACGAACCTTTAATGTATAGATAAAAGTAAGTAGTAGAAATAATAAAATGTAATTGAATCCTTAGAAGTTAATATATAAAATAACATACAGAATATTAAGGTAGCTATTAAAATGAAGATATATATAGATATGAACTATATACATAATTAATGGTTATATATATAATGTATTTATATTAAAATGTATAAATAATAAATATTCAACTTATGTTACCCTATAATTATTAAGTATAATATAATAAATGATATATAATATTAATATATTAAATATAATTACAAGTTAAGAATATAGTTGATATTGTAAAATTTACATTTCTTTCATTATTATTATTATTATTAATATTAATATCAAAATTAGTAATATTAATAATATTATTATTATTATGATTACAATTATAATTTTAATGTTATGATTTTCAAAATAGAGATTTTAAATATAAATACTATTATAAGAATGATAAAAATTATAATTTAATTGTAACTTAAATATTATTAGCTATCAATATTATTAATTATTATTAAACTTAGTAAAACTAGCATTTTTGTTATTAATAATATCATTATATTAATAGTATTATTATTTTAGATTTATTATTATTAATATCTTATCAATAATTTTATTGTTATTATTAAAATAAATTGTTATTAACTATTATTATTACTAATTCATTTATTAGTTATTAATATTATAAATTTATAAAATCACGAAAGAATCAGGATCAGTTACATGTCTACATCTTTCTGTAGTTAATTTTTCCTTGTTTCTTTATTAGTACCAATCAATAATAGTAATCTTATACAGATAATTGATTTGATTAGACATCATTTTCATACTTTTGTATATATATTTTTTGTTTGTTTTCCCTGAGTTATGTCGACACATCATATAGGAATCCTATATTCTCTTTTAACAAAAATCTGTTAATGTCATTTTCTAGTTTTAACTTCTTTTCCCTAATTGATTCGTTCTGTCTATTTCCTGGCTATAAGACAATTAATACAAACACATTTAGACATAAACCACTCCATTGTTTTACCCTCACTATCTATAGCATTAAAGAAATAATGGAAACATGCTACATATAAAATTTAATCAAACATGTCTGACGTTTATGGCTGGAAACATGGATCATGGGAACTCAACAACTCCACTAGGTACCTCGATTTCTAACAACATAAACCGAAACCCATTTCATTTCATCACCAAACTACAACGTCAACCTGCTGCTATATTATTTTTTTTCTTTTCTTCTTCGATTACCATAACTACCTGAACCGAAGACCACATGGAAAAGCCATCACCATATTTTCTCAAATAAAACCCGGCAGCCTTCCTTCTTGTGATTGGAGTCACGAACCCATAAACCACAATATATTAACCACACAACATCACCATTTCTTTTCGTTTCTTCAAGAGATGTAGACAACCATCAAACCCAAACTACCACCATGAACAACCTTTTGTTCAAACTTCCACCATAACAACCCACCATGTCATCATCATGAATACACGATGGTATAACTCATCTTTTTCTTTTCCTTGTTGAGTTACAAAACAACCACGATCACATCCCACCTTTATCACCTAAACAACTCAAATTGTCACCCTTGTTTCTGTTCCAATCTAAGGTGTACGATGATGAAGTGAGGTATGACGTTAAAGAAGATGCTTATGACCCTGCTCAAGTATTTATTCTTTATTTAAAGCATTATTAAAATGTGTCGGTAACATGACTATAATGATTTTGATAATGGAAATATGATGATGGGAGTGATTGTAAAAGACTGTTGAAATTCGCTACTTCTCTTATTTTTTTTATTACAAATCGTATACCCTACCCACTATATTCTGTCTACTTGATTAAATCCTTGCAAAAGTTGGACACTATACCGAATGGAGTGAACAAATTAGTTGGTTATTGACTCATTAAATAAATTTTGCAATTAATAAAAGCAAGTGGGAAGGTAATGGCCGTAAATCAAGTCACAAGATGTTCCCCTAACTTTTGTGTATTATTTTATGGGTCAAGAATTATAAGTGGCGACGTCAAATGATAATAATACGAGTAAAGAGGCTGTAACATTAAGATGGTAACAAATAGGTTATGATGATGATAGTTAAGATTATGATAGATGATTATGCCTTAGGATGATAATTATAATGATGGTTATGGTGATAACGAGATTAAGATGATATTAGATAACAATAGATGATACATAATGATGATGATGATGGTGCTTTAATGATAACAGTCGAAGATAGAATGATGATGATGGTGTTAAGTTAAATCGAACGATTAAATAATGATGATGATTTAATAACAAACACTTTATGCTTAGTGGGAATGATGGAGATTACGATGATGCAATAGAGATGGTAATGCAGTCGTCGTTGAAGTTCCTGGTCGAACAACAGCACCCACAAATCCATCGTTAAATCTATGTAAAACATGTATTGGACTTGGTGGACTTGTTAGACTTTTAGAATTAGGCTTGTGAAACATATTGGGCCAAGTGAAGGATGTTGGATCAGGTCACAGTTGGACCGAGGTTTAATTAAATGTTGGGCCGCGTTTCTGCTTATAGTATTGGGCTGTGACCCAACTCAGTTTTGTTGTTGGGCTACATGTTTCATTTTTGGGCCGTAAACTATTGGGGTAAAATGATTTAGGACACTTGATATTTCAGAAAGTATTGAGTGAAGAAATGGTTATGGAAGTGGTCTTTAAGCGAGAGGTCGTGTGTTCGAACCCGGGCGATGGCATTTATTTTTAAAGCTTGTCTTCAAAGGTTGTATTTTAAAATTATTATTATTATTATTATTATTATTATTATTATTATTATTATTATTATTATTATTATTATTATTATTATTATTATTATTATTATTATTATTATTATTATTATTATTACTATTGTTATTATTATTATTATTATCATTTTCAAGATTTTTATATATTATTATCATCATTTTTACTAACACTACTATTATTTATTATTATTATTAGTATCCTTATTTTTATAAAAATATTACAACTTTCTATTATAAATATTATTTTACCAAATAAAGTAGTAGTTATATAAAAATATATCTAAATATAATCCTATATATATAAAGATATTAATCTTAATACATTACATAATATAAATAAACATAGTCGATTAAATGTGATATATGTTAATATATATACATGATATAGGTTCGTGAATCCGAGACCGACCTTACACTTGTTCAATGTCGTCATATGTATTTTTACTACAAAATACATTACGGTGAGTTTCATTTGCTCCCTTTTTTACTCATTACATTTTTGGGCTGAGAATACATGCGCTGCTTTATAACTGTTTTATGAAATGGATACAAATACTAAAACTGATTTATATGCGTGAGTTTCATTTGCTCTCTTTTTTACTCATTACATTTTTGGGCTGAGAATACATGCGCTGCTTTATAACTATTTTATGAAATGGATACAAATACTAAAACTGATTTATATGCGTGAGTTTCATTTGCTCCCTTTTTTACTCATTACATTTTTGGGCTGAGAATACATGCGCTGCTTTATAACTGTTTTATGAAATGGATACAAATACTAAAACTGATTTATATGCGTGAGTTTCATTTGCTCCCTTTTTTACTCATTACATTTTTGGGTTGAGAATACATGCGCTGCTTTATAACTGTTTTATGAAATGGATACAAATACTAAAACTGATTTATATGCGTGAGTTTCATTTGCTCCCTTTTTTACTCATTACATTTTTGGGCTGAGAATACATGCGCTACTTTATAACTGTTTTATGAAATGGATACAAATACTAAAACTGATTTATATGCGTGAGTTTCATTTGCTCCCTTTTTTACTCATTACATTTTTGGGCTGAGAATACATGCACAATTTTTATAAATGTTTTACGAAATGGACATAAGTAATTGAAACTACATTATATGGTTGAATGATCGAAATCGAATATGCCCCTTTTTATTAAGTCTGGTAATCTAAGAATTAGGGAACAGACACCCTGATTGACGCGAACTCTAAAGATAGATCTATCGGGCCTAACAAACCCCATCCAAAGTACCGAATGCTTTAGTACTTCAAAATTTATATCATGTCCGAAGGAGGATCCCGGAATGATGGGGATATTCTTATATACATCTTTTTAATGTCAGTTACCAGGTGTTCAATCCATATAAATGATATTTTTGTCTCTATGTATGGGACGTATACTTATGAGAACTAGAAATCTTGTGGTCTATTAAAATAATGGAAATGATTATTTATGTTAAACTAATGAACTCACCAACCTTTTGGTTGACACTTGAAAGCATGTTTATTCTCAGGTATGAAAGAAACCTTCCGCTGTGCATTTGCTCATTTTAAAGACATTATTTGGAGTCGATCATCGCAATGGAACCAGATGATGGTGACTTCGTCCACATGGATTAGGACGGGTCCTTTCAGTTGGTATCAGAGCGGTGGTCTTAGCGAACCAGGTCTTGCATTAGTGAGTCTAACCGATAAGTCGTTAGGATACATCAGTAAGTCTGGACTTCGACCGTGTCTGCATGTCAAAAGTTTTGCTTATCATTTCTAGTTGAAAATCATCTGCTTATCATCCTTAGAAAATTACCTGCTTATTATTCTTAGTCTAGACACATCTTACTGCAATGATTGCATGAATAGTGTATAGATAAAAATTCATATCTTAGCGTATCTGCTACTTCATATTTTAGCGTATCTGTTACTGTAACTTTGCCTGACAACTTCCGTAGATTTCTCCGTAACTTATGGGATTTTAGTATTATGTATGCATATGTAAATCATGTACTGCAGGGTACTAATATACATCCTATAATCTATTTCTTATCGAAAATCCTTCATCTGATCGTATGAGATGAATCCCTCCACCAGTACGAGTCCCTCAGATTTCGATAGCTATTTCGATAGTTATTCCGACAACTATTTCGACATGGATATTCACCTAAACTCCGAAGCGGTGTCACCAGAATGAATCAACCAATCATCCATCCCCAATTCATCTGATGGGTTCGTAGTCGACTTAATCAATGTAGACGCGAAGAAGGTGATCCTTTCACCAACCGAATTTATCTCTTGACGATGAACCCGAAGCACTTATCAGCGAACCAGTCCGAAACACCATATTTACCCTTAATTCCAGGATATCTCGCAATGATTATATTGTATCCCAAAATCCCCAACCTTATTCATCCACTTGTTTCAACTGACAATCATTCCGGTGTAATAGAAGAAGTCAACGAGCTTCGTGCTTGGATAATCAATCTAGAAAATATGGTGCAAAACGTACCAGCTTCCGCAACATCACCGGCACCAACAGTACCATCAGTAACAACACCAGTACTATCAACAATCCATGCCTCAACATCTCATCCTGTACCTCGAGTATAATTATCGTTTCACGAATCGTTCTACATCATTTATCTTCGTTCGGCATGGCGACTATATAATCTCTAATGTTTTAGAGATTAGTTATTCTTATTCTAACGGTAAATCAAATGAGTCTAATATTATATTAACTCATTAAATCTGTATTACATTTGAAGAAAATATATGTGTATATATGTTTTCGTAAAGATTGTGAATAAAAATTCTTTCATACAAACTGTTAATGATGAAAATATTTTAACGGGTAGGTAATACCCGAGGAATATTTAAGATTTCACATTAATAGGTTACATTGTACATTTTTCAAATCTGACTCAATAGTCATTTCCTATCCTACTTACATCCACAAATATATGAATCCGTTTACCACAGAATAACCATTTCCATTCAAATTTTATACTTGGATTTTGACCTATCAGAATCCAACAAGTGGCATAATGAAGAAAACATTTGACGAAATAAAATTTGTTAGAAACAAACAAATTAACTATGAGAAATTTTGTTAAGAATCCACGCTAACAAAAACCTAGCTAACTGTTCCTAGCTAACTGTGGACTAATCAACTGAGGACTACCAACAGTGGACAATTAAAATGAATTAAAATATTGATTATAACATATGAAACTAAGACAATTCTTCAAGTTTGCCACTTGATTTCATCTTAAACCTCATTTGTATCTTGACGATTACAATCTGCGTTCAAACCTTTCATGATTCTTGAAAACACCTCAATCAAGAGGATGAATCAACCGCACTTCATCTACAGGAGAAAAGATTGATGCATTTAGTTATGCATCTGAAAAACTCTCGGAAACTGAGTAAACGTTTAACACATAGTTGTGCTAATTCCTTTAGTGTTATTATTACCCAAAATAACTTGGTAATTTCTTTCAAAGTAGCAAATTTTGTCACAGCTCCAGCAAATCAACTTCGACTTTTCGTTCGAAACAACCTTATTATCACCTTGATTTATATGTATGCTCTTTTATTGTTACCAGGGAACCTTTCATATTCCACCATATTACCATCAGCGTTTAATCATCTAAAAACACAATTTTCCTGAAACCACCTCGGATTAATAACCGATGATTCAGATATCACAGCATTAAATGCAGAGGAAAAAAAAAATGGTAGATGGCCTAAACAACCAAAAGTTTGATGATAAAGAAAGGAGTGTTAGGAACGCTCGATAGAAAATTGGGTATTGAAAAACAGATTAAGCTACCCATGAAGGAGACCAAGGACAAATACAAGAACCAAACCCTATATTCAAAGGATTCAGGTAATTCTGGATCCGTTGAAATCTTTAGAGAATATCTTGCTCCGAAGTCATGTTAAAATTTTACGGAAAATTTTTCTCTATCAACCATCTAACTTAGAAATTCCAAAATATCATCATCAATATCTTCGATATTTCTGAGGATATTTTCATAAATATTCTCGTCCGAAAGTATATACCTCTTCGTGCTTCCTGGGTATCATTATATTGGAAACATTCAATAGAAAATTTAGTACCAAAAAGCAGATTATGCGAAACTATGAAGAAAGCCGTGGACAAATCACAAAGAATAAGTTTGACTTCAAAGAATCCAAATGATTCTGTTTCTGATGAAATTTTTAGCGAATACCTTGCTTCCGAATCTAAACCCTTACGGATAAATCTTCTTCATCATCCATCGATATTAGAAATTCCAAGATATCATCGTATCTTTCATTATAAATATCCTTCATATTTCTGAAGATATTTTCATAACTAATCAAATCTGAAATCATTAATCTCTTCGTGCTATCAGTGTTACATCATATAGAAACTGTTAGTTTTCTATATTCTGTAAACTTTCGAGTTTAAAATACGAATGTTTTGAAGTAGTGTTGGGAACTGATGCATGAGTTAGTATAATATAATGATACTTGATCAACGTGATTATATTACAGTAAGTCATGCTGAGTTTCTAATGGAACGTGATGATTCACAGATCTTAACGTCATCATGTGCCATTTTACATAACTCTTTCATTCTACTTAACTTCGGAACATATCAAGAAAATGTATTCTTGATGATTCTATCTTCTGTAATTTTGATAAATTTGAAAATCAAATCGTGCTATCACGTTCCACCCTACTTAGAACATTATAATCATTCGAAACTCTATATCTACGAATTCTGGACCATTATTCGCTTGACTTGGAGTCGGGAAGAGAAAACAAGAGCATGGAGCTCCGGAAAATAAAAGGAAATAGAAAACTGATCATAAACACAGGAATTACAAACTGTGCATATCAATGTTTATCGCAACATAAAGACATGGGAGAATTAAAAACATTATAACCCAAGGGCGAAGTAGAAGAAAACAGATTCCTCCGGTGGTAGTTGGAAAAGGAGAATAATTGTTGCGATAGTAAGGATAAGGACAAGGATTAAAACTGGATGAAGCATATTTACTGATGAATTGAAAGTATGAATTAAAATATAGAAATTGGAAGTGGTGAGAAGTAATAGAACGGAAGAAGTTCATTTATAGTGAAAATACCAGACAGAGAAATCGAGACAGATGATCACATTTAATTATAGAGATCTTATTTTCCATAAATCCCGAAGAATCAGATCTTATAGATTTTCAAGAATTTCTTTAAATACCTTAAATTCCAGAATTCAACCATGACTAATGAAGAGTTATGATAAAACTTGTCTATCTCATTTCACTATTAAGTGATAGCTTCACTCGTACTCTTCGAGTAATCGAATTAGATTATCTATATTACTCAATAATGATAAAACTCTATTTATCAACTCATATTCGTCATGAAAACATTTTTATTGTTAGCCATGACGACCTCGCTCAAATTTCGGGACGAAATTTCTTTAACGGGTAGGTACTGTGATGACCCGGAAATTTTCAACCAAATTTAAACTTAATCTTTATATAGTTTCAACACGATAAGTAAAGTCTGTAATGTTAAGTCTCGAAAGTTGTGAACTATTTACATGGATCCATTTAACCCTTGTGTATTCTCGATGATTCACGAACCTTTAATGTATAGATAAAAGTAAGTAGTAGAAATAATAAAATGTAATTGAATCCTTAGAAGTTAATATATAAAATAACATACAGAATATTAAGGTAGCTATTAAAATGAAGATATATATAGATATGAACTATATACATAATTAATGGTTATATATATAATGTATTTATATTAAAATGTATAAATAATAAATATTCAACTTATGTTACCCTATAATTATTAAGTATAATATAATAAATGATATATAATATTAATATATTAAATATAATTACAAGTTAAGAATATAGTTGATATTGTAAAATTTACATTTCTTTCATTATTATTATTATTATTAATATTAATATCAAAATTAGTAATATTAATAATATTATTATTATTATGATTACAATTATAATTTTAATGTTATGATTTTCAAAATAGAGATTTTAAATATAAATACTATTATAAGAATGATAAAAATTATAATTTAATTGTAACTTAAATATTATTAGCTATCAATATTATTAATTATTATTAAACTTAGTAAAACTAGCATTTTTGTTATTAATAATATCATTATATTAATAGTATTATTATTTTAGATTTATTATTATTAATATCTTATCAATAATTTTATTGTTATTATTAAAATAAATTGTTATTAACTATTATTATTACTAATTCATTTATTAGTTATTAATATTATAAATTTATAAAATCACGAAAGAATCAGGATCAGTTACATGTCTACATCTTTCTGTAGTTAATTTTTCCTTGTTTCTTTATTAGTACCAATCAATAATAGTAATCTTATACAGATAATTGATTTGATTAGACATCATTTTCATACTTTTGTATATATATTTTTTGTTTGTTTTCCCTGAGTTATGTCGACACATCATATAGGAATCCTATATTCTCTTTTAACAAAAATCTGTTAATGTCATTTTCTAGTTTTAACTTCTTTTCCCTAATTGATTCGTTCTGTCTATTTCCTGGCTATAAGACAATTAATACAAACACATTTAGACATAAACCACTCCATTGTTTTACCCTCACTATCCATAGCATTAAAGAAATAATGGAAACATGCTACATATAAAATTTAATCAAACATGTCTGACATTTATGGCTGGAAACATGGATCATGGGAACTCAACAACTCCACTAGGTACCTCGATTTCTAACAACATAAACCGAAACCCATTTCATTTCATCACCAAACTACAACGTCAACCTGCTGCTATATTATTTTTTTTCTTTTCTTCTTCGATTACCATAACTACCTGAACCGAAGACCACATGGAAAACCCATCACCAAATTTTCTCAAATAAAACCCAGCAGCCTTCCTTCTTGTGATTGGAGTCACGAACCCATAAACCACAATATATTAACCACACAACATCACCATTTCTTTTCGTTTCTTCAAGAGATGTAGACAACCATCAAACCCAAACTACCACCATGAACAACCTTTTGTTCAAACTTCCACCATAACAACCCACCATGTCATCATTATGAATACACGATGGTATAACTCATCTGTTTCTTTTCCTTGTTGAGTTACAAAACAACCACGATCACATCCCACCTTTATCACCTAAACAACTCAAATTGTCACCCTTGTTTCTGTTCCAATATAAGGTGTACGATGATGAAGTGAGGTATGACGTTAAAGAAGATGCTTATGACCCTGCTCAAGTATTTATTCTTTATTTAAAGCATTATTAAAATGTGTCGGTAACATGACTATAATGATTTTGATAATGGAAATATGATGATGGGAGTGATTGTAAAAGACTGTTGAAATTCGCTACTTCTCTTATTTTTTTTTATTACAAACCGTATACCCTACCCACTATATTCTGTCTACTTGATTAAATCCTTGCAAAAGTTGGACACTATACCGAATGGAGTGAACAAATTAGTTGGTTATTGACTCATTAAATAAATTTTGCAATTAATAAAAGCAAGTGGGAAGGTAATGGCCGTAAATCAAGTCACAAGATGTTCCCCTAACTTTTGTGTATTATTTTATGGGTCAAGAATTATAAGTGGCGACGTCAAATGATAATAATACGAGTAAAGAGGCTGTAACATCAAGATGGTAAAAAATAGGTTATGATGATAATAGTTAAGATTATGATAGATGATTATGCCTTAGGATGATAATTATAATGATGGTTATGGTGATAACGAGATTAAGATGATATTAGATAACAATAGATGATACATAATGATGATGATGATGATGGTGCTTTAATGATAACAGTCGAAGATAGAATGATGATGATGGTGTTAAGTTAAATCGAACGATTAAATAATGATGATGATTTAATAACAAACACTTTATGTTTAGTGGGAATGATGGAGATTATGATGATGCGATAGAGATGGTAATGCAGTCGTCGTTGAAGTTCCTGGTCGAACAACAGCACCCACAAACCCATCGTTAAATCTATGTAAAACATGTATTGGACTTGGTGGACTTGTTAGACTTTTAGAATTGGGCTTGTGAAACATATTGGGCCAAGTGAAGGATGTTGGATCAGGTCACAGTTGGACCGAGGTTTAATTAAATGTTGGGCCGCGTTTCTGCTTATAGTATTGGGCTGTGACCCAACTCAGTTTTGTTGTTGGGCTACATGTTTCATTTTTGGGCCGTAAACTATTGGGGTAAAATGATTTATGACACTTGATATTTCAGAAAGTATTGAGTGAAGAAATGGTTAGGGAAGTGGTCTTTAAGCGAGAGGTCGTGTGTTCGAACCCGGGCGATGGCATTTATTTTTAAAGCTTGTCTTCAAAGGTTGTATTTTAAAATTGTTATTATTATTATTATTATTATTATTATTATTATTATTATTATTATTATTATTATTATTATTATTATTATTATTACTACTACTATTGTTATTATTATTATTATCATTTTCAAGATTTTTATATATTATTATCATCATTTTTACTAACACTACTATTATTTATTATTATTATTATTAGTATCCTTATTTTTATAAAAATATTACAACTTTCTATTATAAATATTATTTTACCAAATAAAGTAGTAGTTATATAAAAATATATCTAAATATAATCCTATATATATAAAGATATTAATCTTAATACATTACATAATATTAATAAACATAGTCGATTAAATGTGATATATGTTAATATATATACATGATATAGGTTCGTGAATCCGAGACCGACCTTACACTTGTTCAATGTCGTCATATGTATTTTTACTACAAAATACATTACGGTGAGTTTCATTTGCTCCCTTTTTTACTTATTACATTTTTGGGCTGAGAATACATGCGCTGCTTTATAACTGTTTTATGAAATGGATACAAATACTAAAACTGATTTATATGCGTGAGTTTCATTTACTCCCTTTTTTACTCATTACATTTTTGGGCTGAGAATACATGCGCTGCTTTATAAATGTTGTATGAAATGGACACAAATACTAAAACTGATTTATATGCATGAGTTTCATTTGCTCCCTTTTTTACTCATTACATTTTTGGGCTGAGAATACATGCGCTGCTTTATAACTGTTTTATGAAATGGATACAAATACTAAAACTGATTTATATGCGTGAGTTTCATTTGCTCCCTTTTTTACTCATTACATTTTTGGGCTGAGAATACATGCGCTGCTTTATAACTATTTTATGAAATGGATACAAATACTAAAACTGATTTATATGCGTGAGTTTCATTTACTCCCTTTTTTACTCATTACATTTTTGGGCTGAGAATACATGCGCTGCTTTATAACTGTTTTATGAAATGGATACAAATACTAAAACTGATTTATATGCGTGAGTTTCATTTGCTCCCTTTTTTACTCATTACATTTTTGGGCTGAGAATACATGCGCAATTTTTATAAATGTTTTACGAAATGGACATAAGTAATTTAAACTACATTATATGGTTGAATGATCGAAATCGAATATGCCCCTTTTTATTAAGTCTGGTAATCTAAGAATTAGGGAACAGACACCCTAATTGACGCGAACTCTAAAGATAGATCTATCGGGCCTAACAAACCCCATCCAAAGTACCGGATGCTTTAGTACTTCGAAATTTATATCATGTCCGAAGGAGGATCCTGGAATGATGGGGATATTCTTATATGCATCTTGTTAATGTCGGTTACCAGGTGTTCAATCCATATGAATGATATTTTTGTCTCTATGTATGGGACGTATACTTATGAGAACTAGAAATCTTGTGGTCTATTAAAATAATGGAAATGATTATTTATGTTAAACTAATGAACTCACCAACCTTTTGGTTGACACTTGAAAGCATGTTTATTCTCAGGTATGAAAGAAACCTTCCGCTGTGCATTTGCTCATTTTAAAGACATTATTTGGAGTCGATCATCGCAATGGAACCAGATGATGGTGACTTCGTCCACATGGATTAGGACGGGTCCTTTCAGTTAACCCATTGTTTATTATAACAAATGAGATGTTAAATTGTTATATTATCATGATATTATGATATATAATATATCTTAGTTTGATATATATACAGTTAAATGTCGTTACAACGATAATCGTTACATATATGTCTCGTTTTGAAATCATTAAGTTAGTAGTCTTATTTTTACATATGTATTTCATTGTTAATACACTTAATAATATATTTACTTATCATTTAACATAATTAGCCAAGTGTATCAATAACTTAATATGATTCATATGTACCTAGTAAGACGTTGTTATAACGATAATCGTTATATATATTGTTTTTGAGTTTCTTAAATTAATAGTCTCATTTTTATGTATATAACTCATTGTTAAAATACCTAATGAGATACATACTTATAATAAAATCATGTTAACTATATATATAACCATATATATGTCATCGTATAGTTTTTACAAGTTTTAACATTCGTGAATCACCGGTCAACTTGGGTGCTCAATTGTCTATATGAAACCTATTTCAATTAATCAAGTCTTAACAAGTTTGATTGCTTAACATGTTGGAAACACTTAATCATGTAAATAACAATTTCATTTAATTTATATATAAACATGGAAAAGTTCGGGTCACTACAGTACCTACCCGTTAAATAAATTTCGTCCCGAAATTTTAAGCAGTTGGAGGTGTTGACGTATCTTCTGGAAATAAATGCGGGTATTTCTTCTTCATTTGATCTTCATGCTCCCAGGTGAACTCGGGTCCTCTATGAGCATTCCATCGAACCTTAACAATCAGTATCTTGTTTTGTTTAAGTCTCTTAACCTCACGATTCATTATTTCGACGGGTTCTTCAATGAATTGAAGTTTTTCATTGATTTGGATTTCGTCCAACGGAATAGTGAGATCTTCTTTAGCAAAACATTTCTTCAAATTTGAGATGTGGAAAGTGTTATGTACAGCCGCGAGTTGTTGAGGTAGCTCCAGTTGGTAAGCTACTGGTCCGACACGATCTATAATCTTGAATGGTCCAATGTACCTTGGATTTAGTTTCCCCCGTTTACCAAATCGAACAACGCCTTTCCAAAGTGAAACCTTAAGCATGACCATTTCTCCAATTTCGAACTCTATATCTTTTCTTTTACTGTCCGCGTAGCTCTTTTGTCGACTCTGGGCGGTTTTCAATCTTTGTTGAATTTGGATGATTTTCTCGGTAGTTTCTTGTATTATCTCCGGACCCGTAATCTGTCTATCCCCCACTTCACTCCAACAAATCGGAGACCTGCACTTTCTACCATAAAGTGCTTCAAATGGCGCCATCTCAATGCATGAATGGTAGCTGTTGTTGTAGGAAAATTCTACTAACGGTAGATGTCGATCCCAACTGTTTCCGAAATCAATAACACAAGCTCGTAGCATGTCTTCAAGCATTTGTATCGTCCTTTCGCTCTGCCCATCAGTTTGTGGATGATAGGCAGTACTCATGTCTAGACGAGTTCCCAATGCTTGCTGTAATGTCTGCCAGAATCTTGAAATAAATCTGTCATCCCTATCAGAGATAATAGAGATTGGTATTCCATGTCTGGAGACGAATTCCTTCAAATACAGTCGTGCTAACTTCTCCATCTTGTCATCTTCTCTTATTGGCAGGAAGTGTGCTGACTTGGTGAGACGATCAACTATTACCCAAATAGTATCATAACCACTTGCAGTCCTTGGCAATTTAGTAATGAAATCCATGGTAATGTTTTCCCATTTCCATTCCGGGATTTCAGGTTGTTGTAGTAGACCTGATGGTTTCTGATGTTTTGCTTTGACCTTAGAACACGTCAAACATTCTCCTACATATTTAGCAATATCGGCTTTCATACCTGGCCACCAAAAATGTTCCTTAAGATCCTTGTACATCTTCCCCGTTCTAGGATGTATTGAGTATCTGGTTTTATGAGCTTCTCTAAGTACCATTTCTCTCATATCTCCAAATTTTGGTACCCAATTTCTTTCAGCCCTATACCGGGTTCCGTCTTCCCGAATATTAAGATGCTTCTCCGATCCTTTGGGTATTTCATCTTTTAAATTTCCCTCTTTTAAAACTCCTTGTTGCGCCTCCTTTATTTGAGTAGTAAGGTTAGTGTGAATCATTATATTCATAGATTTTACTCGAATGGGTTCTCTGTCCTTTCTGCTCAAGGCATCGGCTACCACATTTGCCTTCCCCGGGTGGTAACGAATCTCAAAGTCATAATCATTCAACAATTCAATCCACCTACGCTGCCTCATATTCAGTTGTTTCTGATTAAATATGTGTTGAAGACTTTTATGGTCGGTATATATAATACTTTTGACCCCATATAAATAGTGCCTCCAAGTTTTTAATGCAAAAACAACTGCGCCTAATTCCAAATCATGCGTCGTATAATTTTGCTCGTGAATCTTCAATTGTCTAGACGCATAAGTAATCACCTTCGTCCGTTGCATTAATACACAACCGAGACCTTGCTTTGATGCGTCACAATAAATCACAAAATCATCATTCCCTTCAGGCAATGACGATATAGGTGCCGTAGTTAGCTTTTTCTTCAATAATTGAAACGCCTTCTCTTGTTCATCCTTCCATTCAAATTTCTTCCCTTTATGCGTTAATGTAGTCAAGGATTTTGCTATTTTGGAGAAATCTTGGATGAATCTTCTGTAGTAACCAGCCAATCCTAAAAATTGACGTATATGCTTCGGAGTTTTTGGGGTTTCCCAGTTTTCAACGGTTTTGATCTTTGCCGGGTCCACCTGGATACCTTCTTTGTTCACTATGTGACCGAGGAATTGAACTTCTTCCAACCAAAATGCACACTTTGAAAACTTAGCGTACAGTTTTTTTTTCTTCAATACTTCTAGCACTTTTCTCAAATGTTCTTCGTGCTCTTGATCATTCTTTGAGTAAATAAGTATGTCATCGATGAAAACAATGACATACTCGGTTTATAAGGTCCATGAACACAGCTGGTGCGTTAGTCAATCCAAACGGCATAACCATAAACTCGTAATGACCATAACGCGTCCTAAAAGCAGTTTTTGGAATATCATCCTCCTTTACTCGCATTTGATGATATCCAGAACGTAAATCGATCTTCGAATAAACCGACGAGCCTTGTAGTTGATCAAATAAGTCGTCAATTCTCGGCAGTGGATAACGGTTTTTGATGGTAAGTTTGTTCAACTCTCTGTAGTCAATACATAACCTAAATGTACCATCCTTCTTCTTGACAAACAAAATAGGAGCTCCCTATGGTGATGTGCTTGGTCGAATGAAACCACGTTCTAATAGTTCTTGCAGTTGGCTTTGCAGTTCTTTCATCTCGCTGGGTGCGAGTCTATAAGGAGCACGAGCTATTGGTGCAGCTCCTGGTACAAGATCTATTTGAAATTCAACAGATCGATGAGGAGGTAGTCCCGATAATTCTTTCGGAAATACATCGGGAAATTCTTTTGCGACGGGGACATCATTGATGCTCTTTTCTTCAGTTTGTACTTTCTCGACGTGTGCTAGAACAGCATAGCAACCTTTTCTTATTAGTTTTTGTGCCTTCAAATTACTAATAAGATGTAGCTTCATGTTGCCCTTTTCTCCGTACACCATTAAGGGTTCTCCTTCTTCTCGTACAATGCGAATTGCATTTTTATAACATACGATCTCTGCTTTCACCTTCTTCAGCCAGTCCATGCCAACTATTGCATCAAAACTCCCTAACTCTACTGGTATCAAATCAATCTTAAATATTTCGCTACCCAGTTTAATTTCTCGATTCCGGCATATATTATCTGCTGAAATTAATTTACCGTTTGCTAATTCGAGTAAAAATTTACTATCCAACGGCGTCAATGGAAAGCTTAATTTAACACAAAAATCTCTACTCATATAGCTTCTATCCGCACCCGAATCAAATAAAACGTAAGCAGATTTATTGTCAATAAGAAACGTACCCGTAACAAGCTCCGGGTCTTCCTGTGCCTCTGCTGCATTAATATTGAAAACTCTTCCGCGGCCTTGTCCATTCGTGTTCTCCTGGTTCGGGCAATTTCTAATAATGTGGTCCGGTTTTCCACATTTATAACAAACTACATTGGCATAACTTTCTCCGACACTACTTGCTCTGCCATTACTCGTTCCGACACCATTTGTTCCTTTCGTTCTGTTAACCCCTGGTTCGTAGACCTCACACTTCGCCGCGCTATGACCATTTCTTTCACACTTGTTGCAAAATTTGGTGCAGAACCCCGAGTGATACTTTTCACACCTTTGGCATAGCTGCTTCTGATTGTTGTTGTTGTTGCGGTTGTTATTGTTGTTGGGATGATTGTTGTAGTTGTTGTTGTTGTTGTTGTTGTTGTTGTTGTTGTTTTTGGGCCGTTTGTTGTAGTTGCGATTGATGTTGCGATTGTTGGGATAATTGTTGCGATTATTATTGTAATTGCTATTGTTGTTGTATTGGTGATTCTTATCACCGTTTTCCTCCCACTTTCTTTTGACTTGCTTCACATTGGCCTCTTCAGCCGTCTGTTCTTTAATTCTTTCCTCAATCTGGTTCACTAGTTTGTGAGCCATTCTACATGCCTGTTGTATGGAGGCGGGCTCGTGTGAACTTATATCTTCTTGGATTCTTTCCAGTAATCCTTTCACAAACGCGTCGATCTTCTCTTCCTCATCTTCGAACGCTCCCGGACACAATAGGCACAATTCTGTGAATCGTCTTTCGTACGTGGTAATATCAAATCCTTGGGTTCGTAATCCTCTAAGTTCTGTCTTGAGCTTATTGACCTCGGTTCTGGGACGGTACTTCTCGTTCATCAAGTGCTTGAATGCTGACCACGGTAGTGCGTACGCATCATCTTGTCCCACTTGCTCTAGATAGGTATTCCACCATGTTAACGCAGAACCTGTGAAGGTATGCGTAGCGTACTTCACTTCGTCCTATTCAGTATACTTACTTATGGAAAACACTGATTCGACCTTCTCGGTCCACTGTTTCAATCCGATCGGTCCTTCGGTTCCATCAAATTCCAAAGGTTTGCAGGCAGTGAATTCTTTGTAGGTGCATCCTACACGATTTCCTGTACTGCTAGATCCAAGGTTATTGTTGGTATGTAGCACAGCCTGTACTGCGGCTATGTTTGAAGCTAGAAAAGTATGGAATTCCTCTTCATTCATATTCACGGTGTGTCGAGTAGTCGGTGCCATTTCCTTCAAAATAGTCAAATGGAACAAGTTAATCATACAGAATATTAAGAGTAGTTAATAGTATTTCGTAGCATAATATGAACTCATTTATAAAAGCTTTTTCTTCATATTAGCATTTTATAAGTTTAAATTCGGGTAGTACCTACCCGTTAAGTTCATACTTACTAGCTAATATACAATTCAATTACTACAATTCTATATGAAAAACTGATTATAATAATATTTCGCGTTCAAACTTTTATACAATATTTTACAAACTTACAATACCGCTTATTTTACATAAAGCATGAAATATAGCACACAATAACTTTGATACAAGATAGTTGTGAAGATAATTCTAGCTAGTACACAAGTCGTTCAGCAAAGGCAATAAAGACACGTAATTCATACGTCCAGAAACAAGTCATGCATTCTGGTTTTACTAGGACTACTTCCCATCCTTGGTCATGCGGAACATAACCGTTATGGCCGTTGATAAGATAGCGTGTTGTAATGTCGTCAAAGGGACTAGGGTTACGTAATGACCAACAGTCTCATAATAACCTAAAAACCTCATTTCTTACCCCAATTACCGACTCCGTCACTTGTGGGAACGTTTTGTTTAATAGTTGTAGCCTGATGTTCTTTTTCTCACTTTGGTGCGAAGCGAACATTACTAACCCGTAAGCATAGCATGCTTCTTTATGTTGCATGTTAGCCGCTTTTTCTAAATCATGAAGTCCTATATTCGGATACATTGAGTCAAAATAATTTCTTAACCCGTTGCGTAAAATAGCATTTGGGTTCCCCGCAATATATGCGTCAAAGTAAACACATCGTAACTTATGGGTTTCCCAATGTGATATCCCCCATCTTTCAAACGAAAGTCTCTTATAAACCAAGACATTCTTGGAACGTTCTTCGAATGTCTTACAAACTGATTTCGCCGTAAATAGTTGTGCCGAAGAATTCTGACCGACTCTAGACAAGATTTCATCAATCATGTCTCCGGGTAGGTCTCTTAAAATATTGGGTTGTCTATCCATTTTGTGTTTTTATACTGTAAAATAGACAAGAGTTATATTCATAAAAAAAATACTTATTAATACAAGCAATTTTTACATATATCATAAAGCATAAGCACACTATATTACATATATTACACCACACGAATACAACTATCTTATTCCGACTCGCTCGTTTCTTCTTCTTCAGTTTTGATTCGTTTTGCCAAGTTTCTAGGGATATATGATGTTCCCCTAATACGAGCTGTCGTTTTCCACAACGGTTTAGAAAAACCTGGTGGTTTAGAGGTTCCCGGGTCATTGTTACAACTTAAGGGCTTCGGGGGTTGACGATACATATAAAGTTCATCGGGGTTGGAATTATATTTCTCTATTTTTATGCCCTTTCCCTAATTATTTTCTTTTGCCTTTTTAAATTCAGTTGGGGTAATTTCTATAACATCATCGGAATTCTCGTCGGAATCCGATTCATCGGAGAATTGGTAATCCTCCCAATATTTGGCTTCCTTGGCGGAAACACCATTGACCATAATTAACCTTGGTCGGTTGGTTGAGGATTTTCTTTTACTTAACCGTTTTATTATTTCCCCCACCGGTTCTATTTCCTCCTCCGGTTCCTCCTCTTCCGGTTCTGATTCTTCTTCCGGTTCTGATTCTTCTTCCGGTTCTTCTTCGGGAACTTGTGAATCAGTCCAATATATATTCGACTCTTCGTTATTATTAGGTGATTCAATGGGATATGTGCTAGAGGTAGACATCTATCACACAATATCAAACATGTTAAGAGATTAATATATCACATAATATATACATGTTAATAATATATAGTTTCCAACAAAAATGTTAAGCAATCATTTTTAAAGAAAACACGGTCGAAGTCCAGACTCACTAATGCATCCTAACAAACTCGATAAGACACACTAATGCAAATTTCTGGTTCTCTAAGACCAACGCTCGGATACCAACTGAAATGTCCCGTTCTTATTGATTAAAAACGTTCCATATTAATTGATTTCGTTGCGAGGTTTTGACCTCTATATGAGATGTTTTTCAAAGACTGCATTCATTTTTAAAACAAACCATAACCTTTATTTCATAAATAAAGGTTTAAAAATCTTTACGTAGATTATCAAATAATGATAATATAAAATATCATGTTTACACACGACCATTACATAATGGTTTACAATACAAATATGTTACATCGAAATCAGTTTCTTGAATGCAGTTTTTACATAATATCATACAAACATGGACTCCAAATCTTGTCCTTATTTTAGTATGCAACATCGGAAGCTCTTAGTATTCACCTGAGAATAAACATGCTTTAAACATCAACAAAAATGTTGGTGAGTTATAGGTTTAACCTATATATATCAAATCGTAACAATAGACCACCAGATTTCATATTTCAATACACATCCCATACATAGAGATAAAAATCATTCATATGGTGAACACCTGGTAACCGACATTAACAAGATGCATATATAAGAATATCCCCATCATTCCGGGACACCCTTCGAATATGATATAAATTTCGAAGTACTAAAGCATCCGGTACTTTGGATGGGGTTTGTTAGGCCCAATAGATCTATCTTTAGGATTCGCGTCAATTAGGGTGTCTGTTCCCTAATTCTTAGATTACCAGACTTAATAAAAAGGGGCATATTCGATTTTGATAATTCAACCATAGAATGTAGTTTCACGTACTTGTGTCTATTTTATAAATTATTTATAAAACCTGCATGTATTCTCATCCCAAAAATTCCCAAAAATATTAGATTTTAAAAGTGGGACTATAACTCACTTTCACAGATTTTTACTTCGTCGGGAAGTAAGACTTGGCTACTGGTTGTTTCACGAACCTATAACAATATATACATATATATCAAAGTATGTTCAAAATATATTTACAACACTTTTAATATATTTTGATGTTTTAAGTTTATTAAGTCAGCTGTCCTCGTTAGTAACGTACAACTAGTTGTCCACAGTTAGATGTACAGAAATAAATCGATAAATATTATCTTGAATCAATCCACGACCCAGTGTATACGTATCTCAGTATTGATCACAACTCAAACTATATATATTTTGGAATCAACCTCAACCCTGTATAGCTAACTCCAACATTCACATATAGAGTGTCTATGGTTGTTCCAAAATATATATAGATGTGTCGACATGATAGGTTGAAACATTGTATACGTGTCTATGGTATCTCAAGATTACATAATATACAATACAAGTTGATTAAGTTATGGTTGGAATAGATTTGTTACCAATTTTCACGTAGCTAAAATGAGAAAAATTATCGAATCTTGTTTTACCCATAACTTCTTCATTTTAAATCCGTTTTGAGTGAATCAAATTGCTATGGTTTCATATTGAACTCTATTTTATGAATCTAAATAGAAAAAGTATAGGTTTATAGTCAGAAAAATAAGTTACAAGTCGTTTTTGTAAAGGTAGTCATTTCAGTCGAAAGAACGACGTCTAGATGACCATTTTAGAAAACATACTTCCACTTTGAGTTTAACCATAATTTTTGGATATAGTTTCATGTTCATAATAAAAATCATTTTCCCAGAATAACAACTTTTAAATCAAAGTTTATCATAGTTTTTAATTTACTAACCCAAAACAGCCCGCGATGTTACTACGACGTCGTAAATCCGGTTTTACGGTATTTTTCGTGTTTCCAGGTTTTAAATCATTAAGTTAGCATATCATATAGATATAGAACATGTGTTTAGTTGATTTTAAAAGTCAAGTTAGAAGGATTAACTTTTATTTGCGAACAAGTTTAGAATTAACTAAACTATGTTCTAGTGATTACAAGTTTAAACCTTCGAATAAGATAGCTTTATATGTATGAATAGAATGATGTTATGAACATCATTACTACCTCAAGTTCCTTGGATAAACCTACTGGAAATTAGAAAAATAGATCTAGCATCAAAGGATCCTTGGATGGCTTGAAAGTTCTTGAAGCAGAATCATGACACGAAAACAATTTCAAGTAAGATTTCCACTCGAAATAAGATTGTTATAGTTATAGAAATTGAATTAAAGTTTGAATATGATTATTACCTTGTATTAGAAAGATAACCTACTGTAAGTAACAAAGGTTTCTTGATCTTGGATGATTACTTGGAATGGATTTAGAAAACTTGGAAGTAAACTTGCAATCTTGGAAGTATTCTTGATTTTATGAAACTAGAACTTTTGGAATTTATGAAGAACACTTAGAACTTGAAGATAGAACTTGAAAATAGAACTTGAGAGAGATTAATTAGATGAAGAAAATTGAAGAATGAAAGTGTTTGTAGGTGTTTTTGGTCGTTGGTGTATGGATTAGATATAAAGGATATGTAATTTTGTTTTCATGTAAATAAGTCATGAATGATTACTCATATTTTTGTAATTTTATGAGATATTTCATGCTAGTTGCCAAATGATGGTTCCCACATGTGTTAGGTAACTCACATGGGCTGCTAAGAGCTGATCATTGGAGTGTATATACCAATAGTACATACATCTAAAAGCTGTGTATTGTACGAGTACGAATACGGGTGCATACGAGTAGAATTGTTGATGAAACTGAACGAGGATGTAATTGTAAGCATTTTTGTTAAGTAGAAGTATTTTGATAAGTGTCTTGAAGTCTTTCAAAAGTGTATGAATACATATTAAAACACTACATGTATATACATGTTAACTGATTCGTTAAGTCATCGTTAGTCGTTACATGTAAATGTTGTTTTGAAACCTTTAGGTTAACGATCTTGTTGAATGTTGTTAACCCATTGTTTATTATAACAAATGAGATGTTAAATTGTTATATTATCATGATATTATGATATATAATATATCTTAGTATGATATATATACAGTTAAATGTCGTTACAACGATAATCGTTACATATATGTCTCGTTTCGAAATAATTTAGTTAGTAGTCTTATTTTTACATATGTATTTCATTGTTAATACACTTAATAATATATTTACTTATCATTTAACATAATTAACCAAGTGTATCAATAACTTAATATGATTCATATGTACCTAGTAAGACGTTGTTATAACGATAATCGTTATATATATCATTTTTGAGTTTCTTAAATTAATAGTCTCATTTTTATGTATATAACTCATTGTTAAAATACCTAATGAGATACATACTTATAATAAAATCATGTTAACTATATATATAACCATATATATGTCATCGTATAGTTTTTACAAGTTTTAACGTTCGTGAATCACCGGTCAACTTGGGTGGTCAATTGTCTATATGAAACCTATTTCAATTAATCAAGTCTTAACAAGTTTGATTGCTTAACATGTTGGAAATACTTAATCATGTAAATAACAATTTCATTTAATATATATATAAACATGGAAAAGTTCGGGTCACTACAGCTATCACAAGAGAGTGAAATGAGGACATTAAAGATTTGTCTTAACTTTTGACGTAGTCAGGGTTGAATTCCGGAATTCAAGGGATTTAAAGAAAATCTTCGAAATCTAAAAGATTTGGTTCTTCGATGAATAAGGAAATTAGGATCTCTTTAATTAAATTCGATCATCTGCCTCGATTGCTTTGCCTGATATTTTCACTATAAATTTACCTTTTTCGTTCTATTATTTTCACCATTCCTATACTTTCTTTCTTAGTTCATACATTCAAAAGATTGTGAAAATGCTTAATCCCGTTCTAATCCTTGATAATTTTTCTAATTATCATTTCTGTCATCCTTCTTTTCAATCTTCCACCAGAAAAATCTGTTTACTTATACTATTACCTTGGGCGATACTATTCTTAATTCTACTGTGTTTTTATATTGCTATTCGTATTAATATCCACGGTTTGTAATTTATGTGTTGTTATCGGGCTTTATATTTTCCTTTATATTTCGGAGTCCCATCTTCTGTCTTCTATAATCATTGTCATCCACAGTTAATGCTTTCTTCCATTTGCTGTGATTTATACCCCTAATTCTATTTCGGAGCTTCATTCTTTCATTTTCTCTTCTTACCATTAAGTACCATATGTAATGGTCCAGAATTCATAGATATGAATTTCGGAATGAACATAGTTAATGTTCTAAGAAAGAAATTGTAATGGAACGATCTTGATTTGTCAAATTACCATGATATTCAGAAAATAGAACTATCAAGAATATATGTTCTTAATATGTTTGGAGTTTAGGTAGAATGTAAGAGTCGTGTAACATGGCACATGATGACGTTATAATCTGTGAATCATCACGTTTCATTAGAAACTCAGCATGACTTACTGTAATATAATCACGTTGATCAAGTGTCATTATATTATACTAACTCATGCATCAATTCCCAACACTACTTCAAAAACATTCATAATTTAAACTCGAACTTTAAAGAAATTTTGAAACTAAAATAGTTTCCTTTATGATGTAATATAGATAGCACGAAGAGATAAATAATTTCGGACGAGAATATTTATGAAAATATCCTCAGAAATATCGAAGATATTTATGATGATATTTTGGAATTTCTAAGTTCGATGGTTGATGAAGAAAGATTTTCCGCAAGATTTTAACATGAGTACGGAGCTAGATATTCGTTGTAGGTTTCATCGGATCTAGAATTACCTGGTTCCTTTGAATATATGGTATGGTCCTTGTATTTGGCCTGGTCTCCTTCATGGTTTGCTCGATCTATTTTTTAGTACCAAATTTTCTATTGAGCGTTCCTAATACTCCTTTCTTTATCATCAAACTTTTGGCCGTTTAGACCATCTACAATTTTTCTGTTTCCTCCGCATTTAATGCTACGATATCTGAATCATCGGTTATCAATCCGAGGTGGTTTCAAGATTATTGTATTTTTAGATGATTAAACGCTGATAGTAATATGGTGGGATATAAAAGGTTCCCCGATAACAATAAAAGAGCACGCATATATATCAAGGTTATAATAAGGTTGTTTCGAACGAAAAGTCGAAGTTGACTTGTTGGAGCTGTGATAAAATTGGCTAATTTGAAAAAGAATTGCAATGTTATTTTCGGTAACAACAATGCCAAAGGAGTTAGCACAGATACGTGTTAATCTTTTACTCAGGTTCCGAGTGTTTTCAGGTGCATAACTATATGCATCATCTTTTCTTCCGTAGATGAAATACGGTTGGTTCATCCTCCTGATTGAGGTGTTTTTAAGATTCGTGAAAGGTTTGAATGTAGATTAGAATTGTCAAGATACAAATGAGGTTTAAGATGAAATCAAGTGGCAAACTTGAAGAAATGTTTAGTTTCATAGGTTATAATCAATATTTTAATTCATTTTAATTGTCCAATGTTGGTAGTCCACAGTCGACAGTCCACAGTTAACAGTCCAATAATTCATATATAGTTTAATATATAATATTCGAATTAATTAATACATATCGTGACCCGTGTACATGTCTCAGACTTGATCACAACTCAAAGTATATATATTATTATAGAATCAACCTCAACCCTGTATAGCTAACTCTATCATTACTGCATATAGAGTGTCTATAGTTATTCCAAATAATATATATAGATGCATCGATATGATATGTCAAAACATTGTATACGTGTCCCGATACTTAAAATGCGTAAAATAAATAACAGAAATTAAATGACGATAAATAAAATTGCGAGAATTAAAATTGCGATAAATAAATATAATACGGAATTAACAGTTAGCTAGGAACAGTTAGCTAGGATTTTGTTAGCGTGGTTTCTTAACAGAATTTCTCATAGTTAATTAGTTTGTTTCTAATAAATTTTATTTTTGTCCAATGTTTTCTTCATTATGCCACTTGTTGGATTCTAATTAGTCAAAATTCAAATATGAAATTGAATGAAAATGGTTATTCTGTGGTGAACAGATTTATATATCTGTGGATGTAAGTAGGATAGTAAATGATCATTGAATCAGATTCGAAGGATGTACAGTGTAACCTATTAATGTGAATTCTAAATATTCCTCGGGTATTACCTACCCGTTAAAATATTTTCACCATTAACAGTTTGTACAAAAGAATTTTTCAATTACAATCTTTATGAAAATATATATACATATACATTTTCTTCAGATGTAATCATGGATTTAATGAGTGAATATTATATTAAACTCATTTGATTTACCGTTAGATCTAGGATACATAATCTCTAAAACATTAATGATTACATAATCGTCATGAAGAACGAAGATAACCGATGTAGAACAAGATGTAGAACGAAGATTATGTTTGAGGTATAGATTGTGGTGTTGAGGCGTGTAATGCGGATGTTGTTGTTGGTGATACTGGTATTGATGTTGGTGGTACTGTTGGTACCAGTGACGTTGCTGAAGCTGGTACATTTTGCACCATATTTTCCACATTGATTACTCGAGCGCGAAATTCGTTGACTTCTTTGATTACTCCGGGACGATTTTCGGTCAGAACGAGTGGATGAATAAGATTCAGAATTTAGGATAGTTTATAATCGTGTCGAGCTACTCTGGAGATGAGGTTAAAAATGGTGTTTCGGATAGGTTCGCGGGTAAGTGATTCAGGTTCTTCGCCAAGAGGTTAAGTTGGTTGGTGGAAAGGATCGCCTTCTTCTCGTCTCCATTGATTAAGTAGTCTACGAACTCATCTGATGAATTGAAGATGACTAGTTGGTTGATCCATTTCATTTACACTGCTTTCGGAGCTTATGTGAATATCCATGTCGGAATAGCTGTCGGAATAACTATCGGAATAACTATCGGAATCTGAGGGACTCGAACTGGTTGAGGGATTCATTTTGTACGATCAGATGAAGGATTTTCGATAAGAATAGATTATATAATGTAGATTAGTACCCTGCAATACATAATTTACATAGGCATATATAATACTGAAATACCATAAATTACGGAGGAATCTACAGAAGCTGGCAAAGTTTACAGTAATAGATACGCTAAGATACGAATTTATCTATACACTATCTATGCAATAGAGGCAGTAAGATGTGTCTAGACTTTAAGGATGATAAGCAAGTAATTTTCGACACGAAATGATAAGCAAAACTTTTGACATGCAGACACGGTCGAAGTCCAGACCCACTAATGCATCTAAACAACTATCAGTTAGACACACTAATGCAAGACCTGGTTCGCTAAGACCACCGCTCTGATACCACATGTCGTACAGTTGGGGACAACCACCGTCCCACCCAGTGCCTTCCCAGCTAATCGCCTGGCGACCACTGAGTGTACCTCATATACTGATTTTAGGGCCTGCCTCTCGGCTACTGCCAACCCTCGTAAGGGATCGCAAGGAGTAAGAGCCAATGATTCGTCACAGGTAACACTGTGAGAACCTCCTTTACGAGTAACCCACCACACATTGTAACGACCCTGGATTTTCCAACGTTTAATTATTAATAATTTATTATTAATGCTTGTGTTTTAATAAACGTTTTCTTATACGTGTTACTTATTACCGTATTTAACTTTTCATGGCCCGACTTGTCTTTGTGACACACGTACTTTGCACGAATAATATTTTGAATATTATTTACATTCATGATTAATTATTATTAATCATTTTTAATTAACTAGTGATAGTAGTTAATTACTTGGGCTTATTTATTTAATTGCATACTTACTTGGACTTGAGCTTTTATTAATGGACATGGACTTGGAAGCCCACCCTACTTTCTTAATGGACTAATTAGCCCATTATTATGCAAGTATTACATTAAAATAAAACTAGTTTAGTTGGTGTTATGTAAAGACTAGTTACAAGTATACTTACACCCCTTTTTCCCATGCCATTTAGCTTTATTACTACTTCTAGCTCACACCATCTCCCCATGTATGAAAGTTGGCTTTTGACCCTTCCTCTTTGATGCTAAAACCATCCACCATTGTGCAAGGGGAGGGAGATTCAATTTTCTTTTTATTTGTTACTTATACAGTAGTATTACTTCACTTTTACACACACATTCAAACACCACTTCATTTTCTCTCTTTTTCTCTCATTTTTCTCTCAAAACTTTGTAAGTAATAAGCTTTATGTTCTTTCTTTTTCCTTCATAAAACCGAACCAAATCATCATCATTACTTGTTCTTTGTTTGTTGTTTACTTACTTGTTGTTTGTTGTTGCTAAAAATCAAGTTTTCTAACTTGTATCTTCATGTAATCTTGGTTACGTCTATCTTTTGTTTGATGAAGAACCAAGAACAAGAATCTAAACTTACTAGTTTATGGTTCTACACTTAAATGTTTTCAAGATTTAAAGTTCATAAGTTTCATAATCATACTTGTGTTCATGTTTTGTAGACTTAAATCCTAAGATCCAAACTTTGATTTGAATCTTCCTAAGTATGAAACAAACATGAATATAATACTTGTACTTTAGTTTAATTCTTTCTTTTGTAAGTACTTTAAAGTTGTGATGTTGTTAATTTGGTCAAGTATTACTAGTTAATCTTGATCTCATATTTCTTGAAACTAAAAAGTTAACTTTGTAAGTTCAAGAACATGGAAGTATAACTTTCTAGTTATAACTTCATACACTGGTGTTGGATCTAAATTTATATAACTTATGGTCTTCTAATTTTATTGTAAATAAGAGCTTACAAGCTTACATACATTTTACAAGTTGAACATCTAAGTTTCATAACTTATGGTTTCATTAAAGTGTAGATCCAAGTTTTGTAACTTAGGATCTAACTTAAGAACACTAGATCTAGACTTTCTGGTCTAGTATCTTTAAGATCTAGCTAAGATCTAAGTTCTACAACTTATGATCTTGTTTATTTAGTTTACTTTCAAGTTTGTAGCTTAATATTACTAGTAGAACTCATGTATGTGTCGGATCTAAGATCTTGATGTAACTTTGGTTCATCAAACTACATACAACTCTTAAGTGAGTTATTCTACATATCTTAGACTTATACTAGTGTTATGATGATCAAAACTTGGTAAAGATGATGCAAACCCATCAACGAGTTGTACACTTGAAGCTATACGCATCAAGGATGAGAACCGTGATGAACATCAAACACCAAGAACCCACCGGAACACATTTACTTACTATTTCTGGAACTGATCAAACTACTTGGGCTACTGTAAAGTTTATTTTCAGTTATTTCGGTTCGAGTAGATTATTTTCCGTTTAGACCTCATCTTAATCTGAGTTACGGTTTAGGATCTATGGCCTCCCGAAAATCACTACACCCTATTAACGTTGTGCTGAAATTTCTGACCTACTCGCACTTAAACCGTCACCACAGTCAAACGAAGACGATTTTGGTTCTGTAAATTGGTCAGCCTCTAGGGGACTCATATACGGAGCCATGAACACTGGTCTCACCTCATTTCAGTTTGTATAGAGGTCGTGGCGACTGAACGAAATCAGCCTTTATTTCAAACCCTAGTCTTGACTTAAAACTTACTTTACACTTTTTGTTTAATGATGAATGATGATGGTACTTAAGACCTAATTTACATACTTTTAAACCTTTGGGAACGATTTACTGACTTAGTACCTTTTGACTTAGGTTGAGGACCTTCCGGACCAACCACTTGCTTACTATTCTAGCGTATTGACTTTTACTACTTTTCACTGTGAGTTATAGCATCCCTTTTAACTTTAACTATTTTGGGACTGAGAATACATGCGCATTTTTACATTTTACATACTAGGCATGAGTACTTAAACTTTATATATGTGTGGGTTATACAACGGCATAAACTTTCCCCTTAGCTCGGTAACGTTTAGTCATTGATCTTTGAACCGGTGAACGTGAATCTTAGATATGGATCCATAGGGTTTGACATCCCCACTCGGGCTAGTAGCGCTAGCATTTAATGAGTGTTTAATACTTCATAAACTTACGCACTCTCCAAGTGTACTTTTAGGGGTGTTATTTACGTTAAGTTAGTTACCAAGTGCCCACGGTTATACATATACTTTTCATACTGTTTTGAAATATTGAAATCTTGTGGCCTACCTTACATTACTGTTATACTTAAACTATAGCTCACCAACCTTTGTGTTGACGTTTTTAAGCATGTTTTTCTTAGGTGCTTAAGGTTTGATTGCTTCCGCTGTAGTTGCCATGATTTGTAGACTCCCGCTGCGCTTATTAGAGAAGTCTTCGCATGAAACGTATATTTTGCATTCAAACTTTGTTACTTTTGAACAATGAATTTGTAACGACCTATGGGTCGCGTACTATTATTAATTGCTTCTATTCATAGAAGCATACTATCGGTTGTTAAACATTTGATGTTGGTTAAGACATCACCTTTTCTTATGAATGCAAACTTATTTCAAAACTGCATATAGTGTTTGACCTTGTAATGATCCTGTTGTTGATGATCCGTAAACGATGGTTTTGTACGGGGTATCACACACATGGACGGCGTTATACCAGCTCTGATGCCACATGTCGTGACCCATCCTAATCCATCTGGACGAATACATTACATTTGGTTACATCGCGAGGTACTTGACCTCTATATGATACATTTTACAAACATTGCATTCGTTTTTAAAAAGACAAACTTCCATTACATCGAAAGTTGGCGGCATGCATACCATTTCATAATATATCCAACTATAATTGACTTAGTAATAATCTTGCTGAACTCAACGACTCGAATGCAACGTCTTTTGAAATATGTCATGAATGACTCCAAGTAATATCTCTAATATGAGCAAATGCACAGTGAAAGATTTCTTTCATACCTGAGAATAAACATGTTTTCAAGTGTCAACCAAAAGGTTGGTGAGTTCATTAGTTTAACATAAATAATCATTTCCATCATTTTAATAGACCACAAGATTTTCATTTTTCATTTCTCATAAAATATATTTCCCATGCATAGAGACAAAAATCATTCATATGGTGAACACCTGGTAACCGACCTTAACAAGATGCATATAGAATATCCCCATCTTTCCGGGACTCCCTTCGGACATGATAAATTCAAAGTACTAAAGCATCCGGTACTTTGGATGGGGCTCGTTGGGCCCAATAGATCTATCTTTAGGATTTGCGTCAATTAGGGTGTCTGTTCCCTAATTCTTAGATTACCAGACTAAAAAGGGGCATATTCGGTTTAATAATTCAGTCATAGAATGTAGTTTTAAGTACTTGTGTCTATTTCGTCAAACATTTATAAAAGTTGCGCATGTATTCTCAGTCCCAAGAATATATATTGCAAAAGCATTTAAAAAGGGAGCAAATGAAACTCACGATACGATATTTTGTAGTAAAAATATTCATACGACGATACGGAACAATGCAGGGTTGACTTCGGATTCACGAACCTATATCATTTGTATTTTCATTAATACATAAAATCGTAATCGAACAAAATTGTATATATATTTATTATAATTTGTTATTAAATTGTAACTTATTGTTACGTATATATAATGATTTTAAAATTAATATTTATATTTTTATATGTGTTTATATTATTATTTATAATATCTTAAAATATTTTATATACTAAATGTAATTTAGTTATTATTATAATTAATAATATTTCATATAAAAATATAGTATGTAATATACTTTTATATATAAATCTCTTTCGTTTGAAAAATTTACAATTATAATAATGTTAAAGTAAAGATAATAATACTAATACTAAGATATAAAAAAATGAAACATAATAGTTTTACAAATAATGATTCTTTAAATAATAATGTAGTTGTAAAAATAATAGTTTGTGTTAATAGCAATACTAATAATGATAATATCAGTAGTTTTTAATTAATAACGGATTTAATAATAATGATGATGATAAAAATAATAATTTTGATATTAATACTTAATATCTAATAATAATAATAATTATAACAATCTTGTTACGAATGGTAACCTTAATAATAATACTTTTGTTACCAATAATAATACGTCTAAAATGTAACTAATACTAATATTAATGATAATAATAATGATTATAATACTTATAATAATTATAATACTAGTAGTAATTATAATGCTAATATTTAGTAGTAATAACAATTAATAACACAACAATAATAATAATAACAATAATAATAATAATAATAATAATAATAATAATAATAATAATAATAATAATAATAATAATAATAATAATAATAATAATAATAATAATAATAATAATAATAATAATAATAATAATAATAATAACAATAATAATGGAAATGGGAAAAAATGTATACCCTCCTAAAAAGAAATGCTCCATACGGGACTCGAACTCGAGACCTCTGGATTACACCCAACACCCTAACCATCTCTCCGTTCTTTCATTTATGATTATGACATAACCCATTAATATATATCCAGTATCTATATCTGTCTGATTCATCTTCTATATTTAAAAAAAAAATTGCTACAGCACAGGTTCGATCCTGTGACCTCTTGGTTAACCCAAACATCACCAAACCACTAATCTGTGATTACATATTTGAAATAACCATTGATTGAATACTATATAATCCTCATAATAACTGACTTTTCATTTTCTTAACTCAATCATCATCATAATCAATCATCATCGATATCTATCTATATCTATCATATCATTCTTCACGAATGATCATCATCATCATTTTAATAGAGCTTCACCATTATCATCTTTATAATATCGTTTAACAGAACGCGTATCATTATCATTTATCTACATAAAATCATAGCACCCTTACTAAAATATCATCATAAACGTTCATGATCATCATAATCAAAACTTCTTAATCCTTATCCGCCATTGTTTATTTATCATGGAAGCCCGACAAAAATACATGGGTTGGGTCACGGCCCATTTAGTCTCACAACAATTTGGCCCAACAACAGTTTTATTTGGATTCAAAGTTAACGACCCTACAATGTATATGATACAAGGCTCGACAGAAAAAAATATCACAGCCAATTATATAATTAAATGGTTTCAGTTTTCAAAACATAAAAAGGAGTCTTGCAAGTGGGTAGTTAAATAGATTATCAATCCTTTTTGTTGTGGAGTAGGTAAAAAGCACGAATAGAAGAAAAGAGAAAAAAGAAACCGATGGTTGTGGATGTCGACTTGATGGATCCTCAATAGAAGGAAGAACTAGGGATAATACCGAAATTAATAAAATATGGCAGCAGGCTAATGTGATGTCTGAACTGATCCAGGTGATGGTGATCGTTTGGTTTTGTTGGGCTCGAACCGTAAACAATTATACAAAGGATGCAGTAGCAGCACACATGTGTTATTCGATGGTGGTTTCAATTATGAAAAAAAAATGGTGGTTTGTGGCGGCTGTAAACAGTAACAACAGCCCTCTTGGTCGAGCAGAGCAGAAGATATAGTAAGAAGAAAAAACATGCAGTTACTATATTGTTTTTGGTGATAATTGGTGGCTTTGGTTCGTTCAACATAGAAAGAAGAGCAACAGTAGGTGTCGTTTTGTTTCTGGGTTTCACGAAGGTGAGGGGTAGAGAGAGAGATAAAGAGAGAGAGAGAGAGAGAGAGAGAGAGAGAGAAGTGTGGGGTGTTGGAGATTGGCGGCTGTAGGTGATGGTTCTAAGTAGGAAACAGACATGATTGTAGGTGTGATTGTCGGACAGAAATAGAAACATATAGATCGTAGCGATTGGATGGTGATAGATTGTGATGATGGTGAGGGTCTTAGGTGGTGGTTGTTTTCCTTGATAGAAACAGAAAACCTAAACACAACTTTTGAAATCATGGTTTGTTGATGGTTATCGAAGACGGATTCCATGGTGGTTGTCAAGGGTGGTTGATGGTGGTGGAAGAAAGGGTGAAGGTGGTGGCGGAGGATTGATAATCTAGGAGGAAAAGGGTGATGGGTAATTGTATTCCTATATGTGGTGTTATATCTCTCTCCATATAAATATATAGAATACTAGATACTGGAAAGGAAAGTAACAATCCAAAAACAGTAATTAGATTAGAATTTGAAATAGTAATTGCATAATTCAGCAGCCATGAAGTTTGTTTTTATCGGATATATGTAATGTGGATATATATATATATATATATATATATATATATATATATATATATATATATATATATATATATATATATATATATATATATATATATATATATATATAATATCTGTAAGTTATAAGTTGTAAGTGGAGAATGAAAACACAACAAACACAGTGATCTCTAATTAATCAATCAAACACAGTTAACATATAATTAAATATAATTTTTGAAATATAAACGTGTGAATTGATAGCCATCTTCTACTATTTCATTTACGGACTAAATTTCGTATTCCGTTGTTAATCAGTGGCGGATAAAAAGTATTCAGAAAAATTCCATAATTTTAAATTAAATTTATCTAGTTATTCTAGTCATTAAATGTTTAAAATTTTTAAATAAAAATTAAATTAATTATTAGCCCCCAATCCCAAGTAAAATATTCGGAGTGTTAAAACTTAACAAATATATTCTAAAAATATTTTTAACAAACTATAATCTATATAACTTATTTTCGGATCACCATTTATTGTAAAATTACATAAGTTTGAATTTAACTTGCTTAATATCAAACGAAACATCAAACGAGTATTACAATCATTAAATATTTATTTTTAATATACTTTATTTATATACAGAGATATATTTTAAATAATAATTATTATAATATCCTATTTTTATTTTTATTAATTTTAAATAAAAACAACATATAATACTTCAAATTATATTTTGAATTATTAGTTATATATACGTACACACATATATATTTACAATCAATTGTTCGTGAATCGTCGAGAGCAGTCGAAGGTTAATTGGATATATGAAACAGTTCAAAACTTTTGAGACTCAACATTACAGACTTTGTTTATCGTGTTGGAAACATATACAGATTAAGTTTAAATTTGGTCGGAAATTTCCGGGTCATCAAATAAAGTCCGAGCGTCGATACCTTATTATCATGAGTAATGCGTGGGATACGGGTTTTAAGTTCGGGCGTTTGATACCATATCCTCATGTGTGTGTGTGGCGTGATATGTGGGTTTTTAAGTTCGGGCGATCGATACCACATTGAGCGTAACGGGTGGTCATAAGTTCGGGCGTCGATACCACTCAAGGGACTGGTGATGCATACTAGTGGCGTCTGTGTGGCTAACGGTTCATTCGCGAGAATCGTTCCCTTTGTATTTTGGTTAACCATGGTTATGTAGTTGTAGTGTAGCATATTATATTGTTTGTGTTATATGCTATTGTTGTGCTAGCTTGTGTTATCGGAGATTTAGCATTATACTTGCGATGGTATGCTAATTAGTTTGCTAGCGTGTATGCGGTAATTGTGTAAGTGATTGCAAGTAAGTAGGTTATATATGTATATGTATAATTATTGCATTCACTAAGCGTTTTGCTTACCCTCTCGTTGTTTACCTTTTTATAGGCTCCGGCGTGGACAAGGGAAAGGGTATTCGTTTGGACTAGTGATCCCGCTTCGTTATGTTAGGAGAAGCTTTTGGACATTTAACTTTTAAATTTTGACCAAGATTTGGGTAGTTTAACCCCCAAACACCATGCTCAAAGTGTCGTTTGAAATTTAAACTAATGTGGTCGAAACTTATATTTTATACGAAACTCGTAATTCGGCATATGTGGGCCCGGTTTCGTAAAACTTGTTTTATTATTGAAACGTGTTAGTTTTAACTATTATAATGTGATGTGAAAAGCATTTCGTCTAAAAGTGTCAGGAAGTGGGAGATCTTTAACGCAAAATTGGAAAATTTGGACAGCGGGCTGCCAGGCCTTGTGCGCGCCGCGCACCCCACTGTGGTAAAAAAAAAAAAATTCTGTTTGCGGTTGGATAACGGGTTAGGTTGTTACAAGTGGTACCAGAGCATGGTCTAAGGGATTTAGGCGACTTGAGATAGGTGCCTAGACTTAGACATTATTGTGTATGCGTTTTATGCGGGACTTGTAGGAGACGGGTCGGACCGGGATTGGTTAGTGCCTAGGTTTAGGTGGACTAACTTTGTGCTAATTGTTTTGTGTTGTGTTTACAATCATCAAGCGAGATAGACGTTGTACTAGCAAGTTAATGTGACGTGCTCGCGTAACAATGACTAGCTACCATTGTTACGGGTTCAAATCGTGTCAAACAAGCGATGTACGACGAATGTCAAGCAAGATGGGGCAGTGTGGTATATATATATATATATATATATATATATATATATATATATATATATATATATATATATATATATATATATATATATTTTTCGTTTCCTGTACATTTCGTTGTTTAATAGGTGTGCATTCCTTAGAATGAAGACGGAAGATGGAATCGGAGCGGACGCGCCTACTCATGAAAGGAAGGATGAGTTAACGGTGAGGGTTGAGGTCGTGCTCGGACAATATGTCTCGGGTTTGGCCAACGAGGTTAGACAAGTAGTCAAGGAGTCAATCGAAGGACGAGTAACCGAAATGGTCCGAGACCAAGTGACTAAGATCGTAAAGGAAGAGTTTGAGAAGAGGTTTTCCGGACCTCGAGGTAGTGGCGATGAAGAAGTACTTGCAAGGTTAGATTCAAGTGCTCCTGGTAAGAGGATGAGAAATGCGCCTGAAGGCGTCGAAAACATGAAAAAGAGGAGTAAGAGAGGTTATGTACCTTCGTGCTATAATTGCGCACAACGGGGTCATTTGTCGCGTGATTTGTCATAACCCGTCCAAATTCTTCTGAATGAATACAATAACATCTGGTCTCATTGTGAGGTTCTGCCCTCTATATGCCATGAACGACTCCATGTAATATTTTTAAATTGAGCAAATGCACAGCGGAAGATTTCTTTCGTACCTGAGAATAAACATGCTTTAAAGTGTCAACCAAAAGGTTGGCGAGTTCATAGGTTTATCATAAAACAATAAAATTCATCATTTTGATAGACCACAAGATTTTAAATACAGTACACCTATCTCGTATACGAAACCATTTTTCATAATGCTTAGCAGAGTAGGTTCGTATCCTTTTCTCCCCCGTAGGTTGCCTCGCGATTTTTAAATCATCGTGCACATATCTCATGCACAAAACTAATACACATAACCTGTGTATAAAAATCATTCTCTCGATACATAACATTCATTTCGATTTCATTGCTCAACATGGTAACCGACCTTAACATATAATGCGCATCAATAATATCCCCAAAATAGAACATCTCATCTGTATAATATATAAACTTTGGAGTACTAAACACCACGCCCACTAGCTCTTCCGTCTAGTGAACATTCTGGGTGGAGGTGTTAAACCCGGTAGCTACCTTTAGGATTCGCGTGAATTAGGGCCATACCCGATTCTAATTCTTAGGTTACCGAGCAATAATAATCAGGGAAAAATATTCACATCAATTGGTGGAAATTATCGTGTCCACATAATTCAATGGTGGCAATTATCATGTCCACATAATTTAATGGTGGCAATTATCATGTCCACATAATTCAATAATAATCTGCAGAACTTCTGTCTGCATAATAATTCATTCGAGAAATATTTTGCTTGTGTATATCTCGTCAAACATTTATAAAAGCATTTCATGTATTCACAGTTCAAAAATATATTTCAAAAGCATTTAATAAAGCAGTTGTAAAAACAGCGTATGTATTCTCAGTCCTAAAAATGTAAAGAGTAAAAGGGAATCAAATGAACTCACGATACGATATTTTGTAGTAAAAATATGCATACGATGGAACTGAACAATGCAAGGTTAGCCTCGGATTCACGAACCTATATTCAATTATGTATATTAATACATGTAAGGGAAATCGAACAAATTTATATCTTATTAGTGATTTTAATTGTTATTTTAAATCATGTGTTTCATTAATAACTTAATTAATTACATTTATTAATATTTATTATGTAAATATTACTATAGTTATGTTACATGTAATAATTATATTTTATATAAATAATATCTGTCGTAATAATAATGATAATACCGATGGTAATATTAGTAATACAATTGATGATAATATTAATAATGATGTTAAAAATAATAATTTTAATGTTAAAATAATAATGATTTTAATAATAATAATAATAATAATAATAATAATAATAATAATAATAATAATAATAATAATAATAATAATAATCTTGATAATCTCAATAATACTAATGATAATAATAATAATAATCAAAGTTTTAATATTTAATGTTAGTTTAATAATAATAATAATAATAATAATAATAATAATAATAATAATAATAATAATAATAATAATAATAATAATAATAATAATAATAATAATGGTAATAGTAATACTACCTCAAATGAGTAGCCCTTAAAAATAATGCCCAAGCCCGGGTTTGAACCCGTGACGTCCCGCTAACCCGACAACTCCCTTAACCATCCAAGCTAATTCATTTTTCTGATTTATTCCTATATTAATTCTATATAACCGTGTTTTCTATTTTCCCTCTTCTTCTTCCTCTACAAACAAAACCCATGAATCCTCATCTCCTTTATCATAGCATCGCAACATCCTACCATCATGTATTCATCATCATACATCATTCATTATGATTATTTATATCGTCACCATCTTAATCATCATCAACATCGTTCTATCACCATCATTAACATAATGATATCATACATCATCATTAATATCACAATCATCATCCTCGAGTCATCTTTGCTTCATTACCATCATCTCGGTTATTATCCCCGATCACCATTCACGTAAACCTAATCATCATATAATAATTATCATCATCATCTTTTCAATATTACTTAAGTGTTCTCGGCCCAACATTTAAATGACGAGCCCAAACATAAATTAGTTCATTAATATTTAAAAGGGAAGCCTAACATCATATTATATTATAAGCCCAAGAAGTTAACCCAACAACCATTCTTAAACCTCATCGAATCATACAATGACCTGATCAATTAGGGTTGGGTGTTTGCGTTGAACCAGGTAATCAAACAGAAGTAGCAACATTTGGCTTGATGGATTGTTCGAATCAGAAAACCGAAAGCAGAAACAGACGATGGGAAAGAGGGCAAACAAAAAATCAATAACGGTAATCATCTTCATCATAACCGAGATCTTTATCATAATTAATATACCACCTATTACCATCATCATACAACATCCATTTAACATAATCATCATCACTTGTTACCATCACCTTAACCCCACAACCACATGCTTTACACCTTTATCATCATAGTTTAAAAAATAAAAATAAAAAATCGAAACGTTTCTTTTGGATTGATCCATATTGGTCGGCCACAAGTGATACTTGTCCCACTTGTTTATTAAAAAAAATCGCGTAATAGGAATGATTTGTGTGAGTACTTGGGTCTGATAGCAGTTTACAAAAAGGGTTTTTGGTTTGGTTATAAAACGAAATAGATACTGAAAAGTTGTTTGTGTGGGTGAGAGTCATGACTTTGTCGGGCCCAAAAATGAAATAGGAACAAGGTGGCCAACAAGTTGGATATATATAGGATTCTTTTTAAAGTGTAAAACAAGTTGTAGTAGCAATTCACCTAGTGGGTTCGGGTTATTAGCTGTAGAAAAGTAGCACGCCAGATGTTTCCTTTATTGCTTTAAGTATTATCAAGTGGGTAATTGAATAGAGAAAAGGAAACAGCACCATGATTGGTTCATTATAAAACACGTACCATCAACAATATGTGTTTATCATTCTTCATCTTTATCATTAGAAACTACCGCAAATACTATAATACTTCATCTTCGTCTTTCTATAAGATAGCCGTATTTCTGTCTATTATCATCACTCATGTTTGAACGAAACAGTAGCAGATAATTACAGTCATAGGTTGTGATGGTATTGAGGTTCGTGGTTGGAGATGGTGTTGGTGAGCATAAAGTAAACAGAAATTATGGTGATCGATGGTTGTGAGTGGCGATGGTTAAATAGTGGATTGTGGTTGTCAACGGTTTATGGCAACCGATATAAATTAGACAGGAAACAGAAATAAAATGGGAATGAAACAAGTTTTTGTAAGCAAGAATTTAGAGAGAGAGAAAAGAGAGAGAGAGGTGAGCAGGTGGTGCAATGGTGATTTGATAGTTGTTGCTCGAAATAGAAGAAAGAATGGAGGAGAGAGATGTAGAGATAGAGTAGAGTGAGTTGGTTAGTGATTAATAGAAGGGTGGTGTAAGGAGGTAACCGGTTGTTCACAGTCATCGAAGGTGTTGGTTGTAGTTCGAATCCCAACAACAAAAATATATGGTGGTCGTTTAATATGATGAAGGTGGTTCTTGATTAACAAAAGGTGGTGTTATGAGGGTATACAGAAGGTATGTAAATGTATATATCTAGTATGTATGTGTATGTATTTATATATAGAGAGAAAAATGATTCCATGATGTGAAGTTTTCGATTATGAAGAAGGTGGTTATCGAGTGTGGTGTTATGTAAGTTTATCGAGCTATATGCATTGGTCATTTATATAGTATGATTCGGTCGACGAGGATCAAGTTCAGAAGAAGGAAACAGAAGGTATATATATATATATATATATATATATATATATATATATATATATATATATATATATATATATATATATATATATATATAAAGTAGATAATGATGTGCAACTGAATTTGTTATGATATGTGATTTATCAATAGCTGTAAGTTATTCAGCTCAATTACTTTTAACAGATGTGATTTATCAATTACTTTTATCAATAGCTGAAAGTAGATAATGATGTGAATTTGTTATGAAATTTTTATTGATGACGTAGGGTTTAGCCCAATTAGGGTCTACACAATTAACTTGGGCCCCAAGTCAATTAACCCTAATTCCCATCTATAAATATGGGGCAAAACCTACATCAAGTTCACACGCTCCCAATCGCATACACTCTCATGCGGTCATTCAATCTCGCCTCTCACTCTCTCAATGAAAGCACGCGGCAGTCATAGCCGGATCTTCTCCTCGATCGCCTTCACGATCGCAACACTAGGGTTTTTACCTACGGGTCTTGTAGGGTTTTTTCTCCCTTTGCCGTCGATAGGGTCCGACTATCGACCGGCGGGCAATTCGGTGGCCACCCTCCCAAGATCATCATCTTGGGTACGGGTTATTCACGGTAACCGGACCGGAGATCAACGATGTTGATGCCTAAAAAAACCCTTTCGCATTGATGTTCGTGTGTAGGTTTTCCCTTGGAAAAAATATGCATGAACAATTGGCGCCATCCGTGGGACACAATGCATTATGTCTCGTGTTTCTGCCATCTATCGTTCGGTTTGAGAAGGTTTGTCTTTTCTTATTGAGCTTTTAATTCGTTATTTGCGGTTTAAGTACATGAATATTTAGCGCAGATATTCGCGCGCTTGCGCAACTGTCCACATGCTTTTGTCCAGGTTACGCACACTTTACGCACAGTTGTCCGCGACTTTAGACGCAATTTTTATGCGGTTTTACGCATGGTAGTTCACGTGGTTTCCCTGCGCACTCTGCATGCGGTTCTTTGCGCATCTGTTCGCGGGTTTACGCACAGTTGTTTGCGCAGGCTCATGTGAACTTATTTTCCGCAGCATAATGAGAAGTTCGATACGATACTTGACAAAAATATCATACCGAACTTGGGGGACTTGATGACGTAAGGTTTAGCCCAATTAGGGTCTACACAATTAACTTGGGCCCCAAGTCAATTAACCCTAATTCCCATCTATAAATATGGGGCAAAACCTACATCAAGTTCACACGCTCCCAATCGCATACACTCGCATGCGGTCATTCAATCTCGCCTCTCACTCTCTCAATGAAAGCACACAGTAGTCATAGCCGGATATTCTCCTCGATCACCTTCACGATCGCAACACTAGGGTTTTTACCTACGGGTCTTGTAGGGTTTTTTCTCCCTTTGCTGTCGATAGGGTCCGACTATCGACCGGCGGGCAATTCATTGGCCACCCTCCCGAGTTCATCATCTCGGGTACGGGTTATTCACGGTAACTGGACCGGATATCAACGACGTTGACGCCTAAAAAAACCCTTTTACATTGATGTTCGTGTGTAGGTTTTCCCTTGGAAAAAATATGTATGAACAGTTATGATGTGATATGTGATTTATCAATAGCTGCAATTGATTTTTCTTCTCTTCTTTCCGTGTTGCAGTAAACCAATGCAATGATAATATCTTGTGAATCGAATATTTGAAGCAGTATAATAGTTTGTTATCTAGTGATGATGGTCGACCAGGAATCTATAATGAGAGAAAGAAGGACAAAAATAAAAATAAAATATAAAGCTTGATTGGAACGTGAAACAGAATTGATTTCTTTTTCTGATTCTTTTGGTTCTTCGTTCTTGAATTGTAGTCAGTAGAAACTTTTATGAAGTGAAAGGGAGCTTTATTACAGCTACAAGATTCGTTTAACATTTTGTTTTGTAGTTTGATTGGGTTGTCAGAAATATTCGATCGGGAGAAGAAACAAAATAGAAATTTAAAAGCAGATTGAGACTTGTAACAAAATCAGATAGGAACAAATCAGATAAAGTTTTTGATTATTACTTGCAACTGATTCTGATTCTAAATTCATATATATGATTTTTTTTCTTTTTTTATATTTTTTAATTAATATTAATATTTAATAATTATAATTATAATTCTATTAATAATAATATAAATATAAATAATAATATTAATATTAATAGTAATAATAAGAGTAATAATAATAATAATATGATGATATTAATAATAACAATAATAATGATCTTAATAAGTTTAATAATGATAATAATAATAAAATGATGATAATAATATTAGTTATATATTATTAATATTAATGATAATAATAATATCAGTAATAATATTAATATAACAACTTCTATTTATATTTATATGTATACACGTTTATTTACAATTAATGGTTCGTGAATCGTCGGAAATGGTCGAAGTTAAATGAATGCAAGAAAACGGTTCAAAAATTTTGAGACTCAACATGACAGACTTTGCTTAACGTGTCAAAATTATATAAAGATTAGGTTTAAATTTGGTCAGAAATTTTCGGGTCGTCACATGATTGCACCAATGCGCTTTCAAAAATGACACATGTTTTAAGTGTCAAAAAGATGGACACCGCCAGTCGGAGTGTCCTGAGTTTCTTGATCAAGGTAAAGGTGTAATGGAGAGTGCGGGTAGCAAGAGGAAGGGAGTGTCGGGCTCCAGTATGTCTAAATGCTATAATTGTGGACAAGAGGGACATAAGTCTCGTGAGTGTCCGACGGGCAAGACTGTATGTTTTTATTGTCGGAAGGAAGGGCACCAAAAGTCAGAGTGTCCCGCTTGGGTTTCTAAACAGACTAAAAAGTTGGAAGGTTTCGTGCCTACGTTTCATAATTGTCTACGACGAGGTCATTTGGCACGGGATTGTACGGGTGTACCTTTAAGCACGATCAGGTGCTTTATTTGCCAGAAGGAGGGACACCGAAGGTCAGAGTGTTCCGAAGCATTTACCAATCGGGTTATGAGATTAGAGCACGACTATTTGATGGGTAGTGAAGCACAGAAGTCCAACGATGCTACTTCAGGTACTTTGGTTTTCGATACAAGTATGCATTATTATTATTTGTTGTGTGCCGATGGATTCGGTTATGAATTTAAAGACTTAAATTTCGTTTCGAAATCTTGTTAGTCTCGAGTGAGTGTATATTTCATTAGTAACCATATAGGTGCGGGGTTCGCAATTTCGATGACGGTGCACTAGGGTAGCGCTTGAGTCGTTGACTCGTGAGAACTGACCTGGATCAAATGCTTTGTGTAAATATGTAGTATAGTTATGGGTAGCATTCCTAATGGAATTACCCTGCATTGACGATTGGATGGACGGACAAAGGGTGTAAGACTTAACCTTTCTAAGCATTCCTTGGCATTAGGTAAAGGGTTGGTTTTACCAACCTATATAAATGGGCTTTAGTGTTTGATGGCAAAGATGTGGGTAACGTAATTGTTATGATAACATTGATCACTCCTTTTTCCAGGGGATAAGCATAGGTGTATTGTCGGTCGGATAAATTCGGGTACAATGGGTCGAGTGAACCCACTGGTTGGGAAAGTCTACCCTGCGGGTAGCGGCATTTTGTTATACGAGGTACGAGTTATGTTGGTGTTAGGTCGTTGCTTAAATTGACGACAACGGGTGACAGTGAGCGTCGGTTTTGCGGTGAAATGATTTATCGAGAATTTGTGGCTGATGATCGGTGAGGAGATTGGTCGTATAGGTCGGTGTAGTGCCTTGACTCCGTTGTTCGAGTCTTTTGTTGTCTAGGCTTATTGCATTGTGGTTGTGGGTCGTTAAACTCGTTCGGGTGAGACCGGTAGGATTCGTCGATTGCGTGTGTATTGTTGCTCATGTATGAGTTTAACAATTAATTGCTTGTGTGCGCGTGTTATTTAGGTTAGTGTGTACTGGGTGTTATATCACCATGTGAGTGTATGCGACGTGTAATCGTCTTATCGAGAGTGTTGTGTTTTGTTTGGTGTAGCCGCGAGAGGTTAACCAAGCGTGTAGTGATGAGACCCTGTAGGGTGTAGTCTCGGTGAAACCAATTAGGTCGTAGCCAGAGTGTATTTGTACGTTTGACGATATTAACATGCTATGATGTTTAGACATGTTAGTTGGTAGTTCGATTTCGTTGGCGGTTTTGTGATGTGTGGCGAGTGTGGTACGCTCTTGACGGTCCCTCTCTTCTTCTAAGATTTTGGGTGTATGCGTGGTATGCCGTTCGAGAGGCATTTCTGTTAACCACGTTCGTGTACGAGTAGAGTCATGGTGATTGACTATCTTTATGTATATAGGTAACCGGGTTAGTGGTTATGACGAAGTTAGAAGAGTGTAATCCTTGGTGTTCCAAGTGTTTCATTAGTGATGAGTTGAAAGGTAAATAGGCTAGCTGTGCAGCCTAGGTAGATAGTGAAATGTCCCGTTCTTATTGATTAAAAATGTTCCATATTAATTGATTTCGTTGCGAGGTTTTGACCTCTATATGAGACGTTTTTCAAAGACTGCATTCATTTTAAAACAAACCATAACCTTTATTTCATCAATAAAGGTTTAAAAGTTTTACGTAGATTATCAAATAATGATAATCTAAAATATCCTGTTTACACACGACCATTACATAATGGTTTACAATACAAATATGTTACAACAAAATAAGTTTCTTGAATGCAGTTTTTACACAATATCATACAAGCATGGACTCCAAATCTCGTCCTTATTTAAGTATGCGACAGCGGAAGCTCTTAATAATCACCTGAGAATAAACATGCTTTAAAACGTCAACAAAAATGTTGGTGAGTTATAGGTTTAACCTATATATATCAAATCATAATAATAGACCACAAGATTTCATATTTCAATACATATCCCATACATAGAGATAAAAATCATTCATATGGTGAACATCTGGTAACCGACATTAACAAGATGCATATATAAGAATATCCCCATCATTCCGGGACACTCTTCGGATATGATATAAATTTCGAAGTACTAAAGCATCCGGTACTTTGGATGGGGTTTGTTAAGCCCAATAGATCTATCTTTAGGATTCGCGTCAATTAGGGTGTCTGTTCCCTAATTCTTAGATTACCAGACTTAATAAAAAGGGGCATATTCGATTTCGATAATTCAACCATAGAATGTAGTTTCACGTACTTGTGTCTATTTTGTAAATCATTTATAAAACCTGCATGTATTCTCATCCCAAAAATATTAGATTTTAAAAGTGGGACTATAACTCACTTTCACAGATTTTTACTTCGTCGAGAAGTAAGACTTGGTCACTGTTGATTCACGAACCTATAACAATATATACATATATATTAAAGTATGTTCAAAATATATTTACAACACTTTTAATATATTTTGATGTTTTAAGTTTATTAAGTCAGCTGTCCTCGTTAGTAACCTACAACTAGTTGTCCACAGTTAGATGTACAGAAATAAATCAATAAATATTATCTTGAATCAATCCACGACCCAGTGTATACGTATCTCAGTATTGATCACAACTCAAACTATATATATTTTGGAATCAACCTCAACCCTGTATAGCTAACTCCAACATTCACATATAGAGTGTCTATGGTTGTTCCGAAATATATATAGATGTGTCGACATGATAGGTCGAAACATTGTATACGTGTCTATGGTATCTCAAGATTACATAATATACACTACAAGTTGATTAAGTTATGGTTGGAATAGATTTGTTACCAATTTTCACGTAGCTAAAATGAGAAAAATTATCCAATCTTGTTTTACCCATAACTTCTTCATTTTAAATCCGTTTTGAATGAATCAAATTGCTATGGTTTCATATTGAACTGTATTTTATGAATCTAAACAGAAAAAGTATAGGTTTATAGTCGGAAAAATAAGTTACAAGTCATTTTTGTAAAGGTAGTCATTTCAGTCGAAAGAACGACGTCTAGATGACCATTTTAGAAAACATACTTCCACTTTGAGTTTAACCATAATTTTTGGATATAGTTTCATGTTCATAATAAAAATCATTTTCTCAGAATAACAACTTTTAAATCAAAGTTTATCATAGTTTTTAATTAACTAACCCAAAACAGCCCGCGGTGTTACTACGACGGCGTAAATCCGGTTTTACGGTGTTTTTCGTGTTTCCAGGTTTTAAATCATTAAGTTAGCATATCATATAGATATAGAACATGCGTTTAGTTAATTTTAAAATTCAAGTTAGAAGGATTAACTTTTGTTTGCGAACAAGTTTAGAATTAACTAAACTATGTTCTGGTGATTACGAGTTTAAACCTTCGAATAAGATAGTTTTATATATATGAATCGAATGATGTTATGAACATCATTACTACCTCAAGTTTAGTAGGTAAACCTACTGGAAGTGACAAGAAATGATCTAGCTTCAAAGGATCTTGGATGGCTTGAAAGTTCTTGAGGTAGGATCATGACACAAAAACAAGTTCAAGTAAGATTTTTGCTCGAATTAAGATAGTTTATAGTTATAGAAATTGAATCAAAGTTTGAATATGAATATTACCTTGAATAAGAAAGATAACCTACTGTATATAACAAAGGTTTCTTGATCTTAGATGATTACTTGGAATGGATTAGAAAGCTTGGAAGTAAATTAGTAAACTTGAAGGGATTTTTGAAGTATTCTTGAAGTGTTCTTCCTATGATGATTATAGCTTGATTCTTGAAGTGATTTTTGATGAAGATGATGATTAACTACTGGAAAAATACGTTCATAATAGTGTGGGTGTGTTGAGAGATAATTAGAAAGAGATTTGGAAGTGAAATGGAGTGAATGATGAGTGTTAATTGGTGAGTGGTGAGTGGGGTTAAAAGGAGTTCTAGTTAGTTGACTAGCTCATGGTAGAAGTTAAAATTGATTAGTCATACATGACATAATCAAGAGTGGAATCCCATGCTAGTTCCTATTGGTATATACCCATAGTAAGTACGTTTTGAAGCTGTGTATAATACGGGTAAGAATACGACTAGAATTCTTGATGAAAGAAAAGAATGGGAAAGTAACTGTAACCATTTTCGTTAAGTATGAGTGTTTTGATATATGTCTTGAAGTCTTGATAAGGCTAAAAAGGAACATATATTTCATAGCATTATCCCCCAAGAAAGACAAGATTTTAGTTGCAATTGTTCCATTTTCAAGTGATATTCGTTTATATTAAATAAGTGCGAAGACAAAAGGCGAAAACGACGATTTGAAGACGCAAAGGTCCAAAAAGCTCAAATGTACAAGATACAATTAAAAAGGTTCAATTTATTGATGAGGAACGTCTAAAAATGACAAGAGTACAAGTTACAAAACGCAAAGTACACGATATAAAATAGTACGCAAGGACGTTCGAAAATCCGGAACCGGGACATGAGCCAACTCTCAACGCTCGACGCAACGGTGTAAAAATTACGAGTCAACTATGCACAAGAATAAAATATAATATTTAAATAATTCATAATAAGAATAATATTAAATAATAAAAAGTTGTTAATTTAGCATAGTTCAGGGGTCGTAAATGAAAATTCAATTTCATATTTTGCCTATAAAAGGCGATGATTATCGATCAATTTAAAAGCATCCCTTTTTCTATCCTAAAAATCTATTATCAATATCAATATCTAAAAATCTCTATCATAATGTTAATGTAATAAGATATAACAATAATCTTAATTTTAATTTTAAATTATGATAATAATAAGATTTATGATAGAGATCGTTTGAGTGTGTAAGTCGAAATTCTGTCCGTGTAACGCTACGCTATTTTTAATCATTGTAAGTTATGTTCAACCTTTTTATATTAATGTCTCGTAGCTAAGTTATTATTATGCTTATTTAAAACGAAGTAATCATGATGTTGGGCTAATTACTAAAATTGGGTAATTGGGCTTTGTACCATAATTAAGGTTTGGGCAAAAGACCGACACTTGTGGAAATTGAACTATTGACTATTAATAGATGGGGGGTATTGTGTAATTGAGTGACAACTCATTGGAGTCTGTCGAACCTATCTTCAAATTAATTAACCTAATAATTAATAATGATTATGGTTGTCCTATTTAGTGATGTTCATATGGAATCTGTTATAATCATTTAATTAATCAATTGGGTTGGGTATTTGATTATTCATTCTGATCAAGTGGATGAATTAATATTCATAAACTAATTAAAACAGGGGTGGATTACATACAGTGATAACTGGTGTAATTGTTGACAGAAGTGATAACTGCGTCACAGTTTAAATCCTTAATTAGTTGGAATATTTGACTTCGGGTATAAGGGTAATTTGACGAGGACACTCGCACTTTATATTTATGACCGATGGACCATTATGGACAAAAACCAGATAGGTATCAAATAAACCATGACAAAGGACAATTAACCCGAGTAACAATTAATTAAAATCAAAACGTTAAACATCATGATTACGGAAGTTTAAATAAGCATAATTCTTTTATTGTATTTCTCATCGTATCTTTATTTACTATCATTTTATTACTCGCAATTTTATTTACTGTCATTTTATTTATTGTCATTATTTTACGCACTTTAATTATCATCATTTATCTTTGCGCTTAAAATATAGAATCGACAAACCGGTCATTAAACGGTAAAACTCCCTTTTTATAATATATTACTACTTATATAATTATATATATATATATATATTGTATAAATATAGTTGTTAAAAATATAGCAAGTATCACCAGCTCCCTGTGGAACGAACCGGACTTACTAAAAACTACACTACTCTACGATTAGGTACACTGCCTATAGTGTTGTAGCAAGGTTTAGGTATATCCCACTCTATAAATAAATAAATAACTTGTGTAATTTGTAACGTATTTTGTATTAAAAATAATAGTATATTTCGTACCCTCACGCTACATCATCAAGTTTTTGGCGCCGCTGCCGGGGAGCGCTAAAACGCTATATTTTTAATTATAATAATATTGAAATAAAATATAATAATATAATAATATTGAAATAGAATATAATAATATAATAATATTGAAATAGAATATAATAATATAATAATATTTTAGAATATACGTAAAGTTTTAAAAAGTCGTATTTATTAAATACTTCAGGGGTATATTATGTAACTTGTAATTAATAATTTCTATTATGTCGCTTTCATGTGAATAGTAAATTAATTAATTTATTTTCATTTACTATTCATGAATAGTTAATGAATTAAAAAAAAAAGTTTTGAAAAAAAAAATTATAATTATAAAAAAATTATTACTTTGTAAAAAAAAATCGTTTTTTTTTTTAAAAAAAAAAATTGAAAAAAAAAACGTTTTTTTAGAAAAAAATTCGTTTTTAAAAAAATATTGTAAAAAAAAAAAAATTTAAAAAAAAAAGTTTTTTTTTTATTACCTTTAGATTTTTAGACTCTAGTTACAACTTTTTAGTATTAAGTTTAGTTTTGCCATAGTTATTTTTATTTCTAGAATTTTTAGGCTTTGCCGTAAAATCCCTTAAGTGCTTATTCCTTAGACTAAGATTTATGTGCTTTAGAATTTTGCGACGCCGTTTTTCGCGCTACTTTCTTATTTTTATTTTTCGACGCCTATTTTTCGACCTTTTATTTTTCGACCTTTTTCGACGCGCAATCTTTTTCTTTCTTATTTCTCGCTATTCTAGTTTTAGGATAAGATTTTTATTCTACTTCTTATCTAAATTTCTTAAAATTACGAAAATTTATTTTAAGTGGTTAAATTGATAGACATCAAAATTTTCTGGTTCGTAGTAATAGTTGGATTTGTACGTGGACCGGGTTATTGGAGCCAAACAGTACTCAATTATATTGAGACCAAACGAATCCTGCCCCTCTGCTGCATCTTTTGGCTATTCGAAACGTGGGCAAAATCAGAAAAGTCTATTAATTGGATAACTTATATAATTTTTCTTTCCTTTTAAAAACTAATAGGATATTCAGTGAATGCACCGAGTAAAACGTTCACCACCTTTCATACGTTCACTACCTATAACTCGATCAAGACATCTAGCCAATATTGTCACCGTTGATTTTTCTTTAGAATCATCATCCAGTCGAACAAATACTCCAATTCAAATTTCCGACAATCCATCTTTTGAACCCGATTTCACAACTAAGAAACTGGAGGATATTCAAGGACAATTCCAAGATCCTGAACTACAAACCGTTAAATCAGAGTCCTCTAGTGATTCGTATTCAACGAATTCAATTATGGAAGTAACGGAACCTCTAAGTATGGAAGATCGAATGAGAGCTAAACGCACGGGCCAAGGTCACGCCATTATTAAGCCAGACATTAATGCGCCAGATTATGAAATCAAAGGACAAATCCTACACATGGTAACTAATCAGTGCCAATATAGTGGTACGCCGAATGAAGATCCAAACGAACATCTTCGTACCTTTAATAGGATCTGTACACTATTCAAAATCCGAGAAGTGGAGGATGAACAGATCTATCTCATGTTGTTTCCCTGGACTTTAAAGGGAGAAGCCAAAGATTGGTTAGAATCGTTACCTGAAGGGGCGATTGACACATGGGATGTTTTAGTTGAAAAATTTCTTAAACGATTCTTTCCGGCATCTAAAGCCGTGAGACTTCAAGGAGAAATTGTTACGTTCGCGCAAAAGCCAAATGAAACATTATATGAGGCGTGGACAAGATTCGGAAGGATGTTGAGAGGATGTCCTCAACACGGTTTAGACACTTACCAAATAGTACAAATATTCTACCAAGGTGTCAACGTTGCTACACGAAAAGACATCGACATAACAGCTGGTGGTTCCATTATGAAGAAAACCGCAACTGAAGCTTACAAAATTATTGATAACACAGCCTCCCACTCTCATGAGTGGCACCAAGAGAAAGATATATATCGTTCATCTAAAGCGGCTAGAGCCGATTCTAGCCATAACTTTGATTCCGTTTCCGCAAAAATAGATGCTTTCGAGAGACGAATGGAAAAGATGAATAAAGATATTCACGCAATACGAATTAATTGTGAGCAATGCGGTGGACCACACTTAATGAAAGACTGTCACATTGAACAAACGATGGAACAACGTGAGAATGTTGTCTGCATGAACCAAAGGCTGGAAAATAGTTATCAGAATAATTATCAACCGCCAAGGCCAAACTTCAATCGAAATCAAAACATTCTTTACAATCCAAAAGGACCCGACAATAACTCGTATAACCAACAAGGTCCGAATAACCAACCAACTCAAAACAACACTTTCAATCAACAAAGACCTGGCTTATATAAACCACAACAACAAACCGAAGAGAAAAAGTCAAATATGGAAGACGTGGTATTCAAGCTAGTTGAATCTCAAACACAATTTATTGAAACTCAAACCCAAACGAACGAGAGGTTTGATCAGTCATTAAGAACTCAACAAGCTTCCATTTTGAATCTAGAAAAACACGTAAGTACTCTTGCTAGCATGATGAGTGAGAGGGAACAAGGAAAGCTACCGAGTGATACTGAAGTAAATCCTCGGAATGAGAATGTTAATATGGTGTCCACGAATTCTGAAAAACCAGCTCCAGAAGTTGGGGAGGTTTTAGATATGAGTAACAATGAAGAAGTTACAACACCACCACCACCCGAGTATGTAAAGCCAGTGGTGGCACCATACAAACCACCCATCCCGTTTCCAAGAAAAGGAGTTGAGTATGAGCAAGTAATAGGTAATAAAGATTGTGATACCTCTGGAAAGAAGAAGAAGAAAAAGAATAAGAAAGTACAAGAAACAAAAGCCGTAGAAGTAAACCCGGTGAATACAGTTCCACCAAAACCTCCACCTAGGGTAGGTGATCCGGGTGAATTTATTGTTCCTTGTCTACTTAGTGATTGTGTCATGTATGATGCACTGGCAGATTTAGGTGCAAGTGTGAGTGTTATGCCTCTTTCCTTATATAAGAGATTAGGTGTAGGTAAGTTAAGTCCAACGGATATGAGTGTTCGACTCCTTGATCAAACCATTAAGCACCCAGTTGGAATTGCTAACAACCTACCCATTCAAGTAGGTAATTTAACCTTTCTAGTCGAATTCATTGTCATTAACATATAAGAGGACCCAAACATTCCTCTAATTTTAGGTCGACCATTCTTAGCGTCCACCGGGGCGTTATTTGATGTAAGAAAGGGTAGAATGACACTTAGTAATGATGAAAAATCAATCACCTTTATGATTCGAAAGTCTAATTCTCCACCAACCAAAACCGTTGAACCAGCAAAAATGATTGGTAAGAACCATGTTGTTTTACCAACTCCAACGGTAGTGCTTAGCAATAATAAAATGCCTAAGTGTGGGGAAAATGAAGTAACACCTAATGATGACATGATAACAAAGAACCCCATTGTTGATACGAAATTAAATGACCCCGTTATTAATAGTTCAATGAAGAAACTTATTAAACGGATTCGCGATGCTAGAACCAAGGGGAACTTTAGGTTATGTAACCGGTTAGTATCCAATCTATCGCCTAAAGAAAAGGTGAAGCTAGTTGAAATTGTGGATATTACACAGGAATCCGACCAATGGCTTAAAGAGAAAGTCACAGATATGCAAGTTGATTATGGACCAAGAGAAATTGACGATGAAGTTAATCACAATTTTGACACCACAGCTACCTAAGTGTGGGGAGATTCAAATGTTCTAAAAAGAAAATGCTGTCTAGAGTTAATTTTTCTGTTCTCGTGTAGTTCCGAGAATGGAATCCGATTGGTCTTTTCCGCTAGCAGACACTAAAGAACTAGTTTTCTCCCCCCATTCTAAATTTTTTTTGTTTTGTAGGTTTTATATGAAATTAATATGCTTTTTAAATTTACGTTTTGTATGATTTTTAAAAACAAAAATGTACTTTATTTCATTAAGTTTAAAAAATTGATTTCTAAAAATTCGTCGTGAGTTGAAGACTAGGTCGTTGAGCCGAAGTTGCTTTACCCAAGGACGGGGCGACAAATTTTGTTATCATTATTTTTAATTTTATTGATATAAAGTATGCCAAAAATATGATATTTTATAAATTTTTGAACGTGGGGTTATATACCAAACTTCAAAAATATATATATATGTTTGCAGTTTATCTTATGTACAAAACAGGGTAAAACAGCGCACTTTCAAAGACTGTCATCAAGTTCAGCAAAAGCTACTAATTTTGACGAGAAGACGCAAAATATCAAATGTGAAATAACAACAATATGTTTGCAAACTCGGTATTTCTAATCACTTTTCTACACTAATCACCCTCGTGAATTTATAATTATAGTCTGATTTCATGCAAATGAGGGCATTGCATGATCTCAAGTGTGGGGAAGGGATATAAATTCTCTCGGGTTTACACTTGGTTTTAATTGCCAAATTTTGTGAAAATTTGAAAAATTTTCAATTAAATGAAGTCAAAATCATGTTTATACATATTTATGAACGATGAAAACTAGGTGTTAATGCCGAAATTATCGTTACCTCGAAAAGGACATAAATTGAGAAACAACCTAAAACGCTAGAATTCATTTAAAATGGAATAAAGGAGAATAAAAAGGCAAAGAAAGAAACTAAGTGTGGGGAGAATATACCAAGTTATTCAATTAAAAACTATCTATCACATGTTTGTGTAAAGTTTATTGCAGGTGCTTTTGTTTTGGACTAAATTAACTATTTTACCCGATTTATTGTAATACTTTTGAAAGAAGAGATGGATCTACACGATGAATCAATTCCATCATTAAAAGGAAGTAAAGTCTTCCGAAAAAGACACGCGCTTCTTGATTTAGGTCAAGAAGTTGTCGTCCAGACCAGCTGTAGGTTGACGAAAAATCTAGAAAAGTCATCTCTAAAATCAGCAGGAAATCCACGGACCTCAGCATCAAACAGGGTCGCCAAGTGGTCAGATTTATCCTAACTATGAGAAGGATTTATCTCGTACAATGGGGAGGCACCGTGCAAATTAGCTTGATAAGACTAATGAATCAGATCCCCAGAAAAAGGATAATCTCCTTAAAGATTAAAATCAGCTTTTAAGACTGATATTAGTCAATCCTCGAGATTGATCTTAAAGATTGAGAATTCAAACTCATGGAATTCAATGATATCTAAACTCGAGCTTGAACGAGAAAATATTTTGATCAAAACTACAAACTGATTTGTTTTCTGAAAACCCATTTTCAATGCGTTCATTACCATTGAACGTAAAATCCTAGGAATTCACCTGGAATTCATTAGGTCACCTGAACCAAATCGGGTGTCAACCGTAAGAACGGTGATTGCATAGCATGGTCGGAGACAGGACCTTGTGCCAGACCGAAAAATCATAGGATGATCTTTACTATTGCTCCTACCAAGGATAGTACTAGCATCCGACACGTAATTAGACCATGAACAAATGCATGTCACGGGACATTGCCTTAACAGTTTCTTGTTCATCGCTTTCCTTAACAACAGGACGGTAGTTTACCGAAAGGTAATATACGGAACAAGTAAACTGGATGTGTGATTTCCGATACCGGGATAGCAGTGGATTACATGAACCTAAAAGTTTTTAGCCAAAATATTGATCCACAAATATATTTTGCAACACCGATGGTGGATCAAATCAGAAAACTTGTCTAGGGTAAAATCTAGCTTGAATTTTCAAAAGATCAATTGTTTTCATAAAGATCCAATTTCCTTAAGGATCTACATTTTTATAGTCATGTGGGACTGTAAACCATATCGTTACTACCATTGTTTATACCGCCATATCAAAATCACTGATGTACAAAGTGTGAAGAATAAAGAAGTGATTCTAGTATTTCAAGACTATATTGCTTGAGGACAAGCAACGCTCAAGTGTGGGGATATTGATAAGGCTAAAAAGGAACATATATTTCATAGCATTATCCCCCAAGAAAGACAAGATTTTAGTTGCAATTGTTCCATTTTCAAGTGATATTCGTTTATATTAAATAAGTGCGAAGACAAAAGGCGAAAACGACGATTTGAAGACGCAAAGGTCCAAAAAGCTCAAATGTACAAGATACAATTAAAAAGGTTCAATTTATTGATGAGGAACGTCTAAAAATGACAAGAGTACAAGTTACAAAACGCAAAGTACATGATATAAAATAGTACGCAAGGACGTTCGAAAATCCGGAACCGGGACATGAGCCAACTCTCAACGCTCGACGCAACGGTGTAAAAATTACGAGTCAACTATGCACAAGAATAAAATATAATATTTAAATAATTCATAATAAGAATAATATTAAATAATAAAAAGTTGTTAATTTAGCATAGTTCAGGGGTCGTAAATGAAAATTCAATTTCATATTTTGCCTATAAAAGGCGATGATTATCGATCAATTTAAAAGCATCCCTTTTTCTATCCTAAAAATCTATTATCAATATCAATATCTAAAAATCTCTATCATAATGTTAATGTAATAAGATATAACAATAATCTTAATTTTAATTTTAAATTATGATAATAATAAGATTTATGATAGAGATCGTTTGAGTGTGCAAGTCGAAATTCTGTCCGTGTAACGCTACGCTATTTTTAATCATTGTAAGTTATGTTCAACCTTTTTATATTAATGTCTCGTAGCTAAGTTATTATTATGCTTATTTAAAACGAAGTAATCATGATGTTGGGCTAATTACTAAAATTGGGTAATTGGGCTTTGTACCATAATTAAGGTTTGGGCAAAAGACCGACACTTGTGGAAATTGAACTATTGACTATTAATAGATGGGGGGTATTGTCTAATTGAGTGACAACTCATTGGAGTCTGTCGAACCTATCTTCAAATTAATTAACCTAATAATTAATAATGATTATGGTTGTCCTATTTAGTGATGTTCATATGGAATCAGTTATAATCATTTAATTAATCAATTGGGTTGGGTATTTGATTATTCATTCTGATCAAGTGGATGAATTAATATTCATAAACTAATTAAAACAGGGGTGGATTACATACAGTGATAACTGGTGTAATTGTTGACAGAAGTGATAACTGCGTCACAGTTTAAATCCTTAATTAGTTGGAATATTTGACTTCGGGTATAAGGGTAATTTGACGAGGACACTCGCACTTTATATTTATGACCGATGGACTATTATGGACAAAAACCAGATAGGTATCAAATAAACCATGACAAAGGACAATTAACCCGAGTAACAATTAATTAAAATCAAAACGTTAAACATCATGATTACGGAAGTTTAAATAAGCATAATTCTTTTATTGTATTTCTCATCGTATCTTTATTTACTATCATTTTATTACTCGCAATTTTATTTACTGTCATTTTATTTATTGTCATTATTTTACGCACTTTAATTATCGTCATTTATCTTTGCGCTTAAAATATAGAATCGACAAACCGGTCATTAAACGGTAAAACTCCCCTTTTATAATATATTACTACTTATATAATTATATATATATATATTGTATAAATATAGTTGTTAAAAATATAGTAAGTATCACCAGCTCCCTGTGGAACGAACCGGACTTACTAAAAACTACACTACTCTACGATTAGGTACACTGCCTATAGTGTTGTAGCAAGGTTTAGGTATATCCCACTCTATAAATAAATAAATAACTTGTGTAATTTGTAACGTATTTTGTATTAAAAATAATAGTATATTTCGTACCCTCACGCTACATCATCAAGTCTTCCAAAAGTATTTTAATACATCTAAATACACTACATGTATATACATTTTAACGGAGTCGTTAAGTCATCGTTAGTCGTTACATGTAAGTGTTGTTTTGAAACCTTTAAGTTAACGATCTCAATTAATGTTGTTAACCCATTGTTTATTATATCTAATGAGATGTTAAATTATTATATTATCATGATATTATGATATATTAATATATCTTAATATGATATATATACATTTAAATGTCGTTACAACGATAATCGTTACATATATGTCTCGTTTCGAAATCCTTAAGTTAGTAGTCTTGTTTATATGTATATAACTCATTGTTAATATACTTATGGAGATACTTACTTATCATAATCTCATGTTAACCATATGTATATCCATATATATATCGTCAAGTCGTTTTTACAAGTTTTAACGTTCGTGAATCGCCGGTCAACTTGGGTGGTCAATTGTCTATATGAAACATATTTCAATTAATCAAGTCTTAACAAGTTTGATTGCTTAACATGTTGGAAACATTTAATCATGTAAATATCAATCTCAATTAATATATATAAACATGGAAAAGTTCGGGTCACTACAGTACCTACCCGTTAAATAAATTTCGTCCCGAAATTTTAAGCTGTTGAAGGTGTTGACGAATCTTCTGGAAATAGATGCGGGTATTTCTTCTTCATCTGATCTTCACGCTCCCAGGTGAACTCGGGTCCTCTACGAGCATTCCATCGAACCTTAACAATTGGTATCTTGTTTTGCTTAAGTCTTTTAACCTCACGATCCATTATTTCGACGGGTTCTTCGATGAATTGGAGTTTTTCATTGATTTGGATTTCATCTAACGGAATAGTGAGATCTTCTTTAGCAAAACATTTCTTCAAATTTGAGACGTGGAAAGTGTTATGCACAGCCACGAGTTGTTGAGGTAACTCAAGTCGGTAAGCTACTGGTCCGACACGATCAATAATCTTGAATGGTCCAATATACCTTGGATTTAATTTCCCTCGTTTACCAAATCGAACAACGCCTTTCCAAGGTGCAACTTTAAGCATGACCATCTCTCCAATTTCAAATTCTATATCTTTTCTTTTAATGTCAGCGTAGCTCTTTTGTCGACTTTGGGCGGTTTTCAACCGATGTTGAATTTGGATGATCTTCTCGGTAGTTTCTTGTATAATCTCCGGACCCGTAATCTGTCTATCCCCCACTTCACTCCAACAAATCGGAGACCTGAACTTTCTACCATAAAGTGCTTCAAACGGCGCCATCTCAATGCTTGAATGGTAGCTGTTGTTGTAGGAAAATTCTGCTAACGGTAGATGTCGATCCCAACTGTTTCCGAAATCAATAACACATGCTCGTAGCATGTCTTCAAGCGTTTGTATCGTCCTTTCACTCTGCCCATCAGTTTGTGGATGATAGGCAGTACTTATGTCTAGACGAGTTTCTAATACTTGTTGTAATGTCTGCCAGAATCTTGAAATAAATCTGCCATCCCTATCAGAGATAATAGAGATTGGTATTCCATGTCTGGAGACGACTTCCTTCAAATACAGTCGTGCTAACTTCTCCATCTTGTCATCTTCTCTTATTGGCAGAAAGTGTGCTGATTTGGTGAGACGATCAACTATTACCCAAATAGTATCAAAACCACTTGCAGTCCTTGGCAATTTAGTGATGAAATCCATGGTAATGTTTTCCCATTTCCATTCTGGGATTTCGGGTTGTTGAAGTAGACCTGATGGTTTCTGATGCTCAGCTTTGACCTTAGAACACGTCAAACATTCTCCTACATATTTAGCAACATTGGCTTTCATACCCGGCCACCAAAAATGTTTCTTGAGATCCTTGTACATCTTCCCCGTTCCAGGATGTATTGAGTATCTGGTTTTATGAGCTTCTCTAAGTACCATTTCTCTCATATCTCCAAATCTTGGTACCCAAATCCTTTCAGCCCTATACCGGGTTCCGTCTTCCCGAATATTAAGATGCTTCTCCGATCCTTTGGGTATTTCATCCTTTAAATTTCCTTCTTTTAAAACTCCTTGTTGCGCCTCCTTTATTTGAGTAGTAAGGTTATTATGAATCATTATATTCATAAATTTTACTCGAATGGGTTCTCTGTCCTTCCTGCTCAAGGCATCGGCTACCACATTTGCCTTTCCCGAGTGGTAACGAATCTCAAAGTCGTAATCATTCAATAATTCAATCCACCTACGCTGCCTCATATTCAGTTGTTTCTGATTAAATATGTGTTGAAGACTTTTGTGGTCGGTATATATAATACTTTTGACCCCATATAAGTAGTGCCTCCAAGTCTTTAATGCAAAAACAACCGCGCCTAATTCCAAATCATGCGTCGTATAATTTTGTTCGTGAATCTTCAATTGTCTAGACGCATAAGCAATCACCTTCGTTCGTTGCATTAATACACAACCGAGACCTTGCTTTGATGCATCACAATAAATCACAAAATCATCATTCCCTTCAGGCAATGACAATATAGGTGCCGTAGTTAGCTTTTTCTTCAATAACTGAAACGCTTTCTCTTGTTCATCATTCCATTCAAATTTCTTCCCTTTATGCGTTAATGCAGTCAAGGGTTTTGCTATTCTGGAAAAGTCTTAGATGAACCTTCTGTAGTAACCAGCTAGTCCTAAAAACTGGCGTATGTGTTTTGGAGTTTTCGGGGTTTCCCACTTTTCAACAGTTTCTATCTTTGCCGGATCCACCTTAATACCTTCTTTGTTCACTATGTGACCGAGGAATTGAACTTCTTCCAACTAAAATGCACACTTTGAAAACTTAGCGTACAATTCTTCCTTCCTCAATACTTCTAACACCTTTCTCAAATGTTCACCGTGTTCTTGGTCATTCTTTGAGTAAATAAGTATGTCATCAATGAAAACAATGACAAACTTGTCAAGGTATGGTCCACACACTCGGTTCATAAGGTCCATGAACACAGCTGGTGTATTAGTTAAACCAAACGGCATGACCGTAAACTCGTAATGACCGTAACATGTTCTGAAAGCAGTCTTTGGAATATCATCTTCTTTCACCCGCATTTGATGATACCCGGAACGTAAGTCAATCTTTGAATAAACAGACGAGCCTTGTAGTTGATCAAATAAGTCGTCGATTCTCGGTAGTGGGTAGCGGTTCTTGATGGTAAGTTTGTTCAACTCTCGGTAGTCGATACACAACCTGAATGTACCATCTTTCTTCTTGACAAACAAAACAGGAGCTCCCCACGGTGATGTGCTTGGTCGAATGAAACCACGCTCTAAAAGTTCTTGTAATTGGCTTTGCAGTTCTTTCATCTCGCTGGGTGCGAGTCTGTAAGGAGCACGAGCTATTGGTGCAGCTCCTGGTACAAGATCTATTTGAAATTCAACGGATCGCTGTGGGGGTAATCCCGGTAATTCTTTCGGAAATACATCGGGAAATTCTTTTGCAATGGGAACATCATTGATGCTCTTTTCTTCAGTTTGTACTTTCTCGACGTGTGCTAGAACAGCATAGCAACCTTTTCTTATTAGTTTTTGTGCCTTCAAATTACTAATAAGATGTAGCTTCGTGTTGCCCTTTTCTCCGTACACCATTAAGGGTTTTCCTTTTTCTCGTATAATGCGAATTGCATTTTTGTAACAAACGATCTCTGCTTTCACTTCTTTCAACCAGTCCATACCGATTATCACATCAAAACTCCCTAACTCTACTGGTATCAAATCAATCTTAAATGTTTCGCTAACCAGTTTAATTTCTCGATTCCGACATATATTATCTGCTGAAATTAATTTACCATTTGCTAATTCGAGTAAAAATTTACTATCCAAAGGCGTCAATGGACAACTTAATTTAGCACAAAAATCTCTACTCATATAGCTTCTATCCGCACCCGAATCAAATAAAACGTAAGCAGATTTATTGTCAATAAGAAACGTACCCGTAACAAGCTCCGGGTCTTCCTGTGCCTCTGCCGCATTAATATTGAAAACTCTTCCGCGGCCTTGTCCATTCGTGTTCTCCTGGTTCGGGCAATTTCTAATAATGTGACCCGGTTTTCCACATTTATAACAAACTACATTGGCATAACTTGCTCCGACACTACTTGCTCCGCCATTACTTGTTCCGGCACCATTTGTTCCTTTCGTTCTGTTAACCCCTGGTCCGTAGACATCACACTTCGCCGCGCTATGACCATTTCTTTTACACTTGTTGCAAAATTTGGTGCAGAACCCCGAGTGATACTTTTCACACCTTTGGCATAGCTGCTTCTGATTGTTGTTGTTGTTGCGGTTATTATTGTTGTTAAGATGATTGTTGTGGTTGCTGTTGTTGTTGTTGTTGTTGTTGGGCCGTTTGTTGTACTTGCGATTGATGTTGCGATTGTTAGGATAGTTGTTGCGATTATTGTTATAATTGCTGTTGTTATTGTATTGGTGATTCTTATCACCGTTTTCCTCCCACTTTCTTTTGACTTGCTTCACATTGGCCTCTTCAGTAGTCTGTTCTTTAATTCTTTCTTCAATCTGGTTCACTAGTTTGTGAGCCATTCTACATGCCTGTTGTATGGAGGCGGGCTCGTGTGAACTTATATCTTCTTGGATTCTTTCTGGTAATCCTTTCACAAACGCGTCGATCTTCTCTTCCTCATCTTCGAATGCTCCCGGACACAATAGGCACAATTCTGTGAATCGTCTTTCATACGTGGTAATATCAAATCCTTGGGTTCGTAACCCTCTAAGTTCTGTCTTGAGCTTATTGACCTCGGTTCTGGGACGGTACTTCTCGTTCATCAAGTGCTTGAATGCTGACCACGGTAGTGCGTACGCATCATCTTGTCCCACTTGCTCTAGATAGGTATTCCACCATGTTAACGCAGAACCTGTAAAGGTATGCGTAGCGTACTTCACTTTGTCCTCTTCAGTACACTTACTTATGGCAAACACCGATTCGACCTTCTCGGTCCACCATTTCAATCCGATCGGTCCTTCGGTTCCATCAAATTCCAAAGGTTTGCAGGCAGTGAATTCTTTGTAGGTGCATCCTACACGATTTCCTGTACTGCCAGATCCAAGGTTATTGTTGGTATATAGTGCAGCCTGTACTGCGGCTATGTTTGAAGCTAGAAAAGTACGGAATTCCTCTTCATTCATATTCACGGTGTGTCGAGTAGTCGGTGCCATTTCCTTCAAAATAGTTAAATGGAACAAGTTAATCATACAGAATATTAAGAGTAGTTAATAGTATTTCGTAGCATAATATGAACTCATTTATAAAAGCTTTTTCTTCATATCAGCGTTTTATAAGTTTAAATTCGGGTAGTACCTACCCGTTAAGTTCATACTTAGTAGCTAATATACAATTCAACTACTACAATTCTATATGAAAAACTGATTATAATAATATTTCGCGTTCAAACTTTTACACAATATTTTACAAACTTACAATACCGCTTATTTTACATATAGCATGAAATATAGCACACAATAAATTTGATACAAGATGGTTGTGAAGATAATTTTAGCTAGTACACAAGTCGTTCAGCAAAGGCAATAAAGACACGTAATTCATACGTCCAGAAACAAGTCATGCATTCTGGTTTTACTAGGATTACTTCCCATCCTTGGTCTTGTGGAACATAACCGTTATGGCCGTTGATAAGACAGCGTGTTGTAACGTCGTCAAAGGGACGAGGGTTACGTAATGACCAACAATCTCGTAATAACCTAAAAACCTCATTTCTTACCCCAATTACCGACTCCGTCACTTGAGGGAACGTTTTGTTTAATAGTTGTAGCCCGATGTTCTTGTTCTCACTTTGGTGAGAAGCGAACATTACTAACCCGTATGCATAACATGCTTCTTTATGTTGCATGTTAGCCGCTTTTTCTAAATCACGAAGTCCTATATTTGGATATACTGAGTCAAAATAATTTCTTAACCCGTTGCGTAAAATAGCATTTGGGTTCCCCGCAATATATGCGTCAAAGTAAACACATCGTAACTTATGGATTTCCCAATGTGATATCCCCCATCTTCCGAACGAAAGCCTTTTATAAACCAAATCATTCTTGGAACGTTCTTCGAATGTCTTACAAACTGATCTCGCCTTAAATAGTTGTGCCGAGGAATTCTGACCGACTCTAGACAAGATTTCATCAATCATGTCTCCGGGTAGGTCTCTTAAAATATTGGGTTGTCTATCCATTTTGTGTTTTTATACTGTAAAATAGACAAGAGTTAGATTCATAAAAAAATACTTATTAATACAAGCAATTTTTACATATATCATAAAGCATAAGCACACTATATTACATATATTACACCACACGAATACAACTATCTTATTCCGACTCGCTTGTTTCTTCTTCTTTGGTTTTGGTTCGTTTTCCCAAGTTTCTAGGGATATATGATGTTCCCCTAATACGAGCCGTTATTTTCCACATTGGTTTAGAAAAACCTGGTGGTTTAGAGGTTCCCGGGTCATTGTTACAACTTAAGGACTTCGGGGGTTGACGATACATATAAAGTTCATCGGGGTTGGAATTAGATTTCTCTATTTTTATGCCCTTTCCCTTATTATTTTCTTTTGCCTTTTTAAATTCAGTTGGGGTAATTTCTATAACATCATTGGAATTCTCGTCGGAATCCGATTCATCGGAGAATTGGTAATCCTCCCAATATTTTGCTTCCTTAACGGAAACACCATTGACCATAATTAACCTTGGTCGGTTGGTTAAGGATTTTCTTTTACTTAACCGTTTTATTATTTCCCCCACCGGTTCTATTTCTTCATCCGGTTCCGATTCTTCTTCCGGTTCCGATTCTTCTTCTGGTTCCGACTCTTCTTCCGGTTCCTCTTCGGGAACTTGTGAATCAGTCCATGAATCATTCCAATTTACATTTGACTCTTCATTATTATTAGGTGAGTCAATGGGACTTGTTCTAGAGGTAGATATCTATCACATAATATCAAACGCGTTAAGAGATTAATATATCACATAATATTCACATGTTAAAAATATATAGTTTCCAACAAAATTTGTTAAGCAATCATTTTTCAAGTAAACACGGTCGAAGTCCAGACTCACTAATGCATCCTAACAAACTACATAAGATACACTAATGCAAAATTCTGGTTCTCTAAGACCAACGCTCTGATACCAACTGAAATGTCCCGTTCTTATTGATTAAAAACGTTCCATATTAATTGATTTCGTTGCGAGGTTTTGACCTCTATATGAGACGTTTTTCAAAGACTGCATTCATTTTAAAACAAACCATAACCTTTATTTCATCAATAAAGGTTTAAAAGTTTTACGTAGATTATCAAATAATGATAATCTAAAATATCCTGTTTACACACGACCATTACATAATGGTTTACAATACAAATATGTTACAACAAAATAAGTTTCTTGAATGCAGTTTTTACACAATATCATACAAGCATGGACTCCAAATCTTGTCCTTATTTAAGTATGCGACAGCGGAAGCTCTTAATAATCACCTGAGAATAAACATGCTTTAAAACGTCAACAAAAATGTTGGTGAGTTATTGGTTTAACCTATATATATCAAATCATAATAATAGACCACAAGATTTCATATTTCAATACATATCCCATACATAGAGATAAAAATCATTCATATGGTGAACACCTGGTAACCGACATTAACAAGATGCATATATAAGAATATCCCCATCATTCCGGGACACTCTTCGGATATGATATAAATTTCGAAGTACTAAAGCATCCGGTACTTTGGATGGGGTTTGTTAAGCCCAATAGATCTATCTTTAGGATTCGCGTCAATTAGGGTGTCTGTTCCCTAATTCTTAGATTTCCAGACTTAATAAAAAGGGGCATATTCGATTTCGATAATTCAACCATAGAATGTAGTTTCACGTACTTGTGTCTATTTTGTAAATCATTTATAAAACCTGCATGTATTCTCATCCCAAAAATATTAGATTTTAAAAGTGGGACTATAACTCACTTTCACAGATTTTTACTTCGTCGAGAAGTAAGACTTGGCCACTGTTGATTCACGAACCTATAACAATATATACATATATATTAAAGTATGTTCAAAATATATTTACAACACTTTTAATATATTTTGATGTTTTAAGTTTATTAAGTCAGCTGTCCTCGTTAGTAACCTACAACTAGTTGTCCACAGTTAGATGTACAGAAATAAATCAATAAATATTATCTTGAATCAATCCACGACCCAGTGTATACGTATCTCAGTATTGATCACAACTCAAACTATATATATTTTGGAATCAACCTCAACCCTGTATAGCTAACTCCAACATTCACATATAGAGTGTCTATGGTTGTTCCGAAATATATATAGATGTGTCGACATGATAGGTCGAAACATTGTATACGTGTCTATGGTATCTCAAGATTACATAATATACACTACAAGTTGATTAAGTTATGGTTGGAATAGATTTGTTACCAATTTTCACGTAGCTAAAATGAGAAAAATTATCCAATCTTGTTTTACCCATAACTTCTTCATTTTAAATCCGTTTTGAATGAATCAAATTGCTATGGTTTCATATTGAACTGTATTTTATGAATCTAAACAGAAAAAGTATAGGTTTATAGTCAGAAAAATAAGTTACAAGTCGTTTTTGTAAAGGTAGTCATTTCAGTCGAAAGAACGACGTCTAGATGACCATTTTAGAAAACATACTTCCACTTTGAGTTTAACCATAATTTTTGGATATAGTTTCATGTTCATAATAAAAATAATTTTCTCAGAATAACAACTTTTAAATCAAAGTTTATCATAGTTTTTAATTAACTAACCCAAAACAGCCCGCGGTGTTACTACGACGGCGTAAATCCGGTTTTACGGTGTTTTTCGTGTTTCCAGGTTTTAAATCATTAAGTTAGCATATCATATAGATATAGAACATGTGTTTAGTTAATTTTAAAAGTCAAGTTAGAAGGATTAACTTTTGTTTGCGAACAAGTTTAGAATTAACTAAACTATGTTCTGGTGATTACGAGTTTAAACCTTCGAATAAGATAGTTTTATATATATGAATCGAATGATGTTATGAACATCATTACTATCTCAAGTTTAGTAGGTAAACCTACTGGAAGTGACAAGAAATGATCTAGCTTCAAAGGATCTTGGATGGCTTGAAAGTTCTTGAAGTAGGATCATGACACAAAAACAAGTTCAAGTAAGATTTTTGCTCGAATTAAGATAGTTTATAGTTATAGAAATTGAATCAAAGTTTGAATATGAATATTACCTTGAATAAGAAAGATAACCTACTGTATATAACAAAGGTTTCTTGATCTTAGATGATTACTTGGAATGGATTAGAAAGCTTGGAAGTAAATTAGTAAACTTGAAGGGATTTTTGAAGTATTCTTGAAGTGTTCTTCCTATGATGATTATAGCTTGATTATTGAAGTGATTTTTGATGAAGATGATGATTAACTACTGGAAAAATACGTTCATAATAGTGTGGGTGTGTTGAGAGATAATTAGAAAGAGATTTGGAAGTGAAATGGAGTGAATGATGAGTGTTAATTGGTGAGTGGTGAGTGGGGTTAAAAGGAGTTCTAGTTAGTTGACTAGCTCATGGTAGAAGTTAAAATTGATTAGTCATACATGACATAATCAAGAGTGGAATCCCATGCTAGTTCCTATTGGTATATACCCATAGTAAGTACGTTTTGAAGCTGTGTATAATACGGGTAAGAATACGACTAGAATTCTTGATGAACGAAAAGAATGGGAAAGTAACTGTAACCATTTTCGTTAAGTATGAGTATTTTGATATATGTCTTGAAGTCTTCCAAAAGTATTTTAATACATCTAAATACACTACATGTATATACATTTTAACGGAGTCGTTAAGTCATCGTTAGTCGTTACATGTAAGTGTTGTTTTGAAACCTTTAAGTTAACGATCTCAATTAATGTTGTTAACCCATTGTTTATTATATCTAATGAGATGTTAAATTATTATATTATCATGATATTATGATATATTAATATATCTTAATATGATATATATACATTTAAATGTCGTTACAACGATAATCGTTACATATATGTCTCGTTTCGAAATCCTTAAGTTAGTAGTCTTGTTTATATGTATATAACTCATTGTTAATATACTTATGGAGATACTTACTTATCATAATCTCATGTTAACCATATGTATATCCATATATATATCGTCAAGTCGTTTTTACAAGTTTTAACGTTCGTGAATCGCCGGTCAACTTGGGTGGTCAATTGTCTATATGAAACATATTTCAATTAATCAAGTCTTAACAAGTTTGATTGCTTAACATGTTGGAAACATTTAATCATGTAAATATCAATCTCAATTAATATATATAAACATGGAAAAGTTCGGGTCACTACAGATAGTGACTAGCGGTTGTCGCTAGAAAGTCAGGGGCGTTGAGCCGTAAGGTTCATTAGATTTGTGTGACTTCGAGTATTCTGGTGACGTGTGACACCGGGAGTAGACCCCGTGAGGGTCAAGTTTTTGAGAATCGGTGTTAGTAATTGGAGTTGGATAACACAACGTCAGGTGCCTCCTTATACCTGCTAGTGAAATGCTCCACTCCGATGGTGCGATTACTTTGTATTTGGGTACCGGCGAGAAACCCGAAGATACAACTATGGTTTATTGTGGTGTTTAGCGGGCATTAACACTTAACTGATTTGAAATATCGAGGTTCGAAATAACTTGTTATAGGTCCGCGAAGAATTGTTGAGTATGACCAACGTCGAGACCGGTCACGTAGGTTGTGTAATGTCAAGATTTTGCGAAATAATATCACCTTGGCGGTGGGTGTACGGGATTAGAATCCTAAGTGGGGGAGTAAGTACCGGAGATTTCGGAATAAACCCTATCTAGTAGACGTGATGGGCGAATGGGTGTCGCTTACTTACGAAAGGAAGACTTTGATGGTCTTCGAAGAAGCCCCAAGTGGACTTTGGAATAAATTGTGAAGGTATTTTGTGACATGAGTCGAGATGGCAAAATTCCCGAATGGTGGATACGAGAGATTTTCGAAAAATGTCGGGATGATTCCCGAGTAGTCCACGATTGAAAGTCGTGACGACGATGATTGTCGGCGAATTGTTCTACTTTTAGGACGGTTATGAAGTGTTTTGTAAGAGTTCAGATACTTGGCATTGGAGCAAACGGTTGCGGTCGTTTTGTCTCGTGGGTTGATTACCCAATATCGTTGAAATGATGGAATGATAAGGCTATTGGAAGAATATTATGAAGTTTCACGGTGTACTTCCGAGTGAGTGGTGGAACTTTTGGTCGAATGGAAGTGTGAAGTACGGTTGTTGTAATATGATGCGCTAGTGTACGAAGCGAAGATTCGGATGCGTGGTTACTACATGTGTAACTCCGCGTTGGAGGAGGAAATGTTCAAGGGAGAAGTGCTTAACTTCTAGTATTTGGTGAGGATTACGAGGACGTGATCCAATCTAAGTGGAGGAGAGTTGTAAGACCCAAATATTTATTGTACATGGAGTATTTATGGTGTACATAAAGCGTGTGAAGCGTGGAACAAATTGGAAGCTGGCAGACTGTTCTGACCTTTGTGCGTGCCGCGCATGGCCAGGTGTGCGCGTCGCGCACCTCACCTGCGACAGATTTCCTGTTTTGTTTTAATTAGAGTTAAATGAGGGGCTTTTGTGTCTTTTCACTTGGGAACGGATTTGTAGCCTTATTATCAGACTTGGAGTCAATTTTGGATCATATTCACATCCACACAAACACTCTCATCCATTCTTAGAGAGAGATAGATTTCTAGAGAGAGATTTGGAGATTTGGGGAACAAGGAGCTCGAATCGATCTAAAGCTCGAGTGTTAAAGTTGTTTATCTCGCTCCTAGCTACGTTGGGGTAGTATTGGTAAGTTCTAACTCCGAGTTTTCATAGTTTGATTAGTGTTCATAATTGGGGTTTTGAATTGTGTGTTCTTGAGTAAACCCACTAGTTGATAATTGGGTGATTGAGCTAGTAAAAGGTGTTGATGACCATTATTGGTGGGTTTTGGGTTGGATGATGGAATTGATTAGTTGATAATCATGTTCGGGTGTTATTATCACTAGTTAACTTAGGTTATAAGTGATTAGTTGTGTAAGCTTGCAAAATTGGTGTTTTGACTTGAGACTAGGTCAAAATGGGTTTTGTGTCAAGTAATGCAAGTAATGTGTTTTGATGATGAAACATTGAGTAAAATGTGGTGATAGAACATAATCATTAGTTGATTGTGATTATGGGTGTTTTGGGCGAGATTTGACTTAGTCAAATTGGAGGTAAGTGCTAATGGGTCGAAATTGCACTAAGTGTCACTTGGGATGGTTCGTAAATCCACCCTAATTGTGTTGTTTGTGTTGTAATAATGGAATAGGTACTTTCCATTGACGTGTTGCGGATTATTCGGTCACATCCATCAAGGCGTTAAGGTGAGTGGAATGATTATACATGTGTGTATGTAATGTATTTACTTGTACGAAATGCGATGTGAGTTTTAAGTTCGGGTGTGCGATACCACATAGTGTTGACTTATGATATGGGTTTAAAGTTCGGGCGTTCGATACCATATCCCTATGTGCGTGTGTGTGGGTGTAATGTGGGTTTAAAGTTCGAGCGATCGATACCACATTGTACTTTTCATGTAATAAGGGTTTAAAGTTTGAGCGTTGATACCTTATTATCATGAGTAATGCGTGAGATACGGGTTTTAAGTTCGGGCGTTCGATACCATATCCTCATGTGTGTGTGGCATGATATGTGGGTTTTTAAGTTCGGGCGATCGATACCACATTGAGCGTAACGGGTGGTCATAAGTTCGGGCGTCAATACCACTCAAGGGACTAGTGATGCATACTAGTGGCGTCTGTGTAGCTAACGGTTCATTCGCGAGAATCGTTCCCTTTGTATTTTGGTTAACCATGGTTGTGTAGTTGTAGTGTAGCATATTATATTGTTCGTGTTATATGCTATTGTTGTGCTAGCTTGTGTTATCGGAGATTTAGCATTATACTTGCGATGGTATGCTAATTAGTTTGCTAGCGTGTATGCGGTAATTGTGTAAGTGATTGCAAGTAAGTAGGTTATATATGTATATGTATAATTATTGCATTCACTAAGCGTTTTGCTTACCCTCTCGTTGTTTAGCTTTTTATAGGCTCCGGCGTGGACATGGGGAAAGGGTATTCGTTTGGACTAGTGATCCCGTTTCGTTATGTTAGGAGAAGCTTTTGGACGTTTAGCTTTTGAAGTTTGACCAAGATTTGGGTAGTTTAACCCCCAAACACCATGCTCAAAGTGTCGTTTGGAATTTAAACTAATGTGGTCGAAACTTATATTTTGTACGAAACTCGTAATTCGGCATATGTGGGCCCGGTTTCGTAAAATTTGTTTTATTATTGAAACGTGTGAGTTTTAACTATTATAATGTGATGTGAAAAGCGTTTCGTCTAAAAGTGTCAGGAAGTGGGAGATCTTTAACGCAAAATTGGAAAATTTGGACAGCAGACTGCCAGGCCTTGTGCGCGCCGCACACATAAGTGGCTGCGCGCCGCGCACCCCACTTTGGTAAAAAAAAAAAAACTGTTTGCGGTTGGATAACGGGTTGGGTTGTTACAAGTGGTATCAGAGCATGGTCTAAGGGATTTAGGCGACTTGAGATAGGTGCCTAGACTTAGACATTATTATGTATGCGTTTTATGCGGGACTTGTAGGAGACAGGTCAGACCGAGATTGGTTAGTGAGTAGGTTTAGGTGGACTAACTTTGCGCCAATTGTTTTGTGTTGTGTTTGCAATCATCAAGCGAGATAGATGTTGTACTAGCAAGTTAATGCGACGTGCTTGCGTAACAATGACTAGCTACGATTGTTACGGGTTCAAATTGTGTCAAACAAGCAATGTACGATGAATGTTAAGCAAGATGGGGCGGTGTGGTATATATATGTCGTTTCCTGTACGTTTCGTTGTTTAATCGGTGTGCATTCCTTAGAACGAAGACGGAAGATGGAATCGGAGCGGACGCGCCTACTCATGAAAGGAAGGATGAGTTAACGGCGAGGGTTGAGGCCGTGCTCGGACAATATGTCTCGGGTTTGGCCAATGAGGTTAGACAAGTAGTCAAGGAGTCAATCGAAGGACGAGTAACCGTAATGGTCCGAGACCAAGTGACTAAGATCGTAAAGGAAGAGTTTGAGAAGCGGTTTTCCGAACCTCGAGGTAGTGGTGATGAAGAAGTACTTGCAAGGTTAGAGTCAAGTGCTCCTGGTAAGAGGATGAGAAATGCACTCCTTAGCCCTTAATTTACCATTTAGCTCAATAGCACATAAAATAGGCTCCAAGATAGTCATAAACCGAGCAAAGTGAGGTAGATATCGCGAAATAAAACATATATAAATGGAGCGATATCAAACCCCCTACATTCGAATCTTTGTTTGTCCTCAAGCAAACAATCAACGAAACAAGCTTTGGAGATAGAGAACAAATAAGTGAACAATGCCAAAGCGCAAGAAGGTTAAGCTCAAAATGATACCTTTCATGAATATGCACTAGGTGGCTATAGTGTTCTCCAAAAACTTGCACTTGCTAGGACTAAGCACAATCATCCTCTTCTTCTACTAACACAAGCTTAACTCAAGCTCCAAATAATATCTTCAATCCTCAAACACTAAAATAAACATAATTCAAGCCTAAGTCTACCTGAACCAATCATGCCCCGGTCAAAGTCAACTTCATCTACGAGAAGGTCATCAAACACCAATCACGAAGTATCAAATCTTTACAAACTCGAACTTGACCTCCTTGACCTTGACCAAATATGTAGGATTCACGGGATAGCCATAAACTCATCAAACAAATCGATCATATCAAATATAAGCCTACTCGAACAAACTCAAAGTGAACCCAAAATATGTAAAATCCCCCCTGAAATGAATAAGGGCCATGAAAATCGTACACATCACCACTAATCATGAAATTCATCGTGTAAAGAATATGCTTTCAAAAAGAATACCCACCTCATCAACCCGCAATGGCTATCCCTCTTCCACCTCCATGCCCCCAAAACACCTATTTTTCGTCAATTTCAAGAATGATCGTCAATTCCAAGAATGATCGACAATTCCAAATATATGTCGTCAATTCCAATTGATAATCGTCAATTCCAAGAATAGGGTTAAGGTGGGTGTGCCAAAGGTAAGGGGACTGGGTACCCCACCTTTATTTGGTTACCCGGGCACGGGGTAATCGGCACTCATCAAGCTTTCTATCACAACTCTATGGTTTCTCTCATAGTAGGGCGAAAGCATTGATGGAGGTTCGTAGAATTAGGGCCCCACGTGACTAAATAAGAGAGTCCACCAATTCCAAATTTTTGAAGCACTAGGAAGACTTTAACTTCCTTTCAAATAATCGAGCTTGACTTGGGAGACTTTACTCCCAAGCTTAGAACAAACATAACTTGGAAGACTTTACTTCCAAGTTTAGAAGACTTTACTTCCAAATTGAGATGATGCTTATCTACTTCTCACATAACAAGCTTTTATGCTTATTTTACGGAAAGGTAGGAAGTAGTTACTACCTTTTCGTTAATTTCATGCGCAAGGGTGCAATAGGTTTTGGCTATGGGTTGTGTTGTGTAGCAACACGAGCACGAAGCCATTGCTCCTAAAAAGGATAGCACATTGTGAAGCTCAAGGCTCCTCTTCCCACAGCACTTAGCATAGCTAAATGTAAAATGGTGTAGATTAGGAAGTCTCCTACACCAAGTGAATTAACCATTCAAGTTTATTTTGAAACATAAGAGGGTGGACTTTAACCACCGAACTTTTTGAAACCGGGAAGACTTTACATCCTTAAGTTTGCAAAACTTGGAAAAGCCTTTACTTTTCCCCCAAAAATTTTGAATTTTTTTTTTTTACAAGTTTTAACCATTTTAGGTGTTTATGATATGAATTAGTGTAATGGTTAAAAACTTGCTCCAAAAATTGTTCGACATTGCCAGCTTTGAACTTTATAATGCATGTGATATGTTTACTCGAAATAGCTTCAAAATGGCCGGAAATTTTAACTCTCCCCCCTACATATAGCGTATGCAATGCCCTCATTGCATTAAAGCGGTAGAATAAGTGAAAATGAGGGACATTTTGAAATAGAAAAGATGAGAGGAAAGAAAACAAAAACCGGCGAAGATCAAACGATCTTTGTTGTTACCATTCGAGAAACTTAATCACCAAGGGAATGCAAGTCGATGAGCTTGACGCCTGAAATTAATGCCAAACTTGGATCAATCATCAATAAGGTGTACCCTGCCACTAAGAACCACAACAAGCAAGAACATACAAACAACCACAAGAATATCCAACACACGCCCCTGTCAAATTATTACAACCATAAAGATGTTCATGTGTGAGAGTAGAAATATAAGTCTACTACCTCACACCTAATCGACCATTCAAAGTTTCACACACACAAGTACCAAATTTAGTTAAGTTACATGCCAATTCAAAAGATAAATTGTTCACAAACCATGATGAAACTTTATTACCAAATACCCGTTGAGTGTCGGCTTGACATCTACACGCCCCTCCAAATGCACTCATGATAGCCCAACCGCTCCATGGGTACCTCCTCTGATTCATTGAAATTCACCTTTAAGAACTTCGCGATGCGGGTCACGTAATGACCACCAACACTTGAGAATCCCGACTTCTCACCACTTGCGTCGAATAGATAACTTGCGATAAGGTTGGGAATGTGAATGTTCTTCTTCTTGTAGATAGCATGAATCAACCAAATATCAAACATTGTCATCTTATCAACATCCACCGTTCGGTGGAAGACCGAGTGAGCGATGAACCTTTGGATGCACCTAAGTATGGGGCTTTTTAGCGCACTTGGGACTAGATTGTCGGGGGTTGGTTTGACATGACTAATTTCACTCCATGCTTGCTTGGGATCAAACTCATTTGGGTTGTAGGTTTCACATTTTGTCAAGTATGCAAAGGTTGAATCTGGATCAGAATCTGTGTAGAGACCTAGGCATGCTATGAATTGGGCCATGCTCATTTACCATTCTGCACCCCCAGCCTGAACCTGAGGTATTTGCGAATCCATGGAGAGGCGACCTTGAAATCAACCCTAAGAGTTGCTAAGAACTCACGGGTTAGCAATGGATAAACACTCTCCTTCATGTAAAGGAGCATCTCCCATGGGCGCATAACCTTATTATCCTACTCAACCGTGAATTTTTCCGAATTTGATGACCTAATCCCGCCAATTCGATCTCAGTCCAATAAATGTACCTTGCTGGGCACACTGGCGTGTGACTCCTACTAATCACTTGATCTTGAGTTGTTTCATCCATTAAAATCACTTGCAACCACTCATGAACATCGGTGGATGTAAAACTTACCTCTCTTTTAGAAGTAGTTCCAACAAACAATACGCGCCAAACACATTTTCATAACATTAGCAACCATCAAATATATCGCATACAAACAATGGTGGGGGAATGTGCCCCCTACATTTAAATTCAGGATAAGGCTTCACAACATTTAATCATAAGTAACATGGACTAATTGCAAAAAAGTTAACTCTAGTCAAAGTCTAAGTAGTTCAAAATTTAACTAAGACAAGAGTATTCATCAAATTATATCAATTCTTCATGTTATAGCATAAATATACCGCAAACAAGCATATTATCACTAATCACAAGCTCAAATTGGTCAAATCCATTCAAAACCCTAGCTTATGAACCCTAATTTTCAATTTCAAATCATGCAAGCATGAAAGATGGATTCAAAGCAAGATAATCATGGTAGACTAACAATTAAGCATCAACAATAACAATTACACTCCAATTTGGCTCAAAATCAAAAACCTCCAAATTGGATTAACCCTAGAATTTCAAAGTTGAAATCGATGTAACTAAGCATGCATATCATGTTAATAAACATCAATGTAGTCTAGATTCATCAACAATTTGACCATTAACATCATAAATCAAGCATAATCTACGAATTAAGCATAAAGAGAAAAATGGTAAAAATCAACCAAATCATGTTAAAGAGTGAATTAAAATGATAGATTCTTACTTTTCCCATGTTAGATGATGAAGATTTGCAAGAAAATTGATTAAATTTGAAGCCTTAGGTCGATTTAGGTTGATTAGGGTTAGAGTAGCGCCGCCATTAGAGAGAAAATTGAAGTTGGGTGTGAAAAAATGATGTTTTGTTCGTGCAGAATTCTTAAGTAGCAGATGCAAAAGCGCCGCTTTTCAAACAGGAGCATCGCTCCTGACAAAACAGAAGCGTCGCTTTTAAAAGAAAAGCGTCGCTCTAGGCGAACTAAAAACGCCGCTTTCGAACATAAAAGCGCCATTCTTGGCTACTATCCATTTTTGGCACAAAATCACATGTTAAAGCGTCGCTTTTGTAGCAGAAGTGTCGCTCTTGGAATGAAAAGCGCCGCTCCTAGAACAAAAGCGCCTCTCTTGTACCTGATTGCAGTTTTTTCCAGTTTTAAGTCCATTTTTACCCATTCACAAACTATTTTTGACGTTTTCCGGTTTTACCCATATGCATGCAATGCAAAAACATAAAAAATGCAACTAAGAAAAGGAATATCATACAATTCTAAATGGAATGCAATTAAAAGAAATTATATACATAATTGTGGAAAGTTTTTAACGAGTCTATCACCCGACTCCCATCCTCTTGAGATTTCAACTAATCTCGGGTGGTAAACTTCCCTTCCCTTTGAGCTAAGGGAAACATTTTCATTACCACCACCACTTAACATTGACATCAACCAATCATTCATTACCTTAGTTTCATTGATTAACTCCTTAAGTTTGACTTTCTCATGTTTTGACAAGTTTGACACTAGGTGTTTTCTTAAGTGTTCATCCTTTTTGGATGACGCCCGATGCACCCGTCCAAATAACTTTCGCATAGACTTGTCAACAACGTCATTTTGTCTTTTGGCTTTACCTTGAATTCCCTTGGTTAATCCCCCACTACCTTTAGTTGGTGAACCAACTTGTTTTGTGCTTGTGATGCATTGCACACTAGCAATAACTTGTGGTGTGGTCAATGGCATTGATGGTGTTTTAACACGTTTGTGTTTTTATGCTCATGCATTTCCCTTTATTCCGAAGAGTCAATTTCCCGGTTCTAAAGTCAAAGAAGGAGCCCGCGGTTGCCAAAAATGGCCTTCCCAAAACAAGGGGCACAACCGGGTCTTCCTTTATATCAACAATAACAAAGTCAATGAGAAATTCCATGTCCCCCACCTTAACAATTAAGTCTTCGGCGATTCCTATACTAGAGTTAATTGATTGATCAACTAATTTAACTCTCATTGTAGTGGGTAAAAGGTCACATAGGCCTAGCCTTTTGTAAACGAAGTAGGGCATGAAGTTGAAACTTGCCCCTGAATCGACTAAAGATGTGAGCATCTCTGAACTGTTTACATTGCATGGGATAAGGAAAGGTCCAGGATCACCCATTTTTGAAGGTAGGTTACATTTCTTTAAAATTCCATCACACTCCTTTTTCAAGAAAGCGGTGGATGCTTGCTCAACATCTCCTTTTTTGGCCATGAGTGTCTTCAAAAATCTCCCATAGTTGGGCATATTCTCAAGCACCTCCTCCAAGGGGAGTTTAACATAAATATTTTCGTTGTCGGGTAAGGTTGACTTACAATCCACATCATTTAGATGTGTAGGAGGTAATGATTGAGGATGTGAGACCGGTGTCTCATTTTTCTCCTTAGTTGATGTAGCAAGAACCTCGACCTCATTCTTTTGTGCCTTTGTATTCGATAAAGTTTCGACCTTTTGCTCTTTATCAACCTTTCCCAATTGAAATTGCTCAAAATCACCCTTTAACTCCTTGCATGTCGACTCGGTAGCCTCCATGGACATTACACTTTTAACTTGGTAGGGAATGAATGTTGCATCGTACAAATCTTCCGAAAACTTGAATACCCTATAGTCGATAATATCAATTTCCAACGCTTCATCAAAATCAAACTTGTCTCCTTCAATGTCGAACTTGAAAGCTTGAGGATATTCGGATTGATCCTCTTCGGTTGAATCAATCAAGTTCACTTGAGCATAAGTATTGGTAGGATTTGATGAACTCGCTTGATTTTGGGTTGGATTGGTAGTGTTGCTCTCGATAGGAATAACCCTCTTGTTATTTTGGTGGTTTTGTTGGTTGTTCCGATTGTTGTTGTAATTATTCGGGTTAACTTGAGTGTTTAAAGGTAAAGTTCCTTGTGGTCTTTCGGCAACTTGATTTGAAATTCTTCCAATGGTGCTCGCAAGGTTTTGGAATGAGGCTTGTTGGTTTCGGAGTTGTTGCTTCAAGAGCTCATTCTCTTTCATTAGAAAAGCTTAGGTTGATTCTACCTTCTTGATGTAGTTTTACATGATTTCTTCTAAGCTCTTCGAAGGTTGGAATTGTTGATTGTTTTATTGAGGTTGTTGATTGTAACCTTGGTTATTTTGTGATTGACTATAACCTTAGTTGTTTTGATAATTTGAATTGGCTTGATTGTTGTAAGGTTGGTTGTTGTAAGGTTGTTGGTTTTGGTATTGAAAATTGTTGTTTCGGTTTTGGTTATAATTGTTGTAACCTTGATTTTGGTTTTAGTTTGTGAATTCGAGTGGTGATTAGTTTGGTTGTTGAATGATACTTGTTTTTGATTAGGATTGTAGTAGCTTTGGTTAGATGTTCCTCCCCTTTAGTAGTTTTGATTACTCACGTAGTTCACATGAGCATCCGAATTCATGGGAATATCATCTAAATCAACATGATTGCATTGAGTAATTTGAGGACAATTCTTCGTGAGATGTGGACCCTCGCATCGTTGACAACCTACTTGCATTGCAACTACCGTTTGTTGAATCTTCTTCAATTCTTTTCCAAATGTTTGAAGTTGATTGTTCAAGCTTGCAAGCGTCACTTGTCCCTTATCACTCTCGACTTGTACTACACTTTTCCTTGTCAAATCTCGCGGTGAAGGTGCCCATTCATACGTGTTGATCGACATGTCTTCTAACATAATTTCGACCGCATTTTGTGATTTGTACATAAATATCCCACCGGATGTAGAATCAAGATATTGCTTCGTAAAAGTAATACAATCCCGATAGAATGTGTTGATATACTCCTTCTTGTTCAAACCATGCGGTGGGCAAGCTCTTAGTAGCTTCTTGAATCGAAACCATGCATCATACAAACTCTCATCACCCTGTTGTGCAAACCCATTAATCTCCATTCTAAGTCGCTCTACTTTTGACGGTGAAAATAAATGATTGATAAACTCGTTTGTTAATTCTTGAAAAGACCTTATGGAATCGGATGGTAAACTTCGCATCCAAGCTTTTGCGTCTCCTTGAAGTGTGAAGGAGAATGCCCTTAGCTTAAAAGCGCATCGGTGACGTTTTTGATTTTGTAAATATCACAAAGATCATTAAAGTGTTGAATATGTTCGAACGGATTCTCATCTATCAACCCATGAAAGTATGTATCCTTGATCAACGTGAAAAAGTTACCCTCGATCTTCCAATTATCCGCTTCAATTGCTGGTTTTGTAATAGTCGATGCTATCATTGTTGGTGCAACTAATCTAGCGTTCCACATTGGTGTGTCATTTGGATCATTCAATAATTCTTGATTAACCGGAGGACCATTAGGATTGCCCTCTTCATCGTGAATCGGATTACCGTTTGGATCCATCTTTTCTAAACAAAATGGCAAAGCTTCAAAATTCTTTCTTAATACCCTTTCTTCTCTACGATTATAAACCCCGTGCACGTGTCTTTTCGGATCGGAGAATGGATGTGTGAACTCTTGATCCTTGCGAGACCTTGTTTTCATACACCAAAGGTACCTATCCTTCAATCACAACACAAACACAAGCGGTTTTCCAAATGAAAATAATAATATAAAATGCGAAAAGTAACTTCCGTAAGGGTAAACCCCTACGAAAGGATCGACAATTAAAATTTTAAACCAAATAACCAACTAGGCTAACCGCATCCCCGGCAGCGGCGCCAAGAAAGTGTGATGCGTTCGTGTGATATACATCTTTTACCCTCTAAATTATATATTTGATTCAAACACTACAATCAAGCATACACAACTAACGAGCACTTAGAACCCAGTTATTATAGCACTTTAATGTAAGTATTCTTATCAAGTTTGTCCCAAGGGAAGCGATGTAAGTCGGATATTTGAAACTTTCAATTGTCCTAGGGTTTGTTTGATTGTGTGTGTGTGTGGGGGGGGGGGGGGTTTCTATTGATATCAACTAACAACTAAAACTTGCACAATTAAACAAACCTAAATTTATCAATTAAACTAGTAACAAGAAAGAAGTAGTGAAGTATTAAGACTTAAAACAAATTAACTAAGATGCGTTCACTTATCTAATACTCTTTATGCCTGACTTGCCCCGTTTTGCCTATTTTGCTATCTCATTAGTTGTTGAACTATTAAATATTTAGCATCACTACTAAACCTCAAATCAAATGATACTCCGCGAATTCACATAAGCTTTATATCCTAGGATCGAGTTAAGCATGATTTGGTCATTGAGATTGAGCTTGGGTTGAAATCACTTAAGATAATCGGCATTACTATGTTGACTAGAGGCCAATTGAAAACCAACCTAGACCAAGAACACAATCAATTGCAATTCCTAAGCTAGTTGCCTAGATCACCCAAGGTGTTGAAGCACATATTGATTCACTTCTCAAATCACTAAGAGAGCTACACAACATATGTAATCAAAGTCAAGCCTAAAACAAACTTATAGCAATGGATCTTTAGCTAACTCAACAACACATGATCATGTAATCCATTCAAACAACAATAATCAATTGATTTGGGGCAAACACTAGCATTAGAGATTCATAGATAAGCAAACACAAGAGATTTAGCCAATCATAGCTAAAATTAAACTAATAATAAGCATAGAAATGTAAATCATCATCATCTTCAAGTTAATACAAGTAATCAATGCAAATTATGAAAAGTAAAGTGAAGATTGCAACCCAAAATGTAAAGAAGATGAAGATCTAAGCTAAACAATGATGAATCTTGAGCTAGCTTCCTTGAATCCACCCTTAAACACCAATGGATGATGAAATTAGGGTTTTGTATGTGAAATTCAGACCTTAAGCAGCTGCTCTATAAAGATGCATATGAAAAATGACCTAGTCTCGTTCCTTTTATAGTGCTGAAAATCTCGGCTGAAACAGCGATAGGAGCGCCGCTTTTGGACATGAGCGGCGCTTTTGGCTTTAATGAGGAGTGGCGCTTTTGATCAGGAATGCCGCTTTTAGCTCTAAACATGGACGACACTTTTGTTGAGGAGCGACACTTTTGGCTGAATAGGAGCGACGCTTTTCACTGTAGGAACGGAGCTTCTGCTCACTGGAGGAAAATGGAGCTGAAATGTACATGAGAACGTCGCTTTTTCAGTTAGTGTGGTGCTTTTTGCTCACAGGAGAGGCTCTCTTGATGCTGATTCTGCACTTTTCCATTTCCTTAGCCAATTTTTCCCAAGATTTGGTCAATTTTACACCAAATCCACTCCTTATCCCTTAATTTACCATTTAGCTCAATAGCACATGAAATAGGCTCCAAGATAGTCATAAACCTAGCAAAGTGAGGTAGATATCGCGAAATAAAACATATATAAATGGAGCGATATCAGGGCTTAGGCTTGGGCTAAGTCTTTCACATAAATGGTAACCCAATTAAGAAACCCAACAAATCTCCCCCTTTCCAATTATGTGGAAGAGATCGCCATCCCGACGATCGAGCAACAAACCTTGAGCTTTTCACTCGCCAAAGCCTTTGTGAACATGTCAGAACCATTATCGCCAGTATGAACTTTATCAAGATCAAACAACCCATTTTCAAGACATTCTCTAATCCAATGATACTATACATCAATATGTTTTGTTCGCTTATGAAACATAGAGTTTCTAGCCAAGTGAATCGCACTCTCATTATTACAAAGAACCACATATCGTGATTGCTTAAACCCAAGGTCCCTTTCATCCACAATAGCCTTTGGACGATTCTATTGCTGCCATATACTCAACCTCGGTCGTAGACAATGCAACACACTTTTGCAACCTTGATTGCCATGAAATTGCCCTTCTTTCGAAGGTCATCAAATATCCAGAAGTGGACTTCATGTTATCTTTGTTTCCTGCTATATCTGAGTCTGTATAACCAACAAGCATCGGCTTTCCATTTCCAAACGTGATACTCAATTTGGAAGTACCTTTTAAATATCTCAAAATCTATTTAACTGCTTCCCAATGCTTTTTACCCGGATTTGACATAAACTGACTAACAACACCTACCACATGGGCTATGTCAGGCCTAGTACACACCATAGCATATATCAAGCTACCAACCACTGAAGCATGTGGAACTCTATCCATCTCTTTAACATCCTCCTTTGAAGAAGGGCAATCTCTATCGATTAGATTAAAATTGGATGTAAGAGGGGAACTAACCACTTTAGCTTTTCCCATGTTGAATCTACTAAGCACCTTTTCAATGTATTGCTCTTGTGATATATGTAACGTCTTAGCACTTATACCTCTAGAAATCCGAATGCCTAGAATCTGTTTTGATGGCCTTAAGTCTTTCATAGCAAAAGACTTACTCAATTCTTGTTTTAACTGCGTAATTCTTTCAATATTTTTACCAACAATCAGCATATCATCAAATATATATATATATATATATATATATATATATATATATATATATATATATATATATATATATATATATATATATATATATATATATATATATATATATATATATATATATATATATATATATATATATATATATATATATATATATATATATATATATTACAACAATGTGATGAAATCACCATCACCAAACCTCTGAAAGACAACACAATGATCTGAAGTTGTCTTTCAGTAGCCTTGCTTTCCTATAACCAACTCAAACTTCTTATACTACTGTCTCGGTGCCTGCTTCAACCCATATAGACTTTTATGTAGTCTACAAACATAATCTTCTTTATCCTTAACTTGAAACCCATTTGTTTCTCAAAGCTCTCTTGCCTTTAGGTAACTTCACCAGCTCATAAGTATTGTTCTCTTGTAAGGAATTCATCTCATCTTGCATGGCTTTAGCCCACTCTTTCTTATGCTCATCTTTTATAGCTTCTGCATAACACTATGGCTCTCCCCCATCAGTGAGTAATACATACTCATCAGCAGAATATCTAACAGAAGGATGATGGTCTCGGGTAGACCGTCTAAGTGGGATAAATTATCATACCCCCAAATAGGACTGGGGAAATATGACTTCACAATATCACAGCACAAGTATGTATAAACGAGAACGACTCTAAATGTCACACCCCCAAATAGGGCCTGGGGTATTTGTGACTAATTATATCAAATCACAGTTGTATAAACGAGAACGACTCTATATGAGACGTTTTATTGAGTTTTGCAGCAGAAGATAAATAGATTACATTGTATTTAGAGCATTAAATGTTCTTAATTGATATGATATATAATGAAGACTTCAAGCATAGCAAGCAATCATCATCAAAGCAGCAGATATACAGCGGAAGCAATATTTAAGTACCTGAGAATAAACATGCTTTAAAAAGTCAACACGAGGTTGAGTGAGTTCATAGGTTTATCATAAATCAATAGTTCAGTATAGCATTTGACCACAAGATTTCAGTTTAAAGTTGATTGATACCAAATATATCAATCGAAAGAGTTGCTATTTGTAATATCGCGACTAAACAAAAGTTACCTCGTGACACTTGTTATTCATGTCGTTGAATCATTATTATGTATCCAAAGACCAACGGTCAAATGGATAGAGACGTCACTCTCAGTAGCGCTACTCACAATAACTAAGCTTGCATCTTATACCTCGGCAATTAACGATATTACGGCAGGGATTTAGCATGACAAAGCACGTATATAGCATAAAAGTTAGAGTACTTGTGTCGAACGTGTAAAACATTTATAAAAGTTGCGCATGTATTCTCAGCCCAAAAATATATAAAAAAGGGGAGCTATGAAAACTCACGATACGATATGATAGTTTGTAGTAAATATGTGTATGATAGCACTGAACAAGTACGGAGTTGTCCTTGGATTCACAAACCTATATCAAGTTTATAAATTAACACATAGAATTCAAATAATTCTATTCATTAACTGTATAAATTATTTATATATATTAGTGTTGTAGTTATATATATATATATATATATATATATATATATATATATATATATATATATATATATATATATATATATATATATATATATATATAATAATTTATACTAAATTTTAATTAAAGTATATATATTTTATTTATAATTTATATCTTATTTTGTATATATATTTAAAATAATTAATGTATTTTAATATAATTAGTAAAAATCAATAATTTGTTATATGTAATAATAATATTTATTGTAATAATAATAATAATAATAATATTAATAGTAATAATGATAATAATAATAATTAATAATGTTAAAAATAATAATTTTAATGTTGAAAATAATAGTTTTAATGTTACAAATAATAACTTTGATAATAATAATAATAATTATTAATACACATAAAATATTAATATTCATAAAAAGATAATAATAATATTAGTAAAAACAATAATAATAATAATAATAATAATAATAATAATAATAATAATAATAATACTAAGTGATAATACTTAAACGATAATGATATTAGTAGTAACAACAATAATAATAATAATCTTAAATGCAATTATAATCGTGTTAAATAATAATTAATACTTTTTGTGATAATAATATTAATAATTATAATACTTAATGATAATATTATGATAATAATAGTAGTAACTTAATAATAATAATAATAATAATAATAATAATAATAATAATAATAATAATAATAATAATAATAATAATAATAATAATAATAATAATAATAATAATAATAATAATAATAATAATAATAATAATAATAATAATAATAATAAAACTACCTCAAAAAGCTTCATTAAAAAAATGTCACGACCGGGTCTCGAACCCAAGACCTCTCGAAACCCAAAACACCCCTTAACCACTCTACCATTTCTGTTTCATCTGATATATACCCAGAATATATATATATATATATATATATATATATATATATATATATATATATATATATATATATATATATATATATATATATATATATCACGAATTTCTGTTATCCTATTTCCTTCTTCTTCTTAAATTCAAACGACCGAAACCATATAAAATTCATAACAGCGAGTTACTAGTTGAATTAAGGTTGTATGATTGAAACAGAAACGTACTGTAGTGAGTGATTTTGATTAACAGATAAACAGAAAAAAAATTAAACAACACAGTTCATCAACTAAACTCAAACTTTGATTATAACTTCTATATCGTTTTAGACTAAAATTATAAAATGAAATAGGTGTTAAATCATTCAAGGAAGCTTTTAGAATCATCAATTTAACAGAAAACATAAAAACGATTACGAATTTTATCAAGAACAACCTCTTTGACTTTTTAAAACTTAACTTTGAGTCGCGAATTAAAGCTCGATATAATGAATTAGAAGATGAGATTCTGCAGAAAGTTTACTTAAATGATTCCTAACAAAACCATATTTATAGATTTTTAAATGGATTTCAATTTCGAAGTCTTGGAAAAAATAAAAGAAACAGAGAACTGGAGCTCGTGTTTTTCTGTTTTAATTCTCAAATAACAGTGATTTATATTTGAAAATTGGTAATGGGAGATGATTAACACTTAATTAATTAAACAATAAACGTGGATGTCGACTGTAATTTCATGATCAACAGACAAGAACCTAACAAAATAAAAAAAAATTGATGTCTATCTGTATATGCATTGTTATTTTGTTTTTTTATATATATAATTAATTAATATTAATAATTAATAAATATATTAATAATAATAATATTAACAATATTATTAATAATAATAAAAATATACTAATAATAATAATAATATTATTAAAAATGATAATTATAAATAATAATATTAATAATAATATTATTATTATAAATAAGTTGTATTAATATAACAATAATAATAATATTAGTAATGATAATACTCTTAATAGTAATAATGATAATAATGTTAATGATATATATTATGTTAATGATATTACTAACCATCATAATAGATGATAAATAATAATAATAATAATTTTGATAATAATAATAATAACAATATTAATAATAATATTTTTTTTTGACAATACTGATAATGATAATTGTAAATGATAATGATAATATTGTTAAATATAATAATAAAAGTAATAATATAACACCAATATTATCTTGTATATAGTTTTACATTTTTAGTTATAACAATTAAGTCGTATTATATTTCAAGTTTATATATTTATTTAAAATTATTTGTTCGTGAATCATCGAGGTTAAATGAAATTGTGTTTAAATTTTGTCGGAAATTTTCGGGTTATCATAGTACCTACCCGTTAAAAGAAATTTCGTCCCGAAATTTGATTGTTGCCATCAGTCGGCGATGTTTGTAAACAGGTGAGGATATTTTCGTTTTATTTGGTCTTCACATTCCCAGGTATGCTCGAGGCCTTGCGTGAATTCCAACGGATAGAATATTGTTTTGTTTCTAGCGTTTAAATCTTACGATACATAAATTCTACGAAGTGCATTTTATTATTAATGCGGAGGTTATCTAAAGGATTTACAAGAATGTCATTGATTAGGTTTCCTCATAATTCCATCTCATTTACACATTACACAATTTTAATCTAAACCTAATTACCACTTTTGCTCTCCTTCCTCCCTTCCTTCTCTTTTTGGGCGACGACCAACACCACCAAACATCATCATCTTCATCAATTTTTCAAGCTTGGGTCTAGAGATCGTTCATACAATCGGATTCCTCGTTCCGTTCTCTACGCGATTATACTAATTGTTTCTTGATTAGGGTATAAACCCTAACCCTAGAACTTTTAATTTTTATTTATTTTTCTGTATTTTATGTTTATATTATTAGTATGATGATTATTAGTTGTTGTAATGTTGATTGTATGCGTAGAATTGCTCGATTGCATATTTTTCAGTTTGATAAAATTGGGACAGCAGCTTTTTCGTGTGTTTCTGATATTGTAACTGATGTTGATCATAAAATAAAGTATATAAATGAGTTCCTCTCATCAAGACATTAATTTTAGACTCCGGATTCAAGTCGTTTCGATTCCCGGAGCCCTAGATATGATCAAAGTGGTATTTTGTTAAGATTGAAATATGATTTTGGTATGAACCAGGTTTGGTCCGACTTTGTGACCATATTTGGTGACTTTAGGGTGTGTTAGTGTGTTAGGACTGATGGTGGGACGAACTTTCATGTTCGGGTCATCTCAATCCGAGCCACGAATCACCTGTTACGTCTAAAACACATTTTTGAGTGAATTGAAGTTTCAAGTAGTGTAATGGCTGTACATCTCGACTTGTGGACTGTTCTTGGGGTGTTCTTGAGTGTACCAAAGAGTCGGGTGGTTTTCTTAGGCGGAGATATATGTAAGGCCCGATGAACTTTTGATTTAAAACTTTTGACTAATTATGAAACTTATGATATAAATAATGGATTTCATTATCATTTAATTACTTATGATAAAAAGTAATTATTATTATTTAAGACTTATGATATATATTTATTATATCATTTAATTAATACTTATGATTTAATTGACATTTTAATTAAACTTATGATTAATAATACTTCGTTATTAATGGAAAAATACTTATGATAAGTATTAAACTTATATTATGAGATTATTATAATAAGATTTATAATAAGGATTAATTAATTATTTAATTATTATAAGGCTTAATTATTATTTAATTATAATTTAATTATTAAATACTTATGATTTAATAGTTATAATTAGAAACTTATGATATGATTAATAATTCATTATTAATTAATAAAACTTATGATATGATTTAAAATTTATTATTAATTAATAATATTTATATTATGACTAATATTTAATTAATTAATTAAATACTTAAGTTATATTAATTATATTATTTAAAAGTATATTAACTTTAATAATTCATTTTAATTTAATTAAACTTATGTTATGACATAATTAGACATATTTAACTTTAATAAACGTTATAACTTATATTATTATTATAACTTACACTTTTAAAATTTACGTTGACCATGTTTGACCAAGGTTGACTTTTGAGTTGACTTTCAGTTGACTTTGACTTTCAGTTGACTTTTGTTGACTTTCTAATTAAGGAAACTTTCCTAACTTATAAACTTTCCTAAAATAGAAACTTTCCAAAAATAGAAACTTTCCAAAAATAGAAACTTTCCAAAAATTGAAACTTTCCAAAAATAGAAACTTTCCAAAAATGGAAACGTGCTAAAAATAGAAACTTTCTAAAAATAGAAAGTGTGTGTCCGTGAGCTGTTCCAATCAAATCAATGCATATTGAGTATTGTTCTATGACTATTTACAACATGTACAATAGCTATCATACTAAGACTTGACCTAAGTTAGTTATTTAATCGACCTGCTTTATTTGTAGGTCGGCGTTGTGATCATTCCTGATCACTGTACTACATTTACTGTTCGCTTAATTGTGTTGGTTACTTCATTACTATTAAGGTGAGTTATAGTCCCGTTTTTACATACTTTTCAAAGTATATTTTTGGGATGTGATTACATGCATTTTATTTCACGTTTAGACACAAGTGACAATTAAATTTAAATTATTCATTGTGAGTTGGACAAAAATATTCCCTAGTCTGGTAACTGTAATCATTGGTTTCTACTGGTGAATGCGAATCCTACGGATAGATCTATCGGGTTTGACAACCCCATTTCGAGCTAGTCGCGCTAGCAATTTATAATCGGAATGTTTAGTACTTCGTATTTTGTTGTAGATACACTGTCCAGTGTATATTTTTATTGTGATTGGCAAGGGTAAATAAAGGGTTAAGTGGTTACCAGGTGGCTCATTGTTAATGGAATAATGTTTAATGTTTTCTAACATTTTTAAATCTTGTGGTCTAAAGTTTATTCAATTATTTAAACCTATAATTCACTCAACCTTTGTGTTGACAGTTTACTCGCATGTTTTCACAGGTACTTGAGTTTATGTGATGCTTCTGCTGTGTTTAGAAGAGTCTGCATGCATTTGGGCAGATTTTTATGAAACAATTTATGAAACTTTGGCTTGCATTCGGTTTTTGAATAATTATTACTTGTGGGTTGTTGACAAGGTTTTGTGTCAACTTTGGATTATTAATATGTTGGGTTACTTTTAAACTACATATTTTGGTATGCTTCCCTTTTTGGGAAACTTTTGAAATAAAAGAATGCAATGTCGTTTGTTAAATTCATTTAAGTTCGATCAAGCTGTGGGACCAAGTGACGGAGCCGTTAAGTGTTTTGACGGGGCCATCACAGTTGGTATCAGAGCTCTGGTTGTAAGGAACTAGGTGGTCTTAATGTGGTCAACCCGTGGTTCTTAGGGTGCATTAGAGTCTAGTCTACAGCCCGACCCTTTTGCTATAGCATTATTATGCATTTCATTTCGCATGAGTTATATCATTAGCATTTATATCTTTTGGTATGTGGTTTGCGGTTTTACTGTTTGCAGATGTCGACTTCGAGGGATAACTCCGTTGCTGCTCCTGCTCCTCCGGCTGCTGCCAGACGCCGTGCTGGTCAACCAGAGATCGATGATCCTGGTCACTACTACTTTTCCACCCTTACTCATATGAACAGGGCTTACAATGAAGTGACGCGTATTAATGATCTTAGTGATTGTATACGTACTTTGCCACACAACGAGATGATGGACCAGATTCGAGCTAGTATGGATTTGTTTGTTAGCTTCAAGAACAATGTTGGGTTCGAGACTCGTAAGCGTAACCGTGAAGTTAACGCTAGGTTCGAGGCTCTAGAGAGCACAGTTCGTGGTTTGAAGGAAGAGTTGGAAGAAGTGAAAGGAAAGTTGCGGAAGTATGAGCCTTCTGCTGAGACTCATGTTGGCCCAACTTATCACACCCGCTCTAAGCAGATGTGATATGATGATTCATGATTGATTACTTATTTCATAAGACTTAATGTCCTTTCATACATACATTTTTGGATTATGTACGGCGTTTTGCCGAGGATTTTATTAAGGTTTTGTTATGGGATGTTTTTCATTATGTATGGATGGTTATTTTTATGACATCTATTATCATTATCACATTTTATTTCTGATGTTGTGACTCTTGGCATGTTATATTATGCGTAATGTAGATCATGTATATTAAGTGCTATGTATGTTGTATGATGTTATCATAAAATACGTATGCATGTGGTGGTTATTTCTATAACAATCATAACTGTCATGTTATTACTCATAGTGTTTATTGACTATTATTTTAATGGTTAATCTTTTCGTGTTCGATCTATTCCTTTATAACACAACCGTTAGTACTAAACTCGTTTCTTGTGGTTTCAGGATGCATTGTGTTATTCTGTTTTGAAGATCATGCCTCCTAGAGAGTCCAACGAAGCCCGTATCCAACATCTTGTTACCGAAGGGATAGCTGCTGCTATGGCAGCGAATGCTAATGCAAATGCTAATGCGAACAACAATCAGGTAGGATGCTCCTACAAAACGTTCATGGCAAGTCGCCCACAGGAATTCAGTGGTACAGAAGGACCCATAGGACTTACTCGCTGGTTCGAGAAAATCGAGTCTATTTTCAGGGTTAGTCGAGTCCGAGAGGAAGACAAGGTTAGTTTTGCTAGCTGCACTTTGAAGGATAGTGCATTGACCTGGTGGAACAACTTGGTTAACAGCTTGGGAAATGATGTGGCTTATGGTTTAACTTGGAATAATTTCAAGGAAAGAATGATCACCCGCTACCGACCTAGGGGTGAGCTTAAGAAGTTAGAGGTTGATCTTAAAAACTTGAAAATGAAGGGCACCGAATTAGATGCCTACGAGCAGAGATTCTTTGAGTTGACTTTGTTGTGCCCTAATGTTTATGCCGATGAGAATCTTAAGATTGAAGCTTACATTGATGGGTTGTCCGAGAAAATTGAACATGGAGTTGAATCTAGTGAGCCCCAGACTATTGAGGCCGCGATGTCGATGGCTCATAAGTTGAATGATAAGATCTTGAGAAGAAGCAAGGCTGCTGTAACCGAACCCAGTGAAGAGGCTGTTAAGAAAGCTGATAATGGGAAGAGAAAGTGGGATAATAACCGCAATCAAAACCAGAATCAGCAGAAAAAGTAGGATACTTCTGGTTCGAATAACCGCAGTCAGCGTGTGTGTCCACGTTGTTACAAGGCTCATGATGGTTTCTGTACCATGACTTGCAAGAGGTGTTCTAAACAGGGACACATTGCTAAGGATTGTACAGTGCTTTTGCCGGTTCTGCTACTCCTGTCGCAGGTGGTAATAATGGTAATAATGCTGGTAATAGAGGTGGTAATGGTAATGGTAATGGTAATGGAAAGTCGAATAATGGTGGTAATCCGAGAGTTTGTTACGAGTGTGGGAAGCCGGGGCATTTCCGTGATGCCTGTCCCAACAAGAAGACTGCAGAGACTGCACGTGGTAAAGCGTTCAACATTAACGCCAGGGATGCTGAGGAAGATCCTAAACTTGTTACTGGTACGTTCTCGGTCAACGATTTATCAGTTTATGTACTATTTGATTCAGGCTCTGATTTGATTTTTGTGTCGGGTAAATTAAGTCCAAAAATCAAAACACCGTTAACTCCTTTAGACAATACTTATGTTGTTGAAATAGCTAATGGTAAGGTACTCACTTCTAAGACTATGCATCGTAAATGTAACATTAGTTTAGCTGGTAGAGATTTTGAGATAGATTTGGTACCGATTGAACTTGGTAGTTTTGACATTGTTATTGGGATGGATTGGTTATCTGCGAATCGTGCTGAGATTGTGTGTTATGATATAGCTATTCGTATTACTAATGTGGTTGGAGAGCCGCTGATGGTTCTTGGAGATAAGAAATGCCGACAGTTAAATCTTATTAGCTGTTTGAAAGTTCTTAAACATCTTCGCAAGGGCTGTCATGCTATTCTAGCCCATGTTGTTGATTCCGAAAAAGAAACGAAGAGTGTTGGAGATGTTCATGTTGTTAGAGATTTTCCCGAGGTATTTCCCGAAGATTTACCTGGCCTTCCGCCGCAACGCGCGGTAGAATTTCAAATTGATCTTGTTCCCGGTGCTGCTCCTGTAGCATGTGCTCCTTATCGTCTTGCGCCTTCTGAACTTCAAGAATTGTCAAGTCAACTCCGTGAGTTGTTAGACAAAGGTTTTATTCGTCCTAGTTCATCCCCTTGGGGAGCTCCTGTTCTGTTTGTTAAGAAGAAGGATGGTTCTTTTCGTTTGTTCATTGATTATCGTGAGATGAACAAGCTTACTATTAAAAACCGTTATCCCCTTTCGAGAATTGATGATTTGTTCGATCAGCTTCAGGGTTCATCTGTTTATTCAAAAATCGATCTTCGTTCCGGCTATCATCAGTTGCGTGTTAAAGAATCTGATGTTGCGAAAACTGCTTTTCGCACCCGTTACTGTCACTTTGAGTTTCTTGTTATGCCGTTTGGATTGACAAATGCACCTGCTGTGTTCATGGACCTCATGAACCGTGTGTGTAGACCCTATCTGGATAAGTTCGTTATTGTGTTTATCAACGACATCCTTATTTATTCAAAGAGTGATGAAGAGCACGAGGAACATTTGAGGTTAGTGCTTGATCTGTTGAGAAAAGAAGAGTTGTACGCTAAGTTCTCTAAGTTTGCATTCTGGTTACGAGAAGTTCAATTCCATGGACACATTGTTAGTAAACAAGGGATACAAGTTGATCCTGCTAAGATTGAGGCGATTGAAAGGTGGGAAACTCCGAAAACTCCTACCCAGATTCATCAGTTCCTAGGATTGGCAGGTTACTATCGAAGGTTCATACAAGATTTCTCTCGTATCGCGAAACCTCTGACTGCTTTAACGCATAAAGGGAAGAAGTACGAGTGGAAGGATGAATAAGAGACTGCTTTTCAGATTTTAAAGAAGAAGTTGACTACCACTCCGATATTGTCACTACCTTAGGGTAATGATGATTTTGTTGTTTATTGTGATCCTTCGCGTCAGGGCTTTGGCTGTGTTTTAATGCAGCGAAAGAAAGTCATTGCGTGTGCGTCACGCCAGTTGAAGATTCATGAGCAGAACTATACAAATCATGATTTAGAGTTGGGGCCCGTTGTTTTTGCACTTAAGATTTGGAGACATTATTTGTATGGGGTCAAGAGTACTGTGTACACAGATCACAAAAGTCTTCAACATATCCTCGATCAGAAACAGTTGAACATGAGACAACGAAGATGGATTGAGACGTTGAATGATTACGATTGTGAGCTTTTGTATCATTCGAGTAAGGCCAATGTTGTGGCAGATGCGTTGAGTCGTAAAGAAAGGGCTGAACCTCGCAGGTTTAGGGCCTTGAATATGACAATTAGAACAAACCTCGCAAGGCAGATTCTTGAGGCACAACAAGAAGCCTTAAAGGAAGAAAATTTTGTGAAAGAGAACGTAAGAGGTATGGCTAAGAAATTCGAGATTCGAGCAGATGGTACTAGGTACTTTGCAGGACATCTTTGGGTTCCGAAGTTTGGTGAACTGCGACAACTTGTTTTGGATGAGGCTCATAAGTCTAGGTACTCTATTCATCCTGGTTCAGGAAAGATGTATCATGATCTTAAGGGGCTGTATTAGTGGCCAAATTTGAAAGGTGATGTGGCTACGTATGTGGCTAAGTGTTTGACATGTGCTAAGGTTAAAGCTGAACATCAAAAACCATCTGGACTGTTGGTGCAACCTGAGATTCCCGAATGGAAGTGGGAAGGAATTACAATGGATTTTATTACTAAGTTACCGAGAGTTGCTGGTGGCTATGACACTATTTGGGTAATTGTAGATCGACTCACTAAGTCAGCTCACTTTTTGACAATTAGGGAAACAGATTCAATGGAGAAACTTACTCGTTTGTACTTAAAGGAGATTGTTTCTAGGCATGGTGTTCCTGTATCCATTATTTCGGACCGAGACAGTCGATTTGTATCGAGGTTTTGGCGATCTTTACAGGAAGCCTTGGGAACTAGGTTAGATATGAGCACCGCTTATCATCCTCAAACGGATGGTCAGAGTGAAAGGACCATTCAGACGTTGGAAGATATGTTACGAGTGTGTGTTATTGATTTTGGTAATGGGTGGGATAAATATTTGCCGCTAGCTGAATTTTCTTATAACAACAGTTATCACGCAAGTATTCAAGCCGCACCGATTGAAGCTCTATACGGTAGGAAGTGCAGGTCTCCTGTCTGTTGGAATGAGGTTGGGGATGCTCAACTCACAGGTCCAGAAATTATTCACGAGACTACCGAGAAGATTGTACATATTAAGGAAAGGTTGAGAACCGCTAGAAGTCGGTAAAAGAGTTATGCCGATAGGGGAAGGAAAGATGTGGAATTTCAAGTTGGTGATCGTGTTATGTTAAAGGTTTCACCTTAGAAGGGTGTGATCCATTTTGGTAAAAGGGGAAAGCTAAGTCCTCGTTTTGTTGGACCGTTTGAGATTGTTGAGAGAGTTGGACCGGCGGCTTATCATTTGAAGTTGCCACAAGAACTCAGTGCTGTTCACAATGTTTTTCATGTATCGAACTTAAAGAAGTGTTTGGCCGAGGCCGACAAGACTATTCCTCTGGAAGAACTTCATGTTGATAAGCAACTACACTTTATTGAGGAACCTATTGAAATTATGGATCGAGAAGTTAAGACTCTTAAGCAGAGCTGAATTCCTATTGTCCGGGTTAGATGGAACGCCAGACGCGGTCCCGAGTTCACTTGGGAGCGTGAAGATCAGATGAAGCAGAAGTACCCGCATTTGTTCCCAGATGCTGAGTCAACCCCTGCATCTGCTTAAATTTCGGGACTAAATTTCCGTAACGGGAAGGTACTGTCACGACCCTACTTTTTCCGTTATCTTTACCGTTAATTATTTAACAACCGTTAACTGTTAATTGTGCTACATCATTTCTATAACCTATATTATTATATTAATAATAATATATTAATTATTAAATGTTATGTGAATAATTGTATTCGTATTTTAATTTATACGTTTCTACGTGTCGCGGATTTCTATCCGGCGAATCTTTTCGGTTTTTAAACCAACGGTCGCGTTTTTGGGATATTTAAATCCTAATTATTTTAAATATGATATTTTAAGATCATATTATTATATAGGGTATTTATATTTATTTTTCGTCGTGCGTTTGTTATCTTTCCGGATTTTTAATCGCGTAAGTGCGTTTTCGCGTTTCGAGATTCGTTCGGGCTTTCGGGCCACAAGCAATTACACTTTTAGCAAGATTGGGCCATGGGGCCCACCCCATGACCCCCCATTCAGCCGACCATAAGGGGAGGGAGTATACTCCCCATTTTTTTTTTATTTTCCATCTCATTTACACATTACACAATTTTAATCTAAATCTAATTACCACTTTTGCTCTCCTTCCTCCCTTCCTTCTCTTTTTGGGCGACGACCAACACCACCAAACATCATCATCTTCATCAATTTTTCAAGCTTGGGTCTAGAGATCGTTCATACAATCAGATTCCTCGTTCCGTTCTCTACGCGATTATACTAATTGTTTCTTGATTATGGTATAAACCCTAACCCTAGAACTTTTAATTTTTATTTATTTTTCTGTATTTTATGTTTATATTATTAGTATGATGATTATTAGTTGTTGTAATGTTGATTGTATGCATAGAATTGCTCGATTGCATATTTTTCGATTTGATAAAATTGGGACAGCAGCTTTTTCGTGTGTTTCTGATATTGTAACTGATGTTGATCATAAAATAAAGTATAAAACATGTTACGTCTAAAACATGACTTGTGGATTGAAGTTCCAAGTAGTGTAATGACTATACATCACGACTTGTGGACTGTTCTTGAGGTGTTCTTGAGTGTACCAAAGTGTCGGGTGGTTTTCTTAGGCGGAGATATATGTAAGGCCCGATGAACTTTTGATTTAAAACTTTGACTAATTATGAAACTTATGATATAAATAATGGATTTCATTATCATTTAATTACTTATGATAAAAAGTAATTATTATTATTTAAGACTTATGATATATATTTATTATATCATTTAATTAATACTTATGATTTAATTGACATTTTAATTAAACTTATGATTAATAATACTTCATTATTAATGGAAAAATACTTATAATAAGTATTAAACTTATATTATGAGATTATTATAATAAGACTTATAATAAGGATTAATTAATTATTTAATTATTATAAGGCTTAATTATTATTTAATTATAATTTAATTATTAAATACTTATGATTTAATAGTTATAATTAGAAACTTATGATATGATTAATAATTCATTATTAATTAATAATACTTATGATATGATTTAAAATTTATTATTAATTAATAATATTTATATTATGACTAATATTTAATTAATTAATTAAATACTTATGTTATATTAATTATATTATTTAAACGTATATTAACTTTAATAATTCATTTTAATTTAATTAAACTTATGTTATGACATAATTAGACATATTTAACTTTAATAAACGTTATAACTTATATTATTATTATAACTTATACTTTTAAAATTTACGTTGACCATGTGTGACCAAGGTTGACTTCTGAGTTGACTTTCGGTTGACTTTGACTTTTAGTTGACTTTTGTTGACTTTCTAATTAAGGAAACTTTCCTAACTTATAAACTTTCCTAAAATAGAAACTTTCCAAAAATAGAAACTTTCCAAAAATAGAAACTTTCCAAAAATGGAAACCTGCTAAAAATAGAAACTTTCTAAAAATAGAAAGTGTGTGTCCGTAAGCTGTTCCAATCAAATCGATGCATATTGAGTATTGTTCTATGACTATTTGTAACATGTACAATAACTATCATACTAAGACTTGACCAAAGTTAGTTATTTATATCGACCTGCTTTATTTATAGGTCGGCGTTGTGATCATTCCTGACCACTGTACTACATTTGCTGTTCGCTTAATTGTGTTGGTTACTTCATTACTATTAAGGTGAGTTATAGTCCCGTTTTTACATACTTTTCAAAGTATATTTTTGGGATGTGATTACATGCATTTTATTTCACGTTTAGACACAAGTGACAATTAAATTTAAATTATTTATTGTGAGTTGGACAAAAATATTCCCTAGTCTGGTAACTGTAATCATTGGTTTCTACCGGTGAACGCGAATCCTACGGATAGATCTATCGGGTTTGACAACCCCATTTCGAGCAAGTCGCGCTAGCAATTTATAATCGGAATGTTTAGTACTTCGTATTTTGTTGTAGATACACTGTCCAGTGTATATTTTTATTGTAATTGGCAAGGGTAAATAAAGGGTTAAGTGATTACCAGGTGGCTCATTGATAATGGAATAATGTTTTATATTTTCTAACATTTTTAAATCTTGTGGTCTAAAGTTTATTCAATTATTTAAACCTATAATTCACTCAACCTTTGTGTTGATAGTTTACTCGCATGTTTTCACAGGTACTTGAGTTTATGTGATGCTTCCGCCGTGTTTAGAAGAGTCTGCATGCATTTAAAATGTCCCATTCTTATTGATTAAAAACGTTCCATAATAATTGATTTCGTTGCGAGGTTTTGACCTCTATATGAGACGTTTTTCAAAGACTGCATTCATTTTTAAAACAAACCATAACCTTTATTTCATAAATAAAGGTTTAAAAAGCTTTACGTAGATTATCAAATAATGATAATCTAAAATATCCTGTTTACACACGACCATTACATAATGGTTTACAATACAATTATGTTACATCGAATACAACTATCTTATTCCGACTCGCTCGTTTTTTCTTGTTCGGTTTTGGTTCGTTTTGCCAAGTTTCTAGGGATATATGATGTTCCCCTAATACGAGCCGTCGTTGTCCACATTGGTTTAGAAAAACCTGATGGTTTAGAGGTTCCCGGGTCATTGTTACAACTTAAGGACTTCGGGGGTTGACGATACATATAAAGTTCATCGGGGTTGGAATTAGATTTCTCTATTTTTATGCCCTTTCCCTTATTATTTTCTTTTGCCTTTTTAAATTCAGTTGGGGTAATTTCTATAACATCATCGGAATTCTCGTCGGAATCCGATTCATCGGAGAATTGGTAATTCTCCCAATATTTTGCTTCCTTGGCAGAAACACCATTGACCATAATTAACCTTGGTCGGTTGGTTGAGGATTCTCTTTTACTTAACCATTTTATTATTTCCCCCACCGGTTCTATTTCTTCTTCCGGTTCCGATTCTTCTTCGGTTCCGATTCTTCTTTCGGTTCCGACTCTTCTTCCGGTTCCTATTCGGGAACTTGTGAATCAGTCCACGAATCATTCCAATTTACATTTGACTCTTCATTATTATTAGGTGAGTCAATGGGACTTATTCTAGAGGTAGACATCTATCACATAATATCAAACACGTTAAGAGATTAATATATCACATAATATTCATATGTTAAAAATATATAGTTTCCAACAAAAATGTTAAGCAATCATTTTTAAAGAAAACACGGTCGAAGTCCACACTCACTAATGCATCCTAACAAACTCGATAAGATACACTAATGCAAATTTTCTGGTTCTCTAAGACCAACGCTCGGATACCAACTGAAATGTCCCGTTCTTATTGATTAAAAACGTTCCATATTAATTGATTTCGTTGCGAGGTTTTGACCTCTATATGAGACGTTTTTCAAAGACTGCATTCATTTTTAAAACAAACCATAACCTTTATTTCATAAATAAAGGTTTAAAAAGCTTTACGTAGATTATCAAATAATGATAATCTAAAATATCCTGTTTACACACGACCATTACATAATGGTTTACAATACAATTATGTTACATCGAAATCAGTTTCTTGAATGCAGTTTTTACACAATATCATACAGACATGGACTCCAAATCTTGTCCTTATTTTAGTATGCAACAGCGGAAGCTCTTAGTATTCACCTGAGAATAAACATGCTTTAAATGTCAACAAAAATGTTGGTGAGTTATAGGTTTAACCTATATATATCAAATCGTAACAATAGACCACAAGATTTCATATTTCAATACACATCCCATACATAGAGATAAAAATCATTCATATGGTGAACACCTGGTAACCGACATTAACAAGATGCATATATTTAAGAATATCCCCATCATTCCGGGACACCCTTCGGATATGATATAAATTTCGAAGTACTAAAGCATCCGGTACTTTGGATGGGGTTTGTTAGGCCCAATAGATCTATCTTTAGGATTCGCATCAATTAGGGTGTCTGTTCCCTAATTCTTAGATTACCAGACTTAATAAAAAGGGGCATATTCGATTTCGATAATTCAACCATAGAATGTAGTTTCACGTACTTGTGTCTATTTTGTAAATCATTTATAAAACCTGCATGTATTCTCATCCCAAAATATTAGATTTTAAAAGTGGGACTATAACTCACTTTCACAGATTTTTACTTCGTCGGGAAGTAAGACTTGGCCACTGGTTGATTCACGAACCTATAACAATATATACATATATATCAAAGTATGTTTAAAATATATTTACAACACTTTTAATATATTTTGATGTTTTAAGTTTATTAAGTCAGCTGTCCTCGTTAGTAACCTACAACTAGTTGTCCACAGTTAGATGTACATAAATAAATCGATAAATATTATCTTGAATCAATCCACGATCCAGTGTATATGTATCTTAGTATTGATCACAACTCAAACTATATATATATTTTGGAATCAACCTCAACCCTGTATAGCTAACTCCAACATTCACATATAGAGTGTCTATGGTTGTTCCGAAATATATATAGATGTGTCGACATGATAGGTCGAAACATTGTATACGTGTCTATGGTATCTCAAGATTACATAATATACAATACAAGTTGATTAAGTTATGGTTGGAATAGATTTGTTACCAATTTTCACGTAGCTAAAATGAGAAAAATTATCCAATCTTGTTTTACCCATAACTTTTTCATTTTAAATCCGTTTTGAGTGAATCAAATTGATATGGTTTCATATTGAACTCTATTTTATGAATCTAAACAGAAAAGTATAGGTTTATAGTCGGAAAAATAAGTTACAAGTCGTTTTTGTAAAGGTAGTCATTTCAGTCGAAAGAACGACGTCTAGATGACCATTTTAGAAAACATACTTCCACTTTGAGTTTAACCATAATTTTTGGATATAGTTTCATGTTCATAATAAAAATCATTTTCTCAGAATAACAACTTTTAAATCAAAGTTTATCATAGTTTTTAATTAACTAACCCAAAACAGCCCGCGGTGTTACTACGACGGCGTAAATCCGGTTTTACGGTGTTTTTCGTGTTTCCAGGTTTTAAATCATTAAGTTAGAATATCATATAGATATAGAACATGTGTGTAGTTAATTTTAAAAGTAAAGTTAGAAGGATTAACTTTTGTTTGCGAACAAGTTTAGAATTAACTAAACTATGTTCTAGTGATTACGAGTTTAAACCTTCGAATAAGAAAGTTTTATATATATGAATCGAATGATGTTATGAACATAATTACTACCTCAAGTTTAGTAGGTAAACCTACTAGAAGTGACAAGAAATGATCTAGCTTCAAAGGATCTTGGATGGCTTGAAAGTTCTTGAAGTAGGATCATGACACAAAAACAAGTTCAAGTAAGATTTTTACTCGAATTAAGATAGTTTATAGTTATAGAAATTGAATCAAAGTTTGAATATGAATATTACCTTGAATAAGAAAGATAACCTACTGTATATAACAAAGGTTTCTTGATCTTAGATGATTACTTGGAATGGATTAGAAAGCTTGGAAGTAAATTAGTAAACTTGAAGGGATTTTTGAAGTGTTCTTGAAGTGTTCTTCCTATGATGATTATAGCTTGATTCTTGAAGTGATTTTTGATGAAGATGATGATTAACTACTGGAAAAATACGTTCATAATAGTGTGTGTGTGTGTGTGTGTGTGTGTGTGTGTTGAGAGAGAATTAGAAAGAGAATTGGAAGTGAAATGGAGTGAATGATGAGTGGTAATTGGTGAGTGGTGAGTGGGGTTAAAAGGAGTTCTAGTTAGTTGACTAGCTCATGGTAGAAGTTAAAATTGATTAGTCATACATGACATAATCAAGAGTGGAATCCCATGCTAGTTCCTATTGGTATATACTCATAGTAAGTACGTTTTCAAGCTGTGTATAATACGGGTAAGAATACGACTAGAATTCTTGATGAAAGAAAAGAATGGAAAAGTAACTGTAACCATTTTCGTTAAGTATGAGTGTTTTGATATATGTCTTGAAGTCTTCCAAAAGTATTTTAATACATCTAAATACACTACATGTATATACATTTTAACTGAGGCGTTAAGTCATCGTTAGTCGTTACATGTAAGTGTTGTTTTGAAACCTTTAAGTTAACGATCTCAATTAATGTTGTTAACCCATTGTTTATTATATCTAATGAGATGTTAAATTATTATATTATCATGATATTATGATATATTAATATATCTTAATATGATATATATACATTTAAATGTCGTTACAACGATAATCGTTACATATATGTCTCGTTTCGAAATCCTTAAGTTAGTAGTCTTGTTTATATGTATATAACTCATTGTTAATATACTTATGGAGATACTTACTTATCATAATCTCATGTTAACCATATGTATATCCATATATATATATCGTCATGTCGTTTTTACAAGTTTTAACGTTCGTGAATCGCCGGTCAACTTGGGTGGTCAATTGTCTATATGAAACATATTTCAATTAATAAAGTCTTAACAAGTTTGATTGCTTAACATGTTGGAAACATTTAATCATGTAAATATCAATCTCAATTAATATATATAAACATGGAAAAGTTCGGGTCACTACAGTACCTACCCGTTAAATAAATTTCGTCCCGAAATTTTAAGCTGTTGAAGGTGTTGACGAATCTTCTGGAAATAGATGCGGGTATTTCTTCTTCATCTGATCTTCACGCTCCCAGGTGAACTCGGGTCCTCTACGAGCATTCCATCGAACCTTAACAATTGGTATCTTATTTTGCTTAAGTCTTTTAACCTCACGATCCATTATTTCGACGGGTTCTTTGATGAATTGGAGTTTTTCGTTGATTTGGATTTCATCTAATGGAATAGTGAGATCTTCTTTAGCAAAACATTTCTTAAAATTCGAGACGTGGAAAGTGTTATGTACAGCCGCGAGTTGTTGAGGTAACTCAAGTCGGTAAGCTACTGGTCCGACACGATCAATAATCTTGAATGGTCCAATATACCTTGGATTTAATTTCCCTCGTTTACCAAATCGAACAACGCCTTTCCAAGGTGCAACTTTAAGCATGACCATCTCTCCAATTTCAAATTCTATATCTTTTCTTTTAATGTCAGCGTAGCTCTTTTGTCGACTTTGGGCGGTTTTCAACCGTTGTTGAATTTGGATGATCTTCTCGGTAGTTTCTTGTATAATCTCCGGACCCGTAATCTGTCTATCCCCCACTTCACTCCAACAAATCGGAGACCTGCACTTTCTACCATAAAGTGCTTCAAACGGCGCCATCTCAATGCTTGAATGGTAGCTGTTGTTGTAGGAAAATTCTGCTAATGGTAGATGTCGATCCCAACTGTTTCCGAAATCAATAACTCATGCTCGTAGCATGTCTTTAAGCATTTGTATCATCCTTTCACTCTGCCCATCAGTTTGTGGATGATAAGCAGTACTCATGTCTAGACGAGTTCCTAATGCTTGCTGTAATGTCTGCCAGAATCTTGAAATAAATCTGCCATCCCTATCAGAGATAATAGAGATTGGTATTCCATGTCTGGAGATGACTTCCTTCAAATATAGTCGTGCTAACTTCTCCATCTTGTCATCTTCTCTTATTGGCAGGAAATGTGTTGATTTGGTGAGACGATCAACTATTACCCAAATAGTATCAAAACCACTTGCAGTTCTTGGCAATTTAGTGATGAAATCCATGGTAATGTTTTCCCATTTCCATTCCGGGATTTCGGGTTGTTGAAGTAGACCTGATGGTTTCTGATGCTCAGCTTTGACCTTAGAACACGTCAAACATTCTCCTACGTATTTAGCAACATCAGCTTTCATACCCGGCCACCAAAAATATTTCCTGAGATCCTTGTACATCTTCCCCGTTCCAGGATGTATTGAGTATCTGGTTTTATGAGCTTCTCTAAGTACCATTTCTCTCATATCTCCAAATTTTGGTACCCAAATCCTTTCAGCCCTATACCGGGTTCTGTCTTCCCGAATATTAAGATGTTTCTCCGATCCTTTGGGTATTTCATCCTTTAAATTTCCCTCTTTTAAAACTCCTTATTGCGCCTCCTTTATTTGAGTAGTAAGGTTATTATGAATCATTATATTCATAGATTTTACTCGAATGGGTTCTCTGTCCTTTCTGCTCAAGGCATCGGCTACCACATTTGCCTTCCCCGGGTGGTAACGAATCTCAAAGTCGTAATCATTCAACAATTCAATCCACCTACGCTGCCTCATATTCAGTTGTTTCTGATTAAATATGTGTTGAAGACTTTTGTGGTCGGTATATATAATACTTTTGACCCCATATAAGTAGTGCCTCCAAGTCTTTAATGTAAAAACAACCGCGCCTAATTCCAAATCATGCGTCGTATAATTTTGTTCGTGAATCTTCAATTGTCTAGACGCATAAGCAATCACCTTCGTTCGTTGCATTAATACACAACCGAGACCTTGCTTTGATGCGTCACAATAAATCACAAAATCATCATTCCCTTCAGGCAATGACAATATAGGTGCCGTAGTTAGCTTTTTCTTCAATAACTGAAACGCTTTCTCTTGTTCATCATTCCATTCAAATTTCTTCCCTTTATGCGTTAATGCGGTCAAGGGTTTTGCTATTCTGGAAAAGTCTTGGATGAACCTTCTGTAGTAACCAGCTAGTCCTAAAAACTGGCGTATGTGTTTCGGAGTTTTCGGGGTTTCCCACTTTTCAACAGTTTCTATCTTTGTCGGATCCACCTTAATACCTTCTTTGTTCACTATGTGACCGAGGAATTGAACTTCTTCCAACCAAAATGCACACTTTGAAAACTTAGCGTACAATTCTTCCTTCCTCAATACTTCTAACACCTTTCTCAAATGTTCACCGTGTTCTTGGTCATTCTTTGAGTAAATAAGTATGTCATCAATGAAAACAATGACAAACTTGTCAAGGTATGGTCCACACACTTGGTTCATAAGGTCCATGAACACAGCTGGTGCATTAGTTAAACCAAACGGCATGACCATAAACTCGTAATGACCGTAACGTGTTCTGAAAGCAGTCTTTGGAATATCATCTTCTTTCACCCGCATTTGATGATACCCGGAACGTAAGTCAATCTTTGAATAAACAGACGAGCCTTGTAGTTGATCAAATAAATCGTCGATTCTTAGTAGTGGGTAGCGGTTCTTGATGGTAAGTTTGTTCAACTCTCGGTAGTCGATACACAACCTGAATGTACCATCTTTCTTCTTGACAAACAAAACAGGAGCTCCCCACGGTGATGTGCTTGGTCGAATGAAACCACGCTCTAAAAGTTCTTGTAATTGGCTTTGCAGTTCTTTCATCTCGCTGGGTGCGAGTCTGTAAGGAGCACGAGCTATTGGTGCAGCTCCTGGTACAAGATCTATTTGAAATTCAACGGATCGCTGTAGGGGTAATCCCGGTAATTCTTTAGGAAATACATCGGGAAATTCTTTTGCAATGGGAACATCATTGATGCTCTTTTCTTCAGTTTGTACTTTCTCGACGTGTGCTAGAGCAGCATAGCAACCTTTTCTTATTAGTTTTTGTGCCTTTAAATTACTAATAATATGTAGCTTCGTGTTGCCCTTTTCTCCGTACACCATTAAGGGTTTTCCTTTTTCTCGTATAATGCGAATTGCATTTTTGTAACAAACGATCTCTGCTTTCACTTCTTTCAACCAGTCCATACCGATTATCACATCAAAACTCCCTAACTCTACTGGTATCAAATCAATCTTAAATGTTTCGCTAACCAGTTTAATTTCTCGATTCCGACATATATTATCTGCTGAAATTAATTTACCATTTGCTAATTCGAGTAAAAATTTACTATCCAAAGGCGTCAATGGACAACTTAATTTAGCACAAAAATCTCTACTCATATAGCTTCTATCCGCACCCGAATCAAATAAAACGTAAGCAGATTTATTGTCAATAAGAAACGTACCCGTAACAAGCTCTGGGTCTTCCTGTGCCTCTGCCGCATTAATATTGAAAACTCTTCCGCGGCCTTGTCCATTCGCGTTCTCCTGGTTCGGGCAATTTCTAATAATGTGGCCCGGTTTTCCACATTTATAACAAACTACATTGGCATAACTTGTCCGACACTACTTGCTCCGCCATTACTCGTTCCAACACCATTTGTTCCTTTCGTTCTATTAACCCCTGGTCCGTAGACCTCACACTTCGCCGCGCTATGACCATTTCTTTTACACTTGTTGCAAAATTTGGTGCAGAACCCCGAGTGATACTTTTCACACCTTTGGCATAGCTGCTTCTGATTGTTGCTGTTGTTGCGGTTATTATTGTTGTTGGGATGATTGTTGTAGTTGCTGCTGTTGTTGTTGTTGTTGTTGTTGGGCCGTTTGTTGTAGTTGCGATTGATGTTGCGATTGTTGGGATAATTGTTACGATTATTGTTGTAATTGCTGTTGTTGTTGTATTGGTGATTCTTATCACCGTTTTCCTCCCACTTTCTTTTGACTTGCTTCACATTGGCCTCTTCAGCAGTCTGTTCTTTAATTCTTTCTTCAATCTGGTTCACTAGTTTGTGAGCCATTCTTCATGCCTGTTGTATGGAGGCGGGCTCGTGTGAACTTATATCTTCTTGGTTTCTTTCCGGTAATCCTTTCACAAACGCGTCGATCTTCTCTTCCTCATCTTCGAATGCTCCCGGACACAATAGGCACAATTCTGTGAATCGTCTTTCGTACGTGGTAATATCAAATCCTTGGGTTCGTAACCCTCTAAGTTCTGTCTTGAGCTTATTGACCTCGGTTCTGGGACGGTACTTCTCGTTCATCAAGTGCTTGAATGCTGACCACGGTAGTGCGTACACATCATCTTGTCCCACTTGCTCTAGATAGGTATTCCACCATGTTAACGCAGAACCTGTGAAGGTATGCGTAGCGTACTTCACTTTATCCTCTTCAGTACACTTACTTATGGCAAACACCGATTCGACCTTCTCGGTCCACCGTTTCAATCCGATCGGTCCTTCGGTTCCATCAAATTCCAAAGGTTTGCAGGCAGTGAATTCTTTGTAGGTGCATCCTACACGATTTCCTGTACTGCCAGATCCAAGGTTATTGTTGGTATGTAGCGCAGCCTGTACTGTGGCTATGTTTGAAGCTAGAAAAGTACGGAATTCCTCTTCATTCATATTCACGGTGTGTCGAGTAGTCGGTGCCATTTCCTTCAAAATAGTCAAATGGAACAAGTTAATCATACAGAATATTAAGAGTAGTTAATAGTATTTCGTAGCATAATATGAACTCATTTATAAAAGCTTTTTCTTCATATTAGCGTTTTATAAGTTTAAATTCGGGTAGTACCTACCCGTTAAGTTCATACTTAGTAGCTAATATACAATTCAACTACTACAATTCTATATGAAAAACTGATTGTAATAATATTTCGCGTTCAAACTTTTATACAATATTTTACAAACTTACAATACCGCTTATTTTACATAAAGCATGAAATATAGCACACAATAACTTTGATACAAGATAGTTGTGAAGATAATTCTAGCTAGTACACAAGTCGTTCAGCAAAGGCAATAAAGACACGTAATTCATACGTCCAGAAACAAGTCATGCATTCTGGTTTTACTAGGACTACTTCCCATCCTTGGTCTTGTGGAACATAACCGTTATGGCCGTTGATAAGACAGCGTGTTGTAACGTCATCAAAGGGACGAGGGTTACGTAATGACCAACAGTCTCGTAATAACCTAAAAACCTCATTTCTTACCCCAATTACCGACTCCGTCACTTGTGGGAACGTTTTGTTTAATAGTTGTAGCACGATGTTCTTGTTCTCACTTTGGTGAGAAGCGAACATTACTAACCCGTAAGCATAACATGCTTCTTTATGTTGCATGTTACCCGCTTTTTCTAAATCACGAAGTCCTATATTCGGATATACTGAGTCAAAATAATTTCTTAACCCGTTGCGTAAAATAGCATTTGGGTTCCCCGCAATATATGCGTCAAAGTAAACACATCGTAACTTATGGATTTCCCAATGTGATATCCCCCATTTTCGAACGAAAGCCTTTTATAAACCAAGGCATTCTTGGAACGTCCTTCGAATGTCTTACAAACTGATCTCGCCTTAAATAGTTGTGCCGAGGAATTCTGACCGACTCTAGACAAGATTTCATCAATCATGTCTCCGGGTAGGTCTCTTAAAATATTGGGTTGTCTATCCATTTTGTGTTTTTATACTGTAAAATAGACAAGAGTTAGATTCATAAAAAAAATACTTATTAATACAAGCAATTTTTACATATATCATAAAGCATAAGCACACTATATTACATATATTACATCACACGAATACAACTATCTAATTTCGACTCGCTCGTTTCTTCTTGTTCGGTTTTGGTTCGTTTTGCCAAGTTTCTAGGGATATATGATGTTCCCCTAATACGAGCCGTCGTTGTCCACATTGGTTTAGAAAAACCTGATGGTTTAGAGGTTCCCGGGTCATTGTTACAACTTAAGGACTTCGGGGGTTGACGATACATATAAAGTTCATCGGGGTTGGAATTAGATTTCTCTATTTTTATGCCCTTTCTCTTATTATTTTCTTTTGCCTTTTTAAACTCAGTTGGGGTAATTTCTATAACATCATCGGAATTCTCGTCAGAATCCGATTCATCGGAGAATTGGTAATTCTCCCAATATATTGCTTCCTTGGCGGAAACACCATTGACCATAATTAACCTTGGTCGGTTGGTTGAGGATTCTCTTTTACTTAACCGTTTTATTATTTCCCCCACCGGTTCTATTTCTTCTTCCGGTTCCGACTCTTCTTCCGGTTCCTCTTCGGGAACTTGTGAATCAGTCCACGAATCATTCCAATTTACATTTGACTCTTCATTATTATTAGGTGAGTCAATGGGACTTATTCTAGAGGTAGACATCTATCACATAATATCAAACACGTTAAGAGATTAATATATCACATAATATTCATATGTTAAAAATATATAGTTTCCAACAAAAATGTTAAGCAATCATTTTTAAAGAAAACACGGTCGAAGTCCAGACTCACTAATGCATCCTAACAAACTCGATAAGATACACTAATGCAAATTTTCTGGTTCTCTAAGACCAACGCTCGGATACCAACTGAAATGTCCCGTTCTTATTGATTAAAAACGTTCCATATTAATTGATTTCGTTGCGAGGTTTTGACCTCTATATGAGAGGTTTTTCAAAGACTGCATTCATTTTTAAAACAAACCATAACCTTTATTTCATAAATAAAGGTTTAAAAAGCTTTACGTAGATTATCAAATAATGATAATCTAAAATATCCTGTTTACACACGACCATTACATAATGGTTTACAATACAATTATGTTACATCGAAATCAGTTTCTTGAATGCAGTTTTTACACAATATCATACAAACATGGACTCCAAATCTTGTCCTTATTTTAGTATGCAACAGCGGAAGCTCTTAGTATTCACCTAAGAATAAACATGCTTTAAATGTCAACAAAAATGTTGGTGAGTTATAGGTTTAACCTATATATATCAAATCGTAACAATAGACCACAAGATTTCATATTTCAATACACATCCCATACATAGAGATAAAAATCATTCATATGGTGAACACCTGGTAACCGACATTAACAAGATGCATATATTTAAGAATATCCCCATCATTCCGGGACACCCTTCGGATATGATATAAATTTCGAAGTACTAAAGCATCCGGTACTTTGGATGGGGTTTGTTAGGCCCAATAGATCTATCTTTAGGATTCGCGTCAATTAGGGTGTCTGTTCCCTAATTCTTAGATTACCAGACTTAATAAAAAGGGGCATATTCGATTTCGATAATTCAACCATAGAATGTAGTTTCACGTACTTGTGTCTATTTTGTAAATCATTTATAAAACCTGCATGTATTCTCATCCCAAAATATTAGATTTTAAAAGTGGGACTATAACTCACTTTCACATATTTTTACTTCGTCGGGAAGTAAGACTTGGCCACTGGTTGATTCACGAACCTATAACAATATATACATATATATCAAAGTATGTTTAAAATATATTTACAACACTTTTAATATATTTTGATGTTTTAAGTTTGTTAAGTCAGCTGTCCTCGTTAGTAACCTACAACTAGTTGTCCACAGTTAGATGTACAGAAATAAATCGATAAATATTATCTTGAATCAATCCACGACCCAGTGTATACGTATCTCAGTATTGAACACAACTCAAACTATATATATTTTGGAATCAACCTCAACCCTGTATAGCTAACTCCAACATTCACATATAGAGTGTCTATGGTTGTTTCGAAATATATATAGATGTGTCGACATGATAGGTCGAAACATTGTATACGTGTCTATGGTATCTCAAGATTACATAATATACAATACAAGTTGATTAAGTTATGGTTGGAATAGATTTGTTACCAATTTTCACGTAGCTAAAATGAGAAAAATTATCCAATCTTGTTTTACCCATAACATCTTCATTTTAAATCCGTTTTGAGTGAATCAAATTGCTATGGTTTCATATTGAACTCTATTTTATGAATCTAAACAGAAAAGTATAGGTTTATAGTCGGAAAAATAAGTTACAAGTCATTTTTGTAAAGGTAGTCATTTTAGTCGAAAGAACGACGTCTAGATGACCATTTTAAAAAACATACTTCCACTTTGAGTTTAACCATAATTTTTGGATATAGTTTCATGTTCATAATAAAAATCATTTTCTCAGAATAACAACTTTTAAATCAAAGTTTATCATAGTTTTTAATTAACTAACCCAAAACAGCCCGCGGTGTTACTACGACGGCGTAAATCCGGTTTTACGGTGTTTTTCGTGTTTCCAGGTTTTAAATCATTAAGTTAGCATATCATATAGATATAGAACATGTGTGTAGTTGATTTTAAAAGTCAAGTTAGAAGGATTAACTTTTGTTTGCGAACAAGTTTAGAATTAACTAAACTATGTTCTAGTGATTACGAGTTTAAACCTTCGAATAAGATAGTTTTATATATATGAATCGAATGGTGTTATGAACATCATTACTACCTCAAGTTTAGTAGGTAAACCTACTGGAAGTGACAAGAAATGATCTAGCTTCAAAGGATCTTGGATGGCTTGAAAGTTCTTGAAGTAGGATCATGACACAAAAACAAGTTCAAGTAAGATTTTTACTCGAATTAAGATAGTTTATAGTTATAGAAATTGAATCAAAGTTTGAATATGAATATTACCTTGAATAAGAAAGATAACCTACTTTATATAACAAAGGTTTCTTGATCTTAGATGATTACTTGGAATGGATTAGAAAGCTTGGAAGTAAATTAGTAAACTTGAAGGGATTTTTGAAGTGTTCTTGAAGTGTTCTTCCTATGATGATTATAGCTTGATTCTTGAAGTGATTTTTGATGAAGATGATGATTAACTACTGGAAAAATACGTTCATAATAGTGTGTGTGTGTGTGTTGAGAGAGAATTAGAAAGAGAATTGGAAGTGAAATGGAGTGAATGATGAGTGGTAATTGGGGAGTGGTGAGTGGGGTTAAAAGGAGTTCTAGTTAGTTGACTAGCTCATGGTAGAAGTTAAAATTGATTAGTCATACATGACATAATCAAGAGTGGAATCTCATGCTAGTTCCTATTGGTATATACTCATAGTAAGTACGTTTTGAAGCTGTGTATAATACGGGTAAGAATACGACTAGAATTCTTGATGAAAGAAAAGAATGGAAAAGTAACTGTAACCATTTTTGTTAAGTATGAGTGTTTTGATATATGTCTTGAAGTCTTCTAAAAGTATTTTAATACATCTAAATACACTACATGTATATACATTTTAACTGAGTCGTTAAGTCATCGTTAGTCGTTACATGTAAGTGTTGTTTTGAAACCTTTAAGTTAACGATCTCAATTAATGTTGTTAACCCATTGTTTATTATATCTAATGAGATGTTAAATTATTATATTATCATGATATTATTATATATTAATATATCTTAATATGATATATATACATTTAAATGTCGTTACAACGATAATCGTTACATATATGTCTCGTTTCGAAATCCTTAAGTTAGTAGTCTTGTTTATATGTATATAACTCATTGTTAATATACTTATGGAGATACTTACTTATCATAATCTCATGTTAACCATATGTATATCCATATATATATCGTCATGTCATTTTTACAAGTTTTAATGTTCGTGAATCGCCGGTCAACTTGGGTGGTCAATTGTCTATATGAAACATATTTCAAATAAATCAAGTCTTAACAAGTTTGATTGCTTAATATGTTGGAAACATTTAATCATATATCTTTGATTGCTTAACATGTTGGAAACATTTAATCATGTAAATATCAATCTCAATTAATATATATAAACATGGAAAAGTTCGGGTCACTACAACATTTGGGCAGATTTTTATGAAACAATTTATGAAACTTTGGCTTGCATTCGATTTTTGAATAATTATTACTTGTGGGTTGTTGACAAGGTTTTGTGTCAACTTTGGATTATTAATATGTTGGGTTACTTTTAAACTACATATTTTGGTATGCTTCCCTTTTTGGGAAACTTTTGAAATAAAAGAATGCAATGTCGTTTGTTAAATTCATTTAAGTTCGATCAAGCTGTGGGACCAAGTGACGGAGCCGTTAAGTGTTTTGACGGGGCCATCACATTGTGAAAATGCTCCATCCAGTTCTTATCCTGGATATTTTTCTGATTATCGCTTCTGTCATTCTTCTTTTTCATCTACCACCAGAGGAAGCTGTTTACTTCTACTATGCTCATGGTTTTATAGTGTTTTTAGTTCTCCCGTGTCTTTATGTTGCTATACGCATTGATATACACGGTTTATAATTTCGGTGTCGTTATCGGGCTTTATATTTTTCCCTTATATATCGAAGCTTCATGGCTTTGTAAAGCAAGTAATGGTCCAAAATTCGTAGGTATGAAGTTTCGAATGAACATAATTAATGTTCTAAGAAAGCAATAGCACGATCTTGATTTGTCAAATTACTTGATAGAACTATCAAGAATATATGTTCTTGATATGTTTAGAGATTAGGTAGAATGTAAGAGTCGTGTAACATGGCAAATGATGATTATAAAGTCTATAAATCATCATCTTCCATTAAAAATTTAGCATGACTTACTATAATATAATCACGTTGGCCTGACGTCATTATATTATACTAACTCATGCTTCAATACCCAACACTTCTCCGGAATTTATTCATAATTTATACTTAGGTTTTACAGAAGTTTCCAATATAATGTAATACAGATAGCACGAAGAGGTATATAATTTCGGACGAGAAGATTTATGAAAATATCTTCAGAAATATCGAAGATTTTTATGATGATATTTTGGAATTTCTAAGTTCGAAAGTTGATGAAGAAAAATTTTCCGCAAGCTTTTAACATGACTTCGGAGCAAGATATTCTCTAAAGATTTCATCGGATCTAGAATTACCTGGATTCTTTGAATATAGGGTTTGGTCCTTGTATTTATCCTTGGTCTCCTTTATGGTTAGCTCAATCCGTTTTTCAGTTCCAAATCTGAGCTTTTTCAATACGTCATTCTTTATCATCAAACTTTTGACCATTAAGACCATCTATAGCTTTTTCTACTTCATCAGCATTATTAGGGTTAACGAATCTGAATCGTTGGTTATCAATCCGAGATGGTTTCAAAAAATTTTATTTTTAGATGATTAAAAGCTAATTGTAATCGTCAACGGATCTAACAGTTGACGAAGAAATGTTGTAAATTTCAAAAGTAATGAATGATAATTTCGGTGGTTTGATGTGATAATTCATCACAGAATACGAATGAATACAATTCATGAGAATTAGAATTGAAGAATGTACAATGTAACATATTAATGTGAGATATAAATATTTCTAGGGTATTACCTACCCGTTAAAATATTTTCACAATTAACAGTTTGTACAAAAGAGTTTTAATTACAGTTTTTATGAAAATATACGTACATATATATTTTCCTTCAGATGTAATCATGGATTTAATGAGTTAATATAATATTAAACTCATTTGATTTACGGTTGAAATGAGAATGAATAATCTCCAAAACCTTAGAGATTTCATAATTGTAGCGAAATATTTCGCTAATGAAGTTATGAATCAATACATTCGTCGTTACACTTGATTTATTATGAAATGGAGTTTATTGTATTGAAGCAGTGATTAACGACTGTTAAGTCATTTAATGAAGGATGTACATCATAGCATATTAGTGATATGAATTAACCAAGTAGTACATACTAGTTAAGATTCACACGTAATAGCTTAGTACTACAAGATTTATTATTGTTCCAAATCATATATATATATATATATATATATATATATATATATATATATATATATATATATAAAGTATACATATATAATTCTTCACGAAGAATGAGTCAATACATCTTAACTCATTATTACTAATATTCCTTGGTATCTATGGGGCGTATGATGTTGATGTTTGAGGTACTAAGTGTGATGTTGAGGCGTGGGATGCGGATGTTGTTGTTGGTACTGGTGTTGTTAGTGGTGATGCTGTTAGTGCTTACAGTGCTTGTGGTGTTGGTGGTTGATAATGCTAAAAACGAACATATATTTCATAGCATTATCCCTCAAGAAAGATAAGCTTTTAGTTGCAATTGTTCTATTTACAAGTGATATTCGTTTAAATAATAAAAGGTGAAGACAAAAGACAGATTTGACGAATTGAAGACGCAAACAACCAAAAAGCTCAAAAGTACAAAATACAATCAAAGTGGTTCTAATTATTGATAAGAAACGTCTCAAAATTACAAGAGTACAAGACGCAAAATGCAAAGTACAAGATATTAAATTATACGAAAGGACGTTCGAAAATCCGGAACCGGGACCAGAGTCAACTCTCAACGCTCGACGCAACGGACTAAAAATTACAAGTCAACTATGCACATGAATATAATATAATATATAATTAATTCTTAAAATTAATATATATATTATATTATATTATAAAACCGTCGGCAAGCTAGGAGCCAAGCTTGTGTAAGCTGGATTCCACTGCTCCGCACTCGCGGAGCTTATAAAGGCAACAACCACCGCACTCGCGGAGGTCAAACAATAAACGTGGGCCTATAAAAGGCCGAGCATTCGGCCGATTTTTACACATCTTTTTCTCATTCATCATACGTAAAATATATATATATATATTTATATTTTAATTTTAATTTTAATTTTTAATCCTAATAATAAGGGTATGTTAGCGAATGTTGTAAGGGTGTAAGTCGAAATGCTGTCCGTGTAACGCTACGCTATTTTTAATCATTGTAAGTTATGTTCAACCTTTTTAATTTAATGTCTCGTAGCTAAGTTATTATTATGCTTATTTAATGCCGAAGTAATCGTGATGTTTGACTAAATATTAAATTTGGGTAATTGGGCTTTGTACCATAATTGGGGTTTGGACAAAAGAACGATACTTGTGGAAATTAGACTATGGGCTATTAATGGGCTTTATACTTGTTTAACTAAATGATAGTTTGTTAATTTTAATATAAAGATTTACAATTGGACATCCCTATAAATAACCATATACACTCGATCGGACACGATGGGCGGGATATTTATATGTACGAATAATCGTTCATTTAACCGGACACGGGAATGGATTAATAGTCTATGGAATTATTAAAACAGGGGTGAAATTATGTACAAGGACACTTGGCATAATTGATAACAAAGTATTAAAACCTTGGGTTACACGCGGTCGATATCCTGGTGTAATTATTAAACAAAGTATTAAGACCTTGTTACAGTTTAAGTCCCCAATTAGTTGGAATATTTGACTTCGGGTATAAGGATAATTTGACGAGGACACTCGCACTTTATATTTATGACTGATGGACTGTTATGGACAAAAACCAGACGGACATATTAAATAATCCAGGACAAAGGACAATTAACCCATGGGCATAAAATTAAAAATCAACACGTCAAACATCATGATTACGGAAGTTTAAATAAGCATAATTTCTTTATTTTCATATTTAATTGCACTTCTAATTATTGCACTTTTATTTATTGTTATTGTATTTAATTGCACTTTTAATTATCGTACTTTTTAATTATTGTAATTTTATTTTATCGCACTTTTATTTATTGCAATTTCATTATCGTTATTTATTTTACGCTTTAAATTAAGTCTTTTATTTATTTAATATTTTACATTAGGTTTTAACTGCGACTAAAGTTTTAAAAATCGACAAACCGGTCATTAAACGGTAAAAACCCCCTTTTATAATAATAATATTACTTATATATTTTTGTATTTTTATAAATTAAAACTAATATAGCGTTAAGCTTTGTTTAAAAGATTCCATGTGGAACAAACCGGACTTACTAAAAACTACACGACTGTACGATTAGGTACACTGCCTATAAGTGTTGTAGCAAGGTTTAGGTATATCAATTCTATAAATAAATAAATATCTTGTGTAAAATTGTATCGTATTTAATAGTTTTTCCTAGTAAAAATAAAGCTATTTCATATACACCTCGCAAAACATCAGTGGTGTTGGTGGTGTTGGTGGTACTGATGGTACTGCGGGTTATGCTGCTAGTGCTGCTGATGCTTGTAGATATTGCACCATATTCTCCAGAGCCACCACTCGAGCGCAAAGCTCGTTGACTTCTTCTACTATTCCGGGATGATTGGTGGTTGGAACAAGGGGATGAATAAGATCTAAAATCTTTGATATTATATAATCGTGACGGGATACCCTGGAAAGAAGAGAGAAAATGGTGTTTCGGACTGGTTCACCGGTAAGCGCTTTAGGTTCTTCACCAAGTGGTGAATTCGGTTGGTGGAATGGATCTCCTTCTTCTTGCCTCCATTGATTGAGTCGGCTGCGAACCCATCCCGAATTCATCCAAAATAGATGATGGCTAATTGGTTCGTTCATTCCGGTTACGCTGCCTGTAGAGCTCGAGGAATCAAGTGAGTAATCCATATTATGTGATTGGAATAAGGGTTTCGATATGAGATGAGGGATGAATATTGAATGATATATTCGTCTCCTCGAATACGTATATATAGCAAAAAGATTTCCTTGATTTACGGAGGAAATTTAGGAAAAGTTTTATACAAAGTCTATTGGGATAGATATGATAAGATATGATAAGATATGATGTGTTTATACTCCATTTATGTAATAATGGCAGTATGACGTGTCGAGATTTAAAAATGATAAGTATGTAATTAGATAATCTTTCGATTAAAGACTTTCAATTCGTAATGGCCTATTCAGGTCTAGGGGATTGAGCTATAGGATCCTTTAAATCGGTAATCCAAACCTTTCCATTCTAGAGTTTCGTAAACGCCACTCGTCAAGAAAATTCAATGATCAAAAATAACGAGAAAGCAATGATTTTGGAAGTAATGAATATGAATAATAGAGATTTCAAGAATCATGGATAACATTTCATGTAATACATATGTAATACACAAAACCATGATAGATGACAAAGGAATGTCGAGAATTGGATAGTACTTAGGAGAGTGATCAGAGTTCTTAGATTGGCTTGGCATTCTAAGGAAGATTAAAGAATTTAATAAGCATAGTTTCTAAGGTATAGTATAGCATTTATCAATTAAAGGCAACAATTAAAGGCACTATGGTCAAGGAAAGTTGTAGTCCTACATTGCTAAGGTACCTAATTATATAAGGCACACTTAAAATGTAATCCGGGTTCTCTACAACAAACTGCTCTGATACCAATCTGTCACACCCCCAAATAGGGACTGGGGTATTTGTGACTAATTATATCAAATCACAGTTGTATAAACGAGAACGACTCTATATGAGACATTTTATTGAGTTTTGCAGCGGAAGATAAATAGATTACATTGTATTTAGAGCATTAAATGTTCTTAATTGATATGATATGTAATGAAGACTTTAAGCATAGCAAGCAATCATCATCAAAGTAGCAGATATATAACGGAAGCAATATTTAAGTACCTGAGAATAAACATGCTTTAAAAAGTCAACACGGGGTTGAGTGAGTTCATAGGTTTATCATAAATCAATAGTTCAGTATAGCATTAGACCACAAGATTTCAGTTTAAAGTTGATTGATACCAAATATATCAATCGAAAGAGTTGCTGTTTGTAATATCGTGACTAAACAAAAGTTACCCCGTGTGTGATGCCCCGTACAAAACCATCGTGTACGAATCATCAACAACAGGATCATTACAAGGTCAAACACTATATGCTATTTCAAAATACATTTGCATTCATGATAAAAGGTGACGTCATAACTAACGTCGAATGTTTTACATCAAAAGTATGCTTCTATGAATAGAAGCAATTAATAATTGTACGTGACCCCAATGGTCGTTACAAATCATAGTTTCAAAAGTAATAATGTTTATGAATGCAAGATAAAGTAGTTCATGCGGTGACATTGATGTTTCGCGAGGTGTATATAAAATAGCTTATAAATTTTAGAAGGAAATACTATTAAATACGATACAATTTTACACAAGATATTTATTTATTTAGAAAATGGATATACTTAAACCTTGCTACAACACTTATAGGCAGTGTACCTAATCGTACAGTAGTGTAGTTTTTAGTAAGTCCGGTTCGTTCCACAGGGAATCTTTTTAAACAAAGCTTAACGCTATATTAGTTTACTTTTATAACAATATAAATATATATATAAGTAATATTATTATTATAAAGGAGGGTTTTTACCGTTTAATGACCGGTTTGTCGATTTTAAAACTTTAGTCGCAGTTAAAACCAAATGTAAAATAATAAATATAAATACAAGACTTAAATTAAAGCGTAAAGTAAATAACGATAATGAAATTGCGAATAATAAAAGTGCGATAAAATAAACTTGCGATTAAAAAGTACGATAATTAAAAGTGCAATTAAATACAATAACAATAAAAATGCGATAATTAGAAGTGCAATTAAATATAAAATAAAGGAAATTAAATATGAAATAAAAGAATTATGCTTATTTAAAATTTCGTAATCATGATGTTTGACGTGTTGATTTTAGTTTTATGCCCATGGGTTAATTGTCCTTTGTCCTGGATTATTTAATATGTCCGTCTGGTTTTTGTCCATAACAGTCCATCAGTCATAAATATAAAGTGCGAGTGTCCTCGTCAAATTATCCTTATACCCGAAGTTAAATATTCCAACTAATTGGGGACTTAAACTGTAACAAGATTTTAATACTTTGTTTAATAATTACACCAGGATGTCGACTGAGTGTAACCCAAGGTTTTAATATTTTGTTATCAATTATACCAAGTGTCCTTGTACATAATTTCACCCCTGTTTTAATTATTCTAGGGGCTATTAATCCATTCCCGTGTCCGGTTAAATGAACGATTATTCGTACATATAAATACCCCGCCCATCGTGTCCGATCGAGTGTATATGGTAATTTATAGGGATGCCCAATTGTAAATCTTTATATTAACATTAACAAACTATCATTTAGTTAAACAAATATAAAGCCCATTAATAGCCCATAGTCTAATTTCCACAAGTGTCGTTCTTTTATCCAAACCCCAATTATGGTACAAAGCCCAATTACCTAATTTTTGTAATTAGCCCAACATCATGATTACTTCGGATTAAATAAGCATAATAATAACTTAGCTACGAGACATTAATATAAAAAGGTTGAACATAACTTACAATGATTAAAAATAGCGTAGCGTTACACGGACAGAATTTCGACTTACACCCTTACAACATTTGCTAACATACCCTTATTATTAGAATTATAATTAAAATTAAAATATAAATATAAATATAAATATAAATATTTACGTAGTATTATGAGAGAAGAAGAAAAAGATGATAAAAAATGCTCAGAATTCGGTTGCTTTTATAGGGACTTTCAAAACTTGGGGCTCCGCGACTCGCGGCATTTTTGGCCTTCAAACTCCGCGAGTCGCGGAGATTGAAATTACAGCTCAGTCCAGTTTGGAGTCTTTCTTGCCGACGGTTTTAAATATAAATATAATATATTAAATAATTATAAGAATTATTTAAATATTATATTATATTTATGTGCATAGTTGACTTGTAATTTTTAGTCCGTTGCATCGAGCGTTGAGAGTTGACTCTGGTCCCGGTTCCGGATTTTCGAACGTCCTTGCGTACAATTTAATATCTTGTACTTTGCGTTTTGAATCTTGTACTCTTGTAATTTCGAGACGTTTCTTATCAATAATTGGAACCTCTTTGATTGTCTTTTGTACTTTTGAGCTTTTTGGTCGTTTGCGTCTTCAATTCGTCGAATCTGTCTTTTGTCTTCACCTTTTATTATTTAAACGAATATCACTTGTAAATAGAACAATTGCAACTAAAAGCTTGTCTTTCTTGAGGAATAATGCTATGAAATATATGTTCGTTTTTAGCATTATCAAATATTCCCACACTTGAGCGTTGCTTGTCCTCAAGCAATATCGTCTTGAAATACAAGAATCACTTCTTTATTCTTCACACTTTGTACATCAGTGATTTCTATACGGCGGTATAAACAATGGTAGTAACGATATGGTTTACAGTCCCACATGACTATAAAAATTTAGATCCATTAAGAAAATTGGATCTTTATGAAAACATTTGATCTTTTGAAAATTAAATCTAGTTTTTACCCTAGATAAGTTTTCCGGAATAACCCTTTACCGGTGTTTGCAAAATATTTTTGTGGGTTTCAGATTTGAAAATTTTAGCTCAAAACTTGCGATTTTGTGTCACCCACTTGCTAACCTTGTATTTGGAAAGCAACACGTCCAGTTTACTTGTCCCGTATATTACCTTTCGATAAACTACCGTCCGGTTGTAAAGGAAAGCGTTGAACAAGCAACTGTTAAGGCAATGTCCCCTGACATGCTTTTAATTATGGTCTATAATGTGTCGGACGCAATTACTATCCTTGGTAGGAGCAATAGTAAAGCTCACCCTTATGATTTTTCGGTCTGGCACAAGGTCCTGTCTTTGACCATGCTATGCAACCACCGTTCTTACGGTTGACACCCGATTTGGTTCAGGTGACCTAATGAATTCCAGGTGAATTCCTAGGATTTTACGTTCAATGGTAATGAACGCATTGAAAATAGGGTTTTCAAAAAACAAATCGGTTTGTAATTTTGATCAAAATATTTTCTCGTTCAAGCTCGAGTTTAGATATCATTGAATTCCATGAGTTTGAATTCTCAATCTTTAAGGTCAATCTCTAGGATTGAGTAATATCAGGCTTAAAAGCTGATTTTTAATCTTTAAGGAGATTATCCTTTCTGGGGATCTGATTTGTTAGTCTTATCCAGCTAATTTGCACGGTGCCCCCCATTGTACGAGATAAATCCTTCTCATGGTTAGGATAAATCTGACCACTTGGCGACCCTGTTTAATGCTGAGGTCCGTGGATTTCCTGCTGATTTTAGTGATGACTTTTCTAGATTTTTCGTCAACCTACAGCTGGTCTGGACGACAACTTCCTGACTTAAATCAAGAAGCGCGTGTCTTTTTCGGAAGACTTTACTTCCTTTTAATGATGGAATTGATTCATCGTGTAGATCCATCTTTCTTACAGTAAATCAGGTAAAACTTTTTAGTTTAGTCCAAAGCAAAAGTATTTTCAGTTATTTGTACAAAAATATGTGGCATATGTTTAAGATAACTTGGTAATTTTTCCCACACTTGGCTTTTATTTTCCTTTTTTATCGTCCTCTATTCCATTTTAAATGAATTTTAACATTTTGGTTTGTTTCTCAATTTATGTCCTTTTCGAGGTAACAATAATTTCGGTGTTATAACCTAGTTTTATCGTTCATAAATATGTATAAACATGATTTTGAGTTCATTTAATTGAAAATTTTGTAAAATTTTACTAGAATTGGGTAGTCAGTATATAAGACTAGGGCTGTTCTTTATTATCAGAGAGCACTAGATTCTAATACAACTACTGCTTTACTAGTATTTATAATGGTAACCCAGTGTTTAAAGTAAAAATTTTAAAATCCGAAAGAATTTAACCCCTTCCCACACTTAAGATCTTGCAATGCCCTCATTTGCAAGAAATCAGTAACAATTTAAATTATTGAGGGTGATTTGTGTGAAAATGATTAAATTTTTACCAAAGTTTCCAAATATATTGGCGTTTGTTTGCTGAATGATAAATGGTGCACATCATTTGTTCATTCCGTCTTGTTGTTATTTCACATATATTTTGCATCTTGTCGTCAAAATTAGTTGCTTTTGCTGAACTTAATGCCAGTCTTTGAAAATGCGTTGTTTTACCCTGTTGTGTACATAAGATAAACTGCAAACATATATACATATTTTTGAAGTTTGGTATATTACCCCACATTCAAAAATTATTAAAATCTAGGAATAAAAGTTAGAAAATTATAAAAACTATTACAATATTAACATAAGTATTAAATGTATCAATATTACAAATTACAAAATAAATAAAACTAAGTAGACTAGGGATGATACTGGTACCAATAGGGGTTCCAGGCATAACCATAGGTGCTATAGAATGCTTCGGCAGGGTTATACGTAGGATACGGTGGTTGCATCTCTATAGTCCAGGGAGGGAAGATGGGTTTTGGTGTAGGAATATAGTTTCTACCTATATGTTGGCAATGAGCTATGATTTGGTTCTGATGAACTTGCCAATCTTCAAATGCTCTCTGTCTAGCAATTTCGTACTCATGTGAAGCTATAAACCTCTGCATTTCTTGCATCTCATTTCCCCCTCCTACATTACCTTGCTGTTGGTTTCTCTCAACCTGTGGATGTCTACCATGGTATTGTACTGCGGCGTTATTTCGCCTCTTCAAAACTTTTGCACCATGGTATACATTTAAACCTATAGTATCGCGGGGTTCTGGTTCTTCTACTAATAATCCCCCCCGACTTATATCCACACCGAGATATTCAGCAATCAAAGTAATAAAAATACCACCTCCTATTATGCTATGCGGTCTCATCCCCCGAACCATAGCTGATAAATAATAACCCACACAATACGGTATACTTACAGCACTTTGTGGGTCTCGAATACACATATGGTAAAACAAATCCTGTTCATTTACTTTTTCCTTGTTCTTACCCCTTTGTGTAATCGAATTAGCTAAAAACCTATGAATTACTCTTAATTCAGCTCTATCTATATCCAAATAAGAGTAATTTCCCCCTTTAAAACGGTGATGGCTTGTCATTTGACTCCACACACCGTGTGTATCAAAATTTTCATCTATCTTTCTACCATTTAGTATCAACCCTCTACAATCGGCAGATGATAACTCCTCAGGCGTATATATACTTAAAGCCTGAGCCATGTCTAGTAAAGACATGTGGCGCATCGAACTGCCTAACAAAAATCTAATAAAAGAACGATCGGTTAAACTAGCTACCCGATCATTCAACTCTATACTACACAACAATTCTTCACACCATACTTTATATACAGGTCTACGCATGGTGAATAAACGTACCCAGTCATTAAAAGTAGAATTACCATACCTCTGTACAAGTAATTCCCTAATTGGCCCGGCCAATTCTACAGCTTCTAAGGGTCCCCATTCTATGACCCTCGGTACCTCAACAACCTTAGAATGAAGAGTATGTAAACCCCTTTGGTATTTTGGATAATCTATCCAAAGTCTGTCAAATCTCAGGTTCGGGTGCAACTCTTCCAAGTGCATATCAGAAAAGGTCATGACTGGATGAGGTATATCCTGCTTGTAGTAGTTATCCACCCCCTGTTGTTCCGCATTCTCAGCAGGAGCATTGCGGGCTTGGGATGAAGATTCACCCCTTTCAGTCTGCAAAACACATCAAACACAATTTGTGTGCATCCAAATATGCATTAGTGTCAGCAAAATCATCAATCAAAATAATTACAATGACATGATCAATTTATATCAAACTTAAACTCATTTTCATATTTTCATCAAATCTACACTTTTTTAAAATAGCATATACGAAAATGTTTGCCAAGTTCATAAGCATTCAACTCAAATAACATGTCAAAATAATCATTACTAGCAATTAAACAAGTTTCAAATGGCATTATCTCTCAAAAATCAAGTTCATGAATTTTAGACTTGAAAAAGTCCACTTTAATTCTCAAAATCATGTTTAGGCTCAAAGTTTGGATCATTTAACTACCTAGACATGTTACACTACTTAATTTAGCAACAATTCATGACAAAAATCGGCCATAACCTGTTTATATCAAAAAGCCCCAAATTTGCTCAAGAACACAAACCCTAGATTACTCAAAATTTGAAGTTTAAGGCTTCTAATCATGTTAAACAACATCAATCTAGGTTATACAAGCATAATACATAAACAATTTAAGCTTAATTTTACTAAAAAGCATCAAAATCAAATTGGGGAAAAAAATTGCTCAAGAACACTAATTTCGGATTAAATGGTGTTTAGGTGTAGAAATTTACCGTTTTTCTTGAGTAATTCCTAGATAGCATCCTTCTCAACATGATTTTAGTAAAAAATTTGGTGATTAACGGTCAAAAATTGCGATTTTGGGGTGTATTTTTCGTGTATTTTCGGGGTTTTTTCGCTGTGTTCTTCGCAGTGTATTTTTGTGGGGAGTGAACTGATCTGTTTTTTTACGTTTTATTTTTTTTCTGGGTTTTGGTCCTTCAGCGAGTCGCGGAGATTTCCCCTTCAAACTCCGCGAGTCGCGGAGTTTGGTATATTTTTTTTTTTTATAATCTTTAACTTATAAAACAATTAAGTAATTAATTTTAAAATTTTTGTTTCCCTTGTTATTTAGGACGAGGTCGTTTCGGATCGATGTCCTAGTCCGTCCTTCGACAAAATTTTAAAATTTGTCTTTTTGTAGCGATTGTTTTAAAAGCTAAGATTTTTGGGGTTTTTTAATGTTTTTGGCATACTTTAATTCAATAAGATTAAAAATAATGATAATAAAAGTTCTCGTCCCTCCCTTGGGTAAAGCAATTTCGGTTCAAAGACCTAGTCTTCAACTTACGACGAATTTTAAAAATCATATTTTTAACTTAATGAGATAAAGTAAATTTTTGTTTTTAAATTCACACAACTTAAATATGAAATTCAAAATTAATATTAAAAATTCACACCAAACTTATATAAATTTTTCAAATATTTACAATTTTAAAAATATTATTTTTACAAAGTTTACAATATTAATTTAAGATTTAAATATTAATTTTAAAAACATGGTAAAAATAAAATTAAAAATCTTTTTGGCTTTTTATCCTACTTTAATCAATCAAATATTATCAAAAATATGCGCCCCTCTTTTCGGTAAAGTAATTTCGGTTCCAAGACCTAATTTAACTCATGACGAATTTTTGAAATATTTTGGGTTGATTGTTTAAAGATATTTATACCTTAAGAATAAACGTTAAATTTTGCAGTGATGTAATAAATTTTTGAATGATATCAATAATTTCGGTCGCCAAACCTAATTTTATTCAATACCAATTTAATACTTTTTAGCGAACAAATTAGCGTTTATTATCAAAAGGTTAAAAATAAAAATAAAAAAATAAAATAAAATAAAAACTGTACAAACATACCTGTGAAATAGATTTCTTAGTTATATGATCTATTCCATTCATAAGATAGTCGGTTTAATTGGTTTTCCATGGCTACATAGGCGTAACCTCGAGCATTCAGTGTCTTTTCTTCTAAACATATGAACGGTCCGTCTCTGCATAAAGTAACAAATTCGGTGTTTGAATAGGTTTGATTATTTGAACATTTACCTCCATGTGACCATTTTCCGCATTTGTGACATCTTTCTAGGTGTCGTGCTCTTCTTTTCGCTGCGGATTTTGATTTTCCTTTACCAAATTGTAACTTATTATCTTCGCATCTGGATTCTTTTCTAACTCCGTCCATTCTTTCTCTGATTACTGATACTAGTTCACTTGGTAGTATGTCATTATTACGTTTAGTGATCAAACCGTGTAGCATTAGACCATGGTTTAGTTCACAGGCAGTCTTCATTTTGTAAAAACCTAAAAAAAATAAAAATTCAGAATGGGGGGAGAAGACTAGTTCTTTAGGGTCTGCTAGGGAAAGACCATTCGGGTTCCATTTTCGAGAACTACACGAAAACAGACAATCTAACTCTAACAAAAATACATATTATCCTTTAAAGACTTGATTCTCCCCACACATAGTTAGCTGTGGTGTCGAAATTGTGATTAACTTCGTTGTCGACTTCCATCGGACCATGTATGTAATGTTTAACTCTGTGACCATTAACTTTAAATTCAATCCCTTTTGAATTTATTAATTCTTTCGTTCCGTATGGAAAAACTCTTTTGACTATGAATGGTCCAGACCATCTTGATTTCAATTTTCCAGGAAATAGCTTGAATCGTGAATTGAAAAGAAGAACTCTGTCTCCTTCTTTAAATTCTTTTGAACTTCTGATTCTTTTATCATGCCATTTCTTCGTTCTTTCTTTATAGATTAACAAATTTTCGTATGCTTCATGCCTTAATTCTTCTAATTCGTTTAGTTGACTTAATTGTAGACGTCCGGCTTCATGTAAATCAAGATTACATGTCTTCAAAGCCCAAAATGCTTTGTGTTCAATTTCTACTGGAAGATGACATGCTTTTCCATAAACAAGTCTAAAAGGTGTGGTTCCAATTGGAGTTTTGTATACTGTTCTAAAAGCCCAGAGTGCATCCTCCAATTTAATGGACCATTCCTTCGGATTTGATCCTACGATTTTCTCTAGAATACGTTTTAAAGCTTGGTTGGTATTTTCAACTTGTCCACTTGTTTGTGGATGATATGCGGTGGAGATTTTATGAGTTACTCCATATCTTTTAAGAACTTTCTCAAGTTGATTATTACAGAAATGAGTACCCCGATCACTTATTAAAGCTTTCGGTGTTCCAAACCTTGCAAAAAGACGTTTTAAAAAGTTGACTACAACTCGTGCATCGTTAGTTGGGAGAGCTTGTGCTTCCGCCCATTTAGATACATAATCAATGGCTACGAGTATATATAGATTATTATGAGATTTTGGAAATGGACCCATAAAGTCAATACCCCAGATGTCAAATACTTCACATACTTGGATGACATTTTGTGGCATTTCATCACGTTGACTTATTTTTCCGGCCCTCTGACATGCATCACAGGATTTGCAAAGAAGGTGTGCGTCTTTGTAAATTGTAGGCCAATAGAATCCAGCATCATAAACTTTTCTTGCTGTTAGTTGAGGCCCATAATGCCCTCCTGTTGGTCCTGTGTGACAATGGTTTAATATTTTACTAGCTTCATCTCCAAATACACATCGGCGTATTATTCCATCGGGACAACTTTTAAACAGATGTGGATCTTCCCAAAAATAGTGTTTTATATCACTGAAGAATTTCTTTCGTCTTTGGTACGATAATCCTTTTTCAAGGAATCCACATACTAAATAGTTTGCATAGTCTGCAAACCATGGAATTTCTTTATAATCTATCTTCAATAGATATTCATCAGGAAAGTTGTCTTGTATGGCCGATTCATTCAGAACTTCTAATTCGGGATTTTCAAGACGAGAAAGATGATCAGCGGCGAGATTTTCTGCTCCTCTTTTATCTCGGATTTCAATATCAAACTCTTGTAAGAGTAAGATCCAACGGATTAATCTTGGTTTAGCATCTTGTTTCGAAAATAGGTATCTAAGAGCAGAATGGTCGGTATAGACCACCATTTTTGCTAGAACGAGATATGATCAAAATTTGTCAAAAGCAAAGACAATAGCAAGGAGTTCTTTTTCAGTAGTTGTATAGTTCGTTTGTACTCCTTGTAACGTCTTACTAGCATAATATATAGGTTGAAATCGTTTTTCAATCCTTTGTCCTAAAACGGCTCCCATTGCAAAATCACTTGCATCGCACATTAGTTCAAATGGTAGATTCCAATTTGGTGTTATCATGATCGGCGCATTAGTTAGTTTTTCTTTAAGAATATTAAAAGATTTGATACACTCATCTGAAAAGATGAATGGAGCATCCTTTTCTAGGAGTTTATTCATAGGAGTGGCAATTTTAGAAAAATCTTTTATGAAACGTCGGTAAAAATCGGCATGCCCTAGAAAACTCCTAACTCCTCTAACATTGGTGGGATGTGGAAGTTTAGCAATTACATCTACTTTAGCTCTATCCACTTCAATTCCTTCTTTTGAAATTTTATGTCCAAGAACGATGCCTTCTTTAACCATGAAATGGCATTTCTCCCAATTAAGTACTAGATTTGATTGTTCGCATCTAATAAGCATTCGTTCCAGATTAACTAGACATGATTCAAATGTATCACCGAAGACTGAAAAGTCATCCATGAAAACTTCCATGCATTCTTCTATCATGTCATGAAAAATCGCCATCATACACCTTTGAAAGGTTGCAGGGGCGTTACAAAGTCCAAATGGCATGCGTTTGTAAGCAAAAGTACCATAAGGGCACGTGAATGTGGTTTTCTCTTGATCTTCGGGTGCTATTGGAATTTGAAAATATCCGGAAAATCCATCTAGAAAACAATAGTAACTATTTCCGGCTAATCTTTCCAACATTTGATCTATGAAAGGTAAGGGAAAGTGATCTTTTCTGGTGGCGTCATTTAATTTTCTATAATCAATACACACACGCCATCCTGTTACAGTCCTAGTAGGAATAAGCTCATTTTTCTCATTTGTAATGACAGTCATGCCACCCTTCTTAGGCACGCATTGAACTGGGCTTACCCATGGACTATCAGAGATTGGATAAATTAAACCTGCATCTAGCAGTTTAATAATCTCTTTCTTAACTACATCTTGCATATTAGGATTTAGTCTTCGTTGGCGTTGCACATACGTTTTATGACCTTCTTTCATAAGGATTTTATGTGTGCAATACGAAGGACTTATTCCTTTAATATCATGAATCTTCCATGCAATGGCTGGTTTATGAGCTTTCAACACAGAAATGAGTTGTGATTTCTCATTTTCAGTAAGAGAAGATGATATTATTACAGGTAATTCAGATTCACCATGTAAATAAGCGTATTCCAAATGGTTTGGAAGTGGCTTTAACTCTAATTTTGGAGGTTCTTCTATCGATGATTTATATCGATATCTGTCTTCTTCTTTTAGCATTTGAATTTCTTCTGTTGTTGGTTCATATCCATTAGCTATAAGTGTAGCTAACATTTCAGCTTCATCAATTGGTTCATTACCTTCTCCTAAAGAACATTCTCCTGTTCCTTGTAATTCTGGAAATTCTTCTAATAATTCTGCATGTGCATCTATAGTTTGAATATAATAACATGTATCATTTGCAGATTGCGGTTGTTGCATTGCTCTATCAACTGAAAAGGTAACACTCTCGTCCTCTATACTTAGGGTCAGTTTCTTACCGAACACGTCTATCATTGCTTTAGCCGTATTTAAGAATGGTCTTCCTAATATGAGAGGAACTTGAGAATCTTCTTCCATGTCTAAAACAACAAAATCTACTGGAAATACTAAAGTACCAACTTTAACTAGCATGTTCTCCATTATCCCTCTAGGATATTTTATTGATCTATCGGCTAGTTGTATGCTTATTCTGGTTGGTTTCAATTCTCCAAGGTCTAGTTTAGCGTATAGTGAATACGGCATTAGATTTATACTAGCACCTAAGTCTGCCAATGCTTCTATTGAACTAAGACTACCCAGAAAACATGGAATTGTGAAACTTCCTGGATCAGATAGTTTTTCTGGTATCTTATTCAACAGCACTGCTGAACAATTAGCATTCAGGGTAACAGCCGAGAGTTCTTCCATTTTCTTTCTATTTGAGATTAGATCTTTCAAGAATTTAGCATATCTAGGCATTCCTGAAATCACATCAATGAAAGGAAGATTTACATTTATCTGTTTAAACATATCCAATAATTTGGATTGCTCGGCTTCAAGTTTCTCTTTCTTTATTTTACTCGGGTAAGGAAGTGGTGGTTATTATGGTTTAACATAAGGTTTAGCCTTAACTGTGTTATCTTCATTAACCTTTTCAACTACCGGTTCTTTTTCCTTATCTTGATCAGGTTGTGGTTCTTGTGGAGTAGGAATAGTTTCATCAGAAGTTACAGGTATTTCAGGTGGTTTAAGTGTTGTACCACTTCTTGTGGTAATGGCTTTAGCTGTTTCATTCCGGGGGTTAGCATTTGTATCACTAGGTAGACTTCCCGGTTTTCTTTCACCTATTAACCTTGCTAGGTTACTTACTTCTTGTTCCAGATTTTGAATAGAAGCTTGTTGATTTCTAAATGCTTGAGCATTTTGTTCATTAGTTTATTTCTGAGATGTGAAAAACTGCGTTTGAGTTTCAACTAGCTTCGTCATCATATCTTCTAAATTCGGCTTTTTATCATCGGTTTGTTGTGGTGGTTTGTTTTGAAAATTAGGTCTTTGCTGGTTGTAAGTATTATTGGATACTTGTTGATTGCTAGGACCTTGTTGGTTGTTGTATGGAATATTTCGGTTATAATTTTGGTTTTGATTGTAAATCGGTCTTGGCGGTTGATAATTATTCTGATAATTATTTCCAGGCCTTTGGTTTATGTATGAAATATTCTCTCTTTGTTCCATTGTTAATTCAATACTGAGACAATCTTTTGTCAAATGTGGTCCTCCACACTGCTCACAACTAATTCGTATTGAGTGAATATCTTTAGTCATCTTTTCCATTCGTCTCTCCACAGCATCTATTTTTGCGGAAATGGAATCTAAGTCATGGCTAGAATCGGCTCTAGCTGCTTTAGATGATCTAACGATATCTTTTTCTTGGTGCCACTCATGTGAGTGGGAAGCAGTGTTATCAATAATTTTGTAAGCATCAGTTTCGGTTTTCTTCATAATAGAACCACCAGCTGCTATATCTATGTCTTTCCTTGTAGTGATGTCGCATCCTTGGTAGAATATTTGTACTATTTGACAGGTGTCTAAATCATGTTGCGGACATCCTCTTAACAACTTTCCATATCTTGTCCACGCCTCATATAGAGTTTCATTTGGCTTCTGTGTAAACGTAACAATTTCTGCTTGAAGTCTTACGGCTTTAGATGCAGGAAAGAATTGTTTAAGAAATTTTTCAACTAAAACATCCCATGTATCAATCGCCCCTTCAGGTAACGATTCCAACCAATCTTTGGCTTCTCCCTTTAAAGTCCAGGGAAATAACATGAGATATATCTGTTCATCCTCTACTTCTCGGATTTTAAATAGTGTGCAGATCCTATTAAAGGTACGTAGATGTTCATTTGGATCTTCCTTCGGCTCACCACTAAATTGGCATTGATTAGTCACCATGTGTAGAATTTGTCATTTGATTTCATAATCTGGCGCATTAATGTCTGGATGAGTAATTGCGTGACCTTGGCCAGTGCGTTTAGCTCTCATTCGGTCTTCCATACTTAAAGGTTCCAGATTCTCCATAATTTAATTTGTTGAATCGGTATCACTAGATGATTCTGATTTAATGGTTCGTTCCTCAACAATCTCTGTTTAAATGATTGGTGGTTCCGGAGGAAAGTTTAGTGGTTCAGGATCTACAAATCGTTCCTGAATATTCTCCGGATTCTCAATTGTGAGGTCGGGTTCAAAAAATGGATTATCAGAAATTTGAACTGAAGTACTTGGTCGACTGGATGACGATTCTAAAGAAAAATCAACGGCAGTAATATTTGCTAAATGTCTTGATCTAGTTACAGGTGGTGAACGTACAAAAGGTGGTGAACGTCTTGCTCGGTGCATTCACTGAATATCCTATTAGTTTTTAAAAGGAAAGAAAAATTATAATAAGTTATCCAATCAATAGACTTTTCTGATTTTGCCCACGTTTCGAATAGCCAAAAGATGCAGCAGAGGGGCAGGATTCGTTTGGTCTCAATATAATTGAGGACTGTTTGGCTCCAATAACCCGGTCCACGTACAAATCCAACTATTACTACGAACCAGAAAATTTTGATGTCTATCAATTTAACCACTTAAAATAAATTTTCGTAATTTTAAGAAATTTAGATAAGAAGTAGAATAAAAATCTATATCCTAAAACTAGAATAGCGAGAAATAAGAAAGAAAAAGAGTTCGTCGGAAAAAGTTCGAAAAAGAAAAATGGTGGAAAAATAAAAGGTGACGGAAAAATAAAAGAAACTTATAAAACTTAAAAATACTTGACTAACCTAACCTTATTACTACAATTAACTTAAAATTATAATCGCAAATTGAGATTACTAATTGGAATGATAATTGATACATAGGTAAAAGGTGTCTAAAAATATTAAAGCTTACAAGAAAAACTAAATCCCAAATGAAAATAACTTAAAAAGAAACTAAAACTTAAAAAGGCGTCGTAAAATTCTAAAGCACCTAAATCTTAGTCTAAAGAAAAAGCACTTAAGGAATTCTACGGCAAAGCCTAAAAATCTAGAAGTAAAAATAACTATGGCAAAAACTATGTTTAAAACTAAATATGAGCTAAAAATACAAATATTATGCTAAAACAATTAAAAAGGGACAAAATATAAAAATATACAAAAAGTTGTAAAAAGTACAATTTTTATAAAAATATTATTTTTATATTATTTATTTATTAAAACTACTAATTTTATAAATTAATTAAACTAATTAATACTAAATACATAAATTAAATAAAAAGTAAAAGTTAAAAAAAAACTAATTATAATAATAATAATAATAATTAGGGTTAAATAATAATAATAATTAATAAATACCCGTAATTAATGTAGAATTAGGGTTCTGTCGCGTGTCAGATCCCCTCCGCGAGTTGCGGTATTCGATGCAGCAAACCCCGCGACTCGCGGGGTTCCAAATTTCAACTGACAGGTTTAAAATTCAACGCGTTTTTCTTTTTTATTTTTTTTATTTTCTGTTTTTATATTTTTCTGTTTATATAAAAAAAAATATGTGTATAATAAAAACTTATATTTAAAACAAAACTAGAATATAAAAAAATAGACTACTTTATAATTTTATAAATAAAAATCTTAAAGCTAGATATATATATATATATATATATATATATATATATATATTTTCGGTTTTTTATATTTATAAAATATATTATAAAATAAATTAAATAAAACTTATATTTTTACAAACTAAAGAAACTTTATAAAACTTAAATATTTATCAAAATCTTAAAAATACCCATATTTTTGTTTTTTCTTTTTATATTTTTGAATATTTAAAACGTATTTTTATAAAAATGAATTTTAATAAAAGTAAACTAAAAATTTTTTTTTTTTATATTAGCGTTGCGCTTCCGGCTTTTAAGAGTAGATCCCCGGCAGCGGCGCAAAAAATATACTTGATGTTTCGCGAGGTGTATATAAAATAGCTTATAAATTTTAGAAGGAAATACTATTAAATACGATACAATTTTACACAAGATATTTATTTATTTAGAGAATGGATATACTTAAACCTTGCTACAACACTTATAGGCAGTGTACCTAATCGTACAGTAGTGTAGTTTTTAGTAAGTCCGGTTCGTTCCACAGGGAATCTTTTTAAACAAAGCTTAACGCTATATTAGTTTACTTTTATAACAATATAAATATATATATATAAGTAATATTATTATTATAAAGGGGGGTTTTTACCGTTTAATGACCGGTTTGTCGATTTTAAAACTTTAGTCGCAGTTAAAACCAAATGTAAAATAATAAATATAAATACAAGACTTAAATTAAAGCGTAAAGTAAATAACGATAATGAAATTGCGAATAATAAAAGTGCGATAAAATAAACTTGCGATTAAAAAGTACTATAATTAAAAGTGCAATTAAATACAATAACAATAAAAATGCGATAATTAGAAGTGCAATTAAATATAAAATAAAGGAAATTAAATATGAAATAAAAGAATTATGCTTATTTAAACTTCCGTAATCATGATGTTTGACGTGTTGATTTTAGTTTTATGCCCATGGGTTAATTGTCCTTTGTCCTGCATTATTTAATATGTCCGTCTGGTTTTTGTCCATAACAGTCCATCAGTCATAAATATAAAGTGCGAGTGTCCTCGTCAAATTATCCTTATACCCGAAGTTAAATATTTCAACTAATTGGGGACTTAAACTGTAGCAAGATTTTAATACTTTGTTTAATAATTACACCAGGATGTCGACTGAGTGTAACCCAAGGTTTTAATATTTTGTTATCAATTATACCAAGTGTCCTTGTACATAATTTCACCCCTGTTTTAATTATTCTAGTGGCTATTAATCCATTCCCGTGTCCGGTTAAATGAACGATTATTCGTACATATAAATACCCCGCCCATCGTGTCCGATCGAGTGTATATGGTAATTTATAGGGACGCCCAATTGTAAATCTTTATATTAACATTAACAAACTATCATTTAGTTAAACAAATATAAAGCCCATTAATAGCCCATAGTCTAATTTCCACAAGTGTAATTCTTTTATCCAAACCCCAATTATGGTACAAAGCCCAATTACCCAATTTTTGTAATTAGCCCAACATCATGATTACTTCGGATTAAATAAGTATAATAATAACTTAGCTACGAGACATTAATATAAAAAGGTTGAACATAACTTACAATGATTAAAAATAGCGTAGCGTTACACGGACAGAATTTCGACTTACACCCTTACAACATTTGCTAACATACCCTTATTATTAGAATTATAATTAAAATTAAAATTAAAATTAAAATATAAATATAAATATTTACGTAGTATTATGAGAGAAGAAGAAAAAGATGATAAAAAATGCTCAGAATTCGGTTGCTTTTATAGGGACTTTCAAAACTTGGGGCTCCGCGACTCGCGGCATTTTTGGCCTTCAAACTCAGCGAGTCGCGGAGATTGAAATTACAGCTCAGTCCAGTTTGGAGTCTTTCTTGCCGACGATTTTAAATATAAATATAATATATTAAATAATTATAAGAATTATTTAAATATTATATTATATTTATGTGCATAGTTGACTTGTAATTTTTAGTCCGTTGCGTCGAGCGTTGAGAGTTGACTCTGGTCCCGGTCCCGGATTTTCGAACGTCCTTGCGTACAATTTAATATCTTGTACTTTGCGTTTTGAATCTTGTACTCTTGTAATTTCGAGACGTTTCTTATCAATAATTGGAACCTCTTTGATTGTCTTTTGTACTTTTGAGCTTTTTGGTCATTTGCGTCTTCAATTCGTCAAATCTGTCATTTGTCTTCACCTTTTATTATTTAAACGAATATCACTTGTAAATAGAACAATTGCAACTAAAAGCTTGTCTTTCTTGAGGAATAATGCTATGAAATATATGTTCGTTTTTAGCATTATCAGACATCTCTAGTAAAGCACAGCGGAAGTCTATGAGGCATGACTAGTACACAGCGGAAGCAGCAAACCTTAAGCACCTGAGAAAAACATGCTTAAAAACGTCAACACAAAGGTTGGTGAGCTATAGTTTAAGTATAACAGTATGTAAGGTAGGTCACGAGATTTCAGTGCTACAAAGAGTGTTTCAAAACAGTATGATAAAGTATATGTTTTACCGTGGGCACTTGGTAACTAACTTAACGTTTATAACCCCCTGAAAGTACACTTGGTGAGTGCGTATGTTTACGAAGTATTAAACACTCGTTAAATACTAGCGCTACTAGCCCGAGTGGGGATGTCAAACCCTATGGATCCATATCTAAGATTCGCATTCACCGGTTCAAAAACCAATGACTAAACGTTACCGAGCTAAAGGGAATGTTTATGCCATTGTATAACCCACACATATATAAGTTTAAGTACTCGTGCCTAGTATGTAAAATGTAAAATGCGCATGTATTCTCAGTTCCCAAAATAGTTAAAGTAAAAAGGGATTGCTACAACTCACAGTGGTAAAGTAGTGGTAAGTCGAGTCGGGAAGTAAGCAAGTACGTAGGTCCGGAAAGTCCTCAACCTAAGTCAAATATTACTAAGTCAGTAAATCGTCCCAATAGGTTTAAAAGTATGTAAATAAGGTCTTAAGGGTCATCATCATTCATCATCAAACAAAAGGTGTAAAGTAAGTTTCGTTCATGAAAAGAGTTTAAAACAAAGGCTGACTTCGATCAGTCACCACGGCTTCTATACCTACTGAAATAAGGTGAGACTAGTGGCCATGGCTCCGTATATGAGTCCTTTAGTTGTGGTAAATATTCCAGAAGCAAACTCGTCTTCATTTGACCGTGGCGATGGTCTAAGTGCGAGTAGGTCAGAATTTTCAGCATAACGTTAAAAGGACATAGTGACGTTCGGAGGGCCATAGATCCTAAACCGTAACTCGGATTAAGACGAGTCTTAAACGAAAAATTATCTACTCGAACAGAGATAACTGAAAATCAACTTTACAGTAGCCCATGTATTCGGGTCTGTTCAAGAAAATAGTAAACAGTAGGTTCCGGTGGGTTCTTGGTGCTCAATGCTTATCACGGTTCTCATCCTTGATGCATATAGCTTCAAGTGTACAACTCGTTGATGTGTTTGCATCATCTTAACCAAGGTTTGACCAACATAACACTTGTGTAAGTCTAAGACTTGTAGCACAACTCATTTAAGTGTTGCAAGTAGTTTGATGAACCAAAGTTACATCAAGATCTTAGATCCGACACATACATGAACTATAAAAGTAATATTGAGCTACAAACTTGAAAGTAAACTAACTAATCAAGATCTTAAGTAGTAGAACATAGTTCTTAGTTAGATCTTGAAGATCCAAGACCCAAAGGTTTAGATCTAAAGTTATTAAGTTAAATCCTAAGTAATAACACTTGAATCTTTACTTTAATGAAACCATAAGCTATAAAACTTAGATTTTCAACTAGTAAAGCGTATGTAAGCTTACAGGCTTTTGTTTATGACAAAATAAGTAGACCATAAGCTATAGAACTTAGATCCATCACAAGTATATGAGGTTATAACTAAAAAGTTATACTTCCATGTTCTTGAACTTTTAAAGTTAACTTTAGTTCAAGAAAAATGAGATCAAAGTTAACTAGTAACACTTGACCAACAACAACATGAATCATGAATTTAAAAAGTGCAAGAATGAAGTAATAAACTAAATAAACAAGTTACAAGTTCATGGTTGTTCATACTTTTAAAGATTCAAACCAAAGTTTTGATCTTTAAGAAAGTAGACTTTAAGTTTACTTCATGAACATTAGTAATGATTTACAACACATGAACTTTCTTTCTTTTAACAAGTATTATGGAAGAATCAAAACATAAACTTGATTCTCCTAGGTTCTTTATGTTCTTGAATAACAAGATAATATGAAGAATTAAACTAGGTAGTTTGATTCTTGTAACTAGTAATTAACAACTAACAAAGACAAGTAACTAAACAACAACCAAGAACAAGTGATCAAACAAACAAATGATGATGATATGAGAGTGTGTTGCTACGGTTTAAGCAAGAGGAAAAGAAGAGAAGAAATGCTCAAGATACTTACAAAGTTTAGAGAGAAAAGAGAGAAAAATGAGTTGCAAGTATTGTGTGTGTGTAATAAAATGGAGACTAGTGAATGAAGTAATAAAAAAAATGAAACCAAAAACCCTCTAAAGGCCTCTTTGGCCGACGGCTTGCAAAGGGAGAAGGGAAGGGAAAAATTCCACAAGGTAAACTCATGTATTTGACTAAAAAGTTGGGTACAAGGTGTGTGTTCATGGGGATAAGGTGCAAGTGACAAGTAACTAGATTCTTACAAGTTAATTAATCTAGTTCCATCACAAGGTAATACTTGCATAAATAAAATGGGCTAACTAGTCCATTAAGGGTGTAGGGTGGGCTTCTAAGTTCACTAATATTAATGAAAGCCCAAGTTCAAGTGATTAACAAATTAATCCAAATAAAGCCCAAGTAATTAACTAGTAACCTTAGTTAATTAAAATGATTAATAAAACTTAATCATGAATGTAAATGATATTTAAAAATATCATTCGTGAAAAGTATGTGTGTCACAAAGACGTTTCGGGCATTCAAAAGTTAATCATGGTAACAAGTAAATGTAATAACAATACATTAATTAAATCACAAGCATTAATAATAAATATTAATAAGTAAACGTTGGAAAATCCAGGGTCGTTACACCGTGACACTTGTTATTCATGTCGTTGAATCATTATTATGTATCCAAAGACCAACGGTCAAATGAACAGAGACGTCACTCTCAGTAGCGCTACTCACATTAACTAAGCTTACATCTTATACCTCAGCAATTAACGATATTACGGCAGGGATTTAGCATGACAAAGCACGTATATAGCATAAAAGTTTGAGTACTTATGTCTAACGTGTAAAACAGTTATAAAAGTTGCGCAAGTATTCTCAGCCCAAAAATATATAAAAAAGGGAGCTATGAAAACTCACGATACGATATGATAGTTTGTAGTAAATATGTGTATGATAGCACTGAACAAGTACGGAGTTGTCCTTGGATTCACGAACCTATATCAAGTTTATAAATTAACACATAAAATTCAAATAATTCTATTCATTAACTATATAAATTATTTATATATATTAGTGTTGTAGTTATATATATATATATATATATATATATATATATATATATATATATATATATATATATATATATATATATAATTTATACTAAATTTTAATTAAAGTATATATATTTTATTTATAATTTATATTTTATTTTGTATATATATTTAAAATAATTAATGTATTTTAATATAATTAGTAAAAATCAATAATTTGTTATATGTAATAATAATATTTATTGTAATAATAATAATAATATTAATAGTAATAATGATAATAATAATTAATAATGTTAAAAATAATAATTTTAATGTTAAAAATAATAATTTTAATGTTGAAAATAATAGTTTTAATGTTGAAAATAATAGTTTTAATGTTACAAATAATAACTTTGATAATAATAATAATTATTAATACTCATAAAATATTAATATTCATAAAAAGATAATAATAATATTAGTAAAAACAATAATAATAATAATAATAATACTAAGTGATAATACTTAAACGATAATGATATTAGTAGTAACAACAATAATAATAATAACCTTAAATGTAATTATAATCGTGTTGAATAATAATTAATACTTTTTGTGATAATAATATTAATAATTATAATACTTAATGATAATATTATGATAATAATAGTAGTAACTTAATAATAATAATAATAATAATAATAATAATAATAATAATAATAATAATAATAATAATAATAATAATAATAATAATAATAATAATAATAATAATAATAATAAGAAAACTACCTCAAAAAGCTTCCTTAAAAAAATGCCACGACCGGGTCTCGAACCCAAGACTTCTCGAAACCCAAAACACCCCTTAACCACTCTACCATTTCAGTTTCATCTGATATATACCCAGAATATATATATATATATCACGAATTTCTGTTATCCTATTTCTTCCTTATTCAAACGATCAAAACCATATCAAATTCATAATAGCGAGTTACTAGTTGAATTAAGGTTGTATGATTGAAACAGAAACGTACTGTAGTGAGTGATTTTGATTAACAGATAAACAGAAGAAAAAAAATTAAACAACACAGTTCATCGACTAAAATCAAACTTTGATTATAACTTCTAGATCGTTTTAGACAAAAATTATAAAATGAAATAGGTGTTAAATCATTCAAGGGAACTTTTGGAATCATCAATTTAACAGAAAACATAAAAACGATTACGAATTTTATCAAGAACAACCTCTTTGACTTTTTAAAAATTAACTTTGACTCGCGAATTAAAGCTCGATATAACGAATTAGAAGATGAGATTTTGCAGAAAGTTTACTTAAACGATTCCTAACAAAACCACATTTATAGATTTTTAAATGGATTTCAATTTCGAAGTTTTGGAAAAAATAAAAGAAACAGAGAACTGGAGCTCGTGTTTTTCTGTTTTAATTCTCAAATAACAGTGATTTATATTTGATAATTGGTAATGGGAGATGATTACACTTGATTAATTAAACAATAAACGTGGATGTCGACTGTAATTTCATGATCAACAGACAAGAACCTAATAAAATAAAAAAAATTGATGTCGATCTGTATATGCATTGTTATTTTGTTTTTTTATATATATAATTAATTAATATTAATAATTAATAACTATATTAATAATAATAATATTAACATTATTATTATTAATAATAAAAATATACTAATAATAATATTATTATTATTAAAAGATAATTATAAATAATAATATTAATAATAATATTATTATTATAAATAAGTAGTATTAATATAACAATAATAATAATACTAATAATAATAATATTAGTAATGATAATACTCCTAATAGTAATAATGATAATAATGTTAATGATATATATTATGTTAATGATATTACTAACCATCATAATAGATGATAAATAATAATAATAATAATTTTGATAATAATAATAACAATATTAATAATAATATTTTTTTTGGCAATACTGATAATGATAATTGTAAATAATAATGATAATATTGTTAAATATAATAATAAAAGTAATAATATAACACCAATATTATCTTGTATATAGTTTTACATTTTTAGTTATAATAATTAAGTCGTATTATATTTCAAGTTTATATATTTATTTAAAATTATTTGTTCGTGAATCATCGAGGTTAAATGAAATTGTGTTTAAATTTTGTCAGAAATTTCTGGGTTGTCATACTAAATGAGACGTTTTAACAAAATTTGATTTGCAGCGGAAACATAATAATGTTTTACATAATGAATTTCATGTGTAAATAACAAATGATAAGTCTAATATGTGGACTCCAATGCAACAGCTAACTAAGCATCATATGGCAGCACACAAGCTAATCTTCACCTGAGACAAACATGCTTAAAATGTCAACACAAAGGTTGAGTGAACATCATAGGTTTAACAATCATAATAAGTTTTAGACCACAAGATTTAATTCAAAATATCAAAATATTCAATATGCCATGAGTTATAATATCGAACTAAACATTAACCCGTGACACTGTACGGGTGTCGGCAATCATTATTATGTACCCCCTTGACGATCACGCCAATGGGTAGAGACGTCACTCTCAATAGGCCTACTCACAATAATTAAGCTTGCAAAATTCCAATTCCAGCAATTAACGATATTATGGCGGGGATTTGCATGTAACGACAAATACATGTTTAATAAAAGTCTCACGAAATTGCATATCAAATAGTTTAGGTACTTGTGTCTAAATTGTAAAACATTTGAAAGCAAGCATGTGTCTCACCCCAAGATTTATAAAATATATTAAAATATGTAAAAGCGGGGCTATGAAGTTCACCTTAGTAGCAAGTAAGTAATTCCACGCAAGTAGTATGAACGGAGTGTGTAACCGGAGATCTCAACCTAAAGATATGACCTTTGATTAGTTAATGTCTAATAGACTTAAAGTTTGTTTATTAATATAGCAAACTATATTAACAGTGACGGTTTTCGAGAAAAGTTCCTATTCTCAAAAGTTTCTATTTTTGGAAACCTACTATTTATGAAAAGCTTCCACTTATAGTAAGCTTCTAGTTTAAAAAGTTCGGGTTATAATTCTTAACAAACATGTTGTACAATCTCGCCCAAACTTTGTTGCTAACATGCAAGTCACTTGAATGATCTATTGTTACCGGGCGCCCAAGACTTTTGACCAGAATCTAAGTCTTGGCATTCGAGATCCACAAGCGTGTCCCATAATGGCAACAAGGATCACCCTAGGCCACAAGTAGCGGTTATGTTTGTAGACTTTGTACGCTATCTTTAATTATAACCTTTACATTTAAGTTATACCTACGTTTTTATTATCTTATATATTATTATTAGTTATTACTATTTTATAAGTTATATTGTATATTTTTATTGCTTATAATATGATTATTACTATAGGTACTTATTAAATACGTATTAATATTATTATTACCATTAACTTCTTATTATTATTATAACCTAAATATATAATAAGTTATATTATAAACTTAGTACATATTATATAATTTCGTATTATCTAATAATAATATATGTAAATTAATACTTAATTCACCATATGATATATTCATAATTCTTATAACTTACTTTAGCATAGAAATTAGTAGGTTACTTACTAAAAATATTTTTTTTTATAAATTTTTGTATAAACTTCCTTATTTTATATATATATATATATATATATATATATATATATATATATATATATATATATATATATATATATATATATATTAGTTTATAATAAATTAAGTTAATTAAGTAATAAATAAATATTCTACCGATATATATAGTTTTATATTTTTTTTATAAGGTCCATATACTGTAAATAAGTTGTAAAAATATAATTTCAAAAATTATATATATATATTATTATTTATTATATATTTTCTTGTACTTTATCCATTATAATTGGTATTAATTAAATAAAATAGATAAATACTTAATAAATAAGTTTTAATAATTTTTCCAGTATCTATGTAACCTAATGATTATATAAAATTTTTATAAAAACTAGTTTAATTCGTTTAGTATTTATTTTATATTTATTTTCTTATTTTCTCTCGGTTCATATAAATACTTTACAAAAATCAATTAAAATACTAAATATACTTATAAATATGATTTTATATTTTTTGAAGCTTTATTACATACTTATAAACTTATAAAATTTTTATAGTTATTATATTTACTCTTTTTCTATTTATTACTAATTTTATATAGTTTCCATATTTAGTACTTATTAAATTCATTTTTAATTATAAATTAATACCCAAAACTTAATATAATAATTTTTATAAGTTATATTACTGTTATAAATACATAATAAATTATTATTGCAGATTATATAAATTTATAACAATTAAAATCAAATAAAATACAAATACACTATAATTATCGGTACAAATATATGTTTTATAAAAAAATGAATTTCCAGATTTTATAAAATCATGAAATTCTAGATTTATGTTCATAATAGTTTTATAAACCTTTGGTAAAAATATCATAATTAATTTTGAAGTTTAAATATTTATTTTTATTTATTCTTTCCAGTTAGCGACAAAGTAAAGTTTTTATAAAAAAACTGCTTTAACAGTTTTATAAAATCCCATAAGTATTTTTATAAATTAGTTTGATATATGAACTTAATTCCCAACCCAAAAGATATTTTATAAAAACAAGTTTTTGATTTTTTTTTTTTTGTATTTTATAGCTTGTACCGATCAGAAAGAAAAAAATATAAAACGAAACACAAAAAAAAATAATTTGTGTACCTTCTATTTTTACGATTTGCTAGAGGGATTTCCAGAGATGTTTTGTTTTATAAAAATTTTCATGGGTTGAGTTTATATTTATAGGAAAAATGTTACAATCCTAATCATAATACAATTACAATTAGTATTTTATCTTTTTTCCCCTTTTTTTTATAACATCGGCTGACCCCCCTTTCATTATTATTATTATATTTTTTTTTCTAGAATCTTCCTTTTGTATTACCTTGTTTTTATTTTTTTTATCTTATTTTCTTCTTTTTTTTCTTTCGGTTTATATATACTTATTTTTTTTTTAACTAGCATTATTATTTTTCATTTTAAACCTTTAACATTTTATTTATTTTTATTATGTTCCACTTTATTTCTATATATATATATATATATATATATATATATATATATATACATACATATACATTCTAGTTACTTTTATTTTAAATATGTTTTATTTACTCGTTTATTTTTATATGTTGTCACAATTAATATTATTACATATAGTTTATATTATTAGGGTTAGGAGATTAGGGTTTTAATTAATAGAAGAGGTTGAGGTTTCGAATTATTAATTACAAGCATTAATTTACAGAGTGTTTAATTACTCGGGCACTTACTATATCTGAATAACAACCCTAATAATATACTGAATAAGACAATGAAACCCTAAGGGCAAATTGGAAATTTCAAAAATGAAAAAGTGAGGGTTGTTATACAAATGGAGGAATATATGGTACTGGAATCTCTTCCTACTCCGGAGCATCATTATCATCAGTACCATGTTCGTTATCATGAAAATCATGTTCATTATCATGAACATTATCTCCAACATGTGAATTAACATGTTGTGGAGTAATCAGATTCAAATCAGCAAGATCATCACTATGTTGATGAACTAACTCTGTCTCTGTCTTCTCAACATCTGATTTTCTGAAAACACAACATCTCGTCTTCGTACAAGTTTCTTCTAAAGTGGATCATACAACATGTACCCAAAATCATCTTCACCGTAACCAAGGAAAACACAAGGCTTAGTCTTCATATCAAGCTTTGACCTCTCATCTTTGGGAACGTGAACAAATGCCTTAAATTCAAAGACTCGTAAATGACGGTAAGAAACATCTTTATTGCTCCAAACCCTGTTAGGAACATCAAAACGCAAAAGAACACATGAGGTTAGATTAATAATGTGAACCGGTGTATTCAAAACCTTACCCCAAAAGGAACCAGGCAACCCTGCATGTGAAAGCAAACATCTGACTCTTTCAACCAAAGTTCTTCCTCTCTGCTAAGTCATTCAACTGATGAGTCTTTGGAGGAGTCTTCTGATGCCGAATACCATTCTCCTTACAATAAACATCAAATCTCCTAATGTATTCGCCACCATTATCAGTCCGAATACACTTGAGCTTCTTCCCCGTTTGCTTTTCAACTAGGGCATGAAATTTCTTTAATTTCTCAAATACTTGATCCTTTGGCTTTGGGGTGTAAACTCGCACCTTCTTGGAATGATCATTCATGAATGTAACAAAGTAGGAACATCCACCAACTGTCCTAATCTTCATATGCCCAAAAACATCCGAATGTACTAGTTCAAGTACGCTCTCCATTCGAAAAGGAGAATGGCTCTAAAACACAACGCTGGCCTGTTTCTCTGCCAAACACTGAGAACACTTACTCAAATTAATATCATTAACACCCGACAACAAATTCTTCCTAAACAAGATAGACATCCCTTTTTCACTCACGTGGCCAAGTCTTTTATGCCACAAATCAGTAGAGTCAACATTGTCCACAGCGTTAACAATATTCTCGAGAATCTTCGGATGCGTAATGTATAATCTTGAGTCTTTCTTGCCTCTTCCCACTATCATAGAACCTAGAGTTAGTTTTCAAATACCATTACCAAAACCGCTATGATAACCATCATCATCAAGAATGCCTGTTGAAATGACATTAAGTCTTATATCCAAAACATGTTTACATTATGAAAAACCAACTCCATCCCCGTGTCAAATTTCAAACAAACATCTCCAATACCAACGATTTTTGATAACCCGACATTACCCATCCTAGCAAATTCATAGTCACCCGGAGTGTAAGATGAGTAGTGGTCTCTACATGTTGCAACATGACATGTCTCACCACTATCAACAATCCAACTAGTGTCATCATGAGTAAGATTGATCATATCATAATCAATACTAACAAGAAACTAATTTGTTATAGCATTAACTTCAACCTTATCATCACCACCATCACTTTTCTTTTGTTTATTCTTGTCATATGCTTTTTTCTTCTCGTTCTTTGACTTTGGAAAATACCACTTTGTGTGCCCATTTTCATGACAATTATAGCACGCAATTAGCAAATTTACATTCCTTTAGTTGCTACGATGATTGCCTCTTTTACCCTGACCTCTACTATGACTTCTCCCCCGCGTTTCAATGACCAAAATATCTGACTGTGAAGAGGAACCTTGTGACCCTCTTCTCATCTCTTCATTCAATAGACTACCCTTAGCCAATTCCATAGTGATAGTACCATTAGGTGCAGAGTTGGACAATGATGCCCTAAAGGTCTCCCAAAAGTCTGGTAATGTACCAAGTAATCAAAGGCCTTGAACCTTATCCTCAAACTTGATACCCATTCCTGCAAGCTGATTTATAATACCCTGAAATGCATGCAGGTGATCTGTAATAGGAGTCTCATCATGGTACTTCAAAGTCATCATCTGCTTAATTAAGAACAACTTTTTATTCCCAGTCTTTCGTTCATATATCTGCTCAAACTTTTTTCATATGGCTTTAGCACCAATGTCCCCACTGGTATGGTTCACAACATTATCATCAACCCACTGTCGAATATACCCACATACCTATCTATGCAAAATTTTCCATTGAGCTTCAGACTTACACTCAGGCATACCCTCAGTAAAAAACTAGTAAATAATAATCTTTCACATAAAGAAGATCCTCCATTTTACATTTCCAAACATGATAATTTGAACCATTTAAACTAATCATTTTACTTGTATTAGCTTTCATCTTTCACAAAAGTTAAATCAAATAACCTAGCTCTTGATACCCATTTAATGGGAAAAATAAGTCACAACAGGCAATCTACAAAGTGATTACAAACATCCGTTGGACAACCCTTTCCCGACCCGTATGAAACCGTGAGGATGCTAACAAATAAGGTACACCGAAATCACCACAAATACGCCCCAAATCAGCAAATAAAGGAATAATTAAGCACACACAAAAGACACGAGCTTTTTACGTGGAAAACCTCTAAAAATCGACAGTAAAAACCACGAGACCCGTAGGCCACTTAAATCCCACTATCACCAACAAGAGAGCAATACAATAATCCTTCTCTAGATCAACTAGAGGTATACAATATCATCATACTCTTGAACAAGAACAATCAACAAGTATATGAAATAATCAAAGACAAAAAAAGGAAGAACTTCACCAAAAAAGTTGTTACTGTTCCAGCAGCTCTAACTCGCGCTACAGACCTCCTTAGACAAATTCAACGGTTGAAAACCTTCCCAGATGTAAGGAACACGCTGTCCAAAAATGGTGAATATTCAACAGTCGGATCTACGGGAATCGTCTCTTTTCTGAGCTGTTGTAAGTGTAGACGGGATTTGGGGTTTTTCTCTTTTTTCTTAGCCTATCCTCTCTTTAATTTTTCAAATGGCTGCACACAATCCTTATAAATGATGCCCTAAAGATACAAGGCTAAGGAAACCTTGTATGGGCCTATTTGTTAGGCTTTGGGCTTGGGCTTGGGCTTGGGCTAGGGCTAAGTCTTTCACATAAATGGAAACTCAATTAAAAAATCCAACACTAACATGTGGGGTTTACGTGGCACATATACGATGGGTGTGCACAGTGTCGTATGCTGGACTTACGACCACGACCACAAGGGCTTACACATTGCTTACAACATGATATTATATCTTCAATTTAAGCACGCTATGGGAAAAACTATTATATGTCGGTCTCAGTTGTATGTAGGCGGATTTGATTATGGGCTGAAATATAGTTGAGTCTGGTTTCAGTGGATATGAATATCGTATACCAAGTATAAATGAGTACTTTTTCTGAAAATTTTACGTTTTCCGTATAAGGATTCGGTATCGGTATACATATCATTATTAAGCTAGTTTATTAATAATGTACGGAGTATTTATTAGTAATACAAATCTTTTATATTTTGTTTTAAGTTTCTTTTTATCTATTGCAATTTTATCATTATTATGAATGAGTTTTTATATATGTATTATTATATTTTATATGTTATAATTATATGTAATGATGTTTCTAACGACAACCTTTAGTACTGTTATTAAGAAATTTATACATGTATAAATTGTTTGTATATTAAAAATAACCGCCAACTATCTTCAAGTAACCACCCACAAATAAATTAATGTACAATCACTTATTCACTTGATGCATACAATTAACTTTTAATGACAACTACATGTGAAACTATTAAGGGCTGGCGGTGGCACCTGCCATAGTTTATTTGTACATTTTTAATTCAAAATTTTGAATTTTTTTTATTTTGTTCCATTAAATTTTGTTTTTGTTCAAAAGTCTCCATATTTAGTCCCCAAAAGCCTCCATATTTTGGCCAAAATCCTATGTATTTTGCCAAAAGTCTCCTTATTTTGCCTAAAAGCCTCAATATTTTGCATAAAGAGTTGATACGCTTTTTCAAAAAAAAAATTTCGTCTCCGGTAAAAAAAATTATTTCTGGTTCCCTCACCGATGACAACCCTAAATGTACATGTAATATAATATGTATTGTCCATCTTTTATTACGAATATAAATTAAAGACAGTAATTTTGATGGATCTATCTCGTTAGTTCACCTACAACTTGCTAGCTATCCTTTCGACCACGATCTACTCACAATGTTACCACGAAATTGAAGAAACGGTAAATTAAAGAAACGTTAAATGTGAGGAGGTACCATGATATATAGAGACACTCAGCTATTCTGTTAGACCATTTTTAATGGTGATGGGCAAAAAACATGCGTTGAGGGTGAGGTGAGGTACTTGACGCTGACGTGACACATGTATTGATAAACTGTAAAATATTAGGTGACGTGTTAAGTGACGTGTTGAATGGTGTGTTAAAACATAATTGAAAGTTGAGTGCTAAAGGAACATAAAAAAATATTAAAAAAATTAAACAATGCACCAATAGAAAGTGGCGATGGTCTAACATACTGATTTGTATCCTGTGCCAAAATGAGCACCCTAAACTAGTTTTTTCCTCAACACGCCTCATAAGAAGCATGCTTCAGGCGTCCTCGTCCAAAAACTCAGTCAAGCACGCGCGTTAATCATGGTAGTGTGTTTGGCCAACAAGCTTATGAAAGCTGTAGTGACCCAAACTTTTTCATGTTTATATATATTAAATGAAATTGATATTTATATGATTAAGTGTTTCCAACATGTTAAGCAATCAAACTTATTAAGACTTGATTATTTGAAATGAGTTTCATGTAGACAATTGACCACCCAAGTTGACCGGTGATTCACGAACGTTAAAACTTGTAAAAATGATATAATGACATATATATGATTATATATATAGTTAACATGATATTATGATAATTAAGTATCTCATTAGGTATTTTAACAATGAGTTATATACATAAAATTGAGTTTATTGAATTAAGAAAATTCAATAAACTCGAAACGATATATATAACGATTATCGTTATAACAACGTCTTACTAAATACATATGAATCATATTAAGATATTGATACACCATGTTTAATCATGATAAATGATAAGTAAACATGTCATTAAGTGTATTAACAATGAACTACATATGTAAAAACAAGACTACTAACTTAATGATTTCGAAACGAGACATATATGTAACGATTATCGTTGTAACAACATTTAACTGTATATATATCATACTAAGATATATTAATATATCATAATATCATGATAATGTAATAATTTAACATCTCTTTAGATATAATAAATAATGGGTTAACAACATTTAACAAGATCGTTAACCTAAAGGTTTCAAAACAACATTTACATGTAACGACTAACGATGATTTAACGACTCAGTTAAAATGTATATACATGTAGTACTTTAATATGTATTCATACACTTTTGAAAGACTTCAAGACACTTATCAAAATACTTCTACTTAACAAAAATGCTTACAATTACATCCTCGTTCAGTTTCATCAACAATTCTACTCGTATGCACCTGTATTCGTACTCGTACAATACACAGCTTTTAGATGTACGTACTATTGGTATATACACTCCAATGATCAGCTCCTAACAGCCCATGTGAGTCACCTAACACATGTGAGAACCATCATTTGGAAACTAGCAAGAAATATCTCATAAAATTACAAAAATATTAGTAATCATTCATGACTTATTTACATGTAAACAAAATTACACATCCTTTATATCTAATCCATATACCAACGACCAAAAACACCTACAAACACTTTCATTCTTCAATTTTATTCATCTAATTGATCTCACTCAAGTTCTAAGTATTTTTCATAAATTCTATAAGTTCTAGTTTCATAAAATCAAGAATACTTCCAAGTTTGCTAGCTTACTTCCAATCTTGTAAAGTGATCATCCAACCTCAAGAAATCTTTCTTATTTACAGTAATATATCTTTCTAATACATGGTAATACTCATATTCAAACTTTGATTCAATTTCTATAACTATAACAATCTTATTTCGAGTGGAAATCTTACTTGAACTTGTTTTCGTGTTGTGATTCTGCTTCAAGAACTTTCAAGCCATCCAAGGATCCTTTGAAGCTAGATCTATTTTTCTCATTTCCAGTAGGTTTATCCACAAAACCTGAGGTAGTAATGATGTTCATAACATCATTTGATTCATATATATAAAACTACCTTATTTGAAGGTTTAAACTTGAAATCACTAGAACATAGTTTAGTTAATCCTAAACTTGTTCGCAAACAAAAGTTAATCCTTCTAACTTGACTTTTAAAATCAACTAGACACATGTTCTATATCTATATGATATGCTAACTTAATGATTTAAAACATAAAAACACGAAAAACACCGTAAAACTGGATATACGCCGTCGTAGTAACACCGCGGGCTGTTTTGGGTTAGTTAATTAAAAACTATGATAAACTTTGATTTAAAAGTTGTTCTTCTGGGAAAATTATTTTTCTTATGAACATGAAACTATATCCAAAAATCATGGTTAAACTCAAAGTGGAAGTATGTTTTCTAAAATGGTCATCTAGACGTCGTTCTTTCGACTGAAATGACTACCTTTACAAAAATGACTTGTAACCTGTATTTCTGACTGTAAACTTATACTTTTTCTGTATAGATTCATAAACTTAAGTTCAATATGAAACCATAGCAATTGGATTCACTCAAAACGGATTTAAAACGAAGAAGTTATGGGTAAAACAAGATTGGATATTTTTGCTTGTTGTAGCTACGTGAAAATTGGTAACAAATCTATATTAATCATATCCTAGCTAACTTGTATTGTATTATACATGTATTCTAATATATTATGTAATCTTGGGATACCATAGACACGTATGCAAATGTTTTGACATATCATATCGACCCATCTATATATATTATTTGGAACAACCATAGACACTCTATATGCGGTAATGTTGGAGTTAGTTATACAGGGTTGAGGTTGATTCCAAAAATATATATACTTTGAGTTGTGATCTAGCCTGAGACGTGTATACACTGGGTCGTGGATTGGGTCAAGATAATATATATCAATTTATTTTCTGTACATCTAACTATGGACAACTAGTTGTAGGTTACTAACGAGGACAGCTGACTTAATAAACTTAAAACATTAAAACGTATTAAAAATGTTGTAAATATATTTTGAACATACTTTGATATATACGTACATATTTGTTATAGGTTCGTGAATCGACCAGTGACCAAATCTTACTTCCCGACGAAGTAAAAATCTATGAAAGTGAATTATAGTCCCACTTTTAAAATCTAATATTTTGGGATGAGAATACATGCAGTTTTATAAATGTTTTACGAAATAGACACAAGTAAATGAAACTACATTATATGGGTGAATGATCGAAGCCGAATATGCCCCTTTTTGCTTGGTAACCTAAGAATTAGTAAACCGATCTACTAATTGACGTGAATCCTAAAGATAGATCTATTGGGCCTAACGAACCCCATCCATGGTTGCGGATGCTTTAGTACTTCGATGTTGTTTTATCATGTCCGATGGATTTTCCGGAATGATAGGGGATATTCTTATATGCATCTTGTTAATGTCGGTTACCAAGTGTTCACCATATGAATGATTTTTATCTCTATGTATGAGATGTATATTGAAATATGAAATCTTGTGGTCTATTATTATAATTTGATAAATATATAGGTTAAACCTATAACTCACCAATATTTTTGTTGACGTTTAAAGCATGTTTATTCTCAGGTGATTATTAAGAGCTTCCGCTGTTGCATACTAAAATAAGGACAAGATTTGGAGTCCATGCTTGTATGATATTATGTAAAAACTGCATTCAAGAAATTTATTTTTGATGTAATATATTCTTATTGTAAACCATTATGTAATGGTCGTGTGTAAACGGTATATTTTAGATTATCATTATTTGATAATCTATGTAATGCTTTTTAAACCTTTATCGATAAAATAAAGGTTATGGTTGTTTTAAAAATGAATGCAGTCTTTGAAAAATGTCTCATATAGAGGTCAAAACCTCGCGACGAAATCAATTAATATGGAACGTTTATAATCAATATGAACGGGACATTTCAGTTGGTATCAGAGCGTTGGTCTTAGAGAACCAGAAATTTGCATTAGTGTGTCTTATCGAGTTTGTTAGGATACATTAGTGAGTCTGGACTTCGACCGTGTTTTCTTTAAAAACGATTGCTTAACACTTTTGTTGGAAACTATATATTATTAACATGTAAATATTATGTGATATATTAACCGCTTAATGTGTTTGATATTGTGTGATAGATGTCTACCACTAGTACAAATCTCATCGATTCACCTAATAATAATGAAGAGTCGAATATATTTTGGGAAGATTCACAAATTCTCGAAGAAGAACCGGAAGAGGAGGAATCGGAAGAGGAGAAACCGGAAGAGGAGGAACCAGAAGAGGAGGAATCGGAAGAGGAGGAACCGGAAGAGGAGGAACCGGAAGAAGAAGAGGTTCCGGAGGAAGAAATCTTGATACCTATAGTAATTCGATTAAATAAAAGAAAATCGTCAACCAACGGACCAAAGTTAATAATGATCAATGGTGTTTCCGCCGAGGAAGCAAAATATTGGGAAGATTACCAATTTTTCGATGAATTGGATCCCGATGAGGATTCCGATGATGTTATAGAAATTAACTCGACCCAATTTAATAAAGCGAAAGAAAATAATAAGGGAAAAGGTATAAAAATAGAGAAACCCGATTCCAACCCCGATGAACTTTATATGTATCGGCAATATCCGTATTTCCTAAAATGTAACAATGACCCGGGAACCTCTAAACCACCAGGTTTTTCTAAACCATTGTGGAAAATGACGGCTCTTATTAGAGGAACACCATATATTCCTAGAAAATTAGGAAAACGAACCAAGTCCGAAGAAGAAGAAGAAACCAGTGATTCAGATTAGAGGGTTGTAATCATGTTGTGTATTATATGTATTGTAGTGTGCTTGTACTTTTATGTTCTATGTAAAAATTGCTAGTATTGTTTGTTAATTATCTTTTACGAATCTAATCCTTGTCTATTTTACAGTATAAAAACAAAATGGACATTAAGGGTAGACAACCGAATATTTTAGAAGATCTACCAGATGATATGATTGATGAAATCTTGTCTAGAGTCGGGCAGAATTCATCAGCACAATTAGTTACGGCAAAATTAGTTTGTCAAACGTTTAAAAGACATTCCAGGCATGCCTTAGTATATAAAAGGCTTTCCTTTGAAAGATGGGGTATATCACATTGGGGAGACTTTAAGTTACGCCAAGTTTTCTTTAAGGCATTTAGTGCGGGAATCCCAGATGCAATTTTACACTACGGGTTACGAACCTATTTTGACTCAACATATCCCAACATAGGACTCCGTTCTTTAGAAAGAGCTTCTAACATGCAACATAAAGAAGCATGTTATGCTTACGGGTTAGTGATGTTTGCTTCTTACCAAAGTGAGAAAAAGAACATCGGATTGCAACTTTTAAATAAAACCTTCCCACAAGTGACGAATTTAGTAGTTGGGGTGAGAAACAAGGTTTTTAGATTATTACGAGGCTGTTGGACATTATGAAACCCTCGTCCTTTTAACGACATTACAACATGCTGCCTAGCCAATGGTCATAACGGTTATTTTCCACAAGACCAAGGATGGGAAGTCATCTTAGTAAAACCAGAATGCATGACTTGTTTCTGGACTTATGAATTACATATCTTTATTTCCTTTGCTGAACAACTTGCGTATTAACTAGATTTATCTTCAAAACTGTCCTGTATCAAAGTGTACTATATTTCATGTTGTATGTAATATAGCGAAGTTGTAAGTTTGAAGAATATTTGTATGTGATATATTATTATAATCAGTTTTTCATATGGAATTGTAGTAGTTGAATTGTATATTAGCTACTAAGTATGAACTTAACGGGTAGGTAGTACCCGAATTAAAAACTATAAAATGCTAATATGAAGAAAAAGCTATTATAAATAAGTTCATACTATGCTACGAAATACTATTGACTACTCTTAAAATTCTATATGATTAACTTAATTCTTTTGGGCTATTTTTGAAGGAAATGACACCGGCGACTCGTCAGAATTTGAACATGAGCGAGGAAGACTTCCGTGTTTTCCTTGCAGCAAACATAGCCGCAGTACAGGCTGCGATGCAAAATAACAATAACTCTGAATCTAGCAGTGGAACTAATTTCACAAGAAATCTTGTAGGATGCTCCTACAAAGAATTCACTGCCTGCAAACCTTTGGAATTTGATGGAACCGAGGGTCCAATTGGATTGAAACGGTGGACCGAGAAGGTTGAATCGGTGTTTGCCATAAGTAAATGTACTGAAGAAGACAAAGTAAAGTACGCTACGCATACCTTCACAGGTACGGCGCTAACATGGTGGAATACCTATCTCGAGCAGGTAGGACAAGATGCTGCTTACGCACTACCGTGGTCAGCATTCAAGTAATTGATGAACGAGCAGTATCGTCCCAGAAACGAGGTCAACAAGCTCAAGGTAGAGCTTAGAGGATTACGAACGCAAGGTTTCGATATCACCACGTACGAACGACGATTCACCGAATTGTGCCTATTGTGCCCCAGAACGTTCGAAGACGAAGAAGAGAAGATCGACGCATTTGTAAAAGGGTTACCGGAAAGGATTCAAGAAGATGTGAGTTCACACGAGCCCGCCTCCATACACAAGGCAAGTCGAATGGCTCACAAATTAGTGAACCAGATCGAAGGAAGGATTAAAGAGCAGACGACTGAAGAGGCTAACATGAAACAAGTAAAGAGAAAGTGGGAAGAAACCAATGACAAGAGTCACCAATACAGCAACAACAATCACAACCACAATCTCAATAACTATCCCAACAACCGCAACATCAATCACAACAACAACTTCAACAAACTTCCTAACAACAACTACAATAACCGTCCCAACAACAATAACAACAACAACAATAGCAACAATAACAATCCCAACAACAATCTCAATAACAACAATGGCAACAAAAACCAAAAACAGTCATGCCAAAGGTGTGAAGAGAATCACCAGGGGTTCTGCATGACATTTTCCACTAGGTGTAGAAGAAATGGTCATAGTGCGGCAAAGTGTGAGGCCTACGGACCAAAGTTTAATAGAATTAAAAGAACAAATAATGTCGGAACAGATAATGCCGCCATAGTTTGCTTTGCATGTGGAAAACTGGGCCACATTAGTAGAAATTGCCCGAATCAGGGGAATACTAGTGGGCAGGGCCGCGGAAGAGTTTTCAATATTAATACGGTAGAAGCGCAGGAAGACTCAGAGCCTGTTACGGGTACGTTTCTTATTGACAATAAATCTGCTTATGTTTTATTTGATTCGGGTACGGATAGAAGCTATATGAGTAGAGATTTTTGTGCTAAACTAAGTTGTCCACTGACGCCTTTGGATAACAAATTTTTACTCGAATTAGCAAACGGTAAATTAATTACAACAGATAATATATGTCGGAATCGAGAAATTAATTTGGTTAGCGAGACATTTAAGATTGATTTGATACCAGTAGAGCTAGGGAGTTTTGATGTGATAATTGGTATGGATTGGTTGAAAAAGGAGAGAGCAGAAATCGTATGTTACAAAAATGCAATTCGTATTGTACGAGAAAAAAGGAAATCCCTTAATGGTGTACGGAGAAAAGAGCAATGCGAAGCTAAATCTTATTAGTAATTTAAAGGCGCAAAAACTAATAAGAAAAGGTTGCTATGCTGTTCTATCACATGTCGAGAAAGTACAAACCGAAGAAAAGAACATCAATGATGTTCCCGTCGCAAAAGAATTTCTTGATGTATTTTCGAAAGAATTACCGGGACTGCCTCCACACCGATCTGTTGAATTTCAAATAGATCTCATACCAGGAGCTGCACCAATAGCTCGTGCTCCATACAGACTTGCACCCAGTGAAATGAAGAAACTCCAAAGCCAATTACAAGAACTTTTAGAGCATGGTTTTATACGACCAAGTACATCACCATGGGGAGCTCCTGTTTTGTTTTACAAAAAGAAGGATGGTACATTCAGGTTGTGTATCGACTACCGAGAGTTGAACAAACTTACCATCAAGAACCGTTACCCATTACCGAGAATCGACGACTTATTTGATCAACTACAAGGCTCGTCGGTTTATTCGAAGATCGATTTACGTTCCGGGTATCATCAAATGCGGGTGAAGGATTATGATATTTCGAAGACTGCTTTCAGGACGTGTTACGGTCATTACGAGTTTATGGTTATGCCGTTTGGGTTGACTAACGCACCAGCTGTGTTCATGGACCTCATGAACCGAGTGTGTGGACCATACCTTGACAAATTTGTCATTGTTTTCATCGATGACATACTTATTTACTCAAAGAATGATCAAGAGCACGAAGAACATTTGAGAAAAGTGCTAGAGTTACTGAGAAAAGAAAAACTGTACGCTAAGTTTTCAAAGTGTGCATTTTGGTTAGAAGAAGTTCAATTCCTCGGTCACATAGTGAACAAAGAAGGTATTCAAGTGGATCCGGTAAAGATTGAAACCGTTGAAAAGTGGGAAACCCCAAAAACTCCGAAGCATATACGCCAAATTTTAGGACTGGCTGGTTATTACAGGAGATTCATCCAAGATTTTTCCAAAATAGCAAAACCCTTGATTGCATTAACGTATAAAGGGAAGAAATTTGAATGGAAGGATGAACAAGAGAAAGCATTTCAATTATTGAAGAAAAAGTTAACTACGGCACCTATATTGTCATTACCTGAAGGGAATGATGATTTTGTGATATATTGTGACGCCTCAAAGCAAGGTCTCGGTTGTGTATTAATGCAACGAACGAAGGTAATTTCTTATGAGTCTAGACAATTGAAGATTCACGAGCAGAATTATACGACGCATGATTTGGAATTAGGCGCGGTTGTTTTTGCATTAAAGACTTGGAAGCACTACTTATATGGGGTCAAAAGTATTATATATACCGACCACAAAAGTCTTCAACACATATTTAATCAGAAACAACTGAACATGAGGCAGCGCATGTGGATTGAATTGCTGAATGATTACGACTTTGAGATTCGTTACCACCCAGGAAAGGCAAATGTGGTAGCCGACGCCTTGAGCAGAAAGGACAGAGAACCTATTCGAGTAAAAGCTATGAATATAATGATTCACACTAACCTTACTACTCAAATAAAGGAGGCGCAACAAGGAGTTTTTAAAGAGGAAAATTTAAAGGATGAAATACCCAAAGGATCGGAGAAGCATCTTAATATTCGGGAAGACGGAACCCGGTATAGGGCTGAAAGGATTTGGGTACCAAAATTTGGAGATATGAGAGAAATGGTACTTAGAGAAGCTCATAAAACCAGATACTCAATACATCCTGGAACGGGGAAGATGTACAAAGATCTCAAGAAATATTTTTGGTGGCCAAGTATGAAAGCCGATGTTGCTAAATACGTAGGGGAATGTTTGACGTGTTCTAAGGTCAAAGCTGAGCATCAGAAACCATCAGGTCTACTTCAACAACCCGATATCCCGGAATGGAAATGGGAAAACATTACCATGGATTTCATCACTAAATTTCCAAGGACTGCAAGTGGTTTTGATACTATTTGGGTAATAGTTGATCATCTCACCAAATCAGCACACTTCCTGCCAATAAGAGAAGATGACAAGATGGAGAAGTTAGCATGACTGTATTTGAAGGAAGTTGTCTCCAGACATGGAATACCAATCTCTATTATCTCTGATAGGGATGGCAGATTTATTTCAAGATTCTGGCAGACATTACAGCAAGCATTAGGAACTCGTCTAGACATGAGTACTGCCTATCATCCACAAACTGATGGGTAGAGCGAAAGGACGATGCAAACACTTGAAGACATGCTACGAGCATGTGTTATTGATTTCGGAAATAGTTGGGATCGACACCTACCGTTAGCAGAATTTTCTTACAACAACAGCTACCATTCAAGCATTGAGATGGCGCCGTTTGAAGCACTTTATGGTAGAAAGTGCAGGTCTCCAATTTTTTGGAGTGAAGTGGGGGATAGACAGATTACGGGTCCGGAGATAATACAAGAAACTACCGAGAAGATCATCCAAATTCAACAACGGTTAAAAACCGCCCAAAGTCGACAAAAGAGCTACGCTGACATTAAAAGAAAAGATATAGAATTTGAAATTGGAGAAATGGTCATGCTTAAAGTTGCACCTTGAAAAGGCGTTGTTCGATTTGGTAAACGAGGGAAATTAAATCCAAGGTATATTGGACCATTCAAGGTTATTGATCGTGTCGGACCAGTAGCTTACCGACTTGAGTTATCTCAACAACTCGCGGCTGTACATAACACTTTCCACGTCTCGAATTTGAAGAAATGTTTTGCTAAAGAAGATCTCACTATTCTGTTAGACGAAATCCAAATCAACAAAAAACTTCAATTCATCGAAGAACCCGTCGAAATAATGGATCTTGAGGTTAAGAGACTTAAGCAAAACAAGATACCAATTGTTAAGGTTCGATGGAATGCTCGTAGAGGACCCGAGTTCACCTGGGAACGAGAAGATCAGATGAAAAAGAAATACCCGCACTTATTTCCAGAAGATACGTCAACACCTCCAACTGCTTAAAATTTCGGGACGAAATTTATTTAACGGGTTGGTACTATAGTGACCCAAACTTTTCCATGTTTATATATATTAAATGAAATTGATATTTATATGATTAAGTGTTTCCAATATGTTAAGCAATCAAACTTGTTAAGACTTAATTATTTGAAATGAGTTTCATGTAGACAATTGACCACCCAAGTTGACCGGTGATTCACGAACGTTAAAAATTGTAAAAACGATATGATGACATATATATGATTATATATATAGTTAACATGATATTATGATAATTAAGTATCTCATTAGGTATTTTAACAATGATTTATATACATAAAATTGAGTTTATTGAATTAAGAAACTCGAAACGATATATATAACGATTATCGTTATAACAACGTCTTACTAAATACATATGAATCATATTAAGATATTGAGACACCATGTTTAATCATTATAAATGATAAGTAAACATATCATTAAGTGTATTAACAATGAACTACATATGTAAAAACAAGACAACTAACTTAATGATTTCAAAACGAGACATATATGTAACTATTATCGTTGTAACAACATTTAACTGTATATATATCATACTAAGATATATTAATATATCATAATAACATTATAATGTAATAATTTAACATCTCTTTAGATATAATAAACAATGGGTTAACAACATTTAACAAGATCGTTAACCTAAAGGTTTCAAAATAACATTTACATGTAACGACTAACGATGATTTAACGACTCAGTTAAAATGTATATTGAAAGGACCCGTTCATATACATTATAAACGATTTACAATAGTTGATTACATCGCGAGGTATTTGACCTCTATATGATACATTTTACAAACATTGCATTCGTTTTTAAAAGACAAACTTTCTTTACAACGAAAGTTGATGGCATGCACACCATTTCATAATACATCTAACTATAATTGGCTTAATAATAATCTTGATGAACTCAATGACTCGAATGCAACGTCTTTCAAAATATGCCATGAATGACTCCAAGTAATGTCCTTAAAATGAGCTAATGCACAGCGGAAGATTTCTTTAATACCTGAGAATAAACATGCTTTAAAGTGTCAACCAAAAGGTTGGTGAGTTAATAGGTTTATCATAACAATCATTTCAATATATTAATAGACCACAAGATTTCCGTTTATAAATATATGTACACTCGCAAGTGTATAAAAGTATTCTATAAGTTGTAGGCACCCGGTAACAAGCCTTAACGTTCATGTTTTACCCTCTGAAGTACACCAGATCAGGTATGTTTAAAATAACCTCGAAGTACTAAAGCATCCCATAGTCAGGATGGGGTTTGTTAGGCCCAATAGATCTATCTTTAGGATTCGCGCCTACCGTACATAGACAAGTAGTTTAATGTTACCAAGCTAAGGGTATATTTCTGGTTTAAACCCACATAGAATTAGTTTTAGTACTTGTGTGTATTTTGTAAATCATTTATAAAAACAGCGCATGTATTCTCAGTCCCAAAAATATATATAAAAGGGAGCAAATGAAACTCACCATACTGTATTTCGTAGTAAAAATACATATAACGTCATTTAACAAGTGCAAGGTTGGCCTCGGATTCACGAACGTATCAATATTGAGATTCAATATTGCAGGAAAGTACGTAGACGTAACGGAGATGATAAACACTAGATTGACCTCACGAGCATACCCATGAACCATACCCATCACCTCCATAGCTATAACCCATAATTTCCTTAGCTTCGACTCATTCAAAAAAACTATTTTGAAATCACTCGGACAGCACTCCGTCTTAATATTTTATGTATACTAATAATATCTTGAAATAATACAGAGCAAATATATATATATATATATATATATATATATATATATATATATATATATATATATATATATATATATATATATATATATATATATATAAATCGATTGAGAGAGTTTAGACAAATATATTTTTAGGTTTCTATGAAATAATGAAACCTATTGAATTCTATTTATAATAGATTTTTGAATTAGTAAAGTGAATTATTAAAGTGTATTATTAAAGTATGAATTATTAAAGTGAATTATTAAAGTATGAATTATTAAAGTGAATTATTAAAGTATGAATTATTAAAGTGAATTATTAAAGTTAAAGTAAAGTAAAGGTAAAGTTAAAGTATAGTAAAAGTATAAAAGCTATGTATGTATAATACGCGTATAAATATATATAATATTAATTTAAATCGTTATATATATTTAATGAAATAAAATATAAATATCGTTATATTTATTATACTGGTTAAGTAATGAGTTGTCAAAAGTGATTCTAGATATTTATAAAAGTTATATACGTTTTAATAATAAAGTTCTTTTTAAACTGAAAACGTCTTTGTACGTTTGAAAATAGATTAATAGAATATTATGGAAACCAATTCTCCACTAACTTTTGTTTAACTTTCGTAAATGACACTTTTTGTTTTTATTTATAAATAGCTTTACAAATTATTCTGAATATCGTTAAGAGGAATAGATTTTCTCCAAATCATAGTGGACCTCTCAACAGAGACTTGTAATCATAATTCAATGTTTCTGATAATTCAATCATTTAATATATTTCTTTTTAATTTCGTCAAAAATCATATTGAAACAAATACATTCGTGTAAAGTATTATACGTTTAATACTTTATTAATATTATCAAGTTATAATATATATATGCATATACATATCTATTTATATATAACGGTTCGTGACTCGTCGGAATTTGGTCGAGGTTATAATGAATGTATGAACACAGTTTAAAATTCTTGAGATTTAACTTAACAAACTTTGCTTATCGTGTCGGAATAGTATAAAGATTAAAGTTTAAATTTGGTCAGAAATTTCTGGGTCATCACAGTACCTACCCGTTAAATAAATTTCGTCCCCGAAATTTGATAGAGGTCGTCATGACTAACAATGAGAATGTTATTATAACGATTATAGAGTTTTATCATGTTCAAGAAGAATGGTTAAAATAATTCGATTACTCGAAGCATGTGAGTGAAGTTATCGTAAATGAATGAAATAAGATAATAGTGATTCATCGTATCTTTTGACGTTATCATGATTGATCTCCGAAAAGAAAATCTTTGTAATCTATATTGGATTTGATTATTCGGCGATTAAGGAAATTATGATCCTCTTCGAATTAATGCGATAATCAATTTTGATTTCTCTGTCGGATATTTCACTATAAATCCACCTCCTTTGTTTTCTTACAACTCACACCTTCTCAACTCATATTTTTAAGTATTTGTCAATATGCTTCATCCAGTGCTGATTCTTGATATACTCCTCACTTTCATATCTGTCGCTCTTCTTTTTCATCTGCATCCGGAAGAATCTATTTACTTCTACTAAACTCTTGGTTTTATAGTATTTTTAGTTCTCCCGTGTCTTTATATTGCTATATGCATTGATATATACGGTTTGTGATTTCTGGGTTGTTGTTGGGTTTTATATCTTCCCTTATATTTCAAAGTCCTTGCTTCTTCTATAATCATTGTCATTCACAGTTAATGCTCTCTTCTATTTGCTATGATTTATACTCCCATTTCTAGTTCGGAGCTTTGTCCTTTCGTTTCTTCTTCTTGCGATTAAGCACCGCTTGTAATGGTCCAGAATTCGTAGATATAAATTTCGGAATGAACATTGTTAATGTTCTAGAAAGGAAATTGTAATGGCACGATCTTGACTTGTCAACTTACCAGAATACCTCGGAAAAGGCCGAATCATCAAGAAATATTTTCTTGATATTTAGAGATCAAAGAGAATACAAGAGTCGTGTAACATAGCACATGATGATGTTATGATCTGTGAATCATCATGTTCCATTTAGAAATTCAGCATGAATTACTGTAATATAATCACGTTGATCAAGTGTCATTATATTATACTAACTTATGCTTCAGCTCCCAACACTTCTTCAAGAATATTCCTATTTTAAACTCGAATGTTTCAGAATTTAGAAACTAAAATAGTTTCTTTTATGATATAATACAGATAGCGCGAAGAGGTAAATGATTTCAGATAAGAATAATTATAAAAATATCTTCAGAAGTATGGATGATATTTATAATGAAAGATACGATGATATCTTAGAATGTCTAATATCAGAGGATGATGAAGGATATTGTCCACAGGGGTTTAGAGTCAGGAGCTAGGTATTCGTTAATGACTTCAGCAAGTACTGAATCATTTGGATTCTTTGAAGGCAGGTTCAGCCTTTGTGATTTGTCCACAGCCTCCTTCATACTTTGCTCAATCCGTTTTCCAGTTCCAAAGCTTCTCTTTTTCTGAGCTTTTCCAATATACTATCCTTTATCATCCAACTTTTTACTGTTAAGGTCGTTTACAGTTTTTGCTGCTTCATCAGCATTTTTCAAAATTTTGAGAACTGGTTCGCAGTTTAGGGTGTTTTTCTGAAATTTCTCATTCAGAATGTAAGTCTTGGAGGTAGACGTTGTGTGTATATGTAATTGTTGATGTAGACATGCTGCGAGGTTTCAAAATACTGATTGCTGATTCTCAATAATTGGTATGGCAATTCTTGTTATAAGGTACGAATGAGTATATGATAGGGTTTCGATAATTATAATGATTTTTTTTTTTTGAAAGTCAAAGATCAGTGAAGTTGTTGGTAAGTTTATTGCTAATGTGGTGAATATAAACGATTTCCTGGTAACGTTGGCGAAAGGGTAACGTATCTATCGAGGTTATAATAAGACTGTTTTGATTGAGAAGTCGAAGTTGACTTGCTGGAGCTGTGACAAAACTGTCTATTTTGAAACGGAATTGAAAAGTTATTTTAGCTAGTAAATGCCAAAGGGTCTAACACGGATACGTGTCGAACTATGACTTGGGTTTTGAGAGTTTTTCAGGTGTATAACTGTGGGTAACATGTGGTTGGATCATCATCTCGATTGTTCCTTAGTTGAAGTGTCTCCAGGAATTTCGAAGGCTTTGAGCACATATTGTAATCGTTAATACATATGATGTTCTAACACAGTTTTGAAGTCAAAGTATAGCTTTGAAAGATATAAGAATCTAAGAGTGATGATACTGGTTATATTTCAAATTAAATTATGCGATTTCAAAATCAGAATATGTAATTGAATTTGAAAGAGTATGATTGTTTTGATTTATATGAAAGAATGGATATTGTTGTGAAAAGTAGGGAGTATAGTTGATGATTGCTGAATCAGTTTCGAAAAATGTAATATATTAATTGTGAATTTATATATCTCTCGGGTATTACCTACCCGTTAAAAAAAATTTCACAATTAATATTTTGTACAAAAGAAGTTTATTACAATCTTTATGAAAATATATGTGTATATTTTCTTTAGATGTAATATAGATTTAATGAGTTAATATTAAATTAAACTCATTTGTTTTATGGTTGGAACTAGAATTGAGTAATCCCTAAAACTTTATAGATTGCATAAGTATTTCTTCAATAATATTGAAATTATGAATCATTACTTTGTTATTTGTTGGTTTTCGTGAAATTCTTGTGAACTTCGCAAGGTACGAATGATGTTATTTGAAAAGTTTCGAGTACATCGATGATGAAAGTGTAAAATCAAACAAATATTCGAATAATACACTTGATTTATTATGAATTGGATTTTTATTGAATTGAGACAGAGATTGTAATTAACGATGGTTAAGTTGCGGACGAAGGACGTACATCATTGCATATTTGTAATATGAATTAACTGAGTAGTTAAGATTCACACATAATAGCTTAGTACGGGAAGATTTATTATGGTTTAAAAATTTATACATATAAAATATACATATAAATCTTTCGATTGGATATGAGTTAATACTTCATAACTCGTTGATACAATATATTTGTTGTTGATTCGTAATGATGTCCACAATGATTCTTGAACTGACAGAGTTTGTGATGTTACAGGTGCTGTTGATTCTGACGATACTGACGGCACTGACTGTGTTGATGATGCTACGGTCCTGTTGATGCTGTTGGTAAAACAATTCTAGCTTGTAAATCGTACACCATTTTCGATCAAAGTTTCTACTCTACCATCTCCGTTCACTCATCCGATTTACGGTCAGAAGTAAATAATCTCTACGATTTTGGAGATTACATAACTGTCGCAGAGATATCTCTTCAATGAAGTTTATGAATTAATACTTCATCGTTTGTTGTTGTTGATATTCCTGGATATTTACAGGGCGTATGACATTGATGTTTGAGATACAGATTGTGATGTTGCGGTGTGGGATGTGGATGTTGTTGTTGGTGGTGGTGATGGTACTGTTGGTGTTGCTGATGGTGGTACTGTTTATGCTGCTGGTGTTTGTAACCTTTGCACCATATTCTCCAAAGCTACTACCCGAGCGCGAAGCTCGTTGACTTCTTCTATTACACCGGGGTGATTGTTGGTTCGGACGAGCGGATAAATAAAATCTAGAATTTGGTGTAGTATGTAATCGTGACGAGATACTCTAGAAATAAGAGAGAAAATGGTGTTTCGGATAGGTTCGCCGGTAAGTGCTTCAGGTTCTTCGCCAAGAGGGCAATGTGGTAGATGGATGGGATCACCTTCTTCTTGTCACCAATGATTAAGGAGGCTACGAAACTATCCCCAATTCATCCAGAATAGATGATGACTAATTGGTTGATCCATTCCGGTCACACTGCTTTCGGAACTTGAGTGGGATTCCATTTCGGAATCCGAGGGACTTGAACTAATGACGAATTCCATTTTGTACGATTGAATAAAGAATTTTTCGATATGAAATGATTTTCCGGCTATCGGGTGGTATTCTAATTATATAGAGCAAAAGGTTTCGTAGATTACGGAGGAATTTATGAAATATGTCAGGCAAAGTTTACAGTAACAGATACGCTAAGATATGAATTAGCAGATACGCTAAGATATGAATTTTGTCTATACACCATTCATGCAATCAATGCAATAAGATGTGTCTAGACTAAGAATGATAAGCAGGTAATTTTCGACAAAAATGATGAGCAAAACTTTTGACATGCAGACACGGTCGAAGTCCAGACTCACTAATGCATCCTAACGACTATCAGTTAGACACACTAATGCAGACCTAGTTCCCTAAGACCACCGCTCTGATACCAACTGAAAGGACCCATTCATATACATTATAAACGATTCACAATAGTTGATTACATCGCGAGGTATTTGACCTATATATGATACATTTTACAAACATTGCATTCGTTTTTAAAAGACAAACTTTCTTTACAACGAAAGTTGACGGCATACACACCATTTCATAATACATCTAACTATAATTGGCTTAATAATAATCTTGATGAACTCAATGACTCGAATGCAACGTCTTTCAAAATATGCCATGAATGACTCCAAGTAATGTCCTTAAAATGAGCTAATGCACAGCGGAAGATTTCTTTAATACCTGAGAATAAACATGTTTTAAAGTGTCAACCAAAAGGTTGGTGAGTTAATAGGTTTATCATAACAATCATTTCAATATATTAATAGACCACAAGATTTCCGTTTATAAATATATGTACACTCGCAAGTGTATAAAAGTATTCTATAAGTTGTAGGCACCCGGTAACAAGCCTTAACATTCATGTTTTACCCTCTGAAGTACACCAGATCAGGTGTGTTTAAAATAACCTCGAAGTACTAAAGCATCCCATAGTCAGGATGGGGTTTGTCAGACCCAATAGATCTATCTTTAGGATTCGCGCCTACCGTACATAGACAAGTAGTTTAATGTTACCAAGCTAAGGGTATATTTCTGGTTTAAACCCACATAGAATTAGTTTTAGTACTTGTGTGTATTTTGTAAATCATTTATAAAAACAGCGCATGTATTCTCAGTCCCAAAAATATATATAAAAGGGAGCAAATGAAACTCACCATACTGTATTTTGTAGTAAAAATACATATAACGTCATTTAACAAGTGCAAGGTTGGCCTCGGATTCACGAACGTATTAATATTGAGATTCAATATTGCAGGAAAGTACGTAGACGTAACGGAGATGATAAACACTAGATTGACCTCACGAGCATACCCATGAACCATACCCATCACCTCCATAGCTATAACCCATAATTTCCTTAGCTTCGACTCATTCAAAAAAACTATTTTGAAATCACTCGGACAGCACTCCGTCGTAATATTTTATGTATACTAATAATATCTTGAAATAATACAGAGCAAATATATATATATATATATATATATATATATATATATATATATATATATATATATATATATAAATCGATTGAGAGAGTTTAGACAAATATATTTTTAGATTTCTATGAAATAATGAAACCTATTGAATTCTATTTATAATAGATTTTTGAATTATTAAAGTAAATTATTAAAGTATGAATTATTAAAGTGTATTATTAAAGTATGAATTATTAAAGTAAATTATTAAAGTATGAATTATTAAAGTGAATTATTAAAGTATGAATTATTAAAGTGAATTATTAAAGTTAAAGTAAAGTTAAAGGTAAAGTTAAAGTATAGTAAAAGTATAAAAACTATGTATGTATAATACGCGTATAAATATATATAATATTAATTTAAATCGTTATATATATTTAATGAAATAAAATATAAATATCGTTATATTTATTATACTGGTTAAGTACTGAGTTGTCAAAAGTGATTCTAGATATTTATAAAAGTTATATACGTTTTAATAATAAAGTTCTTTTTAAACTGAAAACGTCTTTGTACGTTTGAAAATAGATTAATAGAATATTATGGAAACCAATTCTCCACTAACTTTTGTTTAACTTTCGTAAATGACACTTTTTATTTTTATTTATAAATAGCTTTACAAATTATTCTGAATATCGTTAAGAGGAATAGATTTTCTCAAATCATAGTGGACCTCTAAACAGAGACTTGTAATCATAATTCAATGTTTCTGATAATTCAATCATTTAATATATTTCTTTTTAATTTCGTCGAAAATCATATTGAAACAAATACATTCGTGTAAAGTATTATACGTTTAATACTTTATTAATATTCTCAAGTTATAATATATATATATACATATACATATCTATTTATATATAACGGTTCGTGACTCGTCGGAATTTGGTCGAGGTTATAATGAATGTATGAACACAGTTTAAAATTCTTGAGATTTAACTTAACAAACTTTGCTTATCGTGTCGGAATAGTATAAAGATTAAAGTTTAAATTTGGTCAGAAATTTCTGGGTCGTCACATATATACATGTAGTTTTTTAATATGTATTCATACACTTTTGAAAGACTTCAAGACACTTATCAAAATACTTCTACTTAACAAAAATGCTTACAATTACATCCTCATTCAGTTTCATCAACAATTCTACTCGTATGCACCCGTATTCGTACTCGTACAATACACAGCTTTTAGATGTATGTACTATTGGTATATACACTCCAATGATCAGCTCTTAGCAGCCCATGTGAGTCACCTAACACATGTGGGAACCATCATTTGGCAACTAGCATGAAATATCTCATAAAATTACAAAAATATTAGTAATCATTCATGACTTATTTACTTGTAAACAAAATTACACATCCTTTATATCTAATCCATATACCAACGACCAAAAATACCTACAAACACTTTCATTCTTCAATTTTATTCATCTAATTGATCTCTCTCAAGTTCTATCTTCAAGTTCTAAGTGTTCTTCATAAATTCTATAAGTTCTAGTTTCATAAAATCAAGAATACTTCCAAGTTTGCAAGCTTACTTCCAATCTTGTAAAGTGATCATCCAAACTCAAGAAATCCTTCTTATTTACAGTAATATATCTTTATAATACAAGGTAATACTCATATTCAAACTTTGATTCAATTTCTATAACTATAACAATCTTATTTCGAGTGGAAATCTTACTTGAACTTATTTTCGTGTCATGATTCTGCTTCAAGAACTTTCAAGCCATCCAAGGATCCTTTGAAGCTAGATCTATTTTTCTCATTTCCAGTATTTTTATCCACAAAACCTGAGGTAGTAATGATGTTCATAATATCATTTGATTCATATATATAAAACTACCTTATTCTAAGGTTTAAACTTGAAATCACTAGAACATAGTTTAGTTAATTCTAAACTTGTTCGCAAACAAAAGTTAATCCTTCTAACTTGACTTTTAAAATCAACTAGACACATATTCTATATCTATATGATATGCTAACTTAATGATTTAAAACATGAAAACACGAAAAACACCGTAAAACTGGATATATGCCGTCGTAGTAACACCGCGGGCTGTTTTGGGTTAGTTAATTAAAAACTATGATAAAATTTGATTTAAAAGTTGTTCTTCTGGGAAAATTATTTTTCTTATGAACATGAAACTATATCCAAAAATCATGGTTAAACTCAAAGTGGAAGTATGTTTTCTAAAATGGTCATCTAGACGTCGTTCTTTCGACTGAAATGACTACCTTTACAAAAATGACTTGTAACCTGTATTTCTGACAATAAACTTATACTTTTTCTGTATAGATTCATAAACTTAAGTTCAATATGAAACCATAGCAATTGGATTCACTCAAAACGGATTTAAAACGAAGAAGTTATGGGTAAAACAAGATTGGATATTTTTGCTTGTTGTAGCTACGTGAAAATTGGTAACAAATCTATATTAATCATATCCTAGCTAACTTGTATTGTATTATACATGTATTCTAATATATTATGTAATCTTGGGATACCATAGACACGTATGCAAATGTTTTGACATATCATATCGACCCATCTATATATATTATTTGGAACAACCATAGACACTCTATATGCGGTAATGTTGGAGTTAGTTATACAGGGTTGAGGTTGATTCCAAAAATATATATACTTTGAGTTGTGATCTAGCCTGAGACGTGTATACACTGGGTCGTGGATTGGGTCAAGATAATATATATCAATTTATTTTCTGTACATCTAACTATGGACAACTAGTTGTAGGTTACTAACGAGGACAGCTGACTTAATAAACTTAAAACATTAAAACGTATTAAAAATGTTGTAAATATATTTTGAACATACTTTGATATATACGTACATATTTGTTATAGGTTCGTGAATCGACCAGTGACAAAATCTTACTTCCCGACGAAGTAAAAATCTATGAAAGTGAATTATAGTCCCACTTTTAAAATCTAATATTTTGGGATGAGAATACATGCAGTTTTATAAATGTTTTACGAAATAGACACAAGTAAATGAAACTACATTATATGGGTGAATGATCGAAGCCGAATATGCCCCTTTTTGCTTGGTAACCTAAGAATTAGTAAACCGATCTACTAATTGACGCGAATCCTAAAGATAGATCTATTGGGCCTAACGAACCCCATCCTTTACTTGGTCGACCACCTCATTTTACAAGGTGGTCGACCAAACTTCAATAAGAGCATGGTCGACTACCACCTCAATTGGCTATGGTCGACCACAAAGCAAAAAAACAACGCTGGCGACCAACTCACTGGTCGACTTCCCTGTATTCAGGTTTCACGCATCCCGAAATGTACAAAATCTGTGCAAGTCCAGTAACGTTTTTAGTGACACTTTTTTAAATTTTTTTTAAAAAATCTGTATTTTGAAAAAGTGTGACACTTTTTAAATTTTGAAAAAGTGTATTTTGAAAAAGTGACACTTTTTAAACTTTTGAAATTTTTTTTAAAAAAAAGTGTCACTAATAACAGTTTTTAGTGACACTTTTTTAAATTTTTTTTAAAAAATGTATTTTGAAAAAGTGTGACACTTTTTAAATTTTTGAAAAAGTGTATTTTGAAAAGTAACACTTTTTAAATTTTTGAAATTTTTTTTAAAAAAAGTGTCACTAAAAACTTGCACGGATTTTGCAGATTTCGGGATGCGTGAAACCTGAATACAGGGAAGTCGACCAATGAGTTGGTCGCCCGCGTTGTTTTTTTGCTTTGTGGTCGACCATAGCCAATTGAGGTGGTAGTCGACCATGTTTACATGGTAGTCGACTGTGATGACACGGAAATTTCTGACCAAATTTAAACTTTATCTTTAAATGATTTAATGTTTTCAACACGATAAGCAAAGTCTGTAATGTTGAGTCTCAAAGTTTTGGAACTATATTCATGTAATCAATTATTCTTTGACTGTTCTCGAAGATTCACGAACAATATATATATAACTTAATGTGCATATATATATATATATATATATATATATATATATATATATATATATATATATATATATATATATATATATATATATATATATATATATATATATATATGATTTCAAGTTATTTAGTAAACGATATTAACATTCGATTATTGATTCGATTAATATTTAGATAAGTTAACTAAAACGTTTAAGATGAACCAGTAAAACACTAATTTGCTACAGTATTTTCGAATTGCTACAGTACCCGAAAAGCTACAGTGTTTTCGAAAATCACTATTTGCTACAGTAAAAAAACTTGCTACAATAACTTTGCTACAGTAAAACACTATTTTAAAATAAAAATGTATATATTATATATATATATATATTAACAAATAGCGAGACGATGATTTATAAAAGTAAATGACCAAAATACTCGAAAGTTTAAGATATACTTTGAGTGGTATAGTTTATGGATAACTTAAGGCTATATTTTGACAAAGGCACGTGATGAAATGTCCCGTTCTTATTGATTAAAAACGTTCCATATTAATTGATTTCGTTGCGAGGTTTTGACCTCTATATGAGACGTTTTTCAAAGACTGCATTCATTTTAAAACAAACCATAACCTTTATTTCATCAATAAAGGTTTAAAAAGCTTTACGTAGATTATCAAATAATGATAATCTAAAATATCCTGTTTACACACGACCATTACATAATGGTTTACAATACAAATATGTTACAACAAAATAAGTTTCTTGAATGCAGTTTTTACACAATATCATACAAGCATGGACTCCAAATCTCGTCCTTATTTAAGTATGCGACAGCGGAAGCTCTTAATAATCACCTGAGAATAAACATGCTTAAAACGTCAACAAAAATGTTGGTGAGTTATAGGTTTAACCTATATATATCAAATCATAATAATAGACCACAAGATTTCATATTTCAATACACATCCCATACATAGAGATAAAAATCATTCATATGGTGAACACCTGGTAACCGACATTAACAAGATGCATATATAAGAATATCCCCATCATTCCGGGACACCCTTCGGATATGATATAAATTTCGAAGTACTAAAGCATTCGGTACTTTGGATGGGGTTTGTTAGGCCCAATAGATCTATCTTTAGGATTCGCGTCAATTAGGGTGTCTGTTCCCTAATTCTTAGATTACCAGACTTAATAAAAAGGGGCATATTCGATTTCGATAATTCAACCATAGAATGTAGTTTCACGTACTTGTGTCTATTTTGTAAATCATTTATAAAACCTGCATGTATTCTCATCCCAAAAATATTAGATTTTAAAAGTGGGACTATAACTCACTTTCACAGATTTTTACTTCGTCGGGAAGTAAGACTTGGCCACTGGTTGATTCACGAACCTTAAGTTCCTTGGATAAACCTACTGGAAAAGAGAAAAATGGATCTAGCTTCAACGGATCCTTGGATGGCTCGAAGTTCTTGAAGCAGAATCATGACACGAAAACAAGTTCAAGTAAGATCATCACTTGAAATAAGATTGTTATAGTTATAGAAATTGAACCAAAGTTTGAATATGATTATTACCTTGTATTAGAATGATAACCTACTGTAAGAAACAAAGATTTCTTGAGGTTGGATGATCACCTTACAAGATTGGAAGTGAGCTAGCAAACTTGAAAGTATTCTTGATTTTATGAAACTAGAACTTTTGGAATTTATGAAGAACACTTAGAACTTGAAGATAGAACTTGAGAGAGATTAATTAGATGAAGAAAATTGAAGAATGAAAGTGTTTATAGGTGTTTTTGGTCGTTGGTGTATGGATTAGATATAAAGGATATGTAATTTTGTTTTCATGTAAATAAGTCATGAATGATTACTCATATTTTTGTAATTTTATGAGATATTTCATGCTAGTTGCCAAATGATGGTTCCCACATGTGTTAGGTGACTCACATGGGCTGCTAAGAGCTGATCATTGGAGTGTATATACCAATAGTACATACATCTAAAAGCTGTGTATTGTACGAGTACGAATACGGGTGCATACGAGTAGAATTGTTGATGAAACTGAACGAGGATGTAATTGTAAGCATTTTTCTTAAGTAGAAGTATTTTGATAAGTGTATTGAAGTCTTTCAAAAGTGTATAAATACATATTAAAACACTACATGTATATACATTTTAACTGAGTCGTTAAGTCATCGTTAGTCGTTACATGTAAGTGTTGTTTTGAAACCTTTAGGTTAACGATCTTGTTAAATGTTGTTAACCCAATGTTTATAATATCAAATGAGATTTTAAATTATTATATTATCATGATATTATCATGTATGAATATCTCTTAATATGATATATATACATTAAATGTCTTTACAACGATAATCGTTACATATATGTCTCGTTTAAAAATCATTAAGTTAGTAGTCTTGTTTTTACATATGTAGTTCATTGTTAATATACTTAATGATATGTTTACTTATCATAGTATCATGTTAACTATATATATATCCATATATATGTCATCATATAGTTTTTACAAGTTTTAACGTTCGTGAATCACCGGTCAACTTGGGCGGTCAATTGTCTATATGAAACATATTTCAATTAATCAAGTCTTAACAAGTTTGATTGCTTAACATGTTGGAAACATTTAATCATGTAAATATCAATCTCAATTAATATATATAAACATGGAAAAGTTCGGGTCACTACACGTGACACGAAACGTAAAATGCAAGTTTTCTAAATGTACGAAAGAACGTTCGAAAAACCGGAACCGGGACATAAGTCGAGTGATGACGTACGACTTATCGGAACTAAAATTACAAATCAACTATGCACGTGAATTTAATAAAATATATAATTAATTATATAAATTATATATATTATATATTAATATGTCGACAAGCTAAATGTTAAACAAGATGTGAGCTGGAAAATGTTCCCATGCGATAACATGGGAAATGGTCATGGAGACCATGCGATCGCATGGCAGTAGAATTCAGGCCACAAGTATAAAAGCTCGACTTCTGATTCAGTTTGGACACATCTTTCTATCTCTCTCGTATTATATATTATTATTATTATTATTATTATTATTAATAAGATTAATATTATTATTAATCTTATTATTATTAGTATTATTAATTAATTAGTATTATACATAAAATACTACGACAAAGTCATGAGCGTGTCACTTTCAAAATGGGTTTCGAGCGGGATAGAGCTAAGGAAATTATGGGTTATAATTATGGAGGTTATGGGCAATATTCGCAAGTCAAACCTAGTGTTTATCATCTCCGTTACGTCTACATACTTTCCTACAATATTGAATCTCAATATTGATACGTAAGCACTCATATTTTATCTTTTATATATTAATTGTGTATCCATGTCTAGTGCTCGAGTATATATATTTATACATGCTTGTATGCTAAATTTCGTCGTTAAACAGTTATGATGAATCACGAAGTAAATACATATATTACTGATAAAAGGTATATGATATGCATGTTTTTGGAAAGCTGGCGAAAAATCAATAACTTTTCATTTAGATATCGAATAGTTTCGATGAATGGATTAAAAGATATGATCAACTGAATTATGATTGACGTTAATTAAAATTGCTTTTGAATCTGCAATTAAGATTTAAACAACTTGTTTACAAGATTGATAAAATGGATTTTTAAATATTACCAGCCGAATAAATGAAATCTTATATAAGGCACGTCTCGTTTTGTTAAACTATTGTCAAAATTGACTTTTTGTAACAACTTTGGATAACTTTTGTATGTCGATCTCGAGCATTAGGATTGTGATACACTATGACCTGACCTAACTTAATAGACATTTATTGACCAACATATGTTCTCTAGGTTGAGATCTACGGTTATTTGGTAATCCGAGTTTCAGTCACATTTTGGTGAACGACTTTATATGCTGCTAAGGTGAGTTTATAGATCCCTTTTTAAATGCTTTAAATATTTTGGGCTGAGAATACATGCAATTTATTTTAAACGCAATGGATACAAGTACATACTTAATTCTACACTGAGTTTGAACCGAAAATCCCTTAACTTTGGTAACTAGTAACTGCCAGTTATAAGAACTGGCGGGCGCGAGTAGTAGTATATGGATCTATAGGGCTTGATATCCCCGTCCGAGCTAGAGCACTAGCCTTTTAACGGACGTATGCTATTTGAGAAGCGTACACGTTGGTTTGCGTGTATTATTAAGATGATTATACAAAAGGTACAAATTATATATACGTTAAGTTTAGTTACCAGGGTGCTCAATCTTGTAGAATATTTTGATAAACGTTTCTGGATGAAACAACTGAAATCTTGTGATCCACCTTTATATACAGATTATGCGAAACACTAAAACTATGAAATCACCAACCTTTGTGCTGACACTTGTTAGCATGTTTATTCTCAGGTTCCTAGAAGTCTTCCGCTGTTTGCTTATATGTTAGACAAGCTATGTGCATATGTCATATTTATCAAGGAAACGTTGCATTCACCAAATCATCACCATGTATCTTATTTTGACTGCATTATCAATGGAAGTACTATTGTAAACTATTATTTACGGTGATTGTCTATATGTAGAAATTATCAGATGTCGAAAACCTTTGATTTAAATATTCATTTATGGTGTGTCTTTTCAAAAGAATGCAATATTTACAAAACGTATCATATAGAGGTCAAATACCTCGCAATGAAATCGATGAATGACGTGTTCGTCCATATGGATTTGGAGCAATCGTCACATCGACGATGCTTTTATTGAAGTTTGGTCGACCACCTTGAAAAATGAGGTGGTCGACCAAGTAAAGGGGTGGTCGACCATATTGTTGGTAGACCGAATGGTGTAAAAAGACAATTTTTAAAAAAGTATATTTTGGTCAATTACCCTTTCACAAGTATAATTTATATCTTTAGCTACTTTACCAAACATCTATAAAACCAATAAGCTTCAACTTCCAGCTTTATACTGAGTAATAAGCTCCAGTCATAAGTTTCAGCTCCAGCTTAGTTAGTGGACACCTTAAAGACTTTTTATTCCATCTATATTGTAAAAGTTAAGTTTGATTAATATTTTTTTTTTTTTTTTGCAAAAAATAACAAAAATTTATATAAAACAAAAAATATTTTCGAATAGAAAATGTCTTCAATAAATGACACAACGAGAGAAAACCGTGATGAGGGCTCGTACTTAGACACAGCCTTACGAACATTTATACCGAGCCTCTTAACCATACCTAACCAAACTCCGAAACAAATTGGGATAACTGTATACCGAAAATGGCAACAGATCAATCAGTAGCACCGAAAGGTGCGGCTTATTCACGTTCAAGGATTCGGTGCAATTTTACACCTATGTTTATTACTCGACGGACCCTCAAATGTCTCGAAAAACCTCCACCCAAATTACTAGAAGATCCACCATTTTGACTGACCAACCCACAAAAATGGGTTTGCCCAAATACCTTGCATCCGTTAAGCTCCTTTACAGCCACGTGACACAATTTATAGCTGAAGCACAAAAGTAACTGCAATGTGAGGAGGTACCACTAACCAACCAATAACACTCTTACGTACCATTCACGCACGTACTACGCGCGTGAACATTACCGAACGTAATTAAAAATTGGGTTGTCCCCGTAAAAGCGGGCATAAAAAAACTAACCGACCCGGATACAGTTGATAAATAAAAAAATAAAGATACTGGGTTTTAGCCTCTCCATCTTCTTCACCTCACCTAAAAAAATATAAAAAGGGTTCTAGGGCTAATTAAATCCACCTAGGGTTTTGTACGTAACGAAATGGATAGATACACGAAAGTTGAACAAAAGAAACCTAATATTCCTGTTAATAAAAATGAAATCAGAATTATGTCACGAGGATTGGTTCGTAACTACATCACTTACGCTACTACTCTTTTGGAGGTAGATAATTCATTATTTCATCTATTTTGTCGTTCATTTGTTTGATTTCATGTATTATTTTGTTATTTACGCTGCTGTTATTCACTAGGTTACATTTTATGTTATAATGTGTATTATTTTCGTTTGATTGGATCTTTTCGTAGCGTTTTAATTTAAAATAAGCGTCGTTTTGTGTTCGTTACTGTTTTTCAGCTTACGGTGTCTGATTTTTATGCTCATCGTGAAATCAGTTCCTACAACATTGTTTATATTTGATTAGACTCTGATGTTTTGAAATATACAACTGATTGTTGTTATTGAATTAAATTTTGCAGCGGTTCAGTATAATAACTTTTGTTTTCATTAGGTTTTATTGTTAAATTTGTTCCGTATGAAATTTTTAGGAGTGACATTGTTTCTGTTAGCGTTTTATTAGGTATGTGTATGTGTATTGTTTGTATCTAATTGTATATATGGCCGCGACATAACGTCATGAACACAACGCTGTATAATGTTATTGTGATGTTCGACTGTAGTAAAATTTACAATATGTAATATACGCGTTGTCTTTGTGATTGCAAGTGGCTTGTATTGTAGCCGATTTTGTTGTTACAAGTGATGTCGTCTATCAGCTGTAAATAGAGGATTTACCGATGCAACAATCTGTCGTAGTTGTTTGTTAGTGTGTCGTAAGCAGTAAATGCATCGTTGATTATGACCATATCATTGAAAATTATATTTTGAAGACATTTCACATGATACTTATTTGGATTTTATTTTGGGGGTAATGAGTAATGAGTAATCCATACCACTACATGCTTGTTAGCACAAGATTATTAAAACAAAGTATAAAAGATTTCAATTCAAAATGTTGTGACCTGCGTAATTATAAACGACATATGTTTTGCCGCCTTGAAGTTTAATTAGAGGACTTCGAAAACTTTTTCACCTACAGTCTTCGCAATCTTATATATGTCAAGCCATTTTGTTTTTGTTATCTACTGTAGCTTTGTATCTCTTAGTCAGGTGGTTCAGTTCCAGTTAAGGAGCTTCGTATTTGTACATATTTGCATGTAGCGTGTACTACCAAAGTTGGTTATTAACAAAATCTAACTGTGATTGTTTCTCTAGGAGCGGCGTCTGAAAGAAATTGTCTTGAGAGCAATGGGTCAGGCAATCAGCAAGACAGTAGCTATTGCGGAGATTATTAAGGTTCGCTATTCAAGTTACTTGTCTGTTTTTGGCTCCCTTTTAATATGTGCGCAGTTAGTAAGGTACATTTATTTCAAACAGAGAAACATTCCAGGGTTGCACCAAGATACTCAAATCTGCTCAATAAGCATAACTGATGTATGGGAACCTATTGAAGAGGGCCTTCTGCCGTAAGTTTAAAACGTTTTTTTTTTTTTTTTAAGTTTTAAGAGTTAGGGCAAGAAATGTTTACATGCTTTTTTCCACCACCGACTTTTGTGTTAAACTGCTTTTAGATATTTCACTTTATGTTATCTACAGTGTGGAGATGACTCGCCAGGTCTCAATGATATCTATCACATTGTCATCTAAGGAGCTGAATGAGAATTCACCAGGGTGAGTTTCAGCTTATTTAGCAAATGACTTTATGTAAGCATAAATAATTATCAATAACAGACCCACATGTATGTCATGTGCAAACTCTCTAATTAGATATGGCAATTTTGACCCATTTACATTTGAATGGGTTGATTTAGGTTGTGAATGTCAAACGGATCAAGTAATAAAGATAGCTAAAAGGGCAATAGGCTGAGAGTTGCCTAAAGTCTCTTTCTAATGCATAAAACCTGTTAATTGATGTTTATTGGGGAACTTGCGTTATCGCTGTAATAAATTTTTTTATTTAGTCATTAATGCATAAATCAGTTATAACATATATGATAAACAGACTAAAAAGAGTTTCTCTTTCAACCCTAGTACCCTAAGTATTGACTCGTTGCCCAGCCTGACCCGACCGTCTTGACAGATGTACTCTTAACGTGTTTTCCTGTTATAGACACGAGACTTTTTCATGTTCCAGGTACCAAGCTCCCCTCTATGTAGAGCGACCAAGGCCACAATATAACAATTATCAGCGGCAACAACCAAGACAGGCACCACAAGCATACAATGCAGTAAACGAAGGTGGGTCATCGGAAATTTTTGTAATAGAACAACCATATATTTCTTTTAATTGTTTTGATTGAGAAGTAGTATCTGCATCTATAGAGCCATATGGAGGAAATTATCATGGAAACAGGGGCCGTGGTCAAGGTGGAGTAAGAGGAGGAAGCGGCCGTGAGTGGAACAGGGTTGGATACGGGAATCAAGGGGACGGTTACAGAAACTATCAAGGAGATGGGTACCGAAATTACCAAGGTGATGAGTACAAAAACTACCGAAGGGATGGGTACAATAACCGCCAAGGGATTGGGTACAAAAACAACCAAGGGAATGGGTCCAGAAACTACCAAGGGAACGGGTCTAGAGATTATCAAGGAGGTGGTGGATACGATAACTACCACGGTGGAAAGGGGGGATATGGATATTATCGTGGTGGCCGGGGGTATGGAAACAATCAAGGTGGGGGTGACTACAGAAACTATCAAGGCAATGGTGAATATGGAAACTATCAAGGTATTTTGGCTTCCGCTTATACTTTTTCATCGTTTTATTTGACACTGGATCACTATGTTTTTCACTCTAATCTTTAACAGATAACAATGGTTATGCGAATCGTGCTCGAGATGGTCGTGGGGGATATTCAGGCAATCGTGGTTAGTCTTATTTCATAATACATTTACTACTTATTCTCTGCTTAATCTTTCGCGGTGGTGTAACTAAGAGGTTACAGTTATGACCATTCTACTTGCTAATGCTCTCAATTCCAGTTGCACTATATCTTTAATGGGCCCAATAGGGTAATGCGAAAGACGTTTTGTTTGTTAAAAAAAGAGTAGAATCCTTCAAATAGGGCTTTTGAAAGTTTGTAAAATAATTAGTATTACTATGGAAATTATATAACTTTGTAGTATATTTATCATCACTAATTCTGTATAAAAACAGTTGAAAAGGGGTTTCAGGTCAACCTGACCTGTACCGATCTTGCCACCCAAAATATTATGGCCCATTACCTAACCCACAAGACCTGCCCATATTGTCATCTCTAGTGCCTTTCATGTGTTGATAAATGGGATTTGTCAATGTTAATGACAAACAGGAGGCGGCTACATGGGAGGGGGCGGCAGCAGGGGTGGTGGAGGTGGCAGATTTAATGGCAGAGGTAGTAGGGGAAGGATGGATGGCCGCCCTAGGTATGAAGGTGATCGACAACAACAATAGACTGCACTTATGGTTAATTTTGTTTCTATTTTAGCTATAGATAATGCTTGCTTGCATTAATGTTGGGAGTCTGTTTAAAGATGAGCTCAAAAGGACGTTGGCTGTTAGCTGCAACCTATTAAGGGTTTTTTTCTTTTATTAAGCAGTGAGTAGTGATATCATAATATACCAAAACTCCTAATGTTCTGTTATATATTTCTAGTTTGGCTGTTAAGCGAGCATTGTTATTATTTCTGGTTGCTGCAGTTCATTTTGATATATTTATGGACTCTTTTCATTGTATACGTCTCTCGGCCATCATATATTCTTATGTTGTTTTTCTTTGCCATTCATATCTAGTAGGTCACTCAAATTTGTATTAAGTTCGGTTAAAGTGTAAAATTGTAAAAGCATGTAAATAAATTTGTATTTTGAATAATGTTAAAAGGAAATTGGTCTTTACTCTATCATTTTTAGCCATACTAAATAATACGGAGTATACCATACTATACTACTATATATATATATTATTATAACATTAATTAAGAAGATAAAAATTATAAAGTAATACAAACACTTTATATTTATATTGGATTAATTTGAGAGAAAATCAATGTAAATTTTTCAGCAGGACGTTTTCTCATGGTACGTCGTTAATTACTTGTAGTTAGGGATGACAATCGATCGTATATGGATCGGATGATGTCATATCCACATTCATATTCATTTAAGTTTTGCTCATCTATATCCATATCCATATCCATTTAATTTCATTTCATCCGTCCATATCCATATCCGATAGATAATGTGGGTTAATGGATATCCGTTGGATATTAAATGAAATATTAATCTAACAACTTCTTTATTAATTTAATATAGATTATAACAAATGTAAATATTAAATCTTTATGTTTTTGATTTCTTAATTGTAAATTGTCGTCGATTGTAAATTTATTTGAGCAAAATATGTTATAATATAAGTAAATATACGTTTAAAGTAATCTAAATATGTAATTTTGAATATTGTTAGTAACAATTTAATAATTTTGACTATCACAACCCTTATTTTCGTTAATAATTTAAGAATTTGTAGGTTATTTGTATATGTATATCAATACATAGATGTATATGCATATATCCTAGTATGTATATATGTATACATAGATGTATTTCGGGTGATAATGGATATATTTCGTGCATATATCCGTTAATCATCCGTTTACATTATCTATATTCATTATAAATAGATCAGATCTGGTGGATGTCTATGGATAGAACATTAATTGCCATCCCTATTTTTAGTAGCCTCTAGGGGTGTTCATCGGTTCGGTTTTTTCGATTTTGAAACTTATAAAATCAAAACCAAAAATCAAACCGAAACCAAATTTAAATATCAAAAACATAACCAAAACCGAACCAAAAAACGAATTTGATTTCGGTTTGGTTTCGGTTAAAACCGAAAATCACTAAAAATAAAAATCCTAACAAGCATAAACTTGCATATAAATTAGGAATAATGGTTGTGGAATTAAATTAAGTATATAAGGTATATAACATGTTTATTGTTTAACAAAAATGTAATAATACATCAAATATAATATAAATATATAATATGTAAATATTATAATTATAAATATGTTTTAAAATGTTATTAATTTGAATTCGGTTTTTAATTCGGTTTTCGGTTAACCAAATTTAAAATTTTCAAAACCAAAAACCAAACCAAAAACCGAATTACGAATTCGGTTTCGGTTTCGATCGATCCGAAAATCGTTTAAAAAAATCGGTTTGGTTTTTTTTGGTTTGGATTCGATTCGATATTCGGTTTATTCGGTTTGAAATTAAATGGTGCACACCCCTAGTAGCCTCTACCTTTTTCCTTTTTCCTCTCTTAATCATATAGAGTTACGTAGTAAAAGATTAAGGGTGTGTTTGACAAAACTGAATGATTAAATATTAAATGGTTCATAATCTGCATTATTCAAAGGTTCTGAATGATATTGCTTCTAAATTACAATAACGTGTTTGATCATTTTTAACGAATAATGTGAATGATTTAAAATTACTTTATTAACCTTTGACATGAATAAATAATATAGTTGTATAATAAGTGTTATTGATATAATTTAAAGAAAATATTACATAAAATTTTGGTGCTTAATGGTTAAAAGAGAATGCTCAACCATTTAGCACCGTATGTCATTCAAGGGTCAAAACACAAACGCACTGAATGTTGAATAGTTCAATATTCAACGCAGAATCATTTCATTAAGAGGTAAACAAACGCACCCTTAAGATTTATGATATATGATGATTTCAGGTGTTAAATGGCTGATGGAGTTTTTTTCATTAATAAAAAAATAACAAAGAAATTAAAGATAGGCATAAGATAAGAGTAGATGGGATAAAAAACAATAATGATAAAAACAAGGAAAAACAATACTAATTCAATAAAAATGATTAAATATGTTGATTAAATGATGAAGGATGATATATAAAATATAAAGAATAAATAATTATCCATCAACATCAAATGAAAGATCACGCCGCCCGCCATTTTCAACCGATTTTAACTTTCTCATTCTAGCCGCCACCAGAGGTTTCATCTCCCCAAATCCCACCAAACCCTAAATTCCCGACAATCCTCTCAACCATCAAAAAATATGTCAATCAAAGAACCAAAAATCATCAGAAACAAACAAGAAATGAGAAATTGGTCAAGATCCATGAGATCACAAGGCAAAACAATTGGATTCGTTCCAACAATGGGTTACCTTCATCAAGGCCATCTTTCTTTAATCACTGAATCCCAAAAACACACCCAATTAACAGTTGTTTCAATTTATGTAAACCCAGGTCAGTTTGCAGTTAATGAAGATTTATCCACATACCCATCTGATTTATTGGGTGATATTGAAAAACTAAAGTCATTACCTAATGGTGTTGATGTCGTTTTCAATCCACAAAATTTGTATCATTATGGGGAATTTGGTGTAATGAGGAGGAATTTTAAAGATGAAAAGATTGTATCTTGTTTGGAGGGTGAAGTGGGATTTGGACATGAGACATGGGTTCGGGTCGAAAATCTTGAAAAAGGTATGTGTGGGATGAGTAGGCCTGTGTTTTTCAGAGGGGTGGCTAGTGTTGTTGCTAAGCTGTTTAATATTGTTGAACCTGATGTTGCGGTTTTTGGTAAGAAGGATTATCAGCAATGGAAGATCATTCAACGAATGGTGAGTTTGTTGGAGTTCGGTTAACGCGTTATTGAAACTTGAAAAGGCTAAACTTATGAGCTTATAAGTTGCAACTGATGGTTTATTTACATCTGAAATTTTAAAGTTGATTTAAATTATTAAAAATTGAGTTTATCTGCCTTTTCAAATTGTAATTAACTCACAAGATGGGAACATAAGATTACCCAAATACCCCCTGAATGGTTGTTAGATATGTGCTTTAGATGTGAGTGGCTTGGATAGTTACATTCTAACTAAAAAATATAATGGTTTTGAAGCTTGAATTGTTAATAGTTATGATCATGCTCTTCTTCAAAAGTTTGACCCGTTTATTAACAATCTATTTTAGGTTCGTGATCTTGATTTTGATGTTAAAGTGATTGGTTCTGAGTTAATGCGAGATGAAGATGGCCTGGCGATGAGCTCCCGCAATGTTCATCTATCACCGCAACAGAGGAAACAGGTTCGGTTGACCCAAATTCATTTTTATCATTTTATGATTTTATTCCGTGGTCCCAATAATTTGGAGTAATTCACTATCAGGCCCATATGAAATGAAATTAATGTTAGCATGACAGTTTTGTGGGTCATCAGTTTCCGGATTTGTCCTGTAAATGATGACATTTTTTGTGTTATTAATTAGAAAATAATGGTTAGTAGCTAAGTGCAATCAGTTTATAAAATCAGTTGGTCCTAAAAGAATTGTGTTTGTCTACAAAAATCTTTAATTATTGATTTTTGGACTTTGATAAAGATGTTATGGCTGCAAAATGTTATGAACTTGTGACGTGCTTTATGATTATATAAATTGATTTCTTCCAAAATTTGCAGGCTTTGTCGATAAGCCGGTCTTTATTCGAAGCTAAATCAGCTGCCAAAAAGGGCGAAACCATTTGCAGTGAACTGAGGAGATCAGTGATTGAATGTATAGAATTCGCAGGTGGAAAAATCGATTATGTTGAGGTGAGACATTAAGAGTCTTTACATCTTACCTTTATTTGATAGAAACTATGCACCTAAATGTCATAAAAGCAACATAAGCCTTTCAGATTGATACTAAAATTCATCAAATCGACGTTTTAACCATCCCCATTAAGTTAGTTGGTAGGTTTTGAGCCTTTGACCATAATACTACACTTGGATTTATTTTATCTGTGTGTGTGCAGATTGTTGATCAAGAAAGTCTAGAAGCAGTTGAAGAGATAAAGAACGGGGTTGTTGTATGTATTGCCGCATGGTTTGGGAAAGTGAGGTTGATCGACAACATGGAAATCGATGCATCATAATACTCACCACGCATGAACATATGGATAATGAAGAACGCGTGAACCCAAATGTCTGTTTTGTTACCTACTCATATTGGCTTTCTATGTTGTAATTCATGGAAACCATTTGTCTATTGGCAGCTGTGTATGTGAAAAAGTAGTCATTTTGTTTTACCAGTTCAACAAACTTCAGAGTTTGAATAGCTGTCATTTTGCTTTATCGTTGTGTCTTCCTCTCTTAACGAAAGGTCAGGACTTCGACACCCGTGGGGTGCATCATTGTACACAAGGTTGCCCCTTTACCCTTGAATTCCACCCAAAGGTGCCTTCCGCACATCGCGTTGCAGGGGTAGTGGGGGAGGGGGTTTTACCGCCCATGGCCTCGGATTGGACCGGGTTTCGGGGGCGGATTATGTAACTGCGGGAGATGAACGCGTGAGTGGTTAAGTGCCGTAACGTTGTTAAAAAAATAAAATAAAAAATAAAAATAAAAATAAAAAAACTAGTACAGTACCAGAGAATATAAATATAACTAATCTACTCCTTATTATAAACAACAGTTCTCAGCAAATAAATGAATAAATCAAGACAATGATCAATAAGAGTATTCCTACTATAAAAAATACAAGCTATACAAACACCATTAACAATAGCTTTTTTTTGTAGCTCAGACTCACACAGGCAAAAACAACAGAGATATATTACAAAAAAAAAGAAGAAGAAAACAACGTAGGTAATTAACGGATATGTTTTTCTAATTAACGAATGGGCTTCACTTGCCGCAATTGAAGCCGCCGCAAGCTGACAGAACTATTATAAGAATCAAGGCGATAATGATTCCGAGAACAATTAACTTTATCTTCATATTCTTCAACCACATTTTCCTTCTGATCTGAGTCCCCACCTTGTGAAAATCTTGTGCCTGCAACAAATCATTCAAACCATATTCATCCTTCATGTTGCCACATAATTAACCAAATAACCAATACATGGACCATATGGATTTAAACTCTTATTTCTTTCGACTCACATTGGATTATATTGGTTGTTTTGAACTGTTAATTGTCTCAAAATTTGCATTTTACTTATTTGTGTTAAGACGGGTCTTCATATTCTTGATACTATAGTATCGATCTTAGTAATTATATACTTGTACATATTTGTTTATTTGGGGCAGCTTAAATAACACTCACATTTAAGCTCACAGTTTATATAGATAACTCAAGGAAGCATTCACTGACCTGGAAGCGAAGGTTCTCCGTTTTATCTACCAAATTATCAATCTTTATACCGCGATCAAAAGCCTATAGTGCATAATTACAGAGCATATTAAATTACACAGGTCTATAAACTTATGCCAATTTTCGCCATGAGATCTGCATTTTACGTACATAATTTGACCAAATCAGCAATTAGGTTTTACCTTCTCAATGTTTTTCAGCATCTCCTCTTTGACTTCTGAAACCTGAGCTTTCACCTTCGAAAGCTTACTGATCTCTTCTTGATGGTCCACACAATACTGCATCTCTTCCTTCAGCTTGGAACTTATATTAACACAATAAATATAAAAATAGTGAGTGCAAATACAAAAAGAAGTAAAACCTAACAGTTGATATATATATATATGATAGTTGATGACAATTCAAATAGAGAGCGAGATCGAATACCCGAATTCTTTGTTCAGACTGTTGGCAGTAGCTGTTGCAGCTTTTCCACCGCCATATTTATTGGTGAAGTCCTCCTTGATGCGCTCGAGGAAAGCAATTGGAACTTGTCTGCCGATGGATTCAACAGATACAACACAATATGCTACACAAAAAAGATGATTTTAGTCAAAATGTGATTCAAAAACCAAGTAACAAAAGATGATTTAGCTAAATATGAATTTTATAATTTTGAATTAATTTGTGTAAAACATGGAATGAAACTTTAGCAAAATTAGACAAATCAGACTCACTGAATCCATCTTCAACAAGGTAGTTAAAAGTATGACCATCACGGTTGTACGTAAACTTGTTATTAGTAGCAGGAAGTTTCTGGAGACATTGAACAGAGATGCTGGTGAAATTACCGTTAAATTCCGTGTATTCCGATAGAATCAACGTACCTCTAGCAACAAAACTGTAGATCAATGACTGTTGTCCCATAGTAACCTAGCTAGTTTAATCGTTCTCTGGTAACTGTAAAACCTAGCACCGCCGTTAGAAGATTGATCAGAAACGGGGGCACGTGACGGTGAGTACGATGATTGAAGATTAATTAATAGAAGACGAAGGTGAAATGAATATGAGTTTCCGATCGTAAATGGAAGAAAGAAGGGGGGTTTATTGACGGCGTTATTTGTAACGGAGTATTATGAATTATTTTTCCCGCGAAGATGACAGGAAATAACGGAAATGCCACACGGTGTTTGGCAGTAAATTTGCGTGTTTGAATGTTTGACCTCCGTAAGACAAAAAAAAAATAAAAAAAATACACGCTTTAAGAAAATGTATATTCTTTCTGTTTACTTTTTAGTTTTACCCTTACCTTTTCTTTCTCCTTTAATCCTATCCACATACATTAAGGATATAATAGAACTTAAGCTTGTTATTCTTTTCAATTTATGAAAGTGAACTATTAATTTGATAAATTTTAAAATGAAATACTGGACTATTAATGTGAGACGGAGAAAGTAATATTTATTACTAAATACTTTTTTATTTTGTTTTGAATAAAGATGCTAGATTTAATGACTTTTTCCATTTTAATTTAAGTACTACTCCGCAGTTTATAACTTTTCCATCACGTATATTTGATTATTACATAAACAGGGGCGGGGAGCTTCGTGCAGCTAGGGCGGGGCATCCTCTCCAGCTGAATTTATAAAAAGAATTATATTAAAAAAAGTATTTTTTTCACTAAAAAAATACTAGTAAGGTTTTTTTGTATGAGTTGTCTTAGTTATAATGAAAAATTTAATAATTTTTTCACCCACCGCATATGTGGTCGGGTTCAAGTTCCGTCACTGATTACATCATCTATTAATAAAATTAAAAAATTAAATATTACATATACTTAATATTATATTATTACCCAAATCACCAACTTAACAAAGAATAGGTCGAGCTGACCAGCCAATCTCTTAAACATACCAACTTTCTAGATTAAAGAGAAAATATTTAGCTACTTGGTCAAACCTCCAGACCCAGAATTATGAATTATGAATTATTCATTCTAAAAGTCTCTAATTTATTAGATAAACATTTTCGTAAACCTAGTCATTGTTGCTAGAGCTAAATTTCTGATCGTGCACAAAATTATTATTTCTCTCATTATGTTATTGCAAACAGGTGAAAATACTCAAATCATATGTTAGCAAGCCATAAACTTCTACTATTCTTCTCTTATCATAGCAAGTCTGTTTTCGTCGCCTTTTAGCTAACACATTATTGTTCCCTCCACCGACATTCATGGTTGAATCTGTCTTAGCATTATCAAGGATCGAGTCATAATCACCTTGCTCTTGGGATCGATTATCGAACCCGCACACATATCACTTTCGAGATCGATCACCATCACACTAAAAACCACACAACCATGTATAAGTCAATAATAATACACGAACAACATTTTGCGTGGAACCTCTCAAGGAAGAGTAATAACCACGGGACTCGTAGGCCACTTAAATTCCACTATATACGAAAAATATTACAAGAATGAACACTCCTTACAACACTCTTGAATATTATCACGTATCTCTCAACACCTCTCACAAACGGTAGATTACAATAACGGAATTCGCTCTCATCGTTATCGAATCACCGAGACCACCACTCGGGACGGAGTTTGTAACGACCCCAAATCCGTTTACCAAAAACGAAACACATTTATTTATTTATTTATAAGTTAGGTCCCATTAAACATCCACTTTACAAAAACCATTCCAACTAGTTTTAACCGAATACGCATTATCATAATGACACATTTAACATTTTAATATGACTCTTGGTACACAAATGACAATTACAAAAGCATTTGCAATAATGACTCAATCTCGCGAATTACGGGTTAATACTCAATAACTCAACCCGATACCAAGAGCATAATTCCGGGGACTACCAAATCCCAATCCGCGTCCAATTATCCAAAAGCTACCCCATCGAGGCCAAGCGCTCCTAAGCATCTAGTCTAACAACTAGCTAGCTTCACAATCACAATACCTGTAAAAAGGTAAACAACGAGAGGGGTAAGCTAAAGCTTAGTGAGTAGAATAAATATATACATGCATATACAATTTACCTACTCGCATCCACGACATCATATAATGCATATAATCGCATATCATCTCATAACAAAAGCTAGTATCGTCAAATCGTACAACTAGCAACATCATTGAAAGGACCCGTCCTAATCCATCCGGACGAAGTCCATATCGATTATAAACGATTCACAACAGTTGATTACATTGCGAGGTACTTGACCTCTATATGATACATCTTACAAACATTGCATTCGTTTTTGAAAAGACAATCTTTCATTACATCGAAAGTTGACAGCAGGCATACCATTTCAAAATATATCTAACTATAATTGATTTAATAATAATCTTGATGAACTCGACGACTCGAATGCAACGTCTTTTGAAATATGCCATGAATGACACCAAATAATATCTATAAATTGAGCAAATGCACAGCGGAAGATTTCTTTCGTACCTGAAAATAAACATGCTTTAAAGTGTCAACCAAAAGGTTGGTGAGTTCATTAGTTTAACATAAATAATCATTTCATAATTATAGTAGACCACAAGATTTCATATTTTCATTTCTCATAAACATACGTCCCATGCATAGAGACAAAAATATCATTCATATGGATTGAACACCTGGTAACCGACATTCACAATATGCATATAAGAATATCCCCATCATTCCGGGATCCTCCTTCGGACATGATATAAATTTCGAAGTACTAAAGTATCCGGTACTTTGGATGGGGCTTGTTGGGCCTGATAGATCTATCTTTAGGATTCGCGTCAATTAGGGTGTCTGTTCCCCAATTCTTAGATTACCAGACTATAAAAAGGGGCATATTCGATTTAATAATCCAGCCATAGAATATAGTTTTTAAGTACTTGTGTCTATCTCGTCAAACATTTATAAAGCAGCGCATGTATTCTCAGTCCCAAAAATATATATTGCAAAAGCATTTAAAAAGGGAGCAAATGAAACTCACGCATATAAATATTGTAAAATAGTTAATAAAGCATTTGCATGTATTCTCAGCCCAAAAATGTATATAAAAAGGGAATAACGAAACTCACCATACTGTATTTTGTAGTAAAAATACATATAACGTCATTTAACCAATGTAAGGTTGACCTCGGATTCACGAACCTATAGTATTCATATATTTATTAAAACATATAATTATAATCGATTAAATTTATATATATATATATATATATATATATATATATATATATATATATATATATATGTATATATATAATTTTATTAATACTTATCATATATTATAATGTTTATTTGATATATAATTTAATTAACGTTATATCAATATAACTGATATTATATTAGTTAAAATGTAATTTTATATAATATTAGTATCCTTATATAATAAATATATTCTTAATAAATTTTCTTTTGTTTGCAAATATTTATGATATTAGTAATAGAATAAGGATATTAATAGTTATAATACTAATAATAATAATAATGATAGTAATAATAATAATTTCAATAAAGATGACAATTTTTATAATAATGATAGGATAAAATGATAGTTTTTATAAAAACAATATTTTTTAACAATAATGGTAATTTTAATAAACATAATGCTTTTTATAGTAATTTTACTGATCATATTTCTAATAACACTAACAATAATAATATTAATGTTAAATGACAATTTTAACACTAACAAAAATAATTCAATAATAATAATACTAATACTAATAATAATATTAGTAATGATAATACTAATAATTTATAAATGATAATACTAGTAATAATAATGATAATATCATAAATTATATTATTAATCATTTTGTTAGTAATAACATCTAACATGATAACAATATTAACAATTAATAATAATAATTATAGTAAAAATAATAATAACAATAATAATAATAATAATAATAATAAGGAAGTAATAAAATAAAAATATAATAACTACCTCAAAGTGTAAGCTTCTTTTTAAAAAGAATTGTCACAGACGGAGCTTGAACCCATGACCTTTCGCTCACCCACAACACTCTCTACCACTCGTCTAATTAAGTTTTCCTGTATTTAATCGTAACCCAAACGTACTTAAACATGTTCCTTCTGTTTCTGATTCTCCTTCTTCTTTAAAAAAAAATAAAAAAAAAATGCTACAGGCCAAGATTGAACCTGCGACCTCTAGATAACCCCATGCTCACCCAGACCACTCCTCTAACCATTTCATTTCTGAATTAATTCACACCCAGTTTCATTTAACCCATAACTGTTATTCAGTTCTTCTTCTTCAATATCATCTATCTTAATCTTAAACCTAACATCATCAATATCATGTCGTAATGATGATCATCATCATCTTCGAATAATCATAACCCCATCATCATATTCATAATCATGTAGTGATTTAATATCTACATAAAATCATAACAATAACCCTAACCATAATCATATCATTATCATATTGCCCATCATCATCATCCTAATAATCTTAATCATCTAATCATCTACTAAATCATATTCATCATTCTCATAAATATGAATCTTCATCCTTCATTTATCGTTGCAGTTTAAAAAAGTCACGATTTGGGTCGCGTCCCACTAGTAAAGCAAATAATAACTCAGCCCAAATTGCAATCTAGTTGCTATCGGCCCACATTACAACAGGAACAATAATATCCCGTTAAAATAAACGCTGTACGTGGTGTTATTCCAATTTTGGCTCCACCGACACTTAGATTAAAATTAGGGTGGTGCTCCAAGTACCAATTAAAAATGAAGAAATGAGTGGGATGTTTGATTCATAGTGGTCGGCCACAATAATAAAGCAATATATACTTTGATATCCACTTTGAACTATAACCCTTTTTATATTATCTTCATATAAGATTCATGATGGCTGCGTGTGATCTTATTTCGGACGAGAGTTGGAAACAGAAAACAAGTGAGCTATAGCAACAGCCCATGAAGAAGAGTAACAAGGTTAAATGGCGTTTGTTGGTGGCGAAAATAGAGGCATAAAGTAGATCGTATAGTAGCAGTAAAATATAATGGTTTTTGAGGAGAAGGAAGGAAAGTGAGGAGGTGGTTATTCGTGAAGAGAGAGAGATAAAGAGAAGAAGGTGGCGGTTTGTGTTTAAAACAGAAAAGGTATAGCAACAATAATGGAAACAGGAAAGAAAAAAAAATGTTGGTGTTGCTCGATCAATAGACAACTCAAGTGGGTTTTGTTTGGAAAAGAGAAAGGAAACAAGGTAATCATAAAGTGATCGTTAGATATGGGTTCTAGTTGGAGATGTCAAGGTTTTCGATTGACAGAAACAAGGAAATATAAACTTTCGATGGGTGTGATAGAGGTGGTGGTGATTGTAAGTGGTGGATTGTGGTAAGGGTTTTTAAATACATCGATCAAGGTTACAGTAGAAGTCGATGGGTTTTGTGTGTGTGTTTGTTGTTGTTATTGAGGTCGTGTAGAACAGAGATACGTTTTGTTTTTCTTAATACTTTTCTGTGTTTAACTTGAATTGCAGTAGTATAGAGTTGTATAGAGAATAAGTGAGGTTAATACAATCCCAATTATTCGATTACAAATTTGTTTTATTACTTGATTGCTTCTGACATGATCTTTTTCACAAGGACAGAAATATATAAAAGAATGAAATTGAAAATCACAGCTAACAGAATTTGTTTGCATTATATTTATTTTGTACTAGTATCAATCAAAAGCAGGAAAACGAATCTTCAATAGTTTGATTAAGATTGGAAACCGAATATGTATTTGTGTTTAATTTTTATATATTATGTACATTAGTATTTATATTTATATGTTAATTATTAATAATATAAATTTATTAATATATTCTATTAATATCATTAATTTTAATAATATATTAAAAATACTAATAATATTAATAGGGATAATAATAATAATATCCATAATAGCTTTTAAATAAATCATACGAATAATAATAAGAATAAAATTAATTGTAAAGATGATAATAATGATATTATTCATGCTAATCCTAATAAATTGTATCATTTTCTAATAATATTAATAATAATGATTCTTAATGATAATGGTGATATTAATATCTGATAATTATATCATTAATTTAGATATAACAAGTTATATGTATCTAATTTCATATCTCTATGTTTATTTTACAAATAATAATATTGATAATACAGATATTAATATTAATGAAAGTAATAATAATAATAATATTTATATCGTTTATCTTAACTTGTAAAATAACTTATTAGTTTTATAATTTATTAAATTTGTAATATTTAATAATTATATAACATATATATATATATATATATATATATATATATATATATATATATATATATATATATATATATATATATATATATATATATATATATTACAACAATTGTTTGTGAATCGGCGGGAATAGTCAAAGGGTAATTAATTACATGAATATAGATCTCAAAACTTTCGAGACTCAACATTACAGATTTTGCTTATCGTGTCGAAAACATATAAAGATTTAGTTTAAATTTGGTCGGAATTTCCCGGGTCATCACAGTACCTACCCGTTAAAGAAATTTCGTCCCGAAATTTGATAGAGGTCGTCATGGATAACAATAAGAATGTTTTCATGACAAATTTGAGTTGATAAATAGAGTTTTATCATCATTGATTAATATGGATAAAACTATTTGATTTTGTGAAGAGTACGAGTGAAGCTATCGCAAGAGAATGAAATGAACAAATGTATATTCGTTTTAACCGATGACGTAGTTGTGATTGATTTCCGAAATTTAAGGGATTTAAAGAAAATCTTCGTAATAAGATTTGGTTCTTCGGTGATTTAGGAAATTAGGATCTTCTTTGATTTAATGCGATATTCCACCTTGATTTCTCTGTCGAATATTTCACTATAAATCCACCGTCTTTATTTCCTTTATATCTTGGAGTTCCATACTTTTGTTTTCTCTTCCTGACTTTAAGTCAAACGAATAATGGTCCAGAATTCGTAGGTATGGAATGAACTTAGTTAATGTTCTAAGAAGAAAATTGTAATGGCACGATCTTGATTTGTCAAATTACCAGAATATTCGAAAAGATAGAACTATCAAGAAGATATGTTCTTAATATGTTTGGAGATTGTGTAGAATGCAAGAGTTGTGTAAATGGCACATGATGATGGTACTGTAAATCATCACGTCTCATTAGAAACTCAGCATGAACTACTGTAATATAATCACGTTGATCAAGTGTCATTATATTATACTAACTCATGCATCAGTTCTGAACACTACTTCAAAAACATTCATATTTTAAACTCGAAGGTTTACAGAATATAGAAACTAAATAGTTTCCTTTATGATATAACATTGATAGAGCAGAGAGATAATTAATATCGGACAAGAATATTTATGAAGATATCTTCAGAAATATTGAGGATATTAATAAAGAAAGGTACGATGATATCTTAGGATTTCAGAATCAAATTGTGATGAAGAAATTCATTCACGATAATTTAGAGTGGTTAAGGAGTAAGGTATTCGCTAAAGATTTCATCAGAAACAGAATCATCTGGATTCTTTATGTACAAGTTTAGTGCTTGTAATTTGTTCAGAGTCTCCTTCATGGTTTGCTCAATCCGGTTTCCAGTTCCAACTTTTCTGAGCTTTGCCAATATACTATTCTTTATCTTTATACCTTCGACGGTTAAGGTCGTGTACAGTTTTTGCTGCTGTATTCAGCTTGTATAGTTTTTGCTGCTGTATTCAGCTTGTACAAAATTTGGAGTATTGATTTATAGACTGGGTGCTTTTCAGAATTTCAGAATGGAAGATCATAAATCTAAGAGCTAAATGTTATACATATAACTGTTGATGTAGATATGCTGTGAGTTTTCAAAGTACTGATTGCTGATTCCCGGTTGTTGATATGGCAATTCTCGTTACAAGGTGTAGATGAGTATATGATAGGATTTTACTGAATATTGTGATTTTTCAGAAAATCATAGATCAACGGAGTTGTTGGTAAATTTACTGCTAATGTGGTAAGATATAAACGGTTTTCCCGGTAACGATGATGAAGGGGTAATCTTTATAATAGGGTTTATTCGAATGAAAAACTTGAAGTTGATTTGCTGGAGCTGTCACAAAATTGACTAATTTGAAAGGAAATTGCGTTGTTATTTTCAGAAATAAGAATGCCAAAGAAGCTAGCACAGATACTTGTTAAACATTTATACAGGTTCCGAGAATTTTTCAGGTGCATACCTATATGCGTAAATCTTTTCTTCCGTAGATGAACTGCGGTTGATTCATCCTCCCGATTGAGGTGTTTTCAAGAATCACGAAAGGTTTGAACGCAGATTGTAATCGTCAAGATACAAATGAGGTTTAAGATGAAAATCAAGTGGCAAACATGAAGAATTGTTTAGTTTCATATGTTATAATTAATATTTTAATTCATTTTAATTGTCCACTGTTGGTAGTCCTTAGTTGATTAGTCCACAGTTAGCTAGGATTTTTGTTAGCGTGGATTCTTAATAAAATTTCTCATAGTTAATTTGTTTGTTTCTAACAAATTTAATTCCGTCAAATGTTTTCTTTATTATGCCACTTGTTGGATTCTGATAGGTCAAAATCCAATTATGAAATTTGAATAGAAATGGTTATTCTGTGGTGAATGGATTCATATATCTGTGGATGTAAGTACGATAGTAAATGACTGTTGAATCAGATTTGAAGAATGTACAATATAACTTATTAATGTGAAATCTTAAATATTCCTCGGGTATTACCTACCCGTTAAAATATTTTCATCATTAACAGTTTGTACGAAAGAATTTTTAATCACAATCTTTATGAAAATATATATACATATATATTTTCGTCAGATGTAATCATGGATTTAATGAGTCAATATTATATTAGACTCATTTGATTTTCGATTTGAGCTAGAATAAGTAATCTCTAAAACTATTAGGAACCACATATTCTTCGCAGAATATTGATGAAGTTATGGTCCAATACTTCATCGTTAATTGCTGTTGGTACTCCTTGGTATCCATGGTGCGTATGATGTTGATGTTCATGGGATAGATTGTGAAATTGAGGCTTGGGATGTGAATGTTGTTGTTGGTGGTACTGTTGATGCCGGTAATGTTGCTGAAGCTGGTACATTTTGCACCATATTTTTCAAGGCTACAACTCGGGTGCAAAGTTCGTTGACTTATTACTCCGGGATGATTGTCGGTAGGAACGAGTGGATGAATAAGATTTAGAATTTTAGATAGAATATAATCATGGCGAGGTATTCGGGAAATGAGGGTGAAAATGGTGTTTCTAATAGGTTCACCGGTAAGTGCTTCATGTTATTCGCCAAGAGGTGAATTCGGTTGGTGGAAGGGATTTCCTTCTTCGCATCTCCATTGATTAAGTCGACTACGAACCCATCAAATGAATTGGGGATGGCTAATTGGTTTATTCATTCTGGTGACGCTACTTCCAGAGCTTAGGTGAACATCCATGTCAGAATAGCTATCGGAATCTGAGGGACTCGAACTGGTTGAGGGATTCATCTCGTACGAGTAGATGAAGGATTTTCGATAAGAAATAAATTATAGGATGTAGATTAGTACCCTGTAATACATAATTTACATATGCATATATAATACTAAAATTCCATAAGTTACGGAAGAATCTACGGAATATGTCATGCAAAGTTACAGTAACAGATACGCTAAGATATGAAGTAGCAGATACGCTAAGATATGAATTTTGTCTATAAACTATTCATGCAATCTAGGCAGTAAGATATGTCTAGATTAAGAATGATAAGCAAGTGATTTTCTAAGAATGATAAGCAGGTAATTTTCGACACGAAATGATAAGCAAAACTTTTGACATGTAGACACGGTCGAAGTCCAGACTCACTAATGCATCCTAACGACTTATCAGTTAGACACACTAATGCAGACTTGGTTCGCTAAGACCACCGCTCTGATACCAACTGAAAGGACCCGTCCTAATCCATCCGGACGAAGTCCATATCGATTATAAACGATTCACAACAGTTGATTACATTGCGAGGTACTTGACCTCTATATGATACATTTTACAAACATTGCATTCGTTTTTGAAAAGACAATCTTTCATTACATCGAAAGTTGACAGCAGGCATACCATTTCAAAATATATCTAACTATAATTGATTTAATAATAATCTTGATGAACTCGACGACTCGAATGCAACGTCTTTTGAAATATGCCATGAATGACACCAAGTAATATCTATAAATTGAGCAAATGCACAGCAGAAGATTTCTTTCGTACCTAAGAATAAACATGCTTTAAAGTGTCAACCAAAAGGTTGGTGAGTTCATTAGTTTAACATAAATAATCATTTCATAATTATAGTAGACCACAAGATTTCATATTTTCATTTCTCATAAACATACGTCCCATGCATAGAGACAAAAATATCATTCATATTGAAACATCCCAACCCGTATTAAAACCGGCCCATAATTTTGTTTTTCCTTTTAATACGCTTTAAATAACACTTTAGGTCCCAATTGTGTTTCCATAAACATCTTTAATACAATAGAAGGTTTAATAAACCTTAAAACATTTAATACATTAGTTAATTGTCCAAACGGACATACACGACCCGACTAGTTTAGTTTCCAACCAAAACCGAGCATGGTGATTTGGGACTACGCTACCCAAATCCTAATCGAATACAAAAGCAAGATCTTCTTAGCAACCTAGCCAAGATCTCTAATCCCCAAGCTTACTCGAGCCGCCAAGCATGCGATCCTATAAAAAATAGCAATAACGAGAGGGTAAGCTAACGCTTAGTGAATGATAATATACTACATACATATATATGTATAAAATGGACACGCCACACAAATATCAAATACCGCATACCGAAGCATCCATGTATAAGGCAACTACACTAAGCATACCGTACTATCTCTAAGCAACAAGCTAAAGATATCAACAAAGTGTAAGTTCACCAACAACGATGTGAACAACGCCAATAAGCTACACCCGGAGGGTTAGCTACAACACAACATTACATTAATATATATAACAATATAAAACGAATAAGGTTAACCCCTTAACCCATTACCGAATACCAAATGCCACAATGAAGATTGGCCGAGCTACACGAGCCTTAGTAATCCGAACCCACACGAGATTACTAACTTCACAACATCGAGATTGGCCGAACTACACGAGCCTTAGTAATCCGAAACCAAAACCACGCAAGATTACTACCTCAATAAGATGACCGAACTACACGAGTCATCGTGAATCCGAACTACACGCGATTCACTTCTCAACATCAAAACCCACGGTCACGGGATTATAAAATCCACCACATCGGGGTCATTCACTTCACAACAATATCAACCCTTCGCCATTGGGGTTATTACATCCAAATCACAACCATGTGTGATAACGTACACTCAAGCGTGTACCTCGCCAAAGGTGGTCAACCAAAACGCACAAACGTGCCAATTGGACCTATACACAAGTCCATCAATCCACCTATATGTGAAGTGAGCTCTATGACCGAGAACCACTTCACCCGACCCGCACCCGTCCTACACATACATATGCACATAGGATATTAACACTCACCTTGTCGCCTTGAAGAAAATGCTTCCAAGTAATCCGCAACTCGTCAATGGAAAGTACCTAATCCATCATCACAAATTCAACAACACACTTAGATTGGATCTACAAACCAACCCAATTCGACACTTAGTGCAATTTCGACCCAAATGCACTTCCAAGGACAAACCGCGCCCAAACTAACCAATAATCACTAACACAAGTGATAATGGTCCTAATATGCCAATTAAACCCGAACACAAGTGTTAAACACTTATCGTTCTCAAAATCGCCCATAAACCCTAATTTTGACCCATAAGGTCAAAATCTCACCATTTACAAGTTTTGACACCAAAACATGTTTAACTCGGTTTTATACTTCAACTTAATCCATTTTAAGTTTACAACCCTCATTGAATCGACATTCGGGTTATAATCCTCAACAAACCCTAATTTCGACTCTAGTTAAAGTTAGTCAACTACAAGAACCCTAAAGGTCTTCAAATCATCAATAATCACTAACACTAGTGATTATACACCATTCTCAAGTCTTAAACATGGTTAAATCATTAACCAACCCAAAACCCGCCTTTAACACTTATAAACCCGAATCTTGGTGTTAATCTCCAATTAACAACTAAATGGGTTCCGTCTATGAATCATACAATCAAAAGCCCCAAATTTGAATGATGAATACGAAAATGAAATTCGGAGTTAGAGCTTACCACTAGTATCACCGTGTAGCTAAGAACGAGGAGAACAAACTTGTCAACTACGCCAAAGATCAAATCCCGCTTCTTCCTTTCCAAAAATCCGTTTGAATCCAATTGGGTGTTTGAGTTTTTGAGAGGAAAATCAAATGAAAAGGAAAAATAAAATGAGAAATGAAATGAATGGATGAGGTTAAAGCCTCAAATCTGGCTCAAACGTGAAATGACTGATGTTTTAGCAGAGGGGTACGAAATAGTATTATTTTACTAGGAAAAACTATTAAATACGATACAATTTTACACAAGATATTTATTTATTTAGAGAATGGATATACTTAAACCTTGCTACAACACTTATAGGCAGTGTACCTAATCGTAAAGTAGTGTAGTTTTTAGTAAGTCCGGTTCGTTCCACAGGGAAATCTTTAAACAAAGCTTAACGCTATATTAGTTTACTTTTATAAAAATACAAACATATATATAAGTAATATTATTATTATAAAGGGGGGGTTTTTACCGTTTAATGACCGGTTTGTCGATTTTAAAACTTTAGTCGCAGTTAAAACCAAATGTAAAATATTAAAAATAAATACAAGACTTAAATTAAAGCGTAAAGTAAATAACGATAATGAAATTGCGAATAATAAAAGTGCGATAAAATAAAATTGCGATAATTAAAAAGTACGATAATTAAAAGTGCGATTAAATAACAATAAATAAAAATGCGATAATTAGAAGTGCAATTAAATATAAAATAAAGGAAATTAAATATGAAATAAAAGAATTATGCTTATTTAAACTTCCGTAATCATGATGTTTGACGTGTTGATTTTAGTTTTATGCCCATGGGTTAATTGTCCTTTGTCCTGGATTATTTAATATGTCCGTCTGGTTTTTGTCCACAACTGTCCATCAGTCATAAATATAAAGTGCGAGTGTCCTCGTCAAATTATTATTATACCCGAAGTTAAATATTCCAACTAATTGGGGATTCGAATTGTAACAAGGTTTTAATACTTTGTTTAATGAATACACCAGGTTATCGACTGCGTGTAAACCAAGGTTTTACTACTTTGTTAACAATTACACCAATTACCCTTGAATGTAATTTCACCCCTGTTTTAATTATTCTAGTGGCTATTAATCCATTCCCGTGTCCGGTTAAATGAACGATTATTTGTACATATAAATACCCCGCCCATCGTGTCCGATCGAGTGTATATGGTAATTTATAGGGATGCCCAATTGTAAATCTTTATATTAACATTAACAAACTATCATTTAGTTAAACAAATATAAAGCCCATTAATAGCCCATAGTCTAATTTCCACAAGTGTCGTTCTTTTGTCCAAACCCCAATTATGGTACAAAGCCCAATTACCCAATTTTAGTAATTAGCCCAACATCATGATTACTTCGTTTTAAATAAGCATAATAATAACTTAGCTACGAGACATTAATATAAAAAGGTTGAACATAACTTACAATGATTAAAAATAGCGTAGCGTTACACGGACAGAATTTCGACTTACACCCTTACAACATTCGCTAACATACCCTTATTATTAGAATTAAAATTAAAATTAAAATATAAATTATATATATATATATATATATATATATATATATATATATATATATATATATATATATATATATATATATCGTTTACGTATGATAAGAAGAAAAAAAAATTATGAATTGCGATCAGAATTCGGTTGCTTTTATAGGAAAAGTCGAATTTTGGGGCTCCGCGACTCGCGGCAAAATCCTCTTCAAACTCCGCGAGTCGCGGAGAATGAATTTACAGCTCACACCCTTGGAGTCTTTCTCTGCCGACGGTTTATAATATATATATAATATATATATAATTAATATAATTAATTATATATTATATTATATTTATATACATAGTTAACTTGTAATTTTTAGTCCGTTGCGTCGAGCGTTAAGAGTTGACTCTGGTCCCGGTTCCGGATTTTCGAACGTCCTTGCGTACAATTTAATATCTTGTACTTTGCGTTTTGAATCTTGTACTCTTGTAATTTCGAGACGTTTCTTATCAATAATTGGAACCTTTTTGATTGTCTTTTGTACTTTTGAGCTTTTTGGTCGTTTGCGTCTTCAATTCGTCGAATCTATCTTTTGTCTTCACCTTTTATTATTTAAACGAATATCACTTGTAAATAGAACAATTGCAACTAAAAGCTTGTCTTTCTTGAGGAATAATGCTATGAAATATATGTTCGCTTTTAGCATTATCAAATATTCCCACACTTGAGCGTTGCTTGTCCTCAAGCAATATTGTCTTGAAATACTAGAATCACTTCTTTATTCTTCACACTTTGTACATCAGTGATTTCTCTACGGCGGTATAAACAATGGTAGTAACGATATGGTTTACAGTCCCACATGACTATAAAAATTTAGATCCATTAAGGAAATTGGATCTTTATGAAAACATTTGATCTTTTGAAATCTAGTTTTTACCCTAGATAAGTTTTCCGGAATAACCCTTTACCGGTGTTTGCAAAATATTTTTGTGGGTTTGGTGGGTTTCAGATTTGAAAATTTTAGCTCAAAATTTGCGGTTTTGTATCACCCACTTGCTAACCTTGTATTTGGAAAGCAACACGTCCAGTTTACTTGTCCCGTATATTACCTTTCGGTAAACTACCGTCCGGTTGTAAAGGAAAGCGTTGAACAAGCAACTGTTAAGGCAATGTCCCCTGACATGCTTTTAATTATGGTCTATAACGTGTCGGACGCAATTACTATCCTTGGTAGGAGCAATAGTAAAGCTCACCCTTATAATTTTTCGGTCTGGCACAAGGTCCTGTCTTTGACCATGCTATGCAATCACCGTTCTTACGGTTGACACCCGATTTAGTTCAGGTGACCTAATGAATTCCAGGTGAATTCCTAGGATTTTACGTTCAATGGTAATGAACGCATTGAAAATAGGGTTTTCAGAAAACAAATCGGTTTGTAATTTTGATCAAAATATTTTCTCGTTCAAGCTCGAGTTTAGATATCATTGAATTCCATGAGTTTGAATTCACAATCTTTAAGGTCAATCTCTAGGATTGAGTAATATCAGTCTTAAAAGCTGATTTTTAATCTTTAAGGAGATTATCCTTTCTGGGGATCTGATTCATTAGTCTTATCCAGCTAATTTGCATGGTGCCCCCCATTTTACAAGATAAATCCTTCTCATGGTTAGGATAAATCTGACCACTTGGCGACCCTGTTTAATGCTGAGGTTCGTGGATTTCCTGCTGATTTTAGTGATGACTTTTCTAGATTTTTCGTCAACCTACAGCTGGTCTGGACGACAACTTCATGACCTAAATCAAGAAGCGCGTGTCTTTTTCGGAAGACTTTACTTCCTTTTAATGATGGAATTGATTCATCGTGTAGATCCATCTCTTCTTTTCTTTCATCGGGTAAAACAGTTTAGTTTAGTCCAAAGCAAAAGTATTTTCAGTTATTTGTTACAGATATATGTGACATATGTTTAAGATAACTTGGTAAATTTTCCCACACTTGGCTTTTATTTTCCTTTTTATCGTCCTCTATTCCATTTTAAATGAATTTTAACATTTTAGTTTGTTTCTCAATTTATGTCCTTTCCGAGGTAACAATAATTTCGGTGTTAAAACCTAGTTTTATCGTTCATAAATATGTATAAACATGATTTTGAATTCATTTAATTTAAAATTTTGAAAAATTTTACTAGAATTGGGTAGTCAGTATATAAGACTAGGGCTGTTCTTTTTTTATCAGAGAGCACTAGATTCTAATACAACTACTGCTTTACTAGTATTTTTAATGGTAACCAAGTGTATAAAGTAAAAAATTTTTAAAATCCGAAAGAATTTAACCCCTTCCCACACTTAAGATCTTGCAATGCCCTCATTTGCAAGAAATCAGTAACAATTTAAATTATTGAGGGTGATTAGTGTGAAAATGATTAAATTTTACCAAAGTTTCCAAATATATTGGCGTTTGTTTGCTGAATGATAAATGGTGCACATCATTTGTTCATTCCGTCTTGTTGTTATTTCACATATATTTTGCATCTTGTCGTCAAAATTAGTTGCTTTTGCTGAACTTAATGCCAGTCTTTGAAAATGCGTTGTTTTTCCCTGTTGTGTACATAAGATAAACTGCAAACATATATACATATTTTTGAAGTTTGGTATATTACCCCACATTCAAAAATTATTAAAATCTAAGAATAAAAGTTAGATAATTATAAAAATGATTACAATATTAACAAAAGTATTAAACGTATCAATAATTACAAATTACAAAATAATAAAAAAAATAATAATAATAAGTATACTAAGGATGATATTGGTACCAATAGGGGTTCCAGGCATAACCATATGTGCTATAGAATGCTTCGGCAGGGTCATACGTAGGATATGGTGGCTGCATCTCTATAGACCAAGGAGGGAAGATGGGTTTCGGTGTAGGAATATAGTTTCTACCTATATGTTGGCAATGAGCTATGATTTGGTTCTGATGAACTTGCCAATCTTCAAATGCTCTCTGTCTAGCATTTTCGTATTCCTGAGAAGCTATAAACCTTTGCATTTCTTGCATCTCATTCCCCCCTCCTACATTACCTTGTTGTTGGTTTCTCTCCACCTGTGGATGTCTACCATGGTATCGTACTGCGGCGTTATTTCGCCTCTTCAAAACTTTCGCACCATGGTATACATTTAAACCTATAGTATCGCGGGGTTCTGGTTCTTCTACTAATAATCCCCCCCGACTTATATCCACACCGAGATATTCACCAATCAAAGTAATAAAAATACCACCTCCTATTATGCTATGCGGTCGCATCCCCCGAACCATAGCTGATAAATAATAACCCACAAAATATGGTATACTTATAGCGCTTTGTGGGTCTCGAATACACATATGGTAAAACAAATCCTGTTCATTTACTTTTTCCTTGTTCTTACCCCTTTGTGTAATCGAATTAGCTAAAAACCTATGTATCACTCTTAATTCGGCTCTATCTATATCCAAATAAGAGTAATTTCCCCCTTTGAAACGGTGATGGCTTGTCATTTGACTCCACAAACCGTGTGTATCAAAATTTTCATCTATCTTTCTACCGTTTAGTATCAATCCTCTATAATCGGCAGACGCTAACTCCTCAGGCGTATATATACGTAAAGCCTGAGCCATGTCCAGTAAAGACATGTGGCGCATCGAACCGCCTAACAAAAATCTAATAAAAGAACGATCGGTTAAACTAGCTACCCGATCATTCAACTCTATACTACATAACAATTCTTCACACCATACTTTATATACAGGTCTACGTATGGTGAATAAATGTACCCAGTCATTAAAAGAAGAATTACCATACCTCTGTACAAGTAATTCCCTAATTGGTTCGGCCAATTCTACAGCTTCTAAGGGTCCCCATTCTATGACCCTCGGTACCTCAACAACCTTAGAATGAAGAGTATGCAAACCCCTTTGATATTTTGGATAATCTATCCAAAGTCTGTCAAATCTCAGGTTCGGGTGCAATTCTTCCAAGTGCATATCGGAAAAGGTCATGACTGGATGAGGTATATCCTGCTTGTAGTAGTTATCCACCTCCTGTTGTTCCAAATTCACAGCAGGAGCATTGCAGGCTTGGGATGAAGATTCACCCCTTTCATTCTGCAAAACACATCAAACACAATTTTTGTGCATCCAAATATGCATTAGTGTCAGCAAAATCATCAATCAAAATAATTACAATGACATTATCAATTTATATCAAACTTAAGCTCATTTTCACATTTTTATCAAATCTACACTTTTTCAAATAAGCATATACGAAAATGTTTGCCAAGTTCATAAGCATTCAACTCAAATAACATGTCAAAATAATCATTACTAGCAATTAAACAAGTCTCAAATGGCATTATCTTTCAAAAATCAAGTTCATGAATTTTAGACTTGAAAAAGTCCACTTTAATTCTCAAAATCATGTTTAGGCTCAAAGTTTGGATCATTTAACTACCTAGACATGTTACACTACTCAATTTAGCAACAATTCATGACAAAAATCGGCCATAACCTGTTTATATCAAAAAGCCCCAAATTTGCTCAAGAACACAAACCCTAGATTACTCAAAATTTGAAGTTTAAGGCTTCTAATCATGTTAAACAGCATCAATCTAGGTTATACAAGCATAATACATAAACAATTTAAGCCTAATTACACTAAAAAGCATCAAAATCAAATTGGGAAAAAAAATGACTCAAGAACACCAAATTTCGGATTAAATGGTGTTTAGGTGTAGAAATTTACCGTTTTTCTTGAGTAATTCTTAGATAGCATCCTTCTCAACATGATTTTAGCAAAAGATTTGGTGATTAACGGTTAAAATTGTGATTTTTGGGGTTTTTTCTCGGGTTTTTCGCAGCTATTTTCGCAGGTTTTTAGTTTTTGTGGGTTGGGGACTGATCTGTTCTGCGGTTTATTTTTTTTCTGTAAATTGGTCCCTCCGCGAGTCGCGGAGGTTTTGCACTTCAAACTCCGCGAGTCGCGGAGTTTTTTTTTTTTTTTTTTTTTTTTTTTTATAAACTTTAACTTATTGAAACAATTAAGTAATTAATTTTAAAATTTTGTTTTCCTTGTTTTTTAGGACGAGGTCGTTTCGGATCGATGTCCTAGTCCGTCCTTCGACAAAATTTTAAAATTTGTCTTTTTGTAGCGATTGTTTTAAAAGCTAAGATTTTTGGGTTTTTTCAATGTTTTTGGCATACTCTAATTCAATAAGATTAAAAATAATGATAATAAAAGTTCTCGTCCCTCCCTCGGGTAAAGCAATTTCGGTTCAAAGACCTAGTCTTCAACTTACGACGAATTTTAAAAATCATATTCTTAACTTAATGAGATAAAGTAAATTTTTGTTTTTAAATTCACACAACTTAAGTGTAAAATTCAAAATTAATATTAAAAATTCACACCAAACTTAAAATTTGAAATGCATAAAATTAAAAATTTATATTTTAAAAATTAAAAATTCACACCAAACTTAATTTAAAAATTCATATTATAAATTCACACAAAACTTATATTAATTTTTCAAATATTTACAATTTTAAATATATTGTTTTTACAAAGTTTACAATATTAATTTAAGATTTAAATATTAATTTTTTTTTAAAAACATGGTAAAAATAAAATTAAAAATCTTTTTGTCTTTTTATCCGACTTTGAAACGATCAAATATTATCAAAAATATGCGCCCCTCTTTTCGGTAAAGTAATTTCGGTTCCAAGACCTAATTTAACTCATGACGACTTTTTGAAATATTTTGGGTTGATTGATTAAAGATATTTATACCTTAAGAATAAACGTTAAATTTCGCAGTGATGTAATAAATTTTTGAATGATATCAATAATTTCGGTCGCCAAACCTAATTTTATTCAATACCAATTTAATACTTTTTAGCGAACAAATTAGCGTTTATTATCAAAAGGTTAAAAATAAAAATATAAATAAAAACTGTACAGACATACCTGTGGAATAGATTTCTTAGTTATATGATCTATCCCATTCATAAGATAGTCGGTTTAATTGGTTTTCCATGGCTACATAGGCGTAACCTCGAGCATTCAGTGTCTTTTCTTCTAAACATATGAACGGTCCGTCTCTGCATAAAGTAACAAATTCGGTATTTGAATAGGTTTGATTATTTGAACATTTACCTCCATGTGACCATTTTCCGCATTTGTGACATCGTTCTAGGTGTCGTGCTCTTCTTTTCGCTGCGGATTTTGATTTTCCTTTACCAAATTGTAACTTATTATCTTCGCATCTGGATTCTTTTCTAACTCCGTCCATTCTTTCTCTGATTACTGATACTATTTCACTCGGTAGTATGTCATTATTACGTTTAGTGATCAAAGCGTGTAGCATTAGACCATGGTTTAGCTCACAGGCAGTCTTCATTTTGTAAAAACCTAAAAAAAATAAAAGTTCAGAATGGGGGGAGAAGACTAGTTCTTTAGGGTCTGCTAGGGAAAGACCATTCGGGTTCCATTTTCGAGAACTACACGAAAACAGACAATCTAACTCTAACAGAAATACATATTATCCTTTAAAGACTTGATTCTCCCCACACTTAGTTAGTTGTGGTGTCGAAATTGTGATTAACTTCGTTGTCGACTTCCATCGGACCATGTATGTAATGTTTAACTCTGTGACCATTAACTTTAAATTCAATCCTATTTGAATTTATTAATTCTATCATTCCGTATGGGAAAACTCTTTTGACTATGAATGGTCCAGACCATCTTGATTTCAATTTTCCAGGAAATAGCTTGAATCGTGAATTGAAAAGAAGAACTCTGTCTCCTTCTTTAAATTCTTTTGAACTTCTGATTCTTTTATCATGCCATTTTTTCTTTCTTTCTTTATAGATTAACGAATTTTCGTATGCTTCATGTCTTAATTCTTCTAATTCATTTAGTTGACTTAATCGTAGACGTCCGGCTTCATGTAAATCAAGATTACATGTCTTCAAAGCCCAAAATGCTTTGTGTTCAATTTCTACTGGAAGATGACATGCTTTTCCATAAACAAGTCTAAAAGGTGTGGTTCCAATTGGAGTTTTGTAGGCTGTTCTAAAAGCCCAGAGTGCATCCTCCAATTTAATGGACCATTCCTTCGGATTTGATCCTACGGTTTTCTCTAGAATACGTTTTAAAGCTCGGTTGGTATTTTCAACTTGTCCACTTGTTTGTGGATGATATGCGGTGGAGATTTTATGAGTTACTCCATATCTTTTAAGAACTTTCTCAAGTTGATTATTACAGAAATGAGTACCCCGATCACTTATTAAAGCTTTCGGTGTTCCAAACCTTGCAAAAAGACGTTTTAAAAAGTTGACTACAACTCGTGCATCGTTAGTTGGGAGAGCTTGTGCTTCCGCCCATTTAGATACATAATCAATGGCTACGAGTATATATAGATTATTATTAGATTTTGGAAATGGACCCATAAAGTCAATACCCCAAATGTCAAATACTTCACATACTTGGATGACATTTTGTGGCATTTCATCACGTTGACTTATTTTTCCGGCCCTTTGACATGCATCACAGGATTTGCAAAGAAAGTGTGCGTCTTTGTAAATTGTAGGCCAATAGAATCCAGCTTCATAAACTTTTCTTGCTGTTAGTTGAGGCCCATAATGCCCTCCTGTTGGTCCTGTGTGACAATGGTTTAAAATTTTACTAGCTTCATCCCCAAATACACATCGGCGTATTATTCCATCGGGACAACTTTTAAACAGATGTGGATCTTCCCAAAAATAGTGTTTTATATCATTGAAGAATTTCTTTCGTCTTTGGTACGATAATCCTTTTTCAAGGAATCCACAAACTAAGTAGTTTGCATAGTCTGCAAACCATGGGATTTCTTTATAATCTATCTTCAATAGATATTCATCAGGAAAGTTGTCTTGTATGGCTGATTCATTCAGAACTTCTAATTCGGGATTTTCAAGACGAGAAAGATGATCAGCGGCGAGATTTTCTGCTCCTCTTTTATCTCGAATTTCAATATCAAACTCTTGTAAGAGTAAGATCCAACGGATTAATCTTGGTTTAGCATCTTGTTTTGAAAATAGGTATCTAAGAGCAGAATGGTCGGTATAGACCACCGTTTTTGCTAGAACGAGATATGATCGAAATTTGTCAAAAGCAAAGACAATAGCAAGGAGTTCTTTTTCAGTAGTTGTATAGTTCGTTTGTGCTCCTTGTAACGTCTTACTAGCATAATATATAGGTTGAAATCGTTTTTCAATCCTTTATCCTAAAACGGCTCCCATTGCAAAATCACTTGCATCGCACATTAGTTCAAATGGTAGATTCCAATTTGGTGTTATCATGATCGGCGCATTAGTGAGTTTCTCTTTAAGAATATTAAAAGATTTGATACACTCATCTGAAAAGATGAATGGAGCATCCTTTTCTAGGAGTTTATTCATAGGAGTGGCAATTTTAGAAAAATCTTTTATGAAACGTCGGTAAAAACCGGCATGCCCTAGAAAACTCCTAACTCCTCTAACATTGGTGGGATGTGGAAGTTTAGCAATTACATCTACTTTAGCTCTATCCACTTCAATTCCTTCTTTTGAAATTTTATGTCCAAGAACGATGCCTTCTTTAACCATGAAATGGCATTTCTCCCAATTAAGTACTAGATTTGATTTTTCGCATCTAATTAGCATTCGTTCCAGATTAACTAGACATGATTTAAATGTATCACCGAAGACTGAAAAGTCATCCATGAATACTTCCATGCATTCTTCTATCATGTCGTGAAAAATCGCCATCATGCACCTTTGAAAGGTTGCAGGGGCGTTACAAAGTCCAAATGGCATGCGTTTGTAAGCAAAAGTACCATAAGGGCACGTGAATGTGGTTTTCTCTTGGTCCTCGGGTGCTATTGGAATTTGAAAATATCCGGAAAATCCATCTAGAAAACAATAGTAACTATTTCCGGCTAATCTTTCCAACATTTGATCTATGAAAGGTAAGGGAAAGTGATCTTTTCTGGTGGCGTCATTTAATTTTCTATAATCAATACATACACGCCATCTTGTTACAGTCCTAGTAGGAATAAGCTCATTTTTCTCATTTGTAATGACAGTCATGCCACCCTTCTTAGGTACGCATTGAACTGGGCTTACCCATGGACTATCAGAAATTGGATATATCAAACCTGCATCTAGCAGTTTAATAATCTCTTTCTTAACTACATCTTGCATATTAGGATTTAGTCTTCGTTGGCGTTGCACATACGTTTTATGACCTTCTTCCATAAGGATTTTATGTGTGCAATACGAAGGACTTATTCCTTTAATATCATGAATCTTCCATGCAATGGCTGGTTTATGAGCTTTCAACACAGAAATGAGTTGTGATTTCTCATTTTCAGTAAGAGAAGATGATATTATTACAGGTAATTCAGATTCACCATGTAAATAAGCGTATTCCAAATGGTTTGGAAGTGGCTTTAACTCTAATTTCGGAGGTTCTTCTATCGATGATTTATATCGATATCTGTCTTCTTCTTTTAGCATTTGAATTTCTTCTGTTGTTGGTTCATATCCATTAGCTATAAGTGTAGCTAACATTTCAGCTTCATCAATTGGTTCATTACCTTCTCCTAAAGAACATTCTCCTGTTCCTTGTAATTCTGGAAATTCTTCTAATAATTCTGCATGTGCATCTATAGTTTGAATATAATAACATGTATCATCTGCAGATTGTGGTTGTTGCATTGCTCTATCAACTGAAAAGGTAACACTCTCATCCTCTATACTTAGGGTCAGTTTCTTACCGAACACGTCTATCATTGCTTTAGCCGTGTTTAAGAATGGTCTTCCTAATATGAGAGGAACTTGAGAATCTTCTTCCATGTCCAAAACAACAAAATCTACTGGAAATACTAAAGTACCAACTTTAACTAGTATGTTCTCCATTATCCCTCTAGGATATTTTATTGATCTATCGGCTAGTTGTATGCTTATTCTTGTTGGTTTCAATTCTCCAAGGTCCAGTTTAGCGTATAGTGAATACGGCATTATATTTATACTAGCACCTAAGTCTGCCAATGCTTCTATTGAACTAAGACTACCCAGAAAACATGGAATTGTGAAACTTCCTGGATCAGATAATTTTTCTGGTATCTTATTCAACAGCACTGCTGAACAATTAGCATTCATAGTAACAGCCGAGAGTTCTTCCATTTTCTTCCTATTTGAGATTAGATCTTTCAAGAATTTAGCATATCTTGGCATTCCTGAAATCACATCAATGAAAGGAAGATTTACATTTATCTGTTTAAACATATCCAAGAATTTGGATTGCTCGGCTTCAAGTTTTTCTTTCTTCATTTTACTCGGGTAAGGAAGTGGTGGTTGGTATGGTTTAACATAAGGTTTATCCTTAACTGTGTTATCTTCATTAACTTTTTCAACTACCGGTTCTTTTTCCTTATCTTGATCAGGTTGTGGTTCTTGTGGAGTAGGAATAGTTTCATCAGAAGTTACAGGTATTTCAGGTGGTTTAAGTGTTGTACCACTTCTTGTGGTAATAGCTTTAGCTGTTTCATTCCTGGGGTTAGCATTTGTATCACTAGGTAGACTTCCCGGTTTTCTTTCACCTATTAATCTTGCTAGGTTACTTACTTCTTGTTCCAGATTTTGAATAGAAGCTTGTTGATTTCTAAATGCTTGAGCATTTTGTTCATTAGTTTGTTTTTGAGATGTGAAAAACTGTGTTTGAGTTTCAACTAGCTTTGTCATCATATCTTCTAAATTCGGCTTTTTATCATCGGTTTGTTGTGGTGGTTTGTTTTGAAAATTAGGTCTTTGCTGGTTGTAAGTATTATTGGATACTTGTTGATTGCTAGGACCTTGTTGGTTGTTGTATGGAATATTTCGGTTATAATTCTGGTTTTGATTGTAAATCGGTCTTGGCGGTTGATAATTATTCTGATAATTATTTCCAGGCCTTTGGTTTATGTGTGAAATATTCTCTCTTTGTTCCATTGTTAATTCAATACTGAGACAATCTTTTGTCAAATGTGGTCCTCCACACTGCTCACAACTAATTCGTATTGAGTGAATATCCTTAGTCATCTTTTCCATTCATCTCTCCACAGCATCTATCTTTGCGGAAATGGAATCTAAGTCATGGCTAGAATCGGCTCTAGCTGCTTTAGATGATCTAACGATATCTTTTTCTTGGTGCCACTCATGTGAGTGGGAAGCAGTATTATCAATAATTTTGTAAGCATCAGTTTCGGTTTTCTTCATAATAGAACCACCAGCTGCTATATCTATGTCTTTTCTTGTAGTGATGTCGCATCCTTGGTAGAATATTTGTACTATTTGACAGGTGTCTAAACCATGTTGCGGACATCCTCTTAACAACTTTCCATATCTTGTCCACGCCTCATATAGAGTTTCATTCGGTTTCTGTGTAAACGTAACAATTTCTGCTTGAAGTCTTACGGTTTTAGATGCAGGAAAGAATTGTTTAAGAAATTTATCAACTAAAATGTCCCATGTATCAATCGCCCCTTCAGGTAACGATTCCAACCAATCTTTGGCTTCTCCCTTTAAAGTCCAGGGAAATAACATGAGATATATCTGTTCATCCTCCACTTCTCGGATTTTAAATAGTGTGCAGATCCTATTAAAGGTACGTAGATGTTCATTTGGATCTTCCTTCGGCGCACCACTAAATTGGCATTGATTAGTCACCATGTGTAGAATTTGTCCTTTGATTTCATAATCTGGCGCATTAATGTCTGGATGAGTAATTGCGTGACCTTGGCCAGTGCGTTTAGCTCTCATTCGGTCTTCCATACTTAAAGGTTCCAGATTCTCCATAATTGAATTTGTTGAATCGGTATCACTAGATGATTCTGATTTAATTGTTCGTTCCTCAACAATCTCTGTTTGAATGATTGGTGGCTCCGGAGGAAAGTTTAATGGTTCAGGATCTACGAACCGTTCCTGAATATTTTCCGGATTCTCAATTGTGATGTTGGGTTCAAAAAATGGATTATCGGAAATTTGAACTGAAGTACTTGGTCGACTGGATGACGATTCTAAAGAAAAATCAACGGCGGTTATATTTGCTAAATGTCTTGATCGAGTTACAGGTGGTGAACGTACAAAAGGTGGTGAACGTCTTGCTCGGTGCATTCACTGAATATCCTATTAGTTTTAAAAAGGAAAGAAAAATTATAATAAGTTATCCAATCAATAGACTTTTCTGATTTTGCCCACGTTTCGAATAGCCAAAAGATGCAGCAGAGGGGTAGGATTCGTTTGGTCTCAATATAATTGAGGACTGTTTGGCTCCAATAACCCGGTCCACGTACAAATCCAACTATTACTACGAACCAGAAAATTTTGATGTCTATTAATTTAACCACTTAAAATAAATTTTCGTAATTTTAAGAAAATTTAGATAAGAAGTAGAAAAAATTCTAAGTCCTAAAAACTAGAATGGCGAGAAATAAGAGAGAAAAAGAGTTCGTCGCAAAAGGTAGAAAAAGAAAAAATGGTTGAAAAATAAAAGGTGACGGAAAAATAAAAGAAACTTATAAAAACTTAAAAATACTTGACTAACCTAACCTTATTACTATAACTAACTTAAAATTATAATCGCAAATTGATATTACTAATTGGAATGATAATTGGTACATAGTAAAAGGTGTCTAAAAATATTAAAGCTTACAGGAAAAACTAAATCCCAAATGGAAATAACTTAAAAAGAAACTAAAACTTAAAAAGGCGTCGCAAAATTCTAAAGCACCTAAATCTTAGTCTAAAGAAAAAGCACTTAAGGAATTCTACGGCAAAGCCTAAAAATCTAGGAGTAAAAATAACTATAGCAAAAACTAAGTTTAAAATTAAATATGAGCTAAAAATACAAATATTACGCTACAACGATTAAAAAGGGACAAAATATAAAAATATATAAAAAGTTGTAAAAAGTACAATTTTTATAAAAAATATTATTTTTATATTATTTATTTAATAAAACTATTAATTTTACAATTTAATTAAACTAATTAATACTAAATACATAAATTAAATAAAAAGTAAAAGTTAAAATAAAACTAATAATAATAATAATAATTATTAGGGTTTAATAATAATTAATTAATAATTACCGTAATAAATGCAGGATTAGGGTTTCTGTTCGTGTGTCAGGTACCCTCCGCGAGTCGCGGTATTTATTGCATCAAACCCCGCGAGTCGCGGGGTTCCAGAATTCAGCTGACAGGTTTAAATATTCGACGCGTTTTTTCTTTATTTTTTTTTTATTTTCTGTTTTCTGTTTTTAAATAAATAAAAGATATTAAAATAAAACTTATATTTTTATAAACTAAAATAAAAATAAAGAAACTTATAAAACTTAAATATTTAACAAAATCTTAAAAATACTTATATTTTTGTTTTTCTTTTTATATTTATTTTTTACAAAAACGACTTTTAATAAAAGTAAACAAAAAATCCTTTTTTTTTTATATTAGCGTTGCGCTTCCGGCGTTTAAGAGTGTTCCCCGGCAGCGGCGCCAAAAATACTTGATGTTTTAGCAGAGGGGTACGAAATAGTATTATTTTACTAGGAAAAACTATTAAATACGATACAATTTTACACAAGATATTTATTTATTTAGAGAATGGATATACTTAAACCTTGCTACAACACTTATAGGCAGTGTACCTAATCGTAAAGTAGTGTAGTTTTTAGTAAGTCCGGTTCGTTCCACAGGGAAATCTTTAAACAAAGCTTAACGCTATATTAGTTTACTTTTATAAAAATACAAACATATATATAAGTAATATTATTATTATAAAGGGGGGTTTTTACCGTTTAATGACCGGTTTGTCGATTTTAAAACTTTAGTCGCAGTTAAAACCAAATGTAAAATATTAAAAATAAATACAAGACTTAAATTAAAGCGTAAAGTAAATAACGATAATGAAATTGCGAATAATAAAAGTGCGATAAAATAAAATTGCGATAATTAAAAAGTACGATAATTAAAAGTGCGATTAAATAACAATAAATAAAAATGCGATAATTAGAAGTGCAATTAAATATAAAATAAAGGAAATTAAATATGAAATAAAAGAATTATGCTTATTTAAACTTCCGTAATCATGATGTTTGACGTGTTGATTTTAGTTTTATGCCCATGGGTTAATTGTCCTTTGTCCTGGATTATTTAATATGTCCGTCTGGTTTTTGTCCATAACAGTCCATCAGTCATAAATATAAAGTGCGAGTGTCCTCGTCAAATTATTATTATACCCGAAGTTAAATATTCCAACTAATTGGGGATTCGAATTGTAACAAGGTTTTAATACTTTGTTTAATGAATACACCAGGTTATCGACTGCGTGTAAACCAAGGTTTTACTACTTTGTTAACAATTACACCAATTACCCTTGAATGTAATTTCACCCCTGTTTTAATTATTCTAGTGGCTATTAATCCATTCCCGTGTCCGGTTAAATGAACGATTATTCGTACATATAAATACCCCGCCCATCGTGTCCGATCGAGTGTATATGGTAATTTATAGGGATGCCCAATTGTAAATCTTTATATTAACATTAACAAACTATCATTTAGTTAAACAAATATAAAGCCCATTAATAGCCCATAGTCTAATTTCCACAAGTGTCGTTCTTTTGTCCAAACCCCAATTATGGTACAAAGCCCAATTACCCAATTTTAGTAATTAGCCCAACATCATGATTACTTCGTTTTAAATAAGCATAATAATAACTTAGCTACGAGACATTAATATAAAAAGGTTGAACATAACTTACAATGATTAAAAATAGCGTAGCGTTACACGGACAGAATTTCGACTTACACCCTTACAACATTCGCTAACATACCCTTATTATTAGAATTAAAATTAAAATTAAAATATAAATTATATATATATATATCGTTTACGTATGATAAGAAGAAAAAAAAATTATGAATTGCGATCAGAATTCGGTTGCTTTTATAGGAAAAGTCGAATTTTGGGGCTCCGCGACTCGCGGCAAAATCCTCTTCAAACTCCGCGAGTCGCGGAGAATGAATTTACAGCTCACACCCTTGGAGTCTTTCTCTGCCGACGGTTTATAATATATATATATAATATATATATAATTAATATAATTAATTATATATTATATTATATTTATATACATAGTTAACTTGTAATTTTTAGTCCGTTGCGTCGAGCGTTAAGAGTTGACTCTGGTCCCGGTTCCGGATTTTCGAACGTCCTTGCGTACAATTTAATATCTTGTACTTTGCGTTTTGAATCTTGTACTCTTGTAATTTCGAGACGTTTCTTATCAATAATTGGAACCTTTTTGATTGTCTTTTGTACTTTTGAGCTTTTTGGTCGTTTACGTCTTCAATTCGTCGAATCTGTCTTTTGTCTTCACCTTTTATTATTTAAACGAATATCACTTGTAAATAGAACAATTGCAACTAAAAGCTTGTCTTTCTTGAGGAATAATGCTATGAAATATATGTTCGTTTTTAGCATTATCAATGACCAAATTGACCTTGAACCTTATTTAAAATTACAAGAATCTGGTACCAGTTTGCCCGTATCGCCGCGCCGCGGCCTTAAATGTCGCGCCGCGATATTTTCCTAGTTCTGGGATCATTTTTTGTTGGACTTCTGATCTGATTTCCAGTTAATTGCCGCTCCGCGGCCTCATTTGTCGCGCTGCGACACACAGCGTGATCTGAGTCATTTTCTTGCATACAAGACCTCAACACCCGAACATGTCCCGAACCCTTCATACGCCTATCGTACATACACAATACACCTATAAATCATCTACAGGGAAAACGGGGTGTTACACATATGGATTGAACACCTGGTAACCGACATTCACAATATGCATATAAGAATATCCCCATCATTCCGGGATCCTCCTTCGGACATGATATAAATTTCGAAGTACTAAAGCATCCGGTACTTTGGATGGGGCTTGTTGGGCTTGATAGATCTATCTTTAGGATTCGCGTCAATTTGGGTGTCTGTTCCCTAATTCTTAGATTACCAGACTATAAAAAGGGGCATATTCGGTTTAATAATCCAGCTATAGAATGTAGTTTTTAAGTACTTGTGTCTATCTCGTCAAACATTTATAAAGCAGCGCATGTATTCTCAGTCCCAAAAATATATATTGTAAAAGCATTTAAAAAGGGAGCAAATGAAACTCACGCATATAAATATTGTAAAATAGTTAATAAAGCATTTGCATGTATTCTCAGCCCAAAAATGTATATAAAAAGGGAATAACGAAACTCACCATACTGTATTTTGTAGTAAAAATACATATAACGTCATTTAACAAATGTAAGGTTGACCTCGGATTCACGAACCTATAGTATTCATATATTTATTAAAACATATAATTATAATCGATTAAATTTATATATATATATATATATATATATATATATATATATATATGTATATATATATAATTCTATTAATACTTATCATATATTATAATGTTTATTTGATATATAATTTAATTAACGTTATATCAATATAACTGATATTATATTAGTTAAAATGTAATTTTATATAATATTAGTATCCTTATATAATAAATATATTCTTAATAAATTTTCTTTTGTTTGCAAATATTTATGATATTAGTAATAGAATAAGGATATTAATAGTTATAATACTAATAATAATAATAATAATGATAGTAATAATAATAATTTCAATAAAGATGACAATTTTTATAATAATGATAGGATAAAATGATAGTTTTTATAAAAACAATATTTTTTAACAATAATGGTAATTTTAATAAACATAATGCTTTTTATAGTAATTTTACTGATCATATTTCTAATAACACTAACAATAATAATATTAATGTTAAATGACAATTTTAACACTAACAAAAATAATTCAATAATAATAATAATAATAATACTAATAATAATATTAGTAATGATAATACTAATAATTTATAAATGATAATACTAGTAATAATAATGATAATATCATAAATTATATTATTAATCATTTTGTTAGCAATAACATCTAACATGATAACAATAATAATAATTAATAATAATAATTATAGTAAAAATAATAATAACAATAATAACAATAATAATAAGGAAGTAATAAAATAAAAATATAATAACTACCTCAAAGTGTAAGCTTCTTTTTAAAAAGAATTGTCACAGACGGAGCTTGAACCCATGACCTTTCACTCACCCACAACACTCTCTACCACTCGTCTAATTAAGTTTTCCTGTATTTAATCGTAACCCAAACGTACTTAAACATGTTCCTTCTATTTCTGATTCTCCTTCTTCTTTAAAAAAATAAAAAAAATAAATGCCACAAGCCAAGATTGAACCTGCGACCTCTAGATAACCCCATGCTCACCCAGACCACTCCTCTAACCATTTCATTTCTGAATTAATTCACACCCAGTTTCATTTAACCCATAACTGTTATTCAGTTCTTCTTCTTCAATATCATCTATCTTAATCTTAAACCTAACATCATCAATATCATGTCGTAATGATGATCATCATCATCTTCGAATAATCATAACCCCATCATCATATTCATAATCATGTAGTGATTTAATATCTACATAAAATCATAACAATAACCCTAACCATAATCATATCATTATCATATTGCCCATCATCATCATCATCCTAATAATCTTAATCATCTAATCATCTACTAAATCATATTCATCATTCTCATAAATATGAATCTTCATCCTTCATTTGTCGTTGCAGTTTAAAAAAGTCACGATTTGGGTCGCGTCCCACTAGTAAATCAAATAATAACTCAGCCCAAATTGCAATCTAGTTGCTATCGGCCCACATTACAACAGGAACAATAATATCCTGTTAAAATAAACGCTGTACGTGGTGTTATTCCAATTTTGGCTCCACCGACACTTAGATTAAAATTAGGGTGGTGCTCCACATACCAATTAAAAAGGAAGAAATGAGTGGGATGTTTGATTCATAGTGGTCGGCCACAATAATAAAGCAATATATACTTTGATATCCACTTTGAACTATAACCCTTTTTATATTATCTTCATATAAGATTCATGATGGCTGCGTGTGATCTTATTTCGGACGAGAGTTGGAAACAAAAAACAAGTGAGCTATAGCAGCAGCCCATGAAGAAAAGTAACAAGGTTAAATGGCGTTTGTTGGTGGTGAAAATAGAGGCATAAAGTAGATCGTATAGTAGCAGTAAAATATAATGGTTTCTGAGGAGAAGGAAGGAAAGTGAGGAGGTGGTTATTCGTGAAGAGAGAGAGATAAAGAGAAGAAGGTGGCGGTTTGTGTTTAAAACAGGAAAGAAAAAAAAATGTTGGTGTTGCTCGATCAATAGACAACTCAAGTGGGTTTTGTTTGGAAAAGAGAAAGGAAACCAGGTAATCATAAAGTGATCGTTAGCTATGGGTTCTAGTTGGAGATGTCAAGGTTTTCGATTGACAGAAACAAGGAAATATAAACTTTCGATGGGTGTGATAGAGGTGGTGGTGATTGTAGGTGGTGGATTATGGTAAGGGTTTTTAAATACATCGATCAAGGTAGCAGTAGAAGTCGATGGGTTTTGTATGTGTGTTTGTTGTTGTTATTGAGGTCATGTAGAACAGAGATACGTTTTGTTTTTCTTAATACTTTTCTGTGTTTAACTTGATTTGCAGTAGTATAGAGTTGTATAGTGAATAAGTGAGGTTAATACAATCCCAATTATTTGATTACAAATTTGTTTTATTACTTGATTGCTTCTGACATGATCTTTTTCACAAGGACAGAAATATATAAAAGAATGAAATTGAAAATCACAGCTAATAGAATTTGTTTGCGTTATATTTGTTTTGTACTAGTATCAATCAAAAGCAGGAAAACGAATCTTCAATAGTTTGATTAAGATTGGAAACCGAATATGTATTTGTGTTTAATTTTTATATATTATGTACATTAGTATTTATATTTATATGTTAATTATTAATAATATAAATTTATTAATATATTCTATTAATATCATTAATTTTAATAATATATTAAAAATACTAATAATATTAATAGGGATAATAATAATAATATCCATAATAACTTTTAAATAGATCATACGAATAATAATAAGAATAAAATTAATTGTAAAGATGATAATAATGATATTATTCATGCTAATCATAATAAATTGTATTATTTTCTAATAATATTAATAATAATGATTCTTAATGATAATGGTAATATTAATATCTAATAATTATATCATTAATTTAGATATAACAAGTTATATGTATCTAATTTCATATCTCTATGTTTATTTTACAAATAATAATATTGATAATACAGATATTAATATTAATGAAAGTAATAATAATAATTATTTTTATATCGTTTATCTTAACTTGTAAAATAACTTATTAGTTTTATAATTTATTAATTTTGTAATATTTAATAATTATATAACATATATATATATATATATATATATATATATATATACAAATTTATTTACAACAATTGTTCGTGAATAGGCGGGAATAGTCAAAGGGTAATTAATTACATGAATATAGATTTCAAAACTTTCGAGACTCAACATTACAGATTTTGCTTATCGTGTCGGAAACATATAAAGATTTAGTTTAAATTTGGTCGGAATTTCCCGGGTCATCATAATCATTAGCATAATAATCATAATAATAATGAAATGCTAAACATCAACAAGTATTGTGATGACCCGGAAATTTCGACTAAATTTAAACTTAATCTTAAATGATTAATGATTTCGACACGATAAGCAAAGCCTATGAAGTTGAATCTCAAAATTTTGAACTATTCAATTACCCTTCGGTTGTTCTCAACGATTCGCGAACCATTATATGTAAATAGATACATATATATACTATAACTTGAAAACGTAACAAAGTTTTAATTGCATGATACCATACATTAAACTTATTGGTTTATATATCTATTTGAATATATATGATTTCAAGTTATTTAGTAAACGATAGTAACATTCGTTTATTGATTCGATTGATATTTAGATAAGTTAACTAAAGCGTTTAAGATGAACCAGTTAAACACTAATTTGTTACAGTGTTTTCAAATTGCCACATTACTCAAAATGCTACAGTGTTTTCGAAAATCACTATTTGCTACAGTGAAATTGACTTTGCTACAGTGAATTGCTACAGTAAAATTGCTACAGTAAAACGCTATTATAAAAATGTATTTTAACAAATAGCGAGACGATGATTTATAGAAGTAAATGACCAAAACACTCGAAAGTTTAAGATACACTTTGAGTGATATAATTAAGGGATAATTTAAGGCTATTGATAAGGCTAAAAAGGAACATATATTTCATAGCATTATCCCCCAAGAAAGACAGGATTTTAGTTGTAATTGTTCCATATTCAAGTAATATTCGTTTATATTTAATAAGTGCGAAGACAAAAGGCAAAAACGAAGAATTGAAGACGAAAAGGTCCAAAATGCTCAAATGTACAAGATACAATTAAAAAGGTTCAAATTATTGATGAAGAACGTCTAAAAATGACAAGAGTACAAGTTGCGGAACGCAAAGTACACGATATAAAATAGTACGCAAGGACGTCTGAAAATCCGGAACCGGGACCCGAGTCAAGAAGAAACGCCCGACGCAACGGACCAAAAATATCTAGTCTACTATGCACAAGAATAAAATATAATATATAAATAATTATATTAATTATTTATATATTTATATTTATTTTATATTATGTCGACAAGCTAGGAGCCAAAACAATGTGAGCTGTCCCTGGTCCTCATGCGAGTCGCATGGCCAGAAGGCCATTTCCATGCGAGTCGCATGACTCCAGATTTCAGGCCACATCTATAAATTCCAGTGTTTTCGCTCGATTTAAATCACACACATACACAAATATATATATACTCCGTAATATTATTTATTATTTATTATTATTATTATTATTATTATTATTATTATTATTATTATTATTATTATTATTATTATTATTATTATTATTATTATTATTATTATTAAGATTAATATTAATCTATTATTATTAGTATTATACCTAAAATACTACGACGAGGTCATGAGCGTGTCACTTTCAAAATATGTTTTCAAGCGGGATAGAGTTAAGGAAATTATGGGTTATTGCCATGGAGGTTATGGGTAATGTTCGGGGGTATTTTTGTGAATCAAACCTCGTGTTTATCATCTCCGATGCGTCTACGTACTTTCCTGCAATAATGTATATCAATATTAAACAGTGAGTTTCATAAGATCCCTTTTACTCCCTACATTTTTGGGCTGAGAATACATGCAAATGCTTTATTAACCGATATACAATATTTATATGCGTGAGTTTCATTTGCTCCCTTTTTAATTGCTTTTGCAATATATATTTTTGGGCTGAGAATACATGCACTTTATTTTAAACACAATGGATACAAGTACATACTAAATTCTACACTGAGTTTGAACCAAAAATCCCTTAGCTTTGGTAACTAGTAACTGCCAGTTATAAGAACTGGTGGGCGCGAATAGTAGTATATGGATCCATAGGGCTTGATATCCCCGTTCGAGCTAGAGCACTAGCCTTTTAACGGACGTATGCTATTTGAGAAGCGTACACGTTGGTTTGCGTGTATTATTAAGATGATTATACAAAGGGTACAAATTATATATACGTTAAGTTTAGTTACCAGGGTGCTCAATCTTGTAGAATATTTTGATAAACGTTTCTGGATGAAACAACTGAAATCTTGTGATCCACCTTTATATACGGATTATACGAGACATTAAAACTATGAACTCACCAACCTTTGTGTTGACACTTGTTAGCATGTTTATTCTCAGGTTTTCTAGAAGTTTTCCGCTGTTTGCTCATACGTGATACAAGTTATGTGCTTGGAGTCATACATGCTATATACAAGAAACTTGCATTCATCAAACCATTACCATGTATCTTATTTTGACTGTATTGTCAACAGATGTATTATTGTAAACCATTTAAATGGTGATTGTCTATACGTAGGAATCATCAGATGTAAAAAAAACCTGGAATTTATATATTCATTTATGAAATACCTTTTCAAACGAATGCAATGTTACAAAACGTATCACATAGAGGTCAAATACCTCGCAATGAAATCAATGAATGACGTGTTCTTCCATATGGATTTGGAGCGATCGTCACAAGTATAAACCATGGGTAACCAATAATCGCAATGGAATGACCTCGCGAACAAGTCATCGGTGTCATAACAACCATTAGCGTCCAAAACGGCTATGGTATGCTAACCCCGAGGTGTTCCAAAAACGGCTATGACATCACCCCCAAGTGTTCCAAAACGGCTATGGCATCACTTGATCAACGTGTGAGTAAAAACCGGCTATTCGGTTAGCGCCCAAAACGGCTATGGTATGCTAACCCCGTGGTATCCCAAAACGGCTATGGTATTACCCCAAAGTGTTCCAAAACGGCTATGGAATCACTTAATAACGACTATTACTCACAACCGTGTGCACAAAACGGCTATGTGCACAATTAATACGAGCAAATAAATCATATACATACATACATAAATATTCCAATCACGTTGTAATGCCCGCACAAGTCATGTATAACATGACCTCCATCCTCAAATCCGAGCAAGTAACCATCTATAATACACATAGGTACAATATGCACATAAATAGCCATTCTCTAAAAGAGAACCTGACACAAACGTTCCTTAGTCGAGGGATCATACCTTGGTAGCCAAAACCAGCCCATTTAACACCTAATGGACACAAACCAATTACCACTTCGGGAGGTAATTCAAACCCACTCTACAAAGTACAATTTGACCCAAATTATACTTTACACCAATTAGACCAACCTAGGTCTTAACACTAAATTACTACTTAGGTAGTAATCATTTCGAACTTCATTTACACCAAAATCCCAACACGTGCAATGTTGACCCATAATGCTTTTGACTACCTTTGACTTATGTTAAAATATCACTTTAACCCAAAATTACTTCTCGCAAGTAATTACATCGAAAAACATCATTTAACACTTAAAAAAGCGTTTAACATCCATTTAATCTCAATTAGTGTCATCCTCAATTTTGAGCCAATTCAAATTACCCATTTTGACCAAAGTCATAAAAACGCCCCATAATCACTAACGGCTAGTGATTATATTTCCAAAACACCAATTAACAACTAAATCAAGTATTTACATACTTGATTCACCAAAATTTGACTCAAAACTCATTTTGCCACCAAACCAAGTCAACACCCATTTTGACTAGCAAACTTTGTTCTTAAGAACATCAAAATTACTAACAACCTTTCAATCTAATGATTTAACACCCAAACCATGACAAATACTTCCAAATTCATCATCAAACCCTAAACCCACAATATTCGGGTTCACTTACACTAACAATACCCAAAACCTCCAAATTTCACAAGAAGTGGGTTCTACAACTCATCACTAACATAAACCCTAACCCAAACAAGAATCAAACAATGAAAATCAGAGTTAGAACTTACCACCACTACCAAAATGATGCTAGGAACGAGATGAACAACATTAACACTCGCGACTTGACCCGATTCACTCTTCCTCTTCCTCAAACCAAGCTCTCTCTCTCTCTCTCTCTCTCTCTAAAATGGGTTCCTCTCTAGAAATGGATGAGAGTGTTTGTGTGGGTGAGAAATGAGCTAGAGATAAGATTGGAAATGCATTTGTGGTCTACAAATCGTTCCCTAAGTGAAAAGACCATTTAGCCCCTTAAAAACCCCAAATTTAAGGTTAAATTCGTAACCTGCCAGCACCAATATTGCAGCCGTAATAAACAAAATTGCGACCGTAATCCCCAGTATTGCGGCCGTAATCCCCAATATTGAGGCCGTAACTTTGGCTGTTTTCAGAAACATGTCTCCCTGTTCAAAAGTTGCGGCCGTAAGGCCATAAATTGCGGCTGTAAGTTTTGGTTTTCATGCTCTTTTTCGTTTTATGACTAGATTAAACAAACGTGGCTAAAGTCAAACACAATAAAGATTGAATACGCACCTTTGGACTTCGTACGTCGACCAAAGCAACATGCCAAAGGAAAAATGGGGTGTTACAACTCTCCCCCACTTATAATGGATCACATCCCCATGATCCTCATTGTTTACCAAGAGGTAAATACCACATTGCCTTAAACCTTACATACAATAGGGACCACGCCCTACGATCCTACGAAACACAACCAGGATCGACATCCATAATATCTTCCGTTAACCCAAAAATTTCACCACATGCTAATAATCACTAGCGTGCATTACCGCAATCAGCGGTATCTCGTACACTCAACGTCAAAATACGGAAGACACTATTATCCCTTCAAGTTCTCTCTACTAAAACTCACAACAAGCTGCATGTAGTGACCCGAACTTTTCCATGTTTATATATATTAATTGAGATTGATATTTACATGATTAAATGTTTCCAACACGTTAAGCAATCAAACTTGTTAAGACTTGATTAATTGAAATAGGTTTCATATAGACAATTGACCACCCAAGTTGACCGGTGATTCACGAACGTTAAAACTTGTAAAAACTATATGATGACATATATATGGTTATATATATAGTTAACATTATATTATGATAATTAAACATATCATTAAGTATATTAACAATGAACTACATATGTAAAAACAAGACTACTAACTTAATAATTTTGAAACGAGACATATATGTAACGATTATCGTTGTAACGACATTTAATGTATATATATCATATTAAGAGATATTCGTACATCATAATATCATGATAATATAATAATTTAAAATCTATTTTGATATTATAAACATTGGGTTAACAACATTTAACAAGATCGTTAACCTAAAGGTTTCAAAACAACATTTACATGTAACGACTAACGATGACTTAACGACTCAGTTAAAATGTATATACATGTAGTGTTTTAATATGTATTTATACACTTTTGAAAGACTTAAATACACTTATCAAAATACTTCTACTTAACAAAAATGCTTACAATTACATCCTCGTTCAGTTTCATTAACAATTCTACTCGTATGCACCCGTATTCGTACTCGTACAATACACAGCTTTTAGATGTATGTACTATTGGTATATACACTCCAATGATCAGCTCTTAGCAGCCCATGTGAGTCACCTAACACATGTGGGAACCATCATTTGGCAACTAGCATGAAATATCTCATAAAATTACAAAAATATGAGTAATCATTCATGACTTATTTACATGAAAACAAAATTACATATCCTTTATATCTAATCCATACACCAACGACCAAAAACACCTACAAAAACTTTCATTCTTCAATTTTCTTCATCTAATTGATCTCTCTCAAGTTCTATCTTCAAGTTCTAAGTGTTCTTCATAAATTCCAAAAGTTCTAGTTTCATAAAATCAAGAATACTTTCAAGTTTGCTAGCTCACTTCCAATCTTGTAAGTTGATCATCCAACCTCAAGAAATCTTTGTTTCTTATAGTAGGTTATCATTCTAATACAAGGTAATAATCATATTCAAACTTTGGTTCAATTTCTATAACTATAACAATCTTATTTCAAGTGATGATCTTACTTGAACTTGTTTTCGTGTCATGATTCTGCTTCAAGAACTTCGAGCCATCCAAGGATCCATTGAAGCTAGATCCATTTTTCTCTTTTCCAGTAGGTTTATCCAAGGAACTTAAGGTAGTAATGATGTTCATAACATCATTCGATTCATACATATAAAGCTATCTTATTCGAAGGTTTAAACTTGTAATCACTAGAACATAGTTTAGTTAATTCTAAACTTGTTCGCAAACAAAAGTTAATCCTTATAACTTGACTTTTAAAATCAACTAAACACATGTTCTATATCTATATGATATGCTAACTTAATGATTTAAAACCTGGAAACACGAAAAACACCGTAAAACCGGATTTACGCCGTCGTAGTAACACCGCGTGCTGTTTTGGGTTAGTTAATTAAAAACTATGATAAACTTTGATTTAAAAGTTGTTATTCTGAGAAAATGATTTTTATTATAAACATGAAACTATATCCAAAAATTATGGTTAAACTCAAAGTGGAAGTATGTTTTCTAAAATGGTCATCTAGACGTCGTTCTTTCGACTGAAATGACTACCTTTACAAAAACGACTTGTAACTTATTTTTCCGACTATAAACCTATACTTTTTCTGTTTAGATTCATAAAATAGAGTTCAATATGAAACCATAGCAATTTGATTCATTCAAAACGGATTTAAAATGAAGAAGTTATGATTAAAACAAGATTGGATAATTTTTCTCATTTTAGCTACGTGAAAATTGGTAACAAATCTATTCCAACCATAACTTAATCAACTTGTATTGTATATTATGTAATCTTGAGATACCATAGACACGTATACAATGTTTCGACCTATCATGTCGACACATCTATATATATTTCGGAACAACCATAGACACTCTATATGTGAATGTTGGAGTTAGCTATACAGGGTTGAGGTTGATTCCAAAATATATATAGTTTGAGTTGTGATCAATACTGAGATACGTATACACTGGGTCGTGAATTGATTCAAGATAATATTTATCGATTTATTTCTGTACATCTAACTGTGGACAACTAGTTGTAGGTTACTAACGAGGACAGCTGACTTAATAAACTTAAAACATCAAAATATATTAAAAGTGTTGTAAATATATTTTGAACATACTTTGATATATATGTATATATTGTTATAGGTTCTTGAATCAACCAGTGGCCAAGTCTTACTTCCCGATGAAGTAAAAATCTGTGAAAGTGAGTTATAGTCCCACTTTTAAAATCTAATATTTTTGGGATGAGAATACATGCAGGTTTTATAAATGATTTACAAAATAGATACAAGTACGTGAAACTACATTCTATGGTTGAATTATCGAAATCGAATATGCCTTTTTTTATTAAGTCTGGTAATCTAAGAATTAGGGAACAGACACCCTAATTGACGCGAATCCTAAAGATAGATCTATCGGGCCCAACAAGCCCCGTCCAAAGTACCGGATGCTTTAGTACTTCGAAATTTATATCATATCCGAAGGGTGTCCCGGAATGATGGGGATATTCTTATATATGCATCTTGTTAATGTCGGTTACCAGGTGTTCACCATATGAATGATTTTTATCTCTATGTATGGGATGTGTATTGAAATATAAAATCTTGTGGTCTATTGTTACGATTTGATATATATAGGTTAAACCTATAACTCACCAACATTTTTGTTGACGTTTAAAGCATGTTTATTCTCAGGTGAATATTAAGAGCTTCCGCTGTTGCATACTAAAATAAGGACAAGATTTGGAGTCCATGTTCGTATGATATTGTGTAAAAACTGCATTCAAGAAACTGATTTCGATGTAACATATTTGTATTGTAAACCATTATGTAATGGTCGTGTGTAAACAGGATATTTTAGATTATCATTATTTGATAATCTACGTAAAGCTTTTTAAACCTTTATTTATGAAATAAAGGTTATGGTTTGTTTTAAAAATGAATGCAGTCTTTGAAAAACGTCTCATATAGAGGTCAAAACCTCGCAACGAAATCAATTAATATGGAACGTTTTTAATCAATAAGAACGGGACATTTCAGTTGGTATCAGAGCGTTGGTCTTAGAGAACCAGAATTTTGCATTAGTGTGTCTTATCGAGTTTGTTAGGATGCATTAGTGAGTCTGGACTTCGACCGTGTTTACTTGAAAAATGATTGCTTAACAAATTTTGTTGGAAACTATATATTTTTAACATGTGAATATTATGTGATATATTAATCTCTTAACGCATTTGATATTATGTGATAGATGTCTACCTCTAGAACAAGTCCCATTGACTCACCTAATAATAATAATGAGTCAAATGTAAATTGGAATGATTCGTGGACTGATTCACAAGTTCCCGAAGAGGAACCGGAAGAAGAGTCGGAACCGGAAGAAGAATCGGAACCGGAAGAAGAATCGGAACCGGATGAAGAAATAGAACCGGTGGGGGAAATAATAAAACGGTTAAGTAAAAGAAAATCCTCAACCAACCGACCAAGGTTAATTATGGTCAATGGTGTTTCCGCCAAGGAAGCAAAATATTGGGAGGATTACCAATTCTCCGATGAATCGGATTCCGACGAGAATTCCGATGATGTTATAGAAATTACCCCAACTGAATTTAAAAAGGCAAAAGAAAATAATAAGGGAAAGGGCATAAAAATAGAGAAATCTAATTCCAACCCCGATGAACTTTATATGTATCGTCAACCCCCGAAGTCCTTAAGTTGTAACAATGACCCGGGAACCTCTAAACCACCAGGTTTTTCTAAACCAATGTGGACAACGACGGCTCGTATTAGGGGAACATCATATATCCCTAGAAACTTGGCAAAACGAACCAAAACCGAAGAAGAAGAAACGAGCGAGTCGGAATAAGATAGTTGTATTCGTGTGGTGTAATATATGTAATATAGTGTTCTTATGCTTTATGATATATGTAAAAATTGCTTGTATTAATAAGTATTTTTTTATGAATCTAACTCTTGTCTATTTTACAGTTTAAAAACACAAAATGGATAGACAACCCAATATTTTAAGAGACCTACCCGGAGACATGATTGATGAAATCTTGTCTAGAGTCGGCCAGAATTCCTCGGCACAACTATTTAAGGCGAGATCAGTTTGTAAGACATTCGAAGAACGTTCCAAGAATGTCTTGGTTTATAAGAGACTTTCGTTTGAAAGATGGGGGATATCACATTGGGAAACCCATAAGTTACGATGTGTTTACTTTGACGCATATATTGCGGGGAACCCAAATGCTATTTTACGCAACGGGTTAAGAAATTATTTTGACTCAATATATCCGAATATTGGACTTCGTGATTTAGAAAAAGCGGCTAACATGCAACATAAAGAAGCATGTTATGCTTACGGATTAGTAATGTTCGCTTCTCACCAAAGTGAGAACAAGAACATTGGGCTACAACTATTAAACAAAACGTTTCCACAAGTGACGGAGTCGGTAATTGGGGTAAGAAATGAGGTTTTTAGATTATTACGGGACTGTTGGACATTACGTAACCCTCGTCCCTTTGACGATGTTACAACACGCTGTCATATCAACGGCCATAACGGTTATGTTGCACAAGACCAAGGATGGGAAGTAGTCCTAGTAAAACCAGAATGCATGACTTGTTTCTGGACGTATGAATTACGTGTCTTTATTGCCTTTGCTGAACGACTTGTGTACTAGCTAGAATTATCTTCACAACTATCTTGTATCAAAGTTATTGTGTGCTATATTTCATGCTTTATGTAAAATAAGCGGTATTGTAAGTTTGTAAAATATTGTATAAAAGTTTGAACGCGAAATATTATTATAATCAGTTTTTCATATAGAATTGTAGTAGTTGAATTGTATATTAGCTACTAAGTATGAACTTAACGGGTAGGTACTACCCGAATTTAAACTTATAAAACGCTAATATGAAGAAAAAGCTTTTATAAATGAGTTCATATTATGCTACGAAATACTATTAACTACTCTTAATATTCTGTATGATTAACTTGTTCCATTTAACTATTTTGAAGGAAATGGCACCGACTACTCGACACACCGTGAATATGAATGAAGAGGAATTCCGTACTTTTCTAGCTTCAAACATAGCCGCAGTACAGGCTGCGCTACATACCAACAATAACCTTGGATCTAGCAGTACAGGAAATCGTGTAGGATGTACCTACAAAGAATTCACTGCCTGCAAACCTTTGGAATTTGATGGAACCGAAGAACCGATCGGATTGAAACGGTGGACCGAGAAGATCGAATCGGTGTTTGCCATAAGTAAGTGTACTGAAGAGGACAAAGTAAAGTACGCTACGCATACCTTCACAGGTTCTGCGTTAACATGGTGGAATACCTATCTAGAGCAAGTGGGACAAGACGATGCGTACGCACTACCGTGGTCAGCATTCAAGCACTTGATGAACGAGAAGTACCGTCCCAGAACCGAGGTCAATAAGCTCAAGACAGAACTTAGAGGGTTACGAACCCAAGGATTTGATATTACCACGTACGAAAGACGATTCACAGAATTGTGCCTATTGTGTCCGGGAGCATTCGAAGATGAGGAAGAGAAGATCGACGCGTTTGTGAAAGGATTACCGGAAAGAATCCAAGAAGATATAAGTTCACACGAGCCCGCCTCCATACAACAGGCATGTAGAATGGCTCACAAACTAGTGAATCAGATTGAAGAAAGAATTAAAGAACAGACTGCTGAAGAGGCCAATGTGAAGCAAGTCAAAAGAAAGTGGGAGGAAAACGGTGATAAGAATCACCAATATAACAACAACAGCAATTACAACAATAATCGCAACAACTATCCCAACAATCGCAACATCAATCGCAACTACAACAAACGGCCCAACAACAACAACAACAACAACAACAACAACAACAACTACAACAATCATCCCAACAACAATAATAACCGCAACAACAACAACAATCAGAAGCAGATATGCCAAAGGTGTGAAAAGAATCACTCGGGGTTCTGCACCAAATTTTGCAACAAGTGTAAAAGAAATGGTCATAGCGCGGCGAAGTGTGAGGTCTACGGACCAGGGGTTAATAGAACGAAAGGAACAAATGGTGTCGGAACGAGTAATGGCGGAGCAAGTAGTGTCGGAGCAAGTTATGCCAATGTAGTTTGTTATAAATGTGGAAAACCGGGCCACATTATTAGAAATTGCCCGAACCAGGAGAACTCGAATGGACAAGGCCGCGGAAGAGTTTTCAATATTAATGCGGCAGAGGTACAGGAAGACCCGGAGCTTGTTACGGGTACGTTTCTTATTGACAATAAATCTGCTTACGTTTTATTTGATTCGGGTGCGGATAGAAGCTATATGAGTAGAGATTTTTGTGCTAAATTAAGTTGTCCATTGACGCCTTTGGATAGTAAATTTTTACTCGAATTAGCAAATGGTAAATTAATTTCAGCAGATAATATATGTCGGAATCGAGAAATTAAACTGGTTAGCGAAACATTTAAGATTGATTTGATACCAGTAGAGTTAGGGAGTTTTGATGTGATAATCGGTATGGACTGGTTGAAAGAAGTGAAAGCAGAGATCGTTTGTTACAAAAATGCAATTCGCATTATACGAGAAAAAGGAAAACCCTTAATGGTGTACGGAGAAAAGGGCAACACGAAGCTACATCTTATTAGTAATTTGAAGGCACAAAAACTAATAAGAAAAGGTTGCTATGCTGTTCTAGCACACGTCGAGAAAGTACAAACTGAAGAAAAGAGCATCAATGATGTTCCCATTGCAAAAGAATTTCCCGATGTATTTCCGAAAGAATTACCGGGATTACCCCCACATCGATCCGTTGAATTTCAAATAGATCTTGTACCAGGAGCTGCACCAATAGCTCGTGCTCCTTACAGACTCGCACCCAGCGAGATGAAAGAACTACAAAGCCAATTACAAGAACTTTTAGAGCGTGGTTTCATTCGACCAAGCACATCACCGTGGGGAGCTCCTGTTTTGTTTGTCAAGAAGAAAGATGGTACATTCAGGTTGTGTATCGACTACCGAGAGTTGAACAAACTTACCATCAAGAACCGCTACCCACTACCGAGAATCGACGACTTATTTGATCAACTACAAGGCTCGTCTGTTTATTCAAAGATTGACTTACGTTCCGGGTATCATCAAATGCGGGTGAAAGAAGATGATATTCCAAAGACTGCTTTCAGAACACGTTACGGTCATTACGAGTTTATGGTCATGCCGTTTGGTTTAACTAATGCACCAACTGTGTTCATGGACCTTATGAACCGAGTGTGTGGACCATACCTTGACAAGTTTTTCATTGTTTTCATTGATGACATACTTATTTACTCAAAGAATGACCAAGAACACGGTGAACATTTGAGAAAGGTGTTAGAAGTATTGAGGAAGGAAGAATTGTACGCTAAGTTTTCAAAGTGTGCATTTTGGTTGGAAGAAGTTCAATTCCTCGGTCACATAGTGAACAAAGAAGGTATTAAGGTGGATCCGGCAAAGATAGAAACTGTTGAAAAGTGGGAAACCCCGAAAACTCCGAAACACATACGCCAGTTTTAAGGACTAGCTGGTTACTACAGAAGGTTCATCCAAGACTTTTCCAGAATAGCAAAACCCTTGACTGCATTAACGCATAAAGGGAAGAAATTTGAATGGAATGATGAACAAGAGAAAGCGTTTCAGTTATTGAAGAAAAAGCTAACTACGGCACCTATATTGTCATTGCCTGAAGGGAATGATGATTTTGTGATTTATTGTGACACATCAAAGCAAGGTCTCGGTTGTATATTAATGCAACGAACGAAGGTGATTGCTTATGCGTCTAGACAATTGAAGATTCACGAACAAAATTATACGACGCATGATTTGGAATTAGGCGCGGTTGTTTTTGCATTAAAGACTTGGAGGCACTACTTATATGGGGTCAAAAGTATTATATATACCGACCACAAAAGTCTTCAACACATATTTAATCAGAAACAACTGAATATGAGGCAGCGTAGGTGGATTGAATTATTGAATGATTACGACTTTGAGATTCGTTACCACCCGGGGAAGGCAAATGTGGTAGCCGGTGCCTTGAGCAGGAAGGACAGAGAACCCATTCGAGTAAAATCTATGAATATAATGATTCATAATAACCTTACTACTCAAATAAAGGAGGCGCAACAAGGAGTTTTAAAAGAGGGAAATTTAAAGGATGAAATACCCAAAGGATCGGAGAAGCATCTTAATATTCGGGAAGACGGAACCCGGTATAGGACTGAAAAGATTTGGGTACCAAAATTTGGAGATATGAGAGAAATGGTACTTAGAGAAGCTCATAAAACCAGATACTCAATACATCCTGGAACGGGGAAGATGTACAAGGATCTCAAGAAACATTTTTGGTGGCCGGGTATGAAAGCCGATGTTGCTAAATACGTGGGAGAATGTTTGACGTGTTCTAAGGTCAAAGCTGAGCATCAGAAACCATCAGGTCTACTTCAACAACCCGAAATCCCGGAATGGAAATGGGAAGACATTACCATGGATTTCATCACTAAATTGCCAAGGACTGCAAGTGGTTTTGATACTATTTGGGTAATAGTTGATCGTCTCACCAAATCAGCACACTTCCTGCCAATAAGAAAAGATGACAAGATGGAGAAGTTAGCACGACTGTATTTGAAGGAAGTCGTCTCCAGACATGGAATACCAATCTCTATTATCTCTGATAGGGATGGCAGATTTATTTCAAGATTCTGGCAGACATTACAGCAAGCATTAGGAACTCGTATAGACATGAGTACTGCCTATCATCCACAAACTGATGGGCAGAGTGAAAGGACGATACAAATGCTTGAAGACATGCTACGAGCATGTGTTATTGATTTCGGAAACAGTTGGGATCGACATCTACCATTACCAGAATTTTCCTACAACAACAGCTACCATTCAAGCATTGAGATGGCGCCGTTTGAAGCACTTTATGGTAGAAAGTGCAGGTCTCCAATTTTTTGGAGTGAAGTGGGGGATAGACAGATTACGGGTCCGGAGATTATACAAGAAACTACCGAGAAGATCATCCAAATTCAACAACGGTTGAAAACCGCCCAAAGTCGACAAAAGAGCTACGCTGACATTAAAAGAAAAGATATAGAATTTGAAATTGGAGAGATGGTCATGCTTAAAGTTGCACCTTGGAAAGGCGTTGTTCGATTTGGTAAACGAGGGAAATTAAATCCAAGGTATATTGGACCATTCAAGATTATTGATCGTGTCGGACCAGTAGCTTACCGACTTGAGTTACCTCAACAACTCGCGGCTGTAAATAACACTTTTCACGTCTCAAATTTGAAGAAATGTTTTGCTAAAGAAGATCTCACTATTCCGTTAGATGAAATCCAAAACAACGAAAAACTCCAATTCATCGAAGAACCCGTCGAAATAATGGATCGTGAGGTTAAAAGACTTAAGCAAAACAAGATACCAATTGTTAAGGTTCGATGGAATGCTTGTAGAGGACCCGAGTTCACCTGGGAGCGTGAAGATCAGATGAAGAAGAAATACCCGCATCTATTTCCAGAAGATTCGTCAACACCTTCAACAGCTTAAAATTTCGGGACGAAATTTATTTAACGGGTAGGTACTGTAGTGACCCGAACTTTTCCATGTTTATATATATTAATTGAGATTGATATTTACATGATTAAATGTTTCCAACATGTTAAGTAATCAAACTTGTTAAGACTTGATTAATTGAAATAGGTTTCATATAGACAATTGACCACCCAAGTTGACCGGTGATTCACGAACGTTAAAACTTGTAAAAACTATATGATGACATATATATGGTTATATATATAGTTAACATTATATTATGATAATTAAATATATCATTAAGTATATTAACAATGAACTACATATGTAAAAACAAGACTACTAACTTAATAATTTTGAAACGAGACATATATGTAACGATTATCGTTGTAACGACATTTAATGTATATATATCATATTAAGAGATATTCGTACATCATAATATCATGATAATATAATAATTTAAAATCTCTTTTGATATTATAAACATTGGGTTAACAACATTTAACAAGATCGTTAACCTAAAGGTTTCAAAACAACATTTACATGTAACGACTAACGATGACTTAACGACTCAGTTAAAATGTATATACATGTAGTGTTTTAATATGTATTTATACACTTTTGAAAGACTTAAATACACTTATCAAAATACTTCTACTTAACAAAAATGCTTACAATTACATCCTCGTTCAGTTTCATCAACAATTCTACTCGTATGCACCCGTATTCGTACTCGTACAATACACAGCTTTTAGATGTATGTACTATTGGTATATACACTCCAATGATCAGCTCTTAGCAGCCCATGTGAGTCACCTAACACATGTGGGAACCATCATTTGGCAACTAGCATGAAATATCTCATAAAATTACAAAAATATGAGTAATCATTCATGACTTATTTACATGAAAACAAAATTACATATCCTTTATATCTAATCCATACACCAACGACCAAAAACACCTACAAACACTTTCATTCTTCAATTTTCTTCATCTAATTGATCTCTCTCAAGTTCTATCTTCAAGTTCTAAGTGTTCTTCATAAATTCCAAAAGTTCTAGTTTCATAAAATCAAGAATACTTTCAAGTTTGCTAGCTCACTTCCAATCTTGTAAGTTGATCATCCAACCTCAAGAAATCTTTGTTTCTTACAGTAGGTTATCATTCTAATACAAGGTAATAATCATATTCAAACTTTGGTTCAATTTCTATAACTATAACAATCTTATTTCAAGTGATGATCTTACTTGAACTTGTTTTCGTGTCATGATTCTGCTTCAAGAACTTCGAGCCATCCAAGGATCCATTGAAGCTAGATCCATTTTTCTCTTTTCCAGTAGGTTTATCCAAGGAACTTAAGGTAGTAATGATGTTCATAACATCATTCAATTCATACATATAAAGCTATCTTATTCGAAGGTTTAAACTTGTAATCACTAGAACATAGTTTAGTTAATTCTAAACTTGTTCGCAAACAAAAGTTAATCCTTCTAACTTGACTTTTAAAATAAACTAAACACATGTTCTATATCTATATGATATGCTAACTTAATGATTTAAAACCTGGAAACACGAAAAACACCGTAAAACCGGATTTACGCCGTCGTAGTAACACCGCGGGCTGTTTTGGGTTAGTTAATTAAAAACTATGATAAACTTTGATTTAAAAGTTGTTATTCTGAGAAAATGATTTTTATTATGAACATGAAACTATATCCAAAAATTATGGTTAAACTCAAAGTGGAAGTATGTTTTCTAAAATGGTCATCTAGACGTCGTTCTTTCGACTGAAATGACTACCTTTACAAAAATGACTTGTAACTTATTTTTCCGACTATAAACCTATACTTTTTCTGTTTAGATTCATAAAATAGAGTTCAATATGAAACCATAGCAATTTGATTCACTCAAAACGGATTTAAAATGAAGAAGTTATGATTAAAACAAGATTGGATAATTTTTCTCATTTTAGCTACGTGAAAATTGGTAACAAATCTATTCCAACCATAACTTAATCAACTTGTATTGTATATTATGTAATCTTGAGATACCATAGAAACGTATACAATGTTTCGACCTATCATGTCGACACATCTATATATATTTCTGAACAACCATAGACACTCTATATGTGAATGTTGGAGTTAGCTATACAGGGTTGAGGTTGATTCCAAAATATATATAGTTTGAGTTGTGATCAATACTGAGATACGTATACACTGGGTCGTGGATTGATTCAAGATAATATTTATCGATTTATTTCTGTACATCTAACTGTGGACAACTAGTTGTAGGTTACTAACGAGGACAACTGACTTAATAAACTTAAAACATCAAAATATATTAAAAGTGTTGTAAATATATTTTGAACATACTTTGATATATATGTATATATTGTTATAGGTTCGTGAATCAACCAGTGGCCAAGTCTTACTTCCCGACAAAGTAAAAATCTGTGAAAGTGAGTTATAGTCCCACTTTTAAAATCTAATATTTTTGGGATGAGAATACATGCAGGTTTTATAAATGATTTACAAAATAGACACAAGTACGTGAAACTACATTCTATGATTGAATTATCGAAATCGAATATGCCTTTTTTTATTAAGTCTGGTAATCTAAGAATTAGGGAACAGACACCCTAATTGACGCGAATCCTAAAGATAGATCTATCGGGCCCAACAAGCCCCGTCCAAAGTACCGGATGCTTTAGTACTTCGAAATTTATATCATATCCGAAGGGTGTCCCGGAATGATGGGGATATTCTTATATATGCATCTTGTTAATGTCGGTTACCAGGTGTTCACCATATGAATGATTTTTATCTCTATGTATGGGATGTGTATTGAAATATAAAATCTTGTGGTCTATTGTTACGATTTGATATATATAGGTTAAACCTATAACTCACCAACATTTTTGTTGACGTTTAAAGCATGTTTATTCTCAGGTGAATATTAAGAGCTTCCGCTGTTGCATACTAAAATAAGGACAAGATTTGGAGTCCATGTTCGTATGATATTGTGTAAAAACTGCATTCAAGAAACTGATTTCGATGTAACATATTTGTATTGTAAACTATTATGTAATGGTCGTGTGTAAACAGGATATTTTAGATTATCATTATTTGATAATCTACGTAAAGCTTTTTAAACCTTTATTTATGAAATAAAGGTTATGGTTTGTTTTAAAAATGAATGCAGTCTTTGAAAAACGTCTCATATAGAGGTCAAAACCTCGCAACGAAATCAATTAATATGGAATGTTTTTAATCAATAAGAACGGGACATTTCACAGCATCCATAACTATATCACTCAACGCGATCTACTAGGTCCACTACGCCGCGAACGAAGTCTTGCATTAATTCAAATCGAGAATGATCCATGCCTCATTAAAACTCCGTACTTCATCGGTTCGTAAACCAGCCAATCAAGAATGTTCTTTTAATCAAGAACCAACTTTCCCCGTCTCCATCACCGGGTCATTCCTTCAACGAAGAAATTTCGGTATCACCAAAAAAAATCACACTAGGGACACAAACTTTCCCATCAATCGATCCGCACACGACCATCAGTCTCCGAATTAATCCAGGGCGACAATAAATACACCCCGTGCTGAACAATACCTCAACACTCGACGCATGGTTCCTCCTCTAAACCCTACAACACAACCACACAAGACAGTTTCCTAGTACTAGCACGGAAACTATTCGTATAATAGAATCCCATCAATATCGAATTATCATCACAAAATTTCGCATTTCGCCACATAACCCACAAAATATCCACTATGCCTAGGGAATCCTCCTACCTAGACCGTCCGTTAAGGATGGCCTCGACATTTAGATGCAACTAACATGTCACATCACTAGGAAACACACTCACGCAAACAAACAACAACCGCGTGTCTCTATGTGAGACAATCGGAACCGGCGCTCCCCGCCTCACAATCATCCACTCAGTGGAATAATCCAGTGACAATTTCCACGATCACGTTTCCCGAAAGGGAAAATACAGCAAATACCACAATATCTAACTCGTATTCACACAACAGTACTACCCGAGTTTCACACCAACCCAGATTTTCACTTTGAGAGCACCCGCAATGACAGCTTAATTCTTTTACTCCGGGATCTCAAACTTCACATTTGCTCTCATACCGCACATCGGTACTACACGACCACCTTACATAAGAAGACTTACACTCCCTTCGATCCCATCATCACAATCTTCACGCATAACATTCTGGAATTGTAACTCACAATCATAAAGCACGATCTCGAGTCGACATTAACAACCCGTCACTCTTCCTCGTTAGGAACTCCAAATCCCTATTAAGACCTAACATTGTACACCCAGATACTTCACTAAATTTAACACCACCTGAGCTTCCTCGGGCGGCAGTAAAAACTCCCCCACTTAGGACTCAGCTCCACATTCTCACCGCCAAGATGATAACATCCCGCGGAATTGTCATTCCATGCCACACATGACCATTCTCATCGTTGGTCATAAACATCATATCATCGCTAATTCACTTTAGGCTCTTAGAGCCGACATACACAATCACTTGAGATGTCGTACACGCGACAACCCCGCACCTTCATACCACAAATCACAACTAACAGCCCTTTATCATTCGCAAAGCAAACTCCATCAAAGTCCCACGTACGCCTCTAAGCATAGGCATATGCCACTCCACTTAATCAGTCATGCATCTCAGTCGAGATCACCTGACCTTCCACGCAACGAACCTTTATCAACAATTGCTCACTCTCATGGCGAAGAGTGACCAATCCGATACAATGATTGCATCGACCGCAATATCAACGCTTCATCATAACCTTCGACCTACTCAACCATTAAGTCCATCACCGACTCACCGGTCATCCTTACCCGTCTATCACTTAAGAGCAAAAAGATTCGATCATCCATCACTTCGCAAGAAGTATTTACCACAATGCTCTTAAACTTCAAATTTTGCAACCGTCGAATTACCATCACCCGTTGATCACTATTACAATCTCCGATGCTTCCAAGGGTATCTTACAGGAACCCTAAGCATAAAATGATCACCAAATCTTCGGAGTTGAACATCACACTAGCAGGTATAAGAAGGCACCTGACACCGTGTCATGCAAGCTCCCTTCACAATCCGTCGAATCTTAAAAACTCGGTCTTCGGGTTCCATACACCCGATGTCACCTACCTCTCCATAATAATGACCTGAAGTCATACCTTCCCAAAAAACCTTACCGTTTATTGTCTTATCGAAAGTTCCTAGCGATCACACGCTAATCACAATTTTCACAAGGCCAAAACGATATAGCCTAACGAAACCTTTCATCCAACACTAAGGAGATGCTTGGAAACACCAAGTCTTACATCCTTCCACATCTCGATAAAACCACTACTACAAGGGATATTCCGTTAGGAATGTTACCCTCTAATCCACAACATGCTAACACACTAACGCAATCATCGTCATACGGTCCCACTCCCATGAGTTTAATGACCCAAAGACTCCCCGATTTGCCAATTCCAAGGCGACTCACAACCAAAATCCTTACACGATCCTCTAACCACACACTCTACCAAGTGTAACCCAATACCATAATCATTAGACTTGTTGCATCCCATTACGGAATTCAAGTCCTCGACGTACACACACACACACAATAATCGATCATCCAAGTTACGATGGGTAACTACAACCAATGATCATCTCAACAGTGCACCCACTACTTAGTGTGACTAATCAAGCACCAAACTCGTGAGTTGCTCACTCACCTTAGCTAACCGAAACCACTGTAACACTTCCCGACTCACAAAGAACCCGATGTGACAACAAGCACATCACCCGAGACCACTATATCCTAGGAACCAATAAAAGATTCCTAAGTCGCCCCGAATCTACCCCAACCATGCCACGTTTCCTCCGTTCGGTACTCGTCATGTCATGCTTGGTGTCAAGATACACAGTTGTAATAATGGTGATCAGTCACTATTACAATTGGATACCTTATCATTTCCACATGGTCATGCAAAGTACTTTACCCGGACTGACGCAACATTCACACAAAATAACATGCGATAACTCCTAGTACTCGAATGACCAAAGTCCTTACCGTGAACTTGATCACTCAAAACCGCCAAACATCCGAATCTCTCCAATAGATTCGTCTCTAGGACACCGCACCAACAGATGCATGTATATACACCTACATACAATATAATAATAAATATTCACACGTACACCGCAACAACAAATCAACCTACAACCTAGGTGACTATCACTGAAACAACGTCCAACCTCGCCTACTTACATTAGGCACTAGCTATCTAAGGCACTAATTTACACACGAAATAAGGCCCCACATAATCACACTTTGGACAAACACAAGTCCTAGTTAGTCACCTACTCTAAGGCACTAACAATTTTCAATCTGACCCGTATTCCTACAAGTCCCGTAAATAACGCACAACCGTCAATAAGTCTAAGACTAGGCACCTATCCCAAGGTCACCTAATTCCCTTAGACTATGCTCTGATACCACTTGTAACGACCCCAAATCCGTTTACCAAAAACGAAGCACACTTTTTTTTATAAGTTAGGTCCCATTAAACATCCACTTTACATAAACCATTCCAACTAGTTTTAACCGAATACGCATTAACATAATGACACATTTAACATTTTAATATGAATCTTGGTACACAAATAACAATTACAAAAGCATTTGCAATAATAACTCAATCTCGCGAATTACGGGTTAATACTTAATAACCCAACCCGTGTAATGACCCAAAAAATTTCGACAAATTTTAAATCAAACTCTCGATACGATATTATATTTTGACACGATAAACTAAGTCTGTTATCCTGAGTCTCAAAATTTTTGAAATGTTTTTTACATTCATTGGACCTTCGACTGTTCCCGACGATTCACGAACAACTATTTGTAAATGGATATGTATATATATATATATATATATATATATATATATATATATATATATATATATATATATATATATATTTATATAATAAATGTTATTAATCATTTTTATGAGATTATTGTTATAAATAAATATGTAAAACAATATATAGAATAATTAAGTTGTTATTAGAATATATATATATATATATATATATATATATATATATATATATATATATATATATATATATATATATGACTTCTATAATATATGTATATTGTATTATATATATAACACATATAAATATTAAATATTTAAAAATGTTATTATATAACATAAATATTACATAATTAATAATATGTAAGGTTAATATATGAAATTTTATTACAAGTTAAAATATAATTGTTATAATAATATTATTATTACTTTCATTATTATAATTAATACTAATATTAATATTAATATTAATATCAGTATTAGTTATATAATTACTTTCAATAGATAATATATAGACATGAAATTTAGTACATTTAACTTGTTATCTTATTATTATTACTTTCATTATTATTATAAAAATAAATATTAAATATTAATATTATTGTTATTATTGTTATTATATATAATACATAAATATGAAATTTGATATATTGATATATTTAATTACTAATATTATTGCTATCATTATTAATATCATAATTAGTAGTAAAAATTATAATTGTAAGTTATTATCATGATTACTATTATTATGAATAATCTTTTGATATCATTATTTTTATTACTCTTATTATAATTAGTAATGTTTTGATATTAGTATTATTAATATTAATATTATTATTATTTCTATTATTATTATTATTATTATTATTATTATTATTATTATTATTATTATTATTATTATTATTACTATTATTATTATTATTATTAGTATTTATATTATTTCTAATATTATTAACATTACTATTATTATTTAATATATTTATATTTATTAATCATCATGAATCTTATATATAATATATATGAAGAACGTGTATGATTTGCTAGAATCAACAACAGATATAATAATTCTATAAGATACAAAATTGATAGATATTAATCAGATACAGAATCAAATTCAGTTGTGAATCAACATCACTTTTCTTTTTAATTCATTCTATTTGTCCTTCATGTCTGCAATTTGTTACCCATCGAATCTTCACTTCAATAAGACAAGCGAGTAAACACAAATTCAGTTAGCATCTAATTCACCTTCACTTCACCTGGATCAATCTGATAGATATCAATTCAGATAAAAACAAACTATAAGGACTGAATTATTCTATTCTGTTAGCAATTACAATCGAGCTTTATATTTTTTCCTTTTCTTTTTCTTCTTCATTTTTGTTCTTATCTCCAATCTGTTACACATCTCACTCAAATCGTACCAAAATGGAATATTTAAATCTGCTTTTAAATTATTTATTAATTAAATCTCCTGATCGAAAATCATCCATCGAGCCAATCTTAACTATAAAACAAATTACGATCGAATCTTAACGCTGTAGTAATTGTTAATTAACATATTATATATATATATATATATATATATATATATATATATATATATATATATATATATATATATATATATATACAATTGTTGCAATTGAGAATGAAAAAGAGAAAAATTAAGGTACATACATATATTACTTGCACTCAACCATCAACTTCACACCTTCAGCCTTCATCTAAATCAAATGATTTCCATGTTCGATTACCACCCTGACCACCACACAAACCACCATCAAACTCACTATTAACATCATTATCAAACACTTGTTGCATCTATCGAAAAGCAAAAACCATAAACTTAACACCTAAACCATCTTAACCTATCACCCTTCTCTCTTCCTCTCTCTCTTAATTTCTTTGTGAACTCACGAAAGCCAAACACCCATAAATTCTCTGCTAGTTCGTTGTTTCTTATTACTGTTTCTATCGAGGTGAAACAACATCGAACCACCATAATATCTTTTGTTTTTGCAGCAACACACAACAACATGCACTATTTTCTGTTTCCCTTTCAAACCAATCACCACTATCATTAATTGTTAACAAAACCAAACGCCAACTACCACCTTCGACTATCTTTGTTTCGGTTTGGCAGTTAACAACCCGTCATCCAATATTGAATTAAATTGAATTACGCTGCTACTGCAAATTACTTTTATGTGTGCCTATAAATATACCGAGTTCCAAATAAGTAATGATAGTGGTGGAATATGTTATGATCGTACCCAATTATTTAATTACTTTACAACTCATCTCAAATGTGCATGTGGGACAACAAAACTTTGTGGTCGACATCTTTTGGGTCCAAAGGTAATGACGTGTAGAACATATTTTTTTTAAAGTAAATCAATGGGGTTAGGATCATAGAATGATGAATCAAGATGGTGATGTGTAAAGATGATGAATATGACTAGTCTTGGTGCCTCATTAAAAAAATCATCAGGTGGGATCTAGGAATATCGAAAGCTACAGATTCATTATTGGGTTTAGACCATTTTGACACCCTTTGGACCCACGTAAACATATAGATATAATTTACAAAACCACTGCAACTAGTACGATTGATTATGATATTCTTATTTCATAATGAACTGTAAAGACACCACGATGATGATGATTATCATGATTTATGATGATGATACATGAACGTAATAATAGGTTGCAATTTGCTGGTGTCGGCTAACAAGAATAAAACCGTAACCTTCCTTTCTTTTTCTTAAAAACCGTTAAACGGGTCAAGTTTTTGGGCTTATATTAGTTAGTAGGATAGATATATGAATTGGGCTAGGATAAGTGGGTTTGTAACTTGGACTTTAAGTGGGCCGTAATAACCCTTGAAAACATAGGCCGTTAATTTTCTATTCTTGTATGTGACGGATAGAATTGTGATTAGATTATATAAGGTAACAATGATTATACATGATGAAAAGGGTACATAAAATAAACGATTAAGATTTGATGATGGTGAGTGATTAACTTGTTGATGATGATGTGTTATGATGATATAGAGTGATGACGAAGATGCAAGTGGGATTGGGGTTAAATAGCAATTTAAGGTTAAAAGGATTTAAAATCCTTATTAAAACAGAAAGGAAAATAGCAGAAGGATGGTTAAGGATGTAGATTGTTGAGCGAAAGGTCTCGGGTTCGAGCCCGGTCTGGGGCATTATTTTTAGAAAAAGAAGAAGAAAATAGAAGCAAGTTAATACAGGTTAAATAAATTTAAGTGGGAATTAAATCAAAAAAGCTAAGACAGAGGAATGGTTTAGGTTGTTATCGGGTTAGCGGAACGTCGCGAGTTCAAATCCAGACTTGGGCATTATTTTTAAGGGCTACTCCTTTGAGGTAGTACTACTATTACCATTATTATTATTATTATTATTATTATTATTATTATTATTATTATTATTATTATTATTATTATTATTATTATTATTATTATTATTATTATTATTATTATTATTATTATTATTATCATTATTATTATTATTATTACTGTCATTAAAATAAGTATTGGTATTATTATTAACATTATTATCATAATTATTATAATCTTTACAAACTAAAAGACATTTATATAAAAATATATTCTTACATCTATATTAATATTAGGTACTATTTTGTTCTAATAAAATATTATTATAATTATGTTACAAATAATATATAAATATATTTTTAAGTTAAATCATATATATAAATATTAATTCTAATACATTTTAAGCATTTATATATAATAACATATATTATATCCTAATTAAAATACTTTAATAGTAATATGTTATATATAAATATCAATTATTAATTTATTTACCCAAAATAACATATAAATTATGAATATAAGAAGTATATTAATAATATTAATATAAACTTGTTAATTGTTATTATGTGTTTTAATATATATAACTGTTATAGGTTTGTGAATCCGAGGCCAACCTTGCATTGTTCAGTTCCGTCGTATGCATATTTTTACTACATAATATCGTATTGTGAGTTCATTTGCTCCCTTTTACTCTTTATATTTTTGGGACTGAGAATACATGCGCTGTTTTTACAACTGCTTTATTAAATGCTTTTGAAATATATTTTTAACTTAGAATACATGAAATGCTTTTATAAATGTTTGACGCGATATGACACAAGCAAAACATTCCTCGAATGAATTATTATGCAGACAGAAGTTCTGTTGATTATGATTGAATTAGTTGGACGTTATAATTGCCACTAATTGTTGTGATTATTTCCCCTGATTATTATTGCTTGGTAACCTAGGAATTAGAAACGGGTATGGCCCTAATTCACGCGAATCCTAAAGGTAGCTACCGTGTTTAACACCGCCACCTAGAATGTTTACTAGACGGAAGAGCTAGTGGGCGTGGTGTTTAGTACTTCGAGGTTTATATATTATACAGACGAGATGTTCTGTTTTTGGAGATATTATTGATGCGCATTATATGTTAAGGTTGGTTACCAAGCCAAGCTATGAAAGCAAAGTGAATGTTATGTATCGAGAGAATGATTTTTATACACGGGTTATGTGTATTATATTTTGTGCACGAGATATGTGTGGGGTTATTAAAAATCGCGAGGCAACCTACGGGGGAGAAAAGGACACGAACCTACTATGCCAAGCATTATGAAAAATGGTTTCGTACACGAGATATGTGTACTGCATTTAAATCTTGTGGTCTACCAATATGATGAATTTTATTGTTTATGATAAACGTATGAACTCACCAACCTTTTGGTTGACACTTTAAAGCATGTTTATTCTCAGGTATGAAAGAAATCTTCCGCTGTGCATTTGCTCATTTTAGAGATATTACACGGAGTCGTTTATGGCTTATAGAGGCCAGAACCTCGCAATGGGACCATATGTTGAAGACTTCGCCCAGGTGGATTAGGACGGGTCGTTTCAGGTGGTATCAGAGCGGTGGTCTTAGCGAACCAGGTCTTGCAATAGTGTGTCTAACTGGTAGTTGTTAGGATGCATTAATGAGTCTGGACTTCGACCTAGTAGTTGTTAAGATACATTAATAAGTCTAGATTTGAACCTGGTCTGCATGTCAAAAGTTTTGCATATCATTCCTTGCCGAAAAATATCTACTTATCATTTTCAGTCTCGACATGTCTTATTGCAAATATTGCATAGATGGTGTATAGACGAATTCATATTCCATCACATTAGACCTTGTCTGACACGTTTCCTTAATTCCCTCCGTAATCTGCTGGATCTTTTGTACTATATATAGGTATTCTATGTAATTAGAATATCATCTGATATCCAAAAATCATTTCATATAGAAAATCCTTTATTCGGCCGCACAAGATGGAACTTGCAACCAGTTCAAGTTCCTCGCATTCCGATATGGATTTCCACTCGAGCTCCGAAAATAGTATAACCGGAATGGATCAACCAAATCAGCCATCGTCAATTCTGAATGAATTGGGGATGGGTTCGTAGTCGACTTAACTAATGGACACAATAAGAAGGCAATCCTTTCCATCAACCAAATTCACCTCTTGACGAAGAACCTGAATCACTTACCGGCGAACCAATCCGAAACACCATTTTCACCCTCATTTCCCGTGTAGCTCGTCACGATTATATTCTATCAAAAATTCTAAACCTTATTTATCCGCTCGTCCTGACCGACAATCATCCTGGAGTAATGAAAGAAGTCAACGAGCTTCGCGCTCAAGTAATCAATTTGGAAAACATGGTGCAAAACCTACCAGCTTCAGCAACATCACCGGCACCAACAGTACCACCAGCACCAGTAGCCTCAACATCACACGCCTCAACATCACAATCTATACCTCGAGCCTGATCTTCGTTCTACGTTCTACCTCATTTATATTCGTTCGACATGGCGATTATGTAATCTCTAATGTTTTAGAGATTATGTACTCTAGTTCTAACCGTAAATCAGATGAGTTTAATATCATATTAACTCATTTAATTCATGATTACATCTGAAGAAAATATATATGTATATATATTTTCATAAAGATTGTAATTAAAAGTTCTTTTGTACAAACTGTTAATGGAGGAAATATTTTAACGGGTAGGTAATACCCGAGGAATATTTAGTTTTCACATTAATAAGTTACCCTGTACATTCTTCAATTCAGATTCAACAGTCATCAACAATACTGCTCAAATCCACATATATACGTATCCGCTCACCGAAGAACAACTATTTTCATTCAAATTCAATTTCATATTCGGATTTTAACCGATCAAAATCTAAGTCAAGATTTAACATGTGGTATAATGAAGAAATTATTGACAAAATAAAAATTGAGTAGAAACAAACTAATTAACTATATGAAATTTTGTTAAGAATTCACGCTAACAATATCCTAGCTAACTGTTCCAATATCCGTTATGACCATTTTCTTATTGCATTTTATTTATTGTCATTTTAAATATCGTAATTAATAATTGCAATTTTAATACTCACAATTTTATTTATCGTCATTTAAATGCTGTCAAAATATACTAGTATTGGTTAATCCCGAGACAATATAATATAAACTTGATTAATTAGATTATATATTGAACTATTGAACTATATTTGGACTACTAACAATGGACTACTAACATTGAACAATTAAAAAGGTATTTAAAATATTAATTATAATATATGAAATTAAACATTTCTTCAAGTTTGCCACTTGACTTCATCTTAAACATCATTTGTATCTTGACGATTACCATCTGCGTTCAAATCCTTCAGAATTCTTGACAACACCTCGAATTGATAACCAATGATTCAGATATGAGAATGCTGATGAAGCAGCATAAAGGATTGAAGGTCTTAGAAGACAGAAGCTTGATAATAAAAGAATCGTACGTTGGAAAAACTCTGAGAAAGATCGAAATCTTCTTTCCTTATTTTAGATATCTTCAGTATTCCCTTGATATCGTTATATCTTCCTTGGTTGCAAATATCCTCAACATTTTGTAGATATCTTTATATTGTTTTCATTCGTAATTATCGTCGCCGTCATTCTATCCTTAGTACATCGTATCAAAAACTGTTTTGGTTTCTAAATTTTAGTGAAACCCTGAAGTTTAAACCCTTTGTTATTTTAGAGTAATATTAGAATGAAATTATGAGTTAATGTAATATAATGACACTTGATCAATGTGATTATATTACAGTAAGTCATGTCGAAGTTCTAATGGAACGTGATGATGGTAATACTTGATCAACATTACCATCACCACGAACCGTGTTACTTGACTTGTATTCATCATGAACCATGTTACTTGATTCGAAATCATCATGAAACCGAAATCGACCTGAGAAGGATATTCATAAAACTATATGCGTATCGGTCTCGGAGAAATCTTTAATCTTATCATTTTTCTTCGATGAAACATTCTTAGATGACTAAAATCTTTCTATTAAGGATCTGAGTTCAGATTTTGTACTAAAACATTCTCGATTTCAATTCCAACTATCACCACTCAAATTTCGGGACGAAATTTCTTTAACGAGTAGGTACTGTAATGACCCGAAAAATTTCGACAAATTTTAAATCAAACTCTCGATACGATATTATATTTTGACACGATAAACTAAGTCTGTTATCCTGAGTCTCAAAATTTTTGAACTGTTTTTATACATTCATTGGACCTTTGACTGTTCCCGACGATTCACGAACAACTATTTGTAAATGGATATGTATATATATATATATATATATATATATATATATATATATATATATATATATATATATATATATATAATAAATGTTATTAATCATTTTTATGAGATTATTGTTATAAATAAATATGTAAAACAATATATAAAATAACTAAGTTGTTATTAGAATATATATATATATATATATATATATATATATATATATATATATATATATATATATATATATATATATATATATATATATATATATATATATATGACTTCTATAATATATGTATATTTTATTATATATAACACATATAAATATTAAATATTTAAAAATGTTATTATATAACATAAATATTACATAATTAATAATATGTAAGGTTAATATATGAAATTTTATTACAAGTTAAAATATAATTGTTATAATAATATTATTATTACTTTCATTATTATAATTAATACTGATATTAATATTAATATTAATATCAGTATTAGTTATATAATTACTTTCAATAGATAATATATAGACATGAAATTTAGTACATTTAACTTGTTATCTTATTATTATTATTACTTTCATTATTATTATTAAAATAAATATTAAATATTAATATTAGTGTTATTATTGTTATTATATATAATACATAAATATGAAATTTGATATATTTAATCACTAATATTATTGCTATCATTATTAATATCATAATTAGTAGTAAAAATTATAATTATAAGTTATTATCATGATTACTATTATTATGAATAATCTTTTGATATCATTATTTTTATTACTCTTATTATAATTAGTAATGTTTTGAAATTAGTATTATTAATATTATTATTATTTCTATTATTATTATTATTATTATTATTATTATTATTATTATTATTATTATTATTATTATTATTATTATTATTATTATTATTATTATTATTATTAGTATTTATATTATTTCTAATATTATTAACATTACTATTATCATTTAATTTATTTATATTTATTAATCATCATGAATCTTATATATAATATATATGAAGAACGTGTATGATTTGCTAGAATCAACAACAGATATAATAATTCTATAAGATACAAAATTGATAGATATTAATTAAATACAGAATCAAATTTAGTTGTGAATCAACATCACTTTTCTTTTTAATTCATTTTATCTGTCCTTCCTGTCTGCAATTTGTTACCCATCGAATCTTCACTTCAATAAGACAAGCGAGTAAACACAAATTTAGTTAGCCATCTAATTCACCTTCACTTCACCTGGATCAATCTGATAGATATCAATTCAGATAAATACAAACTATAAGGACTGAATTATTCCATTCTGTTATAAATCACAATCGAGCTTTATATTTTTTCCTTTTCTTTTTCTTCATCATTTTTGTTCCTATCTCCAATCTATTACACATCTCACTCAAATCGTACCAAAATGGAATATTTAAATCTGCTTTTAAATTGTTTATTAATTAAATCTCCTGATCGAAAATCATCTGTCGACCCAATCTTAACTATATAACAAATTACGATCGAATCTTAACGCTGTAGTAATTGTTAATTAACATATTATATATATACAATTGTTGCAATTGAGAATGAAAAAGAGAAAAATTAAGGTACATACATATATTACTTACACTCAAACCTTTACAGAGAGATATTTAAGAATCACCATCGAAGACAACCATCAACTTCACACCTTTGGCCTTCATCTAAATCAAACGATTTCCATGTTCGATTACCACCTTGACCACCACACAAACCACCATCAAACTCACCATTAACATCATTATCAAACACTTGTTGCATCTATCGAAAAGCAAAAACCATAAAATTAACACATAAACCACCTTAACCTATCACCCTTCTCTCTTCCCTCTCTCTCTTAATTTCTTTGTGAACTCACGAAAGCCAAACACCCATAAATTCTCTGCTAGTTCGTTGTTTCTTATTACTGTTTCTGTCGAGGTGAAACAACATCGAACCACCATAATATCTTTTGTTTCTGCAGCAACACACAACAACATGCACTATTTTCTGTTTCCCTTTCAAACCAATCACAACCATCATTAATTGTTAACAAAACCAAACGCCAACTACAACATTCTACTATCTTTGTTTCGGTTTGGCAGTTAACAACCCGTCATCTAATATTGAATTAAATTGAATTACGCTGCTACTGCAAATTACTTTTATGTGTGCCTATAAATATACCGAGTTCCAAATAAGTAATGATAGTGATGAAATATGTTATGACCGTACCCAATTATTTCATTACTTTACAACTCATCTCAAATGTGCATGTGGGACAACAAAACTTCGTGGTCGACATCTTTTGGGTCCAAAGGTAATGACGTGAAGATTTTTTTTTTTAAAGTAAAGCAATAGGGTTAGGATCATAGAATGATGATTCAAGATGGTGATGTGTAAAGATGATGAATATGACTAGTCTTGGTGCCTCGTTAAAAAAATCATCAGGTGGGATCTAGGAATATCGAAAGCTACAGCTTCATTATTGGGTTTAGACCATTTTGACACCCTCTGGACCCACGTAAACATATAGATATAATTTACAAAACCACTACAACTAGTACGATTGATTATGATATTCTTATTTCATAATGAGCTGTAAAGACACCACGATGATGATGATGATTATCATGATTTATGATGATGATACATGAATGTAATAATAGGTTGCAATTTGCTGGTGTCGGCTAACAAGAATAAAACCGTAACCTTCCTTTCTTTTTCTTAAAAATCGTTAAACGGGTCAAGGTTTTTGGGCTTATATTAGTTAGTGGGATAGATATATGAATTGGGCTAGGATAAGTGGGTTTGTAACTTGGACTTTAAATGGGCCATAATAACCCTTGAAAACATAGGCCGTTAATTTTCTATTCTTGTATGTGACGGATAGAATAGTGATTAGATTATATGAGGTAACAATGATTATACATGATGAAAAGGGTACATAAAATAAATGATTAAGATTTGATGATGGTGAGTGATTAACTTGTTGATGATGATGTGTTATGATGATAAAGAGTGATGATGAAGATGCAAGTGGGATTGGGGTTAAATAGCAATTTAAGGTTAAAAGGATTTAAAATCCTTATTAAAACATAAAGGAAAATAGCAGAAGGATGGTTAAGGATGTGGATTGTTGAGCGAGAGGTCTCGGGTTCGAGCCCGGTCTGGGGCATTATTTTTAGAAAAAGAAGAAGAAAATAGAAGCAAGTTAATACGGGTTAAATAAATTTAAGTGGGAATTAAATCAGAAAAGCTGAGACAGAGGAATGGTTTAGGTTGTTATCGGGTTAGCAGAACGTCGCGGGTTCAAATCCGGATTTGGGCATTATTTTTAAGGGCTAATCCTTTGAGGTAGTACTACTATTACCATTATTATTATTATTATTATTATTATTATTATTATTATTATTATTATTATTATTATTATTATTATTATTATTATTATTATTATTATTATTATTATTAAAATAAGTAATGGTATTATTATTAACATTATTATCATAATTATTATAATCTTTACAAACTAAAAGACATTTATATAAAAATATATTTTTACATCTATATTAATATTAGGTACTATTTTGTTCTAATAAAATGTTATTATAATTATGTTACAAATAATATATAAATATATTTTTAAGTTAAATCATATATATAAATATCAATTCTAATACATTTTAAGCATTTATATATAATAACATATATTATATCCTAATTAAAATACTTTAATAGGAATCTGTTATATATAAATATCAATTATTAATTTATTTACCCAAAATAACATATAAATTATGAATATAAGAAGTATATTAATAATATTAATATAAACTTGTTAATTGTTATTATGTGTTTTAATATATAACTGGTATAGGTTCATGAATTCGAGGCCAACCTTGCATTGTTCAGTTCCGTCGTATGCATATTTTTACAACAAAAATATTGTATTGTGAGTTCATTTGCTCCCTTTTACTCTTTATATTTTTAGGACTGAGAATACATGCGCTGTTTTTACAACTGCTTTATTAAATGCTTTTGAAATATATTTTGAACTGAGAATACATGAAATGCTTTTATAAATGTTTGACGCGATATGACACAAGTAAAACATTCCTCGAATGAATTATTATGCAGACAGAAGTTCTGTTGATTATGATTGAATTAGTTGGACGTTATTGTGATGACCCGGATTTTTTCGACTACTTAATTATACTATTTACATGATTTAATAATTTCAACTTGATAAGCAATGAATTTTAATAAGTCTTGAACCTCCGGAAAGAATTTTACATAAGCAGTTGACCACCCTTTTATTCTTACGATTCACGAACGTCATAACTTGTATTAATTATATATATATGTGTGTGTGTGTGTGTGTATATATATATATATATATATATATATATATATATATATATATATATATAACTTGAAAATATGATAATTAAATATCTCATTAAGTATATTAACAAAGTAGTATATATATATTTTCATACTACTAATTTAAAGAGTTTTTGAACAATATATATGTTACCATTTAAACGACGTAATAACTTATGTTAAAATGTATTTACATATAAAGTATTACGAGTGTAAATACATCCTTACAAGTATTAAATACACTTTATAATATACCAATACATATAAAGGATAGCTATACTCGTATTTTCGTTCAATTTCCTCAAGAATTCTACTCGCATTCATACGGTATTTTTACCCGTATTATACACAGCTTCTAGAAGTATTTACTATTGGTATATACCAATAGAAATCTGCAATTATTTGTGTAATATGTCATCCATGACCTAATAAATTTAATATGTCATCCATGACTTAATACATTTTAACTTATCTTAGATATTTTCATTAAAAACCAAATTTTCAAGCCTATAAATAAGCACCATTTCTAACTCATTTTTACACATTCATTTTCCAAATTTTACTTCCAATTTTCACACACGCTTGCAAGAACTCTCTTAAGTTTTGTTCTATTACTTCTTTCCAGCAACTTTACATTTTAAACTTGAGGTAAAAACTCTACTTCAACTCTTGTTCAATTCATATGTTTATAGCTATCTATATAAGAGTTTATAAACTAGAACATAGTTTAGTTGATTCTAAACTTGTTTGAAGAACTAATCTAATCTTTCTAACTTAACTCTAATAACACTTATTTATATGTATTATGATGTTATATTAAGTTAATATAAGAACTTATAACTTTTACATATGAAGAACACCTTGAAACTTAACATTTATCGTTTAATCTCCATTCGGTAAAAAGTGGGCTGTTTTGGGTTGGGAATTAAAAACCTATCTTAGACTTTGAGTTCGAGGCTAAGACTTTGGAAATATGTTAATATATGTAAATAAGACTTCCAGTATTTTTTCATGATTTTAGAAAAAGTGAAAGTATTTTATCAAAAATCATATATTGGGTGGGTGCCGGGATTCTTCCAAATCTGTCCACCGGCACAAAAAGAGGGTAAAACTCTAAATATTAATACATGGGATGAACTTTTTGAATTGTTTTTGAAAAATTAACTTCTTAAGGAATCCATATCAAATTGATTCACTTTAAACGAAGTTGTAATGAATATTTGCCGAGCAAAACAAAATCTGCTAAAATTAACGTTGTATGGACGAAATTTATATTGTAAAAACTATATTAACCATATCCTTGCTAACTTTTCCTATATCCTATATATATTTGGACATGTTATCATTAGTATAACAAAATATTATAATCTTAGTTAATTCCGAGATTGTATATATATATAATAATCTTGGTACATTCCATGACAATAAGTATACAATACGTTTTGATAAATCCTAAGACAATAAGTATACAATACATTTTAATAAATTCTAAGACAATACGTATACAATATGTCTCTGGGTTGATGCAAAGACAATACGTATACAATACATCGTGGGGTAATTCTAAGATTATATATATACCGATTATTAGACTGTTGGACATTTCAGACTATTTTGGACTACTAACAAAGGACTACTAACATAAAAATGTTAAAAATTAATATATAAGTATTCTATGAACTTGTTTTATTTTACATGTCGTATTATTATCTGAATCATTATTATTGTTATAGGTTCGTGAATCCAAGGACGACGACCATATTTTTAATAAGCTGAAAACTTATTATTAATATACTTTTACTAACGTGAGTATATAGTCCCATTTTTAAACTCTAAAAATATTTTTGAGATGAGAATACATGCATTTTATGTTTTACGCTATGGACACAAGTACTAAAAATATATTCTACGTTGAGTTGTACCACCTTGCATATCTTCCCCAGCTTGGTAACTAATATTTACATGTTGTAAAAACATGTAAGCGCGAATCCTATTGATAGATCTATCGGGTTTGACAACCCCAACCGAGATAGTCGCTCTAGTATCATAAACGGTTGCATAGTACTTCATTTTTACTACACTTGGTACAATGTAGGGAGATTTCATAATAAAGGGAATATGCTACATTTATGGTTAAGTATGGTTACCGAAGCGCTCAACAACTTATAGAATATCTTTATTGAAATATTTATAAATATGAAATCTTGTGGTCTATATTTATATCGATGCTAGCTTTAAACCTATATATCTCACCAACCTTTGTGTTGACTGTTTAAGCATGTTTATTCTCAGGTCCTTAAGAAAGTCTTCCGCTGTTGCATTATCTGAGCAAGCTGTGCATGGAGTCTCATGCTTTTGTTTAAATGAAGTGTTGCATTCAATAAAACCTTTGTCATGTATTATATTCGACTATTATGTCACGTGTGTAGTATTTGGAAACCGATGTATCATGGGGATTTATTCTTAAATAATCGCCCACTTGTTTAAAAACATGCATTATGTATAATAATGGTGTGCTTTTCATGAAACGAATGCAATATTTTCTAAAACGTATCATATAAAGGTCAAATACCTTACTATGAGACCAATGAATAACGTACCACGTTTATAGTAATATGGACGAGTCGTTTCAGTTATAATTGCCACTAATTGTTGTGAATATTTCCCCTGATTATTATTGCTTGGTAACCTAAGAATTAGAAACGAGTATGGCCCTAATTCACGTGAATCCTAAAGGTAGCTACCGGATTTAACACCCTCACCCAGAATGTTCACTAGACGGAAGAGCTAGTGTGCGTGGTGTTTAGTACTTCGAGGTTTATATATTATACAGACGAGAGATGTTCTCTTTTTGGTAATATTATTGATGCGCATTATATGTTAAGGTCGGTTACCAAGCCAAGCTATGAAAGCAAAGTGAATGTTATGTATCGAGAGAATGATTTTTATACACAGGTTATGTGTATTATATTTTGTGCACGAGATATGTGTACGGTTATTAAAAATCGCGAGGCAACATATGGGGGAGAAAAGGATACGAACCTACTATACCAAACATTATGAAAAATGGTTTCGTACACATGATAGGTGTACTGCATTTAAATCTTGTGGTCTATCAATATGATAAATTTTATTGTTTATGACAAACCTATGAACTCACCAACCTTTTGGTTGACACTTTAAAGCATGTTTATTCTCAGGTATGAAAGAAATCTCCCGCCGTGCATTTGCTCATTTTAGAGATATTACATGGAGTCGTTCATGGCATATAGAGGTCAGAACCTAGCAATGGGATCATCTGTTGAAGACTTTGCCCAGGTGGATTAGGACGGGTCGTTTCAACCCGATACCAAGAGCATAATCCCGGGGACTACCAAATCCCAATCCGCGTCAAATTAGCCAAAAGCTACCCCCATCGAGCCCAAGCGCTCCTACGCATCTAGTCTAATAACTAGCTAGCTTCACAAGCACAATACATGTAAAAAGGTAAACAATGAGAGGGGTAAGCTAAAGCTTAGTGAGTAGAATAAATATATACATGCATTGATGTGTGCGAGGTATAGTACGAAATAGATTATATTTTACTACAAAATACTATTAAATACGATACAATTTTACACAAGTTATTTATTTATTTATTGAATGGAATATACCTAAACCTTGCTACAACACTTATAGGCAGTGTACCTAATCGTAGAGTAGTTAGTTTTTAGTAAGTATGGTTCGTTCCACAGGAAGACGGCTTATTGCGTACACTATATTTTTAAACAATTATATTTGTATAATTATATATATATATATATATATATATATATATATATATATATATATTAGTAATATAGTAGTATTATTATTATTATTATAAAAAGGGGGTTTTACCGTTTAATGACCGGTTTGTCGATTTTAAATAAAGCGTAAAGATAAATGATGATAATATAAATGACAGAATTTAAATTGCGATAAAGTAAATTGCAGTAATTAAAATGACAGTAAATAAAGGTACGATGAAATATGAAATAAAAGTATTATGCTTATTTAAACTTTCGTAATCATGATGTTTGACGTTTTGATTTTAATTAATTGTTACCCGGGTTAATTGTCCTTTGTCCTAGTTTATTTGATACCTATCTGGTTTTTGTTCATAATAGTCCATCGGTCATAATTATAAAATGCTCGTCAAATTAACCTTATTCCCGAAGTCAGATATTCCAACTAATTAGGGATTCGAACTGTAACAAGGTTTTAATACTTTGTTAATAATTACACCAGGTTATCGACTGCGTGTAATCCAAGGTTTTAATACTTTGTTAACAATTACACCAATTATCCTTGTATGTAATCCACCCCTATTTTAATGAGATATGAATATTAATTTATCCACTTGATCAGTTTGAATAATCAATTACTCAACCCGAATAATTAATTAAATGATTATAATAGATTCCGTATAAATATCACTAAATAGGACAACTACAATCATTATTAATTATTTGATTAAATAATTTGAAGATAGGTTCGACAGACTCCAATGAGTTGTCACTCGATTAGACAATACCCCCATCTATTAATAGTCCATAGCCCAATGTCCACAAGTGTCGGTCTTTTGTCCAAATATTAATTATGGTCCAATGTTTAATAACCCCGTCTTAATATTTAGTCCAACATCAAGATTACTTTGTCTCAAATAAGCATAACAATAACTTAGTTACAAGACATTAATTTAAAAATGAGAACATAACTTACAATGATTATTAATCGCGTAGCTTTACACGGACAGAATTTTGACTTTATAACCCGTAAAATAACCGTTACATTACCCAAACTAACTAATATAAAACTAAACTATATTATATATATCAGAGAGTGAGAGATTAAATTGGTGAATGGGTGTCTTCGATCAGTGAATTTTGTCTTCTATTTATAGGCTCAATTTAGGTACTGTTTGTAAGTTGAAATTTAGTTGATATGGAGAATCAACTCTTTTAGAAAGAGTCCAGAGGTGGCTAATATTAAATCCACTTGTTCAATTTTGTAACTAGTCACAGAGCATTATTTGTTTCATTTATTTTATTTATTTATTATATTTATTATTATATTATATTATTATTATGAATTATATATATATTATATTATATTCTTGTGCATAGATGACTTGTAATTTTAGGTCTGTTGACTCGTACGTTGATACTCGGTTTATGTCTCGGTTCCGGATTTTCGAACGTCTTTTCGTATGCTTAGATATCTTGTACTTTACGTTTTGCGGCTTGTACTCTTGTCAATATTAGACGTTATTCATCAATAAATTGAACCACTTGGATTGTATCTTGTACGTTTGAGCTTTTTGGACGTTTGCGTCTTCAAATCTTCGTTTTCGTCTTCCGTCTTCGTACTTATTTAATATGAACGATTACAACTTAAAAATAGAACAGTTACAACTAAAAACTTTACATATTGGAAGGATATTGTTACTAAATATATGTTCATTTGGAGCACTATCAAGTATCCCCACACTTGAACGTTGCTTGTCCTCAAGCAATACAGAACTTAAAATTAAATCACACTTCACTCGAATCACTTTTTTATTCTCACACTTTATACATCAGTGATTTTGATACATCGGTATAAACAATGATAGTAACGATGTGGTTTACAGTCCCACATGACTATGAAAATTTTAGATCCTTTAAGGAAATTGGATCTTTATGAAAACATTTAATCTTTTGAAAATTCATTCTAGCTTTTACCCTAGATAAGTTTTCTGGAATAACCCTTCACTGGTGTTGCAAAATGTTTTTGTGGATTTTGTGAGTTTCAGATTTTAAAATTTTAGCTCAAAACTTGCGGTTTTGTGTCACCTACTTGCTAACCTTGTATTAGGAAAGCAACACATCCAGTATACTTGTCCCGTATATTACCTTTCGGTAAACTACCGTCCGGTTGTAAAGGAAAGCGATGAACAAGCAACTGTTTAGGCAATGTCCCGTGACATGCTTTTGATTATGTTCTATAACGTGTTGGATGCAATTACTATCCTTTGTAGGAGCAATAGTAAAGATCACCCTATAGTTTTTCGGTCTGGCACAAGGTCCTGTCTTCGACCATACTATGCAACCATCGTTCTTACGGTTGACACCTGATTTGGTTCAGGTGACCTAATGTATTCTGGTGAATTCTTAGGATTTTACGTTCAATGGTAATGAACGCATTGAAAATAGGTTTTCAGAAAACAAATTGGTTTGTAATTTTGATCAAAATATTTTCTCGTTCAAGCTCGAGTTTAGATATCATCGAATTCCATGAGTTTGTAATTCTCAATCTTTAAATTCAATCTCAAGGATTGAGTAATATCAGGCTTAAAAGCTGATTTTTAATCTTTAAGGAGATTATCCTTTCTGGGGGTCTGATTCATTAGTCTTATCAAGCTAATTTGCATGGCGCCCTCCCCATTTTACGAGACAGATCCTCTCATGGTTAGGATAAGTCTGACCACTTGGCGACCCTGTTTGATACTGAGGTCCGTGGATTTCCTGCTAATTTTAGAGATGACTTTTCTAGATTTTTCGTCAACCTACAGCTGGTCTGGACGACAACTTCCTGACCTAAATCAAGAAGTGTGTATCGTTTTTGGAAGATTTTACTTCCTTTTAATGATGGAATTGATTCATCGTGCAGATTCATCTTTCTTTCAAATATATTATAGTAAATTAGGTAAAACTGATTAAAATCGTCCAAAACAAAAGTACCTGTAATAATCTTGTACAAACATATGTGATATGTGTTTTAAATAACTTGGTAAATTCTTCCCACACTTAGCTTTTATTTATTTTTTTCTTTGCCTTTTTATTCTCATCTATTCTATTTTAAATGAATTCTAATGTTTTGGGTTGTTTCTCCATTTATGTTCTCTCCAAGGTAAAAATAATTTCGGCATTAACACCTAGTTTTATCGTTCATAAATATGTATAAACATGATTTTGAATTCATTTAGTTGAAATTTTTTCAAATTTTCACAAAATTTGGCAATTAAACTAAGTGTAAACCCGAGAGAATTTATAACCCTTCCCTATACTTGAGATCATGCAATGCCCTCATTTGCATGAAATCAGACTATAATTATAAATTCATGAGGGTGATTAATGTAGAAAAGTGATTAAAAATACCCAGTTTGTAATTACTAAGGTCGTCGAATGATAGATGGCACGCCTCATCGTTCATTCATTTTGTTGTAATTTTACATATGTTTTTCTTCAAAAACGGTTGCTTTTCTGAACTGTTTGATAATTTTTGAAAATGCGTCTTTTACCCTTACTCATCATGCATGTTTATTAACGAGTTATGCACTAACCCGAACCCCGAATTTAACGTTAAGTGGGGTTAGACTTCCCCATACTTAGCTGACGACATGTGAAGTCGGTAGAATAAGTTCCACGAATTAGAATAGTGAGCCAGTTATTTACATCTCGGGTGGTGTATAATATATCAATGGGTTTAAAGTTTAGAACCACCTGATCGTCACTACTTAATTCTTTTTTAAGTGTAGCTTCTAGTAAATGAATATGTCTCTTTTCTGGTTTTTGGTCAAATGGATCGTTATACACCGACATACATATTTATTTAGGGTGGAAAATTCCTAACATTTCTTTTAGTTCATTCTCGGGATCAAAGTTTTCACCTCTATTACCCAATTGGGTGAAATCCGAGGTGTCAGCTCGTAGTTCATCTTCGGTAGATGACTCGTCTATTGAGAATATTGGGTTGGAAGGTTGTGGAATGGTGAATTTCAGGATCGAAGTAGATTCTTCTTCATTAACAGTCCTTATCGATCCCACCACTTTGGTCTTGGGGGTAAAATTTTCAACGTTATCGTTTTCCCAAGAGTACCAATTTGTCACCCTTACTTCTTCTTCATCCATTGATGGATCGATGATTTCGTCGGTAGAGGATAATGTGTCGATATGTTGTGAAATCGGTAAGACTGAATAAAAAGTATCATCGGGATAATTGGTGATTTTGGAGCTCTCAAATTCATCAAAATTCGATGATATGAGATTTTCGTGCACACGACTCCTCAGATCAACAGGTGTGTAGTCTGATAGAGTTTCACCTTGCATGTTTGCAAACTCTCTCATTTGTTCATTTTGAACGTCAAATTGTTCGAGTTTGATTTTCATATAATCTAAAAAATTTTCAGACACATAATTTTCCTCGTCCTCTGGTTGTTGAGTTTGGATATATTCTTGGGAATAATCCCAATTTGAATTGTATTCTTCATAATCATTCCATTCAGGTTCCATGGTGAAATGTCCCGTTCATATTGATTATAAACGTTCCATATTAATTGATTTCGTCACGGGGTTTTGACCTCTATATGAGACGTTTTTCAAAGACTGCATTCATTTTTTAAAACAACCATAACCTTTATTTTATCGATAAAGGTTTAAAAAGCATTACGTAGATTATCAAGTAATGATAATCTAAAATATACCGTTTACACACGACCATTACATAATGGTTTACAATAAGAATATATTACATCAAAAATAAGTTTCTTGAATGCAGTTTTTACATAATATCATACAAGCATGGACTCCAAATCTTGTCCTTATTTTAGTATGCAACAGCGGAAGCTCTTAATAATCAACCTGAGAATAAACATGCCTAAAACGTCAACAAAAATGTTGGTGAGTTATAGGTTTAACCTATATATTATCAAATCATAATAATAGACCACAAGATTTCATATTTCAATATACATCCCATACATAGAGATAAAATTCATTCATATGGTGAACACCTGGTAACCGACATTAACAAGATGCATATAAGAATATCCCCTATCATTTCGGGAAATCCTTCGGACATGATAAAAACGAATTCGAAGTACTAAAGCATCCGGTACTTTGGATGGGGTTCGTTAGGCCCAATAGATCTATCTTTAGGATCCGCTTCAATTAGTAGATCAGTTTACTAATTCTTAGGCTACCAAGCAAAAGGGGCATATTCGGCTTCGATCATTCACCCATATAATGTAGTTTCATTTACTTGTGTCTATTTCTTAAAACATTTATAAAACTGCATGTATTCTCATCCCAAAATATTAGATTTTTAAAAGTGGGACTATAACTCACTTTCACATATTTTTACTTCGTCGGGAAGTAAGACTTGGCCACTGGTCGATTCACGAACCTATAACAAATATGTACATATATATCAAAGTATGTTCAAAATATATTTACAACACTTTTAATACATTTTGATGTTTTAAGATTATTAAGTCAGTTGTCCTCGTTAGTAACCTACAACTAGTTGTCCACAGTTAGATGTACAGAAAATAAATCGATATATTATCTTGAATCAATCCACGACCCAGTGTATACACGTCTCAGGCTAGATCACAACTCAAAGCATATATATTTTTTGGAATCAACCTCAACCCTGTATATCTAACTCCAACATTACTGCATATAGAGTGTCTATGGTTGTTCCAAATAATATATATACATGGGTCGATATGATATGTTAAAACATTTACATACGTGTCTATGGTATCCCAAGATTACATAATATATTAGAATACATGTATAATACAATATAAGTTAGCTAGGATATGATTTGTATAGAATTGTTACAATATTTCGCGTAGCTACAACAATAAAAAAATATCCAATCTTGTTTTACTCATAACTTCTTTGTTTTAAATCCGTTTTGAGTGAATCAAATTGCTATGGTTTCATATTGAACTTAAGTTTATGAATCTAAACAGAAAAAGTATAAATTTATAGTCAAAAATACAGGTTACAAGTCGTTTTTATAAAGGTAGTCATTTCAGTCGAAAGAACGACGTCTAGATGACCATTTTGGAAAACATACTTCCACTTTGAGTTTAACCATGATTTTTTGATATAGTTTCATGTTCATAAGAAAAATCATTTTCTCAGAAGAACAACCTTTAAATCAAAGTTTATCATAGTTTTTAATTAACTAACCCAAAACAGCCCGCGGTGTTACTACGACGGCGTATATCCAGTTTTACGGTGTTTTTCATGTTTTCCGGTTTTAAATCATTAAGTTAGCATATCATATAGATATAGAACATGTGTTTAGTTGATTTTAAAAGTCAAGTTAGAAGGATTAACTTTTGTTTGCGAACAAGTTTAGAATTAACTAAACTATGTTATAGTGATTTCAAGTTTAAACCTTCGAATAAGGTAGTTTTATATATATGAATCGAATGATGTTATGAACATCATTACTACCTCAGGTTTTGTGGATAAACCTACTGGAAATGAGAAAAACAGATCTAGCTTCAAAGGATCCTTGGATGGCTTGAAAGTTCTTGAAGCAGAATCATGACACGAAAACAAGTTCAAGTAAGATTTCCACTCGAAATAAGATTGTTATAGTTATAGAAATTGAATCAAAGTTTGAATATGAGTATTACCTTGTATTAGAAAGATATCTTACTGTAAATAAGAAAGATTTCTTGAGGTTGGATGATCACTTTACAAGATTGGAAGTAAGCTAGCAAACTTGGAAGTATTCTTGATTTTATAAAACTAGAACTTATAGAATTTATGAAGAACACTTAGAACTTGAAGATAGAACTTGAGAGAGATCAATTAGATGAAGAAAATTGAAGAATGAAAGTGTTTGTAGGTGATTTTGGTCGTTGGTATATGGATTAGATATAAAGGATGTGTAATTTTGTTTACATGTAAATAAGTCATGAATGATTACTAATATTTTTGTAATTTTATGAGATATTTCATGCTAGTTTCCAAATGATGGTTCCCAAATGTGTTAGGTGACTCACATGGGCTGCTAAGAGCTGATAATTGGAGTGTATATACCAATAGTACATACATCTAAAAGCTATGTATTGTACGAGTACGAATACGGGTGCATACGAGTAGAATTGTTGATGAAACTGAAAGAGGATGTAATTGTAAGCATTTTTGTTAAGTAGAAGTATTTTGATAAGTGTCTTGAAGTCTTTCAAAAGTGTATGAATACATATTAAAACACTACATGTATATACATTTTAACTTAGTCGTTAAGTCATCGTTAGTCGTTACATGTAAATGTTGTTTTGAAACCTTTAGGTTAACGATCTTGTTAAATGTTGTTAACCCATTGTTTATTATATCTAAAGAGATGTTAAATTATTACATAGTATGATATATATACAGTTAAATGTTGTTACAACGATAATCGTTACATATATGTCTCGTTTCGAAATCATTAAGTTAGTAGTCTTATTTTTACATATGTAGTTCATTGTTAATACACTTAATGACATGTTTACTTATCATTTATCATGATTAAACATAGTGTATCAATATCTTAATATGATTCATATGTATTTAGTAAGACGTTGTTTTAACGATAATCGTTATATATATCGTTTCGAGTTTCTTAATTCAATAAACTCAATTTTATGTATATAACTCATTGTTAAAATACCTAATGAGATACTTACTTATCATAATATCATGTTAACTATATATATAATCATATATATGTCATCATATAGTTTTTACAAGTTTTAACATTCGTGAATCACCGGTCAAATTGGGTGGTTAATTGTCTATTTGAAACCTATTTCAATTAATCAAGTCTTAACAAGTTTGATTGCTTAACATGTTGGAAACACTTAATCATGTAAATAACAATTTCATTTAATATATATAAACATGGAAAAGTTCGGGTCACTACAGTACCTACCCGTTAAATAAATTTCGTCCCGAAATTTTAAGCAGTTGGAGGTGTTGACGTATCTTATGGAAATAAGTGCGGGTATTTCTTCTTCATCTGATCTTCTCGTTCCCAGGTGAACTCGGGTCCTCTACGAGCATTCCATCGAACCTTAACAATTGGTATCTTGTTTTGTTTAAGTCTTTTAACCTCACGATCCATTATTTCGACGGGTTCTTCGATGAATTGAAGTTTTTCGTTGATTTGGATTTCGTCTAACGAAATAGTGAGATCTTCTTTAGCAAAACATTTCTTCAAATTCGAGACGTGGAAAGTGTTATGTACAGCCGCGAGTTGTTGAGGTAACTCAAGTCGGTAAGCTACTGGTCCGACACGATCAATAATCTTGAATGGTCCAATATACCTTGGATTTAATTTTCCTCTTTTACCAAATCGAACAACGCCTTTCCAAGGTGGCAACCTTAAGCATGACCATCTCTCTAATTTCAAATTCTATATCTTTTCTTTTAATGTCGGCGTAGCTCTTTTGTCGACTTTAGGCGGTTTTCAACCGTTGTTGAATTTGGATGATCTTCTCGGTAGTTTCTTGTATTATCTCCGGACCCGTAATCTGTCTATCCCCCACTTCACTCCAACAAATCGGAGACCTGCACTTTCTACCATAAAGTGCTTCAAACGGCGCCATCTCAATGCTTGAATGGTAGCTGTTGTTGTAGGAAAATTCTGCTAACGGTAGATGTCGATCCCAACTGTTTCCGAAATCAATAACACATGCTCGTAGCATGTCTTCAAGCGTTTGTATCGTCCTTTTGCTCTACCCATCAGTTTGTGGATGATAGGCAGTACTCATGTCTAGACGAGTTCCTAATGCTTGCTGTAATGTCTGCCAGAATCTTGAAATAAATCTGCCATCCCTATCAGAGATAATAGAGATTGGTATTCCATGTCTGGAGATGACTTCCTTCAAATACAGTCGTGCTAACTTCTCCATCTTGTCATCTTCTCTTATTGGCAGGAAGTGTGCTGATTTGGTGAGACGATCAACTATTACCCAAATAGTATCAAAACCACTTGCAGTCCTTGGCAATTTAGTGATGAAATCCATGGTAATGTTTTCCCATTTCTATTCCGGGATTTCGGGTTATTGAAGTAGACCTGATGGTTTCTGATGCTCCGATTTGACCTTAGAACACGTCAAACATTCCCCTACGTATTTAGCAACATCGGCTTTCATACCCGGCCACCAAAAATGTTTCTTGAGATCCTTGTACATCTTCCCCGTTCCAGGATGTATTGAGTATCTGGTTTTATGAGCTTCTCTAAGTACCATTTCTCTCATATCTCCAAATTTTGGTACCCAAATCCTTTCAGCCCTATACCGGGTTCCGTCTTCTCGAATATTAAGATGCTTCTCCGATCCTTTGGGTATTTCATCCTTTAAATTTCCCTCTTTTAAAACTCCTTGTTGCGCCTCCTTTATTTGAGTAGTAAGATTAGTGTGAATCATTCTATTCATAGCCTTTACTCGAATGGGTTCTCTGTCCTTTCTGCTCAAGGCGTCGGCTACCACATTTGCCTTCCCCGGGTGATAACGAATCTCAAAGTCGTAATCATTTAACAATTCAATCCATCTGCGCTGCCTCATGTTCAGTTGTTTCTGATTAAATATGTGTTGAAGACTTTTGTGGTCGATATATATAATACTTTTGACCCCATATAAGTAGTGCCTCAAAGTTTTTAATGCAAAAACAACCGCGCCTAATTCCAAATCATACGTCGTATAATTCTGTTCGTGAATCTTCAATTGTCTAGACGCATAAGCAATTACTTTCGTTCGTTGCATTAATACACAACCGAGACCTTGCTTTGAGGCATCACAATATATCACAAAATCATCATTCCCTTCAGGTAATAATAATATAGGTGTTGTAGTTAACTTTTTCTTTAACTATTGAAACGCTTTCTCTTGTTCATCTTTCCATTCAAATTTCTTCCCTTTATGCGTTAATGCAGTTAAGGGTTTTGCTATTCTGGAAAAGTCTTGGAAGAACCTTCTGTAGTAACCAGCTAGTCCTAAAAACTGGCGTATGTGTTTTGGAGTTTTCGGGGTTTCTCACTTTTCAACGGTTTCAATCTTTGCTGGATCCACCTGAATACCTTCTTTGTTCACTATGTGACCGAGGAATTGAACTTCTTCCAACCAAAATGTACACTTTGAAAACTTAGCGTATAGTTTTTCTTTTCTCAGCAACTCTAGCACTTTTCTCAAATGTTCTTCGTGCTCTTGATCATTCTTCGAGTAAATAAGTATGTCATCGACGAAAATAATGACAAACTTGTTAAGATATGGCCCACACACTCGGTTCATGAGGTCCATGAACACAGCTGGTGCGTTAGTCAATCCAAATGGCATAACCATAAACTCGTAATGACCGTAACGCATCCTAAAAGCAGTCTTTGGAATATCATCCTCCTTCACCCGCATTTGATGATATCCAGAACGTAAATTGATCTTCGAATAAATAGACGAGCCTTGTAGTTGATCAAATAAGTCGTCGATTCTCGGTAGTGGGTAGCGGTTCTTGATGGTAAGTTTTTTCAACTCTCGGTAGTCAATACACAACCTGAATGTACCATCTTTCTTCTTGACAAACAAAACAGGAGCTCCCAATGGTGATGTGCTTGGTCGAATGAAACCACGCTCTAAAAGTTCCTGTAACTGACTTTGTAATTCTTTCATTTGGCTGGGTGTGAGTCTGTATGGAGCACGAGCTATTGGTACAGCTCCTGGTACAAGGTCTATTTGAAATTCAACGGATCGATGTGGGGGTAATCCCGGTAATTCTTTCGAAAATACATCGGGAAATTCTTTTGCGACGGGAACATCACTGATGTTCTTTTCTTCAGGTTTAACTTCCTCGATGTGTGCTAGAATGACGTAACAACCTTTTCTTATTAGTTTTGCGCCTTCAAACTACTAATAAGATTTAATTTCGCGTTGTTCTTTTCTCCGTGCACCATTAAAGGTTTTCCTTTTTCACGCATAATGCGAATCGCATTTTTGTTTCAAACGACCTCTGCTCTCCCCTTTTTCAACCAGTCCATGCCAATTATTACATCAAAACTCCCTAACTCGACTGGTATTAAATCAATCTTAAACGTTTCATCACCCAGTTTAATTTCTCTATCCCGACATATATTATCTGCTGAAATTAATTTACCGTTTGCTAATTCGAGTAAAAATTTACTATCCAAAGGCGTCAATGGGCAAATTAATTTAGCACAAAATTCTCTACTCATATAGCTTCTATCCGTACCCGAATCAAATAAAACATAAGCAGATTTATCGTCAATAAGAAACGTACCCGTAACAAGCTCCGGGTCTTCCTGTGCTTCTGCCGCATTAATATTGAAAACTCTTCCATGGCCCTGCCCATTAGTATTCCCCTGATTCGGCCAATTTCTAATAATGTGGCCCGGTTTTCTACATTTATAACAAACAACGTTGGTATTACTTGCTCCGACACTATTCGTTTCGGCATTACTTGTTCTGACATTATTTGTTCCTTTAGTTCTGTTAAACTTTGGTCCGTAGACCTTACACTTTGTCGCACTATGACCATTTCTTTTACACCTGTTGCAAAATGTCGTGCAAAACCCCTGATGTTTTCTTCACACCTATGACATGGCTGTTTTTGGTTTTTGTTGCCGTTGTTGTTATTGAGGTTGTTGTTGGGATTGTTATTGTTGTTGAAATGGTTGTTGTAGTTGCTGTTGTTGTTGGGATGTTTGTTGTAGTTATTGTTAGGATTGCGGTTATTGTTGCGATTGTTGTTGCGGTTGTTGGGATAGTTGTTGCGATTGTGGTTTTAATTGTTGTTGTTGTACTGGTGACTCTTGTCACCGTTTTCCTCCCACTTCCTCTTGAGTTGTTTCGTGTTGGCTTCTTTGATCGCCTGCTCTTTAATTCTTCCCTCAATCTGATTTATGAGTTTATGAGCCATTCGACTTGCCTTCTGTATAGAAGCGGGCTCGTGTGAACTTACATCTTCTTGAATCCTTACTGGTAACCCTTTTACAAACGCGTCGATCTTCTCTTCTTCATCTTCGAATGCTCCCGGACACAATAGGCACAACTCTGTGAATTGTCGTTCATATGTGGTAACGTCGAACCCTTGTGTTCGTAACTCTCTAAGTTATGCCTTGAGTTTATTGACTTCGTTTCTAGGACGGTACTGCTCGTTCATTAATTTCTTGAATGCCGACCACGGTAGTGCGTAAGCAGCATTTTGTCCTACCTGTTCAAGATAGGTGTTCCACCACGTTAACGCAGTACCTGTGAAGGTATGCGTAGCGTACTTAACTTTATCCTCTTCAGTACACTTACTTATGGCAAACACCAATTCGACTTTCTCAGTCCACCGTTTCATTCCAATTGGTCCTTCGGTTCCATCAAATTCCAAAGGTTTGCAGGCAGTGAATTCTTTGTAGGTGCATCCTACACGATTTCTTGTGCCGTTAGCTGCATTGCTAGATTCAGAGTTATTGTTGGTATGTAGCGCAGCCTGTACTGCAGCTATGTTTGCAGCAAGAAAAGTACGAAATTCTTCTTTGCTCATATTCATGGTATGTCGAGTAGTCGGTGCCATTTACTTCAAAATAGCCAACTGAATCGAGTTAATCATACAGAATATTAAGAGTAGTCAATAGTATTTCGTAGCATAATATGAACTCATTTATAAAAGCTTTTTCTTCATATTAGCGTTTTATAAGTTTAAATTCGGGTACTACCTACCCGTTAAGTTCATACTTAGTAGCTAATATACAATTCAACTACTACAATTCCATATGAAAAACTGATTATAATAATATATTACATACAAATATTCTTCAAATTTACAACTTCGCTATATTACATATAACATGAAATATAGTACACTTTGATACAGGACAGTTTTGAAGATAAACCTAGTTAATACGCAAGTTGTTCAGCAAAGGAAATAAAGACACGTAATTCATAAGTGCAGAAACAAGTCATGCATTCTGGTTTTACTAAGACGACTTCCCATCCTTGGTCTTGTGGAAAATAACCGTTATGACCATTGGCTAGGCAGCATGTTGTAATGTCGTCAAAAGGACGAGGGTTTCGTAATGTCCAACAGCCCCGTAATAATCTAAAAACATTGTTTCTCACCCCAACTACTGAATCCATCACTTGTGGAAAGGTTTTATTTAAAAGTTGCAATCCGATGTTCTTTTTCTCACTTTGGTAAGAAGCGAACATCACTAACCCGTAAGCATAACATGCTTCTTTATGTTGCATGTTAGAAGCTCTTTCTAATTCACGAAATCCTATGTTGGGATATGTTGAGTCAAAATAGGTTCTTAACCCGTAGCGTAAAATTGCATTTGGGTTTCCCGCGTTTAACGCTTTAAAGAAAACACGGCGTAACTTACAGTCTCCCCAGTGTGATATACCCCACCTATAAAAGGAAAGCCTTTTATAAACTAAGGCATTTCTGGAAAGTCTTTCAAATGTTTGACAAGTTAATTTCGCCATAACTAAATGTGCTGATGAATTCTGACCGACTGTAGACAAGATTTCCTCAATCATATCCTCTGGTAGGTCTTCTAAAATTTTCGGTTGTCTACCCTTAACGTCCATTTTGTTTTTATACTGTAAAATACACAAGGATTAGATTCGTAAAAGATAATTAACTAACAATACAAGCAATTTTTACATAGAACATAAAAGTACAAGCACACTGCAATACATATAATACACAACATGATTACAACCCTTTAATCTGAATCACTGGTTTCTTCTTCTTCGGACTTGGTTCGTTTTCCTAATTTTCTAGGAATATATGGTGTTCCTCTAATACGAGCCGTCGTTTTCCATAACGGTTTAGAAAAACCTGGTGGTTTAGAGGTTCCCGGGTCATTGTTACATTTTAGGAAATACGGATATTGCCGATACATATAAAGTTCATCGGGGTTGGAATCGGGTTTCTCTATTTTTATACCTTTTCCCTTATTATTTTCTTTCGCTTTATTAAATTGGGTCAAGATAATTTCTATAACATCATCGGAATCCTCATCGGGATCCGATTCATCGGAAAATTGGTAATCTTCCCAATATTTTGCTTCCTCGGTGAAAACACCATTGACCATTATTAACTTTGGTCCCGTTGGTTAAGGATTTTCTTTTATTTAATCGAATTACTGTAGGTATCAATATTTCTTCCTCCGGAACCTCTTCTTCTTCCGGTTCCTCCTCTTTCGGTTCCTCCTCTTCCGGTTCCTCCTCTTCCGGTTCCTCCTCTTCCGGTTCCTCTTCGGGAATTTGTGAATCTTCCCAAAATATATTCGACTCTTCATTATTATTAGGTGAATCGATGGGATTTGTACTAGTGGTAGACATCTATCACACAATATCAAACACATTAAGAGGTTAATATATCACATAATATTTACATGTTAATAATATATAGTTTCCAACAAAAGTGTTAAGCAATCGTTTTTAAAGAAAACACAGTCGAAGTCCAGACTCACTAATGTATCCTAACAAACTCGATAAGACACACTAATGAAAATTTCTGGTTCTCTAAGACCAACGCTCGGATACCAAATGAAATGTCCCGTTCATATTGATTATAAACGTTCCATATTAATTGATTTTGTCGCGAGGTTTTGACCTCTATATGAGACGTTTTTCAAAGACTGCATTCATTTTTTAAAACAACCATAACCTTTATTTTATCGATAAAGGTTTAAAAAGCATTACGTAGATTATCAAGTAATGATAATCTAAAATATACCGTTTACACACGACCATTACATAATGGTTTACAATAAGAATATATTACATCAAAAATAAGTTTCTTGAATGCAGTTTTTACATAATATCATACAAGCATGGACTCCAAATCTTGTCCTTATTTTAGTATGCAATAGCGGAAGCTCTTAATAATCACCTGAGAATAAACATGCTTAAAACGTCAACAAAAATGTTGGTGAGTTATAGGTTTAACCTATATATTATCAAATCATAATAATAGACCACAAGATTTCATATTTCAATATATATCCCATACATAGATAAGATGCATATGGTGAACACCTGGTAACCGACATTAATAAGATGCATATAAGAATATCCCCTATCATTCCGGGAAATCCTTCGGACATGATAAAAACGAATTCGAAGTACTAAAGTATCCGGTACTTTGGATGGGGTTCGTTAGGCCCAATAGATCTATCTTTAGGATTCGCGTCAATTAGTAGATCGGTTTACTAATTCTTAGGCTACCAAGCAAAAGGGGCATATTCAGCTTCGATCATTCACCCATATAATGTAGTTTCATTTACTTGTGTCTATTTCGTAAAACATTTATAAAATTGCATGTATTCTCATCCAAAAATATTAGATTTTTAAAAGTGGGACTATAACTCACTTTCACAGATTTTTACTTCGTCGGGAAGTAAGACTTGGCCACTGGTCGATTCACGAACCTATAACAAATATGTACATATATATCAAAGTATGTTCAAAATATATTTACAACACTTTTAATACATTTTGATGTTTTAAGTTTATTAAGTCAGTTGTCCTCGTTAGTAACCTACAACTAGTTTCCACAGTTAGATGTACAGAAAATAAATCGATACATTTTCTTGAATCAATCCACGACCCAGTGTATACACGTCTCAGGCTAGATCACAACTCAAAGCATATATATTTTTGAAATCAACCTCAACCCTGTATAGCTAACTCCAACATTACTGCATATAGAGTGTCTATGGTTGTTCCAAATAATATATATACATGGGTCGATATGATATGTCAAAACATTTGCATACGTATCTATGGTATCCCAAGATTACATAATATATTAGAATATATGTATAGTACAATATAAGTTAGCTAGGATATGATTTGTATAGAATTGTTACAATATTTCCCGTAGCTACAACAATAAAAAAATATCCAATCTTGTTTTACCCATAACTTCTTTGTTTTAAATCCGTTTTGAGTGAATCAAATTGCTATGGTTTCATATTGAACTTAAGTTTATGAATCTAAACAGAAAAAGTATAAGTTTATAGTCGAAAATACAGGTTACAAGTCGTTTTTGTAAAGGTAGTCATTTTAGTCGAAAGAACGATGTCTAGATGACCATTTTGGAAAACATACTTCCACTTTGAGTTTAACCATGATTTTTGGATATAGTTTCATGTTCATAAGAAAAATCATTTTCCCAGAAGAACAACTTTTAAATCAAAGTTTATCATAGTTTTTAATTAACTAACCCAAAACAGCCCGCGGTGTTACTACGACGGCGTATATCCGGTTTTACGGTGTTTTTCGTGTTTTTCGGTTTTAAATCATTAAGTTAGCATATCATATAGATATAGAACATGTGTTTAGTTGATTTTAAAAGTCAAGTTAGAAGGATTAACTTTTTGTTTGCGAACAAGTTTAGAATTAACTAAACTATGTTCTAGTGATTTCAAGTTTAAACCTTCGAATAAGGTAGTTTTATATATATGAATCGAATGATATTTTGAACATCATTACTACCTCAGGTTTTGTGGATAAACCTACTGGAAATGAGAAAAATAGATATAGCTTCAAAGGATCCTTGGATGGCTTGAAAGTTCTTGAAGCAAAATCATGACACGAAAACAAGTTCAAGTAAGATTTCCACTCGAAATAAGATTGTTATAGTTATAGAAATTGAATCAAAGTTTGAATATGAGTATTACCTTGTATTAGAAAGATATCTTACTGTAAATAAGAAAGATTTCTTGAGGTTGGATGATCACTTTACAAGATTGGAAGTAAGCTAGCAAACTTGGAAGTATTCTTGATTTTATGAAACTAGAACTTATAGAATTTATGAAGAACACTTAGAACTTGAAGATAGAACTTGAGAGAGATCAATTAGATGAAGAAAATTGAAGAATGAAAGTGTTTGTAGGTGTTTTTGATCGTTGGTATATGGATTAGATATAAAGGATGTGTAATTTTGTTTACATGTAAATAAGTCATGAATGATTACTAATATTTTTGTAATTTTATGAGATATTTTTGTGTTTTTGATCGTTGGTTAGGCAAGTTATGTAATGAAAAGTCTTACCTACAACTCACCCATAACCATCCACTTATTTCACCAACTACATCCACCAACAACATCTACCAACAACCATTTTTTTTTATTTCAACAGTCGATATCGTACAACCAATAACATTTGACTACTAAACCACAAACATTGAACAAAGACTACAAATCAATTACAACATTATTAGAGTGCTCTCAACCAAGACACCACTTCCTTCTCAGGACTAGCTGTCACATCAGCACTTCTTTTCTAGAACTAAACCCAAAACTAAACACTCCCAACAATGACATACTTTCTCATAAAAATCACCTAATATATCAATTAATTATTTTGTAGTACAAATATTAAAAGCAAGTGTACAAATCAATACAACCCTTTCTTCCTTAACATATCCGTCCTCCAATTTGATTGAAAAGCACGAAACACAGGGCGAGAAAGCTGGGCGGAGGGCTAGGTGGGGGCCAACAAGCGTGTTGCTGGGCGAAGTGTTGGGCGGACGGGAGGGTTGCACCGTTGGGAGCAGCCTTATGAAAGAGCACGCTTATTAAACTGGACAAACACGTTTCACCAATCGAGATCCCAACAACCTAACATCACCAAAGCTGACCTCGAACAAAAAAGAAGATCTAAAGGTTAGGTCATGGGTTCGAGTCTAGCTCGGCTCATCCTATTAATCAATCTGCCTGAAATATGAAGCTCCAGATTGACCTCAGAGAGTTTCTCCCGGATTCATTCAGGATTCAAACCCAGTCCGTCTGCCCATCGGGATAGTTTAAGGATCAGGTTCCTGAAAGGTAAGTCGGATTTCCTCCCGAAAATGCGTGCGTAATAAACGAGAGTATTCAATGCCGACTGTTACCTTAAAAAAAACAGCCATCCAAATGTAAACATTCGAACCTAATGTCACCCAACTACCAACAAAAATAAATAAATAAAAATAATAATAAAAAATAAACACTACAATCTTGAAAAAAAGAAAAACAAAAATAGAAAGCTATGAGCTTGAAGGAAAGTGCCTGAAAAACGAGAGCTGCCTGATGGTTTCCAGCTGTATCTTCTAGATGCCATCATCTAGATGTTTCCATTCTAGTCGTAATCTAGATTTTTCTAGATATTCAAAGAAGACAGCTTTGAACAACTCATACGGAAGTAGCAAAGTTAAATACGATGACGGCCGCCCACCAATCTGTGTTCACACTTCCACCTCCTCAAATTTTGCTATAAATAGAGGTGCAAACCTCAGTTGTAAATCATCTCAAAATCACTCAGAGAAGTGTAATCACAACCTAGAGAGTGTGTGTGAGTTTGAGAGTTTTTTGTAAGAGTTTTGTAATACTCTGTAAATATATTCTTGTAAGTAATAGAGTTATTTTATCTCAAATTTGTATCTCCCAACGTCCAGACGATCCTCTCTTCCCAACAAGTGGTATCAGAGCAAGGTTAGAGGCGTTGGTCGAGTTTTTGAGTTTTCTGAAGTTTTCAACCCCGTTTGTGTTGAAAAATTATTTGTAAGTTGATAATGCCCACGGAAGAGTCAGGATCTTCTTTCGGAGCTATGATTATGCTCACTGCCACCAACTACATGCCATGGAAACCTCGGATGGAAGATCTCCTCAGCTGTAAGGATTTGTTTGACCCTATTGAATTAAAGGGTACAAATCCTGATTCCGCCAAAGAGAAAGAGTGGAAGAAGTTAAACCGAAAAACTATTGGTCAGATTCGTCAATGGATTGATCATAGTGTCTTCCACCATGTTGCACAAGAGACAGACGCATATGTCCTCTAAAAAAAGTTGGAGGACATGTACCAGGCCAAGACTGCTCGGAATAAAGCCTTGTTATTGAGGCGTTTAGTCAACATGAAGCTTAAAAGCGGAACTTCAGTTGCCGAGCATACCAGTGAGTTCCAAAGCTTGGTCAACCAGTTATCATCTGTAGAAATGCCTCTTGGCGATGAAGTTCAGGCGCTACTGCTACTTATTTCTCTTCCCGATAGTTGGGAAACGCTGGTAGTAACACTCAGCAACTCAGCCCCGAATGGCAAACTTACCATATCAATGGTCAAGGATGCCCTATTTAGTGAAGAGGCAAGGAGAAAGGACATGGGCACAGATCAGACCCATGCCTTTATCACAGAGAATCGGGGGAGACAACAAATAAGTAGCAAAAATAAATGGAGAGGCAGAAGCAAGAGCAGGGGCAGGTCCTCTGATAGCCGAAAATTAATATATAAATGCTATCATTGTGGATTAGAGGGACATATGAAGAAGAACTACTACAGATTGAAAGAGGAACAAGGTCAGAGCAGTTCACAATCGAAGAATAAGGGTGGAGAAACATTAGTTACTATCACTGGTGATGTAGCTTATTATTCAACCCATGATGAGACATGCCTTCACGTCTCACGAGAAGACACAGAATGGGTGGTAGATACTGCAGCATCCTACCACGTGACTCCATACAAGGAATATTTCACAACATACAAAGCTGGTGTCTTTGGAGCTGTGAAAATGGGAAATTCCAGTTCCGCTGAGATTGTCAGAATTGGTGATGTCACAATAAAGAAAAGTTCCGGGAGCACAATCACTCTGAAGGATGTCCGCCATGTGCCAGATCTTCGACTGAATCTACTTTCTGGAATAGCTCTTGACAAACAGGGCTATGATAGTTATTTCAGTAGAGGCACATGGAAATTGTCAAGAGGCGCTATGATAGTCGCTTGAGGACACATTTGTGGCACACTATACAAAACTCATGTGAAGATCTGTACAGACGGCCTTAATGTTGCAGAAAAAGAGGCGTTACAAAATTTATGGCACCAGAGACTCGGTCACATGAGTGAAAAAGGGTTGTCTACCATAATAAAGAAGGAGCTTATCAATGTAGACAAGGACGCTGCACTAAATTCTTGCAATCATTGTCTGTTTGGTAAGCAGCATAGAGTCTCGTTTAATTCCTCTTCAACGAAAAGATCAGAGTTACTCAGTCTGGTGCACTCTAATGTTTGTGGTCCCTTGGAGGTTGAATCAATTGGCGGCAATCGATATTTTCTAACGTTTATCAATGATGCTTCTCGAAAGGTGTGGGTATATTTCTTGCGGACGAAGGACCAGGTTTTCGATTACTTCAAATAGTTCCATGTCATGGTAGAACGTGAGACAGAAAAGAAGTTAAAGTGTCTTCGATCCGACAACTGCAGTGAATACTCTTTCAGGCAGTTCGATGCCTATTGCAGATCATATGGCATCCGACATGAGAAGACAGTTCCACGTACCCCTCAACACAATGGTATAGCAGAAAGAATGAACCGAACAATCATGGAACATGTTCGGAGCATGCTCAGTATGGCTAAGCTGCCAAAGCCATTCTGGGGAGAAGCAGTCAGAGCCGCATGTTACTTGATCAACCGATCTCCATCAGTACCACTGAATTTTGAAGTTCCGGAGAAACTTTGGTCTGGAAAGGACCCATCATACTCTCACTTAAGAGTATTTGGATGTTTGGCATACGCACATGTATCCAAGGAGCTCAGGCAGAAGCTGGATGCAAGGACCACTCCATGCATATTCATAGGCTATGGAGATGAAGAATTTGGATACAGATTATGGGATCCAAAGGAGAAAAAGGTGATCAGGAGTAGGGACGTAGTGTTCCATGAAAGCCAGACAATAGAAGATATTGAAAAGCCCACAATATCTCAGAAATCAAATGTTGCTGCTCAAGTGCCAGAGGCAACAATGGAATCATTCATGAGAAATGAATATACAGTGCAAGATGAAATACCAGAAGTAGAAGATAATGAGAAAAATGATGGTGCTGAGCAGGGGGAGCCATAACCCCATCTGCCAGATATTCCAAGACCATCATAAGGCGAAGATGATGGTGGATCTCCCCAGTATATTCCAGAAGTTCGAAGATCTGAACGAAGTCGGATTCCATCGAGTAGATATCCGGAATCCGAGTACCTTCTACTTACTGAAGATGGAGAACCAGAGAGTTTTCATGAAGCAGTATCTCATAAGGACAAAGAAAAATGGTTGCTCGCAATGCAGGATGAGATGGATTCTATGCATAAAAATCAAACTTATGAGATTGTAGAACTTCCACGCGGGAAGAAGGCTCTGAAAAACAAATGGGTGTTCAAGCTGAAAAAGGATGGTAGTGGAAAAGTGGTGAAATACAAAGCACGGCTTGTAGTCAAATGATTCCAACAGAAGAAAGGGATTGATTTTGACGAGATATTTTCACCAGTAGTCAAGATGACTTCAATTAGATTCATACTTGAATTGGTCGCAAGTATGAACTTGGAGCTTGAACAGATGGATGTAAAGACAGCTTTTCTTCATGGAGATTTACATGAAGAAATTTACATGGAGCAGCCAGAAGGTTTTGAGGTTTCAGGAGATAACCTCGTATGCAAATTGAAGAAAAGTTTGTACGGTTTAAAGCAGGCACCTAGGCAGTGGTACAAGAAGTTTGACTCGTGCATGGTGAGTCAAGGGTACAAGAAAACTGTAGCAGATGAGTGTGTCTACATTCAGAAGTTTTCTGGAGGAGATTTTGTTGCTCTTATACTATATGTAGACGATATTTTGATCGTAGGGAAAGATGCAACGAAGATCAACCAGCTGAAGAAGGAAATCTGTAAGTCTTTTGACATGAAAGACTTAAGACAGGCTCAACAGATTTTGGGAATGCATATAACCCGAGACAGGAAGAATAAAAGGTTATGGCTATCTCAGGAGAAGTATATTGAACGAGTGCTTTCACATTTCAATATGAACAATGCCAAACCTGTTAGCATTCCATTAGCCAACCATTTCAAGTTAAGCAAGAGTTCTTGTCCCTCATCCAAGGAAGAGATCGGGGAGATGTTTTCAGTACCATATTCTTTAGCAGTTAGAAGTTTGATGTATGCGATGGTGTGTACAAGGCCCGATATTGCTCATGCAGTGGAAACGGTGAGTCGTTTTCTCTCCAACCCCGGGAAAGAGCATTGGAATGCGGTAAAATGGATTCTCAGATATCTTAAGGGTACAACAAATCTATGTCTTTGTTACGGGGGAGCTGATCCAATCTTGGAAGGCTATACAGATGCGGATATGGCCGGAGATCCTGATAGTATGAAATCTACATCAGGATTCATTTACACTTTTGCAGGGGGAGCTGTTTCATGGCAGTCAAGACTACAGAAGTGTGTTGCATTATCCACAACTGAAACAGAGTATATTGCTGCCGCAGAAGCTGGAAAAGAAATGTTGTGGTTAAAACGTTATCTCCAAGAATTTGGAATCAAGCAAAAGGAGTACAAGGTATATTGTGACAGTCAGAGTGCTCTAGATTTGAGCAAGAACTCCATGTACCATTCTCGTACAAAACATATTGGTATTCGCTATCATTGAATACGCGAGGTAATTGATCGAAAACTGTTGAGACTAGTCAAGATCCATACAAAGGAGAATCCTGCGGATATGTTAACAAAGGTGGTGACTCGAGACAAGTTAGAGTTATGCAGAGACATAACCGGAATGTTTTGTTTAGATACGTCTGGAGGGGGAGAATTGATGGTTTCCAGCCGTATCTTCTAGATGCCGTCATCTAGATGTTTCCATTCTAGCCGTAATCTAGATTTTTCTAGATATTCAAAGAAGGCAACTTTGAACAACTCATACGGAATTAGCAAAGTTGAATACGATGACGGCCGTCCACCTTCCTCGTTCACACCATTCACCGCCATAGATTTTTTGCTATAAATAGAGGTGCAAACCTCAATTGTAAATCATCCCAAAATCACTCAGAGAAGTGTAATCACAACCTAGAGAGTGTGTGTGAGTTTGAGATTTTTTGTAAGAGTTTTGTAATACTCTGTAAATCTATTCTTGTAAGTAATAGAGTTATTTTCTCTCAAATTTGTATCTCCCAACGTCCAGACGATCCTCTCTTCCCAACACTGCCGTGGGAAAATGCCTAGAACTAATGGATGTCGAGAGCACCAAAGTCATGACAATATGAGAAAGCTAGACCGTAAGAGGCTGTCAATCTAACCGTCACACATTTCCATTGTTCAGTTTCATAAAATCTAGGGTTTATATACATTTGCTGCATATCTCATTTCTTCGGATACAGTTAATTACACTGCTCACTACTTGATATCTTCCATATTACTATATCTGAAGTACAACCTAACAGTGTATCTCTATTCATGAATCATCATTTATCTAGATAAATCTCATACCTAAATCGGACACGTGTCACCACCTAATTCTTCCTCCCTAATCCTAATTTTCTCCTAATTTTGAATCAAAAAATTCTTTAATTTTGTAACACTGACACATGTCCCTAATCCCTAATTAATTCCCTAATTAATCACATAAACACATATTAGAAAACGTAAGAATTAACATCAGTTTCATCGTCTCCCTCAGTTTAACCCATTATTAGGGTTTCAACCGCCGCACACAAATTCGCTGCATCATTTTTTTGCGATTCGAATCGACTATCGCACACACAATCGCCGTTTCTTTTCTCCATCGATTGTGATTGGCGATCTGATCTTACGGTTTCTTCTTTTCTGCAATTCTAATGTCATTGGTGATTCTAATTAGGTTTTTATTTAGGATCGATTTGTACCCTATTCAATCTTCAAATGACGTTGTTCTGAAATCTAATTTGAGAAGAAATCAAGGTAATTTTATTAATAAATTAGTGTTTTATTTGGAGTTTGATCAATTACATCTATGAAAAGTACCTTATATATTTGTGAATATATCAAACTAATGCCGTCAATCTTCATAATTTACTTTTGAAGGGCCGTTCGTGATTTGTGTTCGAGGTTTTGCAGATCATATGACAAACATACTTTTTGAACAAAGGATTTTTGGAAGCTTGCTTTTCACCAACCCGATTTGTAGTCCAAGTTTGTTAATTTCTTCATCAAGTACGATATATTATTTTCTCAAATAAATCTGAACACTATTTGATAAAATGAATATGTTCGAGAAATATTGTCGACGGTTTAATGAATCTATTCATTGCTTTGCTTAACTTTACCATTGGTTTAAACTCTTTTAGCTTCTATCAGGTATGCAATTTTCATCATTAGTGTTTTAAATACATTTACTTAACTGAATGTTGTAAAAGATAATTCTTTCATTTTTATTAGCATGGTAGATTATATTCTGATGTATAAATATGTGGTGTGTTCACTTTTAGTAGCTATTATTAATTAGCAACATCTGCAAATCAACGTAAGCAGAAAATTGCAAACTTTTCAACTATCTTAAACATGTAGTTTATAACCTCACCGTATGTATTACCTGCAGCTGCAATATGTATCATGTTGGATAATGGATCGCTTGAAACGGTTCAATTTTCATATGGTCTAAAGTGTGTTTGATCGGGTTAGTATGGTCTGCAACTACTTCTTTTGTCCATTGTTATTTATTATTTAACTTTTAATGCGTTAATTGTTATAAATGGGTTAAAGCTAAAAATAGGCTACAAACTTACACAAATGTACCGATGTCGCCCACAAACTCATCTTCGTCCTACTGTCGCCTACAAACTTTCAAAAAGTGCACCAATGTAAACAAAAACTTTCAAAAAGTGTACCAATGTAAACAAAAATGACTTGCTACCGGCTAAACTGGTCAAATTTAACACGTGTCGTTCGTGGATTGGATCTTAATTCTAAAAAAAAAAAAAAAATTATCAGGTCAAAATTAGTATGTAACAGGTCAAAACGCCAAAATGTTGATATTAGCACATTTTTTCAAAGTTTGTAGGCGACAGTAGGACGTAAATGAGTTTGTGGGCGACATCGGTACATTTGTGTAAGTTTGTAGCCTATTTTTGGCTTTAACCCGTTATAAATTGCTGAAACATTGTGATTAAATTGCATGAACACCATTACTTGAGCAACAAACACATTTTTAACCAAGAGAAATTACTTGAGGTAAATTTAATCAACTATGAGTCACCGAATGTGTTTTTGTGCAGTCATTGAAAGCCAGGAGATAACCTGGAAAGTGGCCCTTTGGAGATAAAGATGACCGGAATTTATATTAGTTTTGCAGTGATTTGCTCTTCTTTCAGATTTTATCCTTATTTGTATGCCCCATTTGCTTCTGATATTAAGGATCTTAGAAATTTAAATATCCGATTTGAGTTGGTCACTCCATTCAAATCATTTACTCAACTATGAGGAGATTTAATTTTGCAATTTCTCGAACGCTATATTTTCCTGACCTAAATTTTTATTTATGGTTTAATGTTGCATTTTGTATTTCTTTAAAATGTTTTATGACGTGCTTATTTTCTAACATCAATATTTGTATCATTATTACTTTAACAAATACAAGTACCAAAGTGTTACAGGATTTTGATTATCAAAGTTAAATTCAAGTTGAGTTAAAGATGACTTGGTAACAGTAAAGGAAGTCTTCTTTTACACTTACCGCCAATAACGACCACAAAGTGAAGCTCCAAATTTAACATGGTTATATTCTAAGCCCAATGCATATGATGGGTCTATATTGACATGGATGTTAAAGCTGATATGGATATGACCCGACATGGTGAAGCTCCAAATTTAACATGGATTTCTAATTGTGTATAGTGAATGAACAAAAACTTGGGGAGTGATGTTTGATTTCTGATTCTTTGTATACCTACGTTGTAAAGAAGATTGATTGATGATTACGTCTAATAGGTGGTGGGTTTTTATGACAATATTCTTCCTTCCTTTGAAAATTTGTTACTGGTTTTGTTAGTTACATAAATGTAATTCATAGTAAAAAGGGGCAAAAAATAAATGTTAAGTGAACTGGCTTATGACCCTTTGGTAGTTTTGTTGCAGGTTTCTTCAGTTTCATTAGCACGTGTTTCATTTGCTTTATGTAATTGATTGATGTTCCTTTGTAAGAACGTACTTTATTTTAGATTTTTTGGGTTTCAATACATTTGGTGCCAATTGATTTGTGATTCTGTTGTGTTTAGGTTTTCATCACCCTTCCAGGACGTCATTACCCACTGCTATTTCCGGTTGCGAATCAACTTTCTATCATATGTATGTGTTTGCAACATTGTGTTATTGTCCGAATCAACTTTCTGCATATCTATCTGTTTCTTTCAGTTTCTTTCGTTACATTTTTGAGGGTAGCTGATTCCTGCAGCTATTGTTTGTAAGTTATTGTGCAAGTTTTTGGCTCTGCTCGAATTTCCTTCATTTTTGTGGTACCAGTCATCATTTGTCATCGCATCTTTCTATTTACGGCTTTATAGTTTAGGGATGCTAATAAACCTGAATGAGTATATGAGTTATATAAGTATTTCTTTTTATATAGTTTTGGTCAGGAATTTTGGGGGTTTAAAGTGGTTTATGAATAATGGATAAATAATTGGGTAAATTGGTGAAATTGTCCCAAGGCCAACTTACTAAAGATGGAAGAAGGAAGAGCTATATAGGGCTTCTCCAATCCTTCAAGGTGATATAATTTATTATTAGTATATAATCAGTTGATATTCCTTTATGCGTATCTAGGTAAACTCATCTTACCATCATCCTGAATCCTGATGTAAATGTGGTTAGCATTTCTAATTATCCTCATGTTAGGTGATTATTTATGATTTCATCTTTTCATTTCAGAACATCAACCATATAGTTATACACCCTATCATATTAAATTAACTTCTATATTGTATGTCTACCTCTCTTTATTGATTTTCTTTTATTACCGTTTTTATAAAATTGTGAAGTTTTATAAGCATTTAGTTTTTTTTTTCTAACGTCAGTTATTAATAAAAGGGTATATTTTGTACAGAATGTCATGTTTATACATAAAAGTCATTGTAATTTTAAATTCCCCTATTATAAATTGATGAGAAAATGATGAAATTTCGGTTCAGATTTGGTTGATCAACTTCATTACATTTCATGTATAGATGGATTACAGATTTTACCTTGCTACCATTGTTTAATGTTTGTTATAGCACTCACACACTTTTGCTATTGTATTTGTTGTTAAATTATCCTATTTTTTTTTTTATTTTTTTTTTTTTTAATAGAAGTTTGGAGATGTTTTTAGTAGTTTTTTGGGTGTTATATCTCCTTCTAGAAAAAAAAAAGTTAGGCTTTTATATTTGGATGCTATCACTTTCTGTATCATATTCATGGGGATAAAAAGTGGGGGTCGTACACCCACAACTGTATATCCCATATTTGTGTCAGTTAGGTGTACATGTGTACTATGATGTACCTTATGTATATACATCATCTTATGTTTCATTATTATCATCTTTTAACATTTACTTCATGTACAAGGGTTGTTTTAGAAAAAAATATATGTATTAATTTCTTGATTTGGTCCAATGAATATAGATATTCACTTCACTATATGTGTTTCAATACTTACAATGATGGTGATCATTTATATCTATACATTGATGTTACATTTTCACATTTTCTTTAATAGTAACAGGATGACATTATATATAAACAATTGAACGTTCAATAATAACTGCATAACTGCATTCATTCATATTGGTTCCAATAATAATGATTTTAGTAATTTTGGTTCTTAAAGATAGACTAACAGTAATTGATGATGATTGTATTATATCTATGCAAATATTTCTCTAATGCACTTTTCAATTTATATGCGGAAACAAACAATGAACATGTTCTATTTGCTTTCCTTAATGTATGTGTAATGACTAAAACAAGGTTATGTTATCCACTCTTGATTATGTGTTTTGTGTAAAAAACCATGCTTAAGGAATTCACCCACTAAAATACTCGTGACACTTCATGTATAATATCTTTAATCGCTATATCATTTAAAATACTCGTGCTCTTAAAATGAAGAATATGTGTACTAATTGTATAATAAGACTACTTCCACTTAGGTGTGTCCCAAAAAGAACCTTTAGTTGAGTTGGATGAGAGTACTGCTATATCTATATATGTGTTGTGTGTTTTGGGGATATTCAGTGGGTTTTCGGGTCTAATTTCTTAAGGCACGGGGCGAAGCTTTTGAAGGGCCACAAGGGGAAGATCGTGTAACAGAAAGAGCTATCTTTTCACATTATTTTAGTTGCTAATGAACGGGCCATAACACACTATTTTACTTGAGCTACAATTTAAACTAATGCACATGGAGAATGTTTTCGACTAATTTTTTTTAACGAGACTTATTAATAGCCGTACAACGCACATGCTCTATAACTGTTTCCAGTGTGAATCTTTGGGCTTTTTGTTCTTTTTGGAACACACCTAAGTGGATCTCATACTTATAAAAACATGCTCATAATGGTATTTATAACATATACATATCATACCACATGATATATATTGAGACTATTCCTCATATAGCTCACACCAATAATGGTTTGATAAACTCAATTAATTTTGCACAGTTATTTTTATCTAAGTAATTATATGGTTCAGGGTCTTACGAGAATTTATAATCTTTGTTTGTATCTTTATAGGAGAATTCTGGTGTTGTAGGGAACATAAATTGGAAAAATTATCCGTGTGGTTTCAATTTAGTCTGTGATTAGATGATAAATTGGTGATGAAATATTATTTTGTTAACTTGATTTTGTAAGTTGTCAATTACTTTCAATCTTATATATGGGGATTTAGTTGAAGAATCAGAAGATATGTTGCACAAGTCAACATAGTCAACTTGTGTATGAAACCCTGATATAAAATGTCTCAAGTTGTTTTTTACCAGATGTCATTGGACGTTTAAGTGGAATTAATGACATCAAGGCACATGTAAAACGAGGAGTGAAGAGTCATAATATCTGAATGCCGAGTTATTGGATCACAGGCTCGAAATCATTAACCTTTCACGTTCTCTCTACGTTCGTCAGTACAGAACCTTTTTTTATCTATAGTAATGGATACTTATTTGTAATTATTTCATAATGGCACCAAGATTTGTTCCACGTTTTGGGCGGGTTTTGCAGATATCCTATATGATTTGATCTTTCAGACTGCTCCCGGTACCTGTGTGATTGTCATCCTTTAAATGAAATGGGATGACACCATTGAAGGAATCAAGAAGCTTCCCAGGCATGTTTCTATTTCTTGCTAATAGTTTTATGTATTTTTTTGATAAATTATTACATAACTTATTTTTTGATAAATAATTGAAAGTTTTATGATGCAGTGAGAAAGGAGACCTTGAATCTGTGCTTGAAGCACCTGCTGCATAAAAACTTAAGCAACTAACTGCAGTTTTGGAACTGGCCTCTATGAAGGAGGTTAACCCTGTCAAGAGGATCAAGAAAGGGTTTAATCGTTATAAACCGACAAATATGATTAGGTTTTTGTACATCCATCTTCATTTAAGAAATTCCAATATCATAAACATCAACTGTTAGGACTTAAACTATATCTTTGAAGAGGCTCATCAATTGTCGTTGATTTTGCTTCTTTTTGTTGCAAAAAGACTCCTGTTTTTTATAACAGCTCACAAAAGGCCAAAGCACCAAGGTAACATTATAACTATCCGTGATAATACAAAATACATCTATAAGACATGTTCTTAATTTAACACCTGAAAGGTGTTTGAACTTTATGGTTGAGTTTATAGAAAATACTAAATACTATATACTATATGTGAATATTCATCAATACACAATCATGTGATGCCTACAATGGTTCAACCATATGAACTACAACAAGAAGTTACAGATTCAAACTGCGAAATATTAATACCAAGGGGTAATATTTTGGTGAGTCTAATTACTTAATTTAATATCACATTATTTTTATTAATATCTATTATTAGATAACAATGTGTGTGCTTAACGTAATCAAATTAAATGTTGCTCCTATAATTAGATTTCTGTAACTGTATTTTGTGTTTGTAGCGTCTGCTAAACAAGTTGATGTTACTTCCGGGTCTACGAAGTGGTAAAAGAGTTTCATGCTTCAATATGGAGAAAGTTAAGTACAAATGGAAGTTGAAACAAGAGAAGTTGAAAATAAAACCAAATCCATGTGTGTCTTATGGATTCAAGCAATTCAAACAAGAAAATCGACTAAAGTCGGGCACAAACTGCTTATTCAAGTACAAGTACAAGGAACGTGCTTTTTATCTTTTAAATGTTTTTAGTTATCATTAACGAAAACTTGTGTTTTGAACATTTATAAGATAAACATATTTGAAACGTTTTACTTATATTTATTCTTTGTCCTCTTCAGATTATACGTACACCTTTTATTTATAAAATGTCCGAAAATAAGTACATATTTTTTTCGGATGAGTACCCGTCCAACGGACGGGCTCATAAATCTAGTTGAGATATATTTAGGGTTCTTAATTGTCATGTTTTAACTAAATTATTATGACTTTCAACCTAACAAGTTGAATTGTTTATACTATTAGCTTTCTTCTTGTAATTTCATATTTTTTGAGTTATTTACATACAAGTTCTATCTACTTATTTATAGGGAATTAATCTTATAGATGCATAATATGGAATGTGTATGCTAAATATTACTAATTATATTTGATTTATAATAATTGATGTTGAAGGAAGAGGCATCAAAGTAGACAAATGACAGAATATGTTGCTGTCCGGCCGTTTATAGAGTTCAAGGTACAAATGCAAAACTAAAAAACCTTTTTCATTAACCAACAAGGTTTATAATGATGTACTATGTCTATCGCTGCGAGTATGGGTGGGCTGGGGCAACCACTGAGGGTTCAAGTTGAATGGGGTTGGGTTGACTCAAAAAAGACTTTTATGTCTAGTTTTATGAATAAACAACTAGCGTGTTTTATATGGTTACTGCAGCAGTGATATTACAATAATTTTCTAAATCTCTGAATAAAGAAATTTAGGAGGTTGTATGCAATTAAAATGCACTTCCTGCAACTCTTACCTGTTTGGCACTCGTTACCCTTTATTTGTAACCAAATTTTTATAGGACATATTTGATATATAATATTAACTCAAATCAACCGATATATAAGTAGATGGGCCGAAAGATCCACCTCTAGTCCTGTCATCTGAAACTTAAAACAATGGTACAATGCTGAATTTTTTTTATTTTTTTTTGAATTATATAGAGAACTCGGGTCTTTCATCTATAATATAGAACTAACATCCTCTTTTTACAGGTGTCACTGAATCAGTGCTTTGTTCAGAACATGAAGACACTGCTGTAATTATCCAAGTCTGTGTGCCTCAAGCGTACTAATGAATTAAGGAGCCTCGTGGGTTTGTATGGTCTAATATTTTAACAAAAGTATTATTCTTGCTACTAGTTTCTTGTATGTTGTACTATATAAGGTATTGATATAAATGCTATAGGTGACTATATGTGTGTGTTGGTTAACGGTTGATAACATTGTATGTTTTAAATGGGTTGGGTTATACACTAACACTTCTTTTGTCCGTTTTCTTCTATATTTTTTTTATGCTACAGTTGATTACCAAACTATATTATTACAATAATTAACTATACTTTTTCTTAGAAGGGACTTATATGGTTTTGTGCATAAAAAGTTCACAATGGGAAGCTTAGACCCGTTTCACCCATTTATCCCATTTTCCTAATATCTTTTGTGATTTACCCTTTTGACCCATTAGAGATTATACGAAACCCAAATTTCCCCATTCTTAAGCGAATGGACTGTAATAGCCACCTTTAGTACTTACTGTCTTAAAGTGTAAGGTAGAATGGAAATTTGAAATTGAACTCTGCAACTCATCAATACATATTTAAACTTTAAACCATCATGCTATCCTACTTTGCTTATATGCTTTTGTACTTTAGATCTTTCTTATGTAGTTGTAACAAATATTGGATATTGGATCTTAATTTAAAGAGAACCATACAATAGAACCTAATATGTTCGACATATATATTTCACAATATTCAGTTGCGTTAAGTAGGGATGAGCAGAAGTACCATTTTACCAATCCCGAACCGGTACCGGCACCGTTTTACCGGACCGAAGGGTAAACGGGACCGGTTCCGGTTCCAGATTTTGTGGCTTTTCGGTTTCGGTACATAAGATGCGGTACCGGTACGGTACCGGGAAATTCCCGTATTAGTACCGATTTCATTACCCATTCTTTTAAAAGCCTGGAATATGAAAAGGCCTGGAATATGAAAAGGCCGTAGCTTGGTCCCTTGAAGCTCGCGTATTAGTTCACACACGGTATCTCCTCCTTCAAAAAATTGAAAAGTCCCGTACCCTAATCATCAAAAAAAAAAAAAAAAAAAATTGGTCCACAAAATTCAAAAACCCTAATCATCAATCAACATGGACTCTCCTCCTTCATCACTTCCATCATCATCAATCCCTTCCATGATGAATGTTGTTTGGTGCTGTTTAAGGCTGTTTTGATGCTGTTTAAGGCTATTTTTTGTAAGAATGATGCTGTTTTTGTATGAATAATGCTGTTTTTTGTGTGAGTAATGCTGTTTTTAGTATAAATGATGCTGTTTTTTGTATGAATGATGTTGTTTGCATTCCATATTTTTTGGCAGTCCAAATTCGGTACTAACAAGTAAAATTCCGGAATTACCGGTACCGGTCATGAAAAAACGGTACGGTACCGGTATTCGATATTGGGGAAATTCGGGATCGGTATTTTTCGGTTCCGGTACGGTTCGGTACCGGTTCCGTACCGTGCTCATCCCCCGTTAAGTACCGAACTTGTCAGATTTGGTTCACTTTGTATTGAAGGTCTGTGCTGGCAACACATTAGGGGGATTTACGTGCTAGTTGCGTTAGGCATAAGTTGAGTGGTGAAGTTTTATTTCAATTAGTGTCATCAATCAGTAAAACATATAAATATCTAAGTAACTTATAGTACTTGATATATGTTTCAAATTTGTAAGTTGCTGCACTTCAACCAGAAAGGTACTACTTTAGTCTATACCTTAAAATGGCTGATATCACAATGCCAGTCGTAAGAACCGTTGTTGCCAAAATTAGTGATGCCTTCTCTTTCTTTTTGGTTTGCTTGATTGGACGGTCATTAGGTTTCATCTATACTGGGATAAGGCAGTCGCTGAGGTGGAAGTAAGATATACCTGGTCCTTTCCTCATTCCATCTATGGTTCTTTTTGACAATGTTAATGATTTAGATGAAGTATATAATGTATGCTAAATAGAATACTGTTATTTTTCCACACTGGTTCTTGATTATTTGTCACAAGGCTGTTCAGTCTAATTTAGTTTTGATTAGAAGAATGATGTGTTCTATTTTGATCAAGGATACATGAGAACACTTAAGATGAAAAAGTCCTTCTCCACATATTAAATTGACATAAAGTAAAAAAAAAAAAAAAAAAGTAAGTATCTTTTGACGACATTGGTTGCTCCCTTGTTTTTTCAACGGATAATCATTATCGATATTAAGATAATTATTTTATTTTTTAGAATTATATTTTATGTACCTTTGATGTGGGGAATCTAAGTGAAAAGTTTTATATGATGACTAATTGACTATCTTTTTGCAGATAGCTTTAAGTACCCGATTGGATTAAAAATCGCTTCAGCTTCACACAGTGCATTATAGTTCCGCTTGTATTACTGTTTTTGACTTGTAGGAGGGTTCTCGGGATGAGTATTTCTACTAGAGGTGATGAATTTGAACCTTTTACTACTGAGTGGGTTAATTTGAGTTTTCGTGTTTCATATGTGTGAATTAAAATTTCCTAGCTAAAAAGATAAAGGATTGGAAATTGCTCAAGGTCTACTTGTGATGCATACAAGTATACAATATCTTTTCGTTTTATTCAATGACTTTATCATTTCATTGTTTAGTTTATGATTAACTCATATATATATATATATATATATATATATATATATATATATATATATATATATATATATATATATATATATATAGGCACTGATGTAAAGTCTGCCAACACGTCGGTATGGGGACTAACGCGTCCCGTTTCACCCAAAAATGCCTAAAAAGTTGGGTCAAAGTCGAGTTGACTCAGGTCGGTCGGTCAACGTAGGTCAAAGTTGCTCAAAATTTTATTTTATTTTTAAACTGGATTTTGTGCCCTATATATGTGGGGAATATTTTATTTTTATACTGGATTCAAACCCGGTCAGCCTGCCTCTCGGGGTGGTTTAAGGATCGGGTTCCTGTAATGCGACTGAGTTTCTTCTCAAAAGTGCGTGCGTGCATGACATATGATCGCGAAGGTGGTCAAGTCCCCCTCTCGGTGATGCCGACAAATTGCTTTTAAAAAAAAAATGTTTGATATATTTATGTGTAATATATCTATGTTTAATTTATTTATTTTTTTTACTAAAAGTCAATGTTGGTCAATGATTGACTCGTCATTGACTCGACTGACGTGTCCCTCCAAGGACCCGATTGACTCGTCCCCTACTCGCGACTTTTACAACCTTGTTTATAGGAAATAAATCACAGTTGAAACTTGAAAGTAACTGTTAGGTTATCTGTCAATCCAGACCGGCCTGAGTGCCTCACCTGTTGCAACCTAGACTTAAACTGATCATCTAAAACTGAGACTCATTCTAGTCTGACACACTGATCTTGCCACCTTTAGATACCATAAAATGATTACCTGATTGAGAGTGTTGGACTCACTTTAGGTCCTTTTAGGAAGGGACCAAAAACGTAAGGTTGTTGGCTGCGGTAGTTCATTGCTGCTTTTTAGATAAGTAAAGAAAGCTGGTGGGAACATGAGCGGGAAGGGACGGGGACAGTAGGTAACTTCTCTTTTTGAATTTCGAAAGAATTGTAAAAGTTAAAGTAACTTTCATAAGATCAACTTTTGCTGCCCTACCATAACTCTAGATGAAAAATCTTCTCATCAATCAATACTTTATGCAATTTGAGTGACTTAACTTTTTAAAAAAGAAAAGCTTTTCCCACTTAACCCATCAGTAAACTGTTCTCTAGTGTAATACTGCTTTCATTGTCAAATTTTGCGCAACATACAACTCCGAATACTTATAGTTAGAAGCTACTCAAATATGAACACATAGAATCTGGAAATTGCTGCATAAGTGATCAATTTACTAGTTTACCCTGTAACAGGCGCAGGTAAAGTTACCTGAGTATACACAACCATAATTGTGAAGGTTCTGCATTAGTTCTTGAAGAAGTTGTGATAACATCCATTTCATTGAAATTTCTACTGAACTTCCAAGCTGCACCAGACATATTTGTATCTACTGTGATCATGAATGTTTTATTTATTTATTTATTTATTTATTAATTTTTGTGTGTGGATAAAGCGGGTTTGTTAAGGGCCGCAATGGATATGTGGGAAGATAATAGCAGGTTAGTTAAGGGCCGCACTGGGTTCAGGGCGAAATGTGTAATGTCTAGCAAATTTCGTAATGTGAAGTTGGGTTGCCCCTCAAGCTATTCATTATCCATTTGAAAATAATGATATCTAGTGCCTAAGATTTCTAAAAGAACTATTGTACGACATTGATAACTTGAAAAAACAATTTAGGAGGTGAGCATGACCTGTGGTTTTCTTATAACAGGGGTAGGAAGTGATCATTACATGTAACTTCCTGGGTGGGTAGGTAATGCCCCCATCAGTGACCTTAATACCCCTGTTAAAAAAAAAAAAAAAAAAAAGAGGTAGTATCATACATAATATACTTTGATAAACTTTACATTGGTGTGACTGATCCCTTTTAAGCATTATTTTGTAAATATCACACATTATAGTCATTTGACCTGTTTATGTCAATCAATTAACCTGAATTGAGTTAGGTTTAAAGTAAGTTTACAGACATGTACATGTGTGATTGATGTTCAGACTTCTATAAATTTATCATATAATTGGTGTGTTAATGAGGGAATACATACGATTTTTTTTGCCTCGTACAGTGGTATGGTTATAGGATACTATTAGACCATTTGTATCGGGGTTCATACAACCCCGTTGTATCCGAGGTGTCACCCAAAAACGCCGGCGAAATCCCGTAACGTGGTGTTGGGAGATCCCGTTGTCCAACGGGTATGGCAACGTACGTTGATGCCAACTGGAGGAATTTTATGTTTTTTTTAATTTATTTTAGACTTTTTTGCTCCGTTGGTCCTTTAATTATACACGAAATTGCAATCCGAGTCCCTCAAGTTCTTTTTGGATTTTCGAGTCCTTAAAATTGCAAAATTTTGCAATCCGAGTCCCTCCGTCAGTTTGCCGTCTAAATTAGCCGTTAACCCTTGACATGTGCCATGCATGTGAGGGTAAAATCGTCTTTTTACTCTTTTCTTCGACTTTTTTGCTCCGTTGGTCCTTCGTTTATAGACAAAATTGCAATCCGAGTCCCTCAATTTTTTTTTTTTTTTTTTTTTTTTGAAGGCCAAGCATAATCCATCACCACCAAATTGCAACTCGCTACTGCTGCTCGTTCGAACCAGCGAAACCACCACCTTCATTAAACTAATCACCACCACCTGCTGTACTGCTCGTTCCTGCTGCTACTTGTCTTTCCTGCTTCATGTTCGTGTTCGAAAAATCCATCAACACACCAACAGAACTTGCTATTTTTTTCTGTTTTTATTCCAACCACCACGAACCCTTTTTACTACTCGTTCACTGCTATTAAATGTCACTTACTTCTGTTTTCTGTTCAGTCTGTCGAACCCACTGCCGCTGCTAGATTACTGCTGCTATATCTGATGTTTCTTTTTCTGTTTCTGGTGTAGTACAACTCGAACATCCATCTAAAACCACAACCACTTGTTGCTATTATTCTATCGAAGACTACTGCTGCGATTATTGTTTCTATTTCAGCTGCAACATCGAGTGGTTTCTGCTGCTCTTTTTCTATTTCTGTTCGAGCCAAACGAAACCAAACACCATCGCTTTGTATTTTTTTTTTCTTTTCGATGATGATGAACGAAATTAATGATTGATGATATATAATGATGAAGATGATACGGATGTGGTGAATGGGATGAGAATATGATGATGATGATGGACCGTGATAATGGTGATAACGTGATGATGATTCAAGTGAGAAAGGAGGATGATGATCGTGATTTTATGTTAAAATGATGATACGCGTATGATATGGTTAAGTATTATGATGAATCGTATGATGATGATGATGATGATGATGATGTATAATAGATGATGATGATGGATGTGTGATGACGATAAGAAAATGAAAATGATGATGAATGATGTTAAGATGATGATGATAATATTATGATAATGATAATGATGATGGCTACGGTTTCAATGATGATGATGTTAGGAATATGATGATGATGATAACGATCGATGATGATGATGATGTTAGGAATATATTATGCTTGGCCTTTCAAAAAAAAAAAAAAATTGAGGGACTCGGATTGCAATTTTGTCTATAAACTAAGGACCAACGGAGCAAAAAAGTCGAAGAAAAGAGTAAAAAGATGATTTTACCCTCACATGCATGGCACATGTCAAGGGTTAACGGCTAATTTAGACGGCAAACTGACGGAGGGACTCGGATTGCAAAATTTTGCAATGTTAAGGACTCGAAAATCTAAAAAAAAAACTTGAGGGACTCGGATTGCAATTTCGTGTATAATTGAAGGACCAACAGAGAAAAAAGTCTTTTTCTTTATCTAATAGAAGATTCCTTTTGAGATTTCCTGTCACACTTCAAAAAATGGTAATTGGACTTGACAAATGACAAGAGAGATGGACCAAGAATAAGAAAAATAATTGATTTCACTAAAAGTGGAGTTCATATTTTGTTGGTTATTTAATTTGTTGATAGATTTGTTCACTTTTCTTGCTTGATGTGTTCATTGTAGTCTTTAAGTCACATCCACCTAGTAAAATTTCTACCTCAATATATCAGGATTATGATTTGTTGGCTATATAATGTGAAAATGATATCTGAACAGCAATATAATATGTAATCATGACGTTTGCTTTATATAGGAAATCAACATAGGGCCAACATATAGTAAACACTTATTAATGTTATAAAATAAATTTAATCAATTTATGTAACAATTATACTATAATTTATATCTACACATACTCATGGTATAGATATTCCTACATTATATTTGTATGCTGCAGCTGGCTAGGAAATTTTGTTACGACACCTACATATATGATAAGATACACATGAAGCTTGTTTCTTAAGAGACTCTTAACGTTGAATTCTCAATACTAATGGAGTATGGAGCATGTGTAAGCAACTAGCCATATGAAACTACCATACACCGTAAGAGACCACCACAAAATAATTATCCAATAAACTGTTGTAATTTATTTATGGGCAAATTGCACAGAAAGATAACATAAAAGTCACCTTTTGTCAATAAAAGATATATCGGTTTTTTCTTTGCTCATAAAGGAGTTTGATTTCAATTTATTGCATAAAAAGGGGTATCTGATTCAAGCTAGTCTCGCCATCATCTTTTTCAATATCATTAATTCTCATTAATATAAACATACACATATTAACATAACATATTTGTATAACATAATTGGATAGTACAAATAAACATATTATCATTTTCACTCTCAGTGGCGGAACTTAACCTAGTCACAGATGGGGCGGGTGTAAAAATTTATTAATTTTTTCATTGATAGGTGGGGCGAACACTAAAAAAAACCTTATTTTTTAGTAAATTTTTTTTAGCGTAATTTTTTTTAAATCCAGCTGGGACGGGTGCCCCGCCCTGCCCCTTATATATTCCACCCCTGTTCACTCTTCAAACTGGTCTCGCCATCATCTTTTTCAATATCATTACAACAGCAACAACAAAACTCAATCCCACACCTGCGAGGTATGAGGGAGGTGCGATGTAGACAATCCTTCCTCTACCCTATAAATAGAAGAGAAGTCGTTTCTTTAACCACGAGTAGAGAAAAAAAATTCTCCACCCACCAGGTAGAGAAAGTCATCCCCCTCTCTACTCCAGGGTAGAGAGATTGCTTCCGTGAGGACCTCCGGCAAAAAAAAAATGCTTTAATAACTAAATACAAAAGAAGAATAATGAAAATATAAATAAATAAATAAAAATGAGACGACATGGAAATGGTAGAATTAAATTTCCATGGATTTTAAAGTCTGCCTGAAAATCAATTTAGGCTCTAGGTGGCAGTCAAGATGCCACTAAAAACGACGCTTGTTATTGCCTCAAAACATAGAGTCAAAAGACCTTGTGAACAGCAACTCGGAAGCATGTCAAGTGGAAGTTGTTGCGCAAGCAAAGAGCCAACCACCCGTAACAAACCAAAACACCACTCATGCACCTTTACAGTAGACATCCCCGAAGCCACACAACTAAAAGAAACCAACCAAGTTCAAGATCAAAGAATGTCGTCCTCAGGCATAATGGTTCCAAGATGCACCGAACAATGCGAAGCACCTGATCATACATACACCCATACATACACTCATACATAAACCTATAAACATACCTACATACATCCGTCCACAAACATAGCTACGTACGTACATGAATCATACCTACGTACATACCTACATACATACATAACATATAACCATACACACATACATAAGCATACATACATACGTACATACATATTACATATATACATAAATATTTACATACATCCATACATACATATATACCTACATAGGCATACATACATGCACAAAACATACATACCTACATCCGTATACGTTGATACGTACCAAGTCATACACAAACCTAATAACAAAAACATACATACTTAAATACATATACATATATGCACACCTACAAACAAGCAAAAACATACATACATACATACATACATACAATGATACACATAATAATATGCTGATAATAGTAACTAGTAATAATAATAATAGTAATAATAGTACTAGTAAAATGTAATAATAGTAACGGTACTATAATAGTAGAAATAATAATAATAATAATAATAATAATAATAATAATAATAATAATAATAATAATAATAATACAATTACTGTTACAAATTAATTAATCAATTAATAATAATAATAACGCTAATAATGAAAATATTAATAATAATAATAATAATAATAATAATAATAATAATAATAATAATAATAATAATAATAATAATAATAATAATAATAATAATAATAATAATAGCAAGCACCCTACTCGACCCTCCATGCATCCCTATCAGAAGTCATGTCCTCGGTCAACAAAAGCTCCTTCATGTCAAGCCTTAGTCTATCCATCCACCTACGAGTAGGTCTACCCCTTCTCCTTACGCCGTCGACCGTAAGTGCCTCGACTCTCCTAACCGGGGCAGTTCGTGGTCGCCTCATCACATGTCCAAACCATCGAAGTCGCTCTTCCCTTAACTTGTCGGTGATGCTTCTGACCCCAAGGTTATCCCTAAACACACCATTTAGGATCATATCTAACATGGTTTTACCACACGTCCACCTAAGCATCCTCATTTCCGCCACCGCCATCCTTCTCTCTTGGGCCTTCGTCATTGGCCAACATTCCGATCCGTACAACATTGCAGGTCTAATTGCCACCTTGTAGAATTTTTCTTTCAGTTTAAGAGGTATCTTCTTGTCACACAAGACCCCTTTTGCTGCTCTCCACTTCAATATCATTACAATTCTCATTAATATAAACATATACATATTAACATAACATATTTGTATAACATAATTAGATTTAGTACAAATAAACATATTATCATTTTGACTCTTAAAAAAACTTAACCATAAACATTTGAAGATAATTGGATCTGAATATACACATATACAAAAAACATATAAACCCTTGAATCTCTCTTCTAATTTTGCCCATAAATCAGTTTGTTCCATGTGAATGACTGAAGAACACATTTATAACTAAAAGTAATAATTAATGTATCTAAGCACGATCTGGTCTCATTATCATTACTCCGGAATCCAACCACCATCATCGAAAAAATGTATGCCGAACCACAACCATTTATATAGATTCGTTGGTTCATCTGTTCAATCGAGGGATGTATGTGGGTATCGTAATTAGGGTTTCGTAATCTGGTCGTAATGAGGATGTACATGAACCCTAAATTTCCTAATCTCGAGTCTTCCTGAATCAATCCGTTCAGTTGTTGCTAGCTGAATGATTGAATATACAGAAAAAAGAGGCAAATCGATTGGATAACGGTTAGAATCAGATAAATCACGATTTAGGCCTTTCTCCAGTGACTAATTACGGCATGTATAAGACCATGAGTAACGGTGCGTGTTGCAGCAGTGTTGTATCAAACACGCTTGTAACACGCAATTAACAAGGCGTGTTGCAGGGTCAAAAAGATGGCGTGTTGACTTCCTTTACGGGAAGGTTTCGAGCATTTTTGACCCAATTTGTCGACGTGGAGTGTTTTTATTTGTTGGTTGTGTATGTATTTGAAGTTAAACGTGTAGTGACCCGAACTTTTCCATGTTTATATATATTAAATGAAATTGATATTTACATGATTAAATATTTCCAACATGATAAACAATCAAACTTGTTAAGACTTGATTATTTGAAATGAGTTTCATATAGTCAATTGACCACCCAAGTTGACCGGCGATTCACGAATGTTAAAAACTTATAAAAAATACATGATGTTATATAAATGGATATATATATATGGTTAACACGAGATTATGATAAGTAAGTATCTCCATAAATATGTTAACAATGAGTTATATACACACAAATGAGATTATTGATTTAAGAAACTCGAAAATGATATATATAACGATTATCGTTATAACAGCGTCTTACTAAATACATATGTATCATATTAAGATATTGTTACACTATATTTAACATGATAAAATGATAATTAAGTAAATTATTAAGTGTGTTAACAATGAACTACATATGTAAAAATAAGACTACTAACTTAAGGATTTCGAAACGAGACATATATGTAACGATTATCGTTGTAATAGTACTTTAACATATATATATATATATATATATATATATATATATATATATATATATATATATATATATATATATATATATATACATATATATATATAGTTAAGATATATTTATACACCATGTTATTATGTTAACATAACAATTTTACATCTTATTTAAGTATTATAACAATGAATTAATTACATTTAACAAGATCGTTAACTTAAAGGTTTCAAAACAACACTTACATGTAACGACTAACGGTGACTTAACGACTCAGTTAAAATGTATATACATGTAGTATATTAATATGTATTAGTACACTTTTGAAAGACTTCAAGACACATATCAAAGTACTTCTACTTAGCAAAAATGCTCACAATTACATTCTCATTCATTTTCATCAACAATTCTACTCGTATGTGTAACACCCTAGGTAAATCCCACATCGCCCACATACATGAGTGATCATGGGATTATAAGGTAATACCCACGCTTAAATGACACAACGCGTTTTGGGATCACAGGCTGAGTAAAAGTGCGAGTACGTTATGGTTAAGCGTGCTCGGGTGAGAGCACTACCAGGATGGGTGACCTCCTGGGAAAGTGCTTATCGTGTGTGGTCGCCAAGAAAAAGTCGTGCGCCTGCGGGAAAAGCGGACAATATTGTGGTCATGTTAAGCTGGGGTGTTACAGAATGGTATCAGAGCCACTCATGTGCCGTTGGGGGTGGTGGGGCAAACCTCATCGAGGACGATGAGTCCCTGAGGGGGGGTGAATGTAACACCCTAGGCAAATCCCACATCGCCCACATACATGAGTGATCATGGGATTATAAGGTAATACCCACGCTTAAATGACACAACGCGTTTTGGGATCACAGGCTGAGTAAAAGTGCGAGTACGTTATGGTTAAGCGTGCTCGGGCGAGAGCACTACCAGGATGGGTGACCTCCTGGGAAAGTGCTTATCGTGTGTGGTCGCCAAGAAAAAGCCGTGCGCCTGCGGGCAAAGCGGACAATATTGTGGTCATGTTAAGCTGGGGTGTTACAGTATGTACCCGTATTCGTACTCGTACAATACACAGCTTCTAGATGTATTTACTATTGGTATATACACCTATAATCATTCATTCTTAGCAGCCATCTTAGATTCAAAAACATGTGGAACCATTATTTAACAACTTGTATGACTAATGAGCTAAAAACAAACTTAAGGATCTTTTTTTTTTCTTTATAACAAGTAATCCCGTTTTTATGATTTCACCCCATTTTTCCATTCCATTTTCTCATACTTACACTCCAAATTCTCTATCAAAATACTCCTAACATCATACTTGATCATCTCCAAGCATTTTCACCATCTTTTAGCTTCAATTACAAGCTTTAATCATCATAAAAATAACCATTCAAGAACACTTCAAGAAATCTTTCAAACTTGCTAGCTTACTTCCAATCTTGCAAATCCATTTCAAGTGATCATCCAATCTCAAGAAATATTTCTTATTTACAGTAAGATATCTTTCTAATTCAAGGTAATACTCATACTCAAACTTTGATTCAATTTCTATAACTATAACAATCTTATTTCGAGTGGAAATCTTACTTGAACTTGTTTTCATGTCATGATTCTACTTCAAGAACTTTCAAGCCATCCAAGGATCCTTTGAAGCTATATCTATTTTTCTCTTTTCCAGTAGGTTTATCTACAAAACTTGAGGTAGTAATGATATTCATAACATCATTCGATTCATACATATAAAGCTATCTTATTCGAAGATTTAAACTTGTAGTCACTAGAACATAGTTTAGTTAATTCTAAACTTGTTCGCAAACAAAGTTAATCCTTCTAAATTGACTTTTAAAATCAACTAAATACATGTTCTATATCTATATGATATGCTAACTTAATGATTTAAAACCTGGAAACACGAAGAACACCGTAAAACCGGACATACGCCGTCGTAGTGAAACCGGGGGCTGTTTTGGGTTAGAAAAATAAAAACTATCTTAATCTTTGAATTGGAAGTTTGTTTTCTAGAAAAATGATATTACATATGAACATGATACTATATCCCAAAATTATGGTTAAACACAAAGTGGAAGTATGTTTTTTAAAATGGTCATCAAGATGTCGTTCTTTCGACGAAAATGACTACCTCTTTAAAAATGACTTGTAACCTGTATTTCCGACCATAAACTTATATTTTTTCTATTTAGTTTCATAAATTTCAGTTCATTATGAAACCATAGCAACTTGAATCACTCAAAACGGATTTGAAACGAAAAAATGACGGGTAAAACAAAATTGGATAAATTTGCTAGTTTTAGCTACGAAAATTTTGTAACAAATCTAGACTAAACATATCCTAACTAATTTATATTGTATTATACATATTATGAAATCTTGGGATACCATATACACGTATGCAATGTTTTGACATATCATGTCGACCCATCTATATATATATTTCGGAACAACCATAGACACTCTATATGCAGTAATGTTTGAGTTAGCTATACATGGTTGAGGTTGATTCCAAAATAATATATATACTTTGAGTTGTGATCTAGCCTGAGACTTGTATACACTGGGTCGTGGATTGATTCAAGATAATATATATTGATTTATTTCAGCACATCCAACTGTGGACAACTAGTTGTAGGTTACTAACGAGGACTGCTAACTTAACAAACTTAAATCATAAAAACGTAATAAAAAATATTGTGAATATATTTAAATCATACTTTGATATATATGTACATATTTGTTATAGGTTCGTGAATCGACCAGTGGCCAAGTCTTATTTCCAATGAAGGAAAAATCTGTGAAAGTGAGATATAGTCCCACTTTTAAAATCTATTATTTTTGGGATGAGAATACATGAAGTTTTATAAATGTTTTACAAAATAGACACAAGTGATCAAAATTACATTCTATGTTGAATTATCGAACCGAATATGCCCCTTTTTAGCTTGGTAGCCTAAGAATTGGTGTTTATTATAATTGCCACCAATTAACGCGAATCCTAAAGATAGATCTATTTGGCCCAACAAGCCTCATCCGAGTTACGGATGATTTAGTATGTCCGATGAGAGTCCCGGAATGATGGGGATATTCTATATGCATCCTGTTAAGGTCGGTTACCAGGTGTTCATCATATGAATGATTTTTATGCAGATTGCATGTTGTTTATGAGAAATGGAAATATGAAATCTTGTGGTCTATTATTACGATTTGATAAATATATAGGTTAAACCTATAACTTACCAACATTTTTGTTGACGTTTAAAGCATGTTTATTCTCAGGTGATTATTAAGAGTTTCCGCTGTTGCATGCTAATTTATGGACAAGAGTTGAAGTCAGCATGCTTGTATAATATTGTTTAAAAACTGCATTCAAAGACTTAAATTGATGTGTAATATTATTGTAAACCATTATGTAATAATCGTGTGAAAACGCTATATTTTAGATTATCATTATTTGATAATCGTCGTAATATTTTTAAACCTTTATCGATAAAATAAAGGTTATGGTTTCTTTTAAAATCGAATGCAGTCTTTGAAAAACGTCTCATATAGAGGTCAAAACCTCGCAACGAAATCAATTAATATGGAACATTTATAAATCGATATGAACGGGTCATTTCAGTTGGTATCCGAGCGTTGGTCTTAGAGAACCAGAAATTTACATTAGTGTGTCTTATCGAGTATATAGGATGCATTAGTGAGTCTGGACTTCGACCGTATTTTTTTCTTTAAAAACAATTGCTTAACACTTTTTGTTGAAAACTATATATATTTAACATGTAAATATTATGTGATATATTAATCTCTTAACGTATTTGATAATGTGTGATAGGTGTCTACCTCTAGTACAAATCCCATCGACTCACCTTATAATAATGAAGAGTTGAATATATTTTGGAAAGATTCACAAATTTTCGAAGAGGAACCGGAAGAAGAGGAACCGGAAGAAGAGGAACTGAAAGAAGAGGAACCGGAAGAGGAGAAACCAGAAGAAGAGGAACTGGAAGAAGAGGTTCCGGAGGGGGAAATTTTAGGAACCACTGAAAAACAGACAAATAAAAGAAAACCCTCAACTAATGGACCAAAATTAATAATGGTCAATGGTGTTTCCACCAAGGAAGCAAAATATTGGGAAGATTACCAATTTTCCGATGAATCGGATCCCGATGAGGATTCCGATGATGTTATAGAAATTACCTCGACCCAATTTGAAAAAGCAAAAGAAAATAATAAGGGAAAGGGCATCAAAATAGAGAAACCTGATTCCAACCCCGATGAACTTTATATGTATCGTCAACATCCGTATTTCTTAAGTTGTAACAATAACCCGGGAACCTCTAAGCCACCAGGTTTTTCTAAACCATTTGTGAAAACAACGGCTCGTATTAGAGGAACATCATATATCCCTAGAAAATTAGCAAAACGAAACAGTTCCGAAGAGGAAGAAACTAGTGTGTCGGAATAAAGAGTTGTAATCATAAGGTGTAAAATATGTAAAATAAGTGTGCTTGTACTTTTCTTGTTATATGTGAAAATTGCTTGTATTATTATCTTTTACGAATCTAATTCTCGTCTGTTTTACAGTATAAAAACACAATGGACGTTAAGGATAGACAACCAAAAATTTTAGAAGACCTACCCGGGGACATGATTGATGAAATCTTGTCTAAAGTCGGCCTGAATTCGTCGGCACAATTATTTACGGCAAAATTAGTTTGTAGAACATTTGGAGAACGTTCTAGGCATGCCTTAGTTTATAAAAGGATTTCATTTGAAAGATGGGGTATATCACATTGGGGACACCGTAAGTTACGCCGTGTTTTCTTTAAAGCGTTAAATGCGGGTAACCCAAATGAAATTTTACGCTACGGGTTAAGAACCTATTTTAACTCAACATATCCCAACGTAGGACTTCATGAGCTAGAAAGAGCTTCTAACATACAACATAAAGAAGCATGTTATGCTTACGGGTTAGTGATGTTCGCTTCTCACCAAAGTGAGAAAAAGAACATCGGATTACAACTTTTAAATAAAACCTTCCCACAAGTGACGGATTCAGTAGTTGGGGTAAGAAACAAGGTTTTTAGATTGTTACGGGGCTGTTGGGCATTACGAAACCCTTGTCCCTTTGACGACGTTACAACATGCTGTCTTGTTAACGGCCACAACGGTTATGTTCCACAAGACCAAGGATGGGAAGTAGTCTTAGTAAAACCAGAATGCATGACTTGTTTCTGGACTTATGAATTACGTGTTTTTATTGCCTTTGCTGAACGACTTGCGTATTAACTAGGATTGTTGTCACAACTGTTTTGTATCAAAGTTATTGTGTGCTATATTTCATGTTATATGTAAAATAGCGGTATTGTAAAATTATAAAAATATTGTATAAAAGTTTGAACGCAAAATATTATTGTATTTAGTTTTTCATATAGAATCGTAGTAGTTGAATTGTATAGTAGCTACTAAGTATGAACTTAACGGGTAGGTATTACCCGAATTAAAACTTATAAAACGCTAATATGAAGAAAAAGCTTTTATAAAAGAGTTCATATTATGCTACGAAATACTATTAACTACTCTTAAATTTTATATGATTAACTCAATTCTTTTGGCTATTTTTGAAGGAAATGGCACCGACGACTCGTCAGAACTTGAACATGAGTGAGGAAGACTTCCGTGTTTTCCTTGCTGCGAACATAGCCGCAGTGCAGGCCGCAATGCAAAATAACAACAATAACTCTGGTTCTAGCAGTGCAACTAATTCCACAAGAAATCGGGTAGGATGCTCCTACAAAGAATTCACTGCCTGTAAACCTTTGGAATTCGATGGAACTGGGGGTCCAATCGGATTAAAACGGTGGACCGAAAAGGTTGAATCGGTGTTCGCCATAAGCAAATGTACCGAAGAATACAAAGTAAAGTACGCTACGCATACCTTCACAGGTACTACGTTAACATGGTGAAACACCTATCTCGAACAGGTGGGACAAGATGCTGCTTACGCATTACTGTGGTCAACATTCAAGCACTTGATAAACGAGCAGTATCTTCCCAGAAACGAGGTCAATAAGCTTAAGGTAGAGCTTAGAGGATTACGAACGCAAGGTTTCGGCATCACCACGTATGAACGACGATTCACAGAGTTGAGCCTATTGTGTCCAAGAGCGTTCAAAGATGAAGAGGAGAAGATTGACGCATTTGTAAAAGGGTTACCAGAAAGGATTCAAGAAGATGTGAGTTCACACGAGCCCGCCTCCATACAAAAGGCAAGTCGAATGGCTCACAAACTCATAAATCAGATTGAGGGAAGGATTAAAGAACAGGCGGCCGAAGAGGCCAACACAAAACAAGTCAAGAGAAAGTGGGAGGAAAACAGTGACAAGAGTTACCAATACAACAACAACAACAACAATCACAGCCACAATCGCAACAACTATCCCAACAACCGCAACATCAATCGCAACAATAACAATCGAAATCCCAACAACAACTATAACAAGCGTCCCAACAACAATAACTTCACCAAACGTCCCAACAACAATAACAACCACATCAATCCCAATAGCAATCTCAATAACAACAATGACAACAACAATCAGAAAATTCCATGCTATAGGTGTGAAGGATATCATCCGGGTAAATTTTGTGAAGTAGTATGTACCAAATGTAATAGGAAGGGTCATGCTGCAATGAAGTGTGAAGCATTCAAACCAGTGACTAAAAGAACAAATACTGCTCACATTATTTGTTTCGGATGCGGAAAGAAGGGCCACTACAAAACTACGTGCCCAAACCAGGGAAATAATAATGGGCAAAGCCATGAGAGAGTTTTTAACATTAATGCGGAAGAAGCGCAGGAAGACCCGGAGCTTGTTACGGGTACGTTTCTTATCGATGAAAAACCTGCTTATGTTTTATTTGATTCGGGTGCGGATAGAAGCTATATGAGTAGAGATTTTTGTGCTAAATTAAGTGGTCCATTGACGTCTATGAATAATAAATTTTTACTCGAATTAGCAAACGGTAAATTAATTTCGGAAGATAAAATATGTCGAAATCGAGAAATTAAACTGGTTAGCGAAACGTTTAAGATTGATTTGATACCAGTAGAGTTAGGGAGTTTTGACGTGATAATTGGCATGGACTGGTTGAAAAATGAGAGAGCAGAGATCGTATGTTACAAAAATGCAATTCGCATTGTACGAGAAGAAGGAAAACCCTTAATGGTGTACGGAGAAAAGTGCAACGCGAAGCTAAACCTTATTAGTAACTTGAAGGCGCAAAAGCTAATAAGAAAAGGTTGCTATGCCGTTCTAGCACACGTCGAGAAAATACAAACCGAAGAGAAGAACATCAATGATGTTTCCGTCGAAAAAGAATTTCTCGATGTATTTCCGAAAGAATTACCGGGACTACCTCCACACCGATCTGTGGAATTTCAAATAGATCTTGTACCAGGAGATGCACCAATAGCTCGTGCTCCATACAGACTCGCACCCAGTGAAATGAAGGAACTCCAAAGCCAACTACAAGAACTTTTAGAACGTGGTTTCATATTACCAAGTACATCACCATGGGGAGCTCCTGTTTTATTTGTCAAAAAGAAGGATGGTACATTCAGGTTGTGTATCGACTACCGAGAGTTGAACAAACTTACCATCAAGAACTGTTATCCACTACCGAGAATCGACGACTTATTTGATCAACTATAAGGCTCGTCAGTTTATTCGAAGATTGATTTACGTTCTGGGTATCATCAAATGTGGGTGAAGGAGGATGATATTCCGAAGACTGCTTTCAGAACGCGTTACGGTCATTACGAGTGTATGGTTATGCTGTTTGGGTTGACTAATGCACCATCTGTGTTCATGGATCTCATGAACCGAGTGTGTGGACCATACCTTGACAAGTTTGTCATTGTTTTTATCGATGACATACTTATTTACTCAAAGAATGATCAAGAGCACGAAGAACATTTGAGAAAAGTGCTAGAGTTGTTGAGGAAAGAAAAACTGTACGCTAAATTTTCAAAGTGTGCATTTTGGTTGGAAGAAGTTCAATTCCTAGGTCAAATAGTGAACAAATAAGGTATTCAGGTGGATCCGGCGAAGATTGAAACTGTTGAAAAATGGGAAACCCCAAAAACTCCGAAACATATACGCCAATTTTTAGGACTAGCTGGTTACTACAGAAGATTCATCCAAGATTTACCAAAATAGCAAAACCCTTGACTGCATTAATGCATAAAGGGAAGAAATTCGAATGGAAGGATGAGCAGGAGAAAGCGTTTCAATTGTTGAAGAAAAAGTTAACTACGGTACCTATATTGTCATTGCCTGAAGGAAATGATGATTTTGTGATATATTGTGACGCCTCAAAGCAAGGTATCGGTTGTGTATTAATGCAACGAACAAAGGTAATTGCTTATGCGTCTAGACAATTGAAGATTCATGAGCAGAATTATACGACGCATGATTTGGAATTAGGCGTGGTTGTTTTTGCATTAAAGACTTGGAGGCACTATTTATATGGGGTCAAAAGTATTATATATACCGACCACAAAAGTCTTCAACACATATTTAATCAGAAACAACTGAACATGAGGCAGCGTAGATGGATTGAGTTATTGAATGATTACGATTTCGAGATTCGTTACTACCCGGGGAAGGCGAATGTGGTAGCCGACACTTTGAGTAAAAAGGACAGAGAACCTATACGGGTAAAAGCTATGAATATAATTATTCGTACTAGCCTTACTACTCAAATAAAGGAGGTGCAACAGGGAGTTGTAAAAGAAGGGATTTTGAAAAATGAAATACCCAAAGGGTCGGAGAAACACCTTAATCTTTGGGAAGACGGAACTCGATATAGAGCTGAAAGAATTTGGGTACCAAGGTTTAGAGATGTGAGAGAAAAGGTACTTAAGGAAGCACATAAAACCAGATATTCAATACATCCCGGAGCGAGAAAGATATACAAAGATCTCAAGAAACACTTTTGGTGGCTGGGTATGAAAGCCGATATTACTAAATACGTAGGAGAATGTTTGACGTGTTCTAAGGTCAAAGCTGAACATCAGAAACCATCAGGTCTACTTCAGCAACCTGAAATCCAGGAATGGAAATGGGAAAACATTACCATGGATTTCATTACTAAATTGCCAAGGACTGCAAGTGGTTATGATACTATTTGGGTAATAGTCGATCGTCTCACCAAGTCAGCACACTTTCTGCCAATGAGAGAAGATGATAAAATGGAGAAGTTAGCACGACTATACTTGAAGGAAGTTGTCTCCAGACATGGAATACCAGTCTCTATTATCTATGATAGGGATGGCAGATTTGTTTCAAGATTCTGGCAGACGTTACAACAAGCATTAGGGACTCGTCTAGACATGAGTACTGCCTATCATCCACAAACTGATGGACAGAGCGAAAGGACGATACAAACACTTGAAGATATTCTACGAGCATCTGTTATTATCTTGGAAACAGTTGGGATCGACATCTACCATTAGCAGAGTTTTCCTACAACAACAGTTACCATTCGAGTATTGAGATGGCGCCGTTTGAAGCACTCTATGGTAGAAAGTGCAGGTCTCCAATTTGTTGGAGTGAAGTGGGGGATAGACAGATTACGGGTCCGGAGATAATTCAAGAAACTACCGAGAAGATCATTCAAATTCAACAACGGTTGAAAACCGCCCAAAGTCGACAAAAGAGTTACGCGGACATTAAAAGAAAAGACATAGAATTTGAAGTTGGAGAGATGGTCATGCTTAAGGTTTCACCTTGGAAAGGCGTTGTTCGATTTGGTAAACGGGGGAAACTAAATCCAAGGTACATTGGACCATTCAAGATTATTGATCGTGTCGGATCGGTAGCTTACCGAATTGAGTTACCACAACAACTCGCGGTTGTACATAACACTTTCCACGTCTCGAATTTGAAGAAACGTTTTGCTAAAGAAGATCTCACTATTCCGTTAGACGAAATTCAAATCAATGAAAAACTTCAATTCATCGAAGAACCCGTAGAAATAATGGATCGTGAGGTTAAAAGACTTAAGCAAAATAAAATACTGTAATGACCCGGACTTTTTCGATCGATCTATACTTATAAGATTAATATTTACATAAATTAAACCTTACCAACATGATAAGCAACCCAAATTGTTGAGACTTATGTTTTTGAAAAGAGATTTACACAACGTTTGACCGTCTAGTTTGACCGATGATATCACGAACTATATAACATATGATAATTATACGTTTGTGTATATATATGTATATATACATATTTAACATGATCTAAGGATGTTTTAATATCTCATTTTGTATTAATAACAATAAGTTATAAGTATATTTTGAAACTACTAACTTAAGTTTTCAAAACGATAACTTTAAGTAACGTTTTTTTGATATAAATACTTATAACCTATAATGTTTATACATATATCGTATATGTAATGTATTTAATCACTTTTTAAGGGCTTAAATACATAAAACAATATAAGTATATTCACAAAAGATAACTATATTTGAATCCTCGTTCCGTTTTCACAAGATTTCTATACGTATATTTAGAGTATATGTACTCGTATCATACCTAGCTTCTATACGTATTTACTATTAGTATATACACATCAAATCACCACCAACCAGCCCTTGTTCATGCCTTAAGTATAAGGTAATTACTTTTGTAAGATAGTATGACTAATTACACAAGATTACAACATGTGAACTTGTCCTTGTATACCATAAATCACGCCACCACCACCTTAAATACTTCCATCCATTTTCAATTTTTACCACATTACTTCTCTAGTTAGGAACACATACTTACTAGCTTCATGTATCTCTAAGAACTCCAGCAAAAATCCTCTCAAGAATCACCTTAAACACCACCATAACAAGATCAAACAAAAACACTACAAAAATACAACTTTCATTTCAAGTTTATGTCTTAAGTTGCTTCCAATCTTTCATCCAACTCCATCACTCTTTTGGTTCTAGGTTTTTACTTCTCTTTTACAGCAACCTTGTCCAAGTAACTTGAGGTAGTAACTTTGTTCATAACCTTATTCGATTCATATATATATAGTTATCTTATTTTATGGTATAAAATTTTAACAACAAGAACATAGTTTGAATGTTTTCAAACTTGTTTGCAAACTAAATAGATCCTTCTAACTTAACTTTTAAAATACTTCAAGACCTGTAATATATCATAAGGATATGCTAACTTAACAAGGTAAAACTTGGTTTTTCAAAGAACACCTTAAAAACTGAATTTACGTCGTCGGAGTACAACCGGGGGCTGTTTTGGGTTGGATAATTAAAAACCATCTTGAACTTTGAATTGGAGGATTATTTTCTGGAAAATTGATATTTACTATGAATATGTTAACACATAAAAATTTCATGATTTAACTCAAAGTATAAGTATTTTTAGAAAAATAATCATTTAAGGTTGTTTACATGATGGAAAATGATCAACTTCATAAGTTTCACCAAAGTTTGACCTATGACCTGTGATTTTGAATACAAACTAAGGTATTTACAGTTCATATTCTTAAAGAAGGACTCGATCCAAGGAAGTGGCAAGTTGAACCAACGAAAACGGAGTTGTAACGAAGAAACTATGACTAAAACAAGATCGGATATCCAAAACTAGTTTAGCCACGAAAATAATTGGAGAAAAATTAAATAAATCACATCTTTCTAAAATAACATGATATTTTATATATATGTACTCATAATTTAATTTTATATATTTCAGGATCACCCATAAACTATACGAGAAGATTAATCATAAGATCCCATGATTGTACGCAATACGTCTTCTTGACAATATAGGTACCATGGGTCAAGATTAATCCCTACAAATACGATGGGGGTTTTATTTATTTCAATGGGGGTTTTATTTATTTATTGAACACCTAAATATGAACCATTAAAATTGAATTGCTAACTACGGACTAAGAAGACATTAAAAGTATTATAAGTATATATACGTGACGATTGTTTAAAATGAAAATATATTGATATATTATATATGGATAGGTTCGTGATATCAACCGGAGACCAAGTCAAAATATATATATCTTCAAGGCAAAAGTGAGTATATAGTCCCACTTTTAAACTCTAAATATTTCGGGATGAGAATACATGTATTTTATGTTTTACGATATGGACACAAGTAACTGAAAAATATATTCTACGTTGAGTTGTACCACTGGCATACTTCCCTGTAGCTTGGTAACTACTATTTACAGCGGTATTGTAAACGCGAATCCTGTTGATAGATCTATCGGGCCTGACAACCCCAACCGGACTGGACGGCCAGTATTCAACGGTTGCACAGTACTTCGTTTCGTGACTACACTTGGTACGGTGTAGTAAGATTTCATAATAAAGGGAATATGCGACGTGATTAAATGTTAAGTATGGTTACCAAGTGCTCAATCACTTAGAATATTTTTATTAAAATGTTTATATATGAAATCTTGTGGTCTATATATATATATTGCTGCCGGCATTAAACCTATATCTCACCAACTTTATGTTGACGTTTTAAGCATGTTTATTCTCAGGTGATAACTAAAAGCTTCTGCTGCAACATGTTGAATTTAAGCAAGATCTTGAGTATGCATATTTGTGTCAAAAATAAAACTGCATATCGGAGGATTTGTAATGTAAAATATGTTGGAGGTCGTATTGTTATTATCACATGTAAAGTTTGTAAGTCTAAGATTATCGCTAAACGATAATCCTTATTAAGTTGTTTAAACCTTGTATTTGTAATAAAAGCTATGGTTTGTATTGTAAAAACAAATGCAGTTTTTGAAAAATGTCGCATATAGAGGTCAATACCTCGCGATGAAATCATATGTTATTGTATTCGTCCTTATGGTTAAGGTCGGGTTATGACATGTGGTATCAGAGCGGTGGTCTTAGCGAACCAGGTTTGCATTAGTGTGTCTAACTGATAAGTCGTTAGGATACATTAGTAAGTCTGGACTTTGACCGGGTCTGATTTAAAAACCATTGCTTATCATTGTTGGTTAAAATTTATATGTAAATATTATGTAGTACTAATGGGTTAGTTGTTGTGTGATAGATGTCGGGCTCAAAACGTTATCACATTCAGCGACTCTGAACCAGAATCTTCAGATGGTGTTCCAGTCATTAACCTATCCGATGACGAAAATAATATCTTTAGGGAAGACTCACAAATTCCGGATGAACCGACTATAGAGAACCCGGAAAGTGAACCCGAGGAGGAAAGTGAACCCGAGGAGGAAAGTGAACCCGAGGAAGAAATACAGGAAATTACAAAAGACAAGTTCGAACTAGGAAAGAAACGAAAGGCTAATGAATTAGAAAATTCAAATCCCGAGTTTAGTGAGGATGATGTGGCACCAACTCCACTAGACACTACCACCCCTATTCCCGCTATTCCTATTCGTTCTATCCCGGCATCCAGTTCTTCAGCCCCACAGCCAAAATATAGGGAGACACTGCCAAAATATAGGCAGACAGCCAGGATAAGCGTTAAGCGATTCTTTGAACCTAAACGTCCTAGAAAATAGACCAAACGATGCGCTGCCGTATTAAACCATGGGATCATATAATGTTTTGTATAATATTATTAGTGTGGTTTGCTTAATGTTCAATGTAAGATAAGCATATGTAAAATAGTGAAGTATGAAATGCAATAATTTTCCATGGTTAAGTATTATTTAGATGGTAGTAATTGGTTCTGTACTAAGCTATTAAGTATGGACATTAACGGGTAGGTACTACCCTAGATATAATTATAAAACGCTAATAAGAAGAAAAAGCTTTTATAATAATACCTGGTTCATATTATTAATAAGCTATAATGTACTGTAAATATACACTACATCTATAATATTCCATGTGAATAATTATTTTCTTTTCATTCTTATAGAAGAATATGGCGCGATTGAATCGAATGACGGAACAAGAAGTCGAGGAATTCATCAACCAGCGAGTGAACGACAGAATGTTATGGGTCGAGGCTGCAAGAGCTGCTGCAGTTAACCCAAATCCTCGTGTAGGATGCACCTACAAAACTTTTCAAGCTTGCAAGCCCTCATCATTCAGTGGAACAGAAGGACCGATCGGTTTAACCCGGTGGATAGAAAAGATGGAGACTGTGTTTAAAATCAGTGGTTGAGTTGAAAAGTACATGACCAAGTATGCATCATGCACTTTACAAGATAGTGCACTCACGTGGTGGAAAAATTATGTGAAGGCTGTAGGAGGAGATGTAGCTTATGATACTCCATGGGAAGAATTCAAAATAATGTTAATCAACGAGTATTGTCCAAGGAACGAGGTTAGGAAGTTGGAAGATGAATTACGAAGCCTGAAGGTTGTTGGTACTGAAATCACCAACTACAATCAGCGATTCATGGAATTAGTTTTGCTATATCCTGAATTGGTTCCAATCGAAGAACGGAAGATTGAAATGTACAAAGATGGTTTGCCCAAAAAGGTCAAGGCAAATGTTACAGCATCGAAACCTAAGACAATTCATGAAGCTATAACCATGGCAAACGAGCTAATGGATCAGGTCATCATGGATAAGAAAGTATCCAATACTGATGTGAAGGTATCAGGTAACAAAAGAAAGTGGAATGGAAATTATGATCGAGGTAACCAACAACAATCTTTTAAGAAACAAGAAATCACGCAAGGTGCGGGTAGTGGTTTAAGCTTTGGTTACAAAGGACAAAATCCTTTATGTAACCGATGCCACAAACATCACTCTGGCTACTGTAATGTGGTATGCAACAAATGTAATCGAAAGGGTCATCTTGCTGAAGATTGTAGGGCTCTCGTTACAAATACAAATGGTACCAAGACTCCTGCCACCAATGCAAATAGAACTGCTTTGGCTACCATTACTTGTTATGGGTGTGGAAAACAAGGTCACTATAAGAGCCAGTGCCCGACACCTGAGAAGAATATCGGACCTGCACGTGGGAGAGCATTTATTATTAATGCTAGAGAGGCATGTGAAGACCCGGAGCTTGTTACGGGTACGTTTACCATTAATAACTTATCAGCATCTATTATATTTGATACTGGTGCCGATAGAAGTTACGTGTGTAGAAATTTTTACACTAAATTGAATTGTTCATCATTACCTCTAGATGCTAAGTACATGATTGAGTTAGCTAATGGTAAACTAATTAAAGCCGATAAAATTTGTCGTGATTGTAAAATAAATTTAGCCGGAGAAACGTTTAAAATTGACTTGATACCCGTAGAATTAGGAAGTTTTGATGTAATAGTCGGCATGGACTGGATGTCCAAAGTAGGAGCTGAAGTTGTGTGTGCCAAGAAGGCAATTCGCATTCCTTGTAAGGATAAAATGCCGGTGATGATTTATGGAGAGAAGGGTAACTCAAAGCTAAAACTCATTAGCTGTTTGAAAGCCAAGAAGTGTTTAGAAAAGGGATGTTATGCTATTCTAGCACATGTTAATAAAGTCGAAAAGAAATAAAAAGAGAAGTGCATCAACGACGTGCCTGTGGCAAGAGATTTTCCTGAAGTTTTTCCGGAAGAGTTGTCGGGATTACCTCCATTTAGATCTGTAGAATTTCAAATAGATTTAGTACCAGGAGCTGCACCAGTTGCCCGTGCTCCATATAGACTTGCACCGTCCGAGTTAAAAGAACTTCAGAGTCAGTTAAAAGAATTACTGGATCGTGGATTCATACGACCAAGTACTTCACCGTGGGGAGCTCCGATTCTATTTGTTAAAAAGAAAGATGGGTCTTTTAGGATGTGTATAGATTATCGTGAATTAAATAAGTTAACTATCAAAAATCGGTATCCACTACCGAGAATTGACGACTTATTTGATCAACTCCAAGGATCATGTGTGTACTCGAAAATTGACCTAAGATCGGGCTATCATCAATTACGCGTCAAAGAAGAAGATATACCGAAAACTGCTTTTCGGACACGTTACGGTCATTATGAATTTTTGGTCATGCCGTTTGGATTGACGAATGCGCCAGCTGTATTCATGGACCTCATGAATCGAGTTTGTAGTCCATATTTAGATAAGTTTGTTATTGTTTTCATTGATGACATTCTTATCTATTCCAAGAGTGAGCAAGAGCATGAGCAGCATTTAAGGTTAATATTAGAGTTGTTGAGAAAAGAACAGCTATACGCTAAATTTTCTAAGTGTGCTTTCTGGTTGAAAGAAGTGCAATTTCTTGGTCACGTTGTTAGTAGCAAAGGAATTCAGGTTGATCAAGCTAAAATTGAGGCCATTGAAAAATGGGAGACTCCTAAAACACCAATGCAGATACGCCAATTCTTGGGTTTAGCCGGTTATTATAGAAGGTTTATTCAAGATTTTTCCCGAATAGCTAAGCCGTTGACAGCATTAACGCAAAAAGGGAAGAAATACGAATGGACCTCGGAGCAGGAGAACGCATTTCAATTACTGAAGAAGAAGTTAACTACGGTGCCTATTTTATCGTTACCTGAAGGGAACGATGATTTTGAAATATATTGTGACGCTTCGCGACAAGGTTTTGGTTGTGTTCTTATGCAACGAAAGAAAGTTATTGCATACGCATCCTGACAATTGAAGATTCACGAGCGGAATTATACGACGCATGATCTAGAACTGGGAGCAGTCGTGTTTGCGTTGAAGATATGGAGACACTACTTATATGGGGTTAGATGCACTGTGTTTACTGATCATAAAAGTCTTCAACATATTTTCGATCAGAAACAGCTGAACATGAGGCAACGTAGGTGGGTCGAGCTGATAAACGACTACGATTGTGAGATTCGCTATCATCCCGGGAAAGCGAATGTAGTGGCCGACGCTTTAAGCAGAAAGGAACGAGAACCAATTCGAGTACGAGCAATGAACATAAAAATTCGCATGAATCTCAACTCACAAATCAAAGAGGCTCAACGAGAAGCTCTTACTAAAGAAAACATAGGAAATGAAATAATGAAGAAGTATGGGAAACAACTCATTATGCGGGAAGATGGAATTCGATATTTTGCAAACCGTATTTGGGTACCAAAGTTGGATGGATTAAGGAAGTTAATATTGAATGAGGCACATAAGACAAGATACTCGATACATCCTGGAGTTGGAAAGATGTATCAAGATCTTAAGACGCATTATTGGTGGCCTAATTTGAAGACAGACGTTGCAACATATGTTGGGGAATGTTTAACTTGTTCCAAAGTCAAAGCAGAACACCAGAAGCCGTCAGGATTACTTCAACAACCAGAAATCCCAGAATGGAAATGGGATGGTATTACCATGGATTTCATCACAAAATTACCTAAGACTGCCTGGGGTTATGACACCATTTGGGTAATAGTTGATCGTCTCACCAAATCTGCACATTTCTTGCCTATAAAGGAAACGGATAGAATGGAGAAACTATTACGATTATACATAAAGGAAATTGTTTCAAGGCATGGAATACCTATTTCCATTATATCCGATCGTGATAGTAGATTTACATCAAAGTTCTGGCAATCACTACAGGAGGCCCTAGGAACTCGTTTGGATATGAGTACCGCATATCATCCGCAAACTGACGGGCAGAGTGAAAGAACAATTCAGACTCTTGAAGACATGCTTAGGGCATGTGTGATCGATTTTGGAAACGGATGGGATAAATATCTACCATTAGCAGAATTCTAGTATAATAATAGTTATCATGCGAGCATTAAAGCTGCACCATTCGAAGCACTGTATGGAAGGAAGTGTAGATCCCCTATCTGTTGGAACGAAGTAGGAGATCGACAATTAACTGGACCCGAGATCATCCATGAAACTACTGAGAAGATAGTGCAAATCAAGGAGAAATTGAAAACAGCCCGTAGTCGCCAAAAGAGCTACGCCGATGTCCGAAGGAAACCATTAGAGTTTCAGATCGGTGACATGGTTATGTTAAAGGTGTCACCTTGGAAAGGTGTAATACGTTTTGGAAAAAGGGGTAAACTAAACCCAAGGTATGTAGGCCCGTTCAAAATTATCGAACGCATCGGACCGGTAGCTTATCGACTCGAGTTACCGCAACAACTCGCCGAAGTACATAATACATTTCACGTCTCGAACCTTAAAAAGTGTCTTGCAAAGGAAGACCTCACCATTCCTCTTGAAGAAATTCAAGTTGACGAGAAACTACAATTCATAGAAGAACCAATCGAGATCATGGACCGTGAAGTTAAACGGCTCAAGCAGAGCAACATACCGATCGTTAAAGTTCGTTGGAATGCACGAAGAGGTCCCGAGTTTACTTGGGAGCGAGAGGATCAAATGAAACAAAAATACCCGCATTTGTTTCCCGATGACGCAAAATAGGTACGATTTTAAAATTTCGGGACGAAATTTATTTAACGGGTAGGTACTGTAATGACCCGGACTTTTTCGATCGATCTATACTTATAAGATTAATATTTACATAAATTAAACCTTACCAACATGATAAGCAACCCAAATTGTTGAGACTTATGTTTTTGAAAAGAGATTTACACAACGTTTGACCGTCTAGTTTGACCGATGATATCACGAACTATATAACATATGATAATTATACGTTTGTGTATATATATGTATATATACATATTTAACATGATCTAAGGATGTTTTAATATCTCATTTTGTATTAATAACAATAAGTTATAAGTATATTTTGAAACTACTAACTTAAGTTTTCAAAACGATAACTTTAAGTAACGTTTTTTTGATATAAATACTTATAACCTATAATGTTTATACATATATCGTATATGTAATGTATTTAATCACTTTTAAGGACTTAAATACATAAAACAATATAAGTATATTCACAAAAGATAACTATATTTGAATCCTCGTTCCGTTTTCACAAGATTTCTATACGTATATTTAGAGTATATGTACTCGTATCATACCTAGCTTCTATACGTATTTACTATTGGTATATACACATCAAATCACCACCAACCAGCCCTTGTTCATGCCTTAAGTATAAGGTAATTACTTTTGTAAGATAGTATGACTAATTACACAAGATTACAACATGTGAACTTGTCCTTGTATACCATAAATCACGCCACCACCACCTTAAATACTTCCATCCATTTTCAATTTTTACCACATTACTTCTCTAGTTAGGAACACATACTTACTAGCTTCATGTATCTCTAAGAACTTCAGCAAAAATCCTCTCAAGAATCACCTTAAACACCACCATAACAAGATCAAACAAAAACACTACAAAAATACAACTTTCATTTCAAGTTTATGTCTTAAGTTGCTTCCAATCTTTCATCCAACTCCATCACTCTTTTGGTTCTAGGTTTTTACTTCTCTTTTACAGCAACCTTGTCCAAGTAACTTGAGGTAGTAACTTTGTTCATAACCTTATTCGATTCATATATATATATATAGTTATCTTATTTTATGGTATAAAATTTTAACAACAAGAACATAGTTTGAATGTTTTCAAACTTGTTTGCAAACTAAATAGATACTTCTAACTTAACTTTTAAAATAATTCAAGACCTGTAATATATCATAAGGATATGCTAACTTAACAAGGTAAAACTTGGTTTTTCAAAGAACACCTTAAAAACTGAATTTACGACGTCGGAGTACAACCGGGGGCTGTTTTGGGTTGGATAATTAAAAACCATCTTGAACTTTGAATTGGAGGCTTATTTTCTGGAAAATTGATATTTACTATGAATATGTTAACACATAAAAATTTCATGATTTAACTCAAAGTATAAGTATTTTTAGAAAAATAATCATTTAAGGTTGTTTACATGATGGAAAATGATCAACTTCATAAGTTTCACCAAAGTTTGACCTATGACCTGTGATTTCGAATACAAACTAAGGTATTTATAGTTCATATTCTTAAAGAAGGACTCGATCCAAGGAAGTGGCAAGTTGAACCAACGAAAACGGAGTTGTAACGAAGAAACTATGACTAAAACAAGATCGGATATCCAAAACTAGTTTAGCCACGAAAATAATTGGAGAAAAATTAAATAAATCACATCTTTCTAAAATAACATGATATTTTATATATATGTACTCATAATTTAATTTTATATATTTCAGGATCACCCATAAACTATACGAGAAGATTAATCATAAGATCCCATGATTGTACGCAATACGTCTTCTTGACAATATAGGTACCATGGGTCAAGATTAATCCCGACCAATACAAATACGATGGGGGTTTTATTTATTTCAATGGGGGTTTTATTTATTTATTGAACACCTAAATATGAACCATTAAAATTGAATTGCTAACTACGGACTAAGAAGACATTAAGAGTATTATAAGTATATATACGTGACGATTGTTTAAAATGAAAATATATTGATATATTATATATGGATAGGTTCGTGATATCAACCGGAGACCAAGTCAAAATATATATATCTTCAAGGCAAAAGTGAGTATATAGTCCCACTTTTAAACTCTAAATATTTCGGGATGAGAATACATGTATTTTATGTTTTACGATATGGACACAAGTAACTGAAAAATATATTCTACGTTGAGTTGTACCACTGGCATACTTCCCTGTAGCTTGGTAACTACTATTTACAGCGGTATTGTAAACGCGAATCCTGTTGATAGATCTATCGGGCCTGACAACCCCAACCGGACTGGACGACCAGTATTCAACGATTGCACAGTACTTCGTTTCGTGACTACACTTGGTACGGTGTAGTAAGATTTCATAATAAAGGGAATATGCGACGTGATTAAATGTTAAGTATGGTTACCAAGTGCTCAATCACTTAGAATATTTTTATTAAAATGTTTATATATGAAATCTTGTGGTCTATATATATATATTGCTGCCGGCATTAAACCTATATCTCACCAACTTTATGTTGATGTTTTAAGCATGTTTATTCTCAGGTGATAACTAAAAGCTTCCGCTGCAACATGTTGAATTTAAGCAAGATCTTGAGTATGCATATTTGTGTCAAAAATAAAACTGCATATCGGAGGATTTGTAATGTAAAATATGTTGGAGGTCGTATTTTTATTATCACATGTAAAGTTTGTAAGTCTAAGATTATCGCTAAACGATAATCCTTATTAAGTTGTTTAAACCTTGTATTTGTAATAAAAGCTATGGTTTGTATTGTAAAAACAAATGCAGTTTTTGAAAAATGTCGCATATAGAGGTCAATACCTCGCGATGAAATCATATGTTATTGTATTCGTCCTTATGGTTAAGGTAGGGTTATGACAAATACCAATCATTAAGGTGCGATGGAATGATCGTAGAGGACCCGAGTTTACCTAGGAATGTGAAGATCAGATGAAGAAGAAATACCCGCATCTATTTCCAGAAGATTCATCAACACCTTCAATAGCTTAAAATTTCGGGACGAAATTTATTTAACGGGTAGGTACTGTAGTGACCCAAACTTTTCCAAGTTTATATATATTAAATGAGATTGATATTTACATGATTAAATGTTTCCAACATGATAAGCAATTAAACTTATTAAGACTTGATTATTTGAAATGAGTTTCATATAGTCAATTGACCACCCAAGTTGACCGGCGATTCACGAACGTTAAAAACTTGTAAAAACTACACGATGTTATATAAATGGATATATATATGGTTAACACGAGATTATGATAAGTAAGTATCTCCATAAATATGTTAACAATGAGTTATATACATACAAATGAGATTATTGATTTAAGAAACTCGAAAATGATATATATAACGATTATCTTATAACAACGTCTTACTAAATACATATGTATCATATTAAGATATTGTTACGCTATATTTAAAATGATAAAATGATAATTAAGTAAATCATTAAGTGTGTTAACAATGAACTACATATGTAAAAACAAGACTACTAACTTAAGGATTTCGAAACGAGACATATATGTAACGATTATCGTTGTAATAGTATTTTAACATATATATATGATGTTAAGATATATTTATAGACCATGTTATTATGATAATATAACAATTTAACATCTTATTTAAGTATTATAACAATGGATTAATTACATTTAACAAGATCGTTAACTTAAAGGTTTCAAAACAACACTTACATGTAACGACTAACGGTGACTTAACGACTCAGTTAAAATGTATATACATGTAGTGTATTAATATGTATTAGTACACTTTTAAAAGACTTCAAGACACATATCAAAGTACTTCTACTTAGCAAAAATTCTCACAATTACATTCTCATTCATTTTCATCAACAATTCTACTCGTATGTACCCGTATTCGTACTCGTACAATACACAGCTTCTAGATATATTTACTATTGGTATATACACCTTTAATCATTCATTCTTAGCAGCCATATTAGAGTCAAAAACATGTGGAACCATTATTTAACAACTTGTATGACTAATGAGCTAAAAACAAACTTAAGGATCTTTTTTTTTCTTTATAACAAGTAATCCCGTTTTTATGATTTCACCCCATTTTTCCATTTCATTTTCTCATACTTAAACTCTAAATTCTCTCTCAAAATACTCCTAACATCATACTTGATCATCTCCAAGAATTTTCACCATCTTTTAGCTTCAATTACAAGCTTTAATCATCATAAAAACAACCATTCAAGAACACTTCAAGAAATCTTTCAAACTTGCTAGCTTACTTCCAATCTTGCAAATCCATTTCAAGTGATCATCCAATCTCAAGAAATCTTTCTTATTTACAATAAGATATCTTTATAATTCAAGGTAATACTCATACTCAAACTTTGATTCAATTTCTATAACTATAACAATCTTATTTCGAGTGGAAATCTTACTTTAACTTGTTTTCGTGCCAAGATTCTACTTCAAGAACTCTCAAGCCATCCAAGGATCCTTTGAAGCTAGATCTATTTTTCTATTTTCTAGTATGTTTATCTACAAAACTTGAGGTAGTAATAATGTTTATAACATCATTCGATTCATACATATAAAGCTATCTTATTCGAAGATTTAAACTTGTAGTCACTAGAACATAGTTTAGTTAATTCTAAACTTGTTCGCAAACAAAGTTAATCCTTCTAAATTGACTTTTAAAATCAACTAAACACATATTCTATATCTATATGATATGCTAACTTAATGATTTAAAACCTGGAAACACGAAGAACACCGTAAAACCGGACATACGCCGTCGTAGTGAAATCGGGGGCTGTTTTGGGTTAGAAAAATAAAAACTATCTTAATCTTTGAATTAGAAGTTTGTTTTATGGAAAAATGATATTACATATGAACATGATACTATATCCAAAAATCATGGTTAAACACAAGGTGGAAGTATGTTTTTCAAAATGGTCATCAAGATGTCGTTCATTCGACGGAAATGACTACCTCTTTAAAAATGACTTGTAACCTGTATTTCTGACTATAAACTTATACTTTTTCTGTTTAGTTTCATAAATTTCAGTTCATTATGAAACCATAGCAACTTGAATCACTCAAAACGGATTTGAAACGAAAAAATGACGTGAAAAACAAAATTGGATAAATTTGCTAGTTTTAGCTACGAAAATTTTGTAACAAATCGAGACTAAACATATCCTAACTAATTTATATTGTATTATACATATTATGAAATCTTGGGATATCATAGACACGTATGAAATGTTTTGACATATCATATCGACCCATATATATATATATTTCGGAACAACCATAGACACTCTATATGCAGTAATGTTTGAGTTAGCTATACAGGGTTGAAGTTGATTCCAAAATAATATATATACTTTGAGTTATGATCTAGCCTGAGACTTGTATACACTGGGTCATGGATTGATTCGAGATAATATATATTGATTTATTTTAGCACATCTAACTGTGGACAACTAGTTGTAGGTTACTAACGAGGACTGCTAACTTAACAAACTTAAATCATAAAAACGTAATAAAAAATATTGTGAATATATTTAAATCATACTTTGATATATATGTACATATTTGTTATAGGTTCGTGAATCGACCAGTGGCCAAGTCTTATTTCCAATGAAGGAAAATTCTGTGAAAGTAAGTTATAGTCCCACTTTCAAAATCTATTATTTTTGGGATGAGAATACATGCAGTTTTATAAATGTTTTACAAAATAGATACAAGTGATCAAAATTACATTCTATGTTGAATTATCGAACCGAATATGCCCCTTTTTAGCTTGGTAGCCTAAGAATTGGTGTTTATTATAATTGCCACCAATTGACGCGAATCATAAAGATAGATCTATTTGGCCCAACGAGCCTCATCCGAGTTACGGATGCTTTAGTACTTCAATTTATCATGTCCGATGAGAGTCCTGGAATGATGGGGATATTCTATATGCATCCTGTTAAGGTCGGTTACCAGGTGTTCATCATATGAATGATTTTTATGCAGATTGCATGTTGTTTATGAGAAATGGAAATATGAAATCTTGTGGTCTATTATTACAATTTGATAAATATATAGGTTAAACCTATAACTCACCAACATTTTTGTTGACGTTTAAAGTATGTTTATTCTCAGGTGATTATTAAGAGCTTCTGCTGTTGCATGCTAATTTATGGACAAGAGTTGGAGTCAGCATGCTTGTATAATATTGTTTAAAAACTGCATTCGAAGACTTAAATTGATGTTAATCTAAAATATAGCGTTTTCACACGATTATTACATAATGGTTTACAATAATATTACACATCAATTTAAGTCTTCGAATGCAGTTTTTAAACAATATTATACAAGCATGCTGACTCCAACTCTTGTCCATAAATTAGCATGCAACAGCAGAAGCTCTTAATATTGTAAACCATTATGTAATAATCGTGTGAAAACGCTATATTTTAGATTATCATTATTTAATAATCATCGTAATATTTTTAAACCTTTATCGATAAAATAAAGGTTATGGTTTGTTTTAAAATCGAATGCAGTCTTTGAAAAACATCTCATATAGAGGTCAAAACCTCGCAACGAAATCAATTAATATGGAACGTTTATAAATCGATTTGAATGGGACATTTCAAAACGGATATATTTACCGTGTTTTTGCAACAGTTACATATTTACTTCAACAATATATATACATGTACATACTGATGAATATAACCAAACTCTCCAACTATATACATACATATACATATACAATTCAACTTCGTTTTAATGGCACCGATGTCAGCCAATTTCGATGTTCATTACGGAGGTCGCCTATCGAACAACATGAAGTCATACGAATAACGACTTCTACATTAACGAATTGATTTTACAGAGTTGGAAAAATTAATCAGAAGAGAAATACGTGTCCCATGGTCGAATATTTTGTATCTAGACGAAGAAAATAATGAAATATTGTGCTGCCAGAATAACGTTTGGAAGAAGCTTAAGAAAGACGCCAAGGTAACCCGTAATCGAATTCAGTTATATCTTGTGTATTTAATCATGTGGACCGTTAATCCGGTCCTTTCCGATTCTGGAAGTAGTCCCGAATCGGGAGCGTCGATTGAATGGGACTTTTAGAATGTTTTAGGAGTTTCAATAATTATAATTTTATGTTTTTAGGATTTCTAATAATTGTAATTTTATATTTTTAGGATTTTTAATAACTAGTATTAGGACTATTAGTTATATTAGGACTTTTAATTTGAAATGTGTTTTATTAAAATAGTTTGTTTTTATAATTACAAAATAATAATATAAGTAATTAAAAAAAATAAAAACTAAAATAAATTCATACATTAAAAAATGAAAAAGAAATAAAAAAAATAACCGACCACTACTCAACAACTCAGCACGCCACCAATTATTTACCTGTTTATCAGCACGCTCATCAAGCACCCCACACCTATCCAGCAACATGCCACAATGCCCATCATTGTTAAAGATGGTCTGACAGCCATCTTTTTTACATTTTATTACTGTCGCTTGGAGTTATATATAGTACTCCGTATATTGTACCGATAGAAATGAGAGTTTCAATCAATTAGGATGTATGTTTGGGTTTCGTAATTAAGGTGATTCATTTGTTTTTAATTTGGCACGAAGAAGGCATGTGTTGATGATTTATTGTTTGGTGAAAATGAAGATGAAGATGATTTATTGTTAGATAAAGATGAAGATGGATGTAAAGATGAAGAGTGAAAAAAGGGATGAATTAGAGAATCAAATATTTGATTTGGAAATGACATCGAAAAAAAAATTAATATGTAAATACATATCACCAATTAACAATACCAAAAATTCAACATGTCAATTTATACCTCAATTTGCACTATTTTCAAATCAGATACCTTTTTACACACTAAATTGAAATCAAACTCATTTACGTGAAAAGAGAAAACTGATATACCCTTTATTAGAAAAAATTAACTTTTATGTTACCTTTCTGGATAATTTGCCCTTTATTTATTGTCACTCCGTTGTGGTGAAGAACATACAATGTCTGTCAATTATCATATCATCACCATTTGTCGAGTCATTCAACAAAACCACAGGATCAACAGCTTCATAAATAAGAGGAAACAACCTGTTTCCTGGAATAAACCCGATTACTACTATCTAAAATTACGAACTCAAATTTGATACCCGAAGAATGAAGATTGGGAGTATTCTTAACAACCGTGTGCATATCCGATCCAACATATTCCTGTTGTCCAGCAAAACCTTCGGTCCTCACACCATTTGACACCGCAAATCGATTAGTCAATTCCATCAACTTAACGTTTGATCAAACGCGTAAATAAAAACCGATGTAAACCGATATCCAATATTTCCAACACCCAAACATTGCATGTGTGACGACCCGGAAAATTTCGACTAATTTTAAATCAAACTCTCGATACGATTTAATATTTTGACGCGATAAGAAAAGTCTGTTAGGTTAAGTCTCAAAATTTTTGAAGTGTTTTCTTGTATTCATTTAACTTCGACCATTTTCGACGATTCACGAACCATTATTTGTAAATAAATGTACATACATATAAGTATAAATATAAATATAAATATATGTATATATAATAACTTAAAATAATAATATACGATTTAATCGTTAGAACTGAAAATATAAAATAATATACGATATAATTAAATTGTTATTAAAATAAATCTATATATATATATATATATATATATATATATATATATATATATATATATATATATATATATATATATATATATATATATATATATATATATATATATATAGTCTATTGAATATAATTATTGACTGATTGTAATACTCGGTTGTCGTCTTGATTTGTACTAAATAAATTTAATTCGAGCTTATGAGAATTTAAAAATAAACGTTGGTGTGTAAGTGGGATACATCAACTTTAGGTTGCTAAAAATTTATTTAAACACATTAGATTTAGTAAAGTTTAAACCCAACTAGCAATGACTTCTAAACATATGATGGGAGAATTTAAATAGACGAGTACCATTTTAGTGTACATGATCAACTCTAATTTAAAATTTGCTAGAAGAGGCTAACAACAAAAAGTTAAGAATTTCTAACTTTCATACATACCAACAAAAGGGAAACGGGTATTGTTTTATTTTCAAGTGGCTAAACCATTGAGTATAGTTCATTTCCGTGACATATAAGGAAATAAAAAGTAACGACATAAATTGTTGTTTTTTTTATATCAAGTTGCATTTTTTTTTATAAATTGTGGGAAGAATTATATAAATATATAAATATTACCGTGTTTGATACTTTTATCCACTGACATCTTTAATATACATAACTAATATATATGTATACAACATGCAGATAGATATGAAAAGAGTGGGAAACATCTTCATCGTTTCCTTCTTGTTTTCTAACAAAGTAGCCATCAACTTTCAACAACCTATTGTACCACCAAATTATGATATCTATTACTATTCTTGATTGGAGTATTATTACCAAATTATGATATCTATTACTATTATTGATTGGAGTATTATTGAGAATTGATCTTCACATTCACGGATGATTATTGTTTTATATCATTGTCATCCTTTTCACATATAAGCATATATATATATATATATATATATATATATATATATATATATATATATATATATATATATATATATATATATATATATATATATATATATATATATAAACCACACACAACCTTGCAAACAACCTTCGATCATCCCACCTTCGAGTGTTCATCTGCTCAAACTTTCCCGTTAGTTGCTAAAAGATCAGAGAACACCAAAAACCACTTTATCATCACTACGCCATCGTTTTGTTCTTGTTATTGATGTTGTCCGCAGTAAACATAACCACCAAGAACCCGTCACGTCTTCAACACCATTTCTTTAACCACGACTACTTACAATCCCTGTTTCTTTTAACCAACTCACCATCATCGACATTTGATCACTGTTAAATCATCACTATAACACCAACCAATAGCAACCCAATACCACCACTAAAACACCCTGAAACGACCCGTCCATATTACTATAAATGCAGTACGTTATTCATTGGTCCCATAGCGAGGTATTTGACCTCTATATGATACGTTTTAGAAAATATTGCATTCGTTTCATAAAAAGCACACCATTATTATACATAATACGAGTTTCAAACATATGGGCGATTATTTACAAAATAATCCCCATGATACATCGATTTTCAAATATTACAAAGGTGACATAACAGTCGAATATAATACATGACCAAAGTTTTATTGAATGCAACCCTCTTTTAAACAAAAGCATGAGACTCCATGCAAAGCTTGCTCAGATAATGCGACAGCAGAAGACTTTCTTAAGGACCTGAGAATAAACATGCTTAAACAGTCAACACAAAGGTTGGTGAGATATATAGGTTTAAAGCTAGCATCGATATAAATATAGACCACAAGATTTCATAGTTACAAATATTTCAGTAAAGATATTCTATAAGTTGTTGAGCACTTCGGTAACCATACTTAACCATTAATGTGGCATATTCCCTTTATTATGAAATCTCCCTACACTATACCAAGTGTAGTAAAAACGAAGTACTATGCAACCGTTTACGATACTAGAGCGACTAGCCCGGTTGGGGTTGTCAAACCCGATAGATCTATCAATAGGATTCGCGCTTACATGTTCTTACAACATGTAAATATTAGTTACCAAGCTATTAGGGAAGATATGCAAGGTGGTACAACTCAACGTAGAATATATTTTAAGTACTTGTGTCCATGGCATAAAACATAAAATGCATGTATTCTCATCCTAAAATATTTGTAGAGTTTAAAAATGGGACTATATACTCACAGTAGTAAAAGTATATTAATAATAAGTTTTCAACTTATTAAAAATATGGCCGTTGTCCTTTGATTCACGAACCTATAATAATAATAATGATTCAGATAATAATACGACATATGAAAAAAAAACAAGTTCATAGAATACTTATATAATAATTTTTAACATTTTATGTTGGTAGTCCAAAATAGTTCGAAAAGTCCATTAATCGGTATATATATATATAATCTTAGAATTACCCCACGACGTATTGTGTACGTATTGTCTTGCATCAATCCAGAGACGTATTGTATACTTATTGTCTTAGAATTAACTAACACGTATTGTGTACGTATTGTTTTAGAATTTATCAAAACGTATTGTGCACGTATTGTCATGGAACGTACCAAGATTATTATATATATACAATCTCAAAATTAACCAAGATTATAATATTTTGTTATACTAATGATAACATGTACAAATATATATATAAGATATAGAAAAAGTTAACAAGGATATGGTTAATATAGTTTTTATAATATAAATTTCGTCCATACAACGTTAATTTTAGCAGATTTTGTTTTGCTCGCCAAATATTCATTACAACTCCGTTTAAAGTGAATCAAATTGCTATGGATTCCTTAAGAAGTAAAGTTTACAAAACCAATTCGAAAAGTTCATCCCAAGAAGTAATTTTTAGAGCTTTACCCTCTTTTTGTGTTGGTGGACAGATTTGGAAAAATCCCGGCATCCACCCAATATATGATTTTTGATAAAATACTTCCACTTTGTCTAAAATCATGAAAAAAATACTGGAAGTCTTATTTACATATATTAACATATTTCCAAAGTCTTAGCCTTGAACTCAAAGTCTAGGATAGGTTTTTAATTCCCAACCCAAAACAGCCCGCTTTTTACCGAATGGAGATTAAAGGATATATGTTAAGTTTCAAGGTGTTCTTCATATGTACAAGTTATAAGTTCTTATATTAACTTAATATAACATCATAATACATATAAATAAGTGTTATTAGAGTTAAGTTAGAAAGATTAAATTAGTTTTTCAAACAAGTTTAGAATCAACTAAACTATGTTCTAGTTTATAAACTCTTATATAGATAGCTATAAACATATGAATTGAACAAGAGTTGAAGTTGAGTTTTTACCTCAAGTTTAGAATGTAAAGTTGCTGGAAAGAAGTAGTAGAACAAAACTTGAGAGAGTTCTTGCAAGTGTGTGTAAAAATGAGTTAGAAATGGTGCTTATTTATAGGCTTGAAAATTTGGTTTTTAGTGAAAATATCTAAGATAAGTTAAAATGTATTAAGTCATGGATGACATATTAAATTGATTAGGTCATGGATGATATATTACACAAATAATTGCAGATTTCTATTGGTATATACCAATAGTAAATACTTCTAGAAGTTGTGTATAATACGGGTAAAAATACCGTATGAATGCGAGTAGAATTATTGAGAAAATTGAACGGAAATACGAGTATAGCTATTCTTTATATGTATTGGTATATTATAAAGTGTATTCAATATTTGTAAGGATGTATTTACACTCGTAATACATTGTATGTAAATACATTTTAATTTAAGTTAATTACGTCGTTTAAATAGTAACATATATATTGTTCAAAAACTCTTTAAATTAGTAGTATGAAAATATATATATATAATACTTTGTTAATATACTTAATGAGATATTTAATTATCATATTTTCAAGTTAAATATATGTATATATACACATATATATAATTAATACAAGTTATGACGTTCGTGAATCGTAGGAATAAAAGGGTGGTCAACTGCTTATATAAAATTCTTTTCGGAGGTTCAAGACTTATTAAAATTCATCGCTTATCATGTAGAAATTATTAAATCATATAAATAGTATAATCAAGTAGTCAGAAAAATCCGGGTCATCACAGTACCTACCCGTTAAAGAAATTTCGTCCCGAAATTTGAAGTAGTACCTATTTAATGGGCGGTGTTTGTAAACAGATGTGGATACTTCTGTTTCATCTAGTCCTCTCTTTCCCAAGTGAACTCGGGACCTCTTCGAGCATTCCAACAAACCCTAACTATAGGTATGTTGCTTTGCTTGAGCTGTTTGACTTCACGGTCCATGATTTTGACAGGTTCTTCTATAAAATGCAGTTTCTCGTCGATTTGGATTTCTTCGAGAGGAACAGTGAGGTCTTCTTTTGCAAGGCATTTCCTTAGGTTCGAGACGTAAAAGGTATTGTGTACTCCAGCAAGTTGTTGTGGTAGCTTAAGTCGATAAGCCACCGGTCCAATACGTTCGATGATCTTGAATGGTCATACGTATCTTGGGTTCAATTTACCCCTCTTACCAAAGCGTATCACACCTTTTCAAGGTGACACCTTTAACATAACCATGTCATCAACCTGAAATTCTAACGGCTTCCTTCGAACATCAGCCTAGCTCTTTTGACAACTTTGGGCGGTCTTCAATCTCTCCTTGATTTGCACAATCTTATCAGTAGTCTCCTGTATGATCTCGGACCAGTCAGTTGTCTGTCACCTACTTCGTTCCAACAGATAAGGGATCTACACTTTCTTCCATAAAGTGCTTCGAATGGTGCAGCATTAATACTCGTATGATAACTATTGTTATACGAGAATTCTGCCAATGGTAAATATTTATCCCATCCATTTCCGAAATCAATCACACATGCTCTAAGCATGTCTTCAAGAGTCTGAATGGTCCTTTCACTTTACCCATCGGTCTAAGGATGATATGCAATGCTCATATCCAGACGAGTCCCTAGAGCTTCATGTAGTGATTGCCAAAACCTTGACGTAAACCGACTGTCGCGATCGGATATAATGGAGATAGGTACTCCATGTCTTGAAACAACTTCCTTCATGTATAATCATACCAATTTCTCCATCTTATCCATTTCCTTCATAGGTAGGAAATGTGCAGATTTGGTGAGACGATCGACAATTACCCAAATGGTGTCGTAACCCCATGCAGTCTTTGGTAGCTTCATGATGAAATCCGTAGTAATACATTCCCATTTCCATTCAGGGATTTCTGGTTGTTGAAGCAGACCTGACGGTTTTTGATGTTCCACCTTGACTTTGGAGCAAGTCAAACATTCTTCGATGTACGTTGCAATATCAGCTTTCAAATTTGGCCACCAAAAGTGTGCTTTAAGATCTTGATACATCTTTCCAGCTCTGGGATGTATCGAGTATCTCGTCTTATGTGCCTCATCCAAAACCAATTTTCTTAACCCTTTAAACTTTGGTACCCAAATGCGTCCAACGAAGTATCGCGTTCCGTCATCCCGTGTAACAAACTGTTTATCTAACTCTTTAAGCATCTCATTTCCAAAGTTTTCTTCAGAAAGAGCTCCTTGTTGAGCCTCCTTAATTTGGGTAGTGAGGTTCGTACGAATCTTCATATTCATTGCTCGTACTCAAATCGGCTCTCTTTCCTTCCTGCTTAAAGCATCTGCTACTACATTTGCTTTCCCGGGATGATATCGAATTTTACAATCATAGTCGTTTATCAGCTCGACCCACCTACATTGCCTCATGTTCAGTTGTTTTTGGTTGAAGATATGTTGAAGCTTTTATGATCGGTATACACAGTACATTTAACCCCGTACAAGTAGTGTCTCCAAATCTTTAATGCAAACACCACTGCTCCCAATTCTAGATCATGAGTCGTATAATTTTGTTCATGAATCTTCAGTTGTAGGGATGCATATGCAATAACCTTCTTTCGTTGCATGAGGACACAACCAAAACCTTATCGCGAAGCGTCACAATAAATTACAAAATCATCGTTCGCTTCAGGTAACGATAGAATATGCGATGTAGTCAACTTCTTCTTCAATAATTGAAATGCGGCTTCCTGCTCAGAAGTCCATTCATACTTCTTCCCTTTGTGTGTTAATGCTGTTAATGGTTTGGCTATCCGGGAAAAATCTTGAATAAACCTTTTGTAATAGCCAGCAAGACCCAAAAATTGGCGTATTTGTGTTGGAGTCTTTGGAGTCTCCCACTTTTCAATGGCTTCAATCTTGGCTGGATCAACCTGAATTCCTTCACCGCTGACAATGTGACCAAGGAACTATACTTCCTTCAGCCAAAAGGCGCACTTGGAAAACTTTGCGTATAACTGTTCTTTCTTTAACAGTTCCAGCACCAACCTTAAATATTGTTCATGTTCTGCTTCATTCTTAGAATAAATAAGAATGTCATCAATAAAGACAATAACAAACTTATCCAAATACGGACTGCATACCCAATTCATGAGGTCCATGAATACAGCTGGTGCATTTGTCAGCCCGAACGGCATGACTAAAAATTCATAATGACCGTAGCGTGTTCGAAATGCGGTTTTCGGAATATCTTCTTCTTTGAAACCGATGATAACCCGATCTTAGATCAATTTTGGATTAAACACGTGATCCTTGCAGCTGATCAAACAAGTCATCAATTCTCGGTAATGGGTACCGATTCTTGATAGTTAACTTGTTTAATTCGCGATAATCTATACACATTCGAAAGGATCCATCTTTCTTCTTGACGAATAAAATCGGAGCTCCCCACGGTGAAGTGCTCGGTCGAATGAATCCACGGTCCAGTAATTCTTGTAACTGGCTTTGTAACTCTTTCATCTCAGACGGTGCAAGTCTGTATGGAGCACGAGCCACTGGTGAAGCTCCTGGTACTAGATCTATTTGAAATTCTACATATCTAAATGGAGGTAATCCCGGCAACTCTTTCGGAAAGACTTCAGGAAAATCTCTTGCCACAGGCACGTCATTGATACTCTTCTCTTTTTCTTTCATTTTGACTTTATTAACATGTGCTAGGATAGCATAGCACCCTTTCTTCAAGCACTTTTGGACTTTCAAGCAGCTAATGAGTTTTAGCTTTGAGTTACCCTTCTCTCCATAAATCATTACTTCCGTTTTATCCTTACGGGGAATGCGAATTGCCTTCTTGGCACACACAACTTCAGCTCCTATTTTGAACATCTAGTCCATGCCGATTATTACATCAAAACTTCCTAATTCTACGGGTATCAAATCAATTTTAAACGTTTCTCCGGTTAAATTTATTTTACAATCACGGCAAATTTTATCGGCTTTAATTAGTTTACCATTAGCTAACTCAATCATGTACTTTGCATCTAGAGGTAATGATGAACAATTCAATTTAGCATAAAAGTCTCTACACATGTAACTTATATCGGCACCAATATCAAATATAATAGATGCAGATAAGTCATGGTAAACGTACCCGTAACAAGCTCCGGGTCTTCACACACCTCTCTAGCATTAATAACAAATGCTCTTCCCCGTGCAGGTCCGTTATTCTTCTCTGGATTCGGGCACTGGCTCTTAATATGACCCTGTTTCCCACACCCATAACAAATAACAGTAGCCAAGGCAGTTCTATTTGCATTGGTGGCAAGAGTCTTGGTGCCATTTGTATTTGTAACGGGAACCCAACAATCTTCAGCAAGATGACCCATTCGATTACATTTGTTGCACACCACATTACAAAAACCAGTGTGATGTTTGTGGCATCTGTTACATAAGGGATTTCGTCCTTTGTAACCTGAACTTGAACCACTACCCGTACCTTGCGTGGTTTCCTGTTTCTAGAGAGATTGTTGTTGGTGACCTCGATCATGGTTTCCATCCCACTTTCTTTTGTTATCCGATACCTTGGCATCGTTATTTGATGTGTTCTTATCCAGGATGATCTGATCCATTAGCTCGTTTGCCATGGTTATAGCTTCATGAATTGTCTTGGGTTTGGATGCTGTAACATTGGCCTTGATGTTCTTTGGCAGACCATCTTTGTACAATTCAATCTTTCGCTCTTCCGTTGGTACCAATTCAGGACATAACAAGGCTAATTCCATGAATCGTCTATTATAGTTGGTAAGTTCGGCTCCGACAACTTTCAGATTTCGTAACTCGGCTTCCATTTTTCTAACCTCGTTCCTTGGGCAGTATTCATTGATTAGCATATTTTTCAACTCCTCCCAAGGAGTATCATATGCTTCATCGCCCCCTATAGCTTTTACATAGTTTTTCCACCATGTAAGTGTACCATTCTGTAATGTGCATGAAGTATACTTTGTCCTATCCCCTTCCGCACAACCACTGATTTTAAATACGGACTCGAGCTTTTCGAACCATCGGGTTAAATCGACTGGTCCTTCTGTTCCGCTGATTGATGAAGGTTTGCAACCTTGAAATGCTTTATATGTGCATCCAACACGAGGGTTGGTGTTATTTACTGATGCTCTTGCCGCTTCGACCCAAAGCATACGGTCGTTTACGCGTTGGTTGATAAGCTCCTCAATTTCTTGTTCCGTCATTCGGTTTAATCGAGCCATGTTTCTTCAATAAACATATAAGATAATTAATCACATAGAATATTATAGATGTAGTGAGTAATTAATGGTACATTATGGCATATTAATAATATGAACCAATTATTATAAAAGCATTTTCTTATTATTAGCATTTTATAATTATTTCTAGGGTATTACCTACCCGTTAAAGTTCATACTTAATAGCTTAGTACAAAAATTAACTACTACAATCTAGATAATATTCTATTATGAAAAATTTAAAGTAAAATCACATAATTATTTCATGCCTATTCTTGATATAGCAATACAATACCAGTATTTCACATATGTATATTTTACATAATACATATGTAGGATAAAATAAAGCACACTACATAATATTATACATGGCGTGAAATGTTATCATAGCGGGAGGTGATTCGAAAATGACGGGGCCTTTTAGTTGTTGGTGAATCAATTTGTTTAGGTGGAATGAGGGATAGACGCACAGTGTATTTTGTTGTTGGTCGTGGGTTGAAGGTACTTGGTATCTTGGTGGGATTATCAGGGAGATTTATATGGTAAGGGTGGTTTGGTGGTAAAAGGTGTCGGTTCTCAAGCCCTACTACAATAGGAAGTTTAACATCCCTTGTTGCGTTATTCCAATCTTGTTTAGAAATTTCTTTGACTTCCTCCTCCGCCTCCGGATCGTTTTCAGGTTCTTTCACTTCTGGTTCTTCTGGAATTTGTGAATCTTCCCAAAATGCATCCCACTCTAGGTCATCATCGTCATCAGCTATATAGATGATTGATACATCTTTCTTCGAGTCATCGTGGTTATCAGATAAGTCAATGATTGGTATTTTTGCTGGAGATTCCTCTTCGGAGTCGCTGAATGTGATAATGAGATTGGTGCTAGAAGTAGACATCTATCACACATTAACTACCACATTAGAAATATATCACATAATATTTATATGTTATAATATTCAATTTTCGACCAAAAATGATAAGCGATGGTTTTCATAAACAAGTTTGGTCAAAGTCCAGACTCACTAATGCATCCTAACAAATACCGGTCAGACACATTAATGCAATTTCTGGTTCGCTAAGACCTCTGCTCTGATGCCAACTGAAACAACCCGTCCATATTACTATAAACGCAGTACGTTATTCATTGGTCCCATAGCGAGGTATTTTACCTCTATATGATACGTTTTAGAAATTATGCATTCGTTTCATAAAAAGCACACCATTATTATACATAATACGAGTTTCAAACATATGGGCGATTATTTACAAAATAATCCCCATGATACATCGATTTTCAAATATTACAAAGGTGACATAACAGTCGAATATAATACATGACCAAAGTTTTATTGAATGCAACCCTCTTTTAAACAAAAGCATGAGACTCCATGCAAAGCTTACTCAGATAATGCGACAGCGGAAGACTTTCTTAAGGACCTGAGAATAAACATGCTTAAACAATCAACACAAAGGTTGGTGAGATATATAGGTTTAAAGCTAGCATCGATATAAATATAGACCACAAGATTTCATAGTTACAAATATTTCAATAAAGATATTCTATAAGTTGTTGAGCGCTTCGGTAACCATATTTAACCATTAATGTGGCATATTCCCTTTATTATGAAATCTCCCTACACTGTACCAAGTGTAGTAAAAACGAAGTACTATGCAACTGAAAGGACCCGTCCTAATCCACCTGGACGAAGTCATCAACATTTGGTCCCATTGCGATGATCGGCTCCAAGTAATGTCCTTATATTGAGCAAATGCACAGCGGAAGACTTAATTCGTACTTGAGAATAAACATGCTTTAAAGTGTCAACCAAAAGGTTGGTTAGTTCATAGGTTTATCATAACAATCATTTCAATATGTTAATAGACCACAAGATTTCATAATCATAAACATAATACACTCGCAAGTGTATGTAAAGCATTCTAAGTGGTTGAGCACTTGGTAACCATACTTAACATTTAATCAACGTCGCATATTCCCTTTATTATGAAATCTCACTACACCGTACCAAGTGTAGTCACCAAAACGAAGTACTGTGCAACCGTTGAATACTGGTCGTCCAGTCCGGTTGGGGTTGTCAGGCCCGATAGATCTATCAACAGGATTCGCGTTTACAATACCCATGTAAATAGTAGTTACCAATGAAATGTCCCGTTCTTATTGATTAAAAACTTTCCATATTAATTGATTTCGTTGCGAGGTTTTGACCTCTATATGAGACGTTTTTCAAAGACTGCATTCATTTTTAAAACAAACCATAACCTTTATTTCATAAATAAAGGTTTAAAAAGCTTTACGTAGATTATCAAATAATGATAATCTAAAATATCCTGTTTACACACGACCATTACATAATGGTTTACAATACAAATATGTTACAACAAAATAAGTTTCTTGAATGCAGTTTTTACACAATATCATACAAGCATGGACTCCAAATCTCGTCCTTATTTAAGTATGCGACAGCGGAAGCTCTTAATAATCACCTGAGAATAAACATGCTTAAAACGTCAACAAAAATGTTGGTGAGTTATAGGTTTAACCTATATATATCAAATCATAATAATAGACCACAAGATTTCATATTTCAATACACATCCCATACATAGAGATAAAAATCATTCATATGGTGAACACCTGGTAACCGACATTAACAAGATGCATATATAAGAATATCCCCATCATTCCGGGACACCCTTCGGATATGATATAAATTTCGAAGTACTAAAGCATCCGGTACTTTGGATGGGGCTTGTTGGGCCCAATAGATCTATCTTTAGGATTCGCGTCAATTAGGGTGTCTGTTCCCTAATTCTTAGATTACCAGACTTAATAAAAAGGGGCATATTCGATTTTGATAATTCAACCATAGAATGTAGTTTCACGTACTTGTGTCTATTTTGTAAATCATTTATAAAACCTGCATGTATTCTCATCCCAAAAATATTAGATTTTAAAAGTGGGACTATAACTCACTTTCACAGATTTTTACTTCGTCGGGAAGTAAGACTTGGCCACTGGTTGATTCACGAACCTATAACAATATATACATATATATCAAAGTATGTTCAAAATATATTTACAACACTTTTAATATATTTTGATGTTTTAAGTTTATTAAGTCAGCTGTCCTCGTTAGTAACCTACAACTAGTTGTCCACAGTTAGATGTACAGAAATAAATCGATAAATATTATCTTGAATCAATCCACGACCCAGTGTATACGTATCTCAGTATTGATCACAACTCAAACTATATATATTTTGGAATCAACCTCAACCCTGTATAGCTAACTCCAACATTCACATATAGAGTGTCTATGGTTGTTCCGAAATATATATAGATGTGTCGACATGATAGGTCGAAACATTGTATACTTGTCTATGGTATCTCAATATTACATAATATACAATACAAGTTGATTAAGTTATGGTTGGAATAGATTTGTTACCAATTTTCACGTAGCTAAAATGAGAAAAATTATCCAATCTTGTTTTACCCATAACTTCTTCATTTTAAATCCGTTTTGAGTGAATCAAATTGCTATGGTTTCATATTGAACTCTATTTTATGAATCTAAACAGAAAAAGTATAGGTTTATAGTCAGAAAAATAAGTTACAAGTCGTTTTTGTAAAGGTAGTCATTTCAGTCGAAAGAACGACGTCTAGATGACCATTTTAGAAAACATACTTCCACTTTGAGTTTAACCATAATTTTTGGATATAGTTTCATGTTCATAATAAAAATCATTTTCTCAGAATAACAACTTTTAAATCAAAGTTTATCATAGTTTTTAATTAACTAACCCAAAACAGCCCGCGGTGTTACTACGACGGCGTAAATCCGGTTTTACGGTGTTTTTCGTGTTTCCAGGTTTTAAATCATTAAGTTAGCATATCATATAGATATAGAACATGTGTTTAGTTGATTTTAAAAGTCAAGTTAGAAGGATTAACTTTTGTTTGCGAACAAGTTTAGAATTAACTAAACTATGTTCTAGTGATTACAAGTTTAAACCTTCGAATAAGATAGCTTTATATGTATGAATCGAATGATGTTATGAACATCATTACTACCTTAAGTTCCTTGGATAAACCTACTGGAAAAGAGAAAAATGGATCTAGCTTCAATGGATCCTTGGATGGCTCGAAGTTCTTGAAGCAGAATCATGACACGAAAACAAGTTCAAGTAAGATCATCACTTGAAATAAGATTGTTATAGTTATAGAAATTGAACCAAAGTTTGAATATGATTATTACCTTGTATTAGAATGATAACCTACTGTAAGAAACAAAGATTTCTTGAGGTTGGATGATCACCTTACAAGATTGGAAGTGAGCTAGCAAACTTGAAAGTATTCTTGATTTTATGAAACTAGAACTTTTGGAATTTATGAAGAACACTTAGAACTTGAAGATAGAACTTGAGAGAGATCAATTAGATGAAGAAAATTGAAGAATGAAAGTGTTTGTAGGTGTTTTTGGTCGTTGGTGTATGGATTAGATATAAAGGATATGTAATTTTGTTTTCATGTAAATAAGTCATGAATGATTACTCATATTTTTGTAATTTTATGAGATATTTCATGCTAGTTGCCAAATGATGGTTCCCACATGTTTTAGGTGACTCACATAGGCTGCTAAGAGCTGATCATTGGAGTGTATATACCAATAGTACATACATCTAAAAGCTGTGTATTGTACGAGTACGAATACGGGTGCATACGAGTAGAATTGTTGATGAAACTGAACGAGGATGTAATTGTAAGCATTTTTGTTAAGTAGAAGTATTTTGATAAGTGTATTGAAGTCTTTCAAAAGTGTATAAATACATATTAAAACACTACATGTATATACATTTTAACTGAGTCGTTAAGTCATCGTTAGTCGTTACATGTAAGTGTTGTTTTGAAACCTTTAGGTTAACGATCTTGTTAAATGTTGTTAACCCAATGTTTATAATATCAAATGAGATTTTAAATTATTATATTATCATGATATTATCATGTATGAATATCTCTTAATATGATATATATACATTAAATGTCTTTACAACGATAATCGTTACATATATGTCTCGTTTAAAAATCATTAAGTTAGTAGTCTTGTTTTTACATATGTAGTTCATTGTTAATATACTTAATGATATGTTTACTTATCATAGTATCATGTTAACTATATATATATATCCATATATATGTCATCATATAATTTTTACAAGTTTTAATGTTCGTGAATCACCGGTTAACTTGGGTGGTCAATTGTCTATATGAAACATATTTCAATTAATCAAGTCTTAACAAATTTGATTGCTTAACATGTTGGAAACATTTAATCATGTAAATATCAATCTCAATTAATATATATAAACATGGAAAAGTTCGGGTCACTACAGTACCTACCCGTTAAATAAATTTCGTCCCGAAATTTTAAGCTGTTGAAGGTGTTGACGAATCTTCTGGAAATAGATGCAGGTATTTCTTCTTCATCTGATCTTCACGCTCCCAGGTGAACTCGGGTCCTCTACGAGCATTCCATCTAACCTTAACAATTGGTATCTTGTTTTGCTTAAGTCTTTTAACCTCACGATCCATTATTTCGACGGGTTCTTCGATGAATTGAAGTTTTTCGTTGATTTGGATTTCATCTAACGGAATAGTGAGATCTTCTTTAGAAAAACATTTCTTCAAATTCGAGACGTGGAAAGTGTTATGTACAGCCGCGAGTTGTTGAGGTAACTCAAGTCGGTAAGCTACTGGTCCGACACGATCAATAATCTTGAATGGTCCAATATACCTTGGATTTAATTTCCCTCGTTTACCAAATCGAACAACGCCTTTCCAAGGTGCAACTTTAAGCATGACCATCTCTCCAATTTCAAATTCTATATCTTTTCTTTTAATGTCAGCGTAGCTCTTTTGTCGACTTTGGGCGGTTTTCAACCGTTGTTGAATTTGGATGATCTTCTCGGTAGTTTCTTGTATAATCTCCGGACCCGTAATCTGTCTATCCCCCACTTCACTCCAACAAATCGGAGACCTGCACTTTCTACCATAAAGTGCTTCAAACGGCGCCATCTCAATGCTTGAATGGTAGCTGTTGTTGTAGGAAAATTCTGCTAATGGTAGATGTCGATCCCAACTGTTTCCAAAATCAATAACACATGCTCGTAGCATGTCTTCAAGCGTTTGTATCGTCCTTTCACTCTGCCCATCAGTTTGTGGATGATAGGCAGTACTCATGTCTAGACGAGTTCCTAATGCTTGCTGTAATGTCTGCCAGAATCTTGAAATAAATCTACCATCCCTATCAGAGATAATAGAGATTGGTATTCCATGTCCGGAGACGACTTCCTTCAAATACAGTCGTGCTAACTTCTCCATCTTGTCATCTTCTCTTATTGGCAGGAAGTGTGCTGATTTGGTGAGACGATCAACTATTACCCAAATAGTATCAAAATCACTTACAGTCCTTGGCAATTTAGTGATGAAATCCATGGTAATGTTTTTCCATCTCCATTCCGGGATTTCGGGTTGTTGAAGTAGACCTGATGGTTTCTGATGCTCAGCTTTGACCTTAGAACACGTCAAACATTCTCCTACGTATTTAGCAACATCGGCTTTCATACCCGGCCACCAAAAATGTTTCTTGAGATCCTTGTACATCTTCCCCGTTCCAGGATGTATTGAGTATCTGGTTTTATGAGCTTCTCTAAGTACCATTTCTCTCATATCTCCAAATTTTGGTACCCAAATCCTTTCAGCCCTATACCGGGTTCCGTCTTCCCGAATATTAAGATGCTTCTCCGATCCTTTGGGTATTTCATCCTTTAAATTTCCCTCTTTTAAAACTCCTTGTTGCGCCTCCTTTATTTGAGTAGTAATGTTATTATGAATCATTATATTCATAGATTTTACTCGAATGGGTTCTCTGTCCTTCCTGCTCAAGGCATCGGCTACCACATTTGCCTTCCCCGGGTGGTAACGAATCTCAAAGTCGTAATCATTCAATAATTCAGTCCACCTACGTTGCCTCATATTCAGTTGTTTCTGATTAAATATGTGTTGAAGACTTTTGTGGTCGGTATATATAATACTTTTGACCCCATATAAGTAGTGCCTCCAAGTCTTTAATGCAAAAACAACCGCGCCTAATTCCAAATCATGCGTCGTATAATTTTGTTCGTGAATCTTCAATTGTCTAGACGCATAAGCAATCACCTTCGTTCGTTGCATTAATACACAACCGAGACCTTGCTTTGATGCATCACAATAAATCACAAAATCATCATTCCCTTCAGGCAATGACAATATAGGTGCCGTAGTTAGCTTTTTCTTCAATAACTGAAACGCTTTCTCTTATTCATCATTCCATTCAAATTTCTTCCCTTTATGCGTTAATGCAGTCAAGGGTTTTGCTATTCTGGAAAAGTCTTGGATGAACCTTTTGTAGTAACCAGCTAGTCCTAAAAACTGGCGTATGTGTTTCGGAGTTTTCGGGGTTTCCCACTTTTCAACAGTTTCTATCTTTGCCGGATCCACCTTAATACCTTCTTTGTTCACTATGTGACCGAGGAATTGAACTTCTTCCAACCAAAATGAACACTTTGAAAACTTAGCGTACAATTCTTCCTTCCTCAATACTTCTAACACCTTTCTCAAATGTTCACCGTGTTCTTGGTCATTCTTTGAGTAAATAAGTATGTCATCAATGAAAACAATGACAAACTTGTCAAGGTATGGTCCACACACTCGGTTCATAAGGTCCATGAACACAGCTGGTGCATTAGTTAAACCAAACGGCATGACCATAAACTCGTAATGACCGTAACGTGTTCTGAAAGCAGTCTTTGGAATATCATCTTCTTTCACCCGCATTTGATGATACCCGGAACGTAAGTCAATCTTTGAATAAACAGACGAGCCTTGTAGTTGATCAAATAAGTCATCGATTCTCGGTAGTGGGTAGCGGTTCTTGATGGTAAGTTTGTTCAACTCTCGGTAGTCGATACACAACCTGAATGTACCATCTTTCTTCTTGACAAACAAAACAGGAGCTCCCCACGGTGATGTGCTTGGTCGAATGAAACCACGCTCTAAAAGTTCTTGTAATTGGCTTTGTAGTTCTTTCATCTCGCTGGGTGCGAGTCTGTAAGGAGCACGAGCTATTGGTGCAGCTCCTGGTACAAGATCTATTTGAAATTCAACGGATCGATGTGGGGGTAATCCCGGTAATTCTTTCGGAAATACATCAGGAAATTCTTTTGCGACGGGAACATCATTGATGCTCTTTTCTTCAGTTTGTACTTTCTCGACGTGTGCTAGAACAGCATAGCAACCTTTTCTTATTAGTTTTTGTGCCTTCAAATTACTAATAAGATGTAGCTTCGTGTTGCCCTTTTCTCCGTACACCATTAAGGGTTTTCCTTTTTCTCGTATAATGCGAATTGCATTTTTGTAACAAACGATCTCCGCTTTCACTTCTTTCAACCAGTCCATACCGATTATCACATCAAAACTCCCTAACTCTACTGGTATCAAATCAATCTTAAATGTTTCGCTAACCAGTTTAATTTTTCGATTCCGACATATATTATCTGCTGAAATTAATTTACCATTTGCTAATTCGAGTAAAAATTTACTATCCAAAGGCGTCAATGGACAACTTAATTTAGCACAAAAATCTCTACTCATATAGCTTCTATCCGCACCTGAATCAAATAAAATGTAAGCAGATTTATTGTCAATAAGAAACGTACCCATAACAAGCTCCGGGTCTTCCTGTGCCTCTGCCGCATTAATATTGAAAACTCTTCCGCGGCCTTGTCCATTCGTGTTCTCATGGTTCGGGCAATTTCTAATAATGTGGCCCGGTTTTCCACATTTATAACAAACTACATTGGCATAACTTGCTCCGACACTACTTGCTCCGCCATTACTCATTCCGACACCATTTGTTCCTTTCGTTCTATTAACCCCTGGTCCGTAGACTTCACACTTCACCGCGCTATGACCATTTCTTTTACACTTGTTGCAAAATTTGGTGCAGAACCCCGAGTGATACTTTTCACACCTTTGGCATAGCTGCTTCTCATTGTTGTTGTTGTTGCGGTTATTATTGTTGTTGGGATGATTGTTGTAGTTGCTGTTGTTGTTGTTGTTGTTGTTGTTGTTGGGCCGTTTGTTGTAATTGCGATTGATGTTACGATTGTTGGGATAATTGTTGCGATTACTGTTGTAATTGCTGTTGTTGTTGTATTGGTGATTCTTATCACCGTTTTCCTCCCACTTTCTTTTGACTTACTTCACATTGGCCTCTTCAGCAGTATGTTCTTTAATTCTTTCTTCAATCTGGTTCACGAGTTTGTGAGCCATTCTACATGCCTGTTGTATGGAGGCGGGCTCGTGTGAACTTATATCTTCTTGGATTCTTTCCGGTAATCCTTTCACAAACGCGTCGATCTTCTCTTCCTCATCTTCGAATGCTCCCGGACACAATAGGCACAATTCTGTGAATCGTCTTTCGTACGTGGTAATATCAAATCCTTGGGTTCGTAACCCTCTAAGTTCTGTCTTGAGCTTATTGACCTCGGTTCTGGGACGGTACTTCTCGTTCATCAAGTGCTTGAATGCTGACCACGGTAGTGCGTACGCATCGTCTTGTCCCACTTGCTCAAGATAGGTATTCCACCATGTTAACACAGAACCTGTGAAGGTATGCGTAGCGTACTTTACTTTGCCCTCTTCAGTACACTTACTTATGGCAAACACCGATTCGACCTTCTCGGTCCACCGTTTCAATCCGATCAGTCCTTCGGTTCCATCAAATTCCAAAGGTTTGCAGGCAGTGAATTCTTTGTAGGTGCATCCTACACGATTTCCTGTACTGCTAGATCCAAGGTTATTGTTGGTATGTAGCGCAGCCTGTACTGCGGCTATGTTTGAAGCTAGAAAAGTACGGAATTCCTCTTCATTCATATTCACGGTGTGTCGAGTAGTCGGTGCCATTTCCTTCAAAATAGTTAAATGGAACAAGTTAATCATACAGAATATTAAGAGTAGTTAATAGTATTTCGTAGCATAATATGAACTCATTTATAAAAGCGTTTTCTTCATATTAGCGTTTTATAAGTTTAAATTCGGGTAGTACCTACCCGTTAAGTTCATACTTAGTAGCTAATATACAATTCAACTACTACAATTCTATATGAAAAACTGATTATAATAATATTTCGCGTTCAAACTTTTACACAATATTTTACAAACTTACAATACCGCTTATTTTACATATAGCATGAAATATAGCACACAATAACTTTGATACAAGATAGTTGTGAAGATAATTCTAGCTAGTACACAAGTCGTTCAGCAAAGGCAATAAGGACACGTAATTCATACGTCCAGAAACAAGTCATGCATTCTGGTTTTACTAGGATTACTTCTCATCCTTGGTCTTGTGGAACATAACCGTTATGGCCATTGATAAGACAGCGTGTTGTAACGTCGTCAAAGGGACGAGGGTTACGTAATGTCCAACAGTCCCGTAACAATCTAAAAACCTCATTTCTTACCCCAATTACCGACTCCGTCACTTGTGGGAACGTTTTGTTTAATAGTTGTAGCCCGATGTTCTTGTTCTCACTTTGGTGAGAAGCGAACATTACTAATCCGTAAGCATAACATGCTTCTTTATGTTGCATGTTAGCCGCTTTTTCTAAATCACGAAGTCCAATATTCGGATATATTGAGTCAAAATAATTTCTTAACCCATTGCGTAAAATAGCATTTGGGTTCCCCGCAATATATGCGTCAAAGTAAACACATCGTAACTTATGGATTTCCCAATGTGATATCCCCCATCTTCCGAACGAAAGCCTTTTATAAACCAAGGCATTCTTGGAACGTTCTTCGAATGTCTTACAAACTGATCTCGCCTTAAATAGTTGTGCCGAAGAATTCTGACCGACTCTAGACAAGATTTCATCAATCATGTCTCCGGGTAGGTCTCTTAAAATATTGGGTTGTCTATCCATTTTGTGTTTTTATACTGTAAAATAGACAAGAGTTAGATTCATAAAAAAAAAAAAAAAAAATACTTATTAATACAAGCAATTTTTACATATATCATAAAGCATAAGCACACTATATTACATATATTACACCACACGAATACAACTATCTTATTCCGACTCGCTTGTTTCTTCTTCTTCGATTTTGGTTCGTTTTGCCAAGTTTCTAGGGATATATGATGTTCCCCTAATACGAGCCGTCGTGATCCACATTGGTTTAGAAAAACCTGGTGGTTTAGAGGTTCCCGGGTCATTGTTACAACTTAAGGACTTCGGGGGTTGACGATACATATAAAGTTCATCGGGGTTGGAATTAGATTTCTCTATTTTTATGCCCTTTCCCTTATTATTTTCTTTTGCCTTTTTAAATTCAGTTGGGGTAATTTCTATAACATCATCGGAATTCTCGTCGGAATCCGATTCATCGGAGAATTGGTAATCCTCCCAATATTTTGCTTCCTTGGCGGAAACACCATTGACCATAATTAACCTTGGTCGGTTGGTTGAGGATTTTCTTTTACTTAACCGTTTTATTATTTCCCCCACCGGTTCTATTTCTTCATCCGGTTCCGATTCTTCTTCCGGTTCCGATTCTTCTTCCGGTTCCGACTCTTCTTCCGGTTCCTCTTCGGGAACTTGTGAATCAGTCCACGAATCATTCCAATTTACATTTGACTCTTCATTATTATTAGGTGAGTCAATGGGACTTGTTCTAGAGGTAGACATCTATCACATAATATCAAACGCGTTAAGAGATTAATATATCACATAATATTCACATGTTAAAAATATATAGTTTCCAACAAAATTTGTTAAGCAATCATTTTTCAAGTAAACACGGTCGAAGTCCAGACTCACTAATGCATCCTAACAAACTCGATAAGACACACTAATGCAAAATTCTGGTTCTCTAAGACCAGCGCTCGGATACCAACTGAAATGTCCCGTTCTTATTGATTAAAAACGTTCCATATTAATTGATTTCGTTGTGAGGTTTTGACCTCTATATGAGACGTTTTTCAAAGACTGCATTCATTTTTAAAACAAACCATAACCTTTATTTCATAAATAAAGGTTTAAAAAGCTTTACGTAGATTATCAAATAATGATAATCTAAAATATCCTGTTTACACACGACCATTACATAATGGTTTACAATACAAATATGTTACAACAAAATAAGTTTCTTGAATGCAGTTTTTACACAATATCATACAAGCATGGACTCCAAATCTCGTCCTTATTTAAGTATGCGACAGCGGAAGCTCTTAATAATCACCTGAGAATAAACATGCTTAAAACGTCAACAAAAATGTTGGTGAGTTATAGGTTTAACCTATATATATCAAATCATAATAATAGACCACAAGATTTCATATTTCAATACACATCCCATACATAGAGATAAAAATCATTCATATGGTGAACACCTGGTAACCGACATTAACAAGATGCATATATAAGAATATCCCCATCATTCCGGGACACCCTTCGGATATGATATAAATTTCGAAGTACTAAAGCATCCGGTACTTTGGATGGGGCTTGTTGGGCCCAATAGATCTATCTTTAGGATTCGCGTCAATTAGGGTGTCTGTTCCCTAATTCTTAGATTACCAGACTTAATAAAAAGGGGCATATTCGATTTCGATAATTCAACCATAGAATGTAGTTTCACGTACTTGTGTCTATTTTGTAAATCATTTATAAAACCTGCATGTATTCTCATCCCAAAAATATTAGATTTTAAAAGTGGGACTATAACTCACTTTCACAGATTTTTACTTCGTCGGGAAGTAAGACTTGGCCACTGGTTGATTCACGAACCTATAACAATATATACATATATATCAAAGTATGTTCAAAATATATTTACAACACTTTTAATATATTTTGATGTTTTAAGTTTATTAAGTCAGCTGTCCTCGTTAGTAACCTACAACTAGTTGTCCACAGTTAGATGTACAGAAATAAATCGATAAATATTATCTTGAATCAATCCACGACCCAGTGTATACGTATCTCAGTATTGATCACAACTCAAACTATATATATTTTGGAATCAACCTCAACCCTGTATAGCTAACTCCAACATTCACATATAGAGTGTCTATGGTTGTTCCGAAATATATATAGATGTGTCGACATGATAGGTCGAAACATTGTATACTTGTCTATGGTATCTCAAGATTACATAATATACAATACAAGTTGATTAAGTTATGGTTGGAATAGATTTGTTACCAATTTTCACGTAGCTAAAATGAGAAAAATTATCCAATCTTGTTTTACCCATAACTTCTTCATTTTAAATCCGTTTTGAGTGAATCAAATTGCTATGGTTTCATATTGAACTCTATTTTATGAATCTAAACAGAAAAAGTATAGGTTTATAGTCAGAAAAATAAGTTACAAGTCGTTTTTGTAAAGGTAGTCATTTCAGTCGAAAGAACGACGTCTAGATGACCATTTTAGAAAACATACTTCCACTTTGAGTTTAACCATAATTTTTGGATATAGTTTCATGTTCATAATAAAAATCATTTTCTCAGAATAACAACTTTTAAATCAAAGTTTATCATAGTTTTTAATTAACTAACCCAAAACAGCCCGCGGTGTTACTACGACGGCGTAAATCCGGTTTTACGGTGTTTTTCGTGTTTCCAGGTTTTAAATCATTAAGTTAGCATATCATATAGATATAGAACATGTGTTTAGTTGATTTTAAAAGTCAAGTTAGAAGGATTAACTTTTGTTTGCGAACAAGTTTAGAATTAACTAAACTATGTTCTAGTGATTACAAGTTTAAACCTTCGAATAAGATAGCTTTATATGTATGAATCGAATGATGTTATGAACATCATTACTACCTTAAGTTCCTTGGATAAACCTACTGGAAAAGAGAAAAATGGATCTAGCTTCAATGGATCCTTGGATGGCTCGAAGTTCTTGAAGCAGAATCATGACACGAAAACAAGTTCAAGTAAGATCATCACTTGAAATAAGATTGTTATAGTTATAGAAATTGAACCAAAGTTTGAATATGATTATTACCTTGTATTAGAATGATAACCTACTGTAAGAAACAAAGATTTCTTGAGGTTGGTTGATCACCTTACAAGATTGGAAGTGAGCTAGCAAACTTGAAAGTATTCTTGATTTTATGAAACTAGAACTTTTGGAATTTATGAAGAACACTTAGAACTTGAAGATAGAACTTGAGAGAGATCAATTAGATGAAGAAAATTGAAGAATGAAAGTGTTTGTAGGTGTTTTTGGTCGTTGGTGTATAGATTAGATATAAAGGATATGTAATTTTGTTTTCATGTAAATAAGTCATGAATGATTACTCATATTTTTGTAATTTTATGAGATATTTCATGCTAGTTTCCAAATGATGGTTCCCACATGTTTTAGGTGACTCACATGGGCTGCTAAGAGCTGATCATTGGAGTGTATATACCAATAGTACATACATCTAAAAGCTGTGTATTGTACGAGTACGAATACGGGTGCATACGAGTAGAATTGTTGATGAAACTGAACGAGGATGTAATTGTAAGCATTTTTGTTAAGTAGAAGTATTTTGATAAGTGTATTGAAGTCTTTCAAAAGTGTATAAATACATATTAAAACACTACATGTATATACATTTTAACTGAGTCGTTAAGTCATCGTTAGTCGTTACATGTAAGTGTTGTTTTGAAACCTTTAGGTTAACGATCTTGTTAAATGTTGTTAACCCAATGTTTATAATATCAAATGAGATTTTAAATTATTATATTATCATGATATTATCATGTATGAATATCTCTTAATATGATATATATACATTAAATGTCTTTACAACGATAATCGTTACATATATGTCTCGTTTAAAAATCATTAAGTTAGTAGTCTTGTTTTTACATATGTAGTTCATTGTTAATATACTTAATGATATGTTTACTTATCATAGTATCATGTTAACTATATATATATATATCCATATATATGTCATCATATAATTTTTACAAGTTTTAATGTTCGTGAATCACCGGTTAACTTGGGTGGTCAATTGTCTATATGAAACATATTTCAATTAATCAAGTCTTAACAAATTTGATTGCTTAACATGTTGGAAACATTTAATCATGTAAATATCAATCTCAATTAATATATATAAACATGGAAAAGTTCGGGTCACTACAACCAAGCTACAGGTAAATATGCCAGTGGTACAACTCAACGTAGAATATATTTTTAAGTACTTGTGTCTATTTTGTAAACATTTATAAAAGCAGCGCATGTATTCTCAGCCCAAAAATATATATTGCAAAAGCAATTAAAAAGGGAGCAAATGAAACTCACTTTTGCCTTGAAGGTATTTAATTCGACTTGGTCTCCGATAGATATCACGAACCTAACCATATATATAATATATCAACATATTTTCTTTTTAAGTAATCGTTACATATATATATATACTTTTAATACTTTTAATATTTTCTTAGTCTGTAGTTAGCAGTTCGATGTTAGTGGTCCACAATTAGTTTCTTGAATAAAATAAATAAAGACCCCATTGTATTCGTATTGATCAGAATTAATCTCGACCCATGGTACCATGTTGTCAAATGACGTGTTGCGTACATAAAGTACCGTGTTGTCAAATGACGTGTTGCGTACAATCATGAGGTCTTATGATTAATCTTCTCGTGTTGTTTACGGGTGGTCCTGAAATATATAAAATCAAATCATAAGTAATTATATATAAAATATCATATTAATTAGAAAAGATATGATTAATTTACTTTTTCTCCAAATATTTTCGTAGCTAAACTAGCTTCGGATACCCAATCTTGTTTTAGTCGTAGTTTCTTCATTACAACTCCGTTTTTGTTGGTTCAACTTGCCACTTCCTTGGATCGAGTCAAATTTTAAGAATATGAACTAAAAATACCTTAGTTTGTATTCGAAATCATAGGTTATAGGTCAAACTTTGGTGAAACTTATGAAAGTGATCATTTTCCATCATAAAAATAACATTTAATGATCATTTTTCTAAAAATACTTACACTTTGAGTTAAACCATGAAATTTTTATGTGTTAAAATATTCATAAGAAATATCATTTTTCCAGAACATGAACTTCCAATTCAAAGTTCAAGATGGTTTTTAATTATCCAACCCAAAACAGCCCCCGGTTGCACTCCGACGAAGTAGATTCAGTTTTTAAGATGTTCTTTGTAAAACCAAGTTATATCTTGTTAGGTTAGCATATCATTATGATATATTACAGGTCTTGAAGTGTTTTAAAAGTCAAGTTAGAAGGATCTATTTAGTTTGCAAACAAGTTTGAAATCATTCAAACTATGTTCTTGTTGTTAAAATTTTATACCACAAAATAAGATAGCTATATGAATATGAATTGAATAAGATTACGAACAATGTTACTACCTCAAGTTACTTGGACAAAGTTACTGCAAAATATAAGAAATAATCTTGGAATCAAAGAGTGGTGGAGTTAGATCAAAAGGTTGGAAGTAAACTTCTTCAAATGGGTGGTTATTTTGATATGTTCTTGAAAGAGTTTTCTTATGGTGTTTAAGGCTTGTAATTGAAGCTAAATGATGGGAAAAATGCTTGGAGATGATCAAGTATGAAGTTAGGAGTATTTTGAGAGAGAAATGAGGGTGTAGGTATGAGAAAATGGAGTGAAGAAATGGTGTTCATTTATAAAAACGTTTTTAGTTTATAAAGAAAGAAAAGGATTCCTAATTTTGTTTTCTTACTAATAATTCATACTACTTGACAAATTCTAGTTACCTCATATCTAGGGCAGTAATAATATTGATTAGGATGTTGATTTGATGTGTATATACCAATAGTAAATACGTATAGAAGCTGGGTATGATACGGGTACATATACCCTAGATATACGTATAGAAATCTTGAGGAAACGGAACGAGAATTCAAATATAGCTATCTTTTGTGAATATACTTATATTGTTTTATGTATTTAAGTCCTTAAAAATTGATTAAATACATTATATATACGATACATGTATAAGCATTATAGATTATAAGTATATATATCAAAGAATGTTACGTATAGTTATCGTTTTGAAAACTTAAGTTAGTAGTTTCAAAATATACTTATAACTCATTGTCATTAGTACACAATGAGATGTTAAACCATCCTTAGATCATGTTAAATATATATAAATACATATATATACACAAACATATAATTATCGTATGTTATATAGTTCGTGATATCATCGGTCATATTGGACGGTCAAACGTTGTGTAAAACTCTTTTCAAAAACATAAGTCTCAACAATTTGGATTGCTTATCATGTTGGTATGGTTTAATTTATGTAAATATTAATCTCATAAGTATAATTTGGTCGAAAAATTCCGGGTCATTACAGTACCTACCCGTTAAAGAAATTTCGTCCCCAAAATTTGATTGAGGTTGTTATGGATAACAATAAGAAGGTTTTCATAACAAATATAAGGTGATAATGGAGTTTTATCATCATTGAGTAATTTAGATAAAACGATTCGATTATGCGATGAATATAAATGAGACTATCGTAAAAGAGTGAGATGAGTAAAATATATTCGTCTTAACCGATGACGTAGTTATGATTGATTTCCGGGATTTAAGGGATTTAAAGAGAATCTTAAGTAATAAGATTTGGTTCTTTGGTGATTAAGGAAATTAGGATCTTCTTTGATTATATGCAATAATATGTTTCGATTGCTCTGTCGGATATTTCACTATAAATTCACCCCTTCGTTTCCTTATTTTCCACGACTCACACCTTCTATTCTTTCTCCCTTGATTCTTACTTTAAAGCATTCATCAATATGCTCCATCCAGTCCTGATTCTTGATATACTCCTAACTTTTATATCTGTCATTCTTCTTTTTCATCTACCACCAGAAGAATCTATTTACTTCTACTATACTCTTGTGTTTATAGTGTTTCTAATTCTCCCGTGTCTCTATATTGCTATCTGCATCGATATACACGGTTTGTAATTTTGGGGTTATTATCGAAGTTTATATTCTTCATTATTTTTCGGAGCTTCATGCTTTCATTTTCTCTTCCTGACTTCGAGTCAAGCGAGTGATGGTCCGGAATTCGTAGATATGAAATTCAGAATGAACATAGCTAATGCTCTAAGAAGAAAATGGTAATAGAACGATTTTGATTTGTTAAATTACCAGAATACCCTGGAGAAGACTGAGTCATCCAGAAAAATATTCTCTTGATATGTTTAGAGATTAGATAGAATGTAAGAGTCGTGTAAATGGCACATGATGACGGTACTGTGAATCATCATGCTTCATTAGAAACTCAGCATGACTTACTGTAATATAATGACGTTGATCAAGTGTCATTATATTATACTAATCCATGCTTCAGTTCCCAACACTACTTCAAAACATTCATATTTTAAACTCGAAGTTTTCAGAATTTAGAAACTAACACAGTTTCTTTTATGTTACAGATATTACGGAGAGATAAATGATCTCAGATAAGAATAGTTGTGAAAATATCACCAGAAATATGGAGGATATTTATAATAGAACATACGAGAATATCTTAGAATTTCTAATATCAATGGATGATGAAGAAGATTTATCTGTAAAGGTTTAGAATGAGAAATAAGATGTTTGCTAACGATTTCAGCAGGCACAGAATCATTTGGATTCTTTGAAGGCAAACTTATTCTTTGTGATTTGTCCACGACTTTCTTCATAGTTTCACATAATCCGCTTTTCGGTACTAAATTTTCTATCGAGCGTTCCTAACACTCATTTCTTTATCATCAAACTTTTGGCCATTAAGATCATCTACAACATGCTGCTTCGTCAGCATTTTCAAAGTTAACTGATCTGGGTCATCTGTTATCAAACCGAGGTAGTTTCAGGAGAATTGTGTTTTTAGAATGATTAATCGCTGATGGCAATATTGTGGAATATAAAAGGTTCCCCAGTAACAATAAAGAGTACGCATATATATCGCGGTTATAATATAGTTGTTTCGGATGAAAAGTCGGAGTTGACTTGCTGGAGCTGTGACAAAATTAGCTACTTTGGAAAGGGATTGCAAAACGATCTTCGGTAATAACAATGTCAAAGGAACTAGAACAGATACGTGTCAAACGTTTACTCAGTTTCCGATGGTTTTTCAGGTGCATAACTATATGCATCAATCTTTTCTTCCGTAGATGAAGTGCGGTTGGTTATCCTATCGATTGAGGTGTTTTTAAGAATCATGATAGATTTGAACGCTGATTGTAATCGTCGAGATACAATGAGGTTTAAGATGAAATCAAGTGGCAATCTTGAAGAAATGTTTAGTTTCATATGTTATAATCAATATTTTAATTCATTTTAATTGTCCAATGTCATTAGTCCACAGTAACAGTCCAATAATTCATATATAGTTTAATATATAATATACGAATTAATTAATACGTGTCGTGACCCGTATACCTCTCAGACTCGATCACAACTCAAACTATATATATATTATTGTAGAATCAACCTCAACCCTGTATAGAGAACTCGATCATTACTGCATATAGAGTGTCTATGGTGATTCCAAATAATATATATAGATGCGTCGATACGATATGTCAAAACATTGTATACGTGTCCCGATATTTAAAGTGCGTAAAATAATTACAGAAATTAAATGACGATAAATAAAAGTGCGATAATTAAATTGCGATAAATAAACTGTGATAAATAAAATGTAATCAGTTAGCTAGGAACAGTTAGCTGGAACAGTTAGCGTGGATTCTTAACAAAATTTTTCATAGTTAATTTGTTTGTTTCTAACAGATTTTATTTTGTCATATGTTTTCTTCATATGCCACTTGTTGGATTCTGGGAAGTCAAAATCCAAATATGAAATTGAATGAAAATGGTTATTCTGCGGTGAACGGATACGTATATCGGTGGTTGTAAGTAGGATAGTAAATGACTGTTGAATCAGCTTCGACGAATGTACAATGTAACTTATTAAGATAAAATCTAATTATTCCTCGGGTATTACCTACCCGTTAAAAAAAATTTCACCATTAATATTTTGTATAAAAGAACTTTTAATTACAATCTTTATGAAAACATATATATATATATATTTTCTTCAGATGAAATCATGAATTTAATGAGTTAATATGATATTAATCTCATTTGCTTTTCGGTTTGAGCTAGAATAAGAAATCTCTAAAACTTTTTGAAACCACATATTCTTCGCAGAATATCAATGAAGTTATGGATCAATACTTCATCGTTCATTATTGTTGGTACTCCTTGGTATCTATGGTGCGTATGATGTTGATGTTTGTGGGACAGATTATGATGTCGAGACGTGTGATGCGGATGTTGTTTGTTAGTGGTGATGATGGTATTGTTGATGTTATTGATGGTGGTGCTGATTATGCTGCTGGTGCTGCTGCTGGTGTTTGCAACCTTCGCACCATGTTCTCCAAAGCCGTCACGCGAGCGCGAAGTTCGTTAACTTCTGCTAGTACACCGGGATGATTGGCGGTTGGAGCGAGAGAATGAACAAGATTTGTAATATGGGATAGTATATAATCGTGACGAGATACTCTAGAAATGAGAGAGAAAATGGTGTTTCGAATAGGTTCGCCGGTAAGTGCTTCAGGTTCATCGCCAAGAGGGCAATTTAGTGGATGGAATGGATCACCTTCTTCTTGTCTCCAGTGATTTAGTATATTACGAACCCATCCCCAATTCATCCAGAATAGATGATGGGAAATTGGTTGATCCATTCCTGTGACACTGCTTTCGGAGCCCGAATGGAAATCCATATCGGCATAACTGTCGGAATCTGAAGAATTCGAACTAGATGCGGAATCCATCTTGTATAATGGGGAAAATGAATTTTTGGTATGGAATAGATTATAGGAGTTAGATTTGGTACTCTTCAATACATAATTTACATATGTATATATAATACCAAAATCCAGTAAATTACGGAGAATCTTTGAAAAGATATCAGTCAAAGTTCGCAATAACAGATATGCTAAGATAAGAATTCGTCTATACACTATCAATGCAGTATATGCAGTAAAACGTGTCTAGACTTATGAATGATAAGCAGGTAATTTCCTAAGGACGATAAGCAGATGATTTTCGACTAGAAATGATAAGCAAAACTTTTGACATGTAGACAAGGTCGAAGTCCAGACTCATTAATGCATCCTAACAACTACTAGTTAGACACACTAATGCAAGACCTGGTTCGCTACGACCACCGCTCTGATACCAACTGAAAGGACCCGTCCTAATCCACCTGGACGAAGTCATCAACATTTGGTCCCATTGCGATGATCGGCTCCAAGTAATGTCCTTATATTGAACAAATGCACAGCGGAAGACTTAATTCGTACCTGAGAATAAACATGCTTTAAAGTGTCAATCAAAAGGTTGGTGAGTTCATAGGTTTATCATAACAATCATTTCAATATGTTAATACACCACAAGATTTCATAATCATAAACATAAAACACTCGCAAGTGTATGTAAAGCATTCTAAGTGGTTGAGCACTTGGTAACCATACTTAACATTTAATCAACGTCGCATATTCCCTTTATTATGAAATCTCACTACACCGTACCAAGTGTAGTCACCAAAACGAAGTACTGTGCAACCGTTGAATACTGGTCGTCCAGTCCGGTTGGGGTTGTTAGGCCCGATAGATCTATCAACAGGATTCGCGTTTACAATACCCATGTAAATAGTAGTTGCCAAGCTACAGGTAAATATGCCAGTGGTACAACTCAACGTAGAATATATTTTTAAGTACTTGTGTCTATTTTGTAAACATTTATAAAAGCAGCGCATGTATTCTCAGCCCAAAAATATATATTGCAAAAGCAATTAAAAAGGGAGAAAATGAAACTCACTTTTGCCTTGAAGGTATTTAGTTCGACTTGGTCTCCGATAGATATCACGAACCTAACCATATATATAATATATCAACATATTTTCTTTTTAAGTAATCGTTATATATATATATATATATATATATATATATATATATATATATACTTTTAATACTTTTAATATTTTCTTAGTCCGTAGTTAGCAGTCCGATGTTAGTGGTCCACAATTAGTTTCTTGAATAAAATAAATAAAGACCCCATCGTATAAATAAAGACCCCATCGTATTCGTATTGATCAGAATTAATCTCGACCCATGGTACCATGTTGTCAAATGACGTGTTGCGTACATAAAGTACCGTGTTGTCAAATGACGTGTTGCGTACAATCATGAGGTCTTATGATTAATCTTCTCGTGTTGTTTACGGGTGGTCCTGAAATATATAAAATCAAATCATAAGTAATTATATATAAAATATCATATTAATTAGAAAAGATATGATTAATTTACTTTTTCTCCAAATATTTTCGTAGCTAAACTAGCTTCGGATACCCAATCTTGTTTTAGTCGTAGTTTCTTCATTACAACTCCGTTTTTGTTGGTTCAATTTGCCACTTCCTTGGATCGAGTCAAATTTTAAGAATATGAACTGAAAATACCTTAGTTTGTATTCAAAATCATAGGTTATAGGTCAAACTTTGGTGAAACTTATGAAAGTGATCATTTTCTATCATAAAAACAACATTTAATGATCATTTTTCTAAAAATACTTACACTTTGAGTTAAACCATGAAATTTTTATGTGTTAACATATTCATAAGAAATATCATTTTTCCAGAACATGAACTTCCAATTCAAAGTTCAAGATGGTTTTTAATTATCCAACCCAAAACAACCCCCGATTGCACTCCGACGACGTAGATTTAGTTTTTAAGATGTTCTTTGTAAAACCAAGTTATATCTTGTTAGGTTAGCATATCATTATGATATATTACAAGTCTTGAAGTATTTTAAAAGTCAAGTTAGAAGGATCTATTTAGTTTGCGAACAAGTTTGAAATCATTCAAACTATGTTCTTGTTGTTAAAATTTTATACCACAAAATAAGATAGCTATATGAATATGAATTGAATAAGATTATGAACAAGGTTACTACCTCAAGTTACTTGGACAAAGTTACTGCAAAAGATAAGAAATAATCTTGGAATCAAAGAGTGGTGGAGTTAGATCAAAAGGTTGGAAGTAAACTTCTTCAAATGGGTGGTTATTTTGATATGTTCTTGAAAGAGTTTTCTTATGGTGTTTAAGGCTTGTAATTGAAGCTAAATGATGGGGAAAATGCTTGGAGATGATCAAGTATGAAGTTAGGAGTATTTTGAGAGAGAAATGAGTGTGTAGGTATGAGAAAATGGAGTGAAGAAATGGTGTTCATTTATAAAAACGTTTTTAGTTTATAAAGAAAGAAAAGGATTCCTAATTTTGTTTTCTTACTAATAATTCATACTACTTGACAAATTCTAGTTACCTCATATCTAGGGCAGTAATAATATTGATTAGGATGTTGATTTGATGTGTATATACCAATAGTAAATACGTATAGAAGCTGGGTATGATACGGGTACATATACCCTAGATATACGTATAGAAATCTTGAGGAAACGGAACGAGAATTCAAATATAGCTATCTTTTGTGAATATACTTATATTGTTTTATGTATTTAAGTCCATAAAAAGTGATTAAATACATTATATATACGATACATGTATAAGCATTATAGATTATAAGTATATATATCAAAGAATGTTACGTATAGTTATCGTTTTGAAAATTTAAGTTAGTAGTTTCAAAATATACTTATAACTCATTGTCATTAGTACACAATGAGATGTTAAACCATCCTTAGATCATGTTAAATATATATAAATACATATATATACACAAACATATAATTATCGTATGTTATATAGTTCGTGATATCATCGGTCATATTGGACGGTCAAACATTGTGTAAAACTCTTTTCAAAAACATAAGTCTCAACAATTTGGATTGCTTATCATGTTGGTATGGTTTAATTTATGTAAATATTAATCTCATAAGTATAATTTGGTCGAAAAATTCCGGGTCATTACAGCAACCGTTTACGATACTAGAGCGACTAGCCCGGTTGGGGTTGTCAAACCCGATAGATCTATTAATAGGATTCGCGCTTACATGTTCTTACAACATGTAAAAATTAGTTACCAAGCTATTAGGGAAGATATGCAAGGTGGTACAACTCAATGTAGAATATATTTTAAGTACTTGTGTCCATGGCGTAAAACATAAAATGCATTTATTCTCATCCCAAAATATTTGTAGAGTTTAAAAATGGGACTATATACTCACGGTAGTAAAAGTATATTAATAATAAGTTTTCAACTTATTAAAAATATGGCCGTCGTCCTTTGATTCACGAACCTATAATAATAATAATGATTCAGATAATAATACGACATATGAAAAAAAAACAAGTTCATAGAATACTTATATAATAATTTTTAACATTTTATGTTGGTAGTCCAAAATAGTTCAAAAAGTCCATTAATCGGTATATATATATATAATCTTAGAATTACCCCACGGCGTATTGTGTACGTATTGTCTTGCATCAATCCAGAGACATATTGTATACTTATTGTCTTAGAATTAACTAAGACATATTGTGTACGTATTGTCTTAGGATTTATCAAAACGTATTATGCACGTATTGTCATGGAACGTACCAAGATTATTATATATATACAATCTCAAAATTAACCAAGATTATAATATTTTGTTATACTAATGATAACATGTACAAATATATATAGGATATAGGAAAAGTTAACAAGGATATGGTTAATATAGTTTTTATAATATAAATTTCGTCCATACAACGTTAATTTTAGCAGATTTTGTTTTGCTCGCCAAATATTCATTACAACTCTGTTTAAAGTGAATCAAATTGCTATGGATTTCTTAAGAAGTAAATTTTACAAAACCAATTCGAAAAGTTCATCCCAAGTAGTAATTTTTAGAGCTTTACCCTCTTTTTGTGTTGGTGGACAGATTTGGAAAAATCCCGGCATCCACCCAATATATGATTTTTGATAAAATACTTCCACTTTGTCTAAAATCATGAAAAAAATACTGGAAGTCTTATTTACATATATTAACATATTTCCAAAGTCTTAGCCTCGAACTCAAATTCTAAGATAGGTTTTTAATTCCCAACCCAAAACAGCCCGCTTTTTACCGAATGGAGATTAAAGGATATATGTTAAGTTTCAAGGTGTTCTTCATATGTACAAGTTATAAGTTCTTATATTAACTTAATATAACATCATAATACATATAAATAAGTGTTATTAGAGTTAAGTTAGAAAGATTAAATTAGTTTTTCAAACAAGTTTAGAATCAACTAAACTATGTTCTAGTTTATAAACTCTTATATAGATAGCTATAAACATATGAATTGAACAAGAGTTGAAGTAGAGTTTTTACCTCAAGTTTAGAATGTAAAGTTGCTGGAAAGAAGTAGTAGAACAAAACTTGAGAGAGTTCTTGCAAGTGTGTGTAAAAATGAGTTAGAAATGGTGCTTATTTATAGGCTTGAAAATTTGGTTTTTAGTAAAAATATCTAAGATAAGTTAAAATGTATTAAGTCATGGATGACATATTAAATTGATTAGGTCATGGATGACATATTACATAAATAATTGCAGATTTCTATTAGTATATACCAATAGTAAATACTTCTAGAAGTTGTGTATAATACGGGTAAAAATACCGTATGAATGCGAGTAGAATTCTTGAGGAAATTGAACGGAAATACGAGTATAGCTATCCTTTATATGTATTGGTATATTATAAAGTGTATTCAATACTTTTAAGGATGTATTTACACTCGTAATACATTGTATGTAAATACATTTTAATTTAAGTTAATTACGTCGTTTAAATAGTAACATATATATTGTTCAAAAACTCTTTAAATTAGTAGTATGAAAATATATATATAATACTTTGTTAATATACTTAATGAGATATTTAATTATCATATTTTCAAGTTAAATATTTGTATATATACACATATATATAATTAATATAAGTTATGACGTTCGTGAATCGTAGGAATAAAAGGGTGGTCAACTGCTTATATAAAATTCTTTCTGGAGGTTCAAGACTTATTGAAATTCATCGCTTATCATGTAGAAATTATTAAATCATATAAATAGTATAATCAAGTAGTCAAAAAATTCGGGTCATCACACACCCCTTTATTCAAACCTGCTATTATTCGTTTTCGTTTGTCACTACCCACATAAATCACCATCGCTTAATGCTTCTATCAAAAAGCCGAAGACCCAAAACATTTATGAGAACCGTTACATCATTGTTCACTACTTGCAACCAAATTCTGTACCATTCAAATGGATACTGCTTCTATTTTCTTTGTACGAATGCAGCCCCAAAACCACCCTATACCCTAACCATAAACTCTTCATATCGAGATGTTAAACAAACCCTCATCTTCTGATCATCTTTGCTGCCATAATCAAAACTATCATTAAACATCATTCAATACATGTTAACAGCTAACTATCTATAATTGATTTTAGCATTGAATGGTGACCCACCTTGGATCTCACTCCCACTCTTCGAAGCTTATTTAACTTGGAGCAACGATTGGTGATCCACAAGTAAGACATAATCCAAAGACTGTTTAAAATATCCTCATTTAGAAATGTAACTCGTTTTACCTGTGGATCATGAACTAAACAATCTCACCACTTCCATTTGGCAATAGCAAAATATAATGAGTAGCTAAACAAATTCGATTTAGACCTTTGGATCCTACTATTAGAATAACTGAATTACCTACGACTGCTACAGTCTCTGTCTTGCACCACCAATAATCAAATCATCATCAAAAATGAACAGAACACCAAATCACCACCATCACAAGTCCATGTTCCCATCACCTGCTCCAATTGCTTTATTGTCGCTGCCATTTTTCTGTTTCACTCAACAAACACACCTGCTACTTCCCGTTACCATTCGAGAATCACAAAACAAATCTAATCCCTAAAAATACAATCTATTTCATAATCTAACAAAAGAATTGTAATTAACAATTCAATTAGACTAATTAGATCCATAGAATTCGATTAAATTAAAAGTGAATCGAACTACTTACATAAATCCTTAATCGAATATCGATCGCCATAGCTTGATTATGGATTCTGAGTTGTGCCTGTGATGATTTGATGAATGAGGATGATTATTAAGGACGAACGATGATAGGGTTATGATAATGATAGTGAAGATCATGATGATGATTCTATGAAATTTATGATCCTGAAAACGATTTAAGTATGATGATGAATGAAGGTCGAATTGGTTGTTGTTCATGGTTACAGTGTCAGCTCAATGATATTTTGGATCAATATAAAACTGAATGAAACCAATGATTGATTGGTGTTTCCGTTTAATACCTGTATCGAACAAAAACTCCCAAAAACTTTTTATTGATTTAGGATCGATACTAGGCCTGCTGTGTTTGGTCCAAATGAAGTGGGATTGCTTTTAAATGATAATGGACTTGTATCCTTGGGCCTTAGTAATATGGACTTCCAAATCCATTAAGGTATATATATGTATACATATATTATTGTTATTATTATTGTTATTATTATTATTATTATAATTAATATTAATAGAATTATTATAAGTATTATTAGAATTATTATTATTAGTAAAATTATCAAAAGTATCATTTTTAATTTTATTATCATCATTATTATTATTATAAAAAATATTATCTTTATAAAAAAAACTATCATTTTTATCTTATTATTATTATTATTATTATTATTATTATTATTATCATTTTTAATAAAAATATTATTATTATTATTATTATTATTATTATTATTATTATTATTATTATTATTATTATTATTATTATTATTATTATTATTATTATTATTATTATTATTATTATTATTATTATTATTATTAAGTATCATTATTATTATTATTATTATTTGAATTATCATTATTTTTGTCATTATTATTTTATTATCCCCATTATTATTATTAACATTAATATTATTATTTTTACATTATTAGTATTATTATCATTTTTATTATTACTAGTATCATTATTATTTTTATAAAACCCATATTATTATTATTATTATTATTATTATTATTATTATTATTATTATTATTATTATTATTATTATTATTATTATTATTATTATTATTATTATTATTATTATTATTATTATCAATATTACTACTAACATTATTATCATTACTACAATAAAAATTAGTCATATAGAAATATACTTAACTAAACTATATTAACATTTATATTTATTTAAAGTATATAAAATAAATATATTTAATTAACTTATTAATGAAACACGTAATTTATTAAAATAACAAGTATATCACTAATAATATAGAAATTCGTTCGATTACAATTATATGTGTTAATATATATATAAATGATATAGGTTCGTGAATTCAAGGCCAAACTTGCACTTGTTCAATGTCGTCATATGTATTTGTACTACAAAATACATTAAGTGAGTTTCATTTGCTCCCTTTTTAAATGCTTTTGCAATATATATTTTTGAGACTGAGAATACATGCACTGCTTTTATAAATGTTTTACGAAATAGACACAAATAATCGAAACTGCATTCTATGGTTGGATTATCGAAATCGAATATGCCCCTTTTTAGCTTGGTAGCCTAAGAATTAGGGAAATGACCCCTAATTGACGCGAATCCTAAAGATAGATCTATGGACCTTGACATGTCCCATTCGGGTTACGAATGCTTTAGTACTTCGATTATCATGTCCGATGAGAGTCCCGGAGTGATGGGGATATTCTATATGCATCCTGTTAGTTCGGTTATTAAGCGTTCACCATATGAATGATTTGTATCTCTATGCCGTGCGAAATTCTTGATATGAGATTATGTTTATGAGAAATGGAAATGAAAATCTTGTGGTCTATTAAATTATGGAAATGATTGATTACGATAAACTAATGAACTCACCAACCTTTTGGTTGACACTTTTAAGCATGTTTATTCTCGGGTCTGAAAGAAATCTTCCGCCGTGCATTTGCTCAATTTAAAGATATTACATGGAGTCATTCATGGCATATAGAGGTCAGCACCTCGCAATGGGACCAAATGTTGGAGATTTCGTCCAGGTGGATTCGGACGGGTCTCTACAGGTGGTATCAGAGCGGTGGTCTTAGTGAACCAGGTCTTGCATTAGTGTGTCTAACTGATAGTTGTTTAGATGCATTAATGAGTCTGAACTTTGACCTTAGCTGCATATTATAAGTTTTGTTTATCATTCCTAGTGGAAAATTACCTGCTTATCAATCCTAAGTTTAGACGCTTCTTACTGCATTTATTGCATAGATAGTGTCTAGAGAAATTCATATCTTAGCATATCTATTACGGTAAACTTTGCCTGATATCTTCCGTAAATTTCTCCGTAATTTAAGGGATCCTGGTACTATATACATCTATGCATATTATGCATTGAGAATACCATCCAACTATCATTTGCTGTCACTAAACTTTTCATACCAAAAATCTTTTATGTGATCGCGTAAGATGGCCTCTACGAATCGACCAAGTTCCTCTGACTCTGAAGACAGCGTGATGGGAGCGCACCAACCGATCAACTACCGTGATTTCTTTAGAAAGTGGGGATGAGTTCGCGAAATACTTACCCTATGGAGAAATGAAGAAGGTACTCCATATCACGAGCCGAACTTACCACCTAACGTCGGAGAGCTCGATCCGCTTACCGGCGAACCTGTTCGCAATACTGTTTTCACTCTTTTCGCACGGATTTTCCGCCTCGAAGGTTGACTCGATGTCGTTAAAGATAGTATTCGTCCTCTACTCCCGAATTCTAATCAGATAGGATTATTAGAAGAAGTTAGAAGACTTCGAACTAAATATCAAGAATTGACAAACCTTACGAAAGAATGAGTAGAACTAATTCATAGACTCGAGCATAAAGTAGAAACCTTGGAGGTGACGTTGTTCGATTTGGAAGCTAGGCTCGCATCTACTACGCAGGTACCACAAGCGGTACCAACACCAACAGCGACACCACCAGCACCAGCATCATTTCCATCACCACGAGCTCCGTAAGCACCACAGACACCGAAGAGTACCGAGAATGATGAATTATGAAATATTAATTCATTACTTTCTGTTCACGATTAAAAGATATATGTATATATATTTATGTATATCTCGAGATCGTAATAAAAATTCTTTTCATATTAACTATGACGTGTGAAATTTTAACGGGTAGGTAATACCCGAGAAAGATAAAAGAAGCTTTAAAGGGCTTCTATCATAATTAATTCACATATGTTATCATTCACATCTTTCATCAACGATTTAATAATCGATATCTATAAATCCATGATTACATCTAAAGAAAATATATATGTAAGTATATTTTCATAAAGAGTGTAATTAAAAATTCTTTTGTACAAACTGTTAATGGTGAAAATAATTTAACGGGTAGTAATACCCGAGAAGTATTTAGATTTCACATTAATGTGTTACATTGTACATTCTTCAAAATCCGATTCAACAGTCATTGAACTATCCTACATACATCCTCAAATATATGTATTCGTTCACCGAAAAACAACCATTTTAATTCAAATTCAATTTCATATTCGGGTTTTGAACGATCAGAATCCAAGTCAAGATTTGACAAGTGGCATAATGAAGAAAATAATAGACAAATAAAATTGATTAGTAACCAATTAATTAACTACGTAAAATTTCTTCAGCATCTTCTAATCTTAAATATTTTAAATTCTAAGATTATATATTGGGTTATTGGACTATTGGACTACTAACCTTGAACAATTAAAAAGTATTAAAAGAGTAGGAAATATAAATTATAACACATTTTGGTTTAAAAGATTGTTAATAAGATACACCTTCTACAACTAAACATTTCTTCAAGTTTGCCACTTGATATCATCTTAAACATCCTTTGAATCTTGACGATTACAATTTGTGTTCAAATCCTTCAAAATTCTCTTGAAACCACCTCAGATTGATAACCGATGATTCAGATATGGTAGCATTAAATGCAGAGGAAACAACAAAATTGAAGATGGTCTAAACGACCAAAAGTTTGATGATAAAAAAATAGAGTGTTGGGAACGCTCGATAGAAAATTTGGTACTGAAAAACGATTTGAGCAAACCACAAAGGAGACTGCGTACAAATACAAGGACCAAACCCTAAATTTAAAGAATCCAGATAATTCTGTATCCGATAAAATCTTTAGAGAATATCTTGCTTTGTACTCATGTTAAATCTTGTGAAAAATCTTTCTTCATCAACTTTCGATCTTAGAAATTCTGAAAATAACATTATAAATATCTTCGATATTTCTGAGGATATTTTCATAAATATTCTTGTCAGAAATTATTTATCTCTTCGTGCTATCCGTGTTACATCATAAAGAAAACTATTTTAGTTTCTAAATTTCTTTAAAATTCGAGTTTGAATTATGAATGATTTCTGGAGTAGTGTTGGAAATTGAACCATGAGTTAGTATAATATAATGACGCTCGGCCAACGTGATTATATTACAGTAAGTCATGCTGAATTTTTAATGAAACATGATGATTCACAGACCATACCATCATCATGTGCCATGTTACATAACTCTTTCATTCTAACTTAACCTCCGAACATACCAAGAAAATATATTCTTGATAGTTCTATCTTCTGTAATTCTGGTAATTTACCAAATCAAATCGTGCTATTACGTTCCTTCCTGCTTAGAACATTATGATCAATCGAAACTTCATACCTATGAATTCTGGACCATTATTCATTTGACTTGAAGTCGGGAAGAGAAAACAAGAGCATGGAGCTCCAAAATATAAAGGAAAACACAAAGGCGATCACAAACACATAAATTACAAACCGTGTATATCAATGCGGATAGCAACATAAATACACGGGAGAATGAAAAACACTATAACCCCAAGGTAATAGTCGAAGTTAACAAATTCCTCCGATGGTAGATGAAAAAGGAGGAAGACAGAAGCGATTGTCAGAAGAAGGACAAGGATCAGTACTGAATTAAGCATTTTTACGATCTTTAGAAGTATGGATTAAGGAAGAAAGTATAGGAATTGTGAGAATAATAAAATGGAAGTGGTAAATTTATAATGGAAGCAACCGACAGAGCAATCGAGGCAGATGACCGCATTTAATTGAAGAGATCTTAATTTCCTTCATCACTGATGAATCAAATCTTATATAGATAACAAAGATTTTCTTTGAAATCCCTTGAATTCCGGAATTTAACCATGACTAGTCAAAAGTTATGATGAAACTTGTCTTTCTCATTTCATTATTTTGTGACAGCTTCACTCGTACGCTTCACATAATCGAATCATTTCATCTGTACTACTCAGTAATGATAAAATTCTTTTTTTTAACTCATATTTGATAGTGCTCCAAATGAACATATATTTAGGCACAATATCCTTCCAATATGTAAAGCTTTTAGTGGCAATTGTTCTATTTTTATGTAATATTCGTTTAAATAAATAAGTGCGAAGACAAAAGAAGAAAATGACAATTTGAAGACGCAAATGACCAAAAAGCTCAAATGTACAAGATATAATTCAAGTGGTTCAATTTATTGATGAGAAACGTCTCAAAATTACAAGAGTACGAGCCGCAAAACGCAAAATACAAGATATTAAATTGTACGCAAGGACGTTCGAAAATCCGGAACAGGAACATGAACCAACTATCAACGTGCGATGCAACGGAGCTAAAATTACAAGTCAACTATGCACATAAATATAATATAATATATATATAATTTTAAAAATTATATATATATTATATTATATAATAAAACGTCGGCAAAACAAAAAAACAAAAGTAGGTGGCCTGATCCAGCTGGCCATGCGATCGCATGGCCAGGAAGACCATTTTTCATGCGATCGCATAAAGCCAGATTCCTGGCCAGGTCCTATAAATTCAGCATTTTTCAACGAGTAAAACACACCTTTTTCTTTTCCTTCATATGTAACGTAAATATATATATATATATATATATATATATATATATATATATATATATATATATATATATATATATATATATATATTTATAATATAATTTTAATTTTAAGTTAATAATAATAAAGTTATTTTAAGAATGTTTTACGGGTTTTAAAATTAAAATTCTGCTCGTGTAACGCTACGCGATAAATAATCACTGTAAGCTATGTTCTTCCCTTTTCAATTAATGTATCGTAACTAAGTTATTATTATGCTTATTTGAGCCAAAGTAATCGTGATGTTAGACTAAATATTAAGACAGGGTTATTAGATTCTGTACCATAATTAAGGTTTGGACAAAAGACCGACACTTGTGGACATTGGACTATTGACTATTAATAGATGGGGGTATTGTCTAATCGAATGACAACTCATTAGAATCTGTCGAACCTATCTTCAAATTAGTTAATCTGATAATTATTAAAATGATTATGTATGTTCTATTTAGTGACATTTATACGACATCTTTTACGATCATTTATTTAATTATTCGGGTTGGGTAATTGATTATTCATTCTGATCAAGTGGGTATATTAATATTCATATCTCATTAAAACAGGGGTGGATTATATACAAGGATAATTGGTGTAATTGTTAACAAGGTAATAAAACCTTGGATTACACGCAGTCGATAACCTGGTGTAATCATTAAACAAAGTATTAAAACCTTGTTACAGTTCGAATCCCTAATTAGTTGGAATATTTGACTAAGGGAATAAGGTTAATTTGACGAGTATTTTATAATTATGACCGATGGACTATTATGGACAAAAACCAAATAGGTATCAAATAATCCAGGACAAAGGACAATTAACCGGGGTAACAATTAATCAAAACGTCAAACATCATGATTACGGAAGTTTAAATAAGCATAATACTTTTATTTCATATTTCATCATACCTTTATTTACTATCATTTTAATTACTGCAATTTACTTTATCGCAATTTAAATTCTGTCATTTATATTATCGTCATTTATCTTTAAGCTTTATTTAAAATCGATAAACCGGTCATTAAATGGTAAAAACCTCCTTTTATAATAATATTACTATATATAATTATATATATTTGTATATAAAAATAGTTAATAAAAATATAGTGTTGAACTCAGCTAGCTCCCTGTGGAACGAACCGGACTTACTAAAAACTACACTACTCTACGATTAGGTACACTGTCTATAAGTGTTGTAGCAAGGTTTAGGTATATCCCATCTATATAAATAAAAAAAACTTGTATCATATTTCATAGTATTTCGTAGTAAAAATATAACTATTTCGTATACACCTCGCATAACATCAAGTTTTTGGCACCGCTGCCGGGGATCTCGGCGAAACGCATATTTTTACGCTATATTTTAGTAAAACTATATTTTTGTAAAAATATATTATTTCTTATTTCATAAAAATATTTTGTATTTATAATAAGTGTTAAAAATAATAATAAAAAAATATATATAAAAATATAAATATTTTTAAGATTTCGTTTAAAATATATAAAATTAAAAAGTATTTTTATTTTATTTTTAGTTTTTTTTAAATATAAGTTTGTTTTTATTATTTGGTAAAAATTAAAATCTGAAAATATATATATATATATATATATATATATATATATATATATATATATATATATATATATATATATATATATATATATATATATATATATATATATATATATATATATATATATATATATATATATATATAATTAAAACGAACTGGGCCGAACACTGTAGCAGCCCAACTTATGGCCTGGATCCACCGTCCATGCGACCGCATGGCCTCATAACAGAAGACTCATGCGATCGCATGAGCCTGTCTGACAGGTCTGATCCCAGAGCTGGTACGGTTTAGGGTTTAAATTATTTATTATTATTATTAACCTAATTAGGGTTAATTATTTTATTAATTAGTTTTAGTTTTATTTAATTTATATTATTAAGTTATAATTAGTTTTATTAAATATATAAACTTAACTTTTATAAAATAATAATATAAAAATAATATTTTTATAAAAATAAGTAATATTATCATTTTTATTTCTTTTTATAAATTGTATATTTTAATCGTTTAATTCATAATTTGTATATTTTTCATTCGTAATTAGTTTTAAGATTAGTATTTTTCCGTTGTTAATTTTTATTTCTAGATTTTAAGACTTTGCCGTAAAATCCCTTAGGTGCTTTTTCTTTAGATTGAGATTTAGGCGCTTTAGAATTTTGCGACGCCGTTTTAAGATTTTAGTACTTTTTAAGTTATTGCCGTTTTGGATATAGAATTCCTTTTAAGCTTTAATACCTTTAGACGTAACTTTTAATTCTTAGTTTTTATACTTTTAAGTTTCGACGCGCTACGTTCTTTTTATTATTTTTCGACCATTTATTTTTTGACATTTTTCGACGCACTCTTTTTCTTTCTTATTTCTCGACGCTCTAGTTTTTAGGACATAGAATTTTCTATTTCTTCTCTATAATTTCAAAACGTAAAATTATTTTAAGTGGTTAAATTGATAGACATCCAAAATTTTCTGGTTCGTAGTAATAGTTGGATTTGTTAGTGGCGAGTTATGGGCTTCCAATTTAAAGGGTCCTGGCTACTTGCTGCATCTATTGGCTATTCGAAACGTGGGCAAAATCAGAAAAGTCTATTAATTTGATAACTTATATAATTTTTATCTTTTATAACTAATAGGATATTCAGTGAATGCACCGAGCAAAACGTTCACCACCTTTCATACATTCACCACCTGTAACTCGATCAAGACATCTAGCCAATATTGTCGCCGTTGATTTTTCTTTAGAATCATCATCAAGTCGACCAAGTACTCCAATTCAAATTTTCGATAATCCATTTTTTGAACCCGACCTCACAATTGAGAATCCAGAGAATATTCAAGGACAATTCAGAGATCCTGAACCACTAATCATTCCTCCGGAACCACAAATTACTCATTCAGAGATTGTCGAGGAAGAAACCATTAAATCAGAATCCTCTAGTGATTCAGATTCAACAAATTCAATTATGGAAGTAACGAAACCTCTAAGTATGGAAGACCGAATGAGAGCCACACGCACTGGCCAAGGACACGCCATTATTAAGCCAGACATTAATGCGCCAGATTATGAAATCAAGGGACAAATCCTACACATGGTAACTAATCAATGCCAATATAGTGGTATGCCAAAAGAAGATCCAAACGAACATCTTCGAACCTTTAATAGGATTTGTACTCTATTCAAAATCAGAGAAGTTGAGGATGAACAGATCTATCTCATGTTATTTCCCTGGACTTTAAAGGGAGAAGCCAAAGATTGGTTAGAATCGTTACCTGAAGGGGAGATTGATACATGGGATGTCTTAGTTGAACAATTTCTTAAACAATTCTTTCCGGCATCTAAAGCTGTGAGACTTCAAGGAGAAATTGTTACATTCACGCAGAAGCCAAATGAAACTCTATATGAGGCGTGGACAAGATTCAAAAAGTTGTTGAGAGGATGTCCTCAACATGGTTTAGACACTTATCAAATAGTATAAATATTCTACCAAGGATGCGACATTACTACACGAAAAGACATCGACATAGCAGCTGGTGGTTCCATTATGAAGAAAACCGCTACCGAAGCTCACAAAATTATTGATAACACAGCCTCCCACTCACATGAGTGGCACCAAGAAAAAGATATTTTTCGTTCATCTAAAGCGGCTAGAGCCGATTCTAGCCATGACTTTGATTCCGTTTCCGCAAAAATAGATGCTTTCGAGAGACGAATGAAAAAGATGAATAAAGATATTCACGCAATACGAATCAGTTGTGAGCAATGCGGTGGACCACATTTAACGAAAGATTGTCACATTGAACAAATGATGGAACAACGTGAGAATGTTTCCTACATGAACCAAAGGCCGGGAAATAATTATCAAAATAATTATCAACCACCAAGGCCAAACTTTAATCGAAATCAAAACATTCTTTACAATCCAAATGGACCCAACAATAACTCGTACAACCAACAAGGTCCGAATAACCAACCAACTCAAAACAACACTTTCAATCAACAAAGACCTAGCTTGTATAAACCACCACAACAAATCGAAGAGAAAAAGTCAAATCTAGAAGAAATGATGGCAAAGCTAATGGAATCTCAAACAAAATATATAACATCTCAAACCCAAACAAATGAGAGGTTTGATCAGTCACTAAGAACTCAACAAGCTTCCGTTTTGAATCTAGAAAAACACGTAGGTACTCTTGCTAGCATGATGAGTGAGAGGGAACAAGGAAAGCTACCGAGTAATACTGAAGTAAATCCTAGGAATGAGAATATTAATATGGTGTCAACAAATTCTGAAAAACCAGCTCCAGAAGATGGGAAGGTTTTCGATGTGAGTAATAATGAAGAAGTTACAACACCACCACCACCCGAGTATGTAAAGCCAGTGGTGGCACCATACAGACCACCCATCCCGTTTCCAAGAAAAAGAGTTGAGTATGAGAAAGTAATAGGTAATAAAGTTTGTGATACCTCTGGAAATAAGAAGAAGAATAAGAAAGTGCAAGAAACAAAAACCGTAAAAGTAAACCCAGTGAAGACAGTTCCACCAAAACCTCCACCCAGGTTAGGTGATCCAGGTGAATTTATTGTTCCTTGTCTACTTAGTGATTGTGTCATGTATGATGCACTAGCAGATTTAGGTGCAAGTGTGAGTGTTATGCCTCTTTCATTATATAAGAGATTAGGAGTAGGTGAGTTAAGTCCAACAGAGATGAGTGTTTGACTCTTTGATCAAACCATTAAGCACCCAGTTTGAATTGCTGACGACCTACCCGTTCAAGTGGGTAATTTAACCTTTCTAGTCGAATTCATTGTCATTGACATAGAAGAGGACCCAAACATTCCTCTAATTTTAGGTCGACCATTCTTAGCGTCCACCAGAGCGTTATTTGATGTAAGAGAGGGTAGAATGACACTTAGTAATGGTGACAAATCAGTCACCTTTGTGATTCGAAAGACTAAATCTCTACCAACCAAAACCGTTGAACCAACAAAAACGATTGGTAAGAACCATGTTATTTTACCAACTCCAACGGTAGTGCTTAGCAATAATAAAACGCCTAAGTGTGGGGAAGATGAAGTAACACCTAATGATGACCTGATAACAAAGAACCCCTTTGTTGATACGAAATTAAATGACCCCGTTATTAATAGTTCAATGAAGAAACTTATTAAATGGATTCGCGATGCTAGAACCAAGGGGAACTTTAAGTTATGTAACCGGTTAGTATCTAATCTATCGCCTAATGAAAAGGCGAAACTAGTTGGATTTGTGAATATTACACAAGAATCTAACCAATGGCTTAAAGCAAATGTCACAGATATGCAAGTTGATTATGGTCCAAAAGAAATTGACGATGAAGTTAATCACAATTTCGACACCACAGCTACCTAAGTGTGGGGAGATTCAAATGTTCTAAAAAGAAAAAAATGCTGTCTAGAGTTAGTTGTTCTGTTCTCGTGTAGTTCCGAGAATGGAATCCGATTGCTCTTTTCCACTAGCAGACACTAAAGAACTAGTTTTCTCCCCCCATTCTGAATTTTTGTTTTGTAGGTTTTGTATAAAATTAATTTGCATTTTTAAATTTAAGTTTTGTGTGAATTTAAAAACAAAAATTACTTTATATCATTAAGTTTAAAAAATGATTTCTAAAATTCATCGTAAGTTGAAGACTAGGTCATGGAACCGAAAATTGCTTTACCCGAGGGCGGGGCGAAAAATTTTGTTATCATTATTTTTAATTTTATTGATCTAAAGTATATAAAAAAAATAAAAAACCCAAAAAAAATCTTTGCTTTTAAAACAATCGCTTTAAAAACGACAAATTTTAAATTTTGTCGAGGGACGGACTAGGTAAACATACCGAAACTACTTAAAGTAAAAGGAAACAAAATTTTAAAAAAATTATTCATTTAAATTGTTTTAATAAATAAAGGTTTTATAAAATATATATATATATATATATATATATATATATATATATATATATATATATATATATATATATATATATATATATATATATATATATATATATATGTTTGTAGTTTATCTTAAGTACAAAACTGGGTAAAACAGCGCACTTTCACAGACTGGCATTAAGTTCAGCCAAAACTACTAATTTTGACGATAAGACGCAAAACATATGTGAAATTACAACAAAAGGAATGAACGATGAGGCGCGCCATCTATCATTCGACGAGCTTAATTTTGTGAAAATTTGAAAAATTTTCAATAAAATGAATTCAAAATCATGTTTATACATATTTATGAACGATAAAACTAGGTGTTAATGCCGAAATTATTGTTACCTCGGAGAGAACATAAATGGTGAAACAACCCAAAATGCTTGAATTCATTTAAAATGGAATAGAAGAGAATAAAAAGGCAAAGAAAAGAATAAATAAAAGCTAAGTGTGGGAAGAATTTACCAATTTCTTTAAAACAGATATCACATATTTGGTACAAATTATTGCAGGTACTTTTGCTTTGGACTAAACTAATCAGTTTTACCCGATTTATTATAATACCTTAGAATGAAAAGATGGATCTACACGATGAATCAATTCCATCATTAAAAGGAAGTAAAGTCTTTCGAAAAAGACACGCGCTTCTTGATTTAGGTCAGAAAGTTGTCGTCCAGACCAGCTGTAGGTTGACGAAAAATATAGAAAAGTTATCTCTAAAATCAGTAGAAAATCCACAGACCTCAGGATCAAACAGGGTCGCCAAGTGGTCAGACTTATCCTAACCATGAGAGGATCTGTCTCGTAAAATGGGGAGGGCGCCGTGCAAATTAGCTTGATAAGACTAATGAATCAGACCCCCAGAAAGGATAATCTCCTTAAAAGATTAAAAATCAGCTTTTAAGCCTGATATTACTCAATCCTTGAGATTGACCTTAAAGATTGAGAATTACAAACTCATGAAATTCAATGATATCTAAACTCAAGCTTGAACGAGAAAATATTTTGATCAAAATTACAAACCAATTTGTTTTCTGAAAACCCTATTTTCAATACGTTCATTACCATTGAACGTAAAATCTTAATAATTCACCGGAATTCATTAGGTCACCTGAACCAAATCGGGTGTCAACCGTAAGAACGGTGGTTGGAAAGGTGTAATACGTTTTGGAAAAAGAGGTAAACTGAACCCAAGGTATGTAGGCCCGTTCAGGATCATCGAACGCATTGGACCGGTAGCTTATCGGCTCGAATTACCACAACAACTCACCGGAGTACATAATACATTTCACGTTTCAAACCTTAAGAAGTGTCTTGCAAAGGAAGATCTCACCATTCCTCTTGAAGAAATCCAAGTCGACGAGAAACTACAATTCATAGAAGAACCAGCCGAAATCATGGACCGTGAAGTTAAACAACTCAAGCAGAGCAACATACCGATCGTTAAGGCTTGTTGGAATGCTCAAAGGGGTCCCAAGTTTACTTGGGAACGAGAGGATCAGATGAAACGAAAGTACCCACATTTGTTTCCCGAGAACGTAAAATAGGTACAATTTTAAAATTTCGGGACGAAATTTATTTAACGGGTAGGTACTGTAACGACCCGGATTTTTCCGATCATTTTATACCTATGAGATTAATATTTACATAAATTAAACCTTACCAACATGATAAATAATCTAAATTGTTGAGATTTATGTTTTTAAAAAGAGTTTTACACAACGTTTGACCGTCCAATTTGACCGATGATATCACGAACTATATAACAAACGATAATTATACGTTTGTGTATATATATGTATTTATATATATTTAACGTGATCTAAGAATGGTTTAACATCTTATTGTGTACTAATAACAATAAGTTATAAGTATACTTTGAGACTACTAACTTAAGTTTTCAAAATGATAACTATACGTAACGTTATTTGACATATATACCTTTAACCTATAATACTTATACAAGTATCGTATAAATATGTATTTAATCACTTTTAAAGGGCTTATATACATAAAACAATATAAGTATATTTACAAAAGATAGCTATATTTGAATTCTCGTTCCGTTTCCTCAAAATTTCTACATGTATACCTAGAGTATATGTACTCGTATCATACCCAGCTCCTATACGTATTTACTATTAGTATATACACATCACAATCACTTTATTAGTAGCCATGAGTCAGCCAATTTTGGATCTTAGCATGCATGATTAATCAATTTGGCATATTACAAGACTTTTGCACAATATTACAAATTTATACATCTTTTCACCACCATTTATACTCCATTCCAATTTCATTTTTACTACACATTTTCTCTAACCAAAAACACACTCTTAGGAACCTTAAGTGTTCTTCACAATCTCAACAAATAACCATGAAGATCTAGCTTCAAAAACAAGCCTTAATCATCATAATAAATTCCTTACAAGAAAACTTCAATAATCCTTCCAAAAATACAAGTTTACTTCCAACCTTTTGATCCAACTCCACCACTCTTTTGGTTCTAAGATTTTTCTCATCTTTTACAGTAACTTTGTCCAAGTAACTTGAGGTAGTAACTTTGTTCATAACCTTATTCAATTCATATTTATATAGCTATCTTATTTTGTGTTGTAAAATTTTAACAACAAGAACATAGTTTGAATGATTTCAAACTTGTTTGCAAACTAAATAGATCCTTCTAACTTAACTTTTAAAACACTTCAAAACCTATAATATATCATAATTATATGCTAACTTAACAAGATATAACTTGGTTTTACAAAGAACATCTTAAAAACTGAATCTACGTCGTCGGAGTGCAACCGGGGGCTGTTTTGGGTTGGATAATTAAAAACCATCTTAAGCTTTGAATTGGAAGTTCATGTTCTGGAAAAATGATATTTCTTATGAATATGTTAACACATAAAAATTTCATGGTTTAACTCAAAGTGTAAGTATTTTTAGAAAAGTGATCAGTAAATGTTGTTTTTATGATGGAAAATGATCACTTTCATAAGTTTCACCAAAGTTTGACCTATAACCTGTGATTTCGAATACAACCTAAGGTATTTTCAGTTCACATTCTTAAAATTTGACTCGATCCAAGGAAGTGTCAAGTTGAACCAACAAAAACGGAGTTGTAATGAAGAAACTACGACTAAAACAAGATCGGGTATCCGAAGCTAGTTTAGCTACGAAAATATTTGGAGAAAAATTAAATTAATCATATATTTCTAATTAATATGATATTTCATATATATTTACTTATGATTTGATTTTATATATTTCAGGACCACCCGTAAACAACACGAGAAGATTAATCATAAGACCTCATGATTGTACGCAACACGTCATTTGACAACACGGTACTTTATGTACGCAACACGTCACTTGACAACATGGTACCATGGGTCGAGATTAATTCTGATCAATACGAATACGATGGGGTCTTCATTTATTTTATTTAAGCAACTAATTGTGGACCACTAACATCGGACTGCTAACTACGGACTAAGAAAATATTAAAAGTATTAAAAGTATGTATATATATATATATATATATATATATATATATATATATATATATATATATATATATATATATATATATATATATATATGTAACGATTACTTAAAAAGAAAATATGTTGATATATTATATATATGGTTAGGTTCGTGATATCTATCGAAGACCAAATCGTGATAAATACCTTCAAGGCAAAAGTGAGTATATAGTCCCACTTTTAAACTCTAAATATTTCGGGATGAGAATACATGCATTTTATGATTTACATTATGGACACAAGTGATTAAAAATATATATTCTACGTTGAGTTGTACCACTGGCATACTTCCCTGTAACTTGGTAACTATTATTTACATGAGGTATTGTAAACGCGAATCCTGTTGATAGATCTATCGGGCCTGACAACCCCAACCGGACTGGACGACCAGTATTCAACGGTTGCACAGTACTTCGTTTCGGTAACTACACTTGGTACGGTGTAGTAAGATTTCATAATAAAGGGAATATGCGACGTTGATTAAATGTTAAGTATGGTTATCAAGTGCTCAACAACTTAGAATATTTTTATTAAAACGTTTATATATGAAATCTTGTGGTCTATATTCATAACGCTGCCGGCATTAAACCTATATCTCACCAACTTTATGTTGACGTTTTAAGAATGTTTATTCTCAGGTGATAACTAAAAGCTTCCGCTGCAACATGTTGAATTTAAGCAAGATCTTGAGTATGCATATTTGTGTCAAAAATAAAACTGCATATCGGAGGATTTGTAATGTAAAATATGTTGGAAGTCGTATTGTTATTATCACATGTAAAGTTTGTAAGTCAAAGATTATCGCTAAACGATAATCATTATTATCTTGTTTAAACCTTGTATTTGTAATAAAAGTTATGGTTTGTATTGTAAAAACGAATGCAGTTTTTGAAAAACGTCGCATATAGAGGTCAATACCTCGCGATGAAATCATATGTTATTGTATTCGTCCTTATGGTTAAGGACGGGTTATGACATGTGGTATCAGAGCGTTGGTCTTAGAGAACCAGAAAATTTGAATTAGTGTGTCTTATCGAGTTTGTTAGGATGCATTAGTGAGTCTGGACTTTGACCGTGTTTGATTTAGAAAACTATTGCTTATCCTTGTTGGTTAAAAATTAATATGTAAATATTATGTGATACTAACATGCTAGTTGTTATGTGATAGATGTCTAGCTTAGAACTTGTTATCACATTCAGCGACTCCGAACCAGAATCTTCAGATGGTGTTCCAATCATTAACCTATCCGATGATGAAAACGACACCTTTGGGGGAGACTCACAAGTTCCGGATGAATCAATTGAAGAGGAACCGGAAGGTGATCCTGAGGAGGAATAAATACAGGAAATTACGAAAGACAAGTTCGAACGAGGAAAGAAGCGAAAGGCTACTGAATTGGAAAATCCAAATCCTGAGTTTAGAGAGGATGTTGTGGCACCAACTCCACCAGATACTTCCACACCTATTCCCGCTATTCCTATTAGTTCTATCCTGGCATCCAGTTCTTCAGCCCCTCAGCCAAAACGCAGGGAGATAACCATGATAACCTTTAAGAGATTCCTTTGAACACAAACGCTTTTGGTTAAATGATACGCTGTTGTTTTAAACCATGGGATCATATAACGTTTTGTATAATATTACTAGTGTGGTTTGCTTAATGTTTGATGTAAGATAAGCATATGTAAAATAGTGAAGTGTGAAATGCAATAATTTTCCATGGTTAAGTATTATTTGGGTGGTAGTAATTGATTTTCGTACTAAGCTATTAAGTATGAACTTTAACGGGTAGGTACTACCCTAGATATAATTATAAAACGCTAATAAGAAGAAAAGGCTTTTATAATAATAACTGGTTCATATTATTAATAAGCTACAATGTACTTTAAATACATACTACATCTATAATATTCCATGTGAATAATTATTTTTTCATTCTTATTGAAGATTATGGCGCGATTGAACCGAATGACGGAACAAGAAATCCAGGAACTCATTAATCAGCGAGTGAACGACAGAATGTTATGGGTCGAGGCTGCAAGAGGTGTTGCAGTTAACCCAAATCCTCGTGTGGGGTGCACTTACAAAACTTTTCAAGGTTGCAAGCCCTCATCATTCAGTGGAACAGAAGAACCAGTCGGTTTAACCCGGTGGATCGAAAAGATTGAGTCTGTGTTTAAAATCAGTGGTTGTATTGAGAAGGACATGACCAAGTATGCATCGTGCACCTTACAAGATAGTGCACTCACGTGGTGGAAAAACTATGTGAAGGCCGTAGGAGGAGATGTAGCTTATGATACTCCCTGGGAAGAATTCAAAACAATGCTAATCAACGAATATTGTCCAAGGAACGAGGTTAGGAAGTTGGAAGCTGAATTACAAAGCCTGAAAGTTGTTGGTACTGAACTCACCAACTACAATCAGCGATTCATGGAATTAGCTTTGCTATGTCCCGAATTGGTACCAACCGAAGAACGGAAGATTGAACTGTACAAAGACGAGGTCAAGGCAAATGTTACAGCATCCAAACTCAAGACTATTCATGAAGCTATCACCATGGCGAACGAATTGATGGACCAGATTATTCTGGATAAGAACACCGATGTCAAGACATCGGGAAACAAAAGAAAGTGGGAAGGTAATCATCAACAATCCAACAAGAAACAAGAAACCACGCAAGGTGCGGGTAGCGGTTCGAACTCAGGTTACAAGGGATGAAATCCTTTATGTAACAGATGCCACAAACATCACTCTGGTTATTGTAATGTGGTGTGCAACAATTGTAATCGAAAAGGTCATCTTGCTGAAGATTGTAGGGTTCCCGCTACAAATACAAATGGTACCAAGACTCCTGCCACCAATGCAAATAGAACTGCCTTGGCCACTGTTACTTGTTATGGGTGTGGGAAACAGGGTCATTATAAGAGTCAGTGCCCGAATCCAGAGAAGAATAACGGATCTACACGTGGAAGAGCATTTGTTATTAATGCTAGAGAGGCGTGCGAAGACCCGGAGCTTGTTACGGGTACGTTTACCATTAATAACTTATCCGCATCTATTATATTTGATACTGGTGCCGATAAAAGTTACGTGTGTAGAGACTTTTACGCTAAATTGAATTGTTCATCATTACCTCTAGATGCTAAGTACATGATTGAGTTAGCTAATGGTAAACTAATTAAAGCCGATAAAATTTGCCGTGATTGTAAAATAAATTTAGCCGGAGAAACATTTAAGATTGATTTGATACCCGTAGAATTAGGAAGTTTTGATGTAATAGTCGGCATGGACTGGATGTCCAAAATAGGAGCTGAAGTTGTGTGCGCCAAGAAGGCAATTCGCATTCCTCGTAAGGATAAAACGCCAGTAATGATTTATGAAGAGAAGGGTAACTCAAAGCTAAAACTCATTAGTTGTTTGAAAGCTCAAAAGTGCTTGAAGAAAGGGTGCTATGCCATCTTAGCATATGTTAATAAAGTCGAAACGAAGGAAAAAGTGAAGAGCATCAGCGACGTGCCTGTGGCAAGAGATTTTCCTAAAGTATTTCCGGAAGAGTTACCGGGATTATCTCCATTTAGATCTGTAGAATTTCAAATAGATCTAGTACCGGGAGCTGCACCAGTGGCTCGTGCTCCATATAGACTTGCACCATCTGAGATGAAAGAGTTACAAAGCCAGTTACAAGAATTACTGGACCGTGGTTTCATTCGACCGAGCACTTCACCGTGGGGAGCTCCGATTTTATTCGTCAAGAAGAAAGACGGATCTTTCCGAATGTCTATAGATTATAGTGAATTAAATAAGTTAACTATCAAGAATCGGTATCCACTACCGACAATTGATGACTTATTTGATCAATTGCAAGGATCATGTGTTTACTCGAAAATCGACCTAAGGTCGGGCTATCATCAACTACGCGTCAAATAAGAAGATATTCCGAAAACTGCTTTTCGGACACGCTACGGTCATTATGAATTTTTGGTCATGCCGTTTGGATTAACGAATGCGCCAACTGTATTCATGGACCTCATAAATCGAGTTTGTAGTTCATATTTAGATAAGTTTGTTATCGTTTTCATTGACGATATTCTTATCTATTCCAAGAGTGAGTAAGAGCATGAACAGCATTTAAGATTGGTATTAGAATTGTTAAGAAAAGAACAATTATACGCCAAATTTTCTAAGTGTGCGTTTTGGTTAAAAGAAGTGCAATTTCTTGATCATGTTGTTAGTAGCAAAGGAATTCAGGTTGACCCAGCTAAAATTGAGGCCATTGAAAAATGGGAGACTCCTAAGACACCAACGCAGATACGCCAATTTTTGGGTTTAGCCGGTTATTATAGAAGGTTTATTCAAGATTTTTCCCGAATAGCTAAACCATTGACAGCGTTAACACAAAAAGGGAAGAAGTACTAATGGACCTTTGAGCAGGAGAGTGCATTTCAATTACTCAAGAAGAAGTTGACCACGGCACCTATTTTATCGTTACCTGAAGGAAACGATGATTTTGAGATATATTGTGACGCTTCGCGACAAGGTTTTGGTTGCGTCCTTATGCAACGAAAGAAAGTTATTGCATACGCATCCCGGCAATTGAAGATTCACGAGCGGAATTATACGACGCATGATCTAGAAACGGGGCAGTAGTGTTTGCATTGAAGATATGGAGACACTATTTATATGGAGTTAAATGCACTGTGTTTACTGATCATAAAAGCCTTCAACATATTTTCGATCAGAAACAGATGAACATGAGGCAACGTAGGTGGGTCAAGCTGATAAACGACTACGATTGTGAGATTCGCTATCATCCCGGGAAAGCAAATGTAGTGGCCGACGCTTTAAGCAGAAAGGAACGAGAACCAATTCGAGTACGAGCGATGAACATAAAAATTCGCATGAATCTCAACTCACAAATCAAAGAGGCTCAACGAGAAGCTCTTACTAAAGAAAACATAGGAAATGAAATAATGAAGAAGTATGCGAAGCAACTCGTTATACAGGAAGACGGAATTCGATATTTTGCAAACCGTATTTGGGTACCGAAGTTGGGTGGATTAAGGAAGTTGATATTGAATGAGGCGTACAAGACAAGATACTCGATACATCCTGGAGTTGGAAAGATGTACCAAGATCTTAAGACGCATTATTGGTGGCCTAATTTAAAGACAGACGTTGCAACGTATGTTGGGGAATGTTTAACTTGTTCTAAAGTTAAAGCAGAACACCAGAAGCCGTCAGGGTTACTTCAACAACCAGAAATCCCAGAATGGAAATGGGATGGTATTACCATGGATTTCATCACAAAGTTACCTAAGACTGCCTAGGGTTATGACACCATTTGGGTAATAGTTGATCGACTCACCAAATCTGCACATTTTTTGCCTATAAAGGAAACGGATAGAATGGAGAAACTATTACGACTTTACATAAAGGAAATTGTTTCAAGGCATGGAATACCTATTTCCATTATATCTGATCGTGATAGTAGATTTACCTCAAAGTTCTGGCAATCACTACAGGAGGCCCTAGGAACTCGTTTGGATATGAGTACCGCATATCATCCGCAAACTGACGGGCATAGTAAAAGAACAATTCAGACTCTTGAAGACATGCTTAGGGCATGTGTGATTGATTTTGGAAACGGATGGGATAAATATCTACCATTAGCAGAATTCTCGTATAATAATAGTTATCATGCGAGCATTAAAGCTGCACCATTCGAAGCACTGTATGGAAGGAAGTGTAGATCCCCTATCTGTTGGAACGAAGTAGGAGATAGACAATTAACTGGACCCGAGATCATCCATGAAACTACTGAGAAGATAGTTCAAATCAAGGAGAGATTGAAAACAGCCCGTAGTAGCCAAAAGAGCTACGCCGATGTTCGAAGAAAACCATTAGAGTTTCAGATCGGTGACATGGTTATGTTAAAGGTGTCACCTTGGAAAGGTGTAATACGTTTTGGAAAAAGAGGTAAACTGAACCCAAGGTATGTAGGCCCATTCAAGATCATCGAACGCATTGGACCGGTAGCTTATCGGCTCGAATTACCACAACAACTCACCGGAGTACATAATACATTTCACATTTCAAACCTTAAGAAGTGTCTTGCAAAAGAAGATCTCACCATTCCTCTTGAAGAAATCCAAGTCGACGAGAAACTACAATTCATAGAAGAACCAGCCGAAATCATGGACCGTGAAGTTAAACAACTCAAGCAGAGCAACATACCGATCGTTAAGGTTTGTTGGAATGCTCGAAGGGGTCCCGAGTTTACTTGGGAACGAGAGGATCAGATGAAACGAAAGTACCCACATTTGTTTCCCGAGAACGCAAAATAGGTACAATTTTAAAATTTCGGGACGAAATTTATTTAACGGGTAGGTACTGTAACGACCCGGATTTTTCCGATCATTTTATACCTATGAGATTAATATTTACATAAATTAAACCTTACCAACATGATAAGTAATCTAAATTGTTGAGATTTATGTTTTTAAAAAGAGTTTTACACAACGTTTGACCGTCCAATTTGACCGATGATATCACGAACTATATAACAAACGATAATTATACGTTTGTGTATATATATGTATTTATATATATTTAACGTGATCTAAGAATGGTTTAACATCTTATTGTGTACTAATAACAATAAGTTATAAGTATACTTTGAGACTACTAACTTAAGTTTTCAAAATGATAACTATACGTAACGTTATTTGACATATATACCTTTAACCTATAATACTTATACAAGTATCGTATAAATATGTATTTAATCACTTTTAAAGGGCTTATATACATAAAACAATATAAGTATATTTACAAAAGATAGCTATATTTGAATTCTCGTTCCGTTTCCTCAAAATTTCTACATGTATACCTAGAGTATATGTACTCGTATCATACCCAGCTCCTATACGTATTTACTATTAGTATATACACATCACAATCACTTTATTAGTAGCCATGATTCAGCTAATTTTGGATCTTAGCATGCATGATTAATCAATTTGGCATATTACAAGACTTTTGCACAATATAACAAATTTATACATCTTTTCACCACCATTTATACTCCATTCCAATTTCATTTTTACTACACATTTTCTCTAACCAAAAACACACTCTTAGGAACCTTAAGTGTTCTTCACAATCTCAGCAAATAACCATGAAGATCTAGCTTCAAAAACAAGCCTTAATCATCATAATAAATTCCTTACAAGAAAACTTCAATAATCCTTCCAAAAATACAAGTTTACTTCCAACCTTTTGATCCAACTCCACCACTCTTTTGGTTCTAAGATTTTTCTCATCTTTTATAGTAACTTTGTCCAAGTAACTTGAGGTAGTAACCTTGTTCATAACCTTATTCGATTCATATTTATATAGCTATCTTATTTTGTGTTGTAAAATTTTAACAACAAGAACATAGTTTGAATGATTTCAAACTTGTTTGCAAACTAAATAGATCCTTCTAACTTAACTTTTAAAACACTTCAAGATATAACTTGGTTTTACAAAGAACATCTTAAAAACTGAATCTACGTCGTCGGAGTGCAACCGGGGGCTGTTTTGGGTTGGATAATTAAAAACCATCTTAAGCTTTGAATTGGAAGTTCATGTTCTGGAAAAATGATATTTCTTATGAATATGTTAACACATAAAAATTTCATGGTTTAACTCAAAGTGTAAGTATTTTTAGAAAAGTGATCATTAAATGTTGTTTTTATGATGGAAAATGATCACTTTCATAAGTTTCACCAAAGTTTGACCTATAACCTGTGATTTCGAATACAACCTAAGGTATTTTCAGTTCATATTCTTAAAATTTGACTCGATCTAAGGAAGTGGCAAGTTGAACCAACAAAAACGGAGTTGTAATGAACAAACTACGACTAAAACAAAATCGGGTATCCGAAGCTAGTTTAGCTACGAAAATATTTGGAGAAAAATTAAATTAATCATATATTTCTAATTAATATGATATTTCATATATATTTACTTATGATTTAATTTTATATATTTCAGGACCACCCGTAAACAACACGAGAAGATTAATCATAAGACCTCATGATTGTACGCAACACGTCACTTGACAACATGGTACCGTGGGTCGAGATTAATTCTGATCAATACGAATACGATGGGGGTCTTTATTTATTTTATTTAAGCAACTAATTGTGGACCACTAACATCGGACTGCTAACTACGGACTAAGAAAATATTAAAAGTATATATATATATATATATATATATATATATATATATATATATATATATATATATATATATATATATATATATATATATATATATATATATATATATATATATATGTAACGATTACTTAAAAAGAAAATATGTTGATATATTATATATATGGTTAGGTTCGTGATATCTATCGGAGACCAAGTCGTGATAAATACCTTCAAGGCAAAAGTGAGTATATAGTCCCACTTTTAAACTCTAAATATTTCGGGATGAGAATACATGCATTTTATGATTTACGTTATGGACACAAGTGATTAAAAATATATATTCTACGTTGAGTTGTACTACTGGCATACTTCCCTGTAACTTGGTAACTATTATTTACATGAGGTATTGTAAACGCGAATCCTGTTGATAGATCTATCGGGCCTGACAACCCCAACCAGACTGGACGACCAGTATTCAACGGTTGCACAGTACTTCGTTTCGGTAAATACACTTGGTACAGTGTAGTAAGATTTCATAATAAAGGGAATATGCGACGTTGATTAATTGTTAAGTATGGTTATCAAGTGCTCAACAACTTAGAATATTTTTATTAAAACGTTTATATATGAAATCTTGTGGTCTATATTCATAACGCTGCCGGCATTAAACCTATATCTCACCAACTTTATGTTGACGTTTTAAGCATGTTTATTCTCAGGTGATAACTAAAAGCTTCCGCTGCAACATGTTGAATTTAAGCAAGATCTTGAGTATGCATATTTGTGTCAAAAATAAAACTGCATATCGGAGGATTTGTAATGTAAAATATGTTGGAAGTTGTATTGTTATTATCACATGTAAAGTTTGTAAGTCTAAGATTATCGCTAAACGATAATCATTATTATCTTGTTTAAACCTTGTATTTGTAATAAAAGTTATGGTTTGTATTGTAAAAACGAATGCAGTTTTTGAAAAACGTCGCATATAGAGGTCAATACCTCGCGATGAAATCATATGTTATTGTATTCGTCCTTATGGTTAAGGTCGGATTATGACATGATCTTTACTATTGCTCCTAAAAAGGATAGTAATTGCATCCGACACGATATAGACCATAATCAAAAGTATGTCACGGGACATTGCCTTAACAGTTGCTTGTTCAACGCTTTCCTTTACAATCGGACGGTAGTTTACCGAAAGGTAATATACAGAGCAAGTATACTGGACATGTTGCTTTCCCAATACAAGGTTAGCAAGTGGGTGACACAAAACCATAAGTTTTGAGCTAAAATTTTCAAATCTGAAACCCACCAAACCCATAAAAACATTTTGCAAACACCGGTGAAGGGTTATTTCGGAAAACTTATATAGGGTAAAAGCTAGAATGAATTTTCAGAAGATCAAATATTTTCATAAAGATCCAATTTTCTTAAGGATCTAAATTTTTATAGTCATGTGGGACTGTAAACCACATCGTTACTATCATTGTTTATACCGCTGTATCAAAATCACTGATGTATAAAGTGTGAGAATAAAAAAAGTGATTCGAGTGAAGTGTGATTTTATTTTAAATTCTGTATTGCTTGAGGACAAGCAACGCTCAAGTGTGGGGATATTTGATAGTGCTCCAAATGAACATATATTTAGGCACAATATCCTTCCAATATGTAAAGCTTTTAGTTGCAATTGTTCTATTTTTATGTAATATTCGTTTAAATAAATAAGTGCGAAGACAAAAGAAGAAAACGACGATTTAAAGACGCAAATGACCAAAAAGCTCAAATGTACAAGATATAATTCAAGTGGTTCAATTTATTGATGAGAAACGTCTCAAAATTACAAGAGTACGAGCAGCAAAATGCAAAATACAAGATATTAAATTGTACGCAAGGACGTTCGAAAATCCGAAACCGGGACATGAACCAACTATCAACGCGCGACGCAACGGAGTTAAAATTACAAGTCAACTATGCACATAAATATAATATAATATATAAATAATTCTTAAAATTATATATATATATATATATTATATTATATAATAAAACGTCGGCAAAACTAGAAAACAAAAGTAGGTGGCCTGATCCAGCTGGCCATGCGATCGCATGGCCAGGAAGACCATTTTTCATGCGATCGCATGAAGCCAGATTCCTTTCCAGGTCCTATAAATTCAGCATTTTTTGACGAGTAAAACACACCTTTTTCTTTTCCTTCATATGTAACGTATATATATATATATATATATATATATATATATATATATATATATATATATATATATATATATATATATATATTTATAATATAATTTTAATTTTAAGTTAATAATAATAAAGTTATTTTAAGAATGTTTTACGGGTTTTAAAGTCGAAATTCTGTCCGTGTAACGCTACGCGATAAATAATCACTGTAAGCTATGTTCTTCCTTTTTCAATTAATGTATCGTAACTAAGTTATTATTATGCTTATTTGAGCCAAAGTAATCGTGATGTTAGACTAAATATTAAGACAGGGTTATTAGATTTTGTACCATAATTAAGGTTTGGACAAAAGACCGACACTTGTGGACATTGGACTATTGACTATTAATAGATAGGGGGTATTGTCTAATCGAATGACAACTCATTAGAATATGTCGAACCTATCTTCAAATTAGTTAATCTAATAATGAATAAAATGATTATGTATGTTCTATTTAGTGACGTTTATACGACATCTTTTACGATCATTTATTTAATTATTCGGGTCGGGTAATTGATTATTCATTCTGATCAAGTGGGTAAATTAATATTCATATCTCATTAAAACAGGGGTGGATTACATACAAGGATAATTGGTGTAATTGTTAACAAGGTAATAAAACCTTGGATTACACGCAGTCGATAACCTGGTGTAATCATTAAACAAAGTATTAAAACCTTGTTACAGTTCGAATCCCTAATTAGTTGGAATATTTGACTTCGAGAATAAGGTTAATTTGACGAGCATTTTATAATTATGACCGATGGACTATTATGGACAAAAACCAAATAGGTATCAAATAATCCAGGACAAAGGACAATTAACCCGGGTAACAATTAATCAAAACGTCAAACATCATGATTACAGAAGTTTAAATAAGCATAATACTTTTATTTCATATTTCATCGTACCTTTATTTACTGTCATTTTAATTACTGCAATTTACTTTATCGCAATTTAAATTCTGTCATTTATATTATCGTCATTTATCTTTACGCTTTATTTAAAATTGACAAACCGGTCATTAAATGGTAAAAACCTCCTTTTATAATAATATTACTATATATAATTATATATATTTGTATATAAAAATAGTTAATAAAAATATAGCGTTGAACTCAGCTAGCTCCCTGTGGAACGAACCGGACTTACTAAAAACTACACTACTCTACGATTAGGTACACTGCCTATAAGTGTTGTAGCAAGGTTTAGATATATCCCATCTATATAAATAAAAAAACTTGTATCATATTTCATAGTATTTCGTAGTAAAAATATAACTATTTCGTATACACCTCGCATAACATCAATATTCGTCATGAAAACATACTTATTATCAACCATGACGATCTCTATCAAATTTTGGGGACGAAATTTCTTTAACGGGTAGGTACTGTGATGACCCGTTAAATTTCGACTAATTTTAAATCAAACTCTCGATACGATTTAATTTTTTGACGCGATAAGAAAAGTCTGTTAGGTTAAGTCTCAAAATTTTTGAACTGTTTTCTTGCATTCATTTAACTTCGACCATTTTCGACGATTCACGAACCATTATTTGTAAATAAATGTACACACATATAAGTATAAATATAAATATAAATATATGTATATATAATAACTTAAAATAATAATATACGATTTAATCGTTAGAACTGAAAATATAAAATAATATACGATATAATTAAATTGTTATTAAAATAAATCTATATATATATATATATATATATATATATATATTGAATATAATTATTGACTAATTGTAATACTCGATTGTTGTCTTGATTTGTACTAAATAAATTTAATTCGAGCTTATGAGAATTTAAAAATAAACGTTGGTGTGTAAGTGGGATACATCAACTTTAGGTTGCTAAAAATTTATTTAAACACATTAGATTTAGTAAAGTTTAATCCCAACTAGCAATGACTTCTAAACATATGATGGGAGAATTTAAATAGGCGAGTACCATTTTAGTGTACATGATCAACACTAATTTAAAATTTGCTAGAAGAGGCTAACAACAAAAAGTTAAGAATTTATAACTTTCATACATACCAACAAAAGGGAAACGGGTATTGTTTTATTTTCAAGTGGCTAAACCATTGAGTATAGTTCATTTCCGTGACATATAAGGAAATAAAAAGTAACGACATAAATTGTTGTTTTTTTTAATAACAAGTTGCATTTTTTTTTTATAAATTGTGGGAAGAATTATATAAATATATAAATATTACCGTATTTGATACTTTTATCCACTGACATCTTTAATATACATAATTAATATATACATATATAACATGCAGATAGATATGAAAAGAGTGGGAAACATCTTCATCTTTTCCTTCTTGTTTTCTAACAAAGTAGCCATCAACTTTCAACAACCACTTGTACCACCAAATTATGATATCTATTACTATTCTTGAATGGAGTATTATTACCAAATTATGATATCTATTACTATTCTTGATTGGAGTATTATTGAGAATTGATTTTCACATTCACGGATGATTATTGTTTTATATCATTGTCATCCTTTTCACACACACACACACACATGTATATATATATATATATATATATATATATATATATATATATATATATATATGCATATAAACCACACACAACCTTGCAAACAACCTTCGATCATCCCACCTTCGAGTGTTCATCTGCTCAAACTTTCCCGTTAGTTGCTAAAAGATCAGAGAACACCAAAAACCACTTTATCATCACCACGCCATCATTTTGTTCTTGTTATTGATGTTGTCCACAGTAAACATCACCACCAAGAACCCGTCACGTCTTCAACACCATTTCTTTAACCACGACTACTTACAATCCCTGTTTCTTTTAACCAACTCACCATCATCGACCTTTGATCACTGTTAAACCATTACTATAACACCAACCAATAGCAACCCAATACCACCACTAAAACACCCCTTTATTCAAACCTGCTATTTTTCGTTTTCGTTTGTCACTACCCACATAAATCACCATCGCTTAATGCTTCTGTCAAAAAGCCGAAGACCCAAAACATTTATGAGAACCGTTACATCATTGTTTACTACCTGCAACCAAATTTTGTACCATTCGAATGGATACTGCTTCTGTTTTCTTTGTACGAATGCAGCCCCAAAACCACCCTATACCCGAACCATAAACTCTTCATATCGAGATGTTAAACAAACCCTCATCTTCTGATCATCTTTGCTGCCATAATCAAAACTATCATCAAACATCATTCAATACATGTTAACAGCTAACTATCTATAATTGATTTTAGCATTGAATGGTGACACACCTTGGATCTCACTCCCACTCTTCGAAGCTTATTTAACTTGGAGCAACAATTGGTGATCCACAAGTAAGACATAATCCAAAGACTGTTTAAAATATCCTCATTTAGAAATGTAACTCGTTTTACCTGTGGATCATGAACTAAACAATCTCACCACTTCCATTTGGCAATAGCAAAATATAATGAGTAGCTAAACAAATTCGATTTAGACCTTTGGATCCTACTATTAGAATAACTGAATTACCTACGACTGCTATAGTCTCTGTCTTGCACCACCAATAATCAAATCATCATCAAAAATGAATAGAACACCAAATCACCACCATCACAAGTCCACGTTGCCATCACCTGCTCCAATTGCTTTGTTGTCGCTGCCATTTTTCTGTTTCACTCAACAAAAACACCTGCTACTTCCTGTTACCATTCGAGCAATCACAAAACAAATCTAATCCCTAAAAATACAATCAATTTCATAATCTAACAAAAGAATTATAATTAACAATTCAATTAGACTAATGAGATCCATAGAATTCGATTAAATTAAAAGTGAATCGAATTACTTACATAAATCCTTAATCGAATATCGATCGCCATAGCTTGATTATGGATTCTGAGTTGTACCTGTGATGATTTGATGAATGAGGATGATTATTAAGGACGAACGATGATAGGGTTATGATAATGATAGTGAAGATCATGATGATGATTCTGTTAAATTTATGATCCTAATTACGATTTAAGTATGATGATGAATCAAGGTCGAATTGGTTGTTGTTTATGGTTACAGTGTCAGCTCAATGATTTGGATCAATATAAAACTGAATGAAACCAATGATTGATTGGTGTTGCCGTTTAATACTTGTATCGAACAAAAACTCCCGAAAACTTTTTATTGATTTAGGATCGATACTAGGCCTGCTGTGTTTGGTCCAAATGAAGTGGGATTGCTTTTAAATGATAATGGACTTGTATCCTTGGGCCTTAGTAATATGGACTTCCAAATCCATTAAGGTATATATATGTATACATATATTATTGTTATTATTATTATTATTGTTATTATTATTATTATTATTATTATTATTATTATTATTATTATTATTATTATTATTATTATTATTATTATTATTATTATTATTATTATTATTATTATTATTATTATTATTATTATTATTATCATTATTATTATTATTATTATTATTAATAATAGAATTATTATAAGTATTATTAGAATTATTATTATTAGTAAAATTATCAAAAGTATCATTTTTAATTTTATTATCATCATTATTATTATTATAAAAAATATTATCTTTATAAAAAAACTATCATTTTTTTCTTATTATTATTATCATTTTTAATAACTATTATTATTATTGTTATTATTATTATTATTATTATTATTATTATTATTATTATTATTATTATTAAGTATCATTATTATTATTATTAGAATTATCATTATTTTTATCATTATTATTTTACTATCCCCATTATTATTATTATTAACATTAATATTATTATTTTTACATTATTAGTATTATTATCATTTTTATTATTACTAGTATCATTATTATTTTTATAAAACCCATATTATTATTATTATTATTATTATTATCAATATTACTACTAACATTATTATCATTACTACAATAAAAATTAGTCATATAGAAATATACTTAACTAAACTATATTAACATTTATATTTATTTAAAGTATATAAAATAAATATATTTAATTAACTTATTAATGAAACACATAATTTATTAAAATAACAAGTATATCACTAATAATATATAAATTCGTTCGATTACAATTATATGTGTTAATATATATATAAATGATATAGGTTCGTGAATCCGAGGCCAAACTTGCACTTGTTCAATGTCGTCATATGTATTTTTACTACAAAATACATTAAGTGAGTTTTATTTGCTCCCTTTTTAAATGCTTTCGCAATATATATTTTTGGGACTGAGAATACATGCACTGCTTTTATAAATATTTTACGAAATAGACACAAGTAATCGAAACTACATTCTATGGTTGAATTATCGAAATCGAATATGCCCCTTTTCAGCTTGGTAGCCTAAGAATTAGGGAAATGGCCCCTAATTGACGCGAATCCTAAAGATAGATCTATGGACCTTGACACGTTCCATTCGGGTTACGAATGCTTTAGTACTTCGATTATCATGTCCGATGAGAGTCCCGGAGTGATGGGGATATTCTATATGCATCCTGTTAGTTCGGTTATCAAGCGTTCACCATATGAATGATTTTTATCTCTATGCCGTGCGAAATGCCTGATATGAGATTATGTTTATGAGAAATGGAAATGAAAATCTTGTAGTCTATTAAATTATGGAAATGATTGATTACGATAAACTAATGAACTCACCAACCTTTTGGTTGACACTTTTAAGCATGTTTATTCTCAGGTCTGAAAGAAATCTTTCGCTGTGCATTTGCTCAATTTAAAGATATTACATGGAGTCATTCATGGCATATAGATGTCAGCACCTCGCAAAGGGACCAAATGTTGGAGATTTCGTCCAGGTGGATTAGGACGGGTCTCTACAGCATGGAAAGTGTTACTGAAATTAATAAAGCTTAATTTATGCTCTAAGGGAATGAGTTAGCCAATTTCTTATTGTTTTTGAATTCTGTTTCGGGCTCGAGTTTCCGACTCACTTTGCGAACCGACTAATTTCGAGGCGACAACCTGCTTTGCACGCTGCCCGGAATCGTGCATGGTGAACCTTCGTGGTCAAAAGGAAAAATTTTTAATGATCAAAAGTGGACACTTATAACGTAACCGATGAAATATATGTTATTATTATTAAGTTAAAACCAGTTATTTAAACACAAAAGCTCTAAATTATGGTGAGATTCATGTGTTTTACATGGTTGTCTGTTGAATTTAAAAGTTTCTTTTTCATTAACTTTTTTGTCAAACTTTTTCCCTCTTAAGTATGTTGAATATCATAGCTTCATTAATCAGCTTCTTTTAAGAACCCAATCCTTTCTATGGTTAATAATTGGATTCTTATTACATTTCCTCATGCATGGCTAAACTCAAGAAAATACTTTCTTCTTGTTTTCTCTTTATTTCCTTTATGGTATTTATCTTCTTGATTAATTCCCCCACGCCCGCTTCACTTCCCACCGCTGCAACCACCATGGATAATTTTCATCCTAAAACGACCACAAATCGTCATTCAAAATCAACATCTTCAACTCATCGTATGAAATCTGCAAGAGAATTCAGAGCTGGTGATCATGAGGTTCCGAGTGGAGAAAACCCTACTTCAAACTAGTAGCCTATTCGAAGAATGTTCAACCCATATGGTCAATAATCCTAATGTTGTGACTTGTGAGTGAAAAAACATATATCGATTTAGTTTATGTTTATGTTTATATGTTTAGTATGCGCCAATATAGGTTACGACGTGAAAAGTTAACAGTCTCGTACGTATACGGATTTAAGAAAGGTAAAGTAAACATGGTATATTCATTTGTAGCTCTGTGATCTTAACATAAGCCTAGTTTTTAATGAAATCCTTAACACTAAATATGCAAGTGTTTGATTTTGTTTTCTATTGCTTATATGTGCTGGGAATTATCATTGAAAATCATGGTAGTTTCTAATGAAATCCTTAACTCAAACTAGTAATTATATTAATTTTATGGGGTTTTTTATTTTTTTTTATTTTTATCTCAATGCTCCTATCTACTGATAATTTTCTATTATATGTTCAATATTTTCATTAAAATGAAGTTATGTTAGCTTGGCATGTTATAAATCTGTAAATTGAATAATTATATTTATTTTGTGAGTTTATTGATCTTCCCATTTCTCAACTTTGTTGGAATTCATTCATTATGTATAAATGATCAAGGATCTTTAAGTTTCGATTTTACATGTCACTAGCTAAAGATGCGTGAATAAATTATGTGACAAGTCAAGTTCTTATACATAACTTCAGTAAGTATATATCATTGGAATGTTATTATACAGATGCTCATGCGTACACCATTATTTTTTTTTTTGATGTAAACCACCATATATATTGTGTTGGTGCATAATCTCTAGTTCTACGTTTATCATTTGTATATATTCGGTCATGCAATAACATTTTATATTGTGACTATCAAATCTTTATGTGTGTGCGTTAATATTTTGTCAATATTTAAACTACATGTAAGGATTATAGGACCCAAACAATAAGATTAATCACTGAGATTAATCACCCCACTTCGACAAACGTAAGACAATATAACAAGAAAATTAAAGAACACTAGATTTAACGTGGTTATATGTAATCGAATGTCGATTACTTTAATTCACGGACCAACTAGAGAGATTTTATTGATATAATTCGTAGATACAACTGATGGTTACATTAGGATGCTTTATATAGGCCAAAACACCTTGGAGAACAAGAAAAACTTAAATTTGGAAACTTCTCGCCAGACGAAGCCGCGCCGCGCCTCAAAGGCTATTCTCCGGACAGTCGTTTTCCAAAAACTGATGCTCTGATCACGCGTTAGGCCGCGTCGCGCCTTCCAAGGCCGCGGCGCGCCTCCCCTGCTCTTCCGAAATCGTTTTGATATCCTTCACATCCAACATTCTCTCACTTAAAGATAGTCAAAACTATGACTCACATTTTGTCAACCCATCATACCAACCTAACCAAGATCGCCAAGCACCCTTTACCGCCAAACTCCATTTGGGACACGCACACTCCTATCACATACGCCGGATAAGTAGACTTTCGATACAAGGTTTTCAACACTTCTTGTTAGAATCGAATCATTATCTTTCTATCTCCTAGTCAGTCATCACCTTCTCATTAGTTCATGAGAAGACCCGTTGAAGCTACGCAAAACTTCAACTTGTCCATTGACACCACCTTAGTAAACATATCCGTGGGATTCTTCATACCAAGGACTTTCTCCAATATCAAAGTACCATCTTCAATACGTTCTCGAATAAAATGATACCTCAAATCAATGTGATTCGTACGATTATGAAACACCGGATTCTTCGCGAGATTGATTTCACTTTGGTTATCACAATATAAGACACAATTGTCTTGTCTTTTACCCAACTCACACAAGAAGTTCTTCAACCAAACAAGCTCCTTAGAAGCTTCCGCAATAGCCATATACTTGGCCTCGGTGGTCGATAAAGCAACACTCCTTTGTAGTCTAGACATCCAACTAACCGCTGTCTTACAAACCATGAACACATATCCCGTAGTACTCTTACCCGAATTACCAAATCCACCCAAATTTGCATCTGCATAACCTCTAAGTACAACATTGCTTTTAGTAAAACACAATCCCATACTAGGAGTACCGTTCAAATAACGAAGCAACCATTTGACCGCTTCCCAATGCTCCTTCCCCGGATTAGACATATAACGACTTACAACTCCCAATGCATGAGCTATATCCAGTCTCGTACAAACCATGGCATACATAATACTTCCCACGACCGATCTATACGGAACCTTTTCCATCTCCGCTTTGTCTTCTTCCGTTTTAGGTGATTGATTCTTCGATAACTTTATCGCGCTACCCAAAGGCATAGTACGAGCCTTTACTTTATCAATATTAAACTTTTCTACTACTTTCTCAATATACTTGGATTGAGACAAGTATAGAACACCTTTAGCACGATCACGCTCAATACTCATTCCAAGTATTTTCTTAGCACTACCAAGATCCTTCATCTCGAACTCTTTTGAAAGCATACCTTTCAACTTATTGATCTCGAACATGTCCGAACCCGCAAGCAACATGTCATCAACGTATAACAATAAGATTATGTAAGAAGACTTGAATTTCTTCAAGTAACAACAATGGTCCGCTTCACATTTTACAAAACCAACCTTCTTCATAAACTCATCAAATCTCAAGTACCATTACCGAGGTGCTTGTTTCAATTCATACAAACTTTTCTTTAACATACAAACCCACTTCTCTTTACCTTTTACCTCAAAGCCCTCGGGTTGCCTCATGTAGATCTCTTCATCAAGATCCCCGTGTAAGAATGTGGTCTTCACATCTAGTTGTTGTAGATGTAAGTCCTCGGATGTGACCAACGAAAGCACCAAACGAATAGTAGTCATCTTCACCACTGGTGAGAATATCTCTTGGTAATCAACCCCTTTCCTTTGTTGAAACCCTTTAACCACTAACCGTGCTTTGTACCTCTTCTTGCCATCCACCTCATTCTTTATTCTATACACCCATTTGTTTTGCAACGCCTTTTTATCATGAGGTAATTTCACTAGTGACCAAGTCTTGTTCTTCTCAAGTGACCCCATCTCTTCTTTCATAGCAAGCTCCTATTGTATGGATTCTTTGGACTTTCTTGCTTCAAAATAACTTTCGGGTTCACCATTCTCGGTATAGAGCAAGTAGTTTGTTGATGGAGAATACCTAGGATTAGGTTTGGGCACTCTAGTTGAGCGTCTAAGTATAGGAGCAACCGATATAGTTGAACCGGTTTCATTAGCCTCCTTATCACTAGAACTCGCACTATGTTCGGAATTATCACCGCTATCCGAACCATCCCCATCATTGTCAAGATCCGACCCATCACCATTAATCGGTAATTCTCGAACTTCCACTAGAACCCGCAAGATCATCAAGAGAAACATCATCAAGAATAACAAGATCCGGTTTTTGACTCCCCGTTTCCGGTTTGCCATATATCGAATCTTCATCAAAGGTAACATCACGTGATCGAATAACCTTTCTACCTTCATTATCCCAACAACGATAGCCCATCTCATCCGAACCGTAGCCAATGAATGTACACTTCTTTGACTTAGCTTCAAGTTTATCTTTATCAATATCTTTGGTCTTCACATAAACATTACACCCAAAGATTCTAAGATGATCATAACTAACCTTTTTACCTAGCCATTCTTCTTCGGAAATTCGGAAACCGAATGGTATTGAGGGTCCCCTATTAATCAAATAAGCCGCCGTATTAACCGCATCTGCCCAAAAAATCTTAGGCAAACTGGCATGTAGTCTCATACTCCTAGCCCTTTCATTCAACGTACGATTCATACGTTCGGCGAACCCATTGTGTTGCGGTGTCTTCGGTACCGTTTTCAACATTCTAATACCGAACTTTGCACAATGGTCTTTAAACTCAAGACTACCATATTCTTCTCCATTGTCCGACCTTAAGCACTTGACCTTTAAATTGGTCTCATTCTCAACCATAGCTTTCCACTTCACAAAAGTACCAAAAACTTTGGATTTAGCTTTAAGAAAATAAATCCATACCTTTCAAGTGGCGTCGTCAATGAAGGTGACATAATAACGAAAACCTCCATGTGATTCTATATTCGTTGGACCAAAAACGTCCGTATGAACTAGCTCCAATTTCTTCAACTTTGGTGAATTCCCCGATTTAACAAAAGTTACCTTCTTTTACTTCCCATAAGTACATGGTTCGCAAAACCCAAGCTATATCTTTTTCAAATCCGGAATCCTCCCACTCGAACTAAGAACCTTCACACCCTTCTCACCCATATGCCCGAGTCTTCGGTGCCATAGAGTAGAACTAGCCCCAACGTTAACCGTAGCAATCACCGTGTCTTCTTCAAACGCCTCAACCATATAAAGAGTTCCCCTTTTATGTCCACGAGCTACAAAATTGCTACCCTTAATCACTTCCCATTGGCGATTCTTGAAAGTAACCTCATTACCTTCTTCATCTAATTGACCAACCGGGATTAACTTCCTCTTTAACTTAGGAATAAACCTCACATTCTTCAAAGTCCAATTAGAACCAAGAGTACTCTTCAATACAACATCTCCTATACCTTTAATCTCAAGACTTTTGTTGTTTGCCAATCTAACTTTACCTTGATACGCCCAAAATTCCTCATCACGCTCTTAGTGGGAGTAGCGTGAAACGAAGCTCCCGAATCCAAGACCCAAGACTCCACCGAACTTTCAATGCTACATAATAGTGCATCCTCCGTATCTTCCGCGGTCAAGTTAACATCTTTAACCGGAGCATTCTTACAATATCTTTGATAATGCCCCTTTTGATTGAAACCCCAACAAATAACGTCACTTCGGTCTTTTGATGGATACCTCTTTTTGAACTTCCCTTTACTCTTCTTCACACCGCGATCTAACAAAGAATCAGATAACAATTCCCCCGAACTTCTCCTACGGGTGTCTTCACCGAGAATTAAATCCCTTATTCCTTCATACGCAAGCTTATTAGTACCGGTAGAGCTACTAACCGCTGTAACCGTACCCGACCAACTTTCTGGTAATGATGAAAGTAAGATTAGTGCTTTTAGTTCATCATCAAACTTGATTTCAACCAACTCTAATCTTGAAACAAGATTGTTGAATTCGTTGATATGATCCGTTGCACTCATACCTTCCTTCATCTTCGTGTTGAACAATTGTCGCATGAGAAAAACCTTATTCGCTGCTGTAGGTTTCTCATACATGTTGGAGAGTGCCTTAAAACGATTAAATGTTGTCTTTTCGTTCATAATATTACCTACAACGTTCTTGGCAAGTGCAAGACGAACCGCACCCAAAGCTTGACGATCCAAGAGCATCCAATCGGCATCTTTCATGCCTTCGGGTTTGGTCTCCAACAAAGGTTGGTGAAGTTTCTTTTGATACAAATAGTCTTCTATTTGCATCTTCCAAAAGGCGAAGTCTTTACCATCAAACCGCTCGATCTTTAATTTACCGTCTTCCGCCATCGTTCCCAACTCCAACCTTGAGCTCTGATACCAATTGTAAGGATTATAGGACCCAAACAATAAGATTAATCACTGAGATTAATCACCAACTTCGACAAACGAAAGACAATAAAACAAGAAAATTAAAGAACACGAGATTTAACGTGGTTATATGTAATCGAATGTCGATTACTTTAATCCATGGACCAACTAGAGAGATTTTATTGATATAATTCGTAGATACAACTGAGGGTTACATTAGGATGCTTTATATAGGCCAAAACACCTTGGAGAACAAGAAAAACTTAAATTTGGAAACTTCTCGCCAGACGAAGCCGCGCCGCGCCACAAGGGGCTGCGCCGCGCCTCAAAGGCTATTCTCCGGACAGTCGTTTTCCAAAAACTGATGCTCTGATCACGCGTTAGGCCGCGTTGCGCCTCCCCTGCTCTTCAGAAATCGTTTTGATATCCTTCACATCCAACACTACAAACACAGTCGACCGACTGTCTTACACAGTCGACCGACTATGTCTGATGGCAGTATATATACGGGTTTAGACCTCCATTGTGAGGTTAGTCATTCTATTAACCATAATCCGCCTGTTTTCGTTCCAGTCGATTCCCAAGTCCAATACCCATCGGATAAACGTGTTAGGAGTCGTTCTAATCTAGTACTCATCCTAGGTTTGACCAATTCGACACCGATACGACCCGTTATTCGATTAAGCATTGTTCTAGTGATTTTCGCCGTTAGATCGAGTCACAAACGATTTTAAGATCCTAATAATTTCGTTTACATATTGTATGGTACTGTTATACTCTACAACAATGTAAAGCATGTTTAGTATAATATGATCAATCGTGTCCCTTCTTTATGTCATGCATTTCAGAATAATCATCTCTGGCATTGTATCAATATATGAGTCATATCTAATCTATATGGCTATATATACTTAAAGAAGATAAATCGTCATATTCATAGTTGCACTTCTCATAGACCACCATCATTATCAATTTTGTTATTTTATCGCCATGTCTCCATACAACTAATTTTCAACCTTTGGAAATGGATTAATATATGTCTAAGTGTTGTAGATGATTTTAGATTGATGGTTTTGTGATCAGGGATTATTTATGTAGTAGATATTGGTTGTGGTCTTACGGCCAATGTTCTCTTTGGATGACATTTTTATATTTCAGAGTACCACCACATTCTAAGACTGTATGACCAGAGAATAGTTTAAGTTTCTACGAGTTTTGTCTCAATGTCGTGATCATCGTGGTTAATTATTAACCGTTTTTATGCTTTCTACCGGTTATTGTGCTCAAGTGGTCATGTGTGATATTGATTTGGATAGGAGGACGCTTCTTAGTTTGTTGGAGTGAATGTGGTAGTGGTTTAGAGTTTGGTTTGATTTTTAATTTTGTTGTAGATTTTGAGCTCGTGGAGTCGTATCCCCAATAGTTGTTTTTATAGCCTACAGTTAAAGTTATCATTTTGAATCGTTGTAATTTCTAGCTCCGTGCTACTTTTATACGGATGACGATAGGCGTAGCTTATTGGGCTTAAACTTGGGCTTGATCTGTAGGCGGCCCATAATATTTGCCCAAAAACATAATCTTGTTAACCCTGCTGAATGGGGCATTCTTCCACGAGATGACTTCTATCATATATGAGTTTTTGCCTACAGTTACTCACAAAGATTCAGAAAAAATTCAGATCAAATTTTTGAGTGGGTTTATGTCGGGTTTTGGGTTTGATCCAAATGGGTCAGATTTTTACAGGGGTTGAATGGGTCGTGTTCAAACATGTTAATTAGGTGGGGTTGAGACCCACTTTTTTCACACAAAAAATAATCTCTTTCTATTATCCAAAGTAACTCCATTTAATTATATTGAAAACTAAATAAGTATCAAAAGTTCATTAACTTAGATGATGTGGAGTTACGCTGCATTCTCGAGTTTTTTTTTTTTTAACATATAGGAAAGGAAACAGACAAATTATAAAATAATAGTGATTCTCGAGTTTTTATTTTAAGTGGAAAGGAGAAGAGAGTAGAGGATTAGAGAGGATAGTACAGTTATAATTTGTTAGAGAGGATTAGAGAGGATAGTACAGTTATAATTTGTTAACAACACTCTCTGCCTATATTTGGGCGGATTAGGAAGGATAGTAAAACACTCTCATCCCCTTTCTTTTCCACTCCTTTCCGCTTAAAAATAAACTCGAGTATACATCGTTAATGATGTGAGGTTAGTATCGAAGGGGTGTGATCCAAGGAGAAGCAAAAAGAAAGAAAAAGAAGAAGGGGAAGCAACGTTATAAGCGTTATCAAATGAATGATATTACATTGATTCCCTTTTTTTAATTTTCCAATAGATCACTCCACGTCAACTAAGAAATTAAATATGTAATTCTAACCCACACTAATGTAGATTCTACATTATTGCCATTACAGTTTACACAAAACCTATAAAGACTCATTAAGCTTCCAGTAGTGGGTTGAAAGTAGTCACGAGACAACAATGGAGGCGGTGGCAGCAAAAATTCAACACATCAACTTAAACATTATGGTTACTACTACTAATCATCGATGCATTAGAATTAAGATTGAGATCAACAGTTGCTGCACCAGCCTCGCTTGACATAATTTACGTGATTCATTGTTGAATTATTAGGCAAACGTGACAGTGAATTGCTAGATAAATGGATAGATTAAAAATTAAGCCATGACCCATTGACCATCATTAGTTAGATAAATATCGGCACATTTAACATTATAAAAGTGAAATCAACTATAAAACTAAAGCAACACTAATCTGCCCCATTAGTCACAAGTCTTGAACTCATATCAACAATGCCCGCAAAACCACTACAATATCTTCCATTTCTCCATTAGTATTAACATTAGCACCAGCAGCCATCATCTATAGAAGAAAAAAAGAAAGACATGTCACATTTCTCAACATTTTTAAAAGCATATTCAACCTGAAGAAAAATTAAAAATGGCACTATCGACGTTGCAGACATGAGTGACCAGAAATTAGTTTAGACGCTGATCACAAAACTACAAAGAATAAGCTTCAATACATGAAAGAAAAAAACTTGTTACCTCGGGAACTTGTAAAGACTCTCTGATTCAAAGTTTTGGAGTTTAAAAAAGCTAGGACAATAACTTATTGCATCCGCATATAAAAATTTTGTCTCTTCAATTGTACTTGTATCTGGATGATATAATAACAGTTGTCCTAGTTTATTTTTCATCAAAATACTTCCATCCTTCAAACTCCTCATTGAGCAAAACACAGTTTTAAGTGTACGATTTATAACCAGGCAAATACTTGTATTGATCGAAACTTGCTTTTGCCAAGTTCCTGATACCATATTCCTTCATCATCCATACTGAAACTTCGTGGGAAGTATGAAAATAACATGAAAAACATAAACAACCCTTTAAAACTCCCAACGCTAGATTTTGGTTCTTATATTCCTTTAATTTTACTGGAGGGGATTGAAATGATTGAAATGTCTCATTATCAATATCAAATGTGCAATTCATTTCAAGTGGATTTTCATAGTCAATAAGATGCCAATGAACATGGTTATTCAAGAAAGTTCCTCTACCCCCATATGTAGTATAAGTAACAAGACCAAGACTTCTCCATTGACCAGTGCCAAGAGTGTAAATCTCGGCTCGTGACATATGTAAGTATCCGAAATCTCGAAAAACACAGACAACTTTGTATTCCCCGGTTAACGAACTGACTCCAAAACTAAAATTATAAAGGATAGAAGAAGTGTGTATCTGCCTAGGACGAAGGATCATATATTCGCGAGCAATTAGATTACATATGTAAGTCTCATCGCCTCTGAAGTCACTACCAGACAAACATATCAAACCATTAACTGATCCCACTGCATATAGTGGATTTGGATCAAGACTCGTGAATGGGTCGTGGGGTAAACGACCGCGCTCCTGAATCTCTAGCAACCTTATAGATTTGGTTTTAGCTTTAGGGTCCTTGGTATACAGTTTAATTATAGAGGGGCAATGAAGAATGAAACATTCAGGTGATTTGGTGAGGTGAAGATTGATAAAATGAGAGTCGGTAATCAGATTTAGCCTGTCATGGCAAACACATTTGCAGTGGATGATTGTTTTAACAGGAAGTCTAATAAGAATCTCAAGGATTTCATTAGTGGAAATTGACCTAACACTTTACTACCAACAGCAATAACTACTAAAACCTAAATTTGAATCAAACGAAATCAAAAGGAAATTAGAATGAAAATAAACATGAAGTTGACATGTCTGGGAGAAGGATGGTTGTATGCAATGATTGGTACTTGATAGTCTTCATGTTGATCCTCCTTAAACACCAGCTGCAAGGCATTGTTTGCATTCTATCAACACAACTCTATAGGCCAAGGACAAAGCACTAGGCCGACTCGAACTTTATGACTTGTGCAGATCGAAGACTATCGTGTTTGGCCAATATGATTTAAATTTTACCCGAAGCCATTATGAACCAAACCCAATCCGACCCAATTTCAAGGTATAGTTATACCTGATAAATTATTCGGTTAGCCTTTTATTGAAAATCAAACGATAAATTCCAGATGTGAATATGGAAAGTTGCAAAAATCTTAAAGTATGCAAAAAAGAATACTCCTTACAATTAAGTGTATTGCCATTTAAGTGTGGCAACGGGTCGGGTTGGTTGAGACTCAAACGGATTTAAGTTAAAACAGGTCATGCGTCAAACGGGTCTCAAATTTTAAACGTGTTGAACGGGTCGGGTCTAAACAGGTCAGGTCGGTCGAATCCCATTTTCCTTATAAAATTTTAGAATGATATATTTTTTGTTTTTTTCCGTTTTTTATTTTTTTATTACTTTATTTTATATTACTTTTTTCAAGTTTTTCAAATTATTTTTTTATGTTTTTATTATATATATATATATATATATATATATATATATATATATATATATATATATATATATATATATATATATATATATATATATAGGGGCAGGATCAATGGGGAAGTAACCAAGCGGGGGAAGCAAAATATTTTTTTTTTTCGGTTTTTTTGAAATTTTTTTTTCCGGCATCAAGATCACACGAAAATATGAACATTTAGAAGAGACACTTCGTGATGAATGTTATTATTTAGGCGGGAAAACGATTGACAAAAATAACATTCAAGATAATATTGTTCGTGAAGAATATGAACTTTTTTTTCCATGTTTTGTGAAGTAAAATTTAGCCCGATTTGGAGTTTAGGGTTTAGGGTTTGGTGTTTTGGGTTTATTCCATAAACCCAAAACACCAAACCCTAAACCCTAAACCCTAAACTTTAAACCGTTCGTGTTAAAAACTCAATCTAAATCCTAAATCTAAACCCTAAATCTAAACTCTAAACCCTAAATTTCTAAACCCTAATATCTAAACCCTATAAACCCTAATATCTAAACCCTAATATCTAAACCCCAATAGCTAAAACCTCAAAATACGCTCGAAAAACACGATAATTGTTATATATTACTTCTTCGAGCGTTTTCCCGCCAAAATAAAAACATTTATCACAAAGTGTCTCTACTAAATGTTCATATTTTCATCTCATCTATAATGTTCGTGAACAAAGTTTTTTCAAAAAACGAAAAAAAAAAGTTTTTGCTTCCCCCCGCTTCCCCCCGAATGGTTACTTCCCTCTTGATCCTACCACTATATATATATATATATATATATATATATATATATATATATATATATATATATATATATATATATTGTATTTTTTTAACTTTTTATTTTTCTAATCTTTTAACATTATTCTTTTTTCAATTTATTAATTATTTTTTCATTATGAAATGAGTAGGAAATGTATTTCAATAGGTTTAAATGGATCATCTAATACATTAATGGACATGGCCGGTTCTGATAATTTAGATGCCCAGTGCGAGAATATTAATGTATGCCCTCTTTAAATTATAAACGATAAACTTTGAACTATACATTCATTATCGATTATTTAAAATGACATTTTTGTGCACTTCTAAGAAAAAGAGTAAATAAATAAACCTTAAACTTAATGTTTTAAATAAATTATTTATAATATGTTTATTGTGTTAACTTTTGAATATGAATTCACTTTGATTTTATTTATTTTTCATTAGTAAACTTAGAATATATATCTTGTAACTTATCTAATATCAATAAATATATTTGAAAGTTAAAATTGACTTACTAAATATTCAAAATGATCGATTCAAAAATAACTACAGAATATAACATATACAACTATAATATGTAGTAGTTAAAAAATGGCTTCAAAATAAAATTTATTAAAAAATATTAGGCAATGCAATGTTATACGGAGTGTATTAGATAGGGAGTTGATCCGTACACCACATTGTTTTTGCCATACACCACCAAAATAATTATTTGGATATTTCTACCCTTCCTTTGAGAAGTTAAGGGGAGTTGGTGGTGAATAAAAGGAAGGGTAAAAATGTCCAAATACGAGTAATTATTTTGGTGGTGTATGTCAAAAATAAGGTGGTGTACGGATCAACTCCCTATTAGATATTGACAAAACTTTTGAGAAAAATAAAAGCTTTCTACAGAGTATTATATACGTGGAACATGTGAATTTGTGGCCCACCTACATAGTCTCCGTAGCATTTCTAAATATCAAATGAAAAGGTAATTTGAGGGACTCACAATTGTGTCATCCCGTCACTTTCACTTTTCTTATAGCTTATCATCTTCCTTACCTTGACTTGCAACTTCCAATTATTAATTTTACTCTAAAATTTCAAAAAATTCGAAAACTGATTTTAAATTTGATGCCCCTGTTTTTGTGTTGCCCAGTGTGGTCGCACGTCCAGCCTACCCCAAATGCGGCCCTGTTAATGGACTAAAGATAAGTTCATATTTGATCCCTCCTCTTTATTTTCTCAAGACCCAATGAACCCAAATGATTGACCCGGACTCTAACTTTTAGATTGTGGATCTTGATTGTCAGTCATAGTGCCATCATTCATCGACCTATCTTTTTGGTATGAAAGTAAGCCCCCAAATATGATGATACAAAATGTGACATATGTTATATTCCGAAAGTGATGTATCGCATTATAAGAACATGGACTTATAAATTTCACAATAAATACCATCATTTCATAATGCCCCAAAATGTTACAATTAATATTATCTACAAGAACACTGTTTGACAGATGATCAACCTGCATTTCTTAATTATATACTAGAAAACAAAAGGCCCTTCAGAAATTGTTGGTGCAGGAAGAAAATAATTTAAGCTTATATGGTGTTCATTTGTATGTAGACATAATAATTCCAACAGGAAACAAAAAGCCAAATACTGGACAAATAATTCAGAAATTTTGATAAAACAAAGCCATGTTTTAGCTGGCATTCATGTACCCAAATTTTTGCATCACATTTTTGGTTGCAAGGGCTGCAGCCTCACTCGGGCCTATTGTTCCTTTGGCCCCAGTGGTGGAACCAGGAATTTTTTTCACCAGGAGATGGAAAAAAAATTAATAGCGTATCAACTTTTTTTGGCAAAATAGGCAAAATATGTAGGCTTTTGGGCAAAATATGGAGCCTTTAGATCAAAATACATAGACTTTTAGGCAAAATATGGAGCCTTTGGGGGCAAAATACGGAGACATTTGGGCAAAATACGAAGACTTTTGGGCAAAATACGGAGGCATTTGGGCAATATACGAAGACTTTTGGGCAAAATACGGAGGCTTTGGGAACAAAATTTGGAGACTTTGGAGAAAAAAATCCACTGGGGCTAAATGAAAGATCCAAAATTTTTGCATTGAAAATTACAAATTTATTGGGGGCGGGTGCCACCCCTGCCCCTTAGTAGTTTCGCATGTGTTTGTGTGATATCTTCTTGCACCAGGCTCCTAGCTTTTCCGAGAGGATAATCGAACAGTCGCATAATCTTAGCCTTAGGAGGTTGTCGTTGGCCTTTGCTGGTTCCTGATGACCCGTTTGCAAGCTGAACGTATTGTGGGACTTCGCCTTCCCTTTAATGTGGCCTATAGATTTTGAATCCTTGGCACTGTAAAATCGGGTTTGCAGGATTTAACCTGTTATATAAATTTGAATAGAATAGAATGTTGTGTTAGATACTACGCTAATGTATTTAAAGGTGGCTATTTAAACCCATTGGTTTATAAATTAGTCAACACGGCCATGTTTATCTCCAAGGTCAAATTGTTGTGGTTGAAAATAGCCCATAGTGTACATTGAATGTCTAAAACCTCCTTAAGTTCGTGTTGAGATTATTATTGAAATTATCCATAATGTAACTTCTGCAGTCATTCTTTGACATACTAAATGCTTAATAACTATAATTAAAATGTTAAAAACCAAGTGAACTTTAAAGTCACTCGATCCCGAATAATCCTGACCCGTTCCAATCAACATGACTTTGATATTAATACTGCACCTGTTGGGGGTGGAAAACGCACAATACGCATTTTGAAGATAAAGATATAACCTTAAACTTTTTTTATGTCACATCCAAATTTGATATGGTTTTTGTTTCACAACCCACACCGACAATTTTTGATTTGGAGTATGCATTATCACAGAAGTTAATATAGCAATTAAATTTTCAAATAGTTATACAGAGTCCACATCAAGTTGTACACAAATACTGACACATGACCTACAAACTCATATTGTCTCTTTTGTTCAAAAAGACATGCTGACATAGCAATAACTAAATAGATAAGAATTTTCACTCTTTCAAGCTACCCAGTTAAAGGAGTAATTTTTCATTAAATCCTTGTTTCGCCCCTAACATGCAAAGCAATTAAACACAAAAGAACCGTGACTCGTACCGGAAAATGATCAAACCGTAGTGATTAATGTTTGTAGATGGACAAGCCTTCAGGCTTCAGTCTTCATGTTCGGGTGAGACACAGTGGCGACTTTATATATGAGCCCGTGGGATCACGGTACACCACTAGTTTGAAAATTCTTAGTTGAGAATACCCTCTAAATTGTATAGGACACCACTAAATTAGTAAATTTAACTGTATGACCCCATATATTTTTTAAGTTATTATAGTTTTTCTTTTAATTTGTATAGTATACCACTAAATTACACTACTCGGACCCATAAATTTTTCGAATTCATAGTTTTTTTTTAAGTTAAATTATCATTAAAATAGCAATGAAATATAATTAGTGCTGGAAAAAATTTCGGGACCTCGTTGAGTTATAATCCTAGAATCGTCACTGGACTGAGACATGAATATAGTTTCTTAACTAAGCGTCACATACAGTGACAGTTAAAATAATATAGCTAATTATCTCTAACACAATCCTTAATTATTTGATTATCGTTAAAAAAATAGCCCTCTAAAACTTTATTTGGATACATTCATAGACACTTGGACCACATGACTTAAATGCATCAAAGGTTGAACAGTGTGTTAAAATACCTCTAATCCCTAAATGATAAGTTGGGAGGTTCAATTCATAAATTACTGTAATAAACTACTTTTAGGAGCTGAAATTTAGATTAATGTAAAGCATTTATTGAAGCATTTAAACATTTAAACTTTCTATGCATCAATTTCCATTTAATTTTTGTAGTCCGTTGTTTCATACAGTAAATAAATTAAATAAGTTAACAGGTAAATATTTAGTCATCCAATGTAATATCTTCAGAAATAGTTCTTGAAATTGCTAACTTTCTAAAGTTCTAGTTCTTTTATAGATTAATAAATCATTACTTAATTATTAATGGATGTTCTCTCATTTAACCTTTTTACAGGAATTTTAAAAACTTTTTGGAGCGTAAGAAATTAGTTGATTAAATTTTACTACGTACAAGTGATTGTCTTATTTTTTGTATTAAGAAGCTTATATGATTTTTGTATATTAGTAATACACGAGGTAAAAAGCACGTACATAACAGCGAAAAGTTTTTTATACAACAACAACAAAACTTAATTCCACAAAAATGAGGTATGAAAAGGTAATATATAGATAATCCTTCTCATATTCTAGAATAAAGAGAACTCATTTTTCCACTCAGATTGAAACGTACAAGCCAAGAGTATACAAAGTCCTCCCTCACAATGTTATATGAATAGAAAGATTGCTTCCGAAAAGACCCCCGACTAATAATTAGATTAAAAATATGAAAATAAAAATAAAAATAGAAAAAAAAGTAAGAGATGTCATGAAAAATAGTAAGAGTTTTTTTATGTGCTAAATTAATCGTCATAAAAATTAAATAATAAATAGCTTAAATACAACTGTATTTAAAAACAATTTTAAAAATCACCTTATTTGTATTACATTATTAAGCAAGTGTTTGTTAAATTTGATAGACAAAATGGAGAGGATAAATATGAGCAAATAATACATAAATAAAGGCAAATAATACATGTTCACTTTTGTTAAATAAAAGTGTTATTGTTTCACTTGCCTTAGACTACAAATAACCCTAGAGGTAACATGGTGGAGGCAAATGTTTTGAGTGATGTGACAATATCATAAAATAAAGGTAAACAGTGGTAAGTGAAATGAAGCGTTCATATCACTATAAACGCAGTACGTTATTCATTGGTCCCATAGCGAGGTATTTGACCTCTATATGATACGTTTTAGAAAATATTGCATTCGTTTCATAAAAAGCACACCATTATTATACATAATGCATGTTTTAAACAAGTGGGCGATTATTTAAGAAATAATTCCCATAATACATCGGTTTTCAAATACTACACACGTGACATAAAAGTCGAATATAATACATGACAAAGGTTTTATTGAATGCAACACTTCATTTAAACAAAAACATGAGACTCCATGCACAGCTTGCTCAGATAATGCAACAGCGGAAGACTTTCTTAAGGACCTGAGAATAAACATGCTTAAACAGTCAACACAAAGGTTGGTGAGATATATAGGTTTAGCATCGATATAAATATAGACCACAAGATTTTCATAGTTATAAATATATGTACACTCGCAAGTGTATAAAAGTATTCTATAAGTTGTTGAGCGCTTCGGTAACCATACTTAACCATTAATGTGGCATATTTCCTTTATTATGAAATCTCCCTACACTGTACCAAGTGTAGTAAAAACGAAGTACTGTGCAACCGTTTACGATATTAGAGCGACTAGCCCGGTTGGGGTTGTCAAACCCGATAGATCTATCAATAGGATTCGCGTATACATGTTCTTACAACATGTAAATATTAGTTACCAAGCTATTAGGGAAGATATGCAAAGTGGTACAACTCAACGTAGAATATATTTTAAGTACTTGTGTCTATGGCATAAAACATAAAATGCATGTATTCTCATCCCAAAATATTTGTAGAGTTTAAAAATGGGACTATATACTCACGGTAGTAAAAGTATATTAATAATAAGTTTTTAACTTATTAAAAATATGGCCGTCGTCCTTGGATTCACGAACCTATAATAATAATAACAACGATTCAGATAATAATACATGTGAACAAAATTAATATAGCAAGTTCATATCATATATTCAATCACATGTGATTGTTTAAGTTTATATTTTCAATCACATGTGATTATTTATATTTTCAATCACATGTGATTATTTAAGTTTATATTTTCAATCACATTTGATTATTTAAGTTGTCAAGTTTAGTAGTCCAAAATAGTCCGAAAAGTCCAACAGTCCAACAGTCCAATAATCGGTATATATATATATATATATATATATATATATATATATATATATATATATATATATATATATATATATAATCTTAGAATTACCCCACGGCGTATTGTGTACGTATTGTCTTGCATCAATCCAGAGACGTATTGTATACGTATTGTCTTAGAATTAACTAAGACGTATTGTGTACATATTGTCTTAGGATTTATCAAAACGTATTGTGCACGTATTGTCATGGAACGTACCAAGATTATTATATATATAAAATCTCGAAATTAATCAAGATTATAATATTTTGTTATACTAATGATAACATGTCCAAATATATATAGGATATAGGAAAAGTTAACAAGGATATGGTTAATATAGTTTTTATAATATAAATTTCGTCAATACCACGTTAATTTTAGCAGATTTTGTTTTGCTCGCCAAATATTCATTACAACTCCGTTTAAAGTGAATCAAATTGCTATGGATTCCTTAAGAAGTCAATTTTACAAAACTAATTCGAAAAGTTCATCCAAAGTAGTAATTTTTAAAGCTTTACCCTCTTTTTGTGTTGGTGGACAGATTTGGAAAAATCCCGGCATCCACCCAATATATGATTTTTGATAAAATACTTCCACTTTGTCTAAAATCATGAAAAAAATACTGGAAGTCTTATTTACATATATTAACAGATTTCCAAAGTCTTAGCCTCGAACTCAAAGTCAAAGATAGGTTTTTAATTCCCAACCCAAAACAGCCCGCTTTTTACTGAATGGAGATTAAAGGATATATGTTAAGTTTCAAGGTGTTCTTCATATGTACAAGTTATAAGTTCTTATATTAACTTAATATAACATCATAATACATATACATAAGTGTTATTAGAGTTAAGTTAGAAAGATTAGATTAGTTTTTTAAACAAGTTTAGAATCAACTAAACTATGTTCTAGTTTATAAACTCTTATATAGATAGCTATAAACATATGAATTGAACAAGAGTTGAAGTAGAGTTTTTACCTCAAGTTTAGAATGTAAAGTTGCTGGAAAGAAGTAGTAGAACAAAACTTGAGAGAGTTCTTGCAAGTGTGTGTGAAAATTGGAAGTAAAATTTGGAAAATGAATGTATAAAAATGAGTTAAAAATGGTGCTTATTTATAGGCTTGAAAATTTGGCTTTTAGTGAAAATATCTAAGATAAGTTAAAATGTATTAAGTCATGGATGACATATTAAATTGATTAGGTCATGTGACATATTACACAAATAATTGCAGATTTCTATTGGTATATACTAATAGTAAATACTTCTAGAAGCTGTGTAAAATACGGGTAAAAATACCGTATGAATGCGAGTAGAATTCTTGAGAAAATTGAACAGAAATACGAGTATAGCTATCCTTTATATGTATTGGTATATTATAAAGTGTATTCAATACTTGTAAGGATGTATTTACGCTCGTAATACATTATATGTAAATACATTTTAACATAAGTTAATTACATCGTTTAAATAGTAACATATATATTGTTCAAAAACTCTTTAAATTAGTAGTATGAAAATATATATACAATACTTTGTTAATATACTTAATGAGATATTTAATTATCATATTTTCAAGTTAAATATATATAAATCCATATATATACACAATAATTGTCATACCCCGTCCTAATCCATCTGGACGAAGTCACCAACATCTGGTTCCATTGCGATGATCGACTCCAAATAATGTCTCTAAAATGAGTAAATGCAAAGCGAAAGATTTCTTTCATACCTGAGAATAAACATGCTTTAAAGTGTCAACCAAAAGGTTGGTGAGTTCATAAGTTTATTGTAAACAATAAAATTCATTATTTTGATAGACCACAAGATTTAAATCCTGCATGGTATAAATGGGCCCGAATCCTACACCCACCTGTAATGTACATACGATATCTTTTAAATACAGTACACCTTTCTCGTGTACGAAATCATCTTTTATAAATCTTTGTAACCGTACACATATCTCGTGCACAAAAATACCATATACATAACCTGTGTATAAAAATCATTCTCTCGATACATAACATTCACTTCAATTGGTGGCAATTATCATGTCCACATAATTCAATGGTGGCAATTATCATGTCCACATAATTCAATGGTGGCAATTATCATGTCCACATAATTCAATGGTAGCAATTATCATGTCCACATAATTCAATGGTGTCAATTATCATGTCCACATAATTCAATAATAATCCGCAGAACTTCTGTCTGCATAATAATTCATTCGAGGAATGTTTTGCTTGTGTCTATCTCGTCAAACATTTATAAAAGCATTTCATGTATTCTGATGTGTTCTAGAGGGTGAGTATGAAACGGCTATCAGTTTTATATTTATTTACTACAGGAAATCACCTAAATTAAACTAAAACACAAAAGGCAAGTATACCTATCGTGTAATAATATAGCTAAGGTAAAGTTCGGGAGGTCGATCCGTGGACACTATTATTGGGTGTCTTACTAGGTCAAATTAGTTAATTAAGTAGTTAAACTAGATATAGTAATTATAGGTAACTTTGGGGGGATTTACCGTTTAATGACCGGTTTGTCGATTTTATATTTTAAGCGTACAGATAAATGACGATAATTAAAGTGCGTAAAATAAATAACAATATTAAAATGACAATAAATAAAATTGCGAGTAAATGAAAGTACGATGAGAAATACAATAAAAGAATTATGCTTATTTAAACTTCCGTAATCATGATGTTTGACGTTTTGATTTTAATTTATTATGCTGGGTTAAATGTCCTTTGTCCTGGATTTAGTTGATACCTATCTGGTTTTTGCCCATAATAGTTCATCGGTCATAATTATAAAATGATCGTCAAATTAACCTTATACCCGAAGTCAAATATTCCAACTAATTGGGGATTCGAACTGTAACAAGGTGTTATTACTTTGTTAATAATTACACCAGGTTATCGACTGTGTGTAATCCAAGGTCTTAATACTTTGTTAACAATTACACCAATTACCCTTGTATGTAATCCACCCCTGTTTTAATTAGTCCATGATTATTAATTTACCCACTTGGCCAGAATGAATAATAAATTACCCAACCCAATTGATTAATTAAATGATTGTAAAAGATGTCGTATAAACGTCACTAAATAGGACATGCATAATCATTTAATAATTATTAGATTAACTAATTTGAAGATAGGTTCGACAGACTCCAAAGAGTTGTCATTCGATTAGACAATACCCCCCATCTATTAATGGTCCATGGTCCAATGTCCACAAGTGTCGGTCTTTTGTCCATACCCTAATTATGGTACAAAATCCAATAACCCAATCTTTAATATTTAGTCCAACATCATGATTACTTCGGCTCAAATAAGCATAATAATAACTTAGTTACGAGACATTAATTTAAAAAGGAAGAACATAGTGGTGAATAATCGCGTAGCGTTACACGGACAGAGTTCCGACTTTAAAACCCGTAAAACATTTCTTACAATAACTCAATTATTATTAAACTTAAATTTATAATTATAAATATATATAAATTACATATATAGAGAAAGAAGATTGGAAAAAGGTGTGTCTTTCTTCATTCTCCGTAGTCTCGTTTTATAGGCAAATGTTGATTTGAAATTTTCACTTATGACCCCTTAACTATGCTCAATTAACAACTTTTTATTATTTATTATTATTCTTATTATGAATTATTTAAATATTATATTATATTCTTGTGCATAGTTGACTTGTACTTTCAGCTCCGTTGCGTCGAGCGTTGAAAGTTGGTTCATGTCTCGGTTCCGAATTTTCGAACGCCTTTTCGTATAATTTAATATCTTGTACTTTACGTTTTGCGGCTTGTACGTTTGTAATTTTTAGACGTTTCTCATCAATATATTGAACCACTTGGATTGTACTTTGTACTTTTTAGCTTTTTGGTCATTTGCGTCTTCAAATCGTCGAATCTGCCTTTTGTCTTCACCTTTTATTATTTAAACGAATATCACTTGTAAATAGAACAATTGCAACTAAAATCTTGTCTTTCTTGAGGGATAATGCTATGAAATATGTGTTCTCCCACACTTGAGCGTTGCTTGTCCTCAAGCAATATAGTCTTGAAATAAAAACATACTTGAATCACTTCTTTATTCTTCACACTTTGTACATCAGTGATTTTAATACGGCGGTAATGAACAGTGATAGTAACGATGTGGTTTACAGTCTCACATGACTATAAAAATTTAGATCCGTTAGGAAATTGGATCTTTATGAAAACATTTGATCTTTTGAAAATTCAATCTAGTTTTTATCCTAGATAAGTTTTCCGGAATAACCCTTCACCAGTGTTGCAAAATGTTATTGTGGGTTTTGTGGGTTTCGGATTTTAAAATTTTAGCTCAAAACTTTACGGTTTTGTGTCACCCACTTGCTAACCTTGTATTAGGAAAGCAACACGTCCAGTTTACTTGTCCCGTATATTACCTTTCGGTAAACTACCGTCCGGTTGTAAAGGAAAGCGATGAACAAGAAACTGTTAAGGCAATGTCTAATGACATGCATTTGTTCATGGTCTAAAACGTGTCGGATGCTATTACTATCCTTTGTAGGAGCAATAGTAAAGATCATCCTATAATTTTTCTGGTCTGGCACAAGGTCCTGTCTTCAACCATGCTATGCAACCACCGTTCTTACGGTTGACACCCGATTTGGTTCAGGTGACCTAATGAATTCTGATGAATTCTCAGGATTTTACGTTCAATGGTAATGAACGCATTGAAAATAGGTTTTCAGAAAACAAATTAGTTTGTAATTTGATCAAAATATTTTCTCGTTCAAGTTCGAGTTTAGATATCATCGAATTTCATGAGTTTGTAATTCTCAATCTTTAAAGTCAATCTCAAGGATTGAGTAATATCAGGCTTAAAAGCTGATTTTTAATCTTTAAGGAGATTATCCTTACTGGGGGTCTGATTCATTAGTCTTATCAAGCTAATTTGCACGGCGCCCTCCCTATTTTACGAGACAGATCCTCTCATGGTTAGGATAAGTCTGACCACATGGCGACCCTGTTTGATGCTAAGGTCCGTGGATTTCCTGCTGATTTTAGAGATGACTTTTCTAGATTTTTCGTCAACCTACAGTTGGTCTGGACGACAACTTCTTGACCTAAATCAAGAAGCGCGTGTCTTTTTCGGAAGACTTTACTTCCTTTTAATGATGGAATTGATTCATCGTGTAGATCCATCTTTCTTTCGAATATATTAAAGTAAATCGGGTAAAACTGATTAGTTTAGTCCAAAACAAAAGTACCTGCAATAAGCTTGTACAAATATGTGATATATGTTTTAAAGAACTTGGTGAATTCTTCCCACACTCAGCTTTTATTTATTTCTTTCTTTGCCTTTTTATTTCCCTCTATTCCATTTTAAATGAATTCAAGCGTTTTGGGTTGTTTCTCAATTTATGTCCTTTCCAAGGTAACAATAATTTCGGTAGTATCACCTAGTTTTATCGTTCATAAATATGTATAAACATGATTTTGAATTCATTTAGTTGAAATTTTTTCAAATTTTCACAAAATTTGGCAATTAAACCAAGTGTAAACCCAAGAGAATTTATAACCCTTTGTGATGACCCGGAAATTTCTAACCAAATTTAAACTTAATCTTTGTATGATTAACATTTCTGACACGATAAGCAAAGTCTGTAAAACTGAATCTCAAAATTTTTTGAACTACTTTCATATATTCAAATACCTTTCGGTTGTTCTTGACAATTCGCGAACAATTATATGTATGTATGTATATATATATATATATATATATACTATAACTTGAAAACGTAACAATGTATTAATTGTTTGATACCGTACATTAAACTTATTGGTTTAAATATTTATTTGAATATATATGTTAAGTTGGAATATTAATTGTATGAATAACTTACGACGTATATTTTAAAACGTGTTTAAAAATATTGAGAATAGATATTAACTTGGTTATGAAACGTTTGATAAATACTATTATATTAATAAATAACGAGACAATGATTTATAGAAGTAAATGACCAAAACACTAGAAAGATTAAGATATACTTTGAGTGATATAGTTTATGGATAATTTAAGGCTATATTTTGACAAAGGATCGTGTCACGAAACGTAAAATGCAAGTTTTCTAAGTGTACGAAAATGCGTTCGAGAAACCGAAACCGGGACATAAGTCGAGTAACAACGTACGAGTCATCTGAACGAAAATTACAGGTCAACTATGCACATGAATTTAATATAATATATAATTAATTATATAAATTAAATATATTATATATATATATATATATATATATATATATATATATATATATATATATATATATATATATATATATATATATATATATATATATATATATATATATATATATATATATATATATATATATATATATTTAAATAATATGTCGACAAACAAGAAAACAAAAGTTTGTGAGCTGGATCAGAGGGCCATGCGATCGCATGGCCTTGAAGCACAAATCTCATGCGATCGCATGGGGTGCTTTTTCAGAAAAAGTTCTATAAATTGCACGATTTCAGTTCTAACTTTCACACAATCTTAATATTACTCCGTAAGTATTTATTTATATTATTTATATTTATATTATTATTATTATTATTATTATTATTATTATTATTATTATTATTAAGATTAATATTATTATTATTATTAATCTTATTATTATTAGTATTATTAATTAGTATTATACATAAAATACTACGACGAGGTTATGAGCGTGTCACCTTCAAAATGGGTTTTCGAGCGGGATAGAGCTAAGGAAATTATGGGTAATGTTCGGAGGAATATTTATGAATCAAACCTAGTGTTTATCATCTCCGTTACATCTACGTACTTTTCTGAAATATTGAATCACAATATTGATATGTAAGCATTTATATTTTATCTTTTATATACTAATAGTGTATCCATGTCTAGTGCTCGAGTATATATATTTATACAAGCTTGTATGCTAAATTTCGTCGTTAAACAGTTTATAATGAATCACGAATTAAATACATATATTACTGGTAAAAGGTATATGATATACATGTTTTTGGAAAGCTGGCGAAAAATCAATAACTTTTCATTTAGAAATCGTGTAATTTCGATGAACAAGTCAAAAGTTATGGTCAACTGAATTATAATTGACGTTAATTGGAATTGCTTTTGAATCTGCAATTAGTATTTAAACAACTTGTTTGTAAGATTGATAAATTGGATTTTTGAATATTATCAACCGAGTAAAAGAATCCTTAAATAAGGTACGTCTCGTTTTGTTGAACTATTATCAAAATTGACTTTTTGAAACGACTTTGGATAACTTTTGTATGTCGATCTCGAGCATTAGGATTGTGATACACTATGACCTGACCTAGCTTGATAAACATTTATTGACCAACATATGTTCTCTAGGTTGAGATCTATGGTTATTTGGTAATCCGAGTTTCGGTCACATTTTGGTGAACGACTTTATATGCTGCTAAAGTGAGTTTCATTTGCTCCCTTTTTAATTGCTTTTGCAATCTATATTTTTGGGCTGAGAATACATGCACTTTATTTTAAACACAATGGATACAAGTACATACTAAATTCTACACCGAGTTTGAACCGAAAATCCCTTAGCTTTGGTAACTAGTAACTGCCGGTTATAAGAACTGGTGGGCGCAAGTAGTAGTATATGGATCCATAGGGCTTGATATCCCCGTCCGAGCTAGAGCACTAGCCTTTTAACGGACGTATGCTATTTGAGAAGCGTACACATTGGTTTGCGTGTATTATTAAGATGATTATACAAAGGGTATAAATTATAGATACGTTAAGTTTAGTTACCAGGGTGCTCAATCTTGTAGAATATTTTGATAAACGTTTCTGGATGAAACAACTGAAATCTTGTGATCCACTTTTATATACAGATTATGCGAAACACTAAAACTATGAACTCACCAACCTTTGTGTTGACACTTGTTAGCATGTTTATTCTCAGGTTTCCTAGAAGTCTTCCGCTGTTTGCTTATATGATAGACAAGCTATGTGCATGGAGTCTTACATGGCATATTTTTCAAGAAAACGTTGCATTCACCAAATCATCACCATGTATCTTATTTTGACTGCATTGTCAACGGAAGTACTGTTGTAAACTATTATTTACAGTGATTGTCTATATGTAGAAATCATCAGATGTCGAAAACCTTTGATTTAAATATTCATATTTGGTTTGCCTTTTCAAAAGAATGCAATGTTTATAAAACGTATCATATAGAGGTCAAATACCTCGCAATGAAATCGATGAATGACGTGTTCGTCCATATGGATTTGGAGCGATCGTCACTGTTGGTATCAGAGCGTTGGTCCTAGTGAACCAGGTCTTGCATGAGTGTGTCTAACTGATAGTTGTTAGGATGCATTAGTAAGTCTGGACTTCGACCGTGTCTGCATGTCTAAAGTTTTGCTTATCATTTCTTGTCAGAAATTACCTTCTTATCATTCCTAGTCTAGACATGTTTTACTGCATTGATTGCATGAATAGTGTATTGACAAAATTCATATCTTAGCGTATCTATTACTGTAAACTTTTCCTGACATCTTCCGAAAATTTCTCCGTGATTTATGGAATTTGGTATTATATATACATATGTAAATTATGTATTGAAGAATACCAAACTAAATTCTATAATCTAATTCATATCAAAAATCATCTCCCTAATTATACAAGATGGATTCCGTATCTAGTTCAAATTCCTTAAAATCTGACAGCTATTCCGATATGGATATTCACCTGAATTCCGAAGACAGTGTAACCGGAATGGATCAACCAATTAGCCATCATCTATTCTGGATGAATTGGGGATGGGTTCGTAGCCTACTTAATTATTGGAGACAAGAAGAAGGCGATCCCTTCCATCCACCACATTGCCCTCTTGGCGAAGAACCTGAAGCACTTACCGGCGAACCTGTTCGTAATACCATTTTTTCTCTCATCTCCAGAATATCTTGTCATGATCATATACTCTCTCAAATTCTGGATCTTATTCATCCGCTCGTCCGAACCGCCAATCATCCCGGTGTAATAGAAGAAGTCAACGAGCTTCGCGCTCGGGTAGTGGCTTTGGAGAATATGGTGTAAAGGTTACAAGCACCAGCAGAATCACCGGCATCAACAGTACCACCGACAACAACACCAACAGTACCATTACCACCACCAACAACATCCGCACCGCAAGCCTCAACATCACAATATGTACCTTGAACATCAACGTCATACGCATCGTAGTTACCAAGAAATACCAGCAACAATAACCGATGAAGTATTAACTCATTTTTTCCCTAAAGAAATTTTATGTATATTTAATATATATGAATTTTGAAATCAAAATAAATCTTTTCGTACTAAGCTATTACGTGTGAATCTTAACTTGTAGGTACTACTCGGTTAGTTCATATTACTAATATGCAATGATGTACATCCTTCCTTAACAATTTAACCATTGTTAACTACAATCTCTGTTTCAACCCAATGAATTCCATTTCATAATAAACCAAGTGTATTAATCAATTACATAATTGATTTTACATTTTCAATTTCGATATACTCGAAACTTTTCAGAAAACATCATCTGTGCCTTGTAAGGTTCACAAAAATTCCACGAGCACCAACATCCTTCACCGAGGAATATCAATAAGAATAAATAATGAAGTGTTGATTTCATTAGTGAAAAACTCCGCAAAGATTATGTAATCTTTAATGTTTTAGAGTTTAATCATTTCCAAGTCAAGCCGAAAATCAAATGAGCTTAATATGATATTAACTCATTAAATCTGTATTAGATCTGAAGAAAATATACATACATATATTTTCATAAAGACGGTAATAAAAATTCTTTTATACAAAGTATTAATTGTGAAATCTTTAACGGGTAGGTACTACTCGAGAATATTTAAGTTCACAATTAATATGTTACACTGTACATTCTTCAATTTTTATTCAAAAATCATTAACTATACTCACTATCTTCACAATGATACACAATCATTTCATACAAATTCAATCACATATTCTGATATCGACGTATCAGAATCCAAGCCATAACTCTGAACCGGTGACATCATTCTTAGATCTCTACATCTTTCAAAGCTATACTTTGACTTCAAAACTATGCAAGATCCTTTAGCATTGTTTTTACCGAAAATAACCTTGCAATTCCTTTTCAAAGTATCCAGTATTATCAACCATTCAACCAGTCAACGACGACCTTTCAGACTTGTAACTTTGGCATATACATTTTTGTTACTGGGGAACCTTTTATGTTCCACCACATTAACAGTAAATTACCAACAACTTCATTGATCCTTGACCTTCCGAAAAATCTCTATACTTATTGAAACCGTATCATGTACTCATCCACATCTTGTAACGGCAATTGCCATTACAACTACCGGGAATTAACAATCAGTATTTTGAACCTCGCAGCATTTTCTACGACAACAGTTATATATAGATAACATCTATCTTCTAGACTTACATACTTCGAATGTGAAGTTTCTGAAAAACACCCTAAACTACGAAACTAGTTCTCCGAATTTTGGAAAAAATGCTGATGAAGCAGCAAAAACTGTAAACGACCTTAACAGTCAAAAGTTTAATAATAAAGAATATTATGGTGGTAAAGCTGAGAAAAAGAGAAGGTTTGGAACTGGAAAACGGATTGAGCAGACCATGAAGGAGGCTGTGGACAAATCACAAAAACGAAATCTACCTTCAAAGAATACAAATGATTTAGTGTCTGCTGAAATCCTTAGCAAATACCTTGCTTCCGAATCTAAACCCTTGTGGACAATATTCTTCATCATCCTCTGATATAAGAAATTCTAAGATATCATCGTATCTTTCATTATAAATATCCTCCATATTTCTGAAGATATTTTCATAACTATTCTTATCTGAAATCATTTATCTCTTCACGCTATCTGTGTTACATCATAAAAGAAACTATTTTAGTTTCTAATTTCTGAAAATTTCGAAAAATGAATGTTTTTGAAGTAGTGTTGGGAATTGAAGCATGAGTTAGTATAATATAATGACACTTGATCAACGTGATTATATTACAGTAAGTCATGCTGAGTTTCTAATGGAACGTGATAAAGGTTCACAGATCATACCCTCATCATGAACCATGTTACATAACTCTTTCATTCTATTTAACCTCTAAACATATCAAGAAAATATTTTTCTTGATGATTCGGTCTTTTTCGGATATTCTGGTAATTTGACATGTCAGATTGTGCCATTACCATTTCTTTCTTAGAACATTAACTATGTTCATTTCAAAATCCATACCTACGAATTTTGGACCATTATTCGCATGACTTAAAATCAGGAAGAGAAAACGAAAGCATGAAGCTCCGAAATATAATGGAAAATATAAAGCCCGAAAACAACCCCGAAATTACAAACCGTGTATATCAATGCGTATAGCAATATAAAGACACGGGAGAATGAAAAACAATATAACTCCAAGGTAATAGTAGAAGAAAATAACTTCCTCTGGTGGTAGATGAAAAAGAAGAATGACAGATATGAAAGTTAAGAGTATATCAATAATCAGAACTGGATGAAGCATTTTACAATCTTTTGAAGTATGAAATGAGGAAGAAGATGTAGGAGTGGTGAAAATAATGAAACGGAAGTAGTTAGTTTATAGTGAAATATCAGACATAACAATCGAGGCAGATTACGCATTTAATCAAAGGAAATCGTAATTTCCTTAAATTTCGAAGAATCAAATCTTATTATGAAGATTTTCTATTCCTTAAATTTCGGAAACCAATCGTTACTACATCAAAAGATAAGACGAATCTCCATTTTACTCTATTATGATAACTTCTCTCATATGCTTCGAGTAATCGGATTGTTTTGTCTATATTATTCAACAGTGATAAAATTCTATTTATCAACTCATATTCGTCATGAAAACATTTTTATTGTTAGCCATGCGACCTCACTCAAATTTCGGGACGAAATTTCTTTAACGGGGAGGTACTGTGATGACCCGGAAATTTCTAACCAAATTTAAACTTAATCTTTGTATGATTAACATTTCTGACACGATAAGCAAAGTCTGTAAAACTGAATCTCAAAATTTTTGAACTACTTTCATATATTCAAATACCTTTCGGTTGTTCTTGACAATTCGCGAACAATTATATGTATATATATATATATATATATATATATATATATATATATATATATATATATATATATATATATATATATATATACTATAACTTGAAAACGTAACAATGTATTAATTGTTTGATACCGTACATTAAACTTATTGGTTTAAATATTTATTTGAATATATATGTTAAGTTGGAATATTAATTGTATGAATAACTTACGACGTATATTTTAAAACGTGTTTAAAAATATTGAGAATAGATATTAACTTGGTTATGAAACGTTTGATAAATACTATTATATTAATAAATAACGAGACAATGATTTATAGAAGTAAATGACCAAAATACTAGAAAGATTAAGATATACTTTGAGTGATATAGTTTATGGATAATTTAAGGCTATATTTTGACAAAGGATCTTGTCACGAAACGTAAAATGCAAGTTTTCTAAGTGTACAAAAATGCGTTCGAGAAACCGAAACCGGGACAAAAGTCGAGTAACAACGTACGAGTCATCTGAACGAAAATTACAGGTCAACTATGCACATGAATTTAATATAATATATAATTAATTATATAAATTAAATATATTATATATATATATATATATATATATATATATATATATATATATATATATATTTAAATAATATGTCGACAAACAAGAAAACAAAAGTTTGTGAGCTGGATCAGAGGGCCATGCGATCGCATGGCCTTGAAGCACAAATCTCATGCGATCGCATGGGGTGCTTTTTCAGAAAAGGTTCTATAAATTGCACGATTTCAGTTCTAACTTTCACACAATCTTAATATTACTCCGTAAGTATTTATTTATATTATTTATATTTATATTATTATTATTATTATTATTATTATTATTATTATTATTATTATTATTATTATTATTAAGATTAATATTATTATTATTATTAATCTTATTATTATTAGTATTATTAATTAGTATTATACATAAAATACTACGACGAGGTTATGAGCGTGTCACCTTCAAAATGGGTTTTCGAGCGGGATAGAGCTAAGGAAATTATGGGTAATGTTCGGGGGTATATTTATGAATCAAACCTAGTGTTTATCATCTCCGTTACATCTACGTACTTTTCTGAAATATTGAATCACAATATTGTTATGTAAGCATTTATATTTTATCTTTTATATACTAATAGTGTATCCATGTCTAGTGCTCGAGTATATATATTTATACAAGCTTGTATGCTAAATTTCGTCGTTAAACAGTTTATAATGAATCACGAATTAAATACATATATTACTGGTAAAAGGTATATGATATACATGTTTTTGGAAAGCTGGCGAAAAATCAATAACTTTTCATTTAGAAATCGTGTAATTTCGATGAACGAGTCAAAAGTTATGGTCAACTGAATTATAATTGACGTTAATTGGAATTGCTTTTGAATCTGCAATTAGTATTTAAACAACTTGTTTGTAAGATTGATAAATTGGATTTTTGAATATTATCAACCGAGTAAATGAATCCTTAAATAAGGTACGTCTCGTTTTGTTGAACTATTATCAAAATTGACTTTTTGAAACGACTTTGGATAACTTTTGTATGTCGATCTCGAGCATTACGATTGTGATACACTATGACCTAACCTAGCTTGATAAACATTTATTGACCAACATATGTTCTCTAGGTTGAGATCTATGGTTATTTGGTAATCTGAGTTTCGGTCACATTTTGGTGAACGACTTTATATGCTGCTAAAGTGAGTTTCATTTGCTCCCTTTTTAATTGCTTTTGCAATCTATATTTTTGGGCTGAGAATACATGCACTTTATTTTAAACACAATGGATACAAGTACATACTAAATTCTACACCGAGTTTGAACCGAAAATCCCTTAGCTTTGGTAACTAGTAACTGCAGGTTATAAGAACTGGTGGGCGCGAGTAGTAGTATATGGATCCATAGGGCTTGATATCCCCGTCCGAGCTAGAGCACTAGCCTTTTAACGGACGTATGCTATTTGAGAAGCGTACACATTGGTTTGCGTGTATTATTAAGATGATTATACAAAGGGTATAAATTATAGATACGTTAAGTTTAGTTACCAGGGTGCTCAATCTTGTAGAATATTTTGATAAATGTTTCTGGATGAAACAACTGAAATCTTGTGATCCACTTTTATATACAGATTATGCGAAACACTAAAACTATGAACTCACCAACCTTTGTGTTGACACTTGTTAGCATGTTTATTCTCAGGTTTCCTAGAAGTCTTCCGCTGTTTGCTTATATGATAGACAAGCTATGTGCATGGAGTCTTACATGGCATATTTTTCAAGAAAACGTTGCATTCACCAAATCATCACCATGTATCTTATTTTGACTGCATTGTCAACGGAAGTACTGTTGTAAACTATTATTTACAGTGATTGTCTATATGTAGAAATCATCAGATGTCGAAAACCTTTGATTTAAATATTCATATTTGGTTTGCCTTTTTAAAAGAATGCAATGTTTATAAAACGTATCATATAGAGGTCAAATACCTCGCAATGAAATTGATGAATGACGTGTTCGTCCATATGGATTTGGAGCGATCGTCACACCCTTCCCCACACTTGAGATCTTGCAATGCCATCATTTGCAAGAAATCAGTAAAAATTTAAATTCACTAGGGTGATTAGTGTAGAAAAATGATTAAAATTACCGAGTTTGCAAACATATTGTTGTTATTTCACATTTGATATTTTGCGTCTTGTCGTCAAAATTAGTAGCTGTGATGACCCGAAAATTTCGACTAAATTTAAACTTAATCTTTGTATGATTAACATTTCTGACACGATAAGCAAAGTCTGTAAAACTGAATCTCAAAATTTTTGAATTACTTTTATATATTTAAATACCCTTCGGTTGTTTTCGACGATTCGCGAACAATTATATGTAAATAGATACATATATACTATAACATGAAAAGGTAACAATGTATTAATTGTTTGATACCGTACATTAAACTTATTGGTTTAAATATCTATTTGAATGTATATGATAAGTTGAAATATTTATTATTAAAATTTATTTATAAATAACTTCCAATGTGTATTTAAAAACTGATTTATGTATATTAAAAAGATATATACATATATATAATAAACGATAGTAACATTCGTTTATTGATTCAATTGATATTTAGATAAGTTAACTAAAGCGTTTAAGATGAACCAGTTAAACACTAATTTGTTACAGTGTTTTCAAATTGCCACATTACTCAAAATGCTACAGTGTTTTCGAAAATCACTATTTGCTACAGTGAAATTGACTTTGCTACAGTGAATTGCTACAGTAAAATTTGACTTTGCTACAGTAACTTTGCTACAGTAAAACACTATTTTAAAATGTATTTTTAAATAACGAGACGATGATTTATAGAAGTAAATGACCAAAATACTCGAAAGTTTAAGATATACTATGAGTGGTATAGTTTATGGATAACTTAAGGCTATATCTTGACAAAGGTACGTGTCACGAAACGTAAAATGCAAGTTTTCTCAGCGTACGAAAGGACATTCGAAAAACCAGAACCGGGACATAAGTCGAGTGATGACGTACGACTTATCGGAACAAAAATTACAAGTCAACTATGCACGTGAATTTAATATAATATATAATTAATTATTTAAATTATATATATTATATTAATATTTAATTATGTCGACGAGCTAAATTACAAAGCATATGTGAGCTGTCCCTGGTCCTCATGCGAGTCGCATGGCCAGAAGGCCATTTCCATGCGAGTCGCATGACTCCAGATTCCAGGCCAGGTACTATAAATTCAGGTGTTTTGCTCGAATGAAAAATCAAATATATATTACTCCGTATAATATTTATTATTATTATTATTATTATTATTATTATTATTATTATTATTATTAAGATTATTATTAATCTTATTAATCTTATTATTAGTATTATTATTTTTGCGATACAAAAATAATAATGTACATCAAATATTACGACGGAGTGCTGTCCAAGTAATTTTCAAAATGAGTTTTCGAGCAAGCTAGAGCTAAGGAAATTATGGGTTATTGCCAAGGAGGTTATGGGTAATGTTCGGGGGTATTTTTTTTTTCTGAATCAAACCTCGTGTTTATCATCTCCGATGCGTCTACGTGCTTTCCTGCAATATTGTATATCAATATTAAACAGTGAGTTCATTTGATTCCCTTTTACTCTTTATATTTTTGGGACTGAGAATACATGCAAATGCTTTATTAACCGATATACAATATTTATATGCGTGAGTTTCATATGATCCCTTTTACTCTTTACATTTTTGGGCTGAGAATACATGCAATGCTTTTATATCTGTTTTACTAAATGGATACAAATACTAAAACTGATTTTGTGTGAGTTTCATTTGCTCCCTTTTTAATTGCTTTTGAAATCTATATTTTTGGGCTGAGAATACATGCACTTTATTTTAAACGCAATGGATACAAGTACATACTAAATTCTACACTGAGTTTGAACCGAAAATCCCTTAACTTTGGTAACTAGTAACTGCCAGTTATAAGAACTGGTGGGCGCGAGTAGTAGTATATGGATCCATAGGGCTTGACATCCCCGTTCGAGCTAGAGCGCTAGCCTTTTAACGGACGTATGCTATTTGAGAAGCGTACACATTGGTTTGCGTGTATTATTAAGATGATTATACAGAGGGTACAAATTATATAAACGTTAAAGTTTAGTTACCAGGGTGCTCAATTTTATAGAACCGATTGATAAACGTTTCGGATGAAACAACTGAAATCTTGTGGTCCACCTTTTATTTAAAACATAATGATAAACGTTTTGAATGAAACAACTGAACTTTTGTAATCCACATTGATATACGGATTATGTGTAATATTAAAACTATGAACTCACCAACCTTTGTGTTGACACTTGAAGCATGTTTATTCTCAGGTTTCTAGAAGTCTTCCGCTGTTTGCTTACATGATATACAAGCTATGTGCATGGAGTCTTGCATGCTTTATTCAAGAAAACGTTGCATTCACAAAACCATCATCATGTATCTATTTTGACTGCATTGTCAACGGAAGTATTATTATTGTAAACTATTATTTACGGTGATTGTCTATATGTAGAAATCATCAGATGTCGAAAACCTTGGAATTAAATATTCATTTATGGTATGCCTTTTCAAAAGAATGCAATGTTTACAAAACGTATCATATAGAGGTCAAATACCTCGCAATGAAATCAATGAATGACGTGTTCGTCCATATGGATTTGGAGCGATCGTCACAGTAGCTTTTGCTGAACTTAATGACAGTCTTTGAAAGTGCGTTGTTTTACCCTGTTTTGTACATAAGATAAACTACAAACATATATACATATTTTTGAAGTTTGGTATATTACCCCACTTTCAAAAATTTATAAAATCTAATATTTTTTTTGGCATACTTTAAATCAATAAAATTAAAAATAATGATACGGGTAAAGCAATTTCGGTTCAATGACCTAGTGTTTAACTCACGACGAATTTTAGAAATAATTTTTTTTAAACTTAATTAAATAAAGTAAATTTTTGTTTTTAAAATCACACAAAACTTAAATTTAAAAAGCATATTAATTTCATATAAAACCTACAAAACAAAAAAAAATTCAGAATGGGGGGAGAAAACTAGTTCTTTAGTGTCTGCTAGTGGAAAAGACCAATCGGATTCCATTCTCAGAACTACACGAGAACAGAACAACTAACTCTAGACAGCATTTTCTTTTTAGAACATTTTGAATCTCCCCACACTTAGGTAGATGTGGTGTCAAAATTGTGATTAACTTCATCGTCAATTTTTCTTGGACCATAATCAACTTGCATATCTGTGACTTTTGCTTTAAGCCATTGGTCGGATTCTTGTGTAATATCCACAAATTCAACTAATTTCGTCTTTTCTTTAGGCGACAGATTGGATACTAACCGGTTACATAACTTAAAGTTTCCCTTGGTTCTAGCATCGCGAATTCGTTTAATAAGTTTCTTCATTGAACTATTAATAACGGGATCATTTAATTTCGTATCAACAACGGGGTTCTTTGTTATCAGGTCATTATTAGGTGTTACTTCATTTTCCCCACACTTAGGCGTTTTATTATTGTTGAGCACTACCATTGAAGTTGGTAAAACAACATGGTTCTTACCAATCGTTTTTGCTGGTTCAACGGTTTTGGTTGGTGGAGATTTAGACTTTCGAATCATAAAGGTGATCGATTTCTCATCATTACTAAGTGTCATTCTACCCTTTCTTACATCAAATAATGCCCCGGTGGACGCTAAGAATGGTCGACCTAAAATTAGAGGAATGTTTGGGTCCTCTTCTATGTTAATGACAATGAATTCGACTAGAAAGGTTAAATTACCTACTTGAACGGGTAGGTTGTCAGCAATTCCAACTGGGTGCTTAATGGTTTGATCAAGGAGTCGAACACTCATATTCGTTGGACTTAACTCACCTACTCCTAATCTCTTATATAATGAAAGAGGCATAACACTCACACTTGCACCTAAATCTGCTAGTGCATCATACATGACACAGTCACTTAGTAGACAAGGAACAATAAATTCACCAGGATCACCTACCCTAGTTGGAGGTTTTGGTGGAACTGTCTTCACCGGGTTTACTTCTACGGTTTTTGTTTCTTGCACTTTCTTATTCTTCTTCTTCTTCTTTTTTCCAAAGGTATCACAAACTTTATTACTTATCACTTGCTCATACTCAACTCCTTTTCTTGGAAACGGGATGGGTGTTTTGTATGGTGCCACCACCGGCTTTACATACTCGGGTGGTGGTGGTGTTGTAACTTCTTCATTGTTACTCACATCTAAAACTTTCCCATCTTCTGGTGTTGGTTTTTCAGAATTTGTTGATACCATGTTAACATTTTCATTCCGAGAATTTACTTCATTATTACTCAGTAGCTTTCCTTGTTCCCTTTCTCTCATCAATCTAACAAGAGTACCTACTTGTTTTTCTAGATTCAAAATGGAAGCTTGTTGAGTTCTAAATGACTGATCAAACCTCTCATTCGTTTGGGTTTGAGTTTCAATAAATTGTGTTTGAGATTCAATTAGCTTAAATACCACTTCTTCCAGATTTGAATTTTTCTCTTCGGTTTGTTGTGGTAGTTTATACAAGCCAGGTCTTTGTTGATTGAAAGTGTTGTTTTGAGTTGGTTGGTTATTCGGACCTTGTTGGTTGTATGAGTTATTATTGGGTCCATTTGGATTGTAAAGAATGTTTTGATTTCGATTAAAGTTTGGCCTTGGCGGTTGATAATCATTTTGATAATTATTTCCCGGCCTTTGGTTTATGTAGGAAACATTCTCTCGTTGTTCCATCGTTTGCTCAACATTACAATCTTTCGTTAAGTGTGGTCCACCGCATTGCTCACAACTGATTCGTACTGCGTGAATATCTTTAGTCATCTTTTCCATTCGTCTCTTGAAAGCATCTATTTTTGCGGAAACGGAATCAAAGTTATGGCTAGAATCGGCTCTAGCCGCTTTAGATGAATGAAAAATATCTTTTTCCTGATGCCACTCATGAGAGTGGGATGCTGTGTTATCAATGATCTTGTGAGCTTCGGTTGTAGTTTTCTTCATAATGGAACCACCAGCTGCTGTGTCGATGTCTTTTCGTGTGGCGATGTCGATGCCTTTATAGAAAATTTGCACTATTTGAAAAGTATCTAAACCGTGTTGAGGACATTCTCTCAACATCCTTCCGAATCTTGTCCATGCCTCATATAACGTTTCATTTAGCTTTTGCATGAACGTGGCAATTTCTCCTTGAAGTCTCACGGCTTTAAATGCCGGAAAGAATCTTTGAAGAAATTTCTCAACTAAAATATCCCATGAGTCAATCGTTCCTTCAGGTAACGATTTTAACCAATCTTTGGCTTCTCCTTTTAAAGTCCATGGGAACAACATAAGATAAATAGTTTCATCCTCAACTTCTCGAATTTTAAATAGATTACAAATCCTATTAAAAGTTCGAAGATGTTCGTTTGGATATTCTTTTGTTGTACCACTAAATTGGCACTGATTGGTGATCATGTGTAGGATTTGTCCTTTGATTTCAAAATCTGATGCTCTAACATCTGGCTGATTAATGGCGTGACCTTGGCCCGTGCGTGTGGCTCTCATTCGGTCTTCCATACTTTGAGGTTCCGTTACTTCCATAATTAAATTTGTTGAATCCAAATCACTAGAAGATTCTGATATAACTATTTGTGGTTTAGGATGAATGATTAGTGGTTCAGGATCTTGGAATTGTCCTTGAATATCCTCCGGATTCTCAGTTGTGAAGTCGGGTTCAAAAAATGGATTATCCGAAATTTGAGTTGGAGAACTTGTTCGACTAGATGATGATTCTAAAGAAAAATCAACGGCAACAATATTGGCTAGATGCCTTGATCGAGTTACAGGTGGTGAACGTATAAAAGGTGGTGAACGTTTTGCTCGGTGCATTCACTGAATATCCTATTAGTTATATAAATAAAAATTATATAAGTTATCAAATTAATAGACTTTTCTGATTTTGCCCACATTTCGAATAGCCAATAGATGCAGCAGGTAGCCAGGACCCTTTAAATCGGAAGCCCATAACTCGCCACTAACAAATCCAACTATTACTACGAACCAGAAAATTTGGATGTCTATCAATTTAATCGCTTAAAATAATTTTTCATTTGAAATTTTATAGAAGAAATAGAAAATTCTATGTCCTAAAAACTAGAGCGTCGAGAAATAAGAAAGAAAAAGATTGCGTCGAAAAACGTCAAAAAAATAAAAGGTCGAAAAATAAGAAAGTATCGCGTCGAAACTTAAAAGGGATTCTAAACGAAAAACGGCAATTACTTAAAATGATACTAAAATTTTAACACGACGTCGCAAAATTTTAATCCACCTAAATCTTAGTCTAAAGAAAAAGCGCTTAAGAGATTTTACGGCAAAACCTAAAAATCTAAAAGTATAAAAATAACTATGGCAAAACTAAACTTAATACTAAAAGTTGTAACTAGAGTCTAAAAATCTAAAGGTAATAAAACTTAAAATAAATATATATATTTTTTTAATTTTATAGACAAAATCTTAAAAATATATATATATATTTTTTTAAATTTTTTTTTAAAAAATTTTATTTTTATATTTTATTTTTTAATTTTTTTAACAATTTTAATATTATTTTTTTAAGGATTTTAATTTTTTTTTCTTTTTTTCACGAAATTATTAATTTTTTTATTATTTTTTTAAAAAACTTTTTTTTAACTCATTTACTATTCATGAATAGTAAATGAAACGAAATTAATTAATTTACTATTCACATGAAAGCGACATGATAGAAATTATTAATTATAAGTTACATAATATACCCCTGAAGTATTTAATAAATACGACTTTTTAAAACTTTACGATTCAAATTTGATTCAAAATTATTATTATATTATTATATTTTATTTCAATATTATTATATTATTATATTTTATTTCAATATTATTATATTATTATATTTATTAAATTATTATATTTAAATTAATATATCTTTAATCAATCAAAAACTAAAAAAAACTTAAATACCCCGTGAAGACACAAAAATTGTCCCCGGCAGCGGCGCCAAAAACTTGATGTGTTCTAGAGGGTGTGTATGAAACGGCTATCAGTTTTATATTTATTTACTACAGGAAATCACCTAAATTAAACTAAAACACAAAAGGCAAGTATACCTATCGTGTAATAATATAGCTAAGGTAAAGTCCGGGAGGTCGATCCGTGGACACTATTATTGGGTGTCTTACTAGGTCAAATTAGTTAATTAAGTAGTTAAACTAGATATAGTAATTATAGGTAACTTTGGGGGGATTTACCGTTTAATGACCGGTTTGTCGATTTTATATTTTAAGCGTACAGATAAATGACGATAATTAAAGTGCGTAAAATAAATAACAATATTAAAATGACAATAAATAAAATTGCGAGTAAATGAAAGTACGATGAGAAATACAATAAAAGAATTATGCTTATTTAAACTTCCGTAATCATGATGTTTGACGTTTTGATTTTAATTTATTATGCTGGGTTAATTGTCCTTTGTCCTGGATTTATTTGATACCTATCTGGTTTTTGCCCATAATAGTTCATCGGTCATAATTATAAAATGATAGTCAAATTAACCTTATACCCGAAGTTAAATATTCCAACTAATTGGGGATTCGAACTGTAACAAGGTGTTAATACTTTGTTAATAATTACACCAGGTTATCGACTGTGTGTAATCCAAGGTCTTAATACTTTGTTAACAATTACACCAATTACCCTTGTATGTAATCCACCCCTGTTTTAATTAGTCCATGATTATTAATTTTCCCACTTGGCCAGAATGAATAATAAATTACCCAACCCAATTGATTAATTAAATGATTGTAAAAGATGTCATATAAACGTCACTAAATAGGACATGCATAATCATTTAATAATTATTAGATTAACTAATTTGAAGATAGGTTCGACAGACTCCAAAGAGTTGTCATTCGATTAGACAATACCCCCATCTATTAATGGTCCATGGTCCAATGTCTACAAGTGTCGGTCTTTTGTCCATACCCTAATTATGGTACAAAATCCAATAACCTAATCTTTAATATTTAGTCCAACATCATGATTACTGAAATGTCCCGTTCTTATTGATTAAAAACGTTCCATATTAATTGATTTCGTTGCGAGGTTTTGACCTCTATATGAGACATTTTTCAAAGACTGCATTCATTTTTAAAACAAACCATAACCTTTATTTCATAGATAAAGGTTTTAAAAAGCTTTACGTAGATTATCAAATAATGATAATCTAAAATATCCTGTTTACACACGACCATTACATAATGGTTTACAATACAAATATGTTACAACAAAATAAGTTTCTTGAATGCAGTTTTTACACAATATCATACAAGCATGGACTCCAAATCTCGTCCTTATTTAAGTATGCGACAGCGGAAGCTCTTAATAATCACCTGAGAATAAACATGCTTAAAACGTCAACAAAAATGTTGGTGAGTTATAGGTTTAACCTATATATATCAAATCGTAACAATAGACCACAAGATTTCATATTTCAATACACATCCCATACATAGAGATAAAAATCATTCATATGGTGAACACCTGGTAACCGACAATAACAAGATGCATATATAAGAATATCCCCATCATTCCGGGACACCCTTCGGATATGATATAAATTTCAAAGTACTAAAGCATCCGGTACTTTGGATGGGGTTTGTTAGGCCCAATAGATCTATCTTTAGGATTCGCGTCAATTAGGGTGTCTGTTCCCTAATTCTTAGATTACCAGACTTAATAAAAAGGGGCATATTCGATTTCGATAATTCAACCATAGAATGTAGTTTCACGTACTTGTGTCTATTTTGTAAATCATTTATAAAACCTGCATGTATTCTCATCCCAAAATATTAGATTTTAAAAGTGGGACTATAACTCACTTTCACAGATTTTTTTTTTTACTTCGTCGGGAAGTAAGACTTGGCCACTGGTTGATTCACGAACCTATAACAATATATACATATATATCAAAGTATGTTCAAAATATATTTACAACACTTTTAATATATTTTGATGTTTTAAGTTTATTAAGTCAGCTGTCCTCGTTAGTAACCTACAACTAGTTGTCCACAGTTAGATGTACAGAAATAAATCGATAAATATTATCTTGAATCAATCCACGACCCAGTGTATACGTATCTCAGTATTGATCACAACTCAAACTATATATATTTTGGAATCAACCTCAACCCTGTATAGCTAACTCCAACATTCACATATAGAGTGTCTATGGTTGTTCCGAAATATATATAGATGTGTCGACATGATAGGTCGAAACATTGTATACGTGTCTATGGTATCTCAAGATTACATAATATACAATACAAGTTGATTAAGTTATGGTTGGAATATATTTGTTACCAATTTTCACGTAGCTAAAATGAGAAAAATTATCCAATCTTGTTTTACCCATAACTTCTTCATTTTAAATCCGTTTTGAGTGAATCAAATTGCTATGGTTTCATATTGAACTCTATTTTATGAATCTAAACAGAAAAGTATAGGTTTATAGTCGGAAAAATAAGTTACAAGTCGTTTTTGTAAAGGTATTCATTTCAGTCGAAAGAACGACGTCTAGATGACCATTTTAGAAAACATACTTCCACTTTGAGTTTAATCATAATTTTTAGATATAGTTTCATGTTCATAATAAAAATCATTTTTCTCAGAATAACAACTTTTAAATCAAAGTTTATCATAGTTTTTAATTAACTAACCCAAAACAGCCCGTGGTGTTACTACGACGGCGTAAATCCGATTTTACGGTGTTTTTCGTGTTTCCAGGTTTTAAATCATTAAGTTAGCATATCATATAGATATAGAACATGTGTTTAGTTGATTTTAAAAGTCAAGTTAGAAGGATTAACTTTTGTTTGCGAACAAGTTTAGAATTAACTAAACTATGTTCTAGTGATTACAAGTTTAAACCTTCGAATAAGATAGCTTTATATGTATGAATCGAATGATGTTATGAACATCATTACTACCTTAATTTCCTTGGATAAACCTACTGGAAAAGAGAAAAATGGATCTATCTTCAATGGATCCTTGGATGGCTCGAAGTTCTTGAAGCAGAATCATGACACGAAAACAAGTTCAAGTAAGATCATCACTTGAAATAAGATTGTTATAGTTATAGAAATTGAACCAAAGTTTGAATATGATTATTACCTTGTATTAGAATGATAACCTACTGTAATAAACAAAGATTTCTTGAGGTTGGATGATCACCTTACAAGATTGGAAGTGAGCTAGCAAACTTGAAAGTATTCTTGATTTTATGAAACTAGAACTTTTGGAATTTATGAAGAACACTTAGAACTTGAAGATAGAACTTGAGAGAGATCAATTAGATGAATAAAATTGAAGAATGAAAGTGTTTGTAGGTGTTTTTGGTCGTTGGTGTATGGATTAGATATAAAGGATATGTAATTTTGTTTTCATGTAAATAAGTCATGAATGATTACTCATATTTTTGTAATTTTATGAGATATTTCATGCTAGTTGCCAAATTATGGTTCCCAAATGTGTTAGGTGACTCACATGGGCTGCTAAGAGCTGATCATTGGAGTGTATATACCAATAGTACATACATCTAAAAGCTGTGTATTGTACGAGTACGAATACGGGTGCATACGAGTAGAATTGTTGATGAAACTGAACGAGGATGTAATTGTAAGCATTTTTGTTAAGTAGAAGTATTTTGATAAGTGTATTGAAGTCTTTCAAAAGTGTATAAATACATATTAAAACACTACATGTATATACATTTTAACTGAGTCGTTAAGTCATCGTTAGTCGTTACATGTAAGTGTTGTTTTGAAACCTTTAGGTTAACGATCTTGTTAAATGTTGTTAACCCAATGTTTATAATATCAAATGAGATTTTAAATTATTATATTATCATGATATTATCATGTATGAATATCTCTTAATATGATATATATACATTAAATGTCTTTACAACGATAATCGTTACATATATGTCTCGTTTAAAAATCATTAAGTTAGTAGTCTTGTTTTTACATATGTAGTTCATTGTTAATATACTTTATGATATGTTTTCTTATCATAGTATCATGTTAACTATATATATATCCATTTATATGTCATCATATAGTTTTTTTACAAGTTTTAACGTTCGTGAATCACCGATCAACTTGGGTGGTCAATTGTCTATATGAAACATATTTCAATTAATCAAGTCTTAACAAGTTTGATTTCTTAACATGTTGGAAACATTTAATCATATAAATATCAATCTCAATTAATATATATAAATATGAAAAAGTTCGGGTCACTACAGTACCTACCGGTTAAATAAATTTCGTCCCGAAATTTTAAGCTGTTGAAGGTGTTGACGAATCTTCTGGAAATAGATGCGGGTATTTCTTCTTCATCTGATCTTCACGCTCCCAGGTGAACTCGGGTCCTCTACGAGCATTCCATCGAACCTTAACAATTGGTATCTTGTTTTGCTTAAGTCTTTTAGCCTCACGATCCATTATTTCGACGGGTTCTTCGATGAATTGAAGTTTTTCGTTGATTTGGATTTCATCTAACGGAATAGTGAGATCTTCTTTAGCAAAACATTTCTTTAAATTCGAGACGTGGAAAGTGTTATGTACAGCCGCGAGTTGTTGAGGTAACTCTATTCGGTAAGCTACTGGTCCGACACGATCAATAATCTTGAATGGTCCAATATACCTTGGATTTAATTTCCCTCGTTTACCAAATCGAACAACGCCTTTCCAAGGTGCAACTTTAAGCATGACCATCTCTCCAATTTCAAATTCTATATCTTTTCTTTTAATGTCAGCGTAGCTCTTTTGTCGACTTTGGGCGGTTTTCAACCGTTGTTGAATTTGGATGATCTTCTCGGTAGTTTCTTGTATAATCTCCGGACCCGTAATCTGTCTATCCCCCACTTCACTCCAACAAATCGGAGACCTGCACTTTCTACCATAAAGTGCTTCAAACGGCGCCATCTCAATGCTTGAATGGTAGCTGTTGTTGTAGGAAAATTCTGCTAACGGTAGATGTCGATCCCAACTGTTTCCGAAATCAATAACACATGCTCGTAGCATGTCTTCAAGCGTTTGTATCGTCCTTTCGCTCTGCCCATCAGTTTGTGGATGATAGGCAGTACTCATGTCTAGACGAGTTCCTAATGCTTGCTGTAATGTCTGCCAGAATCTTGAAATAAATCTGCCATCCCTATCAGAGATAATAGAGATTGGTATTCCATGTCTGGAGATGACTTCCTTCAAATACAGTCGTGCTAACTTCTCCATCTTGTCATCTTCTCTTATTGGCAAGAAGTGTGCTGATTTGGTGAGACGGTCAACTATTACCCAAATAGTATCAAAACCACTTGCAGTCCTTGGCAATTTAGTGATGAAATCCATGGTAATGTTTTCCCATTTCCATTCCGGAATTTCGGGTTGTTGAAGTAGACCTGATGGTTTCTGATGCTCAGCTTTGACCTTAGAACACGTCAAACATTCTCCTACGTATTTAGCAACATCGGCTTTCATACCCGGCCACCAAAAATGTTTCTTGAGATCCTTGTACATCTTCCCCGTTCCAGGATGTATTGAGTATCTGGTTTTATGAGCTTCTCTAAGTACCATTTCTCTCATATCTCCAAATTTTGGTACCCAAATCCTTTCAGCCCTATACCGGGTTCCGTCTTCCCGAATATTAAGATGCTTCTCCGATCCTTTGGGTATTTCATCCTTTAAATTTCCCTCTTTTAAAACTCTTTGTTGCGCCTCCTTTATTTGAGTAGTAATGTTATTATGAATCATTATATTCATAGATTTTACTCGAATGGGTTCTCTGTCCTTCCTGCTCAAGGCATCGGCTACCACATTTGCCTTCCCCGGGTGGTAACGAATCTCAAAGTCGTAATCATTCAATAATTCAATCCACCTACGCTGCCTCATATTCAGTTGTTTCTGATTAAATATGTGTTGAAGACTTTTGTGGTCGGTATATATAATACTTTTGACCCCATATAAGTAGTGCCTCCAAGTCTTTAATGCAAAAACAACCGCGCCTAATTCCAAATCATGCGTCGTATAATTTTGTTCGTGAATCTTCAATTGTCTAGACGCATAAGCAATCACCTTCGTTCGTTGCATTAATACACAACCGAGACCTTGCTTTGATGCATCACAATAAATCACAAAATCATCATTCCCTTCAGGCAATGACAATATAGGTGCCGTAGTTAGCTTTTTCTTCAATAACTGAAACGCTTTCTCTTGTTCATCATTCCATTCAAATTTCTTCCCTTTATGCGTTAATGCAGTCAAGGGTTTTGCTATTCTGGAAAAGTCTTGGATGAACCTTCTGTAGTAACCAGCTAGTCCTAAAAACTGGCGTATGTGTTTCGGAGTTTTCGGGGTTTCCCACTTTTCAACAGTTTCTATCTTTGCCGGATCCACCTTAATACCTTCTTTGTTCACTATGTGACCGAGGAATTGAACTTCTTCCAACCAAAATGCACACTTTGAAAACTTAGCGTACAATTCTTCCTTCCTCAATACTTCTAACACCTTTCTCAAATGTTCACCGTGTTCTTGGTCATTCTTTGAGTAAATAAGTATGTCATCAATGAAAACAATGACAAACTTGTCAAGGTATGGTCCACACACTCGGTTCATAAGGTCCATGAACACAGCTGGTGCATTAGTTAAACCAAATGGCATGACCATAAACTCGTAATGACCGTAACGTGTTCTGAAAGCAGTCTTTGGAATATCATCTTCTTTCACCCGCATTTGATGATACCCGGAACGTAAGTCAATCTTTGAATAAACAGACGAGCCTTGTAGTTGATCAAATAAGTCGTCGATTCTCGGTAGTGGGTAGCGGTTCTTGATGGTAAGTTTGTTCAACTCTCGGTAGTCGATACACAACCTGAATGTACCATCTTTCTTCTTGACAAACAAAACAGGAGCTCCCCACGGTGATGTGCTTGGTCGAATGAAACCACGCTCTAAAAGTTCTTGTAATTGGCTTTGTAGTTCTTTCATCTCGCTGGGTGCGAGTCTGTAAGGAGCACGAGCTATTGGTGCAGCTCCTGGTACAAGATCTATTTGAAATTCAACGGATCGATGTGGGGGTAATCCCGGTAATTCTTTCGGAAATACATCAGGAAATTCTTTTGCGACGGGAACATCATTGATGCTCTTTTCTTCAGTTTGTACTTTCTCGACGTGTGCTAGAACAGCATAGCAACCTTTTCTTATTAGTTTTTGTGCCTTCAAATTACTAATAAGATGTAGCTTCGTGTTGCCCTTTTCTCCATACACCATTAAGGGTTTTCCTTTTTCTCGTATAATGCGAATTGCATTTTTGTAACAAATGATCTCCGCTTTCACTTCTTTCAACCAGTCCATACCGATTATCACATCAAAACTCCCTAACTCTACTGGTATCAAATCAATCTTAAATGTTTCGCTAACCAGTTTAATTTCTCGATTCCGACATATATTATCTGCTGAAATTAATTTACCATTTGCTAATTCGAGTAAAAATTTACTATCCAAAGGCGTCAATGGACAACTTAATTTAGCACAAAAATCTCTACTCATATAGCTTCTATCCGCACCCGAATCAAATAAAACGTAAGCAGATTTATTGTCAATAAGAAACGTACCCGTAACAAGCTCCGGGTCTTCCTGTGCCTCTGCCGCATTAATATTGAAAACTCTTCCACGGCCTTGTCCATTCGTGTTCTCCTGGTTCGGGCAATTTCTAATAATGTGGCCCGGTTTTCCACATTTATAACAAACTACATTGGCATAACTTGCTCCGACACTACTTGCTCCGCCATTACTCGTTCCGACACCATTTGTTCCTTTCGTTCTATTAACCCCTGGTCCGTAGACCTCACACTTCGCCGCGCTATGACCATTTCTTTTACACTTGTTGCAAAATTTGGTGCAGAACCCCGAGTGATTCTTTTCACACCTTTGGCATAGCTGCTTCTGATTGTTGTTGTTGTTGCGGTTATTATTGTTGTTGGGATGATTGTTGTAGTTGCTGTTGTTGTTGCTGTTGGGCCGTTTGTTGTAGTTGCGATTTATGTTGCGATTGTTGGGATAATTGTTGCGATTATTGTTGTAATTGCTGTTGTTGTTGTATTGGTGATTCTTATCACCGTTTTCCTCCCACTTTCTTTTGACTTGCTTCACATTGGCCTCTTCAGCAGTCTGTTCTTTAATTCTTTCTTCAATTTGGTTCACGAGTTTGTGAGCCATTCTACATGCCTGTTGTATGGAGGCGGGCTCGTGTGAACTTATATCTTCTTGGATTCTTTCCGGTAATCCTTTCACAAACGCGTCGATCTTCTCTTCCTCATCTTCGAATGCTCCCGGACACAATAGGCACAATTCTGTGAATTGTCTTTCGTACGTGGTAATATCAAATCCTTGGGTTCGTAACCCTCTAAGTTCTGTCTTGAGCTTATTGACCTCGGTTCTGGGACGGTACTTCTCGTTCATCAAGTGCTTGAATGCTGACCACGGTAGTGCGTACGCATCGTCTTGTCCCACTTGCTCTAGATAGGTATTCCACCATGTTAACGCAGAACCTGTGAAGGTATGCGTAGCGTACTTCACTTTGTCCTCTTCAGTACACTTACTTATGGCAAACACCGATTCGACCTTCTCGGTCCACCGTTTCAATCCGATCGGTCCTTCGGTTCCATCAAATTCCAAAGGTTTGCAGGCAGTGAATTCTTTGTAGGTGCATCCTACACGATTTCCTGTACTGCTAGATCCAAGGTTATTGTTGGTATGTAGCGCAGCCTGTACTGCGGCTATGTTTGAAGCTAGAAAAGTACGGAATTCCTCTTCATTCATATTCACGGTGTGTCGAGTAGTCGGTGCCATTTCCTTCAAAATAGTCAAATGGAACAAGTTAATCATACAGAATATTAAGAGTAGTTAATAGTATTTCGTAGCATAATATGAACTCATTTATAAAAGCTTTTTCTTCATATTAGCGTTTTATAAGTTTAAATTCGGGTAGTACCTACCCGTTAAGTTCATACTTAGTAGCTAATATACAATTCAACTACTACAATTCTATATGAAAAACTGATTATAATAATATTTCGCGTTCAAACTTTTATACAATATTTTACAAACTTACAATACCGCTTATTTTACATAAAGCATGAAATATAGCACACAATAACTTTGATACAAGATAGTTGTGAAGACAATTCTAGCTAGTACACAAGTCGTTCAGCAAAGGCAATAAAGACACGTAATTCATACGTCCAGAAACAAGTCATGCATTCTGGTTTTACTAGGACTACTTCCCATCCTTGGTCTTGTGCAACATAACCGTTATGGCCGTTGATAAGACAGCGTGTTGTAACGTCATCAAAGGGACGAGGGTTACGTAATGTCCAACAGTCCCGTAATAATCTAAAAACCTCATTTCTTACCCCAATTACAGACTCCGTCACTTGTGGAAACGTTTTGTTTAATAGTTGTAGCCCGATGTTCTTGTTCTCACTTTGGTGAGAAGCGAACATTACTAATCCGTAAGCATAACATGCTTCTTTATGTTGCATGTTAGCCGCTTTTTCTAAATCACGAAGTCCAATATTCGGATATATTGAGTCAAAATAATTTCTTAACCCGTTGCGTAAAATAGCATTTGGGTTCCCCGCAATATATGCGTCAAAGTAAACACATCGTAACTTATGGGTTTCCCAATGTGATATCCCCCATCTTTCAAACGAAAGTCTCTTATAAACCAAGACATTCTTGGAACGTTCTTCGAATGTCTTACAAACTGATCTCGCCTTAAATAGTTGTGCCGAAGAATTCTGGCCGACTCTAGACAAGATTTCATCAATCATGTCTCCGGGTAGGTCTCTTAAAATATTGGGTTGTCTATCCATTTTGTGTTTTTAAACTATAAAATAGACAAGAGTTAGATTCATAAAAAAAATACTTATTAATACAAGCAATTTTTACATATATCATAAAGCATAAGAACACTATATTACATATATTACACCACACGAATACAACTATCTTATTTTGACTCGCTCGTTTCTTCTTCTTCAGTTTTGGTTCGTTTTGCCAAGTTTCTAGGGATATATGATGTTCCCCTAATACGAGCCGTAATTTTCCACATTGGTTTAGAAAAACCTGGTGGTTTAGAGGTTCCCGGGTCATTGTTACAACTTAAGGACTTCGGGGGTTGACGATACATATAAAGTTCATCGGGGTTGGAATTAGATTTCTCTATTTTTATGCCCTTTCCCTTATTATTTTCTTTTGCCTTTTTAAATTCAGTTGGGGTAATTTCTATAACATCATCGGAATTCTCGTCGGAATCTGATTCATCGGAGAATTGGTAATCCTCCCAATATTTTGCTTCCTTGGCGGAAACACCATTGACCATAATTAACCTTGGTCGGTTGGTTGAGGATTTTCTTTTACTTAACCGTTTTATTATTTCCCCCACCGATTCTATTTCTTCATCCGGTTCCGATTCTTCTTCCGGTTCCGATTCTTCTTCCGGTTCCGACTCTTCTTCCGGTTCCTCTTCGGGAACTTGTGAATCAGTCCACGAATCATTCCAATTTACATTTGACTCTTCATTATTATTAGGTGAGTCAATGGGACTTGTTCTAGAGGTAGACATCTATCACATAATATCAAACACGTTAAGAGATTAATATATCACATAATATTCATATGTTAAAAATATATAGTTTCCAACAAAAATGTTAAGCAATCATTTTTAAAGAAAACACGGTCGAAGTCCAGACTCACTAATGCATCCTAACAAACTCGATAAGACACACTAATGCAAATTTTCTGGTTCTCTAAGACCAACGCTCGGATACCAACTGAAATGTCCCGTTCTTATTGATTAAAAACGTTCCATATTAATTGATTTCGTTGCGAGGTTTTGACCTCTATATGAGACATTTTTCAAAGACTGCATTCATTTTTAAAACAAACCATAACCTTTATTTCATAGATAAAGGTTTTAAAAAGCTTTACGTAGATTATCAAATAATGATAATCTAAAATATCCTGTTTACACACGACCATTACATAATGGTTTACAATACAAATATGTTACAACAAAATAAGTTTCTTGAATGCAGTTTTTACACAATATCATACAAGCATGGACTCCAAATCTCGTCCTTATTTAAGTATGCGACAGCGGAAGCTCTTAATAATCACCTGAGAATAAACATGCTTAAAACGTCAACAAAAATGTTGGTGAGTTATAGGTTTAACCTATATATATCAAATCGTAACAATAGACCACAAGATTTCATATTTCAATACACATCCCATACATAGAGATAAAAATCATTCATATGGTGAACACCTGGTAACCGACAATAACAAGATGCATATATAAGAATATCCCCATCATTCCGGGACACCCTTCGGATATGATATAAATTTCGAAGTACTAAAGCATCCGGTACTTTGGATGGGGTTTGTTAGGCCCAATAGATCTATCTTTAGGATTCGCGTCAATTAGGGTGTCTGTTCCCTAATTCTTAGATTACCAGACTTAATAAAAAGGGGCATATTCGATTTTGATAATTCAACCATAGAATGTAGTTTCACGTACTTGTGTCTATTTTGTAAATCATTTATAAAACCTGCATGTATTCTCATCCCAAAATATTAGATTTTAAAAGTGGGACTATAACTCACTTTCACAGATTTTTTTTTTTACTTCGTCGGGAAGTAAGACTTGGCCACTGGTTGATTCACGAACCTATAACAATATATACATATATATCAAAGTATGTTCAAAATATATTTACAACACTTTTAATATATTTTGATGTTTTAAGTTTATTAAGTCAGCTGTCCTCGTTAGTAACCTACAACTAGTTGTCCACAGTTAGATGTACAGAAATAAATCGATAAATATTATCTTGAATCAATCCACGACCCAGTGTATACGTATCTCAGTATTGATCACAACTCAAACTATATATATTTTGGAATCAACCTCAACCCTGTATAGCTAACTCCAACATTCACATATAGAGTGTCTATGGTTGTTCCGAAATATATATAGATGTGTCGACATGATAGGTCGAAACATTGTATACGTGTCTATGGTATCTCAAGATTACATAATATACAATACAAGTTGATTAAGTTATGGTTGGAATATATTTGTTACCAATTTTCACGTAGCTAAAATGAGAAAAATTATCCAATCTTGTTTTACCCATAACTTCTTCATTTTAAATCCGTTTTGAGTGAATCAAATTGCTATGGTTTCATATTGAACTCTATTTTATGAATCTAAACAGAAAAGTATAGGTTTATAGTCGGAAAAATAAGTTACAAGTCGTTTTTGTAAAGGTATTCATTTCAGTCGAAAGAACGACGTCTAGATGACCATTTTAGAAAACATACTTCCACTTTGAGTTTAATCATAATTTTTGGATATAGTTTCATGTTCATAATAAAAATCATTTTTCTCAGAATAACAACTTTTAAATCAAAGTTTATCATAGTTTTTAATTAACTAACCCAAAACAGCCCGCGGTGTTACTACGACGGCGTAAATCCGATTTTACGGTGTTTTTCGTGTTTCCAGGTTTTAAATCATTAAGTTAGCATATCATATAGATATAGAACATGTGTTTAGTTGATTTTAAAAGTCAAGTTAGAAGGATTAACTTTTGTTTGCGAACAAGTTTAGAATTAACTAAACTATGTTCTAGTGATTACAAGTTTAAACCTTCGAATAAGATAGCTTTATATGTATGAATCGAATGATGTTATGAACATCATTACTACCTTAATTTCCTTGGATAAACCTACTGGAAAAGAGAAAAATGGATCTATCTTCAATGGATCCTTGGATGGCTCGAAGTTCTTGAAGCAGAATCATGACACGAAAACAAGTTCAAGTAAGATCATCACTTGAAATAAGATTGTTATAGTTATAGAAATTGAACCAAAGTTTGAATATGATTATTACCTTGTATTAGAATGATAACCTACTGTAAGAAACAAAGATTTCTTGAGGTTGGATGATCACCTTACAAGATTGGAAGTGAGCTAGCAAACTTGAAAGTATTCTTGATTTTATGAAACTAGAACTTTTGGAATTTATGAAGAACACTTAGAACTTGAAGATAGAACTTGAGAGAGATCAATTAGATGAATAAAATTGAAGAATGAAAGTGTTTGTAGGTGTTTTTGGTCGTTGGTGTATGGATTAGATATAAAGGATATGTAATTTTGTTTTCATGTAAATAAGTCATGAATGATTACTCATATTTTTGTAATTTTATGAGATATTTCATGCTAGTTGCCAAATGATGGTTCCCAAATGTGTTAGGTGACTCACATGGGCTGCTAAGAGCTGATCATTGGAGTGTATATACCAATAGTACATACATCTAAAAGCTGTGTATTGTACGAGTACGAATACGGGTGCATACGAGTAGAATTGTTGATGAAACTGAACGAGGATGTAATTGTAAGCATTTTTGTTAAGTAGAAGTATTTTGATAAGTGTATTGAAGTCTTTCAAAAGTGTATAAATACATATTAAAACACTACATGTATATACATTTTAACTGAGTCGTTAAGTCATCGTTAGTCGTTACATGTAAGTGTTGTTTTGAAACCTTTAGGTTAACGATCTTGTTAAATGTTGTTAACCCAATGTTTATAATATCAAATGAGATTTTAAATTATTATATTATCATGATATTATCATGTATGAATATCTCTTAATATGATATATATACATTAAATGTCTTTACAACGATAATCGTTACATATATGTCTCGTTTAAAAATCATTAAGTTAGTAGTCTTGTTTTTACATATGTAGTTCATTGTTAATATACTTTATGATATGTTTTCTTATCATAGTATCATGTTAACTATATATATATCCATTTATATGTCATCATATAGTTTTTTTACAAGTTTTAACGTTCGTGAATCACCGATCAACTTGGGTGGTCAATTGTCTATATGAAACATATTTCAATTAATCAAGTCTTAACAAGTTTGATTGCTTAACATGTTGGAAACATTTAATCATATAAATATCAATCTCAATTAATATATATAAATATGAAAAAGTTCGGGTCACTACAATTACTTCAGCTCAAATAAGCATAATAATAACTTAGTTACGAGACATTAATTTAAAAAGGAAGAACATAGCTTACAGTGGTGAATAATCGCGTAGCGTTACACGGACAGAGTTCCGACTTTAAAACCCGTAAAACATTTCTTACAATAACTCAATTATTATTAAACTTAAATTTTAATTATAAATATATATAAATTAAATATATAGAGAAAGAAGATTGGAAAAAAGTGTGTCTTTCTTCATTCTCCGTAGTCTCATTTTATAGGCAAATGTTGATTTGAAATTTTCACTTATGACCCCTTAACTATGCTCAATTAACAACTTTTTATTATTTATTATTATTCTTATTATGAATTATTTAAATATTATATTATATTCTTGTGCAAAGTTGACTTGTACTTTCAGCTCTGTTGCGTCGAGCGTTGAAAGTTGGTTCATGTCTCGGTTCCGGATTTTCGAACGCCTTTTCGTATAATTTAATATCTTGTACTTTGCGTTTTGCGGCTTGTACGTTTGTAATTTTTAGACGTTTCTCATCAATATATTGAACCACTTGGATTGTACTTTGTACTTTTTAGCTTTTTGATCGTTTGCGTCTTCAAATCGTAGAATCTGCCTTTTGTCTTCACCTTTTATTATTTAAATGAATATCACTTGTAAATAGAACAATTGCAACTAAAATCTTGTCTTTCTTGAGGGATAATGCTATGAAATATGTGTTCGTTTTTAGCATTATCATATTCGTAGTTCAAAATATATTTCAAAAGCATTTAATAAAGCAGTTGTAAAAACAGCGCATGTATTCTCAGTCCCAAAAATGTAATGAGTAAAAGGGAGCAAATGAACTCACCTATTGTATTTTGTAGTAAAAATACATATGACGACAATAAATAAGTGTAAGGTTGGCCTCGGATTCACGAACCTCTCCAAAGCTTTTCTAAAAACAAATGCCCCAAACCTGGCTCGAACCCATAACCTCCCGCTGACCAAATAACCCTTCCAACCACTCCTCTGCTTGTTACTTATCTTATTTATTTACTACCCTATTTTCTTTTATCCTGCATAATCTGTTTTTTCATCTTTTCTATTATTAACAACGTAGCATCATCATCATTTATTAATCCCTCTGCCCAATTAGTAAAACAAGCATACGGCCCATTCTAATTTAAGGAAACTTGATTAAATTTTGGAAGTCCAATGATACGGCCCATCAACTTCTATTTAATTAAAAAAAATCATCCAGCCGGCTAGGTTCGATCTCTGTACCTCTCGCTCACAATACCACCTACAAAACCATCAAGCTACAAGCTCACATCTAGTATTATATAAACCTTAAATATATTTAATTATAAGTGGCTGTTATCATCTTCTCTCTAGCATCACCACAATCATCATCATCATACTTTAACATCATCATCAATATCTTAACATCATAACCCTTTGTCACCGTAACCATCATCAAACATCATCAAATCATCACGGTCTTGTAACAGTGAACAAGAAAAGGAAGTCTAGTAGCAGCAGTCCTTTTCATCACTCATCATCATTCGGTTATCATATCATCTCGTCATCATCACTCAACGTCTTTTTCCTTCATAACCCATATCATCGTTTACCAATATCAACAATACTAGCAAATAACTATAGAAAGTGTAGTAGCGGCTGAAAAATATATATATATATTATGATGGTGTTTTGTTGGTGATTCGATGAGGTTAGTTCGGTGGTTCTCCGGTTGACCGAAATAGTAACAGAAAAGGTATCGACCAACAGTAGCAACTAGTTATCATTTTTAATCATCGTCGAGCCATTTTGAATAGAAAATAAAACAGGTAGTAGCGTAAATAAACAGATAATATGAGCAGCAGTAATTGAAAACAGGAAGGTGATGTGAAACAAGGTGGTTTGACGATGGGGTGGTGATGGTTTGTCCAACGGAACAGAAGGTGGTGTTTTTTTTTTTTCGTGAATGAAACAGAAAATGTATCGAGTATTTTATGGTGGATTGATGGTGGTGTTGGAGACGGTGGTGTAACCGGTGGAGGTGAGCTCAAGGGTGCTGATAAGTGGGTTTCTTTTTCGTGCTTGAGTAACGAGAACCGTATAGGTTCGGTTGTGGTTTATGGGTGTGGAAGATGGTGAAGGATATTAAACAAGTTTGTATATGTATTTATCTATATGCATATATATTATGTATATTATGTATATCTATCTAAAATAGAGATAGAGAAGATAAAGAGAAGAGAGTTTGAGATGGTCTTCATGGTGTTGTTGTTTAAAAAGTGGTGATGAAATGAATTGTACATATGTATCTGTAATATATGAATATGCATATAAAATAGGAAGTAATGAATCAAAACATTATGAGGTGTACTCCACAAAAACATATAATAATTAAATATTAAAAAATAAACAAAATATCTTAACATCAAAGAATATCCGGGAAATAGTTTAGCCGCCGGGTGGATTACTCTACCGACGATTTTCCCACTAAGTGCTATATCGTGTCCCTTGCTAAACAGTTAACGTATAAAAGTGTTCTTAAAAATCCCAAATTTTTAGATTAAATATATTTAATTATTTCACTCATTAACTGTTTGAAACCTGATAAAAAAGGTTCGATAATTATTTATTTTCTGTTCCAATTTATATGTACGGAGTACTAATATTTAATCTTAAAAAGGTAAAAATATATTTAACAAATCTAAAATCTTCGTAATCAATTTACAGTCTAACTTTTATTTCAATCCCTCATGAACATGTACTATATCTATATTAAAACTAACAAAACGTCAACCGAGTGTTACTGACGTTTACTAATTAAGCTCGAAATCATTCTTATTTCATTTTCTCTCTCTATATATATAATCAGTTTTTAAATAACAAGTTTTACCACATAAATATATGTTATAAAATTTTAAACAATAGATTTAATATAATTTTATATATTTACAAATAATATTTGTATACATATTTTTTTATATATATATCTATATATTTATAATAATGGTTTTCATTACATTGCATATTATTTTACATAATTAATTCTAATAATTAAATCATATATTATTTCAAATAATAATTCAAATTATATATATATATATATATATATATATATATATATATATATATATATATATATATATATATTTAATATATATATAACTATTTACAAATAGTTGTTCGTGAATCGTCGAGCATAGTCAAAGGGTGATTGATTACATGAATATAGTTCCAAACTTTTTGAGACTCAACATTACAGACTTTGCTTATCGTGTCGGAATCATATAAAGATTAAGTTTAAATTTGGTCGAAAATTTCCAGGTTGTCACAATAATTAGACAATTAAACAATTAAATCAAGTTATGACGTTCGTGAATCTTCGGAATAAAAGGGTGAACAAAAGCTTGTGTAAAACTCTTTCCGGAGGCTCAAGATTTATTAAAAATTCATTGCTTATTAAGTCAGAATTATATAATGATTAAGTTTAAATTTGGTCAGAAATTTCCGGGTCGTCACAGTACCTACCCGTTAAAGAAATTTCGTCCCGAAATTTAATCGAGGTCGTTATGGCTAACAATAAGAATGTTATTATGATGAATATAAGTTGATTCATAGGGTTTTATCATGATTGAGAAATATGGATAAAATAATTCGATTACTCGAAACGTATGAGTGAAGCTATCGTAAAAGAGTGAAATGAGAAAATAGGGATTCGTCTTATCTTTTGACGTCATCACGGTTGATCTCCGGATTAAAGAAAATCTTTGTAATCTATATAGGATTTGATTCTTCGGTGATTAAGGAAATTATGATCCTCTTCGATTTAATGCGATGATTCATCTCGATTTTTCTGTCGGATATTTCACTATAAATCCACCTCCTTCGTTTCCTTTTAATTCACACCTTCTATTCTTTCTTCCTCAATTCTTACTTTAAAATTATTCGTCAATAAGCTTCATCCAGTGCTGATTCTCGATATACACCTCACTTTCATATCTGTCGTTCTTCTTTTTCATCTACCTCTGGAAGAATCTATTTACTTCTACTATACTCTTGGTTTTATAGTATTTTTAGTTCTCCAGTGTCTTTATATTGATATATGCATCGATATATACGGTTTATAGTTTCTGGGTTGTTGTTGGGTTTTATATCTTCCCTTATATTTCGATGTCCCTGCTTCTGTCTTCTATAATCATTGTCATCCCCAATTAATGCTCTCTTTTATTTGCTGCGATTTATACCCCAATTTCTATTTCGGATTTTTTGTCCTTTCGTTTCTTCTTCTTGCGATTAAGCACCGCTTGTAATGGTCCAGAATTCGCATATATGAATTTCAGAATGAACATTGTTAATGTTCTAAGAAGAAAATTGTAATGGCACGATCTTGACTTGTCAAATTACTACAATACCTCGGAAAAGGCCGAATCATCAAGAAATATTTTCTTGATATTTTAGAGGTTAAAGAGAATACAAGAGTCGTGTAACATAGCAAATGATGACGTTATGATCTGTGAATCATCACGTTCCATTTAGAAACTCAGCATGACTTACTGTAATATAATCAAGTTGATCAAGTGTCATTATATTATACTAGTTCATGCTTCAGTTCCCGACACTACTTCAAAAATATTCCTATTTTAAATTCGAAAGTTTCAGAATTTAGAAACTAAAATAGTTTCTTTTATGATGTAATACAGACAGCGCGAAGAGGTAAATGATTTCAGATAAGAATAATTATGGAAATATCTTCAGAAATATGGAGGATATTTATAATGAAAGATACGATGATATCTTAGAATTTCTAATATCATAGGATGATGAAGAATATTGTCTGTAAGGGTTTAGTGTCAGGAGCAAGGTATTCGATAATGACTTCAGTAGAAATGGAATCATTTAGATTCTTTGAAGGTAGATTTCGTCCTTGTGATTTATCCACAGCCTTCTTCATGGTTTGCTTAATCCGTATTTTTCAGTACCAAATCTTCTCTTTTTCTGAGCTTTGCCAACTCACTACTCTTTATCATCAAACTTTTTATTGTTAAGGTCATTTATAGTTTTTGCTACTTCATCAGCATTTCGAGAACTAGTTCGCAGTTTAGGGTGTTTTTCAGAAACTTCACATTCAAAGTATATAAGTCCAGAAGATAGACACATATAATTGTTGGCGTAGACATGCTGCGAGATTTCAAAATACTGATTGCTAATTCCCGATGATTCGTATGGCAATTCTCGTTACAAGATGCAGATGAGTAAATGATGGGGTTTTGATAAATATAAAGATTTTTCGGAAAGTCAAAGATCAATGAAGTTGTTAATAAGTTTACTGCTAATGTGGTGAGATATGAAAGGTTCCCCGGTAATAATGATGAAGGGGTAATCATTATAATAAGGCTTATTCGAATGAACAATTGAAGTTGGTTTGCTGGAGCTGTGACAAAACCGTCTATTTTTAGAAGGGATTGAAAAGTTATTTTAGCTAGTAAATGCCAAAAGGTCTGACATGGATACGTGTTAAATTATGACTTTGGTTTCAAGAGTTTTTTAGGTACGTAACTGTGGATAACATGTGGTTCGATCATCATCTCGATTGTTCATTATTTGAAGTGTCTTCAGGTATTTCGAAGGGATTGAACACAGATTATAATCGTTAATATACATACGATGTTCTAATACAGTTTTGAAGTCAAAGTATAGCTTTGAAAGATGTAAGAATCTAAGAGTGATGATACCGGTTATATCTTAAATTGAATTCGGCGATTTCAAAATCAGAATATGTAATTAGATTTTTGAATGAGTATGGTTGTTTTGATTTCTATAAAAGAATGTATATTGTTGTGAAAGTAGGGAGTATAATGGATGATTTGCTGAATCAGATTAGAAGAATGTAACATATTAATTGTGAATTTATATATCTCTCGGGTATTACCTACCCGTTAAAAAATGTCACAATTAATATTTTGTACAAAAGAATTTTATTACAGTCTTTATGGAAATATATGTGTATATTTCTTCAGATGTAATATAGATTTAATGAGTTAATATTAAATTAAACTCATTTGATTTATGGTTAAGGCTAGGATAGATAATTTCTAAACTTTAGAAATTACATAATCGTCGTAGAATGTTTTCCCAAATGAAGTTATGAATCAATACTTCATCATTGTGGTATTCCTTAGTACCTACAGGGCGTATGACGTCGATGCTCATGGGACAGATTGTGAAGTTGAGGTTTGCAATGCGGTTGTTGTTGGTGGTGGTAATGGTACTGTTGATGTGGTTGATGGTGATACTGGTTATGTTGTTGGTGCTGCTGCTGGTGTTTGTAACCTTTGCACCATATTCTCCAAAGCCACTACCCGAGCGCGAAGCTCGTTGACTTCTTCTATTACACCGGGGTGATTGTCGGTTCGGACGAGCAGATAAATAAGATCTAGAATTTGGTGTAGTATATAATCATGACGAGATACTCTGGAAATGAGAGAGAAAATGGTGTTTCGGACAGGTTCGCCGGTAAGTGCTTCAGGTTCTTCGCCAAGAGGGCAATGTGGTGGATTGAAAGGATCGCCTTCTTCTTGTCTCCAATGATTAAGGAGGCTACGAACCCATCCCTAATTCATCCAGAATAGACGATGGCTGATTGGTTGATCCATTCCAGTCACACTGCTTTCGGAGCTTGAGTGGGATTCCATTTCGAAATCCGAGGAACTTGAACTGATGACGAATTCCATTTCGTACGATTTGATAAAGGATTTTTCGATACAAAATGATTTTCAGGCTATCGGGTGGTATTCTAACTACATAGTATATCTATATATATAGATCAAAATATTTCATAGATTACGGAGGAATTTACGGAATATGTCAGGCAAAGTTTACGGTAATAGATACGATAAAATATGATTTAGCAGATACGCTAAGATATGAATTTTGTCTATACACTATTCATGCAATCAATGCAGCAAGACGTGTCTAGACTAAGAATGATAAGCAGGTAATTTCCTAAGGATGATAAGTAGGTAATTTTCGATACAAATGATAAGCAAAACTTTTGACATGCAGACATGGTCGAAGTCCAGACTCACTAATGCATCCTAACGACTTATCAGTTAGACACACTAATGCAGACCTGGTTCGCTAAGACCACCGCTATGATACCAACTGAAATGAACCGTTCATATCACTATAAACGCAGTACATTATTCATTGGTCCCATAGCGAGGTATTTGACCTATATATGATACGTTTTAGAAAATATTGCATTCGTTTCATAAAAAGCACACCATTATTATACATAATGCATGTTTTAAACAAGTGGACGATTATTTAAGAAATAATTCCCATAATACATCGGTTTCCAAATACTACACACGTGACATAAAAGTCGAATATAATACATGACAAAGGTTTTATTGAATGCAACACTTCATTTAAACAAAAAACATGAGACTCCATGCACAGCTTGCTCAAATAATGCAACAGCGGAAGACTTTCTTAAAGACCTGAGAATAAACATGCTTAAACAGTCAACACAAAGGTTGGTGAGATATATAGGTTTAGCATCGATATAAATATAGACCACAAGATTTTCATAGTTATAAATATATGTACACTCGCAAGTGTATAAAAGTATTCTATAAGTTGTTGAGCGCTTCGGTAACCATACTTAACCATTAATGTGGCATATTTCCTTTATTATGAAATCTCCCTAAACTGTACCAAGTGTAGTAAAAACGAAGTACTATGCAACCGTTTACGATACTAGAGCGACTAGCCCGGTTGGGGTTGTCAAACCCGATAGATCTATCAATAGGATTCGCGTATACATGTTCTTACAACATGTAAATATTAGTTACCAAGCTATTAGGGAAGATATGCAAAGTGGTACAACTCAACGTAGAATATATTTTAAGTACTTGTGTCTATGGCGTAAAACATAAAATGCATGTATTCTCATCCCAAAATATTTGTAGAGTTTAAAAATGGGACTATATACTCACGGTAGTAAAAGTATATTTATAATAAGTTTTTAACTTATTAAAAATATGGCCGTCGTCCTTGGATTCACGAACCTATAATAATAATAACGATTTAGATAATAATACATGTGAACAAAATTAATATAGCAAGTTCATATCATATATTCAATCACATGTGATTGTTTAAGTTTATATTTTCAATCACATGTGATTATTTATATTTTCAATCACATGTGATTATTTAAGTTTATATTTTCAATCACATGTGATTATTTAAGTTGTCAAGTTTAGTAGTCCAAAATAGTCCGAAAAGTCCAACAGTCCAACAGTCCAATAATCGGTATATATATATATATATATATATATATATATATATATATATATATATATATATATATATATATATATATATATATATATATATATATATATATATATATATATATATAATCTTAGAATTACCCCACGGCGTATTGTGTACGTATTGTCTTGCATCAATCCAGAGACATATTGTATACGTATTGTCTTAGAATTAACTAAGACGTATTGTGTACATATTGTCTTAGGATTTATCAAAACGTATTGTGCACGTATTGTCATGGAACGTACCAAGATTATTATATATATACAATCTCGAAATTAATCAAGATTATAATATTTTGTTATACTAATGATAACATGTCCAAATATATATAGGATATAGGAAAAGTTAACAAGGATATGGTTAATATAGTTTTTATAATATAAATTTCGTCAATACCACGTTAATTTTAGCAGATTTTGTTTTGCTCGCCAAATATTCATTACAACTCCGTTTAAAGTGAATCAAATTGCTATGGATTCCTTAAGAAGTCAATTTTACAAAACCAATTCGAAAATTTCATCCTAAGTAGTAATTTTTAGAGCTTTACCCTCTTTTTGTGTTGGTGGACATATTTGGAAAAATCCCGGCATCCACCCAATATATGATTTTTGATAAAATACTTCCACTTTGTCTAAAATCATGAAAAAAATACTGGAAGTCTTATTTACATATACTAACAGATTTCCAAAGTCTTAGCCTCTAACTCAAAGTCTAAGATAGGTTTTTAATTCCCAACCCAAAACAGCCCGCTTTTTACTGAATGGAGATTAAAGGATATATGTTAAGTTTCAAGGTGTTCTTCATATGTACAAGTTATAAGTTCTTATATTAACTTAATATAACATCATAATACATATAAATAAGTGTTATTAGAGTTAAATTAGAAATATTAGATTAGTTTTTCAAACAAGTTTAGAATCAACTAAACTATGTTCTAGTTTATAAACTCTTATATAGATAGCTATAAACATATGAATTGAACAAGAGTTGAAGTAGAGTTTTTACCTCAAGTTTAGAATGTAAAGTTGCTGGAAAGAAGTAATAGAACAAAACTTGAGAGAGTTCTTGCAAGTGTGTGTGAAAATTGAAAGTAAAATTTGAAAAATGAATGTGTAAAAATGAGTTAGAAATGGTGCTTATTTATAGGCTTGAAAATTTGACTTTTAGTGAAAATATCTAAGATAAGTTAAAATGTATTAAGTCATGGATGACAGATTAAATTGATTAGGTCATAGATGACATATTACACAAATAATTGCAGATTTCTATTGATATATACCAATAGTAAATACTTCTAGAAGCTGTGTAAAATACGGGTAAAAATACCGTATGAATGCGAGTAGACTTCTTGAGAAAATTGAACAGAAATACGAGTATAGCTATCCTTTATATGTATTGGTATATTATAAAGTGTATTCAATACTTGTAAGGATGTATTTACACTTGTAATACATTATATGTAAATACATTTTAACATAAGTTAATTACGTCGTTTAAATAGTAACATATATATTGTTTAAAAACTCTTTAAATTAGTAGTATGAAAATATATATACAATACTTTGTCAATATACTTAATGAGATATTTAATTATCATATTTTCAAGTTAAATATATATAAATCCATATATATACACAATAATTAAACAATTAAACAATTAAATCAAGTTATGACGTTCGTGAATCGTCGGAATAAAAGGGTGAACAAAAGCTTGTTTAAAACTCTTTCCGGAGGTTCAAGATTTATTAAAAATTCATTGCTTATCAAGTCGAAATTATATAAAGATTAAGTTTAAATTTGGTCAGAAATTTCCGGGTCGTTACAGTAAGTGTCAAATTTTAATGTTAAATTTGAGTGGAAAGATTTTGAGTGATTGTTAAAATTTAATTGGAAGTTTGATACGGAAAAAAAAGAAATTAATAATGCATATAATAGGTGTCAAATTTTGATTGATTGAAAATTAATGAAACGCCAACTAAAATAGCGTCCCTCCGAGGTTAGGTCTGATGCCTCGTTAAGGGCATTAGAGAAAGTCAAATCCTTCCATATCATCTAACGTGTTAAAATTTGTAGAAAACTTCAATCAACCAACAATTAGAATCCCTCAACAATCACAACCCAGAAACTAAAGAATCTCTCACACTTAGATAGAAACAGACTAACTCCCAAACTGAAAGCTATATACTCAACAACAAATTTAGATCATCAAGATGATGAAATAAATTTTAAGAAACTAGAAAAATTGAGAGAATACAGATGAAATCAATCGACTGCACAGATGAATGAATGAACCCTAACAAGCCATTAGGGTTATTTATATGCAGACTTTTATTGGGCTCATTTTCTAAATGGACTTAATGAGCCCAAAAAAATTAAATCAAGTATTCAGCTACCCTTAGCTCATCCACTATGCCCATCAACTCTAGCCCAGCAACTAAGCCCAAGAGATTCCAAATCTTGTCACTTCCAGTCCTTGAACTTCAACAATAATTGCAGTAACACCTGAAATGTTCTAGATATACCACAAATGAGTCTTAAGTGAAATAAGTTAAAATTCCAAACTAAACTTGTATAATGATTTAACCTTTTTAACACCCCTCCTCAAGTTTAGTTTGGAACAAATTAACAAGTCCCAAACCATTGGACAACACTTGGTGTTGTCTAATGGGCAGTCCTTTAGTTAAAATGTCATTAAGGTTATTAAGTGATTGTATTTTCAAAACTCTAAACATACCAACTGAGATTTTTTATCTTAAAAAGTGTAAATCTATATCAAAATGTTTTGTTTTTTCATGAAAAACTGAATTGGCACTTATTTGAATTGCAGAACTGTTATCACACATTAACTCAATTGGTAAATCAACCTTTACATTAAAATCAGAAAGTAAATATCTAATCCACATTATTTCACAAATTGTAACAGCCATGGCTCTATATCTTACTTTCGCAGAAGATCTAGTAACCACGGACAGTTTTTTACTTTTCCAGGAAACCAAAGAACCACAAAAAATACTAGATAACCTGTAACAGATTTCCTATTCATTTTACATTTACCCCAATCTGAATCACAGTAAGCAAAAAGACTAAACTCATTACCTTTGACAAGATGAAGACCTTTACCTGTAGCTCCTTTCAAATATTTAAGAGTTCTAAAAGCTAGATTTAAATGGAAAGGGGCATGCATATACTGACTTAAAACATGAACAACAAAAGGTATATCTGGTCTTGTCAAAGTTAAATAAATTAGTCTTCCAACTAACTTTTTATATTCCGTAACATTAACTAACAAGTGATCTTTATCATTTTTTTCACAATTAACATTCAAATTAGGTTCAATAGGAGTACTTATAGGTTTGCAACCCAATAAGCCATAATCATTTAAAAGTTCCAAACAATATTTTCTTTGGGAAAACAAACACCTCTGTCAGTTTTAAAAACTTCAATTTCAAGGAAGTATTTTAACTAACCTAAATCTTTTATCAAAAACTTAGTTTTAAGAAAATATTTAAACTCCTCAATTTTAATTTATTCAGACTTACTCTGAATAAATTCAATTTTAATTAGAGCTCCATTAATTTTAGCATTTCATTGTCTTGGAGCTTGTTTAATCTCATACAGTGATTTAGTTAGTTTACACACCTTGTTATTGTTCAAAGAATCTGTATAATAACCTTTTGGTAAACTCATGTAGATATCTTCCTTTATATAACCATAAAGAAAAGTATTATTTATATCAAGTTGATACAAAGGCCAGCTGTTTTGAACTGCAAATGTTATGAAACATCTTATAGTAACATGTTTAACAACATGACTAAAGATTTCTTCATAGTCTATTCCTTCCTTTTGACTATAACATTTAGCCACAAGTCTAGCTTTATATCTTTCAACCTCACCATTTTCTTTATACTTTATTCTGTATACCCACTTACAACCAACATGTTTTCTGTCAATAGGTAAATCAGTAATTTCTAAAGTTTAATTTTTATTTAAAGCTTCAATTTCAAGATTCATAGCTTCAATCCAATTAGGATCTTTACAGGCATATTCATATGTTTTAGGCTCAAGTGTTTTATTAAAATTTGAAATAAAACCGATGTTCTCAGAGCTTAAATTTGAATAATTAACAACCCTTTCAACACCATACTTAACTTTACCATCAACAACAAAATCATCAATTTTTTTTTGGAAAAACAATGCTTCTGTAAGTTCTCCTTACTTCATTAGTGTTTTCAGTATTACTAACAAAAGATGAATCAGAATTGCCCTCAGGGATTGAAGATAAATCTTCATTATGTGTTGTTGTAGGACTATTCTCACTAACTAGAGAATTATCACCATTGCCATCACATGTCTTATTAGCTCTCCCTTCATCATTGGAACTTAAAGCGTTTTCACTATAATTTTTAAAAATAATCATTAAATAAATATGCAGAACTTAAATCATTTTCAGAAACATAAAATCATTTAAAAATGTTTACATAAAAATTGATTTGTAGCATACTTAGACTTTAAAGGAAACACTGTTTCATAAATTTTACATCTCTAGAATAAAAAACACTTTTGTCCTCAAGACTAAGTAGTTTATAACCTTTTTTAACACTTGAAAAACATATCAATACACACTTAATAGACCCGCTACTCAATTTATCTTTTGGATTTAAATCAACAGAAAAACATAGACACCCAAAACACTTTAAATGAGAGAGATTAGGTTCCCATTTTATACACCATTTCATAAGGAGACTTTTCATTTAGCACAGCAGTTGGAGTCCTATTAATCAAGTAACAAACTAGTTAAAATACAATCAGATCACATATTAAGAGGTAATCCCCCCTGAAACATAAGTGCTTTTGCTACATTTAGCAAGTCCCTATGTTTTCTCTCAACAACACCATTTTGTTGAGGTGTATAAGCACATGTGGTTTGATGTATTATTCCTTTACTGTTTGTGAAATCAGTAAGTTTATGATTTATAAACTCAGTTCCACTATCAGTCCTAAACATTTTAATTCCTTTTTGAAATTGTGTTTCAATAAGTTGAAAAAAAATATATATAATGTTATCAAACACTTCATCCTTTGATGTAATCAAGAAAACCCAAACATCTCTGGAAAAATTAGGGATGGCACCCGCGGATCGTGAGCGCAGATCCACTACATCCATCACCCGCACCCGCGAATTTTTTGAAGATCCATTAGCCTGCGGATCTTGGTTAACGGATTTAATTTTAGATCCATGCCCGTACCCACGGATATTCGCAGGTTGCGGGTTTACCTGGGAATCTTATTCATGAAGTATATGTAAATTAAAGTATTCAAAAATAAAAAATAAACAATATTATATAAGTTAAAGTGACATGAAAAATATCATCCAATCATATACCCATGTTTATGATATAATAAAATGAGAAAACATATATTAAGTATACTTTTTTACTAATATATGTAAAGCTACAATGTTTAAAATTAACAATCAAAATTTAGTTGCTAAACTTAATCATACAGTAGGTTGACGAATTACTTATGTGATAGGTAAAAATTTATTAAGTTAGTCTAATAAACGAAACAAACAACAACATTTTTTGATTATATAATACATGTAATGTGTAGTTGTGAGATGCTCTAGTTACTAAAAGGTTCAATACCAAAATGATATGAGGATTGTAGAAACTTACACAGAGTAAATTATTACCTATTGGCCATTTATTCAAGGTTGAGATTTTCACCCATTTAGAACGGGTATATCCATGGATTATTCAAACGGGTATTATGGATTTTCGGATCGAATTTTACCCGCAACGGATCTATTACATCCATCACACGCCCGCGACCTGTTAGCGGGTACAAGATTACATCCATCGCCCACCCGCAGGTAAAGATTTTTTATTTTATCCGCCCATCACGGACGCGGGTATCCGCGGATCTCGGATATTTTTAGATCCATTGCCATCCCTAGGAAAAATCATCAACCACAGTTAAAAAAAACTTGTAACCTTCCTTAGTTTGAACTTTAAATGAACCCCATAAGTCTAAGTGAACAACTTCGCCAAAACTTGATGTTTTATGATCACTTAAAGGCAAAGAACTTCTGCTTTGTTTAGCTTTGTGGCACACATCACAAGGCTCTGTTTCAATTTTTGTTTTAAGATTTAATTTATTTTTAAGAACATGTAAGACTTGGTCTAAAGGATGACCAAGTCTCATGTGCCACAAGTTTGAAGATGTAGCACAAGCAATATAAATCTTTTAAAATTTTCCTTACATTCATCTTCACAATTATTAAAAATGTATAATCCTCCTTCTTCTTTACCAATCCCTTTTATTTTCCCATCCCTCAAATCTTGGACAAAGCCTTTGGAGTTGTCAAAGCTCATAATTAATTTGTTATGTTTAGATAGTTTGTTGACAGACATGAGACTTACACAATATTTTGGAACAATAAGAACATCAAACAAGGTAATGAAATTGTTTAAAACAAGATTTTCAATTCCCTTAATTAAGGCTTGAGTGCCATTAGGATGTCCTATTATTAAATTAAGGTTAGATATCAATTACATTAAGTAAACTCTTACTGAATGTAGTCATGTGTTGATTAGCTCAAGAATCAATAATTTAACCATTATGAACATGCATGGATTGTGTAAGATTCGAATTAAAGAATTTATTAAAATTCATATTGAACTTTGAACTACCATTGTAAAAAATACCTTGCATATTAGACATAGAGCTTGTAAGAACATAGCTTGGTACATCACTGATTAGATTGAGAAGCTTGAGCATCTGCTCATTAGAGAAAGAAATAGGAAAAGTACCACTTGTGCTTGCTTCATTTGAAGCAGCATGGTTGTTAGGCATAGACTTAAAATTGTTTCGATTATTGTTGAAGTTTCTGTTTTAATTATTATTATTGTTAGAATTTCTTTTAAAGTTTGGAGGATAATCAACAATCTCAAAACACCATTCAATTGTATGATCAATTTTATTGCACTTTTTGCATTTTAAACTTGAATTGGGACCTTTGTTATTATTATTGAAATTAGACACAGTGTGGTTATTATTATTTGTTTTATTTGGAACTTGGGCTGCAAATGCAGATGTTTGAGTTTTGGTGTTAACATCTTTTAAGGAATTAAGTTTGTGTGACTCTTGTCTAGAGATTATAGCATATGCAGTTTTAACATCTGGGAGAGGATCTCTCAGTAATAGATTACTTCTTTGAGGCATATAACCATCATTTAAGCCCATTAAAAATTGCATTAGTTTCATCATTTTATTATTTTGAACCATATATACAGATGCTTCACAAGTACAAAGCATCTGCACCACATGTACAGGGTGGTAAGGTCACCATTGAATCATATTGTTTTCATAAACTATTGAGATTATGATAATATCCAGATAGAGGACTATTATTTTGTCTTAATGAGTTTATTTTACGATGTAAGTTGAAAATAACATACTCATCCTTTTTATCATAAGTTTTTTTTAAATCATTCCATACATTCAAAGCAAGAGTATTAAAAATTTGACCTGAATAAAGTTCTTCAGTCAATGTACACAAGATCTAAGATAATACAACTGTGTTACACCTATCCCATTGAGCACCCAAAACATCATCTGTTGTATTTTAAACACAAGTTCCATTAATAAACCCAAGTTTGTTTTTAGTACCCAATGTAAGAAGCATTGATCTACTCCAAATATTGTAGTTTTCTGTGCCTTTAGTTTTATAGAAATCAGAGGTGTACCAGAAGTTGTATCACTTGGATGCAAATATAAAGGATCACCAAAATCAAGTTTATTGATTAAGGTGAGAGCCGTAGATACAGAGATCACCCCCACTCATGATAACAGACAAATAAATATAACAAGAAGAAACCAAACAAGCCCTAACACAACAGGCGTGAATGAACCAAGATATCACAATTCTCAAAGGGAATTGTGACCAAGGCAAGATCATGGGGTTGTCTCTTCTACCAAAAAAAAACAAGAAAGGCAAAATTATATATAAAGAAGGGTAAGAAGTAACCAATCAATCACAAGTGATTGATGTTGCAGCGGAAGACGGATGAATAACAACAGAAGAAAGAAGAACACCAAACCCTAATTTGAGAAAAATTAAGGTTTTTAGTAACAATCAGCAGATCCAATGATTTATCACCCACACGATCACAATTGAACCCAAACAGACAAGAAACAATCACCGGGTCATCAAGAACCAAAGAAATCACACAGAAAACGAAGAAACCCTAATTTTCTTCTTCACCAAACGAAACACGAGTAGATCAATCAACACGAATCGAACCTTACAGCTCTGATACCATGTTAAAATTCGTAGAAAACTTCAATCACAGAAGCAAATAGCATTAATCAACAAACAATTATAATCTCTCAACAATCACAAATCTCTCACACTTAAACAGAAACAGAATAACTCCCAAACTGAAAGCTATATACTCAACAACAAATTTAGATCATCAAGATGATGAAATAAATTTTAAGAAACTAGAAAAATTGAGAGAATACAGATGAAATCAATCGACTGCAGAGATGAATGAATGAACCCTAACAAGCCATTAGGGTTATTTATATGCGGACTTTTATTGGGCTCATTTTCTAAATGGACTTGATGAGCCCAAATAAATTAAATCAAGTATCCAATTTTCCCCCTCAACTCTAGCCCAGCAACTAAGCCCAAGAGATTCCAAATCTTGTCACTTCCAGTCCTTGAACTTCAACAATAATTGTAGTAACACCTAAATGTTCTAGAAATATCCTAAATGAGTCTTAAGTAAGATAAGTTAAAATTCTAAACTAAACTTGTATAATGATATAACCTTTTAACATAACGCCTTAAATATATCGTTAGGATGTAAGCCTTCAATATAACGTTGGGATATAAGTGGTCTTAGAACCAACAGGAGCTTGCCAATAAATTCCATGCTTTAGTAAGGTTGATATTACACATATATTTATTATTTTATCAACCAAATTAACGATTCATGTTTATATATATTGCTACAAGCCGTTAAGAGTAAATAATGAAGCAATAAAAAATTAGAAAGACTTTCTGTAGGGTGTGTTTGTAGCCGATTAAAGTCTATATTATTTGTATTTTAGGCTTCAAACATCAATAAATCTTAATATTGTTTGTTAAGATATTAATTTTAAAATTTATTAAAGAACAGGTTATAGAAAAAAGTTAGTTGTACATCTCTAACCCCACCTTATACAGTACACGACTAACTATGATCTATATATGAAAATCGACAAGGCAGACTCAGGAGATGTCAATTGGTTGCCTTTGTCGATTTTCATATATTGATCATAGTTAGTCGTGAGAGACCCTAAACTAGAAAATATAATGAGAATGAATGCTTAATGTTTCTTTTTTAGGAGCAACAACGTTCAATATGCATCAACCGATTCCTGTTATGTTTTTTTATTCACAATAAGAAGATATACTTTTATCAATCAGGAAATATTTACAAGTACAATCCACCGAAAACGAAGATATGCAAGCTAGAAAGAAACCGAAAAAAATGCTAAAGCAGTATGCAAAATCCGAGACATACTACTTGATGAAGACAGCTATACTATGTGGCTATCACCAAAACTAGTTGTCAAGCTAAGAACAGACTTGATGAAGACATAAGCATGACCGGGATCGGCTCACAGTACTGAGCAATCTAGTTACAAAGTAGTCCGAACACGATCCATTTTGCCCCAAACTTAGCAACTCATAAGTTATTGATGTTATGCGAGGTGTATACGAAATACTATTAATTTTATTACGAAATACTATTAAAATACGATACAATTTACACAAGTTTTATTTATTTATATAGATGGCATATACTTAAACCTTGCTACAACACTTATAGGCAGTGTACCTAATCGTAGAGTAGTGTAGTTTTTAGTAAGTCTGGTTCGTTCCACAGGGAGCTAGCTGAGTTTAACGCTATATTTTTAACAACTATATTTATATAAAATATATATAATTATATATAGTAATATTATTATAAAAGGGGGTTTTTACCGTTTAATGACCGGTTTGTCGATTTTATATTTTAAGCGTAAAGATAAATGACGATAATATAAATGACAGAATTTAAATTGCGATAAAGTAAATTGCAGTAATTAAAGTGACAGTAAATAAAGGTACGATGAGAAATACAATAAAAGAATTATGTTTATTTAAATTTCCGTAATCATGATGTTTGACGTTTTGATTTTAATTAATTGTTACCCTGGTTAATTGTCCTTTGTCCTGGTTTATTTGATACCTATCAGGTTTTTGTCCATAATAGTCCATCGGTCATAATTATAAAATGCTCGTCAAATTAACCTTATTCCCGAAGTCAAATATTCCAACTAATTAGGGATTCGAACTGTAACAAGGTTTTAATACTTTGTTTAATAATTACACCAGGTTATCGACTGCGCGTAATCCAAGGTTTTAATACTTTGTTAACAATTACACCAATTATCCTTGTATGTAATCCAACCCTGTTTTAATGAGATATGAAAATTAATTTACCCACTTGATCAGAATGAATAATCAATTACCCAACCCGAATAATTAATTAAATGATCGTAAAAGATGTCGTATAAACGTCACTAAATAGAGCTTACATAATCATTTTAATAATTATTAGATTAACTAATTTGAATATAGGTTCGACAGGTTCCAATGAGTTGTCGCTCAATTAGACAATACCCCATATCTATTAATAGTCATAGTCCAATGTCCACAAGTGTCGGTCTTTTGTCCAAACCTTAATTATGGTACAAAATCTAATAACCCAATCTTAATTTTTAGTCCAACATCATTACTTCGGATTAAATAAGCATAATAATAATTTAGTTACAAGACATTAATTTAAAAAAGAAGAACATAGCTTACCGTGATTATTTATCGCGTAGCGTTACACGGGCAGAGTTCCGACTTTAAAACCCGTAAAATATTTCTTACAATAACCCAATTATTATTAATTTAAATTAAAATTATAATTAAAATATAAATAAAAATATAAATTGAGAGATAAGAGAAAGAAAATAGAAAAAGATGTATATAAAACTCGCAGAAAACTGGCGAATTTATAGGATGTGGCCTGCTACAGTAACTGATGCGGTCACATGAGATTTTAGTGCAAATCTCATGCACTCGCATGGGCTCATGCACTCGCATGAGTTTTATGCCTATTTCCCATGCGATCGCATGGCCGTCAGATCCAGCTCACATATTTTTTGTTTGCTAGTTTGTCGACGTTATTTAATATAATATATAATATATAAATAATTTATATAATTATTTAAATATTATATTATATTCTTGTGCATAGTTGACTTGTAATTTTAGCTCCGTTGCGTCGCGCGTTGATAGTTGGCTCAGGTCCCGGTTCCGGTTTTTCGAACGTCCTTTCGTATAATTTAATATCTTGTACTTTGCGTTTTGCGGCTCGTACTCTTGTAATTTTGAGACGTTTCTCATTAATAAATTGAACCACTTGAATTATATCTTGTACATTTGAGCTTTTTGGTCATTTGCGTCTTCAAATCGTCATTTTCTTCTTTTGTCTTCGCACTTATTTATTTAAACGAATATTACATAAAAATAGAACAATTGCAACTAATAGCTTTACATATTGGGATGATATTGTGCCTAAATATATGTTCATTTGGAGCACTATCAAATATCCCCACACTTGAGCGTTTCTTGTCCTCAAGCAATACAAAACTTGAAATTAAATCACACTTCACTCGAATCACTTTTTTATTCTCACACTTTATACATCAGTGATTTTGATACGGCGGTATAAACAATGATAGTAATAATATGGTTTACAGTTCCACATGACTATGAAAATTTAGATCCTTAAGGAAATTGGATCTTTATGAAAACATTTGATCTTTTGAAAATTTCAAGCTAGATTTTACCCTAGACAATTTTTTCGGAATAACCCTTCACCGGTGTTTGCAAAATATTTTTGTGGGTTGTGTGGGTTTCAGATTTCAAAATTTTAGCTCAAAACTTGAGGTTTTGTGTCACCCACTTGCTAACCTTGTATTAGGAAAGCACACGTCCAGTTTACTTGCTCCGTATATTACCTTTTGGTAAACTACCGTCCGGTTGTAAAGGAAAGCGATGAACAAGCAACTGTTAAGGCAATGTCTAATGACATGCAGATGTTCATGGTCCACAACGTATTGGATGTAATTACTATCCTTTGTAGGAGCAATAGTAAAGATCACCGTATAATTTTTCGGTCTGGCACAAGGTCCTGTCTTTGACCATGCTATGCAACCACTGTTCTTACGGTTGAGACCCGATTTGGTTCAGGTGACCTAATGAATTCCGGTGAATTCTTAGGATTTTACGTTCAATGGTAATGAACGCATTGAAAATAGGTTTTCAGAAAAACAAATCGGTTTTAATTTGATCAAAATATTTTCTCGTTCAAGTTCGAGTTTAGATATCATCGAATTCCATGAGTTTGTAATTCTCAATCTTTAAGGTCAATCTCAAGGATTGAGTAATATCAGGCTTAAAAGCTGATTTTTAAACTTTAAGGAGATTATCCTTTCTAGGGGTCTGATTCATTAGTCTTATCAAGCTAATTTGTACGGTGCCCTCTCCATTTTACTAGACAGATCCTCTCATGGTTAGGAATAGTCTGACCACTTGGCGACCCTGTTTGATGCTGAGGTCCGTGAATTTCCAGCTGATTTTCGAGAAAACTTTTCAAGGTTTTTCGTAGACTCTACAACTGGTCTGGACGACAACTTCCTGACCTAAATCAAGAAGCGCGTGTCTTTTTCGAAAGACTTTACTTCCTTTTAATGATGGAATTGATTCATCATGCAGATCCATCTTTCTTTCAAAGATATTATAATAAATCGGGTAAAACTGATTAGTTTAGTCCAAAACAAAAGTACCTGCAATAATCTGTACCAAATATGTGATATGTGTTTTAAACAAACTGGTAAATTCTTCCCACACTTACCTTTTGTTTATTTCTTTCTTTGCCTTTTTATTCTCCTCTATTCCATTTTAAATGAATTCTAACGTTTTGGGTTGTTTCTCCATTTATGTCCTCTCCGAGGTAACAATAATTTCGGCATTATCACCTAGATTCATCGTTCATAAATATGTATAAACATGATTTTGAATTCATTTAGTTGAAAATTTTTTAAATTTTCACAAAATTTGGCAATTAAACTAAGTGTAAACCCGAGAGAATTTATACCCCTTCCCCACACTTGAGATCATGTAATGCCCTCATTTGCATGAAATCAGACTATAATTATAAATTCATGAGGGTGATTAGTGTAGAAAAGTGATTAAAAATACCGAGTTTGCAAACATATTATTTTATATCACATTTGATATTTTGCATCTTGTCGTCAAAATTAGTAGCTTTTACTGAACTTAATGCCAGTCTTTTAATTAGCTTGATAAGACTAATAAATAATGGTCTTATTATTAATTTTTTTTATTTTTTTTAAAACCTTTATTTATTAAAATAATTTAAATGAGTAATTTTTTTTAAAAAATTTTGTTTCCTTTTACTTTAGGTAGTTTCGGTACTTTTACCTAGTCCGTCCCTCGACAAAATTTAAAATTTTTCATTTTTAAAGCGATTGTTTTAAAAGCAAAGATTTTTGGGTTTTTTAATTTTTTTGGTATACTTTAGTTTATTAAAATTAAAAATAATGATAACAAAATTTTTCGCCCCGCCCTCGGGTAAAGCAATTTCGGTTCCATGACCTAGTCTTCAACTTACGATGAATTTTAGAAATCATTTTTTAAACTTAATGAAATAAAGTAAATTTTGTTTTTAAATTCACACAAAACTTAAATTTAAAAAGCATATCAATTTCATACAAAACTTATAAAACAAAAATTCAGAATGGAGGGATAAAAACTAGTTCTTTAGTGTCTGCTAGCGGAAAAGACCAATCGGATTCCATTCTCGGAACTACATGAGAACAGAACAACGAACTCTAGACATCGATTTTTTTTCTTAAAATATTTGAATCTCCCCACACTTAGGTAATTGTGGTGTCGAAATTGTGGTTAACTTCATTGTTAATTTCTCTTGGACCATAATCAACTTGCATATCTTTGACTTTTGCTTTAAGCCAATGGTCGGATTCCTGTGTAACATCCACAAATTCAACTAGTTTCGCCTTTTCTTTAGGCGAAAGATTGGATACTAACCGGTTACATAACTTAAAGTTTCCCTTGGTTCTAGCATCGCGAATTCATTTAATAACGGGGTCATTTAATTTTACATCAACAATGGGTTCTTTGTTAACAGGTCATCATTAGGTGTTTCTTCATCTTCCCCACACTTAGGCGTTTTATTATTGTTAAGCACTACCGTTGGAGTTGGTAAAACAACATGGTTCTTACCAATCATTTTTGTTGGTTCAACGGTTTTGGTAGGTGGAGATTTAGACTTTCGAATCACAAAGGTGATCGATTTTTCATCATTACTAAGTGTCATTCTACCCTCTCTTACATCAAATAACGCCCCGGTGGAAGCTAAGAATGGTCGACCCAAAATTAGAGGAATGTTTAGGTCCTCTTCTATGTCAATGACAATAAATTCGACTAGAAAGGTTAAATTACCCACTTGAACGGGTAGGTTGTCAGCAATTCCAACTGGGTGCCTAATGGTTTGATCAAAGAGTCGAACACTCATTTCTGTTGGACTTAGCTCACCTACTCCTAATCTCTTATATAATGAAAGAGGCATAACACTCACACTCGCACCTAAATCTGCTAGTGCATCATACATGACACAATCACTAAGTAGACAAGGAACAATAAATTCACCTGGATCACCCACCCTGGGTGGAGGTTTTGGTGGAACTGTCTTCACCGGGTTTATCTTTACGGTTTTTGTTTCTTGTACTTTCTTATTCTTCTTCTTCTTTCCAGAGGTATCACAAACTTTATTTCCTATTACTTGCTCATACTCAACTCCTTTTCTTGGAAACGGGATGGGTGGTCTGTATGGTGCCACCACTGGCTTTACATACTCGGGTGGTGGTGGTGTTGTAACTTCTTCATTGTTACTCACATCTAAAACCTTCCCATCTTCTGATGATGGTTTTTCAGAATTTGTTAACACCATATTAACATTCTCATTCCGAGGATTTACTTCAGTATTACTCGGTAGCTTTCCTTATTCCCTCTCACTCATCATGCTAGCAGGAGTACCTACGTGTTTTTCTAGATTTAAAATGGAAGCTTGTTGAGTTCTTAATGATTGATCAAACCTCTCATTTGTTTGGGTTTGAGATGTAATAAATTGAGTTTGAGATTCCATTAGTTTTGCCATCATTTCTTCTAGATTTGACTTTTTCTCTTCGGTTTTTTGTGGTGGTTTATACAAGCCAGGTCTTTGTTGATTGAAAGTGTTGTTTTGAGTTGGTTGGTTATTCAGACATTATTGGTTGTACGAGTTATTGTTTGGCCCATTTGGATTGTAAAGAATGTTTTGATTTCGATTGAAGTTTGGCCTTGGCGGTTGATAATTATTTCCTGGCCTTTGGTTTATGTAGGAAACATTCTCACATTGTTCCATCGTTTGCTCAATGTGACACTCTTTCGTTAAGTGTGGTCCACCGCATTGCTCACAACTAATTCGTATTGCGTGAATATCTTTATTCATCATTTCCATTCGTCTTTCAAAAGCATCTATTTTTGCGAAAACGGAATCAAAGTCATGGCTAGAATCGGCTCTAGCCGCTTTAGATGATCGAAAAATATCTTTTTCTTGATGCCACTCATGTGAGTGGGAGACTGTGTTATCAATTATCTTGTGAGCTTCAGTTGCGGTTTTTTTCATAATGGAACCACCAGCTACTATGTCGATGTATTTTCGTGTAGTAATGTCGCATCCTTGGTAGAATATTTGTACTATTTGATAAGTATCTAAACCGTTCTGAGGACATCCTCTCAACAATTTTCCAAATCTTATCCATGCCTCATATAGAGTTTCATTTGGCTTTTGCGTGAATGTAACAATTTCTCCTCGAAGTCTCACAGCTTTGGATGCCGGAAAGAATTGTTTAAGAAATTTTTCAACTAAAACATCCCATGTATCAATCGCCCCTTCAGGTAACGATTCTAACCAATCTTTGGCTTCTCCCTTTAAAGTCCGGGGAAATAACATTAGATAGATCTGTTCATCCTCAACTTCTCTGATTTTGAATAGAGTACAGATCCTATTAAAGGTTCGAAGATGTTCGTTTGGATCTTCTTTTGGCGTACCACTATATTGGCATTGATTAGTTACCATGTGTAGGATTTGTCCTTTGATTTCATAATCTGTCGCATTAATGTCTGATTTAATAATGGCGTGACCTTGACCTGTGCGTGTGGCTCTCATTCGGTCTTCCATACTTAGAGGTTCTGTTACTTCCATAATTGAATTTGTTGAATACGAATCACTAGAGAATTCTGATTTAATGGTTTGTGGTTCAGGAGGAATGATTAGTGGTTCAGGATCTTGGAATTGTCCTTGAATATCCTCTAGGTTTTCAATTTTGAATTCGGGTTCAAAAAATAGATTATTGGAAATTTGAGTTGGAGTACTTGTTTGACTAGATGACGATTCTAAAGAAAAATCAACGACGACAATGTTGGCTAGATGTCTTGATCGAGTTATAGGTGGTGAACGTATGAAAGGTGGTGAACGTTTTGCTCGGTGCATTCACTGAATATCCTATTAGTTATAAAAGATAAAAAAATTATATAAGTTATCAAATTAATAGATTTTTCTGATTTTGCCCACGTTACGAATAGTCAATAGATGCAGCAGGTAGCCAGGACCCTTTAAATCGGAAGCCCACAACTAGCCACTATCAAATCCAACTATTACTACGAACCAGAAAATTTTGGATGTCTATCAATTTAACCGCTTAAAATAATATTTCGTTTTGAAATTTTAGAGAAGAAATAGAAAATTCTATGTCCTAAAAACTAGAGCGTCGAGAAATAAGAAAGAAAAAGAGTGCTTCGAAAAACGTCGAAAAATAAAAAGTCGAAAAACAAAAATAAGAAAGTAGAGCGTCGGAACTTAAAAGTCTAAAAACTAAATATAAAAAGTTGCGCCTAAAGGTATTAAAGCTTAAAAGGAAATCTATATCCAAAACGGCAATAATTTAAAAGGCACTAAAATATATAAACGGCGTCGCAAAATTCTAAAGCGCCTAAATCTTAATCTAAAGAAAAAGCACTTAAGGAATTTTACGGCAAAACCTAAAAATCTAGTAATATAAAATAACTACGGCAAAAACTAGACTTAAAACTAAATACGAACGAAAAATACAAATTACGAATAAAAAGATATAAAATATAAAAATAAAACTTAAAGTTGTAAAAAAAATACAATTTTTATAAAAATATTATTTTTATATTATTATTTTATAAAAGTATTGATTTTTATATAATTAATAAAACTAAATAAAACTTAAAATAAAAATTAAATAACAACTAAACTAAATTATTATTTAAAATAAACCCTAATTAGGTAATTAATAATAATAATAATTAATAATCTTAACCCTAATTCGGCTCTCCTAGGTTTCAGACGTGTCACCTTAGCTCATGTGATCGCATGAGTTGAGGGTTAATTTTCCATGCGGTCGCATGGATCCAGAAATCAGGCCAGATAGTTGGGCTGCTACAGTGTTCGGGCCCGAATACAATTATTATATTTTTTTCTATTTTAATATTTATATAAAATATTTATATAAATTAAATAAAAACTTATTTTTTTAAAAAAAAACTTCCTATTAGTTTTTGTAACTAAAAGAAAATACAAACTTTTTAATTTTTTTTATATTTTGAACAACTCTTAAAAATATATATATTTTGTTTTTTATTTTTATATTTTTGTATTTTTAATATTTAAAACGTATTTTTACAAAAGTAAATTAAAACTTATTAAAAATCTTTTTTTTATATATAGCGTTTCGCTTTAAGAGTTTAAGCAGTCCCCGGCAGCGGCGCCAAAAACTTGATGTTATGCGAGGTGTATACGAAATACTATTAATTTTATTACGAAATACTATTAAAATACGATACAATTTACACAAGTTTTATTTATTTATATAGATGAGATATACTTAAACCTTGCTACAACACTTATAGGCAGTGTACCTAATCGTAGAGTAGTGTAGTTTTTAGTAAGTCCGGTTCGTTCCACAGGGAGCTAGCTGAGTTTAACGCTATATTTTTAACAACTATATTTATATAAAATATATATGATTATATATAGTAATATTATTATAGAAGTGGGTTTTTACCGTTTAATGACCGGTTTGTCGAATTTATATTTTAAGCGTAAAGATAAATGAATATAATATAAATGACAGAATTTAAATTGCGATAAAGTAAAATGCAGTAATTAAAATGACAGTAAATAAAGGTACGATGAGAAATACAATAAAAGAATTATGCTTATTTAAACTTCCGTAATCATGATGTTTGACGTTTTGATTTTAATTAATTGTTACCCGGGTTAATTGTCCTTTGTCCTGGTTTATTTGATACCTATCTGGTTTTTGTCCATAATAGTCCATCGGTCATAATTATAAAATGCTCGTCAAATTAACCTTATTCTCGAAGTCAAATATTCCAACTAATTAGGGATTCGAACTGTAACAAGGTTTTAATACTTTGTTTAATAATTACACCAGGTTATTGACTGCGCGTAATCCAAGGTTTTAATACTTTGTTAACAATTACACCAATTATCCTTGTATGTAATCCACCCCTGCTTTAATGAGATATGAATATTAATTTACCCACTTGATCAGAATGAATAATCAATTACCCAACCCGAATAATTAATTAAATGATCGTAAAAGATGTCGTATAAACGTCACTAAATAGAGCATACATAATCATTTTAATAATTATTAGATTAACTAATTTGAAGATAGGTTCGACAGGTTCCAATGAGTTGTCGCTCAATTAGACAATACCCCCTATCTATTAATAGTCATAGTCCAATGTCCACAAGTGTCGGTCTTTTGTCCAAACCTTAATTATGGTACAAAATCTAATAACCCAATCTTAATTTATAGTCCAACATCACAATTACTTCGGCTTAAATAAGCATAATAATAACTTAGTTACAAGACAATAATTTAAAAAGGAAGAACATAGCTTACAGTGATTACTTATCGTGTAGCGTTACACGGGCAGAGTTCCGACTTTAAAACCCGTAAAATATTTCTTACAATAACCCAGTTATTATTAATTTAAATTAAAATTATAATTATAATATAAATAAAAATATAAATTGAGAGATAAGAGAAAGAAAATAGAAAAAGATGTATATAAAACTCGCAGAAAACTGGCGAATTTATAGGATGTGGCCTGCTACAGTAACTGATGCGGTCACATGAGATTTTAGTGCAAATCTCATGCACTCGCATGAGTTTTATGCCTATTTCCCATGCGATCGCATGGCCGTCAGATCCAGCTCACATATTTTTTGTTTGCTAGTTTGTCGACGTTATTTAATATAATATATAATATATAAATAATTTATATAATTATTTAAATATTATATTATATTCTTGTGCATAGTTGACTTGTAATTTTAGCTCCGTTGCGTCGTGCGTTGATAGTTGGCTCAGGTCCCGGTTCCGGTTTTTTGAACGTCCTTTCGTATAATTTAATATCTTGTACTTTGCATTTTGCGGCTCGTACTCTTGTAATTTTGAGACGTTTCTCATCAATAAATTGAACCACTTGAATTATATCTTGTACATTTGAGCTTTTTGGTCATTTGCGTCTTCAAATCGTCATTTTCTTCTTTTGTCTTCGCACTTATTTATTTAAACAAATATTACATAAAAATAGAACAATTGCAACTAATAGCTTTACATATTGGGATGATATTGTGCCTAAATATATGTTCATTTGGAGCACTATCAGTTATAAAGCACACAGAAACAAGAGATATTTATAAGAACTTGATATCACGCATAGCCAAATTGTTACGAGGTATTAGCCTATTTCGGACCTTTTGACGATATCTCCATCATGAATTAATGGGATCGAGATCCATTGGCACCATTCAAGGCGAATCTTTTTGTTCGTATTCGAAATACATCCAAAGCTTTTGAGTTGAATTTCATTAAGAACCATATAACTCGTTTGTTTCGATTTAGAGAAGGTAGCAGCATTCCCATTTTTCCAAATTAGATAACACGTAACCCACTCAATTGTTTGTCAAAGAAACTTACCCATTAATGATACGCATCACGAATACCTCAAGCCGTTAAACGTAATTTACACAAGTATACTACTTGTGACAGACGGAAGTTAGATGGGGTTTACGCAACGTCATCAACCGAGCCGTTTGTAAGACCAGAACTATCGACCATGGCCCGTCAATGGCCCTGAACGAAGGCGGTATACTGACGTAACCTCGCAAACCGGCAATAAGAACACGTAAGCCCGCCTATAGGCAGTGCGTACACATAAGACCAAGCATCTGGAAGTACGTATGCGTGAGCCGTCAACCGGTCGCGTACATACGTGAGACCCTCAATAGGCAACTTGTAAATTTCGGACCATCTTATGGCAATATACATGTGAAAGCCCATCACCCTGACAAAGTCTGTACACGTGTCAGTGCAAGGACACTGTTTATCCGGTACAAGGACACCGGCACGTACAGATCCAACTACACGACAGTGCGCACACAGGACACACGTGTGCCACATAAGCTCAAGACAAACAATAAGGCTTGGGCCCAACTCTCAATATTGGCCGAAGCCCAACAAGGAATGACATGTCAGCATAACAAGGCCCAAGAACAGCATAAACCCTAATGTTTGCCTATAAATATGCTACTGTTATTCCCCAAAATGAGAGGTTGAAACAAGTCAAGTCACATCACTATTAATGAGCCTAGATACTTTCTCTCTCTATAATCGAGTCGAGTATACTTATACATCGAATAGCTATCCGCCACCCCTTAGAGATCCTCATCTCCAACTGGGTTATTCACGGTATCCAAACTGGAGAGTGAACAGCTAGTCATCCCCAGCTTTACCCAAGTTATCTTTGCACTCAGGCTTATTGATGGCAACTTACTCTATTAATGGTTGGCGAAAATATGTTTAATCAAATGGCGTCATGCGCTACGAACTAGACTTTTCAAAATCGGCCCTCCGTTTGTAGAACTCCAGACCTACAGACGTAAAAAAACATATCGCACGATGGAGCCCATTGTAATACCCCTGCAGAATCCATCCGACGACGTAATAAATAACGGTCCCATAGTAACAGTTACACCCTATAAATGAGACGTTTTTCAAAAGTATTTGCAATTATTTTAATAAAACGTTTGACTTTAAAAGAAAGTCTCCAACAATGTAAAATACCAATGTTGACCGTAGTAAACAACCAACATAATTTAATAATGAACTAATTTTTAAATGAAAATAATAAATGAAGTCTTTAAGAAAGCATGCTGGCCTCTAACATGTAATGCCATGCAACCTCTAAGCTAACATCAGAAGCAAATCATCTAAGTACCTGAGATTAAACATGCAAAACAGGTCAAGATATTGTTGGTGAATCTACAGGTTTAAGTAAACAAATACCAGTATGTTTCAAAAATTGGTCAGAAATTAGTTATCAGAAATCGTTTATCAGTAATCGGTATCCGAAATCAGTATTCAAAAATCAGTTATTAGTAATCAGTATCCGAAATCAGTATTCAGAAATCAGTTATCAGTAATCAGTATCCGAAATCATTTATGATAAATTAGATAACATTAAATGTTCATCAGTGTTAGACCACGCGTTTTCGTAAAATTCGGTTGTATAGCATATACATTCTTATGAGCACTTGAATACAAAGCTTAACACCACAAGTAGTATAACACTACGCGATTTTCTTTACCCCATCTAAGTATACATTTTTTTCATGTGTACAGTTTACAAAGTAATAAGCACCACAGTATGTAGCGGTGAGGCTGTCAAACCCCACAGATTCGTCCTTATGATCCGTGCTTAAAAAAGTAACTATAGTATTCAAGCTAAGGGATTTTTGAACAGAACTCATATGTATAAGTTTTTAGTACTCGTGTATAACTTGTAAAACAGTTTGAAAGTTGTATGTATCTCATCCCAAAAGTAAAAGTGTAAATAGGACTGTAGACTCACCTTGTGTGATCGGTAAAGTAATGTGGTAAGCATAAGTAAAGAAGGCGATTACAACCGTATAAATAAACCTAGATACATGTTTAGGTTGTTACATAAGTCTATGTAAAATAGAAGTTGATCCATGGTGTGAATTGTCCTATAGCTCAGTCCGACTCAATTAGGTTGTAAAAGTCAACACATAGTCAACAAAGTTCATGCAAGTCAACTAAAGTCAAACTTGGTCAATGATGGTCAACCTAAGTCAAGCACATCAGTGGGCCATTTTATGAAAGTCATAAAGTAAAACCTAAGTCAACATGTAAGTTTCAGACCTTAGTTCATCGTTTCGGTATTTCTAGCACATTAGTCATGCAGTTTAATGGTAACGGTACGCAAACAAACGCACATAAGTCAAAATGTGTACAACCTGGAAATATGAAACTTGGTAGATGTTTAGGTTATTTAGTTACCTTTTCAAAAATGTAAGCCATCATGTCATATCATTTATAGATTTGTATATATAGTTCAAGTTGCACACTACAGGTCCAGGATGCGCGTCGGTTTTGTAAAATTTACCATTTATTCTAGAAAAATGAAAAACATATAGGGCCAGTGCTAGATGGTCACAAACATCCCAAATTATCTGTTATGAAAATAGTAGTTCATGTAGCTAATCCTTACAGGTTTAACATTCATGTCAGGTGTTCTGATTTGGACAGATTCTAAACTTAGCAAGTTTTGACGCATGTACCACATAATGCTTCAGGTTTCACAAATTCACATAAAAATACAATATGTTCCATAACATACATATATATTCAATTTCCATAAGTCAAAGTCCTTAGTATACATACAATTCACATTAGGTCATAATCTGTAAACCCGTGACAGATTCAGTCCCAATTCGGGTGGTCATTTTCGCATGCAATTATCTTTAGATGTATAAAGATTCAAGATACAAATCCTAGATGAAAAGTGAATAATTGATGGACATCCAAGCCTTGTAAGGAAAGTGACTTTTGATGATGATGGGAGCTGCTTGGACGTTCGTGGATGGGGGGGGGGGAGAGAGAGAGAGAGAGAGAGAGAGAGAGAGAGAGAGAGAGAGAGAGAGAGAGAGAGCAGAGGTGTTTTATTTTATTAGGGTTAAGTTTAAGCTTGTTATTTATACCTTGCAACTATTAACAAATGACACAACACCCCCCTTAAGAATGGAAGACCAAGAGGGATGGAAAAGGGGTCATTGGGCTCACAAAAGTTGCTAATTAAAACCCTATGGTGTTTCGTTATGTGTCATTAACCAAAACCAAAAAATCGGAACGTTAACGAGCGTTTTAGCGAATTCTACGCGTTTTTAAATTATAAAACTTCTAATAAATTAAAAGTATTTTAAAAATTAATAATTATATAAAATAATTAATAAAAAAGAATTATTATTCGTTTCATTGCCTTAAAAGACATTTTTCCGGTTTTCACTAACCGCACGTTTTTCTTCCGTTTTCTAAGTTTCATGCATACTTCTAAATCAAAGTATGAAATCAATTAATATGTAGCACATATTAAAAATAGTATTTTCAAAAAAAACAAGTTCTGGAGTATAAATTTATTAGAATTTAATTAACGGTCGTTAAGTATTTAATGGAAAGTTAACGAAAGTTAACGAAAAAAGTCGGGTTGTTACACCCACAGCTGAGCAGTTGCAGATAACTCTATCGGTGCCACCAGTGGTAAATCTAACTCCTGCAGTATAGCAGGCAATCACACCACCAACAACGATGTGAAATGCGAATCCCACCGTAGATGCAAGCACACCTCCAGCGACGCAGAGGTCCTTAGAGAACAAGGTACCCGCTACTCACAGGTACAAGACACCCCCCAGACACCAGCTCTGATGGCCCTGTCTTGATCAAAAATATCGATGAAGAGGGACTCACAAACCTAGAAAGAGTGCCAGCACCTAGCCATGAAGCTCAACGTCAACAAAGCACAAGCTCACTAGTTAGAAGAGAATGCTTAAACTTTAACAACACATCAGTCAACAGTCAACAAACACCGACTGATAACAACCGTGTGTATGAACAAGCAGACGTTGTATTACTAGACGTAGCCAACGTCTTGCTCGCAAGATTTGGAGTACGTGTACCAGGCGGCACAATGAACAACTTCAGCTTTCAAGAAGTAAACAAAGGGGGCGCAACAAAGCTAAACCCACCAAACGTGCAAACAATACTTCAAGAGCCAAACATGTTAGCAGAGCTACTAATATATACAATGCACCAGCAGTATAGAAATACTCGTTGTCACAACAAGAGGTCAGAACGACAGCAGTCGAAAACCTCTATGCATTGATAACTAGTGAAAAGGCAAAGAAGCCCGTGGTGCTTTCAGCCACCATGGAAAGATTCACACGAGCATTGCAGACCACCCACTACCAGCAAACCTATTGGTATCATTGACGCTAGGTACGTACAACAGCACTTCAGATCCCGAAGATTTTCTCTAGTTATTCGAAGGGGAAATGAAAACTTGACATTGGAGTGACCATGAAATGTGTAATATGTTTCCTATGGTGCTCCAAAAAGTAGCAAGAGAATAGTTCACAATGTTTCCACTAGGAAGCGTAACCGGATTCCATCGTAGATCAAAATTTCTTATGCAATAACAGAACCTCAAAAGACACCGCTTGACGCATTTAGATGCACACCAAATTTACCAAAATCAGAAGGAACCATTGGCCGACTTCCTCAACAGATACATGCTTCATATGATCTCAGGCTTTATCACGTGTGTTGACTAAACCCAACACGTAGGATATGACGACTCGGAAAATTTCGACTTATTTTCAAATTAAAACTCTATATGATTGAACATTCCCGACACGATAAGCAAAACCTGTTATGTTGAGTCTCAATTTTTTTTATTTTATGCATATTCATTAACCTTTGTCTATTCCTGACAATTCACGAACAATTTTTTGTAAATAGATATGTATACATAATAACTTGCAATAGAAAATATTATATGATTTTCGTCATTAGAACCATCAAAATGATTTTCTTTTTAATCGATACTAAAACCAAACCATGTGGACTTTGTTTCCATTATAACTACTACATAATATATATATACATGCATCTTCACCAAAAACCTCACCATCTTTATAAAACCACTTCTTCTGCTACGAACAAACCTTTACCACTTGATCAACTACTACTACTAACCAGCTCTCGGTTGCTGTTCGGTTTTGACCCATTCAACAAAGAAACCCATACACCACATGAACGGCTACTGTTCAAAAACCAACCCATCTTCATCACCTTCATCAAACAAAAATAGTGAATCTAATTCTTCTTCGGTTCAAAGAACATCACTTCACCACAATCATCGATCATCTTTTCTTCAAGAACACCCTCAATATTTGCTTGATCGTTAAATTGATCGCATATCTATGTTCCACTCGACGAGCCCCACGTATCTATACCATTAATTCCTCGCTTAGGGTAAGATTTAGAAACTATATTTTTCCAAATTTAATTGTTAATCATAAGATTTAGATGTTCTATTGCTCAATTGATCGCATTTGTACATGTAATTAGTCGTTATATTGTCCGAATTGCGAGTTATGGTTTAATCATGAATTGTATTGCTATGCTACTAGTTTTTGTGACTTTATTTTCTGTAATTGAAAAGTGCTTAGATGAATATCTATCAAAAAATTATCGAGTTTGCTCACTTGAATCGCATGATTTCGTTTTATATAGCTTAAGTTATGCTCGTTTGAAGTTTCGGTATGTAATTATGCTATATTTTGAAAACTATAATTTGTGTGATTTGAATTGACTTATGAACTGATGCTAGATGGATAGATAATTGAAAAGTACATAAAATGGTCTAGGATGCCATAGTAATTAGATTTGTGAAAGTCATTTTATGACTACTTGAATGTTTATGGTAAAATGTGTTGACTAGAAATTTGTTCATGAACCAAACGATTATTTAACATGCTTTTTGCTAACCAAGTTTTTGTATTCTGTAAAGTTCATGATTAGTACTTGATGTTTCATGTAGACTTCACATGCTAATTGTTTCTAGATGTTTGTATATTCAACCCCGAAAATGACTACTTAAATTGGATCGAATCTGTCTAGTTTTCACAAATAATTGTCTAGCATGAACTAGAAGTGGAACTGGACCTTGTGCTTATGGTATGATGTTAAATATATGTTGCTTAGCATATATTGTTTGTATCTTTAGCCCTGAATGCTTTGTTTGCTATGTCTTGTATGCGTGCCGAAACTGAAGGTGTGAATTCTGTCTAAATCAAAAAAAATCCAATTTCTGGTCAAAACTGTACAAATTGGCTAGATGGTTTTATTTGATCTATTTACCACTGATAATTTGAGGTCTTAAGAACCATCTCCAATAGGCCGTTTATTAATTACTATTTTCTAGATTAAATGAGAATTAAAATGAAACTGATGCGCAAACATAAAATGAACTTGAATGTTTTGCATGTTACGTGAGTTCTAGGAATCGTATGATAGCGTGCTTGGTATTTTTAGAAAGCTTATGACATGAACTTATGATCTGGAGCTTCTCATAATTGTTTGATATGTCATTTGTAAACTATGCTTGTCCGATTGCATGACCATTGCGAAAACATACGATAGCTAAACTAGTAAACGTTAATTGGCTAAACGAATATGTGAAACTCATGAGTTGACCTTGCTTTGAATTTGTGACATTATTGACATGATCTACTGATGTAGTTGACTTAGGTTGAACAAATTGACCAAGTTGGACTTTTGTTGACTTGCTTGACTAGTTGACTTCTGTGTTGACTTTTACTATACAATGGCGTCGGTCTGAGCAATAGGAACACTGTACTGTGAGTCTGTCTTTTGAAACATAAGTGTGTAACTATATAATTGTATATTTAGGTTCCATTACTCGGTCGTTGTAATTCGACTACTCTTTGCTTGTGAATTGTCAAGTGCACTCAAGGTGAGTTTATAGATTTCCTTTTTAATGCTTTAAATATTTTTGGGCTGAGAATACATGCACTTTATTTTATACGCAACGGACACAAGTACATAATTAATTCTACACTGAGTTTGAACCAAAAATCCCTTAGCTTTGGTAACTAGTAACTGCTGGTTATTAGAACTGGTGGGCGCGAGTAGTTGTATACGGATCTATAGGGTTTGACACCCCCGTCTGTTCCAGATATAGAGACCCTAGCCTGAACTATAAAGCAGACGTACGCTATTTGAGTTTATTACAAGTTGGTTTGCGTGTATTGTACATGTTGGTTGCGTGTGTATTAAAACAGGGATACTTATTATATATACGTTAAGTTTAGTTACCATGGTGCTCAATTTCGTAGAATATTTTGATAAACGTTTTGATGAAACAACTAAAATCTTGTGGTCCACCTTTATATATAGATTATGTGAAATATTTAAACTATGAACTCACCATCCTTGTGTTGACACTTTTTAGCATGTTTATTCTCATGTCCCTAGAAGTCTTCCGCTGTATGCTTATACGTTATACAAGTTATGTGCATGGATTCATACATGCTTTATTCGAGAAAACTTTGCATTCACAAAATCACCACCATGTATCTTATTTTGACTGTATTATCAACGGATGTATTATTGTAAACTTTTATTTGTGGTGATTGTCTATACGTAGAAATCATCAGATGTCGAAAACCTTGTATTTATATATTCATTTATGGTATGCCTTTTCAAAAGAATGCAATGTTTACAAAACGTATCATATAGAGGTCAATACCTCGCAATGAAACCGGTTATTAACGTACTGCGCCAATAGCGATTTTGGCGGGTCGTTACAGTTGGTATCAGAGCGTTGGTCTTAGCGAACCAAAATTTGCATTAGTGTGTCTAACCGGCAGTTGTTAGGATGCATTAGTGAGTCTGGACTTCGACCGTATCTGTTTATTATACGTTTTACTTATCATTTCTTGTTAGAAAATACATGCTTATCATTTTTAGTCTAGACAAGTCTTACTGCAATTATTGTATAGATGGTGTATAGACAAATCATATCTCATCATATTTATCACAGCAGACTTTGTCTGACACTTTTCCTTAATTTCCTCCGTAAATTACAGAATCTTTTTGCTATATATACGTATTCGAGGAGACGAATATATCATTCAGTATTCAACACCCATTTCATATCGAAAAACCCTTTATCTGATCATATAATATGGATTTCTCACTTGATTCCTCGAGTTCCTCGAGCTCCAATGGCAGCGTAATCGGAATGAACCAACCAATTAGTCATCATATTTTCTGGATGAATTGGGGATGTGTTCGTACTATACTTAATAAATGGAGACGAGAAGAAGGTTATCCCTTCCACCCACCAAATTGCCCTATTGTCGAAGAACCTGAAGCACTTACCGGTGAACCAGTCCGAAATACCATTTTCTCTCTCCTTTCCAGGATATGTCGCCATGAGTATAATATTATCCGTATTATTGAGGCTATCCGACCCCTACTCCGCATCAATAATCAACCAAATCTGGTAGATGAAGTTAATCAAATTCGTGCTCGAGTAGTGGCACTAGAGAATACGGTGCATAATTTAGAAGCACCGCATACACCACCGCAGGTACCACTGGCATCACCAGCAACACCAGTAGCACCGCAAGCACCACAAGCACCGTAAGCACCGCATCACCCAAGGGGTAACATTAATAATGAGTTATGAAGTAATAACTGATTATTTTATTTTATGTTTGAAAGATATTTCGTGACGGTTATGTAATCTCTAAAGATCTAGAGATTATATATCCCCTAATTCTGATTACAAACTCAAAGGGATTAATAAAAGATTAACTCATTATAACTCTTTTGCACGCTTGGAGGTTATGTATATATTTATACATATATATAGGAATCGTTATAGTGAATTCTTTTCGTACTAGCTATGAAGTGTGAAATTTTTTAACGGGTAGGTACTATCCGAGAAAAATAAAAGGCTTTTATCATATTTAATTCGCATATGCAGCAAGGAACATTTTCATCAACGACTACATTTTTCATCGACGACCTAACAACCGTTATTCTCTACTTTCGACACGCTATGAACCATTTCACAAAAATCAAAACTATTATGAGCCTGATTATCTACAACCACTTTGAAGAATCCAAACATTTTTAGAAAAAAACCTCGATTAATGAACAATCGAGAGGATGAACCGGCCACACGTTATCTACAGAAAGAAAGATTTATGCATATAGTTATGCACCTGAAAAACTCTCAGAACCTAAGTAAAAGTTTAACACGTATTTGTGCTAGATCCTTTGGCATAGTTATTACCGAAAATAACCTTGCAATCTCTTTTTAAAGTATCCAATTTTACCACACTTCTAACAAGTCAACTTCGACTTTTCATTCGGATTAGCTTTATTATAACTTTGATATATACGTTTGCCCTTTTTGTCATTGTTATTGGGGAACCTTTTATATTCCACAATATTGACAGAAGACATACCAGCGACTTCGTTGCACTTTGGCTTAAATCTCATCGAAAAATCACTATATTTATTTATTGAAACCCTATCATGTACTCATTTTCATCTTGTAACAATAATTGCCATTACAAATACCGGGAAGCATCATTCATTACTTTCGAATTTCGTAGCGGTTCTACGTCAACAGTTATATATATACATATAACGTCTATCTCCTGCGCTTATGTATTTCAATTCCGAATTTCTGAAAAACACCCTAGTCTGCTAACCAGTCCCATGAGTTTTAAAAAAGCTCGAAGTAGCAAAAACTGTAGATGGCCTTAACAGTCAAAAGTTTGACGATAAAGTGTTCCAAGATGGAAAAGCTCAGGAAAGGACTGAAAGGAAATTGGAAGTCAAAAACAGATTGAACAAACGATGAAGGAGTCTATCGAAAAATCACAAGAGCTAAACTTGTACATAAAGAACTTAAATGAAGCAGTTTCAGATAAAAACCTTAGAAAACATTTTACTCCTTTTCGGACAAAAATTTCTGGCAAAAGAAATTTCTTTGTCATTCTTAATTATAAATATCTTCAATATTTCTAAAAATATACTTATATTATTCTTTATTATAAATATCCTCAGTAGTTCTGGGATATCTTTATAATGATTCTCATCCATAATCAATTCTGCCTTCTGCTATCCTTAGAACAACGTGTAGGAAATTTTTTTGATTTCTAGGTTCTGGTGAACGAAATTTGAATCTTAAATTCATTGATATTTTGAAGTAATGTTGGAATGAAGGCATGAGTTAGTGCAACATAATGACACTTGATCGACGTGATTATATTACAGTAAGTCATGCTAAATCCTAATGGATCGTGATGATGATAATGCTTAATCAACCTTACCGTCACCACGAACCATATTACTTGACTCGTATTCATCATGTAATCGAACACAACACGAGAAGAGCATTCATAAAAACTATCCGTGTATCAATTTCAGGGAAACAGTTAATCATATCATTTTCTTTGATGAAATGTGTGGACAATCAAATTCTTTCATTTAAGAATCCGAACTTACATCAGATCTAATGATAAGAAACTATTCTTGTTTTAAATTTCAACTGCCATCAGCCAAATTTCGGGACGAAATTTATTTTAACGGGGAGGTACTGTGATGATTCGAAAAAATTTCGACTTATTTTCAAGTCAAAACTCTATATGATTGAACATTCCCGACACGATAAGCAAAACCTGTTATGTTGAGTCTCAAATTTTTTTTATTTTATGCATATTCATTAACCTTTGTCTATACCCGACGATTCACGAACAATTGTTTGTAAATAGATATGTATATATAAATACTTGAAATATGTTAATAAAATATTATATGATTTTCGTCGTTAGAACTAATTGTGTAAAATAACACGATATAATAAAACTTATTAGTAAAATGTATATATATATATATATATATATATATATATATATATATATATATATAATGTATTTAAAAGTTCTAGGTACATTAGCAAATTATAACATTTGTTTTCTTTGCGTTTTAATAAATAATATTATTGGATAGTATATATATATATATATATATATATATATATATATATATATATATATATATATATATATATCTATGTATGTGTGTGTAATATAAGTTGGAAAAATGGTTACTAAATTTGTATGATCTTGTGATAGATTTATTTTAGCATCTAGTGGATAAATATTCAACATACTACCTCAATTATAAAGGAAATGAAACCACATGCCAATAATAAATTAAGTAAATTGATAACAGTGTAGGCTACTTTTGAATCACGGGTTTTTGTTTGTTGTATAGCCAATTCACATATGGAAAAGTAACTTGCTTCAATCTCCATTAATATCCCCTATATTTATATATATCTGGCCACCACCACTTCAGTTATATAAATCCATCTTCCTACTACTGTACTCATATTATTGTTTCAAGACCATCGAATTATTGTTGTTGTTTATCTAAAACCATCTTCAATTAACCACCTTTAACTATCACTAATTGAGGTCCTTTACTTTCTATTGTTGCACACGACATGAATTACAATAAAGCAATATACAACTTGCTTTCTTTAACATGTGGAATTTAATAATTTAACTTCTATTACTATTTTGGCTACTGTAGTATTTTTTATTTATTTTTATATAATGCATCACTCTCTTCACTTATCACAACCATCAAAATGGTTTTCTTTTTGATCGACACTAAAACCAAACCATGTGGACTTTATTTCCATTATAACTAATATATATATATATATATATATATATATATATATATATATATATATATATATATATATATATATGCAAGTAACATACATGCATCTTCACCAAAAACCTCACCATCTTTGTAAAACCACTTATTTTGCTACGAACAAACCTTCACCACTTGATCAACTACTAATACTAACCAGCTCCCGGTTGCTGTTCGGTTTCGACCCACTCAACAAAGAAACCCGTATACCACATGAACTGCTACTGTTCGAAAACCAACCCATCTTCATCACCATCATCAAATAAAACTAGTGTATCTAATTCTTCTTTGGTTCAAACAACATCACTTCACCACCATCATCGATCTTCTTTTCTTCAAGAACACCCGCAATATTTGTTTGATCGTTAAATATATGGCATATCTGTGTTCCTCTCGACGAGCCCTACGTATCTATACCACTAATTCCTCACTTAGGGTAAGATTTAAAAACTCTATTTTTCCATATTTAATTGTTAATCATAAGATTTAGATGTTCTATTGCTCAATCGGTCGCGTTTGTACGTGTAATTAGTCGTTATATTGTCCGAATTGTGAGTTATGGTTTAATCACGAATTGTATTGCTATGCTACTGGTTTTTGTGACTTTGTTTTCTATAATTGAAAAGTGTTTAGATGTATATCGAAAAACTATTGAGTTTACTCGTGATATCGGGCAAAAAGTCACATTTTTACCCCCAATATTAAGCCTAGACAATAAACATTCAAACTTTGTCAGCAAAATTATCGCTTTTTGGTTGATTTTGTCGATTAAGTAACTACGAAGGTGATGCAAAAAGAATCAAGTAAAACGGAGCTAAAACGAAGATTCTAGAGTGAAAACGGTGAAAGACAAGAAATCAAGTTACGATCCAGTGAAATCAGCTGACCAGGCAGACCAAACGGCTTGCCAAACAGCTTGCCAAACGGCTTGCCTCGCTCACAAATGGCCTGCCAAACGGCCAGAGCAAACGAGCACCTTAAACGGCTTGACTTGCCAAACGGCCCCTGCAAACGGCCTGCCAAACGGCCTGCCAAACGGCTTGCCAAACGGCCTGCCAGCCGTTTACAGGCAAAAATCAAGTCTATTTAAAGGGTTTTCTCCATACATTTCAACACACACTCAATTTGTAATTCATTTTATATTTTTAAGCTTTTAGTTAGTTTTTAGTAGTAGTTAGATTAGCTTTTATTTTCCGGAGGATATCCCGGTGAGTCCCTGCGATCTCGGGCAGATTTCTTCGGCCTTTTCAGGTTTTTATCCGAAACGCTTGTCTTTTGTATTAAACATGTGTTCTTACTTTTTATGTTTAATAATGCGTTCCGATATTACCATGATAGCTTAATTAATCAGTATGTTGCCATGATAGAAGTTTGAGTTAGCGTAATTATGTTAATTTAATACGATTACTGTTATAATACTGAATTTGGAAGTCTGATAGATTTGTATGCTAGCATCTTAAGGATTGACCAACCTAGGTTGTGATCAGGACTTGTCCACCTATATGAAATTAGCTACTTCATAGGATTAAGACCCCTGGTTATACTGTATCTGAAGATTCTATGAACTCGGTATGGCCAGAGTTCCCGAGAGGCATTTAATGCACTTTTAGGACATGGAACTTAGGAATTGAGACATGAATGACCTAGTATGCCTATTGACTATTCCGAAGAGACTTTTTAAGAGCTGTTAAGATCTAGTTAGTGCCTTCACTGTGTGACCCAAGCCTATTGCATGTTCTTGTTTGATTGTTGCCTTAGGACTTTGTCATTCAACTGTTTAGGTATTCATTAGGTTTCTATCTGCTTTACTATCAGTATCTCAACTGTAATGCTGTATAATGTTTGAATTGATATGATCTCATTAGTATGATGGAATGGTTGTTAGTTTTCACTTAAGGTTTTGCCAACTTAAACCGACGGATTCCTTCAGTTTGTGGTCAGTGTTCAATCAACACGGCACGTTGTTATTCAGTTAACTAAACTGATAATGAGGTTAGGATTAGAGCTTAAATTACTAATAAACCTAGTACTTTACTGAGGATAACCTCCAAGGTATAGCTACCTTTCAATTATACGACCAAGTGACATACCTCTCACTGCTCAAAGAGAACTCCGAGAGTTCAGAGACAAGTAGGTCTGTATAATTGGCTCATCCAACCAGATCTACATCATTCCAAGCATAGTCTTAACATAAGCATAATTACCTTTCCCTAACCCAACACTGATATCTTGGTCAACATTTCCCTGATATGCATACTCCGGATATCCTTCTACTTATTTACTTTTCTGCACTTAGGACTTTTAGCTAAAACTAACTACTATCTTTTATCTAGGTAATTTAACTAAAAGACAATTGTTCACTTGATCTTCAATTCGTTAATCCATAAAAAACACGACAGTAGGTTAACTTACACCTTCTACACCTTAGAAAGTAAAAGTAAATTTAGGCCCCGCACAATATAAATAAACAAAACGACTGTATGCTACCTTGATCAACTGAATCAGATGTCCTGCGACCTAATAACACCGCATGAATAAAACCGTCCGGTTCGGCCATATCATATTAGTAACAAGTTTTTCTGGCGCCGCTGCCGGGGAACGAATATTTTGATTGAGAAAGATTTTAAACAGACAAAAGTATTGTTTGGTGGTGTCTAAGAAAGACAATTATACATAGACTTGGTTGTTGGATTTTCCGAACAGTCTCCAATTATATTGGAACCAAAAGGATACTGCCTCTCCGTAGTCGGCCTGGCCACCTCGACACAAGAAATCTGTAAGAAATCCTATCAGTTAAGATATCCGATTTGGTTAGCAACCAAATTTCAAAAATAAGTATTTTTATTAAATTATCGGTCCTTTTAGTAAATTTTCTAAAAGTTACTTTTAAGTCTTTTTAAACAGAAAATCTAAAAAATGGAACAACAAGATACCCTTGCTTCTATGCATAAGTCATGCTTAGAGGAAAGAGGAGGACCAATCACCTTAGGGACCGAAGGAATTTCCAAAATTAGTTCACATATGATTAAACTAGTCAGTATGATCTGTAAATTTCAAGGATTACTAACTGACGATCCAAACTTTCACTTAAACAAATTTATCAGTCTAGTTGACTCTTTTAAGAAGGAAGAAAACGAGAAAAACATTTTGAAATAGCTGAAGATGTCCTAGTTAGAGTGGATAAGTTCGCATTTCCAGTTGATTTCATCATTATGGATATTGAGGAAGACACGAAGGTCCCACTCATTCTTAGCAGACCATTCCTGAATACTGCCAAGGCCGTAATTGATGTACACGAGAAATCATTGAAATTAAGGGTTGAATGAGAAGAAATCACAATAAATATTGATCGTCTAATGAACCATCCTCGCGAAGAAGATGTGAATCTCGCTGATTCTTTTCAAGAACTCATCAACGAATACCTGGAAGAGACCATGGCTATATGTAGTCAAGATAAAATTTCTAAGGATATGTTTTTTACACCTCCTGAAGGAAATCTCGACAACCATTCAGCCATAAACCTTAGTCAATATAAATCTCCCCTCTCTGAAAGTAATTTTCATGGCAAGACTATCCAAATAGCACCGCTAGGATAAGGCATTCCTTTACCTCTATTAAGGAGAAGACCGAATGAAGAAACAGAATTCATTCCAGTATATCAGGAACCCCAGTCAAAAGAGGACTGTGAGGAGATTCCCGAACCTACCTTCGAAACGAAAGAAGACGTTTCTGAAGAGGAAGCATTAAGAAGGACAATTTCCAGAAATGAAGAACGGATAGCATCAGTGACCGCTACTGAAGAATCAGAATTCCAGGAGAAGTATGACTCGTTAGACCAAAAGGAGATAGCTAGGATGAAGCCATCTATCGAGGAACCTCCGGAATTAGAATTAAAGAAGTTACCCGATAATCTGGAGTATGCATTCTTAGAAGGAGAATCGCAACTCCCCGTAATCATCTCGAAAGACCTTACGCCACAAGAGAAGGATAAATCGATTCAAGTTTTGAAATCACATAAGAAGGCAATTGCTTGGAAGATCTCCGACATAAAAGGAATCAGCCCCAACTATTGCACCCACAAAATTTTCATGGAAGATGATTTCAAACCTTCAGTTCGAGGAAAAGAAGGGTCAACCCTATGATTCAAGAAGTCGTCAAGAAAGAAGTAATCATACTTCTGGATGCTGGTCTGATCTATCCCATCTTTGATTCGCCATGGGTTAGTCCTGTTCAAGTGGTACCCAAAAAGGGAGGGACAACCGTAATTCAAAATCAGAATAATGAGCTTATTCCAACTCGGGAAGTCACCGGTTGGAGGGTTTGCATAGATTATCGTAAATTAAACGATGCAACCCAAAAGGATCATTTTTCATTACCTTTCATTGATCAAATGTTGGAACGTCTATCAGGAAATGAATACTATTGTTTCCTTGACGGTTTTTCGGCTACTTTCAAATTCCCCTCGATCCAAAGGACCAAGAAAAGACAATCTTTACCTGTCCTTATGGAACATTTGCTTATCGACGCATGCCCTTTAGGCTATGCAATGCACCAGCTACATTCCAGTTATGCATGGTAGCAATATTCCACGACATGATTGAACGTTGTATGGAAGTCTTCATGGACGACTTCTCAGTCTTTCGTAGTACCTTTGATTCGTGCCTTTCAAACCTTGACAAGATGCTCACCCAGTGTGAAGATTCAAATTTAGTTCTGAATTGGGAAAAATGTCACTTCATGGTTAAAGAAGGGATAGTTTTAGGACATAAGATTTGAAAAGCAGGAATAGAAGTTGATAAGGCTAAGATTGAGACCATTACTAAACTTTCAGAACCTACCACAGTAAAAGTGGTAAGGAGTTTCCTTGGACACGCCGGTATCTACCGACTCTTCATTAAGGATTTTTCAAAGGTCACACGACCTCTCACTCATCTCCTAGAAAAGGAAGTCCCGTTTGTCTTCAATAAAGAATGTCGAAAAGCATTCAACTATCTGAAGGAACAGCTAACACATGCGCCCATCATGATAGCTCCTGATTGGAGTTTACCATTTGAAATCATGTGTGATGTGAGTGACTTCGCAGTTGGATCCGTATCAAAACCTTAACCGGAGCTTAAGAGAATTACACTACCATGGAAAAGGAGCTGCTAGCTGTAGTATTCACCTTCGACAGATTCCGTTCCTATCTCATCCTGTCCAAAACTATGGTATATACAGATCATTCAGCCTTCAAATATCTATTCACTAAGCAAGATGCGAAACCAAGACTCCTATGATGGATCTTACTCCTTCAGGAATTCGATATTGAAATTAAAGATAAGAAAGGAGCAGAGAACGTCGCAGCAGGCCATCTTAGTCGTTTGGAGAACCCAGCAATGGAACAACTTGCTGAACAAGATATCAGAGATAAATTTCCAGAAAAATATCTTATGAGTTTAGGACAAACTCACATAGGATCACAATTCACTAACACTCCTTGGTATGCCGACAAGGCCAACTACCTAGTTTCCAGAGTAGTACAAAAGGGAATGAGCACCTCTCGAAGAAGGAAGTTCTTCAGGGATGCCAAGTACTACTACTGGGAAGATCCTTACCTGTTTAGAATTTACCCTGATCAGATAATCAGGAGGTGCATAGATGAAAAACAAGCAGCAGGGATTCTTCACCAATGTCACTATGGACCAACTGGAGGTCATCATGGAGCAAACTTAACCGCAAGAAAAGTCTACGAATCAGGATTTTATTGGCCATCTATATTCCGAGATGTGCAAGAGCTTGTAAAGTGTTGCAATGCATGCCAAAGGCATGGTATTATCTCTATGAAGAATGATATGCCTCGGACTAATATCCAAGCTTGCGAGATCTTCGATATATGGGGATTAGAATTCATGGGGCCATTCCCAAAGTCTAATGGGAAAGAATATGTCCTCATAGCAGTAGATTACGTCTCCAGATGGGTCGAAGCCCAAGCATTTCCAACCAATGATGCCAAAGTCATCACCAACTTCCTGAAGAGACTCTTCTGCCGATTTGGAGCTCCCCGCGCTATAATAAGTGATAGAGGCACACACTTCTGCAATACTCAATTTATGAAGGTGATGCCACAATACGGAGTTACCCACAAAATGTCCACTGCCTATCATCCGCAGACTAACAGACAAGCAGAGGTCACGAACAGAGTACTCAAAAGAATCCTAGAACGAACTGTCGGCCATCATGGAAATAAATGGGCCGAGAAACTAGACGATGCTCTCTGGGCTTTCCGGACTGCTTACAAGAATCCTCTAGGGACTACACCCTACCGCATGATTTATGAAAAAGCCTGTCACCTTCCACTGGAATTTGAATATAAAGCTCTCTGGGCGCTGAAGACCTGCAACCTCGATCCCTCAGTTACCGCTAAGCATCGGAAGATGCAGATGAACGAACTCGCCGAATTAAGAGACCAAGCATATGAAACGTCATACATCTGCAAGGAACGAACGAAGCTTACACATGATGCAAAATTGATTCCTACAAAGTTCGCTTCTGGAGATAAAGTTATGCTCTTTAATTCTTGATTCAAGGAGTTCGCTGGAAAATTTAGATCAAGATGGAGTGGCCCATACAAAGTTGTACATGCTTTTCCACACGGAGCCATGGAATTAGAAGGACCTACTGGCAACTTCAAAGTCAACGGCCAGCGGCTAAAAGCTTATCTAGAAGACCACGATAAGGAGGAACACCTCTTCTCCTTTGATCCATTCTGAAGATCTGGCAAAGAAAAGTCGAGCTGTAATGACTTGATAAACAAAGTGCTCTTGGGAGGCACCCCTTGCTTATCCTTTTTATTTTTATTTATTTTTATTTCAATTATTTTCAGTCTAAAAATATTATCTCTGTGTACTAACAACTAAGCGTCATACTTGCGCTTAGTGCTTACAAGTTTGTTGAATGTGTTCAGGCAAAAATGCCAAGTTCAGGAGCTTCAGTTTACATCTCAGTTCGTAGGAGGAGGACTCCTAGAGTTTACTCATTCGGAAGCAGTGCTGATCAGAACAGGCCATCAACAGGGCAATTAGGTCCAAGGCGATTGATATTGGAGAGTGTTGAGGAGGATATTGGCACAGCACCGCCAGCTCCTCCCATTCGACGATCTAGACATTTAGCTAGGAGACCTGCTGAGCATACACAGCTACTAGAGATACATGAGCCACAGACGGTGATACACTATGGAGCCACCTTAAATGACCCTGATGTTACATGGGCATTACTCAGAGACCAGCAGAGGCTCTACCGAGCCCTTAGAGCATACCTTCAGTGCCAGGGGATGTCGCACAGTACTATGGGTCCGTTATCATTTAGGCTAGCGCGCCGTGTTCAGCCGACACGACAAGCTACCCCCAGACGTTCCACACCAGCTTCAGTTCACTTAGTTGCTTCAGCTGCCATGCCTGTACATGCTACTCCTACTCCCATCATGCCGCCTACTCCAGTCACCGAGCCAGTCCCAGTCACTGAGCTACCTGAGGGTTATCACCTAGTCACTATTCCCATATCAGTTGAGCCACCCACGGCCCAGGCATTCGAGATCACCGGGAACATACCTGACGAGGAGCCTTTCCCAAGCCTATCACATCTGGAGTTGCTGTCAGACCTCTGTCTGGATTCACTACTAGGCCCTGAGTTAGATATAGTGCAACCACTTGCGTATTTGCCGAGACTAGAGGATGATGATGATCTCTTTGGATACTTCGTAGTGCCAACTCAGCACATTGACCAGGATAGTATTCCATAGACTACTTTACTTTATTTTACTTTTAGTTTTATCTTTTTGAACCATTATACTAAAAAAGTTATATATAGTGGAAATGTTGCCTTTCTATTTTTGTTCTTCTTGCAGAAATTTTATCAAAAGAGACTGGTCCTTTCCAGCAATTAGGAGACTGACCCTAGGAAGGCCCAGCATAGGAAAGTAACATGACCATAGGGAAGTAATCCTTCCTCAAACCTATTTCAATTATTACATACTAAAATCTCTAAGTGTGGGGTAACCCCCACAATTAACTTGGAAATTTTAGAAGTCAATGTCCTTAATTTATAAAGTATTAAAATATTCTTTTTCAGAGAACATTAGGGATAATGTTCTTCTAAGTGCGGGTTAATGGTTTAAAGGACAAGTAACCGTAAAATGCCAAGTTTTGAAAAGTTCGTTTGTCTAAAAAGTAATTAAGCAATGGATATTGGGTGATTTCGAAAAATTCTTACCTTGTTTTTGCCCAAAAGATCTAATAAAATTGCTAGAAATCGGTTTTTGTAACATTCACTATTACGGAACGATTAAGCTGAAACTTATGTTTCGTGTCAAAAGATTTCTTTTAAGAAAATATGTAAAAGGCTACGCATGATCAAGCACGACCCTTACTCCCAAAAAGGTGAGGAATCTTGGACCCAAAGTATCTGTATGACCCATTAAATCTACAGTACTTTGTCATTTCAATTGATGAGCGTGCCGGTGTACGGTTCAAGTTAGAACTTGGTTCTGACATACGTTTCAAGACCAATGGTTAGTAAGCACCATACATGGTGCAGGTGCGATACTCCTTCCGAAATCATTCTGAATATAGAAGACAAAAAGCCATCCGTTTCCGTTTCCACTCCACACAATTTAAACCGACCGACTCATATAAAGAGTTGATAAATCAAAAATATTCACCCCAAATTCACTCCCAAAAAATACACCATTCACCTTCACTCCCTTTCCATTCATCAAAAGATCCAGAGATTAATAAAGAGATAGATCGATCAAATTCGCTTCAAAAGCACTTGTTGAAAGATTCCGAACCCTGATTGTTTTTGATAGGTCAAAGACCTATTTTCAATGGATTATCACTTCCCCTCAGGGCACCAGGAACGAAAGACAAAAGTTATGAAGAAAGGGTATGCCGATAAAAAAAATATTTGAAAAAAGAGCAAAGTCTCAATGAATAAAGGCAAAGAAAAACCCGAGAAGTTGCCCTGAAGAAGGATACCGGAGGAGCTAAAGAAAATTCTAGACAAATCCTTAGTAAAATCCGCCTCTTCCGAAGAAAACGTTTACGGATTCCAAGCCGCTCTCTATCCAAAAATGGATACTCTGAAGAATCAAAGTATATCAATTCTCTCAAAATCAAAAGATCTGGATACCTTTCACCAATCCATAAATTTCCTGACCAAACCTTACAACCTGGCTTCCTCTTGAAAGAATGCCTAGGAAGATGATCAGTGTCGTCCTTACTTAACCAGTGGAGATATCGATGCTTTATCAAGCCTATGATGAGAACTGTTCCACGACTAGCTTCTGAGCGACAATACAATTATAATAGGACTCCCTAAACACTTGAGTGATATGAGTGATCCGCTAGTGAGGAGCCTGATCATGTATACTCTACATCTGAGAGTTGAGAAGTACGCCTTTTTCACTATGGACGCAATTGAAATCTAGCGACCAAATCATCGAAGCTCGAAACTTTTTCTAATACTTTCGAAAGATGTGACGACTTCTGATAAAAGCATAATAAAAAGATCTACGGGTGGGGCAAGGGAGAATCTATTAGGAAGATCCTTATATTTCCGCTTTTTGCTTGAGGACAAGCAAAGCCAAGTGTGGGGTATTTGATATCGGCCAAAAAGTCACATTTTTACCCCCAATATTAAGCCATAGAACAATAAAGATTCAAACTTTATCGGCAAAATTATCGCTTTTTCGGTTGATTTTGTAGATTAAGTAATTACGAAGGCGATACAAAAAGAATCAAGTAAAACGGAGCTAAAACGAAGATTCTAGAGCGAAAACGGTGAAAGACAAGAAATCAAGTTATGATCCAGTGAAATCAGCTGACTAGGCAGACTAAACGGCTTGCCAAACGGCCTACCTGGCTCACAAACGACCTGCCAAATGGCCAGAGCAAACGGTCACCTTAAACGGCTTGACTTTCCAAACGGCCCCTGCAAACGGCCTGCCAAAAGGCTTGCCAAACGGCCTGCCAGCCGTTTGCAGGCAAAAATCAAGTCTATTTAAAGGGCTTTCTCCATCTATTTCAACACACACTCAATTTGTAATTCATTTTATATTTTCAAGCTTTTAGTTAGTTTTTAGTAGTAGTTAGCTTAGCTTTTATTTTCCAGAGGATATCCTGGCGAGTCCCTGCGATCTCGGGCAGATTTCTTAGGCCTTTTCAGGTTTTTATCCGAAACGCTTGTCTTTTGTATTAAACATGTGTTCTTACTTTTTATGTTTAATAATGCGTTCCGATATTACCATGATAGCTTAATTAATCTGTATGTTGCCATGATAGAACTTTGGGTTAGCGTAATTATGTTATTTTAGTACGATTACTGTTATAATACTGAACTAGGAAGTCTGATAGATTTGTATGCTAGCATCTTAAGGATTGACCAACCTAGGTTGTGATCAGGACTTGTCCACCTATATGAAAGTAGCTACTTCATAGGATTAAGACCCCTGGTTATACTGTATCTGAAGATTCTATGAACTCGGTATGGCCGGAGTTTCCGAGAGGCATTTAATGCACTTTTAGGACACGGAACTTAGGAATTGAGTCATGAATGACGTAGTATGCCTATTGACTATTCTAAAGAGACTTTTCAGGAGCTGTTAAGATCTAGTTAGTGCCTTCACTGTGTGACCCAAGCCTATAGCATGTTCTTGTTTGATTGTTGCCTTAGGACTTAGTCATATCAACTGTTTAGGTATTCATTAGGTTTCTATCTGCTTTACTATCAGTATCTCAACTGTAATGCTGTATAATGTTTAAATTGATATGATCTCATTAGTATGATGGAATGGTTGTTAGTTTTCACTTAAGATTTTGCCAACTTAAACCGACGGATTCCTTCCTTTTGTGATCAGTGTTCAATCAACACGGCACGTTGTTATTCAGTTAACTAAACTGATAACGAGGGTTTGGATTAGAGCTCAACTCACTAATAAACCTAGTACTTTACTAAGGATAACCTCAGAGGTATAGCTACCTTTCAATTATATGACCAAGTGACATACTTCTCACTGCTCAAAGAGAACTCCGAGAGTTCAGAGACAAGTAGGTCTGTGTAATTGGCTCATCCAACCAGGTCTACATCATTCCAAGCATAGTCTTAACATAAGCATAATTACCTTTCCCTAACCCAACACTGATATCTTGGTCAACATTTCCCTGATCTGCATACTCCGGATATCCTTCCACTTATTTACTTTTCTGCACTTAGAACTGTTAGCTAAAACCAACTACTATCTTTTATCTAGGTAATTTAACTAAAATACAATTATCTACTTGATCTTCAATTCGTTAATCCATAAAAAACACGACACTAGATTAACTTACACCTTCTACACCTTAGAAAGTAAAAGTAAATTTAGGTCCCGCACAATATAAATAAACAAAACTACTGTGTGCTACCTTGATCAACTGAATCAAACGTCCTGCGGCCTAATGACACCGCGCAAATTAAACCTTCCGTTTCAGCCATATCAGCTCGCTTGAATAGCATGATTTTGTTTTGTATTGCTTAATTTATGCTCGCTTGATGTTTCGGTATGTAATTATGTTATATTTCAAAAACTGCAATTTGTGTGATTTGAATTGGCTTATGAACTGTTGCTAGATGGATAGATAATTGAAAAACACATAAAATGGACTAGGAAATCATAGTAATTGGATTTGTGAAAGTCATTTTATGACTACTTGAATGTTTGCGGTAAAACGTGTTGACTAGAAATTTGTTCATGAACCAAACAATCATTTAACTTGCTTGTTGCTAACCAAGCTTTTATATTCTGTAAAGTTCATGATTATTAATTGATGTTTCGTGTAGACTTCACATGCTAATTGTTTCTAGATGTTTGTATATCCGACCCCGAATATGACTACTTAAATTGGATCGAATCTGTCTAGTTTTCATAAATTATTGTCTAGCTTGAAGTAGAAGTGGAATTGGATCTTGTGCGTCTGGTATGATGTTAAATATATGTTTCTTAACATATCTTGTTTGTATGTCTAGCCCTGAATGCTTTGTTTTCTATGTGTTGTATGCGTGCCGAAACAGAAGGTCTAAATTCTGTCTAAATCAAAAAAATCTAACTTGTTGGTCAAAACTGTACAAATTGGCTACATTGTTTTATTTGATCTTTTTAACACTGATAATTTGAGGTGTTAAGAAACATCTCCAATAGGCTGTTTGTTAATTGCTATTTTCTAGATTAAATGAGAATTAAAATGAAACTGGCAAAAGAAACTAAACTTGAATGTTTTGCATGCTACGTGAGTTCTAGGAATTGTATGATAGCGTGCTTGGTCTTTTTAGAAATCTTAAGACATGAACTTATGATCTGGAGTTTCTCATAATTGTTTGATGTGTCATTTGTAAACTATGCTTGTCCGATTGCATGAACCTTGTGAAAACGCACGATAGCTAAACTAGTAAACGTTAATTGGCTAAACGAATGTGTGAAACTCATGAGTTGACCTTTGTTTGACTTTGTGACATCATTGACATGACCTACTAATGTAGTTGACTTAGGTTGACCAAATTGACCAAGTTTAAATTTTATTGACTTTCTTGACTAATTGACTTCTGTGTTGACTTTTACTATACAATGGCGTCGGTCTGAGCAATAGGACAACTGTACTCTGAGTCTGTCTTTTGAAACATAAGTGTGTAACTATATAATGGTACATTTAGGTTCCATTAATTGGTCGTTGTAATTCGACTACTCTTTACTTGTAAATTGTCAAGTGCACTCAAGGTGAGTTTATAAATATCCTTTTTAAATGCTTTAAATATATTTGGGCTGAGAATACATGCACTTTATATTATACCCAATAAACACAAGTACTTACTTAATTCTACACTAAGGTTGAACCGAAAATCCCTTAGCTTTAGTAACTACTAACTGCCGTTTATAAGAACTGGTGGGCGCGATTAGTTGTATATGGATCCATAGGACTTGACATCCCCGTCCGTTAAAGGTATAGAGACCCTAGCCTGAACTATAAAGCGGACGTATGCTATTTGAGTTTAGTACACGTTGGTTTGCGTGTATTGTACATGTTGATTGCATGTATGTTAAAACAGGGGTACTTATTATATATACATTAAGTTTAGTTACCAGGGTGCTCAATTTCGTAGAATATTTTGATAAACATTTTGGATGAAACAACTGAAATCTTGTGGTCCACCTTTATATACAGATTATGTGAAATATTAAAACTATGAACTCACCAACCTTGTGTTGACACTTTTTAGCATATTTATTCTCATGTCCCTATAAGTCTTCGGCTGTATGCTTATACGTTATACAAGCTACGTGCATAGAGTCATACATGCTTTATTCGAGAAAACTTTGCATTCACCAAATCACCACCATGTATCTTATTTTGACTGTATTGTCAACGGATGTATTATTGTAAACTATTATTTACGGTGATTGTCTATACGTAGAAATCATCAGATGTCGAAAACCTTGGATTTATATATTCATTTATGATGTGCCTTTTTAAAAAAATGCAATGTTTACAAAATGTATCATATAGAGGTCAATACCTCGAAATGAAACCGGTTATTAACGTGTTGCGTCAATAGCGATTTTAGCAGGTCGTTATAGTGGGTATCAGAGCATTGGTCTTAACGAACCAGAATTTGCCTGGAATAGACCCTATATGGATGACAACCAGCCACAACCAGGGATCAGAATCAAGACAGCAACAGCAGGCGAAGATGCGACAACAAAGAGCAGGTACGCGCAGCGGTGTCCGACAACTTGAGCAAGTAAAAGACCAAGAACGAAGCAACGCTTACACGCGTTAGAGAAACCTTTAATAATTAAGAATGTATGTAATTAATTACCGAACTCACTGTGGTCTGATCACCCATATATGAGTAACCAAGTAGTATGTTTATGTAAGATCTTACTATCCAAAAGGCATAATAAAGTCTCTTTTTATAGGTTCGAAAGCCATTTGTTTTGCCTTGCATTTTCTAGTCGGCAATACAAAAGGCCACTTCACGTCGCCTCATAAATATCATACACACGGAAGCCTGCCATGCCTGCCCCATAAGGGATGATTTCCAGCTCTCGTTGGCAGTGGTCCTCCCTAAAAGTCACAACATGAGCAAGTAGGAGTTGAAACCGGGATAAGTGGTTAGGCCTAACATTTATTCTGCTGGATTTACCTCAAACGTTCAACGTAGTCTGGATTTCTACGAGCCTGTAGACATTAAAATAAACATTCAAAAAACAAAGAACTAGTTCTCAACAGGTCACGTTACCCAACGGACCGCCAATAGACGCTTTGCCCAAAATTCATGTAAAGCCATACATTCACACATATACATGCAAGAACACAAGCTACCAAGATTCAAAGAGAACGTAAGCTCTCAACTGACTGTAACGCAAGCACAAGATCTAGCATTACTCAACAAATACTTAACAAATGTACAGCTTGAACAATAGCAGTGCACGAAGACATGGCGTGCCTATAACACATGTGCATCACCATTCACATAAGCGGATGGAGTTTCAAATAATCAAACATTACACATCAAACAACCACGAACAAGCATAAAGGAATAAGCAATCACGAGCAGTGATCGCGCGCAAGCACATGCATGAGGTAATACAAATATAAACACAAGTGCAAATGCAGTTTATAAACATAAAAAGTTATCAAGTTCTTTTTCATTAACAAACGAAATAATTACATACGGATAAGCCAATGAGCCCTAATAACCTATGGCTTTAGCGCTAATATACTAATATACTATCAACGGACGTATCATTATCCTTACAAGCCTCCTCCAAAACGAAAAAACTAAGGTTACCGAGAGCTACACCAAGCAACATAACCTTCTCCTTGTCACCAGGAATCAGGTTACTGGAAAGGCCGACGGGGACATAAATGTTGGGATCTTTTTTAAGAAACTCTCAAACAACCTCCTCCCGCTCCACAGCCTTGCAAAGCAAGACATAATTGCTGAAGGGCTGGCCAACGCGTTCAAAGCCAAGTATATTCTTGACAACTGTCGGGATATGTGACACCGCTAAATTTTTTTTATTTTTTTTTATGCGTGGCGGAAGCATTCTATTAAACAAATACGATATAAATGGTAATCAACGTTTGTACAAACCGATGTCACGTGTCATTAAAACAAATTACATATTTAACTGGAAAGGACGCATTTACATTCTGTTTTCAAAAGTACACGGTTCAAATTATAAAAGACCACATCAAAGTTAACCCTGTCAAACATAACACCATCATGCCCGTCTTCTCCTAAAAAGCACTATCTACAAAAGCTATCAACCTACAGGGAGGAGGTGGAGGGGAATTAGCACGAAGCTAAGTGAGTACAACTAACCACAGACAATAGTATACAGGAACCGTCATACTAATCATGTCACAAAATCTAACACACAAACATCACCCAAGTTCCGTCTACAGAGACTCTGTCGGCTCGGCCAAACCATTAACCACCAGTTGATCGGACTGGGGCTTACCAGAAGTTCCTCCACCACCATATGTATATATAGAATCCACACGCGACGGACGCGTCATTCACATAAATATACACCACGATTTTCTAGGCAACCACATGAGGAACCCAACCCGCAGGTAGATCTCTCCTACCGAGGCAACCACACAATAGGGACGCACTGGGCTCCAACAGACAAGCATCAACTAATATGCAATCATCACAACATACTAACTAACTGTATCAGTAAGTATAACTAACAAATATGGTAATCGTAATATAACATGCTATTCTATACTATATACTCTAGTTAGTCTCACTCACCAAATACCAGCAACCAGCTCAGATAATCTACTACTGAGTGACTTCCTTTTCCTTATCATCTGAACATTAGGCAAATCAAGTTATTTGCTATCCGTTAACACCAAACAACACAGTACAGAAATTTTTGTATCAAAAAAAGCGCTCGCTAAAAATTTCTACTTAACACTTGTGCATTTTCAAAATTTACATCCTGATCATCAATATACAAACGGGCAGCATAACGGCTAAAAATCAACACTTAGTAAAATATTTTACTGCCAACAGTCTGCCGACTGTCTACACTCACTCGGCCGAGTGTCTGGTCACTCGGTCGATGGTCTCTCACAGACACACTTGGCCGTGGGTCATACACACTCGGTCGATGGTCTATTCGGTCGGTCGAGTGTCAGGAGACACTCGGCCGACTGTGTTTATCTGCAGAAGCTGAAGAACAAAGTTACGAGTTTCACCCAAAATCGACCAATTCTTGCTCTAGAGCTCGATTATGACCTCAAAACTGACCAAATCGAAGACACTAACATGTAGAAACATAAACCCACAAGATTTGGACACAAACAACATCAAATCTAACCACTTTGACCCAAATTACTCACTTTGTAAAACTTTACACAAAAACCCAAATTTCTCAAAGATTAAAGCATGAAATGTTTTGATTCTTACCTTGATAGACTCAATAAATCACAATGAACAAGATAGTAAGAAAGATTTGAGCTCAAGAACAAGGATTCAAGATTAGGGTTTTGGTAGTTGGAAGAGATGAAGAACAAAGTGTTTTAGTGTGTGTAGGGAAATCTGGAAACAAATGAGGAGAGAAGCAGCACTAGTGATGATATTTGGGTTTAATTCCCACACTGTGCAACACAGGGGTATTTATCAGTTATCTGATATCTTTCGTACATCATTTGGCATCACAAACAAAGTCCAAATTAAATAAACAAACCTGTTATGTGATCCTTATCACAAACTGGTCCTAATCACATCATCAGATAATCATAAATATAAAATAAAAATTAAAACATAAATTAACTCAACACAAGCTTAAGGGTAAATTAGTAATCTTACAGCTAGGCTCAGCTGAAGATGTTATAGGATATTGTAGCTCCCCGACCAAATCCATATGGACGAGAACATTACATATGATTACATCGCGAGGTATTTGACCTCTATAAGATACATTTTACAAACATTGCATTCGTTTTAAATGACAAACTTTCATTTACATCGAAAGTTGACAGGTATTCATACCATTTCATAATATCCAACTATAAATGACCTAATCCGTCATTTTCTTAATAATAATCTCTAATGAACTTCAACGACTCGAATGCAACGTCTTTTGAAATATGTCATTAATGACTCCAAGTAATATCCTTAAAATGAACTAGTGCACAGCGGAAGATTTCTTTCAAACCTGAGAATAAACATGCTTTAAAGTGTCAACCAAAAGGTTGGTGAGTTCATTAGTTTATAGTAATCATTTCATTTTCATCATTTTAATAAACCACAAGATTTTAAGTATTATAAAACGTGCAGAAGTCCCATTCCAACTGCACAAACAAAATATCATTCATATGAAGAACACCTGGTGAGGATTCCAAAATATAATAGTAACCATCTGTGCCGGTCTTTCACCCCACGGCTGAATACATGTGCCTTCAAAATATAGAACCTCTGTGCCGGTCTTTACTCCCCCACGGCTGAACACATGTATATAAAATATAGGACAACCGGTGCCAAAATACAAAACCATTCATTCAACTTGGGAGCTCATTCGCTCTAACCGAAATAAACCAGTGATAATACGTGCCATAATAATCAATCCCAACCCCAGATAATTCTATCATAGAATGCAGTTCGATTACTTGTGTCTATTTCGTAAAACAGTTATAAAAGTTGTGCATGTATTCTCAGCCCAAAAATGTAAAGGGTAAAAAGGAAAATGAAACTCACGCATATAAAAATTGTAAAACAGTTAATAAAGCATTTGCATGTATTCTCAGCCCAAAAATGTAAAGAGTAAAAGGGAGCAAATAAACTCACCTAATGTATTTTGTAGTAAAAATACATAGAACGACATTGAACAATTATAGGGTTGGCCTCGGATTCACGAACCTATATCATTTGTGTATATATATTAATACACATAATCGTAATCGAATAAGTTTATATATATATAACCTGTTAATGATATTATTTTTATATTAATAATATATATTTATTTTCTCATATATTCCTTTTATAAAATAAAATATTTTGTTATGTTATATGTGTTAAATATATATATTTATGTATTTCATTTATTTATCAAAACAGGAGTTCTAATTATTCTAAGTTAATATTAGAAAAAATAATGATAATAACATCAATAATATACTTATGTTAATAATAACAGTTCTATTATTTATAAAAAGATGCTAATAATAATATTTATGAAACTGATAATAATTTGTATTATAAACCTATCCATGAATATAATATTATATTTTTGAATTTAATAATAATATCATAATTAATTCTTATAATAATAATAAGAATAGATATAATACTTATAATTATAATGTTAACAACAATTATGATACTTATAATAATAATTATAATACTAGTTATAATACTAATTCTAACAATAATAATAATCATAATAATAATAATAATAATAATAATAATAATAATAATAATAATAATAATAATAATAATAATAATAATAATAATAATATAGTAACAATAATAATTATAATAACAATAATGATAATAATTATAATTATAATGATTCAAAAAAAAATGGAAGACTACCTTAGAAGCTTTTTATAAAAAGAATGCCCCGAACCGGGCTCGAACCCGCGACGTCCCGCTAACCCGATAACATCCTTAACCATATTTATTATTATCGTTAGTTCTCATATCACTATCCATCATCTTGATTATCTCAGTCGAACACAAGTATCATCATCTATCATATAACCTCATCATCGTAATACACCGTATATCATTGTAATCATTATTCAAGTCATCATATAATTATTTGTTTGATGAGTTTGATATACAGAAACACAATATATTGGTGAGGGTTTGTGATTGTTATACAGCAAAACAGATGGTTGGCTAGCAGTGGTGATCAAATGGTTGTATGTTTTTGGGTTGCTGATCTCTTTAAACGTCCACTAATCTACATGTGCCAAAGGTTACGGTCCATTACAGTTTCACAGGCCCAATGTGATAGAAATCCCACGGCCCACAGAATAAATGAACGTCCCTAATGGTTTTTGATTTGTTAATTGTCTCATAAATTAAACAGCTGGAAGGGTAACATTCTATGTGGGGTCTTCTTCGGTTTTTAATAGAACAGACAAATCGATTGCAAGAGAAAGATATAGAAAGAGTGATTGTGATAGAACAGATAAATAGTAGGAACGATATCGTGAACCTCTTAATCATTCTCCTTCTAAATTATTAGTGTATCATTTTCAAGAAAACCAAATTCTTTGTCTGCCACTTTCCAACCAACCCATTAATCAATTCGAAGTGCTTTTAATTTGTTTATTATAACCAAAAGTTTATCCATAATTACTTTATCACCTAGGGTGAACAAGATAGCGAGCACAGTTATAGCATTCATTGGGTGTTTATGTTCACGGTTTATAGCAAACGAATTGGCAGTAGTCGTTGGGTTTCATTCGGGCAGAAACAACAATAAAAGTTGTGGTAATGGTGGTGTTGTTCGAATGAAACGAAAGAAAGTAATATGGGAACGAAGGTGGTGGGTGATCAAAATGTAGCAGAAATACTAGCTGCAGTTGTAGCTCAAACACAAGACAGAACGTTAACAATCATGTAGGTTATGTTAGTCCTTCATAGCATACAATCATGGCGGTTTGGGGTTTTAAGGTGAAAATGGGGTGGCGTCCGAAAAGAAACAAGAAACAGAAAAAGAAAAAAAACAAGACTTACGCGTAGCAGTAGCAGTTTGGTCGGCTTGGTGATTTGTGCGGTTTAGGATCGAACAAAAATGATGGAAGGTGATAAGTGGTGATAAAGATCCAATGGCGGCGGTAGGAAACATAATGAAAAGAAGAAAAATAAAGTGGGTTTTATATCGAACCAGTGTCGAGTATAGTGGTTTGGTGATGGTGGTCGGATGATGGAGGGTTTCTGATGGTTGTACCTGGTGATCGAAGATGGCGAGTAGGTTGATCAAGACTGATCGATCACAATTAAAAAGAAAACATAGGGAGACAAAGTTAATGGGGATAGTTTATCTACTATGAATGTATCATATATTTATAAATCATATGATGATTAGAAAGGTAAAACAGTGAGCATGATTCACAACTTCGCATTCACTGGTACAATTATTAAAGGAAACAAGTGGGGTTTTAACAAGAAAAGAAAGTTGGTTCACGATGGGATTGAAAACAGAAAATTAGAATCTATATCAATTTGTATATATATATATATATATATATATATATATATATATATATATATATATATATATATATATATATATATATATATATATATATAACATATGTGAGTGGTTTAATGGTTAATGTTTATCAATTATATATCCATGTTTGATAAACACAAAAGTCACAAAAGTCAGATTATGTAGATAAATTAACTTTAAGAATTAAAACTAGAGAAAAGAATAGGGAGTAACAACTTGTATCGTTGGATCCATGTATTAATTTGGTTTTATAAATAAAAGAAACAATCTTTGATGTAAATGATAAGAATATAGTAGACAATGAATAGAAAAAAAAATCGTACAAGTAGAAGATATAATATAAAGAGAGTGTTCAAAGTGGGTTTTGATTGGAGTAGGTATGATCAAGATATTAAACACAAAGTTAAATGGTATGGGTGGTAATGGTTTTCATATGTGGTTGATTTATTTGTGAAGTTGACAGAAAACATAATGTTAGGTACTATTTTCAATTTCTATAATCATGTGTATGCAATGTATACATGTTATATATATATATATTCTATCTATATGTTTTATCTATATGTATATATATATATATATATATATATATATATATATATATATATATATATATATATATATATACATAAAAGCTAAGATAGTGGAAATAATCAAACAAAAGCAATGACATGTTAATTTAATCACGGATGTCATAAATGTTTCTCTACCGATACTTTTAACACGGGATGCTCAATCTTTTACTATTATATTTGTTATGTTTTAATGGCAATCTAATTATTTCGTAGATTATAATTAGTTCAATTCATCAATTTATACAATACTTTATTTAATATTTTTAATTATTATTTATATACTTATATATACATATATACCTATTTATTTACAATTAGTTGTTTGTGAATCGTTGAGAACAGTCGAAGGGTAAATGAATACAGGAACACAATTCAAAAATTTTAAGACTCAACATTACAGACTTTGCTTATCATGTCGAGTTTATATTAAGATTAAGTTTAAATTTGATCGGAAATTTCCGGGTCATCACAGTACCTACCCGTTAAAGAAATTTCGTCCCCGAAATTTCATAGAGGTCGTCATGGCTAACAGTAAGAATGTTATTATGATGAATATAAGCTGATACATAGAGTTTTATCATGATTAAGAAATACGGATAAAATAATTCGATTTCTCGAAGCGTATGAGTGAAGCTATCGTAAAAGAGTGAAATGAGACAATAGAGATTCGTCAAATCTTTTGACGTAGATAGGGTTGATTTCCGGAGTTCAAGAGATTTAGAGAAAATCTTCGTAATAAGATTTGATTCTTCGGTAATCAAGGAAATTAGGATCCGCTTTAAATGCGATCATCTGTTTTGATTGTTCTGACGGATATTTTACTATAAATCCATCCCCTTCGCTTTCTTATTTCCATATCTCATATCTTTTATTCCATCTCCTCACTTCATACTTTATAGCATTCGTTAATATGCTCCATCCCATCCTGATCCTTGATATCCTCTTAACTTTCATATCTGTCATTCTTCCCTTTCATCTACCACCGAAGGATTTTATTTACTTCTACTATTTTCTTGGGATTATAGTGTTATTAATTTTCCCGTACCTTTACGTGGCAATAAGTGTTGATATGCACGGTTTGTAATTTATGTGTTGTTGTCGAGCTCTATATTTTCTTTTATATTCAAGGGTTCTATACTTTTGTCTCCTCTTCCCGACTTCAAGTCAAGCGAATAATGGTCCAGAATTTGTAAGTATGGATTTTGAAATGAACATAGTTAATATTCTAAGAAGGGAATCATAATTGTACGATCTGGATTTGTCAAATTACCATAATATTCGGAAAATTAGAACTATTAAGAAGATATATTCTTAATATATTTGGAGATTAGGTAGAATGTAAGAGTCGTGTAAATGGCACATGATGACGGTATGTTATGTGAATCATCACGTTCCATTAGAAACTCAACATGAATTACTGTAATATAATGACGTTGATCAAGTGTCATTATATTATACTAACTCATGCATCAGTTTCCAACACTACTTCAAAAACATTCACAATTTAAACTCGAATTTTAAAGAAATTAGGAACTAAAGTAGTTTCCTTTATGATGTAATATAGACAGCACGAAGAGATAGATAATTTCGAACGAGAATATTTATGAAAATATCTTCAGAAATATCGAAGATATTTATGATGATATTTTGGAATTTCTAAGTTCGATGGCTGATGAAGAAAGATTTTCTGTAAGATTTTAACATGAGTACGGAGCTAGATATTCGCTGAAGGTTACACTGGATCCAGAATTACCTGGTTTCTTTGAATATATAGTATGGTCCTTGTATTTAGCCTTGGTCTCCTTTGTGGTTTGCTCAATCTATTTTTCAGTACTCAATTTTCTATCGAGCGTTCCTAATACTCCTTTCTTTATCATCAAACTTTTGGCCGTTTAGACCATCTATAATTTTTCCGTTTCCTCTGCATTTAATGCTACGATATCTGAATCATCGGTTATCAATCCGAGGTGGTTTTAGGCGGATTGTGTTTTTAGATGATTAAACGCTGATGGTAATATGGTGAAATATAAAAGGTTCCCCGGTAACAATAAAAGAGCACGCAGTTATATCAAGATTATAATAATGTTGTTTCGAACGACAAGTCGAAGTTGGCTTGCTGAAGCTGTTACAAAATTGGCTACTTTGAAAAGGGGTTGCAAAGTGATTTTCGATAATAACATTGCCAAAGGAGCTAGCACAGACACGTGTTGAACGTTTACTCAGGTTCCGAGTGTTTTTCAGGTGCATAACTATATGCATCAATCTTTTCTTCCGTAGATGAAGTGCTGTTGGTTCATCCTCCAGATTGAGATGTTTTCAAGAATTACGAAAGGTTTGAACGCAGATTGTAATCGTCAATATACAAATGAGGTTTAAGATGAAATCAAGTGGCAAACTTGAAGAATTGTTTAGTTTCATATGTTATAATCAATATTTTAATTCATTTTAATTGTCTACTGCTGGTAGTCCTCAATTGATTAGTTCACAGTTAGCTAGGAATAGTTAGCTAGGATTTTGTTACCGTGGATTCTTAACAAAATTTCTCATAGTTAATTTGTTTGTTTCTAACAAATTTTATTCCGTCAAATATTTTCTTCATTATGCCACTTGTCAAATCTTGACTTGGATTCTGATCGGTCAAAATCCGAATATGAAATTGAACTTGGATGAAAATAGTTGTTCTTTGATGAACGGATACGTATATGTGTGGATGTAAGTAGGATAGGAAATGATTGTTGAATCAGATTTGAAGAATGTACAGTGTAACTCATTAATGTGAAATCTTAAATATTCCTCGCGTATTACCTACCCGTTAAATATTTTCATCATTAACAGTTTGTACGAAAGGATTTTTTTTTTAATCACAATCTTTATGAAAATATATATATACATATATATTTTCTTCAGATGTAATCATGGATTTAATAAGTCAATATAATATTAGACTCATTTGATTTTCGTTTTGAGCTAGAATAAGTAATCTCTAAAACTATTAGAGTCCACATATTCTTCGCAGAATATTAATGAAGTTATGGTTCAATACTTCATTATTAATTGCTGTTGATACTCCTTGGTATCTATGGTGCGTATGATGTTGATGTTCGTGGGACAGATTGTGAAATTGAGGCCTGAGATACGGGTGTTGTTGTTGGTGGTACTGTTGGTGTCGGTAATGTTGCTGAAGCTGGTACATTTTGCACCATATTTTTCAAAATCATTTCTCAGGTGCGAAGCTCATTGACTTCTTCGATTACTCCGGAATGATTGTCGGTCGGAACGAGCAGATGAATAAGGTTCAGAATTTGAGATAGTATATAATCATAGCGAGATATTCGTAAAAAAATGAGGGTGTAAATAGTGTTTTGGATTGGTTCGTCGGTGAGTGCTTCAGGTTCATCGCCAAAAGGTGAATTCGGTTGGTGGAAGGAATCGCCTTCTTCGCGTCTCCAATGATTGAGTAGACTACGAACCCATCAGATGAATTGGGGATGGCTGATTGATTGATTCATTCTGGTGACGCTGCTTTCGGAGCTGGAGTGGGAATCCATATCGAAATTCGAGGAACTTGAACTAGTTCTGAGTTCTATTGCGTACGATTGAATATAGGATTTTTTGATATAAAATGATTTTCGGATATCGGATGATATTCTAATTACACAGAATACCTATACATAGTACAGAAGATCCCGTAAATTACGGAAGGAATTTAGGAAACGTGTCAAATAAAGGCTACAGTAACAGATACGTTAAGATATGGATTAGCAGATACGCTAAGATATGAATTTGTCTATACACTATTCATGCAATCAATGCAGTAAGATGTGTCTAGACTAAAGATGGTAAGCAGATAATTTTTGACAAGAACGATAAGCAATGCGGACCAGGTTCAAGTCCAGACTCATTAATATAACCTAACAACTACTAGGACGAAGTCCAGACTTCACTAATGCATCCTAACAACTCCTAGTTAGACACACTAATGTCGACCTGGTTCGCTACGACCACCGCTCTGATACCACCTGTAGCGCCCCGACCAAATCCATATGGACGAGAACATTACATTTGATTACATTGCGAGGTATTTGACCTCTATAAGATACATTTTACAAACATTGCATTCGTTTTAAATGACAAACTTTCATTTACATCGAAAGTTGACAGGTATTCATACCATTTCATAATATCCAACTATAAATGACCTAATCCGTCATTTTCTTAATAATAATCTCTAATGAACTTCAACGACTCGAATGCAACGTCTTTTGAAATATGTCATGAATGACTCCAAGTAATATCCTTAAAATGAACTAGTGCACAGCGGAAGATTTCTTTCAAACCTGAGAATAAACATGCTTTAAAGTGTCAACCAAAAGGTTGGTGAGTTCATTAGTTTATAGTAATCATTTCATTTTCATCATTTTAATAAACCACAAGATTTTAAGTATTATAAAACGTGCAGAAGTCCCATTCCAACTGCACAAACAAAATATCATTCATATGAAGAACACCTGGTGAGGATTCCAAAATATAATAGTAACCATCTGTGCCGGTCTTTCACCCCACGGCTGAATACATGTGCCTTCAAAATATAGAACCTCTGTGCCGATCTTTACTCCCCCACGGCTGAACACATGTATATAAAATATAGGACAACCGGTGCCAAAATACAAAACCATTCATTCAACTTGGGAGCTCATTCGCTCTAACCGAAATAAACCAGTGATAATACGTGCCATAATAATCAATCCCAACCCCAGATAATTCTATCATAGAATGCAGTTCGATTACTTGTGTCTATTTCGTAAAACAGTTATAAAAGTTGTGCATGTATTCTCAGCCCAAAAATGTAAAGGGTAAAAAGGAAAATGAAACTCACGCATATAAATATTGTAAAATAGTTAATAAAGCATTTGCATGTATTCTCAGCCCAAAAATATAAAGAGTAAAAGGGAGCAAATAAACTCACCTAATGTATTTTGTAGTAAAAATACATAGAACGACATTGGACAATTATAGGGTTGGCCTCGGATTCACGAACCTATATCATTTGTGTATATATATTAATACACATAATCGTAATCGAATAAGTTTATATATATATATAACCTGTTAATGATATTATTTTTATATATAAATATATATTTATTTTCTCATATATTCCTTTTATAAAATAAAATATTTTGTTATGTTATATGTGTTAAATATATATATTTATGTATTTCATTTATTTATCAAAACAGGAGTTCTAATTATTCTAAGTTAATATTAGAAAAAATAATGATAATAACATCAATAATATACTTATGTTAATAATAACAGTTCTATTATTTATAAAAAGATGCTAATAATAATATTTATGAAACTGATAATAATTTGTATTATAAACCTATCCATGAATATAATATTATAGTTTTGAATTTAATAATAATATCATAATTAATTATTATTATAATAATAAGAATAGATATAATACTTATAATTATAATGTTAACAACAATTATGATACTTATAATAATAATTATAATACTAGTTATAATACTAATTCTAACAATAATAATAATCATAATAATTAATAATAATAATAATAATAATAATAATAATAATAATAATAATAATAATAATAATAATAATAATAATAATAATAATAATAATAATAATAATAATAATAATATAGTAACAATAATAATTATAATAACAATAATGATAATAATTATAATTATAATGATTCAAAAAAAAATGGAAGACTACCTTAGAAGCTTTTTATAAAAAGAATGCCCCGAACCGGGCTCGAACCCGCGACGTCCCGCTAACCCGATAACATCCTTAACCATATTTATTATTATCGTTAGTTCTCATATCACTATCCATCATCTTGATTATCTCAGTCGAACACAAGTATCATCATCTATCATATAACCTCATCATCGTAATACACCGTATATCATTGTAATCATTATTCAAGTCATCATATAATTATTTGTTTGATGAGTTTGATATACAGAAACACAATATATTGGTGAGGGTTTGTGATTGTTATACAGCAAAACAGATGGTTGGCTAGCAGTGGTGATCAAATGGTTGTATGTTTTTGGGTTGCTGATCTCTTTAAACGTCCACTAATCTACATGTGCCAAAGGTTACAGTCCATTACAGTTTCACAGGCCCAATGTGATAGAAATCCCACGGCCTACAGAATAAATGAACGTCCCTAATGGTTTTTGATTTGTTAATTGTCTCATAAATTAAACAGCTGGAAGGGTAACATTCTATGTGGGGTCTTCTTCGGTTTTTAATAGAACAGACAAATCGATTGCAAGAGAAAGATATAGAAAGAGTGATTGTGATAGAACAGATAAATAGTAGGAACGATATCGTGAACCTCTTAATCATTCTCCTTCTAAATTATTAGTGTATCATTTTCAAGAAAACCAAATTCTTTGTCTGCCACTTTCCAACCAACCCATTAATCAATTCGAAGTGCTTTTAATTTGTTTATTATAACCAAAAGTTTATCCATAATTACTTTATCACCTAGGGTGAACAAGATAGCGAGCACAGTTATAGCATTCATTGGGTGTTTATGTTCACGGTTTATAGCAAACGAATTGGCAGTAGTCGTTGGGTTTCATTCGGGCAGAAACAACAATAAAAGTTGTGGTAATGGTGGTGTTGTTCGAATGAAACGAAAGAAAGTAATATGGGAACGAAGGTGGTAGTTGATCGAAATGTAGTAGAAATACTAGCTGCAGTTGTAGCTCAAACACAAGACAGAACGTTAACAATCATGTAGGTTATGTTAGTTCTTCATAGCGTACAATCATGGCGGTTTGGGGTTTTAAGGTGAAAATGGGGTGGCGTCCGAAAAGAAACAAGAAACTGAAAAAGAAAAAAAAAACAAGACTTACGCGTAGCAGTAGCAGTTTGGTCGTCTTGGTGATTTGTGCGGTTTAGGATCGAACAAAAATGATGGAAGGTGATAAAGATCCAATGGCAGCGATAGGAAACATAATGAAAAGAAGAAAAATAAAGTGGGTTTTATATCGAACCAGTGTCGAGTATAGTGGTTTGGTGATGGTGGTCGGACGATGGAGGGTTTCTGATGGTTGTACCTGGTGATCGAAGATGGCGAGTAGGTTGATCAAGACTGATCGATCACAATTAAAAAGAAAACATAGGGAGACAAAGTTGATGGGGATAGTTTATCTACTATGAATGTATCATATATTTATAAATCATATGATGATTAGAAAGGTAAAACAGTGAGCATGATTCACAACTTCGCATTCACGGGTACAATTATTAAAGGAAACAAGTGGGGTTTTAACAAGAAAAGAAAGTTGGTTCACGATGGGATTGAAAACAGAAAATTAGAATCTATATCAATTTGTATATATATATATATATATATATATATATATATATATATATATATATATATATATATATATATATATATATAACATATGTGAGTGGTTTAATGGTTAATGTTTATCAATTATATATCCATGTTTGATAAACACAAAAGTCACAAAAGTCAGATTATGTAGATAAATTAACTTTAAGAATTAAAACTAGAGAAAAGAATAGGGAGTAACAACTTGTATCGTTGGATCCATGTATTAATTTGGTTTTATAAATAAAAGAAACAATCTTTGATGTAAAAGATAAGAATATAGTAGACAATGAATAGAAAAAAAAAATCGTACAAGTAGAAGATATAATATAAAGAGAGTGTTCAAAGTGGGTTTTGATTGGAGTAGGTATGATCAAGATATTAAACACAAAGTTAAATGGTATGGGTGGTAATGGTTGTCATATGTGGTTGATTTATTTGTGAAGTTGACAGAAAACATAATGTTAGGTACTATTTTCAATTTCTATAATCATGTGTATGCAATGTATACATGTTATATATATATATATATATATATATATATATATATATATATATATATATATATATATATATATATATATATATTCTATCTATATGTTTTATCTATATGTATATATATATATATACATAAAAGCTAAGATAGTGGAAATAATCAAACAAAAGCAATGACATGTTAATTTAATCACGGATGTGATAAATGTTTCTCTACCGATATTTTAACACGGGATGCTCAATCTTTTACTATTATATTTGTTACGTTTTAATAGCAATCTAATTATTTCGTAGATTATAATTAGTTCAATTCATCAATTTATACAATACTTTATTTAATATTTTTAATTATTATTTATATACTTATATATACATATATACCTATTTATTTACAATTAGTTGTTTGTGAATCGTTGAGAACAGTCGAAGGGTAAATGAATACAGGAACACAATTCAAAAATTTTAAGACTCAACATTACAGACTTTGCTTATCATGTCGTGTTTATATTAAGATTAAGTTTAAATTTGATCAGAAATTTCCGGCTCATCACAGATATCAGCCTTCAACTTCACAAAATCGACAGTTTTGGCGGCAAGGGCTTCCTCGCATTCGGGACAACCGCATGTGCTCGGATGCGTTGCGCATCCGAATCAGTAAGGCTCAACAATTCAGCATCCAGAGAAGAAACAAGGAGGCCATCCAACAAAAGCCTATAACCAGTAAACCTCGGCTTAGAAATAGTCAAAGTTGAAAGCAGCTCTGAAAGATGAAGTTCTAGTTGAGGAATACGGGAGCCGCTCGGAGAAGACTCATGGGACGGTTGACGTTCCTCCCCATCTGCGTCAGCATATGCAAAACATAATATAGAAAAAATGAGTAAAAAAAACCCAACATAATGATAATAACACAAATAAACTTACCCGCGTCATCACGTGGACGCTTCAAAGACCATCACCAGTAGAACTACCGCCTTCATTGACAACAAGACCACCACCAGCAGAAGTGCCCACAGCTTCAAGCACGGGCTTTAAAACGGCAGTAACATTAGCCGTAGTCTCAGGAACTACCTCCGGAGCGGTCACAGGAGGAGTAGTAAAGTCATAAATCAAATCTAAAACAACACACCTAAGCACATTCATAACTACAGAAAGAAATAAACGTCAAAAATACAGGAGTAAGAATGAATCAGAAACCAAATAAAGATTGAATAAAGCGACGAACACAACAAAGAAAGTTTGAACAAGTAAGAAGGCGGTATAATTAACGATGATCAGTAAAAGGAACTCACCTATAACCGCAAAAGAGACGATGAAAAGATGCAGAAGCAGTTGAAGATGAAAAAGAAGAAAAGAAAACACAAAAGGTAAATGCAAAGCCTGTCATAGGCATTTATAGGAGAAGAATACGGGCCAAGATAATGGGTTTCAAATCTCGAACGAACATGTGTACGGTAAAGATAAGGGCAATAAAGGATACAAGCTTAAAGGGGGAACTGATTTGACAGAATACACGCTAATCGTATCATTGCAACGATACCGGTCAAATCAAAAGTTAGAACAATAAATGTACGTCCAATCTGGAGTTGCAAATTGCAGACCTAGGGGCTAGAGCAAAGATTTCTTAGTTCGACAACCCTACTTTTTTTCAAACCAACGCAACCGAACTGGGGGGACTTAATGAGCCGTTCGTAAGACCAGAACTACTTACGGCAGACGTTAGTTAGATGGCATTTACGCAACGTCATCAACTGAGCCGTTCGTAAGACCAGAACTATCGACCATGGCCAGTCAACGGCCTTGGATGAAGGCAGTATACTGACATAAGCCCGCAAACTGGTAGTAATACACGTAAGCCTACCTATAGGCAGTGCGTACACATAAGACCAAGCATCCGGCAGTACGTATGCGTGAGCCGTCAATCGGCTGCGTGCGTACATGAGATCGTCAATAGGAAACTTGTACATGTCGGACCATATTATGGCAATGTACATGTGTAAGCCTATCACCCGAAAAAGTTTGTACACAAGTCAGTGCAAGGACACTGACTGTTTGGTACAAGAACACTGGCATGTACAGATCTAGCTACATGACAGTACGAACACAGGACACGCGTGTGCCACATAAGCTCAACACAAACAATAAGTCTTGGACCCAACTCCCAATGTTGGCCGAAGCCCAACAAGGAATGACATGTCAGCATAACAAGGCCCAAGAACATCATAAAACCTAATGTTTGCTATAAATATGCTACTGTTATTCCCCTAAACGAGAGGTTGGAACAAGTCAAGCCACATCACTATTAGTGAACCTAGATACTTTCTCTCTCTATAAGTATCCTCTCATTACTCACTTATCAACTCAGCACTCGATCCAAATCGAGTTGAGTACCGTTATACATCGACTAGCTGTCCGCCACCCCTTAGAGATACTCATCTCTGTAGTGACCCGAACTTTTCCATGTTTATATATATTAATTGAGATTGATATTTACATGATTAAATGTTTCCAACATGGTAAGCAATCAAACTTGTTAAGACTTGATTAATTGAAATATGTTTCATATAGACAATTGACCACCCAAGTTGACCGGTGATTCACGAACGTTAAAACTTGTAAAAACTATATGATGACATATATATGGATATATATATAGTTAACATGATACTATGATAAGTAAACATATCATTAAGTATATTAACAATGAACTACATATGTAAAAACAAGACTACTAACTTAATGATTTTTAAACGAGACATATATGTAACGATTATCGTTGTAAAGACATTTAATGTATATATATCATATTAAGAGATATTCATACATGATAATATCATGATAATATAATAATTTAAAATCTCATTTGATATTATAAACATTGGGTTAACAACATTTAACAAGATCGTTAACCTAAAGGTTTCAAAACAACACTTACATGTAACGACTAACGATGACTTAACGACTCAGTTAAAATGTATATACATGTAGTGTTTTAATATGTATTTATACACTTTTGAAAGACTTCAATACACTTATCAAAATACTTCTACTTAACAAAAATTCTTACAATTACATTCTCGTTCAGTTTCATCAACAATTCTACTCGTATGCACCCGTATTCGTACTCGTACAATACACAGCTTTTAGATGTATGTACTATTGGTATATACACTCCAATGATCAGCTCTTAGTAGCCCATGTGAGTCACCTAACACATGTGGGAACCATTATTTGGCAACTAGCATGAAATATCTCATAAAATTACAAAAATATGAGTAATCATTCATGACTTATTTACATGAAAACAAAATTACATATCCTTTATATCTAATCCATACACCAACGACCAAAAACACCTACAAACACTTTCATTCTTCAATTTTCTTCATCTAATTGATCTCTCTCAAGTTCTATCTTCAAGTTCTAAGTGTTCTTCATATATTCTACAAGTTCTAGTTACATAAAATCAAGAATACTTTCAAGTTTGCTAGCTCACTTCCAATCTTGTAAGGTGATCATCCAACCTCAAGAAATCTTTGTTTCTTATATTAGGTTATCATTCTAATACAAGATAATAATCATATTCAAACTTTGGTTCAATTTCTATAACTATAACAATCTTATTTCAAGTGATGATCTTACTTGAACTTGTTTTCGTGTCATGATTCTGCTTCAAGAACTTCGAGCCATCCAAGGATCCGTTGAAGCTAGATCCATTTTTCTCTTTTCCAGTAGGTTTATCCAAGGAACTTAAGGTAGTAATTATGTTCATAACATCATTCGATTCATATATATAAAGCTATCTTATTTGAAGGTTTAAACTTGTAATCACTAGAACATAGTTTAGTTAATTCTAAACTTGTTCGCAAACGAAAGTTAATCCTTCTAACTTGACTTTTAAAATCAACTAAACACATGTTATATATCTATATTATATGCTAACTTAATGATTTAAAACCTGAAAACACGAAAAACACCGTAAAACCGGATTTACGCCGTCGTAGTAACACCGCGGGCTGTTTTGGGTTAGTTAATTAAAAACTATGATAAACTTTGATTTAAAAGTTGTTATTCTGAGAAAATGATTTTTATTATTAACATGAAACTATATCCAAAAATTATGGTTAAACTCAAAGTGGAAGTATGTTTTCTAAAATGGTCATCTAGACGTCGTTCTTTCGACAGAAATGACTACCTTTACAAAAACAACTTGTAACTTATTTTTCTGACAATAAACCTATAATTTTTCTGTTTAGATTCATAAAATAGAGTTCAATATGAAACCATAGCAATTTGATTCACTCAAAACGGATTTAAAATGAAGAAGTTATGGGTAAAACAAGATTGGATAATTTTTCTCATTTTAGCTACGTGAAAATTGGTAACAAATCTATTCCAACCATAACTTAATCAACTTGTATTGTATATTATGTAATCTTGAGATACCATAGACACGTATACAATGTTTCGACCTATCATGTTGACACATCTATATATATTTCGGAACAACCATAGACACTCTATATGTGAATGTTGGAGTTAGCTATACAGGGTTGAGGTTGATTCCAAAATATATATAGTTTGAGTTGTGATCAATACTGAGATACGTATACACTGGGTCGTGGATTGATTCAAGATAATATTTATCGATTTATTTCTATACATCTAACTGTGGACAACTAGTTGTAGGTTACTAACGAGGACAGCTGACTTAATAAACTTAAAACATCAAAATATATTAAAAGTGTTGTAAATATATTTGAACATACTTTGATATATATGTATATATTGTTATAGGTTCGTGAATCAACCAGTGGCCAAGTCTTACTTCCCGACGAAGTAAAAATCTGTGAAAGTGAGTTATAGTCCCACTTTTAAAATCTAATATTTTTGGGATGAGAATACATGCAGGTTTTATAAATGATTTACAAAATAGACACAAGTACGTGAAACTACATTCTATGGTTGAATTATCGAAATCGAATATGCCCCTTTTTATTAAGTCTGGTAATCTAAGAATTAGGGAACAGACACCCTAATTGACGCGAATCCTAAAGATAGATCTATTGGGCCTAATAAACCCCATCCAAAGTACCGGATGCTTTAGTACTTCGAAATTTATATCATATCCGAAGGGTGTCCCGGAATGATGGGGATATTCTTATATATGCATCTTGTTAATGTCGGTTACCAGGTGTTCACCATATGAATGATTTTTATCTCTATGTATGGGATGTGTATTGAAATATGAAATATTGTGGTCTATTATTATGATTTGATATATATAGGTTAAACCTATAACTCACCAACATTTTTGTTGACGTTTTAAGCATGTTTATTCTCAGGTGATTATTAAGAGCTTCAGCTATCGCATACTTAAATAAGGACGAGATTTGGAGTCCATGCTTGTATGATATTGTGTAAAAACTGCATTCAAGAAACTTATTTTGTTGTAACATATTTGTATTGTAAACCATTATGTAATGGTCGTGTGTAAACAGGATATTTTAGATTATCATTATTTGATAATCTACGTAAAGCTTTTTAAACCTTTATTGATGAAATAAAGGTTATGGTTTATTTTAAAATGAATGCAGTCTTTGAAAAACGTCTCATATAGAGGTTAAAACCTCGCAACGAAATCAATTAATATGGAACGTTTTTAATCAATAAGAACGGGACATTTCAGTTGGTATCCGAGCGTTGGTCTTAGAGAACCAGAATTTTGCATTAGTGTGTTTTATCGAGTTTGTTAGGATGCATTAATGAGTCTGGACTTCGACCGTGTTTACTTGAAAAATGATTGCTTAACAAATTTTGTTGGAAACTATATATTTTTAACATGTGAATATTATGTGATATATTAATCTCTTAACGCGTTTGATATTATGTGATAGATGTCTACCTCTAGAACAAGTCCCATTGACTCACCTAATAATAATGAAGAGTCAAATGTAAATTGGAATGATTCGTGGACTGATTCACAAGTTCCCGAAGAGGAACCGGAAGAAGAGTCGGAACCGGAAGAAGAATCGGAAACGGAAGAAGAATCGGAACCGGATGAAGAAATAGAACCGGTGGGGAAAATAATAAAACGGTTAAGTAAAAGAAAATCCTCAACCAACTGACCAAGGTTAATTATGGTCAATGGTGTTTCCGCCAAGGAAGCAAAATATTGGGAGGATTACCAATTCTCCGATGAATCGGATTCCGAAGAGAATTACGATGATGTTATAGAAATTACCCCAACTGAATTTAAAAAGGCAAAAGAAAATAATAAGGGAAAGGGCATAAAAATAGAGAAATCTAATTCTAACCCCGATGAACTGTATATGTATCGTCAACTCCGAAGTCCTTAAGTTGTAACAATGACCCGGGAACCTCTAAACCACCAGGTTTTTCTAAACCAATGTGGAAAACGACGGCTCGTATTAAGGGAACATCATATATCCCTAGAAACTTGGCAAAACGAACCAAAACCGAAGAAGAAGAAACAAGCGAGTCGGAATAAGATAGTTGTATTCGTGTGGTGTAATATATGTAATATAGTGTGCTTATGCTTTATGATATATGTAAAAATTACTTGTATTAATAAGTATTTTTTTTTATGAATCTAACTCTTGTCTATTTTACAGTATAAAAACACAAAATGGATAGACAACCCAATATTTTAAGAGACCTACCCGGAGACATGATTGATGAAATCTTGTCTAGAGTCGGTCAGAATTCTTCGGCACAACTATTTAAGGCGAGATCAGTTTGTAAGACATTCGAAGAATGTTCCAAGAATGCCTTGGTTTATAAAAGGCTTTCGTTCGAAAGATGGGGGATATCACATTGGGAAATCCATAAGTTACGATGTGTTTACTTTGACGCATATATTGCGGGGAACCCAAATGCTATTTTACGCAATGGGTTAAGAAATTATTTTGACTCAATATATCCGAATATTGGACTTCGTGATTTAGAAAAAGCGGCTAACATGCAACATAAAAAAGCATGTTATGCTTACGGATTAGTAATGTTCGCTTCTCACCAAAGTGAGAACAAGAACATCGGGCTACAACTATTAAACAAAACGTTCCCACAAGTGACGGAGTCGGTAATTGGGGTAAGAAATGAGGTTTTTAGATTGTTACGGGACTGTTGGACATTACGTAACCCTCGTCCCTTTGACGACGTTACAACACGCCGTCTTATCAACGGCCATAACGATTATGTACCACAAGACCAAGGATGGGAAGTAATCCTAGTAAAACCAGAATGCATGACTTGTTTCTGGACGTATGAATTACGTGTCTTTATTGCCTTTGCTGAACGACTTGTGTACTAGCTAGAATTATCTTCACAACCATCTTGTATCAAATTTATTGTGTGCTATATTTCATGCTATATGTAAAATAAGCAGTATTGTAAGTTTGTAAAATATTGTGTAAAAGTTTGAACGCGAAATATTATTATAATCAGTTTTTCATATAGAATTGTAGTATTTGAATTGTATATTAGCTACTAAGTATGAACTTAATGGGTAGGTACTACCCGAATTTAAACTTATAAAACGCTAATATGAAGAAAAAGCTTTTATAAATGAGTTCATATTATGCTACGAAATACTATTAACTACTCTTAATATTCTGTATGATTAACTTGTTCCATTTGACTATTTTGAAGGAAATGGCACCGACTACTCGACACACCGTGAATATGAATGAAGAGGAATTTCGTACTTTTATAGCTTCAAACATAGCCGCAGTACAGGCTGCGCTACATACCAACAATAACCTTGGATCTAGCAGTACAGGAAATCGTGTAGGATGCACCTACAAAGAATTCACTGCCTGCAAACCTTTGGAATTTGATGGAACCGAAGTACCGATCGGATTGAAACGGTGGACCGAGAAGGTCGAATCGGTATTTGCCATAAGTAAGTGTACTGAAGAGGACAAAGTGAAGTACGCTACGCATACCTTCACAGGTTCTGCGTTAACATGGTGGAATACCTATCTAGAGCAAGTGGGACAAGACGATGCGTACGCACTACCGTGGTCAGCATTCAAGCACTTGATGAACGAGAAGTACCATCCCAGAACCGAGGTCAATAAGCTCAAGACAGAACTTAGAGGGTTACGAACCCAAGGATTTGATATTACCACGTACGAAAGACGATTCATAGAATTGTGCCTATTGTGTCCGGGAGCATTCGAAGATGAGGAAGAGAAGATCGACGCGTTTGTGAAAGGATTACCGGAAAGAATCCAAGAAGATATAAGTTCACACGAGCCCGCATCCATACAACAGGCATGTAGAATGGCTCACAAACTAGTGAACCAGATTGAAGAAAGAATTAAAGAACAGACTGCTGAAGAGGCCAATGTGAAGCAAGTCAAAAGAAAGTGGGAGGAAAACGGTGATAAGAATCACCAATACAACAACAGCAATTACAACAATAATCGCAACAATTATCCCAACAATCGCAACATCAATCGCAACTACAACAAACGGCCCAACAACAACAACAACAACAACAACAACAACAACAACAGCAACTACAACAATCATCCCAACAACAATAATAACCGCAACAATAACAACAATCAGAAGCAGCTATGCTAAAGGTGTGAAAAGTATCACTCGGGGTTCTACACCAAATTTTGAAACAAGTGTAAAAGAAATGGTCATAGCGCGGCGAAGTGTGAGGTCTACGGACCAGGGGTTAATAGAACAAAAGGAACAAATGGTGTCGGAACGAGTAATGGCGGAGCAAGTAGTGTCAGAGCAAGTTATGCCAATGTAGTTTGTTATAAATGTGGAAAACCGGGCCACATTATTAGAAATTGCTCGAACCAGGAGAACACGAATGGATAAGGCCGCGGAAGAGTTTTCAATATTAATGCGGCAGAGGCACAGGAAGACCCGGAGCTTGTTACGGGTACGTTTCTTATTGACAATAAATCTGCTTACGTTTTATTTGATTCGGGTGCGGATAGAAGCTATATGAGTAGAGATTCTTGTGCTAAATTAAGTTGTCCATTGACGCCTTTGGATAGTAAATTTTTACTCGAATTAGCAAATGGTAAATTAATTTCAGCAGATAATATATGTCGGAATCGAGAAATTAAACTGGTTAGCGAAACATTTAAGATTGATTTGATACCAGTAGAGTTAGGGAGTTTTGATGTGATAATCGGTATGGACTGGTTGAAAGAAGTGAAAGCAGAGATCGTTTGTTACAAAAATGCAATTCGCATTATACGAGAAAAAGGAAAACCCTTAATGGTGTACGGAGAAAAGGGCAACACGAAGCTACATCTTATTAGTAATTTGAAGGCACAAAAACTAATAAGAAAAGGTTGCTATGCTGTTCTAGCACACGTCGAGAAAGTACAAACTGAAGAAAAGAGCATCAATGATGTTCCCATTGCAAAAGAATTTCCCGATGTATTTCCGAAAGAATTACCGGGATTACCCCCACATCGATCCGTTGAATTTCAAATAGATCTTGTACCAGGAGCTGCACCAATAGCTCGTGCTCCTTACAGACTCGCACCCAGCGAGATGAAAGAACTGCAAAGCCAATTACAAGACCTTTTAGAGCGTGGTTTCATTCGACCAAGCACATCACCGTGGGGAGCTCCTGTTTTGTTTGTCAAGAAGAAAGATGGTACATTCAGGTTGTGTATCGACTACCGAGAGTTGAACAAACTTACCATCAAGAACCGCTACCCACTACCGAGAATCGACGACTTATTTGATCAACTACAAGGCTCGTCTGTTTATTCAAAGATTGACTTACGTTCCGGGTATCATCAAATGCGGGTGAAAGAAGATGATATTCCAAAAACTGCTTTCAGAACACGTTACGGTCATTACGAGTTTATGGTCATGCCATTTGGTTTAACTAATGCACCAGCTATGTTCATGGACCTTATGAACCGAGTGTGTGGATCATACCTTGACAAGTTTGTCATTGTTTTCATTGATGACATACTTATTTACTCAAAGAATGACCAAGAACACGGTGAACATTTGAGAAAGGTGTTAGAAGTATTGAGGAAGGAAGAATTGTACGCTAAGTTTTCAAAGTGTGCATTTTGGTTGGAAGAAGTTCAATTCCTCGGTCACATAGTGAACAAAGAAGGTATTAAGGTGGATCCGGCAAAGATAGAAACTGTTGAAAAGTGGGAAACCCCGAAAACTCCGAAACACATAAGCCAGTTTTTAGGACTAGCTGGTTACTACAGAAGGTTCATCCAAGACTTTTCCAGAATAGCAAAACCCTTGACTGCATTAACGCATAAAGGGAAGAAATTTGAATGGAATGATGAACAAGAGAAAGCGTTTCAGTTATTGAAGAAAAAGCTAACTACGGCACCTATATTGTCATTGCCTGAAGGGAATGATGATTTTGTGATTTATTGTGACGCATCAAAGCAAGGTCTCGGTTGTGTATTAATGCAACGAACGAAGGTGATTGCTTATCCGTCTAGACAATTGAAGATTCACGAATAAAATTATACGACGCATGATTTGGAATTAGGCGCGGTTGTTTTTGCATTAAAGACTTGGAGGCACTACTTATATGGGGTCAAAAGTATTATATATACCGACCACAAAAGTCTTCAACACATATTTAATCAGAAACAACTGAATATGAGGCAGCGTAGGTGGATTGAATTATTGAATGATTACGACTTTGAGATTCGTTACCACCCGGGGAAGGCAAATGTGGTAGCCGATGCCTTGAGCAGGAAGGACAGAGAACCCATTCGAGTAAAATCTATGAATATAATGATTCATAATAACCTTACTACTCAAATAAAGGAGGCGCAACAAGGAGTTTTAAAAGAGGGAAATTTAAAGGATGAAATACCCAAAGGATCGGAGAAGCATCTTAATATTCGGGAAGACGGAACCCGGTATAGGGCTGAAAGGATTTGGGTACCAAAATTTGGAGATATGAGAGAAATGATACTTAGAGAAGCTCATAAAACCAGATACTCAATACATCCTGGAACGGGGAAGATGTACAAGGATCTCAAGAAACATTTTTGGTGGCCGGGTATGAAAGCCGATGTTGCTAAATATGTAGGAGAATGTTTGACGTGTTCTAAGGTCAAAGCTGAGCATCAGAAACCATCAGGTCTACTTCAACAACCCGAAATCCCGGAATGGAAATGGGAAAACATTACCATGGATTTCATCACTAAATTGCCAAGGACTGCAAGTGGTTTTGATACTATTTGGGTAATAGTTGATCGTCTCACCAAGTCAGCACACTTCCTGCCAATAAGAGAAGATGACAAGATGGAGAAGTTAGCACGACTGTATTTGAAGGAAGTCGTCTCCAGACATGGAATACCAATCTCTATTATCTCTGATAGGGATGGCAGATTTATTTCAAGATTCTGACAGACATTACAGCAAGCATTAGGAACTCGTCTAGACATGAGTACTGCCTATCATCCACAAACTGATGGGCAGAGTGAAAGGACGATACAAATGCTTGAAGACATGCTACGAGCATGTGTTATTGATTTCGGAAACAGTTGGGATCGACATCTACCGTTAGCAGAATTTTCTTACAACAACAGCTACCATTCAAGCATTGAGATGGCGCCGTTTGAAGCACTTTATGGTAGAAAGTGCAGGTCTCCGATTTGTTGGAGTGAAGTGGGGGATAGACAGATTACGGGTCCGGAGATTATACAAGAAACTACCGAGAAGATCATCCAAATTCAACAACGGTTGAAAACCGCCCAAAGTAGACAAAAGAGCTACGCTGACATTAAAAGAAAAGATATAGAATTTGAAATTGGAGATATGGTCATGCTTAAAGTTGCACCTTGGAAAGGCGTTGTTCGATTTGGTAAACGAGGGAAATTAAATCCAAGGAATATTGGACCATTCAAGATTATTGATCGTGTCGGACCAGTAGCTTACCGACTTGAGTTACCTCAACAACTCGCAGCTGTACATAACACTTTCCACGTCTCGAATTTGAAGAAATGTTTTGCTAAAGAAGATCTCACTATTCCGTTAGATGAAATCCAAATCAATGAAAAACTTCAATTCATCGAACAACCCGTCGAAATAATGGATCGTGAGGTTAAAAGACTTAAGCAAAACAAGATACCAATTGTTAAGGTTCGATGGAATGCTAGTAGAGGACCCGAGTTCACCTGGGAGCGTGAAGATCAGATGAAGAAGAAATACCCGCATCTATTTCCAGAAGATTCGTCAACACCTTCAACAGCTTAAAATTTCGGTACGAAATTTATTTAACGGGTAGGTACTGTAGTGACCCGAACTTTTCCATGTTTATATATATTAATTGAGATTGATATTTACATGATTAAATGTTTCCAACATATTAAGCAATCAAACTTGTTAAGACTTGATTAATTGAAATATGTTTCATATAGACAATTGACCACCCAAGTTGACCGATGATTCACGAACGTTAAAACTTGTAAAAACTATATGATGACATATATATGGATATATATATAGTTAACATGATACTATGATAAGTAAACACATCATTAAGTATATTAACAATGAACTACATATGTAAAAACAAGACTACTAACTTAATGATTTTTAAACGAGACATATATGTAACGATTATCGTTGTAAAGACATTTAATGTATATATATCATATTAAGAGATATTCATACATGATAATATCATGATAATATAATAATTTAAAATCTCATTTGATATTATAAACATTGGGTTAACAACATTTAACAAGATCGTTAACCTAAAGGTTTCAAAACAACACTTACACGTAACGACTAACGATGACTTAACGACTCAGTTAAAATGTATATACATGTAGTGTTTTAATATGTATTTATACACTTTTGAAAGACTTCAATACACTTATCAAAATACTTCTACTTAACAAAAATTCTTACAATTACATTCTCGTTCAGTTTCATCAACAATTCTACTCGTATGCACCCGTATTCGTACTCGTACAATACACAGCTTTTAGATGTATGTACTATTGGTATATACACTCTAATGATCAGCTCTTAGCAGCCCATGTGAGTCACCTAACACATGTGGGAACCATCATTTGGCAACTAGCATGAAATATCTCATAAAATTACAAAAATATGAGTAATCATTCATGACTTATTTACATGAAAACAAAATTACATATCCTTTATATCTAATCCATACACCAACGACCAAAAACACCTAAAAACACTTTCATTCTTCAATTTTCTTCATCTAATTGATCTCTCTCAAGTTCTATCTTCAAGTTCTAAGTGTTCTTCATATATTCTACAAGTTCTAGTTACATAAAATCAAGAATACTTTCAAGTTTGCTAGCTCACTTCCAATCTTGTAAGGTGATCATCCAACCTCAAGAAATCTTTGTTTCTTACAGTAGGTTATCATTCTAATACAAGGTAATAATCATATTCAAACTTTGGTTCAATTTCTATAACTATAACAATCTTATTTCAAGTGATGATCTTACTTGAACTTGTTTTCATGTCATGATTCTGCTTCAAGAACTTCGAGCCATCCAAGGATCCATTGAAGCTAGATCTATTTTTTTCTTTTCCAGTAGGTTTATCCAAGGAATTTAAGGTAGTAATGATGTTCATAACATCATTCGATTCATATATATAAAGCTATCTTATTCGAAGGTTTAAACTTGTAATCACTAGAACATAGTTTAGTTAATTCTAAACTTGTTCGCAAACGAAAGTTAATCCTTCTAAATTGACTTTTAAAATCAACTAAACACATGTTCTATATCTATATGATATGCTAACTTAATGATTTAAAACCTGAAAACACGAAAAACACCGTAAAATCGGATTTACGCCGTCATAGTAACACCGCGGGCTGTTTTGGGTTAGTTAATTAAAAACTATGATAAACTTTGATTTAAAAGTTGTTATTCTGAGAAAATGATTTTTATTATGAACATGAAACTATATCCAAAAATTATGGTTAAACTCAAAGTGGAAGTATGTTTTCTAAAATGGTCATCTAGACGTCGTTCTTTCGACTGAAATGACTACCTTTACAAAAACGACTTGTAACTTATTTTTCTGACTATAAACCTATACTTTTTCTGTTTAGATTCATAAAATAGAGTTCAATATGAAACCATAGCAATTTGATTCACTCAAAACGGATTTAAAATAAAGAAGTTATGGGTAAAACAAGATTGGATAATTTTTCTCATTTTAGCTACGTGAAAATTGGTAACAAATCTATTCCAACCATAACTTAATCAACTTGTATTGTATATTATGTAATCTTGAGATACCATAGACACGTATACAATGTTTCGACCTATCATGTTGACACATCTATATATATTTCGGAACAACCATAGACACTCTATATGTGAATGTTGGAGTTAGCTATACAGGGTTGAGGTTGATTCCAAAATATATATAGTTTAAGTTGTGATCAATACTGAGATACGTATACACTGGGTCATGGATTGATTCAAGATAATATTTATCGATTTATTTCTGTACATCTAACTGTGGACAACTAGTTGTAGGTTACTAACGAGGACAGCTGACTTAATAAACTTAAAACATCAAAATATATTAAAAGTGTTGCAAATATATTTGAACATACTTTGATATATATGTATATATTGTTATAGGTTCGTGAATCAACCAGTGGCCAAGTCTTACTTCCCGACGAAGTAAAAATCTGTGAAAGTGAGTTATAGTCCCACTTTTAAAATCTAATATTTTTGGGATGAGAATACATGCAGGTTTTATAAATGATTTACAAAATAGACACAAGTATGTGAAACTACATTCTATGGTTGAATTATCGAAATCGAATATGCCCCTTTTTATTAAGTCTGGTAATCTAAGAATTAGGGAACAGACACCCTAATTGACGCGAATCCTAAAGATAGATCTATTGGGCCTAACAAACCTCATCCAAAGTACCGGATGCTTTAGTACTTCGAAATTTATATCATATCCGAAGGGTGTCCCGGAATGATGGGGATATTCTTATATATGCAACTTGTTAATGTCGGTTACCAGGTGTTCACCATATGAATGATTTTTATCTCTATGTATGGGATGTGTATTGAAATATGAAATCTTGTGGTCTATTATTATGATTTGATATATATATAGGTTAAACCTATAACTCACCAACATTTTTGTTGACGTTTTAAGCATGTTTATTCTCAGGTGATTATTAAGAGCTTCCGCTGTCGCATACTTAAATAAGGACGAGATTTGGAGTCCATGCTTGTATGATATTGTGTAAAAACTGCATTCAAGAAACTTATTTTGTTGTAACATATTTGTATTGTAAACCATTATGTAATGGTCGTGTGTAAACAGGATATTTTAGATTATCATTATTTGATAATCTACGTAAAGCTTTTTAAACCTTTATTGATGAAATAAAGGTTATGGTTTATTTTAAAATGAATGCAGTCTTTGAAAAACGTCTCATATAGAGGTCAAAACCTCGCAACGAAATCAATTAATATGGAACGTTTTTAATCAATAAGAACGGGACATTTCATTCTCCAACTGGGTTATTCACGGTATCTGGACCTTAGAGTGAACATCTAGTCATCATCAGCTTTACCCAAGTTATCTTTGTACTCAAGCATATTGACGACAACCTACTCTATTAACGGTTGGCGAAAATATGTTTGATCACCCATCAAAAGATAAGGGATAGGTAATCCATTGCTGCAACTCGAGATTTTTCTTTTTCAATCTATTGAAGATCCACTCAAAACTTCTTAGTGGAATTTTATTTAGAACCATGGCACAACTTAGTTTTGCTAAATATGGCCGCATTTCTTCTTTTTTTTTTCTTTCAAATCATGTAACTCGTTGTTCATTCTACCGTTTCTCAAATAATTACCAATATGTGTATAGAAGTTATATCCATTTTCCAAGAATGATTCGGCTATACTAAGAATTGAAGGTGAACCCATTTATATATTTGATCCCAAAAATCAAAAGTCTTTTTGCATAGAAAAATTGCATGATCAACACTTTTCATGCCATCGTCGTTAATTGGACACCTTATAGATCCTAGGTCCAAACCTCGCTTGTTCAATTTAACTCGGGTCGAGATTCTTTTTCCTGCTAGCCCGTTGCGACCATCTCCCATTTCGACTATGCTGATGCAGCGATAATAACCCCATCTCTGCCCGGGAGGAAACCTTGAAACCGATCCAAGGGCACGGTCAATTAAAACCCCCTCCCCTTTACCCCCCAAACAATATGGGAAAGGTGACATGGGTGGATACTTCATGGCAGTGATGAAATTGTGTTTTTAATATGTAGCCAACGGGGATTGAACTCATGACCTCCCCTAAAGGAGGCAGGTCACCAACCGCTGGACCACATCACAACTTCTCATACTTTGTGTGTGGAGCTTGGAATTTAGGTCATTGTCTAATGACCCGTCCTAATCCATCTGGACGAATACATTACATTTGGTTACATCGCGAGGTACTTGACCTCTATATGATACATTTTACAAACATTGCATTCGTTTTTATGAAGACAAACTTTCATTTCATCGAAAATTGACGGCATGCATACCATTTCATAATATATCCAACTATAATTGACTTAATAATAATCTTGATGAACTCAACGACTCGAATGCAACGTCTTTTGAAATATGTATGAATGACTCCAAGTAATGTCTCTAAAATGAGCAAATGCACAGCGGAAGATTTCTTTAATACCTGAGAATAAACATGCTTTAAAGTGTCAACCAAAAGGTTGGTGAGTTCAGAGGTTTATCATAAACAATAAAATTCATCATTTTGATAGACCACAAGATACTCATAATTAGAAAACAATCTGTGCAGGTCTATTCCTGCTGTAAAATCATTCATATGAAGAACACTGGAACCTTTCAAACAACTCACCAAATGTAGCTAATGCGTAGTGCAATGACAAAATCATCTCACTGTGGTAGTTAATACAATATAATTCTTACAACGGGGGCTAATGCGTACGTAATGCAAAAACATCCCTCCGAGGGTAGCTGAAACGGGGGCTAATGCGTACGCAATGCAAAATCATCCCTCCGTTACCAACTACAAAGTCGACTATAATACAATACAATACATCGGGGGCTAGTGCGTGCAATGCAAAATCATCCCGCCGATGGTAGTTAAAACGGGAGCTAATGCGTACGCAATGCAAAATCATCTCTTCGTTAACTAGTAAATCGAACCTCTGAATCCAAATAATTCTATCATAGAATGTAGTTTTGAATATTTGTGTCTATTTCGTCAATCATTTATAAAAGCAGTTCATGTATTCTCAGTTCAAAAAATATATCTCAAAAGCATTTAGGAAACAGTTATAAAAAAAACAGCGCATGTATTCTCCGTCCCAAAAATATAAAGAGTAAAAGAGAATCAAATGAACTCACAATACGATATTTTGTAGTAAAAATATGCATACGACTGAACTGAACAATGCAGGGTTAGCCTCGGATTCATGAACCTATATCAAGTATTTATATTAACACACATAATAACAATTAACAAGTTTATATATTAATATTTATTAATAAATAGCTTAATTACATCCAATTATATATTTTAAATAAATACTTAATATTTATATATTAAATGTATATTAAAGTGTTTTAATTAAAATATATATAATGTATCAAAGTTTATATATATGATTATATACTATAATGTATTAGAATTAATGTTTTCATACATAATTATTTTATTATCTATAATATATATTTTCATAAAAAATGTTTACTTGTTATAGTAATAATGATATTAATAATAATAATAATAATAATAATAATAATAATAATAATAATAATAATAATAATAATAATAATAATAATAATAATAATAATAATTTTAATGATAATAATAATAATAATAATAATAATAATAATAATAATAATAATAATAATAATAATAATAATAATAATAATAATAATAATAATAATAATAATAATAATAATAATAATAATAATAATAATAATAATGATAGTAAAAGTAATACTACCTTAAAGAGTTTTCTCAAAAAAAAAAAAAAAAAAGAGCCTCAGACCGGGCTCGAACCCGCGACCTCCCGTTCACCCGTAACACACTTAACCATTGAGCTGCTATTTACTTTTCTGTTTTAAATTCCCGGATTATATCTATTTAACCTACTAAATCTATCTGTCTTCTTTTTCTTCTTAATCAATTCACCATCATATAATTCGAATCTTCATCATTGTTATTGTCATTATCGTCTAATTATCATCTAATAATCATCATCTTCTTTATCATATCATGTATCACCATTACCATAAATTATCATCATTTGTTTCTACTTACATCATCATCACGGTCGACGTCTATATATCAATATTACATAATAACTCCTAACAAAAAAATCATAACTCTTCATCATCATATCATCATCTTCTCACGACATCATCACTCTTACCCATGGTACCTCATTCTTCACGTATCATCTACGAAAACTTATAATATAAATAGGCTCCAACCCACTTAATCAATTGATCTCAAAAAGAAAGTCGAATATTCTGGCCCAATAACAAGACATAGTTGTGTGGGTCTTTTAAATAAATAAAAAATGATAGTCGCCTTAGTAAATAAATGGACAAATTGCACAAGTGGGTTATAAAATGTGTCGGCCATCTAATTCTAATCTCACGTTCAAGATTACTTTGGCATATCCCCACTCATTATCTCTATCTTTACAGCTCCTCATCATTCCTCATAAAATATCCACTATTCTAGCATCCTTATCTCATATTTTCGCTTACAATATCATCCCTCTTATTGTTATATATTACTGGAACAGAAGGGACAACAATAGCAGCAACAAGATATTAGTAGCATGGCAGCAGCAGGTGATTGAAGAAACATCAGAAACTAAACGCAGGTGAGGGGGTATATATATATATATATATATATATATATATATATATATATATATATATATATATATATTATGGTGATGGAGGCTGTTAACAGAAAGGTTAAGCATTCATAGCAGCAACAGCGTAGCACTAGCAGCTTATAGTTTAAATGATGGGGTGTTCTAATGGTGTTTGGACAGAAAAAAATATATAATAACGGCAGCAGCAAAATTTATAATGGTTGCTTACGGTTGTTTGGTATGGAGGTTGTGAAGGAATAAGGAGGTGAGCGGTGTTGATCTTGGTGGTTTGTTCGACGGTTTACAACAGAAACGATCATAGGGGCTGCACAGTAGCAATTGGATGGGTTACGATGGTATTTTATGTACGACTGTTGAGATGATTGTTTGCAGGTTTCGAAAGTGTGTAAGAGTAGTAGTAACCAAACATGAATCAGAAAAACCAGCAGTAGTTCAAGTAATTTTAAGGGATTTTGAATATATAACAACATGTTAATGATGGTGCTCAATCGAGTACTAGAAGAAGTAGAAAAAAATAGCAACAATAGGGTTTTTGATGGTGGTTTATGGGTTTGTGAAGGTGAAGGTGTGGTTGTGTTCTTCGAACAGAAAACAAGAAACATGTGGTGTTATGGGTTGTATTATGATGGTCTCGATGGTTGTGTTGATTGGAATAGGAACATGAAGCAAAACAGTAACCATTGCATGTTGGTGATGGTTATAGATGGTGGTGATGATCTGTTGTTGTGGGTTCACGTGGGTTACATCATAAACAGACAATTCGAGCAGCACAATTATGAAGATGGAAGGTTTCGTTATTCGTGGTGGGTTGTGTTGGTTCTCTACACCCAACAAACCAAGTAGTAGTGGGTTGTTCTTGGGTGATATACAAATAGCAGAAGTTAGCCGATAGTGTTTCTTGTGGTGGTCTCGTATAGAAGTTGAAGATGGGTTATTGAAACAAATAGAAAGATAGATGGTTTATTCATGGTAGATGATAATACATATATGAGTATATATTCTTGTAAAGTTTAGATTGATGGGGAGCAGAAACAAAAGCAACACTGTAACATAATTAAATATCTTAAAGTTTGGTTCACGGATATATTTTCAACAGAAGTATATAATATATTAATAATTTTAATTAACTAATATAAATTCTAATATCACAAATTAATGATACTGAAAAGTAACCGCACAAACAATGAATTTAATTTAAATATTATGCAGCCGGAGGCTTTGGCTTATTATCAAATCACGGAGTGTTATATCGTGGTTCATTGCTAAACAGTTACATATAAAGTATTCAGATAATTCTTCAATTTTTTTACATTAAGTCCATTTATTTATTCTAGTCATTAATTGTATGAAACCTGACGAAAGGATTCATCTAATAATTATTTTTAGTTTCAAGTAATATATACGTAGTACTAGAATTAAAAAATATATATTTTTGTCAAATCTAATCGATTACTATCGAAATGTCAACCGTGTATTACAATTAATTAATAAATATATTCAATAAAATTTTATATCTATATATATAGATTCATTTTAATTTTTATTATATCTTATATTATCTTATTTTACAAAATTAATTCTAATAACTAAATAATATAATATTTTAAATTATATTTTGAATTAATATATATATTTATATTTTTAAATATATATGTATCTATTTACAAATAGTTGTTCGTGAATCATCGAGAACAGTCGAAGGTCAATTGATTTCATGAAACAGTTCAAAAATTTTGAGACTTAATATTATAGACTTTGCTTATCGTGTCGAAATCTTATAAAGATCAAGTTTAAATTTGGTCGTAAATTTTCGGGTCGTCACAGTACCTACCCGTTAAAGAAATTTCGTCCCGAAATTTGATTGGGATGGTCATGGTTGACAATAAGTATGTTTTTATGACGCATAGGAGCTAGAAATTTGAGTTTTATCATCATCGAGAAATTTAGATAAAACAATTCATTTATGTGAAGAGTACGAGTGAAGTTATCACAAAAGAGTGAAATGAATAAATGAAAATTCATCTTAACCGGTGGCGTAGTCACGGTTGATTTTCTGAATTTTCGGGATTTAGAGGAAATCTTCGTAATCTATATAAGATTTGATTCTTCGGTAATTAAGGAAATCAGAATATTCCTGGATTAATTGCGAGGATCTATTTCGATTGCTTTGTCGGATATTTCACTATAGATCCACTCCCTTCGCTTTATATTTTGGAGATCCATACTTTTATTTCATCTTCCCGACTTCAAATCAAGCGAATAATGATCCAGAATTCATAGATATGAAGTTCCGAATGAACATGATTGATGTTCTAATAGAGAGATTGTAATAGCACGATCTTGATTGGTTGAATTACTAGAATTCAAGAGAAAAGATAGAACTTATCAAGAAAATATGTTCTTGATTTGACTATAGATTAGATAGAATGTGAGAGTCGTGTAACATGTCACGTGATGACGTTATGATCTATGAATCATCACGTTCCATTTAAAAACTCAGCATGACTTACTATAATATAATCACGTTGATCAAGTGTCATTATATTATACTAACTCATGCATCAGTTCCCAACACTACTTCAAAAGCATTCATATTTTAAACCCGAAGGTTTGCAGAATATAGAAACTAAAATAGTTTCCTTTTATGATGTAACACAGATAGCGCGGAGAGATAATTAATATTGGACGAGAATATTTATGAAGATATCTTCAGAAATATTGAGGATATTTACAATGAAGGATACGATGATATCTTAGAATTTCTAATATTGATGGATGATGAATAAGATTTGTTCATAAAATTTAGAGTCAGGAGCAAGGTATTTGCTAAAGATTTCGTCAGGTACTGAATCATAGACTGGGTGCTTTTCAGAATTTCATAATTGAAGATCATAATTCTAGGAGATAAATGTTAAATGTATACATATAACTGTTGATGTAGAAACTCTGCAAGATTCGAAATACTTATTGCTGATTCTCGGTAATTGGTATGGCAATTATCGTTACACGATGCAGATGAGTAGATAATGGGGTTTTCAATGAGTACGTCTAATGATTTTTCGGAGAGGTTTACGCCAAAGAGTAACAAAGTTGTTGGTACATCTGCTGATAATGTGATGGAATATAAAAGGTTCCCTGATAACGATGATGAAAAACAGACTTATATATCAAGGTTATAATAAGGCTAATCTAAATGAAAAGTTGAAGTTGATTTGCTGGAGCTGTGACAAAATTGGCTAATTTGGAAAGAGATTGCAAAGTTATTTTTGGTAATAACAATGCCAAAGGAGCTAGGACAGATACGTGTTAAACGTTTACTCAGGTTCTGAGTGTTTTCAGGTGTATAACTATATGTATCAATCTTTTCTTCCATAGATGAAGTGCGGTTGGTTCATCTTCTCGATTGAGGTGTTTTCAAGAATCATGAAAGGTTTGAACGCAGATTGTAATCGTCAAGATACAAATGAGGTTTAAGATGAAATCAAGTGGCAACTTGAAGAATTGTTTAGTTTCATATGTAATAATCAATATTTTAATTCATTTTAATTGTCCAATGTTGGCAGTCCACAGTTAGCAGTCCACAATTAGTAACTCAATAATTCATATATAGTTTAATATATAATATTCAAATTAATTAATACGTATCGTGACCCGTACACATGTCTAAGACTCGATCACAACTCAAAGTATATATATTATTGTAGAATCAACCTCAACCCTGTATAGCTAACTCAAGCATTACTATTTATAGAGTGTCTATGGTTATTCCAAATAATATATATAGATGCGTCGATATGATATATCAAAACCTTGTATACGTGTCCCGATATTTAAAGTGCGTAAAATAAATACAGAAATTAAATGACAATAAATAAAATTGCGAGAATTAAATTACGATAAAATAAATTGCGATAATTAAAATGTAATAAGGAATTAACAGGTAGCTAGGAACAGTTAGCTAGGATTTTGTTAGCGTGGATTCTTAACAAAATTTCTCATAGTTAATTTGTTTGTTTCTAACAAATTTTATTTTGTCCAATGTTTTCTTCATTATGCCACTTATTGGATTCTAATAAGTCAAAATCCAAATATGAAATTGAATGAAAATGGTTATTCTGTGGTGAACGGATACATATATCTGTGGATGTAAGTAGGATAGTAAATGACTGTTGAATCAGATTCGAAGAATGTACAGTGTAACTTATTAATGTGAAATCTAAATATTCTTCGGGTATTACCTACCCATTAAAATATTTTCACCATTAACAGTTTGTACAAAAAAAAAATTTAATTACAATCTTTGTGAAAATATACTTACATATATATTTTCTTCAGATGTAATCATGGATTTAATGAGTTAATATAGTATTAAACTCATTTGGTTTACCGTCAAAACTAGAATACATAATCTCTATAACATTAGAGTTTACATAATCGCCATGAAGAATGAAGATAATTGATGTAGAACGATACGTAGAACGATACGTAGAATGATGATTATACTCGAGATACAGAATGAGATGTTGAGGCATGGATTGTTGATGGTACTGGTGCTGTTACTTGTAACATCCCGTTTTTCCTGTACGTATCGAAAGGTACCTACTTAATCATTTGTACATTTATAACTCGTTAGCTTATGCGTAAATGTATGAATATATATATATATATATATATATATATATATATATATATATATATATATATATATATATATATATATATATATATATATATATATATATATATATATATATACATATATGTGCACTTGATAATGTGTGCATGTGTAAGTTTAATCATAGGTTTGGTTAGCGTTAAGTCTTGTGAGACTCTTGTGGAAGGCTAGGTGAACATAGGAAGCGGGTTTGGATTGTGCAATATAAATAAAATCGAAAAGTGTATAAGTTGGCCGAGCTGTCCAGTTCTAGCCTTAGGCCGTGCCGCGACAATTGGATCCGCACCGCGGCATAACAAGCAAATTGGGATCAGAAGTTGGCTTAAGAAGGGTATATTTTCCCTTTATGTGTCGCGCCGCGACGATTAAGGTCGCGCCGCGACAGTTCTGCAGTTCTGATTCCGGTTTTAGCTTAAATTAAATGACTTTGAGGGACAAAATGGTAATTTGACATGTAAATCTGATGGGAGCATTAACTCTCCACCACACATCCATTTATTTCATTTTTATTTCCATTTTCTTTCCTATTTCTCTCCCAAAACACAAAACCCACCTAGCTTGATCTTGAGATTTGAAGTTGGAGATTTGTGAATCAAACTAGGAGCGAGATTTAAAGTTGTTCTTCTTGTCTCTAGCTACGCGTTGATAGTCTCGGTAAGTTCTAACACTAAGTTTGAGTTTTTATTGGTTAATGACTAGGGTTTTGGGTGCTAGTGATTTGTATGACCCATTTGAGGGTAAAATGGGTGAGTTTGGGTTATGTTGTGGTAATTAAACCCTAATAGCCATAATCTAGGATTTTGGCCTTGTGATTTGAGGTTGTAAGTGTCAATTGGTGTTGTTAGTCACTAATGCACTTTAAGATTTATGAAAGAAGGATTAATGGGTAAGTTTGACTTGATTGTGAGTTTAAGTGAGTTAAAATGGGTCAAAATGTACTAGTTGACCTAATGGGATGGAATAATGGGATGGAATGGGTATGGATTACCCTAAGTTTTGTGTTAATTGAAGATTAATAGACTTTAATTCACTAGTCTTAGTGATTAAAGTCGAGTCTTGGCCATTTATGGGTGGTTGTGAGTAGTGGAGTCATTTAATGCAAATTGGGACATTAAATGCTCAAGTGGGAGTATTGTGTTTAATCCCACTAGTTGTGAAATTGAATGCGCACTTAATGATTTAGGTACATTGCGTTGAAGCTCGGAAGTGCTAAATCATCATCCTTGTGACAAAGTGAGTGGAATAATTATGCGTTCATGTATATGGCGTGTTTATTTGTGAATGTTATGGTATGAACCACGTGCCGGTAGTGCCATAACATGTGTGGGATAAGATGTGAACCACGAGCCGGTAGCATCGAGTGTGAACCACGAGCCGGTAGCACTATAAACTAAGATGTGAACCACGAGCCGGTAGCATCGAGTGTGAACCACGAGCCGGTAGCACTATAAGCTAAGATGTGAACCACGAGCCGGTAGCATCGAGTGTGAACCACGAGCCGGTAGCACTATAAACGAGTATGACTCAAATGCGTATGGTGTGAACCACGAGTCGGTAGCACATAGTGTTATTGGTTAACCATATTGAGATTGTTGTTTGTTTAGCATATAAAATATATTGCGTTGAGTATATGCTAATGAAGTGGTGTGATAATGTACGACTTGTTAGTGTTACGGGTATGTTGACATGCTATTTGAGTTACAAATTCGTATGAGGTATTTGGTATTGTGATTGCAAATGGATAGGTTATATATATGTATGTATAATTGTTGCACTCACTAAGAATTGCTTACCCTCTCGTTGTTTACCATTTTATAGGTTCCGGCTTGGACAAGGGTAAGGGCATACGGTTGGATTAGTTGTCTCCCGTTTGTGTTGACAGGGGATGCTTTTGGGATAGCTTTTGAAGTGGCCGAACATTTTGGGTAGTTTAGCCCCAATCCATGCTCGAGTGTCGTTTGGATTATAAACTATCATTTGTTGTTGGTCAAACTAGTATCACATTCGTTAATGGCCTTTGTGCCTTTTTGTAGACATTAAACTCGTAGTGTGTTTTGACGAATCATGTGGAATGGGTTATATATTTAATTGGCGCGTAAATGTGTATTATATTTTAAAAAAAAAAAATTATCGTACGGAGTACGGGTTGAGTTGTTTCAAGTGGTATCAGAGCATGGTCTAAGGGATTTAGGTGACTTGAGATAGGTGCCTAGACTTAGACTTTATTGTGTGAGCGTTTTATGCGGGACTTGTAGGACTTTGGGTCTAATCGGGAATTGTTAGTGCCTTGGTTTATATGAACTAACCTTGTGCTAATTGTTTTGTATTGTGTTTAGCAATCATCAAGCAAGACGGACGTTGTACTAGTGAGTTAATGCGACTTGCTCGCGTAACAACGATTAGCTACCGTTGTTACGAGTGCAAATCGTGTCAAACGAGTAATGTACGACGATTGTTGAGCAAGATGGGGTAGTGTGGTGTACATGTATATACTTACGTGTTATGTCTTTCGTTGCATGGTTTAACCTACTTCGTTTTATAGAATGAAGACGAGAAACAGACCCGATCATGATAACGGAAGTACAAGCGAGGACGTCGAGTTTTCGGCAAAGGTTGAGGCCGTCTTTAAAAAGTTAAAAGCGGATTTTCTTACGAACGTCCGAAAGGTCTTCCAAGATTCGGTCGATGGGCAAGTGACCGATTTGATAAATGAACGAATGAAGGCCACTATCGAAGAGGCCCTTGATGCTAGAAACATTTATCCTCGCGGTGAAGGAGGTGAAGGAAGGCGGGACTTCCACTACAAGAATTTCAAGGATACTCAACCTCCGATGTTTAATGGGGTGAGGGATCCATTGAAAAGCACTTGTTGGATTTCTGATATCGAGGGAGCGTTCCGTACCACGGAGTGTCCTCCCGAGAAGAAGACGAGATATGGGTCTAGCATGTTACGTGAAGAAGGCAAGTTGTGGTGGGACGATAAAATCAATTTATATGGTGAAGAGCAATGCATGAGCTTGACATGGGAGGAGTTTAAGAAGGAATTCTTCCAAGAATACCGAACTTCTTCCGACCTTGATAGAATACGGGACGAGTTACATCATTTGCAACAAGGTTCGATGGACTTGGTTACTCTCAAGTCTACCTTTTTGGCAAAGACTCGTTTTTGCCCAGAATATGTTGGTGACGACCACAAGCTAATGAAAGATTTCTACCGTACCTTGAACGATGAGTTAAAGGGTAAGATTAGTCGGGGAATGGCTAAGACTTTTGAAGAGCTATTCGAGTTGGCTCGGGTTTTGAGCCGGAGGTTCCAAGGAAGAGTGATTTCACTTTTTCTAAAAGAAAGTTTGAAGGTTCGAGTCATTCGAACTTTTCCAATAAAAATAATAAGAAAGGCTTCGAAAACGTTAATAGTGTGAAGAAGGGTGCTTCTGGGGGTTTCGGGCCCACGTGTTATAATTGTAATCAAAGAGGACACATGGCCCGTGATTGCACCAAGGCGTCAACCAAAGTCACTTGCTTTAATTGTGGTAAAGAGGGGCACAAGAGACAGGAATGCCCCGATTTGAATAATGATAACGTTAAGCGGTTGGAGAAAGCGGGGGTACGGCTAGGGGTCGAAACTATTTGATGACTAACGACGAAGCCAAGCAATCCAACGAAGTTGTCTCAGGTACTTTTATGGTTAACTCTAATCTGGCAAGGATTTTATTTGATAGCGGTGCAAATTTGTCGTTTGTGTCTTCAAAATTTGTGCCTAAACTTAATAGACCGTTAGCTAAGTTAAGTCGTCTGGTAGAAGTCGAAATAGCGGACGGCAAGACGGTGCTAGTGGTCGATGTGTGCAAACATTATGATGTTGTGTTTGGTGCTGAAAACTTTAAGATAGATCTCATTTCGATGACCTTGGGCGACTTTGATATCGTTGTTGGTATGGATTGGTTCGATCGAAATAGAGCCGATATTGCATGCCATGAAAAGTTTATCCGCGTGAAGACCCCAAGTGGGGGAGAGCTAGTTATTCACAGCGATAAGCAAAGAAGACTTGTGCCGATATGTTCTTTCGCACGGGCACGTCGTTTTCTTGTTAGTGGTGGCATGGCTTTTCTTGCCCATGTTGTTGATACTCGTGACAAGCCACCACCCATTCGTGAAATTACGGTGGTTAGTGAATTCGAAGACGTTTTTCCGGATGAGTTACCGGGTGTTCCGGCGGAAAGACAAGTTGAATTTCGCATTGAGTTGGTTCCGGGAGCTACTCCCATTGCTAAAACTCCTTATCGTTTAGCACCGACGGAAATGCAAGAGTTGTTTAATCAAACCCAAGAGTTGCTTGAGAAGGGTTTTATTCGACCGAGTGCTTCGCCGTGGGGCGCTTCGGTTTTATTCGTGAAAAAGAAGGATGGTAGTATGCGGATGTGCATCGATTATCGGGAGTTGAATAAAGTGACGATCAAGAATCGTTATCCGTTGCCTCGGATTGATGATTTGTTTGACCAACTCCAAGGTGCGACGTATTTCTCTAAGATCGACCTACGGTCCGGCTATCACCAAATGCGGGTCTGTGAGGAAGATATCGAGAAAACGGCTTTTCGAACGCGTTATGGGCATTTTGAGTTCGTAGTTATGCCTTTTGGTCTTACGAATGCACCGGCGGCATTCATGGATCTTATGAACCGGGTGTGCCAACCCATGTTGGACAAGTCGGTGATTGTGTTCATTGACGACATACTAGTCTACTCGAAAAGTATGAACGAGCATGAACGTCATTTGCGTGAAGTATTGAAGACGTTACGAAAGGAGAAGTTGTATGCTAAGTTCTCCAAATGTGAATTTTGGCTAAGGGAGGTTCAATTCCTTGGCCACATTGTGAACAAGGACGGTATCCAAGTGGATCCGGGGAAGATAGAGATGGTGAAGAGTTGGAGACAACCGACTACGCCTACGGAAGTCCGAAGTTTTCTCGGATTGGCCGGTTATTATCGTCGGTTTATCCAAGACTTTTCTAAGATCGCTTCTTCATTGACGAAATTGATAAGGAAGAACGTGAGGTTTGTTTGGGAGAACGAGCAAGAAATTGCTTTTCAAGTGTTAAAGGAGAAGTTGTGTCAAGCTCTGGTGTTAGTTTTGCCGGAAGGGGTGGAAGACATGACTATTTATTGTGATGCTTCGTTAAATGGACTCGGGTGTGTTCTAATGCAAGGAGGTAAAGTCATAGCTTATGCCTCTCGACAATTAAAGGAACACGAGATGAGATATCCGACTCATGATCTTGAGTTGGCGGCGGTTGTGCATGCGTTGAAAATTTGGCGCCATTACTTGTATGGTGTCAAGTGTACGATTTATTCGGATCATAAGAGTTTGAAACATCTCTTTAATCAACGAGATTTGAATTATCGTCAACGTAGGTGGATGGATGTGGTAAAAGACTATGATTGTGAGATACTTTATCATCCGGGCAAGGCGAATGTGGTCGCGGATGCGTTAAGTCGAAAGAGTCATCACCCGGCGTTACGATTGGGATTGTTACGTATGATTATTACTAACGATTTTCTTGAAAAACTCAGAGTGATTCAAATAGAGGCTTACGTTCACAACTGTAGCGACCCCAACAAATCGTCAAGTGACGGCGTCGGCTACGTGGGTCCCATTACCTGATTATAAGTCTTTAAGATAACGTTTGACCAAAATATGTCGCCTTCATTTCAAAATAAAGATTGTTTCAAAGTTTACAAGAATTGTTCAACCAAAAGTTAAGTTACAACGTTATAGATACGATTGAAATCTAGGCGACACGGTTTAAAGTAAAGTCAAAAGACGCTCCATGAAATGCATGTATACTCGACATCGGATGCAAGTATCAAATAGTAAGCGGAAGCATGTTTCACATATCGTGCAAGACCTGAGAAAAACATAGAAATCTGTCAACGAAAACGTTGGTGAAATCATAGGTTTAAGTAAGTAAGTACAAGTGAACCACAAGATTTGCATCAATGAAATAATAGTAATACATTCCAAAAGTTTATTTCACGAGCACCCAATTATCAAAGCTTAACATTCCTTCCATTGTATACCCCATCACTTAGTGCTAGAACAAACACTGATTCTCGAAAATATATTTCATCCGTAGACGGTAGCGAACCGTCAAGGATGAGGGTTGTCAACCCATATGGCCATATAACATAAGTTCTCGCTTACACCCGGCAAGTGTAACTAATGATAATCGAATTGAGGATTTTGTTCTAAACTCGTATGTAGAATGTTTGTTTTCCCGTTCTTGTGTTCACTTAGTTCAAAAGAATCGTTTATGTTTTCTCATCCCAAATATAAGTTCAAAAAGAGTAAAAGTGGGACTATGATCTCACCTTTGATTGCAAGTGTAAATAGGTACTTCAACAAGTAATGTGCGCAAAGGACAACGCTAGTCTCAACCTAAACAAAGGTTGTATCAATAACGATAGTCACGAAGGGTCAAAGTTGTTCAATTAGTCATATGGCTCGACACGACTCGATTATGTAGCATGTGAAGCAAATTGTCAAGTTTCATGCAAGATACAAGTATAAAAGCATGTTAGGAAGATTGCATAAAAGTTTGGTTAAGTTTGACTAAAAGTCAAACTTGGTCAAAGTCAACGAAAAAGTCAACACGTTCGGGTCGGGTCTCGGACAAATTTTCTATGCTAGTTATTCATGTATAAGCATGTTAAAACAAGTTGCATGTGAATTGGAGGTCTAGAACATGGCAAACATTTTTGATAAAATGGAAAAGTTGGACAGAATCTGGACAAGGCAAATGTCGCGCCGCGGCAAGGGGTGTCGCGCCGCGACATAACACATGGTCTGGTGTCAGGTCGTTTTCAAGGTTCAAGTCTTGGTCAAAACTTCAAACAAACGCAAAACGCAAACCGCAAACAATTAGAAGACGTATCTTATACCGTTGGAAAGCTCTTTTGACAAGGAACACAACTAAACACAAATCCTCAAACAAAAACATCATTTACAACAATCGAATTCTCGTCATGTGATCAATAAACGCTCATTTCAAAGCCTCAAGTTCATCAATATGCATTTTAAGTTCCGGGAATCCAATTTACACATATGATATGCCGTTTTGAAGGTAATGAAGCATACATTACAACTAATCACTAACAATTAACGTTCCATGGCATTCAAGCATCCAAAAATTCATTTCAAGAACTAGCAAACCCTAGTCAAGCAACACCAAAATCAATAATCACGTTTTTGAAGTTTCTTTGATCAATCTATATATCAACATGAAGCTAATGATGCTAGTAACACTTTTAAAACATGAACTTTAACAATCTAACAACCTTTAATCATCCAAATCAAAGATTAAGCATACAATTTTCATTTTCAAGCTAGTTACACTAAAATCAACAAATCAAGCAAACAAATCATATATTCATGTTATACACGAGCCATAGTCACTAACTAACAACATTTCAAGTAATTAAAACGAATTTAGAGAAATTTAGTGTTTTAGAAATGTTACCCAAAATCAATGAGGTTGGTATCAAATCGAAGAGGATGAAACGAGGATTCCAAAAGTACAATTTGTTTTGATGTTTGATTCCTTGCTTGAATTTGGATGATGATTGAAGATGATGAAGAATTTAAGGTTTGAGTTTTTGGTTGAGAGAAAAGAAGAAAGAAAAGAAATTAAAAATGTGGGGAATGGTGGAGAAGTAGTTGACTTAGTCAACTACTAGTGATTAGTTTGGCCATATGGCAAAAATGGTCCCTCGAGTTTGTAGTCGGGTGCGGGAATTAACCAAACGAATATTTTAAAAACGCTCGAGTAAACGGGTGACGTTATATTTAAATAACGAGGATATTATGAACGTTAGTTAATGAAGATACAAATTTAAATCGCGAAAGATATTATTTAAAAAAAAAGACGGTGTTAAAATAAATTTAACGGAAAAACGCGGGATGTTACATTATCCACACCTCAAAAGAAATTTCGTCCCGAAATTTAGTTGGAAGTAGTATTTGTTGAATCTTCCTCCAGATCTCGTGTTGCCAATTCTACGAATAAGTGAAGGTACGTCCTTGGACATTTCAGCGAACTTGACGGTCGGGATCATATGTTGTTTTAAGATTTGGTTTCACGATCCCTGGTTTTAACTGGTTTTCCCATGAAGAGAAGTTTGTCATCAATAGTTGGTGTATCTGGCAGGATTGCACGTTCCTGTTCCGCAGGACACGTTTCCAAATTTGTTACACGAAATGTAGGGTAAACGGAAACTTAATTGAGTCGAAAGTTCTAAGCGGTAGGAAGCGGTCCCAATACGCCCCAAGGTTTCAAAAGGTTCGATATTGCGGCTAGCCTTTCTCGATTTCCCCAAAATGAATTACACCTTTCCAAGGTGCGGTTTCTCAACATTATGCGGCTACACACTGGGATTTGTGAGGTTTTCATCTAAGTTTGGTATAACTCTTCTGGCGACCATGGGTTGTCTCGAGCCCTTCTCGGACTTGAAAGATCTCAATTGTTGTTTCTTGATGGAGTTCAGATTCGGTGATTTGCTTTGATTGAATGAACAGGGGTATGACGTTAGCAGTCATATGGGGTTTCGGAAAGTGCGTGCGAACACACGAGTGGTAACTACTGTTGTAAGAGTGATCTACTAAAGGTGACAATACGAGTTCGTGACATGTCTTTTCAAGACGTAAATCGTTCGTTTGCTTGGTTCATCGGTTTGTGGGTGGTACGCGGTACTCATGTCTAAGCGGGTCTCCAAGGTTTCTTGTAAAACTAGAAGTGAAACGAGTATTTCGATACGGGATAATTGACAAGGATACACCGTGTTGGAATAGAATCTCTTAAGATATGTTTGAACAAGTCAGTTAGGGTTCGAAAAATGTTCGTTAGGACTATTCACCCTCGTGGCGAATACTAATGTAATATGAGGAGTTTCTCTATCCATGGAGAAATGTTACAAGGAGTTTCCTTAAACGGAAATGTGAGCGATAAAGATAGGAGTGAAATGAGGACTTAGAATAGGATGAGCTTACATCTCGAGGTTGCCATATCGTGCCTCTAGTTGTCAAAAGTTGAAGTCTGAAAGAGAAACGAGATCGTACACGTAGTTGTATAGTTCGGGGTTGAATAATAGTTGGCCGATTATCAGGAACACAATGACATTAAGTCAAAGAAGAGTGAAGTATCGTTGGATTGTGTGTTATCTTAATTTCCAGTAATATCAGACGGTAACGGTGAAATAACAGAGGTATGTAGTGTGGTACGTGATGACAAGAATATTGATCGGATCCACAATTTAGTATTCGAATTCTTCGTGCAAAATAACGAATTTCCGTCCCGTTGATTTCGAGTCGAGGGAGTATGCCTTTCGGCGTCCAAGTAGAAATATTTCCATATTTGAGTCCCATCTGGTGTTGTACGAATTTAGCTAGAAATGTTGGTGTGAAGAATCACGCTCAAGGTTCGATCGCGGAGAGATTAAAGTCGTGTAATACGAGAAAAGTCAGAAATGAATCTTTGGTAACAACCGGTGAGATCTAAGATTTTTACGAATACAAGTCTGAGTTGGGAGAGTTTCCTGATTACATGTGGCTTGATTTCGAGATTGATTGTAACGCTTTGACCATTAACTTCATGGTCTAGAAAATTGGACTTCGTTCAACAGAAATTCCCACTCGGAGAATTTGGTATAAAGTTGCTCTTTTCTCAAAAGTTCGAGCGTAAGATGGTGATGTTGTTCGTTTTCCTTCTTTACTTGAATAAGTTAAGATGTCATCTATAAATGTGATAACAGATTTGTCTAGATAAGTTGCATACGTGGTTTAGGAGGTTCATGAATACGGACGAGCCTTGGATAAATCGAATGGTACTAAGAGGGATTTACAACTAACGTTGCGAGTTCGGAAAAGACTCAGGAGACATCGTCTCACTTAACCCCCAATTGATGATAACCGGAACGGAGGTCGATTTGGAACATACGGGATTCGTGCAAATAATCATGAGGTCATGGATGCGAGGGAGAGGGTATCGGTTTCCAACCGAAAATTACTCAGTTCACGATAATCTATACAAGATGATGGGGAAACTTTTTTTTTTTTTTTTTTTTTAACGAAAAGGTTCCGAGCTCCCTAGTTCTATAGGTGTCAAGTCAAAAGTCTTAACGTATATCCTCCAATAAAATTTATCGATACGCAATGGTTTTCCGTTGGTCACTTGAATGGCGTAAGTAATATCTAGGGGGAGGGGTGGAGTGCAAAGAGTAGGCTCCAAAGCCTTGGATACAAAACATTTATCGATACCCGAATCGGATAAACATGAAACATAAGAGTCGTTGAGAAGAAACGTACCCGTAACTAATTGTCGTTCCGGGAATCCTATGTGTTAAGGTTGAAAGCTCATTCGCGTACATTAGGGTGGGCGTTCTTCTTGGGACATGCATTCTTAAAATGACCCAGTTGTCCACATTCAAAACAAGCACCCCTTCTGCGTGCACTGGGCACCTTTTTAGCGACGGGGGCGACACCCTTACAACTATGGGCCACATGGCCACTTCTTTGACACTTGATGCAAAATGGTCCGCCACATTTTCCATAATGATGTTTGTGGCACGTGTTGCAAAAAGGTCGTGTTCCAGCATAATTTTTCCTGCCGCCGGGGGTGAAAGGCTTCTTGGTGGAGTCGTTGTGGTTGTGGTTGCTTGATGGAGAGGCTTCCTGTTTTCTTTTGTTGTTAACTGGTTGGGCCTCGGCCGTTGGTGCCAGCGCTTCAATTTCATCCACCGTTTTTATAAATCGGCGGGCTATCATCACAGCCTCTTGTAGGTCGGCGGGTCTTAATGGCATTACCCCGTGTGGAATGCTCTTAGGGAGGCCATCCATGTAAAACTCAACTCCTTGGGGCCCGGGAGCCCGGAGGTTTGGACAAATTGAGGTTAGTTCGGCAAACCGTTGATTATAAGCTTCGAGGTCATCTCGGGCTATTTTTAAATTTCTTGGCCCCTGTTCGAGCCTTCGAGTCTCTTCGCGCGGGAAGTATTCGGTGGTCATTCTTTCTCTTAATTCGGTCCAAGAGAGTGTAAGGGCTTCATCGATACCCACCGATTGTACATACGTGTTCCACCATGAGAGAGCAATACCGGTGTGAGTGGGGGTGGAAAACTTGACCTTATCTTGGTCCCGACAACCGCTTATGCTAAAAACGGCTTCTGTTTGTTCGAACCATCGGGTGAGAGCAACCGGTCCTTCGGTTCCATTGAAAGTGGGAGGATTGTACTTCATGAAGTTCTTGTAGGAGCAACCTTCGCTTGAATTACCGGCTCCATGATTGTTGTTGTTAGAAAAGTGATCGGCCACGGCCGTACCCACGGCGGTGGTTATCATTCGTTGAAGAGCTTGTTCAAGAGTTTCGAGAGGAGTGTTGTGTTGACCTTGGTGAGCCATTGTTCCTTCATGACACAAGAATATCGTTGGTTAGTATTTTCAACAATACTAACCACAGTATGGAATAAGGATAGAGAGAAAAAAAAAAATTTTTCCTTGACTCGCCTTAAATTCTTTACGTCATAATGTCGGAACGTCCATGTGAATCACCGTAATATAATCCCGGAAATTATATTACCCTGATTCTCATGTGCATTTAACATTACTTCATAAAGTCAAGGTGGCGCATCAACAAAATTTATCAACGTAAGATCAAGATCGAATACGAGTTAGATATGATAGAAGAGTTCGAGTATAAATGCACAATTTGTCAAATAATTCCTACTTCAGTCTATATGCCGGTTGTAGTCTAGATTCACCTATGTACCCTATGACTCGGGGTGGACACAAATGAACTCTAAATCCCTACAACCAAGGCTCTGATACCAACTGTAGCGACCCCAACAAATCGTCAAGTGACGGCGTCGGCTACGTGGGTCCCATTACCTGATTATAAGTCTTTAAGATAACGTTTGACCAAAATATGTCGCCTTCATTTCAAAATAAAGATTGTTTCAAAGTTTACAAGAATTGTTCAACCAAAAGTTAAGTTACAACGTTATAGATACGATTGAAATCTAGGCGACACGGTTTAAAGTAAAGTCAAAAGACGCTCCATGAAATGCATGTATACTCGACATCGGATGCAAGTATCAAATAGTAAGCGGAAGCATGTTTCACATATCGTGCAAGACCTGAGAAAAACATAGAAATCTGTCAACGAAAACGTTGGTGAAATCATAGGTTTAAGTAAGTAAGTACAAGTGAACCACAAGATTTGCATCAATGAAATAATAGTAATACATTCCAAAAGTTTGTTTCACGAGCACCCAATTATCAAAGCTTAACATTCCTTCCATTGTATACCCCATCACTTAGTGCTAGAACAAACACTGATTCTCGAAAATATATTTCATCCGTAGACGGTAGCGAACCGTCAAGGATGAGGGTTGTCAACCCATATGGCCATATAACATAAGTTCTCGCTTACACCCGGCAAGTGTAACTAATGATAATCGAATTGAGGATTTTGTTCTAAACTCGTATGTAGAATGTTTGTTTTCCCGTTCTTGTGTTCACTTAGTTCAAAAGAATCGTTTATGTTTTCTCATCCCAAATATAAGTTCAAAAAGAGTAAAAGTGGGACTATGATCTCACCTTTGAATGCAAGTGTAAATAGGTACTTCAACAAGTAATGTGCGCAAAGGACAACGCTAGTCTCGACCTAAACAAAGGTTGTATCAATAACGATAGTCACGAAGGGTCAAAGTTGTTCAATTAGTCATATGGCTCGACACGACTCGATTATGTAGCATGTGAAGCAAATTGTCAAGTTTCATGCAAGATACAAGTATAAAAGCATGTTAGGAAGATTGCATAAAAGTTTGGTTAAGTTTGACTAAAAGTCAAACTTGGTCAAAGTCAACGAAAAAGTCAACACGTTCGGGTCGGGTCTCGGACAAATTTTCTATGCTAGTTATTCATGTATAAGCATGTTAAAACAAGTTGCATGTGAATTGGAGGTCTAGAACATGGCAAACATTTTTGATAAAATGGAAAAGTTGGACAGAATCTGGACAAGGCAAATGTCGCGCCGCGGCAAGGGGTGTCGCGCCGCGACATAACACATGGTCTGGTGTCAGGTCGTTTTCAAGGTTCAAGTCTTGGTCAAAACTTCAAACAAACGCAAAACGCAAACCGCAAACAATTAGAAGACGTATCTTATACCGTTGGAAAGCTCTTTTGACAAGGAACACAACTAAACACAAATCCTCAAACAAAAACATCATTTACAACAATCGAATTCTCGTCATGTGATCAATAAACGCTCATTTCAAAGCCTCAAGTTCATCAATATGCATTTTAAGTTCCGGGAATCCAATTTACACATATGATATGCCGTTTTGAAGGTAATGAAGCATACATTACAACTAATTACTAACAATTAACGTTCCATGACATTCAAGCATCCAAAAATTCATTTCAAGAACTAGCAAACCCTAGTCAAGCAACACCAAAATCAATAATCACGTTTTTGAAGTTTCTTTGATCAATCTATATATCAACATGAAGCTAATGATGCTAGTAACACTTTTAAAACATGAACTTTAACAATCTAACAACCTTTAATCATCCAAATCAAAGATTAAGCATACAATTTTCATTTTCAAGCTAGTTACACTAAAATCAACAAATCAAGCAAACAAATCATATATTCATGTTATACACGAGCCATAGTCACTAACTAACAACATTTCAAGTAATTAAAACGAATTTAGAGAAATTTAGTGTTTTAGAAATGTTACCCAAAATCAATGAGGTTGGTATCAAATCGAAGAGGATGAAACGAGGATTCCAAAAGTACAATTTGTTTTGATGTTTGATTCCTTGCTTGAATTTGGATGATGATTGAAGATGATGAAGAATTTAAGGTTTGAGTTTTTGGTTGAGAGAAAAGAAGAAAGAAAAGAAATTAAAAATGTGGGGAATGGTGGAGAAGTAGTTGACTTAGTCAACTACTAGTGATTAGTTTGGCCATATGGCAAAAATGGTCCCTCGAGTTTGTAGTCGGGTGCGGGAATTAACCAAACGAATATTTTAAAAACGCTCGATTAAACGGGTGACGTTATATTTAAATAACGAGGATATTATGAACGTTAGTTAATGAAGATACAAATTTAAATCGCGAAAGATATTATTTAAAAAAAAAAGACGGTGTTAAAATAAATTTAACGGAAAAACGCGGGATGTTACAACAACAAGCATGCAGAGCGAATTGTGGGACAATCAGAGTTCATTACTATGGGCTCGCGGGGTTTGTTGTCTTTTCAAGGAAGAGTGTGGGTGCCTAAGATGGGTGATTACCGACAAGTGCTACTCGATGAAGCACATAAGTCAAAGTATTCCATTCATCCGGGCGCGACGAAAATGTATCTTGATTTAAGGAAAGATTATTGGTGGCCGGGCATGAAACGTGATGTTGTGAAGTATGTTGAGCAATGCGTCACGTGTTTGCAAGTTAAAGCCGAGTACCAAAAGCCGTATGGTAAGTTACAACCATTAGAAGTCCCGAAATGGAAATGGGAGCACATTACCATGGATTTCATCACAAAGTTACCTAAAACGGCGAGAACCCAGTTTGATTCGATTTGGGTTATAGTTGATCGACTGACGAAGAGTGCTTTTTTTCTTCCCATTCGGGAAGCGATATCGTCGGAGACCTTGGCTAAGTTGTTTATCAGGGAAATCATCTCTCGACACGGTGTTCCTATATCGATTGTTTCGGATCGAGATACTCGTTTTACATCTCGATTTTGGGAAAAGTTTCATGAGGATATGGGTACACAATTGAAATTGAGCACGGCATATCATCCTCAAATGGACGGTCAAACCGAACGTACGAATTAAACGTTAAAGGATATGTTACGGGCGTGCATTATCGATTTTGGTGGTAGTTGGGACGAGCACTTACCTTTGGTGGAATTCTCATACAATAATAGTTATCATACTAGTATCGGGATGCCACCTTATGAGATGCTTTATGGGCGTAGATGTCGAACCCCGATTTGTTGGCGTGAAGTGGGACAAAAGGAAATCGGGAGTACCGATTTGGTTTTAGAGACGAATAGCAAGATTGATGTGATTCGAGAGCATTTGAAGAAGCCTCAAGATAGGCAAAAGTCGTATGCTGACAAACGTAGACGAACTATCGAATTTCAATAAGGTGACATGGTGATGCTTAAGGTTTCGCCATGGAAGGGTATTATTCGATTCCGGAAACGAGGAAAGTTAGCTCCTCGGTTTATTGGACCATTTAAGGTTTTAGCTCGTGTTGATGAAGTCGCGTATCGTTTGGAATTACCCGAAGAGCTTGCGGGGATCCATAATACATTTCATGTTTCCCATTTCCAGAAGTGTCTTGCTGATGATTCGTCTTGGGTGCCATTAGACGAGATTGAGCTAAATAATAAGTTAGAGTATATCGAGGAACCGATTGCCATACTTGATGAGAAGGTCAAAAGGTTGAGACATAAAGAGGTTAGGACTTTTAAAGTTCAATGGCGCCGTAGTAAGGGTTCCGAGTTTACTTGGGAGCCCGAAGAGTTTGTGTTGGTTTATCTCCCTTCTTCTCATGCGGCTTGGATCGCGAGGACGTGCTCCGATTCAAGTGGGGGAGAGTTGTAACATCCCATTTTTCCCGTACGTATCGAAAGGTACCTACTTAATCATTTGTACGTTTATAACTCGTTAGCTTATGCGTAAATGTATGAATATATATATATATATATATATATATACATATATGTGCACTTGATAATGTGTGCATGTGTAAGTTTAATCATGGGTTTGGTTAGCGTTAAGTCTTGTGAGACTCTTGTGGAAGGCTAGGTGAATATAGGAAGCGGGTTTGGATTGTGCAATGTAAATAAAATCGAAAAGTGTATAAGTTGGCCGAGCTGTCCAGTTCTAGCCTTAGGCCGCGCCGCGACAATTGGGTCCGCGCCGCGGCATAACAAGCAAATTGGGATCAGAATTTGGCTTAAGAAGGGTATATTTTCCCTTTATGTGTCGCGCCGCGACGATTAAGGTCGCTCCGCGACAGTTCTGCAGTTCCGATTCCGGTTTTAGCTTATATTAAATGACTTTGAGGGACAAAATGGTAATTTGACATGTAAATCTGATGGGAGCATTAACTCTCCACCACACATCCATTTATTTCATTTTTATTTCCATTTTCTTTCCTATTTCTCTCCCAAAACACAAAACCCACCTAGCTTGATCTTGAGATTTGAAGTTGGAGATTTGTGAATCAAACCTAGGAGCGAGATTTAAAGTTGTTCTCCTTGTCTCTAGCTACGCGTTGATAGTCTCGGTAAGTTCTAACTCTAAGTTTGAGTTTTTATTGGTTAATGACTAGGGTTTTGGGTACTAGTGATTTGTATGACCCATTTGAGGGTAAAATGGGTGAATTTGGGTTATGTTGTGGTAATTAAACCCTAATAGCCATAATCTAGGGTTTTGGCCTTGTGATTTGAGGTTGTAAGTGTCAATTGGTGTTGTTAGTCACTAATGCACTTTAAGATTTATGAAAGAAGGATTAATGGGTAAGTTTGACTTGATTGTGAGTTTAAGTGAGTTAAAATGGGTCAAAATGTACTAGTTGACCTAATGGGATGGAATGGGTATGGATTACCCTAAGTTTTGTTTTAATTGAAGATTAATAGACTTTAATTCACTAGTTTTAGTGATTAAAGTCGAGTCTTGGCCATTTATGGGCGGTTGTGAGTAGTGGAGTCATTTAATGCAAATTGGGACATTAAATGCTCAAGTGAGAGTATTGTGGTTAATCCCACTAGTTGTGAAATTGAATGCGCACTTAATGATTTAGGTACATTGCGTTGAAGCTCGGAAGTGCTAAATCATCATCCTTGTGACAAAGTGAGTGGAATAATTATGCGTTCATGTATATGACGTGTTTATTTGTGAATGTTATGGTATGAACCACGTGCCGGTAGTGCCATAACATGTGTGGGATAAGATGTGAACCACGAGCCGGTAGCATCGAGTGTGGACCACGAGTCGGTAGCACTATAAACTAAGATGTGAACCACGAGCCGGTAGCATCGAGTGTGAACCACGAGCCGGTAGCACTATAAACTAAGATGTGAACCACGAGCCGATAGCATCGAGTGTGAACCACGAGCCGGTAGCACTATAAATGAGTATGACTCAAATGCGTATGGTGTGAACCACGAGTCGGTAGCACATAGCGTTATTGGTTAACCATATTGAGATTGTTGTTTGTTTAGCATATAAAATATATTGCGTTGAGTATATGCTAATGAAGTGGTGTGATAATGTACGACTTGTTAGTGTTACGGGAATGTTGGCATGCTATTTGAGTTACAAGTTCGTATGAGGTATTTGGTATTGTGATTGCAAATGGATAGGTTATATATATGTATGTATAATTGTTGCGCTCACTAAGCATTGCTTACCCTCTCGTTGTTTACCATTTTATAGGTTCCGGCTTGGACAAGGGTAAGGGCATACGGTTGGATTAGTTGTCTCCGGTTTGTGTTGACAGGGGATGCTTTTGGGATAGCTTTTGAAGTTAAAACGACCCGACCCACTCCATAGGGACGAATACAATAACATATGATTACATCGCGAGGCATTTGACCTCTATATGATACATTTTATAAACGTTGCATTCTTTTGAAAAGATATACCATAAATGAATATTTAAAATTCAATGTTTTCGACATCTGATGATTTCTACATATAGACAATCACCGTAAATAACAGTTTACAAGAATACTTCCGTTGACAATGCAGTCAAAATAAATACACGGTGATGATTTTGTGAATGCAATGCTTCCTCGAATAAAACATGTATGACTCCATGCACATGGTTTCTCTAACATATATTCAAACAGCGGAAGACTTCTAGGAACCTGAGAATAAACATGCTTTAAACGTCAACATAAAGTTGGTGAGATATAGGTTTAATGCTAGCAGCGTTATAAATATAGACCACAAGATTTCATATACATAAACGTTTTAATAAAAATATTCTAAGTGGTTGAGCACTTGATAACCATACTTAACATTTAATCAACGTCGCATATTCCCTTTATTATGAAATCTCACTACACTGTACCAAGTGTAGTCACCGAAACGAAGTACTGTGCAACCGTTGAATACTGGTCGTCCAGTCCGGTTGGGGTTGTCAGGCCCGATAGATCTATCAACAGGATTCGCGTTTACAATACCACATGTAAATAGTAGTTACCAAGCTACAGGGAAGTATGCCAGTGGTACAACTCAACGTAGAATATATTTTTTTATCACTTGTGTCCATAACGTAAATCATAAAATGCATGTATTCTCATCCCGAAATATTTAGAGTTTAAAAGTGGGACTATATACTCACTTTTGCCTTGAAGGTATTTATCTCGACTTGATCTCCGATAGATATCACGAACCTAACCATATATATATAATATATCAACATCTTTTCTTTTCAAGTAATTGTTACATATATATATATATATATATATATATATATATATATATATATATATATATATATATATATATATATATATATATATATATATATACTTATAATACTTTTAATATTTTCTTAGTCCGTAGTTAGCAGTCCGATGTTAGTGGTCCACAATTAGTTGCTCTATAAAATAAATAAAGACCCCATCGTATTCGTATTGATCAAAATTAATCTCGACCCATGGTACCATGTTGTCAAATGACGTGTTGCATACATAAAGTACCGTGTTGTCAAATGACGTGTTGCGTACAATCATGAGGTCTTATGATTAATCTTCTCGTGTTGTTTACGGGTGGTCCTGAAATATATAAAATCAAATCATAAGTAATTATATATAAAATATCATATTAATTAGAAAATATATGATTAATTTACTTTATCTCCAAATATTTTCGTAGCTAAACTAGCTTCGGATACCCAATCTTGTTTTAGTCGTAGTTTCTTCATTACAACTCCGTTTTTGTTGGTTCAACTTTCCACTTCCTTGGATCGAGTCAAATTTTAAGAATATGAACTGAAAATACCTTAGTTTGTATTCAAAATCACAGGTTATAGGTCAAACTTTGATAAAACTTATGAAAGTGATCATTTTCCATCATAAAAACAACATTTAATGATCATTTTTCTAAAAATACTTACACTTTGAGTTAAACCATGAAATTTTTATGTGTTAACATACTCATAAGAAATATCATTTTTCCAGAACATGAACTTCCAATTCAAATTTCAAGATGGTTTTTAATTATCCAACCCAAAACAGCCCCTGGTTGCACTCCGACGATGTAGATTTAGTTTTTAAGGTGTTCTTTGTAAAACCAAGTTATATCTTGTTAAGTTAGCATATCATTATGATATATTACAGGTCTTGAAGTGTTTTAAAAGTTAAGTTATAAGGATCTATTTAGTTTTCAAACAAGTTTGAAATCATTCAAACTATGTTCTTGTTGTTAAAATTTTACAACATAAAATAAGATAGCTATATAATTATGAATCGAACAAGATTATGAACAAGGTTACTACCTCAAGTTACTTGGACAAAGTTACTATAAGAGATAAGAAAAAATCTTGGAATCAAAGAGTGGTGGAGTTAGATCAAAAGGTTGGAAGTATACTTCTTCAAATGGGTGGTTATTTTGATATGTTCTTGAAAGAGTTTTCATATGGTGTTTAAGGCTTGTAATTGAAGCTAAATGATGGGGAAAATGCTTGGAGATGATCAAGTATGAAGTTAGGAGTATTTTGAGAGAGAAATGAGGGTGTAGGTATGAGAAAATGGAGTGAAGAAATGGTGTTCATTCATAAAAACGTTTTTAGTTTATAAAGAAAGAAAAGGATTCCTAATTTTGTTTTCTTACTAATAATTCATGCTACTTGACAAATCCTAGTTACCTCATATCTAGGGCAGTAATAATGTTGATTAGGATGTTGATTTGATGTGTATATACCAATAGTAAATACATATAGAAGCTGGGTATGATACGGGTACATATACCCTAGATATACGTATAGAAATCTTGAGGAAACGGAATGAGAATTTAAATATAGCTATCTTTTGGGAATATACTTATATTGTTTTATGTATTTAAGTCCTTAAAAAGTGATTAAATACATATATATATGATACATGTATAAGCATTATAGGTTATAAGTATATATATCAAAGAATGTTACGTATAGTTATCTTTTTGAAAACTTAAGTTAGTAGTTTCAAAATATACTTATAACTCATTGTCATTAGTACATAATGAGATGTTAAACCATCCTTAGATCATGTTAAATATATATAAATACATATATATACTCAAACGTATAATTATCGTATGTTATATAGTTCGTGATATCATCGGTCAAATTGGACGGTCAAACGTTGTGTAAAACTCTTTTTAAAAACACAAGTCTCAACAATTTGGATTGCTTATTATGTTGGTAAGGTTTAATTTATGTAAATATTAATCTCATAAGTATAAAACGATTGGAAAAATCCGGGTCGTTACAGAAGTGGCCGAACGTTTTGGGTAGTTTAGCCCCAAACCATGCTCGAGTGTCGTTTGGATTATAAACTATCATTTGTTGTTGGTCAAACTAGTATCACATTCGTTAATGGCCTTTGTGCCTTTTTGTAGACATTAAACTCGTAGTGTGTTTTGACTAATCGTGTGGAATGGGTTATATATTTAATTGGCGCGTAAATGTGTATTATATTTAAAAAAAAATTATCATACGGAGTACGGGTTGGGTTGTTTCATTACTAATGGTACTATTGGTGCCGATGATGTTGTTGAAGCTGGTAAATTTTGCACCATATTCTCCAAAAATCATTACTCAGGCGCGAAGCTCGTTGACTTCTTTGATTACTCCGGGATTGTAGTGACCCGAACTTTTCCATGTTTATATATATTAAATGAAATTGTTATTTACATGATTAAGTGTTTCCAACATGTTAAGCAATCAAACTTATTAAGACTTGATTAATTGAAATAGGTTTCATATAGACAATTGACCACCCAAGTTGACCGGTGATTCACGAACGTTAAAACTAGTAAAAACTATATGATGTCATATATATATATATATATATATATATATATATATATATATATATATATATATATATATATATATATATATATATATATATATATATATATATATATATAGTTAACATGGTATTATGATAAGTAAACATATCATTAAGTATATTAACAATGAACTACATATGTAAAAACAAGACTACTAACTTAAGGATTTCGAAACGAGGCATATATGTAACGATTATCGTTGTAACGACATTTAAATGTATATATATCATATTAAGATATATTAATATATCATAATATCATGATAATGTAATAATTTAACATTTCTTTAGATATAATAAACAATGGGTTAACAACATTTAACAAGATCGTTAACCTAAAGGTTTCAAAACAACACTTACATGTAACGATTAACGATGACTTAACGACCCAGTTAAAACGTATATACATGTAGTGTTTTAATATGTATTTATACACTTTTGGAAGACTTCAAGACACTTATCAAAATACTTCTACTTAACAAAAATGCTTGCAATTACATCCTCGTTCAGTTTCATCAACAATTCTACTCGTATGCACCCGTATTCGTTCTCGTACAATACACAGCTTTTAGATGTATGTACTATTGGTATATACATTCCAATGATCAGCTCTTAGCCGCCCATGTGAGTCACCTAACATATGTGGGAACCATCATTTGGCAACTAGCATGAAATATCTCATAAAATTACAAAAATATTAGTAATCATTCATGACTTATTTACAAGTAAACAAAATTACACATCCTTTATATCTAATCCATATACCAACGACCAAAAACACCTACAAGATTATGAACAAGGTTACTACCTAAAGTTACTTGGACAAAGTTACTGTAAGAGATAAGAAAAAATCTTGGAATCAAAGAGTGGTGGAGTTAGATCAAAAGGTTGGAAGTATACTTCTTCAAATGGGTGGTTATTTTGATATGTTCTTGAAAGAGTTTTCTTATGGTGTTTAAGGCTTGTAATTGAAGCTAAATGATGGGGAAAATGCTTGAAGATGATCAAGTATGAAGTTAGGAGTATTTTGAGAGAGAAATGAGGGTGTAGGTATGAGAAAATGGAGTGAAGAAATGGTGTTCATTCATAAAAACGTTTTTAGTTTATAAAGAAAGAAAAGGATTCCTAATTTTGTTTTCTTACTAATAATTCATGCTACTTGATAAATCCTAGTTACCTCATATCTAGGGCAGTAATAATGTTGATTAGGATGTTGATTTGATGTGTATATACCAATAGTAAATACATATAGAAGCTGGGTATGATACGGGTACATATACCCTAGATATACGTATAGAAATCTTGAGGAAACGGAATGAGAATTTAAATATAGCTATCTTTTGTGAATATACTTATATTATTTTATGTATTTAAGTCCTTAAAAAGTGATTAAATACATTATATATACGATACATGTATAAGCATTATAGGTTATAAGTATATATATCAAAGAATGTTACGTATAGTTATCTTTTTGAAAACTTAAGTTAGTAGTTTCAAAATATACTTATAACTCATTGTCATTAGTACACAATTAGATGTTAAACCATCCTTAGATCATGTTAAATATATATAAATACATATATATACACAAACGTATAATTATCGTATGTTATATAGTTCGTGATATCATCGGTCAAATTGGACGGTCAAACGTTGTGTAAAACTCTTTTTAAAAACACAAGTCTCAACAATTTGGATTGCTTATTATGTTGGTAAGGTTTAATTTATGTAAATATTAATCTCATAAGTATAAAACGATTGGAAAAATCTGGGTCGTTACAGTACCTACCCGTTAAATAAATTTCGTCCCGAAATTTGAATGGGATGGTCATGGCTGACAATAAGTATGTTTTCATGACGTATACGAGTTGGAAATTAGAGTTTTATTATCATCAAATAATATTGATAATTTGATTTTTTTGAAGAGTACGAGTGAGGCTATCACCAAAGGGTGAAATGAGTAGGTATAGATTCGTCATATCTTTTGACGTAAATAGGATTGATTTCCAAGTTCAAGAGATATGGAGTAAAATCTTCATAATGAGATTTGATTCTTCGATAATCAAGGAAATTAGAATCCGCTTTAAATGCGATCATCTATTTTGATTGCTCTGTCGGATCTTTTACTATAAATCCACCTCCCTTCATTTCCTTACAACTCATACCTTCTATTCTTCCTCCCTCAATTCATACTTTAAAACATTTATCAGTATGCTTCATCAGGTACTGATCCTGGATATACTCTTAACTTTCATCTCTGTCATTCTTCTTTTTCATCTACCTCCAGAAGATTTTATTTATTTCTACTATTACCTTAGGGTTATAGTATTGTTAATTCTCCCGTGCCTTTACGTTGCAATACGTATTGATATACACATTTTGTAATTTATTTGTTGTTGTCGAGCTTTATGTTTTCTTTTATATTCAACAGTTCCATACTTCTGTTTCCTCTTCCCGACTTTGAGTCAAGCGAATAATGGTCTGGAATTCGTAGGTATGGATTTTGAAATAAACATAGTTAATGTTCTAAGAAGGAAATAGTAATTGCACGATCTTGATTTGGTAAGTTACCAGAATGTCCGAAAAGATAGAATTATCAAGGAGATATGTTCTTAATATGTTTGGAGATTGGGTAGAATGTAAGAGTTGTGTAACATGGCACATGATGACGTTATGATCTGTGAATCATTATGTTCCATTTAGAAACTCAGCATGAATTACTGTAATATAATCACGTTGATCAAGTGTCATTATATTATACTAATTCATGCTTCAGTTTCCAACACTACTTCAAAACATTCATATTTTAAACTCGAATTTTTCAGAATTTAGAAACTAACACAGCTTCTTTTATGTTGTAACGCAAATATTGTGAAGAGATAAATGATTTTTGATGAGGATAGTTGGGAATATATCTTCAGGAATATCGGAGATATTTATAATGAAAAATACGATGATATCTTAGAATATCTAAGATCAGGGAATGACGCAGAAAATCTGTCTGTGAAGGTTTAGAATAAGGAGTAAGGTTCTTACTAACGGTTTCAGCAGACACTGAATCATTTGAATCCTTTGAAGGTAGATTTCGTTATTGTGATTTGTCCACGACCTCCTTTATACTTTGGTCAATCCGTTTTCCAGTACCAAATTTTTCGTTCGAACTTTTCCAATCAATTATTCTTTATTGTCAAACTTCTGACCGTAATTGTTGTCTACTGTCTTTACCACTTTATCAGTCTTTTCCAAAACTTAATAGCACTAATTCGTAGACTGGAGCATTTTTCAGAAACTTCACATTTGAAATATGTAATTCTTGGGGATAGACGTTGTATATATATATAACTGCCGAAATAGAAATGCTGCGAGATTTCAAAATACCAATTGTTGATTCTGCCAAAGGGGTAACAAGTTGCTGGTACATCTGCAGATAATGTCGTGGAATATAAAAGGTTCCCTGGTAACAAAAGGGTAATCGTATGTATTACAGGCTATAATAACGCTACTTCGAATGGAAAGTCGAGGTTAACTTGCTGAAACTGTGACAAAATTTGCTATTTTGGGAAAGGAATCGCAAAGTTATTTTTGCTAATAAATGCTAAAAGATTTAACGCGGATACGTGTTAAATTATGTCCTTAGTTTCGAGAGCTTTTCAGATGCAAGACTGCGGGTAATGTGTGGTTGGATCATCATCTCGATTGTCCATTATTTGAAGTGTCTTCAGGAATTTCGAAGGGTTTGATCATAGATTGTAATTGTTAATATACATATGATGTTTTAGGACTTCGAATGATACAAATATTTTTTCTGGGTTCCAAGAATCGAATGATGTTCTAGCATAGTTTTGAAGTCAAAGTATAGTTTTGAAAGATGTAAGAGTCCTAAGAGTGATGTCTTCTGTTAAGTCTTAACTTGGATTTCGTTTTGTCGTAATAAAATTTGGATGAGAATGGTTGTTTTGATTTCTATGAAAGAATGTATATTATTGTGAAGGTAGTGAGTATAGTTGATGATTGTTGAATCAGAGTCGAAGAATATAATCATATTAATTGTGAATTTATATATCTCTCGGGTATTACCTACCCGTTAAAAAAAATTTCACAAGTAATGTTTTGTAACAGAGAATTTTATTACAATCTTTATGAAAATATATGTACATATATATCTTCTTCAGATGTAATCATGAATTTAATAAGTCAATATAATATTAGACTCATTTGATTTTCGGTTTGAGCTAGAATAAGTAATCTCTAAAATGATTAGGAACCACATATTCTTCATAGAATATTAATGAAGTTATGGATCAATACTTCATTATTTATTCTTATATATATTTCCTTAGTGAATCATGCTGATACTCATTGAACTCTTGCTAACTTCGCAAGATATGAATGTTGTTTCCCAGTAAGCTTCGAGTACATTGAAGATGAAAGTGTAAAATCAAACATATTATTGAATAATACACTTGGTTTATTATAAAACGAAATTCATTGAATTGAAACAGGGATTGTAGTTAACGATGATTAAGTTGCTGACCAAGGACGTACATCATTGCATATTTGTAGTATGAATTTAAACGAGTAGTATCTACCCTTTTTCAATTCATACTTAATAGCTTAGTACGAAAGATTTATTTTGGTTTCCGAATTCATATATATATAATATTTATATAAATTCTTCAGAAGAATGAGTTAATACTTCATAACTCGTTGATGCAATATACGCGTTATTGATGATGTCTACGGTGATTCTTGAACTGGTGGAGCTTGTGATGTTAAAGCTGCTGACGATTCTAACGATGTTGACATCACTGACTGTGTTGGTGAGGCTAAGGGTACTGCTGATGCTGTTGGTAAAACAAGTCTAGCTTGTACCTTACGCATCATTCTTGTCGGGGTTTCTACTCTTCCTTTTATCATTTCTGTCCACTCATCTGATTTATGGTTAAGGCAGAAATAGGTAATCTCTATGTCTTTAGAGATTACATAATCACCATAGAATGTTTCTCCGATGAAGTTATGAATCAATACTTCATCGTTTGTTGTTGTTGGTACTTCTTGGTATCTATGGTGCGTGTGATGTTCATATCCGAGGTACGGATGGTGATATTGAGGCGTGTGATGCGGATGTGATTGTTGGTGGTGGTAATGATCCTGTTGATGTTGATGATGGTGATAACGTTGATGCTGGTGATGCTGCTGGTGCTTAGGGTATTGAGGCTTGCGATGTTGATGTTATTGACGGTACTGGTTATGCTGCTGATGCTGCTGATGGTGTTTATAACCTTCGTACCGTATTCTCCAAAGCCACTACCCGAGTGCGAAGCTCGTTGACTTCTTCTATTACACCGGGGTGATTGTCGGTTCGGACGAGCGGATAAATAAAATCTAGAATTTGATGTAGTATATAATCGTGACGAGATACTCTGGAAATGAGAGAGAAAATGGTTTCTCGAACAGGTTCGCCGGTAAGTGCTTCAGGTTCATCGTCAAGAGGGCAATTTGGTGGATGGAAGGGATCACCTTCTTCTTGTCTCCAATGATTGAGGAGGCTACGAACCCATCCCTAATCCATCCAAAATAGATGATGACTAATTGGTTGATCCATTCCGGTCACACTGCTTTCGGAGCTTGAGTGGTATTCCATATCGGAATCCGAGGGACTTCAACTAGTGATGAGTTCCATTTCGTATGATTGAATAAAGAATTTTTCGATATGAAATGATTTTCTGGCTATCGGGTGGTATTCTAATTATATAGAATATCCACATATATAGAACAAAAGATCTCATAGATTACGGAGGGATTTACGGAATATGTCAGACAAAGTTTACAGTAACATATACGCGTAGATATGAATTAGCAAATACGCTAAGATATGAATTTTGTCTATACACCATTCATGCAATGAATGCAGTAAGATGCGTTTAGACTTAAGATGATAAGCAGGTAATTTCCTACAGATGATAAATAGATGATTTTCGACACAAAATGATAAGCAAAATTTTGACATGCTGATACGGTCGAAGTCCAGACTCACTAATGCAACCTAACGACTTATCAGTTAGACACACTAATGTAGACCTGGTTCGCTAAGACCACCGCTCTGATACCACATGAAACGACACGACCCAATCCATAGGGATGAATACAATAACATATGATTACATCGCGAGGCATTTGACCTCTATATGATACGTTTTATAAACATTGTATTCTTTTGAAAAGATATACCATAAATGAATATTTAAAATTCAATGTTTTCGACATCTGATGATTTCTACATATAGACAATCACCGTAAATAACAGTTTACAAGAATACTTCCGTTGACAATGCAGTCAAAATAAATACACGGTGATGATTTTGTGAATGCAATGCTTCCTTGAATAAAACATGTATGACTCCATGCACATGGTTTCTCTAACATATATTCAAACAGCAGAAGACTTCTAGGAACCTGAGAATAAACATGCTTTAAACGTCAACATAAAGTTGGTGAGATATAGGTTTAATACTAGCAGCGTTATAAATATAGACCACAAGATTTCATATACATAAACGTTTTAATAAAAATATTCTAAGTGGTTGAGCACTTGATAACCATACTTAACATTTAATCAACGTCGCATATTCCCTTTATTATGAAATCTCACTACACTGTACCAAGTTTAGTCACCGAAACGAAGTACTGTGCAACCGTTGAATACTGGTCGTCCAGTCCGGTTGGGGTTGTCAGGCCCGATAGATCTATCAACACGATTCGTGTTTACAATACCACATGTAAATAGTAGTTACCAAGCTACAGGGAAGTATGCCAGTGGTACAACTCAACGTAGAATATATTTTTTTATCACTTGTGTCCATAACGTAAATCATAAAATGCATGTATTCTCATCCCGAAATATTTAGAGTTTAAAAGTGGGACTATATACTCACTTTTTCCTTGAAGGTATTTAACTCGACTTGGTCTCCGATAGATATCACGAACCTAACCATATATATATAATATATCAACATATTTTCTTTTCAAGTAATCGTTATATATATATATATATATATATATATATATATATATATATATATATATATATATATATATATATATATATATATATATATATATATATATATATATATATATATATATATACTTATAATACTTTTAATATTTTCTTAGTCTGTAGTTAGCAGTTCGATGTTAGTGGTCCACAATTAGTTGCTCAATAAAATAAATAAAGACCCCATCGTATTCGTATTGATCAAAATTAATCTCGACCCATGGTACCATGTTGTCAAATGACGTGTTGCGTACATAAAGTACCGTGTTGTCAAATGACGTGTTGCGTACAATCATGAGGTCTTATGATTAATCTTCTCGTGTTGTTTACGGGTGGTCCTGAAATATATAAAATCAAATCATAAGTAATTATATATAAAATATCATATTAATTAGAAAATATATGATTAATTTACTTTATCTCCAATTATTTTCGTAGCTAAACTAGCTTCGGATACCCAATCTTGTTTTAGTCGTAGTTTCTTCATTACAACTCCGTTTTTGTTGGTTCAACTTGCCACTTCCTTGGATCGAGTCAAATTTTAAGAATATGAACTGAAAATACCTTAGTTTGTATTTGAAATCATAGGTTATAGGTCAAACTTTGGTAAAACTTATGAAAGTGATCATTTTCCATCATAATAACAACATTTAATGATCATTTTTCTAAAAATACTTACACTTTGAGTTAAACCATGAAATTTTTATGTGTTAACATATTCATAAGAAATATCATTTTTCCAGAACATGAACTTCCAATTCAAAGTTCAAGATGGTTTTTAATTATCCAACCCAAAACAGCCCCCGGTTGCACTCCGACGATGTAGATTCAGTTTTTAAGGTGTTCTTTGTAAAACCAAGTTATATCTTGTTAAGTTAGCATATCATTATGATATATTACAGGTCTTGAAGTGTTTTAAAAGTTAAGTTATAAGGATCTATTTAGTTTGCAAACAAGTTTGAAATCATTCAAACTATGTTCTTGTTGTTAAAATTTTACAACATAAAATAAGATAGCTATATAATTATGAATCGAACAAGATTATGAACAAGGTTACTACCTCAAGTTACTTGGACAAAGTTACTATAAGAGATAATAAAAAATCTTGGAATCAAAGAGTGGTGGAGTTAGATCAAAAGGTTGGAAGTATACTTCTTCAAATGGGTGGTTATTTTGATATGTTCTTGAAAGAGTTTTCATATGGTGTTTAAGGCTTGTAATTGAAGCTAAATGATGGGGAAAATGCTTGGAGATGATCAAGTATGAAGTTAGGAGTATTTTGAGAGAGAAATGAGGGTGTAGGTATGAGAAAATGGAGTGAAGAAATGGTGTTCATTCATAAAAACGTTTTTAGTTTATAAAGAAAGAAAAGGATTCCTAATTTTGTTTTCTTACTAATAATTCATGCTACTTGACAAATCCTAGTTACCTCATATCTAGGGCAGTAATAATGTTGATTAGGATGTTGATTTGATGTGTATATACCAATAGTAAATACATATAGAAGCTGGGTATGATACGGGTACATATACCCTAGATATACGTATAGAAATCTTGAGGAAACGGAATGAGAATTTAAATATAGCTATCTTTTGTGAATATACTTATATTGTTTTATGTATTTAAGTCCTTAAAAAGTGATTAAATACATTATATATATGATACATGTATAAGCATTATAGGTTATAAGTATATATATCAAAGAATGTTACGTATAGTTATCTTTTTGAAAACTTAAGTTAGTAGTTTCAAAATATACTTATAACTCATTGTCATTAGTACATAATGAGATGTTAAACCATCCTTAGATCATGTTAAATATATATAAATACATATATATACACAAACGTATAATTATCGTATGTTATATAGTTCGTGATATCATCGGTCAAATTGGACGGTCAAACGTTGTGTAAAACTCTTTTTAAAAACACAAGTCTCAACAATTTGGATTGCTTATTATGTTGGTAAGGTTTAATTTATGTAAATATTAATCTCATAAGTATAAAACGATTGGAAAAATCCGGGTCGTTACAGAAGTGGCCGAACGTTTTGGGTAGTTTAGCCCCAAACCATGCTCGAGTGTCGTTTGGATTATAAACTATCATTTGTTGTTGGTCAAACTAGTATCACATTCGTTAATGGCCTTTGTGCCTTTTTGTAGACATTAAACTCGTAGTGTGTTTTGACTAATCGTGTGGAATGGGTTATATATTTAATTGGCGCGTAAATGTGTATTATATTTTTTAAAAAAAAAATTATCATACGGAGTACGGGTTGGGTTGTTTCATTACTAATGGTACTATTGGTGCCGATGATGTTATTGAAGCTGGTAAATTTTGCACCATATTCTCCAAAAATCATTACTCAGGCGCGAAGCTCGTTGACTTCTTTGATTACTCCGGGATTGTAGTGACCCGAACTTTTCCATGTTTATATATATTAAATGAAATTGTTATTTACATGATTAAGTGTTTCCAACATGTTAAGCAATCAAACTTATTAAGACTTGATTAATTGAAATAGGTTTCATATAGACAATTGACCACCCAAGTTGACCGGTGATTCACGAACGTTAAAACTAGTAAAAACTATATGATGTCATATATATGGATATATATATATATATATATATATATATATATATATATATATATATATATATATATATATATATATATATATATATATATATATATATATAGTTAACATGGTATTATGATAAGTAAACATATCATTAAGTATATTAACAATGAACTACATATGTAAAAACAAGACTACTAACTTAAGGATTTCGAAACGAGGCATATATGTAACGATTATCGTTGTAACGACATTTAAATGTATATATATCATATTAAGATATATTAATACATCATAATATCATGATAATGTAATAATTTAACATTTCTTTAGATATAATAAACAATGGGTTAACAACATTTAACAAGATCGTTAACCTAAAGGTTTCAAAACAACACTTACATGTAACGATTAACGATGACTTAACGACCCAGTTAAAATGTATATACATGTAGTGTTTTAATATGTATTTATACACTTTTGGAAGACTTCAAGACACTTATCAAAATACTTCTACTTAACAAAAATGCTTGCAATTACATCCTCGTTCAGTTTCATCAACAATTCTACTCGTATGCACCCGTATTCGTACTCGTACATTACACAGCTTTTAGATGTATGTACTATTGGTATATACATTCCAATGATCAGCTCTTAGCAGCCCATGTGAGTCACCTAACATATGTGAGAACCATCATTTGGCAACTAGCATGAAATATCTCATAAAATTACAAAAATATTAGTAATCATTCATGACTTATTTACAAGTAAACAAAATTACACATCCTATATATCTAATCCATATACCAACGACCAAAAACACCTACAAGATTATGAACAAGGTTACTACCTAAAGTTACTTGGACAAAGTTACTGTAAGAGATAAGAAAAAATCTTGGAATCAAAGAGTGGTGGAGTTAGATCAAAAGGTTGGAAGTATACTTCTTCAAATGGGTGGTTATTTTGATATGTTCTTGAAAGAGTTTTCTTATGGTGTTTAAGGCTTGTAATTGAAGCTAAATGATGGGGAAAATGCTTGAAGATAATCAAGTATGAAGTTAGGAGTATTTTGAGAGAGAAATGAGGGTGTAGGTATGAGAAAATGGAGTGAAGAAATGGTGTTCATTCATAAAAACGTTTTTAGTTTATAAAGAAAGAAAAGGATTCCTAATTTTGTTTTCTTACTAATAATTCATGCTACTTGATAAATCCTAGTTACCTCATATCTAGGGCAGTAATAATGTTGATTAGGATGTTGATTTGATGTGTATATACCAATAGTAAATACATATAGAAGCTGGGTATGATACGGGTATATATACCCTAGATATACGTACTCGTACAATACACAGCTTTTAGATGTATGTACTATTGGTATATACATTCCAATGATCAGCTCTTAGCAGCCCATATGAGTCACCTAACATATGTGGGAACCATCATTTGGAAACTAGCATGAAATATCTCATAAAATTACAAAAATATTAGTAATCATTCATGACTTATTTACAAGTAAACAAAATTACACATCCTTTATATCTAATCCATATACCAACGACCAAAAACACCTACAAATACTTTAATTCTTCACTTTTCTTCATCTAATTGATCTCTCTCAAGTTATATCTTCAAGTTCTAAGTGTTCTTCATAAATTCTATAAGTTATAGTTTCATAAAATCAAGAATACTTCCAAGTTTGCTAGCTTACTTCCAATCTTGTAAAGTGATCATCCAACCTCAAGAAATCTTTCTTATTTACAGTAATATATCTTTCTAATACAAGGTAATACTCATATTCAAACTTTGATTTAATTTCTATAACTATAACAATCTTATTTCGAGTGGAAATCTTACTTGAACTTGTTTTCGTGTCATGATTCTGCTTCAAGAACTTTCAAGCCATCCAAGGATTCTTTGAAGCTAGATCTATTTTTCTCATTTTTAATAGGTTTACCTACTAAAATTAAGGTTGTAATGATGTTCATAACATCATTCGATTCATATATATAAAACTACCTTATTCGAAGGTTTAAACTTGTAATCACTAGAACATAGTTTAGTTAATTCTAAACTTGTTCGCAAACAAAAGTTAATCCTTCTAACTTTACTTTTAAAATCAACTAGACACATGTTCTATATCTATATGATATGCTAACTTAATGATTTAAAACCTGGAAACACGAAAAACACCGTAAAACCGGATATACGCCGTCGTAGTAACACCACGGGCTGTTTTGGGTTAGTCAATTAAAAACTATGATAAACTTTGATTTAAAATTTGTTATTCTGAGAAAATGATTTTTCTTATGAACATGAAACTATATCCAAAAATCATGGTAAAACTCAAAGTGGAAGTATGTTTTCCAAAATGGTCATCTAGACGTCGTTCTTTCGACTGAAATGACTACCTTTACAAAAAAGACTTTTAACCTGTATTTCTAACTATAAACCTATACTTTTTATTTTTAGATTCATAAAATAGAGTTCAATATGAAACCATAGCAATTTTATTCACTCAAAATGGATTTAAAACGAAGAAGTTATGGGTAAAACAAGATTGGATATTTTTTGATTGTTGTAGCTACGGGAAATATTGTAACAATTCTATACAAATCATATCCTAGCTAACTTATATTGTATTATACATGTATTCTAATATATTATGTAATCTTGGGATACCATAGACACGTATGCAAATGTTTTGACATATCATATCGACCCATGTATATATATTATTTGGAACAACCATAGACACTCTATATGCAGTAATGTTGGAGTTAGCTATACAGGGTTAAGGTTGATTCCCAAAATATATATACTTTGATTTGTGATCTAGTCTAAGACGTGCATACACTGGGTCATGGATTGATCCAAGATAATATATATCGATTTATTTCTGTACATCTAACTATGGACAACTAGTTGTAGGTTACTAAAGAGGACAGCTGACTTAATAAACTTAAAACATTAAAACGTATTAAAAATGTTGTAAATATATTTTGAACATACTTTGATATATATGTACATATTTGTTATAGGTTCGTGAATCGACCAGTGGCCAAGTCTTACTTCCCGACGAAGTAAAAATCTGTGAAAGTGAGTTATAGTCCCACTTTTAAAAATCTAATATTTTGGGATGAGAATACATGCAATTTTATAAATGATTTACGAAATAGACACAAGTAAATGAAACTACTTTATATGGGTGAATGATCGAAGCCGAATATGCCCCTTTTTAGCTTGGTAGCCTAAGAATTTGGGAACAAACCCCCAAATTGACGTGAATCCTAAAGATAGATCTATCGAGCCCAACAAGCCTCATTCTGGAATTTGGAATGCTTTAGTACTTCGAATTTATCATGTCCGATGGGTGTCCCGGAATGATGGGGATATTCTATATGCATCTTGTTAATGTCGGTTACCAGGTGTTCACCGTATGAATGATTTTTATCTCTATGTATGGGATGTATTGAAATATGAAATCGTGTGGTCTATTATTATGATTTCATAATATATAGGTTAAACCAATATCTCACCAACATTTTTGTTGAAGTTTTAAGCATGTTTATTCTCAGGTGATTATTAAGAGCTTTCGCTGTTGCATACTAAAATAAGGATAAGATTTGGAGTCCATGCTTGTATGATATTGTGTAAAAACTGCATTCAAGAAACTTATTTTTGATGTAATATATTCTTAATGTGAACCATTATGTAATGGTCGTGTGTAAACGGTATATTTTAGATTATCATTATTTGATTATCTATGTAATGCTTTTTAAACCTTTATCGATAATATAAAGGTTATAGTTGTTTTAAAAATGAATGCAGTCTTTGAAAAACGTCTCATATAGAGGTCGAAACCTCGCGACGAAATTAATTAATATGGAACGTTTATAATCAATATGAACTGGACATTTCAGTTGGTATCCGAGCGTTGGTCTTAGAGAACCAGAAATTTGCATTAGTGTGTCTTATCGAGTTTGTTAGGATACATTAGTGAGTCTGGACTTCGACCGTGTTTTCTTTAAAAACGATTGCTTAACACTTTTGTTGGAAACTATATATTATTAACATGTAAATATTATGTGATATATTAACCTCTTAATGTGTTTGATATTGTGTGATAGATGTCTACCACTAGTTCAAATCCCATCGACTCACCTAAAAATAATAAAGAGTCGAACATAATTTGGGAAGATTCACAAATTCCAGAAGAGGAACCGGAAGAAGAGGAACCGGAAGAAGAGGAACCGGAAGAAGAGGAACCGGAAGAAGAGGAACCAGAAGAAGAGGAATCAGAAGAGGAGGAACCGGAAGAGGAGGAACCGGAAGAAGAAGAGGTTCCGGAGGAAGAAATATTGATACCTACAGTAGATCGATTAAATAAAAGAAAATCATCAACCAACGGACCAAAATTAAAAATGGTCAATGGTGTTTCCGCCGAGGAAGCAAAATATTGGGAAGATTACCAATTTTTTGATGAATCGGATCCCGATGAGGATTCCGATGATGTTATAGAAATTACCTCGACCCAATTTAATATGGCAAGAGAAAATAATAAGGGAAAAGGTATAAAAATAGAGAAACCTGATTCCAACCCCGATGAACTTTATATGTATCGGCAACGTCCGTATTTCCTAAATTGTAACAATAACCCGAGAACCTCTAAACCACCAGGTTTTTCTAAACCATTGTGGAAAATGACGGCTCGTATTAGAGGAACACCATATGTCCCTAGAAAATTAGGAAAATGAACCAAGTCCGAAGAAGAAGAAACCAATGATTCAGATTAGAGGGTTGTAATCATGTTGTGTATTATATGTATTGTAGTGTGCATGTACTTTTATGTTCTATGTAAAGATTGCTTGTATTGTTTGTTAATTATCTTTTACGAATCTAATCCTTGTCTATTTTATAGTATAAAACACAAAATGGACGTTAAGGATAGACAACCAAAAATTTTAGAAGACCTACCAGGAGATATGATTGATGAAATCTTGTCTAGAGTTGGGCAGAATTCATCAGTACAATTAGTTACGAAAAAATTAGTTTGTCAAACGTTTGAAAGACATTCCAGGCATGCCTTAGTATATAAAAGACTTTCCTTTGAATGATGGGGTATATTACATTGGGGAAACTTTAAGTTACGCCAAGTTTTCTTTAACGCATTTAGTGCGGGAAACCCAGATGCAATTTTACGCTACGGATTACGAACCTATTTTGACTCAACATATCCCAACATAGGACTCCGTTCTTTAGAAAGAGCTTCTAACATGCAATATAAAGAAGCATGTTATGCTTACGGGTTAATAATGTTTGCTTCTCATCAAATTGAGAAAAAGAACATTGGGTTGCAACTTTTAAATAAAACATTCTCACAAATGACGGACTCAGTAGTTGGGTAAGAAACAAGGTTTTTAGATTGCTACGGGACTGTTGGGCATTATGAAACCCTCGTCCTTTTGACGACATTACAACATGCTGCCTAGCCACTGGTCATAACGGTTACTTTCCACAAGATCAAGGATGGGAAGTCGTCTTAGTAAAACCAGAATGCATGACTTGTTTCTGGACTTATGAATTACGTGTCTTTATTTCTTTTGCTGAACAACTTGTGTATTAACTAGAATTGCCTTTATAGCTGCTGAGTAGCAAAGATATTATGTGCTATAATTCATCCTATATGTATAATAGTGGTATTATAAGTTTGTAAAATATTGTATAAAGGTTTGTACGCGAAATATTATTGTAATAAGTTTTTCATATAGAAGCGTAGTAGTTGAGTTGTATAGTAGCTAGTAAGTATGAACTTAATGGGTAGGTACTACCCGAATTAAAACAATAAAATGCTAATATGAAGAAAAAGCTTTTATAAATAAGTTCATATAATGCTACGTGATACTATTGACTACTCTTAAAATTCTATATGATTAACTCAATTCTTTTGGCTATTTTTGAAGGAAATGGCGCCAGTGACTCATCAGAATTTGAACATGAGCGAGGAAGACTTCCGTGTTTTCCTTGCAGCAAACATAGCCGCAGTACAAGCTGCGATGCAAAATAACAATAACTCTGGATTTAGCAGTGGAACTAGTTCCACAAGAAATCGTGTAGGATGTTCTTACAAAGAATTCACTGCCTGGAAACCTTTGGAATTTGATGGAACTGAAGGACCAATTGGATTGAAACGGTGGACTGAGAAAGTCGAATCGGTGTTTGCCATAAGTAAGTGTACTGAAGAGGACAAAGTTAAGTACGCTACGCATACCTTCACAGGTACTGCGTTAACATGGTGAAACACCTATCTTGAACAGGTAGGACAAAATGCTGCTTACGCACTACCGTGGTCGGCATTCGAGCAATTGATGAACGAGCAGTACCGTCCTAGAAATGAAGTCAATAAACTCAAGGTAGAACTTAGGGAGTTACGAACACAAGGGTTCGACATTACCACATATGAACGACGATTCACAGAGTTGTGCCTATTGTGTCCGGGAGCATTTGAAGATGAAGAAGAGAAGATCGACGCGTTTGTAAAAGGGTTACCAGTAAGGATTCAAGAAGATGTGAGTTCACACGAGCCCGCTTCCATACAAAAGGCAAGTAGAATGGCTCATAAACTCATAAATTAGATTGAGGGAAGAATTAAAGAGCAGGCGACCGAAGAAGCCAACACGAAACAACTCAAGAGAAAGTGCGAAGAAACCAGTGACAAGGGTCACCAATACAACAACAACAACAACAACAACAACAACAACAACAACAACAACAACAACAACAACAACAACAACAACAACAACAATAACAACCACAACCGCAACAACAATCGCAACAATAACCGAAATCCTAACAATAACTACAACAAACGTCCCAATAACAACAACAACTACAATAACCGTTCCAACAACAATAACAATCTCACAAAAACAACCTCAATAACAACAACGGCAACAAAACCAAAAATGCCAAAGGTGTGAAGAGTACCACCAGAATGGGTTCTGCACTACATTTTGCACCAAGTGTAAAAGAACTGACCATGGTGCGAAAAAGTGTGAGGTCTACAGACCAAAGTTTAACATAACTAAAGGAAAAAATAGTGGCAAAACAAGTAATGCCGCCTTTGTTTCTTATGGATGTAGAAAACCGGGCCACATTAGAAGTAATTGCCCAAATCAGGGGAATACTAATGGGCAAGGCCGCGAAAGATTTTTCAATATTAATACGGCAGAATCGCAGGAAGACCCGAAGCTTGTTACGGGTACGTTTCTTATTGATAATAAAGCTGCTTTTGTTTTATTTGATTCGGGTGCGGATAGAAGCTATATGAGTAGAGATTTTTGTGCTAAGTTAAGTTGCCCATTGACGCCTTTGGATAGTAACTTTTTACTCGAATTAGCAAACGGTAAATTAATTTCAGCAGATAATATATGTCGGGATAGAGAAATTAAACTGGGGAATGAAACGTTTAAAATTGATTTAATACCAGTCGAGTTAGGGAGTTTTGATGTAATAATTGGTATGGACTGGTTGAAAAAGGTGAGAGCAGAGGTCGTTTGTTACAAAAATGCGATTCGCATTATGCGTGAAAAAGGAAAACCTTTAATGGTGTACGGAGAAAAGAACAATGCGAAATTAAATCTTATTAGTAGTTTGAAGGTGCAAAAACTAATAATAAAAGGTTGTTACGTCATTCTAGCACACATCAAGGAAGTTAAACCTGAAGAAAAGAACATCAATGATATTCCCGTTGCAAAAGAATTTCCCGATGTATTTCTGAAAGAATTACCAGAATTACCCCCACATCGATCCGTTGAATTTCAAATAGACCTTGTACCAGGAGCTGCACCAATAGCTCGTGCTCCATACAGACTCGCACCCAGCGAAATGATAGAATTACAAAGTCAGTTACAGGAACTTTTAGAGCGAGGTTTCATTCGACCAAGCACATCACCGTATGCATTTGAGAAAAGTGCTAGAGTTGTTAAGAAAAGAAAAATTGTACGCTAAGTTTTCAAAGTGTGCATTTTGGCTGGAAGAAGTTCAATTCCTCGGTCATATAGTGAACAAAAAAGGTATGATTGAAACCGTTGAAAAGTGGGAAACTTCAAAAACTCCAAAACACATACGCTAATTTTTAGGGCTAGCTGGTTATTACAGGAGATTCATCCAAGATTTTTCCAAAATAGCAAAACCCTTGACTGCATTAACGCATAAAGGGAGGAAATTTGAATGGAAGGATGAACAAAAAAAAGCGTTTCAATTATTGAAGAAAAAGTTAACTACGGCACCTATATTGTCATTACCTGAAGGGAATGATGAATTTGTGATATATTGTGACGCCTCAAAGCAAGGTCTCGGTTGTGTATTAATGCAACGAACGAAGGTAATTGCTTATGCGTCTAGACAATTGAAGATTCACGAGCAGAATTATACGACGCATGATTTGGAATTAGGCGCAGTTGTTTTTGCATTAAAGACTTGGAGGCACTACTTATATGGGGTCAAAAGTATTATATATACCGACCACAAAAGTCTTCAACACATATTTAATCAAAAACAACTGAATATGAGACAGCGTAGGTGGATTGAATTGTTGAATGATTACGACTTTAAGATTCGTTACCACCCAGGGAAGGCAAATGTGGTAGCCGACGCCTTGAGCAGAAAGGACAGAGAACCCATTCGAGTAAAAGCTATGAATATAATGATTCACACTAACCTTACTACTCAAATAAAGGAGGCGCAACAAGGAGTTTTAAAAGAGGAAAATTTAAAGGATGAAATACCCAAAGGATCGGAGAAGCATCTTAATATTCGAGAAGACGGAACCCGGTATAGGGCTGAAAGAATTTGGGTACCAAAATATGGAGATATGAGAGAAATGGTACTTAGAAAAGCTCATAAAACCAGATACTCAATACATCCGGGAACGGGGAAGATGTACAAGGATCTCAAGAAACATTTTTGGTGGCCGGGTATGAAAGCTGATATTGCTAAATACGTAGGAGAATGTTTGACGTGTTCTAAGGTCAAAGCTAAGCATCGGAAACCATCATGTCTACTTCAACAACTCGAAATCCCAGAATGGAAATGGGAAAACATTACCATGGATTTCATCACTAAATTGCCAAGGACTGCAAGTGGTTTTGGTACTATTTGGGTAATAGTTGATCGTCTCACCAAATCAGCACACTTCCTGCCAATAAGAGAAGATGACAAGATGGAGAAGTTAGCACGACTGTATTTGAAGGAAGTCGTCTCCAGACATGGAATACCGATCTCTATTATCTCTGATAGGGATGGAAGATTTATTTCAAGATTCTGGTAGACATTACAGCAAGCATTAGGAACTCATCTAGATATGAGTACTGCCTATCATCCACAAACTGATGGGCAGAGTGAAAGGACAATACAAACGCTTGAAGACATGCTACGAGCATGTGTTATTGATTTCGGAAATAGTTGGGATCGACACCTTCCGTTAGCAGAATTTTCCTACAACAACAGCTACCATTCAAGCATTGAGATGGCACTGTTTGAAGCACTTTATGGTAGAAAGTGCAGGTCTTCGATTTGTTGGAGTGAAGTGGGGGATAGACAGATTACGGGTCCGGAGATAATACAAGAAACTACAGAGAAGATCATCCAAATTCAACAACGGTTGAAAACCGCCCAAAGTCGACAAAAGAGCTACGCTGACATTAAAAGAAAAGATATAGAATTTGAAATTGGAGAGATGGTCATGCTTAAATTTGCACCTTGGAAAGGCGTTGTTCGATTTGGTAAACGAGGGAAATTAAATCCAAGGTATATTGGACCATTCAAGATTATTGATCGTGTCGGACCAGTAGCTTACCGAATTGAGTTACCTCAACAACTCGTGGTTGTACATAACACTTTCCACGTCTCGAATTTGAAGAAATGTTTTGCTAAAGAAGATCTCACTGTTCCATTAGACGAAATCCAAATCAACAAAAAACTTCAATTCATCGAAGAACCCGTCGAAATAATGGATCATGAGGTTAAAAGACTTAAGCAAAACAAGATACCAATTGTTAAGGTTCGATGGAATGCTCGTAGAGGACCCGAGTTCACCTGGGAATGAGAAGATCAGATGAAGAAGAAATACCCGCACTTATTTCCAGAAGATACGTCAACACCTCCAACTGCTTAAAATTTCGGGACGAAATTTATTTAACGGGTAGGTACTGTAGTGACCCGAAATTTTCCATGTTTATATATATTAAATGAAATTATTATTTACATGATTAAGTGTTTCCAACATGTTAAGCAATCAAACTTGTTAAGACTTGATTAATTGATATAGGTTTCATATAGACAATTGACCACCGAAGTTGACCGGTGATTCACGAACGTTAAAACTTGTAAAAACTATATGATGTCATATATATGGATATATATATAGTTAACATGTTATTATGATAAGTAAACATATTATTAAGTATATTAACAATGAACTACATATGTAAAAACAAGACTACTAACTTAAGGATTTCGAAACGAGGCATATATGTAACGATTATCGTTGTAACGACATTTAAATGTATATATATCATATTAAGATATATTAATACATCATAATATTATGATAATGTAATAATTTAACATCTCTTTAGATATAATAAACAATGGGTTAACAACATTTAACAAGATCGTTAACCTAAAGGTTTCAAAACAACACTTACATGTAACGACTAACGATGACTTAACGACCCAGTTAAAATGTATATACATGTAGTGTTTCAATATGTATTCATACACTTTTGGAAAACTTCATGACACTTATCAAAATACTTCTACTTAACAAAAATGCTTACAATTACATCCTCGTTCAGTTTCATCAACAATTCTACTCGTATGCACCCGTATTCGTACTCGTACAATACACAGCTTTTAGATGTATGTACTATTGGTATATACACTCCAATGATCAGCTCTTAGCAGCCCATGTGAGTCACCTAACACATGTGGGAACCATCATTTGGCAACTAGCATGAAATATCTCATAAAATTACAAAAATATTAGTAATCATTCATGACTTATTTACAAGTAAACAAAATTACACATCCTTTATATCTAATCCATATACCAACGACCAAAAACACCTACAAACACTTTCATTCTTCAATTTTCTTCATCTAATTAATCTCTCTCAAGTTCTATCTTCAAGTTCTAAGTGTTCTTCATAAATTCTATAAGTTATAGTTTCATAAAATCAAGAATACTTCCAAGTGTGCTAGCTTACTTCCAATCTTGTAAAGTGATCATCCAACCTTAAAAAATCATTCTTATTTACAGTAAGATATCTTTCTAATACAAGGTAATACTCATATTCAAACTTTGATTCAATTTCTATAACTATAACAATCTTATTTCGAGTGGAAATCTTACTTGAACTTGTTTTCGTGTCATGATTCTGCTTTAAGAACTTTCAAGCCATCCAAGGATCCTTTGAAGCTAGATCTATTTTTCTCATTTCCAGTAGGTTTACCTACTAAAATTAAGGTAGTGATGATGTTCATAACATCATTCGATTCATATATATAAAGCTACCTTATTCGAAGGTTTAAACTTGTAATCACTAGAACATAGTTTAGTTAATTCTAAACTTGTTCGCAAAAAAAAGTTAATCCTTCTAACTTGACTTTTAAAATCAACTAGACACATGTTCTATATCTATATTATATGCTAACTTAATGATTTAAAACCTGGAAACAAGAAAAACACCGTAAAACTGGATATACGCCGTCGTAGTAACACCACGGGCTGTTTTGGGTTAGTTAATTAAAAACTATGATAAACTTTGATTTAAAAGATGTTATTCTGGGAAAATGATTTTTCTTATAAACATGAAACTATATCCAAAAATCATGGTTTAACTCAAAGTGGAAGTATGTTTTCCAAAATGGTCATCTAGACGTCGTTCTTTCGACTGAAATGACTACCTTTACAAAAATGACTTGTAACTTATATTTCACACTATAAACCTATACTTTTTCTTTTTAGATTCATAAAATAGAGTTCAATATGAAACCATAGCAATTTGATTAATTCAAAACGGATTTAAAACGAAGAAGTTATGGGTAAAACAAGATTGGATATTTTTTTATTGTTGTAGCTACGGAAAATATTGTAACAATTCTATACAAATCATATCCTAGCTAACTTATATTGTATTATACATGTATTCTAATATATTATGTAATCTTGGGATACCATAGACACGTATGCAAATGTTTTGACATATCATATCGACCCATGTATATATATTATTTGGAACAACCATAGACACTCTATATGCAGTAATGTTGGAGTTAGCTATACAGGGTTGAGGTTGATTCCAAAAATATATATACTTTGAGTTGTGATCTAGCCTGAGACGTGTATACACTGGGTCGTAGATTGATCCAAGATAATATATATCGATTTATTTCTGTATATCTAACTATGGACAATTAGTTGTAGGTTACTAACGAGGACAGCTGACTTAATAAACTTAAAACATTAAAATGTATTAAAAATGTTGTAAATATATTTTGAACATACTTTGATATATATGTACATATTTGTTATAGGTTCTTGAATCGACCAGTGGCCAAGTCTTACTTCCCGACGAAGTAAAAATCTGTGAAAGTGAGTTATAGTCCCACTTTTAAAAATCTAATATTTTGGGATGAGAATACATGCAATTTTATAAATGATTTACGAAATAGACACAAGTAAATGAAACTACTTTATATGGGTGAATGATCGAAGCCGAATATGCCCCTTTTTAGCTTGGTAGCTGATGTTATGCGAGGTGTATACAAAATAGTTGTATTTTTACTACAAAATACTATTAAATACAATACAATTTTATACAAGATATTTATTTATTTATAGAATGGATATACCTAAACCTTGCTACAACACTTATAGGCAGTGTACCTAATCGTACAGTAATGTAGTTTTTAGTAAGTCCGGTTCGTCCACAGGGAACTCGCCAAGTTTAACGCTATATTTTTAAAACTATATTTGTATAGATATAAATATAAATATAAGTAGTATTATTATTATAAAAGGGGGTTTTTACCGTTTAATGACCGGTTTGTCGATTTTAAAACTTTGGTCGCAGTTAAAACCTAATGTAAAATATTAAAAATAAAAATAACTTAATTTAAAGCGTAAAGTAAATGACAATAATTAAAGTGCGATAAATAAAATGACAATAAATAAAATTGCGATAATTAAAAAGTACGATAATTAAAATGACAATAAATTAAAGTGCGATAATTAAAAGTGCAATTAAATATGAAATAAAGAAATTATGCTTATTTAAACTTCCGTAATCATGATGTTTGACGTGTTGATTTTAGTTTATTACCATGGGTTAATTGTCCTTTGTCCTAGATTATTCAATATGTCCGTCTGGTTTTTGTCCATAACAGTCCATCAGTCATAAATATAAAGTACGAGTGTCCTCATCAAATTATCCTTATATTCGAAGTCAAATATTCCAACTAATTGGGGACTTAAACTATAATTACACCAAGTGTCCTTGTATATAATTCACCCCTGTTTTAATAAGTCCATTAACTATTAATCCATTCCCGTGTCCGGTTAAATGAACGATTATTAGTAATTATAAATATCTCGCCCATCGTGTCCGATCGAGTGTATATGGTTATTTATAGGTACGTCCAATTGTAAATCTTTATATTAAATTAACAAACTATCATTTAATTAAACAAATATAAAGCCCATTAATAGCCTATAGTCTAATTTCCACAAGTGTCGTTCTTTTGTCCAAACCCCAATTATGGTACAAAGCCCAATTACCTAATTTTAATATTTAGCCCAACATTACGATTACTTCGGCTTAAATAAGCATAATAAAAACTTAGCTACGAGACATTAATTTAAAAAGGTTGAACATAACTTACAATGATTTATAATAGCGTAGCGTTACACTGACAGAATTTCGACTTACACCCTTACAACATTCGCTAACATACCCTTATTATTATTAAAATTAAAATTAAAATTAAAATTATAATATATATATATATATATATATATATATATATATATATATATATATATATATATATATATATATATATATATATATATATACGTGAGAGTGAGAAGAGAAAAAGATGTGTTAATTTCAACCAAAAACTGCGAAATTTATAGGATGTCACGAGATACTGTTCACCATGCGATCGCATGGGTTTTTCACTTCCAGGCCATGCGATCGCATGGCCTCTTTTTCCAGCTCAGGTACTCTTGGCTCCTAGCTTGCCGACACTTATAAATATAAATATAATATATATAATTTTTATATAATTATATTTATATTATATTATATTTATATGCATAGTTGACTTGTAATTTTAGCTCCGTTGCGTCGCGCGTTGAGAGTTGACTCTGGTCCTGGTTCCAGATTTTCGAACGTCCTTTCGTACAATTTAATATCTTGTATTTTGTGTTTCGCGGCTCGTACTTTTATAACTTTTAGACGTTTCTCATCAATAATTTGGACCTCTTGGATTGTACTTTGTACTTTTGAGCTTTTTGGTCGTTTGCATCTTCAATTCGTCGAATCTGTCTTTTGTCTTCACCTTTAATTATTTAAACGAATATCACTTGTAAATAGAACAATTGCAACCAAAAGCTTGTCTTTCTTGAGGGATAATGCTATGAAATATATGTTCGTTTTTAGCATTATCAAATATTCCCACACTTGAGCGTTGCTTGTCCTCAAGCAATATAGTCTTGAAAATAAAAATACTAGAATCACTTCTTTTATTCTTCACACTTTGTACATCAGTGATTTCTATACGGCGGTATAAACAATGATAGTAACGTTGTGGTTTACAGTCCCACATGACTATAAAAATTTAGATTCTTTAGGAAATTGGATCTTTATGAAAACATTTGATCTTTTGAAAATTCAATCTAGCTTTTACCCTAGATAAGTTTTCCTGAATAACCCTTCACCGGTGTTTGCAAATTGTTTTTGTGGGTTTTGTGGGTTTTAGATTTTAAAATTTTAGCTCAAAATTTGCGGTTTTGTGTCACCCACTTGCTAACCTTGTATTGGGAAAGCAACACGTCCAGTATACTTGCTCCGTATATTACCTTTCGGTAAACTACCATCCGATTGTAAAGGAAAGCGTTGAACAAGCAACTATTAAGGTAATGTCCCGTGACATGCTTTTAATTATGGTCTATAACGTGTCGGATGCAATTACTATCCTTGGTAGGAGCAATAGTAAAGATCACCCTATAGTTTTTTGGTCTGGCACAAGGTCCTTTCTTCGGCCATGCTATGCAACCACCGTTCTTACAGTTGACACCCAATTTGGTTCAGGTGACCTAATGAATTCCAGGTGAATTCCTAGGATTTTACGTTCAATGGTAATGAACGCATTGAAAATAGGTTTTCAGAAAACAAATCGGTTTGTAATTTTGATCAAAATATTTTCTCGTTCAAGCTCGAGTTTAGATATCATCGAATTCCATGAGTTTGTAATACTCAATCTTTAATAGTCAATCTCAAGGATTGAGTAATATCAGTCTTAAAAGCTGATTTTTGATCTTTAAGGAGATTATCCTTTCTGGGAATCTGATTCATTAGTCTTATCAAGCTAATTTGCACGGCGCCCTCCCCATTTTACGAGATAGATCCTCTCATGGTTAGGATAAGTCTGACCACTTGGCGACCCTGTTTGATACTGAGGTCCGTGGATTTCCAGCTGATTTTTGAGAAAACTTTTCAAGGTTTTTCGTAGACTCTACAACTGGTCTGGACGACAACTTCCTGACCTAAATCAAGAAGCGCGTGTCTTTTTCGGAAGACTTTACTTCCTTTTAATGATGGAATTGATTCATCGTGTAGATCCATCTTTTTTTCAAATATATTATAAGAAATTGGGTAAAACTGATAAAATTGTCCAAAACAAAAGTATCTTCAGTTATTTGTACAAAAATATGTGTTATATGTTTCAAATAACTTGGTAAATTTTCCCACGCTCGGCTTTTATTTTCCTTTCTTTGCCTTTTTATTGTCCTCTATTCCATTTTAAATGAATTCTAACATTTTAGGTTGTTTCTCAATTTATGTCCTTTTCGAGGTAACAATAATTTCGGTGTTAACACCTAGTTTTACCATTCATAAATATGTATAAACATGATTTTGAATTCATTTATTTGAAAATTTTGAAAAATTTTACTAGAATTGGGTAGTCAGTATATAAGACTAGGGCTGTTCTTTATTATCAGAGAGCACTAGATTCTAATACAACTACTGCGTTACTAGTATTTTTAATGGTAACCAAGTGTATAAGTTAAAATTTTAAAAATTCGAAAGAATTTAACCCCTTCCCACACTTAAGATCTTGCAATGCCCTCATTTGCAAGAAATCAGTAACAATTTAAATTATTGAGGGTGATTAGCGTAGAAAAATGATTAAATTTTACCAAAGTTTCCAAACATATTGGCGTTTGTTTGCTGAATGATAAATGGTGCACATCATTTGTTCATTCCGTCTTGTTGTTACATCACAATTGTTTTTTATTTTGTCGTCAAAATTAGTAGCTTTTGCTGAACTTAATGCCAGTCTTTGAAATGCGTTGTTTTACCCTGTTGTGTACAATTGACAATATACATACATACAAATAATAAAATGCATGGTAATTTGAAATGGGACTTAACATCCCACTTTCAAATCAAATATGAAATATTAGTACAACATAATAAAAATATTAAACATAACAATAAAAGTATCACAATATTATATGTTTAAACATAAATAAATAGAAATAATAATAAAAAAATAAAAATCATAGAAATCACCAACGGGAACTATATCAATCTGGATAGGGGTTCCAGTTCATGTCATCGGTTGGGTTCCATGGTTGGTGATAGGTGTACTGGTAGGCCTGGTTAGGGTCGTAGAGAGTAAATGGTGGTCTCATCTCGGGCTGGTGTGGAGGATAGTAAGCGGGTCGGGTCGGTACGTAGTGATCCTGAGGTGATAGCCGACTCATGATCTGACGCTGATGATAGTCCCATCTATCATGCTGTCATTGCCTAGAATGCTCGTACTCATTCCGAGCTTGCCACTGCTCTAACCGACTAAATCTATCCTCGTTTGTCATTTCTACCTCATCTATACGCTGGTAGATGTCAGTCATAGCCTCCCTAATGACATCCCTAATGTCATCCGCTTCCTCCATTTCCTCATCTGAACCTCTCTCTACCTTTGGATGACGACCAACATATGGTACTGCCTGATTGCGTCTGCTCTTCAATACCTTAGCACCCTGATAGACCTTTAATCCTAAGGTATCATCCTGTTCCCTACATACTATAAGTGGACCCCCTTGATCCCTTTCTACACCCAAATACTCTCCAATGAGAGTAACAAAAATACCTCCTCCTATTATTCCCCCTTCCTGTATTTCTTCCACTATCTTAGACAAATAAAAACTAACACAGTAGGAGATATTAACAAAGTCTCTTGGGTCTCGAATACACTTAAGGTAAAATAAATCATGTAAGGTCATTTTCTCCTTTTGTAACCTCTCTGTGTAATCGAGTTAGCCAGAAATCTATGAATTATACGAAGCTCGGCTCTGTAAATATGTAAGTAGGAGTGTGTTCCTGCCCGCCCAAAAACATTATAATCTGACATACGCCTCCAGATGGCGTTAGCATCAAAATTCCTATCTACCCTTTCACCATGATAAATCAAATTCATACAATCGAGTAGTAGTAATTCAGCGGGCGTATATATCTGTAAATCCCTGGCCATGTCCAGCATGGACATCCTGTACATCCTACGGCCAAGTATAAATCTAAGAAAACTTCTATCATCTAACCTAACTACATCCGCATTAAGTGAAAGAGTAATCATAAGCTCAACGCACCATTCCTTATATACAGGCCTACGAATGGTGAATAAACGTTCCCAATCGGGAAAAGAAGAGCTGCCATACCTTTGGATCAAATGCTGTCTAACTGAGTTAGCTAGTTGGACCCTTTCCAAAGGCTCCCAATCGATTACCCTCGGCACTTCTACATTTTTCGTTACCAATTTGAATTTGTTACTTTGATATGTCGGGTAATCTCTCCAACTCCGATCAAATCTCAAATTGGGATGCAACTGTTCTTCATGAATCGTTGGGTGTTGTACTATCGGATGCATCGGAAATACTACGTAGGCATCAATATATTCTTGTTGCAGATCATAATAAGGTACGTGTTGATCAGGTTGTTGTTGTTGTTCCTGTTGTTGCTCCTGTTCAGGTTCATATTGCATTTCTGGTTCAGGTTCTGGAGCAGGTTGTCTAGATGATGATGATGCACCACCAGTATTAGTAAATCTCTGCAAAACACATTAAACACAAATTTTGTGCATCCAAATATGCATTAGTGTTAGCAAAATAACAACTTGAAACAATTACAATAACATGTTTAATCAAAATTAAACTTATACACATTTTCACAATTTTAACAATTCTATACTTTTTTAAATAAGCATATATGAAAATGTTTACAAAGTTCATAAGTATTCAACTCAAATAACATGTTAAAATAACTATTACTAGCAATTAAACAAGTTTCAAATGGCATTTACATCAATTTAATCAAGTTCATGAATTTTATACCTAAAAAGTCCACTTTAATTTTCAAAAATCATGTTTAGGATCAAAGTTTGGATCATTTAGCTATCTAAACATGTTATACTACTTAATTTAGCAATAATTCATGACAAAAATCGGCCATAACCTGTTTATATCAAAAAGCCCCAAATTGCTCAAGAATACAAACCCTATATTCCTAAAAATTTTGAAGTTTTTGGCTTCAAATCATGTTAAATAGCATCAATCTAGGTTATACATGCATAATATATTAACAATTTAACTCTAATTACACTAGAAATTAACAAAATCAAATTAGGTAAATTATAGCTCAAGAACACTAAAAATCAAATTTAAAGAGGTTTAGAGGTGTAATTGTTACCCTTCTTGATAAACTTCTTATAAAATTCATGATTAGAGTGGATTATAGCAAGAAATTTGGTTGATTTTGGTGAAAAATTGATGAAAATTGAGAGGATTTTGGAGAGTGTTCGTGTTTTGTGTGTGTGTTGTGTGGACAGAAGAAGACTCGCTGGGACTTTTGTTCCTAACCTGTTTTCGGTCACCATGCGATCGCATGGAAATACAGGCCAAACCCCATGCGATCGCATGGGGTCCTGGTATTTTTTTTTTTTTTTAAACTTTTACTAATAAAACATATAATTAATTGAAAATTAAAATTTTGTTTCTTTTTAGGATGAGGGCGTTTCGGATCGTTGTCCTAGTCCGTCTCTCAACAAAATTTTAAAATTTGTCACGTTTTAAGCGCGGTTTTAAAAGTAAAGATTTTTGGGCTTTTTAATGTTTTTGGCTTACTTTAATTCAATAAGATTAAAAATAATGATAATAAAAGTTCTCGTCCCTCCCTTGGGTAAAGCAATTTCGGTTCAACGACCTAGTTTTCAACTCACGACGAATTTTTAGAAATCACATTTTTAACTTAATGAAATAAAGTAAATTTTTGTTTTTAAATTCACACCAAACTTAAATTTAAAATAAATAAAATTAAAAATTCATATAATTAAAATTAAAAATTCACACCAAATTTATATTATATTTTTGTTTTTATACATACAAACTTATATTAAAAATATTAATTTTTCAAATATTTACAAACTTAAATATATTGATTTTAAAAAGTTTACAATATTAATTTAATATGTATATATTAATTTTAAAAACAAGGTAAAAATTAAAAATTAAAAATCTTTTTGGTCTTTTATCCCACTTTAATCAATCAAATATTATCAAAAATATACGCCCCTCTTTTCGGTAAAGTAATTTCGGTTCCATATCCTAGTTTTACTCCTGACGAATTTTTGAAATATTTTTGGTTGATTGATTAAAGATATTTATACCTTAAGAATAAATGGTAAATTTCACAGTGATGTAATAAATTTTTGTATGATATCAATAATTTCGGTTACGCATACCTAATTTTATTGAATACCAATTTAATACTTTATAGCGAACGATTCAGCGTTTATTATCAAAAGGTTAAAAGCAATAAAAATAAAAATAAAAACTGTACATACTTACCTGTGAGAAAGAATTCTCAGAGACCTGCTTTAGCCAACTCATATGAGAGTCGTGTGATTTAGTTTTCCATAGCTACATAAGCATAACCTCGAATCTTCAATATCTTTTCTTCTAATCATATGAATGGTCCTTCTCTGCATAGAGTAACAAATTCGGTATTTGAATATGTTTGATTATTTAAACATTTACCTTCGTGTGACTATTTTCCGCATTTATAACATCTTTCAAGGTGTTGTGCTCTTCTTTTTGTTGCGGATTTTGATTTTCCTTTACCAAAATGTATCTTATGATGATCTTTTCTGAGTCCTTTTCTTACTCCGTCCATTTTGCCTCTTATGAATGATACCAGTTCACTCGGAAGTGTGTCATTATTACGTTTAGTAATCATAGCATGTAGCATTAGACCATGGTTCAGATCAAAGGAATTCTTCATCTCGTAAAACCTAAAAAAAATAAAAATTCAGAATGGAGGGAGATGACTAGTTCTTTAGGGTCTGTTAGGGAAAGACCATTTGGATTCCATTCTCGAGAACTACACGAAAACAGAATATCTAACTCTAACAGAAATAACTATTACCCTAAAAAGATTCAGACCTTCCCACACTTAGTTAGTTGTGGTGTCGAAATTGTGATTAATTTCATCTTCAACTTCCATTGGATTATCTATGTAATGTTTAACTCTGTGACCATTAACTTTAAATTCAACTCCATTTGAATTTATTAATTCTATTGTTCCGTACGAGAAAACTCTTTTGACTATGAATGGTCCAGACCATCTTGATTTCAATTTTCCAGGAAATAGCTTGAATCGTGAATTGAAAAGAAGAACTCTGTCTCCTTCTTTAAATTCTTTTGAACTTCTGATTCTTTTATCATGCCATTTCTTCGTTCTTTCTTTATATATTAACGAATTTTCATATGCTTCATGTCTTAATTCTTCTAATTCGTTTAGTTGACTTAACCGTAGACGTCCAGCTTCATGTAAATCAAGATTACATGTCTTCAAAGCCCAAAATGCTTTATGTTCAATTTCTACTGGAAGATGACATGCTTTTCCATAAACGAGTCTAAAAGGTGTGGTTCCAATTGGAGTTTTGTAGGCTGTTCTAAAAGCCCAGAGTGCATCCTCCAATTTCATGGACCATTCCTTCGGATTTGATCCTACGGTTTTCTCTAGAATACGTTTTAAAGCTCGGTTGGTATTTTCAACTTGTCCACTTGTTTGTAGGTGATAAGCAGTGGAGATTTTATGAGTTACTCCATATCTTTTGAGAACTTTTTCAAGTTGATTATTACAAAAATGAGTACCCCGATCACTTATTAAAGCTTTCGGTGTTCCAAACCTAGCAAAAAGATACTTTAAGAAGTTGACTACAACTCGTGCATCGTTAGTCAGGAGAGCTTGTGCTTCCGCCCATTTAGATACATAATCAATGACAACGAGAATGTAGAGATTATTATGAGATTTTGGAAATGGACCCATAAAGTCAATACCCCAAATGTCAAATACTTCACATACTTGAATGACATTTTGTGGCATTTCATCACGTTGACTTATTTTTCCGGCCCTTTGACATGCATCACAGGATTTGCAAAGAAGGTGTGCGTCTTTGAATATTGTAGGCCAATAGAATCCAGCATCGTAAACTTTTCTTGCTGTAAGTTGAGGCCCATAATGCCCTCCTGTTAGTCCTGTGTGACAATGGTTTAAGATTTGACTAGCTTCATCCCCGAATACACATCGGCGTATTATTCCATCGGGACAACTTTTAAAGAACTGTGGATCTTCCCAGAAATAGTGTTTTATATCACTAAAGAATTTATTTCGTTTTTGGTACGACAACCCTTTTTCAAGGAATCCACATACTAAGTATTTTGCATAGTCTGCAAACCATGGAATTTCACTATAATCTATCTTCAATAGATATTCATCAGGAAAGTTATCTTGTATGGCCGATTCATTGAGAACTTCTAATTCAGGATTTTCAAGACGAGAAAGATGATCAGCGGCGAGATTTTCTACTCACTTTTTATCTCTGATTTCAATATCAAACTCTTGTAAGAGTAAGATCCAACGGATTAATCTTGGTTTGGCATCTTGTTTTGAAAATAGGTATCTAAGAGCAGAATGGTCGGTATAGACCACCGTTTTAGCTAGAACGAGATATGAACGAAATTTGTCAAAAGCAAAGATAATAGCAATGAGTTCTTTTTAAGTAGTTGTGTAATTCGTTTGTGCTCCTTGTAATGTCTTACTAGCATAATAAATAGGTTGAAATCGTTTTTCAATCCTTTGTCCTAAAACGGCTCCCATTGCAAAATCACTTGCATCGCACATAAGTTCAAATGGTAGATTCCAATTTGGAGTTATCATGATCGGCCCATTAGTGAGTTTTTCTTTAAGAATATTAAAAGATTTGATGCATTCATCCGAAAAGATGAATGGAGCATCCTTTTCTAGGAGTTTATTCATAGGAGTGGCAATTTTAGAAAAATCTTTTATGAAACGTCGGTAAAAACCGGCATGCCCTAGAAAACTCCTAACTCTAACATTGATGGGATCTGGAAGTTTAGTAATTACATCTACTTTAGCTCTATCCACTTCAATTCCTTCCTTTGAAATTTTATGACCAAGAATGATGCCTTCTTTAACCATGAAATGGCATTTCTCCTAATTAAGTACTAGATTTGATTGTTCGCATCTAATAAGCATTCGTTCAAGATTAACTAGACATTATTCAAATGTATCACCGAAGACTGAAAAGTCATCCATGAAAACTTCCATGCATTCTTCTATCATGTCGTGAAAAATCGCCATCATGCACCTTTGAAAGGTTGCAGGGGCGTTGCAAAGTCCAAATGGCATGCGTTTGTAAGCAAAAGTACCATAAGGGCACGTGAACATGGTTTTCTCTTGGTCCTCGGGTGCTATTGGAATTTGAAAATATCCGGAGAAACCATCAAGAAAACAATAGTAACTATTTCCAGCTAATCTTTCCAACATTTGATCAATGAAAGGTAAGGGAAAGTGATCTTTTCTGGTGGCGTCATTTAATTTTCTATAATCAATACAAACACGCCATCCTATTACAGTTCTAGTAGAAATAAGCTCATTTTTATCATTTGTGATGACAGTCATGCCACCCTTCTTAGGTACGCATTGAACTGGGCTTACCCATAGACTATCAGAGATTGGATAAATTAAACCTGCATCTAGCAGTTTAATTATTTCTTTCTTAACAACATCTTGCATATTAGGATTTAGTCTTCGTTGGCGTTGCACATACGTTTTATGACCTTCTTCCATAAGGATTTTATGTGTGCAATACGAAGGACTTATGCCTTTAATGTCATGAATCTTCCATGCAATAGCTGGTTTATGAGCTTTTAGCACAGAAATGAGTTGAGATTTTTCATTTTACGTAAGAGAAGACGATATTATTACAGGTAATTCAGATTCACCATGTAAATAAGCGTATTCCAAATGGTATGGAAGTGGCTTTAACTCTAATTTCGGTGGTTCTTCTATCGATGATTTATATCGATATCTGTCTTCTTCTTTTAGCATTTGAATTTCTTCTGTTGTAGGTTCATATCCATTAGCCATAAGTGTAGCTAACATTTCAGCTTCATCAATTGGTTCAGTTCCTTTTCCTAAAGAACATTCTCCTGTTCCTTGTAATTCTGGAAATTCTTCTAACAATTCTGCATGTGAATCTATAGTTTGAATATAATAACATGTATCATCTGCAGATTGCAGTTGTTGCATGGCTCTATCAACTGAAAAGGTAACACTCTCGTCCTCGTAACACTCTCGTCCTCTGTACTTAGGGTCAGTTTCTTACCAAACACGTCTATTATTGCTTTAGCCGTGTTTAAGAATGGTCTTCCTAATATGAGAGGAACTCGAGAATCTTCTTCCATGTCCAGAATAACAAAATCTACTGGAAATACTAAAGTACCAACTTTAACTAGCATGTTCTCCATTATCCCTCTAGGATATTTTACTGATCGATAGGCTAGTTGTATGCTTATTCGTGTTGGTTTCAATTCTCCAAGGTCTAGTTTAGCGTATAGTGAATACGGCATTAAATTTATACTAGCACCTAAATCTGCCAATGCTTCTATTGAACTAAGACTACCCAGAAAACATGGAATTATGAAACTTCTTGGATCAGAGAGTTTTTCTGGTATCTTATTCAATAGCACTGCAGAATAATTAGCATTCATAGTAACAGCCAAGAGTTCTTCCATTTTCTTTCTATTTGTGATTAGATCTTTCAAGAATTTAGCATATCTAGGCATTCTGAAATCACATCAATGAAAGGAAGATTAACATTTATTTGTTTAAACATATCCAAGAATTTGGATTGCTCGGCTTCAAGTCTTTCTTTTCTCATTTTACTCGGGTAAGGAAGTGGTGGTTGGTATGGTTTAACATAAGGTTTAGCCTTAACTGTGTTATCTTCATTAACCTTTTCAACTACTGGTTTTGTTTCCTTATCTTGCTCAGGTTGTGGTTCTTGTGGAGTAGGAATAGAATCATCAGAAATTACAGGTATTTCAGGTGGTTTAAGTGTAATACCACTTCTTGTGGTAATGGCTTTAGCTGTTTCATTCCGGGGGTTAGCATTTGTATCACTAGGTAGACTTCCCGGTTTTCTTTCACCTATCAACCTTGCTAGGTTACTTACTTCTTGTTTCAGATTTTGAATAGAAGCTTGTTGATTTCTAAATGCTTGAGCATTTTGTTCATTCGTTTGTTTCTGAGATGTGAAAAACTGCGTTTAAGATTCAACTAGCTTCGACATCATATCTTCTAAATTTGGCTTTTTATCATCGGTTTGTGGTGGTTTGTTTTGAAAAATAGGCCTTTGCTGATTGTAAGTATTATTGGATACTTGTTGATTGCTAGGACCTTGTTGGTTGTTGTATGGAACATTTCGGTTATAATTCTGATTTTAATTGTAAATTGGTCTTGGCGGTTGATAATTATTTTGATAATTATTTCCAGGTCTTTGGTTCATGTATGAAACATTCTCTCTTTGTTCCATTGTTTGTTCAATACTGAGACAATCTTTTGTTAAATGTGGTCCTCCACACTGCTTACAACTAATTCGTATTGAGTGAATATCTTTAGTCATCTTTTCCATTCGTCTCTCGACAGCATCTATCTTTGTGGAAATGGAATCGAAGTCATGGCTAGAATCGGCTCTAGCCGCTTTAGATGATCTAACAATATCTTTTTCTTGATGCCACTCATGTGAGTGGGAAGCAGCGTTATCAATAATTTTGTAAGCTTCAGTTGCGGTTTTCTTCATAATGGAACCACCAGCTGCTATATCTATGTCTTTTCGTGTAGTGATGTCGCATCCTTGGTAGAATATTTGTACTATTTGATAAGTGTCTAAACCATGTTGCGGACATCCTCTCAATAACTTTCCAAATCTTGTCCACGCTTCATATAGAGTTTCGTTTGGCTTTTGTGTGAACGTAACAATTTCTCCTTGAAGTCTTACGGCTTTAGATGCCGGAAAGAATTGTTTAAGGAATTTTTCAACTAAAACGTCCCATGTATCAATCGCCCCTTCAGGTAACGATTCTAACCAATCTTTGGCTTCTCCCTTTAAAGTCCAGGGAAATATCATGAGATATATCTGTTCATCCTCTAATTCTCGGAATTTGAATAAAGTACAGATCCTATTAAAGGTACGGAGATGTTCGTTTGGATCTTCCTTCGGCGCACCACTAAATTGGCATTGATTAGTTACCATGTGTAAGATTTGTCCTTTGATTTCATAATTTGGCGCATTAATGTCAGGTTGAGTAATTGCGTGACCTTGGCCAGTGCGTTTAGCTCTCATTCGGTCTTCCATACTTAGAGGTTCCAGATTCTCCATGATTGAATTTGTTGAATCTGAATCACTAGAGGATTCTGATTTAATGGTTTGTACCTCAACAATCTCTGTTTGAATGATTGGTGGTTCCGGAGGAAAGATTAATGGTTCAGGATCTCTGAATTGTCCCTGAATATCCTCCGGATTCACAAATGTGAGGTCGGGTTCAAAAAATGGATTATCAGAAATTTGAATTGGAGTACTTGGTCGACTTGATGACGATTCTAAAGAAAAATCAACGGTGACAATATTGGCTAGATGTCTTGATCGAGTTACAGGTGGTGAACGTATAAAAGGTGATGAACGTTTTGCTCGGTGCATTCACTGAATATCCTATTAGTTATAAAAGATAAAAATTATATAAGTTATCAAATTAATAGACTTTTCTGATTTTGCCCACGTTTTGAATAGCCAATAGATGCAGTAGGTAGCCAGGATCCTTTAAATCGGAAGCCCACAACTCGCCACTAACAGATCCAACTATTACTACGAACCAGAAAATTTTGGATGTCTATCAATTTAACTACTTAAAATAATTTTTCGTCGAAATTTAAAGAAATTTTAGAGAAGAAATAGAAAATTCTATGTCCTAAAAACTAGAGCTGCGAAAAATAAGAAAGAAAAAGAGTGCGTCGAAAAACGTCGAAAAATAAAAATAAGAAAATAAGCGTCGAAAAATAATAAAAAGAAAATAAAGCGTCGAAACTTAAAAGTCTAAAAACTAAATATAAAAACTTGGGTCTAAAGGTATTAAAGCTTAAAAGTAATTCTATATCCAAAACGGCAATAACTTAAATAGTACTAAAATTTATAAAACGGCTTCGCAAAATTCTAAAGCACCTAAATCTTAGTCTAAAGAAAAAGTACTTAAGGGATTTTACGGCAAAGCCTAAAAATCTAGAAATAAAAATAACTATGGCAAAAACTATGACTTAAAACTAAATACGAACGAAAAATACAAATATTACGCTAAAATAAATAAAAAGATACAAAATATAAAAATAAACTTAAAGATGTAAAAAGTACAATTTTTATAAAAATATTATTTTTATATTATTTATTTTATAAAAGTATTAATTTTATAATTTATTAAAACTAATTAAAACTAAAAATACAAATTAAATAAATAACTAAAACTAAATAATTAAATAAGTAACCCTAATTAGGGTTTTAATTAATAATAATAATAATAATAATTACTCCATAATTAATGCAGAAGTGGGTCAACTCTGGCGTGTCAGATCAGGCCATGCGATCGCATGGTCTTTGCGTTATAAATCCATGCGGTCGCATGGAGTAGGGTTTCGGGCCAGAATCTGGGTTGCTACAGTGTAGCCCGATTACTTATATTTTTTTTCTGTTTTATATTTAATTTTCTGTTTTTATAAAATATATATATAAATAAAAACTTATATTTTAAGAACTAAAATAAAAATAAAGAAACTTTATAATTTTATATATATTTAACAAACTATTAAAAATATATAATTTTTTGTTTTTCTTTTTATATTTTTGTATTTTTAATAATTAAAACGTATATTTACAAAAGCGTATTTTTACAAAAGTAAACTAAGAATCTTTTTTTTTATTTTTATATATAGCATTTCGCTTTCGGCGTTGTTTTTCCCCGGCAGCGGCGCCAAAAGTACTTGATGTTATGCGAGGTGTATACAAAATAGTAGTATTTTTACTACAAAATACTATTAAATACAATACAATTTTACACAAGATATTTATTTATTTATAGAATGGATATACCTAAACCTTGCTACAACATTTATAGGCAGTGTACCTAATCGTACAGTAGTGTAGTTTTTAGTAAGTCCGGTTCGTCCACAGGAAACTCGCCAAGTATAACGCTATATTTTTAAAACTATATTTGTATAGATATAAATATAAATATAAGTAGTATTATTATTATAAAAGGGGATTTTTACCGTTTAATGACCGGTTTGTCGATTTTAAAACTTTGGTCGCAGTTAAAACCTAATGAAAAATATTAAAAATAAAAATAACTTAATTTAAAGCGTAAAGTAAATGACAATAATTAAAGTGCGATAAATTAAAGTGCGATAAATAAAATGACAATAAATAAAATTGCGATAATTAAAAAGTACGATAATTAAAATGACAATAAATTAAAGTGCGATAATTAAAAGTGCAATTAAATATGAAATAAAGGAATTATGCTTATTTAAACTTCTTTAATCATGATGTTTGACGTGTTGATTTTAGTTTATTACCATGGGTTAATTGTCCGTTGTCCTAGATTATTCAATATGTTCGTCTGGTTTTGTCCATAATAGTCCATCAGTCATAAATATAAAGTGCGAGTGTCCTCGTCAAATTATCCTTATATCCGAAGTCAAATATTCCAACTAATTGGGGACTTAAACTATAATTACACCAAGTGTCCTTGTATATAATTCAACCCTGTTTTAATAAGTCCATTAACTATTAATCCATTCCCGTGTCCGGTTAAATGAACGATTATTAGTACTTATAAATATCCAGCCCATCTTGTCCGATCGAGTGTATATGGTTATTTATAGGTACATCCAATTGTAAATCTTTATATTAAATTAACAAACTATCATTTAATTAAACAAATATAAAGCCCATTAATAGCCCATAGTCTAATTTTCACAAGTGTCGTTCTTTTGTCCAAACCCCAATTATGGTACAAAGCCCAATTACCCAATTTTAATATTTAGCCCAACATCACGATTACTTCGACTAAAATAAGCATAATAATAACTTAGCTACGAGACATTAATTTAAAAAGGTTGAACATAACTTACAATGATTAATAATAGCGTAGCGTTACAAGGACAGAATTTCGACTTACACCCTTACAACATTCGCTAACATACCCTTATTATTATTAAAATTAAAATTAAAATTAAAATTATAATATATATATATATATATATATATATATATATATATATATATATATATATATATATATATATATACGTGAGAGTGAGAAGAGAAAAAGATGTGTTAATTTCAACCAAAAACTGCGAAATTTATAGGATGTCACGTGATACTGTTCACCATGCGATCGCATGGGTTTTTCACTTCCAGGCCATGCGATCGCATGGCCTCTTTTTCCAGCTCAGGTACTCTTGGCTCCTAGCTTGCCGACACTTATAAATATAAATATAATATATATAATTTTTATATAATTATATTTATATTATATTATATTTATATGCATAGTTGACTTGTAATTTTAGCTCCGTTTCATCGCGCGTTGAGAGTTGACTCTGGTCCTGGTTCCGGATTTTCGAACGTCCTTTCGTACAATTTAATATCTTGTATTTTTGTGTTTCGCGGCTCGTACTTTTGTAACTTTTAGACGTTTCTCATCAATAATTTGGACCTCTTGGATTGTACTTTGTACTTTTGAGCTTTTTGGTCATTTGCGTCTTCAATTCGTCGAATCTGTCTTTTGTCTTCACATTTTATTATTTAAACGAATATCACTTGTAAATAGAACAATTGCAACCAAAAGCTTGTCTTTCTTGAGGGATAATGCTATGAATTATATGTTCGTTTTTAGCATTATCAGTAGCCTAAGAATTTGGGAACAGACCCCCAAATTGACACGAATCCTAAAGATAGATCTATCGGGCCCAACAAGCCTCATTCTGGAATTTGGAATGCTTTAGTACTTCGAATTTATCATGTCCGATGGGTGTCCCGGAATGATGGGGATATTCTATATGCATCTTGTTAATGTCGGTTACCAGGTGTTCATCGTATGAATGATTTTTATCTCTATGTATGGGATGTATTGAAATATGAAATCTTATGGTCTATCATTATGATTTGATAATATATAGGTTAAACCTATATCTCACCAACATTTTTGTTGACGTTTTAAGCATGTTTATTCTCAGGTGATTATTAAGAGCTTCCGCTGTTGCATACTAAAATAAGGACAAGATTTGGAGTCCATGCTTGTATGATATTGTGTAAAAACTGCATCCAAGAAACTTATTTTTGATGTAATATATTCTTAATGTGAACCATTATGTAATGGTCGTGTGTAAACGGTATATTTTAGATTATCATTATTTGATAATCTATGTAATGCTTTTTAAACCTTTATCGATAAAATAAAGGTTATGGTTGTTTTAAAAATGAATGCAGTCTTTGTAAAACGACTCATATAGAGGTCAAAACCTCGCGACGAAATTAATTAATATGGAACGTTTATAATCAATATGAACGGGACATTTTAGGGATGATTGTCGGTAAGAACGGGCGAGTGAATAAGGTTTTGAATTTGAGATAGTATATAATCATGGCGAGATATTCGGGAAATGAGGGTGAAAATAGTATTTCGGACTGGTTCACCGGTAAGTGCTTCAGGTTCTTTGCCAAAAGATGATTTTGGTTGATGAAAAGGGTCACCTTCTTTTTGTCTCCAATGATTAAGTAGGCTATGAACCCATCAGAAGAATTGGTTGATTCATTCTGGTAACACTGCTTTCGGAGCTTAGGTGAAACTCCATATCGGAATAGCTGTCGGAATCCGAGGAATTTGAACTGGTTGAGGGATTCATCTCGTACGATCAGATGAAGGATTTTCGAAAAGAAATAGATTATAGGATGTAGGTTAGTACCCTGCAATACATAATTTACATATGCATATATAATACTAAAATCTCATAAGTTACAGAGGAATCTACGGAAGCTGTCAGGCAAAGGTAACAATAACAGATACGCTAAGATATGAATTTATCTATACACTGTCTATGCAATAGAGGAAGTAAGACGTGTCTAGACTTTAAGGATGATAAGCAAATAATTTTCGACACTAAATGATAAGCAAAACTTTTGACATGCAGACACGGTCGAAGTCCAGACCCACTAATGCATCTAAACAACTATCAGTTAGACACACTAATGCAAGACCTGGTTCGCTAAGACCACCGCTCTGATACCACCTCTAATGACCCGTCCTAATCCATCTGGACGAATACATTACATTTGATTACATCGCGAGGTACTTGACCTTTATATGATACATTTTACAAACATTGCATTCGTTTTTATGAAGATAGACTTTCATTTCATCAAAAATTGACGGCATGCATACCATTTCATAATATATCCAACTATAATTGACTTAATAATAATCTTGATGAAATCAATGACTCGAATGCAACGTCTTTTGAAATATGTCATGAATGACTCTAAGTAATGTCTCTAAAATGAGCAAATGCACAGCGGAAGATTTCTTTAATACCTGAGAATAAACATGCTTTAAAGTGTCAACCAAAAGGTTGGTGAGTTCATAGGTTTATCGTAAACAATAAAATTCATCATTTTGATAGACCACAAGATACTCATAATTAGAAAACAATCTGTGCAGGTCTATTCCTGCTGTAAAATCATTCATATGAAGAACACCGGAACCTTTCAAACAACTCACCAACGGTAGCTAATGCGTAGTGCAATGACAAAATCATCTCACTGTGGTAGTTAATACAATATAATTCTTACAACGGGGGCTAATGCGTACGCAATGCAAAATCATCCCTCCGAGGGTAGCTGAAACGGGGGCTAATGCGTACGCAATGCAAAATCAACTCTCCGTTACCAACTACAAAGTCGACTATAATACAATACAATACATCAGGGGCTAGTGCGTGCGTTCAATGCAAAATCATCCCGCCGATGGTAGTTAAAACGGGAGCTAATGCATACGCAATGCAAAATCATCTCTCCGTTAACTACTAAATCGAACCTCTGAATCCAAATAATTCTATCATAGAATGTAGTTTTGAATATTTGTGTCTATTTCGTCAATCATTTATAAAAGCAGTTCATGTATTCTCAGTTCAAAAAATATATCTCAAAAGCATTTAGGAAACAGTTATAAAAAAACAGCGCATGTATTCTCAGTCCCAAAAATGTAAAGAGTAAAAGGAAATCAAATTAACTCACGGTACGATATTTTGTAGTAAAAATATGCATACGACTGAACTGAACAATGCAGAGTTGGCCTCGGATTCACGAACCTATATCAAGTATTTATATTAACACACATAATAACAATTAACAAGTTTATATATTAATATTTATTAATAAATAGCTTAATTACATCCAATTATATATTTTAAATAAATACTTAATATTTATATATTAAATGTATATTAAAGTGTTTTAATTAAAATATATATAATGTATCAAAGTTTATATATATGATTATATACTATAATGTATTAGAATTAATGTTTTCATACATAATTATTTTATTATCTATAATATATATTTTCATAAAAAAATGTTTACTTGTTATAGTAATAATGATATTAATAATAATAATAATAATAATTTTAATGATAATAATAATAATAATAATAATAATAATAATAATAATGATAGTAAAAGCAATACTACCTTAAAGAGTTTTCTAAAAAAAAAAAAATGCCTCAGACCGGGCTCGAACCCGCGACCTCCCGTTCACTCGTAACACACTTAACCATTGAGCTGCTATTTACTTTTCTGTTTTAAATTCCCGGATTATATCTATTTAACCTACTAAATCTATATGTCTTCTTTTTCTTCTTAATCAATTCACCATCATATAATTCGAATCTTCATCATTGTTATTGTCATTATCGTCTAATTATCATCTAATAATCATCATCGTCTTTATCATATCATGTATCACCATTACCATAAATTATCATCATTCATTTTTACTTACATCATCATCACGGTCGACGTCTATATATCAATATTACATAATAACTCCTAACAAAAAAATCATAACTCTTCATCATCATATCATCATCTTCTCACGACATCATCACTCTTACCCATGGTACCTCATTCTTCACGTATCATCTACGAAAACTTATAATATAAATAGGCTCCAACCCACTTAATCAATTGATCTCAAAAAGAAAGTCGAATATTTTGGCACAATGACAAGACATAGTTGTGTGGGTTCTTTAAATAAATAAAAAATGATAGTCGCCTTAGTAAATAAATGGACAAATTGCACAAGTGGGTTATAAAATGTGTCGGCCATCTAATTCTAATCTCACGTTCAAGATTACTTTGGCATATCCCCACTCATTATCTCTATCTTTAAAGCTCCTCATCATTCCTCATAAAATATCCGCTATTCTAGCATCCTTATCTCATCTTTTCGCTTACGATATCATCACTCTTATTGTTATATATTACTGGAATAGAAGGGACAACAATAGCAGCAACAAGATATTAGTAGCATGGCAGCAGCAGGTGATTGAAGAAACATCAGAAACTAAACGCAGGTGGGGTATATATATATATATATATATTATGGTGATGGAGGCTGTTAACAGAAAGGTTAAGCATTCATAGCAGCAACAGCGTAGCACTAGCAGCGTATAGTTTAAATGATGGGGTGTTCTAATGGTGTTTGGACAGAAAAAAAATATAATAACGGCAGCAGCAAAATTTATAATGGGTGCTTACGGTTGTTTGGTGTAGTGACCCGAACTTTTCCATGTTTATATATATTAATTGAGATTGATATTTACATGATTAAATGTTTCCAACATGTTAAGCAATCAAACTTGTTAAGACTTGATTAATTGAAATATGTTTCATATAGACAATTGACCACCCAAGTTGACCGGTGATTCACGAACGTTAAAACTTGTAAAAACTATACAATGACATATATATGGTTATATATATAGTTAACATGTTTTTATTATAAGTATGTATCTCATTAGGTATTTTAACAATGAGTTATATACATAAAAATGAGACTTTTAATTTAAGAAACTCGAAAACGGTATACATAACGATTATCGTTATAACAACGTCTTACTAGGTACATATGAATCATATTAAGATATTGATACACTTGGTTAATTATGTTAAATGATAAGTAAATATATTATTAAGTGTATTAACAATGAAATACATATGTAAAAATAAGACTACTAACTTAATGATTTCGAAACGAGACATATATGTAATGATTATCGTTGTAACGACATTTAACTGTATATACATCATACTAAGATATATTATATATCATAATATCATGATAATATAATAATTTAACATCTCATTTGTTATAATAAACAATGGGTTAACAACATTCAACAAGATCGTTAACCTAAAGGTTTCAAAACAACATTTACATGTAACGACTAACGATGACTTAACGACTCAGTTAAAATGTATATACATGTAGTGTTTTAATATGTATTCATACACTTTTGAAAGACTTCAATACACTTATCAAAATACTTCTACTTAACAAAAATGCTTACAATTACATCCTCGTTCAGTTTCATCAACAATTCTACTCGTATGCACCCGTATTCGTACTCGTACAATACACAGCTTTTAGATGTATGTAATATTGGTATATACACTCCAATGATCAGCTCTTAGCAGCCCATGTGAGTCACCTAACACATGTGGGAACCATCATTTGGCAACTAGCATGAAATATCTCATAAAATTACAAAAATATGAGTAATCATTCATGACTTATTTACATGAAAACAAAATTACATATCCTTTATATCTAATCCATACACCAACGACCAAAAACACCTACAAACACTTTCATTATTCAATTTTCTTCATCTAATTGATCTCTCTCAAGTTCTATCTTCAAGTTCTAAGTGTTCTTCATAAATTCCAAAAGTTCTAGTTTCATAAAATCAAGAATACGTTCAAGTTTGCTAGCTCACTTCCAATCTTGTAAGGTGATCATCCAACCTCAAGAAATCTTTGTTTCTTACAGTAGGTTATCATTCTAATACAAGGTAATAATCATATTCAAACTTTGGTTCAATTTCTATAACTATAACAATCTTATTTCAAGTGATGATCTTACTTGAACTTGTTTTCGTGTCATGATTCTGCTTCAAGAACTTCGAGCCATCCAAGGATCCATTGAAGCTAGATCCATTTTTCTCTTTTCCAGTAGGTTTATCAAAGGAAATTAAGGTAGTAGTGATGTTCATAACATCATTCGATTCATACATATAAAGCTATCTTATTCGAAGGTTTAAACTTGTAATCACTAGAACATAGTTTAGTTAATTCTAAACTTGTTCGCAAACAAAAGTTAATCCTTCTAACTTGACTTTTAAAATCAACTAAACACATGTTATATATCTATATGATATGCTAACTTAATTATTTAAAACCTGGAAACACGAAAAACACCGTAAAACCGGATTTACGCCGTCGTAGTAACACCGCGGGCTGTTTTGGGTTAGTTAATTAAAAACTATGATAAACTTTGATTTAAAAGTTGTTATTCTGAGAAAATGATTTTTATTATGAACATGAAACTATATCCAAAAATTATGGTTAAACTCAAAGTGGAAGTATGTTTTCTAAAATGGTCATCTAGACGTCGTTCTTTCGACTGAAATGACTACCTTTACAAAAACGACTTGTAACTTATTTTTCAGACTATAAACCTATACTTTTTCTGTTTAGATTCATAAAATAGAGTTCAATATGAAACCATAGCAATTTGATTCACTCAAAACGGATTTAAAATGAAGAAGTTATGGGTAAAACAAGATTGGATAATTTTTCTCATTTTAGCTACGTGAAAATTGGTAACAAATCTATTCCAACCATAACTTAATCAACTTGTATTGTATATTATGTAATCTTGAGATACCATAGACACGTATACAATGTTTCGACCTATCATGTCGACACATCTATATATATTTCGGAACAACCATAGACACTCTATATGTGAATGTTGGAGTTAGCTATACAGGGTTGAGGTTGATTCCAAAATATATATAGTTTGAGTTGTGATCAATACTGAGATACGTATACACTGGGTCGTGGATTGATTCAAGATAATATTTATCGATTTATTTCTGTACATCTAACTGTGGACAACTAGTTATAGGTTACTAACGAGGACAGCTGACTTAATAAACTTAAAACATCAAAATATATTAAAAGTGTTGTAAATATATTTTGAACATACTTTAATATATATGTATATATTGTTATAGGTTCGTGAATCAACAGTGGCCAAGTCTTACTTCCCGACGAAGTAAAAATCTGTGAAAGTGAGTTATAGTCCCACTTTTAAAATCTAATAATTTTGGGATGAGAATACATGCAGGTTTTATAAATGATTTACAAAATAGACACAAGTACGTGAAACTACATTCTATGGTTGAATTATCGAAATCGAATATGCCCCTTTTTATTAAGTCTGGTAATCTAAGAATTAGGGAATAGACACCCTAATTGACGCGAATCCTAAAGATAGATCTATTGGGCCTAACAAACCCCATCCAAAGTACCGGATGCTTTAGTACTTCGAAATTTATATCATATCCGAAGGGTGTCCCGGAATGATGGGGATATTCTTATATATGCATCTTGTTATTGTCGGTTACCAGGTGTTCACCATATGAATGATTTTTATCTCTATGTATGGGATGTGTATTGAAATATGAAATCTTGTGGTCTATTGTTACGATTTGATATATATAGGTTAAACCTATAACTCACCAACATTTTTGTTGACGTTTAAAGCATGTTTATTCTCAGGTGAATATTAAGAGCTTCCGCTGTTGCATACTAAAATAAGGACAAGATTTGGAGTCCATGTTTGTATGATATTGTGTAAAAACTGCATTCAAGAAACTGATTTCGATGTAACATATTTGTATTGTAAACCATTATGTAATGGTCGTGTGTAAACAGGATATTTTAGATTATCATTATTTGATAATCTATGTAAAGCTTTTTAAACCTTTATTTATGAAATAAAGGTTATGGTTTGTTTTAAAAATGAATGCAGTCTTTGAAAAACGTCTCATATAGAGGTCAAAACCTCGCAACGAAATCAATTAATATGGAACGTTTTTAATCAATAAGAACGGGACATTTCAGTTGGTATCCGAGCATTGGTCTTAGAGAACCAGAAAATTTGCATTAGTGTGTCTTATCGAGTTTGTTAGGATGCATTAGTGAGTCTGGACTTCGACCGTGTTTTCTTTAAAAATGATTGCTTAACATTTTTGTTGGAAACTATATATTTTTAACATATGAATATTATGTGATATATTAATCTCTTAACGTGTTTGATATTATGTGATAGATGTCTACCTCTAGAACAAGTCCCATTGACTCACCTAATAGTAATGAAGAGTCAAATATAAATTGGAATGATTTGTGGACTGATTCACAAGTTCCCGAAGAGGAACCGGAAGAAGAGTCGGAACCGGAAGAAGAATCGGAACCGGAAGAAGAATCGGAACCGGATGAAGAAATAGAACCGGTGGGGGAAATAATAAAACGGTTAAGTAAAAGAAAATCCTCAACCAACCGACCAAAGTTAATTATGGTCAATGGTGTTTCCGCCAAGGAAGCAAAATATTGGGAGGATTACCAATTCTCCGATGAATCGGATTCCGACGAGAATTCCGATGATGTTATAGAAATTACCCCAACTAAATTTAAAAAGGCAAAAGAAAATAATAAGGGAAAGGGCATAAAAATAGAGAAATCTAATTCCAACCCCGATGAACTTTATATGTATCGTCAACCCCCGAAGTCCTTAAGTTGTAACAATGACCCGGGAACCTCTAAACCACCAGGTTTTTCTAAACCAATGTGGACAACGACGGCTCGTATTAGGGGAACATCATATATCCCTAGAAACTTGGCAAAATGAACCAAAACCGAAGAAGAAGAAACGAGCGAGTCGGAATAAGATAGTTGTATTCGTGTGGTGTAATATATGTAATATAGTGTTCTTATGCTTTATGATATATGTAAAAATTGCTTGTATTAATAAGTATTTTTTTTATGAATCTAACTCTTGTCTATTTTACAGTTTAAAAACACAAAATGGATAGACAACCCAATATTTTAAGAGACCTACCCGGAGACATGATTGATGAAATCTTGTCTAGAGTCGGCCAGAATTCTTCGGCACAACTATTTAAGGCGAGATCAGTTTGTAAGACATTCGAAGAACGTTCCAAGAATGTCTTGGTTTATAAGAGACTTTCGTTTGAAAGATGGGGGATATCACATTGGGAAACCCATAAGTTACGATGTGTTTACTTTGACGCATATATTGCGGGGAACCCAAATGCTATTTTACGCAACGGGTTAAGAAATTATTTTGACTCAATATATCCGAATATTGGACTTCGTGATTTAGAAAAAGTGGCTAACATGCAACATAAAGAAGCATGTTATGCTTACGGATTAGTAATGTTCGCTTCTCACCAAAGTGAGAACAAGAACATCGGGCTACAACTATTAAACAAAACGTTTCCACAAGTGACGGAGTCGGTAATTGGGGTAAGAAATGAGGTTTTTAGATTATTACGGGACTGTTGGACATTACGTAACCCTCGTCCCTTTGATGACGTTACAACACGCTGTCTTATCAACGGCCATAACGGTTATGTTGCACAAGACCAAGGATGGGAAGTAGTCCTAGTAAAACCAGAATGCATGACTTGTTTCTGGACGTATGAATTACGTGTCTTTATTGCCTTTGCTGAACGACTTGTGTACTAGCTAGAATTGTCTTCACAACTATCTTGTATCAAAGTTATTGTGTGCTATATTTCATGCTTTATGTAAAATAAGCGGTATTGTAAGTTTATAAAATATTGTATAAAAGTTTGAACGCGAAATATTATTATAATCAGTTTTTCATATAGAATTGTAGTAGTTGAATTGTATATTAGCTACTAAGTATGAACTTAACGGGTAGGTACTACCCGAATTTAAACTTATAAAACGCTAATATGAAGAAAAAGCTTTTATAAATGAGTTCATATTATGCTACGAAATACTATTAACTACTCTTAATATTCTGTATGATTAACTTATTCCATTTAACTATTTTGAAGGAAATGGCACCAACTACTCGACACACCGTGAATATGAATGAAGAGGAATTCCGTACTTTTCTAGCTTCAAACATAGCCGCAGTACAGGCTACGCTACATACCAACAATAACCTTGGATCTAGCAGTACAGGAAATCGTGTAGGATGCACCTACAAAGAATTCACTGCCTGCAAACCTTTGGAATTTGATGGAACCGAAGGACCGATCGGATTGAAACGGTGGACCGAGAAGGTTGAATCGGTGTTTGCCATAAGTAAGTGTACTGAAGAGGACAAAGTAAAGTACGCTACGCATACCTTCACAGGTTCTGCGTTAACATGGTGGAATACCTATCTAGAGCAAGTGGGACAAGATGATGCGTACGCACTACCGTGGTCAGCATTCAAGCACTTGATGAACGAGAAGTACCGTCCCAGAACCGAGGTCAATAAGCTCAAGACAGAACTTAGAGGGTTACGAACCCAAGGATTTGATATTACCACGTACGAAAGACGATTCACAGAATTGTGCCTATTGTGTCCGGGAGCATTCGAAGATGAGGAAGAGAAGATCGACGCGTTTGTGAAAGGATTACCGAAAAGAATCCAAGAAGATATAAGTTCACACGAGCCCGCCTCCATACAACAGGCATGTAGAATGGCTCACAAACTAGTGAACCAGATTGAAGAAAGAATTAAAGAACAAACTGCTGAAGAGGCCAATGTGAAGCAAGTCAAAAGAAAGTGGGAGGAAAACGGTGATAAGAATCACCAATACAACAACAACAGCAATTACAACAATAATCGCAACAATTATCCCAACAATCGCAACATCAATCGCAACTACAACAAACGGCCCAACAACAACAACAACAACAACAACAACAACAACAACAACAACAACAACAACAACAACAACAGCAACTACAACAATCATCCCAACAACAATAATAACCGCAACAACAACAACAATCAGAAGCAGCTATGCCAAAGGTGTGAAAAGAATCACCCGGGGTTCTGCACCAAATTTTGCAACAAGTGTAAAAGAAATGGTCATAGCGCGGCGAAGTGTGAGGTCTACGGACCAGGGGTTAATAGAACGAAAGGAACAAATGGTGTCGGAACGAGTAATGGCAGAGCAAGTAGTGTCGGAGCAAATTATGCCAATGTAGTTTGTTATAAATGTGAAAAACCAGGCCACATTATTAGAAATTGCCCGAACCAGGAGAACACGAATGGACAAGGCCGTGGAAGAGTTTTCAATATTAATGCGGTAGAGGCACAGGAAGACCCGGAGCTTGTTACGGGTACGTTTCTTATTGACAATAAATCTGCTTACGTTTTATTTGATTCGGGTGCGGATAGAAGCTATATGAGTAGAGATTTTTGTGCTAAATTAAGTTGTCCATTGACGCCTTTGGATAGTAAATTTTTACTCGAATTAGCAAATGGTAAATTAATTTCAGCAGATAATATATGTCGGAATCGAGAAATTAAACTGGTTAGCGAAACATTTAAGATTGATTTGACACCAGTAGAGTTAGGGAGTTTTGATGTGATAATCGGTATGGACTGGTTGAAAGAAGTGAAAGCGGAGATCGTTTGTTACAAAAATGCAATTCGCATTATACGAGAAAAAGGAAAACCCTTAATGGTGTACGGAGAAAAGGGCAACACGAAGCTACATCTTATTAGTAATTTGAAGGCACAAAAACTAATAAGAAAAGGTTGCTATGCTGTTCTAGCACACGTCGAGAAAGTACAAACTGAAGAAAAGAGCATCAATGATGTTCCCATTGCAAAAGAATTTCCCGATGTATTTCCGAAAGAATTACCGGGATTACCCCCACATCGATCCGTTGAATTTCAAATAGATCTTGTACCAGGAGCTGCACCAATAGCTCGTGCTCCTTATAGACTCGCACCCAGTGAGATGAAAGAACTACAAAGCCAATTACAAGAACTTTTAGAGCGTGGTTTCATTCGACCAAGCACATCACCGTGGGGAGCTCCTGTTTTGTTTGTCAAGAAGAAAGATGGTACATTCAGGTTGTGTATCGACTACCGAGAGTTGAACAAACTTACCATCAAGAACCGCTACCCACTACCGAGAATCGACGACTTATTTAATCAACTACACGGCTCGTCTGTTTATTCAAAGATTGACTTACGTTCCGGGTATCATCAAATGCGGGTGAAAGAAGATGATATTCCAAAGACTGCTTTCAGAACACGTTACGGTCATTACGAGTTTATGGTCATGCCGTTTGGTTTAACTAATGCACCAGCTGTGTTCATGGACCTTATGAACCGAGTGTGTGGACCATACCTTGACAAGTTTGTCATTGTTTTCATTGATGACATACTTATTTACTCAAAGAATGACCAAGAACACGGTGAACATTTGAGAAAGGTGTTAGAAGTATTGAGGAAGGAAGAATTGTACGCTAAGTTTTCAAAGTGTGCATTTTGGTTGGAAGAAGTTCAATTCCTCGGTCACATAGTGAACAAAGAAGGTATTAAGGTGGATCCGGCAAAGATAGAAACTGTTGAAAAGTGGGAAACCCCGAAAACTCCGAAACACATACGCCAGTTTTTAGGACTAGCTGGTTACTACAGAAGGTTCATCCAAGACTTTTCCAGAATAGCAAAACCCTTGACTGCATTAACGCATAAAGGGAAGAAATTTGAATGGAATGATGAATAAGAGAAAGCGTTTCAGTTATTGAAGAAAAAGCTAACTACGGCACCTATATTGTCATTGCCTGAAGGGAATGATGATTTTGTAATTTATTGTGATGCATCAAAGCAAGGTCTCGGTTGTGTATTAATGCAACGAACGAAGGTGATTGCTTATGCGTCTAGACAATTGAAGATTCACGAACAAAATTATACGACGCATGATTTGGAATTAGGCGCGGTTGTTTTTGCATTAAAGACTTGGAGGCACTACTTATATGGGGTCAAAAGTATTATATATACCGACCACAAAAGTCTTCAACACATATTTAATCAGAAACAACTGAATATGAGGCAGCGTAGGTGGATTGAATTATTGAATGATTACGACTTTGAGATTCGTTACCACCCGGGGAAGGCAAATGTGGTAGCCGATGCCTTGAGCAGGAAGGACAGAGAACCCATTCGAGTAAAATCTATGAATATAATGATTCATAATAACATTACTACTCAAATAAAGGAGGCGCAACAAGGAGTTTTAAAAGAGGGAAATTTAAAGGATGAAATACCCAAAGGATCGGAGAAGCATCTTAATATTCGGGAAGACGGAACCCGGTATAGGGCTGAAAGGATTTGGGTACCAAAATTTGGAGATATGAGAGAAATGGTACTTAGAGAAGCTCATAAAACCAGATACTCAATACATCCTGGAACGGGGAAGATGTACAAGGATCTCAAGAAACATTTTTGGTGGCCGGGTATGAAAGCCGATGTTGCTAAATACGTAGGAGAATGTTTGACGTGTTCTAAGGCCAAAGCTGAGCATCAGAAACCATCAGGTCTACTTCAACAACCCGAAATCCAGGAATGGAAATGGGAAAACATTACCATGGATTTCATCACTAAATTGCCAAGGACTGCAAGTAGTTTTGATACTATTTGGGTAATAGTTGATCGTCTCACCAAATCAGCACATTTCCTACCAATAAGAGAAGATGACAAGATGGAGAAGTTAGCACGACTGTATTTGAAGGAAGTCGTCTCCAGACATGGAATACCAATCTCTATTATCTCTGATAGGGATGGCAGATTTATTTCAAGATTCTGGCAGACATTACAGCAAGCATTAGGAACTCGTCTAGACATGAGTACTGCCTATCATCCACAAACTGATGGGCAGAGCGAAAGGACGATACAAACGCTTGAAGACATGCTACGAGCATGTGTTATTGATTTCGGAAACAGTTGGGATCGACATCTACCGTTAGTAGAATTTTCCTACAACAACAGCTACCATTCAAGCATTGAGATGGCACCGTTTGAAGCACTTTATGGTAGAAAGTGCAGGTCTCCGATTTGTTGGAGTGAAGTGGGGGATAGACAGATTACGGGTCCGGAGATTATACAAGAAACTACCGAGAAGATCATCCAAATTCAACAACGGTTGAAAACCGCCCAAAGTCGACAAAAGAGCTACGCTGACATTAAAAGAAAAGATATAGAATTTGAAATTGGAGAGATGGTCATGCTTAAAGTTGCACCTTGGAAAGGCGTTGTTCGATTTGGTAAACGAGGGAAATTAAATCCAAGGTATATTGGACCATTCAAGATTATTGATCGTGTCGGACCAGTAGCTTACCGACTAGAGTTACCTCAACAACTCGCGGCTGTACATAACACTTTCCACGTCTCGAATTTAAAGAAATGTTTTGCTAAAGAAGATCTCACTATTCCGTTAGATGAAATCCAAATCAACGAAAAACTTCAATTCATCGAAGAACCCGTCGAAATAATGGATCGTGAGGTTAAAAGACTTAAGTAAAACAAGATACCAATTGTTAAGGTTCGATGGAATGCTCGTAGAGGACCCGAGTTCACCTGGGAGCGTGAAGATCAGATGAAGAAGAAATACCCGCATCTATTTCCAGAAGATTCGTCAACACCTTCAACAGCTTAAAATTTCGGGACGAAATTTATTTAACGGGTAGGTACTGTAGTGACCCGAACTTTTCCATGTTTATATATATTAATTGAGATTGATATTTACATGATTAAATGTTTCCAACATGTTAAGCAATCAAACTTGTTAAGACTTGATTAATTGAAATATGTTTCATATAGACAATTGACCACCCAAGTTGACCGGTGATTCACGAACGTTAAAACTTGTAAAAACTATACAATGACATATATATGGTTATATATATAGTTAACATGTTTTTATTATAAGTATGTATCTCATTAGGTATTTTAACAATGAGTTATATACATAAAAATGAGACTATTAATTTAAGAAACTCGAAAACGGTATATATAACGATTATCGTTATAACAACGTCTTACTAGGTACATATGAATCATATTAAGATATTGATACACTTGGTTAATTATGTTAAATGATAAGTAAATATATTATTAAGTGTATTAACAATGAAATACATATGTAAAAATAAGACTACTAACTTAATGATTTCGAAACGAGACATATATGTAATGATTATCGTTGTAACGACATTTAACTGTATATACATCATACTAAGATATATTATATATCATAATATCATGATAATATAATAATTTAACATCTCATTTGTTATAATAAACAATGGGTTAACAACATTCAACAAGATCGTTAACCTAAAGGTTTCAAAACAACATTTACATGTAACGACTAACGATGACTTAACGACTCAGTTAAAATGTATATACATGTAGTGTTTTAATATGTATTCATACACTTTTGAAAGACTTCAATACACTTATCAAAATACTTCTACTTAACAAAAATGCTTACAATTACATCCTCGTTCAGTTTCATCAACAATTCTACTCGTATGCACCCGTATTCGTACTCGTACAATACACAGCTTTTAGATGTATGTACTATTGGTATATACACTCCAATGATCAGCTCTTAGCAGCCCATGTGAGTCACCTAACACATGTGGGAACCATCATTTGGCAACTAGCATGAAATATCTCATAAAATTACAAAAATATGAGTAATCATTCATGACTTATTTACATGAAAATAAAATTACATATCCTTTATATCTAATCCATACACCAACGACCAAAAACACCTACAAACACTTTCATTCTTCAATTTTCTTCATCTAATTGATCTCTCTCAAGTTCTATCTTCAAGTTCTAAGTGTTCTTCATAAATTCCAAAAGTTCTAGTTTCATAAAATCAAGAATACGTTCAAGTTTGCTAGCTCACTTCCAATCTTGTAAGGTGATCATCCAACCTCAAGAAATCTTTGTTTCTTACAGTAGGTTATCATTCTAATACAAGGTAATAATCATATTCAAACTTTGGTTCAATTTCTATAACTATAACAATCTTATTTCAAGTGATGATCTTACTTGAACTTGTTTTCGTGTCATGATTCTGCTTCAAGAACTTCGAGCCATCCAAGGATCCATTGAAGCTAGATCCATTTTTCTCTTTTCCAGTAGGTTTATCCAAGGAAATTAAGGTAGTAATTATGTTCATAACATCATTCGATTCATACATATAAAGCTATCTTATTCGAAGGTTTAAACTTGTAATCACTAGAACATAGTTTAGTTAATTCTAAACTTGTTCGCAAACAAAAGTTAATCCTTCTAACTTGACTTTTAAAATCAACTAAACACATGTTCTATATCTATATGATATGCTAACTTAATTATTTAAAACCTGGAAACACGAAAAACACCGTAAAACCGGATTTACGCCGTCGTAGTAACACCGCGGGCTGTTTTGGGTTAGTTAATTAAAAACTATGATAAACTTTGATTTAAAAGTTGTTATTCTGAGAAAATGATTTTTATTATGAACATGAAACTATATCCAAAAATTATGGTTAAACTCAAAGTTGAAGTATGTTTTCTAAAATGGTCATCTAGACGTCGTTCTTTCGACTGAAATGACTACCTTTACAAAAACGACTTGTAACTTATTTTTCCGACTATAAACCTATACTTTTTCTGTTTAGATTCATAAAATAGAGTTCAATATGAAACCATAGCAATTTGATTCACTCAAAACGGATTTAAAATGAAGAAGTTATGGGTAAAACAAGATTGGATAATTTTTCTCATTTTAGCTACGTGAAAATTGGTAACAAATCTATTCCAACCATAACTTAATCAACTTGTATTGTATATTATGTAATCTTGAGATACCATAGACACGTATACAATGTTTCGACCTATCATGTCGACACATCTATATATATTTCGGAACAACCATAGACACTCTATATGTGAATGTTGGAGTTAGCTATACAGGGTTGAGGTTGATTCCAAAATATATATAGTTTGAGTTATGATCAATACTGAGATACGTATACACTGGGTCGTGGATTGATTCAAGATAATATTTATCGATTTATTTCTGTACATCTAACTGTGGACAACTAGTTATAGGTTACTAACGAGGACAGCTGACTTAATAAACTTAAAACATCAAAATATATTAAAAGTGTTGTAAATATATTTTGAACATACTTTAATATATATGTATATATTGTTATAGGTTCGTGAATCAACAGTGGCCAAGTCTTACTTCCCGACGAAGTAAAAATCTGTGAAAGTGAGTTATAGTCCCACTTTTAAAATCTAATAATTTTGGGATGAGAATACATGCAGGTTTTATAAATGATTTACAAAATAGACACAAGTACGTGAAACTACATTCTATGGTTGAATTATCGAAATCGAATATGCCCCTTTTTATTAAGTCTGGTAATCTAAGAATTAGGGAACAGACACCCTAATTGACGCGAATCCTAAAGATAGATCTATTGGGCCTAACAAACCCCATCCAAAGTACCGGATGCTTTAGTACTTCGAAATTTATATCATATCCGAAGGGTGTCCCGGAATGATGGGGATATTCTTATATATGCATCTTGTTATTGTCGGTTACCAGGTGTTCACCATATGAATGATTTTTATCTCTATGTATGGGATGTGTATTGAAATATGAAATCTTGTGGTCTATTGTTACGATTTGATATATATAGGTTAAACCTATAACTCACCAACATTTTTGTTGACGTTTAAAGCATGTTTATTCTCAGGTGAATATTAAGAGCTTCCGCTGTTGCATACTAAAATAAGGACAAGATTTGGAGTCCATGTTTGTATGATATTGTGTAAAAACTGCATTCAAGAAACTGATTTCGATGTAACATATTTGTATTGTAAACCATTATGTAATGGTCGTGTGTAAACAGGATATTTTAGATTATCATTATTTGATAATCTATGTAAAGCTTTTTAAACCTTTATTTATGAAATAAAGGTTATGGTTTGTTTTAAAAATGAATGCAGTCTTTGAAAAACGTCTCATATAGAGGTCAAAACCTCGCAACGAAATCAATTAATATGGAACGTTTTTAATCAATAAGAACGGGACATTTCATTTGGTATGGAGGCCGTGAAGGAATAAGGAGGTAAGCAGTGTTGATCTTGGTGGTTTGTTCGACGGTTTACAACAGAAACGATCATAGGGGCTGCACAGTAGCAATTGGATGGGTTACGATGGTATTTTATGTACGACTGTTGAGATGATTGTTTGCAGGTTTCGAAATTGTGTAAGAGCAGTAGTAACCGAACATGAATCAAAAAAACTAGCAGTAGTTCGAGTAATTTTAAGGGAGTTTGAATATATAACAACATGTTAATGATGGTGCTCAATCGAGTACTAGAAGAAGTAGAAAAAAAATAGCAATAGTAGGGTTTTCGATGGTGGTTTATGGGTTTGTGAAGGTGAAGGTGTGGTTGTGTTCTTCGAACAGAAAACAAGAAACATGTGGTGTTATGGGTTGTATTATGATGGTCTCGATGGTTGTGTTGATCGGAATAGGAACATGAAGCAAAACAGTAACCATTGCATGTTGGTGATGGTTATAGATGGTGGTGGTGATCTGTTGTTGTGGGTTCACGTGGGTTACATCATAAACAGACAATTCGAGCAGCACAATTATGAAGATGGAAGGTTTCGTTATTCGTGGTGGGTTGTGTTGGTTCTCTACACCCAACAAACCAAGTAGTAGTGGGTTGTTCTTGGGTGATATACAAATAGCAGAAGTTAGCCGATAGTGTTTCTTGTGGTGGTCTCGTATAGAGGTTGAAGATGGGTTATTGAAACAAATAGAAAGATAGATGGTTTATTCATGGTAGATAATAATACATATATGAGTATATATTCTTGTAAAGTTTAGATTGATGGGGAGCAGAAACAAAAGCAACACTGTAACACAATTAAATATCCTAAAGTTTGGTTCACGGATATATTTTCAACAGAAGTATAAATATATTAATAATTTTAATTAATTAATATAAATTCTAATATCACAAATTAATGATACTGAAAAGTAACCGCACAAACAATGAATTCAATTTAAATATTATGCAGCCGGAGGCTTTGGCTTATTATCAAATCACGGAGTGTTATATCGTGGTTCATTGCTAAACAGTTACATATAAAGTATTCGGATAATTCTTCAATTTTTTTACATTAAGTCCATTTATTTATTCTAGTCATTAATTGTATGAAACCTGACGAAAAGATTCGTCTAATAATTATTTTTAGTTTCAAGTAATATATACGGAGTACTAGAATTAAAAAAAAAAAAATTTTGTCGAATCTATAATCTTCGTAATCGATTACAATCGAAATGTCAACCGTGTATTACAATTAATTAATAAATATATTCAATAAAATTTTATATCTATATATATATAGATTCATTTTAATTTTCATTATATATTATATTATCTTATTTTACAAAATTAATTCTAATAACTAATTAATATAATATTTCAAATTATATTTCGAATTAATATATATATTTATATTTTTAAATATACATGTATCTATTTACAAATAGTTGTTCGTGAATCGTCGAGAACAGTCGAAGGTCAATTGATTTCATGAAACAGTTCAAAAATTTTGAGACTTAATATTACAGACTTTGCTTATCGTGTCGAAATCTTATAAAGATCAAGTTTAAATTTGGTCGTAAATTTCCGGGTCGTCACACATTGGTTCGAGTCTCGCCCTGCCCATCCAATTATTCAATCTGCTTAAAAGATGAGCTCCAGATTGACCCTTGAGGAGTTTTCTCCCGGATCCATTCAAGATTCAAAATCGATCTACCTGCCCCTCGAGATGGTTTAAGGATCGGGTTTTTGCAATGTGATTCGAGTTTTCTTCCAAAAGCGTGTGCGTGCATGAAAAATGAGAATATTCGAAGCGACTACTTGTCTTTCAAAATAAAATATAAATAAAGATTTACAATAAAAGTAAAATGGCCATTAATATAAGAAAATTGTAGCGGGAAGCGAATTTTATAAGATTCGCTTGCATCGGTTTTAAGGAGATGCTTCTACCAATGAAATGTTAGCGGCAACCACGAGTAATGCTTTCTTAAATTACCATATTACCCTTTATGGATAAACTCTTTATTTGGACGTTTATTGCATATGCAAATTGAAATAATTTTTTATTAAAAAAAAAACTATTACTAGAATTTATGATTTTTTTTCCTAACGTATTTAGAGCGCAAGAAATTTTTATTACATACTCCGTATATCAATATTAATAGCTATATCTACAACCACATTAAATAAAGCTGATGTATGTGACATGATCATCAACAAAACTTTCTTTTTACTCGTAGATTATAACTGCAAATACATTTATAATAGTTTGCATACCATATTTGGTTCACCTCTTTTTTCGGATGTAATACCTTGGGTCATATTACTTTAAGTATTTGATTGCAAGATAGAAAACGATTAGGAATTGTTTTTTTTTACGACTTTCCAATTATATGTACAGTATATATATTCGTTTTATTTGGTATTTAACTAGGTATCCTTAAGTAGTAGCATCATCATACGAGCAACAATTATCTTCATAACTGGGTTATAATAACTTCATATATCCGATTTTAAAACGACCAATATTATACTTATTGTTTCTAAAGAGGTACGATGTATAAATCAGGTTTACAAATGAATGACAAAATTATTGTTGTTTGTGCACGTAAAGCCAAGAGGGAATAATCATGTACGGAAAAGGCCGGAATTTAGGGAATAAAAAGATGAATTAGTGACAATAATATATGACTAACCGTTTAACCCTACAACTCTAGCTAGACGCTATATAAGTTACCTAAACATGCATGTTACGGAGTATTAATTTGTTTTTATTATGTATGTAATGTAATGGTATTTTATAAGACGATTAGATTTTATTGGTATATGATACAAAACTGTACGACGTATACTAATATACTATGGAAGGGGGAAACACAAAAGAGTAAGCAAAGTCGACGATTAAGAAGTTTTTCTAACAGGGCAAATTGTTTTTTAAACAAATAAGCCCTTTACGAAGGAGCTAGAAAAATAATTGTATGAGTTTTAATAGCCATAAGTTTCAATTAGAAATTATGTTACTGCTATTTTTAACCAACAAAAAAAAATACAACTTTACATGATTAAATAAATTAAGTACCGTTTCTAATTGACTTATCGTTAAAAACGATACAAATCTTAAACCGCCAAAGCATCCAAAGAACCAAAGCGGCGATCGACTGAAACATATCCATACCTGAGCATACAAAAGGAGAACTGCAAGATATTCATCAACAATGAGCCAAGCCCGTGTTTGACACGGTGCCGGACTTAAACTACGTGCCTGGAAATCTTCTCATAGTCGTTTTCCATAAGTTAAGCCATATGTTTATCCTAGCTAGACCAAATCTTTAGGTCTCAATGAGACTAGAATCAAACTTTTAAGCTTATTAAATTTATTTAAGAAATGTGTGTGATTTCGTTTTGAGCCAATGTTCCATCATATTCTCCATCTCTGAAAGATAAGTTCTCTCCAATAAGTTCTCTAATATATATTAATCATGAAAGGATTGAAAAGTTTTGACAATAGGACAAATAAATGACACTTGAATTATATGTTATGAAAAGGTGAAGGTTTATATTAACTTGCAAATAAAAACACATTTAATTGCGACAAAAACTTATTTAGTGTCAATCAAATTTATTTTATTCAAATTTGATAATATTAATATATTAATATATTAATAATTTCCAACAGTTTGGTAGGTTTTGACATTAATAATCTGCTTCCTAGTAAGCATTTTGTTTTGAGTTTGTTTTCTTTACCCAAAAAAAAATGTTCTTTGTGACGATTAAATGGAGGTGGATAAAATCGTTGTAGTCCTCTCCGCCTTAATGTTGCAGTCTACAAATTTTACTTTTTCGTGAAAAATTGTATTATATATTTTTTTTAACGGCAAGTGCAGTGTTGTAAAAGTCGGCCAAGTCGTCCGATGCGACGGCCGACGCGTCGTTTTTTAGGCATGACCGACGCGTCGTTGCTAAAAAGTCGGTCAAAGGTAAAAAGTCGGTCAAAGTCGGAAAAGGTCGGTCTAATTCGGAAAAAGTCGGTCAAAGTCGGTCAGAGTCGGTCAAAGTCAGTCAAAGTCGGTCAAATGTTTTATCTTTTTTTATATATTGTTAATAATTGTTAATTGTTCATGTTTATTGTAAATATAGTTTATATTTAAAGATTTGATCCATATAATATTATATATAAATATATATTTAATAAAATTATTTTAAAAAGTCAACGTTAGTCAACGCCCGTTGCGTTGCCGTTGCGTCACCGTTGCGTCCGACGCGTCATTTTTTAGGCATGGCCGATGCGTCCCCGACTCGCGTCTTTTACAACCTTGGGCAAGTGTGACGACCCGGAAATTTCCGAACAAATTTAAACTCTATCTTTACATTATTCTTACACGATAAGCAAAAGTTGTTAAGATTGAATCTCAAAGAATTTTAAACTATGTTCATACATTCATTTAACCTCGACCAAATTCCAATGATTCACAAACCATTATATGAACTGATATGATTATATATGTATATGTGTATATATTATAACTTGAAAAGGTTAACAAGGTATTAGACGTATAATGCTTTACATGAACGTATTTGTTTCAATATGATTAGCGATGGAATTAGAAGATAATATCAAATGATTGAATTATCAGATACATTGAATTATGATTACGAGTCTCTGTTGAGAGGTCCACTTTGATTTAGAAAACCTTTCCTTTTTAACGATATTCGGAATAAATGGTAAAGTGATCTTCGAGTAAGGACAAAGTGTCAAGTAGCGAGAGCTAGTCAGATTGGTAGAAATTCCTACTTAACTTTCAATACATGCCCTACAATAATTGCCCCGTGACTTTGATAAGATAAAATTAATTAACCTACATATTATGTATTGTGAAAGTGAAATTTAGGGAATATAGGTAAATTAGAAATTAGATATTGACAAGTTAAATAGATCGACATTTTACATTAAGATGATTCCTTACGTTTGATTTTTCCTTTAGATTTAATCATACGAGTCATGATTAAACTGGAAGTTAAAAACTTTGAAACCTGATATGATTCATATGTGATTTTACATTCATAAACGAAAACGTCTTTTCGATATAATAGACTTTTTAAGAACGTCTTATGACATAACAACTTCTACTATTATAACCTTTGTAATAAAATGATTTGGAATATAAAGTAATTGGAATATTAAAATGTCTTTGTAAACGTTTTTATATAAATAAAGTATATCAATTTTAAACTTTAAAAATACAAATGTTACGAAATAATATTTCTTAAACGATTTCAAGATATATAAATTTGAATATTATTAGTTTTGAAAAACTATATATTATATATTGTCCCAAATTTATATTTTGAAATAAAAATATAAAAATATATATATATTTTAACTTAGTCATAAAACGTCTTGATTTAAAATAATATATTTTGACGAACAACGAGCCACTGATTTATAGAAGCAAATGATCACAACACTCAATTATATAAGTTACATTTTTTATAAGGTAATTTATTGATGAGAAAGTCAAATTATTAATAAGGGTACACGTCGCGTAACGTAAAGGGCTAATTTTCTAAACGTACGAAAGTGCGTTCGAAAAACCGAAAGTGGCAAATGAGTCGAGTTTCAACGTACAAGTCATTGAAACAAAAATTACAAGTCAACTATGCACGTAAATATTATATAATATATAATTAATTACATAAATTAAATATATTATATATTAAATAATATATAAAACGTCGGCAAGACTTTTGGTGCATAAGTGAGCTGCATTTGGGACTCATGCACTTGCATGAGATCCCTCTCACAAACTCATGCAAGTGCATGAGGGGTAGGTGAGACAAACTTCAATATATAAGTCGAACGATTGCACTATGGTTCATTCATTCAGTTTACATACTCCGTAGTTAATTTAATTATTTATTTATTATTATTATTATTAAAGATTATTATTATTATTAATATTATTAGTATTATTATTATTATTAGTATTATTATTATTATTAGTATTATTATTATTATTATTATTTTTATTATTTTTATTATTATTATTATTATTATTATTAGTATTATTATACATAAAATACTACGGCGAGGTTATGAGCGAGTTATTTCAAACGGATTTTTTGAGCGGGATAGAGCTAAGGAAATTATGGGTTATAGCTATGGAGATTATGGGTATTGTTCGGGGGTATAGCTCGTGAGGTCAACCTAGTGTTTATCATCTCTGTTGCGTCTACGTGCCTTTCCTGCAATATTGAATCTCAATATTGATACGTGAGCACTCATAACTTAACTTTTATATATTAATAGTGTATCACTGACTATTGCTCGAGTAAATAGGATTATTCATGCTTGTATATTTGATATTGTCGTTAGATAGGATATGTTGAATCCTGAATTAGTTACATATGCGGTTGAGATAAGGTATAAGATACACATGTCGTTGGAAAGCCAGCGAAAAATTAAGAACTTTTCATTTAGATATCGAATGGTTTCGATGAACGGATTTGAAGTTATAGTCGATTGAATTTTTGTATTATTAATAAAAATGATTATTATTATCGTCGTTATTATCGTTGTTATTGCGTCTACGTGCCTTTCCTGCAATATTGAATCTCAATATTGATACGTGAGCACTCATAACTTAACTTTTATATATTAATAGTGTATCACTGACTAGTGCTCGAGTAAATAGGATTATTCATGCTTGTATCTTTGATATTGTCGTTAGATAGGATATGTTGAATCCTGAATTAGTTACATATGCGGTTGAGATAAGGTATAAGATACACATGTCGTTGGAAAGCTAGCGAAAAATTAAGAACTTTTCATTTAGATACCGAATGGTTTCGATGAACGGATTTGAAGTTATAGTCGATTGAATTTTTGTATTATTAATAAAAATGATTATTATTATCGTCGTTATTATCGTTGTTATAGTTTTTATCTAATTATTATTATTATTATCATTATTATTATTATTATTATTATTATTATTATTATTATTATTATTATTATTATTATTATTATCATCAATAAGTAGTATTATCATTAAAATTTGTTATTTTTATTATTATCGTTATTATCGTTAAAGTTATAATTAATATTATCATTAATATTATTATAATATTTATTATCATTATTATTATTATAATTAAAAACTAATATTAGTAACACCTAATTAATATGATTACTATTATTATCATTAACATGAACGCGATATAAAAGACGATTAAAAGCTATTAAATGAATCGATTATGGAATAATGAGTATGGGTATCCTAATGAAAATTAAAATATTGTAAGATATTGATTTAGATAAAATTATCGTTCTTATTATTTTTATTATTAATATTATTATTAAAAGTATCGTTAGTATTAAAACTATCATTTTAACAAAAATTATCATTTTAAATGAAATGTCATTGTTATTATAAAATATCATTATTATTATCATTTTAAATAAAATTATTATTTAAAGTTAATATTAAAAAGTATCGTAAATATTAAAGTTATTATAATTAGAATTATCATTTTATCATAATATCATTTTTTTAGTGAATATAAATATTGATATTTTTATTAATAGAATAATAATAATTATTATTACAAAATAATACAACTTTTATTTATTATCAATGTTATTTTATCAAATAAATATGTAATACAAATAATATATTTACCTTAATAAAACCTATCATAATATTTTTTATGATATTAATGAACTTTATTACTTAAAATATATAAAAGTATATTTTTATATAAAGTTTTATTTATTAATAAATGAATAATATTATTTACTCTAATATATCTTTTAAAAATATTTAAAAATATAAAACGACGATATTTAAACTATATAATAATGATGTATAAATTTTGGGAATCATTTTGAGTCAAATTGACTTTTGTTAACTTTTGCATATTAGTCTCGAGCATTAGGATTGTGGTACACTATGACATAACCTAATTTGTTAGACAAATATTGACCAACATATAAATATATATACTTAATTTAGGTTCGTGAATCCGAGGCCAACCTTGCACTTGTTCAATGACGTTATATGTATTTTTACTACGAAATACAGTATGGTGAGTTTCATTTGCTCCATTTTTAAATGCTTTTGCAATATATATTTTTGGGACTGAGAATACATGCGCTTTTATAAATGTTTTACGAAATAGACACAAGTAATCGAAACTACATTATATGGTTGAATGATCGAAGCCGAATATGCCCCTTTTGCTTGGTAGCCTAAGAATTAGTAAACCAGTCTACTAATTGACGTGAATCCTAAAGATAGATCTATTGGGCCTAACAAACCCCATCCGTTATAGCGGATGCTTTAGTACTTCGATGTTGTTTTATCATGTCCGATGGATGTCCCGGAATGATAGGGGATATTCTTATATGCATCTTTTTAATGTCGGTTATCAGGTGTTCAATCCATATGAATGATTTTTGTCTCTATGCATGGGACGTATATTTATGAGAAATGGAAATGAAATTCTTGTGGTCTATTAAAATGATGGAAATGAATGATTATGATAAACTAATGAACTCACCAACCTTTTGGTTGACACTTTAAAGCATGTTTATTCTCAGGTATTAAAGAAATCTTCCGCTGTGAATTAGTTCATTTTAAAGATATTACTTGGAATCATTCATGGCATATTTCAAAAGACGTTGCATTCAAGTCGTTGAGTTCAGTAAATATTATGATTAAGTAAATGACAGATTAGATCATTTATAGATGGATATTACGAAATGGTATGCATGCCTGTCAACTTTCGATGTAATGAAAGTTTGTCTTTTAAAACGAATGCAATGTTTGTAAAATGTATCATATAGAGGTCAAATACCTCGCGATGTAATCATATGTTATTGTATTCGTTCTTATAGATTAGGACGGGTCTTTACATGTGGTATCAGAGCGGTGGTCTTAGCTAACCAGGTCTGCATTAGTGTGTCTAACTGATAAGTTGTTAGGATGCATTAGTGAGTCTGGACTTCGACCATGTCTGCATGTTAAAAGTTTTGCTTATCATTTTGTGTTAAAAATTACCTACTATCACCCTTAGGAAATTACCTGCATATCATTCTTAGTCTAGACACGTCTTGCTGCATTGATTGCATGAATAGTGTATAGACAAAATTCATATCTTAGCGTATCTGCTAAATCATATCTTATCGTATCTATTACTGTAAACTTTGCCTGATATATTTCGTAAATTCCTCCGTAATCTACGAAACCTTTTGCTCTATATATATAGAGATATTCTATGTAGTTAGAATACCATCCAATATTCAAAAAATCAATTCATATCGAAAAATCCTTTATCCAATCGTACAAAATGGAATTCGTCATCAGTTCAAGTCACTCGGATTCCGAAATGGAATCCCATTCAAGCTCCGAAAGTAGTGTGACCGGAATGGATCAACCAATCATCCATCATCTATTTTGAATGAATTGGGGATGGTCTTGTAGCCTCCTCAATCATTGGAGACAAGAAGAAGGTGATCCCTTCCATCCACCACATTGCCCTCTTGACGAAGAACCTGAAGCACTTACGGGCGAACCAATCCGAAACACCATTTTCTCTCTCATTTCCAGAGTATATCATCACGATTATATACTACATCAAATTCTAGATTTTATTTATCCGCTCGTCCGAACCGACAATCACCCCAATGTAATAGAAGAAGTCAACGAGCTTCGCGCTCGGGTAGTGGCTTTAGAGAATATGGTGCAAAGATTACAAACACCAGCAGCAGCACCAGCAGCATAACCAGTACCACCAGCATCAACGCCAATAGTACCATTACCACTTCCAACCACAACCGCGTCGTAAACCTCAACTTCACAATCTGTTCCACGAGCATCAACGTCATACACACCATGGATACCAAGGAGTACCAACAACAATAATTGACGAAGTATTAATTCATAACTTCATTGGAGAAACATTCCGCGGTGATTATGTAATCTCTAAAGTCTTAGAGATTATCTAATCTAGCCCTAACCATAAATCAGTTAAGCGAACCAAAATGATAGAAGCAAGAGTAGAAACCCTGACAAAAATGGTGTGTGGTTAACAAGCTAAACTTGTTTTACCAACAGCATCATCAGTACCGTCAGCATCACCAGCATCGTCAGTGCAGTCAGCATCAGAATCAACAACACTATAATATCACAAACTCCGTCAGTTCAAGAATCACCGCGGACATCATTACGAATCAACAATGAGTATATTGTATCAACGAGTTATGATGAATTAACTCATTTCCACTGAAGGATTTATATGTATATCTTATATATATAAATATTTAAACCATAATAAATTTTTCCGTACTAAGCTATTAGGTGTGAATCTTAACTACTCGGTTAATTCATATTACAAATATGCAATGATGTACGTCCTTTGTCAGCAACTTAACCATCGTTAATTTCAACCTTTGTCTCAATTCAATAAATTCCAATTCATAATAAATAAAGAGTATTATTCAAATATATGTTTGATTTTACACTTTCAATATCGATGTACTCGAAAATTTTCCGATAACATCATTTGTACCTTGCGAAGTTCACAAGAATTCCACAAACACCAACATCATGCATCAACAAATAACAAAATATTGATTCATAATTCCAATTTCATTGAATAAATACTTCGTAATTTCTAAAGTCTTTAAGGATTATTCAATTATAGTTTCAACCGTAAATCAAATGAGTTTAATATTAACTCATTAAATCTATGTTACATCTGAAGAAAATATACACATATATATTTTCATAAAGACTGTAATAAAATTCTTTTGTACAAAAATATTAATTGTGAAAAAATTTTTACGGGTAGGTAATACCCGAGAGATATATAAATTCACAATTAATATGTTACATTCTTCGATTCTGATTCAGCAAATCATCCACTATACTCCTACTTTCACAACTATATACATTTGTTTATAAAAATCAAAACAACCATACTCATTCAAATTCAATTACATAATTCTGATTCTGAAATCTCAAAATTCAATTCGAGATATAATCGGTATCATCACTCTTAGATTCCTACATCTTTCTAAGCTATACTTTGACTTCAAAACTGTGTTAGAACATCATAGGTATATTAACGATTACAATATGTGTTCAAACCCTCCAAAATTCCTGAAGACACTTCAAATAATGAGCAATCGAGATGATGATCCAACCACATATTACCCACAGTTATATACCTGAAAAGCTCTCGAAACTAAAGTCATAATTTAACACGTATCCGTGTCAAATCCTTTGGCATTTATTAGCAAAAATGACTTTTTAATTCCTTTTCAATGTAGCCAGTTTTGTCACAGCTCCAGCAAGCCCTTTCGCCATCGTTACTGGGGAACCTTTCATATTCTACCACATTAGCAGTAAAGTTACCAACAACTTCATTACTCAATGGCTTAGGTCTCTCCGAAAAACCATTATATTTGTTCGTTAAAACCCGACCGTATACTCACCCGCATCTTGTAACAAAAACAGACGTACCAATTACCAGGAATTAGCAATCAGTATTTTGAATTCTGTAGCTTTTCTATGCCAACAGTTATATATACATATAATGTCTGCCTCCAAGACTTACATACTGCGAATGTAAAGTTTCTGGAAAACACCCTGAACTGCGAACTAGTTCTCGAAATGCTGATGAAGCAGCAAAAACTATAAACGACCTTAACAGTAAAAAGTTTGATGATAATGAATAGTGTGCTGGCAAAGCGCAGAAAAAGAGAAGTTTTGGAACTGGAAAACAGATTGAGCAAAGTATGAAGGAGGTTGTGGACAAATCACAAAGACTGAACCTGTCTTTAAAGAATCCAAATGATTCAGTATCTGCTGAAGTCATTAACGAATACCTTGCTCCTGATACTAAACCTTTACGAACAATATTCTTCATCATCATCTGATATTAGAAATTCTAAGATATCATCGTATCTTTCATTATAAATATCCTCCATATTTCTGAAGATATTTCCATAATTATTCTTATCTGAAATCATTTATCTTTTCGCACTATCTGTATTGCATCATAAAAGAAACTATTTTTTCGTTTCTAAATTCTGAAACATTCGAGTTTAAAATATGAATACTTTTGAAGTAGTGTTGGGAGCTGAAGCATGAATTAGTATAATATAATGACACTTGATCAACGTGATTATATTACAGTAATTCATGCTGAGTTTTTAAATAGAACGTGATGATTCACAGATCATAACGTTATCATGTGCTATGTCACACGACTCTTGTATTCTATTTAACCTTTAAAATATCAAGAAAATATTTTCTTGATGATTCGGTATTTCCCAGGGTATTCTGGTAATTTAACAAATCAAAATCGCGCCATTACAATTTCCTTCTTAGAACATTAAAAATGTTCATTCCGAAATTTATATCTGTGAATTCTGCACCATTACAAGCAGTGCTTAATCGCTAGAAGAAGAAACGAAAGGACAAAGCTTCAAAATAGAAATTTGAGTTTAAATCACAGCAAATAGAAGAGAGCATTAACTGTGGATGACAATGATTATAGAAGACAGAAGCAGGGACTTTAAAATATAAGGGAAGATATAAAGCTCAACAACAACCTGGAAATTACAACCCATATATATCGATGCATATGGCAATATAAAGACACGGGAGAACTAAAAACACTATAAACCCAAGGGTATAGTGAAAGTAAATAGATTCTTCCGGCGGCAGATGAAAAAGAAGAACGACAGATATGAAAGTGAGGAGTATATCAAGAATTAGAACTGGATGAAGTATATTGACGAACACTTTAAAATATGAGTTAAGGGAGAAAGTATAGAAGGTGTGAGTTGTAAGGAAACAAAGGAGGTAAATTTATAGTGAAATATCCGACGGAGAAATCGAGATGGATTATCGCATTAAATCGAAGGGGATCATAATTTCCTTAATCACCGAAGAATCAAATCTTATTACGAAGATTTTCTCCAAATCTCTTGAACTTGGAAATCAATCCTATCTGCATCAAAAGATATGACGAATCTATACCTACTCATTTCACTCTTTTGATAATAGCTTCACTCGTACTCTTCAGAAAATCAAATGGTTTTATCCATATTACTCAATGATGATAAAACCCTAATTTTCAGCTTATATGCGTCATGAAAACATACTTATTGTCAGCCATGACCATCCGAGTCAAATTTCGGGACGAAATTTCTTTAACGGTTAGGTACTGTGATGACCCGGAAATTTCCGAACAAATTTAAACTCTATCTTTACATTATTCTTACACGATAAGCAAAAGTTGTTAAGATTGAATCTCAAAGAATTTTAAACTATGTTCATACATTCATTTAACCTCGACCAAATTCCAATGATTCACGAACCATTATATGAACTGATATGATTATATATGTATATGTGTATATATTATAACTTGAAAAGGTTAAGAAGGTATTAGACGTATAATTCTTTACATGAACGTATTTGTTTCAATATGATTAGCGATGGAATTAGAAGATAATATCAAATGATTGAATTATCAGATACATTGAATTATGATTACGAGTCTCTGTTGAGAGGTCCACTTTGATATAGAAAACCTTTCCTTTTTAACGATATTCAGAATAAATGGTAAAGTGATCTTCGAGTAAGGACAAAGTGTCAAGTAGCGAGAGCTAGTCAGATTGGTAGAAATTCCTACTTAACTTTCAATACATGCCCTACAATAATTGCCCCGTGACTTTGATAAGATAAAATTAATTAACCTACATATTATGTATTGTGAAAGTGAAATTTAGGGAATATAGGTAAATTAGATATTAGATATTGACAAGTTAAATAGATCGACATTTTACATTAAGATGATTCCTTACGTTTGATTTTTCCTTTAGATTTAATCCTACGAGTCATGATTAAACTGGAAGTTAAAAACTTTGAAACCTGATATGATTCATATGTGATTTTACGTTCATAAACAAAAACGTCTTTTCGATATAATAGACTTTTTAAGAACGTCTTATGACATAACAACTTCTACTATTATAACCTTTGTAATAAAATGATTTGGAATATAAAGTAATTGGAATATTAAAATGTCTTTGTAAACGTTTTTATATAAATAAAATATATCAATTTTAAACTTTATTAAAAATACAAATGTTATGAAATAATATTTCTTAAACGATTTCAAGATATATAAATTTGAATATTATTAGTTTTGAAAAACTATATATTATATATTGTCCCAAATTTATATTTCGAAATAAAAATATAAAAATATATATTTTTTAACTTAGTCATAAAATGTCTTAATTTAAAATAATATATTTTGACGAACAACGTTTAACAACCCGTCCTAATCCTCCTGGACGATGTCATCAACATTTGGTCCCATTGCGATGATCGACTCCAAGTAATGTCCTTAACATGAGCAAATGCACAGCGGAAGACTTAATTTGTACCTGAGAATAACATGCTTTAAAATGTCAACATAAAGTTGGTGAGATATATAGGTTTTGTTGCTAGCAGCGTTATAACTATGGACCACAAGATTTCATATACACAAACGTTTTAATAAAAATATTCTAAGTGGTTGAGCACTTGATAACCATACTTAACATTTAATCAACGTCGCATATTCCCTTTATTATGAAATCTCACTACACCGTACCAAGTATAGTCACCAAAACGAAGTACTGTGCAACCGTTGAATACTGGTCGTCCAGTCCGGTTGGGTTTGTCAGGCCCGATAGATCTATCAACAGGATTCGCGTTTACAATACCGCATGTAAATAGTAGTTACCAAGTTACAGGGAAGTATGCCAGTGGTACAACTCAACGTAGAATATATATTTTTTATCACTTGTGTCCATAACGTAAATCATAAAATGCATGTATTCTCATCCCGAAATATTTAGAGTTTAAAAGTGGGACTATATACTCACCATACTGTATTTTGTAGTAAAAATACATATAACATCACTGAACAATGCAAGGTTGGCCTTGGATTCACGAACCTATATCATTCGTATATATATATATATATATATATATTAAAATATATACTCGTAATCGAACAATTTCACATCTTATATCCTTATATATTATATATTTAGTTTGTATATATATATATGAAAATGATTATTATTTATATTGTTATATTAATAGATCTATATCTGAAAAAAAATACCTAATTTGTTGTATACAAGTTTTTGTATAAGTAAAATTAGTATGCTTTATATATAGTTATATGGCTTATTAATATAATTGTAATATATGTGATAAGTATGTTTTTTTTTTATTTAAAATTTTTATTTGTTAATAAAAATGATGATTTTAATATTAATGTTTTACTAAGAATAATAATAATACCAATAATAACTTTATAAAAAAAATGATAATTTTAATATTAATAATGATATTGTTAATACTGATGCTTTTATCTAATTATAACATTAATAATACTAATAGTTTCAAAAGTGTTACTAATATTATTATTAATCATAATCACATTAATAATAACGCTAAAATGGCAAGAGTTATACTAATCATACTTATAAGAATACTAGTGATAACTAATGTTTCTAATACTTATGAAGATACTTATAATGTTTGTAATAATATTATTAAAACCTTTATATTCCTAATCATGATGAGAATAATAATATTAGTTACTTTTAAAGATAATAACATCCTTTATATTGGTTAATAGTAATAACATTACATTTCTAATAATAATAGCATAATTATTAATAGTAATAATAATAATAATAATAATAATAATAATAATAATAATGAAGATATTAATAATAATAATAATAATAATAATAATAATAATAATAATAATAATAATAATAATAATAAAAGTGTTCTACCTTTGAAGCCCTCCTAAAAAAAACAACTGGTCAGTACAGGACTCGAACCCGTGACCTCCTGGATAACCGTTAACGCATCAAACCAGTTGGGCTACTGCCCATTATCCGAAATTACACAAAATTAATTTATAATTAACCTATCTTTCTGTGTATCCTTTCTTCTTCATCTTCTTAAAACGAATTTGACTAAAATCAACCCAAATCATTATACTTTTGCTAATATTTATAAAAATGACTTTAGGGCTAAATATTCAATACAGAAAATAATTAGTTGTGATTAATTAAATTGAAAAAAAAAATATGAGTACATCTGCACTGCTGCTGCTCGTCGCAGCTTTGAATAAAAAAAAAATGTTTTCGACTTCTATTGGGTTTTGAGAAATTTTTATAACATGAATTTGTTTGCAAATCGTTTATTGAAACTAACGGAATCTTCAATTTGAATTAAAACATCAAAACAATTTCGAATTTCACTATGAACAGATTATTTGACTTTTTATTTTGTAAACATTGACTTCGAAATTCAACTTCAATTTGAGAAATTAAGAGTTCATATTTTACAGCTAGTTTGCTCAAGGAATCCCTAACAAGATCGCGTTTATGGATTTTGAAATATAACACGAAAATCAGGGTTTTGATTTAAAGTGTTATGACAGAGGTGTCGGAGAAAAAAAAGAAGAGAAAAAAAAATATCTGTTTCAGTATTTCCTTTTTCTTCTCTTTTAATTCGCGAATCATACCCGATATTTTATAATGTAAATGTTTGATCGATGCTATGTCATAAATTGACTGATTTTGTTTGTATCCTGAATCAATTCAACAAAGTCTCACGGGTAAACAGAAAACAGCAGATAGATAATATATCTGATAAAGATAAATAATAATTTAGTATGCGTTTATATATTTGCTATTATCTGAATTTTTTTTTATTTATATATTATTTATATATGTATTTATATATTTGTATTTATATTGTTATATTATAATTAATCTTAAAAGAAATATATTAATAATATTATTACTAAAAAATATAATAATAATAAAAATAACAATAATCTAATAGTAATAAAATAATAATGTTATTAAGAATGATGATAATAATAATAATAAATGACAATTTAATTACTATTAATATTTAAATCATAAATAGATTATAATTTTAATCATACTTCTATTTTTAGCTTTTGTTTTGATAAATATACCTTACAATTATTAGAATTTTTGATTATAACAGTAATAATAATATTAGGATTAAGAATACTAATATTGATATTAACAAAAATATTGAAAGCAACTATAACAATTATATTTAACTATATTTTTAACCAGCAATCAAATTTAACATTACATATTTTTAATTATGACATATATAATAACATATATATAACCCTTAATATATACATATATCATTAAACATGTAAAGAAATCACATATATTTATTTCCATCACAATCTTATTATTCTATATATTACTTTACTTATTCAATTAAATGATTAAATTGTTTTATATCTTTTCAATTTATTATATATACTTATATTTATATAAATATACATATATATTTATATATTTATTTACACACAATAGTTCGTGAATCGTCGGAACTAGTCAAAGGTTAAACGAGTATATGAACATCATTTCAAAATTTTCTAGACTCAACATTACATACTTTGCTTGTCGTGTCGAAGTCATATAAAGATTTAAGTTTAAATTTGGTCGGAAATTTCTGGGTCGTCACAGTACCTACCCGTTAAAGAAATTTCGTCCCCGAAATTTGATAGAGGTCGTCATGGATAACAATTAGAATGTTTTCATGACGAAAATGAGGTGATAATAGAGTTTTATCGTTATTGAGTAATATAGATAAAACAATTTGATAACGCGAAGAGTATAAACGAAGCTATCGCAAAAGAGTGAATTGAGTAAACATGAAATTGTTTTAACCGATGTCGTAGTTATGATTGATTTTCGGAATTCATGGGATTTAAAGAAAATCTTCGTAATAAGATTTGGTTTTTCAACGATTAAGGAAATCAGGATCTTCTTTGATTAAATGCAATAATCTGTTCCGATTTCTTTGCCGGATATATTACTATAAATCCACTCCCTTCACTTCCTTATTTCCATATCTCACATCTTTTATTCTTTCTCCATCAATTCATACCTTAAAGTATTCTTCAAAATGCTCCATCCCGTTCTGATTCTTGTTATACTTCTAACTTTCATATCTTTCATTCTTCTCTTTCATCTGCCGTCAGAAGAATCTATTTACTTATACCATTTCCTTGGAATTATAATGTTTTTAATTCTCCCGTGTCTTTACGTTGCAATACGTATTGATATACACGGTTTGTAATTTATGTGTTATTTTCGATCTCTATATTTTCTTTTATGTTCAAGAGTTATATACTTTTGTCTCCTCTTCCCGACTTCGAGTCAAGCGAATAATGGTCCAAAATTCGTAGGTAAGGATTTTGAATTGAACATAGTTAATGTTCTAAGGAGGGAACCATAATGGCACGATCTTGATTTGTCAAATTACCAGTATATCCGGAAAGATGGAACTATCCAAATGATATGTTCTTAATATGTTTGGAGATTGTGGAGAATGTAAGAGTCGTGTAATATGGCACATGATGATGGTACTGTGAATCATCACATTCCATTAGAAACTCAACATGACTCACTGTAATATAATGACATTGATCAAGTGTCATTATATTATACTAACTCATGCTTCAGTTCCCAACACTACTTCAAAACATTCATATTTTAAACTCGAAGGTTTCAGAATTTAGAAACTAACACAGTTTCTTTTCATGTTGTAACGCAGATATTACGGAGAGATAAATGATCTCAGATAAGAATAGTTGTGAAAATATCTCCAGTAATTTGAAGAATATGTATAACGGAAGATATGAAGATATCTTATAATATCTAAGATAAGGTGATGATGAAGAATATCATCTGGAAAGGTTTAGAATAAAAAAATAGGGTTCTTACTAATGGTTTCAGCAGGCACTGAATCATTTGGATTATTTGATGGTAGGTTCAGTCCTTGTATTTGTTCTTTGTTTCCTTCACGGTTAGCTTAATCCGTTTTTCAGTACCAAATTTTCTATCGAGCGTTCCCAACACTCTATTCTTTTATCATCACTTTTGGCCATTAAGACCATTTACTACATGCTGCTTCGTCAGCATTTTCAAAGTTAACGGATCTGGATCATCAAATCAAGGTGTTTTCAGGAGAATTGTGTTTTGAGATGATTAAACGCTGATGGTAGTATGGTGGAATATAAAAGGTTCTTTGGTAACAATAAATAAACACGTATATATTCCGAGGTTATAACAAGGTTGTTTTGAACGAGAAATCGAAATCAAATTGCTGGAGCTGTGATGAAATTTGGCTAATTTGGAAAGGAATTGCAAAGTTATTTTGGTTAATAATAATGCCAAAGGAGCTAGCACAGATACGGGTTAGTCATTTACTCAGGTTCCGAGTGTTTTCTGGTGCATAACTATATGCATAATCTTTTCTTCTGTAAATGAAGTGCGGTTGGTTCAACTTCTCGATTGAGGTGTTTTCAAGAGTCATGAAAGGTTTGAACGTGGATTGTAATTGTTGAGATACAAATGAGGTTTAGGATGAAATCAAGTGGCAAGCTTGAAGAATTGTTTAGTTTCATATGTTATAATCAATATTTTAATTCATTTTAGTTGTCCAAAGTTAGCAGTCCAATAGTCCAATTGTCCAATGGTCCAATAGTCCAATGATTCATATATAGTTTAATATATAATATTCGAATTAATTAATACGTATCGTGACCCGTGTACCGGTCTCAGTATTGATCACAACTCAAACCATATATATATTTTGGAATCAACTCCAACCCTGTATAGCCAACTCCAACATTCACATATAGAGTGTCTACGGTTGTTCCGAAATACAAATATAGATGGGTCGATATGATAGATCGAAACCTTGTATATGTGTCCCGTTATTTATAGTGCGTAAAATAAATAAATATATATATCATGACCCGTGTACAACATATTGTCTCTGAATTAATCCGACGTATTGTGTACATGTGTCCCGATTTAAAGTGCGTAAAAGTAAATAACAGAAATTAAATGACGATAAATAAAATTGCGAGAATGTAAATTGCGAGAAATTAAATGTTAATCAGTTAGCTAGGAACAGTTAGCTAGGAACAGTTATAGTGGATTCCTAACAAAATTCATCATAGTTAATTTGTTTGTTTCTAACACTTTTTATTTTGTCCAGTGTTTTCTTCGTTATGCCACTTGTTGGATTCTGTTAGGTCAAATCCAAATATGAAATTGAATGAAATTGGTTATTCTTGGGTGAATGGATTTGTATATCGGTGGTTGTAAATAGGATAGTAAATGACCGTTAAATCAGATTCAAAGAATGTAAAGTGTAACTTATTAATGTGGAATCTAAATATTCCTCGGGTACTACCTACCCGTTAAAATATTTTCATCATTAATAGTTTGTACGAAAGATTTTTTTTTTTTATTGCAATCTTTATGAAAATATACTTGCATATATATTTTCTTCGAATGTAATTATGAATTTAATGAGTCAATAGGATATTAAACTCATTTGATTTATCGTTATTACTAGATTACATGATCTCTAAAACATTAGAGATTACATAATCGTCATGTCGAACGAAGATAAATGAGGTAGAACGATATGTAAAGCGAAGATAATCGATGTAGAACGATATGTAGAACGAAGATCATACTCGAAGTACAGATGGGATTATTGAGGCGTGTGAGATTGATATCCGAGGTACAGATTGTGATGTTGAGGTTTACGACACGGTTGTGGTTGGGGTGATAAGGGTACTGTTGGCGTTGATGATGGTGGTGCTGATTATGCTGCTGGTGCTACTGCTGGTGGTTGTAACCTTCGCACCATGTTCTCCACAGACACTACCCGAGCGCGAAGCTCGTTGACTTCTTCTAGTATACCAGGATGATTGGCGGTTAGAGCGAGCGAATGAATAAGATTCAAAATATGGGATAGTATATAATCGTGACGAGATACTCTAGAGATGAGAGAGAAAATGGTTTCTCGAACAGGTTCGCCGGTAAGTGCTTCAGGTTCATCGCCAAGAGGGCAATTTGGTGGATGAAATGGATCACCTTCTTCTTGTCTCCCGTGATTTAGTATATTACGAACCCATCCCCAATTCATCCAGAATAGATGATGGGAGATTAATTGATCCATTCCGGTGACGCTGCCTTCGGAGCTTGAATGAAAATCCATATCGGCATAGCTGTCGTAATCTGAGGAATTCGAACTAGATGCAGAATCCATCTTGTATAATCGGAGAAATGAATTTTTGAGTACGGAATAGATTATAGGAGTTAGATTTGGTACTCTTCAATACATAATTTACATATGTATATATAATACCAAAAGCCCGTGAATTGCGGAGAATCTTTGAAAAGATGACAGCCAAAGTTAGCAATAACAGATACGCTAAGATACGAGTTTTGTCTATACACTATCAATGCAGTAAGTGCAGTAAGATGTGTCTAGACTTAAGAATGATAAGCAATCAATTTTCTAAAGATGATAAGCAGATAATTTCTGACAAGGATATGATAAGCAAAACTTTTTGACTTGTAAACACGGTCGAAGTCCAGACTCACTAATGTATCCTAACAGCTACTAGTTAGACACACTAATGCAAGACCTGGTTCGCTAAGACCACCGCTCTGATACCAACTTTAACAACCCGTCCTAATCCTCCTGGACGATGTCATCAACATTTGGTCCCATTGCGATGATCGACTCCAAGTAATGTCCTTAACATGAGCAAATGCACAGCGGAAGACTTAATTTGTACCTGAGAATAACATGCTTTAAAATGTCAACATAAAGTTGGTGAGATATATAGGTTTTGTTGCTAGCAGCGTTATAACTATGGACCACAAGATTTCATATACACAAACGTTTTAATAAAAATATTCTAAGTGGTTGAGCACTTGATAACCATACTTAACATTTAATCAACGTCGCATATTCCCTTTATTATGAAATCTCACTACACCGTACCAAGTATAGTTACCGAAACGAAGTACTGTGCAACCGTTGAATACTGGTCGTCCAGTCCGGTTGGGGTTGTTAGGCCCGATAGATCTATCAACAGGATTCGCGTTTATAATACCGCATGTAAATAGTAGTTACCAAGTTACAGGGAAGTATGCCAGTGGTACAACTCAACATAGAATATATATTTTTTATCACTTGTGTCCATAACGTAAATCATAAAATGCATGTATTCTCATCCCGAAATATTTAGAGTTTAAAAGTGGGACTATATACTCACCATACTGTATTTTGTAGTAAAAATACATATAACATCACTGAACAATGCAAGGTTGGCCTTGGATTCACGAACCTATATCATTCGTATATATATATATATATATATATATATATATATATATATATATATATATATATATATATATATATATATATATTAAAATATATACTCGTAATCGAACAATTTCACATCTTATATCCTTATATATTATATATTTAGTTTATATATATATATGAAAATTATTATTATTTATATTGTTATATTAATAGATCTATATCTGAAAAAAATACCTAATTTGTTGTATACAAGTTTTTGTACAAGTAAAATTAGTATGCTTTATATATAGTTATATGGCTTATTAATATAATTGTAATATATATGATAAGTATGTTTTTTTTTATTTAAAATTTTTATTTGTTAATAAAAATGATGATTTTAATATTAATGTTTTACTAAGAATAATAATAATACCAATAATAACTTTATAAAAAAAATGATAATTTTAATATTAATAATGATATTGTTAATACTGATGCTTCTATCTAATTATAAGATTAATAATACTAATAGTTTCAAAAGTGTTACTAATATTATTATTAATCATAATCACATTAATAATAACGCTAAAATGGCAAGAGTTATACTAATCTTACTTATAAGAATACTAGTGATAACTAATGTTTCTAATACTTATGAAGATACTTATAATGTTTGTAATAATATTATTAAAACCTTTATATTCCTAATCATGATGAGAATAATAATATTAGTTACTTTTAAAGATAATAACATCCTTTATATTGGTTAATAGTAATAACATTACATTTCTAATAATAATAGCATAATTATTAATAGTAATAATAATAATAATAATAATAATAATAATAATAATAATAATAATAATAATAATAATAATGAAGATATTAATAATAATAATAATAATAAAAGTGTTCTACCTTTGAAGCCCTCCTAAAAAAAAACAACTGGTCAGTACAGGACTCGAACCCGTGACCTCCTGGATAACCGTTAACGCATCAAACCAGTTGGGCTACTGCCCATTATCCGAAATTATACAAAATTAATTTATAATTAACCTATCTTTCTGTGTATCCTTTCTTCTTCATCTTCTTAAAACGAATTTGACTAAAATCAACCCAAATCATTATACTTTTGCTAATATTTATAAAAATGACTTTAGGGCTAAATATTCAATATAGAAAATAATTAGTTGTGATTAATTAAATTGAAAAAAAAAATATGAGTGCATCTGCACTGCTGCTGCTCGTCGCAGCTTAGAACAAAAAAAAAATGTTTTCGACTTCTATTGGGTTTTGAGAAATTTTTATAACATGAATTTGTTTGCAAATCGTTTATTGAAACTAACGGAATCGTCAATTTGAATTAAAACATCAAAACAATTTCGAATCTCACTATGAACAGATTATTTGACTTTTTATTTTGTAAACATTGACTTCGAAATTCAACTTCAATTTGAGAAATTAAGAGTTCATATTTTACAGCTAGTTTGCTCAAGGAATCCCTAACAAGATCGCGCTTATGGATTTTGAAATATAACACGAAAATCAGGGTTTTGATTTAAAGTGTTATGACAGAGGTGTCGGAGAAAAAAAGAAGAGAAAAAAAAATATCTGTTTCAGTATTTCCTTTTTCTTCTCTTTTAATTCGCGAATCATACCCGATATTTTATAATGTAAATGTTTGATCGATGCTATGTCATAAATTGACTGATTTTGTTTGTATCCTGAATCAATTCAACAAAGTCTCACGGGTAAACAGAAAACAGCAGATAGATAATATATCTGATAAAGATAAATAATAATTTAGTATGCGTTTATATATTTGCTATTATCTGAATTTTTTTATTAATATATTATTTATATATGTATTTATATATTTATATTTATATTGTTATATTATAATTAATCTTAAAAGAAATATATTAATAATATTAATACTAAAAAATATAATAATAATAAAAATAACAATAATCTAATAGTAATAAAATAATAATATTATTAAGAATGATGATAATAATAATAATAAATGACAATCTAATTACTATTAATATTTAAATCATAAATAGATTATAATTTTAATCATACTTCTATTTTTAGCTTTTGTTTTGATAAATATACCTTACAATTATTAGAATTTTTGATTATAACAGTAATAATAATATTAGGATTAAGAATACTAATATTGATATTAACAAAAATATTGAAAGCAACTATAACAATTATATTTAACTATATTTTTAACCAGCAATCAAATTTAACATTACCTATTTTTAATTATGACATATATAATAACATATATATAACCCTTAATATATACATATATCATTAAACATGTAAAGAAATCACATATATTTATTTCAATCACAATCTTATTATTCTATATATTACTTTACTTATTCAATTAAATGATTAAATTGTTTTATATCTTTTTAATTTATTATATATACTTATATTTATATAAATATACATATATATTTATATATTTATTTACACACAATAGTTCTTGAATCGTCGGAACTAGTCAAAGGTTAAACGAGTATATGAACATCATTTCAAAATTTTCTAGACTCAACATTACATACTTTACTTGTCGTGTCGAAGTCATATAAAGATTTAAGTTTAAATTTGGTCGGAAATTTTCGGGTCGTCACACAACGAGCCACTGATTTATAGAAGCAAATGACCACAACACTCAATTATATAAGTTACATTTTTTATATGGTAATTTATTGATGAGAAAGTCAAATTATTAATAAGGGTACACGTCGCGTAACGTAAAGGGCTAGTTTTCTAAACGTACGTGTGATGCCCCGTACAAAACCATCGTGTACGATTCGTCAACAACAGGATCTTTACACGGTCAAGTACTACATGCTGTTTGAAAACCAGTTTGCATTCATAAAAATATAGTGTTTACAAAAGATAACGTGACACAGAGGTCATTACAAAACCATTATTCAAATAACATAAATTACGAATGCAAAAGAAAAGTTCCATAATTGAGACATCTCTAAGTTATGCAACGGATATCTAACACAGCAGGTCCTTAACAGCAAGTCTAAACAGCATGACAGCAAGTCTAACAGCGGAAGCAACAAACCTCTAAGCACCTGAGAAAACATGCTTAAAAACGTCAACAATAATGTTGGTGAGCTATAGTTTAAATTGTAACAGTAATATAAGATTGACCACGAGATTTCAATGTTTCAAAACAGTATGAAAAGTATATGTATAACCGTGGGCACATGGTAACTAGACTTAACGTAAATATAAATATCACCGCCTAAAAGTACACATGGCGAGTGCGTATGTCCTCAAAGTATTAAACACCCGTTAAATGCTAGCGCGACTAGCCCGAGTGGGGATGTCAAACTCTATGGATCCATATCTAAGATTCGCGTCTACCGGTTCAAAAACTAATAGTTAAATGTTACCGTGCTAAGGGGAAAGTTTATGCCGTTATATAACCCACGCATATGTAAAGTTTAAGTACTCGTGTCAAATAAGTAAAATGTAAAAAGCGCATGTATTCTCAGTCCCAAAAATAGTATAAGTAAAAAGGGAAGCTATAACTCACAGTGATAAAAGCGGTAAAGTCGGTAATGAAAGTATGCAAGTAGTAAGTCGGTTCGAAAGGTCGTCAACCTAAATCAAAGGTTACTAGGTTAGTAGGTTGTCTTTATAAGTTTTAATAGTGCATAAAATAAGTTTAAATGTCATCATCATCATCATTCATCATCATAAAAGCTAAGTAAGTTTGACAAGAATAGAGAATCGAAACAATAGGCTGACTTCGGTCAGATGTTACGACCTCTACGTAAATCGAAAAGATGCGTAATTAGTGGCTATGTCTCCGTATATGAGTCCCCTAACCTCTAAACAATTTTCAGAACCTAACTCGTCTTCGTTTGACCATGGCGATGGTTTAAGTGCGAGTAGGTCAGAAATTTCAGCACAACGTCATAACGGCGTAGTGACTTTCGGAGGGCCGTAAATCCTAAACCGCAGCTCGGATTAAGACGAGGTCTAAATGGAAAATCATCTAATCGAACCGAAATAACTGAAAATCAACTTTAAAGTAGCCCATTTTACAGATCAGATCCCGAAAAACAGCAAACAAATGCTTCGGTGGGGTTCTTAGTACTTGATGCTCATCACGGTTCTCATCCTTGATGCTTGTAGCTTCAAGTGTACAACTCGTTGATGGGTTAGCATCACCTTGACCAATATTATACCATCAACACACAATATGTTAAGACCAAATAAGAACACAACTCATTTAAGAGTCTTAGATGGATGATGAACCAAGGTTACATCATATCATTAGTCTTAACACAATTACAAGTTCTATTTACAAACAAAGTTACAAACTTTACATCAATCAAACAAGTATGAAAAAAATCTAAGTCAAATGAGGTGATGGAACCCTAAGCTAGAGAGCTTGGATCCTTTTCACACAAGTTGCAAGGTTACAAAGCTAGAAAGCTTGAACCTTTAGTGTTCTTGAAGATCTTGAAGCATAAAGCTTGGATCTTTAAGTTATATGAAGACCATAAACACAAGTTTTGATCTTTATAACAAAATAATGAGATCATAAGTTAGAAAACTTAGATCCATCAAAAGATATGAAGATTCAAGCTAGAAAGTTTGCATCTTGATTGTTCTTGAAGATCTTTAAGCATAAAGCTTGGATCTTTAAGCTACATGAAGATTACAAACACAAGTTTAAATCTTTATAACAAAATAGCAAGATTAAAGTTAAAAAAAATATAAATCTACAAAGTGGGTGAAGATTCAAAGCTAGAAAGCTTGAATCTTCCATGTTCTTGAAGGATTCAAATTCATGTTTGAATCTACAAGATATAATCAAGATCAAAAGCTAAAAAGCAAGACCCTTTGATGATGATGATGATGGTCACGTGAAAGATGAAGGAAGAAGAAGAAGAAGAAAAGCAAAAACTTATAAGTTTTAGAGTGAGAAAGACTAGAAAGGAAATAAGAGAGTAAGTGTGTGTGAAATACAAATGAGAGCAAGTGTAAAATGAGAGGAATAAGGCTTGTATTTATAGTGAAATGAGGGTGAGGGTGGTGATGGTGGCCGAAAATTTGGAGGGGGGACAAGGGGGACAAAAGTTTGCTTTTTGGTTAATGGTTGTCTAAAGTTGGTGCTATGTTGGGATCCCATGCAACATTAAGAATAATACTTGACATAAATGATAGCATGTTCCCTCTAATAAATGGGAATTTGTCTTACTTATTATTGGGTCACTAGTAATTAATAAGTGAGCTAAATAAATGAGATACTAGCTAGAGTAGGGTGGGCCTAAGTCCAATAAGGTAGAAAGTCCAACAAGACTAACTAGTAAGCATAATTAAATTACTACGCATAATTAAGCATCCATAAACCCAAGTAATTATTATTATAAAATAATAATTAATATTTCGTAGTCATAATATTCCGATTACAATAAAAGTTAAACGTGTACGCAGTTCGCGGTTTATTCGATACGTTAAGTGACACTAACGGTCAATAAGGCTTCCGGTGAACAAGTTAGGCATCCTACGTACTCTAAGGCACATTTTAATATATAAATTAAAGTAAACCATGTATATAAAGATTCCAGAGTATAAAGTAGCACAGTACACACAAATACGCAGTTTCGTGAAAACACAAAGCACAAAAGCAAGTCGAAAAAGTCGGGTCGTTACATTACCCACCTGTTAATGGAAATTTCGTCCCGAAATTTAAGTTGAGGCAGGTGTTTGATTCAGGAAAAGGTGAGGATATTTCTGCATCATTTGATCCTCTCGTTCCCAAATAAACTCAGGTCCTCGTTTGGCATTCCATCGAACTCGGACGATCGGAATCTTGTTGCGTTTCAAAGTTTTGACCTCACGGTCCATAATTTCGACAGGTTCTTTCACGAAGTGGAGTTTGTCATCAATCGTAAGTTCCTCTAGGGGTATGATAAGTTCCGGTGGAGCAAGACACTTCTTCAAATTTGACACGTGAAAGGTAGGATGAACAACACTCAACTGAGTCGGAAGATCTAAACGGTAAGCAACTGTTCCGACACGCTCCAAGATTTCAAAAGGACCAATATATCGTGGGTTTAACTTTCCACGCTTTTCAAAGCGGATTACACCTTTCCAAGGTGCGACTTTCAACATTACACGGTCACCCACGTTGAATTCGAAGTCGTTACGTTTAAGATCAGCATAACTCTTTTGGCGATCACGGGCCGTCTTAACTCTCGCTTGAATCTGGGCAATCTTCTCCGTCGTTTCATGGACTATCTCGGGTCCGGTGATTTGCACTTCGCCTAACTCGGCCCAACAAATAGGAGAACGGCACTTGCGGCCATACAATGCTTCAAAAGGTGCGGCATTAATACTCGAGTGATAACTGTTGTTGTAAGAGAATTCGGCTAACGGCAAATGCCTTTCCCAAGACTTTTCAAAGTCAATAACACAGGCACGCAACATGTCCTCTAAAGTCTGAATCGTTCGTTCGCTCTGACCGTCGGTCTGCGGGTGATTACAGTGCTCATGTCGAGACGAGTTCCCAAGGCTTCTTGCAAAGAACGCCAGAATCTGGAAGCAAAACGGGGATCGCGATCTGAGATAATTGATAGAGGCACACCATGACGAGATACAACCTCCTTTATGTACAGTTGAGCAAGCCTCTCCATCGTATCTGTTTCCTTCATCGCTAGGAAATGAACAGATTTGGTAAGACGGTCAACGATAACCCAGATTGTATCGTATCCGCCCACCGTCTTTGTTAGCTTCATGATGAAGTCCATCGTAATTGCTCCCCATTTCCATTGTGGGATTTCCGGTTGTTGAAGTAATCCAGATGGCCTCTGATGTTTAGCCTTAACCTTCGAGCAAGTCAAACACTTACCAACATAAGTTGCTGGAGGCTTTTGTGATCGGTGAATATGGTACTCTTTGTCCCATAAAGATAGTGTCTCCACAACTTCAAAGCAAAGACAACGGCTCCAAGTTCGAGATCATGGGTAGTGTAGTTTTGCTCGTGTATCTTCAGTTGACGAGAAGCATAAGCAATGACCTTCGTTCTTTGCATCAATACGCAACCAAAACCATTTTTCGAAGCATCGCAGTACACAATGAAGTCGTCACTGCCTTCAGGAAGCGACAAGATAGGTGCGGTGGTTAACTTCTGCTTTAAGGTTTGAAATGCTGATTCTTGTTCGTTCTCCCAAACGAACTTCTTCCCTTTGTGAGTCAGTGCGGTCAAAGGACGCGCAATCAATGAAAAACCTTCAATAAATCTCCGGTAATAACCGGAAAGGACTAGAAATTGGCGGATGTGAGTTGGAGTAGTGGGTGTCTCTCACTTGCTGATAGCCTCGATCTTTGCAGGATCAACTTTGATACCTTGATCACTCACAATATGACCCAGAAATTGGACTTCTTTCAACCAAAATTCACACTTGGAGAATTTGGCATAAAGTTGCTCTTGTCTCAAGAGTTCAAGCACTAGTCGGAGATGTTGCTCATGTTCTTCTTCGCTCTTGGAGTATATGAGGATATCATCTATGAAGACGATAACGAACTTATCCAGGTATGGCTTGCATACACGATTCATGAGGTCCATGAATACAGTGGGTGCGTTGGTTAAATCGAATGGCATCACAAGAAACTCATAATGACCATAGCGGGTTCTGAACACAGTCTTCATCACATCACTCTCCTTCACCCTCAACTGGTGATAACCGGATCACAAATCGATCTTAGAGTAAACGCTTGATCCCTGCAGCTGATCAAAAAGATCGTCAATTCGGGGAAGAGGATATCGGTTCTTGATCATCAGTTTGTTGAGTTTGCGATAGTCGATACACATGCGAAAGGATCCATTCTTCTTCTTCACGAATAAAACAGGTGCGCCCCAAGGCGACGAGCTCGGTTGGATAAACCCTCGGTCGAGCAATTCCTGCAGTTGACTCTGCAACTCTTGCAGTTCGGAAGGTGCTAGTTGATAAGGTGCGCGAGCTACGGGTGCAGCTCCCAGCACTAGATTGATCTGGAACTCCACGGCTCTCGGTGGCGGTAATCCAGGCAGTTTTCCGGAAAGACGTCGGGGAATTCATTCACGATTCGCACATCATTCACGCTCTTCTCTTCTATTTCTAAAGCCTTCACGTGTGCTAAAACAGCAAGACGTCCTTTTTTCATGATCTGCGCTTTCATACAACTAATGAGGTTCAGCTCCGAGTTACATCTCTCTCCGTATATAACCAGTGGCTTACCATCTCCTTGTGGTATACGAAGAGTTTTATCTCCACAGATAATGTCGTCCCTCACTTTGGTCAACCAGTCCATGCCGACAATCACGTCAAAGCTTCCCAATATGATGCGTATCAAGTCAATTGCGAAATCTACACCAGCTATGTTGATAATAGCTCCCTGCCAATTTGGTCGACTTTCTCAAGTTTCCCATTGGCTACCTCAACTTGCATACTCTCCTCTAAAGGCACAATCGACCAATCTATCTTAGAGCAAAAGTATCTACAAACATAGCTCCTATCGGCACCAGTATTAAATAGGACAGAAGCTAATAGATTGTTGATAGTGAATATACCTGTAACCAACTCGGGGTTCTCACGGGCATCCCTTGCGTTTACATTGAAAGCTCTTCCACACGGGGGTCCGCCGTCCTTTCGCTTGTTGGGACACTCATTCCTGAAGTGGCCCTGTTGTCCACACTCATAACACTTTCTTGGTCTATTGGGGTTGGTCCTCACAGCTGGGATAGGAATCTTGTAGTCCTTGCCAATATACCCGGTCGTTTTGCACTTTTCACATACCACATTACAGTACCCGGTATGGTGCTTGTAGCACCTCTTGCACTGCGGTAGACTACCCTTGTAGTTGGGGTTCGAGCTAGGGGTCGGGTTGGGGTTCCTTCCATCGTTATGCCTCTTAGCGGGGGTTTGATCATAGACTCTCCCCTTGTTGTTGTCCCACTTACGCTTCTCACCACTGGCTCCCGATTCGGATTTTGCCTTTTCCGATTCCTTGCTGATAATTTGGTTCATAAGGGTTTGCGCCATGCGCATAGCTGCCGGGACATTGGGTGGATTAGAAGAGGTGACATTTCCTTGAATGGACTTGGGAAGTCCCCACAAGTATCGCTCCATTCTCTTAAATTCCGGGGTAACCATCGTGGGACACATCAGCGCTAATTCCAGATACCTACGGTTGTAACCATCAAGATCATTTCCCACAACCTTTAACTCCCAGAACTCAGCCTCCATTTTCTGTATCTCTGCTCTGGGGCAGTATTCTTCGATCAGGGCTCCCTTAAATTCTTCCCACGGAGTGGCATAAGCCTCGTCAATACCCTTAGCTTGAGCCAGTGTGTTCCACCAGGTTAGGGCGCCGTCCGACAGCGTACAGGAGGCATACTTGGTTTTGTTCATCTCTGAGCAGTTGCTCACACGGAACACGGCTTCTAGTTTCTCAAACCATCTAGTCAATCCAACCGGCCCCTCGGTACCACTAAAGTTATGGGGCTTGCAGCTTTGAAACTCTTTGTATGTACACCCGTCACGAATGGGCTGGTTAACTGGTGGAGCTTGTGGGTTGATTTCCGTAATAGCTGCGGCTACTCTTTCCGCAATCATTTCCTCGATTTGGGCTGTTGTGGGTGCTGCTCGTCCGTTTGCCATTGCTCTTCTAAACAGAAATTTTGACTTAAGTCAAAATCCAGCATTTAATAAATAATAATATAGTATATAGCAACCAACATGGAACCAACGCAACACATGTTAACTAAGCAATGCAACAAGATACAGATACCACAGAAACATTATACAGTAACGTAATTAGAACACCGTACAAAAAGTAAACAACACTAAGTTCCATTCATTAATAATAAGTTGCATACATCCGCATAAGTTCGTACAGTACATGAGTAAAACATGAAACCACAAACGAGATTACATAATGAAATCTACTACAATGCCCTATGGTGACAGTGGGTAAAGGATGTCCATTACGTGGGACATCTGGTCCTCGAGCTAAGTTACCCGAGCATGGAGGATCTCCACTTCCCTCGTCAATTCCTCAACGGAGGGAGATGGTGGGGGCAGGCGGTACAGTCGGTACAGGTGGTGCAGGTGGTGCAGATGGTCCAACGCCAGAAGTAGATGGTGTGCAACGGTAAGCCTTATGCACGAATGGATCGGCAGGATACGGCACAACCCGCTTGCGGGCGGTGACCCTAGTCCTCAGTCCATGTGCGCTAACGAACGACCTACCTCCGTTAACCCCTGGAATAATGGTACCATCGAAACAATACCGCTTCTTCGGCAGGGTAGAGGGTGGCTGCACGGGCGCCTCCTTAGGGTCCTCATCGGAATCCTCGTCACTGGAGTCATCAGGGGATGAGTCGTCGGATGATGAGTCGTCAAAAATAGCTGGAGGTGGCTCTGCTTGGTCGGTAGTCATAATCAGGTATCTAAAAGGTGGGATCGGTATTACACGTCCATCAGGAAGGCGTCGGCACCAATGGTTATGCTCATTACGGAACGGAACGTCCCCGTATTCCCCGGGAATCACAGCACCACCGGGATGGGGCTGTGGCTCCAGAGGTACTGGGATGAGTGGAGCTGGAATCTCCAGTGGAACCTCATGTCCGTCTGTGGTGATCACTGGGTCGGGTGCATGGCCACTGGCTCCAGAGGACGAAGCGCCAGAGTCGCTGGAGTGTGTCGACGACGGGATCTGTGAATCGGCAACAATGGCAGGCGAGGTGGAGGGTGAGTCTGAGTCGCTCTCCAAAATGACAACGGGCGAGATATCCGACATATGAACAAGGAAAAATAACTTTTTCCGTGTCAGCAAGTCATAAAGCAAGCACGTATTTGGCACTACAGCAACCTAGGTTGTCTAAAACATTATACAGCATGGCAATAATAACAATGCTAAACAGAAATAACATGTGAAAACAGATAGTAATCATGCAATAGCGGAAATAAGTATACAGCAAGTTCGCATGGCAGTAAAGATAAGCAATAGCATGCAGTAATATCACATAGCAGTAAAAGTAATCAGTAGCATGCAGTAAGTTTCGCAGAAACATGTAAACTAGCAAGTTGTTAATTAGTCCTATTAGTGAATCCTACTTGGTCCAGTCTAGACTCACTAATGCAACCTAATTCCCTACAACCAATGCTCTGATACCAAATGTGATGCCCCGTACAAAACCATCGTATACGATTCGTCAACAACAGGATCTTTACACGGTCAAGTACTACATGCTGTTTGAAAACCAGTTTGCATTCATAAAAACATAGTGTTTACAAAAGATAACGTGACACAGAGGTCATTACAAAACTATTATTCAAATAACATAAATTACGAATACAAAAGAAAAGTTCCATAATTTAGACAACTCTAAGTTATGCAGCAGATATCTAACACAGCAGGTCCTTAACAGCAAGTCTAAACAGCATGACAGAAAGTCTAACAGCGGAAGCAACAAACCTCTAAGCACCTGAGAAAGCATGCTTAAAAACGTCAACAATAATGTTGGTGAGCTATAGTTTAAATTGTAACAGTAATATAAGATTGACCACGAGATTTCAATGTTTCAAAATAGTATGAAAAGTATATGTATAACCATGGGCACATGGTAACTAGACTTAACGTAAATATAAATATCACCCCCTAAAAGTACACATGGCGAGTGCGTATGTCCTCGAAGTATTAAACACCCGTTAAATGCTAGCGCGACTATCCCGAGTGGGGATGTCAAACCCTATGGATCCATATCTAAGATTCGCGTCTACCGGTTCAAAAACCAATAGTTAAACGTTACCGTGCTAAGAGGAAAGTTTATGCCGTTATATAACCCACACATATGTAAAGTTTAAGTACTCGTGTCAAATAAGTAAAACGTAAAAAGCGCATGTATTCTCAGTCCCAAAAATAGTATAAGTAAAAAGGGAAGCTATAACTCACAGTGATAAAAGCGGTAAAGTCGGTAATGAAAGTATGCAAGAGTAAGTCGGTCCGAAAGGTCGTCAACCTAAATCAAAGGTTACTAGGTCAGTAGGTTGTCTTTATAAGTTCTAATAGTGCATAAAATAAGTTTAAGTGTCATCATCATCATCATTCATCATCATAAAAGCTAAGTAAGTTTGACAAGAATAGAGAATCGAAACAATAGGCTGAATTCGGTCAGCTGTTACGACCTCTACGTAAATCGAAAAGACGCGTAATCAGTGGCTATGGCTCCGTATATGAGTCCCCTAACCTCTGACCAATTTTCAGAACCTAAATTGTCTTCGTTTGACCGTGGCGATGGTTTAAGTGCGAGTAGGTCAGAAATTTCAGCACAACCTCACAACGGCGTAGTGACTTTCGGAGGGCCGTAAATCCTAAACCGCGGCTCGGATTAAGACGAGGCCTAAACGGAAAATCATCTACTCGAACCGAACTAACTGAAAATCAACATTAGAGTAGCCTAGGTTGCTGATCAGATCCCGAAAAACAGTAAACAAGTGCTCCGGTGGGGTTCTTAGTACTTGATGCTCATCACGGTTCTCATCCTTGATGCTTGTAGCTTCAAGTGTACAACTCGTTGATGGGTTAGCATCACCTTGACCAAGATTCTACCATAAACACACAATATATTAAGACCAAGTAAGAACACAACTCATTTAAGAGTCTTAGATGGATGATGAACAAATGTTACATCATATCCTTAGTCTTAACACAATTACAAGTCCTATTTACAAGCAAAGTTACAAACTTTACATCAATCAAACAAGTATGAACATAATCTAAGTCAAATGAGGTGATGGAACCCTAAGCTAGAGAGCTTGGATCCTTTTCACACAATTTGCAAGGTTACAAAGCTAGAAAGCTTGAACCTTTAGTGTTCTTGAAGATCTTGAAGCATAAAGCTTGGATCTTTAAGTTATATGAAGATCATAAACACAACTTTTGATCTTTATAACAAAATAATGAGATCATAAGTTAGAAAACTTAGATTCATCAAAAGATATGAAGATTCAAGCTAGAAAGCTTGCATCTTGATTGTTCTTGAAGATCTTGAAGCATAAAGCTTGGATCTTTAAGTTACATGAAGATTACAAACACAAGTTTGAATCTTTATAATAAAATAGTAAGATTAAAGTTAAAAAAAATATAGATCTACAAAGTGGGTGAAGATTCAAAGCTAGAAAGCTTGAATCTTCCATGTTCTTGAAGGATTCAAATCCATGTTTGAATCTACAAGATATAATCAAGATCAAAAGCTAAAAAGCAAGACCCTTTGATGATGATGATGGTCATGTGAAAGATGAAGGAAGAAGAAGAAGAAAAGCAAAAACTTACAAGTTTTAGAGTGAGAAAGACTAGAAAGGAAATAAGAGAGTAAGTGTGTGTGAAATACAAATGAGAGCAAGCGTAAAATGAGAGGAATAAGGCTTGTATTTATAGTGAAATTAGGGTGAGGGTGGTGATGGTGGCCGAAAATTTGGAGGGGGACAAGGGGGACAAAAGTTTGCTTTTTGGTTAATGGTTGTCTAAAGTTGGTGCTTATGTTGGGATCCCATGCAACATTAAGGATAATACTTGACATAAATGCTAGCATGTTCCCTCTAATAAATGGGCATTTGTCTTACTTATTATTGGGTCCTAGTAATTAATAAGTGGGCTAAATAAATGGGCTACTAGCTAGAGTAGGGTGGGCCTAAGTTCAACAAGGTAGAAAGTCCAACAAGACTAACTAGTAAGCATAATTAAGCATCCATAAACCCAAGTAATTATTATTATAAAATAATAATTAATATTTTGTAGTCATAATATTCCGATTACGACAAAAGTTAAACGTGTACGCAGTTCGCGGTTTATTCGAAACGTTAAGTGACACTAACAGTCAATAAGGCTTCCGGTGAACAAGTTTAGTATCCTACGTACTCTAAGGCACGTTTTAATATATAAATGAAAGTAAACCATGTATATAAAGATTCCAGAGTATAAAGTGGCACAGTACGCACAAATACGCAGTTTCGTGAAAACACAAAGCACAAAAGCAAGTCGAAAAAGTCGGGTCGTTACAGTACGAAAGTGCGTTCGAAAAACCGAAAGTGGCACATGAGTCGAGTTTCAACGTACAAGTCATTGGAACAAAAATTACAAGTCAACTATGCACGTAAATATTATATAATATATAATTAATTATATAAATTAAATATATTATATATTAAATGATATATAAAACGTCGGCAAGACTTTTGGTGCATAAGTGAGCTGCATTTGGGACTCATGCACTTGCATGAGATCCCTCTCACAAACTCATGCAAGTGCATGAGGGGTAGGTGAGACAAACTTCAATATATAAGTCAAACGATTGCACTCTGGTTCATTCATTCAGTTTACATACTCCGTAGTTAATTTAATTATTTATTTATTTATTTATTATTATTATTATTATTATTATTATTATTAAAGATTATTATTATTATTAATATTATTAGTATTATTATTATTATTATTATTATTAGTATTATTATTATTATTATTACTATTATTATACATAAAATACTACGACGAGGTTATGAGCGAGTTATTTCAAACGGATTTTTCGAGCGGGATAGAGCTAAGGAAATTATGGGTTATAGCTTTGGAGATTATGGGTATTGTTCGGGGGTATAGCTCGTGAGGTCAACCTAGTGTTTATCATCTCCGTTGCGTCTACGTGCCTTTCCTGCAATATTGAATCTCAATATTGATACGTGAGCACTCATAACTTAACTTTTATATATTAATAGTGTATCCCTGACTAGTGCTCGAGTAAATAGGATTATGCATGCTTGTATCTTTGATATTGTCATTAGATAGGATATGTTGAATCCTGAATTAGTTACATATGCGGTTGAGATAAGGTATAAGATATGCATGTCGTTGGAAAGCTAGCGAAAAATTAAGAACTTTTCATTTAGATATCGAATGGTTTCGATGAACGGATTTGAAGTTATAGTCGATTGAATTTTTGTATTATTAATAAAAATGATTATTATTATCGTCGTTATTATCGTTGTTATAGTTTTTATCTAATTATTATTATTATTATTATCATTATTATTATTATTATTATTATCAATAAGTAGTATTATCATTAAAAATTATTATTTTTATTATTATCGTTAAAGTTATAATTAGTATTATCATTAATATTATTATAATATTTATTATCATTAGTATTATTATAATTAAAAACTAATATTAGTAACACCTAATTAATATGATTACTATTATTATCATTAACATGAACACGATATAAAAGACGATTAAAAGCTATTAAATGAATCGATTAGGGAATAATGAGTATGGGTATCCTAATGAAAATTAAAATATTGTAAGATATTAATTTAGATAAAATTATCGTTCTTATTATTTTTATTATTAATATTATTATTAAAAGTATCGTTAGTATTAAAACTATCATTTTAACAAAAATTATCATTTTAAATGAAATGTCATTGTTATTATAAAATATCATTATTATTATCATTTTAAATAAAATTATTATTTAAAGTTAATATTAAAAAGTATCGTAAATATTAAAGTTATTATAATTAGAATTATCATTTTATCATAATATCATTTTTTTAGTGAATATAAATATTGATATTTTTATTAATAGAATAATAATAATTATTATTACAAAATAATACAACTTTTATTTATTATCAATGTTATTTTATCAAATAAATATGTAATACAAATAATATATTTACCTTAATAAAACCTATCATAATATTTTTTATGATATTAATGAACTTTATTACTTAAAATATATAAAAGTATATTTTTATATAAAGTTTTATTTATTAATAAATGAATAATATTATTTACTCTAATAAATCTTTTAAAAATATTTAAAAATATAAAACGACGATATTTAAACTATATAATAATCATGTATAAATTATGGGAATAATTTTGAGTCAAATTGACTTTTGTTAACTTTTGCATATTAGTCTCGAGCAATAGGATTGTGGTACACTATGACATAACCTAATTTGTTAGACAAATATTGACCAACATATAAATATATATACTTAATTTAGGTTCGTGAATCTGAGGCCAACCTTGCACTTGTTCAATGACGTTATATGTATTTTTACTACGAAATACAGTATGGTGAGTTTCATTTGCTCCATTTTTAAATGCTTTTGCAATATATATTTTTGGGACTGAGAATACATGCGCTTTTATAAATGTTTTACGAAATAGACACAAGTAATCGAAACTACATTATATGGTTGAATGATCGAAGCCGAATATGCCCCTTTTGCTTGGTAGCCTAAGAATTAGTAAACCAGTCTACTAATTGACGTGAATCCTAAAGATAGATCTATTGGGCCTAACAAACCCCATCCGTTATAGCGGATGCTTTAGTACTTCGATGTTGTTTTATCATGTCCGATGGATGTCCCGGAATGATAGGGGATATTCTTATATGCATCTTGTTAATGTCGGTTACCAGGTGTTCAATCCATATGAATGATTTTTGTCTCTAGTATGGGACGTATATTTATGAGAAATGGAAATGAAATTCTTGTGGTCTATTAAAATGATGGAAATGAATGATTATGATAAACTAATGAACTCACCAACCTTTTGGTTGACACTTTAAAGCATGTTTATTCTCAAGTATTAAAGAAATCTTCTGTTGTGCATTATGTAGTGACCCGAACTTTTCCATGTTTATATATATATATATATATATATATATATATATATATATATATATATATATATATATATATATATATATATATATATATATTAAATGAAATTGTTATTTACATGATTAAGTGTTTCTAACATGTTGAGCAATCAAACTTGTTAAGACTTGATTAATTGAAATAGGTTTCATATAGACAATTGACCACCCAAGTTGACCGGTGATTCACGAACGTTAAAACTTGTAAAAACTATATGATGACATATATATGGATATATATATAGTTAACATGATATTATGATAAGTAAACATATCATTAAGTATATTAATAATGAACTACATATGTAAAAACAAGACTACTAACTTAATGATTTTGAAACGAGACATATATGTAACGATTATCGTTGTAACGACATTTAATGTATATATATCATATTAAGAGATATTCATACATCATAATATCATTGTAATATAATAATTTAAAATCTCATTTGATATTATAAACATTAGGTTAACAACATTTAACAAGATCGTTAACCTAAAGGTTTCAAAACAACACTTACATGTAACGACTAACGATGACTTAACGACTCAGTTAAAATGTATATACATGTAGTGTTTTAATATGTATTCATACACTTTTGAAAGACTTCAAGACACTTATCAAAATACTTCTACTTAACAAAAATGCTTACAATTACATCCTCGTTCAGTTTCATCAACAATTCTACTCGTATGCACCCGTATTCGTACTTGTACAATACACAACTTTTAGATGTATGTACTATTGGTATATACACTCCAATGATCAGCTCTTAGCAGCCCATGTGAGTCACCTAACACATGTGGGAACCATCATTTGGCAACTAGCATGAAATATCTCATAAAATTACAAAAATATGAGTAATCATTCATGACTTATTTACATGAAAACAAAATTACATATCCTTTATATCTAATCCATACACCAACGACCAAAAACACCTACAAACACTTTCATTCTTCAATTTTCTCCATCTAATTGATCTCCCTCAAGTTCTATCTTCAAGTTCTAAGTGTTCTTCATAAATTCTACAAGTTCTAGTTTCATAAAATCAAGAATACTTCCAAGTTTGCTAGCTTACTTCCAATCTTGTAGAGTGATCATCCAACCTCAAGAAATCTTTCTTATTTACAGTAAGATATCTTTCTAATACAAGGTAATACTCATATTCAAACTTTGATTCAATTTCTATAACTATAACAATCTTATTTCGAGTGGAAATCTTACTTGAACTTGTTTTCGTGTCATGATTCTACTTCAAGAACTTTCAAGCCATCCAAGATCCTTTGAAGCTAGATCCATTTATCTCTTTTCCAGTAGGTTTATCCACAAAACTTGAGGTAGTAATGATGTTCTTAACATCATTCGATTCATACATATAAAGCTATCTTATTCGAAGGTTTAAACTTGAAATTACTAGAACATAGTTTAGTTAATTCTAAACTTGTTCACAAACAAAAGTTAATCCTTCTAACTTGACTTTTAAAATCAACTAAACACATGTTCTATATCTATATGATATGCTAACTTAATGATTTAAAACCTGGAAACACGAAAAACACAGTAAAACTGGACAAACGCCGTCGTAGTAACACCGCGGGCTGTTTTGGGTTTGATAATTAAAAACTATGATAAACTTTCGTTTAAAAGTTGTTCTTCTGGGAAAATGATTTTTCTTATGAACATGAAACTATATCCAAAAATCATGGTTAAACTCAAAGTGGAAGTATGTTTTTCAAAATGGTCATCAAAACGTCGTTCTTTCGACTGAAATGACTACCTCTTACAAAAATGACTTGTAACTTATATTTCTGACAATAAATCTATACTTTTTATGTTTAGATTCATAAAATAGAGTTCAATATGAAACCATATCAATTTGATTCACTCAAAACGGATTTAAAATGAAGAAGTTATGGGTAAAACAAGATTGGATATTTTTTGATTTTTGTAGCTACGGGAAATATTAACAATTCTATACAAATCATATCCTAGCTAACTTATATTGTATTATGCATGTATTCTAATATATTATGTAATCTTGGGATACCATAGACACGTATGCAAATGTTTTGACATATCATATCGACCCATGTATATATATTATTTGGAACAACCATAGACACTCTATATGCAGTAATGTTGGAGTTAGCTATACAGGGTTGAGGTTGATTCCAAAAATATATATACTTTGAGTTGTGATCTAGCCTGAGACGTGTATACACTGGGTCGTGGATTGATTCAAGATAATATATATCGATTTATTTCTGTACATCTAACTGTGGACAACTAGTTGTAGGTTATTAACGAGGACAGCTGACTTAATAAACTTAAAACATCAAAATGTATTAAAAGTGTTGTAAATATATTTTGAACATACTTTGATATATATGTACATATTTGTTATAGGTTCGTGAATCGACCAGTGGCCAAGTCTTACTTCCCGACGAAGTAAAAATCTGTGAAAGTGAGTTATAGTCCCACTTTTAAAATCTAATATTTTGGGATGAGAATACATGCAGTTTTATAAATGTTTTACGAAATAGACACAAGTAATTGAAACTACATTATACGGGTGAATGATCGAAGCCGAATATGCCCCTTTTGCTTGGTAGCCTAAGAATTAGTAAACCGATCTACTAATTGACGCGAATCCTAAAGATAGATCTATTGGGCCTAACGAACCCCATCCAAAGTACATGATGCTTTAGTACTTCGAATTCGTTTTTATCATGTCCGAAGGATTTCCCGGAATGATAGGGGATATTCTTATATGCATCTTGTTAATTTCGGTTACCAGGTGTTCACCATATGAATGAATTTTATCTCTATGTATGGGATGTATATTGAAATATGAAATCTTGTGGTCTATTATTATGATTTGATAATATATAGGTTAAACCTATAACTCACCAACATTTTTATTGACGTTTAAAGCATGTTTATTCTCAGGTGATTATTAAGAGCTTCCGATGTTGCATACTAAAATAAGGACAAGATTTGGAGTCCATGCTTGTATGATATTATGTAAAAACTGCATTCAAGAAACTTATTTTTGATGTAATATATTCTTATTATAAACCATTATGTAATGGTCGTGTGTAAACGGTATATTTTAGATTATCATTATTTGATAATCTACGTAATGCTTTTTAAACCTTTATCGATAAAATAAAGGTTATGGTTGTTTTAAAAATGAATGCAGTCTTTGAAAAATGTCTCATATAGAGGTCAAAACCTCGCGACGAAATCAATTAATATGGAACGTTTATAATCAATATGAACGGGACATTTCAGTTGGTATCCGAGCGTTGGTCTTAGAGAACCAGAAAATTTGCATTAGTGTGTCTTATCGAGTTTGTTAGGATGCATTAGTGAGTCTGGACTTCGACCGTATTTTCTTTAAAAATGATTGCTTAACATTTTTGTTGGAAACTATATATTATTAACATGTAAATATTATGTGATATATTAATCTCTTAACATATTTGATATTGGGTGATAGATGTCTACCTCTAGCACAAATCTCATTGACTCACCTAATAATAACGAAGAGTTGAATATATATTGACAAGATTCACAAGTTCTCGAAGAACCGGAAGAAGAGGAAACGGAACCGGAAGAAGAGGAACCGGAAGAAGAGGAACCAGAAGAAGAGGAACCGGAAAAAGAAGAGGTTCCGGAGGGGGGAATAGTAGGAACCACAGAAAACCGGTCAAATAAAAGAAAATCCTCAACCAATGGACCAAAGTTAATAATGGTCAATGGTGTTTCCTCTAAGGAAGCAAAATATTGGGAAAATTATCAATTTTCCGATGAATCGGATCCTGATGAGGATTTTGATGATGTTATAGAAATTACCCCGACCCAATTTAATGAGGCAAAAGAAAATAATAAGGGAAAAGGCATCAAAATAGAGAAATCTGATTCCGACCCCGATGAACTTTATATGTACCGTCAACACCCGTATTTTCAATATCGTGACAATAACCCGGGAACCTCTAAACCACTAGGTTTTTCCAAACCAATGTGGAAAACGACGACTCGTATTAGAGGAACATCATATATCCCTAGAAGATTAGGAAAAAGAACCAAGTCCGAAGAAGAAGAAACCAGTGATTCAGATTAAAGAGGTGTGAGCATGTTGTGTAATAAATGTATTGTAGTGTGCTTGTTCTTTTATGTTCTATGTAAAAATTGCTTGTATTGTTTGTTATTACGAATCTAATCCTTGTCTATTTTACAGTATAAAAACAAAATGGATGTTAAGGGTAGACAACCGAATATTTTAGAAGACCTACCAGAGGATATGATTGAGGAAATCTTGTCTAGAGTCAGTCAGAATTCACCAGCACATTTAGTTATGGCGAAATTAACTTGTCAAACATTTGAAAGACTTTCCGGAAATGCCTTAGTTTATAAAAGGCTTTCCTTTGATAGGTGGGGTATATCACATTGGGGAGACCATAAGTTACGCCGTGTTTTCTTTAAAGCATTAAATGCGGGGAACCCAAATGCAATTTTACGCTACGGGTTAAGAACCTATTTTGACTCAACATATCCCAACATAGGATTTCGTGAATTAGAAAGAGCTTCTAACATGCAACATAAAGAAGCATGTTATGCTTACGGGTTAGTGATGTTCGCTTCTTACCAAAGTGAGAAAAAGAATACCGGATTGCAACTTTTAAATAAAACCTTCCCACAAGTGACGGATTCAGTAGTTGGGGTGAGAAACAAGGTTTTTAGATTATTACGGGGCTGTTGGACATTACGAAACCCTCATCCTTTTGACGACGTTACAACATGCTGCCTAGCCAATGGTCATAACGGTTCTTTTCCACAAGACCAAGGATGGGAAGTCGTCTTAGTAAAACCAGAATGCATGACTTGTTTCTGGACTTATGAATTACGTGTCTTTTTTTTCTTTGCTGAACAACTTGCGTATTAACTAGATTTATCTTCAAAACTGTCCTGTATCATAGTGTACTATATTTCATGTTATATGTAATATAGCGAAGTTGTAAGTTTGAAGAATATTTGTATGTGATATATTATTATAATCAGTTTTTCATATGGAATTGTAGTAGTTGAATTGTATATTAGCTAATAAGTATGAACTTAACGGGTAGGTAGTACCCGAATTTAAACTTATAAAATACTAATATGAAGAAAAAGCTTTTATAAATGAGTTCATATTATGCTACGAAATACTATTGACTACTCTTAATATTCTGTATGATTAACTCGATTCAGTTGTCTATTTTGAAGGAAATGGCACCGACTACTCAACACACCATGAATATGAACGAAGAGGAATTTAGTACCTTTCTTGCTGCAAACATAGCCGCAGTACAGGCTGCGCTACATACCAACAATAACGCTGAATCTAGCAATACAGCTAATGGCGCAAGAAATCGTGTAGGATGCACCTACAAAGAATTCACTGCCTGCAAACCTTTGGAATTTGATGGAACCGAAGGACCAATTGGATTGAAACGGTGGACCGAGAAAGTTGAATCGGTGTTTTCCATAAGTAAGTGTACTGAAGAGGACAAAGTTAAGTACGCTACGCATACCTTCACAGGTACTGCGTTAACGTGGTGGAATACCTATCTTGAACAGGTAGCACAAAATGCTGCTTACGCACTACCGTGGTCGGCATTCAAGCAATTGATGAACGAGCAGTACCGTCCTAGAAACGAAGTCAATAAACTCAAGGCAGAACTTAGAAAGTTACGAACACAAGGGTTCGGCGTTACCACATATGAAAGATGATTCACAGAGTTGTGCCTATTGTGCCCGGGAGCATTCGAAGATGAAGAAGAGAAGATCGACGCGTTTGTAAAAGGGTTACCAGTAAGGATTCAAGAAGATGTAAGTTCACACGAGCCCGCTTCTATACAGAAGGCAAGTCGAATGGCTTATAAACTCATAAATCAGATTGAGGGAAGAATTAAAGAGCAGGCATCCGAAGAAGCCAACACGAAACAACTCAAGAGGAGGTAGGAGGAAAATGGTGACAAGAGTCACCAGTACAACAACAATAACAATTACAACCACAATCGCAACAACTATCCCAACAACCACAACAACAATCGCAACAATAACCGCAATCCTAACAATAACTACAACAAACATCCCAACAACAACAACAACTACAATAACCGTTTCAACAACAATAACAATCCCAACAACAACCTCAATAACAACAACGGCAACAAAAACCAAAAACAGCCATGTCATAGGTGTGAAGAAAATCACCAGGGGTTTTGCACGACATTTTACAACGGGTGTAAAAGAAATAGTCATAGCGCGACAAAGTGTGAGGTCTATGGACCAAAGTTTAACAGAACTAAGGGAGCAAATAATGCCGGAACAAGTAATGCCGAAACGAATAGTGTCGGAGCAAGTAATACCAACGCTGTTTGTTATAAATGTGGAAAACCGGGCCACATTATTAGAAATTTCCCGAATCAGGGGACTACTAATGGGCAGGGCCGAGGAAGAGTTTTCAATATTAATGCGGCAGAAGCACAGGAAGACCCGGAGCTTGTTACGGGTACGTTTCTTATTGACGATAAATCTGCTTATGTTTTATTTGATTCGGGTGCGGATAGAAGCTATATGAGTAGAGAATTTTGTGCTAAATTAAGTTGCCCATTGACGCCTTTGGATAGTAAATTTTTACTCGAATTAGCAAATGGTAAATTAATTTCAGCAGATAATATATGTCGGAATCGAGAAATTAAACTGGTTAGCAAAACATTTAAGATTGACTTGATACCAGTAGAGTTAGGGAGTTTTGATGTGATAATCGGTATGGACTGGTTGAAAGAAGTGAAAGCAGAGATCGTTTGTTACAAAAATGCAATTCGCATTATACGAGAAAAAGGAAAACCCTTAATGGTGTACGGAGAAAAGAGCAACGCAAAGTTAAATCTTATTAGTAACCTGAAGGCACAAAAACTAATAAGAAAAGGTTGCTATGCTGTGCTAGCACACGTCGAGAAAGTCAATTCCGAAGAAAAGAACATCAATGATATTCCTGTTGCAAAAGAATTTCCCGATGTATTTCCGAAAGAAATACCGGGACTACCTCCACACCGATCCGTTGAATTTCAAATAGACCTTGTACCGGGAGCTGCACCAATAGCTCGTGCTCCATACAGACTCGCACCTAGCGAAATGAAGGAACTTCAGAGCCAATTACAAGAACTTTTAGAGCGTGGTTTCATTCGACCAAGCACATCACCGTGGGGAGCTCCTGTTTTGTTTGTCAAGAAGAAAGATGGTACATTCAGGTTGTGTATCGACTACCGAGAGTTGAACAAACTTACCATCAAGAACCGCTACCCACTACCGAGAATCAACTACTTATTTGATCAACTACAAGGCTCGTATGTTTATTCGAAGATCGATTTACGTTCTGGATATCATCAAATGCGGGTGAAGGAGGATGATATTCTAAAGACTGCTTTTAGGACGCGTTACGGTCATTACGAGTTTACGGTTATGCCATTTGGATTGACTAACGCACCAGCTGTGTTCATGGACCTCATGAACCGAGTGTGTGGGCCATATCTTGACAAGTTTGTCATTGTTTTCATCGATGACATACTTATTTACTCAAAGAATGATCAAGAGCACGAAGAACACTTGAGAAAAGTGCTAGAGTTGTTAAGGAAAGAAAAATTGTATGCTAAGTTTTCAAAGTATGCATTTTGGTTGGAAGAAGTTCAATTCCTCAGTCACATAGTGAACAAATAAGGTATTCAGGTGGATCCAGCAAAAATTGAAACCGTTGAAAAGTGGGAAACTCCGAAAACTCCGAAACACATACGCCAGTTTTTAGGACTAGCTGGTTACTACAGAAGGTTCATCCAAGACTTTTTCAGAATAGCAAAACCCTTGACTGCATTAACGTATAAAGGGAAGAAATTTGAATGGAAGGATGAACAAGAGAAAGCGTTTCAGTTATTGAAGAAAAAGTTAACTACGGCACCTATATTGTCATTACCTGAAGGGAATGATGATTTTGTGATATATTGTGACGCCTCAAAGCAAGGTCTCGGTTATGTATTAATGCAACGGACGAAAGTAATTGCTTATGCGTCTAGACAATTGAAGATTCATGAACAAAATTATACGACGCATGATTTGGAATTAGGCGCGGTTGTTTTTTCATTAAAGACTTGGAGGCACTACTTATATGGGGTCAAAAGTATTATATATACCAACCACAAAAGTCTTCAACACATATTTAATCAGAAACAACTGAATATGAGGCAGCGTAGGTGGATTGAATTGTTGAATGATTACGACTTTGAGATTCGTTACCACCCGGGGAAGGCAAATGTGGTAGCCGACGCCTTGAGCAGGAAGGACAGAGAACCCATTCGAGTAAAATCTATGAATATAATGATTCACAATAACCTTACTACTCAAATAAACGAGGCGCAACAAGGAGTTTTAAAAGAGGAAAATTTAAAGGATGAAATACCCAAAGGATCGGAGAAGCATCTTAATATTCGGGAAGACGGAACCCGGTATAGGGCTGAAAGGATTTGGGTACCAAAATTTAGAGATATGAGAGAAATGGTACTTAGAGAAGCTCATAAAACCAGATACTCAATACATCCTGGAACGGGGAAGATGTACAAGGATCTCAAGAAACATTTTTGGTGGCCGGGTATGAAAGCCGATGTTGCTAAATACGTAAGAGAATGTTTAACGTGTTCTAAGGTCAAAGCTGAGCATCAGAAACCATCAGGTCTACTTCAACAACCCGAAATCCCGGAATGGAAATGGGAAAACATTACCATGAATTTCATCACTAAATTGCCAAGGACTGCAAGTGGTTTTGATACTATTTGGGTAATAGTTGATCGTCTCACCAAATCAGCACACTTCCTGCCAATAAGAGAAGATGACAAGATGGAGAAGTTATCACGACTGTATTTGAAGGAAGTCATCTCCAGACATGGAATATCAATCTCCATTATCTCTGATAGGGATGGCAGATTTATTTCAAGATTCTGGCAGACATTACAGCAAGCATTAGGAACTCGTCTAGACATAAGTACTGCCTATCATCCACAAACTGATGGTCAGAGCAAAAGGACGATACAAACGCTTGAAGACATGCTACGAGCATGTGTTATTGATTTCGGAAACAGTTGGGATCGACATCTACCATTAGCAGAATTTTCCTACAACAACAGCTACCATTCAAGCATTGAGATGGCGCCGTTTGAAGCACTTTATGGTAGAAAGTGCAGGTCTCCGATTTGTTGGAGTGAAGTGGGGGATAGACAGATTACGGGTCCGGAGATAATACAAGAAACTACCGAGAAGATCATCCAAATTCAACAACGGTTGAAAACCGCCCAAAGTCGACAAAAGAGCTACGCTGACATTAAAAGAAAAGATATAGAATTTAAAATTGGAGAGATGGTCATGCTTAAATTTGCACCTTGGAAAGGCATTGTTCGATTTGGTAAACGAGGGAAATTAAATCCAAGGTATATTGGACCATTCAAGATTATTGATCGTGTCGGACCAGTAGCTTACCGACTTGAGTTACCTCAACAACTCGCGGCTGTACATAACACTTTCCACGTCTCGAATTTGAAAAAATGTTTTGCTAAAGAAGATCTCACTATTCCGTTAGATGAAATCCAAATCAACGAAAAACTTCAATTCATCGAAGAACCCGTCGAAATAATGGATCATGAGGTTAAAAGACTTAAGCAAAACAAGATACCAATTGTTAAGGTTCGATGGAATGCTCGTAGAGGACCCGAGTTCACCTGGGAACGAGAAGATCAGATGAAGAAGAAATACCCGCATTTATTTCCAGAAGATACGTTAACACCTCCAACTGCTTAAAATTTCGGGACGAAATTTATTTAACGGGTAGGTACTGTAGTGACCCGAACTTTTCCATGTTTATATATATATTAAATGAAATTGTTATTTACATGATTAAGTGTTTCCAACATGTTAAGCAATCAAACTTGTTAAGACTTGATTAATTGAAATAGGTTTCATATAGACAATTGACCACCCAAGTTGACCGGTGATTCACGAACGTTAAAACTTGTAAAAACTATATGATGACATATATATGGATATATATATATAGTTAACATGATATTATGATAAGTAAACATATCATTAAGTATATTAATAATGAACTACATATGTAAAAACAAGACTACTAACTTAATGATTTTGAAACGAGACATATATGTAACGATTATCGTTGTAACGACATTTAATGTATATATATCATATTAAGAGATATTCATACATCATAATATCATTGTAATATAATAATTTAAAATCTCATTTGATATTATAAACATTAGGTTAACAACATTTAACAAGATCGTTAACCTAAAGGTTTCAAAACAACACTTACATGTAACGACTAACGATGACTTAACGACTCAGTTAAAATGTATATACATGTAGTGTTTTAATATATATTCATACACTTTTGAAAGACTTCAAGACACTTATCAAAATACTTCTACTTAACAAAAATGCTTACAATTACATCCTCGTTCAGTTTCATCAACAATTCTACTCGTATGCACCCGTATTCGTACTCGTACAATACACAACTTTTAGATGTATGTACTATTGGTATATACACTCCAATGATCAGCTCTTAGCAGCCCATGTGAGTCACCTAACACATGTGAGAATCATCATTTGGCAACTAGCATGAAATATCTCATAAAATTACAAAAATATGAGTAATCATTCATGACTTATTTACATGAAAACAAAATTACATATCCTTTATATCTAATCCATACACCAACGACCAAAAACACCTACAAACACTTTCATTCTTCAATTTTCTTCATCTAATTGATCTCCCTCAAGTTCTATCTTCAAGTTCTAAGTGTTCTTCATAAATTCTACAAGTTCTAGTTTCATAAAATCAAGAATACTTCCAAGTTTACTAGCTTACTTCCAATCTTGTAGAGTGATCACCCAACCTCAAGAAATCTTTCTTATTTACAGTAAGATATCTTTCTAATACAAGGTAATACTCATATTCAAACTTTGATTCAATTTATATAACTATAACAATCTTATTTCGAGTGGAAATCTTACTTGAACTTGTTTTCGTGTCATGATTCTACTTCAAGAACTTTCAAGCCATCCAAGATCCTTTAAAGCTAGATCCATTTATCTCTTTTCCAGTAGGTTTATCCACAAAACTTGAGGTAGTAATGATGTTCTTAACATCATTCGATTCATACATATAAAGCTATCTTATTCGAAGGTTTAAACTTGAAATCACTAGAACATAGTTTAGTTAATTCTAAACTTGTTCACAAACAAAAGTTAATCCTTCTAACTTGACTTTTAAAATCAACTAAAAACATGTTCTATATCTATATGATATGCTAACTTAATGATTTAAAACCTGGAAACACGAAAAACACAGTAAAACTGGACAAACGCCGTCGTAGTAACACCGCGGGCTGTTTTGGGTTTGATAATTAAAAACTATGATAAACTTTCATTTAAAAGTTGTTCTTTTGGGAAAATGATTTTTCTTATGAACATGAAACTATATCCAAAAATCATGGTTAAACTCAAAGTGGAAGTATGTTTTTCAAAATGGTCATCAAAACGTCGTTCTTTCGACTGAAATGACTACCTCTTACAAAAACGACTTGTAACTTATATTTCTGACAATAAACCTATACTTTTTCTGTTTAGATTCATAAAATAGAGTTCAATATGAAACCATATCAATTTGATTCACTCAAAACGGATTTAAAATGAAGAAGTTATGGGTAAAACAAGATTGGATATTTTTTGATTTTTGTAGCTACGGGAAATATTAACAATTCTATACAAATCATATCCTAGCTAACTTATATTGTATTATGCATGTATTCTAATATATTATGTAATCTTGGGATACCATAGACACGTATGCAAATGTTTTGACATATCATATCGACCCATGTATATATATTATTTGGAACAACCATAGACACTCTATATGCAGTAATGTTGGAGTTAGCTATACAGGGTTGAGGTTGATTCCAAAAATATATATACTTTGAGTTGTGATCTAGCCTGAGACGTGTATACACTGGGTCGTGGATTGATTCAAGATAATATATATCGATTTATTTCTGTACATCTAACTGTGGACAACTAGTTGTAGGTTACTAACGAGGACAGCTGACTTAATAAACTTAAAACATCAAAATGTATTAAAAGTGTTGTAAATATATTTTGAACATACTTTGATATATATGTACATATTTGTTATAGGTTCGTGAATCGACCAGTGGCCAAGTCTTACTTCCCGACGAAGTAAAAATCTGTGAAAGTGAGTTATAGTCCCACTTTTAAAATCTAATATTTTGGGATGAGAATACATGCAGTTTTATAAATGTTTTATGAAATAGACACAAGTAATTGAAACTACATTATACGGGTGAATGATCGAAGCCGAATATGCCCCTTTTGCTTGGTAGCCTAAGAATTAGTAAACCGATCTACTAATTGACGCGAATCCTAAAGATAGATCTATTGGGCCTAACGAACCCATCCAAAGTACCGGATGCTTTAGTACTTCGAATTCGTTTTTATCATGTCCGAAGGATTTCCCGGAATGATAGGGGATATTCTTATATGCATCTTGTTAATGTCGGTTACCAGGTGTTCACCATATGAATGAATTTTATCTCTATGTATGGGATGTATATTGAAATATGAAATCTTGTGGTCTATTATTATGATTTGATAATATATAGGTTAAACCTATAACTCACCAATATTTTTGTTGACGTTTAAAGCATGTTTATTCTCAGGTGATTATTAAGAGTTTCCGATGTTGCATACTAAAATAAGGACAAGATTTGGAGTCCATGCTTGTATGATATTATGTAAAAACTGCATTCAAGAAACTTATTTTTGATGTAATATATTCTTATTATAAACCATTATGTAATGGTCGTGTGTAAACGGTATATTTTAGATTATCATTATTTGATAATCTACGTAATGCTTTTTAAACCTTTATCGATAAAATAAAGGTTATGGTTGTTTTAAAAATGAATGCAGTCTTTGAAAAACGTCTCATATAGAGGTCAAAACCTCGCGACGAAATCAATTAATATGGAACGTTTATAATCAATATGAACGGGACATTTCACATTAGTTCATTTTAAAGATATTACTTGGAATCATTCATGACATATTTCAAAAGACGTTGCATTCAAGTCGTTGAGTTCAGTAAAGATTATGATTAAGTAAATGACAGATTAGATCATTTATAGATGGATATTACGAAATGGTATGCATGCCTGTCAACTTTCGATGTAATGAAAGTTTGTTTTTTAAAACGAATGCAATGTTTGTAAAATGTATCATATAGAGGTCAAATACCTCGCGATGTAATTATATGTTATTGTATTCGTTCTTATGGATTAGGACGGGTCTTTACAGCAAGCTTGCATCAGTCCGGATCGAAGCCTAGTCATCATTTGCACACACACACGCGTTCGGGCAGGAAACCCGAACCACACTCAGGGGATCCGACCCTTAAACCATCCCATACGGGGCATGCGGGCCGGACCTTAGTCCCGGAGCGGGTCGGTAAAACCTTCCCTTTGGGCCACCCTCAAGGAATTTCTTTCAAATAATATCCTTTGTAGGTGACGAAGCTCGAACCTGAGACCTCTAGCCCGGCGGGGGTGCTAGGCACCACCAAAATTGTATTATATTTGATTTCATGGTTTTTGAAAGAAAAAAAGAGATTAAATATTACATTAAATTAAATACATATTTAAATAAAAAAAACTTTCATGTTCATTAAATGTATTTTTACTTGAGTTTCTAGCATATGCCTTATAATATAATAATTGTATTTAAAAAACCATAAATTTTCTTAAATAATCAAAATCATAACTAATATTGATGTATAATTGAAAATAAATGAGTATAATTAATGACTTTTGAGTTATAATTTAAAATTTCGAGTGCATTTAATTGTCTTTATCTTGCACCCATATCACACAAGATAGCCACACGCTTTATACTCCTAAACCTATTAAGGTATACTCCTAAACCTATTAAGGTATATGGTAAGTTATTAAATTCCAAATTTTCGATCAACGATAAGGAAGAAAAAGAGACTTTTGGGAATTTTTTGGAGGGTATGTTCGATAGTAGCGAACGCCCGAAGAAAGCCAAGCAATGAAGATTGCTATTTGTTCCACATAAAGGGTCTTGGGAATAATTTTAAAGGAAGGCGTATTTCAATTTTTCAAATGTAAAGGAATAAACCTTGGAGTTGTTCAAGGTTAAAAAATCTTACTCTTTTTGATTAAATGGTGGAGCAAAATCAATTCCAATCAAAATGATATATGGAAGACTTGTATCATGGAGCAGTTTGGTGCTTACCCTCCTGGAAACTTGCTTTCTAATATTTCAAATGTCAACAAAAGGAAGCCTTAAGGTGTATGGCGCGATATCTTAAAGCTTCAAGATACCGGCAAATTATATGATTTTCTTAGTCCGTAAAATTGGCAATGGAGAGTTTGATTGGGTAAAAGTCGTGTGGATTTAGCAAGTGCCTTCAAAAATCGCCTTTTCCATTGGTTAGCGATCCAAGGCGGTTCCGGTTAAGGAAGTTTTGAGCTATAGGCAAGTAAAGGGTCAGATGACAAATGTGCTTGGTGTGTGGTTCTAATTGAGTCGATCGACCATCTTTTGCTTCTTTGTTTGTGTTCCCGCAATATTTGATCGGCTTCGTTCGAACGTGTCATGGGTTATGCCTTCTTCCCTTATCGATTTTTCCCTCGATCGCTTTCTTGGATGGGATGTAATGCTAAAATTCTTGGAGATTGACCGGTCCGGTTACTTATTGGTTCTTTTGGCTAGCGAGAAATGTTTTGGTGTTTATTGTTGTTCGTAAAGCTTGGCCCATAGTAGTTGTTCAAGTGAAGTTTGAGGTCTTTCAAAGGTTGGCTAATGCATTTTAAGTGGAAAGCCTTCAAATTTATAGTTGGAAGATCCAGCCGTGGGCTCTTGTGTGTTCAGAATATTTGAAGTGCTAGAGATGTGATCTGCCATTTTCATTTTTCTTGTCTTATAGTTGGCATATTTATTGTAAAGGGTTGCACATGGGTTTTGCCCATAAGTCCTTGTGTTTTTATTGTGTATTGGACTAGTCTCTTAAGCCTTTTTTCATGTTGTAACTCTATTCTTTCACATTTTGTGAAAACTTTATAATACAATCATCTTTTTTGCCAAAAAAAAAAAAAAAAAAAAAAAGAAACACTCACTCTAATAAATTGTTCCATTTTTCAAGAAAAAATATTCCTAACTTTTGTCATGGAAACACATTATAACAAAACCGTTTTAAGTATAAGATAAAATTAGAAATCGTTCAACGTATTTTTTTTTTTTTTTTTTGAAAGGCAATATCGTTCAACATATTTTGAATGTAATAAAATTATTTGAAGTGTTGTTTCGTTGAAGTTGTCATCGAGTCTCATGTATGATTGTTTTGAGTTAATTTGTCGTGTGTTGTTAGTGTTGAATTCGTGTCGTGTAGATTTTTGTTAGGTCATTTTTCTTAAGTTGTATTCGTATATTTTCTAATTTCTCGTTAATTGTTTTATACATAAAATTCTTGCATTTTAAAAAAATTTATTTTTGAAGATAATTAATAGAGGGAGAAAGTGTCTAATTATTTATCTTGATTCTTGATACTAAACTTTTTAATCATGGAAGCTTATTTTTGTGCTCAAGTAAACAATACAAAATACAACAAAATTGCCGTTCTTCTTTATACCTACCAACTCTTATTTTCATACAAACAAATATTTCCCTCTCATTTTCCCCCTTTTCTCTCTCTCTCCAAAACCCAAAACCTTCACTTCAAACATTTCATTCTAAATTCCATAAACTCTAATTCCCTAAAATCAAATTAAATTACATCTTCAAATTGAGCATATATGGGGAAATACATGAGGAAATCAAAATTAACCGGAGACGTCGTAGCACTTATGGACGTCTCACAATCCTCTCTGGGCGTTCGAACGCGAGCCAAAACCCTAGCCTTACAAAAATCACAAGCTTCAAAAATCAACAACACCTCCGCCGTACCGCCGCCGGAGCAACAACATGAGCTGTCGTACCTCCAGCTTCGCAGCCGTAAACTGGAAAAGCCACCGCTGCAACAATTAACATGCTGTAAGCAACGAAACCCTAACCCTAGCTTAACTAAATCCCAAATTAAATCGAAGGATGAAGAAGAAACAGAGGCTTATTGTGATTTTGGTACCGATCAGGCTTCTTTTGGAGAAAATAATTTTGACTTTGATGGCAGAGAAAGGTATAATTTTTTTTTTCCACAGATTTTTGTAATTTATTTTACATATGTATTTACACCAATGCTCTTTTCTTTTTTTTTTTTTTTTTTTTTTCGTTTTAAAAAAATGTTTTTTTCATTTTATGAAATGGGTTATTTTTTACAGGTACTTTAAAGTTTTGATACTGCTAAAAAATTTCCTTTTCTTTTTCACTTGTGCTTTTATTTTATATTTATAATATTTATATTTATATTTATAATTATATTTTATACTAATATACTAATTCGTGCGTTATAACTTGATCAGGTGGAATTTGGGCACTTTTTAGTCAATATTGGTTGATTGTTTTGTGATTATTTATAGGGCTCTTTATTGTCTTTATCTTTGGTGGGTGTCAATTTAGTATAGTAGTTTTTTTTTTTTTTTTTTACGAGGAACCCCTAGCGACAAGCCATAATGGCTCCCCTCTAGTTGGTAAACCCCGGGTAAACGGCAAGCCAGGCCTCCACCGCTACCAGGCAAAGCATCCTCTAGTCAATCAGTCACTAAATGGACTAAATGGAGCTCGCCTCAAGGTATTTGCCTTGAAGGGAATCGAACCCGTGACTTCTTGCTTCATTGGAAGTCCTGGTGGCTACCAGATTGTTGATAATGCTTTCTTGTTTTCATATGCTAAAGTCTATTCATTTACATTTCATTACATCATCATGAGGGGTACCATCTTAAACTGAGCTATAAGATTTTGAAATTGTTGAGTTTTTGCTGCAAACAGAAATCAAAATGACAAAAACAATATAAATAAAGTCTTTATATTAGATAATGAGCACATTTTAATGTAAAAAATAAAGACATTCGTTATATTTGTATATACACGTTTAGCCAAAGGATGGGTTGTGCAAAATAAGTACAAGTATTTTACTTTGTAACAATAAACCAACTACAATAGTACAATCTGATTTGTCAGTTTATTATTTGTCATATATCTTGGTTTCTATTTTTCCATGATTGTCCATTAAGATTTTTTTTTTTGTGTCACACACTCATTCTTTCACATAAGTGCATGTTAATAATATTAGAGTTATATGTGCGCTAGTTCTATTATTTGTTTGTGTGACTCATGGTTGTGCTAGATTCCGCTATGATATGTTTTAGTGTGCTTGTTAACTGTTAATGACTTATCTTTTAAAGTTTTCCATTTGTAATGTGATTTGTCAATTTATCTTAAATGATTTAATCATGGTAGTTTTTTTTGTCAAACGGTGTAGCAGAATTTTTATTTGCATACTGACTGACCAAATAAGTGGTACACTCTTGAACAATTATTGCTGACATGACACAAGTTTTATTATACGGTTCAAGGTATAGTGACTTGATTTTTACTGTAAAATTTAAAAAACTATATTGACCAAAGTGTTCTAGTTGGTCCATTTTAATTGTTTATCATGCTTACTAAAACTTGCGAGACATGGGTGGTGAGATTTTGCTGTAGTTGAAACCAACATTGTTACTATTGGTCTGAATTAGCATGTTTTGCTATATCAAGGCAACAACTTTAAATATATGCACTGTTAAAAAGTTGAAATTTTGTAGCATCCTAGTTTGAATTTGCTGGTGAACTTTAAAAAAAATTTATAAATCCACTTCTGTGCACATCACATGTTGACCATTTGTGCTTCCTAGTTTAGATTTTATCAATATTTGCTGGCCACATAAATTGATCAATAATTTGCTGACTGTCTTTTTTAGCATCTGCCAATGAATATCACTCAAACAATTGAGCATCACTCAAACAATTGAGCAAGAAAAGGATTGAAAGCTTTCACTTCCACTATCATTATTTTAAAAAGTTATTTTTTTATTGGGTCTGATATTGTTTGTTTTTATCCTGCTAACTATACATACATATCCAAGGCATCTTTTTAGTGGGGTCCCTGGCTTAGATAAGTTTGTTTTTGAATTCTAAGCAAGTCACTTTACAATTTTCTTTGTACCTAAAGAATTACTTTTCAAAAGATATATATTTAAAAATGTATTTAATCACGTTTATGATGCTTTCTTCTTTTTCTAAGTAATTGTATAATTGTATGCTAATTACATCAATGATATAGGAGCACCAGGGAAAGCACACCTTGTAGCTTTATTAAGGACTCGAATGCTAGCAGCACCCCTGGTTCTTGTACGAGGCCTACAAACCGACATGCTTCTAACCAGAATATTCAGAATTCAATGCAGAGAATTATGCCTTCGGCACAGGAGATCGAGGGGTTTTTTGCTCGTCATGCACTCGAGCAGCAACGACGTTTTACTAAAAAGTACGTTACCCTAAGCCCCTAACTTTCATTCTTCTAAGCATGTTTGACTTTGGATTCCGACCTATTTGACCAATCATCGGATACCGTGGTTACCATAATAATACGAGTATGTTTCTTTTGGATACTCATTTGTGATAATTGATGCAGGTACAACTTCGATATCGTCAGTGAAAAGCCTCTTCAAGGGCGTTACGAATGGGTGATGGTACAACCCTAGATGGCATTGAATATACATCATTGCAGGATAGCATCAACTTCTCAACTTGAAGATAAGAAAGTAGGATTAATGAACTTTGTCAGAGTGTAAAGTGCAAACAAATAGTTGTGTAATCTACTGATCTCATTAAGATAACAGAGCTAATGAATTACACACTTACATATTTAGGGTAGAATAGGAAGGGAAAAAATGCTTTTACCTTTCTTTAGATCTGCAAGTCATAAATAATTACTAAAATTCATGTTAACTAGTCCGGATCCGGCCCGCGCGATGCGGCGGGGGCTTTCGGCTTATGTATTCATATTTAACGTAGCGTTGTGTATTTACAGATGCGAAAACGGCTCATGTCTTAAGCGCCGTTTTAGATGTCGTTGTCTTAAGCGTTTTTAAAAAGTGTCCGTTTCGAACGTAGTTAGTTTCGTTTTGTTAAAAAAAAAATTTCGAGTGTAACGGTGCTGTCGGAAAAATTTAACTTGCGACGAACAGAAAGATACGGGCTGTCGTTGTGTTAAGCGTTTTTTAAAAAGTGTCTGTTTCGCGTATAGTTAGTCCCGTTGGGTTCGTGAGACTTTTTCGAGTTTAACGGTAGTCTCGAAAAAATTTAACTCGCACCGAGCGAGAAGATAGGGTCCGTTATAAATTCGGGGGAATTAGTTTCTTTTATTTTAATAAAATTATATGTTTACACTTTCTACCCTTGAAAAAGTGTAAACTTTAGGGGTTATTGTGTAAATTGAGCTGAAGTTGAGGGATCTATTGTAGTGTGAACGCAAAGACAAAACTACAACTGAAAATAATTAAAACTACACATTTGGCCATGTGTTTTAAAACTACACATTTGGCTATGTGTTTTAGTTTGTAAGGGTTAATAATTATTGAAAAGCGGCATGCTTCATATTTTTGTTATCTTCACTCATATCAAGTATAAGCTCATAATGGGTTTTGCCTTATAAAACCAGTACCTTAGGACTTGTTTACTTTCTACTTAATTATCTGTTTCTATACAAACTCTTAATTCTATAAGTAAAATTGCGGTTTGTATGTCAGTTAATTTGAAAATTTCTCTGTTAGTAAACATTGAATCAGACACTCATTCGGTTGATAGTGATTATTTGATCCTAGTGTTTACGAGTCATCAATGACCAGCTTTTGGTTACTACATATCAAACGATCTAAAAACTGATTCAGATTATGTTGTTGAGAAAACATACGTGTTGTTAACAGTGAGTAAATGATAAGGTACAACAAAATATACCCATTAATTAATATTTCTGTTTATTGTTGTTGCGCCTATCTATCTATATTACGGAATATCACGATTAAGGGGTGTACCTGGCAAATATTTAAGGTCCCGTTTGACTCACGGAATTCAATAAAATTCTGGCGAAATTGATATTGAATTCAGACACGACGCGTGCTTAAATTCTTTTGGCCGTTCTTGCTGTCTTAAATCGTCATCTTTTCTTTAGAAGCTATTAATTGATTTCACGTCTGCCCTTAGATTGAGTCGGGTTTCTTCCTGAGCAGTAGTTGGGGCGGGTTATGCAACTGCGTAAGATGAATGTGTGGTGGTTTAGTTCCCCTGGTGATCCCAAACTGCTATTAAAAATATATATACATATATAAATTGCTGTAAAAATATCAGAGTAATATTTTGTGTATATAAATGAAACGCTCATTTAGGCTCGCAAGCTTGTTCGAGCTCAAGATATCAAGCTCAAGCTCGTTCACTGAACGAACTTTAAATTGAGTTCAAGTTCGGACTTAAGCTCGTTTAGGCTCGGATCAAATCGTGCTTTTAACGAGTCGAGCTCAAATAGCTCGCCAGTAAATAGCTCGCGAGTAGCTCGGTTTATTTACAGCCGTACCTGAAAATGAAAACGGTAAAAAGCAACACACGTGATTTCAAACAGTCGGTCAGTATTGAGTAATGTTGATGCGTTGAAAGTTTTTTTTTTTTTTTTACCAAGATTCTTTAACATTTTCAGCATTAACTATGAAGCCTCCTAGTCAATCTGAGTACAGCATCTAACAAAAAACGTTAAGTCTCAACATCATGGTCAGATCACTAGATTAGGTAACAGTAGTAGTAGGCCTTTTATGAAAATGTGCACTAACTGCATGCATACCAATTATCAAGTGCAAGAAAACTTTCAATATAAAATTCTGGTCCCTGATATAGTGATTTACACACTTTTGTCAACATATATGTTCTCTCATCAACATGTTCATGAGGTCTCCATATACGGCATGGGCCATACTGGGAAAAATGATATTTTTTGTTGGACATCAATTTGGAATCATTTAAAAGGACTAAATCATCTACGCGTCCATCATCCGTAGTTGCATAACTCACCCTCAACTAATGCCCTGTAGAAAAGCCGGACCAACCCCAACTAATGTTCACGTTTAGTGGATATATGATTTTTATGATTAACCCTTTATTCATGTCATTCTCAAAATGTTTATACAAAGAAATTCAAAATATGAGACTTATTTTGAACTTTTAGAACGCGATCTTCATCAAAAAGTGAAGATCAAAACTGAGGTTACAAAGGAAGATAATAAAGCGGGCTCGAAACTAATAAGTGTCACAAACCGACACTAACTCCAACCGAGCCACACCATATGCTCCAAAACAGAATCATCGAAACAAAGTTTAAGAACACAACATACAACTATGCTAACGACAAAGAAAACATCAAAGAAACTAAACTAAATAAACGAGATTAGCCCAACTTGTTACCATTTCTTTCGTCCGGCCGATTTGTGAAACCATCAATGGTGTCGATGCGGACCGCTTTACCACCACGAGAAAGTAAAATGCTAAAATTATACGAAATAACTTTCGACAGGCCACTTTTTCATTAAGTATATCATCATCACTAATAGTTAAATTGTTACAATTTATTAAATATTTGATAAAATACAGAGTAAAAGATAAGATATTTAGGAAACTAGAGTGAGGTCCGTTGTCGCGCTTCGCTGCTAGTTTCGAAGATTTGCGAGCGATTACGGTTAACAGCGCCTTTAGTTGCCTGTTCCTATTACAAAAGGTTACATATTTATAGCTGAAGTATCGTTTTTTGATAACCTGAATACCATATAGCATACTACTAAGTAATATACTAATGTGTTTCTGTTACAAAAGGTGTTACAAAAGGTTCTGATTACGGTTGTAGTAGTTGAAATGTCCCGTTCATATTGATTATAAACGTTCCATATTAATTGATTTCGTTGCGAGGTTTTGACCTCTATATGAGACGTTTTTCAAAGACTGCATTCGTTTTTAAAACAAACCATAACCTTTATTTTATCGACAAGGTTAAAAAGACACCACCTAGATTATCCAGAAATGATAATCTAAAAATATCACACTTACACACTACCAATACATATTGGTTTACAATATTAATATGTTACAACAAAGTAAATCTCGAATGCAGCTTTAAACAATATTATACAAGTATGTTGACACCAAATCTTGTCCATATATTAGCATGCTGTAGTGACCCGAACTTTTCCATGTTTATATATATTAAATATATTAATTGAGATTGATATTTACATGATTAAATATTTTCAACATGTTAAGCAATCAAACTTGTTAAGACTTGATTAATTGAAATATGTTTCATATAGACAATTGACCACCCAAGTTGACCGGTGATTCACGAACGTTAAAACTTGTAAAAACTATATGATGACATATATATGGATATATATATATAGTAAACATGATACTATGATAAGTAAACAAATCATTAAGTATATTAACAATGAACTACATATGTAAAAACAAGACTACTAACTTAATGATTTTTAAACGAGACATATATGTAACGATTATCGTTGTAAAGACATTTAATGTATATATATCATATTAAGAGATATTCATACATGATAATATCATGATAATATAATAATTTAAAATCTCATTTGATATTATAAACATTGGGTTAACAACATTTAACAAGATCGTTAACCTAAAGGTTTCAAAACAACACTTACATGTAACGACTAACGATGACTTAACGACTCAGTTAAAATGTATATACATGTAGTGTTTTAATATGTATTTATACACTTTTGAAAGACTTCAATACACTTATCAAAATACTTCTACTTAACAAAAATTCTTACAATTACATCCTCGTTCAGTTTCATCAACAATTCTACTCGTATGCACCCGTATTCGTACTCGTACAATACACAGCTTTTAGATGTATGTACTATTGGTATATACACTCCAATGATCAGCTCTTAGCAGCCCATGTGAGTCACCTAACACATGTGGGAACCATCATTTGGCAACTAGCATGAAATATCTCATAAAATTACAAAAATATGAGTAATCATTCATGACTTATTTACATGAAAACAAAATTACATATCCTTTATATCTAATCCATACACCAACGACCAAAAACACCTACAAACACTTTCATTCTTCAATTTTCTCCATCTAATTGATCTCTCTCAAGTTCTATCTTCAAGTTCTAAGTGTTCTTCATATATTCTACAAGTTCTAGTTACATAAAATCAAGAATACTTTCAAGTTTGCTAGCTCACTTCCAATCTTGTAAGGTGATCATCCAACCTCAAGAAATCTTTGTTTCTTACAGTAGGTTATCATTCTAATACAAGGTAATAATCATATTCAAACTTTGGTTCAATTTCTATAACTATAACAATCTTATTTCAAGTGATGATCTTACTTGAACTTGTTTTCGTGTCATGATTCTGCTTCAAGAACTTCGAGCCATCCAAGGATCCGTTGAAGCTAGATCCATTTTTCTCTTTTCCAGTAGGTTTATCCAAGGAACTTAAGGTAGTATTGATGTTCATAACATCATTCGATTCATACATATAAAGCTATCTTATTCGAAGGTTTAAACTTGTAATCACTAGAACATAGTTTAGTTAATTCTAAACTTGTTCGCAAACAAAAGTTAATCCTTCTAACTTGACTTTTAAAATTAACTAAACACATGTTCTATATCTATATGATATGCTAACTTAATGATTTAAAACCTGGAAACACGAAAAACACCGTAAAACCGGATTTACGCCGTCGTAGTAACACCGCGGGCTGTTTTGGGTTAGTTAATTAAAAACTATGATAAACTTTGATTTAAAAGTTTTTATTCTGAGAAAATGATTTTTATTATGAACATGAAACTATATCCAAAAATTATGGTTAAACTCAAAGTGGAAGTATGTTTTCTAAAATGGTCATCTAGACGTCGCTCTTTCGACTGAAATGACTACCTTTACAAAAAACAACTTGTAACTTATTTTTCCGATTATAAACCTATACTTTTTATGTTTATATTCATAAAATAGAGTTCAATATGAAACCATAGCAATTTGATTCACTCAAAACGGATTTAAAATGAAGAAGTTATGGGTAAAACAAGATTGGATAATTTTTCTCATTTTAGCTACGTGAAAATTGGTAACAAATCTATTCCAACCATAACTTAATCAACTTGTATTGTATATTATGTAATCTTGAGATACCATAGACACGTATACAATGTTTCGACCTATCATGTCGACACATCTATATATATTTCGGAACAACCATAGACACTATATATGTGAATGTTGGAGTTAGCTATACAGGGTTGAGGTTGATTCCAAAATATATATAGTTTGAGTTGTGATCAATACTGAGATACGTATATACTGGGTCGTGGATTGATTCAAGATAATATTTATCAATTTATTTCTGTACATCTAACTGTGGACAACTAGTTGTAGGTTACTAACGAGGAGAGCTGACTTAATAAACTTAAAACATCAAAATATATTAAAAGTGTTGTAAATATATTTTGAACATACTTTGATATATATGTATATATTGTTATAGGTTCGTGAACCAACCAGTGGCCAAGTCTTACTTCCCGACGAAGTAAAAATCTGTGAAAGTGAGTTATAGTCCCACTTTTAAAATCTAATATTTTTGGGATGAGAATACATGCAGGTTTTATAAATGATTTACAAAATAGACACAAGTACGTGAAACTACATTCTATGGTTGAATTATCGAAATCGAATATGCCCCTTTTTATTAAGTCTGGTAATCTAAGAATTAGGGAACAGACACCCTAATTGACGCGAATCCTAAAGATAGGTCTATTGGGCCTAACAAACCCCATCCAAAGTACCGGATGCTTTAGTACTTCAAAATTTATATCATATCCGAAGGGTGTCCCGGAATGATGGGGATATTCTTATATATGCATCTTGTTAATGTCGGTTACCAGGTGTTCACCATATGAATGATTTTTATCTCTATGTATGGGATGTGTATTGAAATATGAAATCTTGTGGTCTATTATTATGATTTGATATATATAGTTTAAACCTATAACTCACCAACATTTTTTGTTGACGTTTTAAGCATGTTTATTCTCAGGTGATTATTAAGAGCTTCCGCTATCGCATATTTAAATAAGGACGAGATTTGGAGTCCATGCTTGTATGATATTGTGTAAAAAATGCATTCAAGAAACTTATTTTGTTGTAACATATTTGTATTGTAAACCATTATGTAATGGTCGCTTGTAAACAGGATATTTTAGATTATCATTATTTGATAATCTACGTAAAGCTTTTTAAAACCTTTATCTATGAAATAAATGTTATGGTTTGTTTTAAAAATGAATGCAGTCTTTGAAAAACGTCTCATACAGAGGTCAAAACCTCGCAACGAAATCTATTAATATGGAACGTTTTTAATCAATAAGAACGGGACATTTCAGTTGGTATCCGAGCGTTGGTCTTAGAGAACCAGAAAATTTGCATTAGTGTGTCTTATCGAGTTTGTTAGGATGCATTAGTGAGTCTGAACTTCGACCGTGTTTACTTGAAAAATGATTGCTTAACAAATTTTGTTGGAAACTATATATTTTTAACATGTGAATATTATGTGATATATTAATCTCTTAACGCGTTTGATATTATGTGATAGATGTCTACCTCTAGAACAAGTCCCATTGACTCACCTAATAATAATGAAGAGTCAAATGTAAATTGGAATGATTCGTGGACTGATTCACAAGTTCCCGAAGAGGAACCGGAAGAAGAGTCGGAACCGGAAGAAGAATCGGAACCGGACGAAGAATCGGAACCGGACGAAGAATCGGAACCGGTGGGGGAAATAATAAAATGGTTAAGTAAAAGAAAATCCTCAACCAAGCGACCAAGGTTAATTATGGTCAATGGTGTTTCCGCCAAGGAAGCAAAATATTGGGAGGATTACCAATTCTCCGATGAATCGGATTCTGACGAGAATTTCGATGATGTTATAGAAATTACCCCAACTGAATTTAAAAAGGAAAAAGAAAATAATAAGGGAAAGGGCATAAAAATAGAGAAATCTAATTCCAACCCCGATGAACTTTATATGTATCGTCAACCCCCGAAGTCCTTAAGTTGTAACAATGACCCGGGAACCTCTAAACCACCAGGTTTTTCTAAACCAATGTGGAAAATGACGGCTCGTATTAGGGGAACATCATATATCCCTAGAAACTTGGCAAAACGAACCAAAGCCGAAGAAGAAGAAACAAGCGAGTCGGAATAAGATAGTTGTATTCGTGTGGTGTAATATATGTAATATAGTGTGCTTCTGCTTTATGATATATGTAAAAATTGCTTGTATTAATAAGTATTTTTTTTTATGAATCTAACTCTTGTCTATTTTACAGTATAAAAACACAAAATGGATAGACAACCCAATATTTTAAGAGACCTACCCGGAGACATGATTGATGAAATCTTGTCTAGAGTCGGTCAGAATTCTTCGGCACAACTATTTAAGGCGAGATCAGTTTGTAAGACATTCGAAGAACGTTCCAAGAATGCCTTGGTTTATAAAAGGCTTTCGTTCGAAAGATGGGGGATATCACATTGGGAAATCCATAAGTTACGATGTGTTTACTTTGACGCATATATTGCGGGGAACCCAAATGCTATTTTACGCAATGGGTTAAGAAATTATTTTGACTCAATATATCTGAATATTGGACTTCGTGATTTAGAAAAAGCGGCTAACATGCAACATAAAGAAGCATGTTATGCTTACGGATTAGTAATGTTCGCTTCTCACCAAAGTGAGAACAAGAACATCGGGCTACAACTATTAAACAAAACGTTTCCAAAAGTGACGGAGTCGGTAATTGGGGTAAGAAATGAGGTTTTTAGATTGTTACGGGACTGTTGGACATTACGTAACCCTCGTCCCTTTGACGACGTTACAACACGCTGTCTTATCAACGGCCATAACGGTTATGTTCCACAAGACCAAGGATGGGAAGTAATCCTAGTAAAACCAGAATGCATGACTTGTTTCTGGACGTATGAATTACGTGTCTTTATTGCCTTTGCTGAATGACTTGTATACTAGCTAGAATTATCTTCACAACCATCTTGTATCAAATTTATTGTGTGCTATATTTCATGCTATATGTAAAATAAGCGGTATCGTAAGTTTGTAAAATATTGTGTAAAAGTTTGAACGCGAAATATTATTATAATCAGTTTTTCATATAGAATTGTAGTAGTTGAATTGTATATTAGCTACTAAGTATGAACTTAACGGGTAGGTACTACCCGAATTTAAACTTATAAAACGCTAATATGAAGAAAAAGCTTTTATAAATGAGTTCATATTATGCTACGAAATACTATTAACTACTCTTAATATTCTGTATGATTAACTTGTTCCATTTGACTATTTTGAAGGAAATGGCACCGACTACTCGACACACCGTGAATATGAATGAAGAGGAATTCCGTACTTTTCTAGCTTCAAACATAGCCGCAGTACAGGCTGCGCTACATACCAACAATAACCTTGGATCTAGCAGTACAGGAAATCGTGTAGGATGCACCTACAAAGAATTCACTGCCTGCAAACCTTTGAAATTTGATGGAACCGAAGGACCGATCGGATTGAAACGGTGGACCGAGAAGGTCGAATCGGTGTTTGCCATAAGTAAGTGTACTGAAGAGGACAAAGTGAAGTACGCTACGCATACCTTCACAGGTTCTGCGTTAACATGGTGGAATACCTATCTAGAGCAAGTGGGACAAGACGATGCGTACGCACTACCGTGGTCAGCATTCAAGCACTTGATGAACGAGAAGTACCGTCCCAGAACCGAGGTCAATAAGCTCAAGACAGAACTTAGAGGGTTACGAACCCAAGGATTTGATATTACCACGTACGAAAGACGATTCACAGAATTGTGCCTATTGTGTCCGGGAGCGTTCGAAGATGAGGAAGAGAAGATCGACGCGTTTGTGAAAGGATTACCGGAAAGAATCCAAGAAGATATAAGTTCACACGAGCCCACCTCCATACAACAGGCATGTAGAATGGCTCACAAACTAGTGAACCAGATTGAAGAAAGAATTAAAGAACAGACTGCTGAAGAGGCCAATGTGAAGCAAGTCAAAAGAAAGTGGGAGGAAAATGGTGATAAGAATCACCAATACAACAACAACAGCAATTACAACAATAATCGCAACAATTATCCCAACAATCGCAACATCAATCGCAACTACAACAAACGGCCCAACAACAACAACAACAACAACAACAACAACAACAACAACTACAACAATCATCCCAACAACAATAATAACCGCAACAACAACAACAATCAGAAGCAGCTATGCCAAAGGTGTGAAAAGTATCACTCGGGGTTCTGCACCAAATTTTGCAACAAGTGTAAAAGAAATGGTCATAGTGCGGTAAAGTGTGAGGTCTACGGACCAGGGGTTAATAGAACGAAAGGAACAAATGGTGTCGGAACGAGTAATGGCGGAGCAAGTAGTGTCGGAGCAAGTTATGCCAATGTAGTTTGTTATAAATGTGGAAAACCGGGCCACATTATTAGAAATTGCTCGAACCAGGAGAACACGAATGGACAAGGCCGCGGAAGAGTTTTCAATATTAATGCGGCAGAGGCACAGGAAGACCCGGAGCTTGTTACGGGTACGTTTCTTATTGACAATAAATCTGCTTACGTTTTATTTGATTCGGGTGCGGATAGAAGCTATATGAGTAGAGATTTTTTTGCTAAATTAAGTTGTCCATTGACGCCTTTGGATAGTAAATTTTTACTCGAATTAGCAAATGGTAAATTAATTTCAGCAGATAATATATCTCGGAATCGAGAAATTAAACTGGTTAGCGAAACATTTAAGATTGATTTGATACCAGTAGAGTTAGGGAGTTTTGATGTGATAATCGGCATGGACTGGTTGAAAGAAGTGAAAGCAGAGATTTTTTGTTATAAAAATGCAATTCGCATTATACGAGAAAAAGGAAAACCCTTAATGGTGTACGGAGAAAAGGGCAACACGAAGCTACATCTTATTAGTAATTTTGAAGGCACAAAAACTAATAAGAAAAGGTTGCTATGCTGTTCTAGCACACGTCGAGAAAGTACAAACTGAAGAAAAGAGCATCAATGATGTTCCAATTGCAAAAGAATTTCCCGATGTATTTCCGAAAGAATTACCGGGATTACCCCCACATCGATCCGTTGAATTTCAAATAGATCTTGTACCAGAAGCTGCACCAATAGCTCGTGCTCCTTACAGACTCGCACCCAGCGAGATGAAACAACTGCAAAGCCAATTACAAGAACTTTTAGAGCGTGGTTTCATTCGACCAAGCACATCACCGTGGGAGCTCCTGTTTTGTTTGTCAAGAAGAAAGATGGTACATTCAGGTTATGTATCGACTACCGAGAGTTGAACAAACTTACCATCAAGAACCGCTACCCACTACCGAGAATCGGCGACTTATTTGATCAACTACAAGGCTCGTCTGTTTATTCAAAGATTGACTTACGTTCCGGGTAGCATCAAATGCGGGTGAAAGAAGATGATATTCCAAAGACTGCTTTCAGAACACGTTACGGTCATTACGAGTTTATGGTCATGCCGTTTGGTTTAACTAATGCACCAACTGTGTTCATGGACCTTATGAACCGAGTGTGTGGACCATACCTTTACAAGTTTGTCATTGTTTTCATTGATGACATACTTATTTACTCAAAGAATGACCAAGAACACGGTGAACATTTGAGAAAGGTGTTAGAAGTATTGAGGAAGGAAGAATTGTACGCTAAGTTTTCAAAGTGTGCATTTTGGTTGGAATAAGTTCAATTCCTCGGTCACATAGTGAACAAATAAGGTATTAAGGTGGATCCGGCAAAGGTAGAAACTGTTGAAAAGTGGGAAACCCCGAAAACTCCGAAACACATACGCCAGTTTTTAGGACTAGCTGGTTACTACAGAAGGTTCATCCAAGACTTTTCTAGAATAGCAAAACCCTTGACTGCATTAACGCATAAAGGGAAGAAATTTGAATGGAATGATGAACAAGAGAAAGCGTTTCAGTTATTGAAGAAAAAGCTAACTACGGCACCTATATTGTCATTGCCTGAAGGGAATGATGATTTTGTGATTTATTGTGACGCATCAAAGCAAGGTCTCGGTTGTGTATTAATGCAACGAACGAAGGTGATTGCTTATGCGTCTAAACAATTGAAGATTCACGAACAAAATTACACGACGCATGATTTGGAATTAGGCGCGGTTGTTTTTGCATTAAAGACTTGGAGGCACTACTTATATGGGGTCAAAAGTATTATATATACCGACCACAAAAGTCTTCAACACATATTTAATCAGAAACAACTGAATATGAGGCAGCGTAGGTGGATTGAATTATTGAATGATTACGACTTTGAGATTCGTTACCACCCGAGAAAGGCAAATGTGGTAGCCGATGCCTTGAGCAGGAAGGACGGAGAACCCATTCGAGTAAAATCTATGAATATAATGATTCATAATAACCTTACTACTCAAATAAAGGAGGCGCAATAAGGAGTTATAAAAAAGGGAAATTTAAAGAATGAAATACCCAAAGGATCGGAGAAGCATCTTAATATTCGGGAAGATGGAACCCGGTATAGGGCTGAAAGGATTTGGGTACCAAAATTTGGAGATATGAGAGAAATGGTACTTAGAGAAGCTCATAAAACCAGATACTCAATACATCCTGGAACGGGGAAGATGTACAAGGATCTCAAGAAACATTTTTGGTGGCCGGGTATGAAAGCCGATGTTGCTAAATACGTAGGAGAATGTTTGACGTGTTCTAAGGTCAAAGCTGAGCATCAGAAACCATCAGGTCTACTTCAACAACCCGAAATCCCGGAATGGAAATGGGAAAACATTACCATGGATTTCATCACTAAATTGCCAAGGACTGCAAGTGGTTTTGATACTATTTGGGTAATAGTTGATCGTCTCACCAAATCAGCACACTTCCTGCCAATAAAAGAAGATGACAAGATGGAGAAGTTAGCACGACTGTATTTGAAGGAAGTCATCTCCAGACATGGAATACCAATCTCTATTATCTCTGATAGGGATGGCAGATTTATTTCAAGATTCTGGCAGACATTACAGCAAGCATTAGGAACTCGTCTAAACATGAGTACTGCCTATCATCCACAAACTGATGGGCAGAGCGAAAGGACGATACAAATGTTTGAAGACATGCTACGAGCATGTGTTATTGATTTCGGAAACAGTTGGGATCGACATCTACCGTAGCAGAATTTTCCTACAACAACAGCTACCATTCAAGCATTGAGATGGCGCCGTTTGAAGCACTTTATGATAGAAAGTGCAGGTCTCCGATTTTTTGGAGTGAAGTGGGGGATAGACAGATTACGGGTCCGGAGATAATACAAGAAACTACCAAGAAAATCATCCAAATTCAACAAAGATTGAAAACCGCCCAGAGTCGACAAAAGAGCTACGCGGACAGTAAAAGAAAAGATATAGAGTTTGAAATTGGACAAATGGTCATGCTTAAGGTTTCACCTTGGAAAGGCGTTGTTCAATTTGGTAAACGGGGGTAACTAAATCCAAGGTACATTGGACCATTCAAGATTATAGATCGTGTCGGACCAGTAGCTTACCAACTGGAGCTACCTCAACAACTCGCGGCTGTACATAACACTTTCCACGTCTCAAATTTGAAGAAATGTTTTGCTAAAGAAGATCTCACTATTCCGTTGGACGAAATCCAAATCAATGAAAAACTTCAATTCATTGAAGAACCCGTCGAAATAATGGATCGTCAGGTTAAGAGACTTAAACAAAACAAGATACCTATTGTTAAGGTTCGATGGAATGCTCATAGAGGACCCGAATTCACCTGGGAGCGTGAAGATCAGATGAAGAAGAAATACCCGCATCTATTTCCAGAAGATTCGTCAACACCTTCAACAGCTTAAAATTTCGGGACGAAATTTATTTAACGGGTAGATACTGTAGTGACCCGAACTTTTCCATGTTTATATATATTAATTGAGATTGATATTTACATGATTAAATGTTTCCAACATGTTAAGAAATCAAACTTGTTAAGACTTGATTAATTGAAATATGTTTCATATAGACAATTGACCACCCAAGTTGACCGGTGATTCACGAACGTTAAAACTTGTAAAAACTATATGATGACATATATATGGATATATATATATAGTTAACATGATACTATGATAAGTAAACAAATCATTAAGTATATTAACAATGAACTACATATGTAAAAACAAGACTACTAACTTAATGATTTTTAAACGAGACATATATGTAACGATTATCGTTGTAAAGACATTTAATATATATATATCATATTAAGAGATATTCATACATGATAATATCATGATAATATAATAATTTAAAATCTCATTTGATATTATAAACATTGGGTTACAACATTTAACAAGATCGTTAACCTAAAGGTTTCAAAACAACACTTACATGTAACGACTAACGATGACTTAACGACTCAGTTAAAATGTATATACATGTAGTGTTTTAATATGTATTTATACACTTTTGAAAGACTTCAATACACTTATCAAAATACTTTTACTTAACAAAAATTCTTACAATTACATCCTCGTTCAGTTTCATCAATAATTCTACTCGTATGCACCCGTATTCGTACTCGTACAATACACAGCTTTTAGATGTATGTACTATTGGTATATACACTCCAATGATCAGCTCTTAGCAGCCCATGTGAGTCACCTAACACATGTGGGAACCATAATTTGGAAACTAGCATGAAATATCTCATAAAATTACAAAAATATGAGTAATCATTCATGACTTATTTACATGAAAACAAAATTACATATCCTTTATATCTAATCCATACACCAATGACCAAAAACACCTACAAACACTTTCATTCTTCAATTTTCTTCATCTAATTGATCTCTCTCAAGTTCTATCTTCAAGTTCTAAGTGTTCTTCATATATTCTACAAGTTCTAGTTACATAAAATCAAGAATACTTTCAAGTTTGCTAGCTCACTTCCAATCTTGTAAGGTGATCATCCAACCTCAAGAAATCTTTGTTTCTTACAGTAGGTTATCATTCTAATACAAGGTAATAATCATATTCAAACTTTGGTTCAATTTCTATAACTATAACAATCTTATTTCAAGTGATGATCTTACTTGAACTTGTTTTCGTGTCATGATTCTGCTTCAAGAACTTCGAGCCATCCAAGGATCCGTTGAAGCTAGATCTATTTTTCTATTTTCCAGTAGGTTTATCCAAGGAACTTAAGGTAGTAATGATTTTCATAACATCATTCGATTCATACATATAAAGCTATCTTATTCCAACCATAACTTAATCAACTTGTATTGTATATTATGTAATCTTGAGATACCATAGACACGTATACAATGTTTCGACCTATCATGTCGACACATCTATATATATTTCGGAACAACCATAGACACTCTATATGTGAATGTTGGAGTTAGCTATACAGGGTTGAGGTTGATTCCAAAATATATATAGTTTGAGTTGTGATCAATACTGAGATACGTATACACTGGGTCGTGGATTGATTCAAGATAATATTTATCGATTTATTTCTGTACATCTAACTGTGGACAACTAGTTGTAGGTTACTAACGAGGACAGCTGACTTAATAAACTTAAAACATCAAAATATATTAAAAGTGTTGTAAATATATTTTGAACATACTTTGATATATATGTATATATTGTTATAGGTTCGTGAATCAACCAGTGGCCAAGTCTTACTTCCCGACGAAGTAAAAATCTGTGAAAGTGAGTTATAGTCCCACTTTTAAAATCTAATATTTTTGGGATGAGAATACATGCAGGTTTTATAAATGATTTACAAAATAGACACAAGTACGTGAAACTACATTCTATGGTTGAATTATCGAAATCGAATATGCCCCTTTTTATTAAGTCTGGTAATCTAAGAATTAGGGAACAGACACCCTAATTGACGCGAATCCTAAAGATAGATCTATTGGGCCTAACAAACCCCATCCAAAGTACCGGATGCTTTAGTACTTCGAAATTTATATCATATCCGAAGGGTGTCCCGGAATGATGGGGATATTCTTATATATGCATCTTGTTAATGTCGGTTACCAGGTGTTCACCATATGAATGATTTTTATCTCTATGTATGGGATGTGTATTGAAATATGAAATCTTGTGGTCTATTATTATGATTTGATATATATAGGTTAAACCTATAACTCACCAACATTTTTTGTTGACGTTTTAAGCATGTTTATTCTCAGGTGATTATTAAGAGCTTCAGCTGTCGCATACTTAAATAAGGACGAGATTTGGAGTCCATGCTTGTATGATATTGTGTAAAAACTGCATTCAAGAAACTTATTTTGTTGTAACATATTTGTATTGTAAACCATTATGTAATGGTCGCGTGTAAACAAGATATTTTAGATTATCATTATTTGATAATCTACGTAAAGCTTTTTAAAACCTTTATCTATGAAATAAAGGTTATGGTTTGTTTTAAAAATGAATGCAGTCTTTGAAAAATGTCTCATACAGAGGTCAAAACCTCGCAACGAAATCAATTAATATGGAACGTTTTTAATCAATAAGAACGGGACATTTCACATGCAACAGCGGAAGCCCTTAATAATCACCTGAGAATAAACATGCTTTAAACGTCAACAAAAATGTTGGTGACTTATAGGTTTAACCTATATATTTATCAAATCGTAATAATAGACCACAAGATTTCATATTTCAATATACATCCCATACATAGAGATAAAAATCATTCATATGGTGAACACCTGGTAACCGACATTAACAAGATGCATATAAGAATATCCCCTATCATTCTGGGAAATCCTTCGGACATGATAAAAACGAATTCGAAGTACTAAAACATCTGGTACTTTGGATGGGTTTCGTTAGGCCCAATAGATCTATCTTTAGGATTCGCGTCAATTAGTAGATCGGTTTACTAATTCTTAGGTTACCAAGCAAAAGGGGCATATTAGGCTTCGATCATTCACCCATATAATGTAGTTTCATTTACTTATGTCTATTTCGTAAAACATTTATAAAACTGCATGTATTCTCATCCCAAAATATTAGATTTTAAAAGTGGGACTATAACTCACTTTCACGGATTTTTACTTCGTCGGGAAGTAAGACTTGGCCACTGGTCGATTCACGAACCTATAACAAATATGTACATATATATCAAAGTATGTTCATAATATATTTACAACATTTTTAATACGTTTTACTGTTTTAGGTTTATTAAGTCAGCTGTCCTCGTTAGTAACCTACAACTAGTTGTCCACAGTTAGATGTACAGAAATAAATCGATATATATTATCTTGAATCAATCCACGACCCAGTGTATACACGTCTCAGGCTAGATCACAACTCAAAGTATATATATTTTTGGAATCAACCTCAACCCTGTATAGCTAACTCAATCATTACTGCATATAGAGTGTCTATGGTTGTTCCAAATAATATATATACATGGGTCGATATGATATGTCAAAACATTTGCATACGTGTCTATAGTATCCCAAGATTACATAATATATTAGAATACATGTATGATACAATATAAGTTAGCTAGGATATGATTAATATAGATTTGTTACCAATTTTCTCTAGCTACATCAAGCAAAAATTATCCAATCTTGTTTTACCCATAACTTCTTCGTTTTAAATTCGTTTTGAGTGATTCAAGTTGCTATGGTTTTATATTGAACTTAAGTTTATGAATCTAAACAGAAAAAGTATAAGTTTATAGTCGAAAATACAGATTACAAGTCGTTTTTGTAAAGGTAGTCATTTCAGTCGAAAGAACGACGTCTTGATGACCATTTTGAAAAACATACTTTCACTTTGAGTTTAACCATGATTTTTGGATATAGTTTCATGTTCATAAGAAAAATCATTTTCTCAAAAGAACAACTTTTAAATCAAAGTTTATCATAGTTTTTAATTAACTAACCCAAAACAGCCCGCGGTGTTACTACTACGGCGTATATCCGGTTTTACGGTATTTTTCGTGTTTTCAGGTTTTAAATCATTAAGTTAGCATATCATATATATATATAGAATATGTGTTTAGTTGATTTTAAAATTCAAGTTATAAGGGTTAACTTTTGTTTGCGAACAAGTTTAGAATTAACTAAACTATGTTCTAGTGATTACAAGCTTAAACCTTCGAATAAGGTAGTTTTATATATATGAATCGAATGATGTTATGAACATCATTACTACCTCAGGTTTTGTGGATAAATCTATTGGAAATGAGAAAAATAGATCTAGCTTCAAAGGATCCTTGGATGGCTTGAAAGTTCTTGAAGTAGAATCATGACACGAAAACAAGTTCAAGTAAGATTTTCACTCGAAATAAGATTGTTAAAGTTATAGAAATTGAATCAAAGTTTGAATATGAGTATTACCTTGTATTAGAAAGATATCTTACTGTAAATAAGAAAGATTTCTTGAGGTTGGATGATCACTCAAAGTGGATTTGCAAGATTGGAAGTAAGCTAGCAAACTTGGAAGTGTTGTTGGTGTGTTCTTGAGTAGTTGTTTTATAACTTGGTTTATTTATGGATTTATGAACTAGATTGAGCTAGATTTTGATGAAGATGATGAAGAACACTTAGAACAATGGAAGAACACTTGAGAGAGAGTAGTTTGATTCAAGAAAATTGCAAAGTGAATGTGTTTGTGGTACTCCTCATTCACGTGAATGTGTAGTCTCCATATAGGCTCCATTAGTTTGTAATTTTGTGAGATATTTCATGCTAGATGTTAAATGATGGTTCCCACATGGTTAGGTGACTCACATGGGCTGCTAAGATCTGATCATTGGAGTGTATATACCAATAGTAAATACATTTAGAAGTTATGTATTGTACGAGTACAAATACGAGTGCATACGAGTATAATTGTTGATGAAAATGAATGAGGATGTAATAGTAAGCATTTTTGTTAAGTAAAAGTACTTTGATAAGTGTCTTGAAGTCTTTCAAAATTGTATGAATACATATTAAAACACTACATGTATATACATTTTAACTGAGTCGTTAACTCATCGTTAGTCATTACATGTAAGTGTTGTTTTGAAACCTTTAGGTTAACGATCTTGTTAAATGTTGTTAACTCATTGTTTATTATGTCTAATGGGATGTTAAATTATTACATTATCATGATATTATGATGTATTAATATATCTTAATATGATATATATACATTTAAATGTCGTTACAATGATAATCGTTACATATATGTCTCGTTTCGAAATCCTTAAGTTAGTAGTCTTGTTTTTATATATGTAGTTCATTGTTAATATACTTAATGATATGTTTACTTATCATTTATCATGTTTATATATAGTGTATCAATATCTTAAAATGATTCATATGTATTTAGTAAGACGTTGTTATAACGATAATCGTTATATATATCGTTTTCGAGTTTCTTAATTCAACAGTCTCATTTTTATGTATATAACTCATTGTTAAAATACCTAATGAGATACTTACTTATCATAATATCATGTTAACTATATATATATATATATATATATATATATATATATATATATATATATATATATATATATATATATATATATATATCTATCTATATATATCTGATAATGCCAAAAATGAACACATATTTTATAGCATTATTCCCCAAGAAAGACAAGATTTTAGTTGGTATTGTTCGGTTTACAAGCGATATTCGTTTAAATTTTAAAAAGAGAAGATAAAAGGCAGATTCGACAAATTGAAGACAAAAAGGTCCAAAGAGCTAAAAAGTACAAGATACAATTAAAAAGGTTCAAAATATTGATGAGGAACGTCTCAAAATGACAAGAGTACAAGTTACAAGACGCAAAGTACGCGATTTAAAATAATACGCGAGGACGTCCGAAAATCCGGAACCGGGACCTGAGCCTAGAAGAAACGCCCGACGCAACGGACCAAAAATATCTACTCAACTATGCATATAAATATAATATAATATATAAATAATTATTAAAATTATTTATATATTTATATTATTTATTTATTATGTCGGCAAGCAATCAGACAAAAGATCATGAGCTGGAATCTCTTGCCATGCGACTCGCATGGCTGGAAGGGGAAACTCATGCGAGTCGCATGACCCCCTTTTCCAGGCCACATTCTATTTAAAGCGACTTCTGGCATCCGTTTTCTACACACCATAATATCTATCTCCCTCTATCTCAAACATATAAATAAATATTTATAATTTTAATTTTAATTAATAATAATAATAAGGTTATGTTAAGGATTGTTTTAAGGGTGTAAGTCGAAATTCTGTCTGTGTAACGCTACGCTATTTTTAATCATTGTAAGTTATGTTCAACCTTTTTAAATTAATGTCTCGTAGCTAAGTTATTATTATGCTTATTTAAAACAAAGTAATCATGATGTTGGGCTAATTACTAAAATTGGGTAATTGGGCTTTGTACCATAATTGGGGTTTGGACAAAAGAACGACACTTGTGAAAATTAGACTATGGGCTATTAATGGGCTTTATATTTGTTTAATTAAATGAGAGTTTGTTAATGTTAATATAAAGATTTACAATTGGGCGTCCCTATAAATTACCATATACACTCGATCGGACACGATGGGCGGGGTATTTATATGTACGAATAATCGTTCATTTAACCGGACACGGGAATGGATTAATAGCCACTAGAATAATTAAAACAGGGGTGAAATTACATTCAAGGGTAATTGGTGTAATTGTTAACAAAGTAGTAAAACCTTGGTTTACACGCAGTCGATAACCTGGTGTATTCATTAAACAAAGTATTAAAACCTTGTTACAATTCGAATCCCCAATTAGTTGGAATATTTAACTTCGGGTATAAGAATAATTTGATGAGGACACTCGCACTTTATATTTATGACTGATGGACTGTTATGGACAAAAACCAGACGGACAGATTAAATAATCCAGGACAAAGGACAATTAACCCATGGGCATAAAACTAAAATCAACACGTCGAACATCATGATTACGGAAGTTTAAATAAGCATAATTCTTTTATTTCATATTTAATTTCCTTTATTTTATATTTAATTGCACTTCTAATTATCGCACTTTTATTTATTGTTATTTAATCGCACTTTTAATTATCGTACTTTTTAATTATCGCAAGTTTATTTTATCGCACTTTTATTATTCGCAATTTCATTATCGTTATTTACTTTACGCTTTAATTTAAGTCTTGTATTTATTTTATATTTTACATTAGGTTTTAACTGCGACTAAAGTTTTAAAATCGACAAACCGGTCATTAAACGGTAAAAACCCCCCTTTATAATAATAATATTACTTATATATATGTTTGTATTTTTATAGCGTTGAGCTTTGTTTAAAGATTTCCCTGTGGAACGAACCGGACTTACTAAAAACTACACTACTGTACGATTAGGTACACTGCCTATAAGTGTTGTAGCAAGGTTTAAGTATATCCATTCTATAAATAAATAAATATCTTGTGTAAAATTGTATCGTATTTAATAGTGTTTTCTGCTAAAATTAATAACTATTTTATATACCCCTCGCATAAAGTCAAGTATTTTTGGCGCCGCTGCCGGGGATCGCCGAAGCGAAACGCCATATTTTTAAATTTTAAGTTATAATTTGTTTTTGTAAAATTTATATTTTTGTTTAAAAAATTAAAAAAGTAAACATTTTTTTTTTTAAAAACTATAAAAAATCGAAAAAAAAAAATATAATATTTTAAAATCTATTTTTAAGTTTATTTATAAAATTATAAAGTATTTTCTTTTTAGTTTTAAAATTTTAAAAGTTTTTATTATTTATATATTTTATTTAATTATAAAACAGAAAAAGAAAATAAATATTAAATAAAAATTACGATTGAACCTGTCATTGACCCCCCTGATTTGAACCTGCAAGGAAGGTCATGCGACTCGCATGACCCCCTCCCTAAAATCATGCGACTCGCATGATGACCCAGGTCAGGCCACATATAAACCCTAATAACGCATTAATTACGGAGTTTATTTAATTATTATTATTCTAAACCCTAAAACTATTATTATTATTATAATTAAGTTTTTAATTTATTTAGTTATTGTTACTTTTGTTTAGTTTTATTATTTATTTACTTAATACTATAATATAAAAAAATATAAAAATAATATTTTTATAAAATCTAATATTTTTATAACTTTTTATAACTTTTATATTTTTTTCCTTTTTAATCGTTTTAGCGTAACTTTTGTATTTTTAGCTCATATTTAATTTTAAACTTAGTTTTTGCTATAGTTATTTTTACTCCTAGATTTTTAGGCTTTGCCGTAAACTCTCTTAAGTGCTTATTTCTTAGATTAAGTATTAGGTGCTTTAGAATTTTGCGACGCCTTTTAAGTTTTAGTTTTTTTTTTAAGTTATTTCCATTTGGGATTTAGTTTTTCCTGTAAGCTTTAATATTTTTAGACACCTTTTACTATGTATCAATTATCATTCCAATTAGTAATTTCAATTTGCGATTATAATTTTAAGTTAGTTGTAGTAATAAGGTTAGGTTAGTCAAGTATTTTTAAGTTTTTATAAGTTTCTTTTATTTTTCCGTCACCTTTTTCAACCATTTTTCTTTTTCTACCTTTTTCGACGAACTCTTTTTCTTTCTTATTTCTCGCTATTCTAGTTTTAGGACATAGATTTTTATTCTACTTCTTATCTAAATTTCTTAAAATTACGAAAATTTATTTTAAGTGGTTAAATTAATAGACATCAAAATTTCCTGGTTCGTAGTAATAGTTGGATTTGTACGTGGACCGGGTTATTGGAGCCAAACAGTCCTCAATTATATTGAGACCAAACGAATCCTGCCCCTCTGCTGCATCTTTTGGCTATTCGAAACGTGGGCAAAATCAGAAAAGTCCATTGATTGGATAACTTATTATAATTTTTCTTTCCTTTTAAAAACTAATAGGATATTCAGTGAATGCACTGAGCAAGACGTTCATCACCTTTTGTACGTTCACCACCTGTAACTCGATCAAGACATCGTTTAACAAATATAACCGCCGTTGATTTTTCTTTAGAATCATCATCCAGTCGACCAAGTACTTCAGTTCAAATTTCCGATAATCCATTTTTTGAACCCGACCTCACAATTGAGAATCCGGAAAATATTCAGGAACGGTTCGTAGATCCTGAACCATTAAACTTTCCTCCGGAGCCACCAATCATTCAAACAGAGATTGTTGAGGAACGAACCATTAAATCAGAATCATCTAGTGATACCAATTCAACAAATTCAATTATGGAGAATCTGGAACCTTTAAGTATGGAAGACCGAATGAGAGCTAAACGCACTGGCCAAGGTCACGCAATTACTCATCCAGACATTAATGCGCCAGATTATGAAATCAAAGGATAAATTCTACACATGGTGACTAATCAATGCCAATTTAGTGGTGCGCCGAAGGAAGATTCAAATGAACATCTACGTACCTTTAATAGGATCTGCACACTATTTAAAATCCGAGAAGTGGAGGATGAACAGATATATCTCATGTTATTTCCCTGGACTTTAAAGGGAGAAGCCAAAGATTGGTTGGAATCGTTACCTGAAGGGGCGATCGATACATGGGACGTTTTAGTTGACAAATTTCTTAAACAATTATTTCCTGCATCTAAAGCCGTAAGACTTCAAGCAGAAATTGTTACGTTCACACAGAAACCAAATGAAACTCTATATGAGGCGTGGACTAGATATGGAAAGTTGTTAAGAGGATGTCCGCAACATGGTTTAGACACCTGTCAAATAGTACAAATATTCTACCAAGGATGCGACATCACTACAAGGAAAGACATAGATATAGCAGCTGGTGGTTCTATTATGAAGAAAACCGAAACTGATGCTTACAAAATTATTGATAATACTGCTTCCCACTCACATGAGTGGCACCAAGAAAAAGATATCATTAGATCATCTAAAGCAGCTAGAGCCGATTCTAGCCATGACTTAGATTCCATTTCCGCAAAGATAGATGCTGTGGAGAGACGAATGGAAAAGATGACTAAAGATATTCACTCAATACGAATTAGTTGTGAGCAGTGTGGAGGACCACATTTGACAAAAGATTGTCTCAGTATTGAATTAACAATGGAACAAAGAGAGAATATTTCATACATAAACCAAAGGCCTGGAAATAATTATCAGAATAATTATCAACCGCCAAGACCGATTTACAATCAAAATCAGAATTATAACCGAAATATTCCATACAACAACCAACAAGGTCCTAGCAATCAACAAGTATCCAATAATACTTACAATCAGCAAAGACCTAATTTTCAAAACAAACCACCACAACAAACCGACGAGAAAAAGCCAAATTTAGAAGATATGATGACGAAGCTAGTTGAAACTCAAACGCAGTTTTTCACATCTCAAAAACAAACCAATGAACAAAATGCTCAAGCATTTAGAAATCAACAAGCTTCTATTCAAAATCTAGAACAAGAAGTGAGTAACCTAGCAAGGTTAATAGGTGAAAGAAAACCGGGAAGTCTACCTAGTGATACAAATGCTAACCCCCGGAATGAAACAGCTAAAGCTATTACCACAAGAAGTGGTACAACACTTAAACCACCTGAAATACCTGTAACTTCTGATGAAACTATTCCTACTCCACAAGAACCACAACCTGATCAAGATAAGGAAAAAGAACCGGTAGTTGAAAAGGTTAATGAAGATAACACAGTTAAGGCTAAACCTTATGTTAAACCGTACCAACCACCGCTTCCTTACCCGAGTAAAATGAAGAAAGAAAAACTTGAAGCCGAGCAATCCAAATTCTTGGATATGTTTAAACAGATAAATGTAAATCTTCCTTTCATTGATGTGATTTCAGGAATGTCAAGATATGCTAAATTCTTGAAAGATCTAATCTCAAATAGAAATAAAATGGAAGAACTCTCGGCTGTTACTATGAATGCTAATTGTTCAGCAGTGCTGTTGAATAAGATACCAGAAAAATTATCTGATCCAGGAAGTTTCACAATTCCATGTTTTCTGGGTAGTCTTAGTTCAATAGAAGCATTGGCAGACTTAGGTGCTAGTATAAATCTAATGCCGTATTCACTATACACTAAACTAGACCTTGGAGAATTGAAACCAACCAGAATAAGCATACAACTAGCCGATAGATCAATAAAATATCCTAGAGGGATAATGGAGAACATGCTAGTTAAAGTTGGTACTTTAGTATTTCCAGTAGATTTTGTTGTTTTGGACATGGAAGAAGATTCTCAAGTTCCTCTCATATTAGGAAGACCATTCTTAAACACGGCTAAAGCAATGATAGACGTGTTCGGTAAGAAACTGACCCTAAGTATAGAGGATGAGAGTGTTACCTTTTCAGTTGATAGAGCAATGCAACAACCACAATCTGCAGATGATACATGTTATTATATTCAAACTATAGATGCACATGCAGAATTATTAAAAGAATTTCCAGAATTACAAGGAACAGGAGAATGTTCTTTAGGAGAAGGTAATGAACCAATTGATGAAGCTGAAATGTTAGCTACACTTATAGCTAATGGATATGAACCAACAACAGAAGAAATTCAAATGCTAAAAGAAGAAGACAGATATCGATATAAATCATCAATAGAAGAACCTCCGAAATTAGAGTTAAAGCCACTTCCAAACCATTTGGAATACGCTTATTTACAAGGTGAATCTGAATTACCTGTAATAATATCGTCTTCTCTTACTGAAAATGAGAAATCGCAACTCATTTCTGTGTTGAAAGCTCATAAACCAGCCATTGCATGGAAGATTCATGATATTAAAGGAATAAGTCCTTCGTATTGCACACATAAAATCCTTATGGAAGAAGGTCATAAAACGTATGTGCAACGCCAACGAAGACTAAATCCTAATATGCAAGATGTAGTTAAGAAAGAGATTATTAAACTGCTAGATGCAGGTTTGATATATCCAATCTCTGATAGTCCATGGGTAAGCCCAGTTCAATGCGTGCCTAAGAAGGGTGGCATGACTGTCATCACAAATGAGAAAAATGAGCTTATTCCTACTAGGACTGTAACAGGATGGCGTGTATGTATTGATTATAGAAAATTAAATGACGCCACCAGAAAAGATCACTTTCCCTTACCTTTCATAGATCAAATGTTGGAAAGATTAGCCGGAAATAGTTACTATTGTTTTCTAGATGGATTTTCCGGATATTTTCAAATTCCAATAGCACCCGAAGATCAAGAGAAAACCACATTCACGTGCCCTTATGGTACTTTTGCTTACAAACGCATGCCATTTGGACTTTGCAACGCCCCTGCAACCTTTCAAAGGTGTATGATGGCGATTTTTCACGACATGATAGAAGAATGCATGGAAGTATTCATGGATGACTTTTCAGTCTTCGGTGATACATTTAAATCATGTCTAGTTAATCTGGAACGAATGCTAATTAGATGCGAAAAATCAAATCTAGTACTTAATTGGGAGAAATGCCATTTCATGGTTAAAGAAGGCATCGTTCTTGGACATAAAATTTCAAAAGAAGGAATTGAAGTGGATAGAGCTAAAGTAGATGTAATTGCTAAACTTCCACATCCCACCAATGTTAGAGGAGTTAGGAGTTTTCTAGGGCATGCCGGTTTTTACCGACGTTTTATAAAAGATTTTTCTAAAATTGCCACTCCTATGAATAAACTCCTAGAAAAGGATGCGCCATTCATCTTTTCAGATGAATGTATCAAATCTTTTAATATTCTTAAAGAAAAACTCACTAATGCGCCGATCATGATAACACCAAATTGGAATCTACCATTTGAACTAATGTGCGATGCAAGTGATTTTGCAATGGGAGCCGTTTTAGGACAAAGGATTGAAAAACGATTTCAACCTATATATTATGCTAGTAAGACATTACAAGGAGCACAAACGAACTATACAACTACTGAAAAAGAACTCCTTGCTATTGTCTTTGCTTTTGACAAATTTCGATCATATCTCGTTTTAGCAAAAACGGTGGTCTATACCGACCATTCTGCTCTTAGATACCTATTTTCAAAACAAGATGCTAAACCAAGATTAATCCGTTGGATCTTACTCTTACAAGAGTTTGATATTGAAATCAGAGATAAAAGAGGAGCAGAAAATCTCACCGCTGATCATCTTTCTCGTCTTGAAAATCCCGAATTAGAAGTTCTAAATGAATCGGCCATACAAGACAACTTTCCTGATGAATATCTATTGAAGATAGATTATAAAGAAATCCCATGGTTTGCAGACTATGCAAACTACTTAGTTTGTGGATTCCTTGAAAAAGGATTATCGTACCAAAGACGAAAGAAATTCTTCAGTGATATAAAACACTATTTCTGGGAAGATCCACATCTGTTTAAAAGTTGTCCCGATGGAATAATACGCCGATGTGTATTTGGAGATGAAGCTAGTAAAATTTTAAACCATTGTCACACAGGACCAACAGGAGGGCATTATGGGCCTCAACTAACAGCAAGAAATGTTTATGAAGCTGGATTCTATTGGCCTACAATTTACAAAGATGCACACCTTCTTTGCAAATCCTGTGATGCATGTCAAAGGGCCGGAAAAATAAGTCAACGTGATGAAATGCCACAAAATGTCATCCAAGTATGTGAAGTATTTGACATTTGGGGTATTGACTTTATGGGTCCATTTCCAAAATCTCATAATAATCTATATATACTCGTAGCCATTGATTATGTATCTAAATGGGCGGAAGCACAAGCTCTCCCAACTAACGATGCACGAGTTGTAGTCAACTTTTTAAAACGTCTTTTTGCAAGGTTTGGAACACCGAAAGCTTTAATAAGTGATCGGGGAACTCATTTTTGTAATAATCAACTTGAGAATGTTCTTAAAAGATATGGAGTAACTCATAAAATCTCCACCGCATATCATCCACAAATAAGTGGACAAGTTGAAAATACCAACCGAGCTTTAAAACGTATTCTAGAGAAAACCGTAGGATCAAATCCAAAGGAATGGTCCATTAAATTGGAGGATGCACTCTGGGCTTTTAGAACAGCCTACAAAACTCCAATTGGAACCACACCTTTTAGACTTGTTTATGGAAAAGCATGTCATCTTCCAGTAGAAATTGAACACAAAGCATTTTGGGCTTTGAAAACATGTAATCTTGATTTACATGAAGCCGGACGTCTACGATTAAGTCAACTAAATGAATTAGAAGAATTAAGACATGAAGCATACGAAAATTCGTTAATCTATAAAGAAAGAACGAAGAAATGGCATGATAAAAGAATCAGAAGTTCAAAAGAATTTAAAGAAGGAGACAGAGTTTTTTTTTCAATTCACGATTCAAGCTATTTCCTGGAAAATTGAAATCAAGATGGTCTGGACCATTCATAGTCAAAAGAGTTTTCCCATACGGAACGATAGAATTGATAAATTCAAATGGGATTGAATTTAAAGTTAATGGTCACAGAGTTAAACATTACATACATGGTTCGATGGAAGTCGACAACGAAGTTAATCACATTTTCGACAACACAGCTAACTAAGTGTGGGGAGAATCAAGTCTTTAAAGGATAATATGTATTTCTGTTAGAGTTAGATTGTCTGTTTTCGTGTAGTTCTCGAAAATGGAACCCGAATGGTCTTTCCCTAGCAGACCCTAAAGAACTAGTCTTCTCCCCCCATTCTGAATTTTTATTTTTTTTAGGTTTTTACAAAATGAAGACTTCCTGTGAACTAAACCATGGTCTAATGCTACACGCTTTGATCACTAAAAGAAATAATGACATACTACCGAGTGAATTAGTATCAGTAATCAGAGAAAGAATGGACGGAGTTAGAAAAGAATCCAGATGCGAAGATAATAAGTTACAATTTGGTAAAGGAAAATCAAAATCCGCAGCGAAAAGAAGAGCACGACACCTAGAACGATGTCACAAATGCGGAAAATGGTCACATGGAGGTAAATGTTCAAATAATCAAACCTATTCAAATACCGAATTTGTTACTTTATGCAGAGACGGACCGTTCATATGTTTAGAAGAAAAGATACTGAATGCTCGAGGTTACGCCTATGTAGCCATGGAAAACCAATTAAACCGACTATCTTATGAATGGAATAGATCATATAACTAAGAAATCTATTTCACAGGTATGTCTGTACAGTTTTTATTTTTATTTTTATTTTTAACCTTTTGATAATAAACGCTAATTTGTTCGCTAAAAAGTATTAAATTGGTATTGAATAAAATTAGGTTTGGCGACCGAAATTATTGATATCATTCAAAAATTTATTACATCACTGCGAAATTTAACGTTTATTCTTAAGGTATAAATATCTTTAAACAATCAACCCAAAATATTTCAAAAATTCGTCATGAGTTAAATTAGGTCTTGGAACCGAAATTACTTTACCGAAAAGAGGGGCGCATATTTTTGATAATATTTTATTGATTAAAGTGGGATAAAAAGACAAAAAGATTTTTAATTTTATTTTTACCATGTTTTTAAAATTAATATTTAAATCTTAAATTAATATTGTAAATTTTGTAAAAACAATATATTTAAAATTGTAAATATTTGAAAAAATTAATATAAGTTTGATATGAATTTATAAATTTTTAAATTAAGTTTGGTGTGAATTTTTAATTTTTAAAATATAAATTTTTAATTTTATGCATTTCAAATTTTAAGTTTGGTGTGAATTTTTAATATTAATTTTGAATTTCATATTTAAGTTGTGTGAATTTAAAAACAAAAATTTACTTTATCTCATTAAGTTAAGAATATGATTTTTAAAATTCGTCGTAAGTTGAAGACTAGGTCTTTGAACCGAAATTGCTTTAACCGAGGGAGGGACGAGAACTTTTATTATCATTATTTTTAATCTTATTGTTTTAAAGTATGCCAAAAAAATTAAAAAAATCCAAAAATCTAAGCTTTTAAAACAATCGCTTGAAAATGACAAAATTTTAAAATTTTGTCGAGGGACGGACTAGGGCATCGTCCCGAAACGACCTCGTCTTAAAAAGAAACAAAATTTTTAAAATTTTATTTAATTTATGTTTTAAAAGTTTAAGGTTTTATAGTTAAAAAAAAAAAAAAAAAATATTAAAATCCAGAAAATACACCCCATGCGAGTCGCATGGGGATAGGCACAAAGTCATGCGACTCGCATGGCTACAAAAAACTGGCCAGGATCAATTTATTCAGTCGCTGCTGCTTCTGTCTCTCACAATACATACACAAACACATACGAAAACCTCTCAAACTCTCTCAATTTTTCACCAATTTTCACCAAATTTCTTGCAAAAATTTCACAATAATCATGCCTAGATTTAGTAGGTTCAACCCCTTCAGGAACACGGTAAAGATTTCACCCCTAATCTCTTTAAATTCGAATTATTGTGTTCTTGAGCTATAAATTTTATATTTTGATTTTGTTAAATTCTGGTGTAATTAGAGCTAAATTGTTGTTATATTATGCATGTATATCCTAGATTGAAGCTATTTAACATGAATTGAAGCTAAAAACTTCAAATTTTTAAGAATCTAGGGTTTGTGTTCTTGAGCAATTTGGGGCTTTTTGATATAAACAGGTTATGGCCGATTTTTGTCATGAATTGTTGCTAAATTAAGTAGTGTAACATGTTTAGGTAGTTAATTGATCCAAACTTTGAGCCTAAACATGTTTTTGAGAATTAAAGTAGACTTTTTAAGTTTAAAAATTCATGAACTTGGATAATTTGATATAAAGGCCATTTGAAACTTGTTTCATTGCTAGTAGTGATTATTTTGGCATGTTATTTGAGATAAATGCTTATGAACTTGATGTACATTTTTCGTATATGCTTATTTGACAAAGTGTAGACTTGACAAAAATATGAAAATGAACACTAGTTTGATTTGAATGCCATGTAACAAGTGTTTAATTGCTATAATGATTATTGTTGACATGTTTAAGAGTTTAAATGTGATAAAACATTGTACACATTTTCGTATGTAAAAGTGTAGAATTATTATTGTTAGGAAAATATGTATAAAATGTGTTATGAATTGAACATTTCATCATAATTGTTTCAAGTTATTATTTTGCTAACACTAATGCATATTTGGATGCACAAATTTTGTGTTTAATGTGTTTTGCAGAGAAATACAGATACGGACGGTGCATCATCGTCCAGACAACCAGAGCCCGAACCGGAAATGTTTTATGAACAAGAACAACATATGCAACAAGAAGAAGAACAACATGAGGATCAACATATTCCATATCACGATCAAGATCAATTATTCATGAATCAGTTTCATCAATTCGCTCCACATCAAATGATTCTGAGCTTAGACATTAATGAAGATCAGTTACACCCAAATCTGAGATTTGATCGATGTTGGATAGAGTATCCAGATTATCAAAAGAACATGCACATTCTCTACTTTAAGGTTGTTGAAATGCCAAGGGCAATTGACTGGGTACCTTTGGAAACAGTTGACCTTGCCGAACCGATTCGGGAATTATTGGTGCAAAGGTATGGTAATTCTCAGTTTAACGATTGGATGCGCCTATTTTCCATTCGTAGAACCATATATAGGGAATGGTGTATAGAATTACTTAGTACTATTAAGTTAAACAGTGATGTTAGGAGGATAGATGATAGAAGCTTTATTAGATTTCTGTTAGGTGGACGCATGTACAGAATGTCCATGATAGATTTAGCCAGGGCCTTACAGATTTACACCCCTGCTGAACTTTTGAGCCCCGACTGTAATAGCCTGATTGCCCAAGGAGAAAGGATAGATAGGGAATTTGATATTAACGCCGTCTGGAGGCGTATGTCCCACTTTAATGAATTTCACGCCAGTGGAAATCATACATACTTAGATATAGATAGAGCTGAACTCCGGGTGATTCATAGATTCTTAGCAAACACAATTACACAAAGGGGTAAGAATAAGGAGAAATTGACCGTAAACGATTTGTTCTACCTCAAGTGTATTAGAGACCCGAGGAGTTTCGTTAACATTCCCTATTGTGTTGGTTATTATCTCGCTAATGTAGTTTCGGGGATGAAATCGGGGAGTATTATAGGTGGTGGTATTTTCATTACTCTCATTGGAGAGTATTTAGGTGTGGATAAGCACCAAGGGGGTCCAATGAACGAAATAGAGGACGAAGGTGAAACTATAAGTTCAAACCTTTATCACGGTGCAAGGGTATTATTGATGAGACGTGGTCGGGTATATCGATACGAGGGACCTCAGCGACAGGTAGAAAGAGGTTCGGATGACGAAATGGAAGAGGCGAACAACATTATAGGAGTTGTTCGGGAGACTGCTCTTGATTTAGGCGTTCGTATGGAGGATGAATACATGACGAACTATGATAGGCATATGCAGTACGAGGCATGGCAACGTCGGAATGACTACGAGCATTCCCGGCAACGAGAGCATGGCCGATGGGATTATCATCAGCGCCAAATTATAAGCCAGTTGCAGCCTGGCGAGATGTATTATCCGACCCGACCCGCATACTATCCTGCACACCAGCCAGAAATGAGACCGCCCTATGACATATATGATTATGACGCAGCATACCAGTTCACCTATCAACAGCCATGGAACCCTGATCCGAACATGAATTGGGATCCCTATCCTAATTATCCTCCTAACCCACCTCCTGATCAGTAGAGATAAGTTGGTAATTTATATTTTTATTATTTTAAACACTTAACATTTTAATTACATTTATGTAATGTTTGATATTTCTATTATTATTGTGTACTAATATTTTTCTTATAATTTGAAAGTGGGATGCCAAAGTTCCATTTCAAATTGCATGTATGATTATATTTGTATTGCATGTTATGCACAAAACAGGATAAAACAACGCGTTTTCAAAGACTGGCATTAAGTTCAGCAAAAGCAAGTAATTTTGATGACAAGATGCAAAATATATGTGAAATAACAACAAGACGGAATGAACAAATGACGTGCACCATTTATCATTCAACAATCAAACGACAATATGTTTGAAACTTTGGTAAAATTTAATCATTTTTCTACGCTAATAACCCTCAATAATTTAAATTGTTTCTGATTTCTTGCAAATGAGGGCATTGCAAGATCTTAAGTGTGGGAAGGGGTTAAATTCTTTCAGATTTTGATTTAAACACTTGGTTACCATTAAAAATGCTAGTAACGCAGTAGTTGTGTTAGAATCTAGTGCTCTCCGATAACAAGGAACAGCCCTAGTCTTATATACTAACTACCCAATTCTAGTAAAATTTTTTAAAATTTTCAATTAAATGAATTCAAATCATGTTTATACATATTTATGAACGATAAAACTAGGTTTTAACACCGAAATTATTGTTACCTCGGAAAGGACATAAATTGAGAAACAAACTAAAATGTTAAAATTCATTTAAAATGGAATAGAGGACGATAAAAAGGAAAATAAAAGCCAAGTGTGGGAAAATTTACCAAGTTATTTTAAACATATGTCACATATATCTGTAACAAATAACTGAAAATACTTTTGCTTTGGACTAAACTAAACTGTTTTACCCGATAAAAGAAAAGAAGAGATGGATCTACACGATGAATCAATTCCATCATTAAAAGGAAGTAAAGTCTTCCGAAAAAGACACGCGCTTCTTGATTTAGGTCATGAAGTTGTCGTCCAGACCAGCTGTAGGTTGACGAAAAATCTAGAAAAGTCATCACTAAAATCAGCAGGAAATCCACGGACCTCAGCATTAAACAGGGTCGCCAAGTGGTCAGATTTATCCTAACCATGAGAAGGATTTATCTCGTACAATGGGGAGGCATCGTGTAAATTAGCTGGATAAGACTAATGAATCAGATCCCCAGAAAGGATAATCTCCTTAAAGATTAAAAATCAGCTTTTAAGCCTGATATACTCAATCCTTGAGATTGACCTTAAAGATTGAGAATTCAAACTCATGGAATTCAATGATATCTAAACTCGAGCTTGAACGAGAAAATATTTTGATCAAAACTACAAACCGATTTGTTTTCTGAAAATCCATTTTCAATGCGTTCATTACCATTGAACGTAAAATCCTAGGAATTCACCTGGAATTCATTAGGTCACCTGAACTAAATCGGGTGTCAACCGTAAGAACGGTGGTTGCATAGCATGGTCGAAGACAGGACCATGTGCCAGACCAAAAAATCATAGGATGATCTTTACTATTGCTCCTACCAAGGATAGTTCTAGCATCCGACACGTTAATTAGACCATGAACAAATGCATGTCATTAGACATTGCCTTAACAGTTTCTTGTTCATCGCTTTCCTTTACAACCGGACGGTAGTTTACCGAAAGGTAATATACGGAACAAGTAAACTGGATGTGTGCTTCCGATACCGGGATAGCAGTGGATTACACGAACCTAAAAGTTTTAAGCCAAAATATTGATCCACAAATATATTTTGCAACACCGATGATGGATCAAATCAGAAAACTTGTCTAGGGTAAAATCTAGCTTGAATTTTTAAAAAGATCAAATGTTTTCATAAAGATCCAATTTCCTTAAGGATCTACATTTTTATAGTCATGTGGGACTGTAAACCACCTTTCAAATGTGCACTTTGCTTTGGAAACCGAAAGTAAATCGGCTATTTGATTGCAAGTGTCGTTGACCTAAACCCGAGGCAACTATAAAAGACACACCCACCTTTAAACCACATCGTTACTATCATTGTTTATACCGCTGTATTGAAGTCACTTATGTACAAAGTGTGAAGAATAAAGAAGTGATTCAAGTGTTTCAAGACTATATTGCTTGAGGACAAGCAACGCTTAAGTGTGGGAATATTGATAATGCCAAAAATGAACACATATTTTATAGCATTATTCCCCAAGAAAGACAAGATTTTAGTTGGTATTGTTCGGTTTACAAGCGATATTCATTTAAATTTTAAAAAGAGAAGATAAAAGGCAGATTCGACAAATTGAAGACAAAAAGGTCCAAAGAGCTAAAAAGTACAAGATACAATTAAAAAGGTTCAAAATATTGATGAGGAACGTCTCAAAATGACAAGAGTACAAGTTACAAGACGCAAAGTACGCGATTTAAAATAATACGCGAGGACGTCCGAAAATCCGGAACCGGGACCTGAGCCTAGAAGAAACGCCCGACGCAACGGACCAAAAATATCTACTCAACTATGCATATAAATATAATATAATATATAAATAATTATTAAAATTATTTATATATTTATATTATTTATTTATTATGTCGGCAAGCAATCAGACAAAAGATCATGAGCTGGAATCTCTTGCCATGCGACTCGCATGGCTGGAAGGGGAAACTCATGCGAGTCGCATGACCCCCTTTTCCAGGCCACATTCTATTTAAAGCGACTTCTGGCATCCGTTTTCTACACACCATAATATCTATCTCCCTCTATCTCAAACATATAAATAAATATTTATAATTTTAATTTTAATTAATAATAATAATAAGGTTATGTTAAGGATTGTTTTAAGGGTGTAAGTCGAAATTCTGTCCGTGTAACGCTACGCTATTTTTAATCATTGTAAGTTATGTTCAACCTTTTTAAATTAATGTCTCGTAGCTAAGTTATTATTATGCTTATTTAAAACGAAGTAATCATGATGTTGGGCTAATTATTAAAATTGGGTAATTGGGCTTTGTACCATAATTGGGGTTTGGACAAAAGAACGACACTTGTGAAAATTAGACTATGGGCTATTAATGGGCTTTATATTTGTTTAATTAAATGAGAGTTTGTTAATGTTAATATAAAGATTTACAATTGGGCGTCCCTATAAATTACCATATACACTCGATCGGACACGATGGGCGGGGTATTTATATGTACGAATAATCGTTCATTTAACCGGACACGGGAATGGATTAATAGCCACTAGAATAATTAAAACAGGGGTGAAATTACATTCAAGGATAATTGGTGTAATTGTTAACAAAGTAGTAAAACCTTGGTTTACACGCAGTCGATAACCTGGTGTATTCATTAAACAAAGTATTAAAACCTTGTTACAATTCGAATCCCCAATTAGTTGGAATATTTAACTTCGGGTATAAGAATAATTTGATGAGGACACTCGCACTTTATATTTATGACTGATGGACTGTTATGGACAAAAACCAGACGGACAGATTAAATAATCCAGGACAAAGGACAATTAACCCATGGGCATAAAACTAAAATCAACACGTCGAACATCATGATTAGCATAATTCTTTTATTTCATATTTAATTTCCTTTATTTTATATTTAATTGCACTTCTAATTATCACACTTTTATTTATTGTTATTTAATCGCACTTTTAATTATCGTACTTTTTAATTATCGCAAGTTTATTTTATCGCACTTTTATTATTCGCAATTTCATTATCGTTATTTACTTTACGCTTTAATTTAAGTCTTGTATTTATTTTATATTTTACATTAGGTTTTAACTGCGACTAAAGTTTTAAAATCGACAAACCGGTCATTAAACGGTAAAAACCCCCCCTTTATAATAATAATATTACTTATATATATGTTTGTATTTTTATAGCGTTGAGCTTTGTTTAAAGATTTCCCTGTGGAACGAACCGGACTTACTAAAAACTACACTACTGTACGATTAGGTACACTGCCTATAAGTGTTGTAGCAAGGTTTAAGTATATCCATTCTATAAATAAATAAATATCTTGTGTAAAATTGTATCGTATTTAATAGTGTTTTCTGCTAAAATTAATAACTATTTTATATACCCCTCGCATAACATCAATATCCATATATATGTCATCATATAGTTTTTTTTACAAGTTTTAACGTTCGTGAATCACCGGTCAACTTGGGTGGTCAATTGTCTATATGAAACCTATTTCAATTAATCAAGTCTTAACAAGTTTGATTGCTTAACATATTGGAAACACTTAATCATGTAAATATCAATTTCATTTAATATATATAAACATGAAAAAGTTCGGGTCACTACAGTACCTACCCGTTAAATAAATTTCGTCCCGAAATTTTAAGTAGTTGGAGGTGTTGACGTATCTTCTGGAAATAAGTGCGGGTATTTCTTCTTCATCTGATCTTCTCGTTCCCAGGTGAACTCGGGTCCTCTACGAGCATTCCATTGAACCTTAACAATTGGTATCTTGTTTTGCTTAAGTCTTTTAACCTCACGATCCATTATTTCGACGGGTTCTTCGATGAATTGAAGTTTTTCGTTGATTTGGATTTCGTCTAACGGAATAGTGAGATCTTCTTTTACCAAAACATTTCTTCAAATTCGAGACGTGGAAAGTGTTATGTACAGCCGCGAGTTGTTGAGGTAACTCAAGTCGGTAAGCTACTGGTCCGACACGATCAATAATCTTGAATGGTCCAATATACCTTGGATTTAATTTCCCTCGTTTACCAAATCGAACAACGCCTTTTCAAGGTGCAACTTTAAGCATGACCATCTCTCCAATTTCAATTTCAAATTCTATATCTTTTCTTTTAATGTCAGCGTAGCTCTTTTGTCGACTTTGGGCGGTTTTCAACCGTTGTTGAATTTGGATGATCTTCTCGGTAGTTTCTTGTATTATCTCCGGACCCGTAATCTGTCTGTCCCCCACTTTACTCCAACAAATTGGAGACCTGCACTTTCTACCATAAAGTGCTTCAAACGGCGCCATCTCAATGCTTGAATGGTAGCTGTTGTTGTAAGAAAATTCTACTAACGGAAGGTGCCGATCCCAACTGTTTCTGAAATCAATAACACATGCTCGTAGCATGTCTTCAAGCGTTTGTATCGTCCTTTTGCTCTGCCCATCAGTTTGTGGATGATAGGTAGTACTCATGTCTAGACGAGTTCCTAATGCTTGCTATAATGTCTGCCAGAATCTTGAAATAAATCTGCCATCCCTATCAGAGATAATAGAGATTGGTATTCCATGTCTGGAGATGACTTCCTTCAAATACAGTCATGCTAACTTCTACATCTTGTCATCTTCTCTTATTGGCAGGAAGTGTGCTGATTTGGTGAGACGATCAACTATTACCCAAATAGTATCAAAACCACATGCAGTCCTTGGCAATTTAGTGATGAAATCCATGGTAATGTTTTCCCATTTCCATTCTGGGATTTCGGGTTGTTGAAGTAGACCTGATGGTTTCTGATGCTCAGCTTTGACCTTAGAACACGTCAAACATCCTCCTACATATTTAGCAACATCGGCTTTCATACCCGGCCACCAAAAATGTTTCTTGAGATCCTCGTACATCTTCCCCGTTCCAGGATGTATTGAGTACCTAGTTTTATGAGCTTCTCTAAGTACCATTTCTCTCATATCTCCAAATTTTGGTACCCAAATTCTTTCAGCCCTATACCGGGTTCAGTCTTCCCGAATATTAAGATGCTTCTCCGATCCTTTGGATATTTCATCCTTTAAGTTTCCCTCTTTTAAAACTCCTTGTTGCGCCTCCTTTATTTGAGTAGTAAGGTTAGTGTGAATCATTATATTCATAGCTTTTACTCGAATGGGTTCTCTGTCCTTTCTGCTCAAGGCGTCGGCCACCACATTTGCCTTCCCCGGGTGGTAACGAATCTCATAGTCGTAATCATTCAACAATTCAATCCACCTGCGCTGCCTCATGTTCAGTTGTTTCTGATTAAATATGTGTTGAAGACTTTTGTGGTCGGTATATATAATACTTTTGACCCCATATAAGTAGTGCCTCCAAGTCTTTAATGCAAAAAACAACCGTGCCTAATTCCAAATCATGCGTCGTATAATTCTGCTCGTGAATCTTTAATTGTCTAGACGCATAAGCAATTACCTTTGTTCGTTGCATTAATACACAACCGAGACCTTGCTTTGAGGCGTCACAATATATCACAAAATCATCATTCCCTTCAGGTAATGACAATATAGGTGCCGTAGTTAACTTTTTCTTTAACAATTGAAACGCTTTCTCTTGTTCATCCTTCCATTCAAATTTCCTCCCTTTTTGCGTTAATGCAGTCAAGGGTTTTGCTATTCTGGAAAAATCTTGGATGAACCTTCTGTAGTAACCAGCTAGTCCTAAAAATTGGCGTATATGCTTCGAAGTTTTCGGGGTTTCCCACTTTTCATAGGTTTCAATCTTTGCTGGATCCACCTGAATACCTTCTTTGTTCACTATGAGACCGAGGAATTGAACTTCTTCCAACCAAAATGCACACTTTGAATACTTAGCATATAATTTTTCTTTTCTCAGCAACTCTAGCACTTTTCTCAAATGTTCTTCGTGCTCTTGATCATTCTTCTAGTAAATAAGTATGTCATCGATAAAAACAATGACAAACTTGTCAAGATATGGCCCACACATTCGGTTCATGAGGTCCATGAGCACAGCTGGTGCGTTAGTCAATCCAAACGGCATAACCATAAACTCGTAATGACCGTAACGCGTCCTAAAAGCAGTCTTCAGAATGTCATCCTCCTTCACCCGCATTTCGTGATTTCCAGAACGTAAATCGACCTTTGAATAAACCGACGAGCCTTGTAGTTGATCAAATAAGTCGTCGATTCTCGGTAATGGGTAACGGTTCTTGATGGTAAGTTTGTTCAACTCTCAGTAGTCGATACACAACCTGAATGTACCATCTTTCTTCTTGACAAACAGAACAGGAGCTCCCCATGGTGATGTACTTGGTCGAATGAAACCACGCTCTAAAAGTTCCTGTAACTGACTTTGTAATTCTTTCATTTCATTGGGTGCGAGTCTGTATGGAGCACGAGCTATTGGTGCAGCTCCTGGTACAAGGTCTATTTGAAATTCAACGGATCGATGTGGGGGTAATTCCGGTAATTCTTTTAGAAATACATCGGGAAATTCTTTTGTGACGAGAACATCACTGATGTTCTTTTCTTTAGGTTTAACTTCCTCGATGTGTGCTAGAATGACGTAACAACCTTTTCTTATTAGTTTTTGCACCTTCAAACTACTAATAAGATTTAACTTCGCGTTGTTCTTTTCTCCGTACACCATTAAAGGTTTTCCTTTTTCACGCATAATGCGAATCGCATTTTTGTAACAAACGACCTCTGCTCTCACATTTTTCAACCAGTCCATGCCAATTATTACATCAAAACTCCCTAACTCGACTAGTATTAAATCAATTTTAAACGTTTCATCCCCCAGTTTAATTTCTCTATCCCGACATATATTATCTGCTGAAATTAATTTACCGTTTGCTAATTCGTGTAAAAATTTACTATCCAAAGGCGTCAATGGGTAACTTAATTTAGCACAAAAATCTCTACTCATATAGCTTCTATCCTCACCCGAATCAAATAAAACATAAGCATATTTATCGTCAATAAGAAACGTACCCGTAACAAGCTCTGGGTCTTCCTGTGCTTCTGTCGCATTAATATTGAAAACTCTTCCGCGGCCCTGCCCATTAGTATTCCCCTGATTCGGGCAATTTCTAATAATGTGGCCTGGTTTTCCACATTTATAACAAACAACATTAGTATTACTTGCTCCGGCACTATTCATTCCGGCATTACTTGTTCCGACACTATTTGTTCCTTTAGTTCTGTAAAACCTTGGTCCGTAAAACTCACACTTTGTCGCGCTATGACCATTTCTTTTACACCTGTTGCAAAATGTCGTGCAAAACCCCGGGTGATTTTCTTCACACCTATGACATGGCTGATTTTGGTTTTTGTTGCCATTGTTGTTATTGAGGTTGTTGTTGGGATTGTTATTGTTGTTGAAACGGTTGTTGTAGTTGTTGTTGTTGTTAGGACGTTTGTTGTAGTTATGTTAGGATTACGGTTATTGTTGCGATTGTTGTTGCGGTTGTTGGGATAGTTGTTGCGGTTGTGGTTGTAATTGTTATTGTTGTTGTACTGGTGATTCTTGTCACCGTTTTTCTCCCACTTCCTCTTGAGTTGTTTCGTGTTGGCTTCTTTGGCCGCCTGCTCTTTAATTCTTCCCTCAATCTGATTTATGAGTTTATGAGCCATTCGACTTCCCTTTTGTATGGAAGCGGGCTCGTGTGAACTCACATCTTCTTGAATCCTTACTGGTAACCCGTTTATAATCGCGTCGATCTTCTCTTCTTCATCTTCGAACATTCCCGGACACAATAGGCACAACTCTGTGAATCGTCGTTCATATGTGGTAATGTCGAACCCTTGTGTTCGTAACTCTCTAAGCTCTACCTTGAGCTTATTGACTTCGTTTCTAGGATGGTATTGCTCGTTCATCAATTGCTTGAATGCCGACCACGGTAGTGCGTAAACAACATTTTGTCCTACCTGTTCAAGATAGGTGTTCCACCACGTTAACGCAGTACCTGTGAAGGTATGCGTAGCATACTTAACTTTGTCCTCTTCAGTACACTTACTTATGGCAAACACCGATTCGACCTTCTCGGTCCACCGTTTCAATCCAATTGGTCCTTCGGTTCCATCAAATTCCAAGGGTTTGCTGGCAGTGAATTCTTTGTAGGAGCATCCTACATGATTTCTTGTGGAATTAGTTCCACTGCTAGATCCAGAGTTATTGTTATTTTGCATCGCAGCCTGTACTGCGGCTATGTTTGCTGCAAGGAAAACACGGAAGTCTTCCTCGCTCATGTTCAAATTCTGACGAGTCGTCGGTGCCATTTCCTTCAAAAATAGCCCAAAAGAATTAAGTTAATCTTATAGAATTTTAAGAGTAGTCAATAGTATTTCATAGCATAGTATGAACTCATTTATAAAAGCTTTTTCTTCATATTAGCGTTTTATAGTTTTAATTCGGGTAATACCTACCCGTTAAGTTCATACTTAGTAGCTAATATACAATTCAACTACTACAATTCTATATGAAAAAACTGATTATAATAATATTTCACGTTCAAATTTTATACAATATTTTACAAACTTACAATACCGCTATTATACATATAGGATGAAATATAGCACATAATAACTTTGCTACTAGGCAGCTATAAAGGCAATTCTAGTTAATACGTAAGTCGTTCAGCAAAAAAATAAAGACACGTAATTCATAAGTCCAGAAACAAGTCATGCATTCTGGTTTTACTAAGACGACTTCCCATCCTTGGTCTTGTGGAAAGTAACTGTTATGACCATTGGCTAGGCAGCATGTTGTAATGTCGTCAAAAGGACGAGGGTTTCGTAATGTCCAACAGCCTCGTAATAATCTAAAAACCTTGTTTCTCACCCCAACTACTGAATCCATCACTTGTGGGAAGGTTTTATTTAAAAGTTGTAATCCGATGTTCTTTTTCTCATTTTGGTAAGATGCGAACATCACTAACCCGTAAGCATAACATGCTTCTTTATGTTGCATGTTAGAAGCTCTTTCTAACTCACGAAATCCTATGTTGGGATATGTTGAGTCAAAATAGGTTCTTAACCCATAGCGTAAAATTGCATTTGGGTTCTCCGCATTTAACGCTTTAAAGAAAACACGGCGTAACTTACAGTCTCCCCAATGTGATATACCCCACCTATCAAAGGAAAGCCTTTTATAAACTAAGGCATTTCTGGAAAGTCTTTTAAATGTTTGACAAGTTAATTTCGCCATAACTAAATGTGCTGATGAATTCTGACCGACTCTAGACAAGATTTCCTCAATCATATGCTCTGGTAGGTCTTCTAAAATATTCGGTTGTCTACCCTTAACGTCCATTTTGTTCTTATACTGTAAAATAGACAAGGATTAGATTCGTAAAAGATAATTAACAAACAATACAAGCAATTTTACATATAACATAAAAGTACAATCACACTACAATACATATAATATACAACATGATTACAACCCTCTAATCTGAATCACTGGTTTCTTCTTCTTCGAACTTGGTTCGTTTTCCTAATTTTCTAGGGATATATGGTGTTCCTCTAATACGAGCCTTCGTTTTCCACAATAGTTTAGAAAAACCTGGTGGTTTAGAGGTTCCCGGGTTATTGTTACAATTTAGGAAATACGGATGTTGCCGATACATATAAAGTTCATCGGGGTTGGAATCAGGTTTCTCTATTTTTATACCTTTTCCCTTATTATTTTCTTTTGCTTTGTTAAATTGGGTCGAGGTAATTTCTATAACATCATCGGAATCCTCAACGGGATCCGATTCATCGGAAAATTGGTAATCTTCCCAATATTTTGCTTCCTCGGCGGAAACACCATTGACCATTATTGACTTTGGTCTGTTGGTTGAGGATTTTTTTTATTTAACCGATTTACTGTAGGTATCAATATTTCTTCCTCCGGAACCTCTTCTTCTTCCGGTTCTTCCTCTTCCGGTTCCTCCTCTTTCGGTTCCTCCTCTTCCGGTTCTTCTTCGGGAATTTGTGAATCTTCCCAAAATATATTCGACTCTTCATTATTATTAGGTGAGTCGATGGGATTTGTACTAGTGGTAGACATCTATCACACAATATCAAACACATTAAGAGGTTAATATATCACATAATATTTACATGTTAATAATATATAGTTTCCAACAAAAGTGTTAAGCAATCGTTTTTAAAAAAAACACGGTCGAAGTCCAGACTCACTAATGCATCCTAACAATCTCGGTAAGACATACTAATGCAAAAATTTTGGTTCTCTAAGACCAACGCTCGGATACCAACTGAAATGTCTCGTTCATATTGATTATAAACGTTCCATATTAATTGATTTCGTTGCGAGGTTTTGACCTCTATATGAGACGTTTTTCAAAGACTGCATTTGTTTTTAAAACAAACCATAACCTTTATTTTACCGACAAGGTTAAAAAGACACCACCTAGATTATCCGGAAATGATAATCTAAAAATATCACACTTACACACTACCAATACATATTGGTTTACAATATTAATATGTTACAACAAAGTAAATCTCGAATGCAGTTTTAAACAATATTATATAAGCATGCTGACACCAAATCTTGTCCATATATTAGCATGCAACAGTGGAAGCTCTTAATAATCACCTGAGAATAAACATGCTTTAAACGTCAACAAAAATGTTGGTGAGTTATAGGTTTAACATATATATTTATCAAATCGTAATAATAGACCACAAGATTTCATATTTCAATATACATCCCATACATAGAGATAAAAATTATTCATATGGTGAACACCTGGTAACCGACATTAACAAGATGCATATAAGAATATCCCCTATCATTTCGGGAAATCTTTCGGACATGATAAAAACGAATTCGAAGTACTAAAGCATCCGATACTTTGGATGGGGTTCGTTAGGCCCAATAGATCTATCTTTAGGATTCGCGTCAATTAGTAGATCGGTTTACTAATTCTTAGGTTACCAAGCAAAAGGGGCATATTCGGCTTCGATCATTCACCCATATAATTGTGACAACCCGGAAATTTTTGATCAAATTTAAACTTTATCTTTAAATGATTTTGAAATGTCCCGTTCATATTGATTATAATCATTCCGTATTAATTGATTTCGTCACGAGGTTTTGACCTCTATACGAGACTTTTTTCAAAGACTGTATTCATTTTTAAAACAACCATAACCTTTATTTTATCGATAAAGGTTTAAAAAGCATTACGTAGATTATCAAATAATGATAATCTAAACTATACCGTTTACACACGACCACCACATAATGGTTTACAATAAGAATATATTACATCAAAAATAAGTTTCTTGAATGCAGTTTTTACACAAATCATACAAGCATGGACTCTAAATCTTGTCCTTATTTTAGTATGCAACAGCGGAAGCTCTTAATAATCACCTGAGAATAAACATGCTTAAAACGTCAACAAAAATGTTGGTGAGTTATAGGTTTAACCTATATATTATCAAATCATAATAATAGACCACAAGATTTCATTTTTATAACACATCCCATATCAGGCATTTCGCAAACTGCATAGAGATAAAAATCATTCATATGTTGAACACCTGGTAACCGATATTAACTTAATGCATAGAGTATTCCCAAATAGAACCTCTCGTCTGTATAATAATCTCGAAGTACTAAAGCCATCCATAACCTGAATGGGGGTTGTTAGGCCCAATAGATCTATCTTTAGGATTCGCATCAATTAGGGGCCATTTCCCTAATTCTTAGGTTACCAGACTTGAAGGGCGATATTCAGTTTAATAATCCAACCATAGAATGTAGTTTCGCATACTTGTGTCTATTTTGTAAAACATTTATAAAACTGCATGTATTCTCATCCCAAAAATAATAGATTTTAAAAATGGGACTAAAACTCACTTTCACAGATTTTTACTTTGCCGGAAGTAAGACTTGCCACTGGTCGATTCACGAACCTATATCAAATATGAACATATATATCAAAGTATGATAAAAGTATATTCACCACATTTATTACGTTTTAATGATTTAAGTTTGTTAAGTTAGCAGTCCTCGTTAATAACCTACAACTATGTGATGACCCGGAAATTTCTGACCAAATTTAAACTTAATCTTTGTATGATTAACATTTTCGACACGATAAGCAAAGTCTGTAAAACTGAATCTCAAAATTTTTGAACTACTTTTATATATTTAAATACCCTTTGGTTATTTTCGACGATTCGCGAACAATTATATGTAAATAGATACATATATACTATAACTTGAAAAGGTAACAATGTATTAATTATTTGATACCGTACATTAAACTTATTGGTTTAAATATCTATTTGAATATATATGATAAGTTGAAATATTTATTATTAAAATTTATTTATAAATAACTTCCAATGTGTATTTAAAAACTGATTTATGTATATTAAAAAAAGATATATACATATATATAATTTCAAGTTATTTAGTAAACGATAGTAACATTTTCAAATTGCTACAGTACCCAAAATGCTACAGTGTTTTTGAAAATCACTATTTGCTACAGTGAATTGCTACAGTAAAAATTGACTTTGCTACAGTAAAACGGTATTATAAAAATGTATTTTAACAAATAGCGAGACGATGATTTATAGAAGTAAATGACCAAAACACTCGAAAGTTTAAGATACACTTTGAGTGATATAATTAAGGGATAATTTAAGGCTATTGATAAGGCTAAAAAGGAACATATATTTCATAGCATTATCCCCCAAGAAAGACAGGATTTTAGTTGTAATTGTTCCATATTCAAGTAATATTCGTTTATATTTAATAAGTGCGAAGACAAAAGGCGAAAACGAAGAATTGAAGACGGAAAGGTCCAAAATGCTCAAATGTACAAGATACAATTAAAAAGGTTCAAATTATTGATGAAGAACGTCTAAAAATGACAAGAGTACAAGTTGCGGAACGCAAAGTACACGATATAAAATAGTACGCAAGGACGTCTGAAAATCCGGAACCGGGACCCGAGTCAAGAAGAAACGCCCGACGCAACGGACCAAAAATATCTAGTCTACTATGCACAAGAATAAAATATAATATATAAATAATTATATTAATTATTTATATATTTATATTTATTTTATATTATGTCGACAAGCTAGGAGCCAAAACAATGTGAGCTGTCCCTGGTCCTCATGCGAGTCGCATGGCCAGAAGGCCATTTCCATGCGAGTCGCATGACTCCAGATTCCAGGCCAGGTACTATAAATTCAGGTGTTTTGCTCGAATGAAAAATCAAACACACATACACAAATATATATTACTCCGTATAATATTTATTATTATTATTATTATTATTATTATTATTATTATTATTATTATTATTATTATTATTATTATTATTATTATTATTATTATTATTATTATTATTAAGATTATTATTAATCTTAATAATCTTATTATTAGTATTATTATTTTTGCGATACAAAAATAATAATGTACATAAAATATTACGACAGAGTACTGTCCAAGTAATTTTCAAAACGAGTTTCCGAGCGAGCTAGAGCTAAGGAAAATATGGGTTATTGCCAAGGAGGTTATGGGTAATGTTCGGGGGTATTTTTGTGAATCAAACCTCGTGTTTATTATCTCCGATGCGTCTACATGCTTTCCTACAATATTGTATATCAATATTAAACAGTGAGTTTCATAAGATCCCTTTTACTCTCTACATTTTTGGGCTGAGAATACATGCAAATGCTTTATTAACCGATATACAATATTTATATGCGTGAGTTTCATTTGCTCCCTTTTTAATTGCTTTTAAAATCTATATTTTTGGGCTGAGAATACATGCACTTTATTTTAAACGCAATGGATACAAGTACATACTAAATTCTACACCGAGTTTGAACCGAAAATCCCTTAGCTTTGGTAACTAGTAACTGCCAGTTATAAGAACTGGTGGGCGCGAGTAGTAGTATATGGATCCATAGGGCTTGACATCCCCGTCCGAGCTAGAGCACTAGCCTTTTAACGGACGTATGCTATTTGAGAAGCGTACACGTTGGTTTGCGTGTATTATTAAGATGATTATACAAAGGGTACAAATTATATAAACGTTAAAGTTTAGTTACCAGGGTGCTCAATTTTGTAGAACCGATTGATAAACGTTTCGGATTAAACAACTGAAATCTTGTGATCCACCTTTTATGTAAAACCTATTGATAACGTTTTAAATAAAACAACTGAACTTTTGTAATCCACATAGATATACGGATTATGTGTAATATTAAAACTATGAACTCACCAACCTTTGTGTTGACACTTGAAGCATGTTTATTCTCAGGATTCTAGAAGCCTTCCGCTGTTTGCTTATACGTGATACAAGATATGTGCTTGGAGTCATACATGCTATATACAAGAAACTTGCATTCACCAAACCATTACCATGTATCTTATTTTGACTGTATTGTCAACAGATGTATTATTGTAAACCATTAAATGGTGATTGTCTATACGTAGAAATCATCAGATGTTAAAAACCTGGAATTTATATATTCATTTATGAAATACCTTTTCAAACGAATACAATGTTACAAAATGTATCACATAGAGGTCAAATACCTCGCAATGAAATCAATGAATGATGTGTTCGTCCATATGGATTTGGAGCAATCGTCACAAACTAGTTGTCCACAGTTAGATGTACTGAAATAAATCAATATATATTATCTCGAATCAATCCACGATCCAGTGTATACAAGTCTCAGGCTAGATCACAAATCAAAGTATATATATTATTTTGGAATCAACCTCAACCCTGTATATCTAACTCAAACATTATTGCATATAGAGTGTCTATGATTGTTCCGAAATATATATATAGATGGGTCGATATGATATGTCAAAACATTGTATACGTGTCTATGGTATCCCAAGATTACATAATATGTATAATACAATATAAATAAAATTTACATTAAATATTCACTCCCAACCCCAAGGTGTAGTGACCCGAACTTTTCCATGTTTATATATATATTAAATGAAATTTTTATTTACATGATTAAGTGTTTCTAACATGTTAAGCAATCAAACTTGTTAAGACTTGATTAATTGAAATATGTTTCATATAGACAATTGACCATCCAAGTTGACCGGTGATTCACGAACGTTAAAACTTGTAAAAACTATACGATGACATATATATGGTTATATATATATAGTTAACATGATTTTATTATAAGTATGTATCTCATTAGGTATTTTAACAATGAGTTATATACATAAAAATGAGACTATTAATTTAAGAAACTCGAAAATGATATATATAACGATTATCGTTATAACAACGTCTTACTAGGTACATATGAATCATATTAAGATATTGATACACTTGGTTAATTATGTTAAATGATAAGTAAATATATTATTAAGTGTATTAACAATGAAATACATATGTAAAAATAAGACTACTAACTTAATGATTTCGAAACGAGACATATATGTAACGATTATCGTTGTAACGACATGTAACTGTATATATATCATACTAAGATATATTATATATCATAATATCATGATAATATAACAATTTAACATCTCATTTGTTATAATAAACAATGGGTTAACAACATTCAACAAGATCGTTAACCTAAAGGTTTCAAAACAACATTTACATGTAACGACTAACGATGACTTAACGACTCAGTTAAAATGTATATACATGTAGTGTTTTAATATGTATTCATACACTTTTGGAAGACTTCAAGACACTTATAAAAATACTTCTACTTAACAAAAATTCTTACAATTACATCCTCGTTCAGTTTCATCAACAATTCTACTCGTATACACCCGTATTCGTACTCGTACAATACACAGCTTTTAGATGTATGTACTATTGGTATATACACTCCAATGATCAGATCTTAGCAGCCTATGTGAGTCACCTAACACATGTGGGAACCATCATTTGGCAACTAGCATGAAATATCTCATAAAATTACAAAAATATGAGTAATCATTCATGACTTATTTACATGAAAACAAAATTACATATCCTTTATATCTAATCCATACACCAACGACCAAAAACACCTACAAACACTTTCATTCTTCAATTTTATTCATCTAATTGATCTCTCTCAAGTTCTATCTTCAAGTTCTAAGTGTTCTTCATAAATTCCAAAAGTTCTAGTTTCATAAAATCAAGAATACTTCCAAGATTGCAAGTTTACTTCCAAGTTTTCTAAATCCATTCCAAGTAATCATCCAAGATCAAGAAACCTTTATTACTTACAGTAGTTTATCTTTCTAATACAAGGTAATAATCATATTCAAACTTTAATTCAATTTCTATAACTATAACAATCTTATTTCGAGTGGAAATCTTACTTGAAATTGTTTTCGTGTCATGATTCTGCTTCAAGAACTTTCAAGCCATCCAAGGATCCTTTGAAGCTAGATATATTTTTCTCATTTCCAGTAGGTTTATCCAAGGAACTTGAGGTAGTAATGATGTTCATAACATCATTCGATTCATACATATAAAGCTATCTTATTCGAAGGTTTAAACTTGTAATCATTAGAACATAGTTTAGTTAATTCTAAACTTGTTCGCAAATAAAAGTTAATCCTTCTAACTTGACTTTTAAAATCAACTAAACACATGTTATATATCTATATGATATGCTAACTTAATGTTTTAAAACCTGGAAACACGAAAAACACCGTAAAACCGGATTTACGCCGTCGTAGTAACACCGCGGGCTGTTTTGGGTTAGTTAATTAAAAACTATGATAAAATTTGAATTAAAGGTTGTTATTTTGGGAAAATGATTTTTATTATGAACATGAAACTATATCCAAAAATTATGGTTAAACTCAAAGTGAAAGTATGTTTTCTAAAATGGTCATCTAGACGTCGTTCTTTCGACTGAAATGACTACCTTTACAAAAACGACTTGTAACTTATTTTTCCGACTATAAAACTATACTTTTTATATTTAGATTCATAAAATAGAGTTCAATATGAAACCATAGCAATTTGATTCACTCAAAACGGATTTAAAATGAAGAAGTTATGTGTAAAACAAGATTGGATAATTTTTCTCATTTTAGCTACGTGAAAATTGGTAACAAATCTATTCTAACCATAACTTAATCAACTTGTATTGTATATTATGTAATCTTGAGATACCATAGACACGTATACAATGTTTCGACCTATCATGTCGACACATCTATATATATTTCGGAACAACCATAGACACTCTATATGTGAATGTTGGAGTTAGCTATACAGGGTTGAGGTTGATTCCAAAATATATATAGTTTGAGTTGTGATCAATACTGAGATACGTATACACTGGGTCGTGGATTGATTCAAGATAATATTTATCGATTTATTTCTGTACATCTAACTGTGGACAACTAGTTGTAGGTTACTAACGAGGACAGCTGACTTAATAAACTTAAAACATCAAAATATATTAAAAGTGTTGTAAATATATTTTGAACATACTTTGATATATATGTATATATTGTTATAGGTTCGTGAATCAACCAGTGGCCAAGTCTTACTTCCCGACGAAGTAAAAATCTGTGAAAGTGAGTTATAGTCCCACTTTTAAAATCTAATATTTTTTGGGACTGAGAATACATGCACTGCTTTTATAATTGTTTTACGAAATAGACACAAGTAATCGAAACTACATTCTATGGTTGAATTATTAAACCGAATATGCCCCTTTTTATTAAGTCTGGTAATCTAAGAATTAGGGAACAGACACCCTAATTGACGTGAATCCTAAAGATAGATCTATTGGGCCTAACAAACCCCATCCAAAGTACCGGATGCTTTAGTACTTCGAAATTTATATCATATCCGAAGGGTATCCCGGAATGATGGGGATATTCTTATATATGAATCTTGTTAATGTCGGTTACCAGGTGTTCACCATATGAATGATTTTTATCTCTATGTAGGGGATGTGTATTGAAATATGAAATCTTGTGGTCTATTGTTACGATTTGATATATATAGGTTAAACCTATAACTCACCAACATTTTTGTTGACGTTTAAAGCATGTTTATTCTCAGGTGAATACTAAGAGCTTCCGCTGTTACATACTAAAATAAGGACAAGATTTGGAGTCCATGTTTGTATGATATTGTGTAAAAACTGCATTCAAGAAACTGATTTCGATGTAACATATTTGTATTGTAAACCATTATGTAATGGTCGTGTGTAAACAGGATATTTTAGATTATCATTATTTGATAATCTACGTAAAGCTTTTTAAACCTTTGTTTATGAAATAAAGGTTATGGTTTGTTTTAAAAATGAATGCAGTCTTTGAAAAACATCTCATATAGAGGTCAAAACCTCACAACAAAATCAATTAATATGGAACGTTTTTAATCAATAAGAACAGGACATTTCAGTTGGTATCCGAACGTTGGTCTTAGAGAACCAGAAAATTTGCATTAGTGTGTCTTATCGAGTTTGTTAGGATGCATTAGTGAGTCTGGGCTTCGACCGTTTTTTCTTTAAAAATGATTGCTTAACATTTTTGTTGGAAACTATATATTATTAACATGTATATATTATGTGATATATTAATCTCTTAACATGTTTGATATGGTGTGATAGATGTCTACCTCTAGCACAAATCCCATTGACACACCTAATAATAACGAAGAGTCGAATATATATTGGACTGATTCACAAGTTCCCGAAGAAGAACCGGAAGAAGAATCAGAACCGGAAGAAGAATCAGAACCGGAAGAAGAATCAGAACCGGAAGAGGAGGAACCGGAGGAGGAAATAGAACCGGTGGGGGAAATAATTAAATAGTTAAGTAAAAGAAAATCCTCAACCAACCGACCAAGGTTAATTATGGTCAATGGCGTTTCCGCCAAGGAAGCAAAATATTGGGAGGATTACCAATTCTCCGATGAATCGGATTCCGACGAGAATTCCGATGATGTTATAGAAATTACCCCAACTGAATTTAAAAAGGCAAAAGAAAATAATAAGGGAAAGGGCATAAAAATAGAGAAATCTAATTCCAACCCCGATGAACTTTATATGTATCGTCAACCCCCGAAGCCCTTAAGTTGTAACAATGACCCGGGAACCTCTAAACCACCAGGTTTTTCTAAACCGTTGTGGAAAATGACAGCTCGTATTAGGGGAACATCATATATCCCTAGAAACTTGGCAAAACGAACCAAAACCGAAGAAGAAGAAACGAGCGAGTCGGAATAAGATAGTTGTATTCGTGTGGTGTAATATATGTAATATAGTGTGCTTCTGCTTTATGATATATGTAAAAATTGCTTGTATTAATAAGTATTTTTTTTTATGAATCTAACTCTTGTCTATTTTACAGTATAAAAACACAAAATGGATAGACAACCCAATATTTTAAGAGACCTACCCGGAGACATGATTGATGAAATCTTGTCTAGAGTCGGTCAGAATTCTTCAGCACAACTATTTAAGGCGAGATCAGTTTGTAAGACATTCGAAGAACGTTCCAAGAATGTCTTGGTTTATAAGAGACTTTCGTTTGAAAGATGGGGGATATCACATTGGGAAACCCATAAGTTACGATGTGTTTACTTTGACGCATATATTGCGGGGAACCCAAATGCTATTTTACGCAACGGGTTAAGAAATTATTTTGACTCAATGTATCTGAATATAGGACTTCATGATTTAGAAAAAGCGGCTAACATGCAACATAAAGAAGCATGCTATGCTTACGGGTTAGTAATGTTCGCTTCTCACCAAAGTGAGAAAAAGAACATCGGGCTACAACTATTAAACAAAACGTTCCCACAAGTGACGGAGTCGGTAATTGGGGTAAGAAATGAGGTTTTTAGGTTACTACGAGACTGTTGGTCATTACATAACCCTCGTCCCTTTGACGACGTTACAACACGCTGTCTTATCAACGGCCATAACGGTTATGTTCCACAAGACCAAGGATGGGAAGTAGTCCTAGTAAAACCAGAATGCATGACTTGTTTCTGGACGTATGAATTGAAATGTCCCGTTCTTATTGATTAAAAACGTTCCATATTAATTGATTTCGTTGCGAGGTTTTGACCTCTATATGAGACGTTTTTCAAAGACTGCATTCATTTTCAAAACAAACCATAACCTTTATTTCATAGATAAAGGTTTTAAAAAAAACTTTACGTAGATTATCAAATAATGATAATCTAAAATATCCTGTTTACACACGACCATTACATAATAGTTTACAATACAAATATGTTACAACAAAATAAGTTTCTTGAATGCAGTTTTTACACAATATCATACAAGCATGGACTCCAAATCTCGTCCTTATTTAAGTATGCGACAGCGGAAGCTCTTAATAATCACCTGAGAATAAACATGCTTAAAACGTCAACAAAAATGTTGGTGAGTTATAGGTTTAACCTATATATATCAAATCATAATAATAGACCACAAGATTTCATATTTCAATACACATCCCATACATAGAGATAAAAATCATTCATATGGTGAACACCTGGTAACCGACATTAACAAGATGCATATATAAGAATATCCCCATCATTCCGGGACACCCTTCGGATATGATATAAATTTCGAAGTACTAAAGCATCCGGTACTTTGGATGGGGTTTGTTAAGCCCAATAGATCTATCTTTAGGATTCGTGTCAATTAGGGTGTCTGTTCCCTAATTCTTAGATTACCAGACTTAATAAAAAGGGCATATTCGATTTCGATAATTCAACCATAGAATGTAGTTTCACGTACTTGTGTCTATTTTGTAAATCATTTATAAAACCTGCATGTATTCTCATCCCAAAAATATTAGATTTTAAAAGTGGGACTATAACTCACTTTCACAGATTTTTACTTCGTCGGGAAGTAAGACTTGGCCACTGGTTGATTCACGAACCTATAACAATATATACATATATATCAAAGTATGTTCAAAATATATTTACAACACTTTTAATATATTTTGATGTTTTAAGTTTATTAAGTCAGCTGTCCTCGTTAGTAACCTATAACTAGTTGTCCACAGTTAGATATACAGAAATAAATCGATAAATATTATCTTGAATCAATCCACGACCCAGTGTATACGTATCTCAGTATTGATCACAACTCAAACTATACATATTTTGGAATCAACCTCAACCCTGTATAGCTAACTCCAACATTCACATATAGAGTGTCTATGGTTGTTCCGAAATATATATAGATGTGTCGACATGATAGGTCGAAACATTGTATACGTGTCTATGGTATCTCAAGATTACATAATATACAATACAATTTGATTAAGTTATGGTTGGAATATATTTGTTACCAATTTTCACGTAGCTAAAATGAGAAAAATTATCCAATTTTGTTTTACCCATAACTTCTTCATTTTAAATCCGTTTTGAGTGAATCAAATTGCTATGGTTTCATATTGAACTCTATTTTATGAATCTAAACATAAAAAGTATAGGTTTATAGTCGGAAAAATAAGTTACAAGTCGTTTTTGTAAAGGTAGTCATTTCAGTCGAAAGAACGACGTCTAGATGACCATTTTAGAAAACATACTTCCACTTTGAGTTTAACCATAATTTTTGGATATAGTTTCATGTTCATAATAAAAATCATTTTCTCAGAATAACAACTTTTAAATCAAAGTTTATCATAGTTTTTAATTAACTAACCCAAAACAGCCCGCGGTGTTACTACGACGGCGTAAATCCGGTTTTACGGTGTTTTTCGTGTTTCCAGGTTTTAAATCATTAAGTTAGCATATCATATAGATATAGAACATGTGTTTAGTTTATTTTAAAAGTCAAGTTAGAAGGATTAACTTTTGTTTGCGAACAAGTTTAGAATTAACTAAACTATGTTCTAGTGATTACAAGTTTAAACCTTCGAATAAGATAGCTTTATATGTATGAATCGAATGATGTTATGAATATCATTACTACCTTAAGTTCCTTGGATGAACCTACTGGAAAAGAGAAAAATGGATCTAGCTTCAATGGATCCTTGGATGGCTCAAAGTTCTTGAAGCAAAATCATGACACGAAAACAAGTTCAAGTAAGATCATCACTTGAAATAAGATTGTTATAGTTATAGAAATTGAACCAAAGTTTGAATATGATTATTACCTTGTATTAGAATGATAACCTACTGTAAGAAACAAAGATTTCTTGAGGTTGGATGATCACCTTACAAGATTGGAAGTGAGCTAGCAAACTTGAAAGTATTCTTGATTTTATGAAACTAGAACTTTTGGAATTTATGAAGAACACTTAGAACTTGAAGATAGAACTTGAGAGAGATCAATTAGATGAATAAAATTGAAGAATGAAAGTGTTTGTAGGTGTTTTTGGTCGTTGGTTTATGGATTAGATATAAAGGATATGTAATTTTGTTTTCATGTAAATAAGTCATGAATGATTACTCATATTTTTGTAATTTTATGAGATATTTCATGCTAGTTGCCAAATGATGGTTCCCACATGTGTTAGGTGACTCACATGGGCTGCTAAGAGCTGATCATTGGAGTGTATATACCAATAGTACATACATCTAAAAGCTGTGTATTGTACGAGTACGAATACGGGTGCATACGAGTAGAATTGTTGATGAAACTGAACGAGGATGTAATTGTAAGCATTTTTGTTAAGTAGAAGTATTTTGATAAGTGTCTTGAAGTCTTTCAAAAGTGTATGAATACATATTAAAACACTACATGTATATACATTTTAACTGAGTCGTTAAGTCATCGTTAGTCGTTACATGTAAATGTTGTTTTGAAACCTTTAGGTTAACGATCTTGTTAAATGTTGTTAACCCAATGTTTATAATATCAAAATAGATTTTAAATTATTATATTATCATGATGTACGAATATCTCTTAATATGATATATATACATTAAATGTCGTTACAACGATAATCGTTACATATATGTCTCGTTTCAAAATCATTAAGTTAGTAGTCTTGTTTTTACATATGTAGTTCATTGTTAATATACTTAATGATATGTTTACATATCATAATATCATGTTAACTATATATATAACCATATATATGTCATTATATAGTTTTTACAAGTTTTAACGTTCGTGAATCACCGGTCAACTTGGGTGGTCAATTGTCTATATGAAACCTATTTCAATTAATCAAGTCTTAACAATTTTGATTGCTTAACATGTTGGAAACATTTAATCATGTAAATATCAATCTCAATTAATATATATAAACATGGAAAAGTTCGGGTCACTACAGTACCTACCCGTTAAATAAATTTCGTCCCGAAATTTTAAGCTGTTGAAGGTGTTGACGAATCTTCTGGAAATAGATGCGGGTATTTCTTCTTCATCTGATCTTCACGCTCCCAGGTGAACTCGGGTCCTCTACGAGCATTCCATCGAACCTTAACAATTGGTATCTTGTTTTGCTTAAGTCTTTTAACCTCACGATCCATTATTTCGACGGGTTCTTCGATGAATTGAAGTTTTTCGTTGATTTGGATTTCATCTAACGGAATAGTGAGATCTTCTTTAGCAAAACATTTCTTCAAATTCGAGACGTGGAAAGTGTTATGTACAGCCGCGAGTTGTTGAGGTAAGTCAAGTCGGTAAGCTACTGGTCCGACACGATCAATAATCTTGAATGGTCCAATGTACCTTGGATTTAATTTCCCTCGTTTACCAAATCGAACAACGCCTTTCCAAGGCGCAACTTTAAGCATGACCATCTCTCCAATTTCAAATTCTATATCTTTTCTTTTAATGTCAGCGTAGCTCTTTTGTCGACTTTGGGCGGTTTTCAACCGTTGTTGAATTTGGATGATCTTCTCGGTAGTTTCTTGTATAATCTCCGGACCCGTAATCTGTCTATCCCCCACTTCACTCCAACAAATCGGAGACCTGCACTTTCTACCATAAAGTGCTTCAAACGGCGCCATCTCAATGCTTGAATGGTAGCTGTTGTTGTAGGAAAATTCTGCTAACGGTAGATGTCGATCCCAACTATTTCCAAAATCAATAACACATGCTCGTAGCATGTCTTCAAGCGTTTGTATCGTCCTTTCGCTCTGCCCATCAGTTTGTGGATGATAGGCAGTACTCATGTCTAGACGAGTTCCTAATGCTTGCTGTAATGTCTGCCAGAATCTTGAAATAAATCTGCCATCCCTATCAGAGATAATAGAGATTGGTATTCCATGTCTGGAGACGACTTCCTTCAAATACAGTCGTGCTAACTTCTCCATCTTGTCATCTTCTCTTATTGGCAGGAAGTGTGCTGATTTGGTGAGACGATCAACTATTACCCAAATAGTATCAAAACCACTTGCAGTCCTTGGCAATTTAGTGATGAAATCCATGGTAATGTTTTCCCATTTCCATTCCGGGATTTCGGGTTGTTGAAGTAGACCTGATGGTTTCTGATGCTCAGCTTTGACCTTAGAACACGTCAAAGATTCTCCTACGTATTTAGCAATATCGGCTTTCATACCCGGCCACCAAAAATGTTTCTTGAGATCCTTGTACATCTTCCCCGTTCCAGGATGTATTGAGTATCTGGTTTTATGAGCTTCTCTAAGTACCATTTCTCTCATATCTCCAAATTTTGGTACCCAAATCCTTTCAGCCCTATACCGGGTTCCGTCTTCCCGAATATTAAGATACTTCTCCGATCCTTTGGGTATTTCATCCTTTAAATTTCCCTCTTTTAAAACTCCTAGTTGCGCCTCGTTTATTTGAGTAGTAAGGTTATTATGAATCATTATATTCATAGATTTTACTCGAATGGGTTCTCTGTCCTTCCTGCTCAAGGCATCGGCTACCACATTTGCCTTCCCCGGGTGGTAACGAATCTCAAAGTCGTAATCATTCAATAATTCAATCCACCTACGCTGCCTCATATTCAGTTGTTTCTGATTAAATATGTGTTGAAGACTTTTGTGGTCAGGATATATAATACTTTTGACCCCATATAAGTAGTGCCTCCAAGTCTTTAATGCAAACACAACCGCGCCTAATTCCAAATCATGCGTCGTATAATTTTGTTCGTGAATCTTCAATTGTCTAGACGCATAAGCAATCACCTTCGTTCGTTGCATTAATACACAACCGAGACCTTGCTTTGATGCGTCACAATAAATCACAAAATCATCATTCCCTTCAGGCAATGACAATATAGGTGCCGTAGTTAGCTTTTTCTTCAATAACTGAAACGCTTTCTCTTGTTCATCATTCCATTCAAATTTCTTCCCTTTATGTGTTAATGCAGTCAAGGGTTTTGCTATTCTGGAAAAGTCTTGGATGAACCTTCTGTAGTAACCAGCTAGTCCTAAAAACTGGCGTATGTGTTTCGGAGTTTTCGGGGTTTCCCACTTTTCAACAGTTTCTATCTTTGCCGGATCCACCTTAATACCTTCTTTGTTCACTATGTGACCGAGGAATTGAACTTCTTCCAACCAAAATGCACACTTTGAAAACTTAGCGTACAATTCTTCCTTCCTCAATACTTCTAACACCTTTCTCAAATGTTCACCGTGTTCTTGGTCATTCTTTGAGTAAATAAGTATGTCATCAATGAAAACAATGACAAACTTGTCAAGGTATGGTCCACACACTCGGTTCATAAGGTCCATGAACACAGCTGGTGCATTAGTTAAACCAAACGGCATGACCATAAACTCGTAATGACCGTAACGTGTTCTGAAAGCAGTCTTTGGAATATCATCTTCTTTCACCCGCATTTGATGATACCCGGAACGTAAGTCAATCTTTGAATAAACAGACGAACCTTGTAGTTGATCAAATAAGTCATCGATTCTCGGTAGTGGGTAGCGGTTCTTGATGGTAAGTTTGTTCAACTCTCGGTAGTCGATACACAACCTGAATGTACCATCTTTCTTCTTGACAAACAAAACAGGAGCTCCCCACGGTGATGTGCTTGGTCGAATGAAACCACGCTCTAAAAGTTCTTGTAATTGGCTTTGTAGTTCTTTCATCTCGCTGGGTGCGAGTCTGTAAGGAGCACGAGCTATTGGTGCAGCTCCTGGTACAAGATCTATTTGAAATTCAACGGATCGATGTGGGGGTAATCCCGGTAATTCTTTCAGAAATACATCAGGAAATTCTTTTGCGACGGGAACATCATTGATGCTCTTTTCTTCAGTTTGTACTTTCTCGACGTGTGCTAGAACAGCATAGCAACCTTTTCTTATTAGTTTTTGTGCCTTCAAATTACTAATAAGATGTAGCTTCGTGTTGCCCTTTTCTCCGTACACCATTAAGGGTTTTCCTTTTTCTCGTATAATGTGAATTGCATTTTTGTAACAAACGATCTCCGCTTTCACTTCTTTCAACCAGTCCATACCGATTATCACATCAAAACTCCCTAACTCTACTGGTATCAAATCAATCTTAAATGTTTCGCTAACCAGTTTAATTTCTCGATTCCGACATATATTATCTGCTGAAATTAATTTACCATTTGCTAATTCGAGTAAAAATTTACTATCCAAAGGCGTCAATGGACAACTTAATTTAGCACAAAAATCTCTACTCATATAGCTTCTATCCGCACCCGAATCAAATAAAACCTAAGCAAATTTATTGTCAATAAGAAACGTACCCGTAACAAGCTCCGGGTCTTCTTGTGCCTCTGCCGCATTAATATTGAAAACTCTTCCGCGGCCTTGTCCATTCGTGTTCTCCTGGTTCGGGCAATTTCTAATAATGTGGCCCGGTTTTCCACATTTATAACAAACTACATTGGCATAACTTGCTCCGACACTACTTGCTCCGCCATTACTCGTTCCGACACCATTTGTTCCTTTCGTTTTGTTAACCCCTGGTCCGTAGACATCACACTTCGCCGCGCTATGACCATTTCTTTTACACTTGTTGCAAAATTTGGTGCAGAACCCCGAGTGATACTTTTCACACCTTTGGCATAGCTGCTTCTGATTGTTGTTGTTGTTGCGGTAATTATTGTTGTTAAGATGATTGTTGTGGTTGCTGTTGTTGTTGTTGTTCTTGTTGTTGTTGTTGTTGTTGGGCCGTTTGTTGTAGTTGCGATTGATGTTGCGATTGTTAGGATAGTTGTTGCGATTATTGTTATAATTGCTGTTGTTGTTGTATTGGTGATTCTTATCACCGTTTTCCTCCCACTTTCTTTTGACTTGCTTCACATTGGCCTCTTCAGCAGTCTGTTCTTTAATTCTTTCTTCAATCTGGTTCACTAGTTTGTGAGCCATTCTACATGCCTGTTGTATGGAGGCGGGCTCGTGTGAACTTATATCTTCTTGGATTCTTTCCGGTAATCCTTTCACAAACGCGTCGATCTTCTCTTCCTCATCTTCGAATGCTCCCGGACACAATAGGCACAATTCTGTAAATCGTCTTTCGTACGTGGTAATATCAAATCCTTGGGTTCGTAACCCTCTAAGTTCTGTCTTGAGCTTATTGACCTCGGTTCTGGGACGGTACTTCTCGTTCATCAAGTGCTTGAATGCTGACCACGGTAGTGCGTACGCATCGTCTTGTCCCACTTGCTCTAGATAGGTATTCCACCATGTTAACGCAGAACCTGTGAAGGTATGCGTAGCGTACTTCACTTTGTCCTCTTCAGTACACTTACTTATGGCAAACACCGATTCAACCTTCTCGGTCCACCGTTTCAATCTGATCGGTCCTTCGGTTCCATCAAATTCCAAAGGTTTGCAGGCAGTGAATTCTTTGTAGGTGCATCCTACACGATTTCCTGTACTGCTAGATCCAAGGTTATTGTTGGTATGTAGAGCAGCCTGTACTGCGGCTATGTTTGAAGCTAGAAAAGTACGGAATTCCTCTTCATTCATATTCACGGTGTGTCGAGTAGTCGGTGCCATTTCCTTCAAAATAGTTAAATGGAACAAGTTAATCATACAGAATATTAAGAGTAGTTAATAGTATTTCGTAGCATAATATGAACTCATTTATAAAAGCTTTTTCTTCATATTAGCGTTTTATAAGTTTAAATTCGGGTAGTACCTACCCGTTAAGTTCATACTTAGTAGCTAATATACAATTCAACTACTACAATTCTATATGAAAAACTGATTATAATAATATTTCGCGTTCAAACTTTTATACAATATTTTACAAACTTACAATACCGCTTATTTTACATAAAGCATGAAATATAGCACACAATAACTTTGATACAAGATAGTTGTGAAGATAATTCTAGCTAATACACAAGTCGTTCAGCAAAGGCAATAAAGACACGTAATTCATACGTCCAGAAACAAGTCATGCATTCTGGTTTTACTAGGACTACTTCCCATCCTTGGTCTTGTGCAACATAACCGTTATGGCCGTTGATAAGACAGCGTGTTGTAACGTCGTCAAAGGGACGAGGGTTGCGTAATGTCCAACAGTCCCGTAACAATCTAAAAACCTCATTTCTTACCCCAATTACCGACTCCGTCACTTGTGGAAACGTTTTGTTTAATAGTTGTAGCCCGATGTTCTTGTTCTCACTTTGGTGAGAAGCGAACATTACTAATCCGTAAGCATAACATGCTTCTTTATGTTGCATGTTAGCCGCTTTTTCTAAATCACGAAGTCCAATATTCGGATATATTGAGTCAAAATAATTTCTTAACCCGTTGCGTAAAATAGCATTTGGGTTCCCCGCAATATATGCGTCAAAGTAAACACATCGTAACTTATGGGTTTCCCAATGTGATATCCCCCATCTTTCAAACGAAAGTCTCTTATAAACGAAGACATTCTTGGAACGTTCTTCGAATGTCTTACAAACTGATCTCGCCTTAAATAGTTGTGCCGAGGAATTCTGACTGACTCTAGACAAGATTTCATCAATCATGTCTCCGGGTAGGTCTCTTAAAATATTGGGTTGTCTATCCATTTTGTGTTTTTAAACTGTAAAATAGACAAGAGTTAGATTCATAAAAAAATACTTATTAATACAAGCAATTTTTACATATATCATAAAGCATAAGAACACTATATTACATATATTACACCACACGAATACAGCTATCTTATTCCGACTCGGTCGTTTCTTCTTCTTCTTCAGTTTTGGTTCGTTTTGCCAAGTTTCTAGGGATATATGATGTTCCCCTAATACGAGCCGTAATTTTCCACATTGGTTTAGAAAAACCTGGTGGTTTAGAGGTTCCCGGGTCATTGTTACAACTTAAGGACTTCGGGGGTTGACAATACATATAAAGTTCATCGGGGTTGGAATTAGATTTCTCTATTTTTATGCCCTTTCCCTTATTATTTTCTTTTGCCTTTTTAAATTCAGTTGGGGTAATTTCTATAACATCATCGGAATTCTCGTCGGAATCCGATTCATCGGAGAATTGGTAATCCTCCCAATATTTTGCTTCCTTGGCGGAAACACCATTGACCATAATTAACCTTGGTCGGTTGGTTGAGGATTCTTTTTTTACTTAACCGTTTTATTATTTCCCCCACCGGTTCTATTTCTTCTTCCGGTTCCGATTCTTCTTCCGGTTCCGATTCTTCTTCCGGTTCCGACTCTTCTTCCGGTTCCTCTTCGGGAACTTGTGAATCAGTCCACGAATCATTCCAATTTACATTTGACTCTTCATTATTATTAGGTGAGTCAATGGGACTTGTTCTAGAGGTAGACATCTATCACATAATATCAAACACGATAAGAGATTAATATATCACATAATATTCATATGTTAAAAATATATAGTTTCCAACAAAAATGTTAAGCAATCATTTTTAAAGAAAACACGGTCGAAGTCCAGACTCACTAATGCATCCTAACAAACTTGATAAGACACACTAATGCAAAATTCTGGTTCTCTAAGACCAACGCTCGGATACCAACTGAAATGTCCCGTTCTTATTGATTAAAAACGTTCCATATTAATTGATTTCGTTGCGAGGTTTTGACCTCTATATGAGACGTTTTTCAAAGACTGCATTCATTTTCAAAACAAACCATAACCTTTATTTCATAGATAAAGGTTTTAAAAAAAACTTTACGTAGATTATCAAATAATGATAATCTAAAATATCCTGTTTACACACGACCATTACATAATAGTTTACAATACAAATATGTTACAACAAAATAAGTTTCTTGAATGCAGTTTTTACACAATATCATACAAGCATGGACTCCAAATCTCGTCCTTATTTAAGTATGCGACAGCGGAAGCTCTTAATAATCACCTGAGAATAAACATGCTTAAAACGTCAACAAAAATGTTGGTGAGTTATAGGTTTAACCTATATATATCAAATCATAATAATAGACCACAAGATTTCATATTTCAATACACATCCCATACATAGAGATAAAAATCATTCATATGGTGAACACCTGGTAACCGACATTAACAAGATGCATATATAAGAATATCCCCATCATTCCGGGACACCCTTCGGATATGATATAAATTTCGAAGTACTAAAGCATCCGGTACTTTGGATGGGGTTTGTTAAGCCCAATAGATCTATCTTTAGGATTCGTGTCAATTAGGGTGTCTGTTCCCTAATTCTTAGATTACCAGACTTAATAAAAAGGGCATATTCGATTTCGATAATTCAACCATAGAATGTAGTTTCACGTACTTGTGTCTATTTTGTAAATCATTTATAAAACCTGCATGTATTCTCATCCCAAAAATATTAGATTTTAAAAGTGGGACTATAACTCACTTTCACAGATTTTTACTTCGTCGGGAAGTAAGACTTGGCCACTGGTTGATTCACGAACCTATAACAATATATACATATATATCAAAGTATGTTCAAAATATATTTACAACACTTTTAATATATTTTGATGTTTTAAGTTTATTAAGTCAGCTGTCCTCGTTAGTAACCTATAACTAGTTGTCCACAGTTAGATATACAGAAATAAATCGATAAATATTATCTTGAATCAATCCACGACCCAGTGTATACGTATCTCAGTATTGATCACAACTCAAACTATACATATTTTGGAATCAACTTCAACCCTGTATAGCTAACTCCAACATTCACATATAGAGTGTCTATGGTTGTTCCGAAATATATATAGATGTGTCGACATGATAGGTCGAAACATTGTATACGTGTCTATGGTATCTCAAGATTACATAATATACAATACAAGTTGATTAAGTTATGGTTGGAATATATTTGTTACCAATTTTCACGTAGCTAAAATGAGAAAAATTATCCAATTTTGTTTTACCCATAACTTCTTCATTTTAAATCCGTTTTGAGTGAATCAAATTGCTATGGTTTCATATTGAACTCTATTTTATGAATCTAAACAGAAAAAGTATAGGTTTATAGTCGGAAAAATAAGTTACAAGTCGTTTTTGTAAAGGTAGTCATTTCAGTCGAAAGAACGACGTCTAGATGACCATTTTAGAAAACATACTTCCACTTTGAGTTTAACCATAATTTTTGGATATAGTTTCATGTTCATAATAAAAATCATTTTCTCAGAATAACAACTTTTAAATCAAAGTTTATCATAGTTTTTAATTAACTAACCCAAAACAGCCCGCGGTGTTACTACGACGGCGTAAATCCGGTTTTACGGTGTTTTTCGTGTTTCCAGGTTTTAAATCATTAAGTTAGCATATCATATAGATATAGAACATGTGTTTAGTTTATTTTAAAAGTCAAGTTAGAAGGATTAACTTTTGTTTGCGAACAAGTTTAGAATTAACTAAACTATGTTCTAGTGATTACAAGTTTAAACCTTCGAATAAGATAGCTTTATATGTATGAATCGAATGATGTTATGAACATCATTACTACCTTAAGTTCCTTGGATGAACCTACTGGAAAAGAGAAAAATGTATCTAGCTTCAATGGATCCTTGGATGGCTCAAAGTTCTTGAAGCAAAATCATGACACGAAAACAAGTTCAAGTAAGATCATCACTTGAAATAAGATTGTTATAGTTATAGAAATTGAACCAAAGTTTGAATATGATTATTACCTTGTATTAGAATGATAACCTACTGTAAGAAACAAAGATTTCTTGAGGTTGGATGATCACCTTACAAGATTGGAAGTGAGCTAGCAAACTTGAAAGTATTCTTGATTTTATGAAACTAGAACTTTTGGAATTTATGAAGAACACTTAGAACTTGAAGATAGAACTTGAGAGAGATCAATTAGATGAATAAAATTGAAGAATGAAAGTGTTTGTAGGTGTTTTTGGTCGTTGGTTTATGGATTAGATATAAAGGATATGTAATTTTGTTTTCATGTAAATAAGTCATGAATGATTACTCATATTTTTGTAATTTTATGAGATATTTCATGCTAGTTGCCAAATGATGGTTCCCACATGTGTTAGGTGACTCACATGGGCTGCTAAGAGCTGATCATTGGAGTGTATATACCAATAGTACATACATCTAAAAGCTGTGTATTGTACGAGTACGAATACGGGTGCATACGAGTAGAATTGTTGATGAAACTGAACGAGGATGTAATTGTAAGCATTTTTGTTAAGTAGAAGTATTTTGATAAGTGTCTTGAAGTCTTTCAAAAGTGTATGAATACATATTAAAACACTACATGTATATACATTTTAACTGAGTCGTTAAGTCATCGTTAGTCGTTACATGTAAATGTTGTTTTGAAACCTTTAGGTTAACGATCTTGTTAAATGTTGTTAACCCAATGTTTATAATATCAAAATAGATTTTAAATTATTATATTATCATGATATTATGATGTACGAATATCTCTTAATATGATATATATACATTAAATGTCGTTACAACGATAATCGTTACATATATGTCTCGTTTCAAAATCATTAAGTTAGTAGTCTTGTTTTTACATATGTAGTTCATTGTTAATATACTTAATGATATGTTTACATATCATAATATCATGTTAACTATATATATAACCATATATATGTCATCATATAGTTTTTACAAGTTTTAACGTTCGTGAATCACCGGTCAACTTGGGTGGTCAATTGTCTATATGAAACCTATTTCAATTAATCAAGTCTTAACAATTTTGATTGCTTAACATGTTGGAAACATTTAATCATGTAAATATCAATCTCAATTAATATATATAAACATGGAAAAGTTCGGGTCACTACATGAATTACGTGTCTTTATTGCCTTTGCTGAACGACTTGTGTACTAGCTAGAATTATCTTCACAACTATCTTGTATCAAAGTTATTGTGTGCTATATTTCATGCTTTATGTAAAATAAGCGGTATTGTAAGTTTGTAAAATATTGTATAAAAGTTTGAACGCGAAATATTATTATAATCAGTTTTTCATATAGAATTGTAGTAGTTGAATTGTATATTAGCTACTAAGTATGAACTTAACGGGTAGGTACTACCCGAATTTAAACTTATAAAATGCTAATATGAAGAAAAAGCTTTTATAAATGAGTTCATATTATGCTACGAAATACTATTAACTACTCTTAGTATTCTTTATGATTAACTTGTTCCATTTGACTATTTTGAAGGAAATGGCACCGACTACTCGACACACCGTGAATATGAATGAAGAGGAATTACGTACTTTTCTAGCTTCAAACATAGCCGCAGTACAGGCTGCGCTACATACCAACAATAACCTTGGATCTAGCAGTACAGGAAATCGTGTAGGATGCACCTACAAAGAATTCACTGCCTGCAAACCTTTGGAATTTGATGGAACCGAAGGACCGATCGGATTGAAACGGTGGACCGAGAAGGTCGAATCGGTGTTTGCCATAAGTAAGTGTACTAAAGAGGACAAAGTGAAGTACGCTACGCATACCTTCACAGGTTCTGCGTTAACATGGTGGAATACCTATCTAGAGCAAGTGGGACAAGATGATGCGTACGCACTACCGTGGTCAGCATTCAAGCACTTGATGAACGAGAAGTACCGTCCCAGAACCGAGGTCAATAAGCTCAAGACAGAACTTAGAGGGTTACGAACCCAAGGATTTGATATTACCACATACGAAAGACGATTCACCGAATTGTGCCTATTGTGTCCGGGAGCGTTCGAAGATGAGGAAGAGAAGATCGACGCAATTGTGAAAGGATTACCGGAAAGAATCCAAGAAGTTATAAGTTCACACGAGCCCGCCTCCATACAACAGGCATGTAGAATGGCTCACAAACTAGTGAACCAGATTGAGGAAAGAATTAAAGAACAGACGGCTGAAGAGGCCAATGTGAAGCAAGTCAAAAGAAAGTGGGAGGAAAACGGTGATAAGAATCACCAATACAACAACAACAGCAATTACAATAATAATCGCAACAATTATCCCAACAATCGCAACATCAATCGCAACTACAACAAACGGCCCAACAACAACAACAACAACAACAACAACAACAACAACAACAACAACAAAAACAACAACAACAACAACAACAACTACTACAACAATCATCCCAACAACAATAACAACCGCAATAACAATAACAATCAGAAGCAGCTATGCCAAAGGTGTGAAAAGTATCACTCGGGGTTCTGCACCAAATTTTGCAACAAGTGTAAAAGAAATGGTCATAGCGCGGCGAAGTGTGAGGTCTAGGGACCAGGGGTTAATAGAACGAAAGGAACAAATGGTGTCGGAACGAGTAATGGCAGAGCAAGTAGTGTCGGAGCAAGTTATGCCAATGTAGTTTGTTATAAATGTGGAAAACCAGGCCGTTTCTTATTGACGATAAATCTGCGTACGTTTTATTTGATTCGGGTGCTGATAGAAGCTATATGAGTAGAGATTTTTGTGCTAAATTAAGTTGTCCATTGACGCCGTTGGATAGTAAATTTTTACTCGAATTAGCAAACGGTAAATTAATTTCAGCAGATAATATATGCCAGAATCTAGAAATTAAACTGGGTAGCGAAATATTTAAGATTGATTTGATACCAGTAGAGTTAGGGAGTTTTGATGTAATAGTTGGCATGGACTGGTTGAAGAAGGTGAAAGCAGAGATCGTATGTTATAAAAATGCAATTCGCATTGTACGAGAAGAAGGAGAACCCTTAATGGTGTACGGAGAAAAGGGCAACATGAAGCTACATCTTATTAGTAATTTGAAGGCACAAAAACTAATAAGAAAAGGTTGCTATGCTGTTCTAGCACACGTCGAGAAAGTACAAACTGAAGAAAAGAGCATCAATGATGTTCCCGTCGCAAAAGAATTTCCCGATGTATTTCCGAAAGAATTACCGGGACTACCTCCACATCGATCTGTTGAATTTCAAATAGATCTTGTACCAGGAGCTGCACCAATAGCTCGTGCTCCTTATAGACTCGCACCCAGCGAGATGAAAGAACTGCAAAGCCAACTGCAAGAACTATTAGAACGTGGTTTCATTCGACCAAGCACATCACCATGGGGAGCTCCTGTTTTGTTTGTCAAGAAGAAGGATGGTACATTTAGGTTGTGTATTGACTACAGAGAGTTGAACAAACTTACCATCAAAAACCGTTATCCACTGCCAAGAATTGACGACTTATTTGATCAACTACAAGGCTCGTCGGTTTATTCGAAGATCGATTTACGTTCTGGATATCATCAAATGCGAGTAAAGGAGGATGATATTCCAAAAACTGTTTTTAGGACTCGTTATGGTCATTACGAGTTTATGGTTATGCCGTTTGGATTGACTAACGCACCAGCTGTAATCATAGACCTTATGAACCGAGTGTGTAGGCCATATCTTGACAAGTTTGTCATTGTTTTCATCGATGACATACTTATTTACTCAAAGAATGATCAAGAGCACGAAGAACATTTGAGAAAAGTGCTAGAAGTATTGAGGAAAAAAAACTGTACGCTAAGTTTTCAAAGTGTGCATTTTGGTTGGAAGAAGTTCAATTCCTCGGTCACATAGTGAACAAAGAAGGTATCCAGGTGGACCCGGCAAAGATCGAAACCGTTGAAAAGTGGGAAACCCCAAAAACTCCGAAGCATATACGTCAATTTTTAGGATTGGCTGGTTACTACAGAAGATTCATCCAAGATTTCTCCAAAATAGTAAAACCCTTGACTGTATTAACGCATAAAGGGAAGAAATTTGAATGGAAGGATGAACAAGAGAAGGCGTTTCAATTATTGAAGAAAAAGCTAACTACGGCACCTATATTGTCATTGCCTGAAGGGAATGATGATTTTGTGATTTATTGTGATGCATCAAAGCCAGGTCTCGGTTGTGTATTAATGCAACGAACGAAGGTGATTGCTTATGCGTCTAGACAATTGAAGATTCACGAACAAAATTATACGACGCATGATTTGGAATTAGGCGCGGTTGTTTTTGCATTAAAGACTTGGAGGCACTACTTATATTGAAATGTCCCATTCTTATTGATTAAAAACGTTCCATATTAATTGATTTCGTTGCGAGGTTTTGACCTCTATATGAGACGTTTTTCAAAGACTGCATTCATTTTTAAAACAAACCATAACCTTTATTTCATAGATAAAGGTTTTAAAAAGCTTTACGTAGATTATCAAATAATGATAATCTAAAATATCCTGTTTACACACGACCATTACATAATGGTTTACAATACAAATATGTTACAACAAAATAAGTTTCTTGAATGCAGTTTTTACACAATATCATACAAGCATGGACTCCAAATCTCGTCCTTATTTAAGTATGCGACAGCGGAAGCTCTTAATAATCACCTGCGAATAAACATGCTTAAAATGTCAACAAAAATGTTGGTGAGTTATAGGTTTAACCTATATATATCAAATCATAATAATAGACCACAAGATTTCATATTTCAATACATATCCCATACATAGAGATAAAAATCATTCATATGGTGAACACCTGGTAACCGAAATTAACAAGATGCATATATAAGAATATCCCCATCATTCCAGGACACCCTTCGGATATGATATAAATTTCGAAGTACTAAAGCATCCGGTACTTTGGATGGGGTTTGTTAGGCCCAATAGATCTATCTTTAGGATTCGCGTCAATTAGGGTGTCTGTTCCCTAATTCTTAGATTACCAGACTTAATAAAAAGGGGCATATTCGATTTCGATAATTCAACCATAGAATGTAGTTTCACGTACTTGTGTCTATTTTGTAAATCATTTATAAAACCTGCATGTATTATCATCCCAAAAATATTAGATTTTAAAAGTGGGACTATAACTCACTTTCACAGATTTTTACTTCGTCGGGAAGTAAGACTTGGCCACTGGTTGATTCACGAACCTATAACAATATATACATATATATCAAAGTATGTTCAAAATATATTTACAACACTTTTAATATATTTTGATGTTTTAAGTTTATTAAGTCAGCTGTCCTCGTTAGTAACCTACAACTAGTTGTCCACAGTTAGATGTACAGAAATAAATCGATAAATATTATCTTGAATCAATCCACAACCCAGTGTATACATATCTCAGTATTAATCACAACTCAAACTATATATATTTTGGAATCAACCTCAACCCTGTATAGCTAACTCCAACATTCACATATAGAGTGTCTATGGTTGTTCCGAAATATATATAGATGTGTCGACATGATAGGTCGAAACATTGTATACGTGTCTATGGTATCTCAAGATTACATAATATACAATACAAGTTGATTAAGTTATGGTTGGAATAGATTTGCTACCAATTTTCACGTAGCTAAAATGAGAAAAATTATCCAATCTTGTTTTACACATAACTTCTTCATTTTAAATCCGTTTTGAGTGAATCAAATTGCTATGGTTTCATATTGAACTCTATTTTATGAATCTAAATAGAAAAAGTATTGGTTTATAGCCGGAAAAATAAGTTACAAGTCATTTTTGTAAAGGTAGTCATTTCAGTCGAAAAAACGACGTCTAGAAGACCATTTTAGAAAACATACTTCCACTTTGAGTTTAACCATAATTTTTGGATATAGTTTCATGTTCATAATAAAAATTATTTTCTTAGAATAACAACTTTTAAATCAAAGTTTATCATAGTTTTTAATTAACTAACCCAAAACAGCCCGCGGTGTTACTACGACGGCGTAAATCCAGTTTTACGGTGTTTTTCGTGTTTCCAGGTTTTAAATCATTAAGTTAGCATATCATATAGATATAGAACATGTGTTTAGTTGATTTTAAAAGTCAATTTAGAAGGATTAACTTTTGTTTGCAAACAAGTTTAGAATTAAATAAACTATGTTCTAGTGATTACAAGTTTAAACCTTCGAATAAGATAGCTTTATATGTATGAATCGAATGATGTTATGAAAATCATTACTACCTTAAGTTCCTTGGATAAACCTACTGAAAAAAAAATGGATCTAGCTTCAACGGATCCTTGGATGGCTCGAAGTTCTTGAAGCAGAATCGTGACACGAAAACAAGTTCAAGTAAGATCATCACTTGAAATAAGATTGTTATAGTTATAGAAATTGAACCAAAGTTTGAATATGATTATTAACTTGTATTAGAATGATAACCTACTGTAAGAAACAAAGATTTCTTGAGGTTGGATGATCACCTTACAAGATTGGAAGTGAGCTAGCAAACTTGAAAGTATTCTTGATTTTATGTAACTAGAACTTGTAGAATATATGAAGAACACTTAGAACTTGAAGATAGAACTTGAGAGAGTTCAATTAGATGAAGAAAATTGAAGAATGAAAGTGTTTGTAGGTGTTTTTGATCGTTGGTGTATGGATTAGATATAAAGGATATGTAATTTTGTTTTCATGTAAATAAGTCATGAATGATTACTCATATTTTTGTAATTTTATGAGATATTTTATGCTAGTTGCCAAATGATGGTTCCCACATATGTTAGGTGACTCACATGGACTGCTAAGAGCTGATCATTGGAGTGTATATACCAATGGTACATACATCTAAAAGCTGTGTATTGTACGAGTACGAATACGGGTGCATACGAGTAGAATTGTTGATGAAACTGAATGAGGATGTAATTGTAAGCATTTTTGTTAAGTAGAAGTATTTTGATAAGTGTATTGAAGTCTTTCAAAAGTGTATAAATACATATTAAAAAACTACATGTATATACATTTTAACTGAGTCGTTAAGTCATCGTTAGTCGTTACATGTAAGTGTTGTTTTGAAACCTTTAGGTTAACGATCTTGTTAAATGTTGTTAACCCAATGTTTATAATATCAAATGAGATTTTAAATTATTATATTATCATGATATTATCATGTATGAATATCTCTTAATATGATATATATACATTAAATGTCTTTACAACGATAATCGTTACATATATGTCTCGTTTAAAAATCATTAAGTTAGTAGTCTTGTTTTTACATATGTAGTTCATTGTTAATATACTTAATGATATGTTTACTTATCATAGTATCATTTTAACTATATATATATCCATATATATGTCATCATATATTTTTTACAAGTTTTAACGTTCGTGAATCACCGGTCAACTTGGGTGGTCAATTGTCTATATGAAACATATTTCAATTAATCAAGTCTTAACAAGTTTGATTTCTTAACATGTTGGAAACATTTAATCATGTAAATATCAATCTCAATTAATATATATAAACATGGAAAAGTTCGGGTCACTACAGTACCTACCCGTTAAATAAATTTCGTCCCGAAATTTTAAGCTGTTGAAGGTGTTGACGAATCTTCTGGAAATAGATGCGGGTATTTCTTCTTCATCTGATCTTCACACTCCCAGGTGAACTCGGGTCCTCTACGAGCATTCCATCGAACCTTAACAATTGGTATCTTGTTTTGCTTAAGTCTTTTAACCTCACGATCCATTATTTCGACGGGTTCTTCGATGAATTGAAGTTTTTCGTTGATTTGGATTTCATCTAACGGAATAGTGAGATCTTCTTTAGCAAAACATTTCTTCAAATTCGAGACGTGGAAAGTGTTATGTACAGCCGCGAGTTGTTGAGGTAACTCAAGACGGTAAGCTACTTGTCCGACACGATCAATAATCTTGAATGGTCCAATATACCTTGGATTTAATTTCCCTCGTTTACCAAATCGAACAACGCCTTTCCAAGGTGCAACTTTAAGCATGACCAGCTCTCCAATTTCAAATTCTATATCTTTTCTTTTAATGTCAGCGTAGCTCTTTTGTCGACTTTGGGCGGTTTTCAACCGTTGTTGAATTTGGATGATCTTCTCGGTAGTTTCTTGTATAATCTCCGGACCCGTAATCTGTCTATCCCCCACTTCACTCCAACAAATTGGAGACCTGCACTTTTTACCATAAAGTGCTTCAAACGGCGCCATCTCAATGCTTGAATGGTAGCTGTTGTTGTAGGAAAATTCTGCTAACGGTAGATGTCGATCCCAACTGTTTCCGAAATCAATAACACATGCTTGTAGCATGTCTTCAAGCGTTTGTATCATCCTTTCACTCTGCCCATCAGTTTGTGGATGATAGGCAGTACTCATGTCTAGACGAGTTCCTAATGCTTGCTGTAATGTCTGCCAGAATCTTAAAATAAATCTGCCATCCCTATCAGAGATAATAGAGATTGGTATTCCATGTCTGGAGACGACTTCCTTCAAATACAGTCGTGCTAACTTCTCCATCTTGTCATCTTCTCTTATTGGCAGGAAGTGTGCTGATTTGGTGAGACGATCAACTATTACCCAAATAGTATCAAAACCACTTGCAGTCCTTGGCAATTTAGTGATGAAATCCATGGTAATGTTTTCCCATTTCCATTTCGGGATTTCGGGTTGTTGAAGTAGACCTGATGGTTTCTGATGCTCAGCTTTGACCTTAGAACACGTCAAACATTCTCCTACGTATTTAGCAACATCGGCTTTCATACCCGGCCACCAAACATGTTTCTTGAGATCCTTGTACATCTTTCCCGTTCCAGGATGTATTGAGTATCTGGTTTTATGAGCTTCTCTAAGTACCATTTCTCTCATATCTCCAAATTTTGGTACCCAAATCCTTTCAGCCCTATACCGGGTTCCGTCTTCCTGAATATTAAGATGCTTCTCCGATCCTTTGGGTATTTCATCTTTTAAACTTCCCTTTTTTAAAACTCCTTGTTGCGCCTCCTTTATTTGAGTAGTAAGGTTATTATGAATCATTATATTCATAGATTTTACTCGAATGGGTTCTCTGTCCTTCCTGCTCAAGGCATCGGCTACCACATTTGCCTTCCCCTGGTGGTAACGAATCTCAAAGTCGTAATCATTCAATAATTCAATCCACCTACGCTGCGTCATATTCAGTTGTTTCTGATTAAATATGTGTTGAAGACTTTTGTGGTCGGTATATATAATACTTTTGACCCCATATAAGTAGTGCCTCCAAGTCTTTAATGCAAAAACAACCGCGCCTAATTCCAAATCATGCGTCGTATAATTTTGTTCGTGAATCTTCAATTGTCTAGACGCATAAGCAATCACCTTCGTTCGTTGCATTAATACACAACTGAGACCTTGCTTTGATGCATCACAATAAATCACAAAATCATCATTCCCTTCAGGCAATGACAATATAGGTGCCGTAGTTAGCTTTTTCTTCAATAACTGAAACGCTTTCTCTTGTTCATCACTCCATTCAAATTTCTTCCCTTTATGCGTTAATGCAGTCAAGGGTTTTGCTATTCTGGAAAAGTCTTGGATGAACCTTCTGTAGTAACCAGCTAGTCCTAAAAACTGGCGTATGTGTTTCGGAGTTTTCGGGGTTTCCCACTTTTCAACAGTTTCTATCTTTGCCGGATCCACCTTAATACCTTCTTTGTTCACTATGTGACCGAGGAATTGAACTTCTTTCAACCAAAATGTACACTTTGAAAACTTAGCGTACAATTCTTCCTTCCTCAATACTACTAACACCTTTCTCAAATGTTCACCGTGTTCTTGGTCATTCTTTGAGTAAATAAGTATGTCATCAATGAAAACAATGACAAACTTGTCAAGGTATGGTCCACACACTCGGTTCATAAGGTCCATGAACACAGCTGGTGCATTAGTTAAACCAAACGGCATGACCATAAACTCGTAATGACCGTAACGTGTTCTGAAAGCAGTCTTTGGAATATCATCTTCTTTCACCCGTATTTGATGATACCCAGAACGTAAGTCAATCTTTGAATAAACAGACGAGCCTTGTAGTTGATCAAATAAGTCGTCAATTCTCGGTAGTGGGTAGCGGTTCTTGATGCTAAGTTTGTTCAACTCTCGGTAGTCGATATACAACCTGAATGTACCATCTTTCTTCTTGACAAACAAAACAGGAGCTCCCCACGGTGATGTGCTTGGTCGAATGAAACCACGCTCTAAAAGTTCTTGTAATTAGCTTTGCAGTTCTTTCATCTCGCTGGGTGCGAGTCTGTAAGGAGCACGAGCTATTGGTGCAGCTCCTGGTACAAGATCTATTTGAAATTCAACGGATCGATGTGGGGGTAATCCCGGTAATTCTTTCGGAAATACATCGGGAAATTCTTTTGCAATGGGAACATCATTGATGCTCTTTTCTTCAGTTTGTACTTTCTCGACGTGTGCTAGAACAGCATAGCAACCTTTTCTTATTAGTTTTTGTGCCTTCAAATTACTAATAAGATGTAGCTTCGTGTTGCCCTTTTCTCCGTACACCATTAAGGGTTTTCCTTTTTCTCGTATAATGCGAATTGCATTTTTGTAACAAATGATCTCTGCTTTCACTTCTTTCAACCAGTCCATACCGATTATCACATCAAAACTCCCTAACTCTACTGGTATCAAATCAATCTTAAATGTTTCGCTAACCAGTTTAATTTCTCGATTCCGACATAGATTATCTGCTGAAATTAATTTACCATTTGCTAATTCGAGTAAAAATTTACTATCCAAAGGCGTCAATGGACAACTTAATTTAGCACAAAAATCTCTACTCATATAGCTTCAATCCGCACCCGAATCAAATAAAACGTAAGCAGATTTATTGTCAATAAGAAATGTACCCGTAACAAGCTCCGGGTCTTCCTATGCCTCTGCCGCATTAATATTGAAAACTCTTCCGCGGCCTTATCCATTCTTGTTCTCCTGGTTCGGGCAATTTCTAATAATGTGGCCCGGTTTTCCACATTTATAACAAACTACATTGGCATAACTTGCTCCGACACTACTTGCTCCGCCATTACTCGTTCCGACACCATTTGTTCCTTTCGTTCTATTAACCCCTGGTCCGTAGACCTCACACTTCGCTGCGCTATGACCATTTCTTTTACACTTGTTGCAAAATTTGGTGCAGAACCCCGAGTGATACTTTTCACACCTTTGGCATAGCTGTTTCTGATTGTTGTTGTTGTTGTTGTTGCGGTTATTATTGTTGTTGGGATGATTGTTGTAGTTGTTGTTGTTGTTGGGCCATTTATTGTAGTTGCGATTGATGTTGCGATTGTTGGGATAGTTGTTGCGATTATTGTTGTAATTGCTGTTGTTGTTGTATTGGTGATTCTTATCACCGTTTTCCTCCCACTTTCTTTTGACTTGCTTCACATTGGCCTCTTCAGTAGTCTGTTCTTTAATTCTTTCTTCAATCTGGTTCAATAGTTTGTGAGCCATTCTACATGCCTGTTGTATGGAGGCGGGCTCGTGTGAACTTATATCTTCTTGGATTCTTTCCGGTAATCCTTTCACAAATGCGTCGATCTTCTCTTCCTCATCTTCGAATGCTCCCGGACACAATAGGCACAATTCTGTGAATCGTCTTTCGTACGTGGTAATATCAAATCCTTGGGTTCGTAACCCTCTAAGTTCTGTCTTGAGCTTATTGACCTCGGTTCTGGGACGGTACTTCTCGTTCATCAAGTGTTTGAATGCTGACCACGGTAGTGCGTACGCATCGTCTTGTCCCACTTGCTATAGATAGGTATTCCACCATGTTAACGCAGAACCTGTGAAGGTATGCGTAGCGTACTTCACTTTGTCCTCTTCAGTACACTTACTTATGGCAAACACCGATTTGACCTTCTCGGTCCACCGTTTCAATCCGATCGGTCCTTTGGTTCCATCAAATTCCAAAGGTTTGCAGGCAGTGAATTCTTTGTAGGTGCATCCTACACGATTTCCTGTACTGCTAGATCCGAGGTTATTGTTGGTATGTAGCGCAGCCTGTACTGCGGCTATGTTTGAAGCTAGAAAAGTACGGAATTCCTCTTCATTTATATTCACGGTGTGTCGAGTAGTCTGTGCCATTTCCTTCAAAATAGTCAAATGGAACAAGTTAATCATACAGAATATTAAGAGTAGTTAATAGTATTTCGTAGCATAATATGAACTCATTTATAAAAGCTTTTTCTTCATATTAGCGTTTTATAAGTTTAAATTCGGGTAGTACTTACCCGTTAAGTTCATACTTAGTAGCTAATATACAATTCAACTACTACAATTCTATATGAAAAACTGATTATAATAATATTTCGCGTTCAAACTTTTACACAATATTTTACAAACTTACAATACCGCTTATTTTACATATAGCATGAAATATAGCACACAATAATTTTGATACAAGATGGTTGTGAAGATAATTCTAGCTAGTACACAAGTCGTTCAGCAAAGGCAATAAAGACACGTAATTCATACGTCCAGAAACAAGTCATGCATTCTGGTTTTACTAGGATTACTTCCCATCCTTGGTCTTGTGGAACATAACCGTTATGGCCGTTGATAAGACAGCGTGTTGTAACGTCGTCAAAGGGACGAGGGTTACGTAATGTCCAACAGTCCCGTAACAATCTAAAAACCTCATTTCTTACCCCAATTACCGACTCCGTCACTTGTGGGAACGTTTTCTTTAATAGTTGTAGCCCGATGTTCTTGTTCTCACTTTGGTGAGAAGCGAACATTACTAATCCGTAAGCATAACATGCTTCTTTATGTTGCATGTTAGCCGCTTTTTCTAAATCACGAAGTCCAATATTCGGATATATTGAGTCAAAATAATTTCTTAACCCATTGCGTAAAATAGCATTTGGGTTCCCCGCAATATATGCGTCAAAGTAAACACATCGTAACTTATGGATTTCCCAATGTGATATCCCCCATCTTTCGAACGAAAGCCTTTTATAAACCAAGGCATTCTTGGAACGTTCTTTGAATGTCTTACAAACTGATCTCGCCTTAAATAGTTGTGCCGAAGAATTCTGACCGACTCTAGACAAGATTTCATCAATCATGTCTCCGGGTAGGTCTCTTAAAATATTGGATTGTCTATCCATTTTGTGTTTTTATACTGTAAAATAGACAAGAGTTAGATTCAAAAAAAAAAATACTTATTAATACAAGCAATTTTTACATATATCATATAGCATAAACACACTATATTACATATATTACACCACACGAATACAACTATCTTATTCCGACTCGCTTGTTTCTTCTTCTTCGGTTTTGGTTCGTTTTGCCAAGTTTCTAGGGATATATGATGTTCCCCTAATATGAGCCGTCGTTTTCCACATTGGTTTAGAAAAACCTGGTGGTTTAGAGGTTCCCGGGTCATTGTTACAACTTAAGGACTTCGGAGGTTGACGATACATATAAAGTTCATCGGGGTTGGAATTAGATTTCTCTATTTTTATGCCCTTTCCCTTATTATTTTCTTTTGCCTTTTTAAATTCAGTTGGGGTAATTTCTATAACATCATCGGAATTCTCGTCGGAATCCGATTCATCGGAGAATTGGTAATCCTCCCAATATTTTGCTTCCTTGGCGGAAACACCATTGACCATAATTAACCTTGGTCGGTTGGTTGAGGATTTTCTTTTACTTAACCGTTTTATTATTTCCCCCACCGGTTCTATTTCTTCATCCGGTTCCGATTCTTCTTCCGGTTCCGATTCTTCTTCCGGTTCCGACTCTTCTTCCGATTCCTCTTCGGGAACTTGTGAATCAGTCCATGAATCATTCCAATTTACATTTGACACTTCATTATTATTAGGTGAGTCAATGGGACTTGTTCTAGAGGTAGACATCTATCACATAATATCAAACGCGTTAAGAGTTTAATATATCACATAATATTCACATGTTAAAAATATATAGTTTCCAACAAAATTTGTTAAGCAATCATTTTTCAAGTAAACACGGTCGAAGTCCAGACTCACTAATGCATCCTAACAAACTCGATAAGACACACTAATGCAAAATTCTGGTTCTCTAAGACCAACGCTCGGATACCAACTGAAATGTCCCGTTCTTATTGATTAAAAACGTTCCATATTAATTGATTTCGTTGCGAGGTTTTGATCTCTATATGAGACGTTTTTCAAATACTGCATTCATTTTTAAAACAAACCATAACATTTATTTCATAGATAAAGGTTTTAAATAGCTTTACGTAGATTATCAAATAATGATAATCTAAAATATCCTGTTTACACACGACCATTACATAATGGTTTACAATACAAATATGTTACAACAAAATAAGTTTCTTGAATGCAGTTTTTACACAATATCATACAAGCATGGACTCTAAATCTCGTCCTTATTTAAGAATGCGACAGCGGAAGCTCTTAATAATCACCTGAGAATAAACATTCTTAAAACGTCAACAAAAATGTTGGTGAGTTATAGGTTTAACCTATATATATCAAATCATAATAATAGACCACAAGATTTCATATTTCAATACACATCCCATACATAGAGATAAAAATCATTCATATGGTGAACACCAGGTAACCGACATTAACAAGATGCATATATAAGAATATCCCCATCATTCCGGGACACCCTTCGGATATGATATAAATTTCGAAGTACTAAAGCATCCGGTACTTTGGATGGGGTTTGTTAGGCCCAATAGATCTATCTTTAGGATTCGCGTCAATTAGGGTGTCTGTTCCCTAATTCTTAGATTACCAGACTTAATAAAAAGGGGCATATTCGATTTCGATAATTCAACCATAGAATGTAGTTTCACGTACTTGTGTCTATTTTGTAAATCATTTATAAAACCTGCATGTATTCTCATCCCAAAAATATTTGATTTTAAAAGTGGGACTATAACTCACTTTCACAGATTTTTACTTCGTCGGGAAGTAAGACTTGGCCACTGGTTGATTCATGAACCTATAACAATATATACATATATATCAAAGTATGTTCAAAATATATTTACAACACTTGTAATATATTTTGATGTTTTAAGTTTATTAAGTCAACTGTCCTCGTTAGTAACCTACAACTAGTTGTCCACAGTTAGATGTACAGAAATAAATCGATAAATATTATCTTGAATCAATCCACAACACAGTGTATATGTATCTCAGTATTGATCACAACTCAAACTATATATATTTTGGAATCAACATCAACCCTGTATAGATAACTCCAACATTCACATATAGAGTGTCTATGGTTGTTCCGAAATATATATAGATGTGTCGACATGATAGGTCGAAACATTGTATACGTGTCTATGGTATCTCAAGATTACATAATATACAATACAAGTTGATTAAGTTATGGTTGGAATAGATTTGTTACCAATTTTCACGTAGCTAAAATGAGAAAAATTATCCAATCTTGTTTTACCCATAACTTCTTCATTTTAAATCCGTTTTGAGTGAATCAAATTGCTATGGTTTCATATTGAACTCTATTTTATGAATCTAAACAGAAAAAGTATAGGTTTATAGCCGAAAAAATAAGTTACAAGTCATTTTTGTAAAGGTAGTCATTTAAGTCGAAAGAACGACTTCTAGATGACCATTTTAGAAAACATACTTCCACTTTGAGTTTAACCATAATTTTTGGATATAGTTTCATGTTCATAATAAAAATCATTTTCTCAGAATAACAACTTTTAAATCAAAGTTTATCATAGTTTTTAATTAACTAACCCAAAACAGCCCGCGGTGTTACTACGACGGCGTAAATCCGGTTTTACGGTGTTTTTCGTGTTTCCAGGTTTTAAATCATTAAGTTAGCATATCATATAGATATAGAACATGTTTTTAGTTGATTTTAAAAGTCAAGTTAGAAGGATTAACTTTTGTTTGCGAACAAGTTTAGAATTAACTAAACTATGTTCTAGTGATTACAAGTTTAAACCTTCGAATAAGATAGCTTTATATGTATGAAACGAATGATGTTATGAACATCATTACTACCTTAAGTTCCTTGGATAAACCTACTGGAAAAGAGAAAAATGGATCTAGCTTCAACGGATCCTTGGAAGGCTCGAAGTTCTTGAAGCAGAATCATGACACGAAAACAAGTTCAAGTAAGATCATCACTTGAAATAAGATTGTTATAGTTATATAAATTGAACCAAAGTTTGAATATGATTATTACCTTGTATTAGAATGATAACCTACTGTAAGAAACAAAGATTTCTTGAGGTTTGATGATCACCTTACAAGATTGGAAGTGAGCTAGCAAACTTGAAAGTATTCTTGATTTTATGTAACTAGAACTTGTAGAATATATGAAGAACACTTAGAACTTGAAGATAGAACTTGAGAGATATCAATTAGATGAAGAAAATTTAAGAATGAAAGTGTTTGTAGGTGTTTTTGGTCGTTGGTGTATGGATTAGATATAAAGGATATGTAATTTTGTTTTCATGTAAATAAGTCATGAATGATTACTCATATTTTTGTAATTTTATGAGATATTTCATGCTAGTTTCCAAATGATGGTTCTCACATATGTTAGGTGACTCACATGGGCTGCTAAGAGCTGATCATTAGAGTGTATATACCAATAGTACATACATCTAAAAGCTGTGTATTGTACGAGTACGAATACGGGTGCATACGAGTAGAATTGTTGATGAAACTGAACGAGGATGTAATTGTAAGCATTTTTGTTAAGTAGAAGTATTTTGATAAGTGTATTGAAGTCTTTCAAAAGTGTATACTGAAATGTCCCGTTCTTATTGATTAAAAACGTTCCATATTAATTGATTTCGTTGCGAGGTTTTGACCTCTATATGAGACGTTTTTCAAAGACTGCATTCATTTTTAAACAAACCATAACCTTTATTTCATCAATAAAGGTTTAAAAAGCTTTACGTAGATTATCAAATAATGATAATCTAAAATATCCTGTTTACACACGACCATTACATAATGGTTTACAATACAAATATGTTACAACAAAATAAGTTTCTTGAATGCAGTTTTTACACAATATCATACAAGCATGGACTCCAAATCTTGTCCTTATTTAAGTATGCGACAGCGGAAGCTCTTAATAATCACCTGAGAATAAACATGCTTAAAACGTCAACAAAAATGTTGGTGAGTTATAGGTTTAACCTATATATATCAAATCGTAACAATAGACCACAAGATTTCATATTTCAATACACATCCCATACATAGAGATAAAAATCATTCATATGGTGAACACCTGGTAACCGACAATAACAAGATGCATATATAAGAATATCCCCATCATTCCGGGACACCCTTCGGATATGATATAAATTTCGAAGTACTAAAGCATCCGGTACTTTGGATGGGGTTTGTTAGGCCCAATAGATCTATCTTTAGGATTCGCGTCAATTAGGGTGTCTGTTCCCTAATTCTTAGATTACCAGACTTAATAAAAAGGGGCATATTCGATTTCGATAATTCAACCATAGAATGTAGTTTCACGTACTTGTGTCTATTTTGTAAATCATTTATAAAACCTGCATGTATTCTCATCCCAAAAATATTAGATTTTAAAAAATGGGACTATAACTCACTTTCACAGATTTTTACTTCGTCGGGAAGTAAGACTTGGCCACTGGTTGATTCACGAACCTATAACAATATATACATATATATCAAAGTATGTTCAAAATATATTTACAACACTTTTAATATATTTTGATGTTTTAAGTTTATTAAGTCAGCTGTCCTCGTTAGTAACCTATAACTAGTTGTCCACAGTTAGATGTACAGAAATAAATCGATAAATATTATCTTGAATCAATCCACGACCCAGTGTATACGTATCTCAGTATTGATCACAACTCAAACTATATATATTTTGGAATCAACCTCAACCCTGTATAGCTAACTCCAACATTCACATATAGAGTGTCTATGGTTGTTCCGAAATATATATAGATGTGTCGACATGATAGGTCGAAACATTGTATACGTGTCTATGGTATCTCAAGATTACATAATATACAATACAAGTTGATTAAGTTATGGTTGGAATAGATTTGTTACCAATTTTCACGTAGCTAAAATGAGAAAAATTATCCAATCTTGTTTTACCCATAACTTCTTCATTTTAAATCCGTTTTGAGTGAATCAAATTGCTATGGTTTCATATTGAACTCTATTTTATGAATCTAAACAGAAAAAGTATAGGTTTATAGTCGGAAAAATAAGTTACAAGTCGTTTTTGTAAAGGTAGTCATTTCAGTCGAAAGAACGACGTCTAGATGACCATTTTAGAAAACATACTTCCACTTTGAGTTTAACCATAATTTTTGGATATAGTTTCATGTTCATAATAAAAATCATTTTCTCAGAATAACAACTTTTAAATCAAAGTTTATCATAGTTTTTAATTAACTAACCCAAAACAGCCCGCGGTGTTACTACGACGGCGTAAATCCGGTTTTACGATGTTTTTCGTGTTTCCAGGTTTTAAATCATTAAGTTAGCATATCATATAGATATAGAACATGTGTTTAGTTGATTTTAAAAGTCAAGTTAGAAGGATTAACTTTTGTTTGCGAACAAGTTTAGAATTAACTAAACTATGTTCTAGTGATTACAAGTTTAAACCTTCGAATAAGATAGCTTTATATGTATGAATCGAATGATGTTATGAACATCATTACTACCTTAAGTTCCTTGGATAAACCTACTGGAAAAGAGAAAAATGGATCTAGCTTCAATGGATCCTTGGATGGCTCGAAGTTCTTGAAGCAGAATCATGACACGAAAACAAGTTCAAGTAAGATCATCACTTGAAATAAGATTGTTATAGTTATAGAAATTGAACCAAAGTTTGAATATGATTATTACCTTGTATTAGAATGATAACCTACTGTAAGAAACAAAGATTTCTTGAGGTTGGATGATCACCTTACAAGATTGGAAGTGAGCTAGCAAACTTGAAAGTATTCTTGATTTTATGAAACTAGAACTTGTAGAATTTATGAAGAACACTTAGAACTTGAAGATAGAACTTGAGAGAGATCAATTAGATGAAGAAAATTGAAGAATGAAAGTGTTTGTAGGTGTTTTTGGTCGTTGGTGTATGGATTAGATATAAAGGATATGTTATTTTGTTTTCATGTAAATAAGTCATGAATGATTACTCATATTTTTGTAATTTTATGAGATATTTCATGCTAGTTGCCAAATGATGGTTCCCACATGTGTTAGGTGACTCACATGGGCTGCTAAGAGCTGATCATTGGAGTGTATATACCAATAGTACATACATCTAAAAGCTGTGTATTGTACAAGTACGAATACGGGTGCATACGAGTAGAATTGTTGATGAAACTGAACGAGGATGTAATTGTAAGCATTTTTGTTAAGTAGAAGTATTTTGATAAGTGTATTGAAGTCTTCCAAAAGTGTATAAATACATATTAAAACACTACATGTATATACATTTTAACTGAGTCGTTAAGTCATCGTTAGTCGTTACATGTAAGTGTTGTTTTGAAACCTTTAGGTTAACGATCTTGTTAAATGTTGTTAACCCAATGTTTATAATATCAAAAGAGATTTTAAATTATTATATTATCATGATATTATGATGTACGAATATCTCCTAATATGATATATATACATTAAATGTCGTTACAACGATAAACGTTACATATATGTCTCGTTTCAAAATCATTAAGTTAGTAGTCTTGTTTTTACATATGTAGTTCATTGTTAATATAATTATTGATATGTTTATTTATCATAATATCATGTTAACTATATATATAACCATATATATTTCATCATATAGTTTTTTTACAAGTTTTAACGTTCGTGAATCACCGGTCAACTTGGGTGGTCAATTGTCTATATGAAACCTATTTCAATTAATCAAGTCTTAACAAGTTTGATTGCTTAACATGTTGGAAACATTTAATCATGTAAATATCAATCTCAATTAATATATATAAACATGGAAAAGTTCGGGTCACTACAGTACCTACCCGTTAAATAAATTTCGTCCCGAAATTTTAAGCTGTTGAAGGTGTTGACGAATCTTCTGGAAATAGATGCGGGTATTTCTTCTTCATCTGATCTTCACGCTCCCAGGTGAACTCGGGTCCTCTGCGAGCATTCCATCGAACCTTAACAATTGGTATCTTGTTTTGCTTAAGTCTTTTAACCTCACGATCCATTATTTCGACGGGTTCTTCGATGAATTGAAGTTTTTCGTTGATTTGGATTTCATCTAACGGAATAGTGAGATCTTCTTTAGCAAAACATTTCTTTAAATTCGAGACGTGGAAAGTGTTATGTACAGCCGCGAGTTGTTGAGGTAACTCTAGTCGGTAAGCTACTGGTCCGACACGATCAATAATCTTGAATGGTCCAATATACCTTGGATTTAATTTCCCTCGTTTACCAAATCGAACAACGCCTTTCCAAGGTGCAACTTTAAGCATGACCATCTCTCCAATTTCAAATTCTATATCTTTTCTTTTAATGTCAGCGTAGCTCTTTTGTCGACTTTGGGCGGTTTTCAACCGTTGTTGAATTTGGATGATCTTCTCGGTAGTTTCTTGTATAATCTCCGGACCCGTAATCTGTCTATCCCCCACTTCACTCCAACAGATCGGAGACCTGCACTTTCTACCATAAAGTGCTTCAAACGGCGCCATCTCAATGCTTGAATGGTAGCTGTTGTTGTAGGAACATTCTGCTAACGGTAGATGTCGATCCCAACTGTTTCCGAAATCAATAACACATGCTCGTAGCATGTCTTCAAGCGTTTGTATCGTCCTTTCGCTCTGCCCATCAGTTTGTGGATGATAGGCAGTACTCATGTCTAGACGAGTTCCTAATGCTTGCTGTAATGTCTGCCAGAATCTTGAAATAAATCTGCCATCCCTATCAGAGATAATAGAGATTGGTATTCCATGTCTGGAGACGACTTCCTTCAAATACAGTCGTGCTAACTTCTCCATCTTGTCATCTTCTCTTATTGGTAGGAAGTGTGCTGATTTGGTGAGACGATCAACTATTACCCAAATAGTATCAAAACCACTTGCAGTCCTTGGCAATTTAGTGATGAAATCCATGGTAATGTTTTCCCATTTCCATTCCGGGATTTCGGGTTGTTGAAGTAGACCTGATGGTTTCTGATGCTCAGCTTTGACCTTAGAACACGTCAAACATTCTCCTACGTATTTAGCAACATCGGCTTTCATACCCGGCCACCAAAAATGTTTCTTGAGATCCTTGTACATCTTCCCCGTTCCAGGATGTATTGAGTATCTGGTTTTATGAGCTTCTCTAAGTACCATTTCTCTCATATCTCCAAATTTTGGTACCCAAATCCTTTCAGCCCTATACCGGGTTCCGTCTTCCCGAATATTAAGATGCTTCTCCGATCCTTTGGGTATTTCATCCTTTAAATTTCCCTCTTTTAAAACTCCTTGTTGCGCCTCCTTTATTTGAGTAGTAATGTTATTATGAATCATTATATTCATAGATTTTACTCGAATGGGTTCTCTGTCCTTCCTGCTCAAGGCATCGGCTACCACATTTGCCTTCCCCGGGTGGTAACGAATCTCAAAGTCGTAATCATTCAATAATTCAATCCACCTACGCTGCCTCATATTCAGTTGTTTCTGATTAAATATGTGTTGAAGACTTTTGTGGTCGGTATATATAATACTTTTGACCCCATATAAGTAGTGCCTCCAAGTCTTTAATGCAAAAACAACCGCGCCTAATTCCAAATCATGCGTCGTATAATTTTGTTCGTGAATCTTCAATTGTCTAGACGCATAAGCAATCACCTTCGTTCGTTGCATTAATACACAACCGAGACCTTGCTTTGATGCATCACAATAAATCACAAAATCATCATTACCTTCAGGCAATGACAATATAGGTGCCGTAGTTAGCTTTTTCTTCAATAACTGAAACGCTTTCTTTTGTTCATCATTCCATTCAAATTTCTTCCCTTTATGCGTTAATGCAGTCAAGGGTTTTGCTATTCTGGAAAAGTCTTGGATGAACCTTCTGTAGTAACCAGCTAGTCCTAAAAACTGGCGTATGTGTTTCGGAGTTTTCGGGGTTTCCCACTTTTCAACAGTTTCTATCTTTGCCGGATCCACCTTAATACCTTCTTTGTTCACTATGTGACCGAGGAATTGAACTTCTTCCAACCAAAATGCACACTTTGAAAACTTAGCGTACAATTCTTCCTTCCTCAATACTTCTAACACCTTTCTCAAATGTTCACCGTGTTCTTGGTCATTCTTTGAGTAAATAAGTATGTCATCAATGAAAACAATGACAAACTTGTCAAGGTATGGTCCACACACTCGGTTCATAAGGTCCATGAACACAGCTGGTGCATTAGTTAAACCAAACGGCATGACCATAAACTCGTAATGACCGTAACGTGTTCTGAAAGCAGTCTTTGGAATATCATCTTCTTTCACCCTCATTTGATGATACCCGGAACGTAAGTCAATCTTTGAATAAACAGACGAGCCTTGTAGTTGATCAAATAAGTCGTCGATTCTCGGTAGTGGGTAGCGGTTCTTGATGGTAAGTTTGTTCAACTCTCGGTAGTCGATACACAACCTGAATGTACCATCTTTCTTCTTGACAAACAAAACAGGAGCTCCCCACGGTGATGTGCTTGGTCGAATGAAACCACGCTCTAAAAGTTCTTGTAATTGGCTTTGCAGTTCTTTCATCTCACTGGGTGCGAGTCTGTAAGGAGCACGAGCTATTGGTGCAGCTCCTGGTACAAGATCTATTTGAAATTCAACGGATCGATGTGGGGGTAATCCCGGTAATTCTTTCGGAAATACATCGGGAAATTCTTTTGCAATGGGAACATCATTGATACTCTTTTCTTCAGTTTGTACTTTCTCGACGTGTGCTAGAACAGCATAGCAACCTTTTCTTATTAGTTTTTGTGCCTTCAAATTACTAATAAGATGTAGCTTCGTGTTGCCCTTTTCTCCGTACACCATTAAGGGTTTTCCTTTTTCTCGTATAATGCGAATTGCATTTTTGTAACAAACGATCTCCGCTTTCACTTCTTTCAACCAGTCCATACCGATTATCACATCAAAACTCCCTAACTCTACTGGTATCAAATCAATCTTAAATGTTTCGCTAACCAGTTTAATTTCTCGATTCCGACATATATTATCTGCTGAAATTAATTTACCATTTGCTAATTCGAGTAAAAATTTACTATCCAAAGGCGTCAATGGACAACTTAATTTAGCACAAAAATCTCTACTCATATAGCTTCTATCCGCACCCGAATCAAATAAAACGTAAGCAGATTTATTGTCAATAAGAAACGTACCCGTAACAAGCTCCGGGTCTTCCTGTGCCTCTGCCGCATTAATATTGAAAACTCTTCCACGGCCTTGTCCATTCGTGTTCTCCTGGTTCGGGCAATTTCTAATAATGTGGCCTGGTTTTCCACATTTATAACAAACTACATTGGCATAACTTGCTCCGACACTACTTGCTCCGCCATTACTCGTTCCGACACCATTTGTTCCTTTCGTTCTATTAACCCCTGGTCCGTAGACCTCACACTTCGCCGCGCTATGACCATTTCTTTTACACTTGTTGCAAAATTTGGTGCAGAACCCCGAGTGATTCTTTTCACACCTTTGGCATAGCTGCTTCTGATTGTTGTTGTTGTTGCGGTTATTATTGTTGTTGGGATGATTGTTGTAGTTGCTGTTGTTGTTGTTGTTGTTGTTGTTGGGCCGTTTGTTATAGTTGCGATTGATGTTGCGATTGTTGGGATAATTGTTGCGATTATTGTTGTAATTGTTGTTGTTGTTGTATTGGTGATTCTTATCACCGTTTTCCTCCCACTTTCTTTTGACTTGCTTCACATTGGCCTCTTCAGCAGTCTGTTCTTTAATTCTTTCTTCAATCTGGTTCACTAGTTTGTGAGCCATTCTACATGCCTGTTGTATGGAGGCGGGCTCGTGTGAACTTATATCTTCTTGGATTCTTTCCGGTAATCCTTTCACAAACGCGTCGATCTTCTCTTCCTCATCTTCGAATGCTCCCGGACACAATAGGCACAATTCTGTGAATCGTCTTTCGTACGTGGTAATATCAAATCCTTGGGTTCGTAACCCTCTAAGTTCTGTCTTGAGCTTATTGACCTCGGTTCTGGGACGGTACTTCTCGTTCATCAAGTGCTTGAATGCTGACCACGGTAGTGCGTACGCATCATCTTGTCCCACTTGCTCTAGATAGGTATTCCACCATGTTAACGCAGAACCTGTGAAGGTATGCGTAGCGTACTTTACTTTGTCCTCTTCAGTACACTTACTTATGGCAAACACCGATTCGACCTTCTCGGTCCACCGTTTCAATCCGATCGGTCCTTCGGTTCCATCAAATTCCAAAGGTTTGCAGGCAGTGAATTCTTTGTAGGTGCATCCTACACGATTTCCTGTACTGCTAGATCCAAGGTTATTGTTGGTATGTAGCGCAGCCTGTACTGCGGCTATGTTTGAAGCTAGAAAAGTACGGAATTCCTCTTCATTCATATTCACGGTGTGTCGAGTAGTCGGTGCCATTTCCTTCAAAATAGTTAAATGGAACAAGTTAATCATACAGAATATTAAGAGTAGTTAATAGTATTTCGTAGCATAATATGAACTCATTTATAAAAGCTTTTTCTTCATATTAGCGTTTTATAAGTTTAAATTCGGGTAGTACCTACCCGTTAAGTTCATACTTAGTAGCTAATATACAATTCAACTACTACAATTCTATATGAAAAACTGATTATAATAATATTTTGCGTTCAAACTTTTATACAATATTTTACAAACTTACAATACCGCTTATTTTACATAAAGCATGAAATATAGCACACAATAACTTTGATACAAGATAGTTGTGAAGACAATTCTAGCTAGTACACAAGTCGTTCAGCAAAGGCAATAAAGACACGTAATTCATACGTCCAGAAACAAGTCATGCATTCTGGTTTTACTAGGACTACTTCCCATCCTTGGTCTTGTGCAACATAACCGTTATGGCCGTTGATAAGACAGCGTGTTGTAACGTCATCAAAGGGACGAGGGTTACGTAATGTCCAACAGTCCCGTAATAATCTAAAAACCTCATTTCTTACCCCAATTACCGACTCCGTTACTTGTGGAAACGTTTTGTTTAATAGTTGTAGCCCGATGTTCTTGTTCTCACTTTGGTGAGAAGCGAACATTACTAATCCGTAAGCATAGCATGCTTCTTTATGTTGCATGTTAGCCGCTTTTTCTAAATCACGAAGTCCAATATTCGGATATATTGAGTCAAAATAATTTCTTAACCCGTTGCGTAAAATAGCATTTGGGTTCCCCGCAATATATGCGTCAAAGTAAACACATCGTAACTTATGGGTTTCCCAATGTGATATCCCCCATCTTTCAAACGAAAGTCTCTTATAAACCAAGACATTCTTGGAACGTTCTTCGAATGTCTTACAAACTGATCTCGCCTTAAATAGTTGTGCCGAAGAATTCTGGCCGACTCTAGACAAGATTTCATCAATCATGTCTCCGGGTAGGTCTCTTAAAATATTGGGTTGTCTATCCATTTTGTGTTTTTAAACTGTAAAATAGACAAGAGTTAGATTCATAAAAAAAATACTTATTAATACAAGCAATTTTTACATATATCATAAAGCATAAGCACACTATATTACATATATTACACCACATGAATACAACTATCTTATTCCGACTCGCTTGTTTCTTCTTCTTCTTCGGTTTTGGTTCGTTTTGCCAAGTTTCTAGGGATATATGATTTTCCCCTAATACGAGCCGTCGTTATCCACATTGGTTTAGAAAAACCTGGTGGTTTAGAGGTTCCCGGGTCATTGTTACAACTTAAGGACTTCGGGGGTTGACGATACATATAAAGTTCATCGGGGTTGGAATTAGATTTCTCTATTTTTATGCCCTTTCCCTTATTATTTTCTTTTGCCTTTTTAAATTCAGTTGGGGTAATTTCTATAACATCATCGGAATTCTCGTCGGAATCCGATTCATCGGAGAATTGGTAATCCTCCCAATATTTTGCTTCCTTGGCGGAAACACCATTGACCATAATTAACCTTGGTCGGTTGGTTGAGGATTTTCTTTTACTTAACCGTTTTATTATTTCCCCCACCGGTTCTATTTCTTCATCCGGTTCCGATTCTTCTTCCGGTTCCGATTCTTCTTCCGGTTCCGACTCTTCTTCCGGTTCCTCTTCGGGAACTTGTGAATCAGTCCACGAATCATTCCAATTTACATTTGACTCTTCATTATTATTAGGTGAGTCAATGGGACTTGTTCTAGAGGTAGACATCTATCACATAATATCAAACGCGTTAAGAGATTAATATATCACATAATATTCACATGTTAAAAATATATAGTTTCCAACAAAATTTGTTAAGCAATCATTTTTCAAGTAAACACGGTCGAAGTCCAGACTCACTAATGCATCCTAACAAACTCGATAAGACACACTAATGCAAAATTCTGGTTCTCTAAGACCAATGCTCTGATACCAACTGAAATGTCCCGTTCTTATTGATTAAAAACGTTCCATATTAATTGATTTCGTTGCGAGGTTTTGACCTCTATATGAGACGTTTTTCAAAGACTGCATTCATTTTTAAACAAACCATAACCTTTATTTCATCAATAAAGGTTTAAAAAGCTTTACGTAGATTATCAAATAATGATAATCTAAAATATCCTGTTTACACACGACCATTACATAATGGTTTACAATACAAATATGTTACAACAAAATAAGTTTCTTGAATGCAGTTTTTACACAATATCATACAAGCATGGACTCCAAATCTTGTCCTTATTTAAGTATGCGACAGCGGAAGCTCTTAATAATCACCTGAGAATAAACATGCTTAAAACGTCAACAAAAATGTTGGTGAGTTATAGGTTTAACCTATATATATCAAATCGTAACAATAGACCACAAGATTTCATATTTCAATACACATCCCATACATAGAGATAAAAATCATTCATATGGTGAACACCTGGTAACCGACAATAACAAGATGCATATATAAGAATATCCCCATCATTCCGGGACACCCTTCGGATATGATATAAATTTCGAAGTACTAAAGCATCCGGTACTTTGGATGGGGTTTGTTAGGCCCAATAGATCTATCTTTAGGATTCGCGTCAATTAGGGTGTCTGTTCCCTAATTCTTAGATTACCAGACTTAATAAAAAGGGGCATATTCGATTTCGATAATTCAACCATAGAATGTAGTTTCACGTACTTGTGTCTATTTTGTAAATCATTTATAAAACCTGCATGTATTCTCATCCCAAAAATATTAGATTTTAAAAAATGGGACTATAACTCACTTTCACAGATTTTTACTTCGTCGGGAAGTAAGACTTGGCCACTGGTTGATTCACGAACCTATAACAATATATACATATATATCAAAGTATGTTCAAAATATATTTACAACACTTTTAATATATTTTGATGTTTTAAGTTTATTAAGTCAGCTGTCCTCGTTAGTAACCTATAACTAGTTGTCCACAGTTAGATGTACAGAAATAAATCGATAAATATTATCTTGAATCAATCCACGACCCAGTGTATACGTATCTCAGTATTGATCACAACTCAAACTATATATATTTTGGAATCAACCTCAACCCTGTATAGCTAACTCCAACATTCACATATAGAGTGTCTATGGTTGTTCCGAAATATATATAGATGTGTCGACATGATAGGTCGAAACATTGTATACGTGTCTATGGTATCTCAAGATTACATAATATACAATACAAGTTGATTAAGTTATGGTTGGAATAGATTTGTTACCAATTTTCACGTAGCTAAAATGAGAAAAATTATCCAATCTTGTTTTACCCATAACTTCTTCATTTTAAATCCGTTTTGAGTGAATCAAATTGCTATGGTTTCATATTGAACTCTATTTTATGAATCTAAACAGAAAAAGTATAGGTTTATAGTCGGAAAAATAAGTTACAAGTCGTTTTTGTAAAGGTAGTCATTTCAGTCGAAAGAACGACGTCTAGATGACCATTTTAGAAAACATACTTCCACTTTGAGTTTAACCATAATTTTTGGATATAGTTTCATGTTCATAATAAAAATCATTTTCTCAGAATAACAACTTTTAAATCAAAGTTTATCATAGTTTTTAATTAACTAACCCAAAACAGCCCGCGGTGTTACTACGACGGCGTAAATCCGGTTTTACGATGTTTTTCGTGTTTCCAGGTTTTAAATCATTAAGTTAGCATATCATATAGATATAGAACATGTGTTTAGTTGATTTTAAAAGTCAAGTTAGAAGGATTAACTTTTGTTTGCGAACAAGTTTAGAATTAACTAAACTATGTTCTAGTGATTACAAGTTTAAACCTTCGAATAAGATAGCTTTATATGTATGAATCGAATGATGTTATGAACATCATTACTACCTTAAGTTCCTTGGATAAACCTACTGGAAAAGAGAAAAATGGATCTAGCTTCAATGGATCCTTGGATGGCTCGAAGTTCTTGAAGCAGAATCATGACACGAAAACAAGTTCAAGTAAGATCATCACTTGAAATAAGATTGTTATAGTTATAGAAATTGAACCAAAGTTTGAATATGATTATTACCTTGTATTAGAATGATAACCTACTGTAAGAAACAAAGATTTCTTGAGGTTGGATGATCACCTTACAAGATTGGAAGTGAGCTAGCAAACTTGAAAGTATTCTTGATTTTATGAAACTAGAACTTGTAGAATTTATGAAGAACACTTAGAACTTGAAGATAGAACTTGAGAGAGATCAATTAGATGAAGAAAATTGAAGAATGAAAGTGTTTGTAGGTGTTTTTGGTCGTTGGTGTATGGATTAGATATAAAGGATATGTTATTTTGTTTTCATGTAAATAAGTCATGAATGATTACTCATATTTTTGTAATTTTATGAGATATTTCATGCTAGTTGCCAAATGATGGTTCCCACATGTGTTAGGTGACTCACATGGGCTGCTAAGAGCTGATCATTGGAGTGTATATACCAATAGTACATACATCTAAAAGCTGTGTATTGTACAAGTACGAATACGGGTGCATACGAGTAGAATTGTTGATGAAACTGAACGAGGATGTAATTGTAAGCATTTTTGTTAAGTAGAAGTATTTTGATAAGTGTATTGAAGTCTTCCAAAAGTGTATAAATACATATTAAAACACTACATGTATATACATTTTAACTGAGTCGTTAAGTCATCGTTAGTCGTTACATGTAAGTGTTGTTTTGAAACCTTTAGGTTAACGATCTTGTTAAATGTTGTTAACCCAATGTTTATAATATCAAAAGAGATTTTAAATTATTATATTATCATGATATTATGATGTACGAATATCTCCTAATATGATATATATACATTAAATGTCGTTACAACGATAAACGTTACATATATGTCTCGTTTCAAAATCATTAAGTTAGTAGTCTTGTTTTTACATATGTAGTTCATTGTTAATATAATTATTGATATGTTTATTTATCATAATATCATGTTAACTATATATATAACCATATATATTTCATCATATAGTTTTTTTACAAGTTTTAACGTTCGTGAATCACCGGTCAACTTGGGTGGTCAATTGTCTATATGAAACCTATTTCAATTAATCAAGTCTTAACAAGTTTGATTGCTTAACATGTTGGAAACATTTAATCATGTAAATATCAATCTCAATTAATATATATAAACATGGAAAAGTTCGGGTCACTACATATACATACATATTAAAAAACTACATGTATATACATTTTAACTGAGTCGTTAAGTCATCGTTAGTCGTTACATGTAAGTGTTGTTTTGAAACCTTTAGGTTAACGATCTTGTTAAATGTTGTTAACCCAATGTTTATAATATCAAATGAGATTTTAAATTATTATATTATCATGATATTATCATGTATGAATATCTCTTAATATGATATATATACATTAAATATCTTTACAACGATAATCGTTACATATATGTCTCGTTTAAAAATCATTAAGTTAGTAGTCTTGTTTTTACATATGTAGTTCATTGTTAATATACTTAATGATATGTTTACTTATCATAGTATCATGTTAACTATATATATATCCATATATATGTCATCATATAGTTTTTACAAGTTTTAACATTCGTGAATCACCGGTCAACTTGGGTGGTCAATTGTCTATATGAAACATATTTCAATTAATCAAGTCTTAACAAGTTTGATTGCTTAACATGTTGGAAACATTTAATCATATAAATATCAATTTTAATTAATATATATAAACATGGAAAATTTCGGGTCACTACATATATGGGGTCAAAAGTATTATATATACCGACCACAAAAGTCTTCAACACATATTTAATCAGAAACAACTGAATATGAGGCAGCGTAAGTGGATTGAATTGTTGAATGATTACGACTTTGAGATTCGTTACCACCCGGGGAAGGCAAATGTGGTAGTCGACGCCTTGAGCAGAAAGGACAGAGAACCCATTCGAGTAAAATCTATGAATATAATGATTCACACTAACTTTACTACTCAAATAAAGGAGGCGCAACAAGGAGTTTTAAAAGAGGGAAATTTAAAGGATGAAATACCCAAAGGATCGGAGAAGCATCTTAATATTCTGGAAGACAGAACCCGGTATAGGGCTGAAAGAATATGGGTACTAAAATTTGGAGATATGAGAGAAATGGTACTTAGAGAAGCTCATAAAACCAGATACTCAATACATCCTGGAACGGGGAAGATGTACAAGGATCTTAAGAAACATTTTTGGTGGCCAGGTATGAAAGCCAATATTGCTAAATATGTAGGAGAATGTTTGACGTGTTCTAAGGTCAAAGCTGAACATCAGAAACCATCAGGTCTACTACAACAACCTGAAATCCCGAAATGGAAATGGGAAAACATTACCATGGATTTCATTACTAAATTTCCAAGGACTGCAAGTGGTTATGATACTATTTGGGTAATAGTTGATCGTCTCACCAAGTCAGCACACTTCCTGCCAATAAGAGAAGATGACAAGATGGAGAAGTTAGCACGACTGTATTTGAAGGAAGTCGTCTCCAGACATGGAATACCAATCTCTATTATCTCTGAGAGGGATGGCAGATTTATTTCAAGATTCTGGCAGACATTACAGCAAGCATTGGGAACTCGTCTAGATATGAGTATTGCCTATCATCCACAAACTGATGGGCAGAGTGAAAGACGATACAAACGCTTGAAGACATGCTACGAGCTTGTGTTATTGATTTCGGAAACAGTTGGGATCGACATCTACCGTTAGCAGAATTTTCCTACAACAACAGCTACCATTCAAGCATTGAGATGGCGCCATTTGAAGCACTTTATGGTAGAAAGTACAGGTCTCTGATTTGTTGGAGTGAAGTGGGGGATAGACAGATTACGGGTCCGGAGATAATACAAGAAACTACCGAGAAAATCATCCAAATTCAATAAAGATTGAAAACCACCCAGAGTCGACAAAAGAGCTACGCGGACAGTAAAAGAAAAGATATAGAGTTTGAAATTGGAGAAATGGTCATGCTTAAGGTTTCACCTTGGAAAGGCGTTGTTCGATTTGGTAAACGGGGGAAACTAAATCCAAGGTACATTGGACCATTCAAGATTATAGATCGTGTAGGACCATTAGCTTACCAACTGGAGCTACCTCAACAACTCGCGGCTGTACATAACACTTTCCACGTCTCAAATTTGAAGAAATGTTTTGCTAAAGAAGATCTCACTATTCCGTTGGACGAAATCCAAATCAATGAAAAACTTCAATTCATTGAAGAACCCGTCGAAATAATAGATCGTGAGGTTAAGAGACTTAAACAAAACAAGATACCTATTGTTAAGGTTCGATGGAATGCTCGTAGAGGACCCGAGTTCACCTGGGAGCGTGAAGATCAGATGAAGAAGAAATACCCGCATTTATTTCCAGAAGATACGTCAACACCTCCAACTGCTTAAAATTTCGGGACGAAATTTATTTAACGGGTAGGTACTGTAGTGACCCGAACTTTTCCATGTTTATATATATATTAAATGAAATTTTTATTTACATGATTAAGTGTTTCCAACATGTTAAGCAATCAAACTTGTTAAGACTTGATTAATTGAAATAGGTTTCATATAGACAATTGACCACCCAAGTTGACCGGTGATTCACGAACGTTAAAACTTGTAAAAACTATACGATGACATATATATGGTTATATATATAGTTAAAATGATTTTATTATAAGTATGTATCTCATTAGGTATTTTAACAATGAGTTATATACATAAAAATGAGACTATTAATTTAAGAAACTCGAAAATGATATATATAACGATTATCGTTATAACAACGTCTTACTAGGTACATATGAATCATATTAAGATGTTGATACACTTGGTTAATTATGTTAAATGATAAGTAAATATATTATTAAGTGTATTAACAATGGAACACATATGTAAAAATAAGACTACTAACTTAATGATTTCGAAACGAGACATATATGTATCGATTATCGTTGTAACGAAATTTAACTGTATATATATCATACTAAGTTATATTATATATCATAATATCATGATAATATAACAATTTAACATCTCATTTGTTATAATAAACAATGGGTTAACAACATTCAACAAGATCGTTAACCTAAAGGTTTCAAAACAACATTTACATGTAACGACTAACGATGACTTAACGACTCAGTTAAAATGTATATACATGTAGTGTTTTAATATGTATTCATACACTTTTGAAAGACTTCAAGACACTTATCTAAATACTTCTACTTACCAAAAATTCTTACAATTACATCCTCGTTCAGTTTCATCAACAATTCTACTCGTATGCACCCGTATTCGTACTCGTACAATACACAGCTTTTAGATGTATGTACTATTGGTATATACACTCCAATGATCAGCTCTTAGCAGCCCATGTGAGTCACTTAACATATGTGGGAACCATCATTTGGCAACTAGCATGAAATATCTCATAAAATTACAAAAATATGAGTAATCATTCATGACTTATTTACATGAAAACAAAATTACATATCTTTTATATCTAATCCATACACCAACGACCAAAAACACCTACAAACACTTTCATTCTTCAATTTTCTTCATCAAATTGATCTCTCTCAAGTTCTATCTTCAAGTTCTAAGTGTTCTTCATAAATTCCAAAAGTTCTAGTTTCATAAAATCAAGAATACTTCCAAGATTGCAAGTTTACTTCCAAGTTTTCTAAATCCATTCCAAGTAATCATCCAAGATCAAGAAACCTTTGTTACTTACAGTAGGTTATCTTTCCAATACAAGGTAATAATAATATTCAAACTTTAATTCAATTTCTATAACAATAACAATCTTATTTCGAGTGGAAATCTTACTTGAAATTGTTTTCGTGTCATGATTCTGCTTCAAGAACTTTCAAGCCATCCAAGGATCCTTTGAAGCTAGATCTATTTTTCTCATTTCCAGTAGGTTTATCCAAGGAACTTGAGGTAGTAATGATGTTCATAACATCATTCGATTCATACATATAAAGCTATCTTATTCGAAGGTTTAAACTTGTAATCACTAGAACATAGTTTAGTTAATTCTAAACTTGTTCGCAAATAAAAGTTAATCCTTCTAACTTGACTTTTAAAATCAACTAAACACATGTTCTATATCTATATGATATGCTAACTTAATGATTTAAAACCTGGAAACACGAAAAACACCGTAAAACCGGATTTACGCCGTCGTAGTAACACCGCGGGCTGTTTTGGGTTACTTAATTAAAAACTATGATAAACTTTGATTTAAAATTTGTTATTTTGGGAAAATGATTTTTATTATGAACATGAAACTATATCCAAAAATTATGGTTAAACTCAAAGTTAAAGTATGTTTTCTAAAATGGTCATCTAGACATCGTTCTTTCGACTGAAATGACTACCTTTACAAAAACGACTTGTAACTTATTTTTCTGACTATAAACCTATACTTTTTATGTTTAGATTCATAAAATAGAGTTCAATATGAAACCATAGCAATTTGATTCACTCAAAACGGATTTAAAATGAAGAAGTTATGGGTAAAACAAGATTGGATAAATTTTCTCATTTTAGCTACGTGAAAATTGGTAACAAATCTATTCCAACCATAACTTAATCAACTTGTATTGTATATTATGTAATCTTGAGATACCATAGACACGTATACAATGTTTCGACCTATCATTTCGACACATCTATATATATTTCGGAACAACCATAGACACTCTATATGTGAATGTTGGAGTTAGCTATACAGGGTTGAGGTTGATTCCAAAATATATATAGTTTGAGTTGTGATCAATACTGAGATACGTATACACTGGGTCGTGGATTGATTCAAGATAATATTTATCGATTTATTTCTATACATCTAACTGTGGACAACTAGTTGTAGGTTACTAACGAGGACAGCTGACTTAATAAACTCAAAACATCAAAATATATTAAAAGTGTTGTAAATATATTTTGAACATACTTTGATATATATGTATATATTGTTATAGGTTCGTGAATCAACCAGTGGCCAAGTCTTACTTCTCGACGAAGTAAAAATCTGTGAAAGCGAGTTATAGTCCCACTTTTAAAATCTAATATTTTTTTGATGAGAATACATGCAGGTTTTATAAATGATTTACAAAATAGACACAAGTACGTGAAGCTACATTCTATGGTTGAATTATCGAAATCAAATATATCCCTTTTTATTAAGTCTGGTAATCTAAGAATTAGGGAACAGACACCCTAATTGACGCGAATCCTAAAGATAGATCTATTGGGCCTAACAAACCCCATCCAAAGTACCGGATGCTTTAGTACTTCGAAATTTATATCATATCCGAAGGGTGTCCCGGAATGATGGGGATATTCTTATATATGCATCTTGTTAATGTCGGTTAACAGGTGTTCACCATATGAATGACTTTTATCTCTATATATGGGATGTGTATTGAAATATGAAATCTTGTGGTCTATTGTTACGATTTGATATTTATAGGTTAAACCTATAACTCGCCAACATTTTTGTTGACGTTTAAAGCATGTTTATTCTCAGGTGAATACTAAGAGCTTCCGTTGTTGCATATTAAAATAAGGACAAGATTTGAAGTCCATGTTTGTATGATATTGTGTAAAAACTGCATTCAAGAAACTGATTTCGATGTAACATATTTGTATTGTAAACCATTATGTAATGGTTGTGTGTAAACAGGATATTTTAGATTATCATTATTTGATAATCTACGTAAAGCTTTTTAAACCTTTGTTTATGAAATAAAGGTTATGGTTTGTTTTAAAAATGAATGCAGTCTTTGAAAAACGTCTCATATAGAGGTCAAAATCTCGCAACAAAATCAATTAATATGGAACGTTTTTAATCAATAAGAACGGGACATTTCAGTTGGTATCCGAGCGTTGGTCTTAGAGAACCAGAAAATTTGCATTAGTGTGTCTTATCGAGTTTGTTAGGATGCATTAGTGAGTCTGGACTTTGACCGTGTTTTCTTTAAAAATGATTGCTTAACATTTTTGTTGGAAACTATATATTATTAACATGTATATATTATGTGATATATTAATCTCTTAACATGTTTGATATTGTGTGATAGATGTCTACCTCTAGCACAAATCCCATTGACTCACCTAATAATAACGAAGAGTCGAATATATATTGGACTGATTCACAAGTTCCCGAAGAAGAACCGGAAGAAGAATCAGAACCGGAAGAAGAATCAGAACCGGAAGAGGAGGAACCGGAGGAGGAAATAGAACCGGTGGGGGAAATAATAAAACGGTTAAGTAAAAGAAAATCCTCAACCAACCGACCAAGGTTAATTATGGTCAATGGTGTTTCCGCCAAGGAAGCAAAATATTGGGAGGATTACCAATTCTCCAATGAATCGGATTCCGACGAGAATTCCGATGATGTTATAGAAATTACCCCAACTGAATTTAAAAAGGCAAAAGAAAATAATAAGGGAAAGGGCATAAAAATAGAGAAATCTAATTCCAACCCCGATGAACTTTATATGTATTGTCAACCCCCGAAGCCCTTAAGTTGTAACAATGACCCGGGAACCTCTAAACCACCAGGTTTTTCTAAACCGTTGTGGAAAACGACAGCTCGTATTAGGGGAACATCATATATCCCTAGAAACTTGGCAAAACGAACCAAAACCGAAGAAGAAGAAACGAGCGAGTCGGAATAAGATAGTTGTATTCGTGTGGTGTAATATATGTAATATAGTGTGCTCATGCTTTATGATATTTGTAAAAATTGCTTGTATTAATAAGTATTTTTTTTTATGAATCTAACTCTTGTCTATTTTACAGTATAAAAACACAAAATGGATAGACAACTCAATATTTTAAGAGACCTACCCGGATACATGATTGATGAAATCTTGTCTAGAGTCGGTCAGAATTCTTCGGCACAACTATTTACGGCGAAATCAGTTTGTAAGACATTCGAAGAACGTTCCAAGAATGTCTTGGTTTATAAGAGACTTTCGTTTGAAAGATGGGGGATATCACATTGGGAAACCCATAAGTTACGATGTGTTTACTTTGATGCATATATTGCGGGGAACCCAAATGCTATTTTACGCAACGGGTTAAGAAATTATTTTGACTCAATGTATCCGAATATAGGACTTCATGATTTAGAAAAAGCGGCTAACATGCAACATAAAGAAGCATGCTATGCTTACGGGTTAGTAATGTTCGCTTTTCACCAAAGTGAGAAAAAGAACATCGGGCTACAACTATTAAACAAAACGTTCCCACAAGTGACGGAGTCGGTAATTGGGGTAAGAAATGAGGTTTTTAGGTTATTACGAGACTATTGGTCATTACGTAACCCTCGTCCCTTTGACGACGTTACAACACGCTGTCTTATCAACGGCCATAACGGTTATGTTCCACAAGACCAAGGATGGGAAGTAGTCCTAGTAAAACCAGAATGCATGACTTGTATCTGGACGTATGAATTACGTGTCTTTATTGCCTTTGCTGAACGACTTGTGTACTAGCTAGAATTATCTTCACAACTATCTTGTATCAAAGTTATTGTGTGCTATATTTCATGCTTTATGTAAAATAAGCGGTATTGTAAGTTTGTAAAATATTGTATAAAAGTTTGAACGCGAAATATTATTATAATCAGTTTTTCATATAGAATTGTAGTAGTTGAATTGTATATTAGCTACTAAGTATGAACTTAACGGGTAGGTACTACCCGAATTCAAACTTATAAAACGCTAATATGAAGAAAAAGCTTTTATAAATGAGTTCATATTATGCTATGAAATACTATTAACTACTCTTAATATTCTGTATGATTAACTTGTTCCATTTGACTATTTTGAAGGAAATGGCACCGACTACTCGACACACCGTGAATATGAATGAAGAGGAATTCCGTACTTTTCTAGCTTCAAACATAGCCGCAGTACAGGCTGCGCTACATACCAACAATAACCTTGGATCTAGCAGTACAGGAAATCATGTAGGATGCACCTACAAAGAATTCACTGCCTGCAAACCTTTGGAATTTGATGGAACCGAAGGACCGATCGGATTGAAACGGTGGACCGAGAAGGTCGAATCAGTGTTTGCCATAAGTAAGTGTACTGAAGAGGACAAAGTGAAGTACGTTACGCATACCTTCACAAGTTCTGCGTTAACATGGTGGAATACCTATCTAGAGCAAGTGGGACAAGATGATGCGTACGCACTACCGTGGTCAGCATTCAAGCACTTGATGAACGAGAAGTACCGTCCCAGAACTGAGGTCAATAAGCTCAAGACAGAACTTAGAGGGTTACGAACCCAAGGATTTGATATTACCACAAACGAGAGACGATTCACCGAATTGTGCCTATTGTGTCCGGGAGCATTCGAAGATGAGGAAGAGAAGATCAACGCATTTGTGAAAGGATTACCGAAAAGAATCCAAGAAGATATAAGTTCACACGAGCCCGCCTCCATACAACAGGCATGTAGAATGGCTCACAAACTAGTGAACCAGATTGAGGAAAGAATTAAAGAACAGACGGCTGAAGAGGCCAATGTGAAGCAAGTCAAAAGAAAGTGGGAGGAAAACGGTGATAAGAATCACCAATACAACAACAACAGCAATTACAATAATAATTGCAACAATTATCCCAACAATCGCAACATCAATCGCAACTATAACAAACGGCCCAACAACAACAACAACAACAACAACAACAACAACAACAACAACAACAACAGCAACTACAATAATCATCCCAACAACAATAACAACCGCAACAACAACAACAATCAGAAGCAGCTATGCCAAAGGTGTGAAAAGTATCACTCGGGGTTCTGCACCAAATTTTGCAACAAGTGTAAAAGAAATGGTCATAGTGCGGCGAAGTGTGAGGTCTACGGAGCAGGGGTTAATAGAACAAAAGGAACAAATGGTGTCGGAACGAGTAATGGCGGAGCAAGTAGTGTCGGAGCAAGTTATGCCAATGTAGTTTGTTATAAATGTGAAAAACCGGGCCACATTATTAGAAATTGCCCGAACCAGGAGAACACGAATGGACAAGGCCGCGGAAGAGTTTTCAATATTAATGCGGCAGAGGCACAGGAAGACCCGGAGCTTGTTACGGGTACGTTTCTTATTGACAATAAATCTACTTACGTTTTATTTGATTCGGGTGTGGATAGAAGCTATATGAGTAGAGATTTTTGTGCTAAATTAAGTTGTCCATTGACGCCGTTGGATAGTAAATTTTTACTTGAATTAGCAAACGGTAAATTAATTTCAGCAGATAATATATGCCGGAATCGAGAAATTAAACTGGGTAGCGAAATATTTAAGATTGATTTGATACCAGTAGAGTTAGGGAGTTTTGATGTAATAGTTGGCATGGACTGGCTGAAGAAGGTGAAAGCAGAGATCGTATGTTATAAAAATGCAATTTGCATTGTACGAGAAGAAGGAGAACCCTTAATGGTGTACGGAGAAAAGGGCAACATGAAGCTACATCTTATTAGTAATTTGAAGGCACAAAAACTAATAAGAAAAGGTTGCTATGCTGTTCTAGCACACGTCGAGAAAGTACAAACTAAAGAAAAGAGCATCAATGATGTTCCCTTCGCAAAAGAATTTCCCGATGTATTTTCGAAAGAATTACCGGGACTACCTCCACATCGATCTGTTGAATTTCAAATAGATCTTGTACCAGGAGCTGCACCAATAGCTCGTGCTCCTTATAGACTCGCACCCAGCGAGATGAAAGAACTGCAAAGCCAACTGCAAGAACTATTAGAACGTGGTTTCATTCGACCAAGCACATCACCATGGGGAGCTCCTATTTTGTTTGTCAAGAAGAAGGATGGTACATTTAGGTTGTGTATTGACTACAGAGAGTTGAACAAACTTACCATCAAAAACCGTTATCCACTGCCGAGAATTGACGACTTATTTGATCAACTACAAGGCTCGTCGGTTTATTCGAAGATCGATTTACGTTCTGGATATCATCAAATGCGAGTAAAGGAGGATGATATTCCAAAAACTGCTTTAAGGACGCGTTATGGTCATTACGAGTTTATGGTTATGCCGTTTGGATTGACTAACGCACCAGCTATGTTCATGAACCTTATGAACCGAGTGTGTGGGCCATATCTTGACAAGTTTGTCATTGTTTTCATCGATGATATACTTATTTACTCAAAGAATAATCAAGAGCACGAAGAACATTTGAGAAAAGTGCTAGAAGTATTGAGGAAAGAAAAACTGTACGCTAAGTTTTCAAAGTGTGCATTTTGGTTGGAAGAAGTTCAATTCCTCGGTCACATAGTGAACAAAGAAGGTATCCAGGTGGACCCGGCAAAGATCGAAACCGTTGAAAAGTGGGAAACCCCAAAAACTCCGAAGCATATACGTCAATTTTTAGGATTGGCTGGTTACTACAGAAGATTCATCCAAGATTTCTCCAAAATAGCAAAACCCTTGACTGCATTAACGCATAAAGGGAAGAAATTTGAATGGAAGGATTTACAAGAGAAGGCGTTTCAATTATTGAAGAAAAAGCTAACTACGGCACCTATATTGTCATTGCCTGAAGGGAATGATGATTTTGTGATTTATTGTGACGCATCAAAGCAAGGTCTCGGTTGTGTATTAATGCAACGGATGAAGGTGATTGCTTATGCGTCTAGACAATTGTAGATTCACGAACAAAATTATACGACGCATGATTTGGAATTAGGCGCGGTTGTTTTTGCATTAAAGACTTGGAGGCACTACTTATATGGGGTCAAAAGTATTATATATACCGACCACAAAAGTCTTCAACACATATTTAATCAGAAACAACTGAATATGAGGCAGCGTAAGTGGATTGAATTGTTGAATGATTACGACTTTGAGATTCGTTACCACCCGGGGAAGGCAAATGTGGTAGCCGACGCCTTGAGCAGAAAGGACAGAGAACCCATTCGAGTAAAATCTATGAATATAATGATTCACACTAACCTTACTACTCAAATAAAGGAGGCGCAACAAGGAGTTTTAAAAGAGGGAAATTTAAAGGATGGAATACCCAAAGGATCGGAGAAGCATCTTAATATTCGGGAAGACGGAACCCGGTATAGGGCTGAAAGAATTTGGGTACCAAAATTTGGAGATATGAGAGAAATGGTACTTAGAGAAGCTCATAAAACCAGATACTCAATACATCCTGGAACGGGGAAGATGTACAAGGATCTTAAGAAACATTTTTGGTGGCCAGGTATGAAAGCCGATATTGCTAAATATGTAGGAGAATGTTTGATGTGTTCTAAGGTCAAAGCTGAAAATCAGAAACCATCAGGTCTACTACAACAACCTGAAATCCCGAAATGGAAATGGGAAAACATTACCATGGATTTCATTACTAAATTGCCAAGGACTGCAAGTGGTTATGATACTATTTGGATAATAGTTGATCGTCTCACCAAGTCAGCACACTTCCTGCCAATAAGAGAAGATGACAAGATGGAGAAGTTAGCACGACTGTATTTGAAGGAAGTCGTCTCCAGACATGGAATACCAATCTCTATTATCTCTGATAGGGATGGCAGATTTATTTCAAGATTCTGGCAGACATTACAGCAAGCATTGGGAACTCGTCTAGACATGAGTACTGCCTATCATCCACAAATTGATGGGCAGAGTGAAAGGACGATACAAACGCTTAAAGACATGCTACGAGCTTATGTTATTGATTTCGGAAACAGTTGGGATCGACATCTACCGTTAGCAGAATTTTCCTACAACAACAGCTACCATTCAAGCATTGAGATGGCGCCATTTGAAGCACTTTATGGTAGAAAGTGCAGGTCTCCGATTTGTTGGAGTGAAGTGGGGGATAGACAGATTACGGGTTCGGAGATAATACTAGAAATTACCGAGAAAATCATCCAAATTCAACAAAGATTGAAACCCGCCCAGAGTCGATAAAAGAGCTACGCGGACAGTAGAAAAGATATAGAGTTTGAAATTGGAGAAATGGTCATGCTTAAGGTTTCACCTTGGAAAGGCGTTGTTCGATTTGGTAAACGGGGGAAACTAAATCCAAGGTACATTGGACCATTCAAGATTATAGATCGTGTCGGACCAGTAGCTTACCAACTGAAGCTACCTCAACAACTCGCGGCTGTACATAACACTTTCTACGTCTCAAATTTGAAGAAATGTTTTGCTAAAGAAGATCTCACTATTCCGTTGGACGAAATCCAAATCAATAAAAAACTTCAATTCATTGAAGAACCCGTCGAAATAATGGATCGTGAGGTTAAGAGACTTAAACACCTATTGTTAAGGTTCGATGGAATGCTCGTAGAGGACCCGAGTTCACCTAGGAGCGTGAAGATCAGATGAAGAAGAAATACCCACATTTATTTCCAGAAGATACGTCAACACCTCCAACTGCTTAAAATTTCGGGACGAAATTTATTTAACGGGTAGGTACTGTAGTGACCCGAACTTTTCCATGTTTATAAATATATTAAATGAAATTGTTATTTACATGATTAAGTGTTTCCAACATGTTAAGCAATCAAACTTGTTAAGACTTGATTAATTGAAATAGGTTTCCTATAGACAATTGACCACCCAAGTTGACCGGTGATTCACGAACGTTAAAACTTGTAAAAACTATACGATGACATATATATGGTTATATATATAGTTAACATGATTTTATTATAAGTATGTATCTCATTAGGTATTTTAACAATGAGTTATATACATAAAAATGAGACTATTAATTTAAGAAACTCGAAAATGATATATATAACGATTATCGTTATAAAAACGTCTTACTAGGTACATATGAATCATATTAAGATATTGATACACTTGGTTAATTATGTTAAATGATAAGTAAATATATTATTAAGTGTATTAACAATGAAATACATATGTAAAAATAAGACTACTAACTTAATGATTTCGAAACGAGACATATGTGTAGCGATTATCGTTGTAACGACATTTAACTGTATATATATCATACTAAGATATATTATATACCATAATATCATGATAATATAATAATTTAACATCTCATTTGTTATAATAAACAATGGATTAACAACATTCAACAAGATCGTTAACCTAAAGGTTTCAAAACAACATTTACATGTAACGACTAACGATGACTTAACGACTCAGTTAAAATGTATATACATGTAGTGTTTTAATATGTATTCATACACTTTTTAAAGACTTCAAGACACTTATCAAATTACTTCTACTTAACAAAAATGCTTACAATTACATCCTCATTCAGTTTCATCAACAATTCTACTCGTATGCACCCGTATTCGTACTCATACAATACACAGCTTTTAGATGTATGTACTATTGGTATATACACTCCAATGATCAGCTCTTAGCAGCCCATGTGAGTCACCTAACACATGTGGGAACCATAATTTGGAAACTAGCATGAAATATCTCATAAAATTACAAAAATATGAGTAATCATTCATGACTTATTTACATGAAAACAAAATTACATATCCTTTATATCTAATCGATACACCAACGACCAAAAACACCTACAAACACTTTCATTCTTCAATTTTATTCATCTAATTGATCTCTCTCAAGTTATATCTTCAAGTTCTAAGTGTTCTTCATAAATTCCAAAAGTTCTAGTTTCATAAAATCAAGAATACTTCCAAGATTACAAGTTTACTTCCAAGTTTTCTAAATCCATTCCAAGTAATCATCCAAGATTAAGAAACCTTTGTTACTTACAGTAGGTTATCTTTCTAATACAAGGTAATAATCATATTCAAACTTTAATTCAATTTCTATAACTATAACAATCTTATTTCGAGTGGAAATCTTACTTGAAATTGTTTTCGTGTAATGATTCTGCTTCAAGAACTTTCAAGCCATCCAAGGATCCTTTGAAGCTAGATCTATTTTTCTCATTTCCAGTAGGTTTATCCAAGGAACTTGAGGTAGTAATTATATTCATAACATCATTCGATTCATACATATAAATCTATCTTATTCGAAGGTTTAAACTTGTAATCACTAGAACATAGTTTAGTTAATTCTAAACTTGTTCGCAAATAAAAGTTAATCCTTCTAACTTGACTTTTAAAATCAACTAAACACATGTTCTATATCTATATTATATGCTAACTTAATGATTTAAAACCTGGAAACACAAAAAATACCGTAAAACTGGATTTACGCCGTCGTAGTAACACTGCGGGCTGTTTTGGGTTAGTTAATTAAAAACTATGATAAATTTTGATTTAAAAGTTGTTATTCTGGGAAAATGATTTTTATTATGAACATGAAACTATATCCAAAAATTATGGCTAAACTCAAAGTGAAAGTATGTTTTCTAAAATGGTCATCTAGACGTCGTTCTTTCGACTGAAATGACTACCTTTACAAAAACGACTTGTAACTTATTTTTCCGACTATAAAACTAAAATTTTTATGTTTAGATTCATAAAATAGAGTTCAATATGAAACCATATCAATTTGATTCACTCAAAACGGATTTAAAATGAAGAAGTTATGGGTAAAACAAGATTGGATAATTTTTCTCATTTTAGCTACGTGAAAATTGGTAACAAATCTATTCCAACCATAACTTAATCAACTTGTATTGTATATTATGTAATCTTGAGATACCATAGACACGTATACAATGTTTCAACCTATCATGTCGACACATCTATATATATTTCGGAACAACCATAGACACTCTATATGTGAATGTTGGAGTTAGCTATACAGGGTTGAGGTTGATTCCAAAATATATATAGTTTGAGTTGTGATCAATAATGAGATACGTATACACAGGGTCGTGGATTGATTCAAGATAATATTTATCGATTTATTTCTGTACATCTAACTGTGGACAACTAGTTGTAGGTTACTAACGAGGACAGCTGACTTAATAAACTTAAAACATCAAAATATATTAAAAGTGTTGTAAATATATTTTGAACATACTTTGATATATATGTATATATTGTTATAGGTTCGTGAATCAACCAGTGGCCAAGTCTTACTTCCCGACGAAGTAAAAATCTGTGAAAGTGAGTTATAGTCCCACTTTTAAAATCTAATATTTTTGGGATGAGAATACATGCAGGTTTTATAAATGATTTACAAAATAGACACAAGTACGTGAAACTACATTCTATGGTTGAATTATCGAAATCGAATATGCCCCTTTTTATTAATTCTGGTAATCTAAGAATTAGGGAACAGACACCCTAATTGACGCGAATCCTAAAGATAGATCTATTGGGCCTAAAAAACCCCATCCAAAGTACCGGATGCTTTAGTACTTCGAAATTTATATCATATTCGAAGGGTGTCCCGGAATGATGGGGATATTCTTATATATGCATCTTGTTAATGTCGGTTACCAGGTGTTCACCATATGAATGATTTTTATCTCTATGTATGGGATGTGTATTGAAATATGAAATCTTGTGGTCTATTGTTACGATTTGATATATATAGGTTAAACCTATAACTCACCAACATTTTTGTTGACGTTTAAAGCATGTTTATTCTCAGGTGAATACTAAGAGCTTCCGCTATTGCATACTAAAATAAGGACAAGATTTGGAGTCCATGTTTGTATGATATTGTGTAAAAACTGCATTCAAGAAATTGATTTCGATGTAACATATTTGTATTGTAAACCATTATGTAATGGTCGTGTGTAAACAGGATATTTTAGATTATCATTATTTGATAATCTACGTAAAGCTTTTTAAACCTTTGTTTATGAAATAAAGGTTATGGTTTGTTTTAAACATGAATGCAGTCTTTGAAAAACGTCTCATATAGAGGTCAAAACCTCGCAACGAAATCAATTAATATGGAACGTTTTTAATCAATAAGAACGGGACATTTCACAAGGAAAATATAAAAAGTTTTAAAATTAAACAAATAACTTCTAAATATATTATTAATAAGTCTAAACTTTATAAAACTTATTTTCGGATCACCGTTAATTTTAAAATCGCAAAAGTTTCATTTTAACTGGCTTAATATCAATCGGAATATCAAACGAGTATTAAAATCCTTTAATATGTATTTTTAATATACTTTTATTTATATATTGATATGTTTTAAATAATAATTATTATAATATCATATTTTTATTTTATTTTACATAATTAATTTTTAATAACCACAACATATAATATTTCAAATTATATTTCCAATTATTTATATATATATATATATATATACACACACACACACATATTGATTTACAAATAGTGGTTCGTGAATCGTCGGAAATGGTCGAATGTCAAATGAATATATGAAACAGTTCAAAATTTTCGAGACTCAACATTACAGACTTTGCTTATCATGTCGAATTCATATTAAGATTAAGTTTAAATTTGGTAGGAAATTTCCGGGTCGTCACAGATTTAATGTTTTTGACACGATAAGCAAAGTCTGTAATGTTGAGTCACGAAAGTTTTGAAACTATATTCATGTAATCAATTATTCTTTGACTGTTCTCGAAGATTCACGAACAATATATATATAACTTAATGTGCATATATATATATATATATATATATATATATATATATATATATATATATATATATATATATATATATATATATATATATATATATATATATATATATATATGATTTCAAGTTATTTAGTAAACGATAGTAACATTCGATTATTGATTCGATTGATATTTAGATAAGTTAACTAAAATGTTTAAGATGAACCAGTAAAACACTAATTTGCTACAGCATTTTCGAATTTCTACAGTACCCGAAAAGCTACAGTGTTTTCGAAAATCACTATTTGCTACAGTAAAAACTATTTGCTACAGTAAAACACTATTTCAAAATGAAAATGTATATATGGATATGTATATACTACGAGACGATGATTTATAGAAGCAAATAACCAAAACACTTAATTGATTAAAGCTACACTTCGAGTGACATAGTTTATCAATGATTAAGTTTAATTTTTGATAAAGGTACACGTCGCGTAACGAAATGTACTAGTTTTCTAAGCGTACGAAAATGCATTCGAGAAACCGGAACCGGGACATAAGTCGAGTGACAACATACGAATCAACGGACCAAAAATTACAAGTCAACTATGCACGTGAATATAATATAATATATAATTAATTATATAAATTAAATATATTATATATAATTAAATAATATGTCGACAAGCTACACGATAAATCAATTGTGAGCTGTAATCTAGTCCCATGCAATCGTATGGGAATGTGACTTGATAGCCATGCGATCGCATGGCTATGGAATCCAGGAAAGATCTATAAAGCGAGCTCGTTTCTCATTTCTCTGATCACTCTATCTCTAAATCTCTCAACTCTCTGTATATATTTATAATTAATATTAATATTAATATTATTATTATTATTATTATTATTATTATTATTATTATTATTATTATTATTAAGATTAATATTATTATTAATCGTATTATTATTATTTAGTAGTATGAGTATTATTCTTAGTAGTATACATAAAATAGTAAGACGAAGTCATGAGCGAGTTATTTCAAAACGGGTTTTGCGAGCGGGATAGAGCTAAGGAAACTATGGGTTGTAGCTATGGAGGTTATGGGTAATGCTCATGAGTATTATTCGCAAGTCAAACCTAGTGTTTATCATCTTCGTTGCATCTACGTAATTTCCTACAATATTGAATCACAATATTGATATGTGAGCATTCGTATCTTATCTTTTATATATTAATAGTGTATCAATGTCTAGTGCTCGAGTATATATGTTTATGAATGCTTGTATGCTTTAATTTTGTCATTAGATAGTTTATGATGATTCACGAATTTGATACATATGCTACTGATATAAAGTATATGATATGCATGTTTTTAGAAAGCTGGCGAAAAATTATTAACTTTTCATTTAGAAATCGCGTGATTTCGATGAACGGATTAAAAGATATGGTTAACTGAATTATGGTTAACGTTAATTGAAATTGTGTTTGAAACTGTAAATTAATATTTAAACAACTTGTTTATAAGATTGATAAATTGGATTTTCAAATATTACTAATCGATTAAATGAATTTCTATATAAGGCACGTTTTGTTTTGTTGATCAATTGTCAAAGTTGACTGTCTTATCATGTTTTAAAGCTTTATAAACACTATAATCTGATTTTACAAGTATTGGAAAACTATATGAAATAATAAAACATGTTTGATTGCCATGATAATTCAAATATAATATAGCTCCTGAAATAAATAATATTTTGAGTTTGATAATCTATAAGTTCGTTCAATTATCAAGACTTATACTATGTTAATAAACATGTATAGATTTAAAGATCATATTGGGTCAGTTTGACTTTTGAGATGACTTTTGTTAACTTTTGCATGTCGGACTCGAGCATTAGGATTGTGATACACTATGACCTAACCTAGCTTATTAGACATGTATTGACCAACATATGTTCTCTACGTTGAGATCTATGATTAATTTTGCATTCTGAGTTTCGATCACATTTCAGTGAATGACCTTATGTGCTGCTAAGGTGAGTTTCATTTGCTCCCTTTTAAATGCATTTGCTATGAATATTTTTGGGCTGAGAATACATGCACTTTATTTTAAATGCAATGGATACAAGTATATACTAAATTCTACACCGAGTTTGAACCAAAAATCCCTTAGCTTTGGTAACTAGTAACTGCCGGTTATAAGAACTGGTGGGCGCGAGTAGTTATATATGGATCCATAGGGCTTGATATCCCCGTCCGAGCTAGAGCACTAGCCTTTTAACAGACGTATGCTATTTGAGAAGCGTACACGTTGGTTTGCGTTTATTATTAAGATGATTATACAAAGGGTATAAATTATATATACTTTAAGTTTAGTTACCAGGGTGCTCAATTTCGTAGAATATTTTGATAAACGTTTCTGGATGAAACAACTGAAAACTTGTGATTCACTTTATATACAGATTATGCGCAACATTAAAACTATGAACTCACTGTGACGATCGCTCCAAATCCACTTGGACGAACACGTCATTCATTGATTTCATTGCGAGGTATTTGACCTCTATATGATACATTTTGTAAACATTGCATTCTTTTGAAAAGGCACACCATAAATGAATATTTAAATTAAAGGTTTTTGACATCTGATGATTTCTACATATAGACAATCACTGTAATATAATAGTTTACAATAATACTTCTGTTGACAATGCAGTCAAAATAAGATAGATGGTGATGATTTGTGAATGCAACGTTTTCTCGAATAAAGCATGTATGACTCCATGCACATATTTTGTATAACATATAAGCAAACAGCGGAATACTTCTAGGGAACCTGAGAATAAACATGCTAACAAGTGTCAACACAAAGGTTGGTGAGTTCATAGTTTTAATGTTTCGTATAATCTGTATATAAAGGTGGATCACAAGATTTCAGTTGTTTCATCCAGAAACGTTTATCAAAATATTCTACAAGATTGAGCACCCTGGTAACTAAACTTTAACGTCTATATAATAAGTACCCCTGTTTTAACATACATGCAACCAACATGTACAATACACGCAAACCAATGTGTACTAAACTCAAATAGCATACGTCTGTTTTATAGTTCAGGCTAGGGTTTCTATACCTGGAACGGACGGGGATGTCAAGCCCTATGGATCCATATATAACTACTCACGCCCACCAGTTCTTATAACTGACAGTTACTAGTTACCAAAGCTAAGGGATTTTTGGTTCAAACTCGGTGTAGAATTTAGTATGTACTTGTATCCATTGCGTTTAAAATAAAGTGCATGTATTCTCAGCCCAAAAATATAGATTGCGAAAGCAATTAAAAAGGGAGCAAATGAAACTCACCTTAGCAGCACATAAAGTCATTCACCGAAATGTGACCAAAACTCGAAATACCAAATAACCGTAGATCTTAACCTAGAGAACATATGTTGGTCAATAAATGTCTATCAAGCTAGGTCAGGTCATAGTGTATCACAATCCTAATGCTCGAGACCGACATACAAAAGTTATCAAAAGTCGTTTCAAAAAGTCAATCTGACTCAATACTATAGTTGAATGATCATGGCAATCGAAACATTCTAACATTTCACATAGTTTCCCAATTCTTGTAAAATTAAACTATAGCTTTTATAAGGCTTTAAAATATGATAAAACAATCAATTTTGACAATTGCTCAACAAGACGAGACGTGCCTTATATAGAAATTCATTTACTCGATTAGTAATATTTGAAAATCCAATTTATCAATCTTATAAATAAGTTGTTTAAATATCAATTGCAGATTCAAAAGCAATTCAATTAATGTCAATCATAATTCAGTTGACCATATCTTTAAATTCGTTCATCGAAATTACGCGATTTCTAAATGAAAAGTTATTGATTTTTCTCCAGCTTTCCAAAAACATGCATATCATATACCTTTTATTAGTAATTTATGTATTTAATTCGTGATTCATCATAAACTGTTTAACAACGAAATTTAGCATACAAGCATGCATAAACATATATACTCGAGCACTAGACATGGATACACTTTTAATATATAAAACATAAGATATGAATGCTCACGTATCAATATTGTGATTCAATATTGCAGGAAAGTACGTAGACGCAATGAAGATGATAAACACTAGGTTTGACTTGCGAAAAATACCCACGAACATTACCCATAACCTCCATAGTTATAACCCATAGTTTCCTTAGCTCTATCTTGCTCGAAAACCATTTTGAAATCATTTGGACATAACCTCGTCGTAGTATTTTATGTATAATACTAATAATTATTATACTACTAATAATAATAATAAGATTAATAATAATATTAATCTTAATAAAAATAATAATAATAATAATAATAATAATAATAATAATAATAATAATAATAATAATAATAATAATAATAATAATAATAATAAAATAAATTAAATAAATATACGGAGTAATATTAGAGAAAGAGGGATAAATAGATTCAGCTGGAACCAGATCGAGCTTTTATAATACCTGACTTGAAACAGTACCCCATGCGATCGCATGGGGTTTAGCCTCCTTGGCCATGCGATCGCATGGCTATGGGATCCAGCTCACAATCGTTTTGTACACTAGCTTGTCGACATATTATTATAATATAAATATAATATATTTAATTTATATAATTAATTATATATTATATTATATTCACGTGCATAGTTGACTTGTAATTTTTGGTCCGTTGACTCGTACGTTGTTACTCGGCTTATGTCCCGGTTCCGGTTTCTCGAATGCATTTTTGTATGCTTAGAAAACTAGTACTTTTCGTTACGCGACGTGTACCTTTATCAAAAATTAAACTTAATCATTGATAAACTATGTCACTCGAATTGTAGTTTTAATCAATTAAGTGTTTTGGTTATTTGCTTCTATAAATCATCATCTCGTAGTATATACATATACATATATACATTTTTATTTTAAAATAGTGTTTTACTGCAGCAAAGTTACTGTAACAAATAGTGATTTTACTAAAACACTGTAGCTTTTCGGGTACTGTAGCAATTCGAAAATGCTGTAGCAAATTAGTTTTTTACTGGTTCATCTTAAACGTTTTAGTTAACTTATCTAAATATCAATCGAATCAATAATCGAATGTTACTATCGTTTACTAAATAACTTGAAATCATATATATATATATATATATATATATATATGCACATTAAGTTATATATATATTGTTCGTGAATCTTCGAGAACAGTCAAAGAATAATTGATTACATGAATAAAGTTCCAAAACTTTCGTGACTCAACATTACAGACTTTGTTTATCGTGTCGAAAACATTAAATCATTTAAAAATAAAGTTTAAATTTGGTCAAAAATTTTCGGGTTGTCACAGTACCTACCCGTTAAAGAAATTTCGTCCCGAAATTTGGTTGGGATGGTCATGGATGACAATAAGTATGTTTTCCTGACTCATACGAGTTGAAAATAAGAGTTTTATCATCATTGAGTAATATGGATAAAACCATTTGTTTATGTGAAGTGTACGAGTGAAGTTATCACAAAAGAGTGAAATGAAAAAAAGTAAGTTTCGTCATATCTTTTGACGTAGATGGGTTGATTTCTGGAGTTCAAGAGATTTGGAGAAAATCTTCGTAATAAGATTTGATTCTTCGGTAATTAAGGAAATTATGATTCTTTTCGATTTAATGCGATGATCTGTCTCGATTTTCCTGTCTGATATTATACTATAAATCTACCCCCCTTCATTTCCTTATTTTCCACAGCTCATACCTTTTATTCTTTCTCCCTCAATTCTTATTTTAAAGCATTCGTCAATATGCTCCATCCAGTTCTGATTCTTGATATACTTCTAACCTTCATATCCGTCATTCTTCTTTTCCATCTGCCACCAGAAGAATCTATTCATTTCTACTATACTCTTGGTTTTATAGTGTTTTTAGTCCTCCCTTGTCTTTATATTGCTATATTCATCTATATATACGGTTTATAATTTCTGGGTGGTTGTTGGGTTTTATATCTTCCCTTATATTTCGATGTCTCTACTTCTGTCTTTCCCTAATCATTGACATCCACAGTTAATACTCTCTCCAATTTACTGTGATTTATATATACTCCCATTGATATTTTGAAGCTTCATGCTTTTGTTTTATCTTCCCGACTTTAAATCAAGCGAATAATGGTCCAGAATTCGTAGGTATGAATTTCGGAATGAACATAATTAATGTTCTAAGAAAGAAATGGTAATAGCACAATCTGACTTGTCAAATTACCAGAATACCTCGAAAAAAGACCGAATCATTAAGAAAATATTTTCTTGATAGTTTAGAGGTTAAATAGAATGAAAGAGTTATGTAACATGGTTCATGATGAGGGTATGATCTGTGAACCTTTATCACGTTCCATTAAAAACTCAGCATGACTTACTGTAATATAATCACGTTGATCAAGTGTCATTATATTATACTAACTCATGCTTCAGTTCCCAACACAACTTCAAAAACATCCATTTTTCAAGATTTTCAGAATTTAGAAACTAAAATAGTTTCTATTATGATGTAACACAGATAGCGCGAAGAAATAAATAATTTCGGATAATAATAGTTATGAAGATATCTTCAGAAATATCGAAGATATTTATAATGAAAGATATAATGATATCTTAGAATTCCTAATATCGAAGGATGATGAAGAAGATTTGTTCGTAACGGTTTTGAGTTAGGAGCAAGGTATTCGTTAATGACTTCAGCAGATACTGAATCATTTGTATTCTTTGAAGGCAGGTTTAGTCTTTGTGATTTGTCCACAGCCTCCTTCATGATTTGCTCATTCCATTTTTCAGTACCAAACTTTCTCTTTTTCTGTGCTTTTCCAACACACTACTCTTTATCATCAAACTTTCGACTGTTAAAGTCGTTTACAGTTTTTGCTACTTCATCATCATTTTTCCAAAATTCGGAGAACTAGTTTCGCAGTTTGGGTGTTTTTCAGAAACTTCACATTCGAAGTAAATAAGTCTAGGAGATAGACATTATATTTATATATATAACTGTTGGAGTAGAATTGCTGCGAAATTCGAAATACTGATTGCTAATTCCCGGTAGTTGGTATGGCAATTACCGTTACAAGATGTGGATGAGTACATGATAGGGTTTCAATGAACAATTATAATAGTTTTTCGGAGAGACTTTAAGTCACAGATTAATGAATTTAATGGTACATTTACTGTTAATGTGGTGGAACATGAAAGGTTCTCTAGTAACAAAAACGTATATGCCAAAGTTACAAGTCTGAAAGGTCATCGTTGACTGGTTGAACGGTTGATAATACTGGATACTTTGAAAAGGAATTGTAAGGTTATTTTCAGTAAAAACAATGCTAAAGGATCTTGCACAGATTTAAAGTCAAAGTATAGCTTTGAAAGATGTAGAGATCTAAGAATGATGTCACCGGTTCAGAGTTATGACTTGGATTCTGATCCGTCAATATCAGAATATGTAATTGAATTTGTATGAAAACGATTGTATATCATTGTGATCATTGTTAATAATTTTTGAATCAAAGTTGAAGAATGTACAGTGTAACATATTAATTGTGAACTTATATATTTCTCTGGTATTACCTACCCGTTAAAGATTTCACAATTAATACTTTGTACAAAAGAATTTTTAATACCGTCTTTATAAAAATATATGTATGTATATTTTCTTCAGATGTAACACAGATTTAATGAGCTAATATCATATTAAGCTCATTTGATTTTCGGCTTGACTTAGAAATGATTAATCTCTAAAACATTAAAGATTACATAATCTTTGCGGAGTATTTCGCTAATGTAATCGATACTTCATTATTTATTCTTATTCCTCGGTGAAGGATGTTGATGCTCGTGGAATTTTTGTGAACCTTAAAAGGCACAGATGATGTTTTCTGGAAAGTTTCAAGTACATCGAAAATGAAAATGTAAAATCAATTATGTAATTGAATAATACACTTGGTTTATTATGAAATGGAATTCATTAAGTTGAAACAGAGATTGTAGTTAACAATGGTTAAGTTGTTAAGGAAGGATGTACATCATTGCATATTAGTAATATGAACTAACCGAGTGGTACCTACCAGTTAAGATTCACACGTAATAGCTTAGTACGAAAAGATTTATTTTGATTTCAAAATTCATATATATTAAATATACATAAAATTTCTTCAAGGGAAATGAGTTAATACTTCATCGGTTATTGTTGCTGGTATTTCTTGGTAAATACGGTGCGTATGACATTGATGCTCGTGGAACAGATTGTGAAGTTGAGGTTTGCGATGCGGTTGTTGTTGGTGGTGGTAATGGTACTGTTGGTGTTGTTTTCGGTGATACTGTTGATGCCGGTGATGCGGCTGGTGCTTATAATCTTTGCACCATATTCTCCAAAGCCACTACCAAAGTGCGAAGCTCGTTGACTTCTTCTATTACACCGGGATGATTGTTGGTTCGTACGAGAGGATGAATAAGATTCAGAATTTGAGATAGTATATTATCGTGACGAGATACTCTAGAAATGAGAGAGAAAATGGTGTCTTGAACAGGTTCACCGGTAAGTGCTTCAGGTTCTTCGCTGTAAAGACCCGTCCTAATCCATAAGAACGAATACAATAACATATGATTACATTGCGAGATATTTGACCTCTATATGATACATTTTACAAACATTGCATTCATTTTAAAAGACAAACTTTCATTACATCAAAAGTTGACAGGCATGCATACCATTTCATAATATCCAACTATAAATGATCTAATCTGTCATTTACTTAATCATAATCTTTACTAAACTCAACAACTTGAATGCAACGTCTTTTGAAATATGCCATGAATGACTCCAAGTAATATCTTTAAATTTAGCAAATGCACAGCGGAAGATTTCTTTCAATCCTGAGAATAAACATGCTTTAAAGTGTCAACTAAAAGGTTGGTGAGTTCATTAGTTTATCACCATCGATTATTTCCATAATTTTAATAGACCACAAGATTTCATATTTCCATTTCTCATAAACATCATGGAATTTGCATAAAAATCATTCATATGGATTGAACACCTGGTAACCGACGTTAACATAATGCATATAGAATATCCCCAAAACAGAAATCCATCTGTATAAATAACTCGAAGTACTAAAGCATACCATTTTCCAGTATGGGGGAGTTAGTGCCCGTAGATCTACCTTTAGGATTCACGTCAATTAGGGTGTCTGTTCCTAATTCTTAGGCTACCAAGCTAAAAGGGGTGATATTCAATTCGATAATCCAACCATAGAATGTAGTTTCGATTACTTGTGTCTATTCCGTAAAACATTTATAAAAGCAGCGCATGTATTCTCAGTCCCAAAAATATATATTGCAAAAGCATTTAAAAAGGGAGCAAATGAAACTCACAATACTGTATTTCGTAGTAAAAATACATATGACGTCATTGAACAAGTGCAAGGTTGGCCTCGAATTCACGAACCTAAATTAAGTATATATATGTATATGTTGGTCAATATTTGTCTTAACAAATTAGGTCAAGTCATAGTGTACCACAATCCTAATGCTCGAGACTAATATGCTGAAGTCAACAAAAGTCAATTTGACTCAAAATGATTCCCAAAATTTATACATAATTATTATATAGTTTAAATATCATCGTTTTATATTTTTTAATATTTTTAAAAGATCTATTAGAGTAAATAATATAATTCATTTATTAATAAATAAAATTTTATATAAAATATACTTTTATATATCCTAAGTAATAAAATTTATACAATCCATTTAACATCATAAAAATAATATGATAGGTAGTATTAATGTAATTATGTTACACGTAGTGAAATATCTTTGTATTACATATTTATTTGATAAAATAATATCGATAATAATAATAGTAAGTAAAAGTTATATTATTTTATAATAATAATTATTATTATTTTATTAATAATAATAACAATATTTATATTTTCTAAAATGATATTATGATAAAATGGTAATTCTTATTAATAAAAATAATGAAATTTTATATTAACAATGATATTCCTAATAATAATTTTGTAAAAATGATAGTTTTAATATTAATAATATACTTTTAATAATAATAGTGATAAAAATAATGAAAAACGATAATTTTATCTAAATCAATATCTTACAATATTTTAAATTTCATCATGATACTCATACTCATTATTTCCTAATCGGTTTGTTTAATAGCTTTTAATCGTCTTTTATATCGCGTTCGTGTTAATGATAATAATAGTAATCATAATAATTAGGTGTTACTAATATTAATTTTTAATTATAATAATACTAATGATAATAAATATTATGATAATATTAATGATAATACTAATTATAACTTTAATGATAATAACGATAGTAATAATAACAATTTTTAATGATAATACTTTTTATTGATAATGATAATAATAATAATAATAACAATAATAATAATAATAATAATAATAATAATAATAATAATAATAATAATAATAATAATAATAATAATAATAATAATAATAATTAGATAAATACTATAACGATGATAATAACGACGATAATAATAACCATTTTTAATAATAATACAAAGATTCAATTGACTATAACTTCTAATCCGTTCATCGAAACCATTCGATATCTAAATGAAAAGTTCTTAATTTTTCGCTAGCTTTTCAACGACATGCATATCTTATACCTTATCTCAACCGCATATGTAACTAATTTAAGATTCAACATAACCTATCTAATGGTAATATCAAAAGTACAAGCATGCATAATCCTATATACTCGAGCACTAGTCAGGGATACACTATTAGTATGTAAAAATTAAATTATGAGTACTCACGTATCAATATTGAGATTCAATATTGCAGGAAAGGTACGTAGATGCAACGGAGATGATAAACACTAGATGGACCTCATGAGCATACCCCTGAACCATACCCATAATCTCCATAGCTATAACCCATAATTTCCTTAGCCCTATCCCACTCGTAAAACCCGTTTTTAATTACTTGAACAGCACTCTGTCGTAGTATTTTAGGTATAATACTACTAATAATAATATTTAGATTAATAATAATAATTTTTATTAATAATAATAATAATAATAATAATAATAATAATAAATAAATCTTACGGAGTATATGAAGATAGATTGATAAAATGAATCAGAAAACTGAGAACGTTCGAGGTTTTAAAGGATGTGCACCACACTTAACCCCTCATGCACTCGCATGAGTTTGTGAGAGGATCCTCATGCGAGTGCATGAGCCTTCCTTTCAACTTACAATTGAATCAAACGTGGCAGCCGACACATATATGAATATATATATATATATATATATATATATATATATATATTATTTAATATATAATATATTTAATCTTTAGAATTAATTAAATATTATATTATATTTACGTGCGTAGTAAAAATGTAATTTTTGTTCAAATTACTCGTACGTTGTCACTCGACTCATGTACCACTTTCGGTTTTTCGAACGCACTTTCGTACGTTTAGAAAACTAGCTTTTTACGTTACGCGACGTGTACCCTTATTAATAATTTGACTTACTCATCAATAAATTACCTTATAAAAAATGTAATTCATAAAATTGAGCGTTGTGGTCATTTGCTTCTATAAATCAGTGAGTCGTTGTTTATCAAAATATATTATTTTAAATCCAGACGTTTTATGACTAAGTTAAAATATATATATATATATATATATATATATATATATATATATATATATATATATATATATATATATATATATATATATATATATATATATATATATATATATATATATATATTTTTATTTAGAATTGTAAATTTGTACATAATATATATGCTTGAAATATTTATCTAGTGATATAATATTTAGTCTTTCAAAATCAATTATATTTCAAAGTTCATTTTATATAATTTAACTCGTTTTAAATAATAGTAGTTATTTTACCAAATAATATTTTTAATATGAAAACTAAATAGTTGACTTATCAAGGGACACGATTTAATCAAAGTAAAGTACACTTTTGAAATTTAAACAGAAATGATTACTAACTTTTGACTAACTCTTGTTAATGACACTTTTGTAAATCACATTTACCAAATATTCCGGATACCGTTAAAAAATAGATTTCTTAAATCAAAGTGGACCTTTCAACAGGGACTCGTAATCATACAATGTATATGGTAAATTAATCATTTAGTATTATCATAATTCCATCGATAGATACATTAAATGAATATGTTAATGTAAAGTGTTATTCATTTAAATACTTTATCAATGTGTTCAAGTTATAATATATTAACTTATACATATATATATATATATAATCATATCTGTTCACTTATTGGTTCGTGAATCATTGAAGTTTGGTCGAGGTTAAATGAATGTATGAACATAGTTTAAAATTCTTGATATTCAACTTAACAAACTTTGCTTATCGTGTCGGAAACATATAAAGATTAAAGTTTAAATCTGGTCAGAAATTTCCGGGTCGTCACAGTACCTACCCGTTAAAGAAATTTCGTCCCGAAATTTGATTGGGATGGTCATGATTTGACAATAAGAATGTTTTCATGACAAATATGAGTTGTTACATAGAGTTTTATCATCATTAAGTAATACGGATAAAACAATTCGGTTACTTGAGGTGTACTAGTGAAGTTTTCACAAAAGGATTGAAATGAGAAATAAAGTTTCGTCTTAACTTTTGACGTTGTCTTGGTTGAATTTCGGAATTCAAGGGATTTAAAGAAAATCTTCGAAATCTAAAAGATTTGATTCTTCGGCGAATAAGGAAATTAGGATCTCTTTAATTAAATGCGGAGATCTGCCTTGATTTTTTATATCAGATATTTCACTATAAATTAACTTCTTCCGTTCCGTTACTTTTATCAATCCTATACCCAATCCCAAATTCCAAAGATTATGAAAATGCTTAATCCAGTTCTGATCCTTGTCCTTATCCTTACTATCACAACAATCATTCTCCTTTTCCATCTTCCACCAGAGGAATCTGCTTACTTCTACTTTGCCCTTGGGGTTATAGTGCTTTTAATTCTCCCGTGTCTTTATGTTGCGATTAACATTGATATGCATGGTTTGTAATTTATGTGCTGTTGCTGGGTTTTATATCTTCCCTTATATTTCAAAGTCCCTGTTTCTGTCTTCTATAATTATTGTCATCCCTAGTTAATGCTCTCTTTTATTTGCTGCGATTTATACCCCAAATTTCTATTTCGGAGTTTTGTCCTTTCGTTTCTTCTTCTTGCGATTAAGCACCGCTTGTAATGGTCCAGAATTTGCAGATATGAATTTCAGAATGAACATTGTTAATGTTCTAAGAAGGAAATTGTAATGGCACGATCTTGACTTGTCAAATTACTAGAATACCTCGGAAAAGACCGAATCATCAAGAAATATTTTCTTGATATTTTAGAGGTTAAAGAGAATACAAGAGTCGTGTAACATAGCACATGATGATGTTATTATCTGTGACTCATCACATTCCATTTAGAAACTCAGCATGACTTACTGTAATATAATCACGTTGATCAAGTGTCATTATATTATACTAATCCATGCTTCAGTTCCCAACACTACTTCAAAAATATTCCTATTTTAAATTCGAAAGTTTCAGAATTTAGAAACTATAATAGTTTCTTTTATGATGTAATACAGACAGCGCGTTGAGGTAAATGATTTCAGATAAGAATAATTATGGAAATATCTTCAGAAATATGGAGGATATTTATAATGAAAGATACGATGATATCTTAGAATTTCTAATATCAGAGGATGATGAAGAATATTGTCCGTAAGGGTTTAGAGTCAGGAGCAAGATATTCGATAATGACTTCAGTAGACACGGAATCATTTGGATTCTTTGAAGGTAGATTTCGTCCTTGTGATATATCCACAGCCTCCTTCATGGTTTGCTCAATCCGTTTTTTTAGTACCAAATCTTCTCTTTTTCTGAGCTTTGCCAACACACTACTCTTTATCATCAAACTTTTTACTATTAAGGTCGTTTATAGTTTTTGCTGCTTCATCAGCATTTCGAGAACTAGTTCGCAGTTCAGGGTGTTTTTCAGAAACTTCACGTTCAAAGTAAGTCCAGAAAATAGACGTTATATATACACATATAACTGTTGGTGTAGACATGCTGCGAGATTTCAAAATACTGATTTGCTGATTCCCAGTAATTAGCATGAAAATCCTTGTTACAAGATGCGGATGAGTATATGATGGGGTTTAGATAAATATAATGATTTTTCAGAAAGTCAAAGATCAGTGAAACTGTCGGTAAGTTTATTGCTAATATGGTGAAATATGAAAGGTTCCCCAGTAACGACGGCGAGAGAGCAACGTATCTATTGAGGTTATAATAAGACTAGTCTGACTGAGAAGTCGAAGTTGACTTGCTGAAGCTGTGACAAAACTGTCTATTTTGAAATGGAATTGAAAAATTATTTTAGCTAGTAAATGCCAATGGGTCTGACATCGATACGTGTCGAATTATGACTTTGGTTTCGAGAGCTTTTCAGGTACATAACTGTGGGTAATATGTGGTTGGATCATCATCTCGATTGCTCATTCTTTGAAGTGTCTCCAGGAATTTCGGAGGGTTTCAACACCGATTGTAATCGTTAATATACACATGTTGTTCTAGCACAGTTTTGAAGTCAAAGTATAGCTTTGAAAGATGTAAGGATCTAAGAGTGATGATACTGGTTGAATCTTGACTTAAATTTTGATTTGTCAAAATCAGAATACGTAATGAAATTTGGGCGAGAATGATTGTCTTGATTTCTTATGAAAGAAGGTATGTTGTTGTGAAGGTAGTGAGTATAGTTGATGATTACTGAATCAGATTCGAAGAATGTAACATATAAATTGTGAATTTATATATCTTTTGGGTATTACCTACCCGTTAAAAAAAAAATTCATAGTTAATATTTTGTACAAAGGAATTTTTATTACAATCTTTATGAAATTATATATTTATGTATATTTTCTTCAGATGTAACATAGATTTAATTGGTTAATATTAAATTAAACTCATTTGATTTACGGTTGAAGCTAGAATTGAGTAATCCCTAAAACTTTAGAGATTACATGAGTATTTCTTCAATTCTATTGGACTTATGAATCAATACTTTGTTATTTGTTGATGCAGGATGTTGGTTTTCGTGAAATTCTTGTGAACTTTGCAAGGTACGAATGATTTTATTAAAAAAAATTCGAGTACATCGATAATGAAAGTGTAAAATCATATATATATTTGAATAATACACTTGATTTATTATGAATTGGAATTTATTGAATTGAGAAAGAGATTGTAGTTAACGATGGTTAAGTTGCAGATGAAGGATGTACATTATTGCATTTTAGTAACATGAATTAACCGAGTAGTTAAAATTCACACATAATAGCTTAGTACGGAAAGATTTATTTTGATTTCAAAATTTATATATATATATATAAAATATACCTATAATTTCTTCAGAGGGAATGAGTTAATAATTCATAACTCGTTGATACAATATACGCGTTATTGATTCGTAATGATGTCCACAGTGATTCTTGAACTGACGGAGTTTGTGATGTTATAGGTGCTGCTGATTCTAATGATACTGTCGGTACTGCCTGTGCTGATGATGCTAACGGTACTATTGATGTTGTTGGTAAAACAATCCTAACTTGTAAATCACACACCATTCTTGTCAGGGTTTCTACTCTTCCTTTTATCATTTCAGTCCACACGCTTGATTTATGGTTAAGACTAGAATAGACAATCTCTAAGACTTTAGAGATTTCATATTCGCCGTAGAAGGTTTCTCCAATGAAGTGATAGATTAATACTTCATCGGTTATTGTTGTTGGTACTCTGTGGTGCGTATGATGTTGAGACTTGAGGTACTGATCGTGATGTTGCGGTGTGAGATGCGGATGTTGTTGGTGGTGGTGGTGATGGTACTGTTGGTGTTGCTGATGGTGGTACTGGTTATGCTGCAGGTGCTGCTGCTGGTGTTTGTAACCTTTGCACCATATTCTCCAAAGCCACTACGCGAGTGCGAAGCTCATTGACTTCTTCTATTACACTGGGATGATTGTCGGTTCGGACGAGCGGATAAATAAAATCTAGAATTTGATGTAGTATATAATCGTGACGAGATACTCTGGAAATGAGAGAAAAAATAGTGTTTCGAACAGGTTCGCCGGTAAGTGCTTCAGGTTCATCACCAAGAGGGCAATGTGGTGGATGGAAGGGATCACCTTCTTCTTGTCTCCAATGATTGAGGAGGCTACGAACCCATGCATAATTCATCCAGAATAGATGATGGCAGATTGGTTGATCCATTCCGATCACACTGCTTTCGGAGCTTGAGTGGGATTCCATTTCGGAATCCGAGGGACTTGAACTAATGACGAATTCCATTTCATACGATTGAATAAAGGATTTTTCAATATGGAATAATTTTTCGGCAATCGGGTGGTATTCTAATTACATAGAATATCTATATTTATAGAGCAAAAGATTTTGTAGATTACGGAGGAATTTACGGAATGTTTCAGGCAAAGTTTACAGTAGCAGATATGCTAAGATATGAATTATCAAATACGCTAAGATATGAATTTTGTCTATACATTATTCAAGCAATCAATGCAATAAGATGTGTCCAGACTAAGAATGATAAGCAGGTAATTTCCGACAAAAATCATAAGCAAAAACTTTTGACATGCAACTAAGGTCGAAGTCTAGACTCACTAATGCATCCTAACAACTATCAGTTAGACACACTAATGCAGACCTGGTTCGCTAAGACCACCACTCTGATACCACATGTAAAGACCCGTCCTAAAATATAAGAACGAATACAATAACATATGATTATATTGCGAGGTATTTGACCTCTATATGATACATTTTACAAACATTGTATTCGTTTTAAAAGACAAACTTTCATTACATCGAAAGTTGACAGGCATGCATACCATTTCATAATATCCAACTATAAATGATCTAATCTGTCATTTACTTAATCATAATCTTTACTGAACTCAACGACTTGAATGCAACGTCTTTTGAAATATGCCATGAATGACTCCAAGTAATATCTTTAAATTTAGCAAATGCACAGCGGAAGATTTCTTTCAATCCTGAGAATAAACATGCTTTAAAGTGTCAACCAAAAGGTTGGTGAGTTCATTAGTTTATCACCATCGGTCATTTCCATAATTTTAATAGACCACAAGATTTCATATTTCCATTTCTCATAAACATCATGGAATTTGCATAAAATCATTCATATGGATTGAACACCTGGTAACCGACGTTAACATAATGCATATAGAATATCCCCAAAACAGAAATCCATCTGTATAAATAACTCGAAGTACTAAAGCATACCATTTTCCAGTATGGGGGGATTTAGTGCCCGTAGATCTACCTTTAGGATTCGCGTCAATTAGGGTGTCTGTTCCCTAATTCTTAGGCTACCAAGCTAAAAGGGGTGATATTCAATTCCATAATCCAACCATAGAATGTAGTTTCAATTACTTGTGTCTATTCCATAAAACATTTATAAAAGCAGCGCATGTATTCTCAGTCTCAAAAATATATATTGCAAAAGCATTTAAAAAGGGAGCAAATGAAACTCACAATACTGTATTTCGTAGTAAAAATACATATGTCGTCATTGAATAAGTGCAAGGTTGGCCTCGGATTCACGAACCTAAATTAAGTATATATATTTATATGTTGGTCAATATTTGTCTTAACAAATTAGGTCAAGTCATAGTGTACCACAATCCTAATGCTCGAGACTAATATGCTGAAGTCAACAAAAGTCAATTTGACTCAAAATGATTCCCAAAATTTATACATAATTATTATATAGTTTAAATATCGTCGTTTTATATTTTTAAATATTTTTAAAAGATCTATTAGAGTAAATAATATAATTCATTTATTAATAAATAAAATTTTATATAAAATATACTTTTATATATCCTAAGTAATAAAATTTATAAAATTCATTTAACATCATAAAAATAATATGATAGGTAGTATTAATGTAATTATGTTACACGTAGTGAAATATCTTTGTATTACATATTTATTTGATAAAATAATATCGATAATAATAATAGTAAGTAAAAGTTATATTATTTTGTAATAATAATTATTATTATTCTATTAATAATAATAACAATATTTATATTTGCTAAAATGATATTATGATAAAATGGTAATTCTTATTAATAAAAATAATGAAATTTTATATTAACAATGATATTCCTAATAATAATTTTGTAAAAATGATAGTTTTAATATTAATAATACTTTTAATAATAATAGTGATAAAAATAATGAAAAACGATAATTTTATCTAAATCAATATCTTACAATATTTTAAATTTCATTATGATACTCATACTCATTATTTCCTGATCGGTTTGTTTAATAGCTTTTAATCGTCTTTTATATCGCGTTCGTGTTAATGATAATAATAGTAATCATAATAATTAGGTGTTACTAATATTAATTTTTAATTATAATAATACTAATGATAATAAATATTATGATAATATTAATGATAATACTAATTATAACTTTAACGATAATAACGATAGTAATAATAACAATTTTTAATGATAATACTTTTTATTGATAATGATAATAATAATAATAATAATAATAATAATAATAATAATAATAATAATAATAATAATAATAATAATAATAATAATAATAATAATAATAATAATAATATTAGATAAAAACTATAACGATGATAATAACGACAATAATAATAATCATTTTTAATAATAATACAAAGATTCAATTGACTATAACTTCTAATCCGTTCATCGAAACCATTCGATATCTAAATGAAAAGTTCTTAATTTTTTGCTAGCTTTCTAACGACATGCATATCTTATACCTTATCTCAACCGCATATGTAACTAATTTAAGATTCAACATAACCTATCTAATGGTAATATCAAAAGTACAAGCATGCATAATCCTATATACTCGAGAACTAGTCAGGGATACACTATTAGTATGTAAAAATTAAATTATGAGTACTCACGTATCAATATTGAGATTCAATATTGCAGGAAAGGTATGTAGACGCAACGGAGATGATAAACACTAGATTGACCTCATGAGCATACCTCTGAACTATACCCATAATCTCCATAGCTATAATCTATAATTTCCTTAGCCCTATCCCACTCGTAAAACCCGTTTTTAAATTACTTGAACAGCACTCCGTCGTAGTATTTTAGGTATAATACTACTAATAATAATATTTAGATTAATAATAATAAATTTTATTAATAATAATAATAATAAATAAATAAATAAATAAATCTTACGGAGTATATGAAGATAGATTGATAAAATGAATCAGAAAACTGAGAACGTTCGAGGTTTTAAAGGATGTGCACCACACCTAACCCCTTATGCACTCGCATGAGTTTGTGAGAATCAAACGTGGATGCCGACACATATATGAATATATATGTATATATATATATATATATATATATATATATATATATATATATATATATATATATATATATATATATATATATATTATTTAATATATAATATATTTAATCTTTAGAATTAATTAAATATTATATTATATTTACGTGCGTAGTAAAAATGTAATTTTTGTTCAAATGACTCGTACGTTGTCACTCGACTCATATACCACTTTCGGTTTTTCGAACGCACTTTCGTACGTTTAGAAAACTAGTCTTTTATGTTACGCGACGTGTACCCTTATTAATAATTTGACTTACTCATCAATAAATTACCTTATAAAAAATGTAACTCATAAAATTGAGCGTTATGGTCATTTGCTTCTATAAATTAGTGACTCGTTGTTTATCAAAATATATTATTTTAAATCAGGACGTTTTATGACTAAGTTAAAATATATATAAATATTTTTATTTAGAATTGTAAATTTGTACATAATATATATGCTTGAAATATTTATCTAATGATATAATATTTAGTCTTTCAAAATCAATTATATTTCAAAGTTCATTTTATAAATTTAACTCGTTTTAAATAATAGTAGTTATTTTACCAAATAATATTTTTAATATGAAAACTAAATAGTTGACTTATCAAGGGACACGATTTAATCAAAGTACAATACACTTTTGAAATTTAAACGGAAATGATTAATAACTTTTGACTAACTCTTGTTAATGAAACTTTTGTAAATCACATTTACCAAATATTCCAGATACCGTTAAAAAAATAGATTTCTTAAATTAAAGTGGACCTCTCAACAAGGACTCGTAATCATACAATGTATATGGTAAATCAATCATTTAGTATTATCATAATTCCATCGATAGATACATTAAATGAATATGTTAATGTAAAGTGTTATTCATTTAAATACTTTATCAATGTGTTCAAGTTATAATATATTAACTTATACATATATACATATAATCATATCTGTTCACTTATTGGTTCATGAATCATTGGAGTTTGGTCTAGGTTAAATGAATGTATGAACATAGTTTAAAATTTTTGAGATTCAACTTAACAAACTTTGCTTATCGTGTCGGAAACATATAAAGATTAAAGTTTAAATTTGGTCGGAAATTTCAGGGTCGTCACAGTACCTACCCGTTAAAGAAATTTCGTCCTGAAATTTGATTGGGATGGTCATGATTTGACAATAAGAATGTTTTCATGACAAATATGAGTTGTTACATAGAGTTTTATCATCATTAAGTAATACGGATAAAACGATTCGGTTACTTGAGGAGTACAAGTGAAGTTTTCACAAAAGGATTGAAATGAGAAATAAAGTTTCATCTTAACTTTTGACGTTGTCTTGGTTGAATTCCGGAATTCAAGGGATTTAAAGAAAATCTTCGAAATCTAAAAGATTTGATTCTTCGGCGAATAAGGAAATTAGGATCTCTCTAATAAATGCGGAGATCTGCCTTGATTTTCTATATCAGATATTTCACTATAAATTAACTTCTTCCGTTCCATTACTTTTATCATTCCTATACCCAATCCCAAATTCCAAAGATTATGAAAATACTTAATCCAGTTCTGATCCTTGTCCTTATCCTTACTATCACAACAATCATTCTCTTTTTCCATCTTCCACCAGAGGAATCTGCTTACTTCTACTTTGCCCTTGGGGTTATAGTTCTTTTAATTCTCCCGTGTCTTTATGTTGCGATTAACATTGATATACATGGTTTGTAATTTATGTGCTGTTGCTGGGTTTTATATCTTCCCTTATATTTCAAAGTCCCTGTTTCTGTCTTCTATAATTATTGTCATCCCCAGTTAATGCTCTTTTTTATTTGCTGCGATTTATACCCCAAATTTCTATTTCGGAGTTTTGTCCTTTCGTTTCTTCTTCTTTCGATTAAGCACCGCTTGTAATGGTCCAGAATTCGTAGATATGAATTTCGGAATGAACATTGTCAATGTTCTAAGAAGGAAATTGTAATGGCACGATCTTGACTTGTCAAATTACTAGAATACCTCGAAAAAGGCCGAATCATCAAGAAATATTTTCTTGATATTTTAGAGGTTAAAGAGAATACAAGAGTCGTGTAACATAGCACATGATGACGTTAAGATCTATGACTCATCACATTCCATTTAGAAACTCAGCATGACTTACTGTAATATAATCACGTTGATCAGGTGTCATTATATTATACTAATTCATGCTTCAGTTCCCAACACTACTTCAAAAATATTCCTATTTTAAATTCGAAAGTTTCAGAATTTAGAAACTATAATAGTTTCTTTTATGATGCAATACAGACAGCGCGAAGAGGTAAATGATTTCAGATAAGAATAATTATGGAAATATCTTCAGAAATATGGAGGATATTTATAATGAAAGATACGATGATATCTTAGAATTTCTAATATTAGAGGATGATGAAGAATATTGTCCGTAAGGGTTTAGAGTCAGGAGCAAGATATTCGATAATGACTTCAGCAGACACAGAATCATTTGGATTCTTTGAAGGTAGATTTCGTCCTTGTGATTTAGATTTATCCACAGCCTCCTTCATGGTTTGCTCAATCCATTTTTTTTAGTACCAAATCTTCTCTTTTTCTGAGCTTTGCCAACACACTACTCTTTATCATCAAACTTTTTACTGTTAAGGTCATTTATAGTTTTTGCTGCTTCATCAGCATTTCAAGAACTAGTTCGAAGTTCAGGGTGTTTTTCAGAAAACTTCACGTTCAAAGTAAGTCCAGAAAATAGACGTTATATATACACATATAACTGTTGGCGTAGACATGCTGCGAGATTTCAAAATACTGATTTGCTGATTCCCAGTAATTGGCATGAAAATCCTTGTTACAAGATGCGGATGAGTATATGATGGGGTTTCGATAAATATAATGATTTTTTGAAAAGTCAAAGATCAGTGAAATCACCGTAATATAATAGTTTACAATAATACTTTTGTTGACAATGCAGTCAAAATAAGATAGATGGTGATGATTTGTGAATGCAATGTTTTCTCGAATAAAGCATGTATGACTCCATGCATATATCTTGTATAACATATAAGCAAACAGCGGAAGACTTCTAGGGAACCTGAGAATAAACATGCTAACAAGTGTCAACACAAAGGTTGGTGAGTTCATAGTTTTAATGTTTCGTATAATCTATATATAATGGTGGATCACAAGATTTCAGTTGTTTCATCCAGAAACGTTTATCAAAATATTCTACAAGATTGAGCACCCTGGTAACTAAACTTTAACGTCTATATAATAAGTACCCCTGTTTTAACATACATGCAACCAACATGTACAATACACCCAAACCAACATGTACTAAACTCAAATAGCATACGTCTGTTTTATAGTTCAGGCTAGGGTTTCTATACCTGGAACAGACGGGGATGTCAAGCCCTATGGATCCATATATAACTACTCGCGCCCACCAGTTCTTATAACTGGCAGTTACTAGTTACCAAAGCTAAGGAATTTTCTGTTCAAACTCGGTGTAGAATTTAGTATGTACTTGTATCCATTGCGTTTAAAATAAAGTGCATGTATTCTCAGCTCAAAAATATAGATTGCAAAAGTAATTAAAAAGGGAGCAAATGAAACTCACCTTAGCAGCACATAAAGTCGTTCACCGAAATGTGACCGAAACTCGGAATACCAAATAACCGTAGATCTCAACCTAGAGAACATATGTTGGTCAATAAATGTCTATCAAGCTAGGTCAGGTCATAGTGTATCACAATCCTAATGCTCGAGATCGACATACAAAAGTTATCAAAAGTCGTTTCAAAAAGTCAATCTGACTCAATACTATAGTTGAATGATCATGGCAATTGAAACATTCTAACATTTCACATAGTTTCCCAATTCTTGTAAAATTAAACTATAGTTTTTATAAGGCTTTAAAATATGATAAAATAATCAATTTTGACAATTGCTCAACAAGGCGAGACGTGCCTTATATAGAAATTCATTTACTCGATTAGTAATATTTGAAAATCCAATTTATTAATCTTATAAACAAGTTGTTTAAATATCAATTGCAGATTCAAAAGCAATTCAATTAATGTCAATCATAATTCAGTTGACCATATCTTTAAATTCTTTCATCGAAATTACGCGATTTCTAAATGAAAAGTTATTGATTTTTCGCCAGCTTCCCAAAAACATGCATATCATGTACCTTTTATCAGTAATTTATGTATTTAATTCGTGATTCATCATAAACCATGCATAAACATATATACTCGAGCACTAGACATGGATACACTTTTAATATATAAAAGATAAGATATGAATGCTTACGTATCAATATTGTGATTCCATATTGCAGGAAAGTATGTAGATGCAACGAAGATGATAAACACTAGGTTTGACTAGCGAACAATACCCACGAACATTACCCATAACCTCCATAGTTAGAACTCATAGTTTCCTTAGCTCTATCTTGCTCGAAAACCATTTTGAAATCATTTGGACATAACCTCGTCGTAGTATTTTATGTATAATACTAATAATTATTATACTACTAATAATAATAATAAGATTAATAATAATAATAATAATAATAATAATAATAATAATAATAATAATAATAATAATAATAACAATAATAATAATAATAATAATAATAATAATAATAATAATAATAATAATAATAATAAAATAAATTAAATAAATTTACGGAGTAATATTAGAGAAAGAGGGATAGATAGATTCAGCTGGAACCAGATCGAGCTTTTATAGTACCTGACTTGAAACAGTACCCCATGCGATCGCATGGGGTTTAGCCTCCTTGGCCATGCGATCGCATGGCTATGGGATCCAGCTCACGATCGTTTTGTACACTAGCTTGTAGACATATTATTATAATATAAATATAATATATTTAATTTATATAATTAATTATATATTATATTATATTCACGTGCATAGTTGACTTGTAATTTTTGGTCCGTTGACTCGTACGTTGTTACTTGACTTATGTCCCGGTTTCGGTTTCTCGAATGCATTTTCGTATGCTTAGAAAACTAGTACTTTTCGTTACGCGACGTGTACCTTTATCAAAAATTAAACTTAATCATTGATAAACTATGTCACTCGAAGTGTAGCTTTAATCAATTAAGTGTTTTAGTTATTTGCTTCTATAAATCATCGTCTCGTAGTATATACATATACATATATACATTTTCATTTTAAAATAGTGTTTTACTGTAGCAAATAGTGATTTTACTAAAACACTGTAGCTTTTCGGGTACTGTAGCAATTCGAAAATGCTGTAGCAAATTAGTATTTTACTGGTCCATCTTAAACGTTTTAGTTAACTTATCTAAATATCAATCGAATCAATAATCGAATGTTACTATCGTTTACTAAATAACTTGAAATCATATATATATATATATATATATATATATATATATATATATATATATATATATATATATATATATATATATATATATATGCACATTAAGTTATATATATATTGTTCGTGAATCTTCGAGAACAGTCAAAGAATAATTGATTACATGAATATAGTTCCAAAACTTTCGTGACTCAACATTACAGACTTTGCTTATCGTGTCGAAAACATTAAATCATTTAAATGTTTTCAACACGATAAGCAAAGTCTGTAATGTCGACATAATTAAATAATATGTCGACAAGCTACACGATAAATCAATTGTGAGCAGTAATATAGTCCCATGCGATCGCATGGGAATGTGACTTGATAGCCATGCGATCGCATGGATATGGAATCCAGGAAAGATCTATAAAGCGAGCTCGTTTCTCATTTCTCTAATCACTCTATCTCTAAATCTCTCAACTGTAGTGACCCGTCCTAATCCATCCGGACGAAGTCCATATCGATTATAAACGATTCACAACAGTTGATTACATCGCGAGGTACTTGACCTCTATATGATACATTTTACAAACATTGCATTCGTTTTTGAAAAGACAATCATTCATTACATCGAAAGTTGACGGCATGCATACTATTTTATAATATATCTAACTATAATTGACTTAATAATAATCTTGATGAACTCAACGACTCGAATGCAACGTCTTTTGAAATATGTCATGAATGACTCCAAGTAATATCTTTAAAATGAGCAATTGCACAGCGGAAGACTTTTTTCATACCTGAGAATAAACATGCTTTAAAGTGTCAACCAAAAGGTTGGTGAGTTCATTAGTTTATCATAAATAATCATTTCAGATAGTATAATAGACCACAAGATTTCATTTTCATAAACATCATTCTCGTATCAGGCATTTCGCAAACTGCATAGAGATAAAAATCATTCATATGGATTGAACACCTGGTAACCGACGTTAACTTAATGCATAGAATATCCCCAAAACAGAACCTCTCGTCTGTATAATAATCTCGAAGTACTAAAGCATTCGTACCCCGAATGGGACTTGTCAAGGTCCATAGATCTATCTTTAGGATTCGCGTCAATCAGGGACCATTTCCCTAAATTCTTAGGTTACCAGACTTGAAGGGCGATATTCGGTTTAATAATCCAATCATAGAATGTAATTTTAAGTACTTGTGTCTATTTCGTAAAACATTTATAAAAGCAGCGCATGTATTCTCAGTCCCAAAAATTTATATATTGCAAAAGCATTTAAAAAGGAAGCAAATAAAACTCACCTAATGTATTTTGTAGTAAAAATACATATGACAATATTGAACAATGCAGGGTTGGCCTCGGATTCACGAACCTATATCATTTGTGTACTTATTAATATACATAATTGTAATCGAATAAGTTTATATATATATATATATATATATATATATATATATATATATATATATATATATATATATATATATATATATATATATATATATATATATATATATATATCTAATTTTATTTGTTATATCCTTTTATATATCTTGTAGTTATTTAGGATTTATTCTTCTAAATTTCATTAAAAACATATTCTTTATTTATATAAATCATATCTTAACTTATATGTTATATATATTTATTTTATATTTATATCATTACAATAATTAATAACTATACTTTTAGTTATCTTGATACCTATATATATATATTTATATACACATGTGTTTAGTATTATATTTAAAAATCGATATTGTATAAGTATTTTAAATGTTAGCCTATTTGATATATAGTTATATGGAATATTATCTTAATTATAGTGATTGTAATAAATATCTTTTATGAAACTAATATTTATTTGTTAAAATGATAGTTTTTATAATAATAAGTTACTAATAATAATAATAATAATAACTTTATTAATAATAATAATACTAATAATAATAATAATAATAATAATAATAATAATAATAATAATAATAATAATAATAATAATAATAATAATAATAATGATATTGTTGATAATGATACTTATGTTAATGATAATATTACTAAAAAGTGATACTAATACTAGTATTAGTGAAAATAATAATAAGTTGTGTTATTTTCGTAGTAACAATAATAATAATAATCATATTCGTAATATTAATAAAAATCATACTTTATTTTAAATAATAATAATAATACTTTTAATTCATAACAATATTACATAACAATAATTAAAATTATAATACTAGTGATCATATCATCAATTTTAACATAATCATAATTTATAATAACAATAACAATAATAATAATAATAATAATAATAATAATAATAATAATAATAATAATAATAATAATAATAATAATAATAATAATAATAATAATAATAATAAAAATAATAAAAATGATAAAAATGAAGCTACCTTCAATGAAATTTGGCCTAAAAAGAAAAACTGCCACTCCCGGGACTCGAACCCACGACCACTTGAATACCCGCTATTACCCTTGACCATCGCTCTGTCTACTGCCTTTCTGTTTTAATACCCCATTAATAAATATATAACCTTTACAAATACAGTGCCTTCTTCCTCATAATGTAATTCGATCAGAGATGAGTTATAAACACTCACTAGTTTTAATCTTGATTAAGATTTAAAGTATAATTATAAATGATCGGTTGGATTCTTTTATTCAATTAAACAATCAACAAATAAAAAAAAATAAAAAGAAGAACAACAGGTCTGTTGCTCGTCACAGGTGCCATCACAAAAAAAAATTGATAAAGAGATTGAAAGCGTTTTAGCCCAAACTTCCTACACGAAAAATGTTTTAAAACTTTTCTGTAATCTTTATCAAATCTCAATTTCACTTAATTCGTAACACCAAGATCGAATTTTAATGAAGAACACCGTTTAACTTTATGAGTTCAAAGGTTTGACTTCCAAAATTATGAATCGATATGAAAAATTGAAATTTGAAACTTTGTAGGAAGTTTAAGTGAAAGATTTCTAACCAAACTGTATTTAAAGATTTTGAAATAACATTCAAATTCGAAACTTGACTAAAAAATTGAAGAACAGGGCAATACGACTGGTTTCTTCATTTTTGTAGTTAAATTTCTATCTTTTTAATTTGAGTTACATTATCAGTGTGTTATATAAAGGACAAGTGATGTCATTACATCTAAAATGACTCGATTAAAATTCGTTTTGTGGTTCAATTTACTCGACAGGAAAGATATTCACTCAGAAAAAAAAATGAATCAATTTCAACAACTGGTACATTTGATATGGATGTGAAACGAAATTTAGGGATATAAACAAAAATCTCATACAGTGTTGATAGCTATGGACAACTGAATTTGATTCCAATCGTACACTTCTTTTTTATATGATTAATAAATAAATATATTAATACTATTAATACTAATTAATAATAATTTATTATAATAATTCTAACTAATAATAATAAAAATACTAATACTAATAATAATAATATAAATACTAATACTGATATTGATAAGGATAATTAATAATACTAATATTAACTTTAATAGTAATAATATTAATAATATGTTAAATATAATGACAATAATAATGATTTTTAATCAATTTAATAATTAATATTAATAATAATAATATTAATAAAAATTAATAACAATAATATTATTAGTGATATCCATAATGTTGCTTATAATAATACTAATTATGATAATAATAAGTTTAATAATAATAATTTATCACTTTATATATATCATTTTCCTTATCTTCAGCTAATAATGTTATTAATAATAATATTGATATTAACATTAAAAAAACAACAATATTATTATAACAATTTAGTATTTTAGTATTATATGTTATTGTTTATGTATGTATCTATATAATGTATATTATAGAACTAATATTGAATATTAAGTTTTTATACATTTTAACCTATATTACAATAATAATTATATATAAAAATCATATATTTATATATGAGTTCAATTTAATTAATTTATATCTTAATTCACATATTGAATTTTAATGTTTATTTTATAATTTCAATTATATATATATATATATATATATATATATATATATATATATATATATATATATATATATATATACATACATTTATATAAATATACATATTTATTTACAACAATTGTTCGTGAATCGTCGGGCGCAGTCAAGGTCAAATGCATTCATGAAAAATAGTTCCAACATTATGAGACTCGGTTTAATAGACTTTGCTTATCGTGTCGAAGTCATTAAAAGATTAAGTTTAAATTTGGTTGGAAATTCCCGGGTCATCACAGTACCTACACGTTAAAGAAATTTCGTCCCGAAATTTGAGTGAGGTGGTCATGGCTAACAATAAATATGTTTTCCTGACGAATATGAGCTGATAAATAGAGTTTTATCATTATTGAATAATACAGATAAAATAATTCGATTATTCGAAGAGCACGAATGAAGCTATCACAAAAGAGTGAAATGAATAAATGAAGTTTCGTTTTAACTTTTTGACGTTGTCTTGGTTGAATTCCGGAATTCAAGGGATTTAAAGAAAATCTTCGAAATCTAAAAGATTTGATTCTTTGGCGAATAAGGAAATTAAGATCTCTATAATTAAATACGGTGATTTGCTTCGATTACTCTGCCTGGTATTTCCATTATAAATGAAACTCTTCCGGTCCATTACTTTTATCACTCCTATACTCAATTCCCAAATTCAAAAGATTTATGAAAATGCTTAACCCTGTTTTGATCCTTGTTATTATTCTAACTATCGCAATGATCGTTCTTCTTTTCCAACTCCCACCTGAAGAATCTGTTTATTTCTATTATGCTCTAGGGATTATTGTATTTATAATCCTCCCGCGTCTTTATATTGCTATACGTACTGATATCCACGGTTTGTAATTTATGTGTTGTTATCAGGCTTTATATCTTCCCTTATACCTCGAAGTCCTTGCTTCTGTTTTCTATAATCATTGTCATCCACATTTAATACTCCCTCCTATTTGCTGCGATTTATTCTCCACTTTCTATTTCGGAGCTTTGTCCCTTCGTTTCTTCTTCTTGCGATTGGGCATCTCTTATAATGGTCCAGAATTCGCGGATATAAGTTTCAGAATGAACATTGTTAATGTTCTAAGAAGGGAATGGTAATGGCACGATCTTGATTTGTTAAATTACCAGAATACCCTGGAAAAGACCGAATCATCAAGGAATATTTTCTTGATATTTTAGAGGTTTAAATAGAATACAAGAGTCGTGTAACATGGCACATGATGACGTTAGAGTCTGTGAATCATCACGTTTCATTAGAAACTCAGCATGACTTACTGTAATATAATCACGTTGATCAAGTGTCATTATATTATACTAACTCATGCATCAGTTCCCAACATTACTTCAATAACATTCATATTTTAAGCTTGAAAGTTTTACAGAATATAGAAACTAACAGTTTCTATATGATGTATGTGACGACCCGGAAATTTCCGATCAAATTAAAACTTAATCTTTATATGTTCCAACACAATAAGCAAAGCCTGTAATGTTGAGTCTCGAAATGTTTGAACTATTTATATAGATTCATTTAACCTGTGACCATTTCCGACGATTCACGAACAATTGTGTGTAAATAAATATGTAAATATATATACATATATAAATATAAGAGTGCATATTAAGTTGTATTAATAAAATACAAAATAATCATTTGAATTGAAAATGTAAAATAATGTACAAGATAATTAAGATTAAAATTTATTTATGATTTAAACGAATTCTTATTTTTATTTATTATCATTTTTATGATATTATTTAGTTATTTTATTAGAATTATTATTAATATTATTAGGGTATTTACTATTAATATTTATTAAAAATAAAAATAGGGAATCCCATTCTGTTAGAAGTAACTATCAATTTTTTTTCTTTTTCTTCACATGAAAATAATTTACGTACTTCATGTCTCCAGTTTGTTACAAGTCTACTTCACAAATCAATTGGAAATCAATTTAACTGTTAAATCATGTACCTAATCACTCTATATAAGTTACAAACTGCAATTTGAGTTGAAAACAAAGAAAACCCAAAAAATAAGCTCGACACTCTGTACATTCATCTTTTTCATCATATTTTGATTTAGAACAAATTTTCAAAATGTAATAATGCAGTCATGTTAGGAATCGTCTATCTAAACTATCTGTAAGTTTTCAATCCTCAATTCTTTCTATTAATTTCTAATTTGAGAGTCAAAGTTTTGGTTTTCAAATTCAACTAAGTGTTCTTGAATCAAATTCGAGTTTGTTTTGATATCTCCAGTTAATTTGATGATCCATAAAGATTATAGGAATGATTTGCAACACAATTCATGTTGTAATCATAACCTATAACACTCTTAATCTAAAAATCAATTTTTGAGTTCTTGAGTTCTTCACAGTGATATACACTAACGTGAATTCGAAACAAATTTCAAAAACTAAAAATGTAGAGTTGTTAGGAATCATTTACTTAAACTTCCTGCAAAATCTCAAGTTCCAATTCTTGATAACGAATTCGAATTTGCGAGTCAAAGTTAAATTGTCAAAAGTCAACTGTTTTGTTCTGGGAGAAATTAGAGCTTGTTTTGATGTTTTAAGTTCAATTGACGATTTCAATAGTTTTTAGGAATGATTTGAGACATGTTTCATGTTGTAAAGATTGTCAAAAACGAACTCAAAATTGAAAACAAAATTTTTTTTTTCTTGGCTACCAGCAAGCAGTAGGATTTTTTTGTTTTTTTTTTCTCATTTTTTTTATATGATGAACACATTTTTATTTTTTGTTTCATGTTTGTTTAGAAGTCCTAAAACCATTTTGATGATTGACTATTAAGAATGAAGTTTGATTGTTTAGATTTTGGTGAAGAAGATGAAGTGGGTTGAAACTTGTAATAGATAAGTATTTGGGTTTGTATTATAAATCAGAAAAACTGAAATGGATGAATGGTTAAGGGTGTTGATGAGTGAGCGAGAGGTCTCGGGTTCGAGCCCGACTTGGTGCAATTTTTTTAAAACTGACTCCAAAGGTAGTTTTATACTTTTAAAAATTATTATTATTATTAATATTATTATTATTATCCTTAGGTATTTCTACAATTATTAATTTTACAAAACAAAAGATATATATGTAAATATATTATTACATAAAATATACTAATATTACATAAAATTATGTTTCAACTAATATTATTGATATAACATTAATTAAATATCAAATAAGTATCATAATATATTATAAGAATAATTAATACATAACAAATATATAAACTTAATTGATTTATACTATAATGTGTTAATACTTGATATAGGTTCGTGAATCCGAGGCCAACCCTGCATTGTTCAATGTCGTCATATGTATTTTTACTACAAAATACAGTATTGTGAGTTTCATTTACCTTTTTACCCTTTATATTTTTGGGCTGAGAATACATGCGCAACTTTTATAACTGTTTTACGAAATACACACAAGTAATTGAAATTACGTTCTATGGTTGAATGATCGAAACTGAATATGCCCCTTTTTATTAAGTCTGGTAATCTAAGAATTAGGGAACAGACACCCTAATTGACGCGAACTCTAAAGATAGATCTATCGGGCCCAACAAGCCCCATCCAAAGTACCGGATGCTTTAGTACTTCGAAATTTATATCATGTCCGAAGGAGGATCCCGAAATGATGGGGATATTCTTATATGCATATTGTGAATGTCGGTTACCAGGTGTTCAATCCATATGAATGATATTTTTATCTCTATGCATGGGACGTATGATTATGAGAAATGGAAGTATGCAATCTTGTGGTCTATTAAAATTATGAAATGATTCTTTATGATAAACTAATGAACTCACCAACCTTTTGGTTGACACTTTAAAGCATGTTTATTCTCAGGTACGAAAGAAATCTTCCGCTGTGCATTTGCTCATATTAGAGATATTACTTGGAGTCATTCATGACATATTTCAAAAGATGTTGCATTCGAGTCGTTGAGTTCATCAAGATTATTATTAAGTCAATTATATTTGGATATATTATGAAATGCTTTACATGCCTGTCAACTGTCGATGTAACGAAAGTTTGTCTTTTAAAAACGAATGCAATGTTTGTAAAATTTATCATATAGAGGTCAATTACCTCGCGATGTAATCAACTGTTGTGAATCGTTTGTAATCGATATGGACTTCGTCCGGATGGATTAGGACGGGTCTCTACAGTTGGTATCAGAGCGGTGGTCTTAGCGAACCAGGTCTTGCATTAGCGTGCCTAACTGATAGTCGTTAGGATGCATTAGTGAGTCTGGACTTCGACCGTGTCTGCATGTCAAAAGTTTTGCTTATCATTTTTATCGGAAAACATCTGCTTATCATCCTTAGGAAATTACCTACTCATTATTCTTAGTCTAGACACATTTTACTGCATTGACTGCATGAATAGTGTATAGACAAAATTCATATCTTAGCGTATCTGACAATTCATATCTTAGTGTATCTGTTACTGTAGACCTTGCCTGATATCTCGTAAATTTCTCCTTAATTTAAGGGATCCTGGTACTATATATATCTATGCAAATTATGCATTGAGAATACCATCTAACTATCAATTGATGCCACTAAACTCTTCATACCAAAAATCTTTCCTGAGATCGTTTAAGATGGCCTCTACGAATCGACCAAGTTCCTCTGACTCCGAAGACAGCGTGACAGGAGCACACCAACCAATCAACTACCGTGATTACTGGAGAAAATGGGGATGGGTTCGCGACATACTCACCCTATGGAGAAAGGAAGAAGGTACTCCATATCATGAATCAAATCTACCACCTAACCTTGGAGTGCTTGACCCGCTCACCGGCGAACCCGTTCGCAATACCGTTTATACCCTATTTGCAAGAATTTTTCGTCTTGAAACTACCATTAATGGAACTAGAGAAGATATCCGACCTCTACCTCACATTGATAAACAACTCGGGTTAGTAGAAGAAGTTAGAGAACTCCGAGCTCGAGTATTAACTTTAGAGAGCACGGTATACAATTTGCAATCATCAACAGTATCACCAACACCAGTAACATCACCAGCCTTAGCACCAATGGCACCAGTACCACCAACAACTCAAGTTTCAACAATCCATGCCTCAACATCTCATTCTGTACCTCGAGTATAATTATCGTTCCACAAATCATTCTACATCATTTATATTCGTTCGACATGACGATTATGTAAACTCTAATGTTTTAGAGATTATGTATCATAGTTCTAATCGTAAATCTGATGAGTTTAATATCACATTGACTCATTAAATCCATAATTACATCTGAAGAAAATATATATGTAAATATATTTTCATAAAGATTGTGATTAAAAATTCTTTCGTACAAACTGTTAATGGTAAAAATATTTTAACGGGTAGGTAATACCCGAGAAATATTTAAGATTTCACATTAATAAGTTACATTGTACAGTCTTCGAATCTGATTCAACGGTCGATTACCATCCTACCTACATCTATCGATATACGAATCCGTTCACCATAGAATAACCATTTTCATTCAAATTCAATTTCATATTTGGATTTTTACTTACCAGAATCCAACAAGTGGCATAATGAAGAAATAATGGACACAATAAAAATTGATTAGAAACAGACTAATTAACAATATGGAATTTTGTTAAGAAACCATGCTAACTGTTCCAGCTAACTGTTCCTAGCTAACTGATTACATTCTATTTATCGCATTTTATTTATTGCAATTTAATTATCGCAATTTACATTCCCGCAATTTTATTTATTGTCATCTAATTTCTGTTATTTACTTTACGCACTTTAGTTATCGTTATTTAATTCATGTTATTTATTTTACGCACTTTAAATATCGGGACACGTATACAAGGTTTTGACATATCATATCGATGCATCTATATATATTATTTGGAATCACCATAGACACTCTATATGTAGTAATGATCGAGTTCTCTATACAGGGTTGAGGTTGATTCTATAATAATATATATACTTTGAGTTGTGATCGAGTCTGAGACATGTACACGGGTCCCGATACGTATTAATTAATTCGGATATTATATATTAAGCTATATATGTATTATCGGACTGTTAATTGTGGACTATCAAATATGGACTGTCGACATTGGATAATTAAAATGAATTAAAATATTGATTATAACATATGAAACTAAACATATCTTCAAGTTTGCCACTTGATCTCATCTTAAACCTCATCTGTAACTTGACGATTACAATCTGCGTTCAAACCTTTCATGATTCTTGAAAACACCTCAATCGATAGGATGAATCAACCGCACTTCATCTACGAAGGAAAGGTTTATGCATATAGTTATGCACCTGAGAAACTCTCGGCAACTGAGTAAAAGTTTAACACGTAGCCGCATCAGATCCTTTGGCATTTATTAGCAAAAATAACTTTGCGATCCCTTTTCAAAGTAGCCAATTTTGTCACAGCTCCAGCAAGTCAACTTCGACTTTTCATTCGAAGTAGCCTTACTATAATCCTAATATATACAATTACCCTTTTTATAACGGAGAATTCTTTTATATTCCACCATATTACCAGAAGACGTACCAGCAGCCTCGTTGTTTTTTTTGGCTTAAATCTCTCTGACAAATCATTATATTTATTCATTGAAACCCTATCATATACTCATCCGCATCTTGTAACGAGAACTGCCATACCAATTACCGGGAATCAGCAAATTTGTATTTTGAGTCTCGCAACGTTTCCACATCAACAGTTATATGTATCCATATAACATTTATCTCTTAGAACTATGATCTTCCATTCTGAAATTCAGAAAAGCACCCAGTCTGTGAATTATTGCTCTAAATTTTGAAAAGTTGAATGAAGCAACAAAAACTATGGATGATTTTAATAGTCAAAAGTTTGATAAAAAAAAAAAAAGATACGTTGGAAAAGCTCAAAAGGAAGTTTGGTACTGAAAAACGAATTAAGCAAACCATGAAGGAGACTCTGAGCAAATCACAAGGACTAAACTTGTACATAAAGAACCCTGATGATTCTGTTTCTGATGAAGTCTTTAGTGAATATCTTGCTCCTTATTTATTCTAAATCCTTGCGAAAGGATTTTCTTTATCAACATTCGATCTCAGAAATTCTGAAAATATCATCATAAATATCTTTGATTTTTCCGAGAATATTTTCATAACAATTTTTATCTGAAATCATTAATCTCTTCGTGCTATCAGTGTTACATCATATAGAAACTGTTAGTTTCTATATTCTGTAAACTTTGGAGCTTGAAATATGAATGTTATTGAAGTAATGTTGGGAACTGATACATGAGTTAGTATAATATAATGACACTTGATCAACGTGATTATATTACAGTAAGTCATGCTGAGTTTCTAATGGAACGTGATGATTCACAGATCATAACGTCATCATGTGCCATGTTACACGACTCTTACATTCTACCCAATCTCCAAGTATATCAAGAACATATATTCTTAATAGTTCTATCTTTTCAGATATTCTAGTAATTTGAAAAATCAAGATCGTGCCATTACGATTTCCTTCTAGAACATTAACTATGTTCATTTCAAAATCCATATCTACGAATTCCGGACCATTATTCGCTTGACTTGAAGTCGGGAAGGGGAGACGAAAGTAATATAAAGAAAATATAAAGCTCGACAACAACACATAAATTACAAACCGTGCATATCAATACGTATTGCCACGTAAAGGCACGGGAAAATTAAAAACACTATAACCCCAAGATAATAGTAGAAGTAAATATAATCCTCCGGTGGTAGATGAAAGAGAAGAATGACAGATATGAAAGTTAAGAGTATATCAAGGATCAGAACTGGATGGAGCATATTAATGAATGCTTTAAAAATATGAATCAGGGGAGAAAGAATGGATGGTGTGAGCTGTGAAAATAAGGAAACGAAGGGAGTGGATTTATAGTAAAATATCCGACAGAGCAATCGAAACAGATTATTGCATTTAATCAAAGAAGATCTGATTTCCTATATCACCGAAGAACCAAATCTTATTACGAAGATTTTCTTTAAATTCCATGAATTCCGGAAATCAATCATAACTACGTCATCAGTTCCCTCTCTTGCGATAGCTTCGATTATACTCTTCGCGTAATCAAATTTTTTTTACCTATATTACTCACTGATGATAAAACTCTAATTTCTAGCTCGGATACGTCATGAAAACATACTTATTGTCAGCCATGACCATTCCACTCAAATTTCGGGACGAAATTTCTTTAACGGGTAGGTACTGTGACGACCCGGAAATTTCCGACCAAATTAAAACTTAATCTTTATATGTTCCAACACAATAAGCAAAGCCTGTAATGTTGAGTCTCGAAATGTTTGAACTATTTATATAGATTCATTTAACCTGTGACCATTTCCGACGATTCACGAACAATTGTGTGTAAATAAATATGTAAATATATATACATATATAAATATAAGAGTGCATATTAAGTTGTATTAATAAAATACAAAATAATCATTTGAATTGAAAATGTAAAATAATGTACAAGATAATTAAGATTAAAATTTATTTATGATTTAAACGAATTCTTATTTTTATTTATTATCATTTTTATGATATTATTTAGTTATTTTATTAGAATTATTATTAATATTATTAGGGTATTTACTATTAATATTTATTAAAAATAAAAATAGGGAATCCCATTCTGTTAGAAGTAACTATCAATTTTTTTTCTTTTTCTTCACATGAAAATAATTTACGTACTTCATGTCTCCAGTTTGTTACAAGTCTACTTCACAAATCAATTGGAAATCAATTTAACTGTTAAATCATGTACCTAATCACTCTATATAAGTTACAAACTGCAATTTGAGTTGAAAACAAAGAAAACCCAAAAAATAAGCTCGACACTCTGTACATTCATCTTTTTCATCATATTTTGATTTAGAACAAATTTTCAAAATGTAATAATGCAGTCATGTTAGGAATCGTCTATCTAAACTATCTGTAAGTTTTCAATCCTCAATTCTTTCTATTAATTTCTAATTTGAGAGTCAAAGTTTTGGTTTTCAAATTCAACTAAGTGTTCTTGAATCAAATTCGAGTTTGTTTTGATATCTCCAGTTAATTTGATGATCCATAAAGATTATAGGAATGATTTGCAATAGAATTCATGTTGTAATCATAACCTATAACACTCTTAATCTAAAAATCAATTTTTGAGTTCTTGAGTTCTTCACAGTGATATACACTAACGTGAATTCGAAACAAATTTCAAAAACTAAAAATGTAGAGTTGTTAGGAATCATTTACTTAAACTTCCTGCAAAATCTCAAGTTCCAATTCTTGATAACGAATTCGAATTTGCGAGTCAAAGTTAAATTGTCAAAAGTCAACAGTTTTGTTCTGGGAGAAATTAGAGCTTGTTTTGATGTTTTAAGTTCAATTGACGATTTCAATAGTTTTTAGGAATGATTTGAGACATGTTTCATGTTGTAAAGATTGTCAAAAACGAACTCAAAATTGAAAACAAAATTTTTTTTTTCTTGGCTACCAGCAAGCAGTAGGATTTTTTTGTTTTTTTTTTCTCATTTTTTTATATCATGAACACATTTTTATTTTTTGCTTCATGTTTGTTTAGAAGTCCTAAAACCATTTTGATGATTGACTATTAAGAATGAAGTTTGATTGTTTAGATTTTGGTGAAGAAGATGAAGTGGGTTGAAACATGTAATAGATAAGTATTTGGGTTTGTATTATAAATCAGAAAAACTGAAATGGAGGAATGGTTAAGGGTGTTGATGAGTGAGCGAGAGGTCTCGGGTTCGAGCCCGGCTTGGTGCAATTTTTTTAAAACTGACTCCTAAGGTAGTTTTATACTTTTAAAAATTATTATTATTATTAATATTATTATTATTATCCTTAGGTATTTCTACAATTATTAATTTTACAAAACAAAAGATATATATGTAAATATATTATTACATAAAATATACTAATATTACATAAAATTATGTTTCAACTAATATTATTGATATAACATTAATTAAATATCAAATAAGTATCATAATATATTATAAGAATAATTAATACATAACAAATATATAAACTTAATTGATTTATACTATAATGTGTTAATACTTGATATAGGTTCGTGAATCCGAGGCCAACCCTGCATTGTTCAATGTCGTCATATGTATTTTTACTACAAAATACAGTATTGTGAGTTTCATTTACCTTTTTACCCTTTATATTTTTGGGCTGAGAATACATGCGCAACTTTTATAACTGTTTTACGAAATAGACACAAGTAATCGAAATTACGTTCTATGGTTGAATGATCGAAACTGAATATGCCCCTTTTTATTAAGTCTGGTAATCTAAGAATTAGGGAACAGACACCCTAATTGACGCGAACTCTAAAGATAGATCTATCAGGCCCAACAAGCCCCATCCAAAGTACCGGATGCTTTAGTACTTCGAAATTTATATCATGTCCGAAGGAGGATCTCGGAATGATGGGGATATTCTTATATGCATATTGTGAATGTCGGTTACCAGGTGTTCAATCCATATGAATGATATTTTTATCTCTATGCATGGGACGTATGATTATGAGAAATGGAAGTATGAAATCTTGTGGTCTATTAAAATTATGAAATGATTCTTTATGATAAACTAATGAACTCACCAACCTTTTGGTTGACACTTTAAAGCATGTTTATTCTCAGGTACGAAACAAATCTTCCGCTGTGCATTTGCTCATATTAGAGATATTACTTGGAGTCATTCATGACATATTTCAAAAGATGTTGCATTCGAGTCGTTGAGTTCATCAAGATTATTATTAAGTTAATTATATTTGGATATATTATGAAATGCTTTACATGCCTGTCAACTGTCGATGTAACGAAAGTTTGTCTTTTAAAAACGAATGCAATGTTTGTAAAATTTATCATATAGAGGTCAATTACCTCGCGATGTAATCAACTGTTGTGAATCGTTTGTAATCGATATGGACTTCGTCCGGATGGATTAGGACGGGTCTCTACAATGTAACACTGATAGTACGAAGAGATTAATGATTTCAGATAAGAACAGTTATGAAAATATCTTCATAAATATGGAGGATATTTATAATGAAAGATACGATGATATCTTGGAATTTCTAATATCGAAGGATGATGAAGAAAATTTGTATGCAAGAGTTTGGAGTCAGAAGCAAGGTATTCGCTAAAGATTTCATCAGAAACAGAATCATCAGAATTCTTAATGTACAAGTTTAGTCCTTGTGATTTGTTCAGAGACTCCTTCTTAGTTTGCTCAATCAGTTTTTCAGTTTCAAACTTTTTCTGAGCTTTGCCAACATACTATTCTGCATTATCAAACTTTTGACTGTTTCGGTTGTCTACAGTTTCTGCTGCTTCATTCAGCTTTTTCAAAGTTCAAAGCATTGATGGAAGATCATAATTCTAAGAGATAAAGGTTATATGTATACATACAACTGTTGATGTAGAAACGTTGCGAGATTCGAAATACTGATTGCTGATTCTCGGTAATTGGTATGGCAATTATCGTTACAGAACGCGGATGAGTATATGATAGGGTATTAATGAATAAATATAATGATTTATCGAAGTGACTTACGCCAAAGAGTAGTGAAGTTGCTGGTACGTTTACTGTTAATGTGGTGGGATATAAATAGTTCCCCGGTAACGAAGGCGAAAAGACAATGTATATATCAAGGTTATAATAAGGTTGTTCGAACGAAAAGTCAAAGTCGACTTGCTGGAGCTGTGACAAAACTGACTATTGTGAAAAAGAATTGCAATGTTATTTTCTGTAATAACAATGCCAAAGGAATTAGTGCAAATACGTGTTAAACGTTTACTCAGGTTCTGAGTGTTTTCAGGTGCATAACTATATGCATAAATCTTTTCTTTCATAGATGAAGTGCGGTTGGTTCATCCTCTCGATTGAGGTGTTTTCAAGAATAATGAAAGGTTTGAACGCAGATTAGAATTGTCAAGATACAAATGAAGTTTAAGATGAAATCAAGTGGCAAACTTGAAGAATGGTTTAGTTTCATATGTTATAATCAATATTTTAATTCATTTTAATTGTCCAATGTTATTAGTCTACAGTCGATAGTTCACAGTTAACAGTCCAACAATTCATATATAGTTTAATACATAATATTCGAACTAATTAATACGTATCATGACCCGTATACGTCTCAGACTCGATCACAACTCAAACTATATATATTATTGAAGAATCAACCTCAACCCTGTATAGCTAACTCCAGCATTACTGCATATAGAGTGTCTATGGTTATTCCAAATAATATATATGGATGCGTCGATATGATATGTCAAAACCTTGTATACATGTCCCGATATTTAAAGTGCGTAAAATAAATAACAGAAATTAAATGACGATAAATAAAGTACGTAAAGTAAATAACAGAAATTAAATGACGATAAATAAAATTGCGAGAATATAAATTGCGATAAATAAACTGCGATAAATAAATTGCGATAATTAAATTATGATAAATAAATTGCGATAAAATAAAATGTAATACGGAATTAACAGTTAGCTAGGAACAGTTAGCGTGGATTCTTAACAAAATTTTTCATAGTTAATTTGTTTGTTTCTAACAAATTTTATTTTGTCCAATGTTTTCTTCATTATGCCACTTGTTGGATTCTGATAAGTCAAAATCCAAATATGAAATTGAATGAAAATGGTTATTCTGTGGTGAACGGATTCGTATTTCTGTGGATGTATGTAGGATAGTAAATGAGTGTTGAATCAGATTCGAAGAATGTACAATGTAACTTATTAATGTGAAACTAAATATTCCTTGGGTATTACCTACCCGTTAAAATATTTTCACCATTAACAGTTTGTACAAAAGAATTTTTAATTACAATCTTTATGAAAACATATATACATATATATTTCCTTCAGATGTAATCATGGATTTAATGAGTCAATATGATGTTAAACTCATTTGATTTACCGTTAGAACAAGAATATATAATCTCTAAAACATTAGAGATTACATAATTGCTATGCCGAACGAAGATAAATGATGTAGAACGTCATGTAGAACGATAATTATACTCGAGGTACAGAATGAGATGTCAAAACTGGTGATGCGGATGTTGTTGTTGGTGGTACTAGTGCTGTTGGTGCTGAGGCTGGTGATGTTACTGGTGTTGGTGATACTGATGGTGCTTGCAAATTGTGTACCGTGCTCTCTAAAGTTAACATTCGATCTCGGAGTTCTTTAACTTCTTCTACTAACCCTGGTTGGTTATTAGTGTGAGGTAGAGGTCGGATATCTTCTCTATTTCTGTTAATGGTAGCCTCAAGACGAAAAATTCTTGCAAAAAGGGTATAAACGGTGTTGCGAACAGGTTCGCCAGTGAGCGGGTCAAGTACTCCAAGGTTAGGTGGTAGATTCGGTTCATGATATGGAGTACCTTCTTCCTTTCTCCATAGGGTGAGTATGTCGCTAACCCACCCTCATTATCTCCAGTAATCACGATAGTTGATTGGTTGGTGTGCTCCTGTCACGCTGTCTTCAGAGTCAGAGGAACGTGGTCGATTCGTAGAGGCCATCTTACGCGATCACATAAAAGATTTTTGATATGAAGAGTTTAGTGACAACAATTGATAGTTGGATGGTATTTTCATTGCATAATTTGAATAGATATATATAATACCCGGATCCCTTAAATTAAGGAGAAATTTACGAGAGATATCAGGCAAGGTCTACAGTAACAGATACGCTAAGATATGAATTGTCAGATACGCTAAGATATGAATTTTGTCTATGCACTATTCATGCAGTCAATGCAGTAAAACGTGTCTAGACTAAGAATAATGAGTAGGTAATTTCCTAAGGATGATAAGCAGATGATTTTCGACAAAAATGATAAGCAAAACTTTTGACATGCAGACACGGTCGAAGTCCAGACTCACTAATGCATCCTAATGACTATCAGTTAGACACACTAATGCAAGACCTGGTTCGCTAAGACCACCGCTCTGATACCAACTGTAGTGACCCGTCCTAATCCATCCGGACGAAGTCCATATCGATTATAAACGATTCACAACAGTTGATTACATCGCGAGGTACTTGACCTCTATATGATACATTTTACAAACATTGCATTCGTTTTTGAAAACACAATCATTCATTACATCGAAAGTTGACGGCATGAATACCATTTTATAATATATCTAACTATAATTGACTTAATAATAATCTTAATGAACTCAACGACTCGAATGCAACGTCTTTTGAAATATGTCATGAATGACTCCAAGTAATATCTTTAAAATGAGCAATTGCACAGCGGAAGACTTCTTTCATACATGAGAATAAACATGCTTTAAAGTGTCAACTAAAAGGTTGGTGAGTTCATTAGTTTATCATAAATAATCATTTCAGATAGTATAATAGACCACAAGATTTCATTTTCATAAACATCATTCTCGTATCAGGCATTTCGCAAACTGCATAGAGATAAAAATCATTCATATGGATTAAACACCTGGTAACCGACGTTAACTTAATGCATAGAATATCCCCAAAACAGAACCTCTCGTCTGTATAATAATCTCGAAGTACTAAAGCATTCGTACCCCGAATGGGACTTGTCAAGGTCCATAGATCTATCTTTAGGATTCGCGTCAATCAGGGACCATTTCCCTAAATTCTTAGGTTACCAGACTTGAAGGTCGATATTCGATTTAATAATCCAACCATAGAATGTAATTTTAAGTACTTGTGTCTATTTCGTAAAACATTTATAAAAGCATCGCATGTATTCTCAGTCCCAAAAATTTATATATTGCAAAAGCATTTAAAAATGGAGCAAATAAAACTCACCTAATGTATTTTGTAGTAAAAATACATATGACAATATTGAACAATGCAGGGCTGGCCTCAGATTCACGAACCTATATCATTTGTGTACTTATTAATATACATAATTGTAATCAAATAAGTTTATATATATATCTAATTTTATTTGTTATATCCTTTTATATATCTTGTAGTTATTTAGGATTTATTCTTCTAAATTTCATTAAAAACATATTCTTTATTTATATAAATCATATCTTAACTTATATGTTATATATATTTATTTTATATTTATATCATTACAATAATTAATAACTATACTTTTAGTTATCTTGATACCTATATATATATTTATATACACATGTGTTTCGTATTATATTTAAAAATCGATATTGTATAAGTATTTAAATGTTAGCCTATTTGATATATAGTTATATGGAATATTATCTTAATTATAGTGATTGTAATAAATATCTTTTATGAAACTAATATTTATTTGTTAAAATGATAGTTTTTATAATAATAAGTTACTAATAATAATAATAACTTTATTAATAATGATAATACTAATAATAATAATAATAATAATAATAATAATAATAATAATAATAATAATGATATTGTTGATAATGATACTTATGTTAATGATAATATTACTGAAAAGTGATACTAATACTAGTATTAGTGAAAATAATAATAAGTTGTGTTATTTTCGTAGTAACAATAATAAAAATAATAATCATATTCGTAATATTAATAAAAATCATACTTTATATTAATAATAATAATAATACTTTTAATTCATAACAATATTACATAACAATAACTAAAATTATAATACTAGTGATCATATCATCAATTTTAACATAATCATAATTTATAATAATAATAATAATAATAATAATAATAATAATAATAATAATAATAATAATAATAATAATAATAATAATAATAATAATAATAATAATAATAATAATAATAATAATAATAATAATAATAATAAAAATAATAAAAATGATAAAAATGAAGCTACCTTCAATGAAATTTGGCCTAAAAAGAAAAACTACCACTCCCGGGACTCGAACCCACGACCACTTGAATACCAGCTATTACCCTTGACCATTGCTCTGTTTACTGCCTTTCTGTTTTAATACCCCATTAATAAATATATAACCTTTACAAATACAGTGCCTTCTTCCTCATAATGTAATTCGATCAGAGATGAGTTATAAACACTCACTAGTTTTAATCTTGATTAAGATTTAAAGTATAATTATAAACGATCGGTTGGATTCTTTTATTCAATTAAACAATTAACAAATAAAAAAATATAAACAGAAGAACAACAGGTCTGTTGCTCGTCACAGGTGCCATCACAAAAAAAAATTGATAAAGAGATTGAAAACGTTTTAGCCCAAACTTCCTACACGAAAAATGTTTTAAAACTTTTCTGTAATCTTTATCAAATCTCAATTTCACTTAATTCGTAACACCAAGATCAAATTTTAATGAAGAACTCCGTTTGACTTTATGAGTTTAAAGGTTTGACTACCAAAATTATGAATCGATATGAAAAATTGAAATTTGAAACTTTGCAGGAAGTTTAAGTGAAAGATTTCTAACCAAACTATATTTAAAGATTTTGAAATAACATTCAAATTCGAAACTTGACTAAAAAATTGAAGAACAGGGCAATACGACAGGTTTCTTCATTTTTGCAGTTAAATTTCTATCTTTTTAATTTGAGTTACATTATCAGTGTGTTATATAAAGGACAAGTGATGTCATTACATCCAAAATGACTCGATTAAAATTTGTTTTGTGGTTCAATTTACTCGACAGGAAAGATATTCACTCAGAAAAAAAATGAATCAATTTCAACAACTGGTACATTTGATATGGATGTGAAACGAATTTTAGGGATATAAACAAAAATCCCATACAGTGTTGATAGCTATGGACAACTGAATTTGATTCCAATCGTACACTTTTTTTATATGATTAATAAACAAATATATTAATACTATTAACACTAATTAATAATAATTTATTATAATAATTCTAACTAATAATAATAAAAATACTAATACTAATAATAATAATATAAATACTAATACTGATATTGATAAGGATAATTAATAATACTAATATTAACTTTAATAGTAATAATATTAATAATATGTTAAATATAATGACAATAATTATAATTTTTAATCAATTTAATAATTAATATTAATAATATTAATATTAATAAAAATTAATAACAATAATATTATTAGTGATATCCATAATGTTACTTATAATAATACTAATTATGATAATAATAAGTTTAATAATAATAATAATTTATCACTTTATATATATCATTTTCCTTATCTTCAACTAATAATGTTATTAATAATAATATTGATATTAACATTAAAAGAAACAACAATATTATTATAACAATTTAGTATTTTAGTATTATATGTTATTGCTTATGTATGTATCTATATAATGTATATTATAGAACTAATATTGAATATTAAGTTTTTATACATTTTAACCTATATTACAATAATAATTATATATAAAAATCATATATTTATATATGAGTTCAATTTAATTAATTTATATCTTAATTCACATATTGAATTTTAATGTTTATTTTATAATTTCAATTATATATATATATATACATACATTTATATAAATATACATATTTATTTACAACAATTGTTCGTGAATCTTCGGGCGCAGTCAAGGTCAAATGCATTCATGAAAAATAGTTCCAACATTATGAGACTCGGTTTAATAGACTTTGCTTATCGTGTCGAAGTCATTAAAAGATTAAGTTTAAATTTGGTTGGAAATTCCCGGGTTATCACATCAACTCTCTGTATATATTTATAATTAATATTATTATTATTATTATTATTATTATTATTATTATTATTATTATTATTATTATTATTATTATTATTATTATTATTAAGATTATTATTATTATTAATCGTATTATTATTATTTAGTAGTATGAGTATTATTCTTAGTAGTATACATAAAATACTACGACGAGGTCATGAGCGAGTTATTTCAAAACGGGTTTTGCGAGCGGGATAGAGCTAAGGAAACTATGGGTTGTAGCTATGGAGGTTATGGGTAATGCTCATGAGTATTATTCGCAAGTCAAACCTAGTGTTTATCATCTTTGTTGCATCTACGTACTTTCCTACAATATTGAATCACAATATTGATACGTGAGCATTCATATCTTATCTTTTATATATTAATAGTGTATCAATGTGTAGTGCTCGAGTATATATGTTTATGAATGCTTGTATGCTTTAATTTTGTCGTTAGATAGTTTATGATGAATCACGAATTTGATACATATGCTACTGATATAAAGTATATGATATGCATGTTTTTAGAAAGCTGGCGAAAAATTATTAACTTTTCATTCAGAAATCGCGTGATTTAGATGAACAGATTAAAATATATGGTTAACTGAATTATGGTTAACGTTATTTGAAATTGTGTTTGAAACTGTAAATTAATATTTAAACAAGTTGTATATAAGATTGATAAATTGGATTTTTAAATATTACTAATCGAGTAAATGAATTTCTATATAAGGCACGTATTGTTTTGTTGATCAATTGTCAAAGTTGACTGTCTTATCATGTTTTAAAGCTTTATAACACTATAATCTGATTTTACAAGTATTGAAAAACTATATGAAATAATAAAACATGTTTGATTGCCATGATAATTCAAATATAATATAGCTCCTGAAATAAATAATATTTTGAGTTTGATAAACTATAAGTTCGTTCAATTATCAAGACTTATACTATGTTAATAAACATGTATAAATTTAAAGATCATATTGGGTCAGTTTGACTTTTGAGATGACTTTTGTTAACTTTTGCCTGTCGGACTCGAGCATTAGGATTGTGATACACTATGACCCAACCTACCTTATTAGACATGTATTGACCAACATATGTTCTCTAGGTTGAGATCTACGATTAATTTTACATTTCGAGTTTCGGTCACATTTTAGTGAATGACCTTATGTGCTGCTAAGGTGAGTTTCATTTGCTCCCTTTTAAATGCTTTTGCTATGAATATTTTTGGGCTGAGAATACTTGCACTCTATTTTAAATGTAATGGATACAAGTACATACTAAATTCTACACCGAGTTTGAACCAAAAATCCCTTAGCTTTGGTAACTAGTAACTGCCGGTTATAAGAACTGGTGGGCACGAGTAGTTGTATATGGATCCATAGGGCTTGATATCCCCGTCCGAGCTAGAGCAATAGCCTTTTAACGGACGTATGCTATTTGAGAAGCGTACACGTTGGTTTGCGTGTATTATTAAAATGATTATACAAAGGGTATAAATTATATATACGTTAAGTTTAGTTACCAGGGTGCTCAATTTCGTAGAATATTTTGATAAATGTTTCTGGATGAAAAAACTGAAAACTTGTGATTCACCTTTATATACAGATTATGCGCAACATTAAAACTATAAACTCACCAACCTTTGTGTTGACACTTTTAAGCATGTTTATTCTCAGGTTCCTAGAAGTCTTTCGCTGTTTGCTTATACGTTATACAAGCTATGTGCATGGAGTCATACATGCTTTATTCAAGAAAACTTTGCATTCACAAAATCATCACCATGTATCTTATTTTGACTGCATTGTCAACGGATGTAGAATTGTAAACTATTATATACGGTGATTGTCTATACGTAGAAATCATCAGACATCAAAAACCTTGGATTTATATATTCATTTATGGTATGCCTTTTCAAAAGAATGCAATGTTTACAAAACGTATCATATAGAGGTCAAAACCTCACTATGAAATCAATGAATGATGTATTCGTCCGAGTGGATTTGGACGGATCATCACAATAATGTAGTTTCATTTACTTGTGTCTATTTCGTAAAACATTTATAAAACTGCATGTATTCTCATCCCAAAATATTAGATTTTAAAAGTGGGACTATAACTCACTTTCACAGATTTTTACTTCGTCGGGAAGTAAGACTTGGCCACTGGTCGATTCACGAACCTATAACAAATATGTACATATATATCAAAGTATGTTCAAAATATATTTACAATATTTTTAATACGTTTTATTGTTTTAAGTTTATTAAGTCAGCTGTTCTGGTTAGTAACCTACAACTAGTTGTCCACAGTTAGATGTACAGAAATAAATTGATATATATTATCTTGAATCAATCCACGACCCAGTGTATACACGTCTCAGGCTAGATCACAACTCAAAGTATATATATTTTTAGAATCAACCTCAACCCTATATAGCTAACTCAATCATTACTGCATATAGAGTGTCTATGGTTGTTCCAAATAATATATATACATGGGTCGATATGATATGTCAAAACATTTGCATACGTGTATATGGTATCCCAAGATTACATAATATATTAGAATACATGTATGATACAATATAAGTTAGCTAGGATATGATTAATATAGATTTGTTACCAATTTTCACGTAGCTACATCAAGCAAAAATTATCCAATCTTGTTTTACCCAAAACTTCTTCGTTTTAAATCCGTTTTGAGTGATTCAAGTTGCTATGGTTTCATATTGAACTTAAGTTTATGAATATAAACAGAAAAAGTATAAGTTTATAGTTGGAAATACAGATTACAAGTCGTTTTTGTAAAGGTAGTCATTTCAGTCGAAAGAACGACGTCTTGATGACCATTTTGAAAAACACACTTTCACTTTGAGTTTAACCATGATTTTTGGATATAGTTTCATGTTCATAAGAAAAATCATTTTTCCAGAAGAACAACTTTTAAATCAAAGTTTATCATAGTTTTTAATTAACTAACCCAAAACAGCCCGCGGTGTTACTACGACGGAGTATATCCGGTTTTACGGTGTTTTTCGTGTTTTCAGGTTTTAAATCATTAAGTTAGCATATCATATAGATATAGAACATGTGTTTAATTGATTTTAAAAGTCAAGTTAGAAGGATTAACTTTTGTTTGCGAACAAGTTTAGAATTAACTAAACTATGTTCTAGTGATTACAAGCTTAAACCTTCGAATAAGGTAGTTTTATTTATATGACTCGAATGATGTTATGAACATCATTAATACCTCAGGTTTTGTGGATAAACCTACTGGAAATGAGAAAAATAGATCTAGCTTCAAAGGTGTAGTGACCCGAACTTTTCCATGTTTATTTATATTAATTGAATTTGATAATTACATGATTAAGTGTTTCCAACATGTTAAGCAATCAAACTTGTTAAGACGTGATTAATTGAAATAGGTTTCATATAGACAATTGACCACCCAAGTTGACCGGTGATTCACGAACGTTAAAACTTGTAAAAACTATATGATGACATATATATCATTATATATATAGTTAACACAATATTATGATAAGTAAGTATCTCATTAAGTATTTTAACAATGAGTTATATACATAAAATTGTGTTTATTGAATTAAGAAACTCGAAACGATATATATAACGATTATCGTTATAACAACGTCTTACTAATTACATATGAATCATATTAAGATATTGTTACACTATGTTTAATCATGATAAATGATAAGTAAACATGTCATTATGTATATTAACAATGAACTATATATGTAAAAACAAGACTACTAACTTAAGGATTTCGAAACGAGACATATATGTAACGATTATCGTTGTAACGACATTTAAATGTATATATATCATATTAAGATATATTAATATATCATAATATCATGATAATATAATAATTTAACATCTCATTAGATATAATAAACATTGGGTTAACAACATTTAACAAGATCGTTAACTTAAAGGTTTCAAATCAACATTTACATGTAACGACTAACGATGACTTAACGACTCAGTTAAAATGTATATACATGTAGTGTTTTAATATGTATTCATATACTTTTGAAAGACTTCAATACACTTATCAAAATACTTCTACTTAACAAAAATGCTTACAATTACATCCTCGTTCAGTTTCATCAACAATTCTACTCGTATGCACCCGTATTCGTACTCGTACAATACACAGCTTTTAGATGTATGTACTATTGGTATATACACTCCAATGATTAGCTCTTAGCAGCCCATATGAGTCACCTAACACATGTGGGAACCATCATTGGCAACTAGCATGAAATATCTCATAAAATTACAAAAATATTAGTAATCATTCATGACTTATTTACAAGTAAACAAAATTACACATCCTTTATATCTAATCCATATACTGTAACATCCCGCCTTTTTCCGTTTAATGATTTAAATTCCGTTATATGTTTATGACATCCCTCATTAATACGCGTTTTAAAAATATCTCGTTTAGGTAATTCACGCACCCGCAACCAAACTCGAGGGACTAGTTTCGCCAAAGTGCCAAGGAGGTGACTAGCTTTTGACTAGTCAACCCCACCTCCCATCTTTTTCATTTCATTTCTCTTTTCTTTCATTACTTCCTTATTTTATTTCAAATCTCCATTACAAGAATCATCATCTAATTCCAATCGAGCAAGCTTCAATCAAAACAAATTATATATTTGGAATTCTTGCAACTTCCTCTTCGATTCCATACCGATTTCATTACATTTGGGTAACTTTCTAAAATCACTAGATTTTGTGTTCTTGATGTTTTTAACTTATAAAGTTGTTAATTAGTGTCTATGGCTCAAGTCTAACATGAATATATGATTTAAATGTTCGATCTTGTTATTTTTGATAACTAGCATGAACTTGAAAGTTTGGTGTGTTTGATTGATGATTTGGTTGCTTAAATGTTGTTAAATGTTATAAATGCATGTATTAAATATGTTACGAACATCACTAGCTTCAATTTGATGTGTAGGTTGTTTTAGAAAACTTCATAAACATGATTAGTGATTTTGATGTTATTGGTTAGGGTTTGATAGAATTGAATGTGAACATTTAATGTATTGAATGCCAGGAATTGTGGTTGGTAAGTAGTTAATTATATGCATGCATTAAGTTCCCGAATCCTATTTTGTGCATTTATGAACTTGAGCATTTATGATGAACATTAATTGATCATTTATTTTGAAAAGTCGATTGTTACAAATGATGTTTTTGGTTGTTGAAATGTGCTTAGTTGTTTTCCTTGTCAAAAGAGCTTTCCAACGATATAAGATGCGAGTTCTAAGTGTTTGCGGTTTGTGTTTTATGCATAAAAAGGTTTTGGTTTGAAACTTAGAAAACTGAAACTGGCCAGGTACCAGCTCGCGTGTATTGCCGCGGCGCGGCCAGCCTATGTCGCGGCGCGACATTAGGCGTGTCTAGGTTCTGACCACCTTGTCCAATATACGAAAATGTGTGGCATGCTATGGACCTCTGATTCACATGAAACTTGTTCTAACATGCTTATATATGAATAACTAGCACAGAAAAATAGTTCGGGACCCGACCCGAACGTGTTGACTTTTTCATTGACTTTGACCCTACCAAAGTTTGACTTTTTGTCAAACTTAACCAAATGATTGTGAAATCTTTCTAACTTGTTTCTATACTAGTATCTTGCATGAAACTTGACAATTTGATTCACATGCTACATAATCGAGTCATAACGAGCCATAGGACTAATTGAACATCTTTGACCTATTGTGTTTACCGTTATTGATACGACCTAATTGTTTAGGTCAAGACTAGCATTGTCCTTTGCACACGTTACTTTGTGAAGTACTTTTCATACGTGCACTCAAGGTGAGATCATAGTCCCATCTTTCAAACAACTTTTATGCTTTAAACTATGGGATGAGAAACATATACGTATCATGCTTTTACACTTTGAACACAAGTACGAAAACGAACATTCCACGTACGGGTTTGAACAAAAATCCTCAATTCAATTATCATTAGTTACACTTGCAGGGTGTAAACGTGAACTTATATTATGTGATCACATGGGCTTGACGAGCCTCATTCGGACGGTTCGCTACCGTTAGCGAATGAAATATATTTTCGGGTCTAGTGTATGTTCTAACACTACGCAAAGGGTGCAAAACAGTTAAGTTTGATAATTAGGTGCCCGCGAAACAAATAACAACTTTGGAATGCAAATGATTTTGATAATCATATTATATTAAATCTTGTGGTTCAAATGCAACGTTTACTAAAACACCTATGATTTCACCAACGTTTTTCGTTGACAGTTTTCTATATGTTTTCTCAGGTCCTTGAACGCTACTTGATACATGCTTCCGCACTCTTTTTGATACTTGCTTGGATGTCGAGTATACATGCATAGTTGGAGCGTCTTTTGACAACTTTTAAATTGTGTCGCATAGGTTTCATTCGTACGTTAAACTTTGTAATGTAACTAGTCTTTGAACTACTTTTGTAAACTTGAAACATCCTTTTACTTATGAAATGAATGCGACATATTTTGGTCAAACGTCATGTTAAAGACTTATGACCACGTAACGGGACCTAAGTAGTCGGCGCCGTCAAACATGATTTGGTCGGTTGCTACAGATGGTATCAGAGCGTTGGTTGTAGGGATTTAGAGTTCATTGGTGTCAACCCCGAGTCATAGGGTACATTAGTGAGTCTAGACTACAACCGGCATATAGACTTGAAGTTGGAATTACTTGACTACTTGTGCATTATACTCGAACTCTTCTATCATATCTGATTCTTATTCAATCTTAATCTCACGTTACTTGATTTAATTGACGCGCCACCTTAACTATATGAAATAGTGTCGAATGCACATATGAATCAGGGTGATGTAATTTCCGGGATTATATTACGGTGACTCATATGAACATTCCGACATTATGACATAAAGAATTTAAGGCGAGTCAAGGAAAATTTCTCTCTATCCTTATTCCATATCATGGTTAGTATTATTAAGAATACTAATCAACGATATTCTTGTGTTTTGAAGGAACAATGGCTCCTCGCCGTGGACCACGCCGTGAGACACCCGAACAAGCTCTACAACGAATGGTAGCCACCGCCGTAGAGGCGGCCATGGCCGGTCACTCCACCAACAACAATAACAACAATGATAATAACAACAACAATAATCAAGGGGCCGGTAACTCAATCGAAGGGTGCTCCTACAAAGCCTTCATGGGGTGCAAACCTCACACTTTTGATGGAACCGGGGGACTGGTTGTACTAACTCGATGGTTCGAACAAACGGAAGTAGTTTTTAGCATAAGCGGTTGTCGGGATCAAGATAAAGTCAAATATTCCACCCACACCTTTGCCGGTATCGCCCTCACGTGGTGGAACACGTATGTACAATCGGTGGGTACCGATGAAGCTCACGCCCTCTCTTGGGCCGATTTAAGGGAAAGGTTGATTGTCGAATTTTTTCCTCGTGAAGAAACCCGAAAGCTCGAACAAGAGCTAAGAACTTTAAAGGCGGTCGGAAACGATCTCAAGGCCCACAATCAATGATTCGCAGAGCTATCCTTGATGTGTCCCAACCTCGTGAACCCCGAATCTCAAAGGGTTGAACTCTATATGGATGGTCTTCCAAAGAGCATCAAACAAGGAGTGATGTCATCTAAACCCGCTAACCTACAACAAGCCTTAAACATGGCCCGCCAATTGATCGAAACGGTTGACGAAATCGTAGTTCCAGCACCTAAGGCCGAGGATAAATCGGGACAAAATAAAATGGGAAGCCCCCCAATCAAGCAACAACTACAACAACAACTTCATCAAAAAGCCTTTCACCTCCGACGCCAAGAAAAGTTATGGCGGAAATAAACCCTTTTGCAACAAATGCCACAAACACTACTATGGTGAATGTAGCAATCTATTTTGCCACCGGTGCCAAATGAGTGGTCATGTGGCCAACGATTGTAGAAGTGCCGCCCTCGTCGCTCAAAAGGTGCCCAATGCACCAAAACCGGGTACTTGTTATGAATGTGGCCAAACGGGTCATTTTAGAAATGCATGTCCGAAGAAGAAAGCCAACCCCAACACACGCGGCCGAGCTTTCAACATCAACATCGAGGAAGCCCGAGATGACAATGAATTAGTCACGGGTACGTTTCTCCTCAACAACACTTATGTTACTTGTTTATTCAATTCGGGTGCCGATAAGAGTTTTGTATCCAAGACTTTGACTCATTCTTTTAGCACTCCACCACTTCCACTAGATACCACTTATACCATTGAAGTTGTGATGCCCCGTACAAAACCATCGTGTACGAATCATCAACAACAGGATCATTACAAGGTTAAGTGCTATATGCTGTAATTAAAGAAGTTGCATTCACGATAAAAAGGTGATGTCATAACCGACATCAAATGTTTTACATTTCAAAAGCATGCTTCACTACGTAGAAGCAAATAATAAGTGTATGTGACCACAATGGTCGTTACAAGTCATAGTTCAAAAGTACGAAAGTTTGAATGCAAGGTGAAGTAGTTCATGCGATGACAACTCTAAGCAGCGGGTGTCTACAGCATGACTAGTACACAGCGGAAGCTAACCTCAAGCACCTGAGAAAAACATGCTTAAAAACGTCAACACAAATGTTGGTGAGCTATAGTTTAAGTATAACAGTATGTAAGGTAGGCCACGAGATTTCAGTGCTACAACGAGCGTTTCAAAATAGTATGATAACGTATATGTTAACCGTGGGCACTTGGTAACTAACTTAACGTTTATACCCCCCTGAAAGTACACTTGGCAAGTGCGTATGTCTACGAAGTATTAAACACTCATTAAATGATAGCACTACTAGCCCGAGTGGGGATGTCAAACCCTATGGATCCATATCTAAGATTCGCGTTCACGGTTCAAAAACCAATGATTAAACGTTACGGAGCTAAAGGGAATGTTTATGCCGTTGTATAACCCACACATATATAAAGTTTAAGTACTCGTGCCTAGTATGTAAAACATAAAATCTGCATGTATTCTCAGTTCCCAAAATAAGTTAAAGTAAAAAGGGAATGCTATAACTCACAATGATATGTAGCGGTAAAGTAGTAGTCGGGAAAGGTGTGCAAGTAAACGGTCCGAAGGTCCTCAACCTAAGGTAAATAGTACTAAGTCAGTAAATCGTCTTAATAGGTTTAAAAGTATGTAATTAAGGTCTTAAGGGTCATCATCAATCATCATTAAACAAAAGGCGTAAAGTAGGTTTCGTTTATGAAAGTAGTTTAAAACAAAGTCTGACTTCAGTCAGTCACCACGGCCTCTACCCTTACTGAATTAAGGTGAGATCAGTGGCCATGGCTCCGTCTATGAGTCCCTTAAGTGTGGTAAAATGTACAGAAGCAAACTCGTCTTCGTTTAACCGTGGTGACGGTCTAAGTGCGAGTAGGTCAGAAATTTCTGCACAACGTTAAAGGACATAGTGACGATCGGAGGGCCTTAAATCCTAAACCGTAACTTGGATTAAGACGAGTCCTATATGAAAAGTTATCTACTCGAAAAGTTCTATCTAAAAAACGATGTTAGAACAGCCCAGGTCTACTGGTCTGTAACAGAAACATCAGATCAGTAGCTTTTGGACAGAAACAGTAAGTTTAAAAGGGTTCCGGTGGTCTTGGTGCTTGATGTTCATCATGGCTCTCATCCTTGATGCATATAGCTTCAAGTGTACAACTCATTGATGTATCTACATCATCTTAACCAAGTCTTGACCATCATAACCCAAGTGCAAGTCTAAGACATGAAGCACAACTCACTTAAGAGTTGTATGAAGTTTGATGAACCATAGTTACATCAAAGTCTTAGATCTAACACATATATGGACTTTAAAGCTAATAACAAGTTACAAACTTGAAAGTAAACTAACTGATCAAGATCATAAGTAGTAGAACATAGTTCTTAGTTTGATCTTGAAGATCCAAGACTCAAAAGTCTAGATCCAAAGTTATATTTAAAGAAAACTTATTTGTGTGTTCTTGAACTTTCAAGGTTAACTTAATTTGTTCAAGAGATATGAGATCAAGACTAACTTGTAGTACTTGACCATATAAACTAACTACATGAAATTAAAGTGCATAAAATGAAGAAGTAACTAAGTAAACATGTAATTTGTTCATGGTTGTTCATACTTTAAAGATTCAAACCAAAGTTTGATCTTTAGAAAGTAAACTTTAAAGTTTACTTCATGAACTTCAAGTATGTTTTCCACAACACATGAACTTAAGTCTTTTGAAACAATAAATGTAGAATCATAAACTAGTAAGTTTATGTTCTTGTGTTCTTGATAAATACAAGATATTATGGAGAATCAAACTAAAGAGTTTGATTCTTAAACATGTAAATAAGTAATAACAAGAACAAGTAACAAAGTAACAACAACTAGTAAGTCTTAAACAACAAACAAAGAACAAAAGATGATGATGATATGCATGTAAGTAATTTGGTTTTAAGACAAACGAAAGAAGAAGAAAAACTTGAACAAGCTACTTACAAGTTGAGAGAAAAAGAGAGAAAATGTTATGCAAGTAAAAGTGTGTTTTTGGAATGAGAGAAAATGGAGTGAGTAAGTAATGAAAATTTGAAACAAAACCCTCCTATGTGAATACCAAAACCGATGGTTTGTCAAGCCAAAAGGGAGAGGGAGTTGTTCACTAGATTCATGTATGTAAAGCCTTCAAAAGTTGGATAATAAGGTGTTAGTTCATGGGGAAGATGTATAACTAGATTCCATGCAAGTTAACCAACTAGTTTCCATTTAACTTGATACTTACAAGTTCTTGGTGGGCTAACTAAGTCCATTAAGAAGTAGGGTGGGCTTACATAAGTCCATTAACACTAACAAGGCCCAAGTTCAAGTATTTACTAAGTTAAACCAATTAAAGCCCAAGTAACTAACAAGTAACCTTTGTTAATTAAAATGATTAATAAATTTAATCATGAATGTAAATAATATCTAAAAATATTATTCGTGAAAGTTCCGGGTGTCACAAAGACGTTTCGGGCACTTAAAAGTCAAGTACGGGCAATCATAGCAACATGTAAATGTAATAACATACATTCGTTTAATCACACGTATTAATAATAATAATTATTAATAAATAAACGTTGGAAATTCCAGGGTCGTTACATTACCCACCTGTTAAAGAAAATTTCGTCCCGAAATTTTAAGCTGAGGTAGATGGAGGAGTCGGGAAAAGGTGAGGATACTTTCGCATCATTTGATCCTCTCGCTCCCAAGTAAACTCAGGTCCTCGTTTGGCATTCCATCGTACTCGGATGATTGGAATCTTGTGGCATTTCAAAGTTTTGATCTCACGATCCATAATTTCAACAGGTTTTTCCATAAAGTGGAGTTTATCGTCAATAGTAAGTTCTTCCAATGGTATGATAAGTTCAGGTGCAGCAAGACACTTCTTCAAGTTTGACACATGGAAGGTAGGATGAACTGAGCTCAATTGTTCTGGTAGATCCAAACGGTATGCAACGGGTCCAACACGTTCCAAGACTTCAAAAGGACCAATGTATCGTGGGTTTAACTTTCCACATTTTCCAAAACGAATCACACCTTTCCAAGGTGCAACCTTTAACATTACACGATCACCAACGTTGAATTCAAAGTCTTTACGTTTAAGATCGGCATAACTCTTCTGACGATCGCGGGCAGTCTTAAGTCTAGCTTGAATCTGAGCAATCTTCTCCGTGGTTTCGTGGACTACCTCAGGTCCGGTGATTTGCTTTTCGCCTACTTCAGCCCAACAAATAGGAGATCGGCACTTACGGCCATACAATGCTTCAAAAGGTGCAGCATTAATGCTAGAGTGATAACTGTTGTTGTACGAGAATTCGGCGAGTGGCAAATGCCTTTCCCAGGCCTTTCCAAAATCAATGACACATGCACGCAACATGTCCTCCAAGGTCTGAATCGTTCGTTCACTTTGCCCGTCAGTCTGAGGGTGATAAGCAGTACTCATGTCGAGACGAGTTACCATGGCTTCTTGTAAAGAACGCCAAAATCTAGAAGCAAAATGGGGATCGCGATCAGAGATGATCGATAAAGGTACACCATGATGAGATACAACCTCCTTGATGTATAATTGAGCAAGTCTCTCCATTGTATCAGTTTCCTTCATCGCTAGAAAGTGTGCAGATTTGGTGAGGCGGTCAACAATAACCCAAATGGTATCGTATCCGCCCACCGTCTTTGGTAGCTTGGTGATGAAATCCATTGTTATCCGTTCCCATTTCATTGTGGGATTTCTGGTTGTTGAAGTAACCCAGAAGGTCTCTGATGCTCGGCTTTAACCTTCGATCAAGTCAAACACTTACCAACATAAGTCGTAACGTCCTTCTTGAGATTCGGCCACCAATACTGTTCTTTAAGGTCGTGGTACATTTTGCCCGCTCCAGGATGAATCGAATATCTCGATTTGTGTGCTTCATCAAGTATCAGGTTTCGTAGATCTCCATAACAAGGTACCCAAATTCTTCCGGCATAACATCGGAGTCCAGACTCCCTAACCTCGAATCGAGAGACAAGTATGTTCAAATGTTTGTGAGATATGTTCTCCTCCTTAAGAGCCTCATCTTGGGCTACTCTGATCTGGCTGTTGAGGTTCGAATGGATGGTGATGTTCAGAGCCCTAACACGAAGAGGTGCCGTCCTTTCCTTTCGGCTTAAAGCGTCAGTTACAACATTGGCCTTACCAGGGTGATAACGGAGTTCACAATCGTAGTCGTTGAGCGTCTCGATCCATCAACGCTGCCTCATATTCAGTTGCTTCTGATCGAAGATGTGCTGGAGACTCTTGTGATCGGTGAAGATAGTGCTCTTAGTTCCATACAAATAATGTCTCCACAATTTGAGCGCAAAGACAACGGCTCCAAGTTCAAGATCATGAGTAGTGTAGTTCCGTTCGTGAATCTTCAATTGTCGAGAAGCATAGGCAATAACCTTTGATTGTTGCATCAGTACACAACCAAAACCACTCTTCGATGCATCACAATAAACAACAAAGTCGTCACTGCCTTCAGGAAGTGATAGGATAGGTGCGGAGGTTAACTTCTTCTTCAAAGTTTGAAATGCTGATTCGTGTGCGGGTTCCCAAATGAACTTCTTGCCCTTGTGAGTCAGCGAGGTCAAAGGACGCGCAATCAGAGAAAATCCTTCGATGAATCTTCGGTAGTAACCGGCGAGACCTAGGAATTGGCGAATATGAGTCGGAGTAGTGGGGGTCTCCCACTTGCTGATGGCTTCAATCTTGGCGGGATCAACTTTGATACCCTGGTCGCTCATAACATGACCCAGAAACTGGACTTCCTTTAACTAAAATTCACACTTGGAGAATTTGGCGTAAAGTTGCTCTTGTCTCAAGAGTTCAAGCACTAGTCGGAGGTGTTGCACATGCTCTTCTTCGCTCTTAGAGTAGATGAGGATATCATCTATGAAGACGATAACAAACTTATCCAAGTAAGGCTTGCAGACACGATTTATGAGATCCATGAACACGGCAGGTGCATTTGTTAAACCGAATGGCATCACGAGAAACTCATAATGACCATAACGGGTCCTGAATGCAGTTTTCATCACGTCACTTTCCTTCACCCTCAGTTGGTGATATTCGGATCGCAAATCGATCTTTGAATAAACGCTCGATCCTTGTAGTTGATCAAAAAGATCGTTAATTCATGGAAGAGGATACCGATTCTTGATAGTCAATTTGTTGAGTTCACGGTAGTCGATACACATACGGAAGGATCCATCCTTCTTCTTCACAAACAACACGGGTGCGCCCCAAGGCAAGAAGCTTGGTTGGATAAACCCTCGATCTAATAGCTCTTGTAGTTGACTTTTTAATTCTTGCATCTCAGAAGATGCGAGTCTATAAGGTGCGCGAGCTACAGGTGCAGCTCCTGGCACTAAATCGATCTGAAACTCTACTGCTCTCTCCGGCGGCAATCCAGGTAATTCCTTCGGGAAGACATCGGAAAATTCGTTCACAATTCGAACGTCGTTCACGCTCTTCACCTCAGTTTCCACTGCTTTCACATGTGCTAGGACAGCAAAACATCCCTTCTTCATGATCTTTTGCGCTTTCACGCAACTAATGAGGTTCAACTTCGAGGTACATCTCTCTCCATAGATAACCAGTGGTTTACCATCTCCTTGTGGTATGCGAAGTGCTTTATCTCCGCAGATTATATCGGCCTTTATCTTGCTCAACCAATCCATACCGACGATCACGTCAAAACTTCCCAGTTTAATAGGTATCAAATCAATTTCGAAATCTGCACCAGCTATGTTGATAATAGCTCCACGACTAATATGGTCAACCTTTTCAAGTTTTCCATTTGCGACCTCGACAAGCATACTTTCTTTTAACGGGACTAATGACCAATTAATCTTATCGCAAAAATGTCTACATACATAACTTCTATCCGCACCAGTATCAAACAAGACAGAAGCTAAAAGATTGTTGATTGTGAATATACCTGTCACCAAGTCGGGGTTATCGCGTGCATCCCTTGCATTAACATTAAAAGCTCTACCACGGGGTGGCCCGCCATCTTTTCGCTTGTTGGGGCATGCGTTTCTGAAATGGCCCGTCTGCCCGCATTCGTAGCACTTCTTCGGCCCATTGGTGTTTGGCTTCCCATTCAAAGTGGTGACCTTGCAGTCTTTCCCGATATGCCCAGCCCGTTGGCATTTCTCAAAGACAACATTGCAATACCCAGTATGGTGTTTGTAACACCTCTTGCATTGTGGTAAGGTTCCTTTGTAGTTCGGGTTGGTGTTGGTGTTGTTGTTGGGATTAGGGTTTCCACCATTGTTGTGCCTCTTGGCGGGGGTTTGATCGTAGTTTCTCCCCCTGTTGTTGTTGTTGTGGTTGTTGTTGTGGTTGTTATGGTTGTTGTCCCATTTCCTCTTTTCACTACTACCGGCTTCAAACTTAGCCTTCTCCGGCTCATCAATAAGAATCTGATTCATGAGAGTATGTGCCATGCGCATTGCTTCGGGAACATTCGGTGGTTTGGATGAGGTGACATTTCCTTTGATGGACTTAGGGAGTCCCGAGAAGTATTTCTCCATGCACTTGAATTCGGGGGTGACCATGGTCGGACACATCAGTGCTAACTCCAAAAACCTACGATTGTAACTGTTAAGGTCGTTCCCTACGGCCTTCAACTGCATGAATTCAATTTCCATCTTCTGAATTTCGGTTCTCAGACAATACTCATCAATCATAGCCGCCTTGAATTCCTCCCATGGCGTAGCGTACGCCTCATCAATACCTTTCGCTTGAGCTAACGTGTTCCACCACGTTAGCGCACCGTCAGATAGCGTGCAAGATGTAAACTTGGTCTTATTGTCCTCCGAACAGTTGCTAACTCGGAATACTGATTCAAGTTTCTCGAACCATCTGGTGAGACCAACTGGTCCCTCGGTGTCGCTGAAGTTATGCGGTTTGCAGCTCTGGAATTCCTTGTATGTACACCCATTTCGAACGGGTGGAATAACTGGTGGTGGTGGCGGTGGAGCTTCAAGATTTCTTTCTGCTAGGGCTGCAGTGACCCGTTCGTTGATCATGTCCTCAATCTGGGCGGCGGTAGGTGTGGATCTTCCGTTAGCCATGATATTCTAAAAAAAAAATTTGACCCAAGTCAAAATCAAGCATTCGATATGTAGTAATATAGTACATAGTAACCAACATGGAATCAAAACATCACATGTTATTAAACAATGCATCTAGGTACAAATACCACAGAATCATCGTACAGCAATGTGAATAGAACATCGTGCAAGAATTAAATAACGCAAAGTTCCATTCATTAATAATAATAAGTTTCATACATCGCATAAGATCGTACAGTACATATGAAATACATGAAACTACAACTAGATTACATCATGAAATCTAAATACAAGGTCCTATGGTGAAGGCGGGTGAACTGCTCCTCGAGCCAACTGCTCCTCGAGCTCAGTGACTCGAGCTCGGAGAGTCTCAATCTCCCTCATCAGTTCCTCGTTAGAGGGAGCTGGTGGGGCAGGTGGTGCAGGTGGGGCGGGTGGTGCGGGTGGTGCCGGTGGTGCTGATGTAGATGGTCCGGCTCCGGATGTAGACGGTACGTCCCTAGATGTAAGTAGTCCGTATCTAAATCTAGGCGGTACGGTTCCAGGAATAGTTAATACGTAACGGGGAACCTTACGTATCTGTGGGTCGGCAGGGTATGAGACAACTTGTTTACGAGCAGTAACCCTACGACGATGGCCAAATGCGTCAGTAAAAGCACGACCTCCATTCACCCCTGGAATGACGGTGCCGTCGAAACGGTACAGCTTCTTCGGCTGGGTGGAGGGTGCCTGAATAGGTCTATCAGCAGGATCCTCATCATCGCTGGAGTCGTCTGATGATGAAGAATCGGCGGATGATGAGTCATCTGAATCGTGTGGTGGTGACACTGGTGGCTGAGCTGGTAATCCGAAGCGTCCGAAGGCGGCCAACATCTGTCTGTGTCTGCCTGGCGGAATCACGACTAAACGTCCGTCGGGAGTGCGTCGGCAAGGCGTGCGCATGTGGTTACGAAACGGCCCTTCCCCGAACTCCGCGGGGATCTCAATACCACCAATGCGGGGCTGTGACCTCGAGGGTCCGGGAGCAGACACTGGGGCAGGTGCACTAGTACCAGCTCTGGAAGTAGAAACGCCGGGATCACTAGTGGGTGTCGGGGATGGTGTATCGGCAGTAGCATCAGCAGGTGTAGCATTAGGTAGGGCGACGGGGTCTGAGTCTGTACTGCTCGAAATGCCAGCAGATGGAACATCTGACATCTGAACAAAGAAAAATAAATTTTCCATGTCAGTATGTCATAAAGCAAGCAAATAATAGGCCAACAGTTTAAATCATGTATAACAATAAGTAGCATGGCAATAATAACGAATCGTACAGAAGTAGCATGCAATCGAAAGCAAGTGATATCATACAGTAGTGAAATCATGTAGTAGCATACGGCATATAGCAGTAAAAGTAAGCAGCAGCATACAGTAAGTTCAGCAGAAACACGTAAACTAGCAAGTTGTAGATTAGTCCTATTAGTGAATCCTACTCGGGTCGGTCTTAGACTCACTAATGCAACCTAATTCCCTACAACCAATGCTCTGATACCAAATGTGATGCCCCGTACAAAACCATCGTGTACGAATCATCAACAACAGGATCATTACAAGGTTAAGTGCTATATGCTGTAATTAAAGAAGTTGCATTCACGATAAAAAGGTGATGTCATAACCGACATCAAATGTTTTACATTTCAAAAGCATGCTTCACTACGTAGAAGCAAATAATAAGTGTATGTGACCACAATGGTCGTTACAAGTCATAGTTCAAAAGTACGAAAGTTTGAATGCAAGATGAAGTAGTTCATGCGATGACAACTCTAAGCAGCGGGTGTCTACAGCACGACTAGTACACAGCGGAAGCTAACCTCAAGCACCTGAGAAAAACATGCTTAAAAACGTCAACACAAAGGTTGGTGAGCTATAGTTTAAGTATAACAGTATGTAAGGTAGGCCACGAGATTTCGGTGCTAAAACGAGCGTTTCAAAATAGTATGATAAAGTATATGTTAACCGTGGGCACTTGGTAACTAACTTAACGTTTATACCCCCTGAAAGTACACTTGGCAAGTGCGTATGTCTACGAAGTATTAAACACTCGTTAAATGCTAGTGCTACTAGCCCGAGTGGGGATGTCAAACCCTATGGATCCATATCTAAGATTCGCGTTCACGGTTCAAAAACCAATGATTAAACGTTACGGAGCTAAAGGGAATGTTTATGCCGTTGTATAACCCACACATATATAAAGTTTAAGTACTCATGCCTAGTATGTAAAACATAAAATCTGCATGTATTCTCAGTTCCCAAAATAAGTTAAAGTAAAAAGGGAATGCTATAACTCACAATGATATGTAGCGGTAAAGTAGTAGTCGGGAAAGGTGTGCAAGTAAACGGTCCGAAGGTCCTCAACCTAAGGCAAATAGTACTAAGTCAGTAAATCGTCTTAATAGGTTTAAAAGTATGTAATTAAGGTCTTAAGGGTCATCATCAATCATCATTAAACAAAAGGCGTAAAGTAGGTTTCGTTTATGAAAGTAGTTTAAAACAAAGTCTGACTTCAGTCAGTCACCACGGCCTCTACCCTTACTGAATTAAGGTGAGATCAGTGGCCATGGCTCCGTCTATGAGTCCCTTAAGTGTGGTAAAATTTACAGAAGCAAACTCGTCTTCGTTTAACCGTGGTGACGGTCTAAGTGCGAGTAGGTCAGAAATTTCTGCACAACGTTAAAGGACATAGTGACGATCGGAGGGCCTTAAATCCTAAACCGTAACTTGGATTAAGACGAGTCCTATATGAAACGTTATCTACTCGAAAAGTTCTATCTAAAAAACGATGTTAGAACAGCCCAGGTCTACTGGTCTGTAACAGAAACATCAGATCAGTAGCTTTTGGACAGAAACAGTAAGTTTAAAAGGGTTCCGGTGGTCTTGGTGCTTGATGTTCATCATGGCTCTCATCCTTGATGCATATAGCTTCAAGTGTACAACTCATTGATGTATCTACATCATCTTAACCAAGTCTTGACCATCATAACCCAAGTGCAAGTCTAAGACATGAAGCACAACTCACTTAAGAGTTGTATGAAGTTTGATGAACCATAGTTACATCAAAGTCTTAGATCTAACACATATATGGACTTTAAAGCTAATAACAAGTTACAAACTTGAAAGTAAACTAACTGATCAAGATCATAAGTAGTAGAACATAGTTCTTAGTTTGATCTTGAAGATCCAAGACTCAAAAGTCTAGATCCAAAGTTATATTTAAAGAAAACTTATTTGTGTGTTCTTGAACTTTCAAGGTTAACTTAATTTGTTCAAGAGATATGAGATCAAGACTAACTTGTAGTACTTGACCATATAAACTAACTACATGAAATTAAAGTGCATAAAATGAAGAAGTAACTAAGTAAACATGTAATTTGTTCATGGTTGTTCATACTTTAAAAATTCAAACCAAAGTTTGATCTTTAGAAAGTAAACTTTAAAGTTTACTTCATGAACTTCAAGTATGTTTTCCACAACACATGAACTTAAGTCTTTTGAAACAATAAATGTAGAATCATAAACTAGTAAGTTTATGTTCTTATGTTCTTGATAAATACAAGATATTATGGAGAATCAAACTAAAGAGTTTGATTCTTAAACATGTAAATAAGTAATAACAAGAACAAGTAACAAAGTAACAACAACTAGTAAGTCTTAAACAACAAACAAAGAACAAAAGATGATGATGATATGCATGTAAGTAATTTGGTTTTAAGACAAAAGAAAGAAGAAGAAAAACTTGAACAAGCTACTTACAAGTTGAGAGAAAAAGAAAGAAAATGTTATGCAAGTAAAAGTGTGTTTTTGGAATGAGAGAAAATGGAGTGAGTAAGTAATGAAAATTTGAAACAAAACCCTCCTATGTGAATACCAAAACCGACGGTTTGTCAAGCCAAAAGGGAGAGGGAGTTGTTCACTAGATTCATGTATGTAAAGCCTTCAAAAGTTGGATAATAAGGTGTTAGTTCATGGGGAAGATGTATAACTAGATTCCATGCAAGTTAACCAACTAGTTTCCATTTAACTTGATACTTACAAGTTCTTGGTGGGCTAACTAAGTCCATTAAGAAGTAGGGTGGGCTTACATAAGTCCATTAACACTAACAAGGCCCAAGTTCAAGTATTTACTAAGTTAAACCAATTAAATCCCAAGTAACTAACAAGTAACCTTTGTTAATTAAAATGATTAATAAATTTCATCATGAATGTAAATAATATCTAAAAATATTATTCGTGAAAGTTCCGGGTGTCACAAAGACGTTTCGGGCACTTAAAAGTCAAGTACGGGCAATCATAGCAACATGTAAATGTAATAACATACATTCATTTAATCAGACGTATTAATAATAATAATTATTAATAAATAAACGTTGGAAATTCCAGGGTCGTTACAGAAGTGGCCAACGGGAAACTATTGAGTGCCGACACATATTACCGGGGGTGTACGTTAAACATTTTGGGTAATGAGTTTGAAATTGACTTGATACCCATGGAACTAGGAAGCTTCGATGTAATAATCGGTATGAATTGGCTAGCCAAAACAAAATCTCACATCCTTTGTGATCTTAACGCAATCCGGATTCCTATCGAGAACGGCAAACCTTTGATCGTCTATGGCGATAAGAGTTTCACCGAACTCAACCTCGTTTCATGCATTAAAGTTAGAGAACTACTCCGTAAGGGTTGTTTTGCGATCCTTGCTCACGTTAAGAAAGTCGAGTCTGATGAGAAGCACATCGATGATGTGCCAATTGTTAGTGACTATTCCGATGTATTTCCCGACGAATTGCCGGGTCTTCCACCTCATCGACCGGTTGAATTCCAAATCGATCTTATTCCGGGAGCCGCACCCATAGCACGTGCACCATATAGACTCGCTCTATCCGAAATGCAAGAATTGCAAAGTCAAATCCAAGAACTACTTGATAGTGGTTTTATCCAACCTAGCCATTCACCTTGGGGTGCTCCGATTTTGTTTGTTAAAAAGAAAGACGGATCCCTACGAATGTGCATTGATTATCGTGAACTAAAGAAATTGACGGTTAAAAACCGATATCTTCTTCCTCGCATCGATGACCTCTTTGATCAACTAAAAGGGTCTTGTGTATATTCAAAAATCGATCTCCGCTCGGGTTATCATCAATTAGGGGTTAAGGGGGAAGATGTCTCCAAAACCGCTTTCCGAACTCGTTATGGTAGTTATGAATTCCTTGTCATGCCATTTAGTCTCACTAACGCACCGGCGGTGTTCATGGATCTTATGAACCGCGTATGCAAACCGTATCTTGACAAATTCGTTATCGTGTTCATCGATGATATTTTGGTTTATTCTAAAAGCGAAGAAGAACACGAGGAACACCTCCGACTTGTGCTTGAACTTTTAAGACAAGAACGACTCTATGCCAAGTTCTTCAAGTGTGAATTTTGGTTGAAGGAAGTTCAATTTCTTGGTCACGTTGTAAGTGACCAAGGTATTAAAGTCGATCCATCAAAAATCGAAGCCATTAGTAAATGGAAGACTCCTACTACTCCTACTCACATTCGTCAATTCTTGGGTCTCGCCGGATACTATCGTAGATTCATCAAAGATTTCTCTTTGGTCGCTCGTCCTCTAACCGCGTTAACTCATAAGGGAAGAAAATTCGTTTGGGCAACCGAACAAGAATCCGCATTTCAAATCTTGAAAACGAAGCTAACCACCGCTCCTATCTTGTCACTTCCCGAAGGCAACGATGATTTGGTTGTGTATTGCGACGCCTCAAAACATGGTTTTGGGTGTGTGTTGATGCAACGAACGAAAGTCATTTCTTATGTTTCTCGACAACTCAAAATTCATGAACGAAACTACACGACACATGATCTCGAACTCGGAGCCGTTGTCTTTGCACTTAAAATGTGAAGACACTATCTTTATAGAACCAAGAGTACTATCTTTACCGATCACAAAAGTCTCCAACACATCTTCGATCAAAAGCAACTAAACATGAGACAACGAAGGTGGATTGAAACCTTAAACGATTACGATTGCGAGCTTCGTTACCATCCCAGAAAGGCAAATGTAGTAGCCGATGCCTTAAGTCGAAAAGAAAGAGCGGTGCCTCTTCGTGCTCGAGCCTTAAACATCACCATCCACACCAACCTTAATAGCCAAATTCGGGTAGCCCAAGATGAGGCTCTCAAGGATGAAAATGTTTCACACGAGCTCTTGAACATTCTCGTCTCTCGATTCGAAATTAAGGAGACCGGACTCCGATATTTCGCCGGAAGGATTTGGGTGCCTAGATATGGGGACCTACAAAGCCTTATTTTATATGAAGCCCATAAGTCACGATACTCGATTCACTCCGACGCCAATAAGATGTACCACGACCTTAAAGAACAATATTGGTGACCCAACATCAAAAGGGACGTAGCTACTTATGTTGCCAAGTGTTTGACATGTTCCAAAGTCAAAGCCGAACACCAAAGACCGTCCGGGTTACTTCAACACCCCGAAATCCCGCAATGGAAGTGGGAAAGAATAACAATGGATTTTATCACCAAACTACCAAAAATGACGGGCGGTTATGATACCATTTGGGTTATTGTTGACCGTCTCACCAAATCCGCACACTTTCTCGCCATGAAGGAGACCGACAAAATGGAGAAACTTGCACAACTTTATATCAAGGAGATCGTAGCCCGACACGGTGTACCTTTATCGATTATCTCCGACCGAGATGGCCGTTTTGTTTCTAGATTTTGGCGTACCTTGCAAGAAGCATTGAGAACGCGTTTAGACATGAGCACCGTATATCACCCTCAAACCGATGGACAAAGCTAACGCACAATTCAAACCTTGGAGGACATGTTACGAGCTTGCGTGGTTGATTTTGGAAAAGCTTGGGATAAGCACTTACCTCTCGCCGAGTTCTCTTACAACAATAGTTATCACGCGAGTATTAAAGCCGCACCTTTTGAAGCGCTATATGGCCGAAAATGTCGTTCACCTCTTTGTTGGGCCGAGGTAGGCAACGTGCAAATCACCAGACCCGAACTCATTCACAAAACCACCGAGAAGATCGTACAAATCCGAGATAGGCTTCGGACGGCCAGGAGTCGTCAAAAGTGCTACACCGACAAAAGACGCAACAACCTCGAATTTCAAGTCGGTGATCGAGTAATGTTAAAAGTCGCACCTTGGAAAGGTGTAATCCATTTTGGGAAACGCGGGAAGCTAAATCCGCGGTATATTGGTCCTTTCGAAATCTTGGAGCGTATTGGAACCGTTGCTTATCGTTTAGATCTTCCGCCTCAATTGAACTCCATTCATCCTACCTTCCATGTATCTAACTTGAAAAAGTGTCTTGTCAAACCCGATATCGTCATCCCTCTCGAGGAACTTACTATTGATGACAAAATTCATTTTGTGGAGGAACCGGTTGAAATTGTGGACACCTCCGTCAAGACATTGAAACAAAGCCGAATTTCGATTGTTAAAGTCTGTTGGAATGCCAAAAGAGGACCCGAGTTTACTTAGGAAAGGCAAGATCAAATGCAAATGAAATACCCTCATCTATTCCAGGTTTCGAAAACGCAAGATTCCGAGGAAGAAACAACGACTCCTACTGTGACAACCCGAAATTTTTTGACCAAATTTAAACTTTATCTTTAAATGATTTAACGTTTCCGACACGATAAGCAAAGTCTGTAAAACCGAACCTCAAAATTTTTGAACTATTCAAGTACCCTTCGGTTGTTCTCAACGATTCGCGAACCATTATATGTAAATAGATACATATATATATATATATACTATAACTTGAAAACGTAACAAAGTTTTAATTGTTTAATACCGTACATTAAATTTATTGGTTTAAATATTTATTTGAATATATATGATAAGTTGAAATATTAATTGTATGAATAACTTGCGACGTATATTTAAAACGTGTTTATGAATGTTGAAAATATATATTAACTTGGTCATAAAACGATTTGTTATTATATATATATATCAACAAATAGCGAGGCAATGATTTATAGAAGCAAATGACCAAAATACTCGAAAGTTTATGATATACTTTGAGTGGTATAGTTTAGAGATAATTTAAGGCTATATTTTGACAAGTGTACGAGTCACAAAACGTAAAATACAAGTTTTCTCAGCGTACGAAAGGACATTTGAAAAACCGGAACCGGGACATAAGTCGAGTGATGACGTACGACTTATCGGAACAAAAATTACAAGTCAACTATGCATGTGAATTTAATATAATATACAAAAATTCTTGTCGGAAATTACATGCTTATCATTCTTAAGTCTAGACACGTTTTCCTGCATTTATTGCATAAATAGTGTATAGACAAAAATTCATATCTTAGTGTATCTGTTACTGTAAACTTTTCCTGACATCTTCTGAAAATTCCTCCGTGATTTATGGAATTTTGGTATTATATATACATATGTAAATTATGTATTGAAGAGTACCAATCTAAATTCTATAATTTATTTCATATCAAAAATCATCTCTCTAATTATACAAGATGGATCCCGTATCTAGTTCAAATTCCTTAAACTTCGACAGCTATTCCGATATGGATATTCACCTGAATTCCGAAGACAGTGTAACCGGAATGGATCAACCAATCAACCATCATCTATTCTGGATGAATTGGGGATGGGTTCGTAGCCTACTTAATTATTGGAGACAAGAAGAAGGCGATCCATTCTATCCACCATATTGCCCTCTTGGCGAAGAACCTGAAGCACTTACCGGCGAACCTGTTCGTAATACCATTTTCTCTCTCATCTCCAGAACATCTCATCATGATCATATACACTCTCAAATTCTGGATCTTATTCATCCGCTCGTCTGAACCGCCAATCATCCCGGTGTAGTATAAGAAGTCAACGAGCTTCGCGCTCGGGTAGTGGCTTTGGAGAATACGGTGCAAAGGTTACAAGCACCAGCAGCATCACCGGCATCAACAGTACCACCGACAACAACACCAATAGTACCATTACCACCACCAACAACATCCGCATTGCAAACCTCAACTTCACAATCTGTCCCACGAGCATCAACGTCATACGCACCGTAGTTACCAAGAAAATACCAGCAACAATAACCGATGAAGTATTAACTCATTTCCCCTGAAGAAATTTTATGTATATTTAATATATATGAATTTTGAAATCAAAATAAATCTTTTCGTACTAAGCTATTACGTGTTAATCTTAACTGGTAGGTACTACTCGGTTAGTTCATATTACTAATATGCAATGATGTACATCCTTCCTTAACAACTTAACCATTGTTAACTACAATCCCTGTTTCAACTTAATGAATTCCATTTCATAATAAACCAAGTGTATTATTCAATTACATAATTGATTTTACATTTTCATTTTCGATGTACTCGAAACTTTCCAGAAAACATCATCTGTGCCTTGTAAGGTTCACAAAAATTCCATGAGTATCAACATCCTTCACCGAGGAATAAGAATAAATAATGAAGTATCGATTACATTAGCGAAATACTCCGCAAAGATTATGTAATCTTTAATGTTTTAGAGATTAATCATTTCTAAGTCAAGCCAAAAATTAAATGAGCTTAATATGATATTAACTCATTAAATATGTGTTACATCTGAAGAAAATATACATACATATATTTTCATAAAGACGGTAATAAAAATTCTTTTGTACAAAGTATTAATTGTGAAATCTTTAACGGGTAGGTAATACCCGGGAAATATATAAGTTCGCAATTAATATGTTACACTATACATTCTTCAACTTTGATTCAAAAATTATTAACAATGTTTGCAACAATATACAATCGTTTTCATACAAATTCAATTACATATTCTGATATTGACGGATCAGAATCCAAGTCATAACTCTGAACCGGTGACATCATTCTTAGATCTCTACATCTTTCAAAGCTATACTTTGACTTCAAAACGGTGAAAGATCCTTTAGCATTGTTATTACCGAAAATAATCTTGCAATTTCTTTTCAAAGTATCCAGTTTTATCACACTTCCAACCAGTCAACTTCGACTTTTCAGATTAGCCTTATTATAACCTTGATATATACATTTTTGTTACTGGGGAACCTTTCATGTTCCACCACATTAGCAGTAAATTTACCAAACAACTTCATTGATCTTTGACCTTCCGAAAAATCCTTGTACTCATTGAAACCGTATCATGTACTCATCCACATCTTGTAACGGCAATTGATATACCAACTATCGGGAATTAGCAATCAGTATTTTGAATCTCGCAGCATTTTCTACGACAACGGTTATATATAGATAACATCTATCTTCTAGACTTACATAATTCGAATGTGAAGTTTCTGAAAAACACCCCAAACTACGAAACTAGTTCTCCGAATTTTGGAAAAATGTTGATGAAGCAGCAAAAACTGTAAACGACTTTAACAGTCAAAAGTTTGATGATAAAGAGTAGTGTGTTAGAAAAGCACAGAAAAAGAGAATGTTTGGAACTGGAAAACGGGTTGAGCAAAGTATGAAGGAAGCTGTAGAAAAATCACAAGGACGAAATCTACCTTCAAAGAATCTAAATGATTCAGTGTCTGCTGAAACCATTAGTAAGAACCTTACCTCTTATTCTAAACTTTCACAGACAGATTTTCAGCATCATCCTCTGATATTAGAAATTCTAAGATATCATCGTATCTTTCATTATAAATATCCTCCATATTTCTGAAGATATTTTCATAACTATTCTTATATGAAATCATTTATCTCTTCACACTATCTGTGTTACTTCATAAAAGAAACTATTTTAGTTTCTAATTTCTGAAAATTTCGAAAAATGGATGTTTTTGAAGTAGTGTTGGGAATTGAAGCATGAGTTAGTATAATATAATGACACTTGATCAACGTGATTATATTACAGTAAGTCATGCTGAGTTTCTAATGGAACGTGATAAAGGTTCACAGATCACACCCTCTTCATGAACCTTGTTACATAACTCTTTCATTCTATTTAATCTCTAAATATATCAAGAAAATACTTTTCTTGATGATTCGGTCTTTTCCAGATATTCTGGTAATTTGACAAGTCAGATTGTGCCATTACCGTTTTTTTCTTAGAACATTAACTATGTTCATTTCAAAATCCATACCTACGAATTTTGGACTATTATTCGCTTGACTTAAAGTCGGGAAGAGAAAAAGAAATCATGAAGCTCCGAAATATAATGGAAAATATAAAGCCCAAAAACAATCCCGAAATTACAAACCGTGTATATCGATGCGTAGGAAGAATCAAAAACACTATAACCCCAAGGTAATAGTAGAAGAAAATAACCTCCTCTGGTGGTAGATGAAAAAGAAGAATGAAGGATACGATAGCCAAGAAAATATCAAGAATCAGAACTGGATTAAGCATTTTCACAATCTATTAAGAAGTATGAAATAAGAAAGAAGATTATAGGAGTGGTGAAAATAAATGAAACGGAAGAGGTCAATTTATAGAAAAATATCAGACATAGCAATCGAGGCAGATTACGCATTTAATCAAAGGAAATTCTAATTTCCTTAAATTCTGAAGAATCAAATCTTATTTAAATTATGAAGATTTTCTATTCCTTAAATTCCGGAAATCAATCGTTACTACATCAAGAGATAAGACGAATCTCTATTCTCCATTTCACTCTATTACGATAACTTCTCTCACACGCTTCGAGTAATCGGATTGTTTTATCCGTATTATTCAATGATGAAAAAAAAAAAATTCTATTTACCAACTCATATTCGTCATGAAAATATTTTTATTCTTAGCCATGATGACCTCACTCAAATTTCGGGACGAAATTTCTTTAACGGGTAGGTACTGTGACAACCCGAAAATTTTTGACCAAATTTAAACTTTATCTTTAAATGATTTAACGTTTCCGACACGATAAGCAAAGTCTGTAAAACCGAACCTCAAAATTTTTGAACTATTCAAGTACCCTTCGGTTGTTCTCAACGATTCGCGAACCATTATATGTAAATAGATACATATATATATATATATATATACTATAACTTGAAAACGTAACAAAGTTTTAATTGTTTAATACCGTACATTAAATTTATTGGTTTAAATATTTATTTGAATATATATGATAAGTTGGAATATTAATTGTATGAATAACTTGCGACGTATATTTAAAACGTGTTTATGAATGTTGAAAATATATATTAACTTGGTCATAAAACGATTTGTTATTATATATATATCAACAAATAGCGAGGCAATGATTTATAGAAGCAAATGACCAAAATACTCGAAAGTTTATGATATACTTTGAGTGGTATAGTTTAGGAATAATTTAAGGCTATATTTTGACAAATGTACGAGTCACAAAACGTAAAATACAAGTTTTCTCAGCGTACGAAAGGACATTTGAAAAACCAGAACAGGGACATAAGTCGAGTGATGACGTACGACTTATCGGAACAAAAATTACAAGTCAACTATGCATGTGAATTTAATATAATATATTATATAAATTAAATATATTATATATATAATATAAAATTATGTCGACAAACAAGAAGTTAAAAATTTGTGAGCTGTCCCAGGGTGCCATGCGATCGCATGGCCTTGAAGCACAAATCCCATGCGATCGCATGGGGTACTTTTTCAGAAAAAGTTCTATAAATTGCTCGATTTTTGGCTTAGTTTTCACACATCATATATTACTCCGTATTTTATTATTATTATTATTATTATTATTATTATTATTATTATTATTTTTATTATTATTATTATTATTATTATTATTATTATTATTATTATTATTATTATTATTATTATTAAGATTAATATTATTATTAATCTTATTATTATTAATATTATTAATTAGTATTATACATAAAATACTACGACGAGGTTATGAGCGTGTCACTTTCAAAATGGTTTTCAAGCGAGATAGAGCTAAGAAAATTATGGGTTATTGCCAAGGAGGCTATGGGTAATGTTCGGGGGTATATTTGTGAATCAAACCTAGTGTTTATCATCTCCGTTGCGTCTACGTACTTTCCTACAATATTTAATCTCAATATTGATACGTAAGCACTCATATTTTATCTTTTATATATTAATTGTGTATCCATGTCTAGTGCTCGAGTATATATATTTATACATGCTTGTATGCTAAATTTCATCGTTAAATAGTTTATGATGAATCACGAATTAAATACATATATTAATGGTAAAAGGTATATGATATGCATGCTTTTGGAAAGCTGGCGAAAAATCAATGACTTTTCATTTAGATATCGAATAGTTTCGATGAACGGATTAAAAGATATGATCAACTGAATTATGATTAACGTTAATTGAAATTGCTTTTGAATCTGCAATTAAGATTTAAACAACTTGTTTACGAGATTGATAAATTGGATTTTGAATATTACCAACCGAGTAAATGAATCCTTATATAAGGTACGTCTCATTTTGTTAAACAACTGTCAAAATTGACTTTTTGAAAGGACTTTGGATAACTTTTGTATGTCGATCTCGAGCATTAGGATTGTGATACACTATGACCTGACCTAGCTTGATAGACAATTATTGACCAACATATGTTCTCTAGGTTGAGATCTACGGTTATTTGGTATTCCAAGTTTCGGTCACATTTCGGTGAACGACTTTATGTACTGCTAAGGTGAGTTTCATTGCTCCCTTTTTAATTGCTTTTGCAATATATATTTTTGGGCTGAGAATACATGCAATTTATTTTAAACGCAATGGATACAAGTACATACTTAATTCTACACTGAGTTTGAACCGAAAATCCCTTAGCTTTGGTAACTAGTAGCTGCCAGTACATATGATATAGACTGGTGGGCGCGAATAACAGTATATGGATCCATAGGGCTTGACATCCCCGTCCGAGCTAGAGCGCTAGCCTTTTAACGGACGTGTGTTATTTGAGTTTAGGACACGTTGGTTTGCGTGTATTAAAATGAATGGGGTATTTATCATTATAACGTTAAAGCTTAGTTACCAGGGTGCTCTGTTACGTAGAATCTATTGATAAATGTTTCTGGATGAAACAACTGAAATCTTGTGATCCACTTTTATATACAGATTACGCGAAACACTAAAACTATGAACTCACCAACCTTTGTGTTGACACTTGTTAGCATGTTTATTCTCAGGTTTCTAGAAGTCTTCCGCTGTTTGCTTATATGTGATACAAGCTATGTGCATGGAGTCATACATGCTTTATTCAATAAAACTTTGCATTCACAAAATCATCACCGTGTATCTTATTTTGACTTCATTATCAACAGATGTATTATGGTAAACTATTATTTATGGGGATTGTCTATATGTAGAAATCATAAAACGTTGAAAACCTTAGAAATTGATATTCATTTATTGTGTACCTTTTGAAAAGAATGCAATGTTTACAAAATGTATCATATAGAGGTCAAATACCTCGCAATAAAATCAATGAATGACGTGTTCGTCCATATGGATTTGGAGCGATCGTCATACCTACGCCTACTTAAATTTCGGGACGAAATTTCTTTTAAGGAGTAGGTAATGTAACATCCTGCCTTTTTCCGTTTACTTTTCCGTTTAATGATTTAAATTCCGTTATATGTTTATGACATCCCTCATTAATACGCGTTTTAAAAATATCTCGTTTAGGTAATTCACGCACCCGCAACTAAACTCGAGGGACTAGTTTTGCCAAAGTGCCAAGGAGGTGACTAGCTTTTGACTAGTCAACCCCACTTCCCATCTTTTTCATTTCATTTCTCTTTTCTTTCATTACTTCCTTATTTTTTTTCAAATCTTTATTACAAGAATCATCATCTAATTCCAATCGAGCAAGCTTCAATCAAAACAAATTACATATTTGGAATCCTTGCAACTTCCTCTTCGATTCCATACCGATTTCATTACATTTGGGTAACTTTCTAAAATCACTATATTTTGTGTTCTTGATATTTTTAACTTATAAAGTTGTTAATTAGTGTCTATGGCTCAAGTCTAACATGAATATATGATTTATATGTTCGATCTTGTTATTTTTGATAACTAGCATGAACTTGAAAGTTTAGTGTGTTTGATTGATGATTTGGTTGCTTAAATGTTGTTAAATGTTATAAATGCATGTATTAAATGTGTTCCTAAGATCACTAGCTTCAATTTGATGTGTAGGTTGTTTTAGAAAACTTCATAAACATGATTAGTGATTTTGATGTTATTGGTTATGGTTTGATAGAATTGAATGTGAACATTTAATGTATTGAATGCCATGAATTGTGGTTGGTAAGTAGATAGTTATATGCATACATTACGTTCCCGAATCCTATTTTGTGCATTTATGAACTTGAGCATTTATGATGAACATTAATTGATCATTTATTTTGGAAAGTCGATTGTTACAAATGATGTTTTTGGTTGTTGAAATGTGCTTAGTTATTTTCCTTGTCAAAAGAGCTTTCCAACGATATAAGATGCGAGTTCTAAGTGTTTGCGGTTTGTGTTTTATGCATAAAAAGGTTTTGGTTTAAGACTTAGAAAACTGAAACTGGCCAGGTACCAGCTCGCGTGTATTGCCGCGGCGCGGCCAGCCTATGTCGCGGTGCGACATTAGGCGTGTCCAGGTTCTGACCTCCTTGTCCAATATACGAAAATGTGTGGCATGCTATGGACCTCTGATTCACATGAAACTTGTTCTAACATGCTTATATATGAATAACTAGCACAGAAAAATAGTTCGGGACCCGACCCGAACGTGTTGACTTTTTCGTTGACTTTAACCCGACCAAAGTTTGACTTTTTGTCAAACTTAACCAAATGATTGTGCAATCTTTCTAACTTGTTTCTATACTAGTATCTTGCATGAAACTTGATAATTTGATTCACATGCTACATAATCGAGTCGTAACGAGCCATAGGACTAATTGAACATCTTTGACCTATCGTGTTTACCGTTATTGATACGACCTAATTGTTTAGGTCAAGATTAGAATTGTCCTTTGCACACGTTACTTTGTGAAGTACTTTTCATACGTACACTCAAGGTGAGATCATAGTCCCATCTTTCAAACAACTTTTATGCTTTAAACTATGGGATGAGAAACATATACGTATCATGCTTTTACACTTTGAACACAAGTACGAAAACGAACATTCCACGTACGGGTTTGAACAAAAATCCTCAATTCAATTATCATTAGTTACACTTGCAGGGTGTAAACGTGAACTTATATTATGTGATCACATGGGCTTGACGAGCCTCATTCGGACGGTTCGCTACCTTTAGCGGATGAAATATATTTTCGGGTCTAGTGTATGTTCTAACACTACGCAAAGGGTGCAAAATAGTTTAGTTTGATAATTGGGTGCCCGCGAAACAAATAACAACTTTGGAATGCAAATGATTTTGATAATCATATTATATTAAATCTTGTGGTTCAAATGCAACGTTTACTAAAACACCTATGATTTCACCAACATTTTTTGTTGACAGTTTTCTATATGTTTTCTCAGGTCCTTGAACGCTACTTGATACATGTTCCGCACTCTTTTTGTTACTTGCTTGGATGTCGAGTATACATGCATAGTTGGAGCGTCTTTTGACAACTTTTAAATTGTGTCGCATAGGTTTCATTCGTACGTTAAACTTTGTAATGTAACTAGTCTTTGAACTACTTTTGTAAACTTGAAACATCCTTTTACTTATGAAATGAATGCGACATATTTTGGTCAAACGTCATGTTAAAGACTTATGACCACGTAACGGGACCTAAGTAGTCGGCGCCGTCAAACATGATTTGGTCGGGTCGCTACATATACCAACGAACAAAAATACCTACAAACACTTTCATTCTTCAATTTTCTTCATCTAATTGATCTCTCTCAAGTTCTATCTTCAAGTTCTAAGTGTTCTTCATAAATTCTATAAGTTCTAGTTTCATAAAATCAAGAATACTTCCAAGTTTGCTAGCTTACTTCCAATCTTGTAAAGTAATCATCCAACCTCAAGAAATCTTTCTTATTTACATTAAGATATCTTTCTAATACAAGGTAATACTCATATTCAAACTTTGATTCAATTTCTATAACTATAACAATCTTATTTCGAGTGGAAATCTTACTTGAACTTGTTTTCATGTCATGATTCTGCTTCAAGAACTTTCAAGCCATCCAAGGATCCTTTGAAGCTAGATCTATTTTTCTCATTTCCAGTAGGTTTATCCACAAAACCTGAGGTAGTAATGATGTTCATAACATCATTCGATTCATATATATAAAACTACCTTATTCGAAGGTTTAAACTTGAAATCACTAGAACATAGTTTAGTTAATTCTAAACTTGTTCGCAAACAAAAGTTAATCCTTCTAACTTGACTTTTAAAATCAACTAAACACATGTTATATATCTATATGATATGCTAACTTAATGATTTAAAACCTGGAAACACGAAAAACACCGTAAAACCGGACATACGCCGTAGTAACACCGCGGGCTGTTTTGGGTTTGATAATTAAAAACTATGATAAACTTTGGTTTAAAAGTTGTTCTTCTGGGAAAATGATTTTTCGTATGAACATGAAACTATATCCAAAAATCATGGTTAAACTCAAAGTGAAAGTATGTTTTTCAAAATGGTCATCAAGACATCGTTCTTTCGACTGAAATGACTACCTCTTACAAAAATGACTTGTAACTTATATTTCCGACTATAAACCTATAATTTTTCTGTTTAGATCATAAAATAGAGTTCAATATGAAACCATAGCAATTTGATTCATTCAAAACGGATTTAAAACGAAGAAGTTATGGGTAAAACAAGATTGGATATTTTTTTGATTGTTGTAGCTACGGGAAATATTGTAACAAATCTATATTAATCATATCCTAGCTAACTTATATTGCATTATACATGTATTCTAATATATTATGTAATCTTGGGATACCATAGACACGTATGCAAATGTTTTGACATATCATATCGACCCATCTATATATATTATTTGGAACAACCATAGACACTCTATATGCAGTAATGTTGGAGTTAGCTATACAGGGTTGAGGTTGATTCCAAAAATATATATACTTTGAGTTGTGATCTAGCCTGAGAGTATATACTGGGTCGTGGATTGGGTCAAGATAATATATATCAATTTATTTTCTGTACATCTAACTATAGACAACTAGTTGTAGGTTACTAACGAGGACAGCTGACTTAATAAACTTAACACATTAAAACGTATTAAAAATGTTGTAAATATATTTTGAACATACTTTTATATATATGTACATATTTGTTATAGGTTCGTGAATCGACCAGTGGCCAAATCTTACTTCCCAACGAAGTAAAAAATCTGTGAAAGTGAGTTATAGTCCCACTTTTAAAATCTAATATTTTGGGATGAGAATACATGCAGTTTTATAAATGTTTTACGAAATAGACACAAGTAATTGAAACTACATTATATGGGTGAATGATCAAAGCCGAATATGCCCCTTTTGCTTGGTAGCCTAAGAATTAGTAAACTGATCTACTAATTGACACGAATCCTAAAGATAGATCTATTGGGCCTAACGAACCCCATCCAAAGTACCGGATGTTTTAGTACTTCGAATTCGTTTTTATCATGTCCGAAGGATTTTCCGGAATGATAAGGGATATTCTTATATGCATCTTGTTAATGTCGGTTACCAGGTGTTCACCATATGAATGAATTTTATCTCTATGTATGGGATGTATATTGAAATATGAAATCTTGTGGTCTATTATTATGATTTGATAATATATAGGTTAAACCTATAACTCACCAATATTTTTGTTGACGTTTTAAGCATGTTTATTCTCAGGTGATTATTAAGAGCTTCCGCTGTTGCATACTAAAATAAGGACAAGATTTGGAGTCCATGATTGTATGATATTATGTAAAAACTGCATTCAAGAAACTTATTTTTGATGTAATATATTCTTATTGTAAACCATTATGTAATGGTCGTGTGTAAACGGTATATTTTAGATTATCATTATTTGATAATCTACGTAATGCTTTTTAAACCTTTATAGATAAAATAAAGGTTATGGTTGTTTTAAAAATGAATGCAGTCTTTGAAAAACATCTCATATAGAGGTCAAAACCTCGCAACGAAATCAATTAATATGGAACGTTTATAATCAATATGAACGGGACATTTCAGTTGGTATCCGAGCGTTGGTCTTAGAGAACTAGAAAATTGCATTAGTGTGTCTTACCGAGTTTGTTAGGATGCATTAGTGAGTCTGGACTTCGACCGTGTTTTTCTTCAAAAAAAAAACGATTGCTTAATATTTTTTGTTGGAAACTATATATTATTAACATGTAAATATTATGTGATATATTAATCTCTTAACGTGTTTGATATTGTGTGATAGATGTCTACCTGTAGTACAAATCCCATTGATTCACCTAATAATAATGAAGAGTCGAATATATTTTGGGAAGATTCACAAATTCCCTAAGAGGAACCGGAAGAGGAGGAACCGGAAGAGGAGGAACCGGAAGAAGAAGAACCAAAAGAGGAGGAATCGGAAGAGGAGGAACCAGAAGAAGAAGAGGTTCAGGAGGAAGAAATATTGATACCTATAGTAAATCGATTAAATAAAAGAAAATCCTCAACCAACGGACCAAAGTTAATAATGGTCAATGGTGTTTCCGCCGAGGAAGAAAAATATTGGGAAGATTACCAATTTTCCGATGAATCGGATCCCGATGAGGATTCCGCTGATGTTATAGAAATTACCTCGACCCAATTTAATAAAGCGAAAGAAAATAATAAGGGATAAGGTATAAAAATAGAGAAACCCGATTCCAACCCCGATGAACTTTATATGTATCGACAACATCCGTATTTTCTAAAATGTAACAATGACCCGGGAACCTCTAAACCACTAGGTTTTTCTAAACCATTATGGAAAATGACGGCTCGTATTAGAGGAACACCATATATTCCTAGAAAATTAGGAAAATGAACCAAGTCTGAAGAAGAAGAAACCAGTGATTCAGATTAGAGGGTTGTAATCATGTTGTGTATTATATGTATTATAGTGTGCTTGTACTTTTATGTTCTATGTAAAAATTGTTTGTATTGTATGTTAATTATCTTTTACGAATCTAATCCTTGTCTATTTTACAGTATAAAAACAAAATGGACGTTAAGGGTAGACAACCGAATATTTTAGAAGACCTACCAGAGGATATGATTGAGGAAATCTTGTCTAGAGTCGGTCAGAATTCATCAGCACATTTAGTTATGGCGAAATTAACTTGTCAAACATTTGAAAGACTTTCCAGAAATGCCTTAGTTTATAAAAGGCTTTCCTTTGATAGGTGGGGTATATCATATTGGGGAGACCGCAAGTTACGCCATGTTTTCTTTAAAGCATTAAATGCGGGGAACCCAAATGCAATTTTACGCTACGGGTTAAGAACCTATTTTGACTCAACATATCCCAACATAGGATTTCGTGAATTAAAAAGAGCTTCTAACATGCAACATAAAGAAACATGTTATGCTTACGGGTTAGTGATGTTCGCTTCTTACCAAAGTGAGAAAAAGAATATCGGATTGCAACTTTTATATAAAACCTTCCCACAAGTGACGGATTCAGTAGTTGGGGTGAGAAACAAGGTTTTTATATTATTACGGGGATGTTGGACATTACGAAACCCTCGTCCTTTTGACGACATTACAACATGCTGCCTAGCCAATGGTCATAACGGTTATTTTCCACAAGACCAAGGATGGGAAGTCGTCTTAGTAAAACCAGAATGCATGACTTGTTTCTAGACTTATGAATTACGTGTCTTTATTTCCTTTGCTGAACAACTTGCGTATTAACTAGATTTATCTTCAAAACTGTCCTATATCATAGTGTACTATATTTCATGTTATATGTAATATAGCGAAGTTGTAAGTTTGAAGAATATTTGTATGTGATATATTATTATAATCAGTTTTTCATATGGAATTGTAGTAGTTGAATTGTATATTAGCTACTAAGTATGAACTTAACGGGTAGGTAGTACCCGAATTTAAACTTGTAAAACGCTAATATGAAGAAAAAGCTTTTATAAATGAGTTCATATTATGCTACGAAATACTATTGACTACTCTTAATATTCTGTATGATTAACTCGATTCAGTTGGCTATTTTGAAGGAAATGGCACCGACTACTCGACACACCATGAATTTCGTACCTTTCTTACTGCAAACATAGCCACAGTACAGGCTGCGCTACATACCAACAATAACTCTGAATCTAGCAATGCAGCTAACAGTGCAAGAAATCGTGTAGGATGCTCCTACAAAGAATTCACTGCCTAACAATAACTACAACAAACATCCCAACAACAACAACAACTACAACAACCGTTTCAACAACAATAACAATCCCAACAACAACCTCAATAACAACAACGGCAACAAAAACCAAAAACAGCCATGTCATAGGTGTGAAGAAAATCATCAGGGGTTTTGCACGACATTTTGCAATAGGTGTAAAAGAAATGGTCATAGCGCGACAAAGTGTGAGGTCTATGGACCAAAGTTTAACAGAACTAAAGGAACAAATAATGTCGGAACAAGTAATGCCGAAACGAATAGTGTCGGAGCAAGGAATACCAATGCTGTTTGTTATAAATGTGGAAAACCGGGCCACATTATTAGAAATTTCCCGAATCAGGGGAATACTAATGGGCAGGGCCGTGGAAGAGTTTTCAATATCAATGCGGCAGAAGCACAGGAAGACCCGGAGCTTGTTACGGGTACGTTTCTTATTGATGATAAATCTGCTTATGTTTTATTTGATTTGGGTGCAGATAGAAGCTATATGAGTAGAGAATTTTGTGCTAAATTAAGTTGCCCATTGACGCCTTTGGATAGTAAATTTTTACTCGAATTAGCAACGGTAAATTAATTTCAGCAGATAATATATGTCGGGAGAGAAATTAAACTGGGGGATGAAACGTTTAAAATTGATTTAATACCAGTCGAGTTAGGGAGTTTTGATGTAATAATTGGCATGGAATGGTTGAAAAAGGTGAGAGCAGAGGTCGTTTGTTACAAAAATGCGATTCGCATTATGCGTGAAAAAGGAAAACCTTTAATGGTGTACGGAGAAAAGAACAACGCGAAATTAAATCTTATTAGTAGTTTGAAGGCGCAAAAACTAATAAGAAAAGGTTGTTACGTCATTCTAGCACACATCGAGGAAGTTAAACCTGAAGAAAAGAACATCAGTGATGTTCCCGTCGCAAAAGAATTTCCCGATGTATTTTCGAAAGAAATACCGGGATTACCCCCACATCGATCTATTGAATTTCAAATAGACCTTGTACCAGGAGCTGCACCAATAGCTCGTGCTCCATACAGACTCGTACCCAGCAAAATGAAAGAATTACAAAGTCAGTTACAGGAACTTTTAGAGCGTGGTTTCATTCGACCAAGCACATCACCATGGGGAGCTCCTGTTTTGTTTCTCAAGAAGAAAGATGGTACATTCAGGTTGTGTATCGACTACCGAGAGTTGAACAAACTTACCATCAAGAACCGCTACCCACTACCGAGAATCGACAACTTATTTGATTAACTACAAGGCTCGTCTGTTTATTCAAAGATCGATTTACGTTCTGGATATCATCAAATGCGGGTGAAGGAGGATGATATTCCAAAGACTGCTTTTAGGACGCATTACGGTCATTACGAGTTTATGGTTATGCCGTTTGGATTGACTAACGCACCAGCTGTGTTCATGGACCTCATGAACCTAGTGTGTGGGCCATATCTTGACAATTTTGTCTTTGTTTTCATCGATGACATACTTATTTACTCTAAGAATGATCAAGAGCACGAAGAACATTTGAGAAAAGTGCTAGAGTTACTGAGAAAAGAAAAACTGTACGCTAAGTTTTCAAAGTGTGCATTTTGGTTGGAAGAAGTTCAATTCCTCGGTCACATAGTGAACAAAGAAGGTATTCAGGTGGATCCAGCAAAGATTGAAACCGTTGAAAAGTAGGAAACCCCGAAAACTCCGAAACGCATACGCCAGTTTTAAGGACTAGCTGGTTACTACAGAAGGTTCATCCAAGACTTTTCCAGAATAGCAAAACCCTTGACTGCATTAACGCATAAAGGGAAGAAATTTGAATGGAAAGATGAACAAGAGAAAGCGTTTCAATTGTTGAAGAAAAAGTTAACTACGGCACCTATATTGTCATTACCTGAAGGGAATGATGATTTTGTGATATATTGTGATGCCTCAAAGCAAGGTCTCGGTTGTGTATTAATGCAACGAACGAAAGTAATTGCTTATGCGTCTAGACAATTGAAGATTCACGAGCAGAATTATACGACGCATGATTTGGAATTAGGTGCGGTTGTTTTTGCATTAAAGACTTGGAGGCACTACTTATATGGGGTCAAAAGTATTATATATACCGACCACAAAAGTCTTCAACACATATTTAATCAGAAACAACTGAACATTAGGCAGCGCAGGTGGATTGAATTGTTGAATGATTACGAATTTGAGATTCGTTACCACCCAGGGAAGGCAAATGTGGTAGCCGACGCCTTGAGCAGAAAGGACAGAGAACCCATTCGTGTAAAATCTATGAATATAATGATTCACACTAACCTTACTACTCAAATAAAGGAGGCGCAACAAGGAGTTTTAAAAGAGGGAAACTTAAAGGATGAAATACCTAAAGGATCAGAGAAGCATCTTAATATTCGGGAAGACGGAACCCGGTATAGGACTGAAAGAATTTGGGTACCAAAATTTGGAGATATGAGAGAAATGGTACTTAGAGAAGCTCATAAAACCAGATACTCAATACATCCTGGAACGGGGAAGATGTACAAAGATCTCAAGAAACATTTTTGGTGGCCAGGTATGAAAGCCGATGTTGCTAAATACGTAGGAGAATGTTTGACGTGTTCTAAGGTCAAAGCGGAGCATCAAAAACCATCAGGTCTACTTCAACAACCCAAAATCTCGGAATGGAAATGGGAAAACATTACCATGGATTTCATCACTAAATTGCCAAGGACTGCAAGTGGTTTTGATACTATTTGGGTAATAGTTGATCGTCTCACCAAATCAGCACACTTCCTGCCAATAAGAGATGATGATAAGATGGAGAAGTTAGCACGACTGTATTTGAAGGAAGTCGTCTCCAGACATGGAATACCAATCTCTATTATCTCTGATAGGGATGGCAGATTTATTTCAAAATTCTGGCAGACATTACAGCAAGCATTAGGAACTCGTCTAGACATGAGTACTGCCTATCATCCACAAACTGATGGGCAGAGCGAAAGGACGATACAAACGCTTGAAGACATGCTACGAGCATGTATTATTGATTTCGGAAACAGTTGGGATCGACATCTACCGTTAGCAGAATTTTCCTACAACAACAGCTATCATTCAAGCATTGAGATGGCGCCATTTGAAGTACTTTATGGTAGAAAGTGCAGGTCTCCGATTTGTTGGAGTGAAGTGGGGGATAGACAGATTACGGGCCCGGAGATAATACAAGAAACTAACGAGAAGATCATCCAAATTCAACAACGGTTGAAAACCGCCCAAAGTCAACAAAAGAGCTACGCCGACATTAAAAGAAAAGATATAGAATTTGAAATTGGAGAGATGGTCATGCTTAAAGTTGCACCTTGGAAAGGCGTTGTTCGATTTGGCAAACGAGGGAAATTAAACTCAAGGTATATTGGACCATTCAAGGTTATTGATCGAGTCAGACCAGTAGCTTACCGACTTGAGTTACCTCAACAACTCGCGGCTGTACATAACACTTTCCACGTCTCGAATTTGAAGAAATGTTTTGCTAAAGAAGATCTCACTATTCCGTTAGAAAAAATCCAAATTAACAAAAAACTTCAATTTATCGGAGAACCCGTCAAAATAATGGATCGTGAGGTTAAAAGACTTAAGCAAAACAAGATACCAATTGTTAAGGTTCGATGGAATGCTCGTAGAGGACCTGAGTTTACCTAGGAACGAGAAGATCAGATGAAGAAGAAATACCCGCACTTATTTCCAGAAGATACGTCAACACCTCCAACTGCTTAAAATTTCGGGACGAAATTTATTTAACGTGTAGGTACTGTAGTGACCCGAACTTTTCCATGTTTATTTATATTAATTGAATTTGATAATTACATGATTAAGTGTTTCCAACATGTTAAGCAATCAAACTTGTTAAGACGTGATTAATTGAAATAGGTTTCATATAAACAATTGACCACCCAAGTTGACCGGTGATTCACGAACGTTAAAACTTGTAAAAACTATATGATGACATATATATGATTATATATATAGTTAACATGATACTATGATAAGTAAGTATCTCATTAAGTATTTTAACAATGAGTTATATACATAAAATTGTGTTTATTGAATTAAGCAACTCGAAACGATATATATAACGATTATCGTTATAACAATGTCTTACTAATTACATATGAATCATATTAAGATACTATTACACTATGTTTAATCATGATAAATGATAAGTAAACATGTCATTATGTATATTAACAATAAACTATATATGTAAAAACAAGACTACTAACTTAAGGATTTCGAAACGAGACATATATGTAACGATTATCGTTGTAACGACATTTAAATGTATATATATCATATTAAGATATATTAATATATCATAATATCATGATAATATAATAATTTAACATCTCATTAGATATAATAAACATTGGGTTAACAACATTTAACAAGATCGTTAACTTAAAGGTTTCAAATCAACATTTACATGTAACGACTAATGGTGACTTAACGACTCAGTTAAAATGTATATACATGTAGTGTTTTAATATGTATTCATACACTTTTTAAAGACTTCAAGACACTTATCAAAATACTTCTACTTAACAAAAATGTTTACAATTACATCCTCGTTCAGTTTCATCAACAATTCTACTCGTATGCACCCGTATTCGTACTCGTACAATACACAGCTTTTAGATGTATGTACTATTGATATATACACTCTAATTATCAGCTCTTAGTAGCCCATGTGAGTCACCTAACACATGTGGGAACCATCATTTGGCAACTAGCATGAAATATCTCATAAAATTACAAAAATATTAGTAATCATTCATGACTTATTTAAAAGTAAACAAAATTACACATCTTTTATATCTAATCCATATACCAACGAACAAAAACACTTACAAACACTTTCATTCTTCAATTTTCTTCATCTAATTGATCTCTCTCAAGTTCTATCTTCAAGTTCTAAGTGTTCTTCATAAATTCTATAAGTTCTAGTTTCATAAAATCAAGAATACTTCCAAGTTTGCTAGCTTACTTCCAATCTTGTAAAGTGATCATCCAACCTCAAGAAATCTTTCTTATTTATAGTAAGATATCTTTCTAATACAAGGTAATACTCATATTCAAACTTTGATTCAATTTCTATAACTATAACAATCTTATTTCGAGTGAAAATCTTACTTGAACTTGTTTTCGTGTCATGATTCTGCTTCAAGAACTTTCAAGCCATCCAAGGATCCTTTGAAGCTAGATCTATTTTTCTCATTTCCAGTAGGTTTATCCACAAAACTTTAGGTAGTAATTATGTTCATAACATCATTCGATTCATATATATAAAACTACCTTATTCGAAGGTTTAAACTTGAAATCACTAGAACATAGTTTAGTTAATTCTAAACTTGTTCGCAAACAAAAGTTAATCCTTCTAACTTGACTTTTAAAATCAACTAAACACATATTATATATCTATATGATATGCTAACTTAATGATTTAAAACCAGGAAACACGAAAAACACCGTAAAACCGGACATACGCCGTCGTAGTAACACCGCGGGCTGTTTTGGGTTTGATAATTAAAAACTATGATAAACTTTGGTTTAAAAGTTGTTCTTTTGGAAAAATGATTTTTCTTATGAACATGAAACTATACCCAAAAATCATAGTTAAACTCAAAGTGGAAGTATGTTTTTCAAAATGGTCATCAAGACGTCGTTTTTTCGACTAAAATGACTACCTCTTACAAAAATGACTTGTAACTTATATTTATGACTATAAACCTATACTTTTTATGTTTAGATTCATAAAATAGAGTTCAATATAAAACCATAGCAATTTGATTCACTCAAAATGGATTTAAAACAAAGAAGTTATGGGTAAAACAAGATTGGATATTTTTTTGATTGTTGTAGCTACGGGAAATATTGTAACAAATCTATATTAATCATATCCTAGCTAACTTATATTGTATTATACATGTATTCTAATATATTATATAATCTTGGGATACCATAGACACGTATGCAAATGTTTTGACATATCATATTGATGTGGTAGCGTGGGAGTACGTGATAGTACTATATTTTACTACGAAATACGTTACAAATTACACAAGTTTTAATTATTTATTTACAAATGGGATATACCTAAACCTTGCTACAATACTATAGGCAGTGTACCTAATCGTACAGTAGTGTAGTTTTTAGTAAGTCCGGTTCGTTCCACAGGGAGCGGGCTTATTGCACACTATATTTTTAAACAATTATATTTGTACAAAATATATTATATTAATAATATATAAAAGGGGGGTTTTACCGTTTAATGACCGGTTTGTCGATTTTAAAACTTTAGTCGCAGTTAAAACTGAATGTAAAATAAATATAACTTAATTTAAAACGTAAAATAAATAACGATAATGAAATTTCGATAAATAAAAGTGCGATAATTAAAAAGTACGATAATTAAAAGTGCAATTAAATACAATAACAATAAATAAAAGTGCAATAATTAGAAGTGCAATTAAATATGAAAATAAAGGAATTATGCTTATTTAAACTTCCATAATCATGATGTTTGACGTGTTGATTTTAGTTTTATGCTCATGGGTTAATTGTCCTTTGTCCTTGATTATTTAATATGTCCATACGGATTTGTCCATAATAGTCCATCAGTCATAAATATAAAGAGCGAAAGCCTTCGTCAAATTATTCTTATTCCCGAAGTCAAATATTCCAACTAATTGGGGATTCGAATTGTAACAAGGTTTTAATACTTTGTTTAATGAATACACCAGGTTATCGACTGCGTGTAAACCAAGGTTTTACTACTTTGTTAACAATTACACCAATTACCCTTGAATGTAATTCACCCCTGTTTCAACAAGTCTATTAACTATTAATCCAGTTCCGTGTCCGGTAAAATGAATAATTATTGGTATTTATAGATATCCCGCCCACCGTACCCAGTCAAGCGTATGTGGTTATATATAAATACGTCAAATTATAAGTTTGTATATTAAATTAACAAGGTATTGTTTAGTTAATATAAAACCCATTAATAGCCCATAGTCTAATTTCCACAAGTGTCGTTCGTTTATCCAAACCCCAATTATGGTACAAAGCCCAATTACCCAATTTTAATATTTTTAGCCCAACATCATGATTACTTCGGTATTAAACAAGCATAATAATAACTTAAGTACGAGACATTAATTTAAAAAGGAGAACATAACTTACGTTGAGTATTTATTGCGTAGTGTTACACGGACAGAATTTCGACTTCAAAAACCCGTAAAATAACCTTTACATAACCCGAACTAATCTAATATAAAACTACCCATATATATATATATATATATATATATATATATATATATATATATATATATATATATATATATATATATTTATTTATTATTTATTACAGAGTATTATTATTATTATTTTTTATATTTTTACTTGGCAGAATGCATGGTCTTTTATAGGGATTTCTGATTTTTCAAACTCCGCGAGTCGTGGAGTTTTTGGCCTTCAAACTCCGCGAGTCGTGGAGTTTGATTTTCCAGCTCACATCAATTTGGATCTTAGCTTTGCCGACATAATATATAAATAAATATAATATATAAATAATTTTAAGAATTATTTAAATATTATATTATATTTATGTGCATAGTTGACTTGTAATTTTTAGTCCGTTGCGTCGAGCGTTGAGAGTTGACTCATGTCCCGGTTCCGGATTTTCGAACGTCCTTGCGTATTATTTTATATCGTGTACTTTGCGTTCCGCAACTTGTACTCTTGTCATTTTTAGACGTTTCTCATCAATAAATTGAACCACTTGGATTGTATCTTGTACATTTGAGCTTTTTGGCCATTTGCGTCTTCAAATCGTCGTTTTCGCCTTTTGTCTTAGCACTTATTTAATATAAACGATTACAACTTAAAATAGGATAATTACAACTAAATAATTTACATATTGGGAGGATATTGCTACTAAATATATGTTCATTTGGAGCACTATCAAATATCTCCACACTTGAACGTTGCTTGTCCTCAAGCAATACATAACTTGAAATAATATAATACATCACACGAATCACTTCTTTATTCTTCACACTTTATACATCAGTGATTTTGAGATGGCGGTATAAACAATGATAGTAACGATAGAACCATGGTTAAAGGTGGGTGTGTCATCCACAGTTGTCTCGAGTTTAGGTCAACGACACTTGCAATCAAATAGCCGATTTACTTTCGGTTTCCAAAGCAAAGTGCACATTTGAAAGGCGGTTTACAGTCCCACATGACTATGAAAATTTAGATCCGTTAGGAAATTGGATCTTTATGAAAACATTTGATCTTTTGAAAATTCAATCTAGCTTTTACCCTAGACAATTTTTTCGGAATAACCCTTCACCGGTGTTTGCAAAATATTTTTATGGGTTGTGTGGGTTTCAGATTTGAAAATTTTAGCTCAACACTTGTGGTTTTGTGTTACCCACTTGCTAACCTTATATTAGGAAAGTAACACGTCCAGTTCACTTGTCCCGTATATTACCTTTCGATAAACTACTGTCCGGTTGTAAAGGAAAGCGATGAACAAGCAACTGTTAAGGCAATGTCCCGTGACTTGCTTTTGATTATGGTCTATAAACGTGTCGGATGCTAGTACTATCCTTTGTAGGAGCAATAGTAAAGATCATCCTATGATTTTTCGGTCTGGCACAAGGTCCTGTCTTCTACCATGCTATGCAACCACCGTTCTTACGGTTGACACCCGATTTGGTTCAGGTGACCTAATGAATTCCAGGTGAATTCCTAGGATTTTACGTTCAATGGTAATGAACGCATTGAAAATGGGTTTTCAGAAAACAAATCGGTTTATAATTTTGATCAAAATATTTTCTCGTTCAAGCTCGAGTTTAGATATCATTGAATTCTGTGAGTTTGAATTCTCAATCTTTAAGGTCAATCTCAAGGATTGAGTAACATCAGTCTTAAAAGCTGATTTTTAATCTTTAAGGAGATTATCCTTTCTGGGGATCTGATTCATTAGTCTTATCAAGCTAATTTGCACGGTGTCCCCCCCATTGTACGAGATAAATCCTTCTCATGGTTAGGATAAATCTGACCACTTGGCGACCCTGTTTGATGCTGAGGTCCGTGGATTTCCTGCTGATTTTAGTGATGACTTTTCTAGATTTTTCGTCAACCTACAGCTGGTCTGGACTACAACTTCTTGACCTAAATCAAGAAGCGCGTGTCTTTTTCGGAAGACTTTACTTCCTTTTAATGATGGAATTGATTCATCGTGTAGATCCATCTTTTCTTTTCTTTCATCGGGTAAAATAGTTAATTTAGTCCAAAACAAAAGCACCTGCAATAACTTTACGGAAACATGTGCTAGATAGTTTTTAATTGAATAACTAGGTACATTCTCCCCACACTTAGTTTCTTTCTTTACCTTTTTATTCTCCTTTATTCCATTTTAAATGAATTCAAGCGTTTTAGGGTGTTTCTCAATTTATGTCCTTTCCGAGGTAACGATAATTTCGGTATTAACACCTAGTTTTCACCGTTCATAAATATATATAAACATGATTTTAAATTCATTTAGTTGAAATTTTTTCAAATTTTCATAAAATTTGGCAAATAAACCAAGTATAAACCCGAGAGAATTTATAATCCTTCCCCACACTTGAGATCATGCAATGCCCTCATTTGCATGAAATCAGACTCTAATTATAAATTCATGAGGGTGATTAGTGTAGAAAAGTGATTGAAAATACCCAGTTTGTAATTACAAAGCTCGTCGAATGATAGATGGCGCGCCTCATCGTTCATTCCTTCTTGTTTTATCACACATGCTTTTTTTTTCAAAAACGGCTGCTTTTCTGAACTGTTTACTAATATTTGAAAAACGTCTTTTATCCTAATCATGCATTTTTATTAATGAGTTATGCACTAACCCGAACCCCTAATTTAACGTTAAGTGGGGTTAAACTTCCCCACACTTAGCTGACGACATGTGAGGTCGGTAGAATAAGTTCCAAGAATTAAAATAGTGAGCCAGTTATTTACATCTTGGGTGGTATATATTATATCAATGGGTTTAAAGTTTAGACCCACTCGATCGTCACTACTTAATTCTTTTTTAAGTGTAGCTTTTAGTAAAGGGATATGTCTCTTTTCTGGTTCTTGGTCAAATGGATCGATATACACCGACATACATATTTCTATAGGGTGGACAATTCCTAACATTTCCTTCCGTTTATTCTCGGGATCAAAGTTTTCACCTCTATTACCCAATTGGGTGAAATCCGAGGGGTCATTATCTATTACAGCTCGTAGTTCATTTTCGGTAGATGACTCATCTATTGAGAATATTGGGTTGGAAGGTTGTGTAATGGTGAAGTTCGGTTTGGCCTCGGGGGTAAAATTTTCAACGTTATCGTTTTCCCAAGAGTACCAATTTGTCACCCTTACTTCTTCTTCATCATCCATTGATGGATTGATGATTTCGTCGGTAGAGGCTAATGTGTCATTATGTTGTGAAATTGGTAAGACTGAATAAAAAGTATCATCAGGATAGTTGGTGATTTCGGAGCTCTCGAATTCATCAAAATTCGATGATATGAGATTTTCTTGTACAATACTCCTCAGATCAACAGGTGTGTAGTCTGATAGAGTTTCAGCTTGCCGGTTTACAAACTCTCTCATTTGTTCATTTTGAGCATTGAGTTCTTCGAGTTTGATTTTCATATTGTTTAATAAATTTTCAGACACGTAATTTTCCTCGTCTACTGGTTGTTGAGTTTGGAAATATTCTTGGAAATAATCCCAATTTGAATTGTATTCTTCATAATCATTCCATTCAGGTTCCGTGGGTGCGTAATTTTCCATAGGAACGTAATAATAACATTCCCATGTTGAGTGATAATCTCCACAGATTTCACAACCAGTTATTGTTTCGTCATTCGTGATCCAAGATTGACCAAACGAATTGTCATCAACACTCGGTTGAGAGTATTGATTTCGTATGTCGTAAAGAGTTTCCAAAATATCTTCGACACTTTTCATAATGCGCTTAATACCAAATTTTAATTATCCTATTAGTTAAAAACATAAAAATTATATAAGTTATCAAATTAATAGACTTTTCTGCTTTTGCCCACGTTTCGAATAGCCAATAGATGCAGCAGGGAGCCAGAACCCTTTAAATCGGAAGCTCACAACTCAGCCACTAACAAATCCAACTATTACTACGAAGCAGAAAATTTGGATGTCTATCAATTTAACCACTTAAAATAATTTTTCGTTTGGAATTATTAGAGAAGAAGTAGAGAAAATTTCTAAGTCCTAAAACTAGCGTGGCGAGAAATAAGAAAGAAAAAGAAGCGCGTCGAAAAATATCGAGAAATAAAAATAAGAAAGTAGCGCGTCGTGACTTAAAAGGCACTAAAATTTTAAAATCGTCGCAAAATTCTAAAGCACCTAAATCTTAGTCTAAAGAAATAGCACTTAAGGGATTTTACGGCAAAGCCTAAAAATCTAAAAATAAAAATAACTATGGCAAAAACTATATTTAAAACTAATTATGAGCGAAAAATGCAAAAATTACGCTAAAAACAAATAAAAGGGACAAAATATAAAAATATACTAAAAGTTGTAAAAAGTACAATTTTTATAAAAATATTATTTTTATATTATTTATTTTATAAAACTATTAATTTCTATATATTAATAAAACTAAATAAACTTAATATTACAAATTAAGTAAATAAAACTAAATTAATTAATATTAATTAACTAATCAAACCCTAATTAGGGTTTTATTAATAAAAATTAAAATATACTCCGTAATTAATGCAAGATTAGGGCTTCCCGTGGCCTGTCAGAGAGGACTCCGCGAGTCGCGGTACTCCCAGCTGGAAAACTCCGCAAGTCGCGGGGTTTGATAATACTGGGCTACGATTGGGCTGAAACAGTTCGGCCCAGTTTTGTTTTATAATTAAAATATGCTTTGGGCTTCGATTTTAATCTGGCCCAGTTCGTTTTTTTATAATAATTTGATAAAATAATAGATATATAATTTATATAATATATATTTCAAAAACTTAAAATAAAAATACTTATTAAAAATAAAAATCTTAAAAATAAGTTAATATTATTTTTATTTTTTTCGGTTTTAAAATTTTTTATGTTTTAAATAAAAACAAAATATTTAAATAAAACTTATATTTTTATAAAATAAAAATAAAGAAACTTTATAAAACTTAAATATTTAACAAACTCTTAAAATATTTATATTTTTGTTTTTCTTTTTATATTTTTGGATTTTTAAAACGTATTTTTACGAAAGCGTAATTTTTTAATAAAAGTAAACTTAAAAATTTTTTATTTTTTTTATATTAGCGTTGCGCTTCCGGCTTTTAAGCTAGATTCTAAGTTCCCCGGCAGCGGCGCCAAAAACTTGATGTGGTAGCGTGGGGGTACGTGATAGTACTATATTTTACTACGAAATACGTTACAAATTACACAAGTTTTAATTATTTATTTATAAATGGGATATACCTAAACTTTGCTACAACACTATAGGCAGTGTACCTAATCGTACAGTAATGTAGTTTTTAGTAAGTCCGATTCGTTCCACAGGGAGCGGGCTTATTGCACACTATATTTTTAAACAATTATATTTGTACAAAATATATTATATTAATAATATATAAAAGAGGGTTTTTACCGTTTAATGACCGGTTTGTCAATTTTAAAACTTTAGTCGCAGTTAAAACCGAATGTAAAATAAATATAACTTAATTTAAAATGTAAAATAAATAACGATAATGAAATTTCGATAAATAAAAGTGCGATAATTAAAAAGTACGATAATTAAAAGTGCAATTAAATACAATAACAATAAATAAAAGTGCAATAATTAGAAGTGCAATTAAATATGAAAATAAAGGAATTATACTTATTTAAACTTCCATAATCATGATGTTTGACGTGTTGATTTTAGTTTTATGCCCATGGGTTAATTGTCCTTTGTCCCGGATTATTTAATATGTCCATACGGATTTGTCCATAATAGTCCATCAGTCATAAATATAAAGAGCAAAAGCCTTCGTCAAATTATTCTTATTCCCGAAGTCAAATATTCCAACTAATTGGGGATTCGAATTGTAACAAGGTTTTAATACTTTGTTTAATGAATACACCAGGTTATCGACTGTGTGTAAACCAAGGTTTTACTACTTTGTTAACAATTACACCAATTACCCTTGAATGTAATTCACCCCTGTTTCAACAAGTCTATTAACTATTAATCCAGTTCCGTGTCCGGTAAAATGAATAATTATTGGTATTTATAGATATCCCGCCTACCGTACCCAGTCAAGCGTATGTGATTATATATAAATACGTCAAATTATAAGTTTGTATATTAAATTAACAAGGTATTGTTTAGTTAATATAAAACCCATTAATAGCCCATAGTCTAATTTCCACAAGTGTCGTTCTTTTATCCAAACCCCAATTATGGTACAAAGCCCAATTACCCAATTTTAATATTTTTAGCCCAACATCATGATTACTTCGGTATTAAATAAGCATAATAATAACTTAAGTACGAGACATTAATTTAAAAAGGAGAACATAACTTACGTTGAGTATTTATCGCGTAGTGTTACACGGACAGAATTGCGACTTCAAAAACCCGTAAAATAACCTTTACATAACCCGAACTAATCTAATATAAAACTACCCTATACTATATATATATATATATATATATATATATATATATATATATATATATATATATATTATATATATTTATTTATTATTTATTACAGAGTATTATTATTATTATTTTTTATATTTTTACTTGGCAGAATGCATGGCCTTTTATAGGGATTTCTGATTTTTCAAACTCCGCGAGTCGTGGAGTTTTTGGCCTTCAAACTCCGCGAGTCGTGGAGTTTGATTTTCCAGCTCACATCAATTTGGATCTTAGCTTTGCCGACATAATATATAAATATATATAATATATAAATAAATTTAAGAATTATTTAAATATTATATTATATTTATGTGCATGGTTGACTTGTAATTTTTAGTCCGTTGCGTCGAGCGTTGAGAGTTGACTCATGTCCCGGTTTCGGATTTTCGAACGTCCTTGCGTATTATTTTATATCGTGTACTTTGCATTCCGCAACTTGTACTCTTGTCATTTTTAGACGTTTCTCATCAATAAATTGAACCACTTGGATTGTATCTTGTACATTTGAGCTTTTTGGTCATTTGCGTCTTCAAATCGTCGTTTTCGCCTTTTGTCTTCGCACTTATTTAATATAAACGATTACAACTTAAAATAGGACAATTACAACTAAATAATTTACATATTGGGAGGATATTGCTACTAAATATATGTTCATTTGGAGCACTATCACATATCGACCCATCTATATATATTATTTGGAACAACCATAGACACTCTATATGCAGTAATGTTGGAGTTAGCTATACATGGTTGAGATTGATTCCAAAAATATATATACTTTGAGTTGTGATCTAGCCTGAGACGTGTATACACTGGGTCGTGGATTGGGTCAAGATAATATATATCAATTTATTTTCTGTACATCTAACTATGGACAACTAGTTGTAGGTTACTAACGAGGACAGCTGACTTAATAAACTTAACACATTAAAAAGTATTAAAAATGTTGTAAATATATTTTGAACATACTTTAATATATATGTACATATTTATTATATGTTCGTGAATTGACCAGTGGCCAAGTCTTACTTCCCGATGAAGTAAAAATCTGTGAAAGTGAGTTATAGTCCCACTTTTAAAATCTAATATTTTGGGATGAGAATACATGCAGTTTTATAAATGTTTTACGAAATAGACACAAGTAATTGAAACTACATTATATGGGTGAATGATCGAATCCGAATATGCCCCTTTTGCTTGGTAGCCTAAGAATTAGTAAACCGATCTACTAATTGACGCGAATCCTAAAGATAGATCTATTGGGCCTAACGAACCCCATCCAAAGTACCTGATGCTTTAGTACTTCGAATTCGTTTTTATCATGTCCGAAGGATTTCCCGGAATGATAGGGGATATTCTTATATGTATCTTGTTAATGTCGGTTACCAGGTGTTCACCATATGAATGAATTTTATCTCTATGTATGGGATGTATATTGAAATATGAAATCTTGTGGTCTATTATTATGATTTGATAATATATAGGTTAAACCTATAACTCACCAACATTTTTGTTGACGTTTTAAGGATGTTTATTCTCAGATGATTATTAAGAGCTTCCGCTGTTGCATACTAAAATAAGGACAAGATTTGGAGTCCATGCTTGTATGATATTATGTAAAAACTGCATTCAAGAAACTTATTTTTGATGTAATATATTCTTATTATAAACCATTATGTAATGGTCGTGTGTAAACGGTATATTTTAGATTATCATTATTTGATAATCTACGTAATGCTTTTTAAACCTTTATAGATAAAATAAAGGTTATGGTTGTTTTAAAAATGAATGCAGTCTTTGAAAAACGTCTCATATAGAGGTCAAAACCTCGCAATGAAATCAATTAATATGGAACGTTTATAATCAATATGAACAGGACATTTCAAAAGGATCCTTGGATGGCTTGAAAGTTCTTGAAGTAGAATCATGACACGAAAACAAGTTCAAGTAAGATTTCCACTCGAAATAAGATTGTTAAAGTTATAGAAATTGAATCAAAGTTTGAATATGAGTATTACCTTGTATTAGAAAGATATCTTACTGCAAATAAGAAAGATTTCTTGAGGTTGTATGATCACTCAAAGTGGATTTGCAAGATTGGAAGTAAGCTAGCAAACTTGAAAGTGTTGTTGGTGTGTTCTTGAGTAGTTGTTTTATAACTTGGTTTATGTATAGATTTATGAACTAGATTGAGTTAGATTTTGATGAAGATGATGAAGAACACTTAGAACAATGGAAGAACACTTGAGAGAGAGAGTAGTTTGATTCAAGAAAATTGAAAAGTGAATGTGTTTGTGGTACTCCTCATTCACGTGAATGTGTAGTCTCCATATAGGCTCCATTAGTTTGTAATTTTGTGAGATATTTCATGCTAGATGTTAAATGATGGTTCCCACATGGTTAGGTGACTCACATTGGCTGCTAAGAGCTGATCATTTAAGTGTATATACCAATAGTAAATACATTTAGAAGCTGTGTATTGTGCGAGTACAAATACGAGTGCATACGAGTAGAATTGTTGATGAAAATGAATGAGGATGTAATCGTAAGCATTTTTGTTAAGTAGAAGTACTTTGATAAGTGTCTTGAAGTCTTTAAAAAGTGTATGAATACATATTAAAACACTACATGTATATACATTTTAGCTGAGTCGTTAAGTCATCGTTAGTCGTTACATGTAAGTGTTGTTTTGAAACCTTTAGGTTAACGATCTTGTTAAATATTGTTAACTCATTGTTTATTATGTCTAATGAGATGTTAAATTATTACATTATTACATTATCATGATATTATGATGTATTAATATATCTTAATATGATATGTATACATTTAAATGTCGTTACAACGATAATCGTTACATATATGTCTCGTTTCGAAATCCTTAAGTTAGTAGTCTTGTTTTTACATATGTAGTTCATTGTTAATATACTTAATGATATGTTTACTTATCATTTATCATGTTTTTATATAGTGTATCGATATCTTAAAATGATTCATATGTATTTAGTAAGACGTTGTTATAACGATAATCGTTATATATATCGTTTTCGAGTTTCTTAATTCAATAGTCTCATTTTTATGTATATAACCCATTGTTAAAATACCTAATGAGATACTTAATTATCATAATATCATGTTAACTATATATATATCCATATATATGTCATCATATAGTTTTTTTACAAGTTTTAACGTTCGTGAATCACTGGTCAACTTGGGTGGTCAATTGTCTATATGAAACCTATTTCAATTAATCAAGTCTTAACAAGTTTGATTGCTTAACATGTTGGAAACACTTAATCATGTAAATATCAATTTCATTTAATATATATAAACATAGAAAAGTTCGGGTCACTACAGTATTACTCTGCTTCTACTTCAAAAGAGCTGTCGGAGTGGCTTCGATGCATTTGATCACAATGGTTGCTATTCTATTCTTTTCTTTGAAGCATATGGGATATTGTCACCTGTATGACACATGTTTTGTTATGTTTGTGGCCGCAAACGGAGTGGTTTGGTCGTTTCATATGTCCAAGAAATGGTCCAAATTCTCTAAATATTACAATGATAGTATGTCAAGTACAATTACAATAACATCAATTTGAATATAATTCATTATGTCTCCTCAAGTTTGGACCCATTTATTTTGAGCTAACTTTATTTTACCTGTTTAGACTAACCTTTAGGGATACAACTTCAATAACACAACTCTCATCCATCCCTTCTTTGTTTAATTCAATTATACCTTTGTGACTTTCACGATCACTCACGGCAGATATATTAGCTTGTTCTGTTTTTAATTTGACTAACGTGTTGTCGAGATCCCCATTTTGTTTCAATCAATCTTTTACCTGGCGTCGATTAATAAACGTTACTGTAGTTTACAACAAGGTGCATTTATATCTTTTACCTGGCATGGATTAATAAACGTTACTATGTGTGTGTGTTAATTCTAGTATATAAATGATGAAACCTCATTGCAACGAATAAAAAATAATAAAATCTCCATACCCTTGCAACAACTACTGCATCTTTTTCCATTGAAACATCCTTGAGCACCCATCGTAACAGAAAATACCGTGTTTTGTTCCTGGAGTGAAAGTAGCATTAATCCAATAATTATTAATCTATATTGAAATTAAGATTTTCATGCACACATTTACATCTAACTATATTTGGCATATAACCAAGCCGTTCACACGCTTCAAGCATATCAGTCTCCACTTCATAGGAAGTGAAGCTAAAACACAAATAATATCACAGTAGGCGTTAACGCCATTAATAACAATGCAAATTAAGTTTCTTATTTTCTTTATCCAATTCACGTTCCTACTCTATAAGTATTGTATTTGTGTTACCAAACCACTAAGATGACTATGTAACCAAACCATCAAACAAAACACACAACTCAAATTGTCAGACTATTACCAAATCGTAAACAATTTTACCTAATTGCTAACAAATATAAATTAAATTACACAATAAAATAGATTTAAAAAAATCCAACGAAAACCCTAAAATAAAAAAGTTTTACTTCCTCAAATATCCCTCTTTTTAACTGAAAAATAAATAAATAAAACATATGATACAACTTTTTAGGGTTTTAACAAACAGGAAACCCTAAGTTTTCAGATTCAAACCTTAACCTTCCAAACCTATTCGATCGCTGATGTTAATTGGTTCTAATGATTCAGAGAAAAGAAGTCGGTGCTGAACAACAACCAACGAAAATCGTTTGATCGTGCAAAGATCTCGATGATTCGCCACCACCTATAGCATATTAATCTGGGGCGAAAATAAATTTAGGTGGTCGATTGAAATCGCCACAACCGCTAGCATATTAGGGCAAAAATGAAGTAGATGGTGGAAACACGTTATAAATAATCAGTAAGGAGTAAAATGACAAAGATACCCCTTACTGTTCATACGTGTGCGCTGATATACTTATTGGAAATTGTGCATTGTGTAATAGAAGTAAGATCGTGTGTACATTTACTTTGTTTGTGGAGTATATTTTATTTAGTTTTAATTTTTTGTTTAGATTAGATTTGAAGTAAGCGTTCCTTTTTTTTTTCTTTAGACCAAAGTTTACCTTTTTCTTTTTTTTTCCTTTTTTTTTTTTGTCTCACCTTTTTACCCCTAAATTTAGTTTTTTACCCTTTTGTTATATTGTTTAAGCTAAATAAAATTATTTAACAAAAATTTACTACAAAGTATATAATAAAGGATCAACGAACGTGTTCGTTACAAGAGTAATGTCTTTTTATCTGGGTAGCTATACATTTTTATAATTTTACTAGATTTAAGAGCTCGTGCGTTGCACGGCAGCTCTATACAACCAACAATTGAAAATGTTAATATTGGTACCAAATAGATGTATGATACGTTTACAATGACAGAACACTTTAAGATTTATAGTATTTATGGTTTTATGAGCCCATGTGTTGTCCGAAATAAACAATATGCACAGAATCGCTTACATAAGCCATACATAATTACATAAGTTTCTATGAATGTCACTAAATTTGTTGCATAAAAACTAAAAAGGAAACCTAAATTCCACTATAATTCCTTGTTTTGTATGTTGTGTAGCTTCTGTTTATTTGCAATTTGTCACATTGAAATCATCACTTATACTTGCAGATATATACATTCTAAATATTTCACATAAACTCAACCTAGGAAATCAAATTAACATTGCACACTATAGTTTAACATAACTTTATATGACCTGAAAGAGTAAAACTAAAGAAGCGGCAAACCAATATGCCTCCATTATTGACAGCTCTAGAAATCATGTTCGTCGATCCTCTAACTTCCACATTAGTTGATATAATTTGATCGCCTATTAAAACATTTAAAACACATGAAACGACATTAGTATTGACAAAAAAAAAAACTGGTAAGCCCCACAAATACAAAATTATTTTGATTATACACCTGCTTCCACAACACTAATAACAAAGCAACACTTCATCTCATAAGTTTTTCAAGTTTACCCATCGACCACATTTCATTTCAAGTATGTTATGATCACTCTCAAAAGCGAACATCAGATGAAGATATTCATAACTAATAATTAGAATTTCCTTCTACAATTATGAAAAAAATAAAATAAAGAAATAATCAAATAAAAAACTTATTTTTCCAGAAATACAGAGCTTACTTCAAGTGCATATGCATCATCACTTTTAATCCCGAGCTGATAAAATTTTGTAATTAAGATTTGTAGCAGAATGTTGGGGATTAGTCGCGTTAGATGTTTTGTCATTCTGTTACATTAGTCGCGTTAGATGTTTTGTCATTTCGTCATTGTGCATATATATATATATTATGTTACATTTTATACAGAGGCCAATAAACATAGCAACTCACCATGGTAATGTTGTTAGTTAACATATTAACCACTTACACGGCATAACTCAAACTTAGATGAAAGTGATTTGGGTCAAACAATCATGACCAATATTGGCCTCGGTATAAAATCACCCGTTTTAACCTATTACAAAACCCGCTTGAACCGTCATAACCCAATTGAATTGCCTATCACTGGAACTGGTGGCATGTCTATTTAGGTGTGCTATTATAAACCTTCATTGAATTGAATTAAAGGATTTTTCTAAGATAAAAAAAAAAAAAAAAAAAAAAATTTGTAAGACGAATTACGTTATTAATTGAAGAAACCTCAAGCAGCTAACAGGTCGACGACCAAATGCAGACGGTATAAAAGATGCATTTTTCAGGTGCATAGCTGATGCAGGTTTCGGTGGAAATAAATGCAAATACCTTTGGCTATTGGTGGCCTGAAAGCAGCAGATATTGAATAGGAATGTGTGGTATTGGCATAAGCTTGCAAGAAGGCACTAGAAGAAGCGCTAGAAGCTGTAAATATGTGTATAAACAACATGATCAAGTAGACCCAGAAACTTGAAATAGCAAAACTAAAAAACAAAATGGAATTAAACTAAAATAAACACCATAATCCCAAATGCATATGTAATCTTCGTAATTTATAGACAGGCCTGTTTGATGTACCAAGTCTATCAAAACTAAAATTGGGCAATAAGTGACATGATTCCAACTTCTAAAACATACAATGACAGTAAAACAACCCATATGCAGCATCAATTATAAAGTAAAAAATATATAAAAAAATATCAATAAACCACAACAACAATGTGTACCAAAACAAAAACTATGCAAACAGAATAAATATATATAAAATACACCAAAGTACCTTTACAAAAACGATAATCTAAATGCAACAAAACAAACTAAGACAACATCATCACCAAAAAAATAAACATCGAATGAAGATACAATTATGTAAAATCACAAAAAGCGGCAAAGAAATATAGATACCATACCTAATAACAGACAACGATTACAAAGACAAAGCTTCAAAACCAAGCTAAAGCACAAAGTAGCAAACCTGCACACACAATACCGAAACCCAAGTCACTCACTAAGAAAACATAAAGAAGCTACCCATATTATAAAAAACCAAATGATAATCAACTAAAAGTAAACAACAGTTAGATTACAATGTAACTACCCATATTATAAAAGTCTAACGTTTCTTAACGTTGGTACTTGATCTGGGGAAACATATTCCTTTATAGCCTCCAGTAACAAAGATCAACGTTATATAAAAAAAGTGTATAATCGCTTTTATCTACCTTGTAACTGTTGTAAATCCTACTGATTTTTTTACCAATGGAAGAAAAGAATCAGATATTAAAAGGAAAGGTTTTATTTAACAGAAGAATGGATCCGGTGACCTGAGTGCAACACGAAATGAGTTTTGCTTTGGCCTGATGGTCATGTTTGGGTGGTGGACTTGCTTGTATGCTGGTATCTGGTGCCAAAATGAGTAGGTCATCAACTTTTGGGAACATCATAACTCTTGCCGCTCATATATATGATATAATTGTTAGTTGGCCATACTCTTACATATCAAGATTAACATAAGTGTTACACTTCGGATTGCAATGACAAAAACAGTTGCAAGTTAACAGTATATACTATATACATAATGTTTTTTAATTCTCATAGCCATATGATCACCTTCTGATTTAGGGTATCATAAGTACTGCCACTTCTAATCTCATAGCCATATGATCACCTAAAGTGCTAGAACCTGTGAAATCCTACTGAGCAAAAAACATAATACTTAGAATTGTTATTGTTACTATACAATAATACAATTTAACTAAAGTAACATAATTTCCACACCTTTGCAGCATTTGTTGCATCTTTTTCCTTATAACATACTCACAAAGACTCCATGAGCCCATCATCGTCAAATCTAAAACGAAATACAAATAATATAAATAATTGTAGAACGGAGATTAGAAGAAATTGAGGAGAAGCTGAAAATAATATAAGAAAACCTCGATTCAAGTTTACCACCCATCTTTATAATTTCATCTTTAATAATCACAACCGCAATTTACATAAAATACCACATAAACATAGGAATTCGAATCTCAAACTCATGGTGCCCTAATCAAATGTCAAATCTTTCAAAAATCATATAACTTAAGCATTACAAACGAATTTACATTAATTCTGAAAATAAAGTATAGAAACACCATAAAATTAGGAGTGAAAGTGATCAAGTATGAACGATTAAGAATCAATTAAGTAGTTAATTTTGATGATCCAAGCACAAAGATGATAAGTTTCAGGAAAAATTCAGAATTTATGACTTGAGGAGTGGTTTATAGGAAACTGAACCGGGATAAAAACTATAGCATTAGTTATACGCTATTAATTAACAACACGAATAAAAACTGAAAACACACAACTACAATTTTTTTTTAAAAAATTACCTTCAGGTAATGCCTCATCTTCTTCCCAAGCTTGACGTATACAACTTTCCGACTGACCAAACAACCTCAAAACAACATATGTTTTTGGATAGTCAGCCAAAATAGGATTCCTAGCATGATGGTAAGGTTGAAATCCATTAGAGAATTACAGAATGAAAAAACTTAGAAACATATTGTAAAATCAATGGTGATAAAATTCGAATTTAAAAAAACACCACAAAACCCTTAAAATCAACATTTAGAACTGAAAATAAAATTAAGAAGCACCATAAAGCAGAAGCCATAAAACTGAATCCCAGATTAATCAGAAGTTTTGGTTGAACCAATGATTCAAGCGATTAATTGGGACAAATCAAAAGTTTTGATTATTCATTCAAAATACATCCGAACATATTAGCGATAATAGATACATCCGACGATTAAATCGCGTTAAACACAGGTCAATCGTCTTATTATATGTGGATAAGAAATTAGGGTTTGAGAAGTGAGGAATAGCGTACGAATGTTTGAATAATGAATAATGAATAATTTTGCAGTACGTAGCGTGATGCCAACCCCTTCGGTTTCTAATCCGTGAGTAAAACCATCGCCATAAGGTTTGAATAAAAGAAAGAATTAGGGCACCATGAAGTGAAAGGGTTTAATCAGGGCTTCAATTGGGACGCGTGGCATGATTAGTAAATTAGTAGATTATTAATCAGGATTAATGTGAGATAATTACACCTTAGCACAAAGCCTTAAAACTACTCAGAATCTGACACGTCAGACTTATGCACATGATTTATAAGATGTTATAGATACATTGTCTTATACGTAACTTTTAGAGTTTTTTTAATTGTGAAAATAACGTTTAGTTTTTTCCCATTTCCTTTTGCATTTTTATATTTTACTCAGCATAGCGGGCTCACCATAACTTTATATCCTACACCTCAACACATATAATGACCACCGAATATAATATATCACGAGGGGTATTCGTCACACCTGAACTAACGGAAAAATAAATTTACACTAAAAAAATTGAGGTAAAAATTTATTAAATTTTTACATGCGTCCCATTTATATTCAAATTCAAGTTCCGTCAATGTCACCAATTATATGGTAGAATATTAATTGCCTAGAGTACCTTATGAAATTGAACACTAACTTATTACTGAACTTTGAGATGACTCGAATCACCATAAATAAATAGAAACTAGTGAAATGACTCGAATCACCAATTGATGATATGTTTTACGAATTAAGTGAATGTAAATGCTAAAGTCGTTTAGTTTAATGGCCCGTAAAATCACGGACTTTGACTAACAAATTTGCCGTTGTTTTTACAAATGTATTTTCACACATATGTAACGTAATTAATTCCGTAATGAGAATCCATATTTGAATATTAATATTATAATAATAATAATTAATAATAATAATAATAATAATAATAATAATAATAATAATAATAATAAAAAAAATAATAATAATAATAATAATAATAATAAAGTTTGCTTAAAAATTGAGTATTTATATTTTTAATAATAATTATTACTAATAACAAATGTCTTTTGAAATTTTAAAAAAAAATTAAAATACAATTATTATATGAAGGTTGTACAATATGCTTTAAAATTTGTAAATACGTTCATTGAGTGTTTTGTAAAAGATTGTACAATTTGTTTTAAAGTTTGTACATATGAACATGTGTGTGTTATCTTAATCATAATTAATTGCAAAGATTAAATTTTAATTGTAAATTAAATTGATTTATGATATCATTATAGCATTTTAATATTAATTATAGATATAGATAATAATAAAATTAGTAGCACTAGTAAAATATAAAAAATATAAATTAAATCGATTCACTAAATATACAAGAGTTAATAAATCAAGAGGTCATCTAATATTAACATTTTTTCATATAAGTCAGCTATATTTATTTAAAGGCAAAACTTCAAACTTTAACTAGTAAGAAAACTCGAAATTGAACTTTGGACTCATTTGAAAATATAAGTCACCTATATTTGATAACACAATTATACTTGGTAACAATTTTGTAGGTCACCTAATTTTTTTTTTTTTTTATTTTTTTTTTTTCTGTATACGTTAGATCAAATATACATCTAAAAACTCAAGTGGATACTCTATTGTATTTGTGGCTCCATTATTGTTTGGAGAAACGTCATAATCAACATATTTCAATAAGGCAGTAAAGGGCAACATGGATTGAAATAAGATCATATTGAGTCGGACAACAATGATGGCTTCATAGAGAGCATCAACAATGCTGTAAAGGATGCTTATACTTCAAATTCAGGAGGGGTTCATGATCCGTTAAGTGAAGATGAAGGGGTTGTTGTTCTAAGGCCACCGGAAAATGAACAGTCGACTCCGGTCAGGCATAGGGATGAATCAATCGGCAATCTTCAGTCCAATTTGAATTGTCTGAAACTCAAACGGCCAGTAGTTTAGATCCAAAGGATAATAGCGTGCTTCCCAATTCCAATTTGAATCTACATGTTTATGAAAAATAAAAAGGTCCCGTTTTGAAGAAACAATCGAATAGTGTACCTGTAAAGTGAGTGGAGATTAGATCGTTTGAGGAAGGATGTCATAACAATGTGAAAGTAAACCCTAGAAAGTACCTTTTTGTTGGAAGACACTATGCATGCAAAAGTCGACTGGTCCTACTGTTCTTGTTAACAATGTCAACAACCCTTTTTGTTCCTCTTTGTTGGATAAACCCAAGAATATTTTTGAATCCAGTCCATCTAACAAGCCCATGGAAGGCGGGCCGGCCCAAAACCTTCCTAATGTTAACGTCGAATTCCCTTCAAAACTCGTCTTCTTCCAGGCAGCTAGGTTTTCACATGATAAATTAGATCTTCATCGATGCCCGACTCTTGATTGTCCTTCTTCGTGTGCTCAATATAAGAAAAACTCCTTAAAATCTAAAATTGTGTCAAAAAAAGATTTGGGTGTTGGTTCTCACCGTAGTACTTCAAAAGATAATAAGAGAAAGAAATTCAAAGCAAGGGATCTCAATGAAAAAGTAGAGGCTGGGTCGGACGATAAATCGTGATGATGAAGAATGTGCACAGGTGACACAAACACCTGAATTCCCCAAAAAACCGATTAAAGTCATAGGGAAGGTCTTAAGTCCCAAGAAGAAAAGCAACGATGAGATCAACAAGTTTGACAATTTCTTAGAAAGTATGTTCGATAGTAACGAACGACCTTCTAAATCAAAGCAATAAGGTTTTCCTATTTGGAAATATCGAGGCAGCGAGAACTACGTTTAAGGTACTCATCTTTGGTGTGGATTAATGTCAATTTTAATTGGGTGGGTGCTTCTAATTGAGGGATCAATGTATTTTAGCTTGGTGTTTTTTGAGGTTATGGGGCTTATGGAGTAAGGATGTGTGGGTGGTTTTAGGGTTCGAATATTTTATGAAATGGTTTATTCTTAAAAGAAAGGTAATTTTTATATGTAGATAACAAATCATAATTTTAATGGTAAATGCCCTTGTAACAGGGGCGGAAATGACATGGAGCAAGTGGGGTCACCCGACCCCAGTGAAATTTTTTTTTTAGTGCAAAAAATTTAGGTTTTTTCGTTTCGAACCCAGTGGAATTTTGTTTAGCTTAAAGTCTTCATATTTTGTCCCCAAAGTCTCAAGATTTTGCCCCAAATCCCTCAATTTTTGATCAAAAGCCTTCAATTTTGCCCAAAAACCATCAAATTTTGCAAAAAAAACTTCAAATTTTGCCTAAAAACGTTCATATTTTGTCAAAAAAAAAAAAAAATTTGCTACGCTTTTAAAAAAATTTCGTCCCCAGTGAAAAAAGTGTCTATTTCCGCCACTGCTTGTAGAATGAGATGAGGTCAGGTAGATTTAGCTTGGTGGACAATTGAATGGCTAGTCCTAACGTGGTGTTTTATGGCTCGTAGGCATGATGGGTTGTTATGATAGCTAGTTCCAGTATAAAGGTTCTGCAAAGGTTCATGCATTCAATTTAGCTTCTTATTAATGCCCTCTCCCTAGACCCGAGTCGTAAAATTTATATATGGGAGTTACAACCATGGCTAATAAATTGAGTTTAAGAAGAAAAATTGCTACTGCTCAGTGCTAGTGGGATGAAAATGGTTAGGAGCAGCATAAGCTACTGAGAGTTTCTAATGTTACAATTGTTAGCATGCTTTTTATGTGTTTTTGATGTTCACTTGCCTTTATTGAATGGATATGGGCTAACCCATGTAAATCCATTTCAATTCTCCTATGTACTGTAAGGTAGTTCACTGTTGTGTGAAATGCCTTTTCTAATTTAATTTAATTCCTGTTTTTTGCCAAAAAAAAAATAATAATAATAATAATAATAAAAAATTTGTTTATAGTGACTTGTTCTCTTCATATATTTATGGTTTATGTCTTGATTCATATGGGCAAATAAAGTGATGTAAGCCCATTTGAATTACTTTTGTAATTTTAAGGGTTTTTTCAATTTTCTGTGAAAAATCTTTTATTTATTTTATTTCCTGTTTTTGCAAAAAAATAAATAAATAAATAATAGGAGTATACCGTATCGTGGAGAGCATCCACCGTTCCTAGTGCACATAACATAAAACTAGTGAAATGACCCGTGGTATCACGAGTTTGTTTAAATAAAACAGTTCAATGATATGTTTTAAGTATTAAATAAATGTAAATGTTAAAGTCATTTAGTTTAATGACCCGTGGAACCACGGATTCCAACTAAGAAACTTGCCGTTTTTACAGACATATTGATGTACTTAACTTGGTCAGAATAAATAAACTACAACACCAATCGTATGCTAGTCCGTCTATAACCCGAAAACAATATCCAATATTGTTTGTAACTTTGAAAATCGAAGTAAAACTTACTACGAAACCATTTTTTTGTACAAAAAAAAAAAAAAATACTCCATATATCTTATCTTTTCGGACGAAAAAAAATACTAAAACTTGACATTTTGTTTCTGCTCATCTTTTACGCCTCACACACCAAGAAAATCCATGAGGTTTATTTATTTATATATAATATATATACACTCCGTATAATATATTACATATCTTTAATTATGAAAGAATTAAAGATGAATTAGAATAAAAACATAACCTTAATATTTCGATCAAAAACACTTAAACAGAAAGATCATGTTTTAAAATTTTTAATTGTTTTATGTTGTTTTTTTCTAATTTTTAATTAAGTAATTAATATATAAAATAGTAATAAATACTTAAGATTACTGACATCATGTAAGTGACTTAGATTTTTTCCTTTTTATTTTTGATTTTTTCTTAACAAAGAAATTAACCTAACAATGACATCATCGTTATAGGATTTTAATAGAAACTATAGATGAACAACAAACGAAATTGAGTGCAACTTTTTTTCTTTTTATATTGATAATTAAAGTTAAAGTTAATAGTATTAGTTAATGACATATAACTCAACTAGTAATGAGTGATGACATTTTTGTCACAAATAGTACAAGGTCTAACTCTTACATAAGCTCGAAACCATACATTCACAAATCACAATGAATAGACAACAAATTGAGCCAGTCGGTCGGTCACTCGGTTATCAACTTTTTATTAAGAATAGATACTGATCATACGTGCGTGCATTTGAGATTAATGAAACATTTGCAGCATCACTGTTGCAGTTTTGAATATAAACTTAGAATCTGACAAATGTTTATGTTTTTTTTTTTTTAAATTTTTTGGAATAATATATAATTAATAAATCTCTCTAACTAGACATTGTTAGAGGGCAATTTACAGTTGTTTAACTGACCAATGACAAATAACAACGCTAGTATACAAATGTTTGTATTGATATATATTAGTATACAAATGTTTGTATTGATGCATGATGTGTTAGAAAATAGGGTTGTAAATTGACTGTCGGATACGTTCTTGAATCGTATATTCACTTTCTTTATAAAGTATTTCGACCCTACGATTGTCTTGGTTGCACGAAATCTTTACAGGGATAAGACAAGAACGCAATCAGTGTTTTTGGCAATGAAATCACTGATCAAATTGTTAGAGAATATGTGTGTGTTTTCTTAGAATGAAAGCAAAGTCCTCTATATATAAAGGTGAAAAGGTGCGACGAAATGATGTAACCTTCAATGTAAATATGCAACCTTTCAATGAAAAGATGCAACTCTTCATTTACACCTTTTAGAAAATGACACCACTCTTCATGAAATGATGTAACCATTCGTGGTTACCTTTCCATGAAAAGATGTAATTTCCAATATCTTATTGAATTAACTCGAACGAGCGTCACTCCACACTCTCCAAAATCGTCATTGAGCTTAATTCGATAAGCCTTTGCTTTCTAGTAAATCCCAATTTACTAAAATGATTGTCGATAACACTAAAATCACCAACAAATTCCCCCCATTTTAGTGTAATCCTTGATTTACTAAAATAATTAAACAAATAGAACAAACCAATGCATAAATGAAAATGTTTCAGAAATTGAATTTTCACTTAGTATAATATTTACGAGAATTCGAGTATCAGGGTGTTTCAGAAATTGAACTCTTCCACTCTTATGAATACTATAAAATATTATACACATCAGTTTCTTATATATCTCTAAGACAATCTTGACACTATTATAAGTCATGTGTCCCAATCCTTCAATGAACATATTGGCAGCTAAGTCCAAAGCTCCATTGAAGCGGCAAAACTTCATGTTCACATAGGTAGCTCTTTTATATCTTGCACCCGCATTTGCAATTTTTCAAAAGAACTATTAAGAAGTTAAACTTCAACCTAACTCCACTTATGGGTCTAAACACATACTTTGGGATCAGTATATTTATGTGTTTCAATCTTCAGAAAGTAAACTTATCTCATTGAATTCAGCTCCTAGCGTTGTACTAGAAGGGAATTGGGCGTCTCACTTTGGAAGATCTGGTTGGACTTCAATCCCACATCATTAGCCGACTTGTGCGCACTTAAGTCTCCGGCTAATTACTTCGTTAAGTGATCCATTCAAATTTGTTTGAACACAACAAAATTCATAGATATCACTTCATTCGTGATCAACACACGAAACATAATATGTCTAAGGCACAAGTGTCTAGACTTTTCCTTGTTCAAATACATGCCTTAGTCATAAGACATTAGGGATCACCATGAACTTTAATTTATTTCATTATGACGTCAATCAATTTTTCTTATCTTTCTATCCAAGGATTTACCAAATTCTTATTTTAGCATAAGAAACTCACAAGTACATAAGGTAATTGATTGATTAGTCATTGCACATGTCCACTTTTCACAACTCACCAATGTAAACTTTATAATTTGTACACCCTTGATAATGTATCCCCATTATCCTTATGTACACAATTATTACCATTACATTAGGTGGTGAGATTATAATTATAAACATACCTTTGTCGATCCACTTCTAAAACCAAAAATGAATGACAACAAGTTTATAGTGTCAATAATCTCAACATCAATCTTTGATCCAAGATACCTCATCTATACCAAGTGTAAAATCCAACAATTTGTAGATGTATCAACTTCTTGATCAATAGTGAACTCAATACATTCTTAATATGCATTAAGGATTCTCATTGTGAATTAAGCCATATTCCATGTTTGGCTTCTACAAGTATAAAATACTTAAGTCACATTACAATATTTTCCTCTAGATTCATACTAGACATGTAGTGACCCGAACTTTTCTATGTTTATATATATTAAATGAAATTGTTATTTACATGATTAAGTGTTTTCAACATGTTAAGCAATCAAACTTGTCAAGACTTGATTAATTGAAATAGGTTTCATATAGACAATTGACCACCCAAGTTGACCGGTGATTCACGAACGTTAAAACTTGTAAAAACTATATGATGACATATATATGATTATATATATAGTTAACATGATATTATGATAAGTAAGTATCTCATTAGGTATTTTAACAATGAGTTATATACATAAAATTGAGTTTATTGAATTAAGAAACTCGAAACGATATATATAACGATTATCGTTATAACAACGTCTCACTAAATACATATGAATCATATTAAGATATTGTTACACCATGTTTAATCATGATAAATTATAAGTAAACATGTCATTAAGTGTATTAACAATGAACTACATATGTAAAATCAAGACTACTAACTTAATGATTTCGAAACGAGACATATATGTAACGATTATCGTTGTAACAACATTTAACTGTATATATATCATACTAAGATATATTAATATATCATAATATCGTGATAATGTAATAATTTAACATCTCTTTAGATATAATAAACAATGGGTTAACAACATTTAACAAGATCGTTAACCTAAAGGTTTCAAAACAACATTTACATGTAACGACTAACGATGACTTAACGACTCAGTTAAAATGTATATACATGTAGTGTTTTAATATGTATTCATACACTTTTGAAAGACTTCAAGACACTTATCAAAATACTTCTACTTAACAAAAATTCTTACAATTACATCCTCGTTCAGTTTCATCAACAATTCTACTCGTATGCACCCGTATTCGTACTCGTACAATACACAGCTGTTAGATGTATGTACTATTGGTATATACACTCCAATGATCAGCTCTTAACAGCCCATGTGAGTCACCTAACACATGTGGGAACCATAATTTGGCAACTAGCATGAAATATCTCATAAAATTACAAAAATATTAGTAATCATTCATGACTTATTTACATGTAAACAAAATTACACATCCTTTATATCTAATCCATATATCAATGACCAAAAACACCTACAAACACTTTCATTCTTCAATTTTCTTCATCTAATTAATCTCTCTCAAGTTCTATCTTCAAGTTCTAAGTGTTCTTCATAAATTCTATAAGTTCTAGTTTCATAAAATCAAGAATACTTCCAAGTTTGCTAGCTTACTTCCAATCTTGTAAAGTGATCATCCAACCTCAAGAAATCTTTCTTATTTATAGTAAGATATATTTCTAATACAAGGTAATACTCATATTCAAACTTTGATTCAATTTCTATAACTATAACAATCTTATTTCGAGTGGAAATCTTACTTGAACTTGTTTTCGTGTCATGATTCTGTTTCAAGAACTTTCAAGCCATACAAGGATCCTTTGAAGCTAGATCTATTTTTCTCATTTCTAGTAGGTTTATCCACAAAATCTGATGTAGTAATGATGTTCATAACATCATTCGATTCATATATATAAAACTACCTTATTCGAAGGTTTAAACTTGAAATCACTAGAACATAGTTTAGTTAATTCTAAACTTGTTCGCAAACAAAAGTTAATCCTTCTAACTTGACTTATAAAATCAACTAAACACATGTTCTATATCTATATGATATGCTAACTTAATGATTCAAAACCTGGAAACACGAAAAACACCGTAAAACCGGACATACGCCGTCGTAGTAACACCACGGGCTGTTTTGGGTTTGATAATTAAAAACTATGATAAACTTTGATTTAAAAGTTGTTCTTCTGGGAAAATGATTTTTCTTATCAACATGAAACTATCAAAAATCATGGTTAAACTCAAAGTGGAAGTATTTTTTTCAAAATGGTCATCAAGACGTCGTTCTTTCGACTGAAATGACTATCTCTTACAAAAACGACTTGTAACTTATATTTCCGACTATAAACCTATACTTTTTCTGTTTAGATTCATAAAATAGAGTTCAATATGAAACCATAGCAATTTTATTCACTCAAAACGGATTTAAAACGAAGAAGTTATGGGTAAAACAAGATTGGATATTTTTTGATTGTTGTAGCTACGGGAAATATTGTAACAATTCTATACAAATCATATCCTAGGTAACTTATATTGTATTATACATGTATTCTAATATATTATGTAATCTTGGGATACCGTAGACACGTATGCAAATGTTTTGACATATCATATCGACCCATGTATATATATTATTTGGAACAACCATAGACACTCTATATGCAGTAATGTTTGAGTTAGCTATACAGGGTTGAGGTTGATTCCAAAAATATATATACTTTGAGTTGTGATCTAGCCTGAGACGTGTATACACTGGGTCATGGATTGATTCAGGATAATATATATCAATTTATTTCTGTACATCTAACTATGGACAACTAGTTGTAGGTTACTAACGAGGACAGCTGACTTAATAAACTTAAAACATCAAAATGTATTAAAAATGTTGTAAATATATTTTGAACATACTTTGATATATATATGTATATATTTGTTATAGGTTCGTGAATCGACCAGTGGCCAAGTCTTACTCCTGACGAAGTAAAAATCTGTGAAAATGAGTTATAGTCCCACTTTTAAAATCTAATATTTTGGGATGAGAATACATGCAATTTTATAAATGTTTTATGAAATAGACACAAGTAAATGAAACTACATTATATGGGTGAATGATCGAAGCCGAATATGCCCCTTTTGCTTGGTAGCCTAAGAATTAGTAAACTGATCTACTAATTGACGCGAATCCTAAAGATATATCTATTGGGCCTAACGAACCCCATCCAAAGTACCGGATGCTTTAGTACTTCGAATACGTTTTTATCATGTCCGAAGGATTTTCCGGAATGATAGGGGATATTCTTATATGCATCTTGTTAATGTCGGTTACCAGGTGTTCACCATATGAATGATTTTTATCTCTATGTATGAGATGTATATTGAAATATGAAATCTTGTGGTCTATTATTATGATTTGATAATATATAGGTTAAACCTATAACTCACCAACATTTTTGTTGACGTTTTAAGTATGTTTATTCTCGGGTGATATTAAGAGCTTCCGCTGTTGCATACTAAAATAAGGACAAGATTTGGAGTCCATGCTTGTATGATATTATGTAAAAAATGCATTCAAGAAACTTATTTTTGATGTAATATATTCTTATTGTAAACCATTATGTAATGGTCGTATGAAAAAGGTATATTTTAGATTATCATTATTTGATAATCTACGTAATGCTTTTTAAATCTTTATAGATAAAATAAAGGTTATGGTTGTTTTAAAAATGAATGCAGTCTTTGAAAAACGTCTCATATAGAGGTCAAAACCTCGCGACGAAATCAATTAATATGGAACGTTTATAATCAATATGAACGGGACATTTCAAGACATGCTTAATATCTCCATCACATATGTTATATTGATCACTTGATGTCAACACATACACCATACCATCAATTTTCAAATCATAATTCATCCGTAGTAATTATTTGTCTAATTTGCAAGTGTCGTGACTTAACACTTAAATAACCAATAATAGTCACACATAATAACTAACAAATTTTGGTTAATTATTAATTTTGTAACCAACCCAACCATTATCAACTTATCCAACGTATGAATGAATATCCCAGATTCTCAGTTACCAACGTATGAATTAAAATTCCAATTACACATGTACAGAGACCATTAAAAATGGTATATGAATAAAATTGCATCGCAAATTTCCGATATAGATAAGTCTGTACGTAAAAGGATTGCATCATTTATCTTTTTAATTCAAATCATGCACTTGTATTTATCTATTATAACCGGTTTGCATACATATTCAATGAATCCTTAATCACGTATTTTCCAAGTTCGATTATAGATACCACACTAAATATTCAGCGCATTAAATTGATGATTTATTCCTTTGTCCTTTCCCTTTTCCAATTTAGATACCATTTGCTTGAACTGAAGATGTTTTCGCTTGATCCAATATAACATGAATTCTCATCCATTCACTTGATAACTTTACTTCACAGAGAATTGATCTTAAGTTTCACGTATATCATGCATTCATGCATCGGTTCCGAATAAAATAACCAATCGCAAGATTCTTCTGGATGTAAACGTATCTCGGCCCTCATTCGCCGATGAACCAATCTAAGAAAATTGGTACCGTGAACACCGATTCAGTGATGGAATGAATATTGGCACCTTTTGATGATCATAACCGGATCATCCAGTTCTCGTGTTTATCGGTCTGCATAAACTATTATTCCACCAACAATTAATTCCATCATAAGGCAATCCATGAATGCCTTTCAATCTAATTTTGGCAGGCCTTGGTAATATGTCCGATACTATGGTTATTACCAGGGATGCACCACACAATATAGTAACATGGATCGAATAATAAAATAGGACTCTATTTATTATTGTAACCATCCATATTATGGTGACTTGATTATCCCTCATCCGATTCCATCAAGGTTTATCACCCAAAAATATTACGGAGTATTGTTTTTCTGTTTTGTTGATTTGTTAAAGAATGACAATACGTTCCATATTACTTTATGGCCTTGAATACATCCCATACAATAATTAAACCACCTTTGATACATATCCTAATCCAACCACATACGTAAACTTCTTTTCCAGTTTCCGGTAAACAATCACTTCGATCACAAAACATAAAAAAACAATATACTTTATAGATTTGTTAGAAAATAGGGTTGTAAATTGACTGCCAGATGCGTTCTTGAATCGTGTTTTCACTTTCTCTATAAAGTATTTCGAAGCTATGATTGCCTTGGTTGCATGAAATCTTTACAGGGATAAGACAAGAACGTAATCAGTGTTTTTGATAATGAAATCACGGATCAAATTGTTAGAGAATATGTGTGTGTTTTCTGTTCGTTAGAATGAAAGCAAAGTCCTTTATATATAAGAGGTGAAAAGGTGCGACGAAAGGATGTAACCATTCAATGTAAATATGCAACCTTTCAACGAAAAGATGCAACTCTTCATTTACACCTCTTAGAAAATGACACCACTCTTCATGAAATGATGTAACCATTCGTGGTTACCTTTCCATGAAAAGATGTAATTTCTAAATATCTTATTGAATTAACTCGAACGAGCGTGCACTCCACACTTTCCAAACTCGTCATTGAGCTTAATTCGATAAGCCTTTGCTTTCTAGTAAATCCCAATTTACTAAAATGATTGTCGAAAACACTAAATCACCAACATGATGTAGCAACTCGTAAGGAAGAAGCAGATTAAGTTTACCTGCTAGGCTAAGTGAGATTTATAAATTTTCTATTTTACTTTATTTATTACTCCTTTTTTTAATGGCAGTTCGGGATCACTCAGTGGACTAAACCACCCAGTTCATCTCCCGCAGTTGCATAACCCGCCCTCAATTACTGCCTAGGAGGAAACCCGGCCTAATTAGAGGGCATGGGCGGTAAAACCCCCTCCCCCACTGCCCCCGCAACGCGATATGCGGAAGGCACCTTTAGGTGGAATTCAAGGGTTAAGGGGAAACCTTGTGTGCAATGATGCACCCCATGAGAATCGAACTCCTGATTTCTCGCTAAGAGAGGCAGACCACTACCACATGAGCTATAACACAAACTAGGTTATAAATTGATATTAAATATAGACATAATTTTGATATTTGTTAAATTATTATAATTATAAATATTATAAAAATTTGAATTTTCTTAACGATAGCCTTAAAGGTTGTCGTTAAGGTACATCAACGAGTACTACACGAAGATTATTTTTGATTTTTGATTAACAATTATTTTTTTGTATAAACATTTTGTGCACCTTAACGACATCAAAATGAAATCAGGATTTGGCTAAAAATTTAAGAACTTTAACGACAACTCTTAGAGCTGTCGTTAGAAAAATCGTGAAAATTTTAGAATACAATAATCTTAGGACGGGGGAGTCAAACTTTTGTAAACAGTCAAACAACTTCTACCTTTTTGTAATTAATGTAGTCTTGTATAAGAGTTTGCTACTTACTTTTTTTCGAATAAACTAGAACTTTATAAATTATAAATGCTCGAGAAACATCAAGAAAATAAAAGCTTGAAACACGGAACAAGGAGAAATACAAAGACACAAACAAACTTACAAACCTACGCAAAAGCCTATGAAACAAAGGCTCTAAACAAACTAACAAATCATAACACGAATCCAATTGACGTCATTCATGTTCTTCAACTTCCCAGAGAGTTGGAATGTGGCTGATCTTTGGAGGGCTTTCAAACCATTCGGGGATGTTAGAGACATTTACATGGCTGAAAAAAATCTTAAGAATGGTCAGAGATTCGCATTCGTACGCTTTGCAAACGTTAGAGATGAAGACAGAATGAAGGAATCATTGGAGAAGATCAAGTTTGATGGGCTACCGATTAAAGTCTTCAAGGCTTTTAAAAGAAAACCTGAGAATATGAGGGGTCAGAAGATGGAGAACTCATTCATGTACAACAGCAACAAATTTCCTCCACTATCTTCCTACTCCAGATTCTCAAGTGCAGTAAGGGACGATCGAGCATATAATCATGTTCTGGAGCAGAAGGCAGATTTGAGAGATAATTTAAAGAAGAGGGATTTAAGAGAGAGGCTCACAAACAAAAAAATTGGTTCTTGCAAGGAAAACATCAAAAGAATTTTTTTACATAAAACCGACTGTGTTACTCACCTTTTTAAAAGGTCCATTGTTGGGACAGTATGTGATTGGAGAATCATTGGAATGTTAGATGATCTTTGCAAAGCTGAACGTATCCTTGGATGTGACATTAAATATTTGGGGGGTCTCGACGTCCTCTGGATATTTGGCTCCAGTGTAGAGGCTGAAAGAATTATCAATAATAAAGAGTTGGCGATTCATAAATGGTGCTACAATATCAGTATCCTAAAACATCACTATCGGCAAACAAAGAGACTCGTTTGGATGGATATTGTAGGGGTTCCAATAACATGTTGGAATGAAAGTGCATTTAAATCCATTGCTAGGTCCTGGGGAAAAGTAATAGATACTGAAAACTGCAGTATTACTCAGGATAACCAAAACTTAACAGCCGGAAGCGTTCTTATTCTTACTCAGGTTCCACATTCAATTATCGAGGAGGCGTGGGTGGAGGTTGGTCGTGAATGTTTTCTCATCCAGGCAAAAGAAAATTTTAGCAAAGTGATCTCAGTTCAACATGTCCAAGAGGATGATGATTCAAACGGCACAAAAGAATCCGAACCGACTATAAACGATTTTGTTGACGATACGTTTGACAATGTGGACGAGAATGATGAAGATAATGGAGTTAAAGAGTTCAATGAAGACTTCGATGATGATTCAAGATTCGACTCTGATGATGAAGATTTTCTTTCGAAAGATGATATGAATATAAAAGATGGTGATCAAATTGACATTTCCGGCGAACGGTCCGGCGATGTTCATCTCGACAACAACAACCTAGAAGACAAAGAGTTTGAATTTTCTGGTATTCGTGATTTTTTTCAAAAAGAGAACTGTAATGATGATGTTGGGCATAGAGTTGACAGAGATTCCAATGACAGCAACCCTAATCAAACGTGCAACCACTCATGTTCCAAGGCTAATGTGGCTCAAACGGCTGACTTTGAAACAGATTCAAACTTTGTGGCTCAAACGGCTGAGGTAAATTCTGTGGATGTGGCTCAAACGGCTGAGGTAAATTCTGAGGATCAAATCAATGAGTCTGGCCCATTTAACAATTGTGTAGTTGGGCCAACCCAATTAGTTAATGATAATGGGACTGAGGTAAATAAAGAGGACGTTGTTAGCTCACATGATATTACAAACACAAGCAATAACCCAACTCCATGTGTTGGGCCTAACACAAACAGTAGGAACAACAATAAAAAGAAGATTGTGGGTTCTGGTAAAATCAAAACCAAAGGCGAACTGAAGAAACGTGATTGCTGCTGGTCAAATCTGTGCAAATGGAAATCATCATCAAGGATGATAAATATAAAGAATTCAGCAAGGAAGGTAAAAGCGGATGATAAACCCTTGAAATCTAATTGCTCCAACTGTGCAAGGAATGCTGAGGGCAAAAGTAAGGTAAATGGGGAAAATCAAGGTCGAAGCTCTTCAATTGGATCCTTCAATTCGAAAGACTCTGCTGCTATTAGAGAGTATGGCACGAGGATTGGCCTAAAATGGAAGGAGAAAACTACACTGTAAGTTCCCCTTTTGATTCTCTAACTCGTTTCATCCTTTTTTCAATGAAGACAATCTCACTGAATATAAGAAGTTTCAAAATTGGGGGTGTTGAAGATAAATTTGGTTGGGTTAAAAGTTTAATTTTAAAAGAAAAACCTGTTTTTTTTGCAATTCAAGAAACAAAATTGCATGATGTTGATCTTAGATGGGTTTGTTCTCTGTGGGGGTCAAGTGAGTGTGAATTTTTACAAAAAAGTATGGTGGGTAAATCAGGGGGTCAACTTTTGATATGGGATACTACCAAATTTGAAGCCATTAACCCGATTGTATGTGATTGTGTTATTGGCATACGAGGTGTGTGGAGGAGTACAGGTGATAAAATAAACATTCTCAATATATACGGTCCACACGATGATTCAAGCAAGCGAATTATGTGGGAATCTCTCACTAGATTACTTGATGATGGTGATGATGAAGCTTGGTTATTATGTGGTGACTTCAACGAAGTAAGAGACCCGTGCGAAAGATTAAATTGTGAATTCAACAACGTGCGAGCACAAATGTTCAATGATTTCATCCACAAAAACCGGTTACTAGAAATTCCCCTAGGCGGCAGGAACTTTACACGGGTTAGCGAAGACGGGTTAAAATTCAGCAAATTAGATCGCTTCCTTGTGTGTGAGAAATTCTCAAATATTTGGTCTAATCTCTCCGCAATTGCCCTTGAGAGAAAACACTCAGACCACTGCCCGATCATGATAAAAGATGAGGAAAAAAACTTCGGTCCGAAGCCCTTTAAGGTTTTTGACGCTTGGTTAGATGAAGCGGAGGTTGATCAAATTATCAAGGACGCTTGGGATAAAACCGTAACCAATATCAGCAGAAAAGATTGTATGTATAGGAATAAACTGAAAAACGTCAAAGAAGCCTTAAGGTTATGGAGCACTAACAAGTTTAATAATCTTGATGGTGAGATCGAATTGTTAAAAACCAATGCGATCAATTTGGAAATACAAGCCGAATCTGGGGTATTAGATGCGAACGGGCATAAATTGTGGGTTGACTCACGAAAACAGTGGCTTGAAAAGGAGGCGATAAAGACGAAAATGCTTAAGCAAAAAGCTAGGGTTAGGTGGATACTTGATGGTGATGAAAATAGTAGATTTTTTCACGCGCTAATTCGCAGAAGAAACAGCAAATGCAATATCAGAGGGTTAACTATCAACGGGGTTTGGAACGAGAATCCTAAAGACATTAAACTTGCGGCCTTCAATCACTTCACTAACATTTTTAGGGAACCTGAGATAGATAGGCCTAGCCTTGAGGATCTTCACTACCCCTCAATTTCAAATGATGATGCAAATGCGTTAGAATCTCCCTTCGATGAAAATGAAATACACGATGCTATCTTTGATTGTGGTAGCACGAAAGCACCGGGTCCGGACGGGTTCAACATGCGATTTTTTAAGAAGTATTGGGATATCATCAAAGGCGATCTCATTGATGCAATTAATTGGTTTTGGAATAATTGCGAATTTTCAAATGGATGCAACGCTTCGTTTGTCACTTTGATCCCAAAGAAAACCGATCCTCTAGGCCTTGGCGATTTTAGACCAATAAGCTTAATTGGTAGTTATTACAAAATAATTGCCAAAATTCTCTCGAATCGCCTTCGCAGGATATTACCAGACCTAATCGGTCACGAGCAAAGTGCATTCTTAAAAAATCGTTTCATCCTTGATGGTGCACTCATTGTCAACGAAAGTATCGACTTTTTAAAATCAAAAAAGCAAAAGGGGATATTGTTCAAAGTTGATTTTGAAAAAGCCTTCGATTGTTTAAATTGGAATTTTCTCTTGGAAGTTATGAAGAGTATGGGGTTCGGTGATAAATGGAGAAAATGGATCCATGCTTGTCTAAGTTCGGCATCAATTTCTATCCTTATTAACGGGTCACCAACGAACGAATTTTCCTTATCCCGTGGGGTTAGACAAGGTGATCCGCTATCCCCCTTTTTGTTCATTATAGCGGCCGAAGGTTTGAATATCTTAACTAAAGCGGCCACGGAGAAGGGTGTTTTCAAGGGTGTCGAGATCGGTAACGATAAAATCCTAATTTCGCATCTCCAATATGCGGATGACACGTTGTTTTTGGGAGAATGGTCTCGTGAAAATGCATATTGTATACGGAATCTCCTTATTTGCTTTGAACTTGCTTCGGGACTTAAAGTCAACTTTCAAAAAAGTTGCCTTTATGGTGTAGGAGTCGATTATGATGAAGTTTGTCACGTGGCGAATCGTATCGGTTGTCAAGTAGGTAAATTCCCGTTCATTTACCTTGGGTTGCCTATTGGTTCCAAAATGAACAAGTTACAAGATTGGAACCCTATTGTTGAGAAAATAAAAAGTAGACTCTCGGATTGGAAAATGAGAACGATGTCATTCGGTGGAAGAGTAGTGCTAATCAAATCGATCCTCAATAGTCTTTCGTTGTACTATTTCTCTATTTTTCGTGCCCCGCCTCGTGTGTTGAAAATACTTGAGAGTGTGAGACGTAACTTCTTTTGGGGCGGGACGGGTTCGGGTTCTAAAATGTGTTGGGTTAAGTGGGAGGATGTCATTGCTTCATACGAAAATGGGGGTTTAAATTTTGGGTCTCTTAAAAGCAAAAATTTGGCTCTTTTGGGGAAATGGTGGTGGAGGTTTAAAACCGAAACCAATTCTCTTTGGGTCAAAGTCATTAAAAGTATTCATGGTCCTTATGGTGGCTTGAGGTCGAGGCGTGATTCATTTCATTCCTCGTCCTCGGGTCTTTGGTATAATATTTTTTTAGCAGGTATTACAATTGAAGATTTAAATGTTCCATTCAAGAGTGCATTTGTGAAGATCATCGGGGACGGTTCGACAACATCATTTTGGCAGGAACAATGGGCCGGAAATTTTTCACTTAGTGAGAAATTTCCACGTCTATACAGGCTTGAAAACGTGAAAAATTGCTCCATCCAAGATAGGATTGTGTTCAGCGAGTCAGGTACTTCCTTCACATGGGATTGGGTTCGTCAGCCTTCGGGAAGAACGGGCTCTGAATTACTGGAGTTATCTACCATCCTTGCAAACTTCTCTTTTAATCTTAATAATCGTGATTCTTGGTCTTGGACGTTGGATAACTCGGGTATATTCAAGGTCAAAAGTCTGTCAGCGGCTATTGATGATGGGATGTTTACATCGTGTGGGTCACCATTTGGAACTCTCCGTAATCGGCTCGTGCCAAAAAAATTGGAAATTTTCGTTTGGAGAGCAATCAAAAAACGAATTCCGGTTAGATGCGAGCTTGATAAAAGAGGGATTGACCTACATAGTGTAAGATGTCCACTATGCGATGATGATATAGAAACGGTTGAACACTCACTTATATTTTGTAAATATGCTATGGATCTTTGGAGTCGAGTGTACAAATGGTGGGGACTAGGAAACTTCTCTAACTTTAGCGTTAATGAGGCTCTTCAAGGTAACAACGGTGCGGCTACGTCAAGATTGGGGAAAAAAATTTGGCAAGCGACGGAATGGGTTTGTGCTTATTATCTTTGGAAAAACCGCAACAATAAAGTTTTTCGTGCAAAAAGTTGGCCGGTTTCGGTATTATTGAACGAAATTCAAATCAAGGCTTTCGATTGGATTTCTCATCGAGTACGGGGATTGAATTTAGATTGGCTTGCGTGGTTAAATAATCCAAACTCATACTTAGTTTCTTCAAAATCTAATTCATTGAGTACAATGTAATGTATATATATGTGTGTGTTCTGTTATGGGGTTTGTTCTCCTCACAAACCCTTTAGCTGATTCTGTATTCAGGTTGGGCTGCCCACTGCAAATAGCCCATTCGTGTAGCCCATACGGGTATTATTGTTAATATTAATGAATTTTTCTTACTTTTCAAAAAAAAAAAACAAATCATAACACGAAACAAACGAAAATGATATAACACTGGATATTCATAATCCTTCAACGTTAAAATTCATCAACTCCTCAACATAAATTATTCTGGCCCTTTGTTTTTTCTTTTGTTTATGTTTTGGAATCATCATCGAGCTAATATTTTACCTTCAACCCAATAATCTTTGAAATCTTTCGTAGCCTCCTTGAAAAAACTAGAAAATTTGTCCGACAAAGGGCCACCAATGGTGCTGCTTTGATGAATTGTCGAAGAAGTCGAAGAACCATCCAAATTAACCAACACATCTTGAGCCACATAGTCAACCGATCCACCAAAACCTTTTTTCATGCCGTTGAGAAGAGATATCCACATCCAAATAGGCCTTTGAGCCTATCTTTACCCCCAACAAAGAAGATCCAAGCCCATGTTTCTTCTGGCCCCAAATCATAATCAGGAAGGGCTGTAGTAGCGGCAAAATGGCCGGACTTCAGGCCCAAACATGATTTATAATTAATGCGATTCCTTGAACATGATCCGCCGGAGAAATCATTTCAACTTTAATTAATCTCACCGACTTTATCTACTCAAAAAAAGATTCGAGAACACATTTATGTCTATCAGTCTATGTAACTTGTAAGTAAGGTAGGTTTGTAAGGCTAGTCACATCGGGGGTTTAAATTTGAGATTAGGATCTGACGATGTAATAGGCTTTTAATAAGCCCAATCATAAATCATCAGGCTCATTTTACATATCTTTTATCTTTCTTTTCTTTTCTTTTCTTTTCTTTTCTTTGTTTTACATCATATAAAGTGAAAGGACACTATCACGTGTCCTTTTGCTAATCACTCTCTGATTAATGGAATTAATTACTCTTAACAATGCTGAAATCACGCCATGTGTCACATAAACATCAGGCAATTAAAAGAAAAACCCTAACACCAGACTATTCGATTATTGTCAAGTTTTGTTTTTTATAATCGATTAACCAATCCTACAGATTAGGGTTGGAGGGTTTTCAACAAATTAGGGTTTGTACGCCACGCATCAGATGAGTCAACAAATTGGTTAATCGATTGCTGGATGGATTATGGTTATGAATCGATTAGGGCTTTATAAAAATGGCCTCGTTCGTACATCATCTCTAACAACATCAAAAGGTATATTAATTTGTATTTGTGTATCAATTTGTATTTAGGTTTTCAAATTGGGTTTTCAATTGAAACTTTTCAAATCAATTTGCAGACCGGTTGTTCATCTTCTTTAATCAAGGTATTATACTTATTTTTGGTAAGTCGTTTTATCCTCAAAATGTTATTTTGTTAACTGTGTGTATGATTTAGCACATAATCAATTGAATCCGGTTTAAGAGATATACAACTTTCATATGAATTGTTTTTTGAAGTTTTAAAAGTAAATATAATAAATTACAGTTGATTGTGTAAAGGTAAGTCAATTAGAAACATACATGTTCATTGTTAGCCCGATGATGCACTAACAGTTTCAAGTTTATGTGATTTTTTATCATTGTTATTAACAATAGTGAATTGCATCAACAATAGTAAATCATCCTGTCTTTTTATGTTGTTCAAAAGATACAACCACCTGGGTATCATCATTTGTCACTTTCTTTTACTTTAAATGTATTATTGTATTATCTTATCATTATTGGTTTATTAGCATGATGGTGATGATGATTGATCGATTCTTTGACCCTGGATCATGAGTTGTTGTTGTAGGTTTTTTTAGGAAAACAAACTTTCTCTTGCACTCCAAGTGTTTGTTTGAATGCTTGAACGAAAAAAAGGGAAAAACAATCTTGCTAATAAATTTAACTATATGTGCATAGCATCTTATTTGCTAAATGTTCTCATGAATTAACATATTTCACTTTACTTTTCAGGCATTAGATAGTCTACTTAACTAATCACAATTTGATGAAATGCGAGATGGTGATGGCAATACAAATAAATATACAGAAAAAAAAAAACTTCATTCATATAAAGGTAATTTTGTTTGTAAATACATATTTTGATCGATAAGTTTTGATTTTTATTTTGTATCTATATATTCTAAATGGCGTATTTTTTTAACCAGTTTGAAAACCAAAATCATTGAAATGTAATGTCTGACTCTGTAATGGTGTTGGCTATGTGGCCTCCCCATGGTTTTCGCGTTTTGTTACTCCCTTTTTCGTTGTTGATTCTATTTTTAGATTGATATGCTATGTGTGTGTTGTTATTATGTGTGCTATGTTGGAGTTTGCTGTCAAGTTGTTGTTGGAGAATTATCGTTTTACACCAATATGACGAAAAGGCAAACCAACAAAAATTTAGAAAGTTCTTCTGTTGTTACTGTAGGTCATGAAGATCTCGTGCCGTTTTCTGTTACCCGTAGACAGTCTCTTAAGAGATAATTCATAGAGCTTTGAGGTCCATCTATGGTAGCCTTGCTTCTGCTGGGACCTCTACCTCAAGCACTGTTCGATTTCGTACATACAAGTGGTACAATAGGTAATATTACTTTGTTTAAACGCTCCTGCCCTGCTATATTGATTGTTACTTTTTTATGCATTTTTTAATGAGATGTGGTTTTATCTATTATATCGTGCACATCGTCGATTGCAGATGCTCAGGTCTGTAATTTCCTAACAACAATCACAACTTCAAGAACAACCACCTACCTAACCATAACACAAAATGAAGCTACTCATTTAGAGCAATCACAAAAGATGGCACTGCAACAACATTCACTTTATTCTGAAACCGCTTATGAACTTCTCGACATAACTTGCGATAAAAATGGTGGATATAGTAGGATATAACAACCCTGAACAAATCACACCTGCTGTTAAACCTTTTGAAAGTAAAACATACATTTTACAATATAACCTCAACAAGCAACCAACAAACGCATACTTCAAGTAACAACTTAAACTCTAACGACAACCTCAGCAAGAGTTTCTACCTATCCAGGTAACACATAGCAAAATCAACATACTACAAAATCAACATACCTCTGCATAATAGAGAGGAGATGTATTAGAGAGGGCTCAAAAAATTCGTTATGTGTTAAAAATAAAGCTGCATTAATCACTGTCAAAGTATTCTCTGAAATGGATCATGGAGATTTCTTGACGTTGGTTGCTTCTGCTAGGTATATAACTCAAAATCATTTTACATATACTGATATACATATATATTATATATACACATATCACACTTGCATAAGAGTGATGTAATTCGTCTCAGGCTAATAGCAAACATCCGATATTAACGGCCATATTGGAGTACGCTCGTCATTTCCATTTCTTTGAGGATCCCAACCTATCCACAGATTCTCAAAATGATGCAACAAAGACTGGGTGGCTTCTTGATACATTGGATTTTTCTGCAATTCCTGGAAGAGGCGTTCATGGTTACATCAACTAGAAACTAATTTTGGTGAGACTCTAATATTCAACCCTAGGAAATATACTTGACCCAGTTATTTATGAATGGACAACCTCCAATTTATTACATATTTTTTTGTTGATAAGTATGAAAAAGGGTCAAATAGGAAGTTAAAAGTCGCCCAAAGTGTATATATATAACATATAGACACTGTTAAATAAGTTATTTGCTCAATTAGCTTGAAAGTTCTACTCATATCTTGCACATTAGCTTTTTGTAGTTTTTATAGAAGTGGGCAAAAGGCTGTTTGGTGACTTTACCTGACCCAATCTGGTCACTTACCAACCTCGCTCGCCCAATTTACCACCTCTACTAAATGCTTCGAAAAGACAAGAAAATTCGTATGTATAAATATATCAATAAGACTTCTGTATGTAAAGCAATAAGTACACACTATGCTCTTGCATTTTTCCAGTACCACCAATGCCGCAACATCATGGTTACGACTATCTTTTGTAATACTACGGATGTACCCTATGTTTATAATTCCTTAAACTTAATATGCAACAATATACTTGTGCTTCTGGTTATTAGTTGCAACAATTTTTTTGGCTGCCTTCTCAACACCATCTCAATGTTGCAGGTCTTTAGTTTGTTTTTGGCTTGCTGTATGCTTTATTATTGGCTTATTGTATGAGGTAAATTTCATGAATATATTGAATGGTATTCTGGGAGTGCATGAGCTCATTCATCTCTAACCATTATACTGTGATCTCTTATACATACATACTTTGTGTAGAAATTATAGATTTTAAAACGATACACGTGTTGGTATGTTCATGGCTTGATAGTTAAAATTTGATAATAGTAAACATATTTTTGATGTCCATGGATTGATGGTAGGTTAATGACATTACATATGGAGATATTGGTTGTTCAAATGCAATGTTCAATGGAATTGCCGTTAATTATATTCTGATGGTTATTCGACATTTCAACAAATAAAATAACATGGATTTCATATGTAAGTTGAAGATTTTATAATAGCTCAAAGTTTACAATTTGATACAGAGTATTATTTAAACTTAACGTCTAACTCTTATGGTCGGATTTGACATTTGATTGGAATTTTCAATGGTATGTATTATTTTACATAACGTTTTACTTTTATAATTAGTGGTGGGGAATTTCTCTTTATCATAATAAAACGTTATATGAGTAAGAACCAACGATAAGAAATTGTGAGAACTGGCGATTGTAAATTGTTGTTATTCATCATATGCAAACTTTTTTGGTCTCTATAAATATACCAAAACTAGATTGTGAAAATGTATATTTACAATTTTCGTGCAACACACGGGCTCATATAGTATGCATATTTTTCAGAATGTAGAAAACAACAATGTTGTTTTTCTATCTTATTGACATGTAGTTGTTTTAATCTAACTATATTAATTTTTATTTTTATAGTTTCATGAAGTACATAAAACTTGGTCATATCATCCAGAATTGTACGTACACATATATATTTATGTTTTTGAACAATTTCATATTTCGTGTTTAAATTTTAGGTGACATAACATTTTTGCATTTAGACTTTTTTTGACTAAGAGTCACCGTGCAACGCACGAGCTCTTAAAAACCAGTAGTCATAACATTTAGAAGAGGACTATGACATTTTAATTTTTAATAATAGAATGATTATAACAAGTGGGATGTATGTGCTCTCCGTTACGAACGAATAGATTTTTGTTATATAAAACTACGTGCTTTTAATTAGCATGAAGTAACATAAATGACAATAATCTGTTTCAACGAGCTCAACATACATAATTAAACAAATTAAAATTCTACATAAAATCTTCAATAACCAAACAAAAAATAAATTTAACATAATTTGAATACTTTTGTAAACTAACAAGGTGGAGGTCAGCCGCGCATTGCGGCGGTGGCCACCACTCTGAGGCGTACAAAAAGCCTTTTGTAGTCGCAACTATTATCGCGCTGCTTCGGGCACACTATTACATACAATTAATCTGTAAACTAAACACTTATTATAATTACCAACGCTATCTAATATTTTAAATTCCTAAAGTATAAATGAAAGGAGTGAAATAAAGTGTCGCTTCAGGAAACATGGGTATTGAAAATCTTAAAAAGCCGTAGGTTCCCAATTTTAAGAGAAAGTTTTCTGCGTTCAGTCAATCTACGCAGAGTGAATCGGTCCTTAAGGAATCCCCGAAAGGGCTGCCGTCCGATGGGTACACGAAAGTGACGAAGTTGCTTTGACTACCGAACCATGCCTGTCTGTTGGAGCGAATTGGATGATCGTTAATTTAACGTATAAAAAACTGGCTATCTGCTCGTTAATTGAACATGTGAAAAAAGAAAGTGAAAGAAAGTTGTAAAATTTTTTTTTTTTGTTGCAAGATGGTTTTGGTCGGTTAATGATTTGTTAATTCAACGTTTAAAAAAAGATTGATGATCACGAAATTCTATATGTTTATTTATTAAATGTGTAAATAATATATATTAACCCTGTACCATTTGTCCATATGAAAGTGATAATCAAAATAAGTTGATTAATACATGTAAAAGTTTATCATTTGTAAGTGGTAATTAGTTAGGAAAAATAATATGATCGAATATCACATATCACCTATATATATATATATATATATATATATATATATATATATATATATATATATATATATATATATGGTAACATTCCCATGAGAATGTTCTCACAATTATATAAAATGAGAACAGGGGTACATAAGTAATTCTACAATTCTATTTTTAGGCTTAAAATCATCAAGTTTATTATTTCCACACAAAAACTAACTTTTTTATGAATTTTTTTTTCAAATTGTTTTATGCACAGTATATCAATGTAATTACATTTGCGATCAACACAACGAAATGAAATTACACGTCAAAATTTTTGGATGCATATTAACTAGAACTAGAAAAAGGAGCCCGCGCGATGCCGCGGGGGCCTTTGGGTTGCGTATTCAAAGTTAACGGAGCGTATTATAGGTGTGTATATGTATTGAATATAATCCGAGGTATTGAGCGTTTTTTTTTTGAAGTGCCCGTTTCGCGTATAGTTAGTCCCGTTGTGTTCGTAAGATTTTTTTGAGTTGAATGGTGGGCTCGGAAAAATTTAACTCGCACCGAGCGAGAAGATAGGGCCCGTTAAAAATTCGGGTGGGATTAGTTTTTTTTATTTTAATAAAATTGTATATATACACTTTTTACTCCTAAGGAAATGTGAATTTGAGGGGTAATTGTGTAAATTGAGCCAAAGATGAGCGACCAAACAAAGTGTGAACACAAACTCAAAACTACATCCTAAAATAATTGAAACTACATAAATTTTGGTGACTATTAGTATGTAATAAGCATCAATTAATTAACTGACGAATGCATGAGTGTATCGTATGGATGCGTCGATTAATTTAATCTTGTTGCTTTTATATTTTACAATTTAAAACGGACGCATGAAGTCGTCAGGGCTCCGGGTTTCCTCTTTCACACAGAATGATTTATCACCATATTTTGATCAGAAGTAGTACAAAGTGATTTTGATGGAATGATGGTCATCCATTAATCCATTGATTATAATTGATAATATACATCAAAAAGCCTTTTATATTTTTATATCCGATGGATACATTTATTCATCAAAATTGGCGATGCATTCTGTATACTGATGGATACATTTATTCAACAAAATTAGAGATGCACACATATATGTTAAAAGGGATGCATGAATATAATTTTTACATCAATGTATCCATCTTGAAGGGATGGTTGAAATAACCACGAGACCACCATTATTTTACGATGATATAGCAAATGTGAATTTGCAATGGCTAGAATCTACAATGGAGGTTACGAAAATTTTTGTAAAGGAGAGGCAGTTATCAAAATGAGAATTTTCAGGATCCTTATTTTCCAAATGTATCCTTGCTAGTTTATTTTAAGTGTGAAAAGCTTATATAATTTATCACCATTGATCTACTTCCATCAAGGGTCTAGATGTGTTCTCACCAAAAGTTAAAATGAGAATGTTCTCATTTGAAAAAAAAAAAATCATCAAACACCGCCTCCACGCTCCACCACTCTCTGCGCCGGAGTTTTTTTCTTAGATTTTTTCAGATATAAGGTTTTTATGTTTCTTTATCGTTTTTTTTCTCACACGGAAGGTTTTAAAGTGGCCAACCGACTTTTTCTCGTTTTTTAAAGTCGCAGCTGAAGGTGGTGGCCGATGGCGGTGGCCGACGATGGTCGTTGGTGGCCGACGGTGGTTGTCGATTGCCGGTCTATATTTTTTGTGAGGTAAGTTGCCTATTTAAAAGTAACTGAATTAGTGATGGTCAGAAGTGGTGGTAAACGTTATGTGACCGTGGTGGTGGCAGGTGAGTGAGGGTGGCGGTGACAGGTGTTTGGTGGCGGTGGAGTGGTGGTGTTGGTGGCAGGAGGTGTGGTGGTTGTGGTGGCAAGAGGCGTAGTGTGGTTATAATAATAATTAATAGAGGTTGAAAGTGAATAGACGAAAATGCCATCCTATGGGTTACTATTCATGAATAGTATCCAAAATTTGCTCTATTGTAATATTATTAATGGTAGAACGAGGGAAAAGGAATAGAATTTTTTTTTTTTTACAGAAAAGAAAAAATGTTGTAAAAAGGATTTGAAATAATAATTATAAAAAAATTGGAGTGCTAAAAATGAAAATCAAACGGGTTAAGGGAATTTTTTTTGTTGTACACAACTATGTCTTTTTAATAAAAAATAATAATATTAATTAGTCTAACATAATCCAAAAATTAAAAAAATTGAAGTAGGGTGGGAGAATGGGAGGACTAAAGTCGAGTAAAAAAAATTAGGAAGAGGAAAACTTAAAAATTTGCAATTAGGCGTTTGATCAAATTTGTTCCGTTTTGCTCTTTAAACAAACAATTTACTAAGTTAAAAGCACTTGAACTAGGCGTTTGAATCTTAGTCCAAGCGTATGCTAATATCCCACACTTATAAGAACATTGTCCTCAATGTTTATTGTCGAATTGTGGAGATATCTTGGTCGCAAGATATTCCACACTTGAACTTTTTAGCATTGTATTTACAATGTTTAAGATTTTAAAGTTGGTGTGGAAAATCCCACACTTAGTTATTATAAGTGGGTTTAAAGAAAACTTTTTTATAATCGAAAAGTGAGATTAGAACAAAAAAAAAACTTCCCTATAGATTCGGAATTCGCATTTATGGTCATCTTGGCTCCCGTTCGAGGTAGTCATGTTGCGTCGGCGGTCGTCTAAGATGTGTGTTTTATCCATGTCCGATGCACTCCCGATTTTAAGAATGAAATAAGCAGCGGGATCAGAAAAGAAAGAAATATTTTCCGGAGTTGAAAGCGATTTTCCTCTGTTTTTGACTATCCAGAATTGAAGTTCATATACTATTGCAGCAGCATAGCGATTAATGAGCATTGAAGTTTTGTGTTCATCACATGTACTGTCGAAAAGATTCAATAATAAATCGAAGTCTGTTTTTTGAGTTCAAATTCTTTTTCTCGATAGTATGGGAAAATTTCTTCACCTTGTTGTTTTGAAAAATGATAAGTGTTCGTACTTTTATAGCCAATTCCCCTATAGATTCTTTTTGTTCTCTAGAAAATTGAAGAATTGATGCCTCGAGAGCGTTAACAAAAGCTCTGTAGATATATAATCTTCGGTCCGGATAACAAGAGTTTCTGTAACGATGAATTTCTTCCTCAAATATTTCAAATGTTAATTCGTAAATGGTGTATCCACCCATCCAAAAGATGAGTTCTTCTGTAAGGTGTTGTCTACTGTCATTTGTCATTATTGAACATCTTCTTTCCTTGGAAAATAGGTTATAAAAAGTAGGGTTATGAAAATGCCGACGTTCACATATACTCTTGATTAAAAGTTTGGAAAGGGCGTTGTTGCTAAGTTAACAGACATGCAGGAGAAACTCAACTATCAACTTATCATCGATATCTGAGATTGAAGTTTGTTGATTAGTTTCATTATTTTCGGAACTGTGGGTTTGAATAGAACCTATGTTTATAGACTTTCCTTGAAATAAAAAGGTTTCGCCGGTTTCCGTGGTAGTAGGAGAAGTACTTTCTTCATAATCGGAGATTTCAGATATTCTGATGGCTTTTAGGGAAGATTCGATTTGTTGGCTCATGTTTTTGTTTGTTTTTATATTGTGATATTAAAGACATAATCAGCAGATAAAATTTCTCTTAAGGTTACTTAATTAGAAACGTCTTTGGATCCTTCGCTTATGGCATTATTGGTAAGTAAAGTTTATCACGATCCTTTGCTCAAGACAAATGGCCAGTCAAACCTTGTGTGGAGAGGCAAGATCCTCTTGGTTTCAATAAATTGAAGACTGTTCAGAATATCCAACAACCAAGTCCACCTGCTAATCCTAGAAACCCTTTACCTTGTATACTGATTAATCAAAGCATTACTAAACCAGTACCCAACATCGGCACCAAAAACCTTGATGCAACTCACAATGGTCCACCCTTACTGGTGTGTATAAGGTGGGAGTCTTACAAGCACATGGTTCTCACTAGTCGTTATTCAGTGACGTGATTGCAGACTGGAGGATCAGTTTTTAATTTATATATACATGGGCTCAAACTATATACTACATACTCGCTTGTTATAACCAGTAAGTAATAAGTATAACTTGAGACCGTTCTTTGAATTTCATTACAACGAGAAATAAAGGTGATGTTTCTATTAAGTGAGCCTTTAAGAGAAAGGTACAATTAGGTAAGGTTATGATTTTTGTTGTAGGTTTTCTAATTAAAACGATAAAGTAAATAAAGCATGTAAAGATAGATACGTTTATTTAGAATGACTCAATCAAGTAATAAAAATAGAGACTTTTAGTAAGGTCGGTTATTTTGCCTAAAGTAAACACTAATCCTCTATCAGGTTAGTCTAGATTCTATCCTGGTATGTCACTGAATATTAGGTTATCATGAATCAGACCAAAACAGAATATCATACCCCCAACGTTGTAGTGACCTGAACTTTTCCATGTTTATATATATTAAATGAAATTGTTATTTACATGATTAAGTGTTTCCAACATGTTAAGCAATCAAACTTGTTAAGACTTGATTAATTGAAATAGGTTTTATATAGACAATTGACCACCTAAGTTGTCCGGTGATTCACGAACGTTAAAACTTGTAGTAACTATATGATGACATATATATGATTATATATATAGTTAACATGATATTATGATAATTAAGTATCTCATTAGGTATTTTAACAATGAGTTATATACATAAAATTGAGTTTATTGAATTAAGAAACTCGAAACGATATATATAACGATTATTGTTATAACAACGTCTTACTAAATACATATGAATCATATTAAGATATTGATACACTATGTTTAATCATGATAAATGATAAGTAAACAAGTCATTAAGTGTATTAACAATGAACTACATATGTAAAAACAAGACTACTAACTTAATGATTTCGAAACGAGACATATATGTAACGATTATCGTTGTAACAACATTTAACTGTATATATATCATACTCAGATATATTAATATATCATAATATCATGATAATGTAATAATTTAACATCTCATTAGATATAATAAACATTGGGTTAACAACATTTAACATGATCGTTAACTTAAAGGTTTCAAATCAACATTTACATGTAACGACTAACGATGACTTAACGACTCAGTTAAATGTATATACATGTAGTGTTTTAATATGTATTCATACACTTTTGAAAGACTTCAAGACACTTATCAAAATACTTCTACTTAACAAAAATGCTTACAATTACATCCTCGTTCAGTTTCATCAACAATTCTACTCGTATGCACCCGTATTCGTACTCGTACAATACACAACTTTTATTGGTATATACACTCCAATGATCAGATCTTAGTAGCCCATGTGAGTCACCTAACACATGTTGGAACCATCATTTGGCAACTGGCATGAAATATCTCATAAAATTACAAAAATATTAGTAATCATTCATGACTTATTTACATGTAAACAAAATTACACATCCTTTATATCTAATCCATATACCAACGACCAAAAATACCTACAAACACTTTAATTCTTCAATTTTCTTCATCTAATTGATCTCTCTCAAGTTCTATCTTCAAGTTCTAAGTGTTCTTCATAAATTCAATAAGTTCTAGTTTCATAAAATCAAGAATACTTCCAAGTTTGCTAGCTTACTTCCAATCTTGTAAAGTGATCTTCCAACCTCAAGAAATCTTTCTTATTTATAGTAAGATATATTTATAATACAAGGTAATACTCATATTCAAACTTTGATTCAATTTCTATAACTATAACAATCTTATTTCGAGTGGAAATCTTACTTGAACTTGTTTTCGTGTCATGATTCTGCTTCAAGAACTTTCAAGCCATCCAAGGATCCTTTGAAGCTAGATCTATTTTTCTCATTTCCAGTAGGTTTATCCACAAAACCTGAGGTAGTAATGATGTTCATAAAATCATTCGATTCATATATATAAAACTACCTTATTCGAAGGTTTAAACTTGAAATCACTAGAACATAGTTTAGTTAATTCTAAACTTGTTCGCAAACAAAAGTTAATCCTTCTAATTTGACTTTTAAAATCAACTAAACACATGTTCTATATCTATATGATATGCTAACTTAATGATTTAAAACCTGAAAACACGAAAAACACCGTAAAACCGGACATACGCCGTCGTAGTAACACCGCGGGCTGTTTTGGGTTTGATAATTAAAAACTATGATAAACTTTGATTTAAAAGTTGTTATTCTGGGAAAATGATTTTTCTTATGAACATGAAACTATATTCAAAAATCATGGTTAAACTCAAAGTGAAAGTATGTTTTTCAAAATGGTCATCAAGACGTCGTTCTTTCGACTGAAATGACTACCTCTTACAAAAATGACTTGTAACTTATATTTCCGACTATAAACCTATACTTTTTCTATTTAGATTCATAAAATAGAGTTCAATATGAAACCATAGCAATTTGATTCACTCAAAACGGATTTAAAACGAAGAAGTTATGGGTAAAACAAGATTGGATATTTTTTGATTGTTGTAGCTACGGGAATTATTGTAACAATTATATACAAATTATATCCTAGCTAACTTATATTTTATTATACATGTATTCTAATATATTATGTAATCTTGGGATACCATAGACACGTATGCAAATGTTTTGACATATCATATCGACCCATGTATTTATATTATTTGAAACAACCATAGGCATTCTATATGCAGTAATATTTGAGCTAGCTATACAGGGTTGAGGTTGATTCCAAAAATATATATACTTTCAGTTGTGATCTAGCCTAAGACATGTATACACTGGGTCGTGGATTGATTCAGGATAATATATATCAATTTATTTCTGTACATCTAACTATGGACAACTAGTTGTAGGTTACTAACGAGGACAGCTGACTTAATAAACTTAAAACTTCAAAATGTATTAAAAATGTTGTAAATATATTTTGAACATACTTTGATATATATATATATGTATATATTTGTTATAGGTTCGTGAATCGACCAGTGGCCAACTCTTACTCCCGACGAAGTAAAAATCTGTGAAAGTGAGTTATAGTCCCACTTTTAAAATCTAATATTTTGGGATGAGAATACATGCAGTTTTATAAATGTTTTACGAAATAGACACAAGTAAATGAAACTACATTATATGGGTGAATGATCGAAGCCGAATATGCCCCTTTTGCTTGGTAGCCTAAGAATTAGTAAACTGATCTACTAATTGACGCGAATCCTAAAGATAGGTCTATTGGGCCTAACGAACCCCATCCAAAGTACCGGATGCTTTAGTACTTCGAATTCATTTTTATCATGTCCTAAGGATTTCCCGGAATGATAGGGGATATTCTTATATGCATCTTGTTAATGTCGGTTACCAGGTGTTCACCATATGAATGATTTTTATCTCTATGTATGGGATGTATATTGAAATATGAAATCTTGTGGTCTATTATTATGATTTGATAATATATAGGTTAAACCTATAACTCACCAACATTTTTGTTGACGTTTTAAGCATGTTTATTCTCAGGTGATTATTAAGAGCTTCCGCTGTTGCATACTAAAATAAGGACAAGATTTGGAGTCCATGCTTGTATGATATTATGTAAAAACTGCATTCAAGAAACTTATTTTTGATGTAATATATTCTTATTGTAAACCATTATGTAATGGTCGTGTGTAAACGGTTGATGTTATGCGAGGTATATATAAAATAGTTATTAATTTTAGCAGAAAACACTATTAAATACGATACAATTTTACACAAGATATTTATTTATTTATAGAATGGATATACTTAAACCTTGCTACAACACTTATAGGCAGTGTACCTAATCGTACAGTAGTGTAGTTTTTAGTAAGTCCGGTTCGTTCCACAGGGAAATCTTTAAACAAAGCTCAACGCTATATTAGTTTACTTTTATAAAAATACAAATATATATATATGTAATATTATTATTATAAAGGGGGGTTTTTACCGTTTAATGACCGGTTTGTCGATTTTAAGACTTTAGTCGTAGTTAAAACCTAATGTAAAATATAAAATAAATACAAGACTTAAATTAAAGCGTAAAGTAAATAACGATAATGAAATTGCGAATAATAAAAGTGCGATAAAATAAACTTGCGATAATTAAAAAGTACGATAATTAAAAGTGCGATTAAACAACAATAAATAAAAGTGCGATAATTAGAAGTGCAATTAAATATAAAATAAAGGAAATTAAATATGAAATAAAAGAATTATGCTTATTTAAACTTCCGTAATCATGATGTTTGACGTGTTGATTTTAGTTTTATGCCCATGGGTTAATTGTCCTTTGTCCTGGATTATTTAATCTGTCCGTCTGGTTTTTGTCCATAACAGTCCATCAGTCATAAATATAAAGTGCGAGTGTCCTCGTCAAATTATTATTATACCCGAAGTTAAATATTCCAACTAATTGGGGATTCGAATTGTAACAAGGTGTTAATACTTTGTTTAATGAATACACCAGGTTATCGACTGCGTGTAAACTAAGGTTTTACTACTTTGTTAACAATTACACCAATTACCCTTGAATGTAATTTCACCCCTGTTTTAATTATTCTAGTGGCTATTAATCCATTCCCGTGTCCGGTTAAATGAACGATTATTCGTACATATAAATACCCCGCCCATCGTGTCCGATTGAGTGTATATGGTAATTTATAGGGACGCCCAATTGTAAATCTTTATATTAACATTAACAAACTTTCATTTAGTTAAACAAATATAAAGCCCATTAATAGCCCATAGTCTAATTTCCACAAGTGTCGTTCTTTTGTCCAAACCCCAATTATGGTACAAAGCCCAATTACCCAATTTTAGTAATTAGCCCAACATCATGATTACTTCGTTTTAAATAAGCATAATAATAACTTAGCTACGAGACATTAATATAAAAAGGTTGAACATAACTTACAATGATTAAAAATAGCGTAGCGTTACACGGACAGAATTTCGACTTACACCCTTACAACATTCGCTAACATACCCTTATTATTAGAATTATAATTAAAATTAAAATATAAATTATATATATATATTTTACGTATATATGAGAGAAGAGAGATTGATGGATATTTTTTTTTTGTTCACCAAAGCTCGATTTTATAGGAGATGTGGCCTGACTTTTCATGCCATGCGATCGCATGGACTTTCTTCTTCCTGGCCATGCGATCGCATGGCCAGCTGGGAGAGCTCACATGTTGCTTGTTTCCTTGTGCCGACGTTTTATAAATAATATAATATATTAAATAATTACAAGAATTATTTAAATATTATATTATATTTATGTGCATAGTTGACTTGTAATTTTTAGTCCGTTGCGTCGAGCATTGAGAGTTGACTCCGGTCCCGGTTCCGGATTTTCGAACGTCCTTGCGTACAATTTTATATTTTGTACTTTGCGTTTTGAATCTTGTACTCTTGTAATTTCGAGACGTTTCTTATCAATAATTGGAACCTCTTTGATTGTCTTTTGTACTTTTGAGCTTTTTGGTCGTTTGCGTCTTCAATTCGTCGAATCTGTCTTTTGTCTTCACCTTTTATTATTTAAACGAATATCACTTGTAAATAGAACAATTGCAACTAAAAGCTTGTCTTTCTTGAGGAATAATGCTATGAAATATATGTTCGTTTTTAGCATTATCAAATATTCCCACACTTGAGCGTTGCTTGTCCTCAAGCAATATCGTCTTGAAATACTAGAATCACTTCTTTATTCTTCACACTTTGTACATCAGTGATTTCTATACGGCGGTATAAACAATGGTAGTAACGATATGGTTTACAGTCCCACATGACTATAAAAATTTAGATCCATTAAGGAAATTGGATCTTTATGAAAACATTTGATCTTTTGAAAATTAAATCTAGTTTTTACCCTAGATAAGTTTTCCGGAATAACCCTTTACCGGTGTTTGCAAAATATTTTTGTGGGTTTGGTAGGTTTTAGATTTGAAAATTTTAGCTCAAAACTTATGGTTTTGTGTCACCCACTTGCTAACCTTGTATTTGGAAAGCAACACGTCCAGTTCACTTGTCCCGTATATTACCTTTCGGTAAACTACCGTCCAGTTGTAAAGGAAAGCGTTGAACAAGCAACTGTTAAGGCAATGTCCTCTGACATGCTTTTAATTATGGTCTATAACTTGTCGGACGCAATTACTATCCTTGGTAGGAGCAATAGTAAAGTTCATCCTTATGATTTTTTTGGTATGGCACGAGGTCCTGTCTTTGACCACTACGCAACCACCGTTCTTACGGTTGACACCCGATTTGATTCAGGTGACCTAATGAATTCCAGGTGAATTCCTAGGATTTTACGTTCAATGGTAATGAACGCATTAAAAGTAGGGTTTTCAGAAAACAAATCGGTTTGTAATTTTGATCAAAATATTTTCTCGTTCAAGCTCGAGTTTAGATATCATTGAATTCCATGAGTTTGTAATTCTCAATCTTTAAGGTCAATCTCAAGGATTGAGTGATATCAGTCTTAAAAGCTGATTTTTAATCTTTAAGGAGATTATCCTTTCTGGGGATCTGATTCATTATTCTTATCCAGCTAATTTGCATGGTGCCCCCCCATTGTACGAGATAAATCCTTCTCATGGTTAGGATAAATCTGACCACTTGGCGACCCTGTTTAATGCTGAGGTCCGTGGATTTCCTGCTGATTTTAGTGATGACTTTTCTAGATTTTTCGTCAACCTACAGCTGGTCTGGACGACAACTTCATGACCTAGATCAAGAAGCGCGTTTCTTTTTCGGAAGACTTTACTTCCTTTTAATGATGGAATTGATTCATCGTGTAGATCCATCTCTTCTTTTCTTTCATTGGGTAAAACAGTTTAGTTTAGTCCAAAGCAAAAGTATTTTCAGTTATTTGTTACAGATATATGTGACATATGTTTAAGATAACTTGGTAAATTTTCCCACACTTGGCTTTTATTTTCCTTTTTTATCGTCCTCTATTCCATTTTAAATGAATTTCAACATTTTGGTTTGTTTCTCAATTTATGTCCTTTCCGAGGTAACAATAATTTCGGTGTTAACACCTAGTTTTATCGTTCATAAATATGTATAAACATGATTTTGAGTTCATTTAATTGAAAATTTTGAAAATTTTTACTAGAATTGGGTAGTCAGTATATAAGACTAGGGCTGTTCTTTTTTATCAGAGAGCACTAGATTCTAATACAACTACTATGTTACTAGTATTTTTAATGGTTACCAAGTGTATAAAGTAAAAATTTTTAAAATCCGAAAGAATTTAACCCCTTCCCACACTTAAGATCTTGCAATGCCCTCATTTGCAAGAAATCAGTAACAATTTAAATTATTGAGGGTGATTTGTGTGAAAATGATTAAATTTTACCAAAGTTTCCAAATATATTGGCGTTTGTTTGCTGAATGATAAATGGTGCACATCATTTGTTCATTCCGTCTGTTGTGACATCATATTTATTTGTCATCTTGTCGTCAAAATTAGTAGCTTTTGCTGAACTTAATGCCAGTCTTTGAAAATGCGCTGTTTTACCCTGTTTTGAACAATCGACAATATACATACATACAAGTATAATCATGCATGGCAATTTGAAATGGGACTTAATATCCCACTTTCAAATTCTAAATATGAAATATTAGTACACAATAATAATAAAATAATAAAAATTACACAAATTTATCCAATAACATAAGTTTAAACATGAAAAAGTCAAAAGATAAAAACATAAAAATCATAAAAATAACCAATTGGAACTAAATCAGTCTGGATAGGGGTTCCAGTTCATCTCATCGGGTGGGTTCCATTGTTGGTTATAGGTGTTCTGATAGGCTTGGTTATAGTCATACCGGTTAAAGGGTGGTCGGATATCGGGGCTATGTGGCGGAAAATGAGCAGGTCGAGTAGGTACATAGTTATTTGGTACCTGATATGATAGCTGGCTCATGATTTGGTGCTGATGAACTAACCAGCTATCGTGTTGGCGTCGCCTATAATCCTCGTATACTCGCTCGGAGTTCCACTGCTCATACATACTATGTCTTGCCGCGTTCGTCATTGCTTCCTCATCTATACGAACGTGGACGTCAAGAATAGCATCTCGAAAGACATCCCTAATGTCTTCCGCCTCCTCCATTTCCTCGTCTGAGCCTCTCTCTACCTGAGGATGAGATCCCTCATAGGGTACTGCCTGGTTACGTCTACTTTTCAATACTTTAGCACCCACATAAACTTTCAATCCTAAGGGCTCAACCTGTTCTCTACAAATCTGTAATGGACCCCCTTGGTTCCTATCAACACCTAAATACTCTCCAATGAGAGTAACAAAAATACCTCCTCCTATTATACTCCTGTCCTGCATTCCTTCTACCATTTTAGATAAATAAAAAGCAACACAGTAAGGGATATTGACAAAGCTTCTAGGATCCCGAATACACTTTAGGTAGAATAAATCATATAAGGTAATTTTTTCTTTATTATGACCTCTTTGTGTAATCGAGTTGGCCAAAAATCTATGAATAATACGAAGCTCGGCCCTGTCAATATGTGTATAGGAGTGTCCTCCTGCTCGTGTAAAAACATCAAAATGTGACATACGCCTCCAAATGGCGTCAGCGTCAAAGTTACTATCTACCCGTTCACCATAATGAATCAAGTTTGTACAATCGGGTAATAGCAACTCACCAGGAGTATAAATCTGTAAGGCCCTGGCCATGTCCAGCATGGACATTCTGTACATCCTACCGCCAAGGATAAACCTAAGAAATCTTCTATCATCTATCCTAACTATATTTGTATCAAGTGATACAGTACTCATCAACTCAACACACCATTCCTTATATACAGGTCTACGAATGGTGAAAAGACGTTCCCAATCTGTAAAAGAAGAACTGCCATACCTTTGAACTAAAAGCTGTCTAACACGGTCAGCTAGATGAACCGTTTCCAAAGGGGCCCAATCAATTACCCTTGGCACCTCTACATTTTTTGTTACCAATTTGAATTTGTTCCTTTGATATGTCTCGTAATCTCTCCATCTTCTATCAAATCTCAGATTAGGATGTAGAGTGTGCTCAGGAATCGTTGGGAATTCTACTAGCGGCCTCATTGGGAATACTATGAATTCATCAACAAACTGTACTGGATCATAATAAGGTATGTGCTGATCAGGCTGTTGTTGTTCCTGTTGTTGTTCTTGTTCGTGTTGCATTTCTAGTTCTGGTTCTGGTGCTGGTGCTAGTCGTCTAGATGATGATGCTCCTGAACCTCCAGTATCGGCTCTCTGTAAAACACATTAAACACAAAAATTGTGCATCCAAATATGCATTAGTGTTAGCAAAATAACAACTTAAAACAATCACTATAACATGTTAAATCAAAATTAAACTTATACACATTTTCACAATTTTTCACAATTCTACACTTTTCAAATAAGCACATATGAAAATGTATACAAAATTCATAAGCATTTAACTCAAATAACATGTCAAAATATTCATTACTAATAATTTAACAAGTCTCAAATGGCAAATATATCAAATTAATCAAGTTCATGAATTTTGGACTTAAAAAGTCCACTTTAATCTCTAAAAATCATGTTTAGGATCATTGTTTTGATCATTTAACTATCTAAACATGTTACACTACTCAATTTGGCAATAATTCATGACAAAAATCGGCCATAACCTGTTTATATCAAAAAGCCCCAAATTGCTCAAGAACACAAACCCTAGATTTCTAAAAATTTTGAAGTTTTTGGCTTCAAATCATGTTAAATAGCATCAATCTAGGTTATACATGCATAAAATACTAACAATTTATCACTAATTACACTAGAAATTAACAAAATTGCATTAGGTAAAAAATTGGTAATTATCACAAAAACTAGGAATTTATAGAGTTTAGGGGTGTAATTTTTACCAATTTGCTGAGGAATGAGAATCTAGGCATGATTAGAGCAAGAAAAATGACGAATTACGGTGAATTTTGGTGAAATTTGGTGAATATTTGGGAGTATTTTCGGGTATGTGTGTGTGTTGTGGTGTAGAAGCAGACTCTCTGCTGTTTTTGTTCCTGACCAGCATTTGGTCCCTATGCGATCGCATGGGTTCCAAGTGCAAACCCCATGCGATCGCATGGGGTGCCGGCTACAGTGTTTTCAGCCTTTTTTTTTTTTTTTTTTTTATATATAAAACCTTATACTTTATAAAACTTATAATTATTTAAATTTTAAAAATTTGGTTTCCTTTAGGAGCGAGGGCGTTTCGGATCGTTGTCCTAGTCTGTCCCTTGACAAAATTTTAAAATTTGTCAAATCAAAGCGCTGTTTTTTAAAAGTAAAGATTTTTGGGTTTTTTTAATGTTTTTGGCATACTTTAATTCAATAAGATTAAAAATAATGATAATAAAAGTTCCCGTCCCTCCCTTGGGTAAAGCAATTTCGGTTCAAAGACCTAGTCTTCAACTTACGACGAATTTTAAAAATCATATTTTTAACTTAATGAGATAAAGTAAATTTTTGTTTTTAAATTCACACAACATAAATATAAAATTCAAAATTAATATTAAAAAAAATCACACCAAACTTAAAATTTGAAATGTATAAAATTAAAAATTCATATTTTAAAAATTAAAAATTCACACCAGACTTAATTTAAAAATTCAAATATTTACAATTTTAAAAATATTGTTTTTACAAAGTTTACAATATTAATTTAAGATTTAAATATTTATTTTAAAAATATGGTAAAAATAAAATTAAAAATCTTTTTGTCTTTTTATCCCACTTTAATCAATCAAATATTATCAAAAATATGCGCCCCTCTTTTCGGTAAAGTAATTTCGGTTCCAAGACCTAATTTAACTCATGACGAATTTTTGAAATATTTTAGGTTGATTGATTAAAGATATTTATACCTTAAGAATAAACGTTAAATTTCGCAGTGATGTAATAAATTTTTGAATGATATCAATAATTTCGGTCGCCAAACCTAATTTTATTCAATACCAATTTAATACTTTTTAGCGAACAAATTAGCGTTTATTATCAAAAGGTTAAAAATAAAAATAAAAACTGTACAGACATACCTGTGAAATAGATTTCTTAGTTATATGATCTATTCCATTCATAAGATAGTCGGTTTAATTGATTTTCCATGGCTACATAGGCGTAACCTCGAGCATTCAGTGTCTTTTCTTCTAAACATATGAACGGTCCGTCTCTGCATAAAGTAACAAATTCGGTATTTGAATAGGTTTGATTATTTGAACATTTACCTCCATGTGACCATTTTCCGCATTTGTGACATCGTTCTAGGTGTCGTGCTCTTCTTTTTGCTGCGGATTTTGATTTTTCTTTACCAAATTGTAACTTATTATCTTCGCATCTGGATTCTTTTCTAACTCCGTCCATTCTTTCTCTGATTACTGATACTAATTCGCTCGGTAGTATGTCATTATTACGTTTAGTGATCAAAGCGTGTAGCATTAGACCATGGTTTAGTTCACAGGCAGTCTTCATTTTGTAAAAACCTAAAAAAAATAAAAATTCAGAATGGGGGGAGAAGACTAGTTCTTTAGGGTCTGCTAGGGAAAGACCATTCGGGTTCCATTTTCGAGAACTACATGAAAACAGACAATCTAACTCTAACAGAAATACATATTATCCTTTAAAGACTTGATTCTCCCCACACTTAGTTAGCTGTGGTGTCGAAATTGTGATTAACTTCGTTGTCGACTTCCATCGGACCATGTATGTAATGTTTAACTCTGTGACCATTAACTTTAAATTCAATCCCATTTGAATTTATTAATTCTATCGTTCCGTATGGGAAAACTCTTTTGACTATGAATGGTCCAGACCATCTTGATTTCAAATTTCCAGGAAATAGCTTGAATCGTGAATTGAAAAGAAGAACTCTGTCTCCTTCTTTAAATTCTTTTGAACTTCTGATTCTTTTATCATGCCATTTCTTCGTTCTTTCTTTATAGATTAACGAATTTTCGTATGCTTCATGTCTTAATTCTTCTAATTCGTTTAGTTGACTTAATCGTAGACGTCCGGCTTCATGTAAATCAAGATTACATGTTTTCAAAGCCCAAAATGCTTTGTGTTCAATTTCTACTGGAAGATGACATGCTTTTCCATAAACAAGTCTAAAAGGTGTGGTTCCAATTGGAGTTTTGTAGGCTGTTCTAAAAGCCCAGAGTGCATCCTCCAATTTAATGGACCATTCCTTCGGATTTGATCCTACGGTTTTCTCTAGAATACGTTTTAAAGCTCGGTTGGTATTTTCAACTTGTCCACTTGTTTGTGGATGATATGCGGTGGAGATTTTATGAGTTACTCCATATCTTTTAAGAACTTTCTCAAGTTGATTATTACAGAAATGAGTACCCCGATCACTTATTAAAGCTTTCGGTGTTCCAAACCTTGCAAAAAGACGTTTTAAAAAGTTGACTACTACTCGTGCATCGTTAGTTGGGAGAGCTTGTGCTTCCGCCCATTTAGATACATAATCAATGGCTACGAGTATATATAGATTATTATGAGATTTTGGAAATGGACCCATAAAGTCAATACCCCAAATGTCAAATACTTCACATACTTGGATGACATTTTGTGGCATTTCATCACGTTGACTTATTTTTCCGGCCCTTTGACATGCATCACAGGATTTGCAAAGAAGGTGTGCGTCTTTGTAAATTGTAGGCCAATAGAATCCAGCTTCATAAACTTTTCTTACTGTTAGTTGAGGCCCATAATGCCCTCCTGTTGGTCCTGTGTGACAATGGTTTAAAATTTTACTAGCTTCATCTCCAAATACACATCGGCGTATTATTCCATCGGGACAACTTTTAAACAAATGTGGATCTTCCCAGAAATAGTGTTTTATATCACTGAAGAATTTCTTTCGTCTTTGGTACGATAATCCTTTTTCAAGGAATCCACAAACTAAGTAGTTTGCATAGTCTGCAAACCATGGGATTTCTTTATAATCTATCTTCAATAGATATTCATCAGGAAATTTGTCTTGTATGGCTGATTCATTTAGAACTTCTAATTCGGGATTTTCAAGATGAGAAAGATGATCAGCGGCGAGATTTTCTGCTCCTCTTTTATCTCGGATTTCAATATCAAACTCTTGTAAGAGTAAGATCCAACGGATTAATCTTGGTTTAGCATCTTGTTTTGAAAATAGGTATCTAAGAGCAGAATGGTCGGTATAGACCACCGTTTTTGCTAGAACGAGATATGATCGAAATTTGTCAAAAGCAAAGACAATAGCAAGGAGTTCTTTTTCAGTAGTTGTATAGTTCGTTTGTGCTCCTTGTAATGTCTTACTAGCATAATATATAGGTTGAAATCGTTTTTCAATCCTTTGTCCTAAAACGGCTCCCATTGCAAAATCACTTGCATCGCACATTAGTTCAAATGGTAGATTCCAATTTGGTGTTATCATGATCGGCGCATTAGTGAGTTTCTCTTTAAGAATATTAAAATATTTGATACACTCATCTAAAAAGATGAATGGCGCATCCTTTTCTAGGAGTTTATTCATAGGAGTGGCAATTTTAGAAAAATCTTTTATGAAACGTCGGTAAAAACCGGCATGCCCTAGAAAACTCCTAACTCCTCTAACATTGGTGGGATGTGGAAGTTTAGCAATTACATCTACTTTAGCTCTATCCACTTCAATTCCTTCTTTTGAAATTTTATGTCCAAGAACGATGCCTTCTTTAACCATGAAATGGCATTTCTCCCAATTAAGTACTAGATTTGATTTTTCGCATCTAATTAGCATTCGTTCCAGATTAACTAGACATGATTTAAATGTATCACCGAAGACTGAAAAGTCATCCATGAATACTTCCATGCATTCTTCTATCATGTCGTGAAAAATCGCCATCATACACCTTTGAAAGGTTGCAGGGGCGTTGCAAAGTCCAAATGGCATGCGTTTGTAAGCAAAAGTACCATAAGGGCACGTGAATGTGGTTTTCTCTTGGTCCTCGGGTGCTATTGGAATTTGAAAATATCCGGAAAATCCATCTAGAAAACAATAGTAACTATTTCCGGCTAATCTTTCCAACATTTGATCAATGAAAGGTAAGGGAAAGTGATCTTTTCTGGTGGCGTCATTTAATTTTCTATAATCAATACATACACGCCATCCTGTTACAGTCCTAGTAGGAATAAGCTCATTTTTCTCATTTGTAATGACAGTCATGCCACCCTTCTTAGGTACGCATTGAACTGGGCTTACCCATGGACTATCAGAAATTGGATATATCAAACCTGCATCTAGCAGTTTAATAATCTCTTTCTTAACTACATCTTGCATATTAGGATTTATTCTTCGTTGGCGTTGCACATACGTTTTATGACCTTCTTCCATAAGGATTTTATGTGTGCAATACGAAGGACTTATTCCTTTAATATCATGAATCTTCCATGCAATGGCTGGTTTATGAGCTTTCAACACAGAAATGAGTTGTGATTTCTCATTTTCAGTAAGAGAAGACGATATTATTACAGGTAATTCAGATTCACCATGTAAATAAGCATATTCCAAATGGTTTGGAAGTGGCTTTAACTCTAATTTCGGAGGTTCTTCTATCGATGATTTATATCGATATCTGTCTTCTTCTTTTAGCATTTGAATTTCTTCTGTTGTTGGTTCATATCCATTAGCTATAAGTGTAGCTAACATTTCAGCTTCATCAATTGGTTCATTGCCTTCTCTTAAAGAACATTCTCCTGTTCCTTGTAATTCTGGAAATTCTTCTAATAATTCTGCATGTGCATCTATAGTTTGAATATAATAACATGTATCATCTGCAGATTGTGGTTGTTGCATTGCTCTATCAACTGAAAAGGTAACACTCTCATCCTCTATACTTAGGGTCAGTTTCTTACCGAACACGTCTATCATTGCTTTAGCCGTGTTTAAGAATGGTCTTCCTAATATGAGAGGAACTTGAGAATCTTCTTCCATGTCCAGAACAACAAAATCTACTGGAAATACTAAAGTACCAACTTTAACTAGCATGTTCTCCATTATCCCTCTAGGATATTTTATTGATCTATCGGCTAGTTGTATGCTTATTCTGGTTGGTTTCAATTCTCCAAGGTCTAGTTTAGCGTATAGTGAATACGGCATTAGATTTATACTAGCACCTAAGTCTGCCAATGCTTCTATTGAACTAAGACTACCCAAAAAACATGGAATTGTGAAACTTCCTGGATCAGATAGTTTTTCTGGTATCTTATTCAACAGCACTGCTGAACAATTAGCATTCATAGTAACAGCCGAGAGTTCTTCCATTTTCTTTCTATTTGAGATTAGATCTTTCAAGAATTTAGCATATCTTGGCATTCCTGAAATCACATCAATGAAAGGAAGATTTACATTTATCTGTTTAAACATATCCAAAAATTTGGATTGCTCGGCTTCAAGTTTTTCTTTCTTCATTTTACTCGGGTAAGAAAGTGGTGGTTGGTATGGTTTAACATAAGGTTTATCCTTAACTGTGTTATCTTCATTAACCTTCTCAACTACCGGTTCTTTTTCCTTATCTTGATCAGGTTGTGGTTCTTGTGGAGTAGGAATAGTTTCATCAGAAGTTACAGGTATTTCAGGTGGTTTAAGTGTTGTACCACTTCTTGTGGTAATGGCTTTAGCTGTTTCATTTCTGGGGTTAGCATTTGTATCACTAGGTAGACTTCCCGGTTTTCTTTCACCTATTAACCTTGCTAGGTTACTTACTTCTTGTTCCAGATTTTGAATAGAAGCTTGTTGATTTCTAAATGCTTGAGCATTTTGTTCATTTGTTTGTTTTTGAGATGTGAAAAACTGTGTTTGAGTTTCAACTAGCTTCGTCATCATATCTTCTAAATTCGGTTTTTTATCATCGGTTTGTTGTGGTGGTTTGTTTTAAAAATTCGGTCTTTGCTGGTTGTAAGTATTATTGGATACTTGTTGATTGCTAGGACCTTGTTGGTTGTTGTATGGAATATTTCGGTTATAATTCTGGTTTTGATTGTAAATCGGTCTTGGCGGTTGATAATTATTCTGATAATTATTTCCAGGCCTTTGGTTTATGTATGAAATATTCTCTCTTTGTTCCATTGTTAATTCAATACCGAGACAATCTTTTGTCAAATGTGGTCCTCCACACTGCTCACAACTAATTCGTATTGAGTGAATATCTTTAGTCATCTTTTCCATTCGTCTCTCTACAGCATCTATCTTTGCGGAAATGGAATCTAAGTCATGGCTAGAATCGGCTCTAGCTGCTTTAGATGATCTAATGATATCTTTTTCTTGGTGCCACTCATGTGAGTGGGAAGCAGTGTTATCAATAATTTTGTAAGCATCAGTTTCGGTTTTCTTCATAATCGAACCACCAGCTGCTATATCTATGTCTTTTCTTGTAGTGATGTCGCATCCTTGGTAGAATATTTGTACTATTTGACAGGTGTCTAAACCATGTTGCGGACATCCTCTTAACAACTTTCCATATCTTGTCCACGCCTCATATAGAGTTTCATTTGGTTTCTGTGTGAACGTAACAATTTCTGCTTGAAGTCTTACGGCTTTAGATGCAGGAAAGAATTGTTTAAGAAATTTGTCAACTAAAACGTCCCATGTATCAATCGCCCCTTCAGGTAACGATTCCAACCAATCTTTGGCTTCTCCCTTTAAAGTCCAGGGAAATAACATGAGATATATCTGTTCATCCTCCACTTCTCGGATTTTAAATAGTGTGCAGATCCTATTAAAGGTACGTAGATGTTCATTTGGATCTTCCTTCGGCGCACCACTAAATTGGCATTGATTAGTCACCATGTGTAGAATTTGTCCTTTGATTTCATAATCTGGCGCATTAATGTCTGGATGAGTAATTGCGTGACCTTGGCCAGTGCGTTTAGCTCTCATTCGGTCTTCCATACTTAAAGGTTCCAGATTCTCCATAATTGAATTTGTTGAATCGGTATCACTAGATGATTCTGATTTAATGGTTCGTTCCTCAACAATCTCTGTTTGAATGATTGGTGGCTCCGGAGGAAAGTTTAATGGTTCATGATCTACGAACCGTTCCCGAATATTCTCCGGATTCTCAATTGTGAGGTCGGGTTCAAAAAATGGATTATCGAAAATTTGAACTGAAGTACTTGGTCTACTGGATGACGATTCTAAAGAAAAATCAACGGCGGTTATATTTGCTAAATGTCTTGATCTAGTTACAGGTGGTGAACGTACAAAAGGTGATGAACGTCTTGCTCGGTGCATTTACTGAATATCCTATTAGTTTTTAAAAGGAAAGAAAAATTATAATAAGTTATCCAATCAATAGACTTTTCTGATTTTGCCCACGTTTCGAATAGCCAAAAGATGCAGCAGAGGGGCAGGATTCGTTTGGTCTCAATATAATTGAGGACTGTTTGGCTCCAATAACCCGGTCCACGTACAAATCCAACTATTACTACGAACTAGAAAATTTTGATGTCTATCAATTTAACCACTTAAAATAAATTTTCGTAATTTTAAGAAAGTTTAGATAAGAAGTAGAATAAAATTCTAAGTCCTAAAAACTAGAATAGCGAGAAATAAGAAAGAAAAAGAGTTCGTCGCAAAAGGTCGAAAAACGAAAAATGGTTGAAAAATAAAAGGTGACGAAAAAAAATAAAAGAAACTTATAAAACTTAAAAATACTAACCTAACCTTATTACTACAACTAACTTAAAATTATAATCGCAAATTGAGATTACTAATTGGAATGATAATTGATACATAGTAAAAGGTCGTCTAAAAATATTAAAGCTTACAAGAAAAACTAAATCCCAAATAAAAGAAACTAAAACTTAAAAAGGCGTCGCAAAATTTTAAAGTACCTAAATCTTAGTCTAAAGAAAAAGCACTTAAGGAATTCTACGGCAAAGCCTAAAAATCTAGGAGTAAAAATGACTATAGCAAAAACTAAGTTTAAAACTAAATATGAGCTAAAAATACAAAAGTTATGCTACAATGATTAAAAAGGGACAAAATATAAAAATATATAAAAAAGTTGTAAAAAGTACAATTTTTATAAAAATATTATTTTTATATTATTTATTTTATAAAACTATTAATTTTATAATTTAATGAAAACTAAAATAAAACTAAATATAACAAATTAATAATAAAAAAACTAAACTAATAATAAAAACAATAATACCCTAATTAGGGTTTTAATTATATAATAATAATAATAATTTCGTAATTATTGCAGCAGGAAGTCAAATCTGGCGTGTCAGATGGGCTCATGCGATCGCATGAGTCCTCAGTTGCCCAGCCATGCGATCGCATGGGCTAGGGTTTCGGGCCATAGAGTGGGCTGCTACAGTACAGGCCGAAATTTTTTTTTTTTTTTTTCTTTCTGTTTTAATAAAATTATGTAATATATTTATATAAATTAAATAAAACTTATATTTTTATAAAATAAAGATAAAGAAACTTTTATATAACTTACAAACTCTTAAAAAATATTTATATTTTTATTTTTATTTTTATATTTTCGAATATTTAAAACGTATTTCTACAAAACGTACTAAAAATAAAAATCTTTTTTTTTATGTGTGTGGCGTTTCGCTTCGGCGTTTCCCCGGCAGCGGCGCCAAAAATACTTGATGTTATGCGAGGTGTATATAAAATAGTTATTAATTTTAGCAGAAAACACTATTAAATACGATACAATTTTACACAAGATATTTATTTATTTATAGAATGGATATACTTAAACCTTGCTACAACACTTATAGGCAGTGTACCTAATCGTACAGTAGTGTAGTTTTTAGTAAGTCCGGTTCGTTCCACAGGGAAATCTTTAAACAAAGCTCAACGCTATATTAGTTTACTTTTATAAAAATACAAATATATATATATGTAATATTATTATTATAAAGGGGGTTTTTACCGTTTAATGACCGGTTTGTCGATTTTAAGACTTTAGTCGCAGTTAAAACCTAATGTAAAATATAAAATAAATACAAGACTTAAATTAAAGCGTAAAGTAAATAACGATAATGAAATTGCGAATAATAAAAGTGCGATAAAATAAACTTGCGATAATTAAAAAGTACGATAATTAAAAGTGCGATTAAACAACAATAAATAAAAGTGCGATAATTAGAAGTGCAATTAAATATAAAATAAAGGAAATTAAATATGAAATAAAAGAATTATGCTTATTTAAACTTCCGTAATCATGATGTTTGACGTGTTGATTTTAGTTTTATGCCCATGGGTTAATTGTCCTTTGTCCTGGATTATTTAATCTGTCCGTCTGGTTTTTGTCCATAACAGTCCATCAGTCATAAATATAAAGTGTGAGTGTCCTCGTCAAATTATTATTATACCCGAAGTTAAATATTCCAACTAATTGGGGATTCGAATTGTAACAAGGTTTTAATACTTTGTTTAATGAATACACCAGGTTATCGACTGCGTGTAAACCAAGGTTTTACTACTTTGTTAACAATTACACCAATTACCCTTGAATGTAATTTCACCCCTGTTTTAATTATTCTAGTGGCTATTAATCCATTCCCGTGTCCGGTTAAATGAACGATTATTCGTACATATAAATACCCCGCCCATCGTGTCCGATTGAGTGTATATGGTAATTTATAGGGACGCCCAATTGTAAATCTTTATATTAACATTAACAAACTTTCATTTAGTTAAACAAATATAAAGCCCATTAATAGCCCATAGTCTAATTTCCACAAGTGTCGTTCTTTTGTCCAAACCCCAATTATGGTACAAAGCCCAATTACCCAATTTTAGTAATTAGCCCAACATCATGATTACTTCGTTTTAAATAAGCATAATAATAACTTAGCTACGAGACATTAATATAAAAAGGTTGAACATAACTTACAATGATTAAAAATAGCGTAGCGTTACACGGACAGAATTTCGACTTACACCCTTACAACATTCGCTAACATACCCTTATTATTAGAATTATAATTAAAATTAAAATTAAAATATAAATTATATATATATATATATTTTACGTATATATGAGAGAAGAGAGATTGATGGATATTTTTTTTTTGTTCACCAAAGCTCGATTTTATAGGAGATGTGGCCTGACTTTTCATGCCATGCGATCGCATGGACTTTCTTCTTCCTGGCCATGCGATCGCATGGCCAGCTGGGAGAGCTCACATGTTGCTTGTTTCCTTGTGCCGACGTTTTATAAATAATATAATATATTAAATAATTATAAGAATTATTTAAATATTATATTATATTTATGTGCATAGTTGACTTGTAATTTTTAGTCCGTTGCGTCGAGCATTGAGAGTTGACTCCGGTCCCGGTTCCGGATTTTCGAACGTCCTTGCGTACAATTTTATATTTTGTACTTTGCGTTTTGAATCTTGTACTCTTGTAATTTCGAGACGTTTCTTATCAATAATTGGAACCTCTTTGATTGTCTTTTGTACTTTTGAGCTTTTTGGTCGTTTGCGTCTTCAATTCGTCGAATCTGTCTTTTGTCTTCACCTTTTATTATTTAAACGAATATCACTTGTAAATAGAACAATTGCAACTAAAAGCTTGTCTTTCTTGAGGAATAATGCTATGAAATATATGTTCGTTTTTAGCATTATCAACGGTATATTTTAGATTATCATTATTTGATAATCTACGTAATGCTTTTTAAACCTTTATAGATAAAATAAAGGTTATGGTTGTTTTAAAAATGAATGCAGTCTTTGAAAAATGTCTCATATAGAGGTCAAAACCTCGCGACGAAATCAATTAATATGGAACGTTTATAATCAATATGAACGGGACATTTCAGTTGGTATCCGAGCGTTGGTCTTAGAGAACCAAAAATTTGCATTAGTGTGTCTTATCGAGTTTGTTAGGATACATTAGTGAGTCTGGACATCGACCGTGTTTTCTTTAAAAACGATTGCTTAACACTTTTGTTGGAAACTATATATTATTAACATGTAAATATTATGTGATATATTAACCTCTTAATGTGTTTGATATTGTGTGATAGATGTCTATCACTAGTACAAATCCCATCGATTCACCTAATAATAATGAAGAGTCGAATATATTTTGAGAAGATTCACAAATTTCCGAAGAGGAACCGGAAGAAGAGGAACCAGAAGAGGAGGAACCGGAAGAGGAGGAACCGGAAGAAGAAGAGGTTCTGGAGGAAGATATATTGATACCTATAGTAAATCGATTAAATAAAAGAAAATCCTCAACCAACGTACCAAAGTTAATAATGGTCAATGGTGTTTCCGCCGAGGAAGCAAAATATTGGGAAGATTACCAATTTTCCAATGAATTGGATCCCGATGAGGATTCTGATGATGTTATAGAAATTACCTCGACCCAATTTAATAAAGCGAAAGAAAATAATAAGGGAAAAGGTATAAAAATAGAGAAACCCAATTCCAACCCCGATGAACTTTATATGTATCGGCAACATCCGTATTTTCTAAAATGTAACAATGACCCGGGAACCTCTAAACCACCAGGTTTTTCTAAATCATTGTGGAAAACGATGGCTCGTATTAGAGGAACACCATATATTCCTAGAAAATTTGGAAAACGAACCAAGTCCGAAGAAGAAGAAACCAGTTATTCAGATTAGAGGGTTGTAATCATGTTGTGTATTATATGTATTGTAGTGTGCTTGTACTTTTATGTTCTATGTAAAAAATTCTTGTATTGTTTGTTAATTATCTTTTATGAATCTAATCCTTATCTATTTTACAGTATAAAAACAAAATAGACGTTAAGGGTAGACAACCGAATATTTTAGAAGATCTACCAGAGGATATGATTGAGGAAATCTTGTCTAGAGTCGGTTAGAATTCATCAGCACAATTCATTATGGCAAAATTAACTTATCAAACATTTGAAAGACTTTCCAGAAATGCCTTAGTTTATAAAAGGCTTTCCTTTGATAGGTGGGGTATATCACATTGGGGAGACCGTAAGTTACGCCATGTTTTCTTTAAAGCGTTAAATGCGGGGAACCCAAATGCAATTTTACGCTACGGGTTAAGAACCTATTTTGACTCAACATATCCCAACATAGGATTTCGTGAATTAGAAAGAGCTTCTAACATGCAACATAAAGAAACATGTTATGCTTACGGGTTAGTGATGTTCGCTTCTTACCAAAGTGAGAAAAAGAACATCAGATTGCAACTTTTAAATAAAACCTTCCCACAAGTGACGGATTCAGTAGTTGGGGTGAAAAACAAGGTTTTTAGATTATTACGGGGCTGTTGGACATTACAAAACCCTCATCCTTTTGACGACATTACAACATGCTGCCTAGCCAATGGTCATAACGATTATTTTTCACAAGACCAAGGATGGAAAGTCGTCTTAGTAAAACCAAAATGCATGACTTATTTCTGGACTTATGAACTACGTGTCTTTATTTCCTTTGCTGAACAACTTGCGTATTAACTAGGTTTATCTTCAAAAACTGTCATGTATCAAAGTGTACTCTATTTCATGTTATATGTAATATAGCGAAGTTGTAAGTTTGAAGAATATTTGTATGTGATATATTATTATAATCAGTTTTTCATATGGAATTGTAGTAGTTAAATTGTATATTAGCTACTAAGTATGAACTTAACGGGTAGGTAGTACCCGAATTTAAACTTATAAAACGCTAATATGAAGAAAAAGCTTTTATAAATGAGTTCATATTATGCTACGAAATACTATTGACTACTCTTAATATTCTGTATGATTAACTCGATTCAGTTGGCTATTTTGAAGGAAATGGCACCGAATTTAACCCTAATTGGCGGAAACCTATTGATACTAATAAGACTATGGTATTTCTCCTTTGCAAAACAATTATCAAACCCCATGTCATATGACATTACCTCTAGGATATGCTTCTGACGCGGACCATGTCTTTCGGTTAGTTATAATACTTAAGTACTAAATTTTATGTCGACCACGACCTCTATCGAAAAATCTACTATGAGCTCTAGACAAAACTCTAAAATTTACAACTGCCTACTCGTAGCTTCTAAATCCTTTTTGTGGCAGCCCCCATGATAGATGGTTCAACCATGCCCGGTTCCACAGATAACTACTTACCCCTACTAGAATTGATCAGGTCCTACTAACAGGTTATAGCCACGAAGATAACTGGAAAGGGTAATTCATAAATTAAATATCAACAGTCAATCAAGCTGAGCAGTTTAAAATATGTGATCATATTATTATAGCATGTATAATTTAATTATTAAAGATAAAGTGTTCAATAAAAGATATAATAGCAGACAAGTATTGCAACAAAGTCTTAATCTAACAATAATATTATAAGCGTAATAACGATAATAATAAAATGTAGACAAAGGAAAGAAATCACCGGATATATTGAATGAGCCTGACTATTACAATTGTTGACACCTTCCGAATAACACTGTATTCACCTCTAGACGGTATCTAACTATTAAATAGCTTCCTAAGAGTAGAATGCATAAGACCGTAACTCGCTAATTAATCTCGAATGATTAGGTAAAATAATTATTAAGTATTTTGAAGTGTGGTAGAAGTGTGTTGAAAATGAGAAATGTGGAGGAGTATTTATAGAGTTGGAAGTCTTCAAAATTGCACCCCAAGTCCTTCTTAATATTTGCAGTTCAACACTTGAATTTGAGTGTCGGGATACCGACATTTTGTGAAGTCTCGGGCTGAAAACACAAATAAAAATAGGACTTTTGAAATACCGAACGGTAACGAGCCAAAGGGACTCGGTCCCGACCCCTTTTTTTTTACCTTCTCTCGGTCTCGGCAGGTAGTGCCTCAGTCCCGGTATGGGGACCCCCTGGTCCCGACATGGAGATGTCGGTCAAAATAACAGGCCTCGGTCCCGACACCGAAGGCGTCGATCCCGAGGGCTCTTTGTGCTCCACCGGTCGATATACCTGTGACGATTAGGAAAATTTCGACCAATTTTAAATCAAACTTTCGATACGATTTAATATCCTTGACACGATAAGCAAAGTCTGATAGGTTGAGTCTAAGAATTTTTGAACTGTTTATATGGATTCAGTTAACCTTCGACTATTCTCGACGATTCACGAACAATTATGGGTAAATAAATATGTTAATATATATGAATTCTATACATAAGTAATATTATATATATTGTAATATATATATATATATATATATATATATATATATATATATATATATATATATATATATATATATATATATATATATATATAATAAATATTAAAAAATTCAATAAATTATATAATTAGTAAATATGATATAATTAATAAATTGTATTATATTTTGTTATTGATAATGCTAAAAACAAACATATATTTCATAGCATTATTCCTCAAGAAAGACAAGCTTTTAGTTGCAATTGTTCTATTTACAAGTGATATTCGTTTAAATAATAAAAGGTGAAGACAAAAGACAGATTCGACGAATTGAAGACGCAAACGACCAAAAAGCTCAAAAGTACAAAAGACAATAAAAAAGGTTCCAATTATTGACAAGAAACGTCACGAAATTACAAAAGTACAAGATTCAAAACGCAAAGTACAAGATATTAAATTGTACGCAAGGACGTTCGAAAATCCGGAATCGGGACCAGAGTCAACTCTCAACGCTCGACGCAACGGACTAAAAATTACAAGTCAACTATGCACATAAATATAATATAATATTTAAATAATTCTTATAATTATTTAATATATTATATTTATAATTAAAACCGTCGGCAAGAAAGACTCCAAAAGGGACTGAGCTGTAATTTCAATCTCCGCGACTCGCGGAGTTTGAAGGCAAAAATGCCGCGAGTCGCGGAGCCCCAAAATTTCAAAATCCCTATAAAAGCAAACGAATTCTGATCGAAAAAAAAACAAAAAATCCATCCATCTCTCTATCTATATCGTAATATTTATATTTATTTATATTTTAATTTTAATTTTAATTATAATTCTAATAATAAGGGTATGTTAGCGAATGTTGTAAGGGTGTAAGTCGAAATTCTGTCCGTGTAACGCTACGCTATTTTTAATCATTGTAAGTTATGTTCAACCTTTTTACATTAATGTCTCGTAGCTAAGTTATTATTATGCTTATTTAATCCGAAGTAATCATGATGTTGGGCTAATTACTAAAATTGGGTAATTGGGCTTTGTACCATAATTGGGGTTTGAATAAAAGAACGACACTTGTGGAAATTAGACTATGGGCTATTAATGGGTTTTATATTAACTAAACAATACCTTGTTAATTTAATATACAAACTTATAATTCGACGTATTTATATATAACCACATACGCTTAATCGGACACGATGGGTGGGATATTTATAAGTACGAATTATTGTTCATTTGCCGGACACGGGGATGGATTAATAGTCAATGGACTCATTAAAACAGGGATGGATTACATTCAAGGGTAATTGGTGTAATTGTTAACAAAGTAGTAAAACCTTGGTTTACACGCAGTCGATAACCTGGTGTATTCATTAAACAAAGTATTAAAACCTTGTTACAATTCGAATCCCCAATTAGTTGGAATATTTGACTTCGGGAATAAGAATAGTTTGACGAAGGCTTTCGCTCTTTATATTTATGACTGATGGACTATTATGGACAAATCCGTATGGACATATTAAATAATCCAGGACAAAGGACAATTAACCCATGGGCATAAAACTAAAATCAACACGTCAAACATCATGATTACGGAAGTTTAAATAAGCATAATTATTTTATTTCATATTTAATTTCCTTTATTTTATATTTAATTGCACTTCTAATTATCGCATTTTTATTTATTGTTATTGTATTTAATTGTACTTTTAATTATCGTACTTTTTAATTATCGCAAGTTTATTTTATCGCACTTTTATTATTCGCAATTTCATTATCATTATTTACTTTACGCTTTAATTTAAGTCTTGTATTTATTTTTAATATTTTACATTTGGTTTTAACTGCGATTAAAGTTTTAAAATCGACAAACCGGTCATTAAACGGTAAAAACCCCCCTTTATAATAATAATATTACTTATATATATATTTGTATTTTTATAAAAGTAAACTAATATAGCGTTAAGCTTTGTTTAAAAAAGATTCCCTGTGGAACGAACCGGACTTACTAAAAACTACACTACTGTACGATTAGGTACACTGCCTATAAGTGTTGTAGCAAGGTTTAAGTATATCCATTCTATAAATAAATAAATATCTTGTGTAAAATTGTATCGTATTTAATAGTATTTTCCTGTAAAAATTAATAGCTATTTTCTATACACCTCGCACGACATCAAGTTATTTTTTGCGCCGCTGCCGGGGACTCTTTTAAAAGACGGAAGCGCAACGCTAATATATAAAAAAAAAAAATTTAGTTAACTTTTTATTAAAATTCGTTTTTGTAAAAATACGTTTTAATTATTCGAAAATATAAAAAGAAAAACAAAAATTTAAATATTTTTAGGAGTTTGATAAATATTTAAGTTTTATAAAGTTTCTTTAGTTTGTAAAAATATAAGTTTTATTTAATTTATTTTATAAATATATTTTATAAATATAAAAAACCGAAAAAAAAATATATAAATATATATAAATCTATTTTTTTTATTGTTATAAAGTATTTTATTTTTATCTTAGTTATTAAAGATAAGTTTTATTTAAATTATATAAATATTTTAATTAGATAATATAAACAAAAAATAAAAAATAAAAATAAAGAAAAACGCTTCGAATTTTAAACCTGTCAGTTGAATTTCTGAACCCCGCGACTCGCGGGGTTTGGTGCCTTGAATACCGCAACTCGCGGAGGGGACCTGACACCAACAGGAAGCCCTAATCCTGCATTTATTACGGAGTATTATTAATTATTATTAATTAAATTATAATTAGGGTCAAATATTTAATTAATTTAGTATTTAATTTAAGTTTTAATTAATTTGTATATTTAGTTTATTAAGTTTAATTAAATTGTAAAATTAATAGTTTTAATAAATAAATAATATAAAAATAATATTTTTATAAAAAATTGTACTTTTTACAACTTTTTGTATATTTTTATATTTTGTTCCTTTTTAATCGTTTTAGCGTAACTTTTGTGTTTTTCGCTCATATTTAGTTTTAAACTTAGTTTTTGCCATAGTTATTTTTACTTCTAGATTTTTAGGCTTTGCCGTAGAATTCCTTAAGTGCTTTTTCTTTAGACTAAGATTTAGGTACTTTAGAATTTTGCGACGCCTTTTTAAGTTTTAGTTTCTTTTTAAGTTATTTCCATTTGGGATTTAGTTTTTCCTGTAAGCTTTAATATTTTTAGACACCTTTTACTATGTATCAATTATCATTCCAATTAGTAATCTCAATTTGCGATTATAATTTTAAGTTATTTGTAGTAATAAGGTTAGGTTAGTCAATTGTTTTTAAGTTTTATAAGTTTCTTTTATTTTTCCGTCACCTTTTATTTTTCAAACATTTTTCTTTTTCGACCTTTTTCGACGAGCTCTTTTTCTTTCTTATTTCTCGCTATTCTAGTTTTAGGACATAGATTTCTATTCTACTTCTTATCTAAATTTCTTAAAATTACGAAAATTTATTTTAAGTGGTTAAATTGATAGACATCAAAATTTTCTGGTTCGTAGTAATAGTTGGATTTGTACGTGGACCGGGTTATTGGAGCCAAACAGTCCTCAATTATATTGAGACCAAACGAATCCTGCCCCTCTGCTGCATCTTTTGGCTATTCGAAACGTGGGCAAAATCAGAAAAGTCTATTGATTGGATAACTTATTATAATTTTTCTTTCCTTTTAAAAAAAAACTAATAGGATATTCAGTGAATGCACCGAGCAAGACGTTCACCACCTTTTGTACGTTCACCACCTGTAACTAGATCAAGACATTTAGTAAATATTACCGCCGTTGATTTTTCTTTAGAATCGTCATCCAGTCGACCAAGTACTCCAGTTCAAATTTCCGATAATCCATTTTTTGAATCCGACCTCACAATTGAGAATCCGGAGAATATTCAGGAACGATTCGTAGATCCTGAACCACTAAACTTTCCTCCGGAACCACCAATCATTCAAACAGAGATTGTTGAGGAACGAACCATTAAATCAGAATCCTCTAGTGATTCCGATTCAACAAATTCAATTATGGAGAATCTGGAACCTTTAAGTATGGAAGACCGAATGAGAGCTAAACGCACTGGCCAAGGTCACGCAATTACTCATCCAGACATTAATGCGCCAGATTATGAAATCAAAGGACAAATTCTACACATGGTGACTAATCAATGCCAATTTAGTGGTGCGCCGAAGGAAGATCCAAATGAACATTTACGTACCTTTAATAGGATCTGCACACTATTTAAAATCCGAGAAGTGGAGGATGAACAGATATATCTCATGTTATTTCCCTGGACTTTAAAGGGAAAAGCCAAAGATTGGTTGGAATCGTTACCTGAAGGGGCGATCGATACATGGGACGTTTTAGTTGACAAATTTCTTAAACAATTCTTTCCTGCATCTAAAGCCGTAAGACTTCAAGCAGAAATTGTTACATTTACACAAAAGCCGAATGAAACTCTATATGAGGCGTGGACAAGATATGGAAAGTTATTAAGAGGATGTCCGCAACATGGTTTAGACACCTGTCAAATAGTACAAATATTCTACCAAGGATGCGACATCACTACAAGAAAAGACATAGATATAGCAGCTGGTGGTTCTATTATGAAGAAAAGTGAAACTGATGCTTACAAAATTATTGATAACACTGCTTCCCACTCACATGAGTAGCACCAAGAAAAAGATATCGTTAGATCATCTAAAGCAGCTAGAGCCGATTCTAGCCATGACTTAGATTCCATTTCCGCAAAGATAGATGCTGTGGAAAGACGAATGGAAAAGATGACTAAGGATATTCACTCAATACGAATTAGTTGTGAGCAGTGTGGAGGACCACATTTGACAAAAGATTGTCTCAGTATTGAATTAACAATGGAACAAAGAGAGAATATTTCATACATAAACCAAAGGCCTGGAAATAATTATCAGAATAATTATCAACCGCCAAGACCAATTTACAATCAAAACCAAAATTATAACAGAAATATTCCATACAACAACCAACAAGGTCCTAGCAATCAACAAGTATCCAATAATACTTACAATCAGCAAAGACCTAATTTTCAAAACAACCACCACAACAAACCGATGATAAAAAGCCGAATTTAGAAGATATGATGACGAAGCTAGTTGAAACTCAAACGCAGTTTTTCACATCTCAGAAACAAACTAATGAACAAAATGCTCAAGCATTTAGAAATCAACAAGCTTCTATTCAAAATCTGGAACAAGAAGTAAGTAACCTAGCAAGGTTAATAGGTGAAAGAAAACCGGGAAGTCTACCTAGTGATACAAATGCTAACCCCCGGAATGAAACAGCTAAAGCCATTACCACAAGAAGTGGTACAACACTTAAACCACCTGAAATACCTGTAACTTCTGATGAAGCTATTCCTACTCCACAAGAACCACAACCTGAACAAGATAAGGAAAAAGAACCGGTAGTTGAAAAGGTTAATGAAGATAACACAGTTAAGGCTAAACCTTATGTTAAACCATACCAACCACCACTTCCTTATCCGAGTAAAATGAAGAAAGAGAAACTTGAAGCCGAGCAATCCAAATTCTTGGATATGTTTAAACAGATAAATGTATATCTTCCTTTCATTGATGTGATTTCAGGAATGCCTAGATATGCTAAATTCTTGAAAGATCTAATCTCAAATAGAAAGAAAATGGAAGAACTCTCGGTTGTTACTATGAATGCTAATTGTTCAGCAGTGCTGTTGAATAAGATACCAGAAAAACTATCTGATCCAGGAAGTTTCACAATTCCATATTTTCTGGGTAGTCTTAGTTCAATAGAAGCATTGGCAGACTTAGGTGCTAGTATAAATCTAATGCCATATTCACTATACGCTAAACTAGACCTTGGAGAATTGAAACCAACCAGAATAAGCATACAACTAGCCGATAGATCAATAAAATATCCTAGAGGGATAATGGAGAACATGCTAGTTAAAGTTGGTACTTTAGTATTTCCAGTAGATTTTGTTGTTCTGGACATGGAAGAAGATTCTCAAGTTCCTCTCATATTAGGAAGACCATTCTTAAACACGGCTAAAGCAATGATAGACGTGTTCGGTAAGAAATTGACCCTAAGTATAGAGGATGAGAGTGTTACCTTTTCAGTTGATAGAGCAATGCAACAACCGCAATCTACAGATGATACATGTTATTATATTCAAACTATAGATGCACATGCAGAATTATTAGAAGAATTTCCAGAATTACAAGGAACAGGAGAATGTTCTTTAGGAGAAGGTAATGAACCAATTGATGAAGCTGAAATGTTAGCTACACTTATAGCTAATGGATATGAACCAACAACAGAAGAAATTCAAATGCTAAAAGAAGAAGACAGATATCGATATAAATCATCGATAGAAGAACCTCCGAAATTAGAGTTAAAGCCACTTCCAAACCATTTGGAATACGCTTATTTACATGGTGAATCTGAATTACCTGTAATAATATCGTCTTCTCTTACTGAAAATGAGAAATCACAACTCATTTCTGTGTTGAAAGCTCATAAACCAGCCATTGCATGGAAGATTCATGATATTAAAGGAATAAGTCCTTCGTATTGCACACATAAAATCCTTATGGAAGAAGGTCATAAAACGTATGTGCAACGCCAACGAAGACTAAATCCAAATATGCAAGATGTAGTTAAAAAAGAGATTATTACACTGCTAGATGCAGGTTTGATATATCCAATTTCTGATAGTCCATGGGTAAGCCCAGTTCAATGCGTGCCTAAGAAGGGTGGCATGACTGTCATTACAAATGAGAAAAATGAGCTTATTCCTACTAGGACTGTAACAGGATGGCGTGTATGTATTGATTATAGAAAATTAAATGACGCCACCAGAAAAGATCACTTTCCCTTACCTTTCATAGATCAAATGTTGGAAAGATTAGCCGGAAATAGTTACTATTGTTTTCTAGATGGATTTTCCGGATATTTTCAAATTCCAATAGCACCCGAAGATCAAGAGAAAACCACATTTACGTGCCCTTATGGTACTTTTGCTTACAAACGCATGCCATTTGGACTTTGTAATGCCCCTGCAACCTTTCAAAGGTGTATGATGGCGATTTTTCACGACATGATAGAAGAATGCATGGAAGTTTTCATGGATGACTTTTCAGTCTTCGGTGATACATTTGAATCATGTCTAGTTAATCTGGAACGAATGCTTATTAGATGCGAACAATCAAATCTAGTACTTAATTGGGAGAAATGCCATTTCATGGTTAAAGAAGGCATCGTTCTTGGTCATAAAATTTCAAAAGAAGGAATTGAAGTGGATAGAGCTAAAGTAGATGTAATTGCTAAAGTTCCACATCCCACCAATGTTAGAGGAGTTAGGAGTTTTCTAGGGCATGCCGGTTTTTACCGACGTTTCATAAAAGATTTTTCTAAAATTGCCACTCCTATGAATAAACTCCTAGAAAAGGATGCTCCATTCATCTTTTCAGATGAGTGTATAAAATCTTTTAATATTCTTAAAGAAAAACTTACTAATGCGCCGATCATGATAACACCAAATTGGAATCTACCATTTGAACTAATGTGCGATGCAAGTGATTTTGCAATGGGAGCCGTTTAAGGACAAAGGATTGAAAAACGATTTCAACCTATATATTATGCTAGTAAGACGTTACAAGGAGCATAAATGAACTATATAACTACAGAAAAAGAACTCCTTGCTATTGTCTTTGCTTTTGACAAATTTCGATCATATCTCGTTCTAGCAAAAACGGTGGTCTATACCGACCATTCTGCTCTTAGATACCTATTTTCAAAACAAGATGCTAAACCAAGACTAATCCGTTGGATCTTACTCTTACAAGAGTTTGATATTGAAATCCGAGATAAAAGAGGAGCAGAAAATCTCGCCGCTGATCATCTTTCTCGTCTTGAAAATCCCGAATTAGAAGTTCTAAATGAATCGGCCATACAAGACAACTTTCCTGATGAATATCTATTGAAGATAGATTATAATGAAATTCCATGGTTTGCAGACTATGCAAACTATTTAGTATGTGGATTCCTTGAAAAAGGATTATCGTACCAAAAACGAAAGAAATTCTTCAGTGATATAAAACACTATTTCTGGGAAGATCCACATTTGTTTAAAAGTTGTCAAGATGGAATAATACGCCGATGTGTATTTGGAGATGAAGCTAGTAAAATATTAAACCATTGTCACACAGGACCAACAGGAGGGCATTATGGGCCTCAACTAACAGCAAGAAAAGTTTATGATGCTGGATTCTATTGGCCTACAATTTACAAAGACGCACACCTTCTTTGCAAATCCTGTGATGCTTGTCAAAGGGCCGGAAAAATAAGTCAACGTGATGAAATGCCACAAAATGTCATCCAAGTATGTGAAGTATTTGACATTTGGGGTATTAACTTTATGGGTTCATTTCCAAAATCTCATAATAATCTATATATACTCGTAGCCATTGATTATGTATCTAAATGGGCGGAAGCACAAGCTCTCCTAACTAACGATGCACGAGTTGTAGTCAACTTTTTAAAACGTCTTTTTGCAAGGTTTGGAACACCGAAAGCTTTAATAAGTGATCGGGGTACTCATTTCTGTAATAATCAACTTGAGAAAGTTCTTAAAAGATATGGAGTAACTCATAAAATCTCCACCGCATATCATCCACAAACAAGTGGACAAGTTGAAAATACCAACCGAGCTTTAAAACGTATTCTAGAGAAAACCGCAGGATCAAATCCGAAGGAATGGTCCATTAAATTAGAGGATGCACTCTGGGCTTTTAGAACAGCCTACAAAACTCCAATTGGAACCACACCTTTTAGACTTGTTTATGGAAAAGCATGTCATCTTCCAGTAGAAATTGAACACAAAGCATTTTGGGCTTTGAAGACATGTAATCTTGATTTACATGAAGCCGGACGTCTATGATTAAGTCAACTAAACGAATTAGAAGAATTAAGACATGAAGCATACGAAAATTCATTAATCTATAAAGAAAGAACGAAGAAATGGCATGATAAAAGAATTAGAAGTTCAAAAGAATTTAAAGAAGGAGACAGAGTTCTTCTTTTCAATTCACGATTCAAGCTATTTCCTGGAAAATTGAAATCAAGATGGTCTGGACCATTCATAGTCAAAAGAGTTTTCCCATACGGAACGATAGAATTAATAAATTCAAATGGGATTGAATTTAAAGTTAATGGTCACAGAGTTAAACATTACATACATGGTCCGATGGAAGTTGACAACGAAGTTAATCACAATTTTGACACCACAACTAACTAAGTGTGGGGAGAATCAAGTCTTTAAAGGTTTATGTATTTCTGTTAGAGTTAGATTGTCTGTTTTCGTGTAGTTCTAGAAAATGGAATCTGAATGGTCTTTCCCTAGCAGACCCTAAAGAACTAGTCTTCTCCCCCCATTCTGAATTTTTTTTTTTTTTTTAGGTTTTTATAAAATGAAGACTGCCTGTGTACTAAACCATGGTCTAATGCTACACGCTTTGATCACTAAACGTAATAATGACACACTACCGAGTGAAATAGTATCAGTAATCAGAGAAAGATTGGACAGAGTTAGAAAAGAATCCAGATGCGAAGATAATAAGTTACAATTTGGAAAAGGAAAATCAAAATCCGCAGCGAAAAGTAGAGCACGACACCTAGAAAGATGTCACAAATGCGGAAAATGGTCACATGGAGGTAAATGTTCAAATAATCAAACCTATTCAAATACCGAATTTGTTACTTTATGCAGAGACGGACCGTTCATATGTTTAGAAGAAAAGACACTGAATGCTCGAGGTTACGCCTATGTAGCCATGGAAAACCAATTAAACCGACTATCTTATGAATGGGATAGATCATATAACTAAGAAATCTATTTCACAGGTATGTTTGTACAGTTTTTATTTTTTTTATTATTATTTTTAACCTTTTGATAATAAACGCTAATTTGTTCGCTATAAAGTATTAAATTGGTATTGAATAAAATTAGGTTTGGCGACCGAAATTATTGATATCATTCAAAAATTTATTACATCACTGCGAAATTTAACGTTTATTCTTAAGGTATAAATATCTTTAATCAATCAACCCAAAATATTTTAAAAATTCGTCATGAGTTAAATTAGGTCTTGGAACCGAAATTACTTTACCGAAAAGAGGGGCGCATATTTTTGATAATATTTGATTGATGAAAGTGGGATAAAAAGCCAAAAAGTTTTTTAATTTTATTTTTACCATGTTTTTAAAATTAATTTATAATTCTTAAATTAACATTGTAAACTTTGTAAAAACAATATTTTTAAAATTGTAAATATTTGAAAAATTAATATAAGTTTGGTGTGAATTTATAATATGAATTTTTAAATTAAGTTTGTTGTGAATCTTTAATTTTTAAAAAAAATATGAATTTTAATTTTATGCATTTCAAATTTTAAAGTTTGGTGTGAATTTTTAATATTAATTTTGAATTTTATATTTAAGTTGTGTGAATTTAAAAAAACAAAAATTGATTTTGATGTTATCTAGGAATTACTCAAGAAAAACGGTAAATTTCTACACCTAAACACCATTTAATCCGAAATTAGTGTTCTTGAGCAATTTTTTCCCCAATTTGATTTTGATGCTTTTTAGTGTAATTAAGCTTAAATTGTTTATGTATTATGCTTGTATAACCTAGATTGATGCTGTTTAACATGATTAGAAGCCTTAAACTTCAAATTTTGAGTAATCTAGGGTTTGTGTTCTTGAGCAAATTTGGGGCTTTTTGATATAAACAGGTTATGGCCGATTTTTGTCATGAATTGTTGCTAAATTAAGTAGTGTAACATGTCTAGGTAGTTAAATGATCCAAACTTTGAGCCTAAACATGATTTTGAGAATTAAAGTGGACTTTTTCAAGTCCAAAAATTCATGAACTTGATTTTTGAAAGATAATGTCATTTGAAACTTGTTTAATTGCTAGTAATGATTATTTTGACATGTTATTTGAGTTGAATGCTTATGAACTTGGCGAACATTTTCGTATATGCTTATTTGAAAAAGTGTAGATTTGATAAAAATGTGAAAATGAGCTTAAGTTTGATATAAATTGATCATGTCATTGTAATTATTTTGATTGATGATTTTGCTGACACTAATGCATATTTGGATGCACAAAAATTGTGTTTATGTGTTTTGCAGACTGAAAGGGGTGAATCTTCATCCCAAGCTCGCAATGCTCCTGCTGAGAATGCAGAACAACAGGAGGTGGATAACTACTACAAGCAGGATATACCTCATCCAGTCATGACCTTTTCTGATATGCACTTGGAAGAGTTGCACCCGAACCTGAGATTTGACAGACTTTGGATAGATTATCCAAAATACCAAAGGGGTTTGCATACTCTTCATTCTAAGGTTGTTGAGGTACCGAGGGTCATAGAATGGGGACCCTTAGAAGCTGTAGAATTGGCCGGGCCAATTAGGGAATTACTTGTACAGAGGTATGGTAATTCTACTTTTAATGACTGGGTACGTTTATTCACCATGCGTAGACCTATATATAAAGTATGGTGTGAAGAATTGTTGTGTAGTATAGAGTTGAATGATCGGGTAACTAGTTTAACCGATCGATCTTTTATTAGATTTTTGTTAGGCGGTTCGATGTGCCACATATCTTTACTAGACATGGCTCAGGCTTTACGTATATATACGCCTGAGGAGTTAGCATCTGCTGATTGTAGAGGGTTGATACTAAACGGTAGAAAGATAGATGAAAATTTCGATACACACGGTGTGTGGAGTCAAATGACAAGCCATCACCGTTTCAAAGGGGGAAATTACTCTTATTTGGATATAGATAGAGCTCAATTAAGAGTGATTCATAGGTTTTTAGCTAATTCGATTACACAAAGAGGTAAGAACAAGGAAAAGGTAAATGAACAGGATTTGTTTTACCATATGTGTATTCGAGACCCACAAAGCACTGTAAGTATACCGTATTGTGTGGGTTATTATTTATCAGCTATGGTTAGGGGGATGCGACCGCATAGCATAATAGGAGGTGGTATTTTTATTACTTTGATTGGTGAATATCTCGGTGTGGATATAAGTCGGGGGGGGATTATTAGTAGAAGAACCAGAACCCCGCGATACTATAGGTTTAAATGTATACCATGGTGCGAAAGTTTTGAAGAGGCGAAATAACGCCGCAGTACCATACCATGGTAGACATCCACAGGTTGAGAGAAACCAACAGCAAGGTAATGTAGGAGGGGGAAATGAGATGCAAGAAATGCAAAGGTTTATAGCTTCACAGGAGTACGAAAATGCTAGACAGAGAGCATTTGAAGATTGGCAAGTTCATCAGAACCAAATCATAGCTCATTGCCAACATATAGGTAGAAACTATATTCCTACACCGAAACCCATCTTCCCTCCCTGGTCTATAGAGATGCAACCACCGTATCCTACGTATAACCCTGCCGAAGCATTCTATAGCACCTATGGTTATGCCTGGAACCCCTATTGGTACCAGTATCATCCCTAGTCTACTTAGTTTTTTTTTATTTTGTAATTTGTAATGTTGATACATTTAATACTTATGTTAATATTGTAATAGTTTTTATAATTTTCTAACTTTTATTCTTAGATTTTAATAATTTTTGAATGTGGGGTAATATTCCAAACTTCAAAAATATGTATATATGTTTGCAGTATATCTTATGTACAGAACAGGGTAAAACAACGCATTTTCAAAGACTGGCATTAAGTTCAGCAAAAGCAACTAATTTTGACGACAAGATGCAAAATATATGTGAAATAACAACGAGACGGAATGAACAAATGATGTGCACCATTTATCATTCAGCAAACAAACGCCAATATATTTGGAAACTTTGGTAAAAATTTAATCATTTTCACACAAATCACCCTCAATAATTTAAATTGTTACTGATTTCTTGCAAATGAGGGCATTGCAAGATCTTAAGTGTGGGAAGGGGTTAAATTCTTTCGGATTTTAAAATTTTTATCTTAAAACTTGGTTACCATTAAAAATACTAGTAAAGCAGTAGTTGTATTAGAATCTAGTGCTCTCTGATAATAAAGAACAGCCCTAGTCTTATATACTATACTGACTACCCAATTCTAGTAAAATTTTTCAAAATTTTCAATTAAATGAACTCAAAATCATGTTTATACATATTTATGAACGATAAAACTAGGTTTTAACACCGAAATTATTGTAACCTCGGAAAGGACATAAATTGAGAAACAAACCAAAATGTTAAAATTCATTTAAAATGGAATAGAGGACGATAAAAAGGAAAATAAAAGCCAAGTGTGGGAAAATTTACCAAGTTATCTTAAACATATGTCACATATATCTGTAACAAATAACTGAAAATACTTTTGCTTTGAACTAAACTAAACTGTTCTACCCGATGAAAGAAAAGAAGAGATGGATCTACACGATGAATCAATTCCATCATTAAAAGGAAGTAAAGTCTTCCGAAAAAGAAACACGCTTCTTGATTTAGGTCAGGAAGTTGTCGTCCAGACCAGCTGTAGGTTGACGAAAAATCTAGAAAAGTCATCACTAAAATCAGCAGGAAATCCACGGACCTCGGCATTAAACAGGGTCGCCAAGTGGTCAGATTTATCCTAACCATGAGAAGGATTTATCTCGTAAAATGGGGGGGCACCATGCAAATTAGCTTGATAAGACTAATGAATCAGATCCCCCGAAAGGATAATCTCCTTAAAAGATCAAAAATCAGCTTTTAAGCCTGATATAACTCAATCCTTGAGATTGACCTTAAAGATTGAGAATTACAAACTCATGGAATTCAATGATATCTAAACTCGAGCTTGAACGAGAAAATATTTTGATCAAAATTATAAATCGATTTGTTTTCTGAAAACCCTATTTTCAATGCGTTCATTACCTTTGAACGTAAAATCCTAGGAATTCACCTGGAATTCATTAGGTCACCTGAACTAAATCGGGTGTTAACCGTAAGAACGGTGGTTGCATAGCATGGTCAAAGACAAGACCTTGTGCCAGACCGAAAAATCATAAGGGTGAGCTTTACTATTGCTCCTACCAAGGATAGTAATTGCGTTCGACACGTTATAGACCACAATTAAAAGGATGTCAGGGGACATTGCCTTAACAGTTGCTTGTACAACGCTTTCCTTTACAACCGGACGGTAGTTTACCGAAAGGTAATATACGGGACAAGTAAACTGGACGTGTTGCTTTCCAAATACAAGGTTAGCAAGTGGGTGACACAAAACCGCAAGTTTTGAGCTAAAATTTTCAAATCTGAAACCCACCAAACCCACAAAAATATTTTGCAAACACCGGTAAAGGGTTATTCCGGAAAACTTATCTAGGGTAAAAACTAGATTTAATTTTCAAAAGATCAAATGTTTTCATAAAGATCCAATTTCCTTAATGGATCTAAATTTTTATAGTCATGTGGGACTGTAAACCATATCGTTACTACCATTGTTTATACCGCCGTATAGAAATCACTGATGTACAAAGTGTGAAGAATAAAGAAGTGATTCTAGTATTGCAAGACGATATTGCTTGAGGACAAACAACGCTCAAGTGTGGGAATATTTGATAATGCTAAAAACAAACATATATTTCATAGCATTATTCCTCAAGAAAGACAAGCTTTTAGTTGCAATTGTTCTATTTACAAGTGATATTCGTTTAAATAATAAAAGGTGAAGACAAAAGACAGATTCGGCGAATTGAAGACGCAAACGACCAAAAAGCTCAAAAGTACAAAAGACAATAAAAAAGGTTCCAATTATTGACAAGAAACGTCTCGAAATTACAAAAGTACAAGATTCAAAACGCAAAGTACAAGATATTAAATTGTACGCAAGGACGTTCGAAAATCCGAAACTGGGACCAGAGTCAACTCTCAACGCTCGACGCAACGGACTAAAAATTACAAGTCAACTATGCATATAAATATAATATAATATTTAAATAATTCTTATAATTATTTAATATATTATATTTATAATTAAAACCGTCGGCAAGAAAGACTCCAAAAGGGACTGAGCTGTAATTTCAATATCCGCGACTCGCGGAGTTTGAAGGCAAAAATGCAGCGAGTCGCGGAGCCCCAAAATTTCAAAATCCCTATAAATCAAACGAATTCTGATCGCAAAAAAAACAAAAAATCCATCCATCTCTCTATCTATATCGTAATATTTATATTTATTTATATTTTAATTTTAATTTTAATTATAATTCTAATAATAAGGGTATGTTAGCGAATGTTGTAAGGGTGTAAGTCGAAATTCTGTCCGTGTAACGCTACGCTATTTTTAATCATTGTAAGTTATGTTCAACCTTTTTACATTAATGTCTCGTAGCTAAGTTATTATTATGCTTATTTAATCCGAAGTAATCATGATGTTGGGCTAATTACTAAAATTGGGTAATTGGGCTTTGTACCATAATTGGGGTTTGAATAAAAGAACGACACTTGTGGAAATTAGACTATAGGCTATTAATGGGTTTTATATTAACTAAACAATACCTTGTTAATTTAATATACAAACTTATAATTCGACGTATTTATATATAACCACATACGCTTAATCGGACACGATGGGCGGGATATTTATAAGTACGAATTATTGTTCATTTGCCGGACACGGGGATGGATTAATAGTCAGTGGACTCATTAAAACAGGGGTGGATTACATTCAAGGGTAATTGGTGTAATTGTTAACAAAGTAGTAAAACCTTGGTTTACACGCAGTCGATAACCTGGTGTATTCATTAAACAAAGTATTAAAACCTTGTTACAATTCGAATCCCCAATTAGTTGGAATATTTGACTTCGGGAATAAGAATAGTTTGACGAAGGCTTTCGCTCTTTATATTTATGACTGATGGACTATTATGGACAAATCCGTATGGACATATTAAATAATCCAGGACAAAGGACAATTAACCCATGGGCATAAAACTAAAATCAACACGTCAAACATCATGATTACAGAAGTTTAAATAAGCATAATTATTTTATTTCATATTTAATTTCCTTTATTTTATATTTAATTGCACTTCTAATTATCGCATTTTTATTTATTGTTATTGTATTTAATTGTACTTTTAATTATCATACTTTTTAATTATCGCAAGTTTATTTTATCGCACTTTTATTATTCGCAATTTCATTATCATTATTTACTTTACGCTTTAATTTAAGTCTTGTATTTATTTTTAATATTTTACATTTGGTTTTAACTGCGACTAAAGTTTTAAAATCAACAAACCGGTCATTAAACGGTAAAAACCCCCCTTTATAATAATAATATTACTTATATATATATTTGTATTTTTATAAAAGTAAACTAATATAGCGTTAAGCTTTGTTTAAAAAAGATTCCCTGTGGAACGAACCGGACTTATTAAAAACTACACTACTGTACGATTAGGTACACTGCCTATAAGTGTTGTAGCAAGGTTTAAGTATATCCATTCTATAAATAAATAAATATCTTGTGTAAAATTGTATCGTATTTAATAGTATTTTCCTGTAAAAATTAATAGCTATTTTCTATACACCTCGCACGACATCAAGTTATATTAATATTATTATCTTTGCTTTCATGATTATTATTATTAATATTAATATTAATATTTGGATTATTAATATTATTAAATAAAATATATATATATATATATTTATATAAAATTTATATATATAAATTGTTATAGTATTGTTATTATTAATATTATTATTATCATTAATAATATTAAAATTTTATAATTAGTATTATTAATATTAACATCAGTATAATTTAAATTATTATTTGTATTTTTATTTGAAATAGATAATTTGTTATATTTAGTATTATAAGTAATGATACTACTATTATAACCATTTCTATATTAAAACCATTATTATTGTTTCTATTATTATTGTTATTAATATTAGAAAATTTTAAATTATATGAATAGATTATATATATATATATATATATATATATATATATATATATATATATATATATATATATATATATATATATATATATATATATATATATATATATATATATATAACTACAGTTATATATAAATACATGCACATATGTAAAATACAGTTACATATAAATATATAAATGCATATACAGACATATATATATATACATATATATATATATATACATACATACATATAAATACAGCTATATACACAGATAAATACATATATATATATATATAACTACAGTTATATATAAATACATGCACATATGTAAAATACAGTTACATATAAATATATAAATACATATACAGACATATATATATATATATATATATATATATATATATATATATATATATACATACATACATATATATACATACATATAAATACAGCTATATACATAGATAAATACATAATTACGTATTCTGTTCCATATCACAATCGACTTTTACAAAATTTCTTCATCTTCTGCTCATGATTTGTACTATATCTGATTCGTGTCGATCTCCATTCGCAGATACAAAACAAATTATGTTGTATGTCGATTTCACTTTTCTTTATTTTCTTCTGACAGAATAAAATCTGTCGACTCAATCAAAGCTACGAAACAAACTGTAATCAAATCTTGTACTGTATATACCGTAAGAATCTATTACACTTCACTATCTGCTTTGTATTTTTTTTGTTCCTTCCTGGCTCGAATAATTCTGTCAACACCACATTCATTATATAATATGTGATTAATACAAGTTGTTAAGGGATTTCATTTACCCTTCTATCTTCATTATTGTTGAAACCCACCATTTTCTATCTTTCTCTCTTATCTTGTATACGAGAACCATTAAACCACCACCCTCATCACACCCATCAGCTATTGAAACAACCACCACCCTTTGACCACCATTAAAACCCGTTTCAGACACCACCATGTAACGTCGTTATCTTTGTTCCATTCATTTCCTAATTTGTTTAAAGAACCACCATAATCATCACCACGAATAGCTGCTACTGCTGCTCTTCGAATCTATTTCTATGTAAACAAGGTGTTCATGCATGAGGATATGCATGATGATAAATGTTATGTGACTAATATTGATGAAATGAAATATTGCTGTATGATCAATTGTGGCACACTTCATGTTGGGAGGTCATGAGTTATTTTCGCTACTAGTTATGGTTTCTATTAGAGGTATTTAAAACGAAAAAGGTGAAGGGTGATAGTGATGTCGTGATTATAAAAGAAAAATGATTAAAGGTAATGACAAAGTGGATGATGGGTGATGATTTGGACCATTAGCGTATGATTCTTTCCTTAGCCGACGTTAACAAACAAAGAACCCTACCTCCCACTAAACCCTTATCCCATTTGAATTAAAACGTGATATAAATGATTAGTGAAACAGTGATGCGTTAATGATCAATTGATAATTATCTTCGTTGCTGTTTTCTATCCAAAAGCCAACCCAAAAATCCCACTTACAGCTGTGTTGTTTTCTGTTCTTCTTCAAACACCAACACACCAGCGAACTACCTACTACAACAGCGTAATTTTTCTTCCTACTTCTATTTTAAACTTCACGAAATTGCAATTATGCAGTAATAGACGAGCGGTCCCTGTTGTAAATCTAGTCGACATCTTGGCTTTATTTTAAATGGGTGGGACAAATTAATACATAAAGGTAGACCATCATATTGATAGGGACACGTTGATACTGCATTTTTTTTTCTTTGGGGCTGACAAATTCCAATCAAGATTTCCAACTTGACAAAGTTAGTTGCTAGTGGATTACAAGAGGTAATCTTAATTCATTAATGGAACATGATGGGGACGGGTTAAGAAGTAGCAATAATAACAATTACATTATAGTATTATATGATATTAAGATGATTGATGAGAATGATAAGAATAGATATGAAAATTCATAATAATGATACATGATATAAGATGACGGTGATGATATTGATTAGGGATAGGATGATAATGGTGATCCGTTAGGGTTAAAGCATGTTGACGATTGAAGATGATGATGATGGCATATGTGAAATATAATGATATTATGATTATGGTGACTAGTGATGACGAGAAATATGAATACAGAAACGATGGTATGATAGATTCTGTTTCGCTTTCTCCTGGTTCACCTCACGTAAACAAACCCAAGATCACAGATTGTTATTGGGTCGTAAAAGATACTAGTTGGAATTTCTAGTTGGGCCGAGTATTGTTTTTGGGCCGAATGAATGATGTTAATCAAGTTTATGTATCTAAGATGATGCCTTAATGATCGTTAATGATGATGCTTAATGGTCATGATTAGATGAATAACGATGATGGATACGGTATGGTATGAAGATGATGATGATAAGTGAAGATGATGAGGATGATGTGAGTTAATTTGATGATGATGTTATAAGATTAAATATGTTTTAGAAGAATAAATTGGAAACAGAAATAATCGGGTTAAATATAATTTGGTTATGAGTTAAAACAAAAATGTATAAGCAGAGGATTGGTTAAGGATGTTTTTGGGTTAGCGGGACGTTGCGGGTTCAAACCCGGACTTGGGCATTTTTTTAGGGATACTTCTGTGAGGTAGCATTACTATTATCATTATCATTATTATTATTATTATCATTATTATTTTTATTATTATCAAAAGTACTAGTATTATTATTAGTAGTATTATTATCATTATATATATTAAAATAAATATTAATATTATTATTATTTATAAAATCATTATTATTATAGTTATTATTAGTAGTAGTATTATCATTATAATCAAAAACAACTTTTATTACTATTATTGATATTATATTACCAAATAAACATTTCGTATATAAAAATATACTTTTAGTAATATTACATATAAGTAAGTATTAATCACATTAACAATTTTTTTATATAGATATTCATATATAACAAATTAAGCATTTTAATATAATCTTAACCAAATATATATTAATATAACTATATAAATTTAGTCATTATAAATATGTATACACAAATTAAATATATATAATATATAAAATAAGTTATAATATATGAAATTGTTCAATTACGATTATAGGTATTAATATATATAAATGATATAGGTTCGTGAATCCGAGGTCAACCCTACACTTGTTCAATGACGTCATATGTATTTTTACTACAAAATACAGAATTGTGAGTTCATTTAATTCCCTTTTACTCTTTACATTTTGGGACTGAGAATACATGCGCTACTTTTACAACTTCTTTATTAAATGCTTTTGAAATACATTTTAAACTACGAATACATGAAATGCTTTTATAAATGTTTGATGAGATAGACACAAGCAAAACATTCCTTGAATGATTTATGTGGACGTGATAATTGCCACCATTAAATTATGTGGACGTGATAATTGTCACAATTGATATGAATATTTTCCCCCTGATTATTATTGCTTGGTAACCTAAGAATTAGGGAACATCACTAATTTTGAGAATTAGTGCACGCCTAATTGATGCGAATCCTAAAGGTAGCTACCGGGTTTAACACCCCCACCCAGAATGTTCACTAGACGGAAGGGCTAGTGGGCATGGTGTTTAGTACTTCGAAGTTTATATGATTATTATACAGACGAGATGTTCTGTTTTGGGGATATTATTATGCGCATTATATGTTAAGGTCGGTTACCAAGCCAAGCTATAAAAACAATGAAAAGTGAATGTTATGTATCGAGAGAATGATTTTATACACAGATTATGTGTATGTTATTTTTGTGCACGAGATATGTGTACGGTTACTAAGATTTATGAAAGATGATTTCGTACACGATAAAGGTGTACTGTATTTAAAAGATATCGCATGTACATTACAGGTGGGTATAGGATTCGGGCCCATTTGTACCATGCAGGATTTAAATCTTGTGGTCTATCACAATGATGAATTTTATTGTTTTATGATAAACCTATGAACTCACCAACCTTTTGGTTGACACTTGAAAGCATGTTTATTCTCAGGTATGAAAGAAACCTTTCGCTGTGCATTTGCTTATTTAAGAGACATTACTTGGAGTCGTTCATGGCATATAGAGGTTCGTTCATCGCAATGGTACCAGATGTTATTATATTCGTTCAGGAAGATTTTGGACGGGGTATGACATGTGGCATCAGAGCTGGTATAACGCCGTCCATGTGTGGCAGGTTAGTCGTAAAGGAGGTTCTCACAGTGTTACCTGTGACGAAGCATTGGCTCTTACTTCTTGAGATCCCTTACGAGGGTTGGCAGTAGCCGAGAGGCAGGCCCTAAAATCAGTATCTGAGGTACACTCAGTGGTCACCAGGCGGTTAGCTGGGAAGGCACTAGGTGGGACGGTGGTTGTCCCCAACTATGTTATATGTGGTATCAGAGCGGTGGTCTTAGCAAACCAGGTCATGCATTAGTGTGTCTAACTGATAGTTGTTTAGATGCATTAGTGGGTCTGGACTTTGACCATGTCTGCATGTCAAAAGTTTTGCTTATCATTTTGTGTCGAAAATTACCTGCTTATCATTCTTAGGGAATCACTTGCTTATCATTCTTAGTCTCGACACATCTTACTGCATTGATTGAATGAATAGTATATAGACAAAATTCATATCTTAGCGTATCTGCTAATTCATATCTTAGAGTATCTGTTACTGTAAACTATGCCTAGTATATTTCGTGAATTCCTCCGTAATCTAAGAAATCTTTAGTACTATATATATATATATATATATATATATATATATATATATATATATATATATATATATATATATATATATATATATATATATATATATTCTATGTAGTTAGAATATCATCCAATATTCGAAAATCATTTCATATCGAAAAAAATCCTTTATTCAATCGTAGGAAATGGAATTCGCCACTAGTTCAAGTTCCTCGGATTCCGACAGTTATTCCGATATGGTTTTCCACACGAACTCCGAAGGCAGTATAACCAGAATGGATCAACCAATCAGCTATCATCAATTCTGGATGAATTGGGGATGGGTTCGTAGTTGACTCAATCAATGGAGACGAGAAGAAGGCGATCCTTTCTTTCCACCAACCGAATTCACCTCTTGGCGAAGAACCTGAAGCACTTACCGGCGAACCAGTCTGAAACATCATTTTCACTCTCATTTCCCCGATAGCTCGCAACGATTACATAATATCTACAATTCTAAATCTTATTCATCTCCTCGGTTCCAACCACCAATCATCCCGGAGTAATAGAAGAAGTCAACGAGCTTCGCGCTCGAGTAGTGGCGTTGGAAATTATGGTGCAAAAATTACCAGCTTCAGCAACATCACCGACATCAACAGCACCATCAACATCAGCACCAACAACACCAATACCACCAACAACACAAGCCTCAACATCCGCATCACAAGCCTCAACCTCAAAATCTGTACCTCAAGTATAATCTTGTTCTACAAGACATTCTACACTATTTATCTTCGTTCTACATACTCGTTCTACATCGAATATCTTCGTTCTAAATATCGTTCTACATCGATTATCTTCGTTCGATATGGCGATTATGTAATCTCAAATGTTTTAGAGATTATGTATTCTAGATACTAACGGTAAATCAAATGAGTTTAATATTATATTGACTCATTAAATCCATGATTACATCTGAAGAAAATATATATGTATAGATATTTTCATAAAAATTGTAATTAAAAATTCTATTGTACAAACTGTTAATGGTAAAAATATTTTAACAGGTAGGTAATTCTCGAGAAATATTTGGATTTCACATTAATATGTTACATTGTACATTCTTCAAATTCAATTCAACAATCATTTGCTATCCTACTTACAACCACAGATATACATATCCGTTCACCAAATAATAACCATTTTTATTCAAATTTAATTTCATATTCGGATTTTGACCGATCAAAATCCAAGTCAAGATTTAACAGAAGACATCACTTTTAGATTCCTACATCTTTCAAAACCATACTTTAAATTTAAAACTGTGCCAGATCCATTGGCGTGTTATTACCGAAAATAACTTTACAATACCTTTCAAAAATTAGCCAATTTTGTCACAGCTCCAGCAAATCAACTTCGACTTCCATTCGGATCAGCCTTATTATAACTTTGATATATAAGTTTGCCACTTGATTTCATCCTAAACAATCATTCGTATCTTGACTATTACCATCAGCGTTTAAATCAACTAAAAACACAATTCTCCTGAAACCACCTCGGATTGATAATCGATGATTCAGACATCATAGCATTAAATGCAGAGGAAACAAAAAAATTGTAGATGATCTAAACCGCCAAAAGTCTGATGATAAAGAATGGAGTGTTAGGAACGCTTGATAGAAAATTTGGTACTGAAATACGGATTGAACAAACCATGAAGGAGACCAAGGACATATACAAGGACCAAACCCTATAATCAAAGAATCCAGGAAATTCTGGATCTGATGAAATCTCTAGAGAGTATCTTGCTCCGAAGTCATGTTAAAACCTTGCGGAAAAATTTTCTTCGTCAACTTTCAAACGTAGAAATTTCAAAATATCATCATAAATGTCTTCGATATTTCTGAAGATATTTTCATAAATATTCTCGTCCGAAATTATATACCTCTTCATGTTATCTGTATTACATTATATTGGAAACTTCTGTATAACCTAAGTATAAATTATGAATGAATTCTGGAGTAGTGTTGGGAATTGAAGCATGAGTTGGTATAATATAATGCGCTTGGCCAACGTGATTATATTACAGTAAGTCATGCTGAATTTCTAATGGAACGTGATGATTCACAGACATTACCTTCATCATGTACCATGTTACATAACTCTTTCATTCTTATTAACCTCTGAACATATGAATGAAATATATTCTTGATAGTTCTATCCTCAGGGATTCTGGTAATTTGACAAATCAAATCGTGCTAATACATTCCTTTCTGCTAGGAATATTATAGTCCTTCAAAACTCTATACCTACAAATTCTGAACCATTATTCGCTTGACTTAAAGTCGGGAAGAGAAAACAAGAGCATGGAGCTCGGAAATATAAGGAAAAATATAAAGCCCAACAACAACACCGAAATTACAAACCATGGATATCAGTGCGTATAGCAATATAAAGACACGAGAGGATTATAAATACAATAATCCCTAGAGCATAGTAGAAATAAACGGATTCCTCCGGTGGAAGTTAGAAAAGGAGAATGATTGTTGCGATAGTCAGGATAAGTGCAAGGATCATAACTGGATTAAGCATTTTCAAACTCTTTGGAAATGTGAATTAAGAAAGAAATTATTGAAGTGGTGAAAGTTATAGAACGGAAGAAGTTCATTTATAATGAAAATATCCGACAAAGCAATCAAAACAGATTATCGCATTTAACCAAAGAAGATCTTAATTTCCTTATTCACCGAAGAATCAAATATTTTAGATTTTGAAGATTTTCTTTTAAATCCCTTGAATTCCGGAAATTAACCCTGTCTACGTCAAAAGATATGACGAAACTTTACCCTTCTCATTTCACTCTTTTGTGATAGCTTCACTCGTACTCTTCGAGTAATCGAATTGTCTTACTCATATTACCCTATGGTGATAAAAATCTATTTATCGACTCATATTCGTCACGAAAACATTCTTTTTGTTATCCATGATCATCCCACTCAAATTTCGGGACGAAATTTCTTTAACGGGTAGGTACTGTGACGACCCGGAAAATTTCGACCAATTTTAAATCAAACTTTCGATACGATTTAATATCCTTGACACGATAAGCAAAGTCTAATAGGTTGAGCCTCAAAATTTTTGAACTGTTTATATGGATTCAGTTAACCTTCGACTATTCCCGATGATTCACGAACAATTATGTGTAAATAAATATGTTAATATATATGAATTCTATACATAAGTAATATTATATATATTGTAATATATATATAAATAATAAATATTAAAAAATTCAAAAAATTACAAATTAGTAAATATGATATAATTAATAAATTGTATTATATTTTGTTATATTAATATTATTATCTTTGCTTTCATGATTATTATTATTAATATTATTAAATAAAATTTATATATATATTTATATAAAATTTATATATATAAATTGTTATAGTATTGTTATTATTAATATTATTATTAGTATCATTAATAATATTAAAATTTTTATAATTAGTATTATTAATATTAATATCAGTATAATTAAAATTATTATTTTTATTTTTATTTGAAATAGATAATTTGTTATATTTAGTATTATAAGTAATGATACTACTATTATTACCATTTCTATATTAAAACCATTATTATTATTTCTATTATTATTGTTATTAATATTAGAAAATTTTAAATTATATGAATAGATTATATATATATATATATATATATATATATATATATATATATATATATATATATATATATATATATATAACTACAGTTATATATAAATACATGCACATATGTAAAATACAGTTACATATAAATATATAAATACATATACAGACATATATATATATATATATATATATATATATATATATATATATATATATACATACATACATATATATACATACATATAAATACAGCTATATACATAGATAAATACATAATTACGTATTCTGTTCCATATCACAATCGACTTTTACAAAATTTCTTCATCTTCTGCTCATGATTTGTACTATATCTGATTCGTGTCGATCTCCATTCGCAGATACAAAACAAATTCTGTTGAATGTCGATTTCACTTTTCTTTATTTTCTTCTGACCGAATAAAATCTGCCGACTCAATCAAAGCTACGAAACAAACTGTAATCGAATCTTGTACTGTTTATATCGTACGAATCTATTACACTTCACTATCTGCTTTATATTTTTTTTGTTCCTTCCTGGCTCGAATAATTCTGTCAACAGCACATTCATTATATAATATGTGATTAATACAAGTTGTTAAGGGATTTCATTTACCCTTCTATCTTCATTATTGTTGAAACCCACCATTTTCTATCTTTCTCTCTTATCTTGTATTCGAGAACCATTAAACCACCACCCTCACCACACCCATCGGCTATTGAAACAACCACCACCCTTCGACCACCATTAAAACCCGTTTCATACACCACCATGTAACGTCGTTATCTTTGTTCCATTCATTTCCTAATTTGTTTAAAGAACCACCATAATCATCACCACGAATTGCTGCTACTGCTACTCTTCGAATCTGTTTCTATGTAAACAAGGTGTTCATGCATGAGGATATGCATGATGATAAATGTTATGTGACTAATATTGAGGAAATGAAATATTGCTGTATGATCAATTGTGGCACACTTCATGTTGGGAGGTCATGAGTTATTTTCGTTACTAGTTATGGTTTCTATTAGAGGTATTTAAAACGAAAAAGGTGAAGGGTGATAGTGATGTCGTGATTATAAAAGAAAAATGATTAAAGGTAATGACAAAGTGGATGATGGGTGATGATTTGGATCAATAGCGTATGATTCTTTCCTTAGCCGACGTTAATAAATAAAGAACCCCACCTCCCACTAAACCCTTATCCCATTTGAATTAAAATGTGATATAAATGATTAGTGAAACAGTGATGCGTTAATGATCAATTGATAATTATCTTCATTGCTATTTTCTATCCAAAAGCGAACCCAAAAATCCCACATGCAGCTGTGTTGTTTTCTATTCTTCTTCAAACACCAACACACCAGCGAACTACCTACTACAACAGCGTAATTTTTCTTCCTAATTCTGTTTTAAACTTCACGAAACTGCAATTATGCAGTAATAGACGAGAGGTCCCTGTTGTAAATCTAGTCGACATCTGTCATACCCCGTCCTAATCCATCTGCACGAAGTCACCAACATCTGGTCCCATTGCGATGATCGACTCCAAATAATGTCTTTAAAATGAGCAAATGCACAGCGGAAGGTTTCTTTCATACCTCTCAAGAAGTTCCAAAAATAAATGCTTATGCCCGGGTTTGAACCCGAGACCTCTCGCTTAACCAACTTCCTTCCAAACCCCTGAACTGTCCTTGATTCTCTGATTTGAATGTAATCTACTTGTTTATAACCCGTTTCTGTTTCCCATCCGAATACTTTAATCATACTTAGCCTAACAGCGTTATACATGGCCCAATAACAAGGAAGTTTTCGGTCCACCCACAATTAAAAGCCCTCGGCCCAACAGCAGTTATATAAGTCCAAGTTTTCTTTGTAAAAAAAATGAAATCGACTAGGCCTAGTATCGAACCCGGATCCTCTCGGTTATCCTCACACACTTAAACCATTCGTCCGTCCCATTTAATCTAATAATATCTCAGACTCAAATTCTTTTAACCCGTATCTAAATTTATCAATATTCACCTCCTTCATCATCATATATAACCGTAATCCTTATCATCAATTATCATCTACATACGGTATATATATTATCATACTTATATCTATTCTAGTTTTATCATCATGATCACGATAATCGTTTTATGTATCATCTATTTTCACCATCACCATCATTCACGATCTCATGTATCATTCCTCCTCGATTCACCTTCTTTACTTCCTCCGTTCATGGTTAGAACAGAAACAAGTATTGTGCAGCAACAGGCCACCAAATTTCGAGTGATGGTGGTCTCGTTGGTGGGCTGAAACAGAAACAGTCGCATAACAGCAACCGGTGGTGGTGTATAGTTGAACCGAAGGTGAGGTTTAAACAAAATAGCAAAATAGTAATTAACGATGGTCTATGATTTGTGTTTTTGAATCCTTCGAATAATAACAATAAAAAGGTGATCGATGGTGGGGTTTTCCTTGGTGGATTTCGATTTAATAGACAACCAGAAAATGTTTTACAACATACCGGTTGTGCAGTAGCAGAAGCTTCTGTTTTGGGCTAGAACTTCGAGCAAAAATAGTAGTAGAAATGGCGGTTTGAGAGGATAATATATTAGTAGTTTGTAGTAGTAACAGTGGTTTGCGATGGTGATAGTTTGAGAGTGAAGGTGGTGGGTTTAATGATGGTTCACGTAGGGTGGTTTGTGGTTTCAACGAAGAAGAAGAAGATGGTGCGAGGTTTAACATAGTGGCGATTGACTGTGGTAGTAGAGTGTCCGGTGGTGGTTGGTAGTCGTAGAGTGGTGGTGTACGGTTGACGGATATGGTGGATGGTTATAGTGGTGACTTAATGAAGTGGGTGCAAGGTGGTGGCGACTATCACGATGGTAGGTGTTCATGGGGGTTAAGGATGTTGCCCGGTTTGAAGTAGAACCAGAAAACAGAGACTACAACGTTTGTTGATCGATGGTGTTTGAGTTTGTGTTGGTAATCAAATACAGAAAGAGAGAGATGAGATAAAAGTGATGTGGGTGTTGTATGCATATAACTCTCTATCTCTCTATCTGTAAACATGTATGTGTATGATTATAAATTGCATATCCTAACTATTATCTAAATGTTATGAATATAATAGCTGTAAAGTAAACACATTACCTATTAATTATTTTTACGGATATGTTCCATCAATAGAATTCTATAATAATATTAATAATCAATTGAAAGGTGTTAAAGAACTTTTAAGACAAGTAGTATGATTAATATTTCAAGTTCACGGATTAACTTACTATCACTCTGCCGACAGTTTTCACGGACTGTATTATATCGTGGTTCATTGCTAAACAGTTAACATATAAAAGTGTTCCTAAAAATCCCAAATTTTTAGATTAAATATATTTAATTATTTCACTCATTAACTGTTTGAAATCTGATCAAAAAGGTTAGGTAATTATTTATTTTCTGTACCAAATAACATGTACGGAGTACCAAAATTTAAACTAAAAAGATAAAAATATTTTTTGACAAATCTAAAATCTTCGTAATCAATTTACAGTCCAACTTTTATTTCAATAATTCATGAGCATGTATAATATCTATATTAAAACTAACAAAACATCAACCGAGTGTTATCGATGTTTGACAATTAAACTCGAAATCATTCATTTTCCATTTACTCTCTATATATATATAATCAGTTTTAAATAACAAGTTTTATTACATAAATATATATTATATATTTTTCAACAAATAGATTTAATATTATTTTATATATTTCCAAGTAGTATTTATATACACATATATATACACACACATATATATGTATCTATTATTATTAAAACAGTTATTATTATTATTAAAAAGTAATTATTTTTGGTAAACTATTATTTTTACTTTATCATTATTAGTAAAAATATTTTTTTTAAAATTACTACTATCACTATTATTATCCTTAATCTAGTAATACTACAATTATTTATTTTACAAAACAACATATGTATATATATAAAAATATATTTTTACATAAGTTATACAAATATTACATAAATTTTGTTTTAACTAATATTATTAATATAACATTAACTAAATATCAAGTAAGTATTATAATGTATTATAAGTATTAATAAAATTATATATAAGAACATTAATCTTGATACATAACAAAATATATAAACTTAATTGATTTATATTATAATGTGTTAATACATATACATGATATAGGTTCGTGAATCCGAGGTTAACCCTACTTTTGTTCAATGTCGTCATATGTATTTTTACTACAAAATACAGTATGGTGAGTTTTATTTGCTCTCTTTTTAATTGCTTTTGCAATATATATTTTTGGGCTGAGAATACATGCACTGCTTTTATAAATGTTTACGAAATAGACACAAGTACTTAAAAATATATTCTACGTTGAGTTGTACCACTGGCATACTTCCCTGTAGCTTGGTAACTACTATTTACATGTGGTATTGTAAACGCGAATCCTGTTGATAGATCTATCGGGCCTGACAACCCCAACCGGACTGGACGACCAGTATTCAACGGTTGCACAGTACTTCGTTTCGGTGACTACTCTTGGTACAGTGTAGTGAGATTTCATAATAAAGGGAATATGCGACGTTGATTAAATGTTAAGTATGGTTACCAAGTACTCAACTACTTAGAATATTTTTATTAAAACGTTTGTGTATATGAAATCTTGTGGTCTATTAAGATATTGAAATGATTGTTATGATAAACCTACGAACTCACCAACCTTTTGGTTGACACTTTTAAGCATGTTTATTCTCAGGTATGAAAGAAACCTTCGGCTGCGCATTTGCTCATTTTAGAGATATTACTTGGAGTCGTTCATGGCATATTTAAGTCAACGCCTTGCAATGGGACCAAATGTTGATGACTTCGTCCAGGTGGATAAGGACGGGTTGTCTCAGGTGGTATCAGAGCGGTGGTCTTAGCGAATTAGGTCTTACATTAGTGTGTCTAACTGATAGTTGTTTAGATACATTAGAGAGTCTGGACTTCGACCGTGTCTGCATGTCAAAAGTTTTGCTTATAATTTAGTGTTGAAGAATTATTTGCTTATCATCCTTAAAGTCTAGACACATCTTACTGCCTCTATTGCATAGACAGTGTATAGATAAATTCATATCTTAGCGTATCTGTTATTGTTACCTTTACCTGACAGTTTCCGTAGATTCATCCGTAACTTTACCTTTACCTGACAGTTATTGTTACCTTTACCTTTACCTGACAGCTCCGAAAGCAGTGTAACTGGAATGAATCAACCAATTAGCCATCATCTATTCTGGATGAATTGGAGATGGGTTCGTAGTCGACTTAATCAATGGAGACGCGAAGAAGGCGATCCTTTCCACCAACCAAATTACCCTCTTGACGATGAACATGAAGCACTTACCGGCGAACCTGTTTGAGACACCATTTTCTCTCTCATTTCCAGAGTATCTCGTCACAATTATATTCTATCCACAATTCTAAACCTTATTCATCCCGGAGTAATCCAAGAAGTCAACGAGCTTCGCGCTCGAGTAATAATTTTGGAGAACATGGTGCAAAACTTACCAGCTTCAGCAATGTCACCGGCACCAACAGTACCATCAATAACAGCACTAGTACCATCAACAATCCATGCCTCAACATCTCATTCTGTATCTCGAGTATAATCATCGTTCTACGTATCGTTCTACATCATTTATCTTCGTTCGACATGGCGATTATCTAATCTCTAATCTTTTAGAGATTATATATTATTGTTCTAACGGTAAGTCAGATGAGTTAATATCATATTAACTCATTAAAAATCCATGATTACATCTGAGGAAAATATATATGTAAGTATATTTTCATAAAGATTGTAATTAAAAATTCTTTTGTACAAACTGTTAATGGTGAAAATATTTTTACGGGTAGGTAATACCCTAAAAATATTTAGATTTCACATTAATAAGTTACACTGTACATTCTTCCAATTTGATTCAACAGTCATATACTATCCTATTTACAACCACCGATATACGTATCCGTTCACCGCGGAATAACCATTTTCATTCAATTTCATATTTGGATTTTGACCTATCAGAATTCAACAAGTGGCATAATGAAGAAAACATTGGACAAAATAAAATTTGTTAGAAACAAACAATTTAACTATGAGGAAAATTTTGTTAAGAATCCAAGCTAACAAAATCCTAGCTAACTGTTCCTAGCTAACTGTTAATTCCGTATCGCAATTTATTTATCGTAATTTATTTATCGCAATTTATTTATCGCATTTTATTTATCGCAATTTTAATTCTCGCAATTTAATTTATCGTTATTTAATTTCTGTTATTTATTTTACGCACTTTAAATATCGGGACACGTATACAAGGTTTTGACATATCATATCGACGCATCTATATATATTATTTGGAATAACCATAGACACTCTATATGCAGTAATGTTGGAGTTAGCTATACAGGGTTGAGGTTGATTCTACAATAATATATATAGTTTGAGTTGTGATCGAGTCTGAGACATGTACACGGGTCACGATACGTATTAATTAATTCGAATATTATAAATTAAACTGTATATGAATTATTGGACTGTTAACTGTGGACTATCGACTGTGGACTAATAACATTGGACAATTAAAATGAATTAAAATATTGATTATAACATATGAAACTAAACAATTCTTCAAGTTTGCCACTTGATTTTATCTTAAACCTCATTTGTATCTTGACGATTATAATCTGCGTTCAAACCTTTCATAATTCTTGAAAACACCTCAATCGAGAAGACGAACCAACCGCACTTCATATACAGAAGAAAATATTGATACATATAGTTATGCACCTGAAAAACTCTCGGAAACTGAGTAAACGTTTAACACGTAGATGTGCTAATTCCTTTAGTGTTATTATTACCCAAAATAACTTTGCAGTTTTTTTTCAAAATAGCCAATTTTGTCACAGCTCCAGCAAGACAACTTCGACTTTTCATTCGAAAAAACCTTATTATAACCTCGATATATATGTGTGCTCTTTTATTGTTACCAGGAAACCTTTCATATTCCACCATATTATCATCAGCGTTTAATTATCTAAAAACACAATTCTCCTGAAACCACCTCGGATTGATAACCGACGATTCAGATATGGCTGCATTAAATGCAGAGAAAACAGTAAAATTTTAGTTGCCTAAATGACCAAGAGGTTGATGATAAAGAATGGAGTATTGGGAATGCTCGATAGAAAATTTGTTACTGGAAACCAGATTGAGCAAACCATGAAGGAAACCAAGAAAAATACAAGGACCAAACCCTATATTCAAAGAATCCGGGTAATTCTGAAACCGATGAAATCTTTAGAGAATATCTTACTCCAAAGTCATGTTAAAATCTTGCGGAAAATTTTTCTTCATCAACCTTCGAATTTAGAAATTCTAAAATATAATCATAAATATCTTCGATATTTCTGAGGATATTTTCATAAATATTCTTGTCCGAAATTATCTACCTCTTCGTGTTTTCCGTATTCCATTATATTGGAAACTTCTGTAAGATCTAAGTATAAGTTATGAATGAATTGTGGAGAAGTGTTGGGAATTGAAGCATGGGTTAGTATAATATAATGACGCTTGGCCAACGTGATTATATTACAGTAAGTATGCTGAGTTTCTAATGGGACATGATGATTCACAGATCACAACGTCATCATGTACTATGTTACATAACTCTTTCATTCTACTTAACTTCTGAACATATCAAGAAAATGTATTCTTGATGGTTCTACCTTCCGTGATATTGATAAATTTGAAAATCAAATCGTGCTATCACGTTCCTTCCTGCTTAGAACATTATAATCATTCAAAACTCTATATCTACGAATTCTGGACCACTATTCGCTTGACTTAGAATCGAGAAGAGAAAACAAGAGCATGGAGCTCCGAAATATAAGAGAAAATATAAAGCCCAACAACAACACCGAAATTACAAACCGTGGATATCAGTGCGTATAGCAATATAAAGACACGGGAGGATTATAAATACAATAATCCCTAGAGCATAATAGAAATAAACAGATTCTTCAGGTGGGAGTTGGAAAAGAAGAACAATCATTGCGATAGTTAGAATAAGAACAAGGATCAGAACTGGGTTAAGCATTTTCACAAATCCTTTGAATTTGGGAATTGAGTATAGAAGTGGTGAAAACTAAGGGACGGAAAAGGTAAATTTATAAGGGAAATATCAGACGTAATAATCAGGACAGATCATCGCATTTAATTAAGGGGATCCTAATTTCCTTAAATCTCGAAGAATCAGATCTTATAGATTTTCAAGATTTTTTCTTAAATCCCTTGAATTTCGGAATTCAACCAAGACTACATGAAAAGATTAGACGCACCTTATTTTCTAAAAATTAAATCGTGACTACATCAAAAGTTAAGATGAAACTTTATTTATTCATTCCACTCTTTTGTAATAGCTTCACCCGTACTCTTCGAGTAGTCGAATTATCATATCCATATTACTCAACAGTAATATAACTCTATTTATCAACTCATATTCGTCATGAAAACATTTTTATTGTTAGCCATGATCACCTTACTCAAATTTCGGGACGAAATTTCTTTAACGGGTAGGTACTGTGACGACCCGGAAATTTCCGATCAAATTTAAACTTAAATCTTATATGATTTCGACAAGATAAGTAAAGGTTGCAATGTTACGTCTCGAAAATTTTGAACTGTTTTAATATATTCAATTGACCATTGACTAATCCCGACGATTCACGAACCACTATCTGTAAATATAAATATATATATATATATATATATATATATATATATATATATATATATATATATATATATATATATATATATATATATATATATATATATTAAATTAAATTATAAACTTATATGATTTAATTCAGTTGTGTAAATAAAATAATGAATGATATTATTTTATAGATATGAAAAGTATATTGAAAAAAAAAATTATATATATATATATATATATATATATATATATATATATATATATATATATATATATATATATATATATATATATATATATATATATATATATATATATATATATATATATATGATTTAGATTTCATTTAGTAAACGATCGTAACACTCGTCCATTATTTCGATTGATATTTCAACAAGTTAAATTCAAACTCAAGTTTTTCGTTAATCAATGTCAGCTAAGATGAAATGTTTCTCTCGACAACATTCATTAAGTTGTTATCTAATCCATCCTTTTCCTTTTTCTTCAACAAAATATGGAATTATAATTGATTATCTCTAAAAGGACACTTTATAAAAACATTTAAAAACTACTTTATCGTTTTCTGTTTGTAGTCGAATTAAGATGTTAAAACTTTCACAAAAGTTGAATTACTAGATTAAAGTACTCGTATAAGCTACTGTTTTAAATTGTCAATTGATTGATTGTCACTCAATAATCCCATTCACATGTGTAATTCTTTATTTTATCTCATTTTCCTATCATTTTCCTACAAGCAACCAAAAACGATTACATCACAAAAACCCTTTGTGTTACACATCTCAATCACAAAAGAAATTGATGGTTTTCCTATTAATTGAAAACGTTTTACTATGATAGTAGTAGTAATATAAGCTATTATATACCAAGATAAGTAGATAACTCCTCTATGGAACACCACTATCACCACAACACCATTCGAAACATCAAACATCTCGAACAACCACCTTCTCCATCACCCTACAACCACCACATAACCATCGAGTTTGTCCAATACTTCATGTTCCGATTATCTGATACAACCGAAGACTCAAACTGAATTCCACTCCCTGCCTGTTGTTGTTTATTACTGATATACTTACTTGACCTGCAAATACTTAATCTTCTATATATCTATTTCCAATCAACATCCTCGTTAACTTATTTCTACTCCTATTCATCAACAATTTACAACACCATCATCCACCTTGAATCACCATCACCACAATAATCCGATCAAATTTCATGTCGTTTCTGTCCCTGTTACTGCTCGACAACAGCAAACAAACACTGCTATTCGTTACAGTTTTTAATAAAGAAAAACCACCTCAATCACCACCCTGCAAACAACCAGTTCCATATATCTATCTGTTACTTCTGTTTCAATTTAATCAGTAAGAATACAGAGAAACACATAAAACCTTCAAGTGATTTATGATTCAACTATATTTTTATAACACTTACCGATCAATAGATTATTGAGAACCTTAGAGCAAATAGTTTAATATCAAAATTTAATTTACGACTTATTCGATCCCTGGATGCTTGTTTGTACCACGTAAGGTATTAACCTCAATCGATTTACAAGTCAATATTCCAGAATCAAAGTCAAAAACTAAAACTTCAGTCAAAATTTCAAATCATGAATTAAATGTGTTTATGGAACGAATCATTGACTACGAGTAATTTATGAGAGGTTCTAAATACTTTTTGAGAAGGAATTTATACCTGGACCACTTTAATTTCAGTTTTGACTCTCAATTTCATCATCATCATCATCTCTGTTCCTAACAATCTTTGGGTTGTTGTTGTTCATGACTGTGGCTTCCTTCACAAAATCTATTAAACATAGATATAGGAAACGATCCAGTTGATCCGGTGATATGATTATGATCTTGGAGAAAATTAGGGTTTCGCAAGTTTGGGGGTGAACCGATCTGAGGAAGACAAGAAGAGGGACAAATGATATAAGCAGGTCAACGGACCCATATGTAACGGGGTATTTGATTTGGGTTCAAATTTTTGGACTTCATAATATAAATTGTTGGGCTACTATAAATCTGTTTCCTACTGGGTCGTACTGTAGCATCTGGCCCAATTCGTTTTTCAGACCCAACAGGCTATAGGTATATATATATTTCTTGCTGTTTATCGTTAGTGTATCATTACTACAACTATATTGTGATTTTAATTATTATTATTATTATGTGATTTAGATGTTGTTAATGTTATGATTATGAATTCAAATGCTAACTTAGATATGATTTAAATGAAGTACTACGATTAGTATTATCATTAATATAATTAAGTCATTATTAATAAAATTATTATTATTAAAACAGTTATTATTATTATTATTATTATTATTATTATTATTATTATTATTATTATTATTATTATTATTATTATTATTAAAAAGTTATTATTTTTGGTAAACTATTATTTTTACTTTATCATTATTAGTAAAAATATTTTTTTTAAAATTACTACTATCACTATCATTATTATTATTATTATCCTTAATCTAGTAATACTACAATTATTTATTTTACAAAAAAACATATGTATATATATAAAAATATATTTTTACATAAGTTATACAAATATTACATAAATTTTGTTTTAACTAATATTATTAATATAACATTAACTAAATATCAAGTAAGTATTATAATGTATTATAAGTATTAATAAAATTATATATAAGAACATTAATCTTGATACATAACAAAATATATAAACTTAATTGATTTATATTATAATGTGTTAATACATATACATGATATATGTTCGTGAATTCGAGGTCAACCCTACTTTTGTTCAATATCGTCATATGTATTTTTACTACAAAATACAGTATGGTGAGTTTCATTTGCTCTCTTTTTAATTGCTTTTGCAATATATATTTTTGGGCTGAGAATACAAGCACTGCTTTTATAAATGTTTACGAAATAGACACAAGTACTTAAAAATATATTCTACGTTGAGTTGTACCACTGTCATACTTCCCTGTAGCTTGGTAACTACTATTTACATGTGGTATTGTAAACGCGAATCCTGTTGATAGATCTATCGGGCCTGACAACCCCAACCGGACTGGACGACCAGTATTCAACGGTTACACAGTACTTCGTTTCGGTGACTACTCTTGGTACAGTGTAGTGAGATTTCATAATAAAGGGAATATGCGACGTTGATTAAATGTTAAGTATGGTTACCAAGTGCTCAATTACTTAGAATATTTTTATTAAAACGTTTGTGTATATGAAATCTTGTGGTCTATTAAGATATTAAAATGATTGTTATGATAAACCTACGAACTCACCAACCTTTTAGTTGACACTTTTAAGCATGTTTATTCTCAGGTATGAAAGAAACCTTCCGCTGTGCATTTGCTCATTTTAGAGATATTACTTGGAGTCATTCATGGCATATTTAAGTCAACACCTCGCAATGGGACCAAATGTTGATGACTTCGTCCAGGTGGATAAGGACGGGTCATCTTAGGTGGTATCAGAGCGGTGGTCTTAGCGAATCAGGTCTTGCATTAGTGTGTCTAACTGATAGTTGTTTAGATACATTAGTGAGTCTGGACTTCGACTGTGTCTGCATGTCAAAAGTTTTGCTTATCATTTAGTGTCGAAAAATTATTTGCTTATCATCCTTAAAGTCTAGACACGTCTTACTGCCTCTATTGCATAGACAGTGTATAGATAAATTCATATCTCAGCGTATCTGTTATTGTTACCTTTACCTGACAGTTTCCGTAGATTCATCCGTAACTTATGGGATTTTAGTATTATATATGCATATGTAAATTATGTACTGCAGGGTACTAATCTACCTCCTATAATCTATTTCTTATCGAAAATACTTCATCTGATCATACGAGATGAATCCCTCAACCAGTTCGAATCCTTCAGATTTCGATAGCTATTCCAATAGTTATTCCGACAGCTATTCCGATATGGATTTCCACTCGAGCTCCGAAAGCAGTGTAACCAGAATGAATCAACCAATTTGCCATCATCTATTCTAGATGAAATGGATATGGGTTCATAGTCGACTTAATCATTGGAGACGCGAAGAAGGCGATCCTTTCCACCAACCAAATTACCCTCTTGACGATGAACCTGAAGCACTTACCGGCGAACCTGTTTGAGACACCATTTTCTCTCTCATTTCCAGAGTTTCTCGTCACAATTATATTCTATCCACAATTCTAAACCTTATTCATCCCGGAGTAATCCAAGAAGTCAACGAGCTTCGCGCTCGAGTAATCAATTTGGAGAATATGGTGCAAAACTTACCAGCTTCAGCAATGTCACCGGCACCAACAGTACCATCAATAACAGCACTAGTACCATCAACAATCCATGCCTCAACATCTCATTCTGTATCTCGAGTATAATCATCGTTCTACGTATCGTTCTACATCATTTATCTTCGTTCGACATGGCAATTATCTAATCTCTAATGTTTTAGAGATTATATATTATTGTTCTAACGGTAAGTCAGATGAGTTAATATCATATTAACTCATTAAAAATCCATGATTTCATCTGAGGAAAATATATATGTAAGTATATTTTCATAAAGATTGTAATTAAAAATTCTTTTGTACAAACTGTTAATGGTGAAAATATTTTTACGGGTAGGTAATACCCTAAAAATATTTAGATTTCACATTAATAAGTTACACTGTACATTCTTCCAATTTGATTCTACAGTCATATACTATCCTATTTACAACCACCGATATACGTATCGTTCACCGCGGAATAACCATTTTCATTCAATTTCATATTTAGATTTTGACCTATCAGAATTCAACAAGTGGCATAATGAAGAAAACATTGAACAAAATAAAATTTGTTAGAAACAAACAATTTAACTATGAGGAAAATTTTGTTAAGAATCCAAGCTAACAAAATCCTAGCTAACTGTTCCTAGCTAACTGTTAATTTCGTATCGCAATTTATTTATCGCATTTTATTTATCGCAATTTTAATTCTCGCAATTTAATTTATCGTTATTTAATTTCTGTTATTTATTTTACGCACTTTAAATATCGGGACACGTATACAAGGTTTTGACATATCATATCGACGCATCTATATATATTATTTGGAATAACCATAGACACTCTATATGCAGTAATGTTGGAGTTAACTATACAGGGTTGAGGTTGATTCTACAATAATATATATAGTTTGAGTTGTGATTGAGTCTGAGACATGTACACGGGTCACGATACCTATTAATTAATTCGAATATTATAAATTAAACCGTATATGAATTATTGGACTGTTAACTGTGGACTATCGACTGTGGACTAATAACATTGGACAATTAAAATGAATTAAAATATTGATTATAACATATGAAACTAAACAATTCTTCAAGTTTTTCACTTGATTTTAACTTAAACCTCATTTGTATCTTGACGATTATAATCTGCGTTCAAACCTTTCTTAATTCTTGAAAACACTTCAATCGAGAAGACGAACCAACCGCACTTCATATACAGAAGAAAAGATTGATACATATAGTTATGCACCTGAAAAACTCTCGGAAACTGAGTAAACGTTTAACACGTAGATGTGCTAATTCCTTTAGTGTTATTATTACCCAAAATAACTTTGCAGTTTTTTTTCAAAATAGCCAATTTTGTCACAGCTCCAGCAAGATAACTTCGACTTTTCATTCGAAACAACCTTATTATAACCTCGATATATATGTGTGCTCTTTTATTGTTACCAGGAAACCTTTCATATTCCACCATATTATCATCAGCGTTTAATCATCTAAAAACACAATTCTCCTGAAACCACCTCGGATTGATAACCGACGATTCAGATATGGTTGCATTAAATGCAGAAAAAACAGTAAAATTTTAGTTGCCTAAATGACCAAGAGGTTGATGATAAAGAATGGAGTATTGGGAATGCTCGATAGAAAATTTGGTACTGGAAACCAGATTGAGCAAACCATTAAGGAAACCAAGAAAAATACAAGGACCAAACCCTATATTCAAAGAATCCGGGTAATTCTGAAACCGATGAAATCTTTAGAGAATATCTTACTCCAAAGTCATGTTAAAATCTTGCGAAAATTTTTTTTTCATCAACCTTCTAATTTAGAAATTCCAAAATATCATCATAAATATCTTCGATATTTCTGAGGATATTTTCATAAATATTCTTGTCCGAAATTATCTACCTCTTCGTGTTTTCCGTATTCCATTATAATGGAAACTTCTGTAAGATCTAAGTATAAGTTATGAATGAATTGTGGAGAAGTGTTGGGAATTGAAGCATGGGTTAGTATAATATAATGACGCTTGGCCAACGTGATTATATTACAGTAAGTATGCTGAGTTTCTAATGGGACATGATGATTCACAGATCACAACGTCATCATGTACCATGTTACATAACTCTTTCATTCTACTTAACTTCTGAACATATCAAGAAAATGTATTCTTGATGGTTCTACCTTCCGTGATATTGATAAATTTAAAAATCAAATCGTGCTATCACGTTCCTTCCTGCTTAGAACATTATAATCATTCAAAACTCTATATCTACGAATTCTGGACCACTATTCGCTTGACTTAGAATCGAGAAGAGAAAACAAGAGCATGGAGCTCTGAAATATAAGAGAAAATATAAAGCCCAATAACAACACCGAAATTACAAACCATGGATATCAGTGCGTATAGCAATATAAAGACACGGGAGGATTATAAATACAATAATCCCTAGAGCATAATAGAAATAAACAGATTCTTCAGGTGGGAGTTGGAAAAGAAGAACGATCATTGCGATAGTTAGAATAAGAACAAGGATCAGAACTGGGTTAAGCATTTTCACAAATCCTTTGAATTTGGGAATTGAGTATAGAAGTGGTGAAAACTAAGGGACGGAAAAGGTAAATTTATAAGGGAAATATCAGACGTAATAATCAGGACAGATCATCGCATTTAATTAAGGGGATCCTAATTTCCTTAAATCTCGAAGAATCAGATCTTATAGATTTCCAAGATTTTTTCTTAAATCCCTTGAATTCCGGAATTCAACCAAGACAACATGAAAAGATTAGACGCATCTTATTTTCTAAAAATTAAATCGTGACTACATCAAAAGTTAAGACGAAACTTTATTTATTCATTCCACTCTTTTGTAATAACTTCACCCGTACTCTTCGAGTAGTCGAGTTATCATATCCATATTACTCAACAGTAATATAACTCTATTTATCAACTCATATTCGTCATGAAAACATTTTTATTGTTAGCCACGATCACCTTACTCAAATTTCGGGACGAAATTTCTTTAACGGGTAGGTACTGTGACGACCCAGAAATTTCCGATCAAATTTAAACTTAAATCTTAAATGATTTCGACAAGATAAGTAAAGGTTGCAATGTTACGTCTCAAAAATTTTGAACTTTTTTAATATATTCAATTGACCATTGACTAATCCCGACGATTCACGAACCACTATCTGTAAATATATATATATATATATATATATATATATATATATATATATATATATATATATGTGAATATATATTAAATTAAATTATAAACTTATATGATTTAATTCAATTGTGTAAATAAAATAATGAATGATATTATTTTATAGATATGAAAAGTATATTGAAAAAAAAAAAAAAAATATATATATATATATATATATATATATATATATATATATATATATATATATATATATATATATATATGATTTAGATTTCATTTAGTAAACGATCGTAACACTCGTCCATTATTTCGATTGATATTTCAACAAGTTAAATTCAAACTCAAGTTTTTCGTTAATCAATGTCAGCTAACATGAAATGTTTCTCTCGACAACATTCATTAAGTTGTTATCTAATCCATCCTTTTCCTTTTTCTTCAACAAAATATGGAATTATAATTGATTATCTCTAAAAGGACACTTTATAAAAACATTTAAAAACTACTTTATCGTTTTCTGTTTGTAGTCGAATTAAGATGTTAAAACTTTCACAAAAGTTGAATTATTAGATTAAAGTACTCGTATAAGCTACTGTTTTAAATTGTCAATTGATTGATTGTCACTCAATAATCCCATTCACATGTGTAATTCTTTATTTTATCTCATTTTCCTATCATTTTCCTACAAGTAACCAAAAACGATTACATCACAAAAACCCTTTGCGTTACACATCTCAATCACAAAAGAAATTGATGGTTTTCCTATTAATTGAAAACGTTTTACTATGATAGTAGTAGTAATATAAGCTATTATATACCAAGATAAGTAGATAACTCCTCTATGGAACACCACTATCACCACAACACCATTCGAAACATCAAACATCTCGAACAACCACCTTCTCCATCACCCTACAACCACCACATAGCCATCGAGTTTGTCCAATACTTCATGTTCTGATTTTCTGATACAATCGAAGACTCAAACTGAATTCCACTCCCTGCCTGTTGTTGTTTATTACTGATATACTTACTTGACCTGCAAATACCCAATCTTCTATATATCTGTTTCCAATCAACATCCTCATTAACTTATTTCTACTCCTATTCATCAACAATTTACAACACCATCATCCACCTTGAATCACCATCACCACAATAATCCGATCAAATTTCATGTCGTTTCTGTCCCTGTTACTGCTCGATAACAGCAAACAAACACTGCTATTTGTTACAGTTTTTAATAAAGAAAAACCACCTCAATCACCACCCTGCTAACAACCAGTTCCATATATCTATCTGTTACTTCTGTTTCAATTTAATCAGTAAGAATACAGAGAAACACATAAAACCTTCAAGTGATTTATGATACAACTATATTTTTATAACACTTACCGATCAATAGATTATTGAGAACCTTAGAGCAAACAGTTTAATATCAAAATTTAATTTATGACTTATTCGATCCCTGGATGCTTGTTTGTACCACGTAAGGTATTAACCTCAATCGATTTACAAGTCAATATTCCAGAATCAAAGTCAAAAACTAAAACTTCGGTCAAAATTTCAAATCATGAATAAAATGTGTTTATGGAACGAATCATTGACTACGAGTAATTTATGAGAGGTTCTAAATACTTTTTGAGAGGGAATTTATACCTGGACCACTTTAATTTCAGTTTTGACACTCAATTTCGTCATCATCATCGTCTCTGTTCCTAACAATCTTAGAGTTGTTGTTGTTCATGACTGTGGCTTCCTTCACAAAATCTATTAAACATAGATATAGGAAACGATCCAGTTGATCCGGTGATATGATTATGATCTTGGAGAAAATTAGGGTATCGCAAGTTAGGGGGTGAACCGATCTGAGGAAGACAAGAAGAGGGACAAATGATATAAGCAGGTCAATGGACCCATATGTAACGGGGTATTTGATTTGGGTTCAAATTTTTGGACTTCGTAATATAAATTGTTGGGCTACTATAAATCTGTTTCCTACTGGGTCGTACTGTAGCATCTGGCCCAATTCGTTTTTCAGACCCAACTGGCTATAGGTATATATATTTCTTGCTGTTTATCGTTAGTGTATCATTACTACTACTATATTATGATTTTAATTATTATTATTATTATTATTATTATGTGATTTAGATGTTGTTAATGTTATGATTATGAATTCAAATGCTAACTTAGATATGATTTAAATGAAGTACTACGATTAGTATTATCATTAATATAATTAAGTCATTATTAATAAAATTATTATTATTAAAACAGTTATTATTATTATTATTATTATTATTATTATTATTATTATTATTATTATTAAAAAGTAATTATTTTTTTTAAACTATTATTTTTACTTTATCATTATTAGTAAAAATATTTTTTTAAAATTACTACTATCACTATCATTATTATTATTATCCTTAATCTAGTAATACTACAATTATTTATTTTACAAAACAACATATGTATGTATATAAAAATATATTTTTACATAAGTTATACAAATATTACATAAATTTTTTTTTAACTAATATTATTAATATAACATTAACTAAATATCAAGTAAGTATTATAATGTATTATAAGTATTAATAAAATTATATATAAGAATACATAACAAAATATATAAACTTAATTGATTTATATTATAATGTGTTAATACATATACATGATATAGGTTCGTGAATCCGAGGTCAATCCTACTTTTATTCAATGTCGTCATATGTATTTTTACTACAAAATACAGTATGGTGAGTTTCATTTGCTCTCTTTTTAATTGCTTTTGCAATATATATTTTTGGGCTGAGAATACATGCACTGCTTTTATAAATGTTTACGAAATAGGCACAAGTACTTAAAAATATATTCTACGTTGAGTTGTACCACTGTCATAGTTCCCTGTAGCTTGGTAACTACTATTTACATGTGGTATTGTAAACACGAATCCTGTTGATAGATCTATCGGGCCTGACAACCCCAACCCACCGGACTGGACGACCAGTATTCAACGGTTGCACAGTACTTCGTTTCGGTGACTACTCTTGGTACAGTGTAGTGAGATTTCATAATAAAGGGAATATGCGACGTTGATTAAATGTTAAGTATGGTTACCAAGTGCTCAACTACTTAGAATATTTTTATTAAAACGTTTGTGTATATGAAATCTTGTGGTCTATTAAGATATTGAAATGATTGTTATGATAAACCTACGAACTCACCAACCTTTTGGTTGACACTTTTAAGCATGTTTATTCTCAGGTATGAAAGAAACCTTCCGCTGTGCATTTGCTCATTTTAGAGATATTACTTGGAGTCTTTCATGGCATATTTAAGTCAACGCCTCGCAATGGGACCAAATGTTGATGACTTCGTCCAGGTGGATGATGACTTCGTCCAGGTGGATGATCGACTCCAAATAATGTCTTTAAAAGGAGCAAATGCACAGCGGAAGGTTTCTTTCATACCTCTCAAGAAGTTCCAAAAATAAATGCTTATGCCCGGGTTTGAACCCGAGACCTCTCGCTTAACCAACTTCCTTCCAAACCCCTGAACTGTCCTTGATTCTCTGATTTGAATGTAATCTACTTGTTTATAACCCGTTTCTGTTTCCCAACCGAATACTTTAATCATACTTAACCCAACAGTGTTATACATGGCCCAATAACAAGGAAGTTTTCGGTCCACCCACAATTAAAAGCCCTCGGCCCAACAGCAGTTATATAAGTCCAAGTTTTCTTTGTAAAAAAAAAATGAAATCGACTAGGCCTAGTATCGAACCCGGATCCTCTCGGTTATCCTCACACACTTAAACCATTCGTCCGTCCCATTTAATCTGATAATATCTCAGACTCAAATTCTTTTAACCCGTATCTAAATTTATCAATATTCACCTCCTTCATCATCATATATAACCGTAATCCTTATCATCAATTATCATCTACATACGGTATATATATTATCATACTTATATCTATTCTAGTTTTATCATCATGATCACGATAATCGTTTTATGTATCATCTATTTTCACCATCACCATCATTCACGATCTCATGTATCATTCCTCTTCAATTCACCTTCTTTACTTCCTCCGTTCATGGTTAGAACAGAAACAAGTATTGTGCAGCAACAGGCCACCAGATTTCGAGTGATGGTGGTCTCGTTGGTGGGCTGAAACAGAAACAGTCGCATAACGACAACCGGTGGTGATGTATAGTTGAACCGAAGGTGAGGTTTAAACAAAATAGCAAAATAGTAATTAACGATGGTCTATGATTTGTGTTTTTGAATCCTTCGAATAATAACAATAAAAAGGTGATCGATGGTGGGGTTTTCCTTGTTGGATTTCGATTTAATAGACAACCAGAAAATGTTTTACAACATACCGGTTGTGCAGTAGCAGAAGCTTCTGTTTTGGGCTAGAACTTCGAGCGAAAATAGTAGTAGAAATGGCGGTTTGAGAGGATAATATAGCAGTAGTTTGTAGTAGTAACAGTGGTTTGCGATGGTGATAGTTTGAGAGTGAATGTGGTGGGTTTAATGATGGTTCACGTAGGGTGGTTTGTGGTTTCAACGAAGAAGAAGAAGATGGTGCGAGGTTTAACATAGTGGCGGTTGACTGTGGTAGTAGAGTGTCCGGTGGTGGTTGGTAGTCGTAGAGTGGTGGTGTATGGTTGACGGATATGGTGGATGGTTATAGTGGTGACTTAATGAAGTGGGTGGGAGGTGGTGGCGACTATCACGATGGTAGGTGTTCATGGGGGTTAAGGATGTTGTCCGGTTTGAAGTAGAACCAGAAAACAGAGACTACAACGTTTGTTGATCGATGGTGTTTGAGTTTGTGTTGGTAATCAAATACAGAAAGAGAGAGATGAGATAAAAGTGATGTGGGTGTTGTATGCATATAACTCTCTATCTCTCTATCTGTTAACATGTATGTGTATGATTATAAATTTCATATCCTAACTATTAACTAAATGTTATGAATATAATAGCTGTAAAGTAAACACAGTACCTATTAATTATTTTTACGGATATGTTCCATCAATAGAATTCTATAATAATATTAATAATCAATTGAAAGGTGTTAAAGAACTTTTAAGACAAGTAGTATGATTAATATTTCAAGTTCACGGATTAACTTACTATCACTCTGCCGACAGTTATCACGGACTGTATTATATCGTGGTTCATTGCTAAATAGTTGACGTATAAAAGTGTTCCTAAAAATCCCAAATTTTTAGATTAAATATATTTAATTATTTCACTCATTAACTGTTTGAAATCTGATCAAAAAGGTTCGGTAATTATTTATTTTCTGTACCAAATAACATGTACGGAGTACCAAAATTTAAACTAAAAAGATAAAAATATTTTTTGACAAATCTAAAATCTTCGTAATCAATTTACAGTCCAACTTTTATTTCAATCCTTCATGAACATGTACAATATCTATATTAAAACTAACAAAACATCAACCAAGTGTTACCGATGTTTGCCAATTAAACTCGAAATCATTCATTTTCCATTTACTCTCTCTCTATATATAATCAGTTTTAAATAACAAGTTTTATTACATAAATATATATTATATATTTTTCAACAAATAGATTTAATATTATTTTATATATTTCCAAGTAGTATTTATATACACATATATATATACACACACATATATATGTATCTATTTACAAATAGTTGTTCGTGAATCGTCTAGAACAGTCGAAGGTCAATTGAATATATGAAACAGTTCAAACTTTTTGAGACTCAACATTACAAACTTTGCTTATCGTATCGGAAACATATAAAGATTAAAGTTTAAATTTGGTCGGAAATTTCCGGGTCATCACAACATCTTGGCTTTATTTTAAATGGGTGGGACAAATTAATACATAAAGGTAGACCATCATATTGATAGGGACACGTTGATCCTGCATTTATTTTCTTTGGGGCCGACAAATTCCAATCAAGATTTCCAACTTGACAAAGTTAGTTGCTAGTGGATTACAAGAGGTAATCTTAATTCATTAATGGAACATGATGGGGACGGGTTAGGAAGTAGTAATAATAACAATTACATTATAGTATTATATGATATTAAGATGATTGATGAGAATGATAAGAATAGATATGAAAATTCATAATAATGATACATGATATAAGATGACGGTGATGATATTGATTAGGGATAGGATGATAATGGTGATCCGTTAGGGTTAAAGCATGTTGACGATTGAAGATGATGATGATGGCGTATGTGAAATATAATGATATTATGATTATGGTGACTAGTGATGACGAGAAATATGAATACAGAAACGATGGTATGAAAGATTCTGTTTCGCTTTCTCCTGGTTCACCTCAAGTAAACAAACCCAAGATCACAGATTGTTATTGGGTCTAAAAGATACTAGTTGGAATTTCTAGTTGGGCAGAGTATTCTAGTTGGGCCGAGTATTGTTTTTGGGCCGAATGAATGATGTTAATCAAGTTTATGTATCTAAGATGATGCCTTAATGATCGTTAATGATGATGCTTAATGGTCATGATTAGATGAATAACGATGATGGAGATGGTATGGTAAGAAGATGATGATGATAAGTGAAGATGTTGAGGATGATGTGAATTTAATTTGATGATGATGTTATAAGATTAAATATGTTTTAGAAGAATAAATTGGAAATGGAAATAATCGGGTTAAATATAATTTGGTTATGAGTTAAAACAAAAATGTATAAGTAGAGGATTGGTTAAGGATGTTTTCGGATTAGCGGGACGTCGCGGGTTCAAACCCGGACTTGGGCATTTTTTTTAGGGATACTTCTGTGAGGTAGCATTACTATTATCATTATCATTATTATTATTATTATCATTATTATTTTTATTATTATCATAAGTACTAGTATTATTATTAGTAGTATTATTATCATTATAGATATTAAAATAAATATTAATATTATTATTATTTATAAAATCATTATTATTATAGTTATTCTTATTAGTAGTAGTATTATCATTATAATCAAAAACAACTTTTATTACTATTATTGATATTATATTACCAAATAAACATTTCGTATATAAAAATATACTTTTAGTAATATTACATATAAGTAAGTATTAATCACATTAACATTTTTTTCATATAGATATTCATATATAACAAATTAAGCATTTTAATATAATCTTAACCAAATATATATTAATATAACTATATAAATTTAGTCATTATAAATATGTATACACAAATTAAATATATATAATATATAAAATAAGTTATAATATATGAAATTGTTCAATTACGATTATAGGTATTAATATATATAAATGATATAGGTTCGTGAATTCGAGGTCAACCCTACACTTGTTCAATGACGTCATATGTATTTTTACTACAAAATACAGAATTGTGAGTTCATTTAATTCCCTTTTACTCTTTACATTTTGGGACTGAGAATACATGCGCTACTTTTACAACTGCTTTATTAAATGCTTTTGAAATACATTTTGAACTTCGAATACATGAAATGCTTTTATAAATGTTTGACGAGATAGATACAAGCAAAACATTCCTCGAATGAATTATGTGGACGTGATAATTGCCACCATTGAATTATGTGGATATGATAATTGCCACAATTGATATGAATATTTTTCCCCTGATTATTATTGCTGGTAACCTAAGAATTAGGGAACATCACTAATTTTGAGAATTAGTGCATGCCTAATTGACGCGAATCCTAAAGGTAGCTACCGGGTTTAACACCCCCACCCAGAATGTTCACTAGACGGAAGGGCTAGTGGGCGTGGTGTTTAGTACTTCAAAGTTTATATGATTATTATACATACGAGATGTTCTGTTTTGGGGATATTATTATGCGCATTATATGTTAAGGTCGGTTACCAAGCCAAACTATGAAAACAATGAAAATTGAATGTTATGTATCGAGAGAATGATTTTATACACAGATTATGTGTATGTTATTTTTGTGCACGAGATATGTGTACGGTTACTAAGATTTATGAAAGATGATTTCGTACACGAGAAAGGTGTACTGTATTTAAAAGATATCGCATATACATTACAGGTGGGTATAGGATTCGGGCCCAATTGTACCATGCAGGATTTAAATCTTGTGGTCTATCAAAATGATGAATTTTATTGTTTTATGATAAACCTATGAACTCACCAACCTTTTGGTTGACACTTGAAAGCATGTTTATTCTCAGGTATGAAAGAAACCTTCCGCTGTGCATTTGCTTATTTAAGAGACATTACTTGGAGTCATTCATGGCATATAGAGGTCCGTTCATCGCAATGGTACCAGATGTTATTGTATTCGTTCAAGAAGATTTTGGACGGGGTATGACAATACCGGGTGCCGGTCCTGACACATATGACAGGTGTTGGTACCGGTACCTTCTTGGTGGGTACCAACCGGGTTTGTCCCGTGATGCGTATTCTGGACTGCATTTTTCGATCGTTCACTGGCTCTCGTTTCTTCGTTATAACTCCGTTTTCTTCAATTCTTTCGCCATTGGATTCGCTTTAAGGAGATCTACAAAATAAGCCAAGAAAGGGTAATTTTAGGCGTTTTATTCGATATCGTATTTTAAATATGTTGTATAGCACAGTTAAAAACATGACTTTTGGCGTGTTATCAGGGGTCTAAATATTGGATCACTACGGGGGAAAAGTCTAGCTCTACTTGGAAAGTGGTTTTGGCGGGCAAAGTTGGAACCCAACTCCCCGTGGGTTTCGATTTTAAAGAGCATTCATGGATCAAACGGACTGCTTACTCCTCTAGGCCTAACAGACCGCAAGGAAGAGGTGGCGTTTGGTCAAACATTGTTCATGCAGGTTTCGATATAGACAAAACGGGACTAAACTTTGCCTCCTCATTTGCTAGACATATCGAAGATGGAAGAGACACCAATTTCTGGGACGACGTGTGGCTGTTCGACGTTCCTTTGAAAGATAAACTCAAACGGTTGTATTTCCTCGAAGCTGAGCAAAGTGCGAAGGTGTATGATCGGGTGTAGTGGGCTGATCGTTCGTGGAAACCGAACTGGAATTGGATGAGAGACTTGATCGGGCGAGCACAAGACTACCTAATGCAGTTATCTAACGCTTTGAATTCTCATGTTAATGTGACAGGAACAAGATTGATGGATTTGAAATTTGAGCTCTAATGGGATCTTTACAACTAAAAGGTTATCAAATCTCAAAGAACGACTCTTCGCAATCACTAATAGTACCATGGAAAGTCGAAGTCTTCAAATGGAGGGTATTAAAACGGCGTATTCCTAAGCGTATCAAACATGATAAAAGAGGGATAGACTTCGATTCCATTCGTTTTCCACTATGCGATGATGACTTGGAAACAATTAACCACTCCTTGATTCTTTGCCGACACTCCTTAGATGTTTGGGAAAGAGTATACAAGTGGTGGGGAATGCGTCAGTTCTCAAACTTGAGTATCAACAAGGATTTTCAAGGATTGAGTAATCTAGCAATGTCTCCGTTGGATTTGAAAATTTGACAAGCTTTGGAATGGACGTGTGCATACCTAAATTGGCGAAACCGAAACTTAAAAGTCTTCTCGGGCAAATGTTGGAATGGACCGACTGCTATTATTGAGATTCAACTCAAATCGTTCGAGTGGATATATAATAGAGCAACAAATCTAAAGATCGAATGGCTAACATGGTTAACATGGTTAACAAACCCACCTTCATTTTGGTGTAATATGTTAGTTATTTATGTTGTATATCAAGTTTCGTGAATCACAGTTGCATTCTCGGCTTCTATTTAGTATCGCACGTTCTATCTTCAGCCCATAGGGCATCACTGTAAACGGGTTGAGCTCCCATTTGGCCTATTTTGTGTCTAATTTAATTTTTGCTTTTCGAAAAAAATAGACCAAGAGCATTATCAAAAATATTAGTAATTTATATATGATACCAACCGGGTACCACTAAACTAATGGATATTGACTCGTATAGTCGTACCCTAGGATGCTTTGCTATTGATGTTATTAATAATTAATCAATAATATTTATATTTATAATAATTAATAATATTATTACACCCATAGAAAAAGCATTGGCGTGCAATTGCTCCAAAATCATTTTACTCCCACTAAAGTTACATGACTATCACAAGGTCCCCTTTTAGGACGACATGTTTGAAACCAAGACAAGATCCACATGATTTGTTTTCTGAATATGTTTACTTGCGTATGTAATTTCAATTCAAAGTGTAATTTATCTCACAAATAAATTAGAGGCATGTACCTTGAGTTAATTCATTTAAATGTTTATGTTTAATTTTTTTCACCTTACTAGTAGTATATATGTGAGGAATCCTAGCTTGGCTGTGAGTTCAAACTTTGTGGTTGACATGTCATGTGATGTACATTTACGATAAGTATATCAGCCAACATCAATGAATAGTAACCAGAGCCACCGAGTCGATGAACAGTAACATGAGCCGATGAACAGTTTTTTTTTTTTTTTTTTTTGGCCAACGAAGTGGCAGACCTTTTTACTAGTTATATATATTATGAGGAAATGGAATTTGTGACTGTCATGTAAATAACTTGGTGTAGAAACTAACCAATACTATATGATCTTTTGCTAAAAAATTAAATAGAATTTTGTATATGCTCTTATAGTTAAATAAAATTTATCTCGCCTTTCAAAAATTAAAAATAATTAATTACTACGTAATAAATAACTCAAACATCACATGGCCTTTGAGTGATATAAAAGTGAAGTAGAAGGTACAAGTATTTTTTTTATTACGTTTCAATGAATGATTCATCTTTAAATATTAAATCATTCAACATTCAATGCATTTATTTATGACGTATAATGACAAATGTTGTTGAATAATAAAAAAAAATGTATATTAAACTATTCAGAGTTGAATTACATTCTAAAGTTATAACCATATATTCAACAACTAGTGAAATGACCCGTGGAACCACGGGTTGTTTAAACGAAATAGTTTAATGATATGTTTTAGTTATTAAGTCAATGTAAATGCTAAAATCATTTAGTTTAATGACCCGTAAAACTACGGATTCCGACTAAAAAATTTGTCATTGTTTTTACAAACATGTTGAGACATGTATTCTCCTATACATATTAACGTAATTAATCCCATAAAGAGAATTCATATTTAAATATTAATAATTTAATAATAAAAAATAATAATTATAATTATAATAATTAAAATAAATAACAATAATAAATTGAGTACTTATATTTTTAATAATAATCAATAATTATTAGTAATAATACCTCTTGAAATTTTTTTAAAGATTAAAATACAATTATTATATAAAAGTTGTATAATATGTTTCAAAATTTGTACATATGTTCATTGGGTGTTTTGTAAAGATTGTATATCTTGTTTTAAAATTTGTACATATGATCATAGGGTGTTATAAGATTGTACATAATGCTTCAAATATTGTACATATGGCCATGAGGTGTTTTACCATAAGGTTGTACATAATGCTTCAAATATTGTACATATATTAATGAGGGTGTTATCATAATGTTTTACATAATTCTTCATATATTGTAAAATTAACCTGTTATTATTTTTATTAAAAAAAATTAATTATATTAATGACATCATCATGATGGGTTTACAATTTTTCTTTTTATTTTTGAATTTTCTTTAAGCTTGGATAATCCTTATTTATGACATCATCATTTTAGAGATTTAATAGATACTATAGATTTCATTTACTTTGATATTCCCCCTAAATTATATCATAACGGTTATCAGACAGTTATATACTTGTATTTATTCATAAAAAAATGATATACGATAATTTTACATTATAGATAGTGTTTATTCGAAATTGTTATTAGGCATGTTATTATCATTTAAAAACAAGTTTAGTCATAAACTTTAAATCTCTTAGATTTTGAACCGTTCAACGTTTTTAAAGGAGAATTCATACACCGTATATAAAATTTTCACCGATATATACAAATGTTCAACTGTGGACTCGAAGCCACAACCTATTGGTTGGAGGGGTTATTTCAATATCGTTAGGGTATTGACCCGTTAGTAACGCTTAATTATTTTGTTTTATCAAACACAACTTAAATATTGTTAGCTTTATCCCTTTCTTTCAACTTAAATCCTACCTAACAAACTTTCTATAATTAAAGTTAATTGATTTTTTATATATAAAATTAGCGTCATTTAGCTTATATTTCACTTTTATATTACTCTACTAAGGTAATATTTTGAAGAACTATGTGTAATGTGTAATTACTTAATTTTTGCAACAAAATAATGAAGTTTTTGTTAATTACTATACTAATTTGTGTACATAACAAACACATGTTTTAGGCGCTTCTTTCATGTGATACGTGATGGTAGGATTTCTTCATTTTGGTTTGATTTTTGGTGCGAGCAGGGACCTTTATCTCAGTTTATTTCGCACCATATGATCTCGCAAGCTGGTTTCAATGCTGCTGACTCAGTTCGGGATGTTATTCTGCTTAATGATTGGTCATGGCCTATAGCATGGAGTAACCAATCTCCTACATTGAATAATATTGCCTTACCTAACATTACAGATAAAAAAGATGTTATAAAATGGAAAGGAAACGATGATGAAATTTATGATTATTCAGCCAGTGTAGTTTGGGATTCGATTCGCCATAGAGCTCCGAAAGTGACATGGTTTTCTGTGGTGTGGTATTCACAATGTATTCCAAAACATGCTTTTGTGTTGTGGCTTCTTATGGGTGAAAACCTTAAAACTCAAGATAAGTTGCGGCACTGGGTAATTCGGTCAGATGCGATTATGATTTTCCCGCTTTGTGATCAAGTTCCGGATTCTCATGACCACTTATTTTTTACATGTGTTTATTCTAAACAGGTGTGGGATATGGTGAAAACTCATATGGATTTTCCTATCTTCAGTGATGGATGGAAAGACTTTGCCTTGATTTTGAGTCCATTTGCGGCTAGAAACGTCGCTCGTATTCTGGTGGTAAAATTATTATTTGCGGCCTCAGTCTACTTTATTTGGCAAGAACGGAACAACAGGTTGTTTAAGAAGAAGAAGAGGCCATACAAGCAGGTGTATGATATTGTTTATGCCACGGTCAGATTGAAACTCATGAGTTTAAGGTGGAGAAATTCTTCTCAGGTTCTCCGTCTTAAGTCGGACTGGAAGATTTCCTGAGTTGTTTTGTTTTGTTGGTTGTGAGCCTGAGTGCTCGTGGTTGTTTTGTAATGTTTACATAGCTTGGTCGTTTAAGAGGTTGTGGGGCATGTCCTATAACCATTTTGTATTCTTTGTTTTCTTTATTAATCAATATATTTACCGGGTGATCCCCATTCTCCAAAAATAAAAAAATAAAAATAAATCCACTTTATAAATTGTGATGAATGTAAAATAAGTCATCATCTAAATCTAAATCCAAATATAGTATCAATTAATAAAAATAATATCAAATAACTTCACAATGAAGCTTTCAAAACAAACTAGTGAAACGACTTGTGAAATCACGGGTTTGTTTGAACGAAATAGTTTAATAATATGTTTTAAGTATTAAATGAATGTAAATGTTAAAGTCATTTAGTTTAATGACCCGTGGAACCACAGATTTCGACTAAGAAACTTGTCGTTGTTTTTACAAACATATTGATGGGAGGTAGAATCTTTACAAGGGTTAGTGATGATGGTGTGAAGTTTAGCAAGTTGAATCGATTCCTTGTTTCGGAAAAATTTATAAGTTTGTGGTGTGATTTGTCGGCCATTGCCTTTGATCGAAAGCTTTCGGATCATTGCCCAATAATCTTGAAAGATGACGAGAAGGACTTTGGCCCGAAGCCATTTAAAATGTTCGATGAATGGCTTGATAATAAGGATGTTGAAAAGGTTGTTAAAGATGCGTGGAAACTCCCGATTGCTAGTACCACTCGCTTAGATCGTGCCTTTGCCTACAAATTAAAAAATGTTAAAAATGAATTAAAAAAGTGGAGTAAAGAAATTTATGGAGCTATCGATGTCGAGATTGAAGAGGCAAGAAAGGATGCGATGTAATTAGAAATTAAGGCGGAATCAAGTAGTCTCTCGGCTTCTGATCTTGAGAGATGGCTATCATCGAGAAAAGTATGGTTAGAAAAGGAAAAAGTAAAAGTCAATATGCTTAGGTAGAAAGCAAGAATTAGGTAGATTACGGACGGTGATGAGAACACTCGCTATTTTCATTCGGTTATTAAGAGAAATTATAATAAAGGTAATATTCGTGGTATAAACATCAACGGCTCCTGGAATGAAAATCCGAGTGATATTAAGAACGCGGCATATAATCATTTTAGTCGTCTCTTCGAAAATTCAGATGGTGAAAGACCAAGTTTTGAAGATCTCAACTTCCCTTCGATCTCTGCTTGCAAAGCGGATGAATTGGAACACAGGTTTTTTGATTGTGAAATTCTTGAGGCGATAAATGATTGTGGGTTAAATAAGGCGCCCGACCCGGACGGCTTTAATATTAAATTTTATAAAAAATTTTGGGATGTCATCAAGGATGATCTTGTTAGTGCGTTTAATTGGTTTTGGGAACGATGTGAAATCTTTAGGGGATGTAATGCCTCATTTGTGACTTTAATCCCGAAAAAATCCGACCCTTTAGTTTTTGGTGATTATAGGCCGATTAGTTTGATAAGTAGCTATTATAAAATTATAGCGAAAGTCCTTTCTTATAGATTAAAGAGGGTCATTCCCGAAGTAATTGGGATCGAGCAAAGTGCTTTTTTGAAAGGTCGTTTTATTTTGGACGGGGCTCTTATTGCTAACGAAACCCTTGATTATCTTCGTTCCAAGAAATCTAAAAGTTTCATTTTTAAGATCGATTTTGAAAAGGCGTTTGATAGCTTAAATTGGGAGTTCCTTTTGGAGACTACGAGGTGTATGGGGTTTGGTGAAAAGTAGTTTAGATGGATCTTTACTTATATTAACTCGGCTTCGGTTTCTATTCTTCATAACGGCTCCCCAACAAACGAATTCAAGCTAGGTAGAGGTATTCGGCAAGGCGACCCTTTATCGCGTTTTCTTTTTATTATCGCTGCCGAAGGCCTCAACATTCTTAGAAAATCGGCAATTGACAATGGGATGTTAAAAGGAGTTAGCGTTGGTTTTTAAAATATTATATTCTCGTATCTCCAATATGCGGATGATACAATCTTTTTCGGAGAATGGATTAGGTCAAATATTCGTAATCTTATGAAATTGCTAAAATGTTTTGAGTTAACATTGGGTTTAAAGGTTAATTTTCATAAAAGCTCCATGTTTAATATTGGAATACCCTTGGTGGAATTTAATGATATTATCAATCAAATTGGATGCCAAATTGGGTAGTTTCCATTTATTTATCTTGGAATTCCGATTGGGGCAAAGATGAATCGAGTTAGCTCATGGCAACCGGTTTTAGATAAAATTAAAAGTAGACTCTCGGAATGGAGAATGCGTTCGATGTCATTTGGGGGAAGATTAGTCTTGATTAAATCGGTCCTATCGAGTATACCGTTGTACTATTTCTCATTTTTTCGTGTAATCAAACTACTTGAGAGTGTAAGACGTATTTTTTTCTGGGGCGGGTCGGGTTTAGATTCACCGAAACTTTCGTGGGTGAAATGGGACAACGTTCTCTTTTCTAATGGGGCGGGGGGCTTAAACATTGGGTCTCTCAATAATAAAAATATTGCCTTGCTCGGAAAGTGGCGGTGGAGGTTTCTAACTGAACCCGACACTTTGTGGGCTAGTGTTATTCGAAGTTATATGGGCCAAACGGGGGGTACTTTTCAGGAAACGACACTGTCTTTTCATGTTATTCAGGTACAGAAGCTGCAATTTGTAAGGCTACTAAGAATACAGAGAGTGCAGCAGGTTCCATTTTCAGTTCATTTTCAAGAAAAGTCGGTAACGGGGCAACTATCAATTTTTGGGATGATGTTTGGTTCGGGTCTGAGAAGCTGCGGGTTTTGTTTCCAAGACTTTATAGGATCCAGGCTAATCAGGAAGCTACTGTCCAATTACGAATTGCAGATGGGTCGAGAACATGGGAATGGACTCGTGAACCGAGAGGGCGCTCCAACACTGAATTCGCTAAGCTGCAGGAACTCATCGCTGACATCAGCATTGATCTCAATGGTGCTGATTCCTGGCGATGTTCATTAACTTCGGACTGGTCGTATTCGGTCAAAGAAATTTCGCGTTTGTTAGACATCCACTATTTATCGAATGCATCTACGGGTCAAAAAACAAATCGTAACAAGTTAGTTCCAAAGAAAGTTGAGATTTTTGTATGGAGAACGGCGAAGAAAAGGATACCGGTTAGAATTGAGCTTGATAAAAAGGGGATCGATCTTCATAGTCTTTGATATCGGCCAAAAAGTCACATTTTTACTCCAAATATTAAGCCTTAAAACAATAAAGATCCAAACTTTGTCGGCAAAATTGTCACCTTTTCGGTTGATTTTGTAGATTAAGTGATTACGAAGGCGATGCAAAAAAGAATCAAGTAAAACGGAGCTAAAACGAAGATTCTAGAGCGAAAACGGTGAAAGACAAGAAATCAAGTTACGATCCAGTGAATTTCAGCTGACCAGGCAGCCAAACGGCTTGCCAAACGGTCTGCCTGGTTCATAAACGGCCTGCCACACGCCCTATCAAATGGCCCCTGCAAACGGGGCGGCTTGGCAAACGGCCCCTCCAAAAGGCCTGCCAAACGGCTTGCCAAACGGTCTGCCAGCCGTTTGCAGGCAAAATTCCAAGTCTATTTAAAGGGCTCTCTCCATCCATTTCAACACACACTCAATTTGTAATTTACTTTATATTTTCAAGCTTTTAGTTAGTTTTTAGTAGTAGTTAGCTTAGCTTTTATTTTCCGGAGGATATCCCGGCGAGTCCCTGCGATCTCGGGCAGATTTCTTAGGCCTTTTCAGGTTTTTATCCGAAACGCTTGTATTTTGTATTAAACATGTGTTCTTACTTTTTATGTTTAATAATGCGTTCTGATATTACCATGATAGCTTAATTAATTTGTATGTTGCCATGATAGAAGTTTGGGTTAGCGTAATTATATTAATTTAGTACGATTACTGTCGTAGTACTGAACTAGGAAGTCTGATAGATTTGTATGCTAGCATATTAAGGATTGACCAACCTAGGTTGGATCAGGACTTGTCCACCTATATGAAATTAGCTACTTCATAGGATTAAGACCCCTGGTTATAATATATCTGAAGATTCTATGAACTCGGTATGGCCGGAGTTCCCGAGAGGCATCTAATGCTTTAGGACACGGAACTTAGTAATTGAGACATGAATGACCTAGTATGCCTATTGACTGTTCCGAAGAGACTTCTTAGGAGCTGTTAAGATCTAGTTAGTGCCTTCACTGTATGACCAAAATTCTATTGTATGTTCTTGTTTGATTGTTGCCTTAGGATTAAGTCATATCAACTGTTTAGGTATTTATTAGGTTTCTATCTGCTTTACTTTCAGTATATCAACTGTAATGTTGTATAATGCTTGAACTGATATGATCTCATTAGTATGATGGAATGGTTGTTAGTTTTCATTTAAAGTTTTGCCAACTTAAACCAACGGACTCCTCTCATTTGTGATCAGTGTTTAATCAACACGGCACGTTGTTATTCAGTTAACCAAACTGATAACGAGGGTTAGGATTAAAGCTCAACTCACTAAAAAACCTAGTACTTTACTGAGGATAACCTCCGAAGTATAGCTACCTTTCAATTATACAACCAAGTGATATATTTCTCACTGCTCAAAGAGAACTCCGAGAGTTCAGAGATAAGTAGGTCTGTGTAATTGGCTCATCCAACCAGATCTACATCATTCCAAGCATAGCATTAACATAAGCATAATTACCTTTCCCTAACCCAACACTGATATCTTGGTCAACATTTCCTTAATCTGCATACTCCGGATATCCTTCCACTTATTTATTGTTCCGCACTTAGGACTTTTAGCTTAAACCAACTACTATCCTTATCTAGGTAATTTATATAAAAGACAATTAGCCACTTGATTTTCAATTCGTTAATCTATTCAAAAATACGACACTAGGTTAACTTACACCTTCTACACCTTAGAAAGTAAAAGTAAATTTAGGCCCCGCATAATATAAATAAACAAAACCACTGTGTGCTACCCTGATCAACTGAATCTGGCATCCTGCGGCCTAACGACACCGCACGAATAAAACCGTCTGTTTCAATCGTATCTTTGTAGTCACATCAGTCTTCGTTGCCCAATATGTGATGGAGACTTAGAATCGGTGGAGCACGTTATTTTTTCGTGTAAGCAAGTGGCGGATCTATGGGAACGTATTTTCAATTGGTGGAATATAAGTTTCAATATAAATAATCTTCATAGTCTCATCAATTCATCCGATGGAAATAACTTCACCAAAGTTGGAAAATTAGTATAGCAAGCCACTCGATGGGTTGGGATGTATCTCATTTGGAAATATCGAAATAATATGGCGTTCCGAAATAAAAAGTGGACCATCTCGATGGCTCTAAGTGAGTTGCAACTCATCTCCTTCGAGTGGATTTCTAAAAGGGTTCGTGGCGTTAATTTCGACTGGGAGATTTGGAAAAATAATTCAAGTTTCTACTTGTATCATCCTTAGTTAGTTGTATTTTTCTTAGTTTGTTTTGTTCGAGTTTTGGTTGCTTTTGTAGCGACCCCGACAAATCGTCAAGTGACGGCGTCGACTACGTAGGTCCCATTACCTGGTCATAAGTCTTTAAAACAGACGTTTGACCCAAAATATGTCGCATCCATTCAAGTGTAAAGATTGTTTCAAAGTTTACAAAGATAATTGACCACAAGTTAAGTTACAACGTTATAAGTACAAATGAAAACTATGCGACACAGTTTAAATAAGTTCAAAAGATGCTCCAAAATGCATGTATACTCGACATCCAAGCAAGTATCAAAAGAGTGCGGAAGCATGTATCACTAAGCATTCAAAACCTGAGAAAACATAGAAGAATCTGTCAACGAAAACGTTGGTGAAATCATAGGTTTAGTAAGTATTAAACGTTGTTTTTGAACCACAAGATTTTGTATTTCCATAACGTAGATTATCCAAATCATTTGCATTCCAAAAGTGTTGTTATACGCGAGCACTCAATTATCAAAACTTAACCAACGTTACCCCATCACACAGTGCTAGAACCCACAGTAAAACACAAAAATATATTTCATCCGCATAACGGTAGCGAACCGTCCGAATGAGGGTTTGTTAAACCCGTATGGCCACACAATATAAGTTCTCGCTTACACCCTGCAAGTGTAACTAATGATAATCGAATTGAGGCATTTTTGTTCTAACTCGCACGTGGAATGTTTGTTTTCACACTTGTGTTCAAAACATAAAAGTAAGTAGTACAAGATGTAACAAAGTATATGTTTTCTCAGCCCACGATTTAAAAGTATAAAAGTTGTTGAAAAGGTGGGACTATGATCTCACCTTGCGTGCAAGAGTTAATAAAGTACTTCAACAAGTAAACGCGTGCAAAGACAAAGCTAGTCTTGACCTAAACATATAGGTTATATCAATAACGGTAAACACAAACTGTCAAAGATGTTCAATTAGTCCTATGGCTCGTTACGACTCGATTAATATAGCATGTGAATCAATTTGTCAAGTTTCATGCACGATACAAGTAATTAAGCATGTTAGAACGATCGTATACTTGTTTGGCTAAGTTTGACTAAAAGTCAAACTTGGTCAAAGTCAAAGTCAACGGGGTCGGGTCGGGTATCCGACAATTTTCCCATGATGAGAAATCATTTATGAGCAGAATGGCCAAGTTTCATGTTAATCGGAGTTACGGTTAAGCGGGAAACATTTTTGTGACATTTAAAAACAAAAGAGAGTGGCCTGGGGCTTTTGCGCGGCGCGCACTGGGTTGCGCGGCGCGCACCCAAGTGCAATTTCTGGTCAGAACTCAACCAAGAAGGTAAACATCTGGGATCTCTGATTCTGCGCGGCGCGCGGGTAAATGCGCGGCGCGCAATACCTGGGAATCATGCAATTTGCAGAAAAATGGTCCAAGTCACGAACCAAAATACAATATAACACATTTCATGCACCGAAAACACTTAAAACGCATAACCTATATCATTAGAAAGGTAATTTGACAAGGAAGACAACTAAGCACATTTCATCAAGCAATTCATCACTAACAACAACCAAAAACTGCATTAAACGTTCATAATCAAAGTTTCAAGTTCTAAAACGCATTTTATGATTCGGGCAACCAATTTACATGTATGATATGCCGTTTCGAAGGTAATCATACACACATTGCAACAAAATTCTTATCTACAATATTTCATAGCATTTGGTGCATCAAAAGTTCATCTAAAGCTTATCAAACCCTAATCCAAGTTCACAAAATCACTAATCATGTTCTTGGAGTTTCCTTAATCAACCTATACATCAAAACGAAGCTAATGATACTAGTAACACTTTTAAAACATGCACTTTAACATCTAACAACATTTGATCATCCAAAATCAAGGATTTAGCAAGTAATTTTCATATTGAACTAGTTACACCAAAAACAACGAATCGAGCATACAAATTACATACACGACATCACAATGAGCCATAGTCACTAATTAACAACTTTATAACTCAAAAATCTCAAGAACACATAAAATTAGTGATTTTAGAAAGTTACCCAAATGAGATGAAGTTGGTATCAAATTGAAGAGGATGAAGAGAGGATTCCAAATATGTATTTTGTTTTGATGTTTGCTTCTCCAATCGGATTTAGATGATGATTTTATGTTTGAGGGTTTTTGAGTTCAAAAATGGGAAGTAGAGAGAAAGAGGAGGATGAAGGTGGGAGGTGGAGATGAAATGAATGGATGTGGTAAGTGGGTTGACTAGTTGACCTAGTCAACTAGTTTGCCCATTTGGCAATCTCGGTCCCTCGAGTTTCAAAGCGGGTGCGGGAATTAACCCAACGAATATTTTAAAAACGTTCGAGTAACGGATGACTTTATAATTAAATAACGAGGATATTATGAACGTTAGTTAACGAAAGATGCCAAATTAAATGACGAAAGATATTATTTTTTAAAAAAAAAAGACGGTGTTAAAATAAATTTAACGGAAAAACGCGGGATGTTACATTATCCACACCTCAAAAGAAATTTCGTCCCGAAATTTAGTTGGAAGTAGTAGTCGATATCTCTTACTCGAGACTTTACGTTGTTCATGATATGAATAAGTGTAGGTACGTCCTTGAGTGTTCTCATGAATTTGGATAGTCAGGGTTTTACGTTGTATTAAGGTTTGGTTTTACGATCCCCGGTTTCAACTGGTTTTCCTATGAAGAGAAGTTTGTCATCGATAGTTGGTGTATCTAGCAGGATTGCACGTTCCTGTTCCGCAGGACACGTTTCTAAGTTTGTTACACGAAATGTAGGGTAAACGGAAACTTAATTTAGTCGGAAGTTCTAAACGGTAGGAAGCAGTTCCAATACGCCCCAAGGTTTCAAAAGGGTTAACATGTCGCGGGTTTAACTTTCCCTGATTCCCGAAACGGATTACACCCTTCCAAGGTGCAGGTTCTCAATATTACGCGGTTACACACTGGGATTTGTGAGGTTTTCATCTAAGTTTGGTATAACTCTTTTGGCGACTACGGATCGTCTCGAGCCCTCCTCGGATTTGAATGATCTCAATTGTTGTTTCTTGATGGGGTTCGGATTCGGTGATTTGCTTGCCACATGCTTTGGTTAAATGAACAGGGGTATGACATTTGCGGTCATATAGGGTTTCGGAGGTGCGGCGTTAATATACGAGTGATAGCTGTCGTTGTAAGAGGAACTACCAAAGGTGACAATACCAGTCTATAACATGTCTTTCCAAGATTGAATCGTACGTTTGCTCGGTTCGTCGGTTGTGGGAGATACACGGTACATGTGTCTAAGCGAGTTCCCAAGGTTTCTTGTAACACTAGAAGTGAAACGAGTATTTCGATACAGGATAAATGACGAAGATACACCGTACTGGAATAGAATCTCTTAAGATATGTTTGAACAAGTCAGTTAGGGTTCGAAATATGTTCGTTAGGACTATTCACCCTCGTGGCGAATGTTAAGGTAATATGAGGAGTTTCTCTATCCATGGAGAAATGTCACAAGGAGTTTCCTTAAACGGAAGTGCGAGCGATAAAGATAGGAGTGAAATGAGGTCTTAGAATAGGATGAGTTTACATCTCAAGGTCGCCGTATTGTGCATCTAGTTGTCAAAAGTTGAAGTTTGAAAGAAAATCGAGATAGTACACGTAGTTGTATAGTTCGGGGTTGAATAGTAGTTGGCCGATTATCAGAAACACAAGGACGTTATGTCAAATAAGAGTGATGTATCCTTGGATTGCGGGTTATCTTAAGTTCCAGTAATATCAGACGGTAACGGTGGAATAACAGAGGTACGTAGTGTGGTACGTGATGACGAGAAAAGTTGATCGGATCAACAATTATGTATTCGAATTCTTCGTGCAAAAATAACGAATTTCAGTTCCGTTGATTTCGAGTCGAGAGAGTATGCCTTTCGGGCGTTTAAGTAGAATTATTTCCATATTGAGTTCCGTTATGTACTATACGAATTTAGCTAGAAAGGTTTGCATGCAAAATTACGTTCAAGGTTCGAACACGGAGAGGTTTAAAGTTTTCCCTTAGTGAGTTAACGAGTTTAAAAGTCGTGTAACACGAGAAAAGTCAGAAATGAATCTTTGGTAATAACAGACGAGATCTAAGATTTTTACGAATACAAGTCCGAGTTGGGAGAGTTTCCTGATTACATGTGGCTTGATTTCGAGATTGATTGTAATGCCTTGACCATTAACGTCATGGTCTAGAAAAATTGGACTTCGTTCAACAAAAATTCCCACTCGGAGAATTTGGTATAGAGTTGCTCTTTTCTCAAAAGTTCGAGCGTAAGATGGTGATGTTGTTCGTTTTCCTTCTTTACTTAAATAAGTTAAGATGTCATCTATAATTACGATAACAGATTTGTCTAGATAAGTTGTATACGCGGTTTAGGAGGTTCATGAATACGGACGGAGTCCTAAATAAATCAAACGGTACTAAGAGAGATTTACAACTAACGTTGCGAGTTCGGAAATGGCTTAGGAGACATCGTCTCCCTTAACCCCCAATTGATGATAACCGGAACGGAGGTCGTTTTGGAATGCAAACGGGATTCATGCAAGTAATCAGGTGGTCATGGATACGAGGAAGAGGGTATCGGTTTCCAACTGAAAATTACTCGGTTCACAATAATCTATACCTAGTTGTAGGGAAACAATTTCTCCCTAACGAATAGGTTCTGAGCTCCCTAGTTCTATAGGTGTCAAGTCAATATTCTTAACGTATATCCTCCGATAGAATTTATAGACACACAATATCTTTCCGTTGGTCGCTTAAATTGCCTAAGTAGTATCTAAGGGAAAAAGGTGGAATGTAATGAGTACAAGTCAAAGTCTCGGTTGTAAAATGTCTAGCGGTAATCGAATCGAATAAGTATGAAATATACGGTTTGTTGTGAAGAAACGTACCCGTGACTAGTCCATCATCGTCTCGGGCATCCTAGGTGTCGATGTTGTAAGTTCAACGGCGCGCGTTGGTTTTTGCTTTATTCTTTGGGCATTCATTCCTAAAATGACCCGATTGGCCACATTTGTAGCAAATACTCGGCTTTGGTGCGTCGGGCCCCTTTTGAGTGACGGGGGCGGTACTTCCACAATACTTGGCAACATGACCACTACCTTGGCACCGATGGCAAATTAGCTTGCCACATTCACCAAAATGATGCTTGTGGCATTTGTTGCAAAAAGGTCGTGTCCCGGCATAACTTTTCTTGCCGACGGGGGTGAGAGGTTCCTTGGAAAAGTTGTTGTTGTAGTTACTCGATTGGGGGGCTTCCCATTTTCTTTTGTTGTCACCCGACTCATCCTCGGCTTTAGGTGCCGGCACTTCAATCTCGTCTACCGTTTCGATCAATTGACAGGCCATATTCAGGGCCTCTTGGTGATTACTGGGTTTGGATAACATTACTCCTTGTTTGATGCTCTTGGGAAGACCATCCATGTAAAGTTCAACCCTTAGAGGTTCGGGGGTCACGAGGTTTGGGCACATCAAGGATAGCTCAGAAAATCGTTGATTATATGCCTTTAAGTCATTCCCGACCGCTTTTAAAGTTCTTAGTTCGTGTTCGAGCTTACGGGTCTCTTCGCGCGGGAAGTATTCGGTGATCATCTTTTTCTTTAAGTCGGCCCATGAGAGTGTGTGGGCTTCATCGATACCCACCGACAGCACATACGTATTCCACCATGTGAGGGCGATACCGGCAAAAGTGTGGGTGGAATATTTGACTTTGTCTTGGTCCCGACAACCGCTTATGCTAAAAACGGCTTCTGTTTGCTCAAACCATCGGGTGAGCACAACCGGTCCTCCGGTCCCATCGAAGGTGTGAGGTTTGCACCCCATGAAAGTTTTGTAGGAGCAACCCTCGTTTGAATTACCGGCTCCATGGTTGTTGTGGTTGGTTGTTATTGATGTCGGAGGAGATACTAGCCATAGCCGCACCTATGGCGATGGCTATCATGCGTTGAAAAGCTTGTTCGGAAGTTTCATTACGTGGTCCGCGACGGGGAGGCATTGTTCCTTCAAGACACAAGAATATCGTTGATTAGTATTCTCAATAATACTAATCATGATAGGGAATGATGATGTAGAGAAAATTTTCCTTGACTCGCCTTAAATTCTTTATGTCATAATGTCGGAATGTCCATATGAATCACCGTAATATAATCCCGGAAATTATATTACCCTGATTCTCATGTGCATTTAACATTACCTCATAAAGTCAAGGTGGCGCGTCAACAAAATTTATCAACGTAAGATCAAGATCGAATACGAGTTAGATATGATAGAAGAGTTCGAGTATAGATGCACAAATAGTCAAGTAATTCCTACTTCAGTCTATATGCCGGTTGTAGTCTAGATTCACCTATGTACCCTATGACTCGGGGTGGACACAAATGAACTCTAAATCCCTACAACCAAGGCTCTGATACCACTTGTAGCGACCCCGACAAATCGTCAAGTGACGGCGTCGACTACGTAGGTCCCATTACCTGGTCATAAGTCTTTAAAACAGACGTTTGACCCAAAATATGTCGCATCCATTCAAGTGTAAAGATTGTTTCAAAGTTTACAAAGATAATTGACCACAAGTTAAGTTACAACGTTATAAGTACAAATGAAAACTATGCGACACAGTTTAAATAAGTTCAAAAGATGCTCCAAAATGCATGTATACTCGACATCCAAGCAAGTATCAAAAGAGTGCGGAAGCATGTATCACTAAGCATTCAAAACCTGAGAAAATATAGAAGAATCTGTCAACGAAAACGTTGGTGAAATCATAGGTTTAGTAAGTATTAAACGTTGTTTTTGAACCACAAGATTTTGTATTTCCATAACGTAGATTATCCAAATCATTTGCATTCCAAAAGTGTTGTTATACGCGAGCACTCAATTATCAAAACTTAACCAACGTTACCCCATCACACAGTGCTAGAACCCACACTAAAACACAAAAATATATTTCATCCGCATAACGGTAGCGAACCGTCCGAATGAGGGTTTGTTAAACCCGTATGGCCACACAATATAAGTTCTCGCTTACACCCTGCAAGTGTAACTAATGATAATCGAATTGAGGCATTTTTGTTCTAACTCGCACGTGGAATGTTTGTTTTCACACTTGTGTTCAAAACATAAAAGTAAGTAGTACAAGATGTAACAAAGTATATGTTTTCTCAGCCCACGATTTAAAAGTATAAAAGTTGTTGAAAAGGTGGGACTATGATCTCACCTTGCGTGCAAGAGTTAATAAAGTACTTCAACAAGTAAACGCGTGCAAAGACAAAGCTAGTCTTGACCTAAACATATAGGTTATATCAATAACGGTAAACACAAACGGTCAAAGATGTTCAATTAGTCCTATGGCTCGTTACGACTCGATTAATATAGCATGTGAATCAATTTGTCAAGTTTCATGCACGATACAAGTAATTAAGCATGTTAGAACGATCGTATACTTGTTTGGCTAAGTTTGACTAAAAGTCAAACTTGGTCAAAGTCAAAGTCAACGGGGTCGGGTCGGGTATCCGACAATTTTCCCATGATGAGAAATCATTTATGAGCAGAATGGCCAAGTTTCATGTTAATCGGAGTTACGGTTAAGCAGGAAACATTTTTGTGACATTTAAAAACAAAAGAGAGTGGCCTGGGGCTTTTGCGCGGCGCGCACTGGGTTGCGCGGCGCGCACCCAAGTGCAATTTCTGGTCAGAACTCAACCAAGAAGGCAAACATCTGGGATCTCTGATTCTGCGCGGCGCGCGGGTAAATGCGCGGCGCGCAATACCTGGGAATCATGCAGTTTGCAGAAAAATGGTCCAAGTCACGAACCAAAATACAATATAACACATTTCATGCGCCGAAAACACTTAAAACGCATAACCTATATCATTAGAAAGGTAATTTGACAAGGAAGACAACTAAGCACATTTCATCAAGCAATTCATCACTAACAACAACCAAAAACCGCATTAAACGTTCATAATCAAAGTTTCAAGTTCTAAAACGCATTTTATGATTCGGGCAACCAATTTACATGTATGATATGCCGTTTCGAAGGTAATCATACACACATTGCAACAAAATTCTTATCTACAATATTTCATAGCATTTGGTGCATCAAAAGTTCATCTAAAGCTTATCAAACCCTAATCCAAGTTCACAAAATCACTAATCATGTTCTTGGAGTTTCCTTAATCAACCTATACATCAAAACGAAGCTAATGATACTAGTAACACTTTTAAAACATGCACTTTAACAATCTAACAACATTTGATCATCCAAAATCAAGGATTTAGCAAGTAATTTTCATATTGAACTAGTTACACCAAAAACAACGAATCGAGCATACAAATTACATACACGACATCACAATGAGCCATAGTCACTAATTAACAACTTTATAACTCAAAAATCTCAAGAACACATAAAATTAGTGATTTTAGAAAGTTACCCAAATGAGATGAAGTTGGTATCAAATTGAAGAGGATGAAGAGAGGATTCCAAATATGTATTTTGTTTTGATGTTTGCTTCTCCAATCGGATTTAGATGATGATTTTATGTTTGAGGGTTTTTGAGTTCAAAAATGGGAAGTAGAGAGAAAGAGGAGGATGAAGGTGGGAGGTGGAGATGAAATGAATGGATGTGGTAAGTGGGTTGACTAGTTGACCTAGTCAACTAGTTTGCCCATTTGGCAATCTCGGTCCCTCGAGTTTCAAAGCGGGTGCGGGAATTAACCCAACGAATATTTTAAAAACGTTCGAGTAACGGATGACTTTATAATTAAATAACGAGGATATTATGAACGTTAGTTAACGAAAGATGCCAAATTAAATGACGAAAGATATTATTTTAAAAAAAAAAAAGACGGTGTTAAAATAAATTTAACGGAAAAACGCGGGATGTTACAGCTTTCTTCGCAGCCATGTTTTCTTTTTCGTGCTTCATTGTATAGTTAGTTTCGTGTAACTTCCCCTTTTTTGAGGGGGGCATTCGTGTATCTTTTTCGTGTTTAATATATTGACGTTCAAAAAAATTGATATATTTAATTTGGTCAGAATAAATGAACTACATTTATTCTCCCACCACCTTCTTTCAAAATTCATCACTATTACTATTTTCCTTGTCATAAAAAACTACACTATAAAATTTTATTGAGACATATATTTCGCATACATATGTAACGTAATTAATCCCGTAAAGAGAACTCGTATTTGAATAATATTAATATAATAATAACAATTATAATTATAATAATAAATACTAATAAATGTTGGCTTAAAAATTAAGTATTTAATAATTATTATTAATAACAAATGCCTCTTGAAATTTTTTTAAAAATTTTGAATACAATTATTATATGAAGGTTGTACAATATGCTTCAAAGTTTGTATAAGTGTTCATGAGGTGTTTTGTAAAAGATTGTACAATTTGTTTTAAAGTTTGTATGGTCATGAGGATGTTTTACCGTAAGGTTGTACATAATGCTTCAAATATTGTATATATGGTCATGATGAGTGTTTTACCATAAGGTTGTACATAATATTTCAAATATTGTACATATGGTCATGGAGGTGTTTTACCATAAGGTTGTACATAATGCTTCAAATATTGTACATATGATCATGAATGTGTTTTATCATAAGGTTGTACATAATATTTCATATATTATACAATTAGCATGTTAATGTTTTTACTATACAATTAATTATTTTAGTGACATCATAATGGTAGGTTTATTATTTTTTCTTTATTTTTAATTTTTAAAATTTGAATCTATCTTTTTTTTTTTGAATAGCGATTGTGATCACTCGAGGGGGACTAAACCACCCGTTGCGATCATTTCCCATTTCGACTATGCCGATGCATCGATAATAACCCCGCCCCCATCACTGCCCGGGAGGAAACCTTGAAACCGATCCAAGGGCACGACCAAGTAAAACCCCCTCCCCTTTACCCCCAAACGATTTGGGAAATGTGCCATAGGTGGATACTTCATGTCAGAGATGAAATTGTGCTTTTAATATGTAGCCAACGGGGGTCGAACTCCCAGCATCATTATAAGAATTTATCAGATACTATAAATTGTAAGATTTAAGGATTCATATATTGATTATTTACTTTAACTTTCAGTGAAAAAAATCGATATATATGTTTTATATTAGTTAAAAAAAATTAGAATTTTCTAATGACCGTCTTTAAAAAATTGTCATTAAAAAGGTCATGCCTGCATTACCACTTCTATAATTTCTATTAAAATCCTATAATTATGATATCATTATTAGACTAATTTCTTTGTTAAGAAAAAATCAAAAAGAAAAAGAAAAAAATCTAGGCATGGTAGGTAATGTCATTAATCTAAATAATTTTGAATTAAAATTAAATCTTATTAATTAATTATTATTATTAAATCTTATTAATAATTATTTTAATTATTAAAATTAAATAATTTTGAACTATTTTTATTAATTATTTTGAATTGAGTACGAGAAGGTATAAAAGTTAGACAGAAGAAAATCAATTCTAAATTTATATTTTAATTTATACTTTTAAAATAAAATGACAACCAATATTATCTCTTATGATTGGATGTGAATTGTTTAATATGCATTTTAAGTATTTGATGAAATATTAAGCTGACGAGTTTCTTAGTCGGACTCTGTGGTTCCACGGCTCATTAAACTAAATGACTTTAGCATTTACGTTCACTTAATATCTAAAACATATCATTAAACTGTTTTGTTTAAAAAAATCCGTAGTTCCACAGGTCATTTCACTAGTATGTACTATTTTGCTCGGATGTTTTAGTCGTTTGTATAATACAAATGACAATTCACACTAATAATATAATATTATTATTTTATTTATAATTAGTTATTTAGCACTAATCATATATTATCATTACTATTTTATTATTCACAATAGTGGCGATTCCAGGATTATAATTCAATGGGGTCCTAAAAAAAATTTCATTACTAATTATATTTGAATATTATTTTCATGGTAGTTTACTTTAAAAAAATATAAATTCAAAAAATATATGGGGTCCAAGTAGTTAAATTTAGTAGTGTCCTATACAATTTAAAAGAAAAATTATAAATTTAAAAATATATGGGGTCCTCCAATTAAATTTAGTGGTGTCCTATACAATTTAACGGGTATTTTTTACTAAAATTTTTTGAACTAGTGGTGTCCCATGACCCCAAGGGGTCACACCTAGATTCGCCCCTGATTCACAATTTATTTTTTTAACATTCTACTAAAAATTTTACGCTTTTTTTAATTTGGTTACTATTTTTTTTAATTTGGTTATCATGTATGTTTTTTCCTACTTTGCTAACGAAAGTCGGAAGAAATGTTAACATGCATTGGTTTATTGTAAATAACAGTAATCAGCAACTTCTAAAACTTCTAAAATGACGATTACCAAGATGTACAACATTTTAAAATATGTTTAAGACAACCTTAAAGAATGTCATTACTAAAATTAATATTTTATTAGTTTCTCCGACTACAAGTTATGATGATTATATATGAAAATTAATTTTGATGTATGTCGAAACGGAAATAATAATAATAAAAATATGACAAATATATATATATATATATATATATATATATATATATATATATATATATATATATATATATATATATATATATATATATATATATATATTGTCATATTTTTATTATTATTATTTCCGTTTCGACATATATATATATATATATATATATATATATATATATATATATATATATATATATATATATATATATATATATATATATATATATATATATAGGGGCAGGATCAATGGGAAAGAACCAATCGGAGGGAAGCGGAGGAAAGCAAAAAAAAAAAAATTTCGTTTTTTTTTTTTGGAATTTTTTTTTCCGTCATCAAGATCACACAAAAATATGAACATTTAGAAAAGACACTTCGTGATGAATGTTATAATTTAGGCGGGAAAACGATCGACAAAAATAACATTCAAGATAATATTGTTTGTGAAGAATATGAACGTTTTTTTCCCCATGTTTTGTGAAGTAAAATATAGCCCGATTTAGAGTTTAGGGTTTAGGGTTTGGTGTTTTGGGTTTATTCCATAAACCCAAAACACCAAACCCTAAACCCTAAACCCTAAACCGTTCGTGTTAAAAACTCAATCTAATTCCTAAATCTAAACCCTAAATCTAAACCCTAAACCCTAAATTTCTAAACCCTAATATCTAAACCCTATAAACCCTAATATCTAAACCCTAATATCTAAACCCCAATAGCTAAAACCTCAACATACGCTCGAAAAACACGATAATTGTTATATACTACTTCTTCGAGTTTTTCCCCACCAAAATAAAAACATTTATCATAAAGTGTCTTTATTAAATGTTCATATTTTCATCACATCTATAATGTTCGTGAACAAAGTTTTTTCAAAAAACGAAAAGAACAGAAAATTTTTTTTGCTTCCCCCAGTTTCTCCCCGATTGGTTACTTCCCTCTTGATCCTATATATATATATATATATATATATATATATATATATATATATATATATATATATATATACACACACATATTGAACGATTGTCGATATGCGTATACTTTTTATAAAGTATTGAGTGTTTAAGGTATAAAGCGAAATCATTTTTAGAACAACTACAACACCAATATCGCAAAGTAGGAAGAACATGGAACCAAAACAACCGTAATAATAATGTTGTTTCCATAAAATGAAGATTAATATTCTAAGAAAAAAAGGAATATGTGTAAGACAATCTCTATATATGTAACAAAATAAAGAAGACAAACTCCCTAACCATTTTTTCATGTAAATAACTAATGTTGCACAGCTAACAAACATTAATGATATTTAATGGTGTCAAATAATATTAGACTATTATCCCAAACTAAATAATATAAAACCACCACAACCCAAACGTACTCGTGCGAGCTAATCCGTTGCTCGTTATTACTAACTCAATGTATCATTTATGCATAAATATAATTTTAATGTTAACTTTAAAAATTTTCATTAAAAAATTTCAATAATTAAACAATTGAATAAGGAGTATATGTTTGCGGTGTTAAGGTTATTCAACTTGCATTCATAATTGACTAGGTCATAACTTACGACTTTGTGAAATAAATACTATTAACTAATAAGTAATAATATTAATAAATTAATGAATAATTATTATTTTAGTGTTTAATTAGAATATGATAAGTAATAAGTAATTTTTATTTACATCATCAAATGTATAGTTGAGATTTCAAATCATTGGTCAGAATATATGATATAGACATATATGACATAATCGTCCAAATCAATTAGGAGATTATTTATTTTTTTCTTAAATAATTATATAACGGTTGAGATTATTTACGCTTATTGCGACTTTCTCTTTATAGAAATTTTTTTTTAGATTAAACTTCGCTTTTATTAACATCAAAGTGCTTATGATACAGTTCATACAATTTGTTTACTAAGAAGCTCATGTAAATAGATTAGATTATATTAGACAGTGTTCAATATTAAACTAGTCTTTAGTTTCATTAATTAACGAGTTTAGAAATTCAGTCATGAATATTACGGAAGTATCCCCTAATTTCAGTTTCAGTATCCCTTAATTTCGCCATATTTCCTTCTTAGATCAAGTGCTATTAGCCCATTTCCTACATCAGACTCCTCTTATCCTCTACCCAACTTATAATCTTCTTTTTAGATAAAAATCAATTATTGATAGTAATTAATAATTAATTAATATTCCAATATATATTATTAAAGTAGATTGTTGTTGTATATTGAACATAAGTATATGCAACATTAAGAGAATATTTTCAACGGAAAATGAAATACGCGACATAGCTAGATTGAACAAGTAAAAAAATGTATAAAAATTCTACGGACGCCCTATTTTTTTTTTTTATTTCCTTCTGATCTATTTTATAGTTTTGTACTTCATCACTAATTAATACTACAATTTTCTTTTTTTCTTTTATTTTGGGTACGATGAATCTCTTATTATGATTCAATATGTTTTCTGGTTATACTAAAAGCACACTCATTTTAACTATTAACATGTTATCCAATCCACTCAATTGATATAATTTTTTTCATTGACAAATCTAGTTTGAAATGCATCACGATATAATGTTTTTATGTATCGTTGATCTAGCTAACGGAAGATAGTTGAACATATAAATGATCAGGGCCGTTATGTTAATTCTAAGGGCACTGTTCAATAAGTAAAAAGAGACCTTTTTTATATACGAAACTTTTTCTTATATATAGGAATATGTTCAATAATATTGCAAAAACTGTAATATTTTTAGAACCTTAACATATGTGGATCATCTAATATATTGTTGGGTTAGTTTTTTGAGCCCCTTTGAAGTATGGGTCCTGTGCAATTTCACACATTGCACGCTCAAAATCCGGCTATGTAAATGACACACTCGGTGTCATGTCTTAGATTCATACTATGTAAACATCTTAAAAGTGATCAAAAAGGATCACAAGGAGGCACGCAATAACACTGTTAGATCGATCGGATACATATAAGTAAAACATATTTCGTTTAGCGCTTTTTGTTTTACTTTCCATATTGTTTTTAGCAAAAGTTATACGGAATATCTTTCTAATAAAAGCTTCACCAACTGACCGCTTTTGATGTAGAATCATCAAATAGAACTTTAGTTATAGCTAATTAAGATCTCTAGATGACTAGTTGCTCATAATAAGTTGTTTTCCTATAAGCATAATTATATATTATATATTCATAATTCATATTCATCATGGTTTATGCAATATCATCGCATATATTTTTTTTTTGAAAAGCAGGATATCAATACCAAAGGAAAGAAACAACACAAGGAGCAGAGGGCCAAAAATGTCAGCCCAGGCTACTCAAAGACCACGATATTTACAACAGAAGCTTGCAGAGACAGCAAGCAAACAGAAGTAAACCCACTAGACACACGACACGAGACATACATACAAATATATAGATGACACACGAGACATACCCAAAACAAATACACGAAGCAAACCCACTAGGAACACGAGACAAACATACAATTATATAGATGACAGATAAATGCTAGGATCACTCAACCATGTAGTCCAATCGAAGTTCTTTTTGCGCGATCGATTTGAGATCCACTCGAAGGATTTGATTTGGATCTCATTCAACATAACCGGGGTTGTCCATGATTTCCCGCGAAAGACTAAATTGTTGCGATTCTTCCAAATGTAGTAGACGCAAACCCACTCGACCGCTTGCCATATTAATCTCCCGAAGCTAGTCATTGGAACCGAAGCGTTTCCTCGAAGAATTTCACTAATGCTTAGATTTGAGAAGTTACCTAGCCGCCACCAATTAAAGACTCTACACCAAATATCCATTGAAATGTTGCAAAAGATTAAGGAATGCTCCACACTTTCTAAATCGTCATCACAAATTGGGCACCGAACGGTATGGAGATCAATACCCCGTTTGTCGAGTTCTAATCGAACGGGGATCCGATACTTCAAAACCCTCCATGCAAAGATCTCAAGTTTTTTTGGAACCAAATTGTTGCGAAGAGTTTCGTTCAAATAAGTATTACCCGATAGAATTTGTTCATCGAGATGTGAGGACAGAACCTTAACAGTGAAGATACCATTTGAGTTTAAGGACCACTTCCACTTGTCTACACTTCCTGAATCAAACACGAATTCGGAAAGCATACTAATTAAATTCTGCAGCTCGCCTGCAGTGCGTCCACCCGGGACCCGAGACCAGTCCCATGCAAAGACAGAATTTGGTTCAGACGTGTCAATGCGATCTCGGATAAGTGCATCTGGTGACTTCTCCAGCCTATAAAGACGCGGAAACCTTTCACTTAATTTATTGTTTCCGATCCACTGCTCGTTCCAAAAGGATGTGCTTGACCCGTTTCCAACACTTTTAGAGAAAGTATTCCGAAACGGAATATTAAGATCTTCAATTAGATTACCTGCAATGATAATATTTTTCCAAGCGCCTGAAGACGGGGAATGACCAAGATCACTCCCAATTTCCAAGCCGCCACTCGGACCGTAAATGCTACGAATTATTTTGACCCAAAAAGAGTTGGTTTCGGTTTTAAACCTCCACCACCATTTTCCCAAAAAAGCAAGATTTTTCCCTTTTAAAGACCCAATATTTAGCCCCCCATTCCCATAAGTTGACATGACACAATCCCATTTAACCCACGAAATTTTGGAACCCAAATCCGCCCCGCCCCAAAAAAAAGAACGCCTCACACTTTCGAGTAATTTAAGGATACACTGGGGAGCTCGGAAGAGCGAGAAGTAGTACAATGGAAGGCTATTGAGAACCGATTTAACAAGGACTAATCTTCCTCCAAATGACATCATCCGCATTTTCCAATCCGAAAGTCTTGCTTTTATTTTTTCAATGACCGGGCTCCAATCCTTTTTTTTATTCATCCTAGAGCCGATCGGTAACCCAAGGTAAGTGAAAGGAAATTTCCCGACTTGACAACCAATATAGCGAGCCGCATGATTGGCATCCTCGGTGGCAACACCTATAGAGTACAAGCAACTTTTATTGAAGTTGACTTTCAGACCCGAGGCAAGCTCGAAACATTTCAGTAGGTTATGTAGACTATAAATGTTCGCCCGGCTCCATTCACCAATGAAAATAGTGTCGTCAGCATATTGAAGATGCGAGACAACCACTTTGTCCTTCCCGATTTCGACGCCCTTAAAGAGGCCCTTATCAGTAGCCGCTTTAGCTATAATGTTCAAACCCTCTGCCGCAAGGATAAAGAGAAACGGGGAGAGTGGGTCCCCCTGCCTAACCCCACGACTCAAGGAGAACTCACTAGTGGGCGAACCATTAACCAGAATAGAAATCGAGGCAGATTTTAAACACGAAAGGATCCATTTTCTCCATCTACACCCGAAACCCATGCTTTTCATAACATCCAATAAGAAATTCCAATTAAGGCAATCAAATGCCTTTTCGAAGTCAACCTTAAAGAGAATACTTTTGCATTTTTTCTCTCGAAGGAAATCAATACTTTCATTCACGATAAGGGCACCATCCAAGATAAATCTACCGTTTAAAAAAGCACTCTGTTCCGGGCCCACGAGGTTTGGCATTACTCTTCTGATACGCTTTGATAACATTTTAGCGATGATTTTGTAGTAGCTACCAATGAGGCTTATTGGCCTAAAATCCCCAAGACCTTGAGGGTCATTTTTTTTGGGGACAAGAGTGACGAAAGACGCATTACACCCCCGAGAAAATTCACCTTTATTCCAAAACCAAACAATAGCATCAACACGATCGCGTTTTATTACCTCCCAATACTTCTTGAAAAATCGGAAATTGAACCCGTCTGGCCCGGGGGCTTTATTGCTGTCGCAATCAAAAATCGCATCTCGAATTTCTTTTTCATCGAAAGGCACTTCTAAGTTAGCTGCTTCATTCGAGCTCAGGGTCGGATAATTGAGATCAACAAGACATGGCCTGGAGCAATTGTGCTCCTCAAAAAGCTGTTTATAGTGGTTAAAAACACAAGATTTAATATCATTTGGGGAGTCGTTCCACACACCATTAATGTTTAGACCCCGGATATTACACTTGTTATTTTTCCTCCTAATTATCGAGTGAAAAAACTTTGTGTTCTCATCGCCATCAAGTACCCATTTAACACGAGCCTTTTGCTTTAACATACTTGTTTTAACTCTTTCCTTCTCGAACCATTTTTTCCGGCAATCTTTCCAAAGTTGTTGTTCTGAATCATTTAGGACGCCTGCTTCGGCCTTAAGTTCCAAAATCATAGCCGATAGTTTTAAGGCTTCAATTTCGCTATCTAACAGATTAAACTTGGCGTGACTCCATATTTTCAATGCATCTTTAACCTTTTTAAGCTTATTCCTAAAGACACAATCTTTTCGTTGCCTTGGTGGAGCCGGTTCTTCCCAGGCAGATTTGATAACATGATCCACATCAACTTCATCAAGCCATGCATCAAAGATTTTGAAAGGTTTCGGGCCAAAGTTCCTTTCATCGTCACGTAGGAGAATCGGGCAGTGATCGGAGACCTCCCTGTCAAGTGCAGTAGCAGTAAGATCATTCCAAAACGACAAGAAATTTTCGTTTACCAAAAACCGATCTAATTTGCTGAATTTGATCCCGTCTTCACTAACCCGAGTAAAATTCCTACCACCCAACGGAATTTCCACTAAACAATTTTTTGCTATAAAATCATTGAATCTCTTTGCTCGATATTCAATGAATTCGCAATTAAGCCTCTCACTTTGGTTGCGTACTTCATTAAAATCGCCGCATAAAACCCAAGCCTCATCACTACCTTCAATGGTTTTTGATAGAGAATTCCAAAGTTTTTGTTTACCTTCGTCATTGTGTGGGCCATATACATTTAAAATATTAAGATTAAAGCCAGAATTTCTCCATGTTCCTCTAACCCCGATAACACAATCAAATTGTACAACACTAACCGCATCGAAAAATCTGGTATCCCAAACAAGCAGCTGACCCCCCGACTTCCCGACCATCTCCCTCTGAATGAAATTACAATCACATGAACCCCAAAGACGCTGAATCCAACTATAGTTCACCAAATGGAGCTTAGTTTCCTGGAGTGCCAAAAAAGTTGGATTTTCTTTCTGGACCAACTTCCTAACCCACCCAAATTTATCCACAGGACCCCCAATACCGAAACTTCTAATATTTAGAGAAATTATCTTCATTAAATAACAATAAGAAACGAAAGGAAAGGGAGATGGTCGCATATATTACACAGTATAACTGTATAAGTATATATCTTTTTTGTGTCCGTTGACTTATATTCGTAGCTAAAAGCAGTTTCAAAAGTTTCGGAAGCACCCAATTATCTTCATCGCATATATTACACAGTATAACTGTATAAGTATATATCTTTTTTGTGTCCGTTGACTTATATTCGTAGCTAAAAGCAGTTTCAAAAGTTAGGTAATGGTGTCTTACTGTCTTATGTGTACATATAAACAAAGTATCAAACTTTGTACATATGATGATTATTTTTGTCAAATAAGTCTGTACAATCAGTTGAATATCAAGTTTGTGTTACATAAATTTTTTAAGAATAATTTACTTTATCCCTTCTTTTTCAAATTTTGAATTACAAGATCCAGTGAAGATTTAAAAGTATTTTATGGTTGTTTTTTCAAACTAAACTTATTTATTTATTTTCATTCAAAATTGATTTTTTTTTTTTTTTAATATAAATTGTTTTCATGACCCTACAACAGAAAGAGAGGCCCATTTTTTGGATATTTGCAAATCTTATGTTTTGCATAATTGACCAAAAATATGGCCAAAGAAGTTCATAAACATTTGCAATTTTCTAACACTCTTCTTGCTCCTCTGCTTTCTCTATGGACAACCACCACTACCACCACCACCACCCTCCGCCACAATCTCAGCTTACTCCGGCCAAAAGTTCTCGCCAGCGCTACAACGAATGGTTCGCTCACGTTCTACTTATATTCCTTTTCCTTGCCATAACGATACAAATTCATTTTACTAACACTTTATCAATATTAGATTTTCTCTTTTTCTCTTCACTGCTTGTAAGCTAACAATTTCACTTTACTGGTGTTGTTCGTATGAAGCGAGTAGTCCAAAAATACAAATTATAACTGTTTTTCTTTCTTCCTTACGCAGGATATACCGTGATGTTCCAAGTGATATAACAATAGAAGTGAATGGTATCACATTTGCTTTGCATAAGGTATGTTCATGAATCATGATGAACTTGTGTTCTTGAAACCTTTTGTCTTAATAATTTAATCTATCGGATGAATGCTTCGAGTGCCATTATGTATAATAAACACAAAATGTTTTCCGTGTTCAAGCTATTATCAGAGGACGGGTATTTTTACTCAGATATACGCAGCTTAACTGGGTTATCCTGTGACTATTTATGACTCTTTCGATGGCACCCAAAATATGGTGTTGTCACATAAAAGTTTGTGACCTTGTGTTATCACTAACGTTCAACTATTTGGTCAAAATCAGTCATTTTTTAAAATCCTTAAAAGCTGAAAGTTTTGAGAATACATTGCTCATACCGTGATTCTTGGGTTACATGGCTTATTTATGGCTCCTAAAATCTTTAAACTTGGTTTAATTTATACGGATTCAAATGAAATAAAAATATGATTTAGGCTTGCAGCACCTCAATATCTAACAGTTAAAAGAAATATTGAAAGGTTTATAAGAAACAATTACATGAGGCGTCCTGTGATTTACCCCAAATTTCATGCGGGTCCCTAAACTATATTTTTGACGTTCGGGATCCTCCTACATTACACTCGTTTCGCGAGAGGTCCCTGAGGTTTACAGATACAACTTAACGAGTTTAAAGATGGGGAATTGGGGACCCCACACGTTAGTCACGGGGCGCTTGCGAAACGAGTGTAAAGTACGGGAACCTGTACATAAAAGAAATTAGGGACCCCGCATGAAATCTGGGTTAAATCAAAGGGATGCCTCATGTAATTATTTATGAATATAAATATCACCAACAAATAAAACTTGTCAATCCTATTAAAATCCTAGGACAGTAAAACCATGATCTTGGTACTGATATGAGAATTCTTCCACAATTGCTTCACACGCAATCGAAAAATTAGACTGTTATCTTTACATTTTGCAGTTCCCTCTTGTTTCTCGATGCGGTCGAATCAGAAAACTAGTAGCAGACAACAGGGACAACTCTATATCAAAGTTAGAGCTCTTAAATTTACCAGGAGGTGTAGATACATTTGAGCAGGCTGCTAAGTTCTGCTACGGCATCAACTTCGAAATAACATCATCGAACGTCGCTCAACTATGTTGTGTCTCCGATTACCTTGAAATGACTGAAAAATTCTCAACCCATAACCTGGGTTCTCGTGCAAACGAATATCTCGATACAGTTGTCACCAAGAATCTTGAAATGTCAGTCGAGGTCTTGAAACAGTCCGAAAACTTGCTCCCGTTAGCTGATAATCTAAAGATCATTACTCGATGTATTGATGCTATCGCTTCTAAAGCGTGCGTTGAGCAAATAGCGTCGAGTTTTTCAAGACTCGAGTACAGTAGCTCGGGCCGACTTCACATGAGTCGACAAGTGAAAGGTGAAACCGATTGGTGGATTAAAGATTTATCGGTGCTTCGAGTTGATATGTATCAAAAAGTTATGGGTGCGATGAAATGTAGAGGGGTAAGGCCCGAAAGTATTGGTGAATCGCTTATGAGTTACGCAGAAAAGGAGTTAACGAATTTATACAATGGGAAAAAAGTGACGCTCGTGGCGGGTTGGGTCATGAACGGGTCGTGGTTGAAACGATTGTCGGGTTACTTCCAGTTGAGAAACCTGCAGTGCCTTTAAGTTCTCTTTTCGGGCTGCTGCGAGCTGCAGTGATGCTTGATTGCCAGGTGGCGTGTCGGATTGACCTAGAAAGGCGTATTGGGTCACAACTAGATACAGCAACGCTCGATGACCTTCTGATTCCATCGTTACATCATGCTGATGATACATTGTTTGATGTTGATGCGGTTCATAGGATTTTGGTTAACTTTTCGCAACAAGATGATAGTGACGATGACATCAAAGATGAAGATGATGATGGTGATGGTGATGGTTCGGGGTTTGAGTCGGATGGACCTGATTCGCCATCTCAAACGTCATTAGTCAAAGTGTCAAGGTTGGTTGACAATTATTTTGCTGAAATCGCACCTGAAATAAACCTTAAACTCTCCAAATTCATCGCAGTGGCAGATAGTTTACCTGCACATGCGCGCACAGTTCATGACGGTCTGTATCGATCCATTGATGTTTATCTGAAAGTAAGTATTTATATGTTAATTCTCACTTATAATTCCACGAACATACATTTTGACTTCTAAAGTCAAACCAAGTAATCAGTTTGACCCAAAAAGTCAAAATTTATAATTTTTCCATCATTCCTGTGAAACTAAAGATTTCATGCTCACAAGAGTGTAAAAATATATGCTTTATCAGAACGAGACCAGAAAATGGGCAAGGTCAAAAGTCAACCGTTTGACATCGAAGTCAAAGTATAAGAAGTTGATACTGATCTAATATAATTATTGTACATGCAGGCTCATCAGGGACTATCAGAGATCGACAAAAAGAAGCTCTGTAGATTGATTGATTTCCATAAACTATCACCAGAAGCGGGTGCACACGCAGCACAAAAGGAACGCCTTCCGATTCAATCAATTGTTCAAATTCTCTACATCGAGCAGTTACGACTCAAAAACGCGTTATCCTGCGATTATCCTAACGACCACCACAAGCCGCCAGCACAACATCAGTCGTGGCGGATCAACAGTGGAGCTCTTAGTGCTGCCATGTCACCAAAAGACAACTACGCGTCACTGAGACGTGAAAATCGAGAGTTGAAACTCGAGTTGACTCGGTTAAGGATGAGACTGAATGATTTTGAGAAAGAACACGTTTGCATGAAGAGAAGCATGGAGAAATCAAGCTCACACAGTTTTATGAGGTCTTTTTCGAAGAAAATTAGCAAATTCAATCTACTCGGGCGTAGTTATTCGTCAAGAGTATCGAGTTCTCCGTCTAGGCACTCACAGAGAACAGATTCTAAGGTAACAGTCAGGACAGAATGATGCAAGTTTTAAGTTGATATAATGATACTATTTATATTTTCTATATGAATGAATGAATATTTACAATGCAATTTTTCATACTCAACTTTGTATACAGGGTGTGTTGACTTTCCTAAATCTGTATTTATGTTGACCGTTGTTTCCATCATGAAGGTCGAGTCTTCGAGCAACCTAAATAAGGTCATCGTTTTTGTGATTAGAAATTAGGTGACGTGGCAATTCAAAGTGTTTATAAATGGGTTGATCAAAATTACATTTACCCGTAACGGGAAGTTGGTTAAATGGGTCAACAGTGACTTGGTTGTATAGTTTTATTAATCATATATTAGATAAATTAGCTACAGAATCTACGCAGCTTTTGACCCATATTGAAAAAATCATAGATTAGATAAATTAGCTACAGAATCTACGCAACTTTTGACCCATATTGAAAACTATCCATTTTGACCCGTTACCCACTTTGACCTGTTACCCAATTGTCAATTTTGCCACCTCTAAGTTCCCATTTATAAAACAAATGAACTCGAGAGCATCTATTGCTAAACAGTATCCACTAGAACTAAGGTTAACAAAAAACAAGCACAAAATTATCATGTAGATGACAAAAACAATAAGAAGTTGTAGTATTCAAATTACCATCTTAAAGTCAACATATGCAACCTTCATTTCATCTCTAGGTCGAACACTTTCAAGATTCGAGACACAATAACACAACTTAAACAACAGACTTCAATGGAATTATGGAAACAGACTCGAATAACAAAGATCACAACGTTACATTGATTTGGTGTAAAATCGGATCCCAACTGCAACTCCCAAGATCACCAATGGAACCAAGAATTGCAGAATCTTGATGATGAATTCAGACGTCTTGTCTTGGTTGTAATGATCCTGCTTTGGAGGCTTGTACTCAACCTTCGAAGGGATCGTTGCAGTGTCTATATCACCAACATAGAATTCGTCCATCATTGCTTTAGCAGTTGAGCTGTGACCCACATCTTCAAAATCATCGGTCGCATCCTTCCCTTCAAAATTCATAGTACGCACACATAATTATACTTAAACAAAAGCCAATTCAAAGTAACATGCAATAAAGCTTCTTAGATTTGTAACATTACATGGAATCAAGAAATTTTTTAGCTCAAATCAGAATATTGAATAGCTCAAAATTACCAATCGAAGATGATAAAGCAAGCTCGATTAGAGAGCTGATACAAGTATATAACATATATCAGAACTATTTATGATACAGTAAACTCAATTTGAGCTCCACTAAAGAATGGGTGCATACGGCTAAAGGAGCATGACAGGATTTCATGTTCGATTTTTACAAACTTTAAGTTGACTTTACACCTTTAGAGCTCATTTTTTTGCCTCGAACTCATAAATAAATAGACTCCGATATCTCATTTTTCATTACAAAATAATACAGAGTATCACACGACTTATTTGTAGCGCTTGCTCTATAAGTATCCATTTAGAACTCACAGACTGTCATAGATTCCTTCATAAAACTCATTTGGCTATCCCAACTCGTGCAATTATACATGTGGCTTATATGATAGAGATAGACAACAAATTCTACCGTTTTATTTATAGCTAAAAAAAAATACTTACTAAATATTTTTGATTTCATTCCTAAACAGATATAGTGACAATTATATAATATAGCATCCGCGTTATGTTTTCCATTTTCACATATATGCCTTAAGCATACAGCGTTAAAAATATAAACACACTAGGAGTGTCGTACCTGTCGCAGACAACAAAACGTCATCTCCGCCAGGATGATCTTCCAAGAACTTTGTCACGTCAAACACCTGAACCAACAAATTAGAACAAAATTTTGATCAAAACGTCTTAATGTGTCAACAAGTACGAGTACGAATCTGAGAAATTTACATAGCAACTTGTAAAACAGTTATAAAACTCAACAATTTATCAAATCCATCATCAGTCACCAGAAGTCTTATTGTTTGTGATGACTTTTCTAAACTTTGTGCTGTCAAGTTTGACTTCTATTAATCCATAGTTCAAGTCAAACATTCTATCTTTTTACTACATATTGAGTACATTACACAAATAAAACAAAATCGTTAATCTTAAACAAACACCGATATCAAACATTAGAGGTACCCCAATCAAACCCTCAACCAAACACAAAATCAAAGTCCGGTTGTATAATAGCAACCAGTTTTATATCAAAACCTAATTTCAAATCCACTTAGTTTGACTAAAAAGTCAAAGAATCCTCCACTATCCAGATCAACACAAATCCCCAAATTAGGCAAAACAATAACATTATCAATCATCAATCAATAAAAAGAACAATAAACTTATAACAATTCAGCAGCCAGAAAAACTCGAATCAAATTATCATCAAAACAATCAGATCCTCAAAAGTATAATAATAAACAAATCCACTTAATCTAACTAACACAATTTTCATCGATGTCACATGTCAAAATAAAGTCAATTAAACTCTTTTCATCTATTTAAATGTGAATCTTAAATCAAGTAAGCAACTTTAAGGGTTTTTATGGATCAAATGAACAGATGATGACGTATGCATATAATTATATGATTATATAGTACAAATTAAAATTAGTTAATTAGTAGGTTAACCTTGCCATCGATGATGAGCCAGCAATCTTTGGGTTGGTTGTGTTCAGCAACTTGCTGCAAAGTGTACAATACTTTACCCATTTGCCCTAAGTTGTGATCCCTCACAACAAACCAGACCCACTGTTTTTAGAAGAGAGTATGAAATGTGGTTGGGTGTCAAATATGATTTTAGGTGAAGAATTTTGAGGGTTGTTGAGGAATGGCAAGTATGAAATGGAATTATTATACCACTACTACTAGGTGTAGGTGGGGGGTTGGTGTGCACAAGTAATATTGGCTTAATAAATAAAAATAAAAAATAAAAAATAAATAAATAACTTTGACAAGGATTCAAACATGGACTAATGTGGGGTTAACTTCGATCGACTCTTGGTCTATAGAGATTGTTTGGTTGAATGTTTGGGCGACTTCTTTGTTTGGTTGAATGTTTGGGCGACTTCAAAAAAGCAATAGGAACATACATACGTCATTGGCGCAGCTTACGTGTAGATTATGATGCTGTTTGTTTTTTAAGATGTTTTTGTCTGAAGATCTTCGAACCACGTCTGTAAAGAAGATGTGGTCTAAAGTTCTGTATCCTGAATAATGAAGACCGTTTGTTTTTTGGGTCTGCAACATAACTTAATTCTGTCTGCAGCACTTAGAAGCACATTTCTAAGTCTGCGAGGCTGCAGACATAATAAGACATAATTTTATCTTATGTCTTCAGAAAAACAAACTGTCTGCAGTAAAAATGTCTGCGGGCGCGCAGACATAAGACATAATAAGGTCTGCAAATAGGAAAACAAACAATACCTATGTGTGGATTATGTGGCCATACAAAAACGACATATTTTTTGGCACTCGAAAGTTAAAGAAATAAAATCTTTTTGATTCTATATGTAATATTTCATTTTCTTGAATTAGATATATTTTTTTTTTTTTGAAAAGCAATTATATTAAAAACGAGAAGAACATCAAAATGGGGATTCTTACAAGTTTTGAATCACCCATAAGAGACACGAAATAACAATAAAACTACCCGAAGAGGGAAGCAAAGTAAGCAACCCGCTATATGTACATACAATCATAACATAAGAAAGTATACACTAGGATTAGATAACCAAGTCAACCAATCAAAGCTTTCTTCCTTTTGATATCGAATTAATCCACTCGAACGATTTATTTTGTATTTCGTTTAATGCTACCGGAACGCTCCAACTCTTGCCTTGATAAACCGTATTGTTCCGATTTTTCCACAATAAGTACACACAAATCCATCTCAATGCTTGCCATATCTTCCTCCCTTTAATTGACATCGAATTCGTTCCATCGTCGACTAGTAACCCGGATAGACTAGAACATGAGAAGCCACCTAGGTTCCACCATTTGTACACTCGGTCCCATATATCCATTGCATATTTACAAAAGATAAAGGAGTGATCAACCGATTTCAAATCTTCATCACATAGCAGACATCTAACACTATGCAAATCAATTCCTCTTTTGTCGAGCTCAAGTCGAACGGGGATTCTTTTCTTCAGAGTTCGCCAAATAAATATTTCTATCTTTTTGGGAACTAAGTTGTTGAGGAAGGTTCCTTGTTGCGAGCAAAACTGAGCTAAACAAAAGTCATCGATCAAAGAAGAGAGTTTCCTTACGGTGTATATCCCATTTGAAGCTAGGACCAAATGGTAAGCAAATGTAATTTATCTAGGACCAAATGGTAATGTACTCCATTGTAATTGTTTGATTTTTGTGTCTCTTCTAGTGTCTTGTTAGTAGACGTTGTTAATATATTCGAAAAATAAATAAATAAATAATCAAATAAACATTTTCATATTCGAAAGAAATAGTTAAACTTTATTTATATAAAGTGATTGTATTGCTTGTGTAGCTGTTGTGTATTTAAATTGACTTTTAAGTATAATCTTTATTATTATTTTTATTATTATTATTATTATTATTATTGTTGTTGTTGTTGTTGTTGTTGTTGTTGTTGTTGTTGTTGTTGCTGCTGCTACTGATGATGGTGTTGTTGTTGTTGCTATTGCTGGTGTTGTTGTTGTTATTAAGTTGAGGAAAATCAAGTTTATCTTGATTCACTCGAATGAAAGGTGTTAAAATTGAGGTCAAGAGATAATCTTGCTGCGGATTTGCTTGAAAGCCCTTGATTATTTGATTCCTTTGTTTTTGTTTAGGTTTCTTCGATTGGTTTGTAGATGTTGTTTGCTCGTTGCGCGTCGTCTGTTTAAATTGTATCTTTGTTTAAGTTTGTTTGTTTAGCCTTTTGTTTGCTTTAGGTGCTTTTCTTGTTCGTTTCCCGGTTCTTGTTGTTGTCTTTTGGCTTGACTTGCTTTTAGATAGTCTTTGGGCTATGTAACGACCCGAAATTTTCCGATCGTTCTATACTTATGAGATTAATATTTACATAAATTAAACCTTACCAACATGATAAGCAATCCAAAATGTTGAGACTTATATTTTTGAAAAGAGTTTTACACAACGTTTGACCGTCCAATTTGACCGATGATATCACGAACTATATAACACACGATAATTATTCGATTATGTATATGTACATATCTATACATATTTAACATGATTTAAGGATGGTTTAACATTTCATTGTGAACTAACAACAATATCGAACAAGTTTGGGGAAGTGTGGAGTGCACACTTGTTTGAACTTATCTTGATTATGACGGGGGTTCGGGGACAGCGCCCCCGATAAGCGGGGTCCAAGGGGCAGTGCCCCTGGCTGGGGTCGAGCTGCCAGGTCAGCTTGGAAATTTTTTTTTGAGCTAACATTGCTTTATTAAAAATGTCTAAAAATTTTATTTTTGGCCCGGTTGGACCCAAAATAAAAGCCCGATTTTGAGCTTCTTTTACCGTATCATACCTATCATCCATACGTATTTACTATTGGTAAATACACACCAAATCAATATCCTTATCAGCTTTAGATCTGCCCTAGATAAGAGGGAATCTTATTTGTAAGCTAGCATACATTATTACTCAAAAATTCAACACAATAATTTGTCCTTGTTCCCTCAACAACCAGACTGTCCTATAAGTATCACCATCACCTTGGTTTTTCATTTCATTCTTACAACCATCTTTCTCTAATAAAAAAAAAAACACACTCTTAGGAACTCTAAGTGTTCTTCACAATCTCAGCAAATACTCATGAAGAACTAGCTTCATGAACAACCTATAATCATCATAAGAAAGTTTGATCAAGATTATTTTCTATCTTTTCCAGTAGCTTTATCCAAGTAACTTGAGGTAGTAACCTTATTCATAATCTTATTCGATTCATATTTATATAGCTATCTTATTTTGTGTTATAAAATTTTTAACAACAAGAACATAGTTTGAATGATTTCAAACCTGTTCGCAAACTAAATAGATCCTTCTAATTTGATTTTTAAAACACTTCAAAACCTGTAATATATCATATTATGACAAAATCGGATTAATCATATCTTGGCTAATTAACATAATATTTAATATATATTTGCTTATGATTTGATTTTATATATTCCAGGACCACCCGTAAACAACACGAGAAGATTAATCATAAGACCTCATGATTGTACGCAACACGTCATCTGACAACACGGTACTTTATGTACGCAACACGTCATTTGACAACATGGTACCATGAGTCGAGATTAATTTTGATCAATACGAATACAATGGGGTCTTTATTTATTTTATTGAGCAACTAATTATGGACCATTAACAACAGACTGCTAACTACGGACTAAGAAAATATTAAAAGTATATATATATATATATATATATATATATATATATATATATATATATATATATATATATATATATATATATATATATATATATATATATGTAACGATTACTTGAAAAGAAAATATGTTGATATATTATATATATGGTTAGGTTCGTGATATCTATCGGAGACCAAGTCGAGTTAAATACCTTCAAGGAAAAGGTGAGTATATAGTCCCACTTTTAAACTCTAAATATTTCGGGATGAGAATACATGCATTTTATGATTTACGTTATGGACACAAGTGATTAAAAATATATATTCTACGTTGAGTTGTACCACTGGCATACTTCCCTGTAACTTGGTAACTATTATTTACATGAGGTATTGTAAACGCGAATCCTGTTGATAGATCTATCAGGCCTGACAACCCCAACCGGACTGGACGACCAGTATTCAACGGTTGCACAGTACTTCGTTTCGGTAACTACACTTGGTACGGTGTAGTAATATTTCATAATAAAGGGAATATGCGACGTTGATTAAATGTTAAGTATGGTTATCAAGTGCTCAACAACTTAGAATATTTTTATTAAAACGTTTATATATGAAATCTTGTGGTCTATATTTATAACGCTGCCGGCATTAAACCTATATCTCACCAACTTTATGTTGACGTTTTAAGCATGTTTATTCTCAGGTGATAACTAAAAGCTTCCGCTGCAACATGTTGAATTTAAGCAAGATCTTGAGTATGCATATTTGTGTCAAAAATAAAACTGCATATCGGAGGATTTGTAATGTAAAATATGTTGGAGGTCGTATTGTTATTATCACATGTAAAGTTTGTAAGTCTAAGATTATCGCTAAACGATAATCATTATTAAGTTGTTTAAACCTTGTATTTGTAATAAAAGCTATGGTTTGTATTGTAAAAACGAATGCAGTTTTTGAAAAATGTCGCATATAGAGGTCAATACCTCGCGATGAAATCATATGTTATTGTATTCGTCCTTATGGTTAAGGTCGGGTTATGACATGTGGTATCAGAGCGTTGGTCTTAGAGAACCAACGAATTTGCATTAGTGTGTCTTATCGAGTTTGTTAGGATGCATTAGTGAGTCTGGACTTTGACCATGTTTGATTTCGAAAACTATTGCTTATCCTTGTTGGTTAAAAATTAATATGTAAATATTATGTAGTATTAACGTGCTAGTTGTTATGTGATAGATGTCTGGCTTAGAACTTATTATCACATTCAGCGACTCCGAACCAGACTCTTCAGATGGTGTTCCAGTCATTAATCTATCCGATGATGAAAACGACACCTTTGGGGAAGACTCACAAGTTCCGGATGAATCAATTGAAGAGGAACCGGAAAGTGATCCTGAGGAGGAAGAAATACAAGAAATTACGAAAGACAAGTTCGAACGAGGAAAGAAACGAAAGGCTACTGAAATGGAAAATCTAAATCCCGAGTCTAGAGAGGATGTTGTGGAACCAACTCCACCAGATACTTCCACACCTATTCCCGCTATTCCTATTAGTTCTATCCCGACATCCAGTTCTTCGGTTCCTCAGCCAAAACGCAGGGAGACAACCAGGATAACCTTTAAGCGATTTCTTTGAACACAAACGCTTTGGGTTAAATGATGCGCTGTTGTTTTAAACCATGAGATTATATAATGTTTTGTATAATATTACTAGTGTGGTTTGCTTAATGTTTGATGTAAGATAAGCATATGTAAAATAGTGAAGTGTGAAATGCAATAATTTTCCATGGTTAAGTATTATTTGGGTGGTAGTAATTGATTTTCGTACTAAGCTATTAAGTATGAACTTTAACGGGTAGGTACTACCCTAGATATAATTATAAAACGCTAATAAGAAGAAAAGGCTTTTATAATAATAACTGGTTCATATTATTAATAAGCTACGATGTACTGTAAATACATACTACATCTATAATATTCCATGTGAATAATTATTTTTTCATTCTTATTGAAGATTATGGCGCGATTGAACCGAATGACGGAACAAGAAATCCAGTAACTCATCAATCAGCGAGTGAACGACAGAATGTTATGGGTCGAGGCTGCAAGAGGTGCTGCAGTTAACCCAAATCCTCGTGTGGGGTGCACTTACAAAACTTTTCAAGGTTGCAAGCCCTCATCATTCAGTGGAACAGAAGGACCGGTCGGTTTAACCCGGTGGATCGAAAAGATTGAGTCTGTGTTTAAAATCAGTGGTTGTATTGAGAAGGACATGACCAAGTATGCATCGTGCACCCTACAAGATAGTGCACTCACGTGGTGGAAAAACTATGTGAAGGCCGTAGGAGGAGATGTAGCTTATGATACTCCTTGGGAAGAATTCAAAACAATGCTAATCAACGAATATTGTCCAAGGAACGAGGTTAGGAAGTTGGAAGCTGAATTACGAAGCCTGAAAGCTTTTGGTACTGAACTCACCAACTACAATCAGCGATTCATGGAATTAGCTTTGCTATGTCCCGAATTGGTACCAACCGAAGAACGGAAGATTGAACTGTACAAAGACGGTTTGCCTAAAAAGGTCAAGGCAAATGTTACAGCATCCAAACCCAAGACTATTCATGAAGCTATCACCATGGCGAACGAATTGATGGACCAGATTATTCTGGATAAGAACACCGATGTCAAGACATCGGGAAACAAAAGAAAGTGGGAAGGTAATCATCAACAATCCAACAAGAAATAAGAAACCACACAAGGTGCGGGTAGCGGTTCAAACTCAGGTTACAAAGGAAGAAATCCTTTATGTAACAGATGCCACAAACATCACTCTGGTTATTGTAATGTGGTGTGCAACAATTGTAATCGAAAAGGTCATCTTGCTGAAGATTGTAGGGTTCCTGCTACAAATACAAACGGTACCAAGACTCCTGCCACCAATGCAAATAGAACTGCCTTGGCCACTGTTACTTGTTATGGGTGTGGGAAACAGGGTCATTATAAGAGCCAGTGTCCGAATCCAGAGAAGAATAATGGATCTGCACGTGGAAGAGCATTTGTTATTAATGCTAGAGAGGCGTGTGAAGACCCGGAGCTTGTTACGGGTACGTTTACCATTAATAACTTATCCGCATCTATTATATTTGATACTGGTGCCGATAGAAGTTACGTGAGTAGAAACTTTTACGCTAAATTGAATTGTTCATCATTACCTCTAGATGCTAAGTACATGATTGAGTTAGCTAATGGTAAACTAATTAAAGCCGATAAAATTTGCCGTGATTGTAAAATAAATTTAGCCGGAGAAACATTTAAGATTGATTTGATACCCGTAGAATTAGGAAGTTTTGATGTAATAGTCGGCATGGACTGGATGTCCAAAATAGGAGCTGAAGTTGTGTGCGCCAAGAAGGCAATTCGCATTCCTCGTAAGGATAAAACGCCAGTAATGATTTATGGAGAGAAGGGTAACTCAAAGCTAAAACTCATTAGTTATTTGAAAGCTCAAAAGTGCTTGAAGAAAGGGTGCTATGCTATCTTAGCATATGTTAATAAAGTCGAAACGAAGGAAAAAGTGAAGAGCATCAACGACGTGCCTGTGGCAAGAGATTTTCCTGAAGTATTTCCGGAAGAGTTACCAGGATTACCTCCATTTAGATCTATAGAATTTCAAATAGATCTAGTACCGGGAGCTGCACCAGTGGCTCGTGCTCCATATAGACTTGCACCATCTGAGATGAAAGAGTTACAAAGTCAGTTACAAGAATTACTGGACCGTGGTTTCATTCGACCGAGCACTTCACCGTGGGGAGCTCCGATTTTATTCGTCAAGAAGAAAGACGGATCTTTCCGAATGTGTATAGATTATCATGAATTAAATAAGTTAACAATCAAGAATCGGTATCCACTACCGAGAATTGATGACTTATTTGATCAATTGCAAGGATCATGTGTTTACTCGAAAATCGACCTAAGGTCGGGTTATCATCAACTACGTGTCAAAGAAGAAGATATTCCGAAAACTGATTTTCGGACACGCTACGGTCATTATGAATTTTTGGTCATGCCGTTTGGATTAACGAATGCGCCAGCTGTATTCATGGACCTCATGAATCGAGTTTGTAGTCCGTATTTAGATAAGTTTGTTATCGTTTTCATTGACGATATTCTTATCTATTCCAAGAGTGAGCAAGAGCATGAGCAGCATTTAAGATTGGTATTAGAATTGTTAAGAAAAGAACAATTATACGCCAAATTTTCTAAGTGTGCGTTTTGGTTGAAAGAAGTGCAATTTCTTGGCCATGTTGTTAGTAGCAAAGGAATTCAGGTTGACCCAGCTAAAATTGAGGCCATTGAAAAATGGGAGACTCCTAAGACACCAACGCAGATACGCCAATTTTTGAGTTTAGCTGGTTATTATAGAAGGTTTATTCAAGATTTTTCCCGAATAGCTAAACCATTAACAGCGTTAACACAAAAAGGGAAGAAGTACGAATGGACTTCATAGCAGGAGAGTGCATTTCAATTACTGAAGAAGAAGTTGACTACAGCACCTATTTTATCGTTACCTGAAGGGAACGATGATTTTGAGATATATTGTGACGCTTCACGACAAGGTTTTGGTTGCGTCCTTATGCAACGGAAGAAAGTTATAGCATACGCATCCCGACAATTGAAGATTCATGAGCGGAATTATACGACGCATGATTTAGAACTGGGAGCAGTAGTGTTTGTATTGAAGATATGGAGACACTACTTATATGGGGTTAAATGCACTGTGTTTACCGATCATAAAAGCCTTCAACATATCTTCGATCAGAAACAGCTGAACATGAGGCAACGTAGGTGGGTCGAGCTGATAAACGACTATGATTGTGAGATTCGCTATCATCCTGGAAAAGCGAATAGAGTGGCCGATGCTCTAAGCAGAAAGGAACGGGAACCAATTCGAGTACGAGCAATGAACATAAAAATTCGCATGAATCTCAACTCACAAATCAAAGAGGCTCAACGAGAAGCTATTACTAAAGAAAACATAGGAAATGAAATAATGAAGAAGTATGGAAAAAAACTCGTTATACGGGAAGATGGAATTCGATATTTTGCAAACCGTATTTGGGTACCAAAGTTGGGTGGATTAAGGAAGTTGATATTGAATGAGGCACATAAGACAAGATACTCGATACATCCTGGAGTTGGAAAGATGTATCAAGATCTTAAGACGCATTATTGGTGGCCTAATTTGAAGACAGACGTTGCAACATATGTTGGGGAATGTTTAACTTGTTCCAAAGTCAAAGCAGAACACCAGAAGCCGTCAGGATTACTTCAACAACCAGAAATCCCAGAATGGAAATGGGACGGTATTACCATGGATTTCATCACAAAATTACCTAAGACTGCCTGGGGTTATGACACCATTTGGGTAATAGTTGATCGTCTCACCAAATCTGCACTTTTCTTGCCTATAAAGGAAACGGATAGAATGGAGAAACTATTACGATTATACATAAAGGAAATTGTTTCAAGGCATGGAATACCTATTTCCATTATATCCGATCGTGATAGTAGATTTACATCAAAGTTTTGGCAATCACTACAGGAGGCCCTGGGAACTCGTTTGGATATGAGCACCGCATATCATCCACAAACTGACGGGCAGAGTGAAAGAACAATTCAGACTCTTGAAGACATGCTCAGGGCATGTGTGATCGATTTTGGAAACGGATGGGATAAATATCTACCATTAGCAGAATTCTCGTATAATAACAGTTATCATGCGAGCATTAAAGCTGCACCATTCGAAGCACTGTATGGAAGGAAGTGTAGATCCCCTATCTGTTGGAATGAAGTAGGAGATCGACAATTAACTGGTCCCGAGATCATACACGAAACGACTGAGAAGATAGTACAAATCAAGGAGAGATTGAAAACAGCCTGTAGTCGCCAAAAGAGCTACGCCGATGTTCGAAGGAAACCATTAGAGTTTCAGATCGGTGACATGGTTATGTTAAAGGTGTCACCTTGGAAAGGTGTAATACGTTTTGGAAAAAGAGGTAAACTGAACCCAAGGTATGTAAGCCCGTTCAAGATCATCGAACGCATTGGACCGGTAGCTTATCGACTCGAATTACCAAAACAACTCGCCGGAGTACATAATACATTTCACGTTTCAAACCTTAAGAAGTGTCTTGCAAAGGAAGACCTCACCATTCCTCTTGAAGAAATCCAAGTCGACGAGAAACTACAATTCATAGAAGAACCGGTCGAAATCATGGACCGCGAAGTTAAACAACTCAAGCAGAGCAACATACCAATCGTTAAGGTTCGTTGGAATGCTCGAAGGGGTCCCGAGTTTACTTGGGAACGAGAGGATCAGATGAAACAAAAGTACCCACATTTGTTTCCCGAGAACGCAAAATAGGTACAATTTTAAAATTTCGGGACGAAATTTATTTAACGGGTAGGTACTGTAACGACCCGAAATTTTCCGATCGTTCTATACTTATGAGATTAATATTTACATAAATTAAACCTTACCAACATGATAAGCAATCCAAAATGTTGAGACTTATGTTTTTGAAAAGAGTTTTACACAACGTTTGACCGTCCAATTTGACCGATGATATCACGAACTATATAACACACGATAATTATTCGATTATGTATATGTACATATCTATACATATTTAACATGATTTAAGGATGGTTTAACATTTCATTGTGAACTAACAACAATATCGAACAAGTTTGGGGAAGTGTGGAGTGCACACTTGTTTGAACTTATCTTGATTATGACGGGGGTTCGGGGACAGCGCCCCCGATAAGCGGGGTCCAAGGGGTGGCAACCCCTGGCGGGGTCCAAGGGGCAGAGCCCCTGGCTGGGGTCAAGCTGCCAGGTCAGCTTGGAAATTTTTTTTTGGGCTAACATTGCTTTATTAAAAATGTCTAAAAATTTTATTTTTGGCCCGGTTGGACCCAAAATAAAAGCCCGATTTTGAGCTTCTTTTACCGTATCATACCTATCATCCATACGTATTTACTATTGGTAAATACACACCAAATCAATATCCTTATCAGCTTTAGATCTGCCCTAGATAAGAGGGAATCTTATTTGTAAGCTAGCATACATTATTACTCAAAAATTCAACACAATAATTTGTCCTTGTTCCCTCAACAACCAGACTGTCCTATAAGTATCACCATCACCTTGGTTTTTCATTTCATTCTTACAACCATCTTTCTCTAATAAAAAAAAACACACTCTTAGGAACTCTAAGTGTTCTTCACAATCTCAGCAAATACTCATGAAGAACTAGCTTCATGAACAACCTATAATCATCATAAGAAAGTTTGATCAAGATTATTTTCTATCTTTTTCAGTAGCTTTATCCAAGTAACTTGAGGTAGTAACCTTATTCATAATCTTATTCGATTCATATTTATATAGCTATCTTATTTTGTGTTATAAAATTTTTAACAACAAGAACATAGTTTGAATGATTTCAAACCTGTTCGCAAACTAAATAGATCCTTCTAATTTGATTTTTAAAACACTTCAAAACCTGTAATATATCATATTATGACAAAATCGGATTAATCATATCTTGGCTAATTAACATAATATTTAATATATATTTACTTATGATTTGATTTTATATATTCCAGGACCACCCGTAAACAACACGAGAAGATTAATCATAAGACCTCATGATTGTACGCAACACGTCATCTGACAACACGGTACTTTATGTACGCAACACGTCATTTGACAACATGGTACCATGGGTCGAGATTAATTTTGATCAATACGAATACAATGGGGTCTTTATTTATTTTATTGAGCAACTAATTATGGACCATTAACAACAGACTGCTAACTACGGACTAAGAAAATATTAAAAGTATTATAAGTATATATATATATATATATATATATATATATATATATATATATATATATATATATATATATATATATATATATATATATGTAACGATTACTTGAAAAGAAAATATGTTGATATATTATATATATGGTTAGGTTCGTGATATCTATCGGAGACCAAGTCGAGTTAAATACCTTCAAGGAAAAGGTGAGTATATAGTCCCACTTTTAAACTCTAAATATTTCGGGATGAGAATACATGCATTTTATGATTTACGTTATGGACACAAGTGATTAAAAATATATATTCTACGTTGAGTTGTACCACTGGCATACTTCCCTGTAACTTGGTAACTATTATTTACATGAGGTATTGTAAACGCGAATCCTGTTGATAGATCTATCGGGCCTGACAACCCCAACCGGACTGGACGACCAGTATTCAACGGTTGCACAGTACTTCGTTTCGGTAACTACACTTGGTACGGTGTAGTAAGATTTCATAATAAAGGGAATATGCGACGTTGATTAAATGTTAAGTATGGTTATCAAGTGCTCAACAACTTAGAATATTTTTATTAAAACGTTATTATATGAAATCTTGTGGTCTATATTTATAACGCTGCTGGCATTAAACCTATATCTCACCAACTTTATGTTGACGTTTTAAGCATGTTTATTCTCAGGTGATAACTAAAAGCTTCCGCTGCAACATGTTGAATTTAAGCAAGATCTTGAGTATGCATATTTGTGTCAAAAATAAAACTGCATATCGGAGGATTTGTAATGTAAAATATGTTGGAGGTCGTATTGTTATTATCACATGTAATGTTTGTAAGTCTAAGATTATCGCTAAACGATAATCATTATTAAGTTGTTTAAACCTTGTATTTGTAATAAAAGCTATGGTTTGTATTGTAAAAACGAATGCAGTTTTTGAAAAATGTCGCATATAGAGGTCAATACCTCGCGATGAAATCATATGTTATTGTATTCATCCTTATGGTTAAGGTCGGGTTATGACAGGCTAGGTTAGTGTTAGCTTAGTTTTCTAGTTGTGGGGCATGTCGATTTTTATGTATCGTTTTGATAGGTTCTATGAAGCGACCCGTCCTAATCCATAAGGACGAATACAATAACATATGATTACATCGCGAGGTACTTGACCTCTATATGATACATTTTACAAATATTGCATTCGTTTTTAAAAGACAAACTTTCATTACATCGAAAGTTGACGGCATGCATACCATTTCATAATATATCCAACTATAATTGACTTAATAATAATCTTGATGAACTCAATGACTCGAATGCAACGTCTTTTGAAATATGTCATGAATGACTCCAAGTAATAACTCTAGAATGAGCAAATGCACAGCAGAAGGTTTCTTTAATACCTGAGAATAAACATGCTTTCAAGTGTCAACCAAAAGGTTGGTGAGTTCATTAGTTTATCGTAAACATTCATTTCCATCATTTTAATAGACCACGGGATTTCATATATTGTCACGCGTAACTCGCTAATTAAAATTCATTCATATGGTGAACTGTAACACCCCGTCAAAATCCATTAACGGCGATGTTAACTCTGGTCACAGTGCATGGCTTGACTTCTATGTAACAGCAAAGTTTTACAGCGGAAGCAAAAAGTACCTGCGAATAAACATGCTTAAAAAGTCAACACGAGGTTGAGTGAGTTCATAAGTTTGTCATAATTAATGATTTTGATGATAGTAATAGATCACAAGATTTCAGTTTCCATAAATATCCTTACACCGCAGTGTAATAAAAAGATTCTACAACCATGGGCACCTGGTAACAAGCCTTAACGATAATAATAATAATGAGTACCCCTGATGTCTATAGAGCACCGAATCAAGTGCGATAAATACCCTTGAAGTACTAAACATCCGTTGACTGCTAGCGCGACTAGCCCAGATGGGATTGTCAAACCCGATAGATCTATCAGTAGGATTCGCTCCTACGGTACAGAGACCAATAGATTACGTTACCAAGCTAGGGGAATATTTATGATTCTAACCCACGTAGAATTAAGTTTAGTACTTGTATCTATTTTGTAAAACAGATATAAAACATTGCATGTATTCTCAGTCCAAAAATATATATAAAAAGGGAGCTATGAAAAACTCACGATACGATATTTCGTAGTAAATATGTGTATGATGGCACTGAACAAGTGCAGAGTTGTCCTCGGATTCACGAACCTTCAAAATAAGCCCCTTTTAAAAAGAATGCCTCAAGCCGGACTCGAACCCGAGACCTCCTGCTACCTCACAAACACCCTTAACCATGGCTCTGGTGCTTACTTATCTGATTAATCTTACATTTAATTTTTATTTAAACCGTATTTCTGTTTTAATTCTCCTTCTTCTTTATTAATTCAAATCGACCACAACAAATTCATAACAGCAAATATTATTTGATTATAATTGTAATTTGAAACAGGCACGACTTGATTGTAGTGTGAGTTGTTTGAATTATAACATAAAAAAATTAAAAATAAAAAAAATTAAAGAGCGCAGCTGCTGCTGTCGACGGTTCTTGAAGAAAAAAAATTACGGATTTCGAAATTTAGAACGTTATAGACTGTGGTTACAACATGAAATAGTTTGCAAATACTTCCTATAAACTGTACAAATCATTGATAATGCTAAAAATGAACATATATTTCATAGCATTATCCCTCAAGAAAGACAAGCTTTTAGTTGCAATTGTTCTATTTACAAGTGATATTCGTTTAAATAATAAAAGGTGAAGACAAAAGACAGATTCGATGAATTTAAAATGCAAACGACCAAAAAGCTCAAAAGTACAAAGTACAATCAAAGTGGTTCAAATTATTGATGAGAAACGTCTCGAAATTACAAGAGTACAAGACGCAAAACGCAAAATACAAGATATTAAATTGTACGCAAGGACGTTCGAAAATCCAGAACCGGGACCAAAGTCAACTCTCAACGCTCGACGCAACGGACTAAAAATTACAAGTCAACTATGCATATAAATATAATATAATATATAAATAATTCTTATAAATTATTTATATATTATATTATTTATTAAAAGTGTCGGCAAGCTAGGAGCCAAACTCACCTGAGCTGGAAATAGAGGCCATGCGATCACATGGCCTGAAGGTGAAAAACCCATGCGATCGCATGGTGAATAGTACCAGGCCACATCCTATAAAAAGCAACGAATTCGGTCGAATATATACATCTTTTTCCTCTTCTCAATCTAACGTATATATATATATATATATATATATATATATATATATATATATATATATATATATATATATATATATATATATATATATATATATATATATATTTATATTATAATTTTAATTTTAATTTTAAATTCTAATAATAAGGGTATGTTAGCGAATGTTGTAAGGGTAACGCTACGCTATTTTTAATCACTGTAAGTTATGGTTAATGTTATTTTTAAATTAATGTCTCGTAGCTAAGTTATTATTATGCTTATTTAATGTCGAAGTAATCGTGATGTTGGGCTAAATATTAAAATTGGGTAATTGGGTTTTGTACCATAATTGGGGTTTGGATAAAAGAACGACACTTGTAGAAATTAGACTATGAGCTATTAATGGGTTTTATATTAACTAAATGATACCTCGTTGTTTTATTATATAGACTTATAATTTGACGTATTTATATATAACCACATACGCTTGACTGGGTACGGTGGGCGGGATATCTATAAATACCAATAATTGTTCATTTTACCGAACACGGGACTGGATTAATAGTTAATAGACTTGTTGAAATCGGGGTGGATTACATTCAAGGGTAATTGGTGTAATTGTTAACAAAGTAGTAAAACCTTGGATTACACGCAGTCGATAACCTGGTGTATTCATTAAACAAAGTATTAAGACCTTGTTACAATTCGAATTCCCAATTAGTTGGAATATTTGACTTCGGATATAAGGATAATTTAACGAGGACACTCGCACTTTATATTTATGACTGATGGACTGTTATGGACAAAAACCAGACAGATATATTAAATAATCCAGGATAAAGGACAATTAACCCATGGGAATAAACTAAAAACAACACGTCGAACATCATGATTACGGAAGTTTAAATAAGCATAATTCCTTTATTTTCATATTTAATTGCACTTCTAATTATCGCACTTTTATTTATTATCATTGTATTTAATTGCACTTTTAATTATCGCACTTTTTAATTATCGTAATTTTATTTCATCGCACTTTTAATTATTGCAATTTCATTATCGTTATTTAATTTACGCTTTAAATTAAGTTATATTTATTTTTAATATTTTACATTAGGTTTTAAGTGCGACTAAAGTTTTAAAAATCGACAAATCGGTCATTAAACGGTAAAAACCCCCTTTATAATAATAATACTACTTATATATATTTTTGTATTTTTACAATTATAAGTTAAAACTAATATAGCGTTAAACTTGGCTAAAGATCCCTGTGGAACGAACCGGACTTACTAAAAACTACACTACTGTACGATTAAGTACACTGCCTATAAGTGTTGTAGCAAGGTTTAGGTATATCCATTCTATAAATAAATAAATCACTTGTATAAAATTGTATCGTATTTAATAGTATTTCCTAGTAAAAATATAACTATTTCCTAGTACGCCTCTCACACATCAAGTATTTTTGGCGCTGCTGCTGGGAAGACTAAAACGCCGGAAGCGAAACGCTATATATATAAAAAAAAAAGATTTTATTAGAGTTTTATTAAGTTTTTATTAAAAATATACGTTTTTAAAAAATATAAAAAAATAAAATAAAATACAAAAATATAAAAAAAAATCTATATATTTGTTGTTAAGAGTTGTTAAAATTTATAAAAGTATTTTTATTTTAGTTTTAAATTTTTATTTAAGTTATTTATATTTTATAAATATTAAAACAGAAAATTAAAACAGAAAAAAAATATAAAACCACTCGGGCCTGGTACTGTAGCAGCCCATATACCGGCCCGAAACCCTAGCTCATGCGACCGCATGAGCCCGAAGGCAAAAAGGCATGCGATCGCATGAACATACCTGACACGCCACAGTTGACTGATTCCTGTAATAATTACGGTGTAATAATTATAATTATTATTTAATTAAAACCCTAATTAGGGTTATGTATTTAAATATTTAATTTTAAGTTTTAATTAATTTGTTTTATTTAGTTTAATTAGTTTTAATAAATTATAAAATTAATACTTTTATAAAATAAATAATATAAAAATAATATATTTTTATAAAAATTGTACTTTTTATAACTTTAAGATTATTTTTATTTTTATTTTTATTTTTATTTTTGTATCTTTTTATTTGTTTTAGCGTAATATTTGTATTTTTCGCTCGTATTTAGTTTTAAGACATAGTTTTTTGCCATAGTTATTTTTATTTCTAGATTTTTAGGCTTTGCCGTAAAATCCCTTAAGTGCTTTTTCTTTAGACTAAAATTTAGGTGCTTTAGAATTTTGCGACGTCGTTTTTAATATTTTAGTACCTTTTTAAGTTATTGCTATTTTGGGATATAGTATTTCTTTTAAGCTTTAATATTTTTAGACGTAACTTTTAATTCTTAGTTTTTGTTCCTTTTTAAGTTTCGACGCGCTACTTTCTTATTTTTATTTTTCGACGCCTATTATTTTTCGACCTTTTTTTTCGACGCGCTCTTTTTCTTTCTTATTTCGCGACACTCTAGTTTTTAGGACTTAGAATTTTCTATTTCTTCTCTAAAATTTCTTTAAATTTCAACGAAAAATTATTTTAAGCGGTTAAATTGATAGACATCCAAATTTTCTGCTTCGTAGTAATAGTTGGATTTGTTAGTGGCTGAGTTGTGAGCTTCCGATTTAAAGGGTTCTGGCTCCCTGCTACATCTTTTGGCTATTCGAAACGTCGGCAAAAGCAGAAAAGTCTATTAATTTGATAACTTATATAATTTTTATCTTTTATAACTAATAGGATATTCAGTGAATGCACCTAGCAAAACGTTCACCACGTTTTGTACGTTCACCACCTGTAACTCGATCAAGACATCTAGTAAATATCGTTGCCGTTGATTTTTCTTTAGAAACGTCATCCAGTCGACCAAGTACTCCAATTCAAATTTCCGATAATCCATTTTTTGAACCCGACCTCACAATTGAGAATCCGGTGGATTTTCAGGGACAATTCAGAGATCCTGAACCACTAATCTTTCCTCCGGAACCACCAATCATTCAAACAGAGATTGTAGAGGAACCAACCATTAAATCAGAATCCTCTAGTGATTCAGATTCAACAAATTCAATCATGGAGAATCTGGAACCTCTAAGTATGGAAGACCGAATGAGAGCTAAACGCACTGGCCAAGGTCACGCAATTACTCAACCTGACATAAATGCGCCAGATTATGAAATCAAAGGACAAATCCTACACATGGTAACTAATCAATGCCAATTTAGTGGTGCACCGAAGGAAGATCCAAATGAACATCTTCATATATTTAATAGGATCTGCACTCTATTTAAAATCCGAGAAGTGGAGGATGAACAGATATATCTCATGTTATTTCCCTGGACTTTAAAGGAAGAAGCCAAAGATTGGTTAGAATCGTTACCTGAAGGGGCGATTGATACATGGGACGTTTTAGATGAAAAATTTCTTAAACAATTCTTTTCGGCATCTAAAGCCGTAAGACTTCAAGGGGAAATTGTTACGTTCACACAAAAGCCAAATGAAACTCTTTATGGGGCGTGGACAAGATTTGAAAAGTTATTAAGAGGATGTCCGCAACATAGTTTAGACACTTGTCAAATAGTACAAATATTCTACCAAGGATGCGACATCACTACAAGAAAAGACATCGATATAGCAGCTGGTGGTTCCATTATGAAGAAAACCGCAACTGACGCTTACAAAATTATTGATAACACTGCTTCCCACTCACATGAGTGGCATCAAGAAAAAGATATTGTTAGATCATCTAAAGCAGCTAGAGCCGATTCTAGCCATGACTTCAATTCTATTTCTGCAAAGATAGATGCTGTATAGAGACGAATGAAAAAGATGACTAAAGATATCCACTCAATACGAATTAGTTGTGAGCAGTGTAGAGGACCACATTTGACAAAAGATTGTCTCAATATTGAACTAACAATGGAACAAAGAGAGAATTTTTCATACATAAACCAAAGGCCGGGAAATAATTATCAGAATAATTATCAACCGCCAAGACCAATCTACAATCAAAATCAGAATTATAACCAAAATGTTCCATACAACAACCAACAAGGTCCAAGCAATCAACAAGTATCCAACAATACTTACAATCAGCAAAGACCTATTTTTCAAAATAAACTACCACAAATCGATGATAAAAAGCTAAATTTAGAAGATATGATGTCGAAGCTAGTTGAATCTCAAACTCAGTTTTTCACATCTCAGAAACAAACCAATGAACAAAATGCTCAAGTATTTAGAAATCAACAAGCTTCTATTCAAAATCTGGAACAAGAAGTGAGCAACCTAGCAAGGTTAATAAGTGAAAGAAAACCGGAAAGTTTACCTAGTGATACAAATGCTAACCCCCGGAATGAAACAGCTAAAGCCATTACCACAAGAAGTGGTATTACACTTAAACCACCTGAAATGCCTGTAATTTCTGATGAAGCTATTCCTACTCCACAAGAACCACAACCTGAGCAAGATAAGGAAACAGAACCGGTAGTTGAAAAGGTTAATAAAGATAACACAGTTAAGGCTAAACCTTATGTTAAACCATACCAACCACCACTTTCTTACCCGAGTAAAATGAGAAAAGAGAGACTTGAAGCCGAGCAATCCAAATTCTTGGATATGTTTAAACAGATAAATGTAAATCTTCCTTTCATTGATGTAATTTCAGGAATGCCTAGATATGCTAAATTTCTGAAAGATTTAATCACAAATAGAAAGAAAATGGAAGAACTCTCGGTTGTTACTATGAATGCTAATTGTTCTGCAGTGCTGTTGAATAAGATACCAGAAAAATTATCAGATCCAGGAAGTTTCACAATTTCATGTTTTCTGGGTAGTCTTAGTTCAATAGAAGCATTGACAGACTTAGGTGCCAGTATAAATTTAATGTCGTATTCACTATACGCTAAACTAGACCTTGGAGAATTGAAACCAACACGAATAAGTATACAACTAGCCGATCGATCAGTAAAATATCCTAGAGGGATAATGGAAAACATGCTAGTTAAAGTTGGTACTTTAGTATTTCCAGTAGATTTTGTTATTCTGGACATGGAAGAAGATTCTCGAGTTCCTCTCATATTAGAAAGACCATTCTTAAACACGGCTAAAGCAATAATAGACGTGTTTGGTAAGAAAATGACCCTAAGTATAGAGGACGAGAGTGTTACCTTTTCTGTTGATAGAGCCATGCAACAACTGTAATCTGCAGATGATACATGTTATTTTATTCAAACTATAGATTCACATGCAGAATTGTTAGAAGAATTTCCAGAATTACAAGGAACAGGAGAATGTTCTTTAGGAGAAGGAACTGAACAAATTGATGAAGTTGAAATGTTAGCTACACTCATGGCTAATGGATATGAACCAACAACAGAAGAAATTCAAATGCTAAAAGAGGAAGACAGATATCGATATAAATCATCGATAGAAGAACCGCCGACATTAGAGTTAAAGCCACTTCCAAACTGTAGTGACCCGAACTTTTCCATGTTTATATATATTAATTGAGATTGATATTTACATGATTAAATGTTTCCAACATATTAAGCAATCAAACTTGTTAAGACTTGATTAATTGAAATAGGTTTCATATAGACAATTGACTACCCAAGTTGACCGGTGATTCACGAACGTTAAAACTTGTAAAAACTATATGATGACATATATATGGTTATATATATAGTTAACATGATATTATGATAAGTAAACATATCATTAAGTATATTAACAATGAACTACATATGTAAAAACAAGACTACTAACTTAATGATTTTGAAACGAGACATATATGTAACGATTATCGTTGTAACGACATTTAATGTATATATATCATATTAAGAGATATTTGTACATCATAATATCATGATAATATAATAATTTAAAATCTCTTTTGATATTATAAACATTGGGTTAACAACATTTAACAAGATCGTTAACCTAAAGGTTTCAAAACAATATTTACATGTAACGACTAACGATGACTTAACGACTCAGTTAAAATGTATATACATGTAGTGTTTTAATATGTATTCATACACTTTTGAAAGACTTCAAGACACTTATCAAAATACTTCTACTTAACAAAAATGCTTACAATTACATCCTCGTTCAGTTTCATCAACAATTCTACTCGTATGCACCCGTATTCGTACTCGTACAATACACAGCTTTTAGATGTATGTACTATTGGTATATACACTCCAATGATCAGCTCTTAGCAGCCCATGTGAGTCACCTAACACATGTGGGAACCATCATTTGGCAACTAGCATGAAATATCTCATAAAATTACAAAAATATGAGTAATCATTCATGACTTATTTACATGAAAACAAAATTACATATCCTTTATATCTAATCCATACACCAACGACCAAAAACACCTACAAACACTTTCATTCTTCAATTTTCTTCATCTAATTGATCTCTCTCAAGTTCTATCTTCAAGTTCTAAGTGTTCTTCATAAATTCCAAAAGTTCTAGTTTCATAAAATCAAGAATACTTTCAAGTTTGCTAGCTCACTTCCAATCTTGTAAGGTGATCATCCAACCTCAAGAAATCTTTGTTTCTTACAGTAGGTTATCATTCTAATACAAGGTAATAATCATATTCAAACTTTGGTTCAATTTCTATAACTATAACAATCTTATTTCAAGTGATGATCTTACTTGAACTTGTTTTCGTGTCATGATTCTGCTTCAAGAACTTCGAGCCATCCAAGGATCCGTTGAAGCTAGATCCATTTTTCTCTTTTCCAGTAGGTTTATCCAAGGAACTTAAGGTAGTAATGATGTTCATAACATCATTTGATTCATACATATAAAGCTATCTTATTCGAAGGTTTAAACTTGTAATCACTAGAACATAGTTTAGTTAATTCTAAACTTGTTCGCAAACAAAAGTTAATCCTTCTAACTTGACTTTTAAAATCAACTAAACACATGTTCTATATCTATATGATATGCTAACTTAATGATTTAAAACCTGGAAACACGAAAAACACCGTAAAACTGGATTTACGCCGTCGTAGTAACACCGCGGGCTGTTTTGGGTTAGTTAATTAAAAACTATGATAAACTTTGATTTTAAAGTTGTTATTATGAGAAAATGATTTTTATTATGAACATGAAACTATATCCAAAAATTATGATTAAACTCAAAGTGGAAGTATGTTTTCTAAAATGGTCATCTAGACGTCGTTCTTTCGACTGAAATGACTACCTTTACAAAAACGACTTGTAACTTATTTTTCCGACTATAAACCTATACTTTTCTGTTTAGATTCATAAAATAGAGTTCAATATGAAACCATAGCAATTTGATTCACTCAAAACGGATTTAAAATGAAGAAGTTATGGGTAAAACAAGATTGGATAATTTTTCTCATTTTAGCTACGTGAAAATTGGTAACAAATCTATTCCAACCATAACTTAATCAACTTGTATTGTATATTATGTAATCTTGAGATACCATAGACACGTATACAATGTTTCGACCTATCATGTCGACACATCTATATATATTTCGGAACAACCATAGACACTCTATATGTGAATGTTGGAGTTAGCTATACAGGGTTGAGGTTGATTCCAAAATATATATAGTTTGAGTTGTGATCAATAATGAGATACGTATACACTGGGTCGTGGATTGATTCAAGATAATATTTATCGATTTATTTCTGTACATCTAATTGTGGACAACTAGTTGTAGGTTACTAACGAGGACAGCTGACTTAATAAACTTAAAACATCAAAATATATTAAAAGTGTTGTAAATATATTTTGAACATACTTTGATATATATGTATATATTGTTATAGGTTCGTGAATCAACCAGTGGCCAAGTCTTACTTCCCGACGAAGTAAAAATCTGTGAAAGTGAGTTATAGTCCCACTTTTAAAATCTAATATTTTTGGGATGAGAATACATGCAGGTTTTATAAATGATTTACAAAATAGACACAAGTACGTGAAACTACATTCTATGGTTGAATTATCGAAATCGAATATGCCCCTTTTTATTAAGTCTGGTAATCTAAGAATTTGGGAACAGACACCCTAATTGACGCGAATCCTAAAGATAGATCTATTGGGCTTAACAAACCCCATCCAAAGTACCGGATGCTTTAGTACTTCGAAATTTATATCATATCCGAAGGGTGTCCCGGAATGATGGGGATATTCTTATATATGCATCTTGTTAATGTCGGTTACCATGTGTTCACCATATGAATGATTTTTATCTCTATGTATGGGATGTGTATTGAAATATGAAATCTTGTGGTCTATTGTTACGATTTGATATATATAGGTTAAACCTATAACTCACCAACATTTTTGTTGACGTTTAAAGCATGTTTATTCTCAGGTGAATATTAAGAGCTTCCGCTGTTGCATACTAAAATAAGGACAAGATTTGGAGTCCATGTTTGTATGATATTGTGTAAAAACTGCATTCAAGAAACTTATTTTGTTGTAACATATTTGTATTGTAAACCATTATGTAATGGTCGTGTGTAAACAGGATATTTTAGATTATCATTATTTGATAATCTACGTAAAGCTTTTTAAACCTTTATTTATGAAATAAAGGTTATGGTTTGTTTTAAAATGAATGCAGTCTTTGAAAAACGTCTCATATAGAGGTCAAAACCTCGCAACGAAATCAATTAATATGGAACGTTTTTAATCAATAAGAACGGGACATTTCACAAACCATTTGGAATACGCTTATTTACATGGTGAATCTGAATTACCTGTAATAATATCGTCTTCTCTTACCAAAAATGAAAAATCACAACTCATTTTTGTGCTAAAAGCTCATAAACCAGCTATTGCATGGAAGATTCATGATATTAAAGTAATAAGTCCTTCGTATTGCACACATAAAATCATTATGGAAGAAGGTCATAAAACGTATGCGCAACGCCAACAAAGACTAAATCCTAATATGCAAGATGTTGTTAAAAAAGAAATCATTAAACTGCTAGATGCATGTTTAATTTATTCAATCTCTGATAGTCCATGGGTAAGTCCAGTTCAATGCGTACCTAAGAAGGGTGACATGACTGTCATTACAAAAGAGAAAAATGAGCTTATTCCTACTAGGAATGTAACAGGATGGCGTGTTTGTATTGATTATAGAAAATTAAATGACGCCACCAGAAAAGATCACTTTCCCTTACCTTTCATTGATCAAATGTTGGAAAGATTAGCCGAAAATAGTTACTATTGTTTTCTTGATGGTTTTTCCGAATACTTTCAAATTCCAATAGCACCCGAGGACCAAGAGAAAACCACGTTCACGTGCCCTTATGGTACTTTTGCTTACAAACGCATGCCATTTAGACTTTGCAACGCCTCTGCAACCTTTCAAAGGTTCATGATGGTGATTTTTCACGACATGATAGAAGAATGCATGAAAGTTTTCATGGATGACTTTTCAGTCTTCGGTGATACTTTTGAATCGTGTCTAGTTAATCTTGAACGAATGCTTATTAGATGCGAACAATCAAATCTAGTACTTAATTGGGAGAAATGCCATTTCATGGTTAAAGAAGGCATCGTTCTTGGTCAAGTCTTTAAACACCACAGCTAACTAAGTGTGGGGAGAATCAAGTCTTTAAAGGATAATATGTATTTCTGTTAGAGTTAGATATTCTGTTTTCGTATAGTTCTCGAGAATGGAATCTGAATGGTCTTTCCCTAGCAGACCCTAAAGAACTATTCTTCTCCCCCCATTCTGATTTTTTATTTTTTTTAGGTTTTACGAGATGAAGACTTCTTGTGAACTAAACCATGGTCTAATGCTACACGCTTTGATCACTAAACGTAATAATGACACCCTTTCAAGTGAATTGGTATCATTAATCGGAGGTAAATTGGACGGAGTAAGAAAAGAATCCAGGAACAAAAATAATAAGTTACAATTTGGTAAAGGAAAATCAAAATCCGCAGCGAAAAGAAGAGAACGACACCTTGAAAGATGTCATAAATGCGGAAAATGGTCACACGAAGGTAAATGTTCAAATAATCAAACATATTCAAATACCGAATTTGTTACTTTATGCAGAGAAGGACCGTTCATATGTTTCGAAGAAAAAACGTTGAATGCTCGAGGTTACGCCTATGTAGCTATGGAAAACCAATTAGTCCGACTATCTTATGAGTGGGCTAAAACAGGTCACTGAGAATTCTATCTCACAGGTAAGTATGTACAGTTTTTATTTTTATTTTTTTTTATTTTTAACCTTTTGATAATAAACGCTAAATCGTTCGCTATAAAGTATTAAATTGGTATTCAATAAAATTAGGTTTTGCGACCGAAATTATTGATATCATACAAAAATTTATTACATCACTGCGAAATTTACCGTTTATTCTTAAGGTATAAATATCTTTAATCGATCACCCCAAAATATTTCAAAAATTTGTCAGGAGTAAAACTAGGTAATATAGCCGAAATTACTTTACCGAAAAGAGGGGCGTATATTTTTGATAATATTTGATTGATTAAAGTGGGATAAAAGACCAAAAAGATTTTTTTTTATTTTTACTTTGTTTTTAAAATTAATATTAAATTATTAATGTAACTTTTTAAAATCAATATATTTAAGTTTGTAAATATTTGAAAAATTAATATTTTTAATATAAGTTTGTATGTATAAAAACAAAAATATAATAAAAGTTTGGTGTGAATTTTCAATTTTCATAATATGAATTTTTAATTTTATGCATTTTAAATTTAAGTTTGGTGTAAATTTAAAAACAAAATTAATTTATTTCGCTAAGTTAAAAATTTGATTTTTAAAATTCGTCGTGAGTTGAAAACTAGGTCGTTGAACCGAAATTGCTCTACCCAAGGGAGGGACGAGAATTTTATTATCATTATTTTTAAGTTTATTGAATTAAAGTATGTCAAAAACATTTAAAAACCCCAAAAATCTTTACTTTTAAAACCGCGCTTAAAAATGACAAATTTTAAAATTTTGTCAAGGGACGGACTAGGACAACGATCCGAAACGCCCTCATCCTAAAAAGAAACAAAATTTTAATTTTTAGTTAAATATATGTTTTATTAAGTAAGGGTTTTTAAAATAAATAAATAAAAAAATACAGGCCCCATGCGATCGCATGGGGTTCCTTCACAAACCTCATGCGGTCGCATGAGGCTGGAATTCTGGACAGAAAGAAAAGGCCAGCGAGTTCTGCTCTCTGCCTCACTTCAAACACCAACACACACACGAACATACACACATATACACTCCTAAAATCGCCATTTTTTCACCAAAATTCATCAAATTTCGTCCTACAATCCGCTATAATCATGCCTAGGTTCGGATTTTTCAACAAAAAGGTAAAAATTACTCCCCTAAACTCTTAAAATTCCTAATTTTTGTGATATTTACCAATATTATACCTAATTTGATTTTGTTAATTTCTAGTGTAATTAGAGTTAAATTGTTAGTATTTTATGCATGTATAACCTAGATTGATGCTATTTAACATGATTTGAAGCCAAAAACTTCAAAATTTTTAGGAATATAGGGTTTGTGTTCTTGAGCAATTTGGGGCTTTTTGATATAAACAGGTTATGGCCTATTTTTGTCATGAATTATTGCTAAATTAAGTAGTGTAACATGTTTAGGTAGCTAAATGATCCAAACATTGATCCTAAACATGATTTTTGAGATTAAAGTAGACTTTTTAGGTACAAAATTCATGAACTTGATTAATTTGATATAATTGTCATTTGAGACTTGTTTAATTGTTAGTAATGACTATTTTGACATGTTATTTGAGTTAAATGCTTATGAACTTTGTATACATTTTCATATAGGCTTATTTGAAAAAGTGTAGAATTGATAAAATTGTAAAAATGTGTATAAGTTTAATTTTGATTTAACATGTTATTGTAATTGTTTCAAGTTGTTATTTTGCTAACACTAATGCATATATGGATGCACAAATTTTGTGTTTAATGTGTTTTGCAGAAAACCGATACTACTGATACTGCTGGTGTTTTGCATATATCGATTGGGATCCTTTGGAAAGGGTCCAACTAGCTAACTCAGTTAGGGAGCATCTGATCCAAAAGTATGGCAGTTCTTCTTTTACTGATTGGGAACGTCTATTCATCATTCGTAGACCTGTATATAAGGAATGGTGTGTTGAGCTGATGAGTACTATAGCATTAAATGTAAATGTAGATAGATTAGATGATAGAAGTTTTCTTAGATTTATACTTGGCCGTAGGATGTACACGATGTCCATGCTGGACATGGCCAGGGCTTTACAGATATATACTCCTGCTGAATTACTACTACCCGATTGTATGAATTTGATTTATCGTGGTGAAAGGGTAGATAGGAATTTTGACGCGAACGCCGTCTGGAGGCGTATGTCAAACTATAATATTTTTACGCTGGGAGGAAAACACTCCTACTTACATATTAACAAAGCCGAACTCCGTATAATTTATAGATTTCTGGCTAACTCGATTACATAGAGAGGTCACAATAAAGATAAAATGACCTTACATGATTTATTTTACCTAAAGTGTATTCGAGACCCAAGAAGCTTTGTTAATATCCCTTACTGTGTTGGTTTTTATTTATCAAAAATGGTGGAAGGAATACAGGAAGGGGGGATTATAGGAGGAGGTATTTTTGTTACTCTCATTGGAGAGTATTTGGGTGTAGATAGGGACCAAGGGGGTCCACTTTTGGAATGTAGGGAACAGGTTGAGCCTTTAGGATTAAAGGTCTATCAGGGTGCTAAGGTATTAAAGAGCAGACGCAACCAGCCAGTACCCTATGAAGGTAGTCATCCTCATGTAGAGAGAGTTTCAGATGAGGAAATGGAGGAAGCGGATGACATTAGGGATGTCATTAGGGAGGCTATGACTGACGTCTACCAGCGTGTAGATGAGGTAGATATGACAAACGGGGAGAGATTTAGTTGGATGGAGCAGTGGCAAGCCCGGAATGATTACGAGCATTCCAGGAAACGACAGCATGATAGATGGGACTATCATCAGCGTCAGATTATGAGCCGGCTGTCACCTCAGGATCACTACGTTCTGACCCAACCCGCTTACTATCCTCCACACCAGCCCGAGATGAGACCACCATATACTCTCTACGACCCTAACCAGGCCTACCAGTACACCTATCACCAACCATGGAACCCGGACGACGACATGAACTGGAACCCCTATCCAGATTGATATAGTTCCGTTGGTGATTTCTATGATTTTTATCTTTTTATGATTTTTATTTATGTTTAAACATATGATATTGTGATACATTAATGTATTGTTTAATATTTTTATTATTTTGTACTAATATTTTATATTTGATTTGAAAGTGGGATTTTAAGTCCCATTTCAAATTACCATGCATGTTTATATTTGTATTGTATGTATGTATATTGTCAATTGTACACAACAGGGTAAAACAGCGCATTTTTAAAGACTGACATTAAGTTCAACAAAAGCTACTAATTTTGATGACAAAACGAAAAACAAATGTGATGTAACAACAAGACGGAATGAACAAATGATGTGCACCATTTATCATTCAGCAAACAAACGCCAATATGTTTGGAAACTTTGGTAAAATTTAATCATTTTTCTACGCTAATTACCCTCAATAATTTAAATTGTTACTGATTTCTTGCAAATGAGGGCATTGCAAGATCTTAAGTGTGGGAAGGGGTTAAATTCTTTCGGATTTTTAAAATTTTAAATTTAAACACTTGGTTACCATTAGAAATACTAGTAACGCAGTAGTTATATTAGAATCTAGTGCACTCTGATAATAAAGAACAACCCTAGTCTTATATACTGACTACCCAATTCTAGTAAAAATTTTCAAAATTTTTCAATTAAATGAATTCAAAATCATGTTTATACATATTTATGAACGATAAAACTAGGTGTTAACACCGAAATTATTGTTACCTCGGAAAGGACATAAATTGAGAAACAAACCAAAATATTAGAATTTATTTAAAATGGAATAGAGGACAATAAAAAGGCAAAGAAAGGAAAATAAAAGCCAAGTGTGGAAAAAATTTACCAAGTTATTTTGAACATATATCACATATTTTTATACAAATAACTGAAGATGCTTTTGCTTTAGACTAAACTAATCAGTTTTACCCGATTTACTGTAATATATTTGAAAGAAAGATGGATCTACACGATGAATCAATTCCATCATTAAAAGGAAGTAAAGTCTTCCGAAAAAGACACGCGCTTCTTGATTTAGGTCATGAAGTTGTCGTCCAGACCAACTGTAGGTTGACGAAAAATCTAGAAAAGTCATCTCTAAAATCAGCAGGAAATCCACGGACCTCAACATCAAACAGGGTCACCAAGTGGTCAGACTTATCCTAACCATGAGAGGATCTGTCTCGTAAAATGGGGAGGACGCCGTGCAAATTAGCTTGATAAGACTAATGAATCAGACCCCCAGAAAGGATAATCTCCTTAAAGATTAAAAATCAGCTTTTAAGCCTGATATTACTCAATCCTAGAGATTGACCTTAAAGATTGAGAATTACAAACTCATGGAATTCGATGATATCTAAACTCGAGCTTGAACGAGAAAATATTTTGATCAAAATTACAAACCGATTTATTTTTTGAAAAACCCATTTTTAATGCGTTCATTACCATTGAACGTAAAATCCTAGGAATTCAACTGGAATTCATTAGGTCACCTAAACCAAATCGAGTGTCAACTGTAAGAACGGTGGTTGCATAGCATGGTCGAAGACAGGACCTTGTGCCAGACCAAAAAACTATAGGGTGATCTTTACTATTGCTCCTACAAAGGATAGTAATTGCATCCGACACGTTATATACCATAATTAAAAGCATGTCAGGGGACATTGCCTTAACAGTTGCTTGTTCAACGCTTTCCTTTACAATCGGGCGGTAGTTTACCGAATGGTAATATACGAAACAAGAATACTGGACGTGTTGCTTTCCCAATACAAGGTTAGCAAGTGGGTGACACATAACCGCAAGTTTTGAGCTAAAATTTTCAAATATGAAACCCACCAAACCCACAAAAACAATTTGCAAACACCGGTGAAGGGTTATTCCGGAAAACTTATCTAGGGTAAAAGCTAGATTTAATTTTCAAAAGATCAAATATTTTCATAAAGATCCAATTTCCTTAAGGATCTAAATTTTTATAGTTATGTGGGACTGTAAACCACATCGTTACTACCATTGTTCATACCGCCTTATAGAAATCACTGATGTACAAAGTGTGAAGAATAAAGAAGTGATTCTAGTATTTTTATTTCAAGACTATATTGTTTGAGGACATGCAACGCTCAAGTGTGGGAATATTTGATAACGCTAAAAATGAACATATATTTCATAGCATTATCCCTCAAGAAAGACAAGCTTTTAGTTGCAATTGTTCTATTTACAAGTGATATTCGTTTAAATAATAAAAGGTGAAGACAAAAGACAGATTCGACGAATTTAAGACGCAAACGACCAAAAAGCTCAAAATTACAAAGTACAATCAAAGTGGTTCAAATTATTGATGAGAAACGTCTCGAAATTACAAGAGTACAAGACGCAAAACGCAAAATACAAGATATTAAATTGTACGCAAGGACGTTCGAAAATCCAGAACCGGGACCAAAGTCACCTCTCAACGCTCGATGCAACGGACTAAAAATTACAAGTCAACTATGCATATAAATATAATATAATATATAAATAATTCTTATAAATTATTTATATATTATATTATTTATTAAAAGTATCGGCAAGCTAGGAGCCAAACTCACCTGAGCTGGATATAGAGGCCATGCGATCGCATGGCCTGAAGGTGAAAAACCCATGCGATCGCATGGTGAATAGTACCAGGCCACATCCTATAAAAAGCAACGAATTCGGTCGAATATATACATCTTTTTCCTCTTCTCAATCTAACGTGTGTATGTGTATATATATATATATATATATATATATATATATATATATATATATATTATAATTTTAATTTTAAATTCTAATAATAAGGGTATGTTAGCGAATGTTGTAAGGGTATAAGTCGAAATTCTGTCCGTGTAACGCTACGCTATTTTTAATCACTGTAAGTTATGGTTAATGTTATTTTTAAATTAATGTCTCGTAGCTAAGTTATTATTATGCTTATTTAATGCTGAAGTAATCGTGATGTTGGGCTAAATATTAAAATTGGGTAATTGGGCTTTGTACCATAATTGGGGTTTGGATAAAAGAACGACACTTGTAGAAATTAGACTATGGGCTATTAATGGGTTTTATATTAACTAAATGATACCTCGTTGATTTAATATATAGACTTATAATTTGACGTATTTATATATAACCACATACGCTTGACTGGGTACGGTGGGCGGGATATCTATAAATACCAATAATTGTTCATTTTACCGGACACAAGACTGGATTAATAGTTAATAGACTTGTTGAAATTGGGGTGGATTACATTCAAGGGTAATTGGTGTAATTGTTAAAAAAGTAGTAAAACCTTGGATTACACGCAGTCGATAACCTGGTGTATTCATTAAACAAAGTATTAAGACCTTGTTACAATTCGAATCCCCAATTAGTTGGAATATTTGACTTCGGATATAAGGATAATTTGACGAGGACACTCGCACTTTATATTTATGACTGATGGACTGTTATGGACAAAAACCAGACGGATATATTAAATAATCCAGGACAAAGGACAATTAACCCATGGGAATAAACTAAAAACAACACGTCAAACATCATGATTACGGAAGTTTAAATAAGCTTAATTCCTTTATTTTCATATTTAATTGCACTTCTAATTATCGCACTTTTATTTATTATCATTGTATTTAATTGCACTTTTAATTATCGCACCTTTTAATTATCGTAATTTTATTTCATCGCACTTTTAATTATCGCAATTTCATTATCGTTATTTAATTTACGCTTTAAATTAAGTTATATTTATTTTTAATATTTTACATTAGGTTTTAACTGCGACTAAAGTTTTAAAAATCAACAAACCGGTCATTAAACGGTAAAAACCCCCTTTATAATAATAATACTACTTATATATATTTTTGTATTTTTACAATTATAAGTTAAAACTAATATAGCGTTAAACTTGGCAAAAGATCCCTGTGGAACGAACCGGACTTACTAAAAACTACATTACTGTACGATTAGGTACACTGCCTATAAGTGTTGTAGCAAGGTTTAGGTATATCCATTCTATAAATAAATAAATCACTTGTGTAAAATTGTATCGTATTTAATAGTATTTCCTAGTAAAAATATAACTATTGCCTAGTACGCCTCGCACACATCAATCATCAATTTAACTCGAATCGTAACAGAAAACTCGAATTTGATTGAAGAACGAAAGTTGACTTTTTGTTTCAAAGACTTTGACTTCGAAATTCGAATTCGTTATTACAAATTGGAACTTGAGATTTTACAGGTAGTTTCACTAAAGGATTCCTAACAAAACCACATTTATAGATTTTTAAATTTGTTAAGAACTCGATAAATTAAAAAAATGTATATAAACAGAGCAGACCCTTTTTTTTATTTAAATTCTTTTCTTTTCCTGTTTCAATTCTTGATGGACATTAGCAGTTTAAATAGCAATGTATTATTGATAATCGAACGTGTAAAGTTGGATTTCATTGTTTGTTTAATGATAATGGGTCGACATGTGTTTAATCAGGATGATAAAAAAATAAAAATAAAATAAAAATAGAAGATGATTGAGATCGAGATGGAATTCATGATAAATTCATTCGGTCAATCTTGGATCACGAATGACGAAACAATAACTGGTTGTGAAATCTGTGGAGATTATCACTCTACATGGGAATGTTTTTATTACGCTCCTATGGAAAATTATGCACCCATAGAACCTGAATGGAATGATTATTAAGAATACAATTCAAATTGGGATTATTTCCAAGAATATATCCAAACTCAACAACTAGAAGGCGAGAAAAATTATGTGTCTGAAAATCTTTTAGACAATATGAAAATCAAACTCGAAGAACTCGATGCTCAAAATAAACAAATGAGAGAGTTTGTAAATTGGCAAGCTGAAACTCTATCTGATTACACACCTGTTGATCTGAGGAGTATTGTGCAAGAAAATCTCATATCATCGAATTTTGATGAATTCGAGAGCTCTGAAATCAGCAATTATCCCGATGACACTTTTTATTCAGCTTTACCAATTTCACAACATTTCATGTAATACATACGTAATACACAAAACCAGGATAGATGACATAGGAATGTCAAGAATTTCAGAAATCATGAGTGACATCCCTCGGTTTCACCAACCGAGGTGATCTTATAAAGATAATGCGTGTAAGTTATAGAATATTGTGAATCACAATGGGAGTTCCTCCCGGAGTCACAGAATAAGAGATATGTATATGTATGATGCAAGTAATAATGTTCTAAAACTATAGGTCAGGCTGTAGACTAGACTTTAATGCACCCTATAAATCTGGGATATCCATGAGAATTTCAGTCAATATGGCCTAGATGGCCTACTCATCAAAATTTGATTTTATAAATTAGCATGAACAATTAAACGAGCGCGATCCGAGAAAAATACCGCTACGCAAATTAAATACGCGAGAAGAATAATAATTCAAGAAATAAAACATAGGAATATTTTATTAACTCATACTACATCGGAATATCGTATTTAAAATAATTCGGATTTGGAAATCTCGAAAGTCTAATCGTTGATTTGGAAACCGAGACGATTCATCGAATAAAAACGTTATACGTAGGAACGTACAAACACATAGTCACACTTTTTTATTTAATAAATAATATAGGAATATTAGAATATAATTTAGTCACATAAAATGACTTCATAAAACCTTTCAAAATTTTGAGACTCATAATAACAAGTTTGTTTATCGAGTCAAAAACATTTAATCATATAGAGAATTGACTTAAAAATAAGTTGAAATTTTCTGGCAATAAATGATAAGTAAAATTTAAAATAAACAAGTACGGTCAAAGTCCAGACTCACTAATACATCCTAACAACTACCGGTTAGACACACTAATGCAAATTCTAGTTCGCTAAGACCAACGCTCGGATACCAAATATAACACCCCGTCAAAATCTATTAATGACGATGTTAACTCTGGTCCCAGTGCTTGGCTTGACTTCTATGTAACAGCAAAGTTTTACAGTGGAAGCAAAAAGTACCTGAGAATAAACATGCTTAAAAAGTCAACACGAGGTTGAGTGAGTTCATAGGTTTGTCATAATTAATGATTTTGATGATAGTAATAGATCACAAGATTTCAGTTTCCATAAATATCCTTACACCGCAGTGTAATAAAAAGATTCTACAACCATGGGCACCTGGTAACAAGCCTTAACGATAATAATAATAATAATGAATACCCCTGATGTCTATAGAGCACCGAATCAAGTGCGATAAATACCCTCGAAGTACTAAACATCCGTTGACTGCTAGCGCGACTAGCCCGGATGGGGTTATTAAACCCGATAGATCTATCAATAGGATTCGCGCCTACTGTACAGAGACCAATAGATTACGTTACCAAGCTAGGAGAATATTTGTGATTCTAACCCACGTAGAATTAAGTTTAGTACTTGTATCTATTTTGTAAAACAGATATAAAACATTGCATGTATTCTCAGCCCAAAAATATATATAAAAAGGGAGCTATGAAAAACTCACGATACGATATTTTGTAGTAAATATGTGTATGATGGCACTGAACAAGTGCAGAGTTGTCCTCGGATTCACGAACCTTCAAAATAAGCCCCTTTTAAAAAGAATGCCTCAAGCCGGACTCGAACCCGAGACCTCCCGCTACCTCACAAACACCCTTAACCATGGCTCTGTTGCTTACTTATCTGATTAATCTTACATTTAATTTTTATTTAAACCGTATTTCTGTTTTACTTCTCCTTCTTCTTTATTAATTCAAATCGACCACAACAAATTCATAACAGCAAATATTATTTTATTATAATTGTAATTTGAAATTGGCACAACTTGATTGTAGTGTGAGTTGTTTGAATTATAACAGAAAAAAAATTAAAAATAAAAAAAAATTAAAGAGTGCAGCTGCTGCTGCCGACGGTTCTTGAAGAAAAAAAAAAGGATTTCGAAATTTAGAACGTTATAGACTGTGGTTACAACATGAAATAGTTTGCAAATACTTCCTATAAACTGTACAAATCATCAATTTAACTCGAATCGTAACAGAAAACTCGAATTTGATTGAAGAACGAAAGTTGACTTTTTGTTTCAAAAACTTTGACTTCGAAATTCGAATTCGTTATTAGAAATTGGAACTTGAGATTTTACAGGTAGTTTCACTAAAGGATTCCTAACAAAACCACATTTATAGATTTTTAAATTTGTTAAGAACTCGATAAATTAAAAAAATGTATATAAACAGAGCAGACCCCTCTTTTTTCATTTAAATTCGTTTCTTTTCCTGTTTCAATTCTTGATGGACATTAGCAGTTTAAATAGCAATGTATTATTGATAATCGAACGTGTAAAGTTGGATTTCATTGTTTGTTTAATGATAATGGGTCGACATGAGTTTAATCAGGATGATAAAAAAATAAAAAAATAAAAAAAATAAAAAAATAGAAGCTGATTGAGATTGAGCTGGAATTCATGATAAACATATATAAAGCAGATCATGATAGCTTAAACAAATTAAAAGTAGATCATGAATCTGAGAAAGAATTAAAAATTAATCAGATTGTGATAAAAAATAAAAAGTAGTTCACATTTTTAGAAAAATTAAAAGCAGATTTATATATAATTCAGTACATTGTTTTTTACTTCTATATTTATTTTTAATTAATAATAATAATATTATTAATAATAAAAATACTAATAATAATAATAATAGAATTAATAATAAATATTAATCATAATAATTATAATTATAATAATAATAATTAATATCAAGTTTAATAATGATATTATTAATAATATGTTAATATTAATAATAATAATAATAACAATAATAATTTTAATAAAAATGTTAAATTATCATTATAATGATAACTATGTAATAATAATAATAATAATATTAGTAACAATAATAATAATACTAATAACAATAATATTAGTAATGATAACACTTAAATGATAATACTAATAATAATAATGTTAATGATATATATTATGTTAATGATATTATTAATCATATTAATCATAATAAATGATAAATAATAATAATAATTTTGATAATAATAATAATATTAATAATAATACTGTTTTTGACAACACTGGTAATGATAATTGTAAATGATAATGATAATATTGTTAAATATTATATTAATAATAATAATATTAATATAATAAATTACTACTAATGTATTATTGTTTACAAATACTTGTTCGTGAGTCGTCGGAACTAGTTCGAAGTTAAATGAGATTGTGTTTAAATTTTGTCGGAAACTTCCGGGTTGTCATAGTACCTACCAGTTAAAAGAAATTTCATCCCGAAATTTGATTGTTGCGATCAATCGGCGTTGTTCGTACATAGACGAGGATATGTAAGTTTTATTTGGTCTTCACGTTCCCAGGTATGCTCGGGGCCTTTCGTGAATTCCAACGGGTAGAATATTGTTTTGTTTCAAGCATTTAAGTCATACGAACCATAATTTCTACGGGTTCTTCTATGAAGTGCATTTTATTATTAATGCTGAGATTATTCAAAATGATGATGTTATACAAGTCATTTCAGTAAATTGGATACATGAAATGTGTTATGAATAGTATTGAGCTCATTTAAAACCTTGAGCATTTATGCCACAATATTAGGGCAGACAAATAGAGAGGAGTTTGTGAAAATTACGGTCATGAAATTTGATAGAGATCGTTATTGTTGATAACAAGAATATTTTAATGATGAATATGAGTTGAAAAATAGAGTTTTATCACTATTGGGTAATATGGATGAAACGATTCGATTACAGGAAGAGTATAAATGAAGCTATCGTAAATGATTGAAATGAGAAAATCAAAAGTTCACCTTAACTTTTGACATAGCTAAAGTTGATTTCCGCAATTCAAGGAATTAAAGGAAATCTTCGTAATCCATAAGATTTGATTCTCCGGTAATTAAGGAATTTTGGGATTTCTTTGATTAAATACGGTAAATTGTCTCGATTGCTGTGTCTGGAATTTCATTATAAATTAGCTTTTTCCGTTCCATTATCTTTACCACCTATATACTTTCTTTCTTAATTTAAACTTTCAAAATATTAAGGAAATGCTTAATCCAGTTCGGATCCTTGTTATTATATTGACCATATATACAGTCATTCTTCTTTTTCATTTACCACCAGAGGAATTTGTTTTCTTCTACTATTCCCTTGGGGTTATAATATTTTTAATTCTCCCGTGTCTTTACGTTGCAATACGTATTGATATACACGGTTTGTAATTTATGTGTTGTTATCGGGCTTTATATTTTCCCTTATATGTCGGAGCTCTTTGCCTTTTTATTCTCTTCTCGACTCTAAGTACAACAAGTAATGGTCCAGAATTCGTAGGTATGGTGTTTTCGAATTATCATAATATTCAAAGTAGAAAGGAATTGTAGTAGCACGATTTGATTTGTCAAATTACCAGAATATCCAGAAAAGACCGAATCATCAAGAAAAATATTTTCTTGATATGTTTAGAGGTTAAATAGAATGTAAGAGTCGTGTAACATGGCAAATGATGATTATAAAGTCTATGAATCATCATCTTCCATTAAAAATTTAGCATGACTTACTGTAATATAATCACTTTGGCCTGACGTCATTATATTATATTAACTCATGCTTCAATTCCCAACACTTCTCCAGAATTCATTCATAATTTATACTTAGGTTTTACAGAAGTTTCCAATATAATGTAATACAGATAGCACGAAGAGGTATATAATTTCGGAAGAGAATATTTATGAAAATATCTTCAGAAATATCGAAGATATTTATGATGATATTTTGGAATTTCCAAGTTCGAAAGTTGATGAAGAAAATTTTTTGCAAGCTTTTTACATGACTTCGGAGCAAGATATTCTCTAAAGATTTCATCGGATCCAGAATTACCTGGATTCTTTGAATATATGGTTTGGTCCTTGTATTTGTCCTTGGTCTCCTTCATGGTTAGCTCAATCCGTTTTTCAGTTCCAAATCCTAGCTTTTTCAATACGTCATTCTTTATCATCAAACTTTTGACCATTATGACCATCTATAGCTTTTGCTGCTTCGTCAGCATTTTCAAGGTTAACGAATCTGAATCATTGATTATCAATCTGAGGTGTTTTCAAGAATTTTTTTTTTTAGATGATTAAACGCTGATTGTAATCGTCAATGGATCTAATGGTTGACGAATAGGCGTTGTTGATTTCAAAAGTAATGAATGATAATTTCGGTGGTTTGATGTAATAATTCATCATAGAATACGAATGAATATAATTCATTAATGTAGTGATCTTTAGGTAGATAACACCTGCTAAAGCTTTACTTGGATTATGATATGTCAAGATCAGAATATGTAATTGAATTTGTATGAAGATGGTTGTTCTTTAGTGAACGGATTCATATATCTTGTGGATGTATAGTTACTGATTATTGAATCAGAATTTGTAGAATGTACGGTGTAACACATTAATGTGAAATCTAAATATTTCTCGGGTATTACCTACCCGTTAAAATATTTTCACAATTAACAGTTTGTACAAAAGAATTACAATCTTTATGAAGATATACGTTCATATATTTATTCTTCAGATGTGATATAGATTTAATGAGTTAATATAATATTAAACTCATTTGATTTGCGGTTGAAACGAGAATAAATAATCTCCAAAACCTTAGAGATTTCATAATTATCGCGAAATATTTCTTTAATGAAGTTATGAATCAATACTTCATCGTTCATTGTTATTGATATACCTCGGTATATGATGTTGGTGCTCGTGAAATCCTTGTGAAATTCACAAGACACGAATAATGTTTTTCTAAAAAGTTTCGAGTATATCGAAAATGAAAGTATACAATCAAACATGTATTTGAATGATACACTTGGTTTATTATGAAATGGAATTCATTGAGTTGAAACAGAGATTGTAGTTAACGATGGTTACGTCATTAATGAAGGATGTACATCATAGCATATTAGTGATATGAATTAACCAAGTAATACATACTAGTTAAGATTCACACGTAATAGCTTAGTACGAAAAGATTTATTATTATTCCAAACCATATATATATAAAGTATACATATATAATTCTTTCGGAAGAATGAGTCAATACATCTTAACTCATTATTACTAATATTCCTTAGTATCTATGGGGCATATGATGTTGATGTTCGAGGTACTGGGTGTGATGTTGAGGCGTGGAATTCAGATGTTGTTGGTGGTACTGATGCTGTTGGTGGTGATGCTGATAGTACTGGTGGTGCTGGTTATGCTGCTGGTGCTGCTGCTGGTGCTTGTAGGTTTTGCACCATATTTTCTAAAGCCACTACTCGAGCGCGAAGCTCGTTGACTTCTTCTATTATTCCGAGATGATTGGCGATTCGAACAAGGGGATGAATAAGATCTAGAATTTTAGATATTATATACTCGTGGCGGGATATCCTGGAAATGAGGGTGAAAATGGTGTTCTGAACTGGTTCACCGGTAAGTGCTTCAGGTTCTTCGCCAATAGGGCAATGTGGTGGGAGAAAAGGATCACCTTCTTCACTTATCCATTGATTGAGTCGACTACGAACCCACCCCCAATTCATCCAAAATAGATGATGGCTAATTGGTTGGTTCATTCCGGTTACGCTGCTATTGGAGCTCGAGGAGTTAGAGGAATCAATTGAGAAATCCATATTATATGATCGAATAAAGGTTTCAATATGAGATGAGTGTTGAATAATAAATGATATATCTGTCTCCTCGAATACGTATATATAGCAAAAAGATTTCCGTAATTTGCGGAGGAAATTTAGGAAAAGTGTTAGACAAAGTCTATTGGAATAGATATGATAAGATATGATTTGTCTATACTCAATTTATGCAATAATTGCAGTATGACGTGTCGAGATAAATAAATGATAAGTATGTAATCAGATAAACTTTCGATTAAAGACTTTCACTTTCGTGATGGCCTATTCAGGTCTAGGGGCTTGAGCTATAGGATCCTTTAAATCGGTAATCCAAACCCTTCCATTCTAGAGTTTTGTAGACGCCACCCGTCATGAAAATTCAATGATCAAAATAACGAGAAAACAAAATTTTTAGAAGTAACGAATATGAATAGTGATGATATTATAATGTCTTTGAGTTATCGAGAATCTTTATGAGTCAATAATGACATTTTCTGGTTCTCAAACCAATGCACAAAGGCATAAGGGCACATAGGTACGTGATATAACAAGGAGGTTATATACATATGAGTATGAGTAGTAACAAACATAGGAGTTTCAAAAATTAGGGATGACATTTCATGTAATACATACGTAATACACAAAACCATGATAGATGACATAGGAATGTCAAGAATTTCAGAAATCATGAGTGACATCCCTCGGTTTCACCAACCGAGGTAATCTTATAAAGATAATGCGCGTGAGTTATAGAATATTGTGAATCACAATGGGAGTTCCTCCCGGAGTCACAGAATAAGAGATATATATATGTATGATGCAAGTAATAATGTTCTAAAGCTATAGGTCAGGCTGTAGACTAGACTTTAATGCACCCTATAAATTTGGGTTATCCATGAGAAATTCAGTCAATATGGCCTAGATGGCCTACTCATCAAAATTTGATTTTATAAATTAGCATGAACAATTAAACGAGCGCGATCCGAGAAAAATACCGCTACGCAAATTAAATACGCGAGAAGAATAATAATTCAAGAAATAAAACATAGGAATATTTTATTAACTCATACAACATCGGAATATCGTATTTAAAATAATTCGAATTTGGAAATCTCGAAAGTCTAATCGTTGATTTGGAAACCGAGACGATTCATCGAATAAAAACGTTATACGTAGGAACGTACAAACACATAGTCACACTTTTTTATTTAATAAATAATATAGGAATATTAGAATATAATTTAGTCACATAAAATGACTTCATAAAACCTTTCAAAATTTTGAGACTCATAATAACAAGTTTGTTTATCGAGTCGAAGGCATTTAATCATATAGAGAATTGACTTAAAAATAAGTTGAAATTTTCTGGCAATAAATGATAAGTAAAATTTAAAATAAACAAGTACGGTCAAAGTCCAGACTCACTAATACATCCTAACAACTACCGGTTAGACACACTAATGCAAATTCTAGTTCGCTAAGACCAACGCTCTGATACCAACTATAACACCCCGTCAAAATCTATTAACGACGATGCTAACTCTGGTCCCAGTACTTGGCTTGACTTCTATATAACAGCAAAGTTTTACAGTGGAAACAAAAAGTACCTGAGAATAAACATGCTTAAAAAGTCAACACGAGGTTGAGTGAGTTCATAGGTTTGTCATAATTAATGATTTTGATGATAGTAATAGATCACAAGATTTCAGTTTCCATAAATATCCTTACACCGCAGTGTAATAAAAAGATTCTACAACCATGGGCACCTGGTAACAAGCCTTAACGGTAATAATAATAATGAATACCCCTGATGTCTATAGAGCACCGAATCAAGTGCGATAAATACCCTCGAAGTACTAAACATTCGTTGACTGCTAGCGCGACTAGCCCGGATGGGGTTGTCAAACCCGATAGATCTATCAATAGGATTCGCGCCTATGGTACAGAGACCAATAGATTACGTTACCAAGCTAGGGGAATATTTGTGATTCTAACCCACGTAGAAATTTGTATCTATTTTGTAAAACAGATATAAAACATTGCATGTATTCTCAGCCCAAAAATATATATAAAAAGGGAGCTATGAAAAACTCACGATACGATATTTCGTAGTAAATATGTGTATGATGGCACTGAACAAGTGCAGAGTTGTCCTCGGATTCACGAACCTTCAAAATAAGCCCCTTTTAAAAAGAATGCCTCAAGCTGGACTCGAACCCGAGACCTCCCGCTACCTCACAAACACCCTTAACCATGGCTCTGTTGCTTACTTATCTGATTAATATTACATTTAATTTTTATTTAAACCGTATTTATGTTTTACTTCTCCTTCTTCTTTATTAATTCAAATCGACCACAACAAATTCATAACAGCAAATATTATTTGTTTATAATTGTAATTTTAAATAGGCACGACTTGATTGTAGTGTGAGTTGTTTGAATTATAACAGAATAAAAATTAAAAATAAAAAAAAATTAAAGAGTGCAGCTGCTGCTGCCGACGGTTCTTGAAGAAAAAAAATATGGATTTCGAAATTTAGAACGTTATAGACCGTGGTTACAACATGAAATAGTTTGCAAATACTTCCTATAAACTGTACAAATCATTAATTTAACTTGAATTGTAACAGAAAACTCGAATTTGATTGAAGAACGAAAGTTGACTTTTTGTTTCAAAAACTTTGACTTCGAAATTCGAATTCGTTATTAGAAATTGGAACTTGAGATTTTACAGGTAGTTTCACTAAAGGATTCCTAACAAAACCACATTTATAGATTTTTAAATTTGTTAAGAACTCGATAAATTAAAAAAATGTATATAAACAGAGCAGACCCCTCTTTTTTCATTTAAATTCGTTTCTTTTCCTGTTTCAATTCTTAATGGACATTAGCAGTTTAAATTGCAAAGTATTATTGATAATCGAACGTGTAAAGTTGGATTTCATTGTTTGTTTAATGATAATGGGTCGACATGAGTTTAATCAGGATGATAAAAAAATAAAAAAAATAAAAAAATAGAAGCTGATTGAGATTGAGCTGGAATTCATGATAAACAGATATAAAGCAAATCATGATAGCTTAAACAAATTAAAAGTAGATCATGAATCTGAGAAAGAATTAAAAATTAATCAGATTGTGATAAAAAATAAAAAAAATAAAAAGTAGTTCACATTTTTAGAAAAATTAAAAGCAGATTTATATATAATTCAGTACATTGTTTTTTTTACTTCTATATTTATTTTTAATTAATAATAATAATAATACTATTAATAATAAAAATACTAATAATAATAATAATAGAATTAATAATAAATATTAATCATAATAATTATAATTATAATAATAATAATTAATATCAAGTTTAATAATGATATTATTAATAATATGTTAATATTAATAATAATAATAATAATAATAATAACAATAATAATTTTAATAAAAATGTTAAATTATCATTATAATGATAACTATGTAATAATAATAATAATAATAGTAACAATAATAATAATACTAATAACAATAATATTAGTAATGATAACACTTAAATGATAATACTAATAATAATAATGTTAATGATATATATTATGTTAATGATATTATTAATCATATTAATCATAATAAATGATAAATAATAATAATAATTTTGATAATAATAATAATATTAATAATAATACTATTTTTGACAACACTGGTAATGATAATTGTAAATGATAATGATAATATTGTTAAATATTATATTAATAATAATAATATTAATATAATAAATTAATACTAATGTATTATTGTTTACATATACTTGTTCGTGAGTCGTCGGAACTAGTTCGAAGTTAAATGAGATTGTGTTTAAATTTTGTCGGAAATTTCCGAGTTGTCATAGTACCTACCCGTTAAAAGAAATTTCGTCCTGAAATTTGATTGTTGCCATAAATCGGTGTTGTTCGTACATAGACGAGGATATCTACGTTTTATTTGGTCTTCACGTTCCCAGGTATGCTCGGGGCCTTTCGTGAATTCCAACGGATAGAATATTATTTTGTTTCAAGCGTTTAAGTCATACGAACCATAATTTCTACGGGTTCTTCTATGAAGTGCATTTTATTATTAATGCGGAGATTATTCAAAATGATGATGTTATACAAGTCATTTCAGTAAATTGGATACATGAAATGTGTTATGAATAGTATTGAGCTCATTTAAAACCTTGAGCGTTTATGCCACAATATTTGGGCAGACAAATAGAGAGGAGTTTGTGAAAATCACGGTCATGAAATTTGATAGAGATCGTTATTGTTGATAACAAGAATATTTTAATGATGAATATGAGTTGAAAAATAGAGTTTTATTACTATTGGATAATATGGATGAAACGATTCGATTACAGGAAGAGTATAAACGAAGCTATCGTAAATGATTGAAATGAGAAAATCAAAAGTTCACCTTAACTTTTGACATAGCTAAAGTTGATTTCCGCAATTCAAGGAATTAAAGGAAATCTTCGTAATCCATAAGATTTGATTCTCCGGTAATTAAGGAATTTTGGGATTTCTTTGATTAAATGCGGTAAATTGTCTCGATTGCTGTGTCTGGAATTTCGTTATAAATTAGCTTTTTCCGTTCCATTATCTTTACCACTTATATACTTTCTTTCTCAATTCAAACTTTCAAAATATTAAGAAAATGCTTAATCCAGTTCTGATCCTTGTTATTATATTGACCATATATACAGTCATTCTTCTTTTTCACAAAACTGTATTTCGTAGCACTAATGCATATGACGGCACTGAACAAGTGCAAGGTTGGCCTTGGATTCACGAACCTCAAAAAGTGCTTAAAAAAATAGTTGTCGCGAACCGGACTCGAACCCGCGACCTCCCGCTCACCCGTCAACTCCCTTAACCACTAAACTGTTACTGTTTTCCTGATATAATCTCGACCCAGTATCCTTTAAACCGTAATATTTGCTTCCTATTTCTACTTCTTCTTCTTTTAGAAAATTAATCGACCAAAACTTGTATTTTATAACAAATGTGTTTTTGTTTTCGGTTCAGGAATTTCAGAGAAATAGATTAACAACCATGTTGTGATTTTAAATAAATCAAACGCGAAAAAATAAAAAAATAAGACAGCAGGTTGTTCGCTGTTTATGTAAAAAAAATTTGATTTTCGAATTTAAATGAAGAACACAGTCTGACTTTTTGAGTTTAAAAGTTTGACTTCAAAATTCATGATTAATTGGAAGAATTAGAGCCTGAAAACTTACAGATAGTTCTAACACAATGACATTTATGGATTTTGATAAATCTTTCTAATTTGAATTTTTGCTAAAAAGTGTTAAGAACAGAGAACAGGTTCAGTTCTCTTCCATTTTCGTTTTATTTCTTCTTTATTTCCCAATTACACCGCAAGGAATTTATAAGCGGATGATATAGGTGATTGAATAATTGCAGCAGAAATTAAGGGTCGTACAGAAGAGGAAAAAAATAATATAAAATTGAAAGTGATATAAATTGATTCGTAATACATATACATCCGTATATATCCATGATATAATTTGTATATGTATATTTATCTATATAATATACCTGTATATATCTATATCTGTATTTTTATTATAATCAATCTCATTAATAATTATAATTATAACTATAATAATAATACTCTTAATATTATAAATAATAATAATAAAAATTTATAATAATATGCTAGTAATATTAATATTTTTATTAATGATAATAATATAATAACTATAAAACTTATAACAATAATAATAATAATAATAATAATAATACTAATAATACTAATATAATAACAATATTATTAATAATAATAATACTATAACAATTTATATATATCAAATTCGTATCTACAGATTATATATTTAAAGTAATAATATTAATAACACTATTACTAATATTAATTTTGTAGACAATAATGATATTATTATGACAACTATTTTATAATTAAATTTAATATATTTGTATTACATATTATTGATTATGTGATATAGCTATATATTATATAATAAATTATTTTGAGTATTAAACTTTTATATAATTTAACATATATTACAATATATTCTAGATTAAAAATCATATATAGATATATATATATATATATATATATATATATATATATATATATATATACAATTATGTTTTAAATGTTTAGTAGATATTTAATTATATATATTAAACAATTAACCTCAAAGTATAACATTATACATTTAATATTTTGATAACGTTGGCAAATTATGTTTGAATCATTTATATACAATATACTAAAAATAAAAAGCTTTAGTTATTTAAAGTTATCTTTCATAATAACTAAATTACTTAATAGTTCATTATTATATTTAATGTAATTATTTACATATATAATTATTTATATTTACATTTCTGGTTACAATTAAAGGTTCGTGAATCGTCGAGACTGGTCGAAGGTCAATTGAACAGTTCAAAATTTTTGAGACTTCAACATTACAGAATTTTCTTATCGTGTCGGAAACATATAAAGATTAAGTTTAAATTTGGTCGGAAATTTTCGGGTCGTCACAGTACCTACCCGTTAAAGAAATTTCGTCCCGAAATTTGATTGGGATTATTATAAGTATGTTTTTATGAAGCATACAAGCTGAAAAATAGAGTTTTATAATACTTGGTTAATATAGATAAATCAATTTGATTTTGTGAAGAGTACGAGTAAAGCTATCACAAAAGAATGAAATGAGTAAATGTAAGTTCGTCTTAAACGGTGACGTAGTCATGGTTGATTTCCGGAATTTAAAGAAAATTTTGAAAATCTATAAGATCCGATTCTTCGGGATTTAAGGAAATTAGGATCCTCTTTAATTAAATGCGATCATCTGTCTTGATTGTTATGTCTGATATTTCGCTATAAATTCATTCCCTTCATTTCCTTGTTTCCACACTCCCATTTCTATTTTGGAGTTTTATTCTTTTGGTTTCCTCTTCTTGCGATTTAGCACCATTTGTAATGGTCCAGAATTCGCAGATATGAATTTCAGAATGAATATAGTTAATGTTCTAAGAAGGAAATTGTAATGGCACGATCTTGATTTGTCAAATTACTAGAATATATTCCGGAAAAGACCGAATCATCAAGAAAATATTTTCTTGATATTTTTGAGGTTAAATAGAATATAAGAGTCGTGTAACATGGCACATGATGACGGTATGATCTGTGAATCATCACGTTCCATTAGAAACTCAGCATGACTTACTGTAATATAATCACGTTGATCAATTGTCATTATATTATACTAACTCATGCATCAGTTCCCAACACTACTTCAAAAACATTCATATTTTAAATTCGAATATTTCAGAATTTAGAAACTAAAACAGTTTCTTTTATGATATAACACAGATAGAGCGGAGAGATAATTAATATCGGACAAGAATATTTATGAAGATATCTTCAGAAATATTGAGGATATTAATAATGAAAGATACGATAATATCTTAGAATTTTTGAATCAAATTGTGATGAAGAAATTCATTCACGATGATTTAAAGCGATTATGGAGCAAGGTATTCGTTAAAGATTTCATCAGAAACAGAATCATCAGGATTCTTTTATGTACAAGTTTAGTCCTTGTTCAGAGTCTCTTTCATGATTTGCTCAATTCATTTTTTTCAGTATCAAAATCTTTGAGCTTTTCCAACACTCCATTCTTTATCATCAAACTTTTGAGTTAAGGCAGTCTTCAGTTTTCACTGCTTCATCGGCTTTTTCAAAACTCAGGAAACTGATTCATAAGCTAAAGCGCTTTTCAGAAATTCAGAATTGAAGTTCGTAAATCCAGGAGATAGAAGTTATATATATATATATATATATATATATATATATATATATATATATATATATATATATATATATATATATATATATATATATATATATATAATTGTTGTAGTAGAATCGCTGAGAATTTCTAGATTATCGATTGATGCCTTTCGGTACTTGGTATGGTAATTATCATTACAAGATACCGATGAGTTTATGATAAGACTTCAATAGTTAAATATATTGATTTATTGTAGAGATTCAAGCCAAGGAGCAACAAGGTTGCTGGTACGTCTGCTGGTAATATAGTGGAATATAAAAGGTTCCCCGGTAACAATAAAAGAGCACGCATATATATCAAGGTTATAATAAGGTTGTTTCGAACGAAAAGTCGAAGTTGATTTGCTGGAGCTGTGACAAAATTGACTAATTTAGAAAAGAATTGTAAGGTTATTTTCGGTAATAACAATGCCAAAGGAGCTAGCACAGATACGTGTTAAATGTTTACTCAGGTTCCGAGTGTTTTTAGGTGCATAACTATATGCATCAATCTTTTCTTCCGTAGGTGAAGTGCGGTTGGTTCATCCTCTTGATTGAGGTGTTTTCAAGAATCATAAAAGGTTTGAACGCAGATTGGAATTGTCAAGATACAAACGAGGTTTTAAGATGAAATCAAGTGGCAAACTTGAAGAATAGTTTAGTTTCATATGTTAAAATCAATATTTTAATTCATTTTAATTGTCCAATGTTGGTAGTCCACAGTTTGTAGTCCACATTTAGTAATTTAATAATTCATATACATTTTACTATATAATATTCGATTTAATTTATACATATCGTGACCCGTATACATGTCTCTGACTCGATCACAACTCAAAGTATATATATTATTGTAGAATCAACCTCAACCCTGTATAGCTAACTCGATCATTACCGCGTATAGAGTGTCTATGGTTATTCCAAATAATATATATAGATGCATCGATATGATATGTCAAAACTTTGTATACGTGTCCCGATATTTAAAATGCGTAAATAACAGTATTTAAATGACGATAAATAAAGTGCATAAAATAAATAACAGAAATTAAATGACGATAAATAAAATTGCGATAAATAAATTGCGATAAATAAAATGTAATAATGAATTAACAGTTAGCTAGGAACAGTTAGCTAGGATTTCGTTAGCATGGATTCTTAACAAAATTTTTCTCATAGTTAATTTGTTTGTTTCTAATAAATTTTATTTTGTCCAATGTTTTCTTCATTATGCCACTTGTTATATTATGATATATCAAAATCCAAATATAAAATTGGATGAAAATAGTTATTCTGTGGTGAACGGATTCGTATATCTGTGGATGTAAGTAGGATAGTAAATAACTGTTGAATCAGATTCGAAGAATGTACAGTGTAACTTATTAATGTGAAATCTAAATATTCCTCGGGTATTACCTACCCGTTAAAATATTTTCACCATTAACAGTTTGTACGAAAGAATTTTTATTTACAATCTTCATGAAAATATACTTACATATATATTTTCTTCAGATGTAATCATGGATTTAATGAGTTAATATGATATTCAACTCATTTGCTTTTCGGTTTGAGCTAGAATAAATAATCTCTATGACTTTAGAAACCACATATTCTTCGCAGAATATTTCTTCAATGAAGTTACGGATCAATACTTCATCGTTCATTGTTGTTGGTACTCCTTGATATCTATGGTGCGTATGATGTTGATGCTCGTGGGACAGATTGTGATGTTAAGGGGTGGGATGCGGATGTTGCTTTTGGTGGTGGTGATGATACTGTTGATGTTGCTGATGGTGGTACTGGTTATGCTGCTGGTGCTGCTGATGGTGGTAATGTTGTTACCAGTGTTGCCGCTGGTGCTTGTTGTAACATTCTCGGACAGGGCTTAGATGTAAGATGACTGTTTTACCCTTAAGCATAAATGTGTAGTTAATTATGTTTTTATTTTAATATAATGTTTAGTGTTATTTTATTATTTGGTTAAGACCAGTTTGTGACAAGGGTCACAGAACAGGTTCGTTTATTTAATTTGGACTCCGTTAGGGCAGTCAAATTAAGTACGAAAGATATTAGATAACTGGTAAATACCCGTGTGTGATGGGGTATTATATTTATCCCACATATAAAAGCTGAAGTCAGCTCATTTCCTTCATTTTTTGGGAAATTTCCCTAACACTCCCGTACCTAACTCACTCTCACACTTGAAACCCTAATTGTCTCAATCTTGTTTTTGGATTTGAAATCATGTTACAAAGCTTGTTCTTACTGATTTCGTGTTTGATTCAAGGTAACAATCCATGATTTTCAGTTTCAAATTGATGGATTTGTATGGTTTTAAGTTAGGTTTTTGTCAAAGTGGGTTTTATGTCAAATTGGTTGATTTTAATGTAGTTTGATGTGTAAGGTTTGTGGGTTTAAGTCCCTAAATGTTTTCCTAACATGTTGTGTGTAGGTTTTGGGTCAAAAACATGTCTGAAAACGAGATTGAGTGATTTTGGCTCGAAAACCCGTCATTTCTGCTGCTGCTGCTCGATGAACACAACCGTACGGTTGCAGCTTGCAACCGCACGGATACATGGTGCAACTGTATGGGTTCAGCGCAACCGTACAGATGCAGTAGTGTTGGTGCAACCGGGCAGAAGTGTGCAACCGTACGGATGTATGATGCAACTGTACGGATGGACTTACAACCGTACGGATGCATGTGCAACCGTACGAATGCAGATCAGATCAGTAGTTGTTGTTTTATTTAGCTGTTTCCTAGCCGTTATGCTGTTCGCGTGACTTATGATTATCAGGATGTAAATTCTGAAAATGCATAAGTGTTAGGTGGACTTTTAGCGGCGGTTTTTGTGACTAATTTTCTGTACTGTGCTGTTTTGTGTGAACAGACAGAAACTAACTTGATTTGCCTTATGTTCAGGTGATAAGGATAAGGAAGCCGCTCAGTGATAGATTATCTGAGCTTATTGCTGGTATTCGGTGAGTGGGTCTATCTCCGAATAGAGTATTAAGTAGCTGACACGCTACTTGTTCAGACACTTTACTCTTATGTTTATGTTCAGTATGATTACCATACGTAGTTAGATATTGCCATGCTAGTTAGGACGATTGCATGACTGTTTATCTGTGATCTTATGTGCGCACTGTTAATTGGACACCAACCGAGGCGACAACGTTGGGAACCCATCGAGGCGGCAAGGTAGGGTTGATGTGAGGTCGACTGTGGTAGCCTGGTTGGGTCATGATGTTACTGATTGTTCAGTATAGCATAGAAGGATGCATGTGTTGCGTCTGGATGGTTATGCAGTGGAATCAGTAAAGCAGACTATCGGTAGACTGTAGTTTGATCAACTAAGTCGTGTGCTTGTACAAGCCGTCGATCCTCATATTGTCAGTGGTTGTTGTATGCCAGTTCACGATGGTAGCATAGTTGTGGCCCCTTGCATGTTCAGTTGCTTATGCTTGGTCTGTTAGATAGTATCCATTCACTTAGCAGTTGTGCTAATTCCCCCACATTTCCACCCTTGCAGGTTTAGGTACTGCTGTTCAGGATGGGTGTTGCGGACGGGTTGAAGACACGTTTGACTATGCGTTAACTTTCTAATTTAATTATGTTTTCACGTAACACCGTTGTTGTATAAAGTTAGTTTATAAACAATGTTATGTAAACATTAACTAAGGTTACTTTGGTAATTAAGTGCTTACTTCCGCTGTGTTTTTAAAAAAAAAAAATCAGGGTGTTACAAGTTGGTATCAGAGCGTGGTTTAGCAGTAAGTACGTGCGTGTATTTGTTCCTAAACCCCGAGTTAATTCAAACATGTATATGGGGTGGGGCTAAGTGAATGTAGGATGTTGTGCATGTTAGTGTTTAGTAGACTAACAGTTATCCACTAAGCTTTTGTGCGAGTGTTTTGTAGCACAGATGGCAGATGACAGGGATGCGAACGCTACAAACCCGATCCATCCCGGAATGTTCAGTGCTCCAGATGTGGAGGATGAGGCGTAGTTTACGAGGCTGATTATGTCCATGAGCTTGAAAGTAAGCTTAAGGAAGCTCAGGAAAAGATTACTGAGCTTGAGTTAGCTAGGCAGTCGGGTAATGAGGATACACCGCCAGGTTTTGTCACTGCACAGTCGCATACCATCCCACAAATAAACCAGTACCAATACCCATTACAGAACCAATTCCCTCAGCATGCCATGCCACCACAGGTCAATTACCAGTACTCAAATCCTATGATGATGAACCAAGTTCAGCCGCCCATATATCACCAATCAATTCCCCAACAGCAATTCCAACAACAGTTCCAACCACTAAAAAGATGTACCTTTAAACAATTCAGGGATTGTAGACCTTCTCCCTACTCAGGAAGTTCTGACCCAACCACAACTCTCAATTGGTTACGAGAGGTTGAAAAAGCATTTGATTCCTGTCAGTGTGAGCCGGAATTGAAAGTGACTTATGCTAGCAGATTGTTAAAAGATAGGGCTATGGTATGGTGGGATTCTGTGATAGCAAGTGTTCCTCCAGAGCAAGTTCGAATGATTACTTAGGAACTGTTTTAAGGTAAGGTATGTGAACAATATTGTAATGTGTTCGACATGAATAGAATTAAGATGGAGTTCCTAGAAATGCGGATGAAACCTCAGATGTCAATTGATGAGGTAATTGAGAAATACATGGACAAATTAAGGTTTGTGCAACAATGGGTACCTGATGAACAATCAAGAATCCAGCATTTTGTGAACATGATCTTGGCGGAGTACATGACCTTTGTGAGGTCAGCGCCGATGTTGTCTCATGCTTTTGTGATGGCAAAGATGGTTGAAAGTGATGTTAGAGCAGCAAGGGGTATGAATATAGGGAATGTGATGCCGCAGGGTAGTCAGGCTACCAGTCAGTCAGGTTCTAAGTCTAAGAAATCATTTGGGTTAGACAGAAGGGTAAAGGTAATCAAGTAAGTTCAGGTTCTGGTTCTGGTTCAGGTAAGAAAGAATGGTGTAAATGTTGTAAGTCTTCTCACAGTGGGCAGTGTTCCGAGGCAATGAAAAGATGTTTGAGATGTGGCATGGTGGGTCATGAATCACAAGGGTGTTCCTTTAGAGAAAATGTGTGTTGGAGTTGTCACCAGTCGGGTCACCGTTCAGCTAGTTGTCAGGCGTCAAAGGGTGTGAGTTCCGGGGCAGGGTCAGGGGCGCGTTCGGCGTCTGTCGGGGGTTCCACAGCCTCTAGTGGACAAAAGAGAAAGAACCCACCGACTGCGGAAGCTAGAGCCTTTCAGATGACAGTTGAGGCCGCAACTAATACTAGTGACGTCATAACCAGTATGTTCTTGATCAACTCAATACCTGCTAGAGTATTGTTTGATTCGGGTGCAAATAGGACGTTTATGTCTATAGATTTCTGTACTAAGTTAGGGTTACCTACTACTGTGCTGCCTGATCCTGTTAGAGTAGAGGTAGCTGATGGTAAGACTGTTCCAGTCACAATGTATGTGTCTAGGGCTAGTTTAGAAATTGATGGTAGACCGCTTGCTATGTCCTGTTTAGTGTTGCCTATCCCTAGTTTCGATATAGTGTTAGGGATGAACTAGATGAGCCTACATAAGGCCCACATCAAGTGTGATAAGAAGATTGTGACCTTTCGGTTGACCGATGGAACCCGTATTTTGGCCTGAGGAGAACGAAGTGGGTTTAGTTTTCCGTTGATTTCTATGATGAAGGCGAAGAAATCACTTTCTAAGGGGTGTGAGTCTTTTATGGCTTATGTTATTGACGCTAAGATAGAGAAGAGATCGGTTACTGATATTCCAGTGGTTTCGAAATTTCCTGAGGTATTTCCTGATGAGTTACCGGGGTTGCCGTCGGTAAGAGAAGTAGAGTATAAGATTGAGTTGGTTCCGGGAACAACTCAGTGACTAAGGCTCCTTATAGGTTAGCACCTTCTGAAATCAGAGAGATGATGTCTCAGATACAAGATTTGTTAGACAGAGGGTTTATAAGACCGAGTTCCTCGCTGTGGGGTGCGCCGGTGTTGTTCGTAAAGAAGAAAGATGGTACTCTGAGAATGTGTATAGATTATCGAGAATTGAATAAGAGGACGGTTAAGAACAAGTATCCTTTACCTAGAATCGATGATCTGTTTGACCAGCTTCAGTGTGCGTCGTATTTTTCGAAAATAGATCTTAGATTCGGGTATCATCAGGTTCGAGTTGCAGAATTAGATATACCAAAGACAGCGTTTAGAACTAGATATGGGCATTACGAGTTCTTGGTTATGCCATTTGGGTTGACGAATGCTCCAGCAGTTTTCATAGATCTAATGAACAGGGTTTGTAAACCGTACTTAGATCAATTTGTTATTGTGTTTATCGATGATATACTTGTAGTGACCCGAACTTTTCCATGTTTATATATATTAATTGAGATTGATATTTACATGATTAAATGTTTCCAGCATGTTAAGCAATCAAACTTGTTAAGACTTGATTAATTGAAATATGTTTCATATAGACAATTGACCACCCAAGTTGACCGGTGATTCACGAACGTTAAAACTTGTAAAAACTATATGATGACATATATATGGATATATATATAGTTAACATGATACTATGATAAGTAAACATATCATTAAGTATATTAACAATGAACTACATATGTAAAAACAAGACTACTAACTTAATGATTTTTAAACGAGACATATATGTAACGATTATCGTCGTAAAGACATTTAATGTATATATATATATATATATATATATATATATATATATATATATATATATATATATATATATATATATATATATATATATATATATATATATATATATATATATATCATATTAAGAGATATTCATACATGATAATATCATGATAATATAATAATTTAAAATCTCATTTGATATTATAAACATTGGGTTAACAACATTTAACAAGATCGTTAACCTAAAGGTTTCAAAACAACACTTACATGTAACGACTAACGATGACTTAACGACTCAGTTAAAATGTATATACATGTAGTGTTTTAATATGTATTTATACACTTTTGAAAGACTTTAATACACTTATCAAAATACTTCTACTTAACAAAAATGCTTACAATTACATCCTCGTTCAGTTTCATCAACAATTCTACTCGTATGCACCCGTATTCGTACTCGTACAATACACAGCTTTTAGATGTATGTACTATTGGTATATACACTCCAATGATCAGCTCTTAGCAGCCCATGTGAGTCACCTAACACATGTGGAAACCATCATTTGGCAACTAGCATGAAATATCTCATAAAATTACAAAAATATGAGTAATCATTCATGACTTATTTACATGAAAACAAAATTACACATCCTTTATATCTAATCCATACACCAATGACCAAAAACACCTACAAACACTTTCATTTTTCAATTTTATTCATCTAATTGATCTCTCTCAAGTTCTATCTTCAAGTTCTAAGTGTTCTTCATAAATTCTACAAGTTCTAGTTACATAAAATCAAGAATACTTTCAAGTTTGCTAGCTCACTTCCAATCTTGTAAGGTGATCATCCAACCTCAAGAAATCTTTGTTTCTTATAGTAGGTTATCATTCTAATACAAGGTAATAATTATATTTAAACTTTGGTTCAATTTCTATAACTATAACAATCTTATTTCAAGTGATAATCTTACTTGAACTTGTTTTCGTGTCATGATTCTGCTTCAAGAACTTCGAGCCATCCAAGGATCCGTTGAAGCTAGATCCATTTTTCTATTTTCCAGTAGGTTTATCCAAGGAACTTAAGATAGTAATGATGTTCATAACATCATTCGATTCATACATATAAAGCTATCTTATTCGAAGGTTTAAACTTGTAATCACTAGAACATAGTTTAGTTAATTCTAAACTTGTTCGCAAACAAAAGTTAATCCTTCTAACTTGACTTTTAAAATCAACTAAACACATGTTCTATATCTATATGATATGCTAACTTAATGATTTAAAACCTGGAAACACGAAAAACACCGTAAAACCGGAATTACGCCGTCGTAGTAACACCGCGGGCTGTTTTGGTTTAGTTAATTAAAAACTATGATAAACTTTGATTTAAAAGTTGTTATTATGAGAAAATGATTTTTATTATGAACATGAAACTATATCCAAAAATTATGGTTAAACTCAAAGTGGAAGTATGTTTTCTAAAATGGTCATCTAGACGTCGTTCTTTCGACTAAAATGACTACCTTTACAAAAACGACTTGTAACCTATTTTTCTGACTATAAACCTATACTATTTCTATTAGATTCATAAAATAGAGTTCAATATGAAACCATAACAATTTGATTCACTCAAAACGGATTTAAAATGAAGAAATTATGGGTAAAACAAGATTGGATAATTTTTCTCATTTTAGCTACGTGAAAATTGGTAACAAATCTATTCCAACCATAACTTAATCAACTTGTATTGTATATTATGTAATCTTGAGATACCATAGACACGTATACAATGTTTCGACCTATCATGTCGACACATTTATATATATTTCGGAACAACCATAGACACTCTATATGTGAATGTTGGAGTTAGCTATACAGGGTTGAGGTTGATTCCAAAATATATATAGTTTGAGTTGTGATCAATACTGAGATACGTATACACTGGGTCGTGGATTGATTCAAGATAATATTTATCGATTTATTTCTGTACATCTAACTGTGGACAACTAGTTGTAGGTTACTAACGAGGACAGCTGACTTAATAAACTTAAAACATCAAAATATATTAAAAGTGTTGTAAATATATTTTGAACATACTTTGATATATATGTATATATTGTTATAGGTTCGTGAATCAACCAGTGACCAAGTCTTACTTCCCGACGAAGTAAAAATCTGTGAAAGTGAGTTATAGTCCCACTTTTAAAATCTAATATTTTGGGATGAGAATACATGCAGGTTTTATAAATGATTTACAAAATAGACACAAGTATGTGAAACTACATTCTATGGTTGAATTATCGAAATCGAATATGCCCCTTTTTATTAAGTCTGGTAATCTAAGAATTAGGGAACAGACACCCTAATTGACGCGAATCCTAAAGATAGATCTATTGGGCCTAACAAACCCCATCCAAAGTACCGGATGCTTTAGTACTTCGAAATTTATATCATATCCGAAGGGTGTCCTGGAATGATGGGGATATTCTTATATATGCATCTTGTTAATGTCGGTTACCAGGTGTTCACCATATGAATGATTTTTATCTCTATGTATGGGATGTGTATTGAAATATGAAATCTTGTGGTCTATTATTATGATTTGATATATATAGGTTAAACCTATAACTCACCAACATTTTTGTTGACGTTTTAAGCATGTTTATTCTCAGGTGATTATTAAGAGCTTCCGCTGTCGTATACTTAAATAAGGACATGATTTGGAGTCCATGCTTGTATGATATTGTGTAAAAACTGCATTCAAGAAACTTATTTTGTTGTAACATATTTGTATTGTAAACCATTATGTAATGGTCGTGTGTAAACATGATATTTTAGATTATCATTATTTGATAATCTACGTAAAGCTTTTTAAACCTTTATTGATGAAATAAAGGTTATGGTTTGTTTTAAAATGAATGTAGTCTTTGAAAAACGTCTCATATAGAGGTCAAAACCTCGCAACGAAATCAATTAATAAGGAACGTTTTTAATCAATAAGAACGGGACATTTCAGTTGGTATCCGAGCGTTGGTCTTAGAGAACCAGAATTTTGCATTAGTGTGTCTTATCGAGTTTGTTAGGATGCATTAGTGAGTCTGGACTTCGACCGTGTTTACTTGAAAAATGATTGCTTAACAAATTTTGTTGGAAACTATATATTTTTAACATGTGAATATTATGTGATATATTAATCTCTTAACGCGTTTTGATATTATGTGATAGATGTCTACCTCTAGAACAAGTCCCATTGACTTACCTAATAATAATGAAGAGTTAAATGTAAATTGGAATGATTCGTGGACTGATTCACAAGTTCCCGAAGAGGAACCGGAAGAAGAGTCGGAACCGGAAGAAGAATCGGAACCGGAAGAAGAATCAGAACTGGATTAAGAAATAGAACCGGTGGGGGAAATAATAAAACGGTTAAGTAAAAGAAAATCCTCAACCAACCGACCAAGGTTAATTATGGTCAATGGTGTTTCCGCCAAGGAAGCAAAATATTGGGAGGATTACCAATTCTCCGATGAATCGGATTTCGACGAGAATTCCGATGATGTTATAGAAATTACCCCAACTGAATTTAAAAAGGCAAAAGAAAATAATAAGGGAAAGGGCATAAAAATAGAGAAATCTAATTCCAACCCCGATGAACTTTATATGTATCGTCAACCCCCGAAGTCCTTAAGTTGTAACAATGACCCGGGAACCTCTAAACCACCAGGTTTTTCTAAACCAATGTGGAAAATGACGGCTCGTATTAGGGGAACATCATATATCCCTAGAAACTTGGCAAAACGAACCAAAACCGAAGAAGAAGAAGAAACAAGCGAGGCGGAATAAGATAGTTGTATTCGTGTGGTGTAATATATGTAATATAGTGTGCTTATGCTTTATGATATATGTAAAAATTGCTTGTATTAATAAGTATTTTTTTTTATGAATCTAACTCTTGTCTATTTTACAGTATAAAAACATAAAATGGATAGACAACCCAATATTTTAAGAAACCTACCCGGATACATGATTGATGAAATCTTGTCTAGAGTCGGTCAGAATTCTTCGGCACAACTATTTAAGGCGAGATCAGTTTGTAAGACATTCGAAGAACGTTCCAAGAATGCCTTAGTTTATAAAATGCTTTCGTTCGAAAGATGGGGGATATCACATTGGGAAATCCATAAGTTACGATGTGTTTACTTTGACGCATATATTGCGGGGAACCCAAATGCTATTTTACGCAATGGGTTAAGAAATTATTTTGACTCAATATATCCGAATATTGGACTTCGTGATTTAGAAAAAGTGGCTAACATGCAACATAAAGAAGCATGTTATGCTTACGGATTAGTAATGTTCGCTTCTCACCAAAGTGAGAACAAGAACATCGGGCTACAACTATTAAACAAAACGTTCCCACAAGTGACGGAGTCGGTAATTGGGGTAAGAAATGAGGTTTTTAGATTGTTACGGGACTGTTGGACATTACGTAACCCTCGTCCCTTTGACGACGTTACAACACGCTGTCTTATCAACGACCATAACGGTTATGTTCCACAAGACCAAGGATGGGAAGTAATCCTAGTAAAACCAGAATGCATGACTTGTTTCTGGACGTATGAATTACGTGTCTTTATTGCCTTTGCTGAACGACTTGTGTACTAGCTAGAATTATCTTCACAACCATCTTGTATCAAATTTATTGTGTCCTATATTTCATGCTATATGTAAAATAAGCGATATTGTAAGTTTGTAAAATATTGTGTAAAAGTTTGAACGCGAAATATTATTATAATCAGTTTTTCATATAGAATTGTAGTAGTTGAATTGTATATTAGCTACTAAGTATGAACTTAACGGGTAGGTACTACCCGAATTTAAACTTATAAAACGCTAATATGAAGAAAAAGCTTTTATAAATGAGTTAATATTATGCTACGAAATACTATTAACTACTCTTAATATTCTGTATGATTAACTTGTTCCATTTGACTATTTTGAAGGAAATTGCACCGACTAATCGACACACCGTGAATATGAATGAAGAGGAATTCCGTACTTTTCTAGCTTCAAACATAGCCGCAGTACAGGCTGCGCTACATACCAACAATAACCTTGGATCTAGCAGTACAGGAAATCGTGTAGGATGCACCTACAAAGAATTCACTGCCTACAAACCTTTGGAATTTGATGGAACCGAAGGACCGATCGGATTGAAACGATGGACCGAGAAGGTCGAATCGGTGTTTGCCATAAGTAAGTGTACTGAAGAGGACAAAGTGAAGTACGCTACGCATACCTTCACAGGTTCTGCGTTAACATGGTGGAATACCTATCTAGAGCAAGTGGGACAAGACGATGCGTACGCACTACCGTGGTCAGCATTCAAGCACTTGATGAACGAGAAGTACCGTCCCAGAACCGAGGTCAATAAGCTCAAGACAGAACTTAGAGGGTTACGTACCCAAGGATTTGATATTACCACGTACAAAAGTCTATTCACAGAATTGTGCCTATTGTGTCCGGGAGCATTCGAAGATGAGGAAGAGAAGATCGACGCGTTTGTGAAAGGATTACCGGAAAGAATCCAAGAAGATATAAGTTCACACGAGCCCTCCTCCATACAAAAGGCATGTAGAATGGCTCACAAACTAGTGAACCAGATTGAAGAAAGAATTAAAGAACAGACTGCTGAAGAGGCCAATGTGAAGCAAGTCAAAAGAAAGTGGGAGGAAAACGGTGATAAGAATCACCAATACAACAACAACAGCAATTACAACAATAATCGCAACAATTATCCCAACAATCGCAACATCAATCGCAACTACAACAAACGGCCCAGCAACAACAACAACAACAACAGCAACTACAACAATCATCCCAACAACAATAATAACCGCAACAACAACAACAATCAGAAGCAGCTATGCCAAAGGTGTGAAAAGTATCACTCGGAGTTCTGCACCAAATTTTGCAACAAGTGTAAAAGAAATGGTCATAGCGCGGCAAAGTGTGAGGTCTACGGACCAGGGGTTAATAGAACAAAAGGAACAAATGGTGTCGGAACGAGTAATGGCAGAGCAAGTAGTGTCGGAGCAAGTTATGCCAATGTAGTTTGTTATAAATGTGGAAAACCGGGCCACATTATTAGAAATTACCCGAACCAGGAGAACACGAATGGACAAGGCCGCGGAAGAGTTTTCAATATTAATGCGGCAGAGGCACAGGAAGACCCGAAGCTTGTTACGGGTACGTTTCTTATTGACAATAAATCTGCTTACGTTTTATTTGATTCGGGTGCGGATATAAGCTATATGAGTAGAGATTTTTGTGCTAAATTAAGTTGTCCATTGACGCCTTTGGATAGTAAATTTTTACTCAATTAGCAAATGGTAAATTAATTTCAGCAGATAATATATGTCGGAATCGAGAAATTAAACTGGTTAGCGAAACATTTAAGATTGATTTGATACCAGTAGAGTTAGGGAGTTTTGATGTGATAATCGGTATGGACTGGTTGAAAGAAGTGAAAGCAGAGATCGTTTGTTACAAAAATGCAATTTGCATTATACGAGAAAAAGGAAAACCCTTAATGGTGTACGGAGAAAAGGGCAACACGAAGCTACATCTTATTAGTAATTTGAAGGCACAAAAACTAATAAGAAAAGGTTGCTATGCTATTCTAGCACACGTCGAGAAAGTACAAACTGAAGAAAAGAGCATCAATGAAGTTCCCATTGCAAAAGAATTTCCCGATGTATTTCTGAAAGAATTACCAGGATTACCCCCACATCGATCTGTTGAATTTCAAATAGATCTTGTACCAGGAGCTGCACCAATAGCTCGTGCTCCTTACAGACTCGCACCCAGCGAGATGAAAGAACTGCAAAGCCAATTATAAGAACTTTTAGAGCGTGGTTTCATTCGACCAAGCACATCACCGTGGGGAGCTCCTGTTTTGTTTGTCAAGAAGAAAGATGGTACATTCAGGTTGTGTATCGACTACCGAGAGTTGAACAAACTTACCATCAAGAACCGCTACCCACTACCGAGAATCGACGACTTATTTGATCAACTACAAGGCTCGTCTGTTTATTCAAAGATTGACTTACATTCCGGGTATCATCAAATGCGGGAGAAAGAAGATGATATTCCAAAGACTGCTTTCAGAACACGTTACGGTCATTACGAGTTTATGGTCATGCCGTTTGGTTTAACTAATGCACCAGCTGTGTTCATGGACCTTATGAACCGAGTGTGTGGACCATACCTTGACAAGTTTGTCATTGTTTTCATTGATGACATACTTATTTACTCAAAGAATGACCAAGAACACGGTGAACATTTGAGAAAGGTGTTAGAAGTATTGAGGAAGGAAGAATTGTACGCTAAGTTTTCAAAGTGTGCATTTTGGTTGGAAGAAGTTCAATTCCTCGGTCACATAGTGAACAAAGAAGGTATTAAGGTGGATCCGGCAAAGATAGAAACTGTTGAAAAGTGGGAAACCCCAAAAACTCCGAAACACATACGCCAATTTTTAGGACTAGCTGGTTACTACAGAAGGTTCATCCAAGACTTTTCCAGAATAGCAAAACCATTGACTACATTAACGCATAAAGGGAAGAAATTTGAAATGAATGATGAACAAGAGAAAGCGTTTCAGTTATTGAAGAAAAAGCTAACTACGGCACCTATATTGTCATTACTTGAAGGGAATGATGATTTTGTGATTTATTGTGATGCATCAAAGCAAGGTCTCGGTTGTGTATTAATGCAACGAACGAAGGTGATTGCTTATGCGTCTAGACAATTGAAGATTCACGAACAAAATTATACGACGCATGATTTGAAATTAGGAGCGGTTGTTTTTGCATTAAAGACTTGGAGGCACTACTTATATGGGGTCAAAAGTATTATATATACTGACCACAAAAGTCTTCAACACATATTTAATCAGAAACAACTGAATATGAGGCAGCGTAGGTGGATTGAATTATTGAATGATTACGATTTTGAGATTCGTTACCATCCGGGGAAGGCAAATGTGGTAGCCAATGCCTTGAGCAGGAAGGACAGAGAACCCATTCGAGTAAAATCTATGAATATAATGATTCATAATAACCTTACTACTCAAATAAAGGAGGCGCAACAAGGAGTTTTAAAAGAGGGAAATTTAAAGGATGAAATACCCAAAGGATCGGAGAAGCATCTTAATATTCGGGAAGACGGAACCCGGTATATGTAGTGACCCGAACTTTTCCATGTTTATATATATTAATTGAGATTGATATTTACATGATTAAATGTTTCCAACATGTTAAGCAATCAAACTTGTTAAGACTTGATTAATTGAAATATGTTTCATATAGACAATTGACCACCCAAGTTGACCGGCGATTCACGAACGTTAAAACTTGTAAAAATGACAGGACGATATATATATGGATATACATATGGTTAACATGAGATTATGATAAGTAAGTATCTCCATAAGTATATTAACAATGAGTTATATACATATAAACAAGACTACTAACTTAAGGATTTCGAAACGAGACATATATGTAACGATTATCGTTGTAACGACATTTAAATGTATATATATCATATTAAGATATATTAATATATCATAATATCATGATAATATAATAATTTAACATCTCATTAGATATAATAAACAATGGGTTAACAACATTAATTGAGATCGTTAACTTAAAGGTTTCAAAACAACACTTACATGTAACGACTAACGATGACTTAACGACTCAGTTAAAATGTATATACATGTAGTGTATTTAGATGTATTAAAATACTTTTGGAAGACTTCAAGACATATATCAAAACACTCATACTTAACAAAAATGGTTACAGTTACTTTTCCATTCTTTTCTTTCATCAAGAATTCTAGTCGTATTCTTACCCGTATTATACACAGCTTCAAAACGTACTTACTATGAGTATATACCAATAGGAACTAGCATGGGATTCCACTCTTGATTATGTCATGTATGAATAATCAATTTTAACTTCTACCATGAGCTAGTCAACTAACTAGAACTCCTTTTAACCCCACTCACCACTCACCAATTACCACTCATCATTCACTCCATTTCACTTCCAATTCTCTTTCTAATTCTCTCTCAACACACACACACACACACACACACACTATTATGAACGTATTTTTCCAGTAGTTAATCATCATCTTCATCAAAAATCACTTCAAGAATCAAGCTATAATCATCATAGGAAGAACACTTCAAGAACACTTCAAAAATCCCTTCAAGTTTACTAATTTACTTCCAAGCTTTCTAATCCATTCCAAGTAATCATCTAAGATCAAGAAACCTTTGTTATATACAGTAGGTTATCTTTATTATTCAAGGTAATATTCATATTCAAACTTTGATTCAATTTCTATAACTATAAACTATCTTAATTCGAGTAAAAATCTTACTTGAACTTGTTTTTGTGTCATGATCCTACTTCAAGAACTTTCAAGCCATCCAAGATCCTTTGAAGCTAGATCATTTCTTGTCACTTCCAGTAGGTTTACCTACTAAACTTGAGGTAGTAATGATGTTCATAACATCATTCGATTCATATATATAAAACTATCTTATTCGAAGGTTTAAACTCGTAATCACTAGAACATAGTTTAGTTAATTCTAAACTTGTTCGCAAACAAAAGTTAATCCTTCTAACTTGACTTTTAAAATTAACTACACACATGTTCTATATCTATATGATATGCTAACTTAATGATTTAAAACCTGGAAACATGAAAAACACCGTAAAACCGGATTTACGCCGTCGAAGTAACACCGCGGGCTGTTTTGGGTTAGTTAATTAAAAACTATGATAAACTTTGATTTAAAAGTTGTTATTCTGAGAAAATGATTTTTATTATGAACATGAAACTATATCCAAAAATTATGGTTAAACTCAAAGTGGAAGTATGTTTTCTAAAATGGTCATCTAGACGTCGTTCTTTCGACTAAAATGACTACCTTTACAAAAATGACTTGTAACTTATTTTTCTGACTATAAACCTATATTTTTCTGTTTAGATTCATAAAATAGAGTTCAATATGAAACCATAGCAATTTAATTCACTCAAAACGGATTTAAAATGAAGAAGTTATGGGTAAAACAAGATTGGATAATTTTTCTCATTTTAGCTACGTGAAAATTGGTAACAAATCTATTCCAACCATAACTTAATCAACTTGTATTGTATATTATGTAATCTTGAGATACCATAGACACGTATACAATGTTTCGACCTATCATGTCGACACATCTATATATATTTCGGAACAACCATAGACACTCTATATGTGAATGTTGGAGTTAGCTATACAGGGTTGAGGTTGATTCCAAAATATATATAGTTTGAGTTGTGATCAATACTGAGATACGTATACACTGGGTCGTGGATTGATTCAAGATAATATTTATCGATTTATTTCTGTACATCTAACTGTGGACAACTAGTTGTAGGTTACTAACGAGGACAGCTGACTTAATAAACTTAAAACATCAAAATATATTAAAAGTGTTGTAAATATATTTTAAACATACTTTGATATATATGTATATATTGTAATAGGTTCGTGAATCAACCAGTGGCCAAGTCTTACTTTCCGACGAAGTAAAAATATGCGAAAGTGAGTTATAGTCCCACTTTTAAAATCTAATATTTTTGGGATGAGAATACATGCAGGTTTTATAAATGATTTACAAAATAGACACAAGTACGTGAAACTACATTCTATGGTTGAATTATCGAAATCGAATATGCCCCTTTTTATTAAGTCTGGTAATCTAAGAATTAGGGAACAGACACCCTAATTGACGCGAATCCTAAAGATAGATCTATTGGGCCTAACAAACCCCATCCAAAGTACCGGATGCTTTAGTACTTCAAAATTTATATCATATCCGAAGGGTGTCCCGGAATGATGGGGATATTCTTATATATATGCATCTTGTTAATGTCGGTTACCAGGTGTTCACCATATGAATGATTTTTATCTCTATGTATGGGATGTGTATTGAAATATGAAATCTTGTGGTCTATTGTTACGATTTGATATATATAGGTTAAACCTATAACTCACCAACATTTTTGTTGACGTTTAAAGCATGTTTATTCTCAGGTGAATACTAAGAGCTTCCGCTGTTGCATACTAAAATAAGGACAAGATTTGGAGTCCATGTTTGTATGATATTGTGTAAAAACTGCATTCAAGAAACTGATTTCGATGTAACATATTTGTATTGTAAACCATTATGTAATGGTCGTGTGTAAACAGGATATTTTAGATTATCATTATTTGATAATCTACGTAAAGCTTTTTAAACCTTTATTTATGAAATAAAGTTTATGGTTTGTTTTAAAAATGAATGCAGTCTTTGAAAAACGTCTCATATAGAGGTCAAAACCTCGCAACGAAATCAATTAATATGGAACATTTTTAATCAATAAGAACGGGACATTTCAGTATAGGGCTGAAAGGATTTGGGTACCAAAATTTGGAGATATGAGAGAAATGGTACTTAGAGAAGCTCATAAAACCAGATACTCAATACATCCTGGAACGGGGAAGATGTACAAGGATCTCAAGAAACATTTTTGGTGGCCGGGTATGAAAGCCGATGTTGCTAATTACGTAGGAGAATGTTTGACGTGTTCTAAGGTCAAAGCTGAGCATCAGAAACCATCAGGTCTACTTAAACAACCCGAAATCCCGGAATGGAAATGGGAAAACATTACCATGGATTTCATCACTAAATTGTCAAGGACTGCAAGTGGTTTTGATACTATTTGGGTAATAGTTGATCGTCTCACCAAATCAGCACACTTCCTGCCAATAAGAGAAGATGACAAGATGGAGAAGTTAGCACGACTGTATTTGAAGGAAGTCGTCTCCAGACATGGAATACCAATCTCTATTATCTCTGATAGGGATGGCAGATTTATTTCAAGATTCTGGCAGACATTACAGCAAGCATTAGGAACTCGTCTAGACATGAGTACTGCCTATCATCCACAAACTGATGGGCAGAGCGAAAGGACGATACAAATGCTTGAAGACATGTTACGATCATGTGTTATTGATTTCGGAAACAGTTGGGATCGACATCTACCGTTAGCAGAATTTTCCTACAACAACAGCTACCATTCAAGCATTGAGATGGCGCCGTTTGAAGCACTTTATGGTAGAAAGTGCAGGTCTCCGATTTGTTGGAGTGAAGTGGGGGATAGAGAGATTACGGGTCCAGAGATTATACAAGAAACTACCGAGAAGATCATCCAAATTCAACAACGGTTGAAAACCGCCCAAAGTCGACAAAAGAGCTACGCTGACATTAAAAGAAAAGATATAGAATTTGAAATTGGAGAGATGGTCATGCTTAAAGTTTCACCTTGGAAAGGCGTTGTTCGATTTGGTAAACGAGGGAAATTAAATCCAAGGTATATTGGACCATTCAAGATTATTGATCGTGTCGGACCAGTAGCTTACCGACTTGAGTTACCTCAACAACTCGTGGCTGTACATAACACTTTCCATGTCTCGAATTTGAAGAAATGTTTTGCTAAAAAAGATCTCACTATTCCGTTAGATGAAATCCAAATCAACGAAAAACTCCAATTCATCGAAGAACCCGTCGAAATAATGGATCGTGAGGTTAAAAGACTTAAGCAAAACAAGATACCATTTGTTAAGGTTCGATGGAATGCTCGTAGAGGACCCAAGTTCACCTGGGAGCGTGAAGATCAGATGAAGAAGAAATACCCGCATCTATTTCCAGAAGATTCGTCAACACCTTCAACAGCTTAAAATTTCGGGATGAAATTTATTTAACGGGTAGGTACTGTAGTGACCCGAACTTTTCCATGTTTATATATATTAATTGAGATTGATATTTACATGATTAAATGTTTCCAACATGTTAAGCAATCAAACTTGTTAAGACTTGATTAATTGAAATATGTTTCATATAGATAATTGACCACCCAAGTTGACCGGTGATTCACGAACGTTAAAACTTGTAAAAACTATATGATGACATATATATGGATATATATATAGTTAACATGATACTATGATAAGTAAACATATCATTAAGTATATTAACAATGAACTACATATGTAAAAACAAGACTAATAACTTAATGATTTTTAAACGAGACATATATGTAACGATTATCGTTGTAAAGACATTTAATGTAAATATATCATATTAAGAGATATTCATACATGATAATATCATGATAATATAATAATTTAAAATCTCATTTTATATTATAAACATTGGGTTAACAACATTTAAAAAGATCGTTAACCTAAAGGTTTCAAAACAACACTTACATGTAACGACTAACGATGACTTAACGACTCAGTTAAAATGTATATACATGTAGTGTTTTAATATGTATTTATACACTTTTTAAAGACTTAAATACACTTATCTAAATACTTCTACTTAACAAAAATGCTTACAATTACATCCTCGTTCAGTTTCATCAACAATTCTACTCGTATGCACCCGTATTCGTACTCGTACAATACACAGCTTTTAGATGTATGTACTATTGGTATATACACTCCAATGATCAGATCTTAGCAGCCCATGTGAGTCACCTAACACATGTGGGAACCATCATTTGGCAACTAGCATGAAATATCTCATAAAATTACAAAAATATGAGTAATCATTCATGACTTATTTACATTAAAACAAAATTACATATCCTTTATATCTAATCCATACACCAACGACTAAAAACACCTACAAACACTTTCATTTTTCAATTTTCTTCATCTAATTGATCTCTCTCAAGTTCTATCTTCAAGTTCTAAGTGTTCTTCATAAATTCTACAAGTTCTAGTTACATAAAATTAAGATTACTTTCAAGTTTGCTAGCTCACTTCCAATCTTGTAAGGTGATCATCCAACCTTAAGAAATCTTTGTTTCTTACAGTAAGTTATCATTCTAATACAAGGTAATAATTATATTCAAACTTTAGTTCAATTTCTATAACTATAACAATCTTATTTCAAGTGATAATCTTACTTGAACTTGTTTTCGTGTCTTGATTCTGCTTCAAGAACTTTGAGCCATCCAAGGATCCGTTGAAGCTAGATCCATTTTTCTATTTTCCAGTAGGTTTATCCAAGGAACTTAAGGTAGTAATGATGTTCATAACATCATTCGATTCATACATATAAAGCTATCTTATTCGAACGTTTAAACTTGTAATCACTAGAACATAGTTTAGTTAATTCTAAACTTGTTCGCAAACAAAAGTTAATCCTTCTAACTTGACTTTTTAAATCAACTAAACAAATGTTCTATATCTATATGATATGCTAACTTAATGATTTAAAACCTGGAAACACGAAAAACACCGTAAAACCGGATTTACGCCGTCGTAGTAACACCGCGGGCTGTTTTGGGTTAGTTAATTAAAAACTATGATAAACTTTGATTTAAAAGTTGTTATTCTGAGAAAATAATTTTTATTATGAACATTAAACTATATCCAAAAATTATGGTTAAACTCAAAGTGGAAGTATGTTTTCTAAAATGGTCATCTAGACGTCATTCTTTCGACTGAAATGACTACCTTTACAAAAATGACTTGTAACCTATTTTTCTGACTATAAACCTATACTATTTCAGTTTAGATTCATAAAATAGAGTTCAATATGAAACCATAACAATTTGAATCACTCAAAATGGATTTAAAATGAAGAAATTATGGGTAAAACAAGATTGGATAATTTTTCTCATTTTAGCTACGTGAAAATTGGTAACAAATCTATTCCAACCATAACTTAATCAACTTGTATTGTATATTATGTAATCTTGAGATACCATAGACACGTATACAATGTTTCGACCTATCATGTCGACACATCTATATATATTTCGAAACAACCATAGACACTCTATATGTGAATGTTGGAGTTAGCTATACAGGGTTGAGGTTGATTCCAAAATATATATAGTTTGAGTTGTGATCAATACTGAGATACGTATACACTGGGTCGTGGATTGATTCAAGATAATATTTATCGATTTATTTCTGTACATCTAACTGTGGACAACTAGTTGTAGGTTACTAACGAGGACAGCTGACTTAATAAACTTAAAACATCAAAATATATTAAAAGTGTTGTAAATATATTTTGAACATACTTTGATATATATGTATATATTGTTATAGGTTCGTGAATCAACCAGTGGCCAAGTCTTACTTCCCGATGAAGTAAAAATCTGTGAAAGTGAGTTATAGTCCCACTTTTAAAATCTAATATTTTGGGATGAGAATACATGCAGGTTTTATAAATGATTTACAAAATAGACACAAGTACGTGAAACTACATTCTATGGCTGAATTATCGAAATCGAATATGCCCCTTTTTATTAAGTCTGGTAATCTAAGAATTAGGGAACAGACACCCTAATTGACGCGAATCCTAAAGATAGAACTATTGGGCCTAACAAACCCCATCCAAAGTACCGGATGCTTTAGTACTTTGAAATTTATATCATATCCGAAGGGTGTCCCGGAATGATGGGGATATTCTTATATATGCATCTTGTTAATGTCGGTTACCAGGTGTTCACCATATGAATGATTTTTATCTCTATGTATGGGATGTGTATTGAAATATGAAATCTTGTGGTCTATTATTTTGATTTGATATATATAGGTTAAACCTATAACTCACCAACATTTTTGTTGATGTTTTAAGTATGTTTATTCTCAGGTGATTATTAAGAGCTTCCGCTGTCGCATACTTAAATAAGGACATGATTTGGAGTCCATGCTTGTATGATATTGTGTAAAAACTGCATTCAAGAAACTTATTTTGTTGTAACATATTTGTATTGTAAACTATTATGTAATGGTCGTGTGTAAACAGGATAGTTTAGATTATCATTATTTGATAATCTACGTAAAGCTTTTTAAACCTTTATTGATGAAATAAAGGTTATGGTTTGTTTTAAAATGAATGCAGTCTTTGAAAAACGTCTCATATAGAGGTCAAAACCTCGCAACAAAATCAATTAATATGGAACGTTTTTAATCAATAAGAACGGGACATTTCAATACTGGTGTATTCGAAGTCAGAGGCTGATCATGCGACGCATCTTCGATTAGTGTTAGTTATTAAAGAAAGAACAGTTATATGCTAAGTTCTCGAAGTGTGAGTTTTGGCTTCGAGAGGTGCAGTTTCTGGGTCATGTTATCTGTGAGGCAGGTATTAAAGTGGATCCGTTGAAAATAGAAGCGGTAATGGGTTGGAATTCGCCAAAGACGCTGATAGAAGTTAAGAGTTTCTTGGGTCTTGTGGGTTATTATCGCCGATTTATAAAAGATTTTTCTAAAATAGCGGGTCCGTTGACTAAATTGACCAGAAAAGATGTAAGTTTTCGATGGAGTGACCAACAGGAACAGGCTTTTCAGACGCTCAAACAGTTGTTGTGTCAGGCTCCAGTGTTAGCATTGCCAGAGGGTTCAGATGACTTTGTGGTTTATTATGATGCGTCAATTGCCGGGTTAGGGTGTGTACTGATGTAGAGAGATAAATTTATTGCGTACGCTTCTCGTCAGTTAAAGACACACGAACTTAATTATCCGGTTCATGATTTAGAAATGGCTGTTGTGGTATTTTCATTGAAATTATGGAGGCACTACTTATACGGTACAAAGTGTGTAATACGTACAGATCATAAGAGCCTCCAGAATATTTTCATGCAGAAAGAACTGAATATGCAACAGAGATGGTGGATTGAGCTTATAAAAGACTACGATTGTGAAATAAAGTATCACCCGGGTAAAGCAAATGTTGTTGCCGATGCTTTAAGTCGTAAAAAGACCGTAGAGACCATGAACTTTATGAGAACTGAAATAGTTTCAGACCTTATTGAACAGATAAGACAAGTTCAAGCCCAAGCTTTATTGGAGGAGAACTTAAAGACTGAACTGATGACCAAAATAAAGGACCAATTGACTAACGATTCCCGTGGACTTAAGACATTTAAGAACTGAATTTGGGTGCCTATGCTTGGAGATTTAAGGAAATTGATCTTAAATGAAGCACACAAATCGAGGTTAACTGTCCATCCGGGTAGTACCAAGATGTATAACGACTTGAAACCGATGTATTGGTGGCCAACAATGAAGAAAGATATTGCTCAACTGGTAGAATGATGTCATATTTGTGCTCAGGTTAAGGCTGAACATCAGAAACCTTATGGATCATTACAGCAGCTGAAAATTCCAGAGTGGAAATGGGATCATATTACGATGGATTTTGTAACTAAATTACCTAGATCTCAGAGAGGTAATGATATGATATGGGTAATTGTTGATCGACTGACGAAGAGTGCACATTTCTTAGCTATAAAAGAGACAGCTTCGTTGAGTACTTTGGCAGAATTGTACTTGAAATAAATAGTTAGTCGACATGGAGTTCCATTGTCTATCATATCTGACAGGGATTCTAGATTTATATCGAATTTCTAGAATAGTTTACAGAAGAGTTTGGGAACGAGGGTAAATCTGAGTACAGCGTATCATCCACAGACCGACGGTCAGAGTGAGTGGACAATACAGACACTAGAGGATATTCTTAGATCCTGTGTGTTAGAGTACGGTGGTCCGTGGGATATACATTTACCTTTGATCGAGTTTGCTTACAACAATACTTATCATTCGAGTATTGGTATGATGCCTTATGAAATGTTGTATGGTCGCAAATGTAGAACGCCGACTTGTTGGTTAGAAGCTGGAGAGAAATAGTTTGCAGGTCCAGAATTAGTTCAGATAACAGCCGACAAGGTAGCAATAGCGCGTGAAAAGTTAAAAGCGGCACGTGACCGACAAAAAATGTATGCCGATCCACGTAGACGTCCGACGTCCGGTAAACTTTGAGTTGGGTGATCAAGTTTACTTGAAAGTTTCGCCGTGGAAGGGTGTTATCAGGTTTGGTAAGCGAGGTAAGTTAGCTCCGAGATACATTGGGCCGTTCAAGATTATTCAGAAGGTTAATGATCAGACGGTTGTATTAGAGCTTCCAGTCGAGTTAGCAGGGATACATAACACTTTCATTGTGTGTTATCTTAGAAAGTGTAAGGTTGATGATGAGACGCAACTGGTTCCGTTAAGCGATTTGAGGGTTGACTTGAATCAAAAGTTAGTTGAAGAACCGGTTAGGATTGTTGATATAAAGGTAACCAAGTTAAGAAAGAAGGAGATCCATATGGTGCTTGTTGAGTGGAAGCATAGTTTAGGATCGAACCTAACGTGGGAGACCGAAGAGCTAATGAAGGCTCGTTATCCACATCTGTTTGACCATGACCAGATTTCGAGGATGGAATCTTCTTAAGGGAGGTGGATTTGTAACATTCTCGGACAGGGCTTAGATGTTAGATGACTGTTCTGCCCTTAAGCATAATTGTGTAGTTAATTATGCTTTTATTTTAATATAATGTTTAGTTTTATTTTATTATTTGGTTAAGACCAGTTTGTGACAAGGGTCACAGAACAGGTTCGTTTATTTAATTTGGACTCCGTTAAGGCAGTCAAATTAAGTACGAAAGATATTAGATAACTGGTAAATACCCGTGTGTGATGGGGTATTATATTTAACCCACATATAAAAGCTGAAGTCAGCTCATTTCCTTCATTTTTCTGGAAATTTCCCTAACACTCCCGTACCTAACTCACTCTCACACTTGAAACCCTAATTGTCTCAATCTTGTTTTTGGATTTGAAATTGTGTTACAAAGCTTGTTCTTACTGATTTCGTGTTTGATTCAAGGTAACAATCCATGATTTTCAGTCTCAAATTGATGGATTTGTATGGTTTTAAGTTAGGTTTTTGTCAAAGTGGGTTTTATGTCAAATTGGTTGATTTTAATGTTGTTTGATGTGTAAGGTTTGTGGCTTTAAGTCCCTAAATGTTTTCCTAACATGTTGTGTGTAGGTTTTGGGTCAAAAACATGTCTGAAAACGAGATTGAGTGATTTTGGCTCGAAAACCCGTCATTTCTGCTGCTGCTGCTCGATGAACACAACCGTACGGTTGTAGGTTACAACCGTACGGATACATGGTGCAACCGTACGGGTGCATGTGCAACCGTACGGATGCAGTAGTGTTGGTGCAACCGGGCAGAAGTGTGCAACCGTACGGATGTATGATGCAACCGTACGGATGGACTTATAACCGTACCGATGCATGTGCAACCGTACGGATGCAGATCAGATCAGTAGTTGTTGTTTAATTTAGCTGTTTCCTAGCCGTTATGCTGTCCGCGTGACTTATGATTATCAGGATGTAAATTATGAAAATGCATAAGTGTTAGGTGGACTTTTAGTGGCGTCTTTTGTGACTGATTTTTTGTACTGTGCTGTTTTGTGTTAACATACAATAACTAACTTGATTTGCCTTATGTTCAGGTGATAAGGATAAGGAAACCGCTCAATGATAGATTATCTGAGCTTATTGTTGGTATTCGATGAGTGGGTATATATCCGGATAGAGTATTAAGTAGCTGACACGCTACTTGTTCACACACTTTACTCTTATGTTTATGTTCAATATGATTACCATACGTAGTTAGATATTGCCATGCTAGTTAGGACGATTGCATGACTGTTTATCCGTGATCTTATGTGCGCACTGTTAGTTGGACACCAACCGAGGCGGCAAGGTTGGGAACCCACCGAGGCGGCAAGGTAGGGTTGATGTGAGGTCGACTGTGGTAGCCTGGTCGGGTCATGATGTTACTGATTGTTCAGTATAGCATAGAAGGACGCATGTGTTGTGTCTGGATGGTTATGCAGTGGAATCAGTAAAGCGGACTATCGGTAGACTGTAGCTTGATCAACTAAGTCGTGTGCTCATACAAGCCGCCGATCCTCATATTGTCAGTGGTTGTTGTATGCTAGTTCAGGATGGTAGCATAGTTGTGGCCCCTTGCATGTTCAGTTGCTTATGCTTGGTCTGTTAGATAGTATCCATTCACTTAGCAGTTGTGCTAATTCCCCCACATTTCCACCCTTGCAGGTTTAGGTACTGCTGGTCAGGATGGGTGTTGCGGATGGGTTGAAGACATGTTTGACTAAGCGTTGACTCTGATGTTTTCTAATTTAATTATGTTTTCACGTAACACCGTTGTTGTATAAAGTTGGTTTGTAAACAATGTTATGTAAACATTAACTAAGGTTACTTTGGTAATTAAGTGCTTACTTCCGCTGTGTTTAAAAAAAAATCAGGGTGTTACACTTGTAATCTTTGCACCATATCTTCCAAAGTCACTACCCGAGCGCGAAGGTCGTTGACTTCTTCTATTACACCGGGATGATTGTAAGTTCGGACGAGTGGATGAATAAGATCTAGAATTTGTGATAGTATATAATCGTGGAGAGATACTCTGGAAATGAGAGTAAAAATGGTGTTTCAAATGGGTTCGCCGGTAAGTACTTCAGGTTCTTCGCCAAAAGTGCAGGTTGGTGGGTGGAAAGGATCGCCTTCTTCTCGTCTCCATCGGTTAAGTCGACTACGAACCCATCAGATGAATTGGGGATGGTTGATTGGTTGATTCATTCTGGTGACGCTGCCTCCGGAGCTTAGGTGAACATCCATGTCGGAATAGCTGTTGGGTTCTGAAGAACTTGAACTAGTGACGAGTCCCATTTCGTACTTTTGAATAAAGGATTTTTCAATATGAAATGATTTTCGTACTTTTGAATAAAAGATTTCGTAGATTACAGAGGAATTTACGGCATATGTCAGGTAAATCTACAGTAACATATACGCTAGGATATGAATTATCAGATACGCTAAGATATGAATTTTGTCTATACACTATTCATGCAATCAATGCAGTAAGATGTGTCTAGAATAGGAATGATAAGCAGGTAATTTCCTAAGGATGATATTTAGATGATTTTCGACACGAAATGATAAGCAAAACTTTTGACATGCAGACACGGTCGAAGTCCAGACTCACTAATGCATCTAAATAACTATCAGTTAGATACACTAATGCAAGACCTAGTTCGCTAAGACCACCGCTCTGATACCACATGAAGCGACCCGTCCTAATCCAAAAGGACGAATACAATAACATATGATTACATCGCGAGGTACTTGACCTCTATATGATACATTTTACAAACATTGCATTCGTTTTTAAAAGACAAACTTTCGTTACATCGAAAGTTGACGGCATGCATACCATTTCATAATATATCCAACTATAATTGACTTAATAATAATCTTGATGAACTCAATGACTCGAATTCAACGTCTTTTGAAATATGTCATGAATGACTCTAAGTAATATCTCTAGAATGAGCAAATACACAGCGGAAGGTTTCTTTAATACCTGAGAATAAACATGCTTTCAAGTGTCAACCAAAAGGTTGGTGAGTTCATTAGTTTATCATAAAGATTCATTTCCATCATTTTAATAGACCACAATATTTCATATATTGTTACGCTTAACTCGCGAATTAAAATTCATTCATATCGTGAACACCTGGTAACTGACCTTAACAGGATGCATATAGAATATCCCCATCATCCTGGGACTCACATCGGACATGATAAATCGAAGTACTAAAGCAGTTCAAATTCTCTGACTGGGGCTTGTTAGTGCCCATAGATCTATCTTTAGGATTCGCGTCAATTAGTGGCAATTATCATAAACACCAATTCTTAGGCTAACAAGCTAAAAAGGGCATATTCGGTTTGATAATCCAACCATAGAATGTTGTTTCGATCACTTGTGTCTATTTCGTAAAGCATTTATAAAAGCAGCGCATGTATTCTCAGTCCCAAATAATATATATTGAAAAAGCGTTTAAAAAGGGAGCAAATGAAACTCACAAAACTGTATTTCGTAGCACTAATGCATATGACGGCACTGAACAAGTGCAAGGTTGACCTTGGATTCACGAACCTCAAAAAGTGCTTAAAAAAATAGTTGTCACGAACCGGACTCGAACCCGCGACCTCCCGCTCACCCGTCAACTCCCTTAGCCACTGAACTGTTACTGTTTTCCTGATTTAATCTTGACCCAGTATCCGTTAAATGATAATATTTGTTTCCTATTTCTACTTCTTCTTCTTTTAGAAAATCAATCGACCAAAACTTGTATTTTATAACAAATGAGTTTTTGTTTTCGGTTCAGGAATTTTAGAGAAATAGATTAACAACCATGTTGTGATTTTAAATAAATCAAATGCGAAAAAAATAAAAAATAAGACAGCAGGCTGTTCACTGTTTATGTAAAAAAAATTGATTTTTAATTTTTAGGATGTTTTAGCTAGTGATCCCAACATGAAAAAGGTTTTAATTCATCCCTATAAACTTTATCAATTCTCAATTTATCCAGAAACAAAACACAGAATTCGAATTTAAATGAAGAACACAGTTTGACTTTTTGAGTTTAAAAGTTTGACTTCAAAATTCATGATTAATTGGAAGAATTAGAGCCTGAAAACTTACAGATAGTTCGAATGGTTGATTCCTAACACAATGACATTTATGGATTTTGATAAATCTTTCTAATTTGAATTTTTGCTAAAAAGTGTTAAGAACAGAGAACAGGTTCAGTTCTCTTCCATTTTCATTTTTTTTCTTTATTTCCCAATTACACAGCAAGGAATTTATAAGTGGATGATATAGGTGATTGAATAATTGCAGCAGGAATTAAGGGATTTATCGATTCAACTACATCACGGGTCGTACGGATGTATAAAAAAAATAATATAAAGTTGAAAGTGATATAAATTGATTCGTAATACATATACATCCGTATATATCCATGATATAATTTGTATCTGTATATTTATCTATATAATATACATGTATATATCTATATCTGTATTTATATTATAATCAATCTCATTAATAATTATAATTATAACTATAATAATAATACTCTTACTATTATAAATAATAATAATAATAAAAATTTATAATAATATGCTAGTAATATTAATATTATTATTAATGATAATAATAATAATAACTATAAAACTTATAACAATAATATTAATAATAATAATAATAATAATAATAATAATACTAATAATACTAATATAATAACAATATTATTAATAATAATAATACTATAACAATTTATATATATCGAATTCGTATCTACAGATTATATATTTAAAGTAATAATATTAATAACACTATTACTAATATTAATTTTGTAGATAATAATGATATTATTATGACAACTATTTTATAATTAAATTTAATATATTTGTATTACATATTATTGATTATGTGATATAGCTATATATTATATAATAAATTATTTTGAGTATTAAACTTTTATATAATTTAACATATATTACAATATAATATAGATTAGAAATCATATATAGATTTATATATATATATATATATATATATATATATACACTAATATATATATACAATTATGTTTTAAATGTTAAGTAGATATTTAATTATATATATTAAACAATTAACCTCAAAGTATAACATTATACATTTAATATTTTGATAACGTTGGCAAATTATGTTTGAATCATTTATATACAATATACTAAAAATAACAAGCTTTAGTTATTTAAAGTTATCTTTCATAATAACTAAATTACTTAATAGTTCATTATTATATTTAATGTAATTATTTACATATATAATTATTTATATTTACATTTCTGGTTACAATTAAAGATTCGTGAATCGTCGAGACTGGTCGAAGGTCAATTGAACAGTTCAAATTTTTTGAGACTTCAACATTACGGACTTTGCTTATCGTGTCGGAAACATATAAAGATTAAGTTTAAATTTGGTCGGAAATTTCTGGGTCGTCACAGTTCTTTCAAAGTCCCTTTATTATAAAATTTTAAGATTATTCGCAAGACAATTGTTTAAGTTGGGATTGCGTGTTAGAGGTGTGTTTGGTGAAACAACTTTTGAGGGATTTATTAAGTATAATCTTTTTTCATCAGTTGTCAGTGGCTCATTAAATAAATAAAAAGAGGAAAAAGACGTGAATACCTTCATTTGTATTGCACATGTCATGACTTAAAGAGCTTTTTAACGATCATTAGTGGCAAGGACAATCGTCGTAACTTGTGTAACACACAGACTTTGGGCCCAGATGTAAGTTGACTATATTTCCTTTGAATGTTACGTGCTTATACATATATATACATACATATATATATATATATATATATATATATATACACATATATATATATACATATATATATATATATATATATATATATATATATATATATATATATATATATATATATATATATATATAGGATCAAGAGGGAAGTAACCAATTGGGGGGAAGCGGGGTGAAGCAAATTTTTTTTTTTTTCGTTTTTTGAAAAAACTTTGTTCACGAATATTATAGATTGGATGAAAATATGAACATTTAATAAAAACACTTTGTGATAAATGTTTTTATTTTGGGGGAAAAATGCTTGAAGAATTAATATATAACAATTATCGTGTTTTTCAAGCATATGTTGAGGTTTTAGGTATTAGGGTTTAGATATTAGGGTTTATAGGGTTTATGTAACATCCCGACTTTTTCCATTTACCTTTCGTTATACTATTTTAGAGTCCGTTATTTAATTATAACATCTTCCGTTAATACGCGTTTTTAGAATATCTTGTTTAGGAAATTCACGCACCCGATTCAAACTCGAGGGACTAGACTTGTCAAATGACCAAAGATGTGACTAAGTCAAAGAGTCAAACCCTCATCTCCTCCATTCATTTTCACCTCCCTCTCTAATACTTCCACCTCCTTTTTTCTCTCAAACTCCCAATACAAAGAATCATCATCTAAATCATTTCAAGGAAGTAACCATCAAAACAAATTACATATTCGGAATCCTTGCATCTTCCTCTTCGAATCTATACCAACTTTGTTGTATTTGGGTAACTTTCTAAAATCACTAGATTTTGTGTTCTTGATGTTTTCAACATATAAAAGTGTTAATTAGTGTCTATGGCTCAAGTCTAACATGAGTATATGATTTATATGCTCGATCTTGTTATTTTAAGTAATTAGCTTAAACTTGAAATGGGTGTGCTTGATCTTGAGATTTTGTTGTCTAAATGTTTTTAGATGTTAAAAGTGCATGTATTAAATGTGTTATCTGCATCACTAGCTTCAATTTGGTATGTAGGTTGACATGTAATAGCTTTATAAACATAATTGTTAAATTTGTGATTTTGAGTTATGGTTTGATAGAAGTAAAATGAACTTTTGATGCATTGAATGCTTTGCAATGTTATTTGTAAGTGTTTAGTTGTATTGTATGCGTAATTACCTACGAAACGACATATCATATGTGTGCATTTAATTCCCGAATCATCAATATGCATTTATGAACTTGAAGCATTTATGATGAGCATTAATTGATCATTTAAATTGGAAATTTGATTATTGAAAATGATGATTTTAGTTGATGAAATGTGTTTAATTGCATTCCTCGTTAAATTACCTTTCCAACGATGTATGGTATACGTTTTAAGTGTTTACGGTTTGTGATTTGTGCTTAATTGAAGTTTGGTTGAAACTGGCCAGGCACCAGTTCATGTTGATTGCCGCGGCGCGGCACTCCTTGGTCGCGGCGCGACATTAGGCGTGGCCAGGGACTGACCAACTTTACAATTTTATGAAAAATGTTGGCTATGCTACGCACCTCCAATTCACATGTAACTTGTTCTAACATGCTTATATATGATTAAAAACCTCAGAAAAATAGTTCGCGACCCGACCCGAACGTGTTGACTTTTTTGTTGACTTTGACTTGACCAAAGTTGACTTTTGTCTAAACTTAACCAATACTTGTTTAAACCATTCTAATCTTCTTGCATACTTGATTCTTACATGAAACTTGACAACTTGATTCACATGCTTTATAATCGAGTCGTAATGAGCCATAGGACTAATTGAACACTTTAACCAACCGTGTTTACCGATATTGATACGAACTTATTTGTTTAGGTCAAGACTAGCATTCATTCTTGCACACGTTACTTTGTGAAGTACAATTTACTATTCGTGCAATCAAGGTGAGATCATAGTCCCACCTTTTCAACAACTTTTACTTTTAAACTATGGGATGAGAAATATATACGTATCATACTTTTATGCTTTGAACACAAGTACGAAAACAAACATTCCACAGCGAGTTAGAACAGAAAGCCTCAATTCAATTATCATTAGTTACACTTGCAGGGTGTAAACGTGAACTTATGTTATGTGATCACATTGGGCTTGACGAGCCCTCATTCGGACGGTTCGCTACCGTTAGCGGATGAAATATATTTTCGATTATAGTGTATATTCTAACACTACGTAACATGGTACAAAACAGTTAAGTCTTGATAATTGGGTGCTCGCGAACATAATTTTGGAATACAAACAATTTGGATAATCAACTATATTAAATCTTGTGGTTCAAAAACAACGTTACTAATACACCTATGATTTCACCAACGTTTTTTGTTGACAGTTTTCTATATGTTTTCTCAGGTCCTTAAACGCTAGGTGATACATGGTTCCACACATTATTTTTGATACTTGCTTGGATGTCGAGTATACATGCATACGTGGAGCTCTTTTGACTTAACTTAATTTGTGTCGCATAGGTTTCAATTGTACTTAAAACGTTGTAACATGTTTGGTCGTCGAACTACTTTGTAAACTTTGAAACATATTTATAATTAAAATGAATGCGACATATTTTGGTCAAACGTTGTTTTAAAGACTTATGACCACGTAACGGGACCTAAGTAGACAGTGCCATTAATGACGATTTTGTCGGGTCGCTACAGATGGTATCAGAGCGTTGGTTGTAGGGATTTAGAGTTCGTTGGAGTCAACCCCAAGTCATAGGGTACATTAGTGAGTCTAGACTACTACCGGCATATAGACTTGAAGTAGAAATTACTTGACTACTTGTGCATTTATACTCGAACTCTTCTATTCTTATCTAACTCTTATTCCATCTTAATCTCACATTGTTTAAGTTGATTGACACGCCACCTTGACTATATGAAATAATGTCGAATGCACATATGAATTAGGGTAATATAATTGCCGGGATTATATTACGGTGACTCATATGGACGTTCCGACATTATGACATAAAGAATTTAAGGCAAGTCAAGGAAAATTTTCTCTCTATCCTTATTCCATATCACGGTTAGTATTATTAAGAATACTAATCAACGAAATTCTTGTGTTTTGAAGGAATAATGCCTCCTCGCCGTGTACCACGCCATGAAACTCCCGAACAAGCTCTTCAACGAATGATAGCTACTGCCGTAGATGCGGCTATGGCCGGACACTCATCCAACAACAGCAACAATAACAACAACCACAACAACAACAACAATGGAGCCGGTAACTCAAACGAGGGATGCTCCTACAAAGCTTTCATGGGGTGCAAACCTCATACTTTCGATGGGATCGGAGGACCGGTTGCTCACACTTGATGGTTTGAGCAAACGGAATCCGTCTTTAGCATAAGCGGTTGCAGGGACTAAGACAAGGTCAAATATTCCACCCACACTTTCGCCGGTGTCGCTCTCACGTGGTGGAACAAGTATGTACAATCGGTGGGTACCGATGAAGCCCACACTCTCTCTTGGCCCGATATGAAAGAAAAGATGATCATCGAATACTTCCCGCGTGAAGAGACTCACAAGCTCGAACAAGAGCTAAGAACTTTAAAAGCGGTCGGAAACGACCTCAAGGCTTATAATCAATGGTTCCCCGAGCTATCTTTGATGTGCCCAAACCTCGCGAACCCCGAGTCGCTAAGGGTTGAACTTTACATGGATGGCCTCCCTAAGAGCATCAAAGATGGGGTAATGTCATCCAAACCCGCTAACCTACAAGAAGCTTTGAAGATGGCCCACCAATTGATAGAAACAGTGGACGAAATCGTAGTACCGACACCTAAGGCCGAGGATAAGTCGGGTGGCAACAAAAGAAAATGGGAAGCCACTCCATCAAATAATTACAACAACAACTTCACCAAAAAGCCTTTCACCTCCGACGGCAAGAAAAGTTATATCAGAAATAAACCTTTTTGCAACAAATGCCACAAACATCACTATGGTGAATGTGACAAGCCGTTTTGCCACCGGTGCCAAAGAAGTGGTCATTTGACCAACGATTGTAGAAGTGCCACCCCCGTCGCTCAAAAGGGGCCCAATGCGCCAAAATCGGGCGTTTACTTTGAATGTGGCCAACCGGGTCGTCTTAGAAACGCATGCCAAAAGAAGAAAGCTAATCCCAATGCACGCGGACGAGCTTTCAACATCAACACCGAGGAAGCCCGAGATGACAATGAACTAGTCACGGGTACGTTTCTTCTCAATAATTATTATGTCTCTTGTTTATTCGATTCGGGTGCTAACAAGAGTTTTGTATCCAAGACTTTGACTCATTCTTTTAGCACTCCACCACTTCCACTAGATACTACTTATAATATTGAAGTGGCCAACGGAAAACTATTGAGTGCCAACAAATTTTATCGGGGTGTACGTTAAACTTAATGGGTAAAGAGTTTGAAATTGACTTGATACCTATAGAACTATGGAGCTTCGATGTAATCATTGGTATGGATTGGTTAGCCAAAACAAAATCTCACATCCTTTGTGATCTTAAAGCGATTCAAATTTCTATCGAGAATGGTGAACCCTTGATTCTCTATGGCGATAAGAGTTGCATCGGACTCAACCTTGTCTCGTGCCTTAAAGTTGAAAAACACCTTCGTAAAGGTTGTTTTGCGATCCTTGCCTACGTTAATAAAGTCGAGTTCGATGAGAAGCATATCGATGATGTGCCAATTGTTAGTGACTTTTTCGATGTATTTCCCGATGAATTGCCGCGTCTTCCACATCATCGACCGGTTGAATTCCAAATCGATCTTATTCCGGGAGCCGCACCTGTAGTACGTGCACCGTATGGACTTGCTCCATCCGAAATGCAAGAATTGCAAAGTCAAATCCAAGAACTACTTGACCGTGGTTTTATCCAACCTAGCCATTCACCATGGGGTGCTTCGATTTTATTCGTTAAGAAGAAAGATAGATCCCTACGAATGTGCATCGACTACCGTGAACTAAATAAATTGACGGTCAAGAACCGATATCCTCTTCCGCGCATCGATGACCTCTTTGATCAACTACAAGGATCCCGTGTATATTCAAAAATCGATCTCCGCTCGGGTTATCATCAACTAAGGGTTAAGGGGGAAGATGTCTCCAAAACCGCTTTTCGGACTCTCTATGGTAGTTACGAATTCCTTGTCATGCCATTTGGTCTAACTAACGCACCGGCGGTGTTCATGGATCTTATGAACCGCGTGTGCAAACCGTATCTCGACAAGTTCGTTATTGTATTCATCGATGATATCTTAGTCTATTCTAAAAGCGAAGAAGAGCACGAACAACACCTTTGACTTGTGCTCGAACTCTTGAGACAAGAACGACTCTATGCCAAATTCTCCAAGTGTGAATTTTGGTTGAAAGAAGTTCAATTTCTCGGTCATGTCGTAAGCTACCAAGGCATTAAGGTCGATCCATCAAAAATCGAAGCCATTAGCAAATGGGAAACTCCTACTACTCCTACTCACATTCGTCAATTTTTGGGTCTCATCGGATACTATCGTAGATTCATCAAAGATTTCTCTTTGGTTGCTCGTCCTCTAACTGCGTTAACTCACAAGGGAAAGAAATTCATTTGGGCGACCGAACAAGAATCCGCATTTCAAATCTTGAAGACAAAGCTAACCACCGCTCCTATCTTGTCACTTCCCGAAGGCAATAATGATTTTGTTGTATATTGAGATGCCTCGAAACATGGTTTTGGGTGTGTATTAATGCAACGAAAGAAAGTCATTGCTTATACCTCCCGACAACTAAAAATTCATGAACGGAACTACACGAGACATGATCTCAAACTCGGAGCCGTTGTCTTTGCACTCAAAATGTAGAGACACTACCTTTATGGAACCAAGAGTACTATCTTCACAGATCACAAAAGCCTTCAACACATCTTCGATCAAAAGCAACTAAACATGAGACAACGACGGTGGATTGAAACTTTGAACAATTACGATTGTGAGCTTCGTTACCATCCTGGGAAGGCAAATGTAGTAGCCGATGCCTTAAGTCGAAAAGAAAGAGCGGTGCCTCTTCATATCCGAGCCTTAAACATCACCATCCACACCAATCTCAATAACCAAATTCGGGTAGCCCAAGATGAAGCTCTTAAGGATGAAAACATATCTCATGAACGCTTGAACATCCTCACCTCACGATTCGAAGTTAAGGAGACCGGACTCCGATATTTCGCCGGAAGAATTTGGGTGCCTAGTTATGGGGACTTACGAAGCCTTATTTTAGACGAAGCCCATAAGTCAAGATATTCGATTCACCCCGGCGCCAATAAGATGTACCACGACTTTAAAGAACAATATTGGTGGCCGATCATTAAAAGGGACGTTACTACTTATGTTGGAAAGTGCCTAACTTGCTCCAAAGTCAAAGCCGAACATCAAAGGCCGTCCGGACTACTTTAACAACCCGAAATTCCGTAATGGAAGTGGGAAGGGATAACGATGGATTTTATCACCAAACTACCAAAGACGGTGGGCGGTTATGATACTATTTGGGTTATTGTTGACCGACTCGCCAAGTCCGCACACTTCCTAGCCATGAAGGAAACTGACAAAATGGAAAAACTTGCACAACTTTACATTAAAGAGATCGTAGCCCGTCACGGTGTACCTTTATCGATTATTTCAGACCGAGATGGCCGTTTTGTTTCTAGATTTTGGCATACCTTACAAGAAGTTTTGGGAACGCGTTTAGACATGAGCACCGCATATCATCCACAAATCGACGGACAAAGCGAATGCACAATTCAAACCTTGAAAGACATGCTACGAGCTTGTGTTATCAATTTCGGAAAAGCTTGGGACAAGCACTTGCCTCTCGCCGAATTCTTTTACAACAATAGTTACCACGCGAGTACCAACGCAACACCTTTCGAAGCTTTATATAGCCGAAAATGTCGTTCTCCTCTTTGTTAGGCCGAAGTAGGCGACACACAAATCACTGGACCCAAACTCATTCATGAAAAAACCGAGAAGATCGTTCAAATCCGAGATAGGCTTAGGACAGCCCGAAGTGGTCAAAAGAGCTATACCGACACTAGATGCAATGACCTCGAATTCCAAGTCGGTGATCGCGTAATGTTAAAAGTCGCACCTTGGAAAGGTGTAATCCGTTTCGGGAAACGCGAGAAGCTAAATCCACGGTATATTGGTCCTTTCGAAATTTTGGAGCGTGTTGGAACCGTTGCTTATCGTTTAGATCTTCCACCTCAATTAAGCTCCGTTCATCCTACTTTCCATGTATCGAACTTGAAGAAGTGTTTTGCCGAACCCGAACTCGTCATCCCTCTCGAGGAGCTTACTATTGATGACAAACTCTACTTTGTAGAGGAACCGGTAGAAATTGTAGATCGCTCCGTTAAAATGCTAAGACAAAGCTGAATTCCGATTGTCAAGGTCTGTTGGAACGCCAAAAGAGGACTCGAGTTTACTTGGAAAGACAAGATCAAATGCAAAGGAAGTATCCTCATTTATTCGTGGATTTGGAAACGCAAGATCCCGAGGAAGAAACTACGACTACTACGTCTACTTAAATTTCGGGACGAAATTTCTTTTACGGAGTAGGTAATGTAACATCCCGCCTTTTTTCGTTTACCTTCCGTTATACTATTTTAGAGTCCGTTATTTAATTATAACATCTTCTATTAATACACGTTTTTAAAATATCTTGTTTAGGTAATTCACGCACCCGATTCAAACTCGAGGGACTAGACTTTCCAAATGACCAAAGATGTGACTAAGTCAAAGAGTCAAACCCTCATCTCCTCCATTCATTTTCACCGCCCTCTCTAATACTTCCACCTCCTTTTTTCTCTCAAACTCCCAATACAAAGAATCATCATCTAAATCATTTCAAGGAAGTAACCATCAAAACAAATTACATATTCGGAATCCTTGCATCTTCCTCTTCGAATCCATACCAACTTTGTTGCATTTGGGTAACTTTCTAAAATCACTAGGTTTTGTGTTCTTGATGTTTTCAACTTATAAAAGTGTTAATTAGTGTCTATGGCTCAAGTCTAACACGAGTATATGATTTATATGCTCGATCTTGTTATTTTAAGTAACTAGCTTAAACTTGAAATGGGTGTGTTTGATCTTGAGATTTGGTTGCCTAAATGTTGTTAGATGTTAAAAGTGCATGTATTAAATGTGTTACTAGCATCACTAGCTTCAATTTGGTATGTAGGTTGACATGGAATAGCTTCATAAACATAATTGTTAAATTTGTGATTTTGAGTTAGGGTTTGATAGAAGTAAAATGAACTTTTGATGCATTGAATGCTTTGCAATGTTGTTTGTAAGTGTTTAGTTGTATTGTATGCGTAATTACCTACGAAATGGCATATCATATGTGTGCATTTAATTCCCGAATCATCAATATGCATTTATGAACTTGAAGCATTTATGATGAGCATTAATTGATCATTTAATTTGGAAATTTGATTATTTTAAATGATGATTTTGGTTGATGAAATGTGTTTAGTTGCATTCCTCGTTAAATTACCTTTCCAACGATGTATGGTATACGTTTTAAGTGTTTGCGATTTGTGCTTAATTGAAGTTTGGTTGAGACGTACTTGAATAATTGAAACTGGCTAGGCACCAGTTCACGTTGATTGCCGTGGCGCGGCACTCCTTGGTCGCAGCGCGACATTAGGCGTGGTCAGGGACTGACCAACTTTACAATTTTACGAAAAATGTTTGCTATGCTACGCACCTCCGATTCATATGTAACTTATTCTAACATGCTTATATATGATTAAAAACCTCAGAAAAATAGTTCGAGACCCGACCCGAACGTGTTGACTTTTTCGTTGACTTTGACTTGACCAAAGTTGACTTTGTCCAAACTTAACCAATACTTGTTTAAACCATTCTAATCTTCTTGCATACTTGATTCTTACATGAAACTTGACAACTTGATTCACATGCTTTATAATCGAGTCGTAATGAGCCATAGGACTAATTGAACACTTTAACCAACCGTGTTTACCGATATTGATACGAACCTATTTGTTTAGGTCATGACTAGCATTCGTTCTTGCACACGTTACTTTGTGAAGTACAATTTACTATTCATGCAACCAAGGTAAGATCATAGTCCCACCTTTTCAACAACTTTTACTTTTAAACTATGGGATGAGAAAGATATACGTATCATACTTTTATGCTTTGAACACAAGTACGAAAACAAACATTCCACAACGAGTTAGAACAGAAAGCCTCAATTCAATTATCATTAGTTACACTCGCAGGGTGTAAACGTGAACTTGTGTTATGTGATCACATTGGGCTTGACGAGCCCTCATTCGGACGGTTCGCTATCGTTAGCGGATGAAATATATTTTCGAGTATAGTGTACGTTCTAACACTACGTAACAGGGTACAAAACAGTTAAGTCTTGATAATTGGGTGCTCACGAACATACTTTTGGAATACAAACGATTTGGATAATCAACTATATTAAATCTTGTGGTTCAAAAACAACGTTACTAATACACCTATGATTTCACCAACGTTTTTCGTTGACAGTTTTCTATATGTTTTCTCAGGTCCTTGAACTCTAGGTGATACATGCTTCCGCACATTATTTTTGATACTTGCTTAGATGTCGAGTATACATGCATACGTGGAGCGTCTTTTGACTTAACTTAATTTGTGTCGCATAGGTTTCAATTGTACTTAAAACGTTGTAACATGTTTGGTCGTGGAACTACTTTGTAAACTTTGAAACATCTTTATAATTGAAATGAATGTGACATATTTTGGTCAAACGTTGTTTTAAAGACTTATGACCACGTAACGGGACCTAAGTAGATGGCGCCGTTAATGACGATTTTGTCGGGTCGCTACAGATGGTATCAAAGCGTTGGTTGTAGGGATTTAGAGTTCATTGGTGTCAACCCCGAGTCATAGGGTACATTAGTGAGTCTAAACTACAACCAGCATATAGACTTGAAGTAAGAATTACTTGACTACTTGTGCATTTATACTCGAACTCTTCTATTCATATCTAACTCTTATTCCATCTTAATCTCACGTTGTTTAAGTTGATTGACACGCCACCTTGACTATATGAAATAATTTCGAATGCACATATGAATTAGGGTAATATAATTGCCGGGATTATATTATGGTGACTCATATGGACGTTCCGACATTATGACATAAAGAATTTAAGGTGAGTCAAGAAAAATTTTCTCTCTATCCTTATTCCATATCACGGTTAGTATTATTAAGAATACTAATCAACGATATTCTTGTGTTTTGAAGGAATAATGCCTCCTCGCCATGTACCACGCCATGAAACTCGATCCCGAACAAGCTCTTCAACGAATGATAGCCACCGCCGTAGATGCGACTATGGCCGGACACTCATCCAACAACAACAACAACAATAACAACAACCACAACAACAACAACAATGGAGCCGTTAACTCAAATGAGGGATGCTCCTACAAAGCTTTCATGGGGTGCAAACCTCATACTTTCGATGGGACCAGAGGACCGGTTGCTCTCACTCGATGGTTTGGGCAAACGGAAGCCGTCTTTAGTATAAGCTGTTGCCGGGACTAAAATAAGGTCAAATATTCCACCCAAACTTTTGCCCGTGTCGCTCTCACGTGGTGGAACACGTATGTACAATCGGTGGGTACCGATGAAGCCCACGATCTCTCTTGGCCCGATATGAAAGAAAAGATGATCATCGAATACTTCCCGCGTGAAGAGACTCGCAAGCTCGAACAAGAGCTAAGAACTTTAAAAGCGGCCGAAAACGACCTCAAGGCTTATAATCAACAGTTCGCTGAGCTATCTTTGATGTGCCCAAACCTCGTGAACCCCGAGTCGCTAAGGGTTGAACTTTAAATGGATGGCCTCCCTAAGAGCATCAAATATGGGGTAATGTCATCCAAACCCGCTAACCTACAAGAAGCTTTGAAGATAACCCGTCAATTGATAGAAATGGTGGACGAAATCGTAGTATCGGCACCTAAGGCCGAGGATAAGTCGGGTGGTAACAAAAGAAAATGGGAAGCCACTCCATCAAACAACTACAACAACTTCACCAAAAAGCCTTTCACCTCCGACGGCAAGAAAAGTTATGTCGGAAATAAACCTTTTTGCAACAAATGCCACAAACATCACTATGGTGAATGTGACAAGCCGTTTTGCCACCGGTGCCAAAGAAGTGGTCATTTGGCCAACGATTGTAGAAGTGCCGCCCCCGTCGCTCAAAAGGGGCCCAATGCGCCAAAATCGGGCGTTTGCTTTTGTAAGTAACTAGAGGGGGACTGAATAGTTACTTAGTCGATTTTTAAAAAATTTCTTTAGCGTTTTGTTGAACTTGAACTTGATATAGTGTGATTTGAAATGTTTGTTCTCTAATAATGCTAACAATAAAAATATAAGTTAAATTGTAAATAAAAGATAAGGGAAGAGAGAACAAACACAACGATTTATAGTGGTTCTGGAAGATGTTAACTAATCTTCCTTAATCCACTCCTCAATTCTACGAATTGAGATTTTTCTTCACTATGATACTCCAAACTCGGTGGAGTGTCCGGATACAACACTAGTACTTCGAAAAGCCGCCCCTTGTGAACTCTTACGTCCCTTTGAAGACTTCACAAACACCTATAGCTCTTACCACAAGATCCTAATGAACTTTTCCTAGTGAAAACACAACTATCCTCTAGATCCCTTTAAGAAGATAGTTTACAAGTAAACTTACAACTTTAAGCTTACAAGTACTCTTGCTAGAATCACTCTAAAAGATTACAAATTGAGTATAAGAATGATATCAGTAAGTATGAGAAAATATGAGTGCAAGAGGTGAGTCTTCAAATGCTTCAAGGCTTGGCTTTTATAGGAAAGAGAAATCTGCCTGGAAGTCATACGGCTCACTGCACGGTCGACCGTGGTTCGACCGTGTACTTCTGACATCTGATTCTTATGGCCATTTTTGTCCTTTAAAATTTGTCATTTTGCCTTGTTGAGTAGCTGCAACTAGTGGCCAATTACTTCTGAAATTATCCTCATCACCCTTTATGTTTTGGACATAAGCTTGGAAGTTGACATATCCTTTAAAAAAGAAAGTCTTTAATCCTTGACCAATTGTCATTGATTACCAAAAGAGGTAATTGCAGATTTTTGTCCCTTGACAAACCATTAACTTCCAAAAATCTTCATCAAGCTTCTTAATCACTTGTCATTTAGCTTATGGGAGTTTCTTGCCCTTTAGAACATTGTTACAACTTAATTGAACTAGTTTGAATCTAGTTTGAACATGATGATTCTTGTTACAACTTGACTAGACTTGAACTAATTACATACTTGCACAAATAATGATATATAGAACTAATGTGAGAGCAACTCTTTAATTGGGACTTTAATGACCATTATTAGTATGTTTAAATGATAATATGAATTGGGGTAAAGGGATATGACACTTGAGTGTTTTAGCCTAAATCAAGCTTAAAGTGTCATTAAGATGTCATTAGGTGTGATTAATGAAAATTAGCATCTTTTGGTTCAAAACTCTTTTAAGATCAAAGAGGGCAACTATTATAAGCATGTTTAAAAAGGTTTTGTAAATTATAGATGCCGGGAACTAGTCAAACTTTATTTGGTCAAGATTGGTAATAGAAAGAACTGCGGTCAGGTTGCGGTCGTCCGTGAGTTCAGCCGTGGGTTTTCAGTTTTAGAACAGCTTAAACTCGTTGGTGCAGGACACACACAGTTGATGTCACGGTCGACCGTGGTACATCCGTGTAGCAATTTTCCCAAGATGAATTCTTAATTATTGGTCTTTTGCTAGAGATAGTTTAGGCTCATGAACTCATGTCTTCCTACATATGATTTAACTTCTCAGTTCTTGTGTGTCATCATCAAAACAAAGTGATTATCTTTTGAGTATTATGCTTTGAATCTTAACCAACATTCTCCCCCTTTTTGATGATGACAAACATATGAGCAAGTGTTAACTATGTAGGTCGACATAAGTGTTAATATCACTTACCATACACTTTCTCCCCCTTTTGTCGAAGCAAAAAAGGTTAGTCCTACATGGAACTAAGCACGCCCTAGAGTAATGCTCCCCCTTAAATTTTACACACTTATCAAATGTTCCTGTAAACAAATAAAATGGCTCCCCCTCGAACCAATAGTAAGCATAAAGAGTAACAAACATGATAAGCATAGCAAGTGCATTACAATAATAAATTCATAACAAGCGTCAATCCTAGGACAAGTGTTGTGTCTACCCGCCCTTATATTTGTTCTGAACCAATCATTAAGTATTTTTAAGGATAAATTCCATTGGTGCTAAATGCATCCGATATTGTCGATCTTTCATTATCGGACGAGAGAATGATCACTACAAGAAAAGTGAGTTTATATGACCTTTTCCCTAGGACCCTTGATAGTGCTCCAAATGAACATATATTTAGTATCAATATCCCTCCGATATGTAAAGATTTCAGTTGAAATTGTTCCATTTTCATGTAATATTCATTTATATTAAATAAGTGCGAAGACAAAAGGCGAAAACAACGAATTGAAGACGCAAAGGTCCAAAAAGCTCAAAAGTACAAGATACAATTAAAAAGGTTCAATTTATTGATAAGGAACGTCTAAAAATGACAAGAGTACAAGTTACGAAACGCAAAGTACAAAATATCTCAGCGTACGCAAGGACGTTCGAAAATTCGGAACCGGTACATGAACCAACTCTCAACGCTCGACGCAACGAAAAAAAAATTACGAGTCTACTATGTATATAAATATAATATAATATATAAATAATTATAAAAATTATTTATATATTATATATATTTAAATCAAAACCGTCGGCAGCCTTGGATCTTAAACTTGTGGGCTGGTTTTGGAACCTCCGCGACTTGCGGAGCTGGAAGGCCAAAAGTGCCGCGACTCGCGGAGCACAGAAATTTCAGAATCCCTATAAAAGGTCGCGAATTCTGCCGAGTAATATATAATAATAATAATAATAATACTCCATAAGATAATAAATAAACAAATATATATATATAGTATAGATTAGTGTTATATTAGATTAGTTCGGGTTATGTAAAGGTTATTTTACGGGTTTTTGAAGTCGAAACTCTGTCCGTGTAACACTACGCGATAAATAATCAATGTAAGCTATGTTCTCCTTTTTAAATTAATGTCTCGTAGCTAAGTTATTATTATGCTTATTTAAAATGAAGTAATCATGATGTTGGGCTAATTACTAAAATTGGGCAATTGGGCTTTGTACCATAATTGGGGTTTGGACAAAAGAACGACACTTGTGGAAATTAGACTATGGGCTATTAATGGGCTTTATATTTGTTTAACTAAATGATAGTTTGTTAATGTTAATATAAAGATCTACAATTGGGCGTCCCTATAAATTACCATATACACTCAATCGGACACGATGGGCGGGGTATTTATATGTACGAATAATCGTTTATTTAACCGGACACGGGAATGGATTAATAGCCACTAGAATAATTAAAACAGGGGTGAAATTACATTCAAGGGTAATTGGTGTAATTGTTAACAAAGTAGTAAAACCTTGGTTTACACGCAGTCGATAACCTGGTGTATTCATTAAACAAAGTATTAAAACCTTGTTACAATTCGAATCCCCAATTAGTTGGAATATTTAACTTCGGGTATAATAATAATTTGACGAGGACACTCGCACTTTATATTTATGACTGATGGACTGTTATGGACGAAAACCAGACGGACATATTAAATAATCCAGGACAAAGGACAATTAACCCATGGGCATAAAACTAAAATCAACACGTCAACCATCATGGTTACGGAAGTTTAAATAAGCATAATATATTTTATTTCATATTTCCTCGTACTTTTATTTATTGTCATTTTAATTATGATTATTTATTTTATTGTTATTTAAATATCATCATTTACTATACGCTTCGCTTAAAATATAAATCGACAAACCGGTCATTAAACGGTAAACCCCCTTTTATATATTATTTTATATAATTATATATATTTTGTACAAATATAGTTGTTTAAAAATATAGTGTGCAATAAGCCCGCTCCCTGTGGAACGAACCGGACTTACTAAAAACTATACTACTCTACGATTAGGTACACTGCCTATAGTGTTGTAGCAAGGTTTAGGTATATCCCATCAGTAAATTAATAAAACTTGTGTCATATTTTGTAGTATTTTGTATTAAAAATACTACTATTTCGTACCCTCACGCTACATCATCAAGTTTTTGGCGCCGCTGCCGGGGAATCGGTGAAACGCTATATTTTTAATATATATTTGTATAAATATATTTTTAGAAAAACAATATAAAATTTATTAAAAAAAAAAAAAAAAAAAAAACGTTTTACATCCTCCGCGACTTGCGGAGTTGTAAGGCAAGTGGAACCGCGACTCGCGGAGCCGCCCTGACGAGCTGACAGAAACCCTAAAATCGCATTAATTACGGATTATTATTTATTATTATTTAAACCTAATTAGTTTATTATTAATATAATTTAGTTTTAAGTTTTAATTAATTAGTTATAATTAATTATATTTAATTTTAATATATAAAAAAATTAATACTTTTATAAAATATAAAAATAAAAATATAAAAATAATATTTTTATAAAAATTGTACTTTTTACAACTTTAAGTTTATTTTTATTTGTATAAAAAATAATATTTTTGTGTAATATTTGTATCGTTATTGTTCGTAGCTAGTTTTAAGTTCTAGTATTTTGCCGTAGCTTATTTTTATTTTTAGATTTTTAGGCTTTGCCGTAAAATCCCTTAAGTGCTTTTTCTTTAGACTAAGATTTAGGTGCTTTAGAATTTTGCGACGCAGTTTTTAGATTTTAGTGCCTAATTAAGTTATTGCCGTTTTGGATATAGAATTCCTGTAAGCTTTAATACATTTAAGCGCAACTTTTTAGATTTAATTTTTAGACTTTTAAGTTTCGACGCGCTCTTTTCTTATTTTTATTTTTCGACGTTTTTTTTTCGACGCGCATTCTTTTTCTTTCTTATTTCTCAACGCTTTAGTTTTTAGGACTTAGAAATTTTCTCTATTTCTTATCTCAAACGGAAAGAAAAATTATTTAAGTGGTTAAATTAATGGACGTTGACAATTTTCTGCTTCGTAGTAATAGTTGGATTTGTTAGTGGCTGAGTTGTGAGCTTCCGATTTAAAGGGTTCTGGCTCCCTGCTGCATCTTTTGGCTATTCGAAACGTGGGCAAAAGCAGAAAAGTCTATTAATTGGACAACTTATATAAGTTTTTCTATTTTTATAACTAATAGGATAATTAGTAAATGCACCACATTGTAGCTAAAATCTGGCCATCGCAATAAAATGGAAAAGTTTGAAAACAAGGCTATGGAAACTCTTTTTGATATCCGAAATCAATTAAATCAATACTCTCAAACGAGTGTTGATAAAAATTCATTCGGTCAATCTTGGATCACGAACGACGAAACAATAACTGGTTGTGAAATTTGTGGAGATTATCACTCAACATGGGAATGTTACTATTACGTTCCTATGGAAAATTACGCACCCACGGAACCTGAATGGAACGATTACGAAGAATACAATTCAAATTGGGATTATTCCCAAGAATATATCCAAACTCAACAACCAGAAGACGAGGAAAATTATGTGCCTGAAAATTCTTTAGATTATATGAAAATCAAACTCGAAGAACTCAATGCTCAAAATGAACAAATGAGAGAGTTTGTAAACCGGCAAGCTGAAACTCTATCAGACTACACACCTGTTGATCTGAGGAGTCGTGTGCAAGAAAATCTCATATCATCGAATTTTGATGAATTCGAGAGCTCCGAAATCACCAACTATCCCGATGATACTTTTTATTCAGTCTTACCAATTTCACAACATATCGACCCATTAGCCTCTACCGACGAAATCATCGATCCATCAATGGATAAAGAAGAAGTAAGGGTGACAAATTGGTACTCTTGGGAATACGATAACGTTGAAAATTTTACCCCCGAGGCCAAACCGAACTTCACCATTCCACAACCTTCCAACACAATATTCTCAATAGACGAGTCATCCACCGGAAATGAACTACGAGCTGTAATAGATAATGACACCTCGAATTTCACCCAATTGGGTAATAGAGGTGAAAACTTTGATCCTGAGAATAAAAGGAAGGAAATGTTAGGAATTGTCCACCCTATAGAAATATGTATGTCGGTGTATATCGATCCATTTGACCAAGAACCAGAAAACAGACATATCCATTTACTAAAAGCTACACTTAAAAAAGAATTAAGTAGTGACAATCGGGTGGGTCTAAACTTTAAACCCATTGATATAATATATACCACCCGAGATGTAAATAACTGGCTCACTATTTTAATTCTTGGAACTTATTCTACTGACTTCACATATCGTCAGCTAAGTGTGGGGAAGTTTAACCCTACTTAACGTTAAATTAGGGGTTCGGGTTAGTGCATAACTCGTTAATAAACATGCATAATAAATTAGGGCAAAAGACGTATTTTTAAAGATTAGCAAACAGTTCAGAAAAGCAACCGTTTTTGAAGAAAAATATGTGTGATAAAACATAAAGGAATGAACGATGAGACGCGCCATCTATCATTCGACGAGCTTTGTAATTACAAACTGGGTATTTTTAATTACTTTTCTACACTAATCACCCTCATGAATTTATAATTATAGTCTGATTTCATGTAAATGAGGGCATTGCATGATCTCAAGTGTGGGGAAGGGTTATAAATTCTCTCGGGTTTGCACTTAGTTTATTTGCCAAATTTTGTGAAAATTTAAAAAATTTTCAACTAAATGAAGTCAAAATCATGTTTATACATATTTATGAACGATGAAAACTAGGTGTTAATACCGAAATTATCGTTACCTCGGAAAGGACATAAATTGAGAAACACCCTAAAACGATTGAATTCATTTAAAATAGAATAAAGGAGAATAAAAAGGCAAAGAAAGAAACTAAGTGTGGGGAGAATGTACCAAGTTATTCAATTAAAAACTATCTATCACATGTTTCTGTAAAGTTTATTGCAAGTGTTTTTTTTTTGGACTAAATTAACTGTTTTACCCGATTTATTAAAGAAAGATGGATCTACACGATGAATCAATTCCATCATTAAAAGGAAGTAAAGTCTTCCGAAAAGGACACGCGCTTCTTGATTTAGGTCAAGAAGTTGTCGTCCAGACCAGCTGTAGGTTGACGAAAAATCTAGAAAAGTCATCACTAAAATCAGCATGAAATCCACGGACCTCAGCATAAAACAGGGTCGCCAAGTGGTCAGATTTATCCTAACCATGAGAAGGATTTATCTCGTACAATGGGGAGGCACCGTGCAAATTAGCTTGATAAGACTAATGAATCAGATCCCCAGAAAGGATAATCTCCTTAAAAGATTAAAAATCAGCTTTTAAGCCTGATATTACTCAATCCTTGAGATTGACCTTAAAGATTGAGAATTACAAACTCATGGAATTCAATGATATCTAAACTCGAGCTTGAACGAGAAAATATTTTGATCAAATTATAAACCGATTTGTTTTCTGAAAACCCATTTTCAATGCGTTCATTACCATTGAACGTAAAATCCTAGGAATTCACCTAGAATTCATTAGGTCACCTGAACCAAATCGGGTGTCAACCGTAAGAACGGTGGTTGCATATTGGTCGAAGACAGGACCTTTTGCCAAGACCGAAAAACTATAGGGTGATCTTTACTATTGCTCCTACAAAGGATAGTATTGCATCCGACACGTTAAAGACCATAATCAAAAGCATGTCACGGGACATTGCCTTAACAGTTGCTTGTTCATCGCTTTCCTTTACAACCGGACGGTAGTTTACCGAAAGGTAATATACGGGACAAGTAAACTGGACGTGTTGCTTTCCTAATACAAGGTTAGCAAGTGGGTGAAACAAAACCATAAGTTTTGAGCTAAAATTTTCAAATCTGAAACCCACCAACCCACAAAAATATTTTGCAAACACCGGTGAAGGGTTATTCCGGAAAACCTGTCTAGGGTAAAATCTAGCATGAATTTTCAAAAGATCAAATGTTTTTATAAAGATCCAATTTCCTAACGGATCTAAATTTTCATAGTCATGTGGGACTGTAAACCACAAATGCTACTATCATTGTTTATACCGCCGTATCAAAATCACTGATGTACAAAGTGTGAAGAATAAAGAAGTGATTCTAGTGTGTTTTATTTCAAGACTGTATTGCTTGAGGACAAGCAACGTTCAAGTGTGGGGATATTTGATAGTGCTCCAAATGAACATATATTTAGTATCAATATCCCTCCGATATGTAAAGATTTCAGTTGAAATTGTTCCATTTTCATGTAATATTCATTTATATTAAATAAGTGCGAAAACAAAAGGCGAAAACAACGAATTGAAGACGCAAAGGTCCAAAAAGCTCAAAAGTACAAGATACAATTAAAAAGGTTCAATTTATTGATAAGGAACGTCTAAAAATGACAAGAGTACAAGTTACGAAACGCAAAGTACAAAATATCTCAGCGTACGCAAGGACGTTCGAAAATTCGGAACCGGTACATGAACCAACTCTCAACGCTCGACGCAACGAAAAAAAAAATTACGAGTCTACTATGTATATAAATATAATATAATATATAAATAATTATAAAAATTATTTATATATTATATATATTTAAATAAAAACCGTCGGCAGCCTTGGATCTTAAACTTGTGGGCTGGTTTTGGAACCTCCGCGACTTGCGGAGCTGGAAGGCCAAAAGTGCCGCGACTCGCGGAGCACAGAAATTTCAGAATCCCTATAAAAGGTCGCGAATTCTGCCGAGTAATATATAATAATAATAATAATAATACTCCATAAGATAATAAATAAATAAATATATATATATAGTATAGATTAGTGTTATATTAGATTAGTTCGGGTTATGTAAAGGTTATTTTACGGGTTTTTGAAGTCGAAACTCTGTCCGTGTAACACTACGCGATAAATAATCAATGTAAGCTATGTTCTCCTTTTTAAATTAATGTCTCGTAGCTAAGTTATTATTATGCTTATTTAAAATGAAGTAATCATGATGTTGGGCTAATTACTAAAATTGGGCAATTGGGCTTTGTACCATAATTGGGGTTTGGACAAAAGAACGACACTTGTGGAAATTAGACTATGGGCTATTAATGGGCTTTATATTTGTTTAACTAAATGATAGTTTGTTAATGTTAATATAAAGATCTACAATTGGGCGTCCCTATAAATTACCATATACACTCAATCGGACACGATGGGCGGGGTATTTATATGTACGAATAATCGTTTATTTAACCGGACACGGGAATGGATTAATAGCCACTAGAATAATTAAAACAGGGGTGAAATTACATTCAAGGGTAATTGGTGTAATTGTTAACAAAGTAGTAAAACCTTGGTTTACACGCAGTCGATAACCTGGTGTATTCATTAAACAAAGTATTAAAACCTTGTTACAATTCGAATCCCCAATTAGTTGGAATATTTAACTTCGGGTATAATAATAATTTGACGAGGACACTCGCACTTTATATTTATGACTGATGGACTGTTATGGACGAAAACCAGACGGACATATTAAATAATCCAGGACAAAGGACAATTAACCCATGGGCATAAAACTAAAATCAACACGTCAACCATCATGGTTACGGAAGTTTAAATAAGCATAATATATTTTATTTCATATTTCCTCGTACTTTTATTTATTGTCATTTTAATTATGATTATTTATTTTATTGTTATTTAAATATCATCATTTACTATACGCTTCGCTTAAAATATAAATCGACAAACCGGTCATTAAACGGTAAACCCCCTTTTATATATTATTTTATATAATTATATATATTTTGTACAAATATAGTTGTTTAAAAATATAGTGTGCAATAAGCCCGCTCCCTGTGGAACGAACCGGACTTACTAAAAACTATACTACTCTACGATTAGGTACACTGCCTATAGTGTTGTAGCAAGGTTTAGGTATATCCCATCCGTAAATTAATAAAACTTGTGTCATATTTTGTAGTATTTTGTATTAAAAATACTACTATTTCGTACCCTCACGCTACATCATCAAGTTTTTGGCGCCGCTGCCGGGGAATCGGTGAAACGCTATATTTTTAATATATATTTGTATAAATATATTTTTAGAAAAACAATATAAAATTTATTAAAAAAAAAAAAAAAAAAAAAAACGTTTTACATCCTCCGCGACTTGCGGAGTTGTAAGGCAAGTGGAACCGCGACTCGCGGAGCCGCCCTGACGAGCTGACAGAAACCCTAAAATCGCATTAATTACGGATTATTATTTATTATTATTTAAACCTAATTAGTTTATTATTAATATAATTTAGTTTTAAGTTTTAATTAATTAGTTATAATTAATTATATTTAATTTTAATATATAAAAAAATTAATACTTTTATAAAATATAAAAATAAAAATATAAAAATAATATTTTTATAAAAATTGTACTTTTTACAACTTTAAGTTTATTTTTATTTGTATAAAAAATAATATTTTTGTGTAATATTTGTATCGTTATTGTTCGTAGCTAGTTTTAAGTTCTAGTATTTTGCCGTAGCTTATTTTTATTTTTAGATTTTTAGGCTTTGCCGTAAAATCCCTTAAGTGCTTTTTCTTTAGACTAAGATTTAGGTGCTTTAGAATTTTGCGACGCAGTTTTTAGATTTTAGTGCCTAATTAAGTTATTGCCGTTTTGGATATAGAATTCCTGTAAGCTTTAATACATTTAAGCGCAACTTTTTAGATTTAATTTTTAGACTTTTAAGTTTCGACGCGCTCTTTTCTTATTTTTATTTTTCGACGTTTTTTTTTCGACGCGCATTCTTTTTCTTTCTTATTTCTCAACGCTTTAGTTTTTAGGACTTAGAAATTTTCTCTATTTCTTATCTCAAACGGAAAGAAAAATTATTTAAGTGGTTAAATTAATGGACGTTGACAATTTTCTGCTTCGTAGTAATAGTTGGATTTGTTAGTGGCTGAGTTGTGAGCTTCCGATTTAAAGGGTTCTGGCTCCCTGCTGCATCTTTTGGCTATTCGAAACGTGGGCAAAAGCAGAAAAGTCTATTAATTGGACAACTTATATAAGTTTTTCTATTTTTATAACTAATAGGATAATTAGTAAATGCACCACATTGTAGCTAAAATCTGGCCATCGCAATAAAATGGAAAATTTTGAAAACAAGGCTATGGAAACTCTTTTTGATATCCGAAATCAATTAAATCAATACTCTCAAACGAGTGTTGATAAAAATTCATTCGGTCAATCTTGGATCACGAACGACGAAACAATAACTGGTTGTGAAATTTGTGGAGATTATCACTCAACATGGGAATGTTACTATTACGTTCCTATGGAAAATTACGCACCCACGGAACCTGAATGGAACGATTACGAAGAATACAATTCAAATTGGGATTATTCCCAAGAATATATCCAAACTCAACAACCAGAAGACGAGGAAAATTATGTGCCTGAAAATTCTTTAGATTATATGAAAATCAAACTCGAAGAACTCAATGCTCAAAATGAACAAATGAGAGAGTTTGTAAACCGGCAAGCTGAAACTCTATCAGACTACACACCTGTTGATCTGAGGAGTCGTGTGCAAGAAAATCTCATATCATCGAATTTTGATGAATTCGAGAGCTCCGAAATCACCAACTATCCCGATGATACTTTTTATTCAGTCTTACCAATTTCACAACATATCGACCCATTAGCCTCTACCGACGAAATCATCGATCCATCAATGGATAAAGAAGAAGTAAGGGTGACAAATTGGTACTCTTGGGAATACGATAACGTTGAAAATTTTACCCCCGAGGCCAAACCGAACTTCACCATTCCACAACCTTCCAACACAATATTCTCAATAGACGAGTCATCCACCGGAAATGAACTACGAGCTGTAATAGATAATGACACCTCGAATTTCACCCAATTGGGTAATAGAGGTGAAAACTTTGATCCTGAGAATAAAAGGAAGGAAATGTTAGGAATTGTCCACCCTATAGAAATATGTATGTCGGTGTATATCGATCCATTTGACCAAGAACCAGAAAACAGACATATCCATTTACTAAAAGCTACACTTAAAAAAGAATTAAGTAGTGACAATCGGGTGGGTCTAAACTTTAAACCCATTGATATAATATATACCACCCGAGATGTAAATAACTGGCTCACTATTTTAATTCTTGGAACTTATTCTACTGACTTCACATATCGTCAGCTAAGTGTGGGGAAGTTTAACCCTACTTAACGTTAAATTAGGGGTTCGGGTTAGTGCATAACTCGTTAATAAACATGCATAATAAATTAGGGCAAAAGACGTATTTTTAAAGATTAGCAAACAGTTCAGAAAAGCAACCGTTTTTGAAGAAAAATATGTGTGATAAAACATAAAGGAATGAACGATGAGACGCGCCATCTATCATTCGACGAGCTTTGTAATTACAAACTGGGTATTTTTAATTACTTTTCTACACTAATCACCCTCATGAATTTATAATTATAGTCTGATTTCATGTAAATGAGGGCATTGCATGATCTCAAGTGTGGGGAAGGGTTATAAATTCTCTCGGGTTTGCACTTAGTTTATTTGCCAAATTTTGTGAAAATTTGAAAAATTTTCAACTAAATGAAGTCAAAATCATGTTTATACATATTTATGAACGATGAAAACTAGGTGTTAATACCGAAATTATCGTTACCTCGGAAAGGACATAAATTGAGAAACACCCTAAAACGATTGAATTCATTTAAAATAGAATAAAGGAGAATAAAAAGGCAAAGAAAGAAACTAAGTGTGGGGAGAATGTACCAAGTTATTCAATTAAAAACTATCTATCACATGTTTCTGTAAAGTTTATTGCAAGTGTTTTTGTTTTGGACTAAATTAACTGTTTTACCCGATTTATTAAAGAAAGATGGATCTACACGATGAATCAATTCCATCATTAAAAGGAAGTAAAGTCTTCCGAAAAGGACACGCGCTTCTTGATTTAGGTCAAGAAGTTGTCGTCCAGACCAGCTGTAGGTTGACGAAAAATCTAGAAAAGTCATCACTAAAATCAGCATGAAATCCACGGACCTCAGCATAAAACAGGGTCGCCAAGTGGTCAGATTTATCCTAACCATGAGAAGGATTTATCTCGTACAATGGGGAGGCACCGTGCAAATTAGCTTGATAAGACTAATGAATCAGATCCCCAGAAAGGATAATCTCCTTAAAAGATTAAAAATCAGCTTTTAAGCCTGATATTACTCAATCCTTGAGATTGACCTTAAAGATTGAGAATTACAAACTCATGGAATTCAATGATATCTAAACTCGAGCTTGAACGAGAAAATATTTTGATCAAATTATAAACCGATTTGTTTTCTGAAAACCCATTTTCAATGCGTTCATTACCATTGAACGTAAAATCCTAGGAATTCACCTAGAATTCATTAGGTCACCTGAACCAAATCGGGTGTCAACCGTAAGAACGGTGGTTGCATATTGGTCGAAGACAGGACCTTTTGCCAAGACCGAAAAACTATAGGGTGATCTTTACTATTGCTCCTACAAAGGATAGTATTGCATCCGACACGTTAAAGACCATAATCAAAAGCATGTCACGGGACATTGCCTTAACAGTTGCTTGTTCATCGCTTTCCTTTACAACCGGACGGTAGTTTACCGAAAGGTAATATACGGGACAAGTAAACTGGACGTGTTGCTTTCCTAATACAAGGTTAGCAAGTGGGTGAAACAAAACCATAAGTTTTGAGCTAAAATTTTCAAATCTGAAACCCACCAACCCACAAAAATATTTTGCAAACACCGGTGAAGGGTTATTCCGGAAAACCTGTCTAGGGTAAAATCTAGCATGAATTTTCAAAAGATCAAATGTTTTTATAAAGATCCAATTTCCTAACGGATCTAAATTTTCATAGTCATGTGGGACTGTAAACCACAAATGCTACTATCATTGTTTATACCGCCGTATCAAAATCACTGATGTACAAAGTGTGAAGAATAAAGAAGTGATTCTAGTGTGTTTTATTTCAAGACTGTATTGCTTGAGGACAAGCAACGTTCAAGTGTGGGGATATTTGATAGTGCTCCAAATGAACATATATTTAGTATCAATATCCCTCCGATATGTAAAGATTTCAGTTGAAATTGTTCCATTTTCATGTAATATTCATTTATATTAAATAAGTGCGAAGACAAAAGGCGAAAACAACGAATTGAAGACGCAAAGGTCCAAAAAGCTCAAAAGTACAAGATACAATTAAAAAGGTTCAATTTATTGATAAGGAACGTCTAAAAATGACAAGAGTACAAGTTACGAAACGCAAAGTACAAAATATCTCAGCGTACGCAAGGACGTTCGAAAATTCGGAACCGGTACATGAACCAACTCTCAACGCTCGACGCAACGAAAAAAAAAATTACGAGTCTACTATGTATATAAATATAATATAATATATAAATAATTATAAAAATTATTTATATATTATATATATTTAAATAAAAACCGTCGGCAGCCTTGGATCTTAAACTTGTGGGCTGGTTTTGGAACCTCCGCGACTTGCGGAGCTGGAAGGCCAAAAGTGCCGCGACTCGCGGAGCACAGAAATTTCAGAATCCCTATAAAAGGTCGCGAATTCTGCCGAGTAATATATAATAATAATAATAATAATACTCCATAAGATAATAAATAAATAAATATATATATATAGTATAGATTAGTGTTATATTAGATTAGTTCGGGTTATGTAAAGGTTATTTTACGGGTTTTTGAAGTCGAAACTCTGTCCGTGTAACACTACGCGATAAATAATCAATGTAAGCTATGTTCTCCTTTTTAAATTAATGTCTCGTAGCTAAGTTATTATTATGCTTATTTAAAATGAAGTAATCATGATGTTGGGCTAATTACTAAAATTGGGCAATTGGGCTTTGTACCATAATTGGGGTTTGGACAAAAGAACGACACTTGTGGAAATTAGACTATGGGCTATTAATGGGCTTTATATTTGTTTAACTAAATGATAGTTTGTTAATGTTAATATAAAGATCTACAATTGGGCGTCCCTATAAATTACCATATACACTCAATCGGACACGATGGGCGGGGTATTTATATGTACGAATAATCGTTTATTTAACCGGACACGGGAATGGATTAATAGCCACTAGAATAATTAAAACAGGGGTGAAATTACATTCAAGGGTAATTGGTGTAATTGTTAACAAAGTAGTAAAACCTTGGTTTACACGCAGTCGATAACCTGGTGTATTCATTAAACAAAGTATTAAAACCTTGTTACAATTCGAATCCCCAATTAGTTGGAATATTTAACTTCGGGTATAATAATAATTTGACGAGGACACTCGCACTTTATATTTATGACTGATGGACTGTTATGGACGAAAACCAGACGGACATATTAAATAATCCAGGACAAAGGACAATTAACCCATGGGCATAAAACTAAAATCAACACGTCAACCATCATGGTTACGGAAGTTTAAATAAGCATAATATATTTTATTTCATATTTCCTCGTACTTTTATTTATTGTCATTTTAATTATGATTATTTATTTTATTGTTATTTAAATATCATCATTTACTATACGCTTCGCTTAAAATATAAATCGACAAACCGGTCATTAAACGGTAAACCCCCTTTTATATATTATTTTATATAATTATATATATTTTGTACAAATATAGTTGTTTAAAAATATAGTGTGCAATAAGCCCGCTCCCTGTGGAACGAACCGGACTTACTAAAAACTATACTACTCTACGATTAGGTACACTGCCTATAGTGTTGTAGCAAGGTTTAGGTATATCCCATCCGTAAATTAATAAAACTTGTGTCATATTTTGTAGTATTTTGTATTAAAAATACTACTATTTCGTACCCTCACGCTACATCATCAACCCTCGTAAATTAGGGTCCTAAGGATCCATTTATTAGGACGGTTAAATATTTGAGGTCCCGGTATGAGATACGCTTATAACGAGGTGTCCTAATAGGTAATAAGATGTCCTAAAAACCTATACGCTTATAAAGTGATGTCCTAAAAAGCTTTACGCTTTTTCAATGGTGTCTTAAAGAACTATACGGTTTTACAGTGGTGTCCTAAAAAACTATTTAATGTGACACAAGAGTTTTTATGGTCATATTATCTTAGGTTTTAATAGGACACTTAGAAATTAAGCCCCATTATGAGATATACTCACACAGTTGTGTCCTAAAGTCCTATTTGATATGATACATGATTTATAGAGGTCCTATTATACTATGTTTTTATAGGATATTTGAAAAATGGGTTGCACTACGAGATACATTTGCAAAGTGGTGTCCTAAAAACTAATTGATATGACATATAAATTTTGGGGTACTATTATCATATGTTTTTAAAGGACACTTGATATGAAACAAACTAAAAAGAACATTTACATTTTTATCGAAAGTTACATAAAAAAATTTGAAGGTGAAATTTTCCCACCAAACTTACATTTCCATTTTACATTTCAAATTATTTGAACCCTCAATCTTTTATAGGTTTTTGTCACAAAAATTTCATCCCACCATTTTAATTCAATTTTATATTCTCACCAAAATTAAACCAATTTTCTCATTTCTCTAAAATCAAATTCTGAATCAATAACTTCAAAAGTTGTCTATTTTGCTGCCACTTAGACTTTAGAGCGAAAATGAAAATTTTAGGATTTTAAGACTGTTCTTCCCTCTTTAAATTTCACTAAATTATTTTCACCATTCACTCTTTCAATTTGGCCGTCTATTTCCCTCCTATTTCACTAAAAAAATTTAATATACCATTTTAAAAAAATTCAAGTGCATAAACCTTTTAATCTCAACCTCTTTCTCATCTTGGTCAGATTTCTCATACAACTCACGCCATTCTATTCTCTAATCTCAGATCCAATTTTGATTTTTCTTTAAACTCGAAACTGAAATTACATAAAAAGCTATTAACAAGAGTTGATGTCGCCTCCTTATTCGCTCCAGCAGTGTTCACTCGTCTTATCTGGGTTTTTTTTTATCCCTCCGCTATTTTATCTTGGTCCACCCACGTTTTCCACAATCTCTAACGCCTCCACCATTACATTATCCCTTCACCTCATACGCCCTAATCAAATCACGTACTGGTTCATCTCCACTGACTTCCGTCGCTTCTTCACCCTATCCATCTCCCAAGTGCCCTCTCCGTCGCCCATCAGTCTCTGTTGCTCCATCGCCTATCTTCTTCGCCACCAACATCATCGCCTTTAGGGTTTGTCTTTAAACTTTTCTCACATGATTTATGTTTTTAGTTGTAATCATCGACGTTTAAATTGTAAATCACTGATTTTGATAAAATTAGGGTTTATAGTTAATGTTCGTTGTACCTGGGACTCCCGCCGGTGGGAACCATGACAACCTTCGTCTCTTGAGTGTCACTGATTCGTATGTTTTTCAGGTGATTCGTCTTAACTTTTCCGTTTCTGTATGTTTACTTTTACATGAGTTCTTTTTACCTTAAGTTTTTAACTTATCAGATTGGAAGGCTCACATCTGGGTTTTTCTAGTATTGTTATCAGATTAAGGCTTTCTTTATGTTTCATTTTCTCATTGTTCTGATGTAGATTGTTTTTCAGATTAACGATTTTCTGTCAACGGAGCAAATATGAATGCATACAAAAAAAACATATGATACATGTGCGTTTTATCTGAATTTTGTCGTCAATTTGTTATGCACATATTCTTACTTCTACATATTTATAATTTTTTTGTTATGTTGAAATTGTGAATTTGTTGTTGGTCCTCAGTGCAGCGGAGGATAATAGTTCAGACTATTGTCTTTGGCTGTCTAGACTCACTTGGGATTTGTTTTCCTTCTGGACTTTTCGATAGTTACACCTTTCACCATCTGAAACAACCCAACCCGTATTCCATACGATAAATAAATTTTTTTTAAATAATACACATTTATGCGCCAATTAAATATGTAAACCATTCCACACATTTCGTTAAAACATACAACAAGTTTAGTGTTTACAAAAAGGCACGAAGGCCATTAACGAATGTGATACAAGTTTGACCAACTACAAATGATAGTTTATAATCCAAACGACCCCTTGAGCATGGTTTGGGACTAAACTACCCAAAACGTAGGTCAACTTCCAAAAGCTTCATCATAACATCAACAAGGACACCTAGTGCCCAATAACCCCTTGCCCTTGTCGACACCTGCATCTAAAAAGATAAACAACGAGAGGGGTAAGCTAATGCTTAGTGAGTGCAACAATTATACGTTTACATATACAACCTACTTACTTGCAATCACTTACACATTTACCGCATACATGCTAGCAATATAAATAATCATACTATCCCAAGTATATTACCAAACCTTCCACCAAACGAGCTAGCATAACAATAGCATATAGTTTAAACAATATAATATGCTACAATCCACACACAACCATGGTTAACCAATCGAACGAGGGAACGGTGTTTAAAGACCGTCGGAGTTCATAAAAACCATTAGTGCACTTAACACCTCATACACTAACCCCACGGTGGCATCTTAACACCTCGATACTTCACCCCGGGTGGTGCCTTAACACTTCGACACTTCATCCGAGTGGTGTCTTAGCACATCGACACTTCACTCGTTACATCTTTCGAAGTGGCATCTTAGCACATCGATGCTTCACTCCCGAGTGGTGTCTTAACACTTCGACACTTCACTCGCCACGTGAGAAGTGGTGTCTTAACACATCGACACTTCACAACTCAACTACACAAATAAATACATCATATATGCACGCATATAATTATTCCACTCACCTTAGCACTTCGGTGATGATTATGCACTTCTGAGCTTCAAAGCAAAGTACCTAATACATAAGTACACATTCAATTACACAACTAGTGGAATTAACCACATTACACCTACTTGAGCATTTAATGACCCAATTCGCATTAAATGACTCAAACACACCACAACCGCCCCTTTAATGGCCAAGACTCGACTTTAATCACTAAAGCTAGTGAATTAAAGTCTAGTAACTTCAACTAGCACCAACTTTGGGTAATTCATACCCAATTCACCCAAACTAGGTCAACATTACTCTTTTTGACCCATTTTAACTCTTACACTACCAAACTTGTCAAACATGACCTATTTACCATTTCAACAACATTTTACAAGTGTTCAATGCTTGACAACACCATTAACACTTACAAATCCTATTTTCATTAGACCAAAACCTAGCTTGTGGCTATTAGGGTTTCATTACAACAACATAACCCAAATTCGCCCATTTTACCCTCAAATGGGTCAAACAAGTCTCAAGTAACCAAAACCCTAGCCATTAACCAATTAAAACTCAAAACTTAGAGTTAGAACTTACCGAGACTATCAACGCGTAGCTAGAGATACAAGGAACAACTTTAATTATTGCTCCAAAGATCAACCCTCAATCCTTCCCTCTCAAATCTCACTTTTAATCTAAATGGGTGTTGAGTTTTTTGGGAGAGAAAATGATAGAAAAGATAAAAGAAATTAAATGAAATAGATGAGTGGTTGGGATTTAATGCTCCCATCAGATTTATATGCCAAATTACCAATTTGCCCCTTAAAGTCATTTAAATTGAGCTAAAACCGGATTCTGTCCAGCAGGACTGTCGCGGTGCGGCCCATTTGTCACGGCGCGACATACAACGGGAAAATCAACCCTCTTTAACTCAACTTCTGTTCCTGGTTTGCTTGCTTCGCCGCGGCGCGGACCAGATTGTCGCGGCGCGGCCTAAGGCTGGAACTGGACTCTTCGACCAACTTAACCAAATTTCTACTTTATTCAACTTGTACACTCCAAACCCGCATCCTGTATTCACCTAGTCTTCCACAACAGTCTAACAAGACTAAACGCTTATCAAACCCCACATATAGACTTACATATGCACACATTATCAAGTATATATATATATCTATCTACACTTATATTCATACATTTACACATAAGCTAACGAATTATAGACGTACAAATGATTAAGTATGTACCTTTCAATATGTACGGGAAAAACGGGATGTTACAACTCTCCTCCACTTGAATCGGAGCGCGTCCTCGCGATCCAAGCCGCATGACAAGCCGGAAGATAGACCAAGACAAACTCTTCGGATTCCCATATAAACTCGGAACCCTTTCAATGTCGCCATTGCACGTTGAAAGTTCTAATTTCCTTGTTTCGCAACATCTTAACCTTCTCATCAAGGATTGCAACCGGTTCTTCCGCATACTCTAGCTTGTTATTCAACGTAATCTCATCTAAAGGCACCCAAGTCGAGTCATCCACAAGACACTTACGAAGATGGGAAACATGAAACGTGTTATGAATTCCCGCAAGTTCTTCGGGTAACTCTAGTCGATAAGCAACCTCACCAACACGTGCCAAAACCTTGAAAGGACCAATAAATCGAGGAGCTAACTTTCCTCGTTTTCGAAACCGAATAACACCCTTCCATGGAGAAACCTTAAGCATCACCATGTCACCTTCTTGAAACTCAATCGTTCTCCTACCTTTATCGGCATAAGACTTTTGTCTATCTTGCGCCGCTTTAAGTTGAGCCCGAATCATCTCAATTTTACTATTTGTCTCCAAAACCAAATCGGTACTTCCGATTTCTCGTTGACCAACTTCTCCCCAACAAATGGGAGTTCGACACCTACGCCCATAGAGCATCTCATAAGGTGGCATCCCAATACTAGTGTGGTAACTATTGTTGTATGAGAATTCCACCAAGGGTAAGTGCTCATCCCAACTTCCACCAAAATCAATAATACACGCCCTTAACATATCCTCTAACGTTTGGTTCGTACGCTCGGTTTGACCGTCCGTTTGAGGATGATACGCTGTGCTCATTTTCAATTGAGTACCCATATCTTCATGAAACTTGTTCCAAAACTGGGACGTAAAACGAGTATCTCGATCCGAAACAATAGATATAGGAACCCCTTGTCTCGATATCACCTCCTTGATAAACAACTTGGATAAAGTCTCCGATGATATCGTTTCCTGAATGGGAAGAAACAAAGCACTTTTCGTCAATCGATCAACTATTGTAACATCCCGCCTTTTCCGTTTACTTTTCCGTTTAATTATTTAAAGTCCGTTATATGACTATAACATCTCCCGTTAATATGCGTTTTAAATTATCTCGTTTAGGTAATTCACGCACCCGAACGAAAGTTGAGGGACTAAACTTGACAAGAGATCAAACCCTTGACTAGGTCAAAGGGTCAAACCCCTTTCATCCATTCATTTTCATCCTCATCTTTTACTACTTCCAAACCCTCTCAACATTCAATCCTTAATTCATCATCTAAATCCGATTTTGGAGGCTAACATCAAAACAAATTACATATTTGGAATCCTCTCTTCATTCTCTACGTTTTGATACTAATTTCATCTCGATTGGGTAACTTTATAAAAACTCTAAATTTCATAATCTTAGAGTTCTTGACTTAAAGGTGTGTTAATTAGTGTCTATGGCTCATTGTGATGTCGTATATGTAATTTGTATGCTCGATCTTGTGAATTGACATAACTAGCATAAACTTGAAAAAGAGCTTGTTAAATCTTTGATTTTGGATAATGAAATGTGTTTAGATGTTAATGGTTGTGTGTTCAAAGTGTTAGTTACTTCATTAGCTTCGTTTTGGTGTGTTGATTGACATGAAAACCTTACATTAACATGATTATTGGTTTTGAGATTTTGGTTAGGGTTTGATAAGCTTTATATGAACTTTTAATGTATCAAATGCTATGAAATATTGTTGATAAGTGTTTTGTTGCAACGTGTGTTTGATTACCTTCGAAACGGCATATCATACATGTAAATTGGTTACCCGAATCATGAAATGCGTTTTTAGAACTTGAACCTTTGATTATGAACGTTTAATGCGGTTTTGGGTTGTTGTAGGTGTTGAATTACTTGTTGAAATGTGTCTAGTCGTTTTCTTCGTCAAAATACCTTTCCAACGGGGTATGATACATGTTTTGGTTGTTTGCGGATCATAAAATGTGTTAGTTTGGTTTTTGGTTCGTGCACTTAGAAGGTTTCTGCCTCAGACTTGAATACCAATCTGGACGCCGTCCAGACCCTTGGATGCCGTCCCAGATTTCAAAGCTGGACGCCGTTCAGATATTTGGACGCTGTCCCAGCCTTCAAAGCTGGATGCCATCCAGACAATCTGGACGCCGTCCAGATACACTGGCAGGCTTCTGTCTTCGCTGGTCATTTTACGGAAAATGTTTGCTATGCTATGGACCTCCGATTCACATGTAACTTGTTCTAACATGCTCATATATGATTAAAAACCTCAGAAAAATAGTTCAGGACCCGACCCGAACGTGTTGACTTTTTTGTTGACTTTGACCCGACCTAAGTTGACTTTTAATCAAACTTAACCAAATATTTGTGCAATCGTTCTAACATGCTTTTATACTTGTACCTTGCATGAAACATGACAATTTGATTCACATGCTATTATGATCGAGTCTTAACGAGCCATAGGACAAATTGAACACTTTGACCTATTGTGTTTACCGATATTGATATAAACCTATTTGTTTAGGTCAAGACTAGCATTGTTCTTTGCACACATTACTTGTTGAAGTACTTATTACTCGTGCACACAAGGTGAGATCATAATCCCACTTTTACTCTTTTGCACTTACATTTGGGATGAGAAAACATAAACGTTTCTTTTTACTAAGTGAACACAAGTACAAAAAAACAAACATCCTACATACGAGTTTGAACAAAAATCCTCAATTCGATTATCATTAGTTAAACTTGCCGGGTGTAAGCGAGAACTTATGTTATATGGCCATATGGGTTTGACAAACCCTCATTCAAACGGTTCGCTACCGTTTACGAATGAAATATATTTTCGAGAAACAGTGTATGTTCTAACACTATTGTGATGGGGTTCTATGGAAGGAATGTTAAGCATTGATAATTGGGTGCTCGTGAAACAAACTTTTGGAATGTATTACTATTATATTGTGACGACCCGGAAATTTCTGACCAAATTTAAACTTAATCGTTATATGATTTCGATACGATAAGCAAAGTATGTAATGTTGAGTCTAGAAAATTTTGAAACGATGTTCATATATTCAATTGACCTTTGACTGCTCTCGACGATTCATGAACAATTAAGTGTAATTAGATATGTGTGTAAGTATATATAAATAAAGTATATTAAAAATAAATATTAAATGATTGTAATACTCGTTTGATATTTCGATTGATATTAATCAGGTTAAAAACGAGCTTATATGATTTTAAAATAAAAGGTGATTCGAAAATGAGTTATATAAGTTATAGGTTTATTAAAAGTATATTTAGGATCTAATTATTAAATTTTAACACTTTTTATATTTCACTCATAAATGAGAGGGACAGTTGATGTAACTTTTATTTATCAAATTAATGATTAAATTTTATACCATAATGACCAAAATAAATAAATATAACTAATTTAAAAATATGAGATTTTTCTGAACACTTTTATCCGCCACTGTTTTCGCACGATACATAGTCCGTGAAAACTGCCGTCAGATGAAATCAAATTAAGAATCACGGACCTAATTTAAGTCTCCTTTTTGTGAACTGGACTTCATTAGTTAGATAAAGTAGTGTAATTAAATTTGGCTTCTTATCACAATTTCAATTATAAGGACATGTATGTCAATGTGTTATTATAATCCTCCAACAACTACCTTTGTTTACTTCCATTGATTCATTGCTCCTACTTTCTATATATTTTTTTTTCCGACAAACACAACCAACAAAAGGTGGTCATTTTAGCTAGTTCAATTCTCATAAAACCTTCACTCTCATTTTCCTATTCGATCAACATGCACACCACTACAACCGTGAGCCACCACGGTCCCCATCAATCGCCACTCCATCACCTATCTCTTTATACCTCTTTTTCTTTCTCACGACCCCTTGTTGTTCTTTCTATTTGTCATGAATAAACCGTCCATCACCGGCCATCACCGTAACCATCACCATGAGCTTCCACCGTGAATCACACAACCCATAGCAACTGCTACGGTTCTCTTCTGTTTCGATCAACCAAGCTAAAACACTCATCTTGGCTACAATACTGAGGTTACTTTCTCTTATTCGTCTACTACTGCTAGATGAAACCATATTACTACTCTTATTTATGTTACCAAGACCGAAACCCACAAAAACATTGGTGCAGCTCGAAAACCATAAAACTTGTTATTTTGCTCCCTTCTATTTTTCGGTTCAGTTCAACCTTAAACCATCGTGATATTTCACCTTGCCACATCTCTCTTCCTCTCTCAAACTAACCTTCAAAACCTGCTTCTGTTTTCGTTTTGTATTCAAATAAGATCATGAACGTGAATAAGAATAATGATAGATGAAGTGAGACAACCGTTTTTGTTTTCTATAAATTAGTTTAATGCAACTCAATTATCTCCACCTAATTCTTTTATTCATTATGTTCCCCACTTTGTTAGTAAAGGAATATGGTGGACCAAGTTTTCTTCAAATGTCACGCACCTATTCTAATTTAATATGGGTCATTTAAACATAAATTTGGTTTGCAAGTTGAGCGGACATATACTGTTGAGGGCCGTGAGCTTAATATAAAAATGAGGCTGTGGGACTCTTTATGATAATGAACCGTGTCCTGTTAATGGGTCGTGATAAAATTCCTATTTTTTTTTTAGACTGAAACGAGAATGATGATGTTATATGGTGACGGTTGACAAGGCATAAGATGATGATTGACTATGTTAAATCATATTGTTGATGGTAATCGAGTAGATTAATTGGTGATGATGATAATACGGTTATGATTGTAATGTTATGATTTTATGTGGGAAAATATTATGAAGATGATCATGACGAATAAAATGTTGATGGTAAGGATAAAATGAATCATGAATGGTGACGAATATAAGGTTATAAGGTTCATGACGGGCCTTTGGTCGATTAAATTGTGGAAGAAGAAGAAAACTGGTTAAATGGGTTATATATATTAATTCGTGAATTTAATCAGAAAAAGGCGTGATCAGAGGAGTGGTTAAGGCGTTATCGGGTTAGCGGGACGTCGCGGGTTCAAACCCGGACTTGGGCATTTTTTTGGGGAAAAATCTTTTAAGGTAGTAATTACCTCTATTTTATTATTATTATTATTATTATTATTATTATTATTATTATTATTATTATTATTATTATTATTATTATTATTATTATTATTAACTTTATGAATATTATAATCATTAACATTAAAATTATTATTTGTAACGTTATTATTATTACTATCATTATTTGTATCACTAATAATAATAATACTAGCATTATTATTTTGATTACAACAGATATTATTCATATAAAATATATTTATTACATACATATACTAATATTACATACTTCTATATTTTTAATCAAAATGTTACTTTTATATAATAAAATTAAGTAATATACAAAATATAAAATATTATACATTACATTACAGAATAATCTAAACACTAATATGTAATAATTATAATAAAAAAATTGAATTATTAAATAACAAGTATATTAATATTAATACCTAAACTTGTTTAAATATTATTATATGTGTTAATATATATAATTGATATAGGTTCATGAATCCGAGGCCAACTCTGTATTGTTTAGAATCGTCGTATGAGTATTTTTACTACAAAATACAGTATCGTGAGTTTCATTTGCTCCCTTTTACTCTTTACGTTTTTGGGCTGAGAATACATGCAAATGCTTTATTAACTATTTTACAATATTTATATGCGTGAGTTTCATTTGCTCCCTTTTACTCTTTACGTTTTTGGGCTGAGAATACATGCAAATGCTTTATTAACTGTTTTACAATATTTATATGCGTGAGTTTCATTTACCTTTTTACCCTTTATATTTTTGGGCTGAGAATACATGCGCAACTTTTATAACTGTTTTACGAAATAGACACAAGTAATCGAAATTACGTTCTATGGTTGAATGATCGAAACTGAATATGCCCCTTTTTATTAAGTCTGGTAATCTAAGAATTAGGGAACAGACACCCTAATTGACGCGAACTCTAAAGATAGATCTATCGGGCCCAACAAGCCCCATCCAAAGTACCGGATACTTTAGTACTTCGAAATTGATATCATGTCCGAAGGAGGATCCCTGAATGATGGGGATATTCTTATATGCATATTGTGAATGTCGGTTACCAGGTGTTCAATCCATATGAATGATATTTTTGTCTCTATGCATGGGACGTATGATTATGAGAAATGGAAGTATGAAATCTTGTGGTCTATTAAAATTCTGAAATGATTCTTTATGATAAACTAATGAACTCACCAACCTTTTGGTTGACACTTTAAAGCATGTTTATTCTCAGGTACGAAAGAAATCTTCCGCTGTGCATTTGCTCATATTAGAGATATTACTTGGAGTCATTCATGACATATTTCAAAAGATGTTGCATTCGAGTTGTTGAGTTCATCAAGATTATTATTAAGTCAATTATATCTGGATATATTATGAAATGCTTTACATGCCTGTCAACTGTCGATGTAACGAAAGTTTGTCTTTTAAAAACGAATGCAATGTTTGTAAAATTTATCATATAGAGGTCAATTACCTCGCGATGTAATCAACTGTTGGAATTTCATTTCCAGTTCTCATAAATATACGTCCCATGCATAGAGACAAAAATAATCATTCATATGGTGAACACCTGGTAACCGACATTAACTAGATACATATAAGAATATCCCCTATCATTCCGGGATCCTCCTTCGGACATGATATAAATTTCGAAGTACTAAAGCATCCGGTACTTTGGATGGGGTTTGTTAGGCCCAATAGATCTATCTTTAGGATTCGCGTCAATTAGGGTGTCTGTTCCCTAATTCTTAGATTACCAGACTTTAAAAAAACGGGGCATATTCGATTTCGATAATTCAACCATAGAATGTAGTTTCAATTACTTGTGTCTATTTCGTCAAACATTTATAAAAGTGCATGTATTCTCAGTCCCAAAAATATAAAGGGTAAAAAGGCAAATGAAACTCACCATACTGTATTTCGTAGTAAAAATACATATAACGTCATTGAACAAGTGCAAGGTTGGCCTCGGATTCACGAACCTAAATTAATTATATATAATTATATGTTGGTCAATATTTGTCTAACAATTAGGTCAGGTCATAGTGTACCACAATCCTAATGCTCGAGACTAATATGCAAAAGTCAACAAAAGTCAATTTGACTCAAAATGATTTCCAAAATTTATACATGATTATAATATATTTTAAATATCGTCGTTTTATATTTTTAAATATTTTTAAAAGATTTATTAGAGTAAATAATATAATTCATTTATTAATAAATAAAATTTTATATTAAAATTTATATTATAAAATATACTTTTATATATATTAAGTAATAAAATTTATAGGGTTCATTTAATATCATAAAGATAATATGATAGGTATTATTAAAGTAATTTATTGCACGTAGTAAAATATGTTTGTATTACATATTTATTTGATAAAATAATATCTATAATGTTAGTAAATAAAAGTTGTATTATTTTGTAATAATAATTATTATTATAAAAATATCAATATTTATAATTACTAAGATGATATTATGATAAAACGATAATTCTAATTATGATAACTTTAATATTTACGATAATTTTTAATATTATCTTTAAAATAATAATTCTATTTAAAATGATAATAAAAATGATATTTTATAGTAACAATGACATATCTATTAAAATGATAATTTTTGTTAAAATGATATTTTTTGTTAAAATGATAGTTTTGATATTAACGATACTTTTTATAATAATAGTAATGATAAAAATAATAAGAACGATAATTTTATCTAAATCAATATCTTATAATATTTTAATTTCATCATGATACTCTTACTCATTATTTCCTAATCGTTTCGTTTAATAACTTTTAATCGTCTTTTATATCGTGTTCATAATAATGATAATAATAGTAATCAAAATAATTAGGTGTTACAAATATTGGTTTTAATTACACTAATATTAATAATGATAGTTACTATAACATTTTTAACGATAATACTAATAATTATCTTAATGATAATATAGTAATAATAATAATAACAATGACAATATCCATTTTTAAATAATGATATATATATTAATAATGATAATAATAATAATAATACTAATAATAATAATAATAATAATAATAATAATAATTGGATAATAATAATAATAATACTAATTATAACTTTAACGATAATAACGATAGTAATAAAAAAAATAACAATTTTTAATGATAAATCCCTTTTATTGATAAAGATAATAATAATGATAATAATAAGATAAAACTAGAACGACGATAAAACTGACGATAATAATAATCATTTATAATAAAAATATAGAATATTCAATTGATTATAACTTCTAATCCGTTCATCGAAACCATTCGATATCTAAAGGAAAAGTCCTTAATTTTTCGCTAGCTTTCCAAGGACATGCATATCTTATACCTTATCTCAACCGCAAGTGTAACTAATTCAATATTCAACCTAACCTGTCTAAGGGCAATATCAAAAGTACAAGCATTTAAACTTTAATCTTTATATGTTTCCGACACGATAAGCAATATTTGTTAAGTTAAATTGCAAGAATTTTAAACTATGTTCATACATTCATTCAACCTCGACCATGTTCCAACGATTCACGAACCATTAAACGAATATGATTATATATGTATATGTGTATATATATTATAACTTGAAAAGTAAACAAAATATTAGATTAAATACTTTATATGATTGTATATGTTTCAAAATATTTATCAATGGAATTAGAAGATAAGATCAAATGATTGAATTATCAGATATATTGAATTATGATTACAAGTCTCTGTTGAAAGGCCTACGTTGATTTGAGAAATCTTTCCGTTTTAACAATATTCGGAAAATTGTAAAGTGATTTATAAATAAGAACAAATTGTCAATCATTGAGAACTAGATAAAGGATAGTGGAAGATTGAATCTCATAAAGACTCGATTGATCTATTTAGTTTCAAACGTACAAAAACATTTCAGTTTAAAAAGAACTTTATTATTAAAACATATATAACTTTTATAAATATCTAGAACCACTTTTATAAATATCTAGAACCACTTTTGACAACTCATTACTTAACTAGTATGATAAAGATAACGATATTTATATTTTATTTTATTAAATATATATAACGATTTAAATTAATATTATATATATTTATACGCGTATTATACGTACATAGTTTTATACTTTTACTATACTTAAACTTTACCTTTACTTTATTTTTAGTTTACTTTAACTTTAATAATTCACTTTAATAATTTATACTTTAATAATTCACTTTAATAATTCATACTTTAATAATTCACTTTAATAATTCATACTTTAATAATTCACTTTAATAATTCATACTTTAATAATTCACTTTAATAATTCATACTTTAATAATTCACTATAATAATTCAAAAATCTATTATAAATAGAATTCAATAGGTTTCATTATTTCATAGAAACTTGAAAATATTTTTCTCTAAACTCTCTCAATCGATTTACATATATATATTTACTCCGTATTATTTCAAGATATTATTAGTATACATATAATATTACGACGGAGTGCTGTCCGAGTGATTTCGAAATTGTTTTTCGAGTAGGATAGGATTAAGGAAATTATGGGTTATAGCTATGGAGGTGATTGAGTATGGTTCATGGGTATGCTCATGCGGTCAATATAGTGTTTATCATTTCCGTTGCGTCTACGTACCTTTCCTGCAATATTGAATCTCAATATTGATACGTTCGTGAATCCGAGGCCAACCTTGCACTTGTTCAATGACGTTATATGTATTTTTACTACGAAATACAGTATGGTGAGTTTCATTTGCCTTTTTACCCTTTATATTTTTGGGACTGAGAATACATGCGCTTTTATAAATGTTTGACGAAATAGACACAAGTAATTGAAACTACATTCTATGGTTGAATTATCGAAATCGAATATGCCCCGTTTTTTTAAAGTCTGGTAATCTAAGAATTAGGGAACAGACACCCTAATTGACGCGAATCCTAAAGATAGATCTATTGGGCCTAACAAACCCCATCCAAAGTACCGGATGCTTTAGTACTTCGAAATTTATATCATGTCCGAAGGAGGATCCCGGAATGATAGGGGATATTCTTATATGTATCTAGTTAATGTCGGTTACCAGGTGTTCACCATATGAATGATTATTTTTGTCTCTATGCATGGGACGTATATTTAATCTATGTTTTAAAAAGCTTTACGTAGATTATCAAATAATGATAATCTAAAATATCCTGTTTACACACGACCATTACATAATGGTTTACAATACAAATATGTTACAACAAAATAAGTTTCTTGAATGCAGTTTTTACACAATATCATACAAGCATGGACTCCAAATCTCGTCCTTATTTAAGTATGCGACAGCGGAAGCTTTTAATAATCACCTGAGAATAAACATGCTTAAAACGTCAACAAAAATGTTGGTGAGTTATAGGTATAACCTATATATATCAAATCATAATAATAGACCACAAGATTTCATATTTCAATACACATCCCATACATAGAGATAAAAATCATTCATATGGTGAACACCTGGTAACCGACATTAACAAGATGCATATATAAGAATATCCCCATCATTCCGGGACACCCTTCGGATATGATATAAGTTTCGAAGTACTAAAGCATCCGGTACTTTGGATGGGGTTTGTTAGGCCCAATAGTTCTATCTTTAGGATTCGCGTCAATTAGGGTGTCTGTTCCCTAATTCTTAGATTACCAGACTTAATAAAAAAGGGGCATATTCGATTTCGATAATTCAACCATAGAATGTAGTTTCACGTACTTGTGTCTATTTTGTAAATCATTTATAAAACCTGCATGTATTCTCATCCCAAAAATATTAGATTTTAAAAGTGGGACTATAACTCACTTTCACAGATTTTTACTTCGTCGGGAAGTAAGACTTGGCCACTGGTTGATTCACGAACCTATAACAATATATACATATATATCAAAGTATGTTCAAAATATATTTACAACACTTTTAATATATTTTGAGTTCATCAAAGATTATTATTAAATCAATTTATAGTTGGATAGTGGATAAAAAGCTTTAAGTAGATTATCAAATAATGATAATCTAAAATATCTTGTTTACACACGACCATTACATAATGGTTTACAATACAAATATGTTACAACAAAATAAGTTTCTTGAATGCAGTTTTTACACAATATCATACAAGCATGGACTCCAAATCTCATCCTTATTTAAGTATGCGACAGCGGAAGCTCTTAATAATCACCTGAGAATAAACATGCTTAAAACGTCAACAAAAATGTTGGTGAGTTATAGGTTTAACCTATATATATCAAATCATAATAATAGACCACAAGATTTCATATTTCAATACACATCCCATACATAGAGATAAAAATCATTCATATGGTGAACACCTGGTAACCGACATTAACAAGATGCATATATAAGAATATCCCCATCATTCCGGGACACCCTTCGGATATGATATAAATTTCGAAGTACTAAAGCATCCGGTTCTTTAGATGGGGTTTGTTAGGCCCAATAGATCTATCTTTAGGATTCGCGTCAATTAGGGTGTCTGTTCCCTAATTCTTAGATTACCAGACTTAATAAAAAGGGGCATATTCGATTTCGATAATTCAACCATAGAATGTAGTTTCACATACTTGTGTCTATTTTGTAAATCATTTATAAAACCTGCATGTATTCTCATTCCAAAAATATTAGATTTTAAAAGTGGGACTATAACTCACTTTCACAGATTTTTACTTCGTCGGGAAGTAAGACTTGGCCACTGGTTGATTCACGAACCTATAACAATATATACATATATATCAAAGTATGTTCAAAATATATTTACAACACTTTTAATATATTTTGATGTTTTAAGTTTATTAAGTCAGCTGTCCTCGTTAGTAACCTACAACTAGTTGTCCACAGTTAGATGTACAGAAATAAATCGATAAATATTATCTTGAATCAATCCACGACCCAGTGTATACGTATCTCAGTATTGATCACAACTCAAACTATATATATTTTGGAATCAACCTCAACCCTGTATAGCTAACTCCAACATTTACATATAGAGTGTCTATGGTTGTTCCGAAATATATATAGATGTGTCGACATGATAGGTCGAAACATTGTATACGTGTCTATGGTATCTCAAGATTACATAATATATAATACAAGTTGATTAAGTTATGGTTGGAATAGATTTGTTACCAATTTTCACGTAGCTAAAATGAGAAAAATTATCCAATCTTGTTTTACCCATAACTTCTTCATTTTAAATCCGTTTTGAGTGAATCAAATTGCTATGGTTTCATATTGAACTCTATTTTATGAATCTAAACAGAAAAAGTATAGGTTTATAGTCAGAAAAATAAGTTACGAGTCGTTTTTGTAAAGGTAGTCATTTCAGTCGAAAGAACGACGTCTAGATGACCTTTTTAGAAAACATACTTCCACTTTGAGTTTAACCATAATTTTTGGTGGCCTGGTATGAAAGCCGATGTTGCTAAATATGTAGGAGAATGTTTGAAGTGTTCTAAGGTCAAAGCTGAGCATCAGAAACCATCAGGTCTACTTCAACAACCCGAAATCCCAGAATGGAAATGGGAAAACATTACCATGGATTTCATCACTAAATTGCCAAGGACTGCAAGTGGTTTTGATACTATTTGGGTAATAGTTGATCGTCTCACCAAATCAGCACACTTCCTGCCAATAAGAGAAGATGACAAGATGGAGAAGTTAGCACGACTGTATTTGAAGGAAGTCGTATCCAGACATGGAATACCAATCTCTATTATCTCTGATAGGGATGGCAGATTTATTTCAAGATTCTGGCAGACATTACAGCAAGCATTAGGAACTCGTCTAGACATGAGTACTGCCTATCATCCACAAACTGATGGGCAGAGCGAAAGGACGATACAAACGCTTGAAGACATGCTACGAGCATGTGTTATTGATTTCGGAAACAGTTGGGATCGACATCTACCGTTAGAAGAATTTTCCTACAACAACAGCTACCATTCAAGCATTGAGATGGCGCCATTTGAAGCACTTTATGGTAGAAAGTGCAGGTCTCCGATTTGTTAGAGTGAAGTGGGGGATAGACAGATTACGGGTTCGGAGATTATACAAGAAACTACCGAGAAGATCATCCAAATTCAACAACGGTTGAAAACCGCCCAAAGTCGACAAAAGAGCTACGCTGACATTAAAAGAAAAGATATAGAATTTGAAATTGGAGAGATGGTCATGCTTAAAGTTGCACCTTGGAAAGGCGTTGTTCGATTTGGTAAACGAGGGAAATTAAATCCAAGGTATATTGGACCATTCAAGATTATTGATCGTGTCGGACCAGTAGCTTACCGACTTGAGTTACCTCAACAACTCGCGGCTGTACATAACACTTTCCACGTCTCGAATTTGAAGAAATGTTTTGCTAAAGAAGATCTCACTATTCCATTAGATGAAATCCAAATCAACGAAAAACTTTAATTCATCGAAGAACCCGTCGAAATAATGGATCGTGAGGTTAAAAGACTTAAGCAAAACAAGATACCAATTGTTAAGGTTCGATGGAATGCTCGTAGAGGACCCGAGTTCACCTGGGAGCGTGAAGATCAGATGAAGAAGAAATACCCGCATCTATTTCCAGAAGATTCGTCAACACCTTCAACAGCTTAAAATTTCGGGACGAAATTTATTTAACGGGTAGGTACTGTAGTGACCCGAACTTTTCCATGTTTATATATATTAATTGAGATTGATATTTACATGATTAAATGTTTCCAACATGTTAAGCAATCAAACTTGTTAAGACTTGATTAATTGAAATGTGTTTCATATAGACAATTGACCACCCAAGTTGACCGGTGATTCACGAACGTTAAAACTTGTAAAAACTATACGATGACATATATATGGTTATATATATAGTTAACATGTTTTTATTATAAGTATGTATCTCATTAGGTATTTTAACAATGAGTTATACACATAAAAATGAGACTATTAATTTAAGAAACTCGAAAACGATATATATAACGATTATCGTTATAACAACGTCTTACTAGGTACATATGAATCATATTAAGATATTGATACACTTGGTTAATTATGTTAAATGATAAGTAAATATATTATTAAGTGTATTAACAATGAAATACATATGTAAAAATAAGACTACTAACTTAATGATTTCGAAACGAGACATATATGTAACGATTATCGTTGTAACGACATTTAACTGTATATACATCATACTGAGATATATTATATATCATAATATCATGATAATATAACAATTTAACATCTCATTTATTATAATAAACAATGGGTTAACAACATTCAACAAGAACATTAACCTAAAGGTTTCAAAACAACATTTACATGTAACGACTAACGATGACTTAACGACTCAGTTAAAATGTATATACATGTAGTGTTTTAATATGTATTCATACACTTTTGAAAGACTTCAAGACACTTATCAAAATACTTCTACTTAACAAAAATGCTTACAATTACATCCTCGTTCAGTTTCATCAACAATTCTACTGGTATATATACACTCCAATGATCAGCTCTTAGAAGCCCATGTAAGTCACCTAACACATGTGGGAACCATCATTTGGCAACTAGCATGAAATATCTCATAAAATTACAAAAATATGAGTAATCATTCATGACTTATTTACATGAAAACAAAATTACATATCCTTTATATCTAATCCATACAGCAACGACCAAAAACACCTACAAACACTTTCATTCTTCAATTTTCTTCATCTAATTGATCTCTCTCAAGTTCTATCTTCAAGTTCTAAGTGTTCTTCATATATTTTACAAGTTCTAGTTACATAAAATCAAGAATACTTTCAAGTTTGCTAGCTCACTTCCAATCTTGTAAGGTGATCATCCAACCTCAAGAAATCTTTGTTTCTTACAGTAGGTTATCATTCTAATACAAGGTAATAATCATATTCAAACTTTGGTTCAATTTCTATAACTATAACAATCTTATTTCAAGTGATGATCTTACTTGAACTTGTTTTCGTGTCATGATTCTGCTTCAAGAACTTCGAGCCATCCAAGGATCCGTTGAAGCTAGATCCATTTTTCTCTTTTCCAGTAGGTTTATCCAAGGAACATAAGGTAGTAATGATGTTCATAACATCATTCGATTCATACATATAAAGCTATCTTATTCGAAGTTTTAAACTCGTAATCACTAGAACATAGTTTAGTTAATTCTAAACTTGTTCGCAAACAAAAGTTAATCCTTCTAACTTGACTTTTAAAATCAACTAAACACATGTTCTATATCTATATGATATGCTAACTTAATGATTTAAAACCTGGAAACACGAAAAACACCGTAAAATCGGATTTACGCCGTCGTAGTTACACCGCGGGCTGTTTTGGGTTAGTTAATTAAAAACTATGATAAACTTTGATTTAAAAGTTGTTATTCTGAGAAAATGATTTTTATTATGAACATGAAACTATATCCAAAAATTATGGTTAAACTCAAAGTGGAAGTATGTTTTCTAAAATGGTCATCTAGACGTCGTTCTTTCGACTTAAATGACTACATTTCCAAAAACGACTCGTAACTTATTTTTATGACTATAAACCTATACTTTTTCTGTTTAGATTCATAAAATAGAGTTCAATATGAAACCATAGCAATTTGATTCACTCAAAACGGATTTAAAGTGAAGAAGTTATGGGTAAAACAAGATTGGATAATTTTTCTCATTTTAGCTACGTGAAAATTGGTAACAAATCTATTCCAACCATAACTTAATCAACTTGTATTATATATTATGTAATCTTGAGATACCATAGACACGTATACAATGTTTCGACCTATCATGTCGACACATCTATATATATTTCGGAACAACCATAGACACTCTATATGTGAATGTTGGAGTTAGCTATACAGGGTTGAGGTTGATTCCAAAATATATATAGTTTGAGTTGTGATCAATACTGAGATACGTATACACTGGGTCGTGGATTGATTCAAGATAATATTTATCGATTTATTTATGTACATCTAACTGTGGACAACTAGTTGTAGGTTACTAACGAGGACAGCTGACTTAATAAACTTAAAACATCAAAATATATTAAAAGTGTTGTAAATATATTTTGAACATACTTTGATATATATGTATATATTGTTATAGGTTCGTGAATCAACCAGTGGCCAAGTCTTACTTCCCGGCGAAGTAAAAATCTGTGAAGGTTAGTTATAGTCCCACTTTTAAAATCTAATATTTTTGGGATGAGAATACATGCAGGTTTTATAAATGATTTACAAAATAGACACAAGTATGTGAAACTACATTCTATGGTTGAATTATCGAAATCGAATATGCCCCTTTTTATTAAGTCTGGTAATCTAAGAATTAGGGAACAGACACCCTAATTGACGTGAATCCTAAAGATAGATCTATTGGGCCTAACAAACCCCATCCAAAGAACCGGATGCTTTAGTACTTCGAAATTTATATCATATCCGAAGGGTGTCCTGGAATGATGGGGATATTCTTATATATGCATCTTGTTAATGTCGGTTACCAGGTGTTCACCATATGAATGATTTTTATCTCTATGTATGGGATGTGTATTGAAATATGAAATCTTGTGGTCTATTATTATGATTTGATATTTGACCTCTATATGAGACGTTTTTCAAAGACTGCATTCATTTTTAAAACAAACCATAACCTTTATTTCATAGATAAAGGTTTTAAAAAGCTTTCCGTTGATTATCAAATAATGATAATCTAAAATATCCTGTTTACACACGACCATTACATAATGGTTTACAATACAAATATGTTACAACAAAATAAGTTTCTTGAATGCAGTTTTTACACAATATCATACAAGCATGGACTCCAAATCTCGTCCTTATTTAAGTATGCGACAGCAGAAGCTCTTAATAATCACCTGAGAATAAACATGCTTAAAACGTCAACAAAAATGTTGGTGAGTTATAGGTTTAACCTATATATATCAAATCATAATAATAGACCACAAGATTTCATATTTCAATACACATCCCATACATAGAGATAAAAATCATTCATATGGTGAACACCTGGTAACCGACATTAACAAGATGCATATATAAGAATATCCCCATCATTCCGGGACACCCTTCGGATATGATATAAATTTCGAAGTACTAAAGCATCCGGTTCTTTGGATGGGGTTTGTTAGGCCCAATAGATCTATCTTTAGGATTCGCGTCAATTAGGGTGTCTGTTCCCTAATTCTTAGATTACCAGACTTAATAAAAAGGGGCATATTCGATTTCGATAATTCGACCATAGAATGTAGTTTCACATACTTGTGTCTATTTTGTAAATCATTTATTAAACCTGCATGTATTATCATCCCAAAAATATTAGATTTTAAAAGTGGGACTATAACTCACTTTCACAGATTTTTACTTCGTCGGAAAGTAAGACTTGGCCACTGGTTGATTCACGAACCTATAACAATATATACATATATATCAAAGTATGTTCAAAATATATTTACAACACTTTTAATATATTTTGATGTTTTAAGTTTATTAAGTCAGCTGTCCTCGTTAGTAACCTACAACTAGTTGTCCACAGTTAGATGTACAGAAATAAATCGATAAATATTATCTTGAATCAATCCACGACCCAGTGTATACGTATCTCAGTATTGATCACAACTCAAACTATATATATTTTGGAATCAACCTCAACCCTGTATAGCTAACTCCAACATTCACATATAGAGTGTCTATGGTTGTTCCGAAATATATATAGATGTGTCGACATGATAGGTCGAAACATTGTATACGTGTCTATGGTATCTCAAGTTTAAATAATATATAATACAAGTTGATTAAGTTATGGTTGGAATAGATTTGTTACCAATTTTCACGTAGCTAAAATGAGAAAAATTATCCAATCTTGTTTTACCCATAACTTCTTCATTTTAAATCCGTTTTGAGTGAATCAAATTGATATGGTTTCATATTGAACTCTATTTTATGAATCTAAACAGAAAAAGTATAGGTTTATAGTCAGAAAAATAAGTTACGAGTCGTTTTTGTAAAGGTAGTCATTTCAGTCGAAAGAACGACGTCTAGATGACCATTTTAGAAAACATACTTCCACTTTGAGTTTAACCATAATTTTTGGATATAGTTTCATGTTCATAATAAAAATCATTTTCTCAGGATAACAACTTTTAAATCAAAGTTTATCATAGTTTTTAATTAACTAACCCAAAACAGCCCGCGGTGTTACTACGACGGCGTAAATCCGGTTTTACGGTGTTTTTCGTGTTTCCAGGTTTTAAATCATTAAGTTAGCATATCATATAGATATAGAGCATGTGTTTAGTTTATTTTAAAAGTCAAGTTAGAAGGATTAACTTTTGTTTGCGAACAAGTTTAGAATTAACTAAACTATGTTCTAGTGATTACGAGTTTAAACCTTCGAATAAGATAGCTTTATATGTATGAATCGAATGATGTTATGAACATCATTACTACCTTAAGTTCCTTGGATAAACCTACTGAAAAAGTGAAAAATGGATCTAGCTTCAACGGATCCTTGGATGGCTCGAAGTTCTTGAAGCAGAATCATGACACGAAAACAAGTTCAAGTAAGATCATCACTTGAAATAAGATTGTTATAGTTATAGAAATTGAACCAAAGTTTGAATATGATTATTACCTTGTATTAGAATGATAACCTACTATAAGAAACAAAGATTTCTTGAGGTTGTATGATCACCTTACAAGATTGGAAGTGAGCTAGCAAACTTGAAAGTATTCTTGATTTTATGTAACTAGAACTTGTAAAATATATGAAGAATACTTAGAACTTGAAGATAGAACTTGAGAGAGATCAATTAGATGAAGAAAATTGAAGAATGAAAGTGTTTGTAGGTGTTTTTGGTCGTTGGTGTATGGATTAGATATAAAGGATATGTAATTTTGTTTTCATGTAAATAAGTCATGAATGATTACTCATATTTTTGTAATTTTATGAGATATTTCATGCTAGTTGCCAAATGATGGTTCCCACATGTGTTAGGTGACTCACATGGGCTGCTAAGAGCTGATCATTGGAGTGTATATACCAATAGTACATACATCTAAAAGCTGTGTATTGTACGAGTACGAATACGGGTGCATACGAGTAGAATTGTTGATGAAACTGAACGAGGATGTAATTGTAAGCATTTTTGTTAAGTAGAAGTATTTTGATAAGTGTCTTGAAGTCTTTCAAAAGTGTATGAATACATATTAAAACACTACATGTATATACATTTTAACTGAGTCGTTAAGTCATCGTTAGTCGTTACATGTAAATGTTGTTTTGAAACCTTTAGGTTAATGATCTTGTTGAATGTTGTTAACCCATTGTTTATTATAACAAATGAGATGTTAAATTGTTATATTATCATGATATTATGATATATAATATATCTCAGTATGATGTATATACAGTTAAATGCCGTTACAACGATAATCGTTACATATATGTCTCGTTTCGAAATCATTAAGTTAGCAGTCTTATTTTTACATATGTATTTCATTGTTAATACACTTAATAATATATTTAATTATCATTTAACATAATTAACCAAGTGTATCAATATCTTAATATGATTCATATGTACCTAGTAAGACGTTGTTATAACGATAATCGTTATATATATCGTTTTCGAGTTTCTTAAATTAATAGTCTCATTTTTATGTATATAACTCATTGTTAAAATACCTAATGAGATACATACTTATAATAAAAACATGTTAACTATATATATAACCATATATATGTCATCGTATAGTTTTTACAAGTTTTAACGTTCGTGAATCACCGGTCAACTTGGGTGGTCAATTGTCTATATGAAACACATTTCAATTAATCAAGTCTTAACAAGTTTGATTGCTTAACATGTTGGAAACATTTAATCATGTAAATATCAATCTCAATTAATATATATAAACATGGAAAAGTTCGGGTCACTACAGTACCTACCCGTTAAATAAATTTCGTCCCGAAATTTTAAGCTGTTGAAGGTGTTGACGAATCTTCTGGAAATAGATGCGGGTATTTCTTCTTCATCTGATCTTCAAGCTCCCAGGTGAACTCGGGTCCTCTACGAGCATTCCATCGAACCTTAACAATTGGTATCTTGTTTTGCTTAAGTCTTTTAACCTCACGATCCATTATTTCGACGGGTTCTTCGATGAATTGAAGTTTTTCGTTGATTTGGATGGTCCAATATACCTTGGTTTTAATTTCCCTCGTTTACCAAATCGAACAACGCCTTTCCAAGGTGCAACTTTAAGCATGACCATCTCTCCAATTTCAAATTCTATATCTTTTCTTTTAATGTCAGCGTAGCTCTTTTGTCGACTTTGGGCGGTTTTCAACCGTTGTTGAATTTGGATGATCTTCTCGGTAGTTTCTTGTATAATCTCTGGACCCGTAATCTGTCTATCCCCCACTTCACTCCAACAAATCGGAGACCTGCACTTTCTACCATAAAGTGCTTCAAACGGCGCCATCTCAATGCTTGAATGGTAGCTGTTGTTGTAGGAAAATTCTGCTAACGGTAGATGTTGATCCCAACTGTTTCCGAAATCAATAACACATGCTCGTAGCATGTCTTCAAGCGTTTGTATCGTCCTTTCGCTCTGCCCATCAGTTTGTGGATGATAGGCAGTACTCATGTCTAGACGAGTTCCTAATGCTTGCTGTAATGTCTGCCAGAATCTTGAAATAAATCTGCCATCCCTATCAGAGATAATAGAGATTGGTATTCCATGTCTGGATACGACTTCCTTCAAATACAGTCGTGCTAACTTCTCCATCTTGTCATCTTCTCTTATTGGCAGGAAGTGTGCTGATTTGGTGAGACGATCAACTATTACCCAAATAGTATCAAAACCACTTGCAGTCCTTGGCAATTTAGTGATGAAATCCATGGTAATGTTTTCCCATTTCCATTCTGGGATTTCGGGTTGTTGAAGTAGACCTGATGGTTTCTGATGCTCAGCTTTGACCTTAGAACACGTCAAACATTCTCCTACGTATTTAGCAACATCGACTTTCATACCCGGCCACCAAAAATGTTTCTTGAGATCCTTGTACATCTTCCCCGTTCCAGGATGTATTGAGTATCTGGTTTTATGAGCTTCTCTAAGTACCATTTCTCTCATATCTCCAAATTTTGGTACCCAAATCCTTTCAGCCCTATACCGGGTTCCGTCTTCCCGAATATTAAGATGCTTCTCCGATCCTTTGGGTATTTCATCCTTTAAATTTCCCTCTTTTAAAACTCCTTGTTGCGCCTATTTTATTTGAGTAGTAAGGTTATTATGAATCATTATATTCATAGATTTTACTCGAATGGGTTCTCTGTCCTTCCTGCTCAAGGCATCGGCTACCACATATGCCTTTCTCGGGTGGTAACGAATCTCAAAGTCGTAATCATTCAATAATTCAATCCACCTACGCTGCCTCATATTCAGTTGTTTCTGATTAAATATGTGTTGAAGACTTTTGTGGTCGGTATATATAATACTTTTGACCCCATATAAGTAGTGCCTCCAAGTCTTTAATGCAAAAACAACCGCGCCTAATTCCAAATCATGCGTCGTATAATTTTGTTCGTGAATCTTCAATTGTCTAGACGCATAAGCAATCACCTTCGTTCGTTGCATTAATACACAACCGAGACCTTGCTTTGATGCGTCACAATAAATCACAAAATCATCATTCCCTTCAGGCAATGACAATATAGGTGCCGTAGTTAGCTTTTTCTTCAATAACTGAAACGCTTTCTCTTGTTCATCATTCCATTCAAATTTCTTCCCTTTATGCGTTAATGCAGTCAAGGGTTTTGCTATTCTGGAAAAAGTCTTGGATGAACCTTCTGTAGTAACCAGCTAGTCCTAAAAACTGGCGTATGTGTTTCGGAGTTTTCGGGGTTTCCCACTTTTCAACAGTTTCTATCTTTGCCGGATCCACCTTAATACCTTCTTTATTCACTATGTGACCGAGGAATTGAACTTCTTCCAATCAAAATGCACACTTTGAAAACTTAGCGTACAATTCTTCCTTCCTCAATACTTCTAACACCTTTCTCAAATGTTCACCGTGTTCTTGGTCATTCTTTGAGTAAATAAGTATGTCATCAATGAAAACAATGACAAACTTGTCAAGGTATGGTCCACACACTCGGTTCATAAGGTCCATGAACACAGCTGGTGCATTAGTTAAACCAAACGGCATGACCATAAACTCGTAATGACCGTAACGTGTTCTGAAAGCAGTCTTTGGAATATCATCTTCTTTCACCCACATTTGATGATACCCGGAACGTAAGTCAATCTTTGAATAAACAGACGAGCCTTGTAGTTGATCAAATAAGTCGTCGATTCTCGGTAGTGGGTAGCGGTTCTTGATGGTAAGTTTGTTCAACTCTCGGTAGTCGATGCACAACCTGAATGTACCATCTTTCTTCTTGACAAACAAAACAGGAGCTCCCCATGGTGATGTGCTTGGTCGAATGAAACCACGCTCTAAAAGTTCTTGTAATTGGCTTTGCAGTTCTTTCATCTCGCTGGGTGCGAGTCTGTAAGGAGCACGAGCTATTGGTGCAGCTCCTGGTACAAGATCTATTTGAAATTCAACGGATCGATGTGGGGGTAATCCCGGTAATTCTTTCGGAAATACATCGGGAAATTCTTTTGCAATGGGAACATCATTGATGCTCTTTTCTTCAGTTTGTACTTTCTCGACGTGTGCTAGAACAGCATAGCAACCTTTTCTTATTAGTTTTTGTGCCTTCAAATTACTAATAAGATGTAGCTTCGTGTTGCCCTTTTCTCCGTACACCATTAAGGGTTTTCCTTTTTCTCGTATAATGCGAATTGCATTTTTGTAACAGACGATCTCTGCTTTCACTTCTTTCAACCAGTCCATACCGATTATCGCATCAAAACTCCCTAACTCTACTGGTATCAAATCAATCTTAAATGTTTCGCTAACCAGTTTAATTTCTCGATTCCGACATATATTATCTGCTGAAATTAATTTACCATTTGCTAATTCGAGTAAAAATTTACTATCCAAAGGCGTCAATTGACAACTTAATTTAGCACAAAAATCTCTACTCATATAGCTTCTATCCGCACCCGAATCAAATAAAACGTAAGCAGATTTATTGTCAATAAGAAACGTACCCGTAACAAGCTCCGGGTCTTCCTGTGCCTCTGCCGCATTAATATTGAAAACTCTTCCGCAGCCTTGTCCATTCGTGTTCTCCTGGTTCGGGAAATTTCTAATAATGTGGCCCGGTTTTCCACATTTATAACAAACTACATTGGCATAACTTGCTCCGACACTACCTGCTCCGCCATTACTCGTTCCGACACCATTTGTTCCTTTCGTTCTATTAACCCCTGGTCCGTAGACCTCACACTTCGCCGCGCTATGACCATTTCTTTTACACTTGTTGTAAAATTTGGTGCAGAACCCCAAGTGATACTTTTCACACCTTTGGCATAGCTGCTTCTGATTGTTGTTGTTGTTGCGGTTATTATTGTTGTTGGGATGATTGTTGTAGTTGCTGTTGCTGTTGTTGTTGTTGTTGTTGGGCCGTTTGTTGTAGTTGCGATTGATGTTGCGATTGTTGGGATAATTGTTACGATTATTGTTGTAATTGCTGTTGTTGTTGTATTGGTGATTCTTATCACCGTTTTCCTCCCACTTTCTTTTGACTTGCTTCACATTGGCCTCTTCAGCAGTTGATAATGCTAAAAACGAACATATATTTCATAGCATTATTCCTCAAGAAAGACAAGCTTTTAGTTGCAATTGTTCTATTTACAAGTGATATTCGTTTAAATAATAAAAGGTGAAGACAAAAGACAGATTCGACGATTTGAAGACGCAAACGACCAAAAAGCTCAAAAGAACAAAAGACAATCAAAAAGGTTCCAATTATTGATAAGAAACGTCTCGAAATCACAAGAGTACAAGATTCAAAACGCAAAGTACAAGATATTAAATTGTACGCGAGGACGTTCGAAAATCCGGAACCGGGACTAGAGTCAACTCTTAACGCTCGACGCAACGGACTAAAAATTACAAGTTAACTATGTATATAAATATAATATAATATATAATTAATTATATTAATTATATATATATTATATATATATAATAAAAACCGTCGGCAGCGAGAAACTCCAAGGGTGTGAGCTGTAAATACCTCTCCGCGACTCGCGGAGTTTTAAGGGCATTTTGCCGCGAGTCGCGGAGCCCCAAAAATCAAGTCTGGCTATAAAGCCAACCGAATTCTGATCAAATTTCATCATCTTTTTTCTCTTCCTCTTCATACGTAAATATATTTATATTTATAATTTATATTTTAATTTTAATTATAATTCTAATAATAAGGGTATGTTAGCGAATGTTGTAAGGGTGTAAGTCGAAATTCTGTCCGTGTAACGCTACGCTATTTTTAATCATTGTAAGTTATGTTCAACCTTTTTATATTAATGTCTCGTAGCTAAGTTATTATTATGCTTATTTAAAACGAAGTAATCATGATGTTGGGCTAATTACTAAAATTGGGTAATTGGGCTTTGTACCATAATTGGGGTTTGGACAAAAGAACGACACTTGTGGAAATTAGACTATGGGCTATTAATGGGCTTTATATTTGTTTAACTAAATGAAAGTTTGTTAATGTTAATATAAAGATTTACAATTGGGCGTCCCTATAAATTACCATATACACTCGATCGGACACGATGGGCGGGGTATTTATTTGTACGAATAATCGTTCATTTAACCGGACACGGGAATGGATTAATAGCCACTAGAATAATCAAAACAGGGGTGAAATTACATTCAAGGGTAATTGGTGTAATTGTTAACAAAGTAGTAAAACCTTGGTTTACACGCAGTCGATAACCTGGTGTATTCATTAAACAAAATATTAAAACCTTGTTACAATTCGAATCCTCAATTAGTTGGAATATTTATCTTCGGGTATAATAATAATTTGACAAGGACACTTGCAATTTATATTTATGACTGATGGACTGTTATGGACAAAAACCAGACGGACATATTGAATAATCCAGGACAAAGGACAATTAACCCATGGGCATAAAACTAAAATCAACACGTCAAACATCATGATTACGGAAGTTTAAATAAGCATAATTCTTTTATTTCATATTTAATTTCCTTTATTTTATATTTAATTGCACTTCTAATTATCGCACTTTTATTTATTGTTATTTTATCGCACTTTTAATTATCGTACTTTTTAATTATCGCAATTTTATTTTATCGCATTTTTATTATTCGCAATTTCATTATTTACTTTACGCTTTAATTTAAGTCTTGTATTTATTTTATATTTTACATTAGGTTTTAACTGCGACTAAAGTTTTAAAATCGACAAACCGGTCATTAAACGGTAAAAACCCCCCTTTATAATAATAATATTACCTATATATATATTTGTATTTTTATAAAAGTAAACTAATATAGCGTTGAGCTTTGTTTAAAGATTTCCCTGTGGAACGAACCGGACTTACTAAAAACTACACTACTGTACGATTAGGTACACTGCCTATAAGTGTTGTAGCAAGGTTTAAGTATATCCATTCTATAAATAAATAAATATCTTGTGTAAAATTGTATCGTATTTAATAGTTTTTCTAGTAAAATAATAACTATTTTATATACTACCCCGCTGCACATCAAGTATTTTTGGCGCCGCTGCCGGGGACTTATCTTAAAAGCCGGAAGCGCAACGCTAATATAAAAAAAAAAAGATTTTTAGTTACTTTTATTAAAAATTCGCTTTTGTAAAAATACGTTTTAATTATTCAAAAATATAAAAAGAAAAACAAAAATATTAGTATTTTTAAGATTTTGTTAAATATTTAAGTTTTATAAGTTTCTTTATTTCTATTTTAGTTTATAAAAATATAAATTTTATTAAACATCTTTTATTTATTTAAAAAAACAGAAAACATAAAATAAAAAAAAAAAAAATAAAGAAAACGCGTAAAAAGTAAAACCTGTCAACTGAATTCTGGATCCCCGCGACTCGCGGGGTTTTCTTCCCTCTTTGCCGCGACTCACGGAGGGTTTCTGACACGCGCACAGGAAGCCCTAAAACTGCATTAATTACGGGTTTTAATTTATTATTAATATTATTAAAACTTAATTATAATTATTATTATTATTATTTTTAGTTTTAATTTTACTTTTACTTTTTATTTATATATATTTTAGTTAAATTAGTTTTATTAAATTGTAAAATTAGTAGTTTAATAAAATAATAATATAAAAATAATATTTTTATAAAAATTGTACTTTTTACAACTTTTTGTATATTTTTATATTTTGTCCCTTTTTAAATCGTTGTAGCGTAATATTTGTATTTTTTAGCTCATATTTAATTTTAAACTTAGTTTTAGCTATAGTTATTTTTACTCCTATATTTTTAGGCTTTGCCGTAGAATTCCTTAAGTGCTTTTTCTTTAGACTAAGATTTAGGTGCTTTAGAATTTTGCGACGCCTTTTTAAGTTTTAGTTTCTTTTTAAGTTATTTCCATTTGGGATTTAGTTTTTCCTTGTAAGCTTTAATATTTTTAGACCTTTTACTATGTATCAATTATCATTCCAATTAGTAATATCAATTTGCGATTATAATTTTAAGTTAGTTGTAGTAATAAGGTTAAATTAGTTAAGTATTTTTAAGTTTTTATAAGTTTCTTTTATTTTTCCGTCACCTTTTATTTTTCAATCATTTTTTTTCTTTTTCGACCTTTTTCGACGAACTCTTTTTCTCTCTTATTTCTCGCTATTCTAGTTTTAGGACTTAGAATTTTTTTTCTACTTCTTATCTAAATTTCTTAAAATTTCGAAAATTTATTTTAAGTGGTTAAATTGATAGACATCAAAATTTTCTGGTTCGTAGTAATAGTTGGATTTGTACGTGGACCGGGTTATTGGAGCCAAACAGTCCTCAATTATATTGAGACCAAACGAATCCTGCCCCTCTGCTGCATCTTTTGGCTATTCGAAACGTGGGCAAAATCAGAAAAGTCTATTGATTGGATAACTTATTATAATTTTTCTTTCCTTTTTAAAACTAATAGGATATTCTGTGAATGCACCGAGCAAGACGTTCATCACCTTTTGTACGTTCACCACCTGTAACTCGATCAAGACATCGTTTAACAAATATAACCGCCGTTGATTTTTCTTTAGAATCGTCATCCAGTAGACCAAGTACTTCAGTTCAAATTTCCGATAATCCATTTTTTGAACCAAACCTCACAATTGAGAATCCAGAAAATATTCAGGAACGGTTCGTAGATCCTGAACCATTAAACTTTCCTCCGGAACCACCAATCATTCAAACAGAGATTGTTGAGGAACGAACTATTAAATCAGAATCATCTATTGATACCGATTCAACAAATTCAATTATGGAGAATTTGGAACCTTTAAGTATGGAAGACCGAATGAGAGCTAAACGCACTGGCCAAGGTCACGCAATTACTCATCCAGACATTAATGCGCCAGATTATGAAATCAAAGGACAAATTCTACACATGGTGACTAATCAATGCCAATTTAGTGGTGCGCCGAAGGAAGATCCAAATGAACATCTACGTACCTTTAATAGGATCTGCACACTATTTAAAATCCGAGAAGTGGAGGATGAACAGATATATCTCATGTTATTTCCCTGGACTTTAAAGGGAGAAGCCAAAGATTGGTTGGAATCGTTACCTGAAGGGGCGATCGATACATGGGATGTTTTAATTGACAAATTTCTTAAACAATTTTTTCCTGCATCTAAAGCCGTAAGACTTCAAGCAGAAATTGTTACGTTCACACAGAAGCCAAATGAAACTCTATATGAAGCGTGGACAAGATATGGAAAGTTACTAAGAGGATGTCCGCAACATGGTTTAGACACCTGTCAAATAGTACAAATATTTTACCGAGGATGCGACATCACTACAAGAAAAGACATAGATATAGCAGCTGGTGGTTCTATTATGAAGAAAACCGAAACTGATGCTTACAAAATTATTGATAATACTGCTTCCCACTCACATGAGTGGCACCAAGAAAAAGATATCATTAGATCATCTAAAGCAGCTAGAGCCGATTCTAGCCATGACTTAGATTCCATTTCCGCAAAGATAGATGCTTTCGAGAGACGAATGGAAAAGATGACTAAAGATATTCATGCTATACGAATTAGTTGTGAGCAGTGTGGAGGACCACATTTGACAAAAGATTGTCTAAGTATTGAATTAACAATGGAACAAAGAGAGAATATTTCATACATAAACCAAAGGCCTGGAAATAATTATCAGAATAATTATCAACCGCCAAGACCGATTTACAATCAAAACCAGAATTATAACCGAAATATTCCATACAATAACCAACAAGGTCCTAGCAATCAACAAGTATCCAATAATACTTACAATCAGCAAAGACCGAATTTTCAAAACAAACCACCACAACAAACCGATGATAAAAAGCCGAATTTAGAAGATATGATGACGAAGCTAGTTGAAACTCAAACGCAGTTTTTCACATCTCAAAAACAAACAAATGAACAAAATGCTCAAGCATTTAGAAATCAACAAGCTTCTATTCAAAATCTAGAACAAGAAGTAAGTAACCTAGCAAGGTTAATAGGTGAAAGAAAACCGGGAAGTCTACCAAGCGATACAAATGCTAACCCCCGGAATGAAACAGCTAAAGCTATTACCACAAGAAGTGGTACAACACTTAAACCACCTGAAATACCTGTAACTTCTGATGAAACTATTCCTACTCCACAAGAACCACAACCTGATCAAGATAAGGAAAAAGAACCGGTAGTTAAAAAGGTTAATGAAGATAACACAGTTAAGGATAAACCTTATGTTAAACCATACCAACCACCCCTTCCTTATCCGAGTAAAATGAAGAAAGAAAAACTTGAAGCCGAGCAATCCAAATTCTTGGATATGTTTAAACAGATAAATGTAAATCTTCCTTTCATTGATGTGATTTCAGGAATGCCAAGATATGCTAAATTCTTGAAAGATCTAATCACGAATAGAAAGAAAATGGAAGAACTCTCGGCTGTTACTATGAATGCAAATTGTTCAGCAGTGCTGTTGAATAAGATACCAGAAAAACTATCTGATCCAGGAAGTTTCACAATTCCATGTTTTCTGGGTAGTCTTAGTTCAATAGAAGCATTGGCAGACTTAGGTGCTAGTATAAATCTAATGCCGTATTCACTATACGCTAAACTAGACCTTGGAGAATTGAAACCAACAAGAATAAGCATACAACTAGCCGATCGATCAATAAAATATCCTAGAGGGATAATGGAGAACATGCTAGTTAAAGTTGGTACTTTAGTATTTCCAGTAGATTTTGTTGTTCTGGACATGGAAGAAGATTCTCAAGTTCCTCTCATATTAGGAAGACCATTCTTAAACACGGCTAAAGCAATGATAGACGTGTTCGGTAAGAAACTGACCCTAAGTATAGAGGATGAGAGTGTTACCTTTTCAGTTGATAGAGCAATGCAACAACCACAATCTGCAGATGATACATGTTATTATATTCAAACTATAGATGCACATGCAGAATTATTAGAAGAATTTCCAGAATTACAAGGAACAGGAGAATGTTCTTTAGGAGAAGGTAATGAACCAATTGATGAAGCTGAAATGTTAGCTACACTTATAGCTAATGGATATGAACCAACAACAGAAGAAATTCAAATGCTAAAAGAAGAAGACAGATATCGATATAAATCATCGATAGAAGAACCTCCGAAATTAGAGTTAAAGCCACTTCCAAACCATTTGGAATACGCTTATTTACATGGTGAATCTGAATTACCTGTAATAATATCGTCTTCTCTTACTGAAAATGAGAAATCACAACTCATTTCTGTGTTGAAAGCTCATAAACCAGCCATTGCATGGAAGATTCATGATATTAAAGGAATAAGTCCTTCGTATTGCACACATAAAATCCTTATGGAAGAAGGTCATAAAACGTATGTGCAACGCCAACGAAGACTAAATCCTAATATGCAAGATGTAGTTAAGAAAGAGATTATTAAACTGCTAGATGCAGGTTTGATATATCCAATCTCTGATAGTCCATGGGTAAGCCCAGTTCAATGCGTGCCTAAGAAGGGTGGCATGACTGTCATTACAAATGAGAAAAATGAGCTTATTCCTACTAGGACTGTAACAGGATGGCGTGTATGTATTGATTATAGAAAATTAAATGACGCCACCAGAAAAGATCACTTTCCCTTACCTTTCATAGATCAAATGTTGGAAAGATTAGCCGGAAATAGTTACTATTGTTTCCTAGATGGATTTTCCGGATATTTTCAAATTCCAATAGCACCCGAAGACCAAGAGAAAACCACATTCACGTGCCCTTATGGTACTTTTGCTTACAAACGCATGCCATTTGGACTTTGTAACGCCCCTGCAACCTTTCAAAGGTGTATGATGGCGATTTTTCATGACATGATAGAAGAATGCATGGAAGTATTCATGGATGACTTTTCAGTCTTCGGTGATACATTTAAATCATGTCTAGTTAATCTGGAACGAATGCTAATTAGATGCGAAAAATCAAATCTAGTACTTAATTGGGAGAAATGCCATTTCATGGTTAAAGAAGGCATCGTTCTTGGACATAAAATTTCAAAAGAAGGAATTGAAGTGGATAGAGCTAAAGTAGATGTAATTGCTAAACTTCCACATCCCACCAATGTTAAAGGAGTTAGGAGTTTTCTAGGGCATGCCGGTTTTTACCGACGTTTCATAAAAGATTTTTCTAAAATTGCCACTCCTATGAATAAACTCCTAGAAAAGGATGCGCCATTCATCTTTTCAGATGAATGTATCAAATCTTTTAATATTCTTAAAGAAAAACTCACTAATGCGCCGATCATGATAACACCAAATTGGAATCTACCATTTGAACTAATGTGCGATGCAAGTGATTTTGCAATGGGAGCCGTTTTAGGACAAAGGATTGAAAAACGATTTCAACCTATATATTATGCTAGTAAGACATTACAAGGAGCACAAACGAACTATACAACTACTGAAAAAGAACTCCTTGCTATTGTCTTTGCTTTTGACAAATTTCGATCATATCTCGTTCTAGCAAAAACGGTGGTCTATACCGACCATTCTGCTCTTAGATACCTATTTTCAAAACAAGATGCTAAACCAAGATTAATCCGTTGGATCTTACTCTTACAAGAGTTTGATATTGAAATCCGAGATAAAAAAGGAGCAGAAAATCTCGCCGCTGATCATCTTTCTCGTCTTGAAAATCCCGAATTAGAAGTTCTGAATGAATCGGCCATACAAGACAACTTTCCTGATGAATATCTATTGAAGATAGATTATAAAGAAATCCCATGGTTTGCAGACTATGCAAACTACTTAGTTTGTGGATTCCTTGAAAAAGGATTATCGTACCAAAGACGAAAGAAATTCTTCAGTGATATAAAACACTATTTCTGGGAAGATCCACATCTGTTTAAAAGTTGTCCTGATGGAATAATACGCCGATGTGTATTTGGAGATGAAGCTAGTAAAATTTTAAACCATTGTCACACAGGACCAACAGGAGGGCATTATGGGCCTCAACTAACAGCAAGAAAAGTTTATGAAGCTGGATTCTATTGGCCTACAATTTACAAAGACGCACACCTTCTTTGCAAATCCTGTGATGCATGTCAAAGGGCCGGAAGAATAAGTCAACGTGATGAAATGCCACAAAATGTCATCCAAGTATGTGAAGTATTTGACATTTGGGGTATTGACTTTATGGGTCCATTTCCAAAATCTCATAATAATCTATATATACTCGTAGCCATTGATTATGTATCTAAATGGGCGGAAGCACAAGCTCTCCCAACTAACGATGCACGAGTTGTAGTCAACTTTTTAAAACGTCTTTTTGCAAGGTTTGGAACACCGAAAGCTTTAATAAGTGATCGGGGTACTCATTTCTGTAATAATCAACTTGAGAAAGTTCTTAAAAGATATGGAGTAACTCATAAAATCTCCACCGCATATCATCCACAAACAAGTGGACAAGTTGAAAATACCAACCGAGCTTTAAAACGTATTCTAGAGAAAACCGTAGGATCAAATCCGAAGGAATGGTCCATTAAATTGGAGGATGCACTCTGGGCTTTTAGAACAGCCTACAAAACTCCAATTGGAACCACACCTTTTAGACTTGTTTATGGAAAAGCATGTCATCTTCCAGTAGAAATTGAACACAAAGCATTTTGGGCTTTGAAGACATGTAATCTTGATTTACATGAAGCCGGACGTCTACGATTAAGTCAACTAAACGAATTAGAAGAATTAAGACATGAAGCATACGAAAATTCGTTAATCTATAAAGAAAGAACGAAGAAATGGCATGATAAAAGAATCAGAAGTTCAAAAGAATTTAAAGAAGGAGACAGAGTTCTTCTTTTCAATTCACGATTCAAGCTATTTCCTGGAAAATTGAAATCAAGATGGTCTGGACCATTCATAGTCAAAAGAGTTTTCCCATACGGAACGATAGAATTGATAAATTCAAATGGGATTGAATTTAAAGTTAATGGTCACAGAGTTAAACATTACATACATAGTCCGATGGAAGTCGACAACGAAGTTAATCACAATTTCGACACCACAGCTAACTAAGTGTGGGGAGAATCAAATCTTTAAAGGATAATATGTATTTCTGTTAGAGTTAGATTGTCTGTTTTCGTGTAGTTCTCGAAAATGGAACACGTATGGTCTTTCCCTAGCAGACCCTAAAGAACTAGTCTTCTCCCCCCATTCTGAATTTTTATTTTTTTTAGGTTTTTACGAAATGAAGACTGCCTGTGAACTAAACCATGGTCTAATGCTACACGCTTTGATCACTAAACGTAATAATGACATACTACCGAGTGAATTAGTATCAGTAATCAGAGAAAGAATGGACGGAGTTAGAAAAGGATCCAGATGCGAAGATAATAAGTTACAATTTGGCAAAGGAAAATCAAAATCCGCAGCGAAAAGAAGAGCACGACACCTAGAACGATGTCACAAATGCGGAAAATGGTCACATGGAGGTAAATGTTCAAATAATCAAACCTATTCAAATACCGAATTTGTTACTTTATGCAGAGACGGACCGTTCATATGTTTAGAAGAAAAGACAATGAATGCTCGAGGTTACGCCTATGCAGCCATGGAAAACCAATTAAACCGACTATCTTATGAATATAATAGATCATATAACTAAGAAATCTATTCCACAGGTATGTCTGTATAGTTTTTATTTTTATTTTTATTTTTAACCTTTTGATAATAAACGCTAATTTGTTCGCTAAAAAGTATTAAATTGGTATTAAATAAAATTAGGTTTGGCGACCGAAATTATTGATATCCTTCAAAAATTTATTACATCACTGCGAAATTTAACGTTTATTCTTAAGGTATAAATATCTTTAATCAATCAAACCAAAATATTTCAAAAATTCGTCATGAGTTAAATTAGGTCTTGGAACCGAAATTACTTTACCGAAAAGAGGGGCGCATATTTTTGATAATATTTGATTGATAAAAGTGGGATAAAAAGACAAAAAGATTTTTAATTTTATTTTTACCATGTTTTTAAAATTAATATTTAAATCTTAAATTAATATTGTAAACTTTGTAAAAACAATATATTTAAAATTATAAATATTTGAAAAATTAATATAAGTTTGATATGAATTTATGAATTTTTAAATTAAGTTTGGTGTGAATTTTTAAAATATTAATTTTTAATTTTATGCATTTTAAATTTTGAGTTTGGTGTGAATTTTCAATATTAATTTTGAATTTTATATTTAAGTTGTGTGAATTTAAAAACAAAAATTTACTTTATCTCATTAAGTTAAAAATATGATTTTTAAAATTCGTCGTAAGTTGAAGACTAGGTCTTTGAACCGAAATTGCTTTACCCGAGGGAGGGACGAGAACTTTTATTATCATTATTTTTAATCTTACTGAATTAGAGTATGCCAAAAACATTGAAAAAACCCAAAAATCTTAGCTTTTAAAACAATCGCTACAAAAAGACAAATTTTAAAATTTTGTCAAAGGACGGACTAGGACATCGATCCGAAACGACCTCGTCCTAAATAACAAGGGAAACAAAATTTTAAAATTAATTTCTTAATTGTTTTATAAGTTATTAAAAAAAAAAAAAAAAAAAAAAAAAGGGTAAACTCCGCGACTCGCGGAGTTTTAAGTGCAAACCTCCGCGACTCGCGGAGGGACAAAATTACAGAAAAAAAATATAACAAGCTGCACGATCAGTTCACTCACCCACACACATAAACACCCAAATACTGCGAAAAAAGACCCCGAAAAACCCGAAAATCACCCCCAAAAATCTCAATTTTTAACCGTTAATCACCAAATTTTTTGCTAAAATCATGTTGAGAAGGATGATATCTAAGAACTACTCAAGAAAAACGGTAAATTTCTACACCTAAACACCATTTAATTCGAATTTTAGTGTTCTTGAGCTAATTTTTACCCAATTTGATTTTGATGCTTTTTAGTGTAATTAGACTTAAATTGTTTATGTAATATGCTTGTATAACCTAGATTGATGCTGTTTAACATGATTAGAAGCCTTAAACTTCAAATTTTGAATAATCTAGGGTTTGTGTTCTTGAGCAATTTGGGGCTTTTTGATATAAACAGGTTATGGCCGATTTTTGTCATGAATTGTTGCTAAATTGAGTAGTGTAACATGTCTAGGTAGTTACAGGATCCAAACTTTGAGCCTAAACATGATTTTGAGAATTAAAGTGGACTTTTTCAAGTCCAAAATTCATGAACTTGATTTTTGAAAGATAATGCCATTTGAGACTTGTTTATTTGCTAGTAATGATTATTTTGACATGTTATTTGAGTTGAATGCTTATGAACTTGGCGAAAATTTTCGTATATGCTTATTTGAAAAAGTGTAGATTTGATAAAAATGTGAAAATAAGCTTAAGTTTGATATAAATTGATAATGTCATTGTAATTATTTTGATTGATGATTTTGCTGACACTAATGCATATTTGGATGCACAAAATTTGTGTTTGATGTGTTTTGCAGAATGAAAGGGGTGAATCTTCATCCCAAGCCCGCCATGCTCCTGCTGAGAACTTGGAACAACAGGAGGTAGATAACTACTACAAGCAGGATGTACCTCATCCAGTCATGACCTTTTCAGATATGCACTTGGAACAGTTGCACCCGAACCTGCGATTTGACAGACTTTGGATAGATTATCCAAAATATCAACGGGGTTTGCATACTCTTCATTCCAAGGTTGTTGAGGTACCGAGGGTCATAGAATGGGGACCCTTGGAAGCTGTAGAATTGGCCGGGCCAATTAGGGAATTACTGGTACAGAGGTATGGTAATTCTTCTTTTAATGACTGGATATGTTTATTCACCATACGCAGACCTGTATATAAAGTATGGTATGAAGAGTTGTTATGTAGTATAGAGTTGAATGATCGGGTAGCTAGTTTAACCGATCGTTCTTTTATTAGATTTTTGTTAGGCGGTTCGATGCGCCACATGTCTTTACTGGACATGGCTCAGGCTTTACGTATATATACGCCTGAGGAGTTAGCGTCTGCCGATTGTAGAGGATTGATACTAAACGGTAGAAAGATAGATGAGAATTTTGATACACACGGTGTGTGGAGTCAAATGACAAGCCATCACCGTTTCAAAGGGGGAAACTACTCTTATTTGGATATAGATAGAGCCGAATTAAGAGTAATACATAGGTTTTTAGCTAATTCGATTACACAAAGGGGTAAAAACAAAGAAAAGGTAAATGAACAAGATTTGTTTTACCATATGTGTATTCGAGACCCACACAGCGCTGTAAGTATACCATATTGTGTGGGTTATTATTTATCAGCTATGGTTCGGGGGATGCGTCCACATAGCATAATAGGAGGTGGTATTTTTATTACTTTGATTGGTGAATATCTCGGTGTGGATATAAGTCGGGGGGGATTATTAGTAGAAGAGCCGGAACCCCGCGACACTATAGGTTTAAATGTATACCATGGTGCGAAAGTTTTGAAGCGGCGAAATAACGCCGCAGTACGATACAATGGTAGACATCCACAGGTAGAGAGAAACCAGGAACAAGGTAATGTAGGAGGGGGGAATGAGATGCAAGAAATGCATAGGTTTATAGCTTCTCAGGAATACGAAAATGCTAGACAGAGAGCATTTGAAGATTGGCAAGTTCATCAGAACCAGATCATAGCGCATTGCCAACATATAGGTAGAAACTATATTCCTACACCGAAACCCGTCTTCCCTCCTTGGTCGATAGAGATGCAGCCACCATATCCTACGTATGATCCTGCCGAAGCATTCTATAGCACGTATGGGTATGCCTGGAACCCCTATTGGTACCAATATCATCCTTAGTTTACTTATTATTTTTTTTATTATTTTGTAATTTGTAATTATTGATACATTTAATATTTTTGTTAATATTGTAATCATTTTTATAATTATCTAACTTTTATTCATAGATTTTAATAATTTTTGAATGTGGGGTAATAAACCAAACTTCAAAAATATGTATATATGTTTGCAGTTTATCTTATGTACACAACAGGGTAAAACAACGCATTTTCAAAGACTGGCATTAAGTTCAGCAAAAGCAACTAATTTTGACGACAAGATGCAAAATATATATGAAATAACAACAAGACGGGATGAACAAATGATGTGCACCATTTATCATTCAGCAAACAAACGCCAATATATTTGGAAACTTTGGTAAAAATTTAATCATTTTCACACAAATCACCCTCAATAATATAATTTGTTACTGATTTCTTGCAAATGAGGGCATTGCAAGATCTTAAGTGTGGGAAGGGATTAAATTCTTTCGGATTTTAAAATTTTTATATTAAACACTTGGTTACCATTAAAAATACTAGTAAAGCAGTAGTTGTATTAGAATCTAGTGCTCTCTGATAAAAAAGAACAGCACTAGTCTTATATACTGACTACCCAATTCTAGTAAAATTTTAAAATTTTTTTTTCAAATAAATGAATTCAAATCATGTTTATACATATTTATGAACGATAAAACTAGGTTTTAACACCGAAATTATTGTTACCTCGGAAAGGACATAAATTGAGAAACAAACTAAAATGTTAAAATTCATTTAAAATGGAATAGAGGACGATAAAAAGGAAAATAAAAGCCAAGTGTGGGAAAATTTACCAAGTTATTTTAAACATATGTCACATATATCTGTAACAAATAACTGAAAATACTTTTGCTTTGGACTAAACTAAACTGTTTTACCCGATGAAAGAAAAGAAGAGATGGATCTACACGATGAATCAATTCCATCATTTAAAGGAAGTAAAGTCTTCCGAAAAAGAAACGCGCTTCTTGATTTAGGTCATGAAGTTGTCGTCCAGACCAGCTGTAGGTTGACGAAAAATCTAGAAAAGTCATCACTAAAATCAGCAGGAAATCCACGGACCTCAGCATTAAACAGGGTCGCCAAGTGGTCAGATTTATCCTAACCATGAGAAGGATTTATCTCGTACAATGGGGGGGCACCGTGCAAATTAGCTTGATAAGACTAATGAATCAGATCCCCAGAAAGGATAATCTCCTTAAAGATTAAAAATCAGCTCTTAAGCCTGATATTACTCAATCCTTGAGATTGACCTTAAAGATTGAGAATTACAAACTCATGGAATTCAATGATATCTAAACTCGAGCTTGAACGAGAAAATATTTTGATCAAAATTATAAACCGATTTGTTTTCTGAAAACCCATTTTCAATGCGTTCATTACCATTGAACGTAAAATCCTAGGAATTCACCTGGAATTCATTAGGTCACCTGAACTAAATCGGGTGTCAACCGTAAGAACGGTGGTTGCATAGCATGGTCAAAGACAGGACCTTGTGCCAGACCAAAAAATTATAAGGGTGAGCTTTACTATTGCTCCTACCAAGGATAGTAATTGCGTCCGACACGTTATAGACCATAATCAAAAGCATGTCACGGGACATTGCCTTAACAGTTGCTTGTTCAACGCTTTCCTTGACAACCGGACGGTAGTTTGCCGAAAGGTAATATACGGGACAAGTAAACTGGACGTGTTGCTTTCCAAATACAAGGTTAGCAAGTGGGTGACACAAAACCGCAAGTTTTGAGCTAAAGTTTTCAAATTTGAAACCCACCAAACCCACAAAAATATTTTGCAAACACCGGTAAAGGGTTATTCCGGAAAACTTATCTAGGGTAAAAACTAGATTTAATTTTCAAAAAGATCAAATGTTTTCATAAAGATCCAATTTCCTTAATGGATCTAAATTTTTATAGTCATGTGGGACTGTAAACCATATCGTTACTACCATTGTTTATACCGCCGTATAGAAATCACTGATGTACAAAGTGTGAAGAATAAAGAAGTGATTCTAGTATTTCAAGACGATATTGCTTGAGGACAAGCAACGATCAAGTGTGGGAATATTTGATAATGCTAAAAACGAACATATATTTCATAGCATTATTCCTCAAGAAAGACAAGCTTTTAGTTGCAATTGTTCTATTTACAAGTGATATTCGTTTAAATAATAAAAGGTGAAGACAAAAGACAGATTCGACGATTTGAAGACGCAAACGACCAAAAAGCTCAAAAGAACAAAAGACAATCAAAAAGGTTCCAATTATTGATAAGAAACGTCTCGAAATCACAAGAGTACAAGATTCAAAACGCAAAGTACAAGATATTAAATTGTACGCGAGGACGTTCGAAAATCCGGAACCGGGACTAGAGTCAACTCTTAACGCTCGACGCAACGGACTAAAAATTACAAGTTAACTATGTATATAAATATAATATAATATATAATTAATTATATTAATTATATATATATTATATATATATAATAAAAACCGTCGGCAGCGAGAAACTCCAAGGGTGTGAGCTGTAAATACCTCTCCGCGACTCGCGGAGTTTTAAGGGCATTTTGCCGCGAGTCGCGGAGCCCCAAAAATCAAGTCTGGCTATAAAGCCAACCGAATTCTGATCAAATTTCATCATCTTTTTTCTCTTCCTCTTCATACGTAAATATATTTATATTTATAATTTATATTTTAATTTTAATTATAATTCTAATAATAAGGGTATGTTAGCGAATGTTGTAAGGGTGTAAGTCGAAATTCTGTCCGTGTAACGCTACGCTATTTTTAATCATTGTAAGTTATGTTCAACCTTTTTATATTAATGTCTCGTAGCTAAGTTATTATTATGCTTATTTAAAACGAAGTAATCATGATGTTGGGCTAATTACTAAAATTGGGTAATTGGGCTTTGTACCATAATTGGGGTTTGGACAAAAGAACGACACTTGTGGAAATTAGACTATGGGCTATTAATGGGCTTTATATTTGTTTAACTAAATGAAAGTTTGTTAATGTTAATATAAAGATTTACAATTGGGCGTCCCTATAAATTACCATATACACTCGATCGGACACAATGGGCGGGGTATTTATTTGTACGAATAATCGTTCATTTAACCGGACACGAGAATGGATTAATAGCCACTAGAATAATCAAAACAGGGGTGAAATTACATTCAAGGGTAATTGGTGTAATTGTTAACAAAGTAGTAAAACCTTGGTTTACACGCAGTCGATAACCTGGTGTATTCATTAAACAAAATATTAAAACCTTGTTACAATTCGAATCCCCAATTAGTTGGAATATTTATCTTCGGGTATAATAATAATTTGACAAGGACACTTGCAATTTATATTTATGACTGATGGACTGTTATGGACAAAAACCAGACGGACATATTGAATAATCCAGGACAAAGGACAATTAACCCATGGGCATAAAACTAAAATCAACACGTCAAACATCATGATTACGGAAGTTTAAATAAGCATAATTCTTTTATTTCATATTTAATTTCCTTTATTTTATATTTAATTGCACTTCTAATTATCGCACTTTTATTTATTGTTATTTTATCGCACTTTTAATTATCGTACTTTTTAATTATCGCAATTTTATTTTATCGCATTTTTATTATTCGCAATTTCATTATTTACTTTACGCTTTAATTTAAGTCTTGTATTTATTTTATATTTTACATTAGGTTTTAACTGCAACTAAAGTTTTAAAATCGACAAACCGGTCATTAAACGGTAAAAACCCCCCTTTATAATAATAATATTACCTATATATATATTTGTATTTTTATAAAAGTAAACTAATATAGCGTTGAGCTTTGTTTAAAGATTTCCCTGTGGAACGAACCGGACTTACTAAAAACTACACTACTGTACGATTAGGTACACTGCCTATAAGTGTTGTAGCAAGGTTTAAGTATATCCATTCTATAAATAAATAAATATCTTGTGTAAAATTGTATCGTATTTAATAGTTTTTCTAGTAAAATAATAACTATTTTATATACTACCCCGCTGCACATCAGCAGTCTGTTCTTTAATTCTTTCTTCAATCTGGTTCACTAGTTTGTGAGCCATTCTACATGCCTGTTGTATAGAGGCGAGCTCGTGTGAACTTATATCTTCTTGGATTCTTTCCGGTAATCCTTTCACAAATGCGTCGATCTTCTCTTCCTCATCTTCGAATGCTCCCGGACACAATAGGCACAATTCTGTGAATCGTCTTTCGTACGTGGTAATATCATCCTTGGGTTCGTAACCCTCTAAGTTCTGTCTTGAGCTTATTGACCTCGGTTCTGGGATGGTACTTCTCGTTCATCAAGTGCTTGAATGCTGACCACTGTAGTGCGTACGCATCGTCTTGTCCCACTTGCTCTAGATAGGTATTCCACCATGTTAACGCAGAACCTGTGAAGGTATGCGTAGCGTACTTCACTTTGTCCTCTTCAGTACACTTACTTATGGCAAACACCGATTCGACCTTCTCGGTCCACCGTTTCAATCCGATCGGTCCTTCGGTTCCATCAAATTTCAAAGGTTTGCAGGCAGTGAATTCTTTGTAGGTGCATCCTACACGATTTCCTGTACTGCTAGATCCAAGGTTATTGTTGGTATGTAGCGCAGCCTGTACTGCGGCTATGTTTGAAGCTAGAAAAGTACAGAATTCCTCTTCATTCATATTCACGGTGTGTCGAGTAGTCGGTGCCATTTCCTTCAAAATAGTCAAATGGAACAAGTTAATCATACAGAATATTAAGAGTAGTTAATAGTATTTCGTAGCATAATATGAACTCATTTATAAAAGCTTTTTCTTCATATTAGCATTTTATAAGTTTAAATTCGGGTAGTACCTACCCGTTAAGTTCATACTTAGTAGCTAATATACAATTCAACTACTACAATTCTATATGAAAAACTGATTATAATAATATTTCGCGTTCAAACTTTTATACAATATTTTACAAACTTACAATACCGCTTATTTTACATAAAGCATGAAATATAGCACACAATAACTTTGATACAAGATAGTTGTGAAGATAATTCTAGCTAGTACACAAGTCGTTCAGCAAAGGCAATAAAGACACGTAATTCATACGTCCAGAAACAAGTCATGCATTCTGGTTTTACTAGGACTACTTCCCATCCTTGGTCTTGTGGAACATAACCGTTATGGCCGTTGATAAGACAGCGTGTTGTAACGTCGTCAAAGGGATGAGGGTTACGTAATGTCCAACAGTCCCGTAATAATCTAAAAACCTCATTTCTTACCCCAATTACCGACTCCGTCACTTGTGGAAACATTTTGTTTAATAGTTGTAGCCCGATGTTCTTGTTCTCACTTTGGTGAGAAGCGAACATTACTAATCCGTAAGCATAACATGCTTCTTTATGTTGCATGTTAGCCGCTTTTTCTAAATCACAAAGTCCAATATTCGGATATATTGAGTCAAAATAATTTCTTAACCCGTTGCGTAAAATAGCATTTGGGTTCCCCGCAATATATGCGTCAAAGTAAACACATCGTAACTTATGGGTTTCCCAATGTGATATCCCCCATCTTTCAAACGAAAGTCTCTTATAAACCAAGACATTCTTGGAACGTTCTTCGAATGTCTTACAAACTGATCTCGCCTTAAATAGTTGTGCCGAGGAATTCTGGTCGACTCTAGACAAGATTTCATCAATCATGTCTCCGGGTAGGTCTCTTAAAATATTAGGTTGTCTATCCATTTTGTGTTTTTAAACTGTAAAATAGACAAGAGTTAGATTCATAAAAAAAATACTTATTAATACAAGCAATTTTTACATATATCATAAAGCATAAGAACACTATATTACATATATTACACCACACGAATACAACTATCTTATTCCGACTCGCTCGTTTCTTCTTCTTCGGTTTTGGTTCGTTTTGCCAAGTTTCTAGGGATATATGATGTTCCCCTAATACGAGCCGTCGTTGTCCACATTGGTTTAGAAAAACCTGGTGGTTTAGAGCTTCCCGGGTCATTGTTACAACTTAAGGACTTCGGGGGTTGACGATACATATAAAGTTCATCGGGGTTAGAATTAGATTTCTCTATTTTTATGCCCTTTCCCTTATTATTTTCTTTTGCCTTTTTAAATTCAGTTGGGGTAATTTCTATAACATCATTGGAATTCTCGTCGGAATCCGATTCATCGGAGAATTGGTAATCCTCCCAATATTTTGCTTCCTTGGCGGAAACACCATTGACCATAATTAACCTTGGTCGGTTGGTTGAGGATTCTCTTTTACTTAACCGTTTTATTATTTCCCCCACCGGTTCCGATTCTTCTTCCGGTTCCGATTCTTCTTCCGGTTCTGATTCTTCTTCCGGTTCCGACTCTTCTTCCGGTTCCTCTTCGGGAATTGTGAATCAGTCCACGAATCATTCCAATTTACATTTGACTCTTCATTATTATTAGGTGAGTCAATGGGACTTGTTCTAGAGGTAGACATCTATCACATAATATCAAACACATTAAGAGATTAATATATCACATAATATTCATATGTTAAAAATATATAGTTTCCAACAAAAATGTTAAGCAATCATTTTTAAAGAAAACACGGTCGAAGTCCAGAATCACTAATGCATCCTAACAAACTCGATAAGACACACTAATGCAAATTTTCTGGTTCTCTAAGACCAACGCTCGGATACCAACTGAAATCTATATATACCGACCACAAAAGTCTTCAACACATACTTAATCAGAAACAACTGAATATGAGGCAGCGTAGGTGGATTGAATTGTTGAATGATTACGACTTTGAGATTCGTTACCACCTGGGGAAGGCAAATGTGGTAGCCGATGCCTTGAGCAGGAAGGACAGAGAACTCATTCAAGTAAAATCTATGAATATAATGATTCATAATAACCTTACTACTCAAATAAAGGAGGCGCAACAAGGAGTTTTAAAAGAGGGAAATTTAAAGGATGAAATACCCAAAGGATCGGAGAAGCATCTTAATATTCGGGAAGACGGAACCCGGTATAGGGCTGAAAGGATTTGGGTATCAAAATTTAGAGATATGAGAGAAATGGTACTTAGAGAAGCTCATAAAACCAGATACTCAATACATCCTGGAACGGGGAAGATTTACAAGGATCTCAGGAAATATTTTTGGTGGCCGGGTATGAAAGCCGATGTTGCTAAATACGTAGGAGAATGTTTGACGTGTTCTAAGGTCAAAGCTGAGCATCAGAAATCATCAGGTCTACTTCAACAACCCGAAATCCCAGAATGGAAATGGGAAAACATTACCATGGATTTCATCACTAAATTGCCAAGGACTGCAAGTGGTTTTGATACTATTTGGGTAATAGTTGATCATCTCACCAAATCAGCACACTTCCTACCAATAAGAGAAGATGACAAGATGGAGAAGTTACCACGGCTGTATTTGAAGGAAGTCGTCTCCAGACATGGAATACCAATCTCTATTATCTCTGATAGGGATGGCAGATTTATTTCAAGATTCTGGCAGACATTACAGCAAGCATTAGGAACTCGTCTAGACATGAGTACTGCCTATCATCCACAAACTGATGGGCAGAGCGAAAGGACGATACAAACGCTTGAAGACATGCTACGAGCATGTGTTATTGATTTCGGAAACAGTTGGGATCGACATCTACCGTTAGCAGAATTTTCCTACAACAACAGCTACCATTCAAGCATTGAGATGGCGCCGTTTGAAGCACTTTATGGTAGAAAGTGCAGGTCTCCGATTTGTTGGAGTGAAGTGGGGGATAGACAGATTACGGGTCCGGAGATTATACAAGAAACTACCGAGAAGATCATCCAAATTCAACAACGGTTGAAAACCGCCCAAAGACAAAAGAGCTACGCTGACATTAAAAGAAAAGATATAGAATTTAAAATTGGAGAGATGGTCATGCTTAAAGTTGCACCTTGGAAAGGCGTTGTTCGATTTGGTAAACGTGGGAAATTAAATCCAAGGTATATTGGACCATTCAAGATTATTGATCGTGTCGGACCAGTAGCTTACCGACTTGAGTTACCTCAACAACTCGCGGCTGTACATAACACTTTCCACGTCTCGAATTTGAAGAAATGTTTTGCTAAAGAAGATCTCACTATTCCGTTAGATGAAATCCAAATCAACGAAAAACTTCAATTCATCGAAGAACCCGTCGAAATAATGGATCGTGAGGTTAAAAGACTTAAGCAAAACAAGATACCAATTGTTAAGGTTCGATGGAATGCTCGTAGAGGACCCGAGTTCACCTGGGAGCGTGAAGATCAGATGAAGAAGAAATACCCGCATCTATTTCCAGAAGATTCGTCAACACCTTCAACAGCTTAAAATTTCGGGACGAAATTTATTTAACGGGTAGGTACTGTAGTGACCCGAACTTTTCCATGTTTATATATATTAATTGAGATTGATATTTACATGATTAAATGTTTCCAACATGTTAAGCAATCAAACTTGTTAAGACTTGATTAATTGAAATGTGTTTCATATAGACAATTGACCACCCAAGTTGACCGGTGATTCACGAACGTTAAAACTTGTAAAAACTATACGATGACATATATATGGTTATATATATAGTTAACATGTTTTTATTATAAGTATGTATCTCATTAGGTATTTTAACAATGAGTTATATACATAAAAATGAGACTATTAATTTAAGAAACTCGAAAACGATATATATAACGATTATCGTTATAACAACGTCTTACTAGGTACATATGAATCATATTAAGATATTGATACACTTGGTTAATTATGTTAAATGATAAGTAAATATATTATTAAGTGTATTAACAATGAAATACATATGTAAAAATAAGACTACTAACTTAATGATTTCGAAACGAGACATATATGTAACGATTATCGTTGTAACGACATTTAACTGTATATACATCATATTGAGATATATTATATATCATAATATCATGATAATATAACAATTTAACATCTCATTTGTTATAATAAACAATGGGTTAACAACATTCAACAAGATCATTAACCTAAAGGTTTCAAAACAACATTTACATGTAACGACTAACGATGACTTAACGACTCAGTTAAAATGTATATACATGTAGTGTTTTAATATGTATTCATACACTTTTGAAAGACTTCAAGACACTTATCAAAATACTTCTACTTAACAAAAATGCTTACAATTACATCCTCGTTCAGTTTCATCAACAATTCTACTCGTATGCACCCGTATTCGTACTCGTACAATACACAGCTTTTAGATGTATGTACTATTGGTATATACACTCCAATGATCAGCTCTTAGCAGCCCATGTGAGTCACCTAACACATGTGGGAACCATCATTTGGCAACTAGCATGAAATATCTCATAAAATTACAAAAATATGAGTAATCATTCATGACTTATTTACATGAAAACAAAATTACATATCCTTTATATCTAATCCATACACCAACGACCAAAAACACCTACAAACACTTTCATTCTTCAATTTTCTTCATCTAATTGATCTCTCTCAAGTTCTATCTTCAAGTTCTAAGTGTTCTTCATATATTTTACAAGTTCTAGTTACATAAAATCAAGAATACTTTCAAGTTTGCTAGCTCACTTCCAATCTTGTAAGGTGATCATCCAACCTCAAGAAATCTTTGTTTCTTACAGTAGGTTATAATTCTAATACAAGCTAATAATCATATTCAAATTTTGGTTCAATTTCTATAACTATAACAATCTTATTTCAAGTGATGATCTTACTTGAACTTGTTTTCGTGTCATGATTCTGCTTCAAGAACATCGAGCCATCCAAGGATCCGTTGAAGCTAGATTAATTTTTCTCTTTTCCAGTAGGTTTATCCAAGGAACTTAAGGTAGTAATGATGTTCATAACATCATTCGATTCATACATATAAAGCTATCTTATTCGAAGGTTTAAACTCGTAATCACTAGAACATAGATTAGTTAATTCTAAACTTGTTAGCAAACAAAAGTTAATCCTTCTAACTTGACTTTTAAAATTAACTACACACATGTTCTATATCTATATGATATGCTAACTTAATGATTTAAAACCTGGAAACACGAAAAACACCGTAAAACCGGATTTACGCCGTCGTAGTAACACCGCGGGCTGTTTTGGGTTAGTTAATTAAAAACTATGATAAACTTTGATTTTAAAGTTGTTATTCTGAGAAAATGATTTTTATTATGAACATGAAACTATATCCAAAAATTATGATTAAACTCAAAGTGGAAGTATGTTTTCTAAAATGGTCATCTAGACGTCGTTCTTTCGACTGAAATGACTACCTTTACAAAAATGACTTGTAACTTATTTTTCCGACTATAAACCTATACTTTTCTATTTAGATTCATAAAATAGAGTTCAATATGAAACCATAGCAATTTGATTCACTCAAAACGGATTTAAAATGAAGAAGTTATGGGTAAAACAAGATTGGATAATTTTTCTCATTTTAGCTACGTGAAAATTGGTAACAAATCTATTCCAACCATAACTTAATCAACTTGTATTGTATATTATGTAATCTTGAGATACCATAGACACGTATACAATGTTTCGACCTATCATGTCGACACATCTATATATATTTTGGAACAACCATAGACACTCTATATGTGAATGTTGGAGTTAGCTATACAGGGTTGAGGTTGATTCCAAAATATATATAGTTTGAGTTGTGATCAATACTGAGATACGTATACACTGGGTCGTGGATTGATTCAAGATAATATTTATCGATTTATTTCTGTACATCTAACTGTGGACAACTAGTTGTAGGTTACTAACGAGGACAGCTGACTTAATAAACTTAAAACATCAAAATATATTAAAAGTGTTGTAAATATATTTTGAACATACTTTGATATATATGTATATATTGTTATAGGTTCGTGAATCAACCAGTGGCCAAGTCTTACTTTCTGACGAAGTAAAAATCTGTGAAAGTGAGTTATAGTCCTACTTTTAAAATCTAATATTTTTGGGATGAGAATACATGCAGGTTTTATAAATGATTTACAAAATAGACACAAGTATGTGAAACTACATTCTGTAACATCCCGCGTTTTTCCGTTAAATTATTTTAACACCGTCTTTTTTTTTTAAAAATAACATCCCTCGTCACCTATACTCGTGCACTTCGTTAACTAGTGTTCATGATAATCCCGTTACTCGATTATAACATCTCTCGTTAACTTGAGTTTTAAAAATATTCGTTTGGTTATTTCCCGCACCCGACAACAAACTTGAGGGACTAATCTCGCCACTCGGGTAAACTTGGCTAACTAGTGACTCCTCACCACCACACACTTCATTTCACCATCTTCTTCCTCTTTTTCTTTCTTCCTTTTCTCTCAAGAACACAAACACAAAATTCATCATCTAATTTTGATCTTGGAAGCTCACAACAAATCCGACTACATATTCTTAATCCTCTCGTCATCCTCTACGATTTGATACTAACTACACCGATTTTGGGTAACATCTCTAAAACTCTAGATTTCTCAAATTCATGTTTTTGACTTGATATGTTGTTAGTTAGTGTCTATGGCTCGTGTATAACATGAATATATGATTTGTATGCTCGATCTTGATGTTTTGGTGTAACTAGCTTGAAAATGAAAAGTGTATGCTTAATCTTTGATTTTGGATGATGAAATGTGTTTAGATGTTAATGTTTGTGTGTTCAAAGTGTTAGTTACTTCAATAGCTTCGTTTTGGTGTGTTGATTGACATGAAAACCTTACATTAACATGATTAGTGATTTTGAGGTTTTGGTTAGGGTTTGACAACTCTTAAAACGAACTTTTGATGCGTTGAATGCTTGTTAATGTTATTGGTAAGTGTTTAGTTGGATTGTATGCTTGATTACCTTCAAAACGGCATATCATATGTGTGAATTGGTTTCCCGAAACTCAAAATGCAATTGATGAACTTGAAACTTTGAAAATGGACATTTATTGTTCGCTTGATGAGTTTTCGGCTATTGTAAATGATGTTATTGTTGGACCATAAGTGCTTAGTTGTATTCCTCGTCAAAATACCTTTCCAACGATATATGATAGGCATTATAAGTGTTTGCGGGTCAAGAGTTGGGTTGGAAAAGGTTTTGGTTCGTGCATACTTTGAAAAACTGACCAGAATTCTCTGCCCAGATGGTGGCGCGGCGCGCCCCATACCCGCGCGGCGCGCGGATTGGCCTGGTCAGATTCTGACCTCTTTGTCCCATTTCACGTGAAATGTTTGACTAGCTACCGACCTCCGATTCACATGAAACTTGTTCTAATATACTTGTATATGAATAATTAGCATAGAAAATAGTCCGGGACCCGACCCGAACATGTTGACTTTTTCGTTGACTTTGACCCGACCAAGTTTGACTTTTTGTCAAACTTAACCAATTAATTATGCAATCTTTCTAACATGATTCTATACTTGTATCTTGCATGAAACTTGACAATTTTCTTCACATGCTACATAATCGAGTCGTGTCGAGCCATAGGACTAATTGAACAACTTTGACCCTTCGTGACTATCGTTATTGATACAACCTACTTGTTTAGGTCGAGATTAGCATTGTTCTTTGCACGTTTACTTGTTGAAGTACTATTTCACTCTTGCAATCAAAGGTGAGATCATAGTCCCACTTTTACTCTTTTTGAACTTATATTTGGGATGAGAAAACATAAACGATTCTTTTGAACTAAGTGAACACAAGAACGGGAAAACAAACATTCTACATACGAGTTTAGAACAAAAATCCTCAATTCGATTATCATTAGTTACACTTGCCGGGTGTAAGCGAGAACTTATGTTATATGGCCATATGGGTTGACAACCCTCATCTTTGACGGTTCGCTACCGTCTACGGATGAAATATATTTTCGAGAATCAGTGTTTGTTCTAGCACTATGGATGGGGTATACAATGGATGGAATGTTAAGCTTTGATAATTGGGTGCTCGTGAAACAAACTTTTGGAATGTATTACTATTATTTCATTGATGCAAATCTTGTGGTTCACTTGTACTCACTTACTTAAACCTATGATTTCACCAACGTTTTCGTTGACAGATTTCTATGTTTTTCTCAGGTCTTGCACGATATGTGAAACATGCTTCCGCTTCCTATTTGATACTTGCATCCGATGTCGAGTATACATGCATTTCATGGAGCGTCTTTTGACTTTACTTTAAACCGTGTCGCCTAGATTTCAATCGTACTTATAACGTTGTAACTTAACTTTTGGTTGAACAATTCTTGTAAACTTTGAAACAATCTTTGTTTTGAAATGAAGGCGACATATTTTGGTCAAACGTTATCTTAAAGACTTATAATCAGGTAATGGGACCCACGTAGCCGATGCCGTCACTTGACGATTTGTCGGGGTCGCTACACATTCCTCTCTATCCTTATTCCATACTCCGGTTAGTATTGTTGAAAATACTAACCAACGATATTCTTGTGTCATGAAGGAACAATGGCTCACCAAGGTCAACACAATACTCCTCTCGAAACCCTAGAACAAGCTCTTCAACGAATGATAACCACCGCCGTGGGTACGGCCGTGGCCGATCACTTTTCTAACAACAACAATCATGGAACCGGTAATTCAAACGAAGGTTGCTCCTACAAGAACTTCATGAAGTACAATCCTCCCACTTTCGATGGAACCGGGGGACCGGTTACTCTCACCCGATGGTTTGAACAAACAGAATCCGTTTTTAGCATAAGCGGTTGTCAGGACCAAGATAAGGTCAAGTTTTCCACCCTCACTCTTACCGGTATCGCTCTCTCATGGTGGAACACGTATGTACAATCAGTGGGTATCGATGAAGCCCTTACACTCTCTTGGACCGAATTAAGAGAAAGAATGATCACCGAATACTTCCCGCGCGATGAGACTCGAAGGCTCGAGCAAGGGCTAAGGAATTTAAGAACGGTCGGGAATGACCTCGGAGCTTATAATCAACGGTTTACCGAACTAGTCTCAATGTGTCCAAATCTCATGACTCCCGAATCCCTAAGAGTCGAACTTTACATGGATAGCCTCCCTAAGAGCATTCAACACGGGGTAATGGCATCCCAACCCACTAACCTACAAGAGGCTTTAACAATGGCCCGCCATACTTTAGACACGGCGAATGAAATGGAAACGCCGGCACCAATGGTCGAGAACCAATCTAGCGGCAATAAAAGAACATGGGAAGCCTCTCAATCAAGCAACCACAACCACAACAACCTCTCCAAGAAGCCTTTCGCCTCCAACGACAAGAAAGGCTATACCGGAAAACTACCTTTTTGTAACGAATGCCACAAGCATCACTTTGAAGGATGTGGCAGGTTTCGCCACCGGCGCCAAGGACCCGTCGCTCGAAAGATGCCCAACGCACACAGAACGGGTGCTTGCTTCGAATGTGGCCAACTGGGTCATTTTAGGAATGTTTGCCCAAATAAGAAAATCAACCCCAACGCACGCCGTTGAACCTTCGACATCGACACCAAGGATGCCCGGAACGACGATGGACTAGTAACGGGTACGTTTCTTCACAACAAACCGTATATTTCATACTTGTTCGATTCGATTACCGCTAGACGTTTTACAACCAAGACTTTGACTTGTACTCATTACCTTCCATTTTTTTTTTCTCCCTAGATACTATTTAGGCGATTTAAGCGACCAACGGAAAAATATTGTATGCCTATAAATATTATCGGAGGATATACGTTAAGAAATTGAACTCGACACCAATAGAACTAAGGAACTCAAAACCTATTCATTAAGGAGAAATTGTTACCCTACATTTATGTATAGATTATTGTGAACTAAGAAATTTTCGGTTGGAAACCGATACCCTCTCCCTCGCATCCATGACCTCATGATTATTTGCACGAATCTCGTATGTTCCAAATCGACCTCCGTTCCGGTTATCATCAATTGGGGGTTAAGTGAGACGATGTCTCCTAAGCCATCTTCCGAACTCGCAACGTTAGTTGTAAATCTCTCTTAGTACCGTTTGATTAATTTAGGACTCCGTCCGTATTCATGAACCTCCTAAACCACGTATGCAACTTATCTAGACAAATCTGTTATCGTATTTATGGATGACATCTTAACTTATTTAAGTAAAGAAGGAAAACGAACAACATCACCATCTTACGCTCGAACTTTTGAGAAAAGAGCAACTCTATACCAAATTCTCCGAGTGAGAATTTCTGTTGAACGAAGTCCAATTTTCTAGACCATGATGTTAATGGTCAAGGCATTACAATCAATCTCGAAATCAAGCCACATGTAATCAGGAAACTCTACCAACTCGGACTTGTATTCGTAAAAAAAAAAAAAAAAAAAAAAAAAAAAAAAAAAAAATCTTAGATCTCGTCTGTTATTACCAAAGATTCATTTCTGACTTTTCTCGTGTTACCCGACTTTTAAACTCGTTAACTCACTAAGGGAAAACTTTAAACCTCTCCGTGTTCGAACCTTGAGCGTGATTCTTCACACCAACATTTCTAGCTAAATTCGTACAACACCAGATGGGACTCAAATATGGAAATATTTCTAGTTGGACGCCGAAAGGCATACTCCCTCGACTCGAAATCAACGGAACGGAAATTCGTTATTTTGCACGAAGAATTCGAATACTAAATTGTGGATCCGATCAATTTTCTCGTCATCCCGTACCACACTACCTACCTCTGTTATTTCACCGTCACCGTCTGATATTACTGGGATTTAAGATAACACACAATCCAACGATACTTCACTCTTCTTTGACTTAACGCCCTTGTGTTTCTGATAATCGGTCAACTATTATTCAACCCCGAACTATACAACTACGTGTACTACCTCGTTTCTCTTTCAGACTTCAACTTTTGACAACTAGAGGCACGTTATGGCAACCTCGAGATGTAAACTCATCCTATTCTAAGTCCTCATTTCACTACTATCTTTACCGTTCGCATTTCCGTTTAAAGAAACTCCTTGTAACATTTCTCCATGGATAGAGAAACTCCTCATATTACATAAGTATTCGCCACGAGGGTGAATAGTCCTAACGAACATTTTTCGAACCCTAACTAACTTGTTCAAACGTATCTTAAGAGATTCTATTCCAACACGGTGTATCTTTGTCAATTATTCCGTATCGAAATACTCGTTTCACTTCTAGTTTTACAAGAAACCTTGGAGACCCGCTTAGACATGAGTACCGCGTACCACCCATAAACAGATGAACCGAACAAACGAACGATTTACGTCTTCGAAAGACATGTTTCAAACTTGCATGGTCGCTTTTAGTAGATCCCTCTTACAACAGTAGTTACCACTCGTGTGTTCACACGCACTTTCCGAAACCCTATATGACCGCTAATGTCATACCCCTATTCGTTGGACCAAAGCATGTGGCAAACAAAACACCGAATCTTAACTCATCCAAGAAAAAACAATTGAGATAATCCAAGTCCGAGAAGGGCTCGAGACGACCCGTAGTCGCCCAAAAGAGTCATACCAAACTTAGATGAAAACCTCACAAATCCCAGTGTGTAACCGCGTAATATTGAGAAACCGCACCTTGGAAAGGTGTAATCCATTTTGGGAAATCGAGAAAGGCTATATCCGCAATATCGAACCTTTTGAAACCTTGGGGCGTATTGGAACCGCTTCCTATCGTTTAGAACTTCCGACTCAATTAAGTTCCGTTTACCCTACATTTCGTGTAACAAACTTAGAAACGTGTCCTGCGGAACAGGAACGTGCAATCCTTCTAGATGCACCAACTATTGATGACAAACTCCTCCTCATAGGAAAAACCGGCTGAACTTGTGGATCGTAAAACCAAGCCCTAATACAACGTAACACCCCGACTATCCGGATTCGTGGAATGTCCAAGAAAGTACCTTCAATCATTCGTAGAGTTACTACACTAGGTCTCGAGTAAGACACATCGACTATTACTTCCAACTAAATTTCGGGACGAAATTTCTTTTAAGGTGTGGATAATGTAACATCCCGCGTTTTTCCGTTAAATTATTTTAACACCGTCTTTTTTTTTTAAAAAATAACATCCCTCGTCACCTATACTCGTGCACTTCGTTAACTAGTGTTCATGATAATCCCGTTACTCGATTATAACATCTCTCGTTAACTTGAGTTTTAAAAATATTCGTTTGGTTATTTCCCGCACCCGACAACAAACTTGAGGGACTAATCTCGCCACTCGGGTAAACTTGGCTAACTAGTGACTCCTCACCACCACACACTTCATTTCACCATCTTCTTCCTCTTTTTCTTTCTTCCTTTTCTCTCAAGAACACAAACACAAAATTCATCATCTAATTTTGATCTTGGAAGCTCACAACAAATCCGACTACATATTCTTAATCCTCTCGTCATCCTCTACGATTTGATACTAACTACACCGATTTTGGGTAACATCTCTAAAACTCTAGATTTCTCAAATTCATGTTTTTGACTTGATATGTTGTTAGTTAGTGTCTATGGCTCGTGTATAACATGAATATATGATTTGTATGCTCGATCTTGATGTTTTGGTGTAACTAGCTTGAAAATGAAAAGTGTATGCTTAATCTTTGATTTTGGATGATGAAATGTGTTTAGATGTTAATGTTTGTGTGTTCAAAGTGTTAGTTACTTCAATAGCTTCGTTTTGGTGTGTTGATTGACATGAAAACCTTACATTAACATGATTAGTGATTTTGAGGTTTTGGTTAGGGTTTGACAACTCTTAAAACGAACTTTTGATGCGTTGAATGCTTGTTAATGTTATTGGTAAGTGTTTAGTTGGATTGTATGCTTGATTACCTTCAAAACGGCATATCATATGTGTGAATTGGTTTCCCGAAACTCAAAATGCAATTGATGAACTTGAAACTTTGAAAATGGACTTTTATTGTTCGCTTGATGAGTTTTCGGCTATTGTAAATGATGTTATTGTTGGACCATAAGTGCTTAGTTGTATTCCTCGTCAAAATACCTTTCCAACGATATATGATAGGCATTATAAGTGTTTGCGGGTCAAGAGTTGGGTTGGAAAAGGTTTTGGTTCGTGCATACTTTGAAAAACTGACCAGAATTCTCTGCCCAGATGGTGGCGCGACGCGCCCCATACCCGCGCGGCGCGCGGATTGGCCTGGTCAGATTCTGACCTCTTTGTCCCATTTCACGTGAAATGTTTGACTAGCTACCGACCTCCGATTCACATGAAACTTGTTCTAATATACTTGTATATGAATAATTAGCATAGAAAAATAGTCCGGGACCCGACCCGAACATGTTGACTTTTTCGTTGACTTTGACCCGACCAAGTTTGACTTTTTGTCAAACTTAACCAATTAATTATGCAATCTTTCTAACATGATTCTATACTTGTATCTTGCATGAAACTTGACAATTTTCTTCACATGCTACATAATCGAGTCGTGTCGAGCCATAGGACTAATTGAACAACTTTGACCCTTCGTGACTATCGTTATTGATACAACCTACTTGTTTAGGTCGAGATTAGCATTGTTCTTTGCACGTTTACTTGTTGAAGTACTATTTCACTCTTGCAATCAAAGGTGAGATCATAGTCCCACTTTTACTCTTTTTGAACTTATATTTGGGATGAGAAAACATAAACGATTCTTTTGAACTAAGTGAACACAAGAACGGGAAAACAAACATTCTACATACGAGTTTAGAACAAAAATCCTCAATTCGATTATCATTAGTTACACTTGCCGGGTGTAAGCGAGAACTTATGTTATATGGCCATATGGGTTGACAACCCTCATCTTTGACGGTTCGCTACCGTCTACGGATGAAATATATTTTCGAGAATCAGTGTTTGTTCTAGCACTATGGATGGGGTATACAATGGATGGAATGTTAAGCTTTGATAATTGGGTGCTCGTGAAACAAACTTTTGGAATGTATTACTATTATTTCATTGATGCAAATCTTGTGGTTCACTTGTACTCACTTACTTAAACCTATGATTTCACCAACGTTTTCGTTGACAGATTTCTATGTTTTTCTCAGGTCTTGCACGATATGTGAAACATGCTTCCGCTTCCTATTTGATACTTGCATCCGATGTCGAGTATACATGCATTTCATGGAGCGTCTTTTGACTTTACTTTAAACCGTGTCGCCTAGATTTCAATCGTACTTATAACGTTGTAACTTAACTTTTGGTTGAACAATTCTTGTAAACTTTGAAACAATCTTTGTTTTGAAATGAAGGCGACATATTTTGGTCAAACGTTATCTTAAAGACTTATAATCAGGTAATGGGACCCACGTAGCCGACGTCGTCACTTGACGATTTGTCGGGGTCGCTACACATTCTATGGTTGAATTATCGAAATCGAATATGCCCCTTTTTATTAAGTCTGGTAATCTAAGAATTAGGGAACAGACACCCTAATTGACGCGAATCCTAAAGATAGATCTATTGGGCCTAACAAACCCCATCCAAAGTACCGGATGCTTTAGTACTTCGAAACTTATATCATATCCGAAGGGTGTCCTGGAATGATGGGGATATTCTTATATATGCATCTTGTTAATGTCGGTTACCAGGTGTTCACCATATGAATGATTTTTATCTCTATGTATGGGATGTGTATTGAAATATGAAATCTTGTGGTCTATTATTATGATTTGATATATATAGGTTAAACCTATAACTCACCAACATTTTTGTTGACGTTTTAAGCATGTTTATTCTCAGGTGATTATTAAGAGCTTCCGCTGTCGCATACTTAAATAAGGACGAGATTTGGAGTCCATGCTTGTATGATATTGTGTAAAAACTGCATTCAAGAAACTTATTTTGTTGTAACATATTTGTATTGTAAACCATTATGTAATGGTCGTGTGTAAACAGGATATTTTAGATTATCATTATTTGATAATCTACGTAAAGCTTTTTAAAAATTTTTAAAACAAACCATAACCTTTATTTCATAGATAAAGGTTTTAAAAAGCTTTACGTAGATTATCAAATAATGATAATCTAAAATATTCTGTTTACACACGACCATTACATAATGGTTTACAATACAAATATGTTACAACAAAATAAGTTTCTTGAATGCAGTTTTTACACAATATCATACAAGCATGGACTCCAAATCTCGTCCTTATTTAAGTATGCGACAGCAAAAGCTCTTAATAATCACCTGAGAATAAACATGCTTAAAACGTCAACAAAAATGTTGGTGAGTTATAGGTTTAACCTATATATATCAAATCATAATAATAGACCACAAGATTTCATATTTCAATACACATCCCATACATAGAGATAAAAATCATTCATATGGTGAACACCTGGTAACCGACATTAACAAGATGCATATATAAGAATATCCCCATCATTCTGGGACACCCTTCGGATATGATATAAGTTTCGAAGTACTAAAGAATCCGGTACTTTGGATGGGGTTTGTTAGGCCCAATAGATCTATCTTTAGGATTCGCGTCAATTAGGGTGTCTGTTCCCTAATTCTTAGATTACCAGACTTAATAAAAAAGGGGCATATTCGATTTCGATAATTCAACCATAGAATGTAGTTTCACGTACTTGTGTCTATTTTGTAAATCATTTATAAAACCTGCATGTATTCTCATCCCAAAAATATTAGATTTTAAAAGTGGGACTATAACTCACTTTCACAGATTTTTACTTCGTCGGGAAGTAAGACTTGGCCACTGGTTGATTCACGAACCTATAACAATATATACATATATATCAAAGTATGTTCAAAATATATTTACAACACTTTTAATATATTTTGATGTTTTAAGTTTATTAAGTCAGCTGTCCTCGTTAGTAACCTACAACTAGTTGTCCACAGTTAGATGTACAGAAATAAATCGATAAATATTATCTTGAATCAATCCACGACCCAGTGTATACGTATCTCAGTATTGATCACAAAATTCTCATAAAACCTTCACTCTCATTTTCCTATTCGATCAACATGCACACCACTACAACCGTGAGCCACCACGGTCCCCATCAATCGCCACTCCATCACCTATCTCTTTATACCTCTTTTTCTTTCTCACGACCCCTTGTTGTTCTTTCTATTTGTCATGAATAAACCATCCATCACCGGCCATCACCGTAACCATCACCATGAGCTTCCACCGTGAATCACACAACCCATAGCAACTGCTACGGTTCTCTTCTGTTTCGATCAACCAAGCTAAAACACTCATCTTGGCTACAATACTGAGGTTAATTTCTCTTATTCGTCTACTACTGCTAGATGAAACCATATTACTACTCTTATTTATGTTACCAAGACCGAAACCCACAAAAACATTGGTGCAGCTCGAAAACCATAAAACTTGTTATTTTGTTCCCTTCTATTTTTCGCTTCAGTTCAACCTTAAACCATCGTGATCTTTCACCTTGCCACATCTCTCTTCCTCTCTCAAACTAACCTTCAAAACCTGCTTCTGTTTTCGTTTTGTATTCAAATAAGATCATGAACGTGAATAAGAATAATGATAGATGAAGTGAGACAACCGTTTTTGTTTTCTATAAATTAGTTTAATGCAACTCAATTATCTCCACCTAATTCTTTTATTCATTATGTTCCCCACTTTGTTAGTAAAGGAATATGGTGGACCAAGTTTTCTTCAAATGTCACTCACCTATTCTAATTTAATATGGGTCATTTAAACATAAATTTGGTTTGCAAGTTGAGTGGACATATACTGTTGAGGGCCGTGAGCTTAATATAAAAATGAGGCTGTGGGACTCTTTATGATAATGAACCGTGTCCTGTTAATGGGTCGTGATAAAATTCCTATTTTTTTTTAGACTGAAACGAGAATGATGATGTTATATGGTGACGGTTGACAAGGCATAAGATGATGATTGACTATGTTAAATCATATTGTTGATGGTAATCGAGTAGATTAATTGGTGATGATGATAATACGGTTATGATTGTAATGTTATGATTTTATGTGGGAAAATATTATGAAGATGATCATGACGAATAAAATGTTGATGGTAAGGATAAAATGAATCATGAATGGTGACGAATATAAGGTTATAAGGTTCATGACGGGCCTTTGGTCGATTAAATTGTGGAAGAAGAAGAAAACTGGTTAAATGGGTTATATATATTAATTCGTGAATTTAATCAGAAAAAGGCGTGATCAGAGGAGTGGTTAAGGCGTTATCGGGTTAGCGGGACGTCGCGGGTTCAAACCCGGACTTGGGCATTTTTTTGGGGAAAAATCTTTTAAGGTTCATGAATCCGAGGCCAACTCTGTATTGTTTAGAATCGTCGTATGAGTATTTTTACTACAAAATACAGTATCGTGAGTTTCATTTGCTCCCTTTTACTCTTTACGTTTTTGGGCTGAGAATACATGCAAATGCTTTATTAACTGTTTTACAATATTTATATGCGTGAGTTTCATTTGCTCCCTTTTACTCTTTACGTTTTTGGGCTGAGAATACATGCAAATGCTTTATTAACTGTTTTACAATATTTATATGCGTTAGTTTCATTTACCTTTTTACCCTTTATATTTTTGGGCTGAGAATACATGCGCAACTTTTATAACTGTTTTACGAAATAGACACAAGTAATCGAAATTACGTTCTATGGTTGAATGATCGAAACTGAATATGCCCCTTTTTATTAAGTCTGGTAATCTAAGAATTAGGGAACAGACACCCTAATTGACGCGAACTCTAAAGATAGATCTATCGGGCCCAACAAGCCCCATCCAAAGTACCGGATGCTTTAGTACTTCGAAATTGATATCATGTCCGAAGGAGGATCCCGGAATGATGGGGATATTCTTATATGCATATTGTGAATATCGGTTACCAGGTGGTCAATCCATATGAATGATATTTTTGTCTCTATGCATGGGACGTATGATTATGAGAAATGGAAGTATGAAATCTTGTGGTCTATTAAAATTATGAAATGATTCTTTATGATAAACTAATGAACTCACCAACCTTTTGGTTGACACTTTAAAGCATGTTTATTCTCAGGTACGAAAGAAATCTTCCGCTGTGCATTTGCTCATATTAGAGATATTACTTGGAGTCATTCATGACATATTTCAAAAGATGTTGCATTCGAGTTGTTGAGTTCATCAAGATTATTATTAAGTCAATTATATCTGGATATATTATGAAATGCTTTACATGCCTGTCAACTGTCGATGTAACGAAAGTTTGTCTTTTAAAAACGAATGCAATGTTTGTAAAATTTATCATATAGAGGTCAATTACCTCGCGATGTAATCAACTGTTGTGAATCTAAAATATCCTGTTTACACACGACCATTACATAATGGTTTACAATACAAATATGTTACAACAAAATAAGTTTCTTGAATGCAGTTTTTACACAATATCATACAAGCATGGACTCCAAATCTCGTCCTTATTTAAGTATGCGACAGCGGAAGCTCTTAATAATCACCTGAGAATAAACATGCTTAAAACGTCAACAAAAATGTTGGTGAGTTATAGGTTTAACCTATATATATCAAATCATAATAATAGACCACAAGATTTCATATTTCAATACACATCCCATACATAGAGATAAAAATCATTCATATGGTGAACACCTGGTAACCGACATTAACAAGATGCATATATAAGAATATCCCCATCATTCCGGGACACCCTTCGGATATGATATAAATTTCGAAGTACTAAAGCATCCGGTTCTTTGGATGGGGTTTGTTAGGCCCAATAGATCTATCTTTAGGATTCGCGTCAATTAGGGTGTCTGTTCCCTAATTCTTAGATTACCAGACTTAATAAAAAAGGGGCATATTCGATTTCGATAATTCAACCATAGAATGTAGTTTCACGTACTTGTGTCTATTTTGTAAATGATTTATAAACCTGCATGTATTCTCATCCCAAAAATATTAGATTTTAAAAGTGGGACTATAACTCACTTTCACAGATTTTTACTTCGTCGGGAAGTAAGACTTGGCCACTGGTTGATTCACGAACCTATAACAATATATACATATATATCAAAGTATGTTCAAAATATATTTACAACACTTTTAATATATTTTGATGTTTTAAGTTTATTAAGTCAGCTGTCCTCGTTAGTAACCTACAACTAGTTGTCCATAGTTAGATGTACAGAAATAAATCGATAAATATTATCTTGAATCAATCCACGACCCAGTGTATACGTATCTCAGTATTGATCACAACTCAAACTATATATATTTTGGAATCAACCTCAACCCTGTATAGCTAACTCCAACATTCACATATAGAGTGTCTATGGTTGTTCCGAAATATATATAGATGTGTCGACATGATAGGTCGAAACATTGTATACGTGTCTATGGTATCTCAAGATTACATAATATATAATACAAGTTGATTAAGTTATGGTTGGAATAGATTTGTTACCAATTTTCACGTAGCTAAAATGAGAAAAATTATCCAATCTTGTTTTACCCATAACTTCTTCATTTTAAATCCGTTTTGAGTGAATCAAATTGCTATGGTTTCATATTGAACTCTATTTTATGAATCTAAACAGAAAAAGTATAGGTTTATAGTCAGAAAAATAAGTTACGAGTCGTTTTTGTATAGGTAGTCATTTCAGTCGAAAGAACGACGTCTAGATGACCATTTTAGAAAACATAATTCCACTTTGAGTTTAACCATAATTTTTGGATATAGTTTCATGTTCATAATAAAAATCATTTTCTCAGAATAAAAACTTTTAAATCAAAGTTTATCATAGTTTTTAATTAACTAACCCAAAACAGCCCGCGGTGTTACTACGACGGCGTAAATCCGGTTTTACGGTGTTTTTCGTGTTTCCAGGTTTTAAATCATTAAGTTAGCATATCATATAGATATAGAACATGTGTTTAGTTGATTTTAAAAGTCAAGTTAGAAGGATTAACTTTTGTTTGCGAACAAGTTTAGAATTAACTAAACTATGTTCTAGTGATTACAAGTTTAAACCTTCGAATAAGATAGCTTTATATGTATGAATCGAATGATGTTATGAACATCATTACTACCTTAAGTTCCTTGGATAAACCTACTGGAAAAGAGAAAAATGGATCTAGCTTCAACGGATCCTTGGATGGCTCGAAGTTCTTGAAGCAGAATCATGACACGAAAACAAGTTCAAGTAAGATCATCACTTGAAATAAGATTGTTATAGTTATAGAAATTGAACCAAAGTTTGAATATGATTATTACCTTGTATTAGAATGATAACCTACTGTAAGAAACAAAGATTTCTTGAGGTTGGATGATCACCTTACAAGATTGGAAGTGAGCTAGCAAACTTGAAAGTATTCTTGATTTTATGTAACTAGAACTTGTAGAATATATGAAGAACACTTAGAACTTGAAGATAGAACTTGAGAGAGATTAATTAGATGAAGAAAATTGAAGAATGAAAGTGTTTGTAGGTGTTTTTGGTCGTTGGTGTATGGATTAGATATAAAGGATATGTAATTTTGTTTTCATGTAAATAAGTCATGAATGATTACTCATATTTTTGTAAGTTTATGAGATATTTCATGCTAGTTGCCAAATGATGGTTCCCACATGTGTTAGGTGACTCACATGGGCTGCTAAGAGCTGATCATTGGAGTGTATATACCAATAGTACATACATCTAAAAGCTGTGTATTGTACGAGTACGAATACGGGTGCATACGAGTAGAATTGTTGATGAAACTGAACGAGGATGTAATTGTAAGCATTTTTGTTAAGTAGAAGTATTTTGATAAGTGTCTTGAAGTCTTTCAAAAGTGTATGAATACATATTAAAACACTACATGTATATACATTTTAACTGAGTCGTTAAGTCATCGTTAGTCGTTACATGTAAATGTTGTTTTGAAACCTTTAGGTTAACGATCTTGTTGAATGCTGTTAACCCATTGTTTATTATAACAAATGAGATGTTAAATTGTTATATTATCATGATATTATGATATATAATATATCTCTGTATGATGTATATACAGTTAAATGTCGTTACAACGATAATCGTTACATATATGTCTCGTTTCGAAATCATTAAGTTAGTAGTCTTATTTTTACATATGTATTTCATTATTAATACACTTAATAATATATTTACTTATCATTTAACATAATTAACCAAGTGTATCAATATCTTAATATGATTCATATGTACCTAGTAAGACGTTGTTATAACGATAATCGTTATATATATCGTTTTCGAGTTTCTTAAATTAATAGTCTCATTTTTATGTATATAACTCATTGTTAAAATACCTAATGAGATACATACTTATAATAAAAACATGTTAACTATATATATAACCATATATATGTCATCGTATAGTTTTTACAAGTTTTAACGTTCGTGAATCACCGGTCAACTTGGGTGGTCAATTGTCTATATGAAACATATTTCAATTAATCAAATCTTAACAAGTTTTATTGCTTAACATGTTGGAAACATTTAATCATGTAAATATCAATCTCAATTAATATATATAAACATGGAAAAGTTCGGGTCACTACAGTACCTACCCGTTAAATAAATTTCGTCCCGAAATTTTAAGCTGTTGAAGGTGTTGACGAATCTTCGGGAAATAGATGCGGGTATTTCTTCTTCATCTGATCTTCACGCTCCCAGGTGAACTCGGGTCCTCTACGAGCATTCCATCGAACCTTAACAATTGGTATCTTGTTTAGCTTAAGTCTTTTAACCTCACGATCCATTATTTCAACGGGTTCTTCGATGAATTGAAGTTTTTCGTTGATTTGGATTTCATCTAACGGAATAGTGAGATCTTCTTTAGCAAAACATTTCTTCAAATTCGAGACGTGGAAAGTGTTATGTACAGCCGCGAGTTGTTGAGGTAACTCAAGTCGGTAAGCTACTGGTCCGACACGATCAATAATCTTGAATGGTCCAATATACCTTGGATTTAATTTCCCTAGTTTACCAAATCGAACAACGCCTTTCCAAGGTGCAACTTTAAGCATGACCATCTCTCCAATTTCAAATTCTATATCTTTTCTTTTAATGTCAGCGTAGCTCTTTTGTCGACTTTGGGCGGTTTTCAACCGTTGTTGAATTTGGATGATCTTCTCGGTAGTTTCTTGTATAATCTCCGGACCCGTAATCTGTCTATCCCCCACTTCACTCCAACAAATCGGAGACCTGCACTTTCTACCATAAAGTGCTTCAAACGGCGCCATCTCAATGCTTGAATGGTAGCTGTTGTTGTAGGAAAATTCTGCTAACGGTAGATGTCGATCCCAACTGTTTCCAAAATCAAAAACACATGCTCGTAGCATGTCTTCAAGCGTTTGTATCGTCCTTTCGCTCTACCCATCAGTTTGTGGATGATAGGCAGTACTCATGTCTAGACGAGTTCCTAATGCTTGCTGTAATGTCTGCCAGAATCTTGAAATAAATCTGCCATCCCTATCAGAGATAATAGAGATTGGTATTCCATGTCTGGATACGACTTCCTTCAAATACAGTCGTGCTAACTTCTCCATCTTGTCATCTTCTCTTATTGGCAGGAAGTGTGCTGATTTGGTGAGACGATCAACTATTACCCAAATAGTATCAAAACCACTTGCAGTCCTTGGCAATTTAGTGATGAAATCCATGGTAATGTTTTCCCATTTCCATTCTGGGATTTCGGGTTGTTGAAGTAGACCTGATGGTTTCTGATGCTCAGCTTTGACCTTAGAACACGTCAAACATTCTCCTACGTATTTAGCAACATCGGCTTTCATACCCGGCCACCAAAAATATTTCCTGAGATCCTTGTACATCTTCCCCGTTCCAGAATGTATTGAGTATCTGGTTTTATGAGCTTCTCTAAGTACCATTTCTCTCATATCTCCAAATTTTGGTACCCAAATCCTTTCAGCCCTATACCGGGTTCCGTCTTCCCGAATATTAAGATGCTTCTCCGATCCTTTGGGTATTTCATCCTTTAAATTTCCCTCTTTTAAAACTCCTTGTTGCGCCTCCTTTATTTGAGTAGTAAGGTTAGTGTGAATCATTATATTCATAGATTTTACTCGAATGGGTTCTCTGTCCTTTCTGCTCAAGGCGTCGGCTACCACATTTGCCTTCCCCGGGTGGTAACGAATCTCAAAGTCGTAATCATTCAACAATTCAATCCACCTACGCTGCCTCATATTCAGTTGTTTCTGATTAAATATATGTTGAAGACTTTTGTGGTCGGTATATATAATACTTTTGACCCCATATAAGTAGTGCCTCCAAGTCTTTAATGCAAAAACAACCGCGCCTAATTCCAAATCATGCGTCGTATAATTTTGTTCGTGAATCTTCAATTGTCTAGACGCATAAGCAATCACCTTCGTTCGTTGCATTAATACAAAACCGAGACCTTGCTTTGATGCATCACAATAAATCACAAAATCATCATTCCCTTCAGGCAATGACAATATAGGTGCCGTAGTTAGCTTTTTCTTCAATAACTGAAACGCTTTCTCTTGTTCATCATTCCATTCAAATTTCTTCCCTTTATGCGTTAATGCAGTCAAGGGTTTTGCTATTCTGGAAAAGTCTTGGATGAACCTTCTGTAGTAACCAGCTAGTCCTAAAAACTGGCGTATGTGTTTCGGAGTTTTCGGAGTTTCCCACTTTTCAACAGTTTCTATCTTTGCCGGATCCACCTTAATACCTTCTTTGTTCACTATGTGACCGAGGAATTGAACTTCTTCCAATCAAAATGCACACTTTGAAAACTTAGCGTACAATTCTTTCTTCCTCAATACTTCTAACACCTTTCTCAAATGTTCACCGTGTTCTTGGTCATTCTTTGAGTAAATAAGTATGTCATCAATGAAAACAATGACAAACTTGTCAAGGTATGGTCCACACACTCGGTTCATAAGGTAGTATCATTAATAATTTAAGGTAGTATTATTTCTTATTATTATTATTATTATTATTATTATTATTATTATTATTATTATTATTATTATTATTATTATTATTATTATTATTATTATTATTATTATTATTATTATTATTATTATTATTATTATTATTTGAATTAACATTAACAATATTAACACTAAAATGATTATTAGTAATAGTAATATTATTATCATTATTGTTATTATTAGCATAATTATTAAAAAATATTAAAAGTATCATTTTTATCATTAATATTAAAAGTATCATTTTAACTCTATTATCATTATTATTATTTTTATCATTTCTAATATTATTTTAGTATTATTATAAATTTGACAAACAAACGATATATATATATATATATATATATATATATATATATATATATATATATATATATATATATATATATATATATATATATATATATATATATAAATATAAATATATATATATATATATATATATATATATATATATATATATATATATATATATATATATATATATATATATATATATAACATAATAAAAGTAATATTTTTATATATAAAATCAATATATGAAACATATAGGTTATTACTATAAAAATGATATAACTAATAAATTTATATATATATAAATTTGTATGATTACAATTATGTGTGTTAATATATATACGAATGATATAGGTTCGTGAATCCGAGGCCAACCCTGCATTGTTCAATATAGTCATATGTATTTTTAATACAAAATACATTAGGTGAGTTCATTTGCTCCCTTTTACTCTTTACATTTTTGGGACTGAGAATACATGCGCTGTTTTTACAACTGCTTTATTAAATGCTCTTGAAATATGTTTTGAACTGCGAATACATGAAATGCTTTTATAAATGTTTGACGAGATAGACACAAGTAAAACATTCCTCGAATGAATTATTATGTAGACAGAAGTTCTGCGGATTATTATTGAATTATGTGGACATGATAATTGCCACCATTGAATTATGTGGATATGATAATTGCCACCATTGAATTATGTGGACATGATAATTGCCACCATTGAATTATGTGGACATGATAATTGCCACCAATTGATGTTAATGTTATGTATCGAGAGAATGATTTTATACACAGGTTATGTGTATGTTATTTTTTTTGTACACAAGATATGTGTACGGTTACTAAGATTTATGAAAGATGATTTCGTACACGAGAAAGGTGTACCGTATTTAAAAGATATAGCATGTACATTACAGGTGGGTATAGGATTCGGGCCCATTTGTACCATGCAGGATTTAAATCTTGTGGTATATCAAAATGATGAATTTTATAGTTTTATGATAAACCTATGAACTCACCAACCTTTTGGTTGACACTTGAAAGCATGTTTATTCTCAGGTATGAAAGAAACTTTCCGCTGTGCATTTGCTCATTTTAAAGACATTACTTGGAGTCGATCATCACAATGGGACCAGATGTTGGTGACGTTCATATACATTATAAACGATTCACAATAGTTGATTACATTGCGAGGTATTTGACCTCTATATGATACATTTTACAAACATTGCATTCGTTTTTAAAAGACAAACTTTCTTTACATTGAAAATTGACAGGCATGCATACCATTTCATAATATCCACTATCCAACTATAAATTGATTTAATAATAATCTTTGATGAACTCAATGACTCGAATGCAACGTTCTTCGAAATATGCTATGAAAGACTCCAAGTAATATCTTTAAAATGAGCAAATGCACAGCGGAAGATTTCTTTAACACCTGAGAATAAACATGCTTTAAAGTGTCAACCAAAAGGTTGGTGAGTTCATTAGTTTATCATAATCATTTATTTCCATCATTTTAATAGACCACAAGAATTTCATTTCCAGTTCTCATAAATATACGTCCCATGCATAGAGACAAAAATAATCATTCATATGGTGAACACCTGGTAACCGACATTAACTAGATACATATAAGAATATCCCCTATCATTCCGGGATCCTCCTTCGGACATGATATAAATTTCGAAGTACTAAAGCATTCGGTACTTTGGATGGGGTTTGTTAGGCCCAATAGATCTATCTTTAGGATTCACGTCAATTAGGGTGTCTGTTCCCTAATTCTTAGATTACCAGACTTAATAAAAAGGGGCATATTCGATTTCGATAATTCAACCATATAATGTAGTTTCGATTACTTGTGTCTATTTCGTAAAACATTTATAAAAATTGCGCATGTATTCTCAGCCCAAAAATATAAAGGTTAAAAAGGTAAATGAAACTCACACATATAAATATTGTAAAACAGTTAATAAAGCATTTGCATGTATTCTCAGCCCAAAAATGTAATAAGTAAAAAGTGAGCAAATGAAACTCACCATACTGTATTTCGTAGTAAAAATACATATAACATCATTGAACAAGTGCAAGGTTGGCCTCAGATTCACGAACCTAAATTAATTATATATATTTATGTGTTGGTCAATATTTGTCTAACAAATTAGGTCAAGTCATAGTGTACCACAATCCTAATGCTCGAGACTAATATGCAAAAGTCAACAAAAGTAAATTTGACTCAAAATAATTTCCAAAAATTTATACATGATTAATATATAGTTTAAATATCGTCATTTTATATTTTTAAATATTTTTAAAAGATTTATTAGAGTAAATAATATAATTTATTTATTAATAAATAAAATTTTATATTATATTTATATAATAAAATATACTTTTATATATATTAAGTAATAAAATTTATAGGGTTCATTTAATATTATAAAGATAATATGATACATATTATTAAAGTAAGTTATTACACGTAGTAAAATATGTTTGTATCAAATATTTATTTGATAAAATAATATCTATAATGATAGTAAGTAAAAGTTGTATTATTTTGTAATAATAATTATTATTATAAAAATATCAATATTTATAATTACTAAGATGACATTATGATAAAACGATAATTCTAATTATGATAACTTTAATATTTACGATAATTTTTAATATTATCTTTAAAATAATAATTCTATTTAAAATAATAATAATAATAATAATGATATTTATGGTAACAATGACATTTCTATTAAAATGATAATTTTTGTTAAAATGATAGTTTTAATACTAACGATAATTTTAATAATAATAGTAATGATAAAAATAATAAGAACGATAATTTTATCTAAATTAATATCTTATAATATTTTAATTTCATCATGATACTCTTACCCATTATTTCCTAATCGTTTCGTTTAATAGATTTTAATCATCTTTTATATCGTGTTCGTAATAATGATAATAATAGTAATCAAAATAATTAGGTGTTACAAATATTTGTTTTAATTACACTAATATTAATAATGAGAGTTACTATAACATTATTAACGATAATACTAATAATTATCTTAATGATAATATAGTAATAATAATAATAATAATAACAATAATCATTTTTAAATAATGATATATATATATATATATATTAATAATGATAATAATAATAATAATACCAATAATAATAATAATAATAATAATAATAATAATAATAATAATAATAATAATAATAATAATAATAATAATAATAATAATAATAATAATAATTGGATAATAATAATAATACTAATTATAACTTTAACGATAATAACGATAGTAATAATAAAAAAAATAACAATTTTTAATGATAAATCCTTTTATTAATAAAGATAAAAATAATAATAATAATAAGATAAAACTAGAACAACGATAATAATAATCATTTTTAATAATAATACAAAAATTCGATGGACTATAACTTCAAATCCGTTCATCGAAATCATTCGATATCTAAATGAAAAGTTCTTAATTTTTCGCTAGCTTTCCAACGACATGCATATCTTATACCTTATCTCAGTCGCATATATAACTAATTCAGGATTCAACATAACCTAACTAAAGACAATATCAAAAGTACAAACATGCATAATCCTATATACTCGAGCACTAGTCAGGGATACACTATTAGTATGTAAAAGTTAAATTACGAGTACTCACGTATCAATATTGAGATTCAATATTGCAGGAAAGGTACGTAGACGCAACGGAGATGATAAACACTATATTGACCTCACGAGCATACCCATGAACCATACCAATCACCTCCATAGCTATAACCCATAATTTCCTTAATCCAATCCCACTCGAAAAACAATTTCGAAATCACTCGAACAGCACTCTGACGTAATATTTTATGTATACTAATAATATCTTGAAATAATACGGAGTAAATATATATATGTAAATCGATTGAGAGAGTTTAGAGAAAAATATTTTCAAGTTTCTATGAAATAATGAAACCTATTGAATTCTATTTATAATAGATTTTTGAATTATTAAAGTGAATTATTAAAGTATGAATTATTAAAGTGAATTATTAAAGTATGAATTATTAAAGTGAATTATTAAAGTATGAATTATTAAAGTGAATTATTAAAGTATGAATTATTAAAGTGAATTATTAAAGTATGAATTATTAAAGTGAATTATTAAAGTTAAAGTAAAGTAAAAATAAAGTAAAGGTAAAGTTTAAGTATAGTAAAAGTATAAAACTATGTACGTATAATACGCGTATAAATATATATAATATTAATTTAAATCGTTATATATATTTAATAAAATAAAATATAAATATCGTTATCTTTATCATACTAGTTAAGTAATGAGTTGTCAAAAGTGGTTCTAGATATTTATAAAAGTTATATACGTTTTAATAATAAAGTTCTTTTTAAACTAAAAACGTTTTTGTACGTTTGAAACTAAATAGATCAATCGAGTCTTTATGAGATTCAATCTTCCACTATCCTTTGTCTAGTTCTCAATGATTGACAATTTGTTCTTATTTATAAATCACTTTACCATTTTTCGAATATTGTTAAAATGGAAAGATTTCTCAAATCAACGTGGGCCTTTCAACAGAGACTTGTAATCATAATTCAATATATCTGATAATTCAATCATTTGATCTTATCTTCTAATTCCATTGATAAACATTTTGAAACAGATACAATCATATAAAGTATTTAATCTAATATTTTGTTTACGTTTCAAGTTATAATATATATACACATATACATATATAATCATATTCGTTTAATGGTTCGTGAATCGTTGGAACTTGGTCGAGGTTGAATGAATGTATGAACATAGTTTAAAATTCTTGCAATTTAACTTAACAAATATTGCTTATCGTGTCAGAAACATATAAAGATTAAAGTTTAAATTTGGTTGGAAATTTCCGGGTTGTCACAGTACCTACCCGTTAAAGAAATTTCGTCCCGAAATTTGAGTGGAAAGGTCGTGAATGATAATAAGTATTTTTCATGATGCATACGGGCTGAAAATTAGAGTTTTATCATCAGCGAATAATTTGGATAAACAATCCATTTATATGAAGAGTACGAATGAAGCTAACATAGAAGAGTGAAATGAGTAAGTGTAGATTCATCTTATCATTTGACGTAGATATGATTGATTCCCAGATTTCAAGGGATTTAAAGAAAATCTTCTTAATAAGATTTGACTCTCCGGTAATCAAGAGAATTAGGATCTGCTTTAAATGCGATCGTCCATTTTAATTGTTCTGAAGGAGATTTTCTTATAAATTCACCTCCTTCGTTTCCTTACAACTCACACCTTCTGTTGATGCATTTTATGCAACTCCCAATACATCTACCCACGTCCATTGCAGGTACAACAGTTTACAGGCCACCATGATTGCTCGTTATTATCCTATCCGTGTTTGTATGTGGTTACAGGAACTGCAGGAACGAGATTTAGATGTTTGACTATACATGTTCTATATCGATATGATATGCTAACTTAATGATTTAAAACCTGGAAACACGAAAAACACCGTAAAACTGGATTTATGCCGTCGTAGTAACACCGCGGGCTGTTTTGGGTTAGTTAATTAAAAACTATGATAAACTTTGATTTTAAAGTTATTATTCTGAGAAAATGATTTTTATAATGAACATGAAACTATATCCAAAAATTATGATTAAACTCAAAGTGGAAGTATGTTTTCTAAAATGGTCATCTAGACGTCGTTCTTTCGACTAAAATGACTACCTTTACAAAAACGACTTGTAACTTATTTTTCCGACTATAAACCTATACTTTTCTATTTAGATTCATAAAATAGAGTTCAATATGAAACCATAGCAATTTGATTCACTCAAAACGGATTTAAAATGAAGAAGTTATGGGTAAAACAAGATTGGATAATTTTTCTCATTTTAGCTACGTGAAAATTGGTAACAAATCTATTCCAACCATAACTTAATCAACTTGTATTGTATATTATGTAATCTTGAGATACCATAGATACGTATACAATGTTTCGACCTATCATGTCGACACATCTATATATATTTCGGAACAACCATAGACACTCTATATGTGAATGTTGGAGTTAGCTATACAGGGTTGAGGTTGATTCCAAAATATATATAGTTTGAGTTGTGATCAATACTGAGATACGTATACACTGGGTCGTGGATTGATTCAAGATAATATTTATCGATTTATTTCTGTACATCTAACTGTGGACAACTAGTTGTAGGTTACTAACGAGGACAGCTGACTTAATAAACTTAAAACATCAAAATATATTAAAAGTGTTGTAAATATATTTTGAACATACTTTGATATATATGTATATATTGTTATAGGTTCATGAATCAACCAGTGGCCAAGTCTTACTTCCCGACGAAGTAAAAATCTGTGAAAGTGATTTATACTCCCACTTTTAAAATCTAATATTTTTGGGATGAGAATACATGCAGGTTTTATAAATGATTTACAAAATAGACACAAGTATGTGAAACTACATTCTATGGTTGAATTATCGAAATCGAATATGCCCCTTTTTATTAAGTCTGGTAATCTAAGAATTAGGGAACAGACACCCTAATTGACGCGAATCCTAAAGATAGATCTATTGGGCCTAACAAACCCCATCCAAAGAACCGGATGCTTTAGTACTTCGAAATTTATATCATATCCGAAGGGTGTCCCGGAATGATGGGGATATTCTTATATATGCATCTTGTTAATGTCGGTTACCAGGTGTTCACCATATGAATGATTTTTATCTCTATGTATGGGATGTGTATTGAAATATGAAATCTTGTGGTCTATTATTGTGATTTGATATATATAGGTTAAACCTATAACTCACCAACATTTTTGTTGACGTTTTAAGTATGTTTATTCTCAGGTGATTATTAAGAGCTTCCGCTGTCGCATACTTAAATAAGGACGGGATTTGGAGTCCATGCTTGTATGATATTGTGTAAAAACTGCATTCAAGAAAATTATTTTGTTGTAACATATTTGTATTGTAAACCATTATGTAATGGTCGTGTGTAAACAGGATATTTTAGATTATCATTATTTGATAATCTACGTAAAGCTTTTTAAAACCTTTATCTATGAAATAAAGGTTATGGTTTGTTTTAAAAATGAATGCAGTACGTAGATTATCAAATAATGATAATCTAAAATATCCTGTTTACACACGACCATTACATAATGGTTTACAATACAAATATGTTACAACAAAATAAGTTTCTTGAATGCAGTTTTTACACAATATCATACAAGCATGGACTCCAAATCTCGTCCTTATTTAAGTATGCGACAGCGGAAGCTCTTAATAATCACCTGAGAATAAACATGCTTAAAACGTCAACAAAAATGTTGGTGAGTTATAGGTTTAACCTATATATATCAAATCATAATAATAGACCACAAGATTTCATATTTCAATACACATCCCATACATAGAGATAAAAATCATTCATATGGTGAACACCTGGTAACCGACATTAACAAGATGCATATATAAGAATATCCCCATCATTCCGGGACACCCTTCGGATATGATATAAATTTCGAAGTACTAAAGAATCCGGTTCTTTGGATGGGGTTTGTTAGGCCCAATAGATGTATCTTTAGGATTCGCGTCAATTAGGGTGTCTGTTCCCTAATTCTTAGATTACCAGACTTAATAAAAAGGGGCATATTCGATTTCGATAATTCAACCATAGAATGTAGTTTCACATACTTGTGTCTATTTTGTAAATCATTTATAAAACCTGCATGTATTCTCATCCCAAAAATATTAGATTTTAAAATCAACGTTGGTGAGTTATAGTCCCACTTTTAAAATCTAATATTTTTGGGATGAGAATACATGCAGGTTTTATAAATAATTTACAAAATAGACACAAGTACGTGAAACTACATTCTATGGTTGAATTATCGAAATCGAATATGCCCTTTTTTTATTAAGTCTGGTAATCTAAGAATTAGGGAACAGACACCCTAATTGACGCGAATCCTAAAGATAGATCTATTGGGCCTAACAAACCCCATCCAAAGGACCGGATGCTTTAGTACTTCGAAATTTATATCATATCTGAAGGGTGTCCCGGAATGATGGGGATATTCTTATATATGCATCTTGTTAATGTCGGTTACCAGGTGTTCACCATATGAATGATTTTTATCTCTATGTATGGGATGTGTATTGAAATATGAAATCTTGTGGTCTATTATTATGATTTGATATATATAGGTTAAACCTATAACTCACCAACATTTTTGTTGACGTTTTAAGCATGTTTATTCTCAGGTGATTATTAAGAGCTTCCGCTGTCGCATACTTAAATAAGGACGAGATTTGGAGTCCATGCTTGTATGATATTGTGTAAAAACTGCATTCAAGAAACTTATTTTGTTGTAACATATTTGTATTGTAAACCATTATGTAATGGTCGTGTGTAAACATGATATTTTAGATTATCATTATTTGATAATCTACGTAAAGCTTTTTAAAATCTTTATTTCATATACATTATAAACGATTCACAATAGTTGATTACATTGCTAGGTATTTGACCTCTATATGATACATTTTACAAACATTGCATTCGTTTTTAAAAGACAAAATTTCTTTACATCGAAAATTAACAGGCATGCATACCATTTCATAATATCCACTATCCAACTATAAATTGATTTAATAATAATCTTTGATGAACTCAATGACTCGAATGCAACGTTCTTCGAAATATGTTATGAAAGACTCCAAGTAATATCTTTAAAATGAGCAAATGCACAGCGGAAGATTTCTTTAACACCTGAGAATAAACATGCTTTAAAGTGTCAACCAAAAGGTTGGTGAGTTCATTAGTTTATCATAATCATTTATTTCCATCATTTTAATAGACCACAAGAATTTCATTTCAAGTTCTCATAAATATACGTCCCATGCATAGAGACAAAAATAATCATTCATATGGTGAACACCTGGTAACCGACATTAACTAGATACATATAAGAATATCCCCTATCATTCCGGGATCCTCCTTCGGACATGATATAAATTTCGAAGTACTAAAGCATCCGGTACTTTGGATGGGGTTTGTTAGGCCCAATAGATCTATCTTTAGGATTCACGTCAATTAGGGTGTCTGTTCCCTAATTCTTAGATTACCAGACTTTAAAAAAACGGGGCATATTCGATTTCGATAATTCAACCATAGAATGTAGTTTCAATTACTTGTGTCTATTTCGTCAAACATTTATAAAAGCGCATGTATTCTCAGTCCCAAAAATATAAAGGGTAAAAAGGCAAATGAAACTCACCATACTGTATTTCGTAGTAAAAATACATATAACGTCATTGAACAAGTGCAAGGTTGGCCTCGGATTCACGAACCTAAATTAATTATACATAATTATATGTTGGTCAATATTTGTCTAACAATTAGGTCAGGTCATAGTGTACCACAATCCTAATGCTCGAGACTAATATGCAAAAGTCAACAAAAGTCAATTTGACTCAAAATAATTTCCAAAATTTATACATGATTATAATATATTTTAAATATCGTCGTTTTATATTTTTAAATATTTTTAAAAGATTTATTAGAGTAAATAATATAATTCATTTATTAATAAATAAAATTTTATATTAAAATTTATATAATAAAATATACTTTTATATATATTAAGTAATAAAATTTATAGGGTTCATTTAATATTATAAAGATAATATGATAGGTATTATTAAAGTAATTTATTACATGTAGTAAAATATGTTTGTATTACATATTTATTTGATAAAATAATATCTATAATGTTAGTAAATAAAAGTTGTATTATTTTGTAATAATAATTATTATTATAAAAATATCAATATTTATAATTACTAAGATGATATTATGATAAAACGATAATTCTAATTATGATAACTTTAATATTTACGATAATTTTTAATATTATCTTTAAAATAATAATTCTATTTAAAATGATAATAAAAATGATATTTTATAGTAACAATGACATTTCTATTAAAATGATAATTTTTGTTAAAATGATATTTTTTGTTAAAATGATAGTTTTGATATTAACGATACTTTTAATAATAATAGTAATGATAAAAATAATAAGAACGATAATTTTATCTAAATCAATATCTTATAATATTTTAATTTCATCATAATACTCTTACTCATTATTTCCTAATCGTTTCGTTTAATAGCTTTTAATCGTCTTTTATATCGTGTTCATAATAATGATAATAATAGTAATCAAAATAATTAGGTGTTACAAATATTTGTTTTAATTACACTAATATTAATAATGATAGTTACTATAACATTTTTAACGATAATACTAATAATTATCTTAATGATAATATAGTAATAATAATAATAACAATGACAATATCCGTTTTTAAATAATGATATATATATTAATAATGATAATAATAATAATAATACTAATAATAATAATAATAATTGGATAATAATAATAATAATACTAATTATAACTTTAACGATAATAACGATAGTAATAAAAAAATAACAATTTTTAATGATAAATCCCTTTTATTGATAAAGATAATAATAATGATAATAATAAGATAAAACTAGAACGACGATAAAAATGACGATAATAATAATCATTTATAATAAAAATATAGAATATTCAATTGATTATAACTTCTAATCCGTTCATCGAAACCATTCGATATCTAAAGGAAAAGTCCTTAATTTTTCGCTAGCTTTCCAAGGACATGCATGTAGTGACCCGAACTTTTCCATGTTTATATATATTAATTGAGATTGATATTTACATGATTAAATGTTTCCAACATGTTAAGCAATCAAACTTGTTAAGACTTGATTAATTGAAATATGTTTCATATAGACAATTGACCACCCAAGTTGACCGGTGATTCACGAACGTTAAAACTTGTAAAAACTATATGATGACATATATATGGATATATATATATAGTTAACATGATACTATGATAAGTAAACATATCATTAAGTATATTAACAATGAACTACATATGTAAAAACAAGACTACTAACTTAATGATTTTTAAACGAGACATATATGTAACGATTATCGTTGTAAAGACATTTAATGTATATATATCATATTAAGAGATATTCATACATGATAATATCATGATAATATAATAATTTAAAATCTCATTTGATATTATAAACATTGGGTTAACAACATTTAACAAGATCGTTAACCTAAAGGTTTCAAAACAACACTTACATGTAACGACTAACGATGACTTAACGACTCAGTTAAAATGTATATACATGTAGTGTTTTAATATGTATTTATACACTTTTGAAAGACTTCAATACACTTATCAAAATACTTCTACTTAACAAAAATGCTTACAATTACATCCTCGTTCAGTTTCATCAACAATTCTACTCGTATGCACCCGTATGCGTACTCGTACAATACACAACTTTTAGATGTATGTACTATTGGTATATACACTCTAATGATCAGCTCTTAGCAGCCCATGTGAGTCACCTAACACATGTGGGAACCATCATTTGGCAACTAGCATGAAATATCTCATAAAATTACAAAAATATGAGTAATCATTCATGACTTATTTACATGAAAACAAAATTACATATCCTTTATATCTAATCCATACACCAACGACCAAAAACACCTACAATCACTTTCATTCTTCAATTTTCTTCATCTAATTGATCTCTCTCAAGTTCTATCTTCAAGTTCTAAGTGTTCTTCATATATTCTACAAGTTCTAGTTACATAAAATCAAGAATACTTTCAAGTTTGCTAGCTCACTTCCAATCTTGTAAGGTGATCATCCAACCTCAAGAAATCTTTGTTTCTTACAGTAGGTTATCATTCTAATACAAGGTAATAATCATATTCAAACTTTGGTTCAATTTCTATAACTATAACAATCTTATTTCAAATGATGATCTTACTTGAACTTGTTTTCGTGTCATGATTCTGCTTCAAGAACTTCGAGCCATCCAAGGATCCGTTGAAGCTAGATCCATTTTTCTCTTTTCCAGTAGGTTTATCCAAGGAACTTAAGGTAGTAACGATGTTCATAACATCATTCGATTCATATATATAAAGCTATCTTATTCGAAGGTTTAAACTTGTAATCACTAGAACATAGTTTAGTTAATTCTAAACTTGTTCGCAAACAAAAGTTAATCCTTTTAACTTTACTTTTAAAATCAACTAAACACATGTTCTATATCTATATGATATGCTAACTTAATGATTTAAAACCTGGAAACACGAAAAACACCGTAAAACCGGATTTACGCCGTCGTAGTAACACCGCGGGCTGTTTTGGGTTAGTTAATTAAAAACTATGATAAACTTTGATTTAAAAGTTGTTATTCTGAGAAAATGATTTTTATTATGAACATGAAACTATATCCAAAAATTATGGTTAAACTCAAAGTGGAAGTATGTTTTCTAAAATGGTCATCTAGACGTCGTTCTTTCGACTGAAATGACTACCTTTACAAAAACGACTTGTAACTTATTTTTCCGACTATAAACCTATACTTTTTCTGTTTAGATTCATAAAATAGAGTTCAATATGAAACCATAGCAATTTGATTCACTCAAAACGGATTTAAAATGAAGAAGTTATGGGTAAAACAAGATTGGATAATTTTTCTCATTTTAGCTACGTGAAAATTGGTAACAAATCTATTCCAACCATAACTTAATCAACTTGTATTATATATTATGTAATCTTGAGATACCATAGACACGTATACAATGTTTCGACCTATCATGTCGACACATCTATATATATTTCGGAACAACCATAGACACTCTATATGTGAATGTTGGAGTTAGCTATACAGGGTTGAGGTTGATTCCAAAATATATATAGTTTGAGTTGTGATCAATACTGAGATATGTATACACTGGGTCGTGGATTGATTCAAGATAATATTTATCGATTTATTTCTGTACATCTAACTGTGGACAACTAGTTGTAGGTTACTAACGAGGACAGCTGACTTAATAAACTTAAAACATCAAAATATATTAAAAGTGTTGTAAATATATTTTGAACATACTTTTATATATATGTATATATTGTTATAGGTTCGTGAATCAACCAGTGGCCAAGTCTTACTTCCCGACGAAGTAAAAATCTGTGAAAGTGAGTTATAGTCCCACTTTTAAAATCTAATATTTTTGGGATGAGAATACATGCAGGTTTTATAAATGATTTACAAAATAGACACAAGTATGTGAAACTACATTCTATGATTGAATTATCGAAATCGAATATGCCCCTTTTTATTAAGTCTGGTAATCTAAGAATTAGGGAACAGACACCCTAATTGACGCGAATCCTAAAGATAGATCTATTGGGCCTAACAAACCCCATCCAAAGTACCGGATGCTTTAGTACTTCAAAATTTATATCATATCCGAAGGGTGTCCCGGAATGATGGGGATATTCTTACATATGCATCTTGTTAATGTCGGTTACCAGGTGTTCACCATATGAATGATTTTTATCTCTATGTATGGGATGTGTATTGAAATATGAAATCTTGTGGTCTATTATTATGATTTGATATATATAGGTTAAACCTATAACTCACCAACATTTTTGTTGACGTTTTAAGCATGTTTATTCTCAGGTGATTAATAAGAGCTTCCGCTATCGCATACTTAAATAAGGACGAGATTTGGAGTCCATGCTTGTATGATATTGTGTAAAAACTGCATTCAAGAAACTTATTTTGTTGTAACATATTTGTATTGTAAACCATTATGTAATGGTCGTGTGTAAACAGGATATTTTAGATTATCATTATTTGATAATCTACGTAAAGCTTTTTAAACCTTTATTGATGAAATAAAGGTTATGGTTTGTTTTAAAATGAATGCAGTCTTTGAAAAACGTCTCATATAGAGGTCAAAACCTCGCAACGAAATCAATTAATATGGAACGTTTTTAATCAATAAGAACGGGACATTTCAGTTGGTATCAGAGCGTTGGTCTTAGAGAACCAGAATTTTGCATTAGTGTGTCTTATCGAGTTTGTTAGGATGCATTAGTGAGTCTGGACTTCGACCGTGTTTACTTGAAAAATGATTGCTTAACAAATTTTGTTGGAAACTATATATTTTTAACATGTGAATATTATGTGATATATTAATCTCTTAACGCGTTTGATATTATGTGATAGATGTCTACCTCTAGAACAAGTTCCATTGACTCACCTAATAATAATGAAGAGTCAAATGTAAATTGGAATGATTCGTGGACTGATTCACAAGTTCCCGAAGAGGAACCGGAAGAAGAGTCGGAACCGGAAGAAGAATCGAAACCGGATGAAGAAATAGAACCGGTGGGGGAAATAATAAAACGGTTAAGTAAAAGAAAATCCTCAACCAACCGACCAAGGTTAATTATGGTCAATGGTGTTTCCGCCAAGGAAGCAAAATATTGGGAGGATTACCAATTCTCCGATGAATCGGATTCCGACGAGAATTCCGATGATGTTATAGAAATTACCCCAACTGAATTTAAAAAGGCAAAAGAAAATAATAAGGGAAAGGGCATAAAAATAGAGAAATCTAATTCCAACCCCGATGAACTTTATATGTATCGTCAACCCCCGAAGTCCTTAAGTTGTAACAATGACCCGGGAACCTCTAAACCACCAGGTTTTTCTAAACCAATGTGGATTACGACGGCTCGTATTAGGGGAACATCATATATCCCTAGAAACTTGGCAAAACGAACCAAAACCGAATAAGAAGAAACAAGCCAGTCGGAATAAGATAGTTGTATTCGTGTGGTGTAATATATGTAATATAGTGTGCTTATGCTTTATGATATATGTAAAAATTGCTTGTATTAATAAGTATTTTTTTTTTATGAATCTAACTCTTGTCTATTTTACAGTATAAAAACACAAAATGGATAGACAACCCAATATTTTAAGAGACCTACCCGGAGACATGATTGATGAAATCTTGTCTAGAGTCAGTCAGAATTCTTCGGCACAACTATTTAAGGCGAGATCAGTTTGTAAGACATTCGAAGAACGTTCCAAGAATGCCTTGGTTTATAAAAGGCTTTCGTTCGAAAGATGGGGGATATCACATTGGGAAATCCATAAGTTACGATGTGTTTACTTTGACGCATATATTGCGGGGAACCCAAATGCTATTTTACGCAATGGGTTAAGAAATTATTTTGACTCAATATATCCGAATATTGGACTTCGTGATTTAGAAAAAGCGGCTAACATGCAACATAAAGAAGCATGTTATGCTTACGGATTAGTAATGTTCGCTTCTCACCAAAGTGAGAACAAGAACATCGGGCTACAACTATTAAACAAAACGTTCCCACAAGTGACGGAGTCGGTAATTGGGGTAAGAAATGAGGTTTTTAGATTGTTACGGGACTGTTGGACATTACGTAACCCTCGCCCCTTTGACGACGTTACAACACGCTATCTTATCAACGGCCATAACGGTTATGTTCCACAAGACCAAGGATGGGAAGTAATCCTAGTAAAACCAGAATGCATGACTTGTTTCTGGACGTATGAATTACGTGTCTTTATTGCCTTTGCTGAACGACTTGTGTACTAGCTAGAATTATCTTCACAACCATCTTGTATCAAATTTATTGTGTGCTATATTTCATGCTATATGTAAAATAAGCGGTATTGTAAGTTTGTAAAATATTGTGTAAAAGTTTGAACGCGAAATATTATTATAATCAGTTTTTCATATAGAATTGTAGTAGTTAAATTGTATATTAGCTACTAAGTATGAACTTAACGGGTAGGTACTACCCGAATTTAAACTTATAAAATGCTAATATGAAGAAAAAGCTTTTATAAATGAGTTCATATTATGCTACGAAATACTATTAACTACTCTTAATATTCTGTATGATTAACTTGTTCCATTTGACTATTTTGAAGGAAATGGCACCGACTACTCGACACACCGTGAATATGAATGAAGAGGAATTCCGTACTTTTCTAGCTTCAAACATAGCCGCAGTACAGGCTGCGCTACATACCAACAATAACCTTGGATCTAGCAGTACAGGAAATCGTGTAGGATGCAACTACAAAGAATTTACTGCCTGCAAACCTTTGGAATTTGATGGAACCGAAGGACCGATCGGATTGAAATGGTGGACCGAGAAGGTCGAATCGGTGTTTGCCATAAGTAAGTGTACTGAAGAGGACAAAGTGAAGTACGCTACGCATACCTTCACAGGTTCTGCGTTAACATGGTGGAATACCTATCTAGAGCAAGTGGGACAAGACGATGCGTACGCACTACCGTGGTCAGCATTCAAGCACTTGATGAACGAGAAGTACCGTCCCAGAACCGAGGTCAATAAGCTCAAGACAGAACTTAGAGGGTTACGAACCCAAGGATTTGATATTACCACGTACGAAAGACGATTCACAGAATTGTGCCTATTGTGTCCGGGAGCATTTGAAGATGAGGAAGAGAAGATCGACGCGTTTGTGAAAGGATTACCGGAAAGAATCCAAGAAGATATAAGTTCACACGAGCCCGCCTCCATACAACAGGCATGTAGAATGGCTCACAAACTAGTGAACCAGATTGAAGAAAGAATTAAAGAACAGACTGCTGAAGAGACCAATGTGAAGCAAGTCAAAAGAAAGTGGGAGGAAAACGGTGATAAGAATCACCAATACAACAACAACAGCAATTACAACAATAATCGCAGCAATTATCCCAACAATCGCAACATCAATCGCAACTACAACAAACGGCCCAACAACAACAACAACAACAGCAACTACAACAATCATCCCAACAACAATAATAACCGCAATAACAACAACAATCAGAAGCAGCTATGCCAAAGGTGTGAAAAGTATCACTCGGGGTTCTGCACCAAATTTTGCAACAAGTGTAAAAGAAATGGTCATAGCGCGGCGAAGTGTGAGGTCTACGGACCAGGGGTTAATAGAACGAAAGGAACAAATAGTGTCGGAACGAGTAATGGCGGAGCAAGTAGTGTCGGAGCAAGTTATGCCAATGTAGTTTGTTATAAATGTGGAAAACCGGGCCACATTATTAGAAATTGCCCGAACCAGGAGAACACGAATGGACAAGGCCGAGGAAGAGTTTTCAATATTAATGCAGCAGAGGCACAAGAAGACCCGGAGCTTGTTACGGGTACGTTTCTTATTGACAATAAATCTGCTTACGTTTTATTTGATTCGGGTGCGGATAGAAGCTATATGAGTAGAGATTTTTGTGCTAAATTAAGTTGTCCATTGACGCCTTTGGATAGTAAATTTTTACTCGAATTAGCAAATGGTAAATTAATTTCAGCAGATAATATATGTCGGAATCGAGAAATTAAACTGGTTAGCGAAACATTTAAGATTGATTTGATACCAGTAGAGTTAGGGAGTTTTGATGTGATAATCGGTATGGACTGGTTGAAAGAAGTGAAAGCAGAGATCGTTTGTTACAAAAATGCAATTCGCATTATACGAGAAAAAGGAAAACCCTTAATGGTGTACGGAGAAAAGGGCAACACGAAGCTACATCTTATTAGTAATTTGAAGGCACAAAAACTAATAAGAAAAGGTTGCTATGCTGTTCTAGCACACGTCGAGAAAGTACAAACTGAAGAAAAGAGCATCAATGATGTTCCCATTGCAAAAGAATTTCCCGATGTATTTTCGAAAGAATTACCGGGATTACCCCCACATCGATCCGTTGAATTTCAAATAGATCTTGTACCAGGAGCTGCACCAATAGCTCGTGCTCCTTACAGACTCGCACCCAGCGAGATGAAAGAACTGCAAAGCCAATTACAAGAACTTTTAGAGCATGGTTTCATTCGACCAAGCACATCACCGTGGGGAGCTCCTGTTTTGTTTGTCAAGAAGAAAGATGGTACATTCAGGTTGTGTATCGACTACCAAGAGTTGAACAAACTTACCATCAAGAACCGCTACCCACTACCGAGAATCGACGACTTATTTGATCAACTACAAGGCTCGTCTATTTATTCAAAGGTTGACTTACGTTCCGGGTATCATCAAATGCAGGTGAAAGAAGATGATATTCCAAAGACTGCTTTCAGAACACGTTACGGTCATTACGAGTTTATGGTCATGCCGTTTGGTTTAACTAATGCACCAGCTGTGTTCATGGACCTTATGAACCGAGTGTGTGGACCATACCTTGACAAGTTTGTCATTGTTTTCATTGATGACATACTTATTTACTCAAAGAATGACCAAGAACACGGTGAACATTTGAGAAAGGTGTTAGAAGTATTGAGGAAGGAAGAATTGTACGCTAAGTTTTCAAAGTGTGCATTTTGGTTGGAAGAAGTTCAATTCCTCGGTCACATAGTGAACAAAGAAGGTATTAAGGTGGATCCGGCAAAGATAGAAACTGTTGAAAAGTGAGAAACCCCGAAAACTCCGAAACACATACGCCAATTTTTAGGACTAGCTGGTTACTACAGAAGGTTCATCCAAGACTTTTCCAGAATAGCAAAACCCTTGACTGCATTAACGCATAAAGGGAAGAAATTTGAATGGAATGATGAACAAGAGAAAGCGTTTCAGTTATTGAAGAAAAAGCTAACTACGGCACATATATTGTCATTGCCTGAAGGGAATGATGATTTTGTGATTTATTGTGACACATCAAAGCAAGGTCTCGGTTGTGTATTAATGCAACGAAGAAGGTGATTGCTTATGCGTCTAGACAATTGAAGATTCACGAACAAAATTATACGACGCATGATTTGGAATTAGGCGCAGTTGTTTTTGCATTAAAGACTTGGAGGCACTACTTATATGGGGTTAAAAGTATTATATATACCGACCACAAAAGTCTTCAACACATATTTAATCAGAAACAACTGAATATGAGGCAGCGTAGGTGGATTGAATTATTGAATGATTACGACTTTGAGATTCGTTACCACCCGGGGAAGGCAAATGTGGTAGCCGATGCCTTGAGCAGGAAGGACAGAGAACCCATTCGAGTAAAATCTATGAATATAATGATTCGTAATAACCTTACTACTCAAATAAAGGAGGCGCAACAAGGAGTTTTAAAAGAGGGAAATTTCAAGGATGAAATACCCAAAGGATCGGAGAAGCATCTTAATATTCGGGAAGACGGAACCCGGTATAGGGCTGAAAGGATTTGGGTACCAAAATTTGGAGATATGAGAGAAATGGTACTTAGAGAAGCTCATAAAACCAGATACTCAATACATCCTGGAACGGGGAAGATGTACAAGGATCTCAAGAAACATTTTTGGTGGCCGGGTATGAAAGCCGATGTTGCTAAATACGTAGGAGAAGGTTTGACGTGTTCTAAGGTCAAAGCTGAGCATCAGAAACCATCAGGTCTACTTCAACAACCCGAAATCCCGGAATGGAAATGGGAAAACATTACCATGGATTTCATCACTAAATTGCCAAGGACTGCAAGTGGTTTTGATACTATTTGGGTAATAGTTGATCGTCTCACCAAATCAGCACACTTCCTGCCAATAAGAGAAGATGACAAGATGGAGAAGTTAACACGACTGTATTTGAAGGAAGTCATCTCCAGACATGGAATACCAATCTCTATTATCTCTGATAGGGATGGCAGATTTATTTCAAGATTCTGGCAGACATTACAGCAAGCATTAGGAACTCGTCTAGACATGAGTACTGCCTATCATCCACAAACTGATGGGCAGAGCGAAAGGACGATACAAACGCTTGAAGACATGCTACGAGCATGTGTTATTGATTTCGGAAACAGTTGGGATCGACATCTACCGTTAGTAGAATTTTCCTACAATAACAGCTACCATTCAAGCATTGAGATGGCGCCGTTTGAAGCACTTTATGGTAGAAAGTGCAGGTCTCCGATTTGTTGGAGTGAAGTGGGGGATAGACAGATTACGGGTCCGGAGATTATACAAGAAACTACCAAGAAGATCATCCAAATTCAACAACGGTTGAAAACCGCCCAAAGTCGACAAAAGAGCTACGCTGACATTAAAAGAAAAGATATAGAATTTGAAATTGGAGAGATGGTCATACTTAAAGTTGCACCTTGGAAAGGCGTTGTTCGATTTGGTAAACGAGGGAAATTAAATCCAAGGTATATTGGACCATTCAAGATTATTGATCGTGTCGGACCAGTAGCTTACCGACTTGAGTTACCTCAACAACTCGAGGCTGTACATAACACTTTCCACGTCTCGAATTTGAAGAAATGTTTTGCTAAAGAAGATCTCACTATTCCGTTAGATGAAATCCAAATCAACGAAAAACTTCAATTCATCGAAGAACCCGTCGAAATAATGGATCGTGAGGTTAAAAGACTTAAGCAAAACACGATACCAATTGTTAAGGTTAGATGGAATGCTCGTAGAGGACTCAAGTTCACCTGGGAGCGTGAATATCAGATGAAGAAGAAATACCCGCTTCTATTTCCAGAAGATTCGTCAACACCTTCAACAGCTTAAAATTTCGGGACGAAATTTATTTAACGGGTAGGTACTGTAGTGACCCGAACTTTTCCATGTTTATATATATTAATTGAGATTGATATTTACATGATTAAATGTTTCTAACATGTTAAGCAATCAAACTTGTTAAGACTTGATTAATTGAAATATGTTTCATATAGACAATTGACCACCCAAGTTGACCGGTGATTCACGAACGTTAAAACTTGTAAAAACTATATGATGACATATATATGGATATATATATATAGTTAACATGATACTATGATAAGTAAACATATCATTAAGTATATTAACAATGAACTACATATGTAAAAACAAGACTACTAACTTAATGATTTTTAAACGAGACATATATGTAACGATTATCGTTGTAAAGACATTTAATGTATATATATCATATTAAGAGATATTCATACATGATAATATCATGATAATATAATAATTTAAAATCTCATTTGATATTATAAACATTGGGTTAACAACATTTAACAAGATTGTTAACCTAAAGGTTTCAAAACAACACTTACATGTAACGACTAACGATGACTTAACGACTCCGTTAAAATGTATATACATGTAGTGTTTTAATATGTATTTATACACTTTTGAAAGACTTCAATACACTTATCAAAATACTTCTACTTAACAAAAATGCTTACAATTACATCCTCGTTCAGTTTCATCAACAATTCTACTCGTATGCACCCGTATTCGTACTCGTACAATACACAACTTTTAGATGTATGTACTATTGGTATATACACTCCAATGATCAGCTATTAGCAGCCCATGTGAGTCACCTAACACATGTGGGAACCATCATTTGGCAACTAGCATGAAATATCTCATAAAATTACAAAAATATGAGTAATCATTCATGACTTATTTACATGAAAACAAAATTACATATCCTTTATATCTAATCCATACACCAACGACCAAAAACACCTACAAACACTTTCATTCTTCAATTTTCTTCATCTAATTGATCTCTCTCAAGTTCTATCTCCAAGTTCTAAGTGTTCTTCATATATTCTACAAGTTCTAGTTACATAAAATCAAGAATACTTTCAAGTTTGCTAGCTCACTTCCAATCTTGTAAGGTGATCATCCAACCTCAAGAAATCTTTGTTTCTTACAGTAGGTTATCATTCTAATACAAGGTAATAATCATATTCAAACTTTGGTTCAATTTCTATAACTATAACAATCTTATTTCAAATGATGATCTTACTTGAACTTGTTTTCGTGTCATGATTCTGCTTCAAGAACTTCGAGCCATCCAAGGATCCGTTGAAGCTAGATCCATTTTTCTCCTTTCCAGTAGGTTTATCCAAGGAACTTAAGGTAGTAACAATGTTCATAACATCATTTGATTCATATATATAAAGCTATCTTATTCGAAGGTTTAAACTTGTAATCACTAGAACATAGTTTAGTTAATTCTAAACTTGTTCGCAAACAAAAGTTAATCCTTCTAACTTGAATTTTAAAATCAACTAAACACATGTTCTATATCTATATGATATGCTAACTTAATGATTTAAAACCTGGAAACACGAAAAACACCGTAAAACCGGATTTACGCCGTCGTAGTAACACCGCGGGCTGTTTTGGGTTAGTTAATTAAAAACTATGATAAACTTTGATTTAAAAGTTGTTATTCTGAGAAAATGATTTTTATTATGAACATGAAACTATATCCAAAAATTATGGTTAAACTCAAAGTGGAAGTATGTTTTCTAAAATGGTCATCTAGACGTCGTTCTTTCGACTGAAATGACTACCTTTACAAAAACGACTTGTAACTTATTTTTCCGACTATAAACCTATACTTTTTCTATTTAGATTCATAAAATAGAGTTCAATATGAAACCATAGCAATTTGATTCACTCAAAACGGATTTAAAATGAAGAAGTTATGGGTAAAACAAGATTGGATAATTTTTCTCATTTTAGCTACGTGAAAATTGGTAACAAATCTATTCCAACCATAACTTAATCAACTTGTATTATATATTATGTAATCTTGAGATACCATAGACACGTATACAATGTTTCGACCTATCATGTCGACACATCTATATATATTTCGGAACAACCATAGATACTCTATATGTGAATGTTGGAGTTAGCTATACAGGGTTGAGGTTGATTCCAAAATATATATAGTTTGAGTTGTGATCAATACTGAGATATGTATACACTGGGTCGTGGATTGATTCAAGATAATATTTATCGATTTATTTCTGTACATCTAACTGTGGACAACTAGTTGTAGGTTACTAACGAGGACAGCTGACTTAATAAACTTAAAACATCAAAATATATTAAAAGTGTTGTAAATATATTTTGAACATACTTTGATATATATGTATATATTGTTATAGGTTCGTGAATCAACCAGTGGCCAAGTCTTACTTCCCGACGAAGTAAAAATCTGTGAAAGTGAGTTATAGTCCCACTTTTAAAATCTAATATTTTTGGGATGAGAATACATGCAGGTTTTATAAATGATTTACAAAATAGACACAAGTATGTGAAACTACATTCTATGGTTGAATTATCGAAATCGAATATGCCCCTTTTTATTAAGTCTGGTAATCTAAGAATTAGGGAACAGACACCTTAATTGACGCGAATCCTAAAGATAGATCTATTGGGCCTAACAAACCCCATCCAAAGTACCGGATGCTTTAGTACTTCGAAATTTATATCATATCCGAAGGGTGTCTCGGAATGATGGGGATATTCTTACATATGCATCTTCTTAATGTCGGTTACCAGGTGTTCACCATATGAATGATTTTTATCTCTATGTATGGGATGTGTATTGAAATATGAAATCTTGTGGTCTATTATTATGATTTGATATATATAGGTTAAACCTATAACACACCAACATTTTTGTTGACGTTTTAAGCATGTTTATTCTCAGGTGATTATTAAGAGCTTCCGCTATCGCATACTTAAATAAGGACGAGATTTGGAGTCCATGCTTGTATGATATTGTGTAAAAACTGCATTCAAGAAACTTATTTTGTTGTAACATATTTGTATTGTAAACCATTATGTAATGGTCGTGTGTAAACAGGATATTTTAGATTATCATTATTTGATAATCTACGTAAAGCTTTTTAAACCTTTATTGATGAAATAAAGGTTATGGTTTGTTTTAAAATGAATGCAGTCTTTGAAAAACGTCTCATATAGAGGTCAAAACCTCGCAACGAAATCAATTAATATGGAACGTTTTTAATCAATAAGAACGGGACATTTCAATGCATATCTTATACCTTATCTCAACCGCAAGTGTAACTAATTCAATATTCAACCTAACCTGTCTAAGGGCAATATCAAAAGTACAAGCATGCATAATCCTAAATACTCGAGCACTAGTCAGGGATACACTATTAGTATGTAAAAGTTAAATTATGAGTACTCACGTATCAATATTGAGATTCAATATTGCAGGAAAGGTACGTAGACGCAACGGAAATGATAAACACTATATTGACCTCATGAGCATACCCATGAACCATACTCAATCACCTCCATAGCTATAACCCATAATTTCCTTAATCCTATCCTACTCGAAAAACAATTTCGAAATCACTCGGACAGCACTCCGTCGTAATATTTTATGTATACTAATAATATCTTGAAATAATACGGAGTAAATATATATATGTAAATCGATTGAGAGAGTTTAGAGAAAAATATTTTCAAGTTTCTATGAAATAATGAAACCTATTGAATTCTATTTATAATAGATTTTTGAATTATTAAAGTGAATTATTAAAGTATGAATTATTAAAGTGAATTATTAAAGTATGAATTATTAAAGTAAATTATTAAAGTATGAATTATTAAAGTGAATTATTAAAGTATGAATTATTAAAGTGAATTATTAAAGTATGAATTATTAAAGTGAATTATTAAAGTATGAATTATTAAAGTGAATTATTAAAGTTAAAGTAAAGGTAAAGTTTAAGTATAGTAAAAGTATAAAACTATGTATGTATAATACGCGTATAAATATATATAATATTAATTTAAATCGTTATATATATTTAATAAAATAAAATATAAATATCGTTATCTTTATCATACTAGTTAAGTAATGATGTAGTGACCCGAACTTTTCCATGTTTATATATATTAATTGAGATTGATATTTACATGATTAAATATTTCCAACATGTTAAGCAATCAAACTTGTTAAGACTTGATTAATTGAAATATGTTTCATATAGACAATTGACCACCCAAGTTGACCGGCAATTCACGAACGTTAAAACTTGTAAAAACGACTTGACGATATATATATGGATATACATATGGTTAACATGAGATTATGATAAGTAAGTATCTCCATAATTATATTAACAATGAGTTATATACATATAAACAAGACTACTAACTTAAGGATTTCGAAACGAGACATATATGTAACGATTATCGTTGTAACGACATTTAAATGTATATATATCATATTAAGATATATTAATATATCATAATATCATGATAATATAATAATTTAACATCTCATTAGATATAATAAACAATGGGTTAACAACATTAATTGAGATCGTTAACTTAAAGGTTTCAAAACAACACTTACATGTAACGACTAACGATGACTTAACGACTCCGTTAAAATGTATATACATGTAGTGTATTTAGATGTATTAAAATACTTTTGGAAGACTTCAAGACATATATCAAAACACTCATACTTAACGAAAATGGTTACAGTTACTTTCCCATTCTTTTCTTTCATCAAGAATTCTAGTCGTATTCTTACCCGTATTATACACAGCTTCAAAACGTACTTACTATGGGTATATACCAATAGGAACTAGCATGGGATTCCACTCTTGATTATGTCATGTATGACTAATCAATTTTAACTTCTACCATGAGCTAGTCAACTAACTAGAACTCCTTTTAACCCCACTCACCACTCACCAATTAACACTCATCATTCACTCCATTTCACTTCCAAATCTCTTTCTAATTCTCTCTCAACACACCCACACTATTATGAACGTATTTTTCCAGTAGTTAATCATCATCTTCATCAAAAATCACTTCAAGAATCAAGCTATAATCATCATAGGAAGAACACTTCAAGAATACTTCAAAAATCCCTTCAAGTTTACTAATTTACTTCCAAGCTTTCTAATCCATTCCAAGTAATCATCTAAGATCAAGAAACCTTTGTTATATACAGTAGGTTATCTTTCTTATTCAAGGTAATATTCATATTCAAACTTTGATTCAATTTCTATAACTATAAACTATCTTAATTCGAGCAAAAATCTTACTTGAACTTGTTTTTGTGTCATGATCCTACTTCAAGAACTTTCAAGCCATCCAAGATCCTTTGAAGCTAGATCATTTCTTGTCACTTCCAGTAGGTTTACCTACTAAACTTGAGGTAGTAATGATGTTCATAACATCATTCGATTCATATATATAAAACTATCTTATTCGAAGGTTTAAACTCGTAATCACTAGAACATAGTTTAGTTAATTCTAAACTTGTTCGCAAACAAAAGTTAATCCTTCTAACTTGACTTTTAAAATTAACTAAACACATGTTCTATATCTATATGATATGCTAACTTAATGATTTAAAACCTGGAAACACGAAAAACACCGTAAAACCGGATTTACGCCGTCGTAGTAACACCGCGGGCTGTTTTGGGTTAGTTAATTAAAAACTATGATAAACTTTGATTTAAAAGTTGTTATTCTGAGAAAATGATTTTTATTATGAACATAAAACTATATCCAAAAATTATGGTTAAACTCAAAGTGGAAGTATGTTTTCTAAAATGGTCATCTAGACGTCGTTCTTTCGACTGAAATGACTACCTTTACAAAAACGACTTGTAACTTATTTTTCCGACTATAAACCTATACTTTTTCTGTTTAGATTCATAAAATACAGTTCAATATGAAACCATAGCAATTTGATTCATTCAAAACGGATTTAAAATGAAGAAGTTATGGGTAAAACAAGATTGGATAATTTTTCTCATTTTAGCTACGTGAAAATTGGTAACAAATCTATTCCAACCATAACTTAATCAACTTGTATTGTATATTATGTAATCTTGAGATACCATAGACACGTATACAATGTTTCGACCTATCATGTCGACACATCTATATATATTTCGGAACAACCATAGACACTCTATATGTGAATGTTGGAGTTAGCTATACAGGGTTGAGGTTGATTCCAAAATATATATAGTTTGAGTTGTGATCAATACTGAGATACGTATACACTGGGTCGTGGATTGATTCAAGATAATATTTATCGATTTATTTCTGTACATCTAACTGTGGACAACTAGTTGTAGGTTACTAACGAGGACAGCTGACTTAATAAACTTAAAACATCAAAATATATTAAAAGTGTTGTAAATATATTTTAAACATACTTTGATATATATGTATATATTCTTATAGGTTCGTGAATCAACCAGTGGCCAAGTCTTACTTCCCGACGAAGTAAAAATCTGTGAAAGTGAGTTATAGTCCCACTTTTAAAATCTAATATTTTTGGGATGAGAATACATGCAGGTTTTATAAATGATTTACAAAATAGACACAAGTACGTGAAACTACATTCTATGGTTGAATTATCGAAATCGAATATGCCCCTTTTTATTAAGTCTGGTAATCTAAGAATTAGGGAACAGACACCCTAATTGACGCGAATCCTAAAGATAGATCTATTGGGCCTAACAAACCCCATCCAAAGTACCGGATGTTTTAGTACTTCGAAATTTATATCATATCCGAAGGGTGTCCCGGAATGATGGGGATATTCTTATATATGCATCTTGTTAATGTCGGTTACCAGGTGTTCACCATATGAATGATTTTTATCTCTATGTATGGGATGTGTATTGAAATATGAAATCTTGTGGTCTATTGTTACGATTTGATATATATAGGTTAAACCTATAACTCACCAACATTTTTGTTGACGTTTAAAGCATGTTTATTCTCAGGTGAATATTAAGAGCTTCCGCTGTTGCATACTAAAATAAGGACAAGATTTGGAGTCCATGTTTGTATGATATTGTGTAAAAACTGCATTCAAGAAACTGATTTCGATGTAACATATTTGTATTGTAAACCATTATGTAATGGTCGTGTGTAAACAGGATATTTTAGATTATCATTAATTGATAATCTACGTAAAGCTTTTTAAACCTTTATTTATGAAATAAAGGTTATGGTTTGTTTTAAAAATGAATGCAGTCTTAGAAAAACGTCTCATATAGAGGTCAAAACCTCGCAACGAAATCAATTAATATGGAACGTTTTTAATCAATAAGAACGGGACATTTCAGTTGGTATCCGAGCGTTGGTCTTAGAGAACCAGAAAATTTGCATTAGTGTGTCTTATCGAGTTTGTTAGGATGCATTAGTGAGTCTGGACTTCGACCGTGTTTTCTTTAAAAATGATTGCTTAACATTTTTGTTGGAAACTATATATTTTTAACATATGAATATTATGTGATATAATAATCTCTTAACGTGTTTGATATTATGTGATAGATGTCTACCTCTAGAACAAGTCCCATTGACTCACCTAATAATAATGAAGAGTCAAATGTAAATTGGAATGATTCGTGGACTGATTCACAAGTTCCCGAAGAGGAACCGGAAGAAGAGTCGGAACCGGAAGAAGAATCGGATCCGGAAGAAGAATCGGAACCGGAAGAAGAAATAGAACCGGTGGGGGAAATAATAAAACGGTTAAGTAAAAGAAAATCCTCAGCCAACCGACCAAGGTTAATTATGGTCAATGGTGTTTCCGCCAAGGAAGCAAAATATTGGGAGGATTACCAATTCTCCGATGAATCGGATTCCGACGAGAATTCCGATGATGTTATAGAAATTACCCCAACTGAATTTAAAAAGGCAAAAGAAAATAATAAGGGAAAGGGCATAAAAATAGAGAAATCTAATTCCAACCCCGATGAAGTTTATATGTATCGTCAACCCCCGAAGTCCTTAAGTTGTAACAATGACCCGGGAACCTCTAAACCACCAGGTTTTTCTAAACCAATGTGGAAAATTACGGCTAGTATTAGGGGAACATCATATATCCCTAGAAACTTGGCAAAACGAACCAAAACCGAAGAAGAAGAAACAAGCGAGTCAGAATAAGATAGTTGTATTCGTGTGGTGTAATATATGTAATATAGTGTGCTTATGCTTTATGATATATGTAAAAATTGCTTGTACTAATAAGTATTTTTTTTTTATGAATCTAACTCTTGTCTATTTTACAGTATAAAAACACAAAATGGATAGACAACCCAATATTTTAAGAGACCTACCCGGAGACATGATTGATGAAATCTTGTCTAAAGTCGGTCAGAATTCTTCGGCACAACTATTTAAGGCGAGATCAGTTTGTAAGACATTCGAAGAACGTTCCAAGAATGCCTTGGTTTATAAAAGGCTTTCGTTCGAAAGATGGGGGATATCACATTGGGAAATCCATAAGTTACGATGTGTTTACTTTGACGCATATATTGCGGGGAACCCAAATGCTATTTTACGCAACGGGTTAAGAAATTATTTTGACTCAGTATATCCAAATATAGGACTTCGTGATTTAGAAAAAGCGGCTAACATGCAACATAAAGAAGCATGTTATGCTTACGGGTTAGTAATGTTCGCTTCTCACCAAAGTGAGAACAAGAACATCGGGCTACAACTATTAAACAAAACGTTCCCTCAAGTGACGGAGTCGGTAATTGGGGTAAGAAATGAGGTTTTTAGGTTATTACGAGACTGTTGGTCATTACGTAACCCTCGTCCCTTTGACGACGTTACAACACGCTGTCTTATCAACGGCCATAACGGTTATGTTGCACAAGACCAAGGATGGGAAGTAGTCCTAGTAAAACCAGAATGCATGACTTGTTTCTGGACGTATGAATTACGTGTCTTTATTGCCTTTGCTGAACGACTTGTGTACTAGCTAGAATTATCTTCACAACTATCTTGTATCAAAGTTATTGTGTGCTATATTTCATGCTTTATGTAAAATAAGCGGTATTGTAAGTTTGTAAAATATTGTATAAAAGTTTGAACGCGAAATATTATTATAATCAGTTTTTCATATAGAATTGTAGTAGTTGAATTGTATATTAGCTACTAAGTATGAACTTAACGGGTAAGTACTACCCGAATTTAAACTTATAAAACGCTAATATGAAGAAAAAGCTTTTATAAATGAGTTCATATTATGCTACGAAATACTATTAACTACTCTTAATATTCTGTATGATTAACTTGTTCCATTTAACTATTTTGAAGGAAATGGCACCGACTACTCGACACACCGTGAATATGAATGAAGAGGAATTCCGTACTTTTCTAGCTTCAAACATAGCCGCAGTACAGGCTGCGCTACATACCAACAATAACCTTGGATCTGGCAGTACAAGAAATCGTGTAGGATGCACCTACAAAGAATTCACTGCCTGCAAACCTTTAGAATTTGATGGAACCGAAGGACCGATCGGATTGAAACGGTGGACCGAGAAGGTCGAATCGGTGTTTGCCATAAGTAAGTGTACTGAAGAGGACAAAGTGAAGTACGCTACGCATACCTTTACAGGTTCTGCGTTAACATGGTGGAATACCTATCTAGAGCAAGTGGGACAAGATGATGCGTACGCACTACCGTGGTCAGCATTCAAGCACTTGATGAACGAGAAGTACCGTCCCAGAACCGAGGTCAATAAGCTCAAGACAGAACTTAGAGGGTTACGAACCCAAGGATTTGATATTACCACGTACGAAAGACGATTCACAGAATTGTGCCTATTGTGTCCGGGAGCATTCGAAGATGAGGAAGAGAAGATCGACGCGTTTGTGAAAGGATTACCGGAAAGAATCCAAGAAGATATAAGTTCACACGAGCCCGCCTCCATACAACAGGCATGTAGAATGGCTCACAAACTAGTGAACCAGATTGAAGAAAGAATTAAAGAACAGACTGCTGAAGAGGCCAATGTGAAGCAAGTCAAAAGAAAGTGGGAGGAAAACGGTGATAAGAATCACCAATACAACAACAACAGCAATTACAACAATAATCGCAACAATTATCCCAACAATCGCAACATCAATCGCAACTACAACAAACGGCCCAACAACAACAACAACAACAACAACAACAACAACAGCAACTACAACAATCATCCCAACAACAATAATAACCGCAACAACAACAACAATCAGAAGCAGCTATGCCAAAGGTGTGAAAAGAATCACTCGGGGTTCTGCACCAAATTTTGCAACAAGTGTAAAAGAAATGGTCATAGCGCGGCGAAGTGTGATGTCTATGGACCAGGGGTTAACAGAACGAAAGGAACAAATGGTGTCGGAACAAGTAATGGCAGAGCAAGTAGTGTCGGAGCAAGTTATGCCAATGTAGTTTGTTATAAATGTGGAAAACCGGGCCACATTATTAGAAATTGCCCGAACCAGGAGAACACGAATGGACAAGGCCGCGGAAGAGTTTTCAATATTAATGCGGCAGAGGCACAGGAAGACCCGGAGCTTGTTACGGGTACGTTTCTTATTGACAATAAATCTGCTTACGTTTTATTTGATTCGGGTGCGGATAGAAGCTATATGAGTAGAGATTTTTGTGCTAAATTAAGTTGTCCATTGACGCCTTTGGATAGTAAATTTTTACTCGAATTAGCAAATGGTAAATTAATTTCAGCAGATAATATATGTCGGAATCGAGAAATTAAACTGGTTAGCGAAACATTTAAGATTAATTTGATACCAGTAGAGTTAGGGAGTTTTGATGTGATAATCGGTATGGACTGGTTGAAAGAAGTGAAAGCAGAGATCGTTTGTTACAAAAATGCAATTCGCATTATACGAGAAAAAGGAAAACCCTTAATGGTGTACGGAGAAAAGGGCAACACGAAGCTACATCTTATTAGTAATTTGAAGGCACAAAAACTAATAAGAAAAGGTTGCTATGCTGTTCTAGCACACGTCGAGAAAGTACAAACTGAAGAAAAGAGCATCAATGATGTTCCCGTCGCAAAAGAATTTCCCGATGTATTTCCGAAAGAATTACCGGGATTACCCCCACATCGATCCGTTGAATTTCAAATAGATCTTGTACCAGGAGCTGCACCAATAGCTCGTGCTCCTTACAGACTCGCACCCAGCGAGATGAAAGAACTACAAAGTCAATTACAAGAACTTTTAGAGCGTGGTTTCATTCGACCAAGCACATCACCGTGGGGAGCTCCTGTTTTGTTTGTCAAGAAGAAAGATGGTACATTCAGGTTGTGTATCGACTACCGAGAGTTGAACAAACTTACCATCAAGAACCGCTACCCACTACCGAGAATCGATGACTTATTTGATCAACTACAAGGCTCGTCTGTTTATTCAAAGATTGACTTACGTTCCGGGTATCATCAAATGCGGGTGAAAGAAGATGATATTCCAAAGACTGCTTTCAGAACACGTTACGGTCATTACGAGTTTATGGTCATGCCGTTTGGTTTAACTAATGCACCAGCTGTGTTCATGGACCTTATGAACCGAGTGTGTGGACCATACCTTGACAAGTTTGTCATTGTTTTCATTGATGACATACTTATTTACTCAAAGAATGACCAAGAACACGGTGAACATTTGAGAAAGGTGTTAGAAGTATTGAGGAAGGAAGAATTGTACGCTAAGTTTTCAAAGTGTGCATTTTGGTTGGAAGAAGTTCAATTCCTCGGTCACATAGTGAACAAAGAAGGTATTAAGGTGGATCCGGCAAAGATAGAAACTGTTGAAAAGTGGGAAACCCCGAAAACTCCGAAACACATACGCCAATTTTTAGGACTAGCTGGTTACTACAGAAGGTTCATCCAAGACTTTTCCAGGATAGCAAAACCCTTGACTGCATTAACGCATAAAGGGAAGAAATTTGAATGGAAGGATGAACAAGAGAAAGCGTTTCAGTTATTGAAGAAAAAGCTAACTACGGCACCTATATTGTCATTGCCTGAAGGGAATGATGATTTTGTGATTTATTGTGACGCATCAAAGCAAGGTCTCGGTTGTGTATTAATGCAACGAACGAAGGTGATTGCTTATGCGTCTAGACAATTAAAGATTCACGAACAAAATTATACGACGCATGATTTGGAATTAGGCGCGGTTGTTTTTGCATTAAAGACTTGGAGGCACTACTTATATGGGGTCAAAAGTATTATATATACCGACCACAAAAGTCTTCAACACATATTTAATCAGAAACAACTGAATATGAGGCAGCGTAGGTGGATTGAATTATTGAATGATTACGACTTTGAGATTCGTTACCACCCGGGAAAGGCTAATGTGGTAGCCGATGCCTTGAGCAGGAAGGACAGAGAACCCATTCGAGTAAAATCTATGAATATAATGATTCATAATAACCTTACTACTCAAATAAAGGAGGCGCAACAAGGAGTTTTAAAAGAGGGAAATTTAAAGGATGAAATACCCAAAGGATCGGAGAAGCATCTTAATATTCGGGAAGATGGAACCCGGTATAGGGCTGAAAGGATTTGGGTACCAAAATTTGGAGATATGAGAGAAATGGTACTTAGAGAAGCTCATAAAACCAGATACTCAATACATCCTGGAACGGGGAAGATGTACAAGGATCTCAAGAAACATTTTTGGTGGCCGGGTATGAAAGCCGATGTTGCTAAATATGTAGGAGAATGTTTGACGTGTTCTAAGGTCAAAGCTGAGCATCAGAAACCATCAGGTCTACTTCAACAACCCGAAATCCCAGAATGGAAATGGGAAAACATTACCATGGATTTCATCACTAAATTGCCAAGGACTGCAAGTGGTTTTGATACTATTTGGGTAATAGTTGATCGTCTCACCAAATCAGCACACTTTCTGCCAATAAGAGAAGATGACAAGATGGAGAAGTTAGCACGACTGTATTTGAAGGAAGTCGTCTCCAGACATGGAATACCAATCTCTATTATCTCTGATAGGGATGGCAGATTTATTTCAAGATTCTGGCAGACATTACAGCAAGCATTAGGAACTCGTCTAGACATGAGTACTGCCTATCATCCACAAACTGATGGGCAGAGCGAAAGGACGATACAAACGCTTGAAGACATGCTACGAGCATGTGTTATTGATTTCGGAAACAGTTGGGATCGACATCTACCGTTAGCAGAATTTTCCTACAACAACAGCTACCATTCAAGCATTGAGATGGCGCCGTTTGAAGCACTTTATGGTAGAAAGTGCAGGTCTCCGATTTGTTGGAGTGAAGTGGGGGATAGACAGATTACGGGTCCGGAGATTATACAAGAAACTACCGAGAAGATCATCCAAATTCAACAACGGTTGAAAACCGCCCAAAGTCGACAAAAGAGCTACGCTGACATTAAAAGAAAAGATATAGAATTTGAAATTGGAGAGATGGTCATGCTTAAAGTTGCACCTTGGAAAGGCGTTGTTCGATTTGGTAAACGAGGGAAATTAAATCCAAGGTATATTGGACCATTCAAGATTATTGATCGTGTCGGACCAGTAGCTTACCGACTTGAGTTACCTCAACAACTCGCGGCTGTACATAACACTTTCCACGTCTCGAATTTGAAGAAATGTTTTGCTAAAGAAGATCTCACTATTCCGTTAGATGAAATCCAAATCAATGAAAAACTCCAATTCATCGAAGAACCCGTCGAAATAATGGATCGTGAGGTTAAAAGACTTAAGCAAAACAAGATACCAATTGTTAAGGTTCGATGGAATGCTCGTAGAGGACCCGAGTTCACCTGGGAGCGTGAAGATCAGATGAAGAAGAAATACCCGCATCTATTTCCAGAAGATTCGTCAACACCTTCAACAGCTTAAAATTTCGGGACGAAATTTATTTAACGGGTAGGTACTGTAGTGACCCGAACTTTTCCATGTTTATATATATTAATTGAGATTGATATTTACATGATTAAATGTTTCCAACATGTTAAGCAATCAAACTTGTTAAGACTTGATTAATTGAAATATGTTTCATATAGACAATTGACCACCCAAGTTGACCGGCAATTCACGAACGTTAAAACTTGTAAAAACGACTTGACGATATATATATGGATATACATATGGTTAACATGAGATTATGATAAGTAAGTATCTCCATAATTATATTAACAATGAGTTATATACATATAAACAAGACTACTAACTTAAGGATTTCGAAACGAGACATATATGTAACGATTATCGTTGTAACGACATTTAAATGTATATATATCATATTAAGATATATTAATATATCATAATATCATGATAATATAATAATTTAACATCTCATTAGATATAATAAACAATGGGTTAACAACATTAATTGAGATCGTTAACTTAAAGGTTTCAAAACAACACTTACATGTAACGACTAACGATGACTTAACGACTCCGTTAAAATGTATATACATGTAGTGTATTTAGATGTATTAAAATACTTTTGGAAGACTTCAAGACATATATCAAAACACTCATACTTAACGAAAATGGTTACAGTTACTTTCCCATTCTTTTCTTTCATCAAGAATTCTAGTCGTATTCTTACCCGTATTATACACAGCTTCAAAACGTACTTACTATGGGTATATACCAATAGGAACTAGCATGGGATTCCACTCTTGATTATGTCATGTATGACTAATCAATTTTAACTTCTACCATGAGCTAGTCAACTAACTAGAACTCCTTTTAACCCCACTCACCACTCACCAATTAACACTCATCATTCACTCCATTTCACTTCCAAATCTCTTTCTAATTCTCTCTCAACACACCCACACTATTATGAACGTATTTTTCCAGTAGTTAATCATCATCTTCATCAAAAATCACTTCAAGAATCAAGCTATAATCATCATAGGAAGAACACTTCAAGAATACTTCAAAAATCCCTTCAAGTTTACTAATTTACTTCCAAGCTTTCTAATCCATTCCAAGTAATCATCTAAGATCAAGAAACCTTTGTTATATACAGTAGGTTATCTTTCTTATTCAAGGTAATATTCATATTCAAACTTTGATTCAATTTCTATAACTATAAACTATCTTAATTCGAGCAAAAATCTTACTTGAACTTGTTTTTGTGTCATGATCCTACTTCAAGAACTTTCAAGCCATCCAAGATCCTTTGAAGCTAGATCATTTCTTGTCACTTCCAGTAGGTTTACCTACTAAACTTGAGGTAGTAATGATGTTCATAACATCATTCGATTCATATATATAAAACTATCTTATTCGAAGGTTTAAACTCGTAATCACTAGAACATAGTTTAGTTAATTCTAAACTTGTTCGCAAACAAAAGTTAATCCTTCTAACTTGACTTTTAAAATTAACTAAACACATGTTCTATATCTATATGATATGCTAACTTAATGATTTAAAACCTGGAAACACGAAAAACACCGTAAAACCGGATTTACGCCGTCGTAGTAACACCGCGGGCTGTTTTGGGTTAGTTAATTAAAAACTATGATAAACTTTGATTTAAAAGTTGTTATTCTGAGAAAATGATTTTTATTATGAACATAAAACTATATCCAAAAATTATGGTTAAACTCAAAGTGGAAGTATGTTTTCTAAAATGGTCATCTAGACGTCGTTCTTTCGACTGAAATGACTACCTTTACAAAAACGACTTGTAACTTATTTTTCCGACTATAAACCTATACTTTTTCTGTTTAGATTCATAAAATACAGTTCAATATGAAACCATAGCAATTTGATTCATTCAAAACGGATTTAAAATGAAGAAGTTATGGGTAAAACAAGATTGGATAATTTTTCTCATTTTAGCTACGTGAAAATTGGTAACAAATCTATTCCAACCATAACTTAATCAACTTGTATTGTATATTATGTAATCTTGAGATACCATAGACACGTATACAATGTTTCGACCTATCATGTCGACACATCTATATATATTTCGGAACAACCATAGACACTCTATATGTGAATGTTGGAGTTAGCTATACAGGGTTGAGGTTGATTCCAAAATATATATAGTTTGAGTTGTGATCAATATTGAGATACGTATACACTGGGTCGTGGATTGATTCAAGATAATATTTATCGATTTATTTCTGTACATCTAACTGTGGACAACTAGTTGTAGGTTACTAACGAGGACAGCTGACTTAATAAACTTAAAACATCAAAATATATTAAAAGTGTTGTAAATATATTTTGAACATACTTTGATATATATGTATATATTGTTATAGGTTCGTGAATCAACCAGTGGCCAAGTCTTACTTCCCGACGAAGTAAAAATTTGTGAAAGTGAGTTATAGTCCCACTTTTAAAATCTAATATTTTTGGGATGAGAATACATGCAGGTTTTATAAATGATTTACAAAATAGACACAAGTACGTGAAACTACATTCTATGGTTGAATTATCGAAATCGAATATGCCCCTTTTTTATTAAGTCTGGTAATCTAAGAATTAGGGAACAGACACCCTAATTGACGCGAATCCTAAAGATAGATCTATTCGGCCTAACAAACCCCATCCAAAGTACCGGATGCATTAGTACTTCGAAACTTATATGATATCCGAAGGGTGTCCCGGAATGATGGGGATATTCTTATATATGCATCTTGTTAATGTCGGTTACCAGGTGTTCACCATATGAATGATTTTTATCTCTATGTATGGGATGTGTATTGAAATATGAAATCTTGTGGTCTATTATTATGATTATTATAATTGACTTAATAATAATCTTGATGAACTCAACGACTCGAATGCAACATCTTTTGAAACATGTCATGAATGACTTCAAGTAATATCTCTAATATGAGCAAATGCACAGCGGAAGATTTCTTTCGTACCTGAGAATAAACATGCTTTAAAGTGTCAACCAAAAGGTTGGTGAGTTCATTAGTTTATCATAAAGAATCATTTCATAATTTTAATAGACCACAAGATTTCAAAGATCATACAACCATAAGTTACGATGTGTTTACTTTGACGCATATATTGCGGGGAACCCAAATGCTATTTTACGCAACGGGTTAAGAAATTATTTTGACTCAATATATCCGAATATTGGACTTCGTGATTTAGAAAAAGCGGCTAACATGCAACATAAAGAAGCATGTTATGCTTACGGATTAGTAATGTTCGCTTCTCACCAAAGTGAGAACAAGAACATCGGGCTACAACTATTAAACAAAATGTTTCCACAAGTGACGGAGTCGGTAATTGGGGTAAGAAATGAGGTTTTTAGATTATTACGGGACTGTTGGACATTACGTAACCCTCGTCCCTTTGACGACGTTACAACACGCTGTCTTATCAACGGCCATAACGGTTATGTTCCACAAGACCAAGGATGGGAAGTAGTCCTAGTAAAACCAGAATGCATGACTTGTTTCTGGACGTATGAATTACGTGTATTTATTGCCTTTGCTGAACGACTTGTGTACTAGCTAGAATTATCTTCACAACTATCTTGTATCAAAGTTATTGTGTGCTATATTTCATGCTTTATGTAAAATAAGCGGTATTGTAAGTTTGTAAAATATTGTATAAAAGTTTGAACGCGAAATATTATTATAATCAGTTTTTCATATAGAATTGTAGTAGTTGAATTGTATATTAGCTACTAAGTATGAACTTAACGGGTAGGTACTACCCGAATTTAAACTTATAAAACGCTAATATGAAGAAAAAGCTTTTATATATGAGTTCATATTATGCTACGAAATACTATTAACTACTCTTAATATTCTGTATGATTAACTTGTTCCATTTGACTATTTTGAAGGAAATGGCACCGACTACTAGACAAACCGTGAATATGAATGAAGAGGAATTCCGTACTTTTCTAGCTTCAAACATAGCCGCAGTACAGGCTGCACTACATACCAACAATAACCTTGGATCTAGCAGTACAACAAATCGTGTAGGATGCACCTACAAAGAATTCACTGCCTGCAAACCTTTGGAATTTGATGGAACCGAAGGACCGATCGGATTGAAACGGTGGACCGAGAAGGTCGAATCGGTGTTTGCCATAAGTAAGTGTACTGAAGAGGACAAAGTGAAGTACGCTACGCATACCTTCATAGGTTCTGCGTTAACATGGTGGAATACCTATCTAGAGCAAGTGGGACAAGACGATGCGTACGCACTACCGTGGTCAGCATTCAAGCACTTGATGAACAAGAAGTACCGTCCCAGAACCGAGGTCAATAAGCTCAAGACAGAACTTAGAGGGTTACGAACCCAAGGATTTGATATTACCACGTACGAAAGACGATTCACAGAATTGTGCCTATTGTGTCCGGGAGCATTCGAAGATGAGGAAGAGAAGATCGACGCATTTGTGAAAGGATTACCGGAAAGAATCCAAGAAGATATAAGTTCACACGAGCCCGCCTCTATACAACAGGCATGTAGAATGGCTCACAAACTAGTGAACCAGATTGAAGAAAGAATTAAAGAACAGACTGCTGAAGAGGCCAATGTGAAGCAAGTCAAAAGAAAGTGGGAGGAAAACGGTGATAAGAATCACCAATACAACAACAACATCAATTACAACAATAATCGCAACAGTTATCCCAACAATCGCAACATCAATCGCAACTACAACAAACGGCCCAGCAACAACAACAACAACAACAACAACAACAACAGCAACTTCAACAGTCATCCCAACAACAATAATAGCCGCAACAACAACAACAATCAGAAGCAGCTATGCCAAAGGTGTGAAAAGTATCACTCGGGGTTCTGCACCAAATTTTGCAACAAGTGTAAAAGAAATGGTCATAGCGCGACGAAGTGTGAGGTCTACAGACCAGGGGTTAATAGAACAAAAGGAACAAATGGTGTCGGAACGAGTAATGGCGGAGCAAGTAGTGTCGGAGCAAGTTATGCCAATGTAGTTTGTTATAAATGTGGAAAACCGGGCCACATTATTAGAAATTGCCCGAACCATGAAATGTCCCGTTCTTATTGATTAAAAACGTTCCATATTAATTGATTTCGTTGCGAGGTTTTGACCTCTATATGAGACGTTTTTCAGAGACTGCATTCATTTTAAAACAAACCATAACCTTTATTTCATCAATAAAGGTTTAAAAAGCTTTACGTAGATTATCAAATAATGATAATCTAAAATATCCTGTTTACACACGACCATTACATAATGGTTTACAATACAAATATGTTACAACAAAATAAGTTTCTTGAATGCAGTTTTTACACAATATCATACAAGCATGGACTCCAAATGTCGTCCTTATTTAAGTATGCGACAGCGGAAGCTCTTAATAATCACCTGAGAATAAACATGCTTAAAACGTCAACAAAAATGTTGGTGAGTTATAGGTTTAACCTATATATATCAAATCATAATAATAGACCACAAGATTTCATATTTCAATACACATCCCATACATAGAGATAAAAATCATTCATATGGTGAACACCTGGTAACCGACAATAACAAGATGCATATATAAGAATATCCCCATCATTCCGGGACACCCTTCGGATATGATATAATTTCGAAGTACTAAAGCATCCGGTACTTTGGATGGGGTTTGTTAGGCCCAATAGATCTATCTTTAGGATTCGCGTCAATTAGGGTGTCTGTTCCCTAATTCTTAGATTACCAGACTTAATAAAAGGGGCATATTCGATTTCGATAATTCAACCATAGAATGTAGTTTCACGTACTTGTGTCTATTTTGTAAATCATTTATAAAACCTGCATGTATTCTCATCCCAAAAATATTAGATTTTAAAAGTGGGACTATAACTCACTTTCACAGATTTTTACTTCGTCGAGAAGTAAGACTTGGCCACTGTTGATTCACGAACCTATAACAATATATACATATATATTAAAGTATGTTCAAAATATATTTACAACACTTTTAATATATTTTGATGTTTTAAGTTTATTAAGTCAGCTGTCCTCGTTAGTAACCTACAACTAGTTGTCCACAGTTAGATGTACAGAAATAAATCAATAAATATTATCTTGAATCAATCCACGACCCAGTGTATACGTATCTCAGTATTGATCACAACTCAAACTATATATATTTTGGAATCAACCTCAACCCTGTATAGCTAACTCCAACATTCACATATAGAGTGTCTATGGTTGTTCCGAAATATATATAGATGTGTCGACATGATAGGTCGAAACATTGTATACGTGTCTATGGTATCTCAAGATTACATAATATACAATACAAGTTGATTAAGTTATGGTTGGAATAGATTTGTTACCAATTTTCACGTAGCTAAAATGATAAAAATTATCCAATCTTGTTTTACCCATAACTTCTTCATTTTAAATCCGTTTTGAATGAATCAAATTGCTATGGTTTCATATTGAACTGTATTTTATGAATCTACACAGAAAAAGTATAGGTTTATAGTCGGAAAAATAAGTTACAAGTCGTTTTTGTAAAGGTAGTCATTTCAGTCGAAAGAACGACGTCTAGATGACCATTTTAGAAAACATACTTCCACTTTGAGTTTAACCATAATTTTTGGATATAGTTTCATGTTCATAATAAAAATCATTTTCTCAGAATAACAACTTTTAAATCAAATTTTATCATAGTTTTTAATTAACTAACCCAAAACAGCCCGCGGTGTTACTACGACGGCGTAAATCCGGTTTTACGGTGTTTTTCGTGTTTCCAGGTTTTAAATCATTAAGTTAGCATATCATATAGATATAGAACATGTGTTTAGTTAATTTTAAAAGTCAAGTTAGAAGGATTAACTTTTGTTTGCGAACAAGTTTAGAATTAACTAAACTATGTTCTAGTGATTACGAGTTTAAACCTTCGAATAAGATAGTTTTATATATATGAATCGAATGATGTTATGAACATCATTACTACCTCAAGTTTAGTAGGTAAACCTACTGGAAGTGACAAGAAATGATCTAGCTTCAAAGGATCTTGGATGGCTTGAAAGTTCTTGAAGTAGGATCATGACACAAAAACAAGTTCAAGTAAGATTTTTGCTCGAATTAAGATAGTTTATAGTTATAGAAATTGAATCAAAGTTTGAATATGAATATTACCTTGAATAAGAAAGATAACCTACTGTATATAACAAAGGTTTCTTGATCTTAGATGATTACTTGGAATGGATTAGAAAGCTTGGAAGTAAATTAGTAAACTTGAAGGGATTTTTGAAGTATTCTTGAAGTGTTCTTCCTATGATGATTATAGCTTGATTCTTGAAGTGATTTTTGATGAAGATGATGATTAACTACTGGAAAAATACGTTCATAATAGTGTGGGTGTGTTGAGAGAGAATTAGAAAGAGATTTGGAAGTGAAATGGAGTGAATGATGAGTGTTAATTGGTGAGTGGTGAGTGGGGTTAAAAGGAGTTCTAGTTAGTTGACTAGCTCATGGTAGAAGTTAAAATTGATTAGTCATACATGACATAATCAAGAGTGGAATCCCATGCTAGTTCCTATTGGTATATACCCACAGTAAGTACGTTTTGAAGCTGTGTATAATACGGGTAAGAATACGACTAGAATTCTTGATGAAAGAAAAGAATGGGAAAGTAACTGTAACCATTTTCGTTAAGTATGAGTGTTTCGATATATGTCTTGAAGTCTTCCAAAAGTATTTTAATACATCTAAATACACTACATGTATATACATTTTAACGGAGTCGTTAAGTCATCGTTAGTCGTTACATGTAAGTGTTGTTTTGAAACCTTTAAGTTAACGATCTCAATTAATGTTGTTAACCCATTGTTTATTATATCTAATGAGATGTTAAATTATTATATTATCATGATATTATGATATATTAATATATCTTAATATGATATATATACATTTAAATGTCGTTACAACGATAATCGTTACATATATGTCTCGTTTAAAAATCATTAAGTTAGTAGTCTTGTTTTTACATATGTAGTTCATTGTTAATATACTTAATGATATGTTTAATTATCATAATATCATGTTAACTATATATATAACCATATATATGTCATCATATAGTTTTTACAAGTTTTAACGTTCGTGAATCACCGGTCAACTTGGGTAGTCAATTGTCTATATGAAACCTATTTCAATTAATCAAGTCTTAACAAGTTTGATTGCTTAACATGTTGGAAACGTTTAATCATGTAAATATCAATCTCAATTAATATATATAAACATGGAAAAGTTCGGGTCACTACAGTACCTACCCGTTAAATAAATTTCGTCCCGAAATTTTAAGCTGTTGAAGGTGTTGACGAATCTTCTGGAAATAGATGAGGGTATTTCTTCTTCATCTGATCTTCACGCTCCCAGGTGAACTCGGGTCCTCTACGAGCATTCCATCGAACCTTAACAATTGGTATCTTGTTTTGCTTAAGTCTTTTAACCTCACGATCCATTATTTCGACGGGTTCTTCGATGAATTGAAGTTTTTCGTTGATTTGGATTTCATCTAACGGAATAGTGAGATCTTCTTTAGCAAAACATTTCTTCAAATTCGAGACGTGGAAAGTGTTATGTACAGCCGCGAGTTGTTGAGGTAACTCTAGTCGGTAAGCTACTGGTCCGACACGATCAATAATCTTGAATGGTCCAATATACCTTGGATTTAATTTCCCTCGTTTACCAAATCGAACAACGCCTTTCCAAGGTGCAACTTTAAGCATGACCATCTCTCCAATTTCAAATTCTATATCTTTTCTTTTAATGTCAGCGTAGCTCTTTTGTCGACTTTGGGCAGTTTTCAACCGTTGTTGAATTTGGATGATCTTCTCGGTAGTTTCTTGTATAATCTCCGGACCCGTAATCTGTCTATCCCCCACTTCACTCCAACAAATCGGAGACCTGCACTTTCTACCATAAAGTGCTTCAAACGGCGCCATCTCAATGCTTGAATGGTAGCTGTTGTTGTAGGAAAATTCTGCTAACGGTAGATGTCGATCCCAACTATTTCCGAAATCAATAACACATGCTCGTAGCATGTCTTCAAGCGTTTGTATCGTCCTTTAGCTCTGCCCATCGGTTTGTGGATGATAGGCAGTACTCATGTCTAGACGAGTTCCTAATGCTTGCTGTAATGTCTGCCAGAATCTTGAAATAAATCTGCCATCCCTATCAGAGATAATAGAGATTGGTATTCCATGTCTGGAGACGACTTCCTTCAAATACAGTCGTGCTAACTTCTCCATCTTGTCATCTTCTCTTATTGGCAGGAAGTGTGCTGATTTGGTGAGACGATCAACTATTACCCAAATAGTATCAAAACCACTTGCAGTCCTTGGCAATTTAGTGATGAAATCCATGGTAATGTTTTCCCATTTCCATTCCGGGATTTCGGGTTGTTGAAGTAGACCTGATGGTTTCTGATGCTCAGCTTTGACCTTAGAACACGTCAAACATTCTCCTACATATTTAGCAACATCGGCTTTCATACCCGGCCACCAAAAATGTTTCTTGAGATCCTTGTACATCTTCCCCGTTCCAGGATGTATTGAGTATCTGGTTTTATGAGCTTCTCTAAGTACCATTTCTCTCATATCTCCAAATTTTGGTACCCAAATCCTTTCAGCCCTATACCGGGTTCCGTCTTCCCGAATATTAAGATGCTTCTCCGATCCTTTGGGTATTTCATCCTTTAAATTTCCTTCTTTTAAAACTCCTTGTTGCGCCTCCTTTATTTGAGTAGTAAGGTTATTATGAATCATTATATTCATAGATTTTACTCGAATGGGTTCTCTGTCCTTCCTGCTCAAGGCATCGGCTACCACATTTGCCTTTCCCGGGTGGTAACGAATCTCAAAGTCGTAATCATTCAATAATTCAATCCACCTACGCTGCCTCATATTCAGTTGTTTCTGATTAAATATGTGTTGAAGACTTTTGTGGTCGGTATATATAATACTTTTGACCCCATATAAGTAGTGCCTCCAAGTCTTTAATGCAAAAACAACCGCACCTAATTCCAAATCATGCGTCGTATAATTTTGTTCGTGAATCTTCAATTGTCTAGACGCATAAGCAATCACCTTCGTTCGTTGCATTAATACACAACCGAGACCTTGCTTTGATGCGTCACAATAAATCACAAAATCATCATTCCCTTCAGGCAATGACAATATAGGTGCCGTAGTTAGCTTTTTCTTCAATAACTGAAACGCTTTCTCTTGTTCATCATTCCATTCAAATTTCTTCCCTTTATGCGTTAATGCAGTCAAGGGTTTTGCTATTCTGGAAAAGTCTTGGATGAACCTTCTGTAGTAACCAGCTAGTCCTAAAAACTGGCGTACGTGTTTCGGAGTTTTCGGTGTTTCCCACTTTTCAACAGTTTCTATCTTTGCTGGATCCACCTTAATACCTTCTTTGTTCACTATGTGACCGAGGAATTGAACTTCTTCCAACCAAAATGCACACTTTGAAAACTTAGCGTACAATTCTTCCTTCCTCAATACTTCTAACACCTTTCTCAAATGTTCACCGTGTTCTTGGTCATTCTTTGAGTAAATAAGTATGTCATCAATGAAAACGATGACAAACTTGTCAAGGTATGGTCCACACACTCGGTTCATAAGGTCCATGAACACAGCTGGTGCATTAGTTAAACCAAACGGCATGACCATAAACTCGTAATGACCGTAACGTGTTCTGAAAGCAGTCTTTGGAATATCATCTTCTTTCACCCGCATTTGATGATACCCGGAACGTAAGTCAATCTTTGAATAAACAGACGAGCCTTGTAGTTGATCAAATAAGTCGTCGATTCTCGGTAGTGGGTAGCGGTTCTTGATGGTAAGTTTGTTCAGTTCTCGGTAGTCGATACACAACCTGAATGTACCATCTTTCTTCTTGACAAACAAAACAGGAGCTCCCCACGGTGATGTGCTTGGTCGAATGAAACCACGCTCTAAAAGTTCTTGTAATTGGCTTTGCAGTTCTTTCATCTCGCTGGGTGCAAGTCTGTAAGGAGCACGAGCTATTGGTGCAGCTCCTGGTACAAGATCTATTTGAAATTCAACGGATCGATGTGGGGGTAATCCCGGTAATTCTTTCGGAAATACATCGGAAATTCTTTTGCAATGGGAACATCATTGATGCTCTTTTCTTCAGTTTGTACTTTCTCGACGTGTGCTAGAACAGCATAGCAACCTTTTCTTATTAGTTTTTGTGCCTTCAAATTACTAATAAGATGTAGCTTCGTGTTGCCCTTTTCTCCGTACACCATTAAGGGTTTTCCTTTTTCTCGTATAATGCGAATTGCATTTTTGTAACAGACGATCTCTGCTTTCACTTCTTTCAACCAGTCCATACCGATTATCACATCAAAACTCCCTAACTCTACTGGTATCAAATCAATCTTAAATGTTTCGCTAACCAGTTTAATTTCTCGATTCCGACATATATTATCTGCTGAAATTAATTTACCATTTGCTAATTCGAGTAAAAATTTACTATCCAAAGGCGTCAATGGACAACTTAATTTAGCACAAAAATCTCTACTCATATAGCTTCTATCCGCACCCGAATCAAATAAAACGTAAGCAGATTTATTGTCAATAAGAAACGTACCCGTAACAAGCTCCAGGTCTTCCTGTGCCTCTGCCGCATTAATATTGAAAACTCTTCCACGACCTTGTCCATTCGTGTTCTCCTGGTTTGGGCAATTTCTAATAATGTGGCCCGGTTTTCCACATTTATAACAAACTACATTGGCATAACTTGCTCCGACACTACTTGCTCTGCCATTACTCGTTCCGACACCATTTGTTCCTTTCGTTCTATTAACCCCTGGTCCGTAGACCTCACACTTCGCCGCGCTATGACCATTTCTTTTACACTTGTTGCAAAATTTGGTGCAGAACCCCGAGTGATTCTTTTCACACCTTTGGCATAGCTGCTTCTGATTGTTATTGTTGTTGCGGTTATTATTGTTGTTAGGATGATTGTTGTAGTTGCTGTTGTTGTTGTTGTTGTTGTTGTTGTTGTTGTTGGGCCGTTTGTTGTAGTTGCGATTGTTGGGATAATTGTTGCGATTATTGTTGTAATTGCTGTTGTTGCTGTATTGGCGATTCTTATCACCGTTTTCCTCCCACTTTCTTTTGACTTGCTTCACATTGGCCTCTTCAGCAGTCTGTTCTTTAATTCTTTCTTCAATCTGGTTCACTAGTTTGTGAGCCATTCTACATGCCTGTTGTATGGAGGCGGGCTCATGTGAACTTATATCTTCTTGGATTCTTTCCGGTAATCCTTTCACAAACGCGTCGATCTTCTCTTCCTCATCTTCGAACGCTCCCGGACACAATAGGCACAATTCTGTAAATCGTCTTTCGTACGTGGTAATATCAAATCCTTGGGTTCGTAACCCTCTAAGTTCTGTCTTGAGCTTATTGACCTCGGTTCTGGGACGGTACTTCTCGTTCATCAAGTGCTTGAATGCTGACCACGGTAGTGCGTACGCATCATCTTGTCCCACTTGCTCTAGATAGGTATTCCACCATGTTAACGCAGAACCTGTGAAGGTATGCGTAGCGTACTTCACTTTGTCCTCTTCAGTACACTTACTTATGGCAAACACCGATTCAACCTTCTCGGTCCACCGTTTCAATCCGATCGGTCCTTCGGTTCCATCAAATTCCAAAGGTTTGCAGGCAGTGAATTCTTTGTAGGTGCATCCTACACGATTTCCTGTACTGCCAGATCCAAGGTTATTGTTGGTATATAGCGCAGCCTGTACTGCGGCTATGTTTGAAGCTAGAAAAGTACGGAATTCCTCTTCATTCATATTCACGGTGTGTCGAGTAGTCGGTGCCATTTCCTTCAAAATAGTCAAATGGAACAAGTTAATCATACAGAATATTAAGAGTAGTTAATAGTATTTCGTAGCATAATATGAACTCATTTATAAAAGCTTTTTCTTCATATTAGCGTTTTATAAGTTTAAATTCGGGTAGTACCTACCCGTTAAGTTCATACTTAGTAGCTAATATACAATTCAACTACTACAATTCTATATGAAAAACTGATTATAATAATATTTCGCGTTCAAACTTTTATACAATATTTTACAAACTTACAATACCGCTTATTTTACATAAAGCATGAAATATAGCACACAATAACTTTGATACAAGATAGTTGTGAAGATAATTCTAGCTAGTACACAAGTCGTTCAGCAAAGGCAATAAAGACACGTAATTCATACGTCCATAAACAAGTCATGCATTCTGGTTTTACTAGGACTACTTCCCATCCTTGGTCTTGTGGAACATAACCGTTATGGCCGTTGATAAGACAGCGTGTTGTAACGTCGTCAAAGGGACGAGGGTTACGTAATGACCAACAGTCTCGTAATAACCTAAAAACCTCATTTCTTACCCCAATTACCGACTCCGTCACTTGAGGGAACGTTTTGTTTAATAGTTGTAGCCCGATGTTCTTGTTCTCACTTTGGTGAGAAGCGAACATTACTAACCCGTAAGCATAACATGCTTCTTTATGTTGCATGTTAGCCGATTTTTCTAAATCACGAAGTCCTATATTTGGATATACTGAGTCAAAATAATTTCTTAACCCGTTGCGTAAAATAGCATTTGGGTTCCCCGCAATATATGCGTCAAAGTAAACACATCGTAACTTATGGATTTCCCAATGTGATATCCCCCATCTTCCGAACGAAAGCCTTTTATAAACCAAATCATTCTTGGAACGTTCTTCGAATGTCTTACAAACTGATCTCGCCTTAAATAGTTGTGCCGAGGAATTCTGACCGACTCTAGACAAGATTTCATCAATCATGTCTCCGGGTAGGTCTCTTAAAATATTGGGTTGTCTATCCATTTTGTGTTTTTATACTGTAAAATAGACAAGAGTTAGATTCATAAAAAAAAAATTACTTATTAATACAAGCAATTTTTTTACATATATCATAAAGCATAAGCACACTATATTACATATATTACACCACACAAATACAACTATCTTATTCCGACTCGCTTGTTTCTTCTTCTTCGGTTTTGGTTCGTTTTGCCAAGTTTCTAGGGATATATGATGTTCCCCTAATACGAGCCGTAATTTTCCACATTGGTTTAGAAAAACCTGGTGGTTTAGAGGTTCCCGGGTCATTGTTACAACTTAAGGACTTCGGGGGTTGACGATACATATAAAGTTCATCGGGGTTGGAATTAGATTTCTCTATTTTTATGCCCTTTCCCTTATTATTTTCTTTTGCCTTTTTAAATTCAGTTGGGGTAATTTCTATAACATCATCGGAATTCTCGTCGGAATCCGATTCATCGGAGAATTGGTAATCCTCCCAATATTTTGCTTCCTTGGCGGAAACACCATTGACCATAATTAACCTTGGTCGGTTGGTTGAGGATTCTCTTTTACTTAACCGTTTTATTATTTCCCCCACCGGTTCCGATTCTTCTTCCGGTTCCGATTCTTCTTCCGGTTCTGATTCTTCTTCCGGTTCCGACTCTTCTTCCGGTTCCTCTTCGGGAACTTGTGAGTCAGTCCACGAATCATTCCAATTTACATTTGACTCTTCATTATTATTAGGTGAGTCAATGGGACTTGTTCTAGAGGTAGACATCTATCACATAATATCAAACACGTTAAGAGATTAATATATCACATAATATTCATATGTTAAAAATATATAGTTTCCAACAAAAATGTTAAGCAATCATTTTTAAAGAAAACACGGTCGAAGTCCAGAATCACTAATGCATCCTAACAAACTCGATAAGACACACTAATGCAAATTTTCTGGTTCTCTAAGACCAACGCTCTGATACCAACTGAAATGTCCCGTTCTTATTGATTAAAAACGTTCCATATTAATTGATTTCGTTGCGAGGTTTTGACCTCTATATGAGACGTTTTTCAGAGACTGCATTCATTTTAAAACAAACCATAACCTTTATTTCATCAATAAAGGTTTAAAAAGCTTTACGTAGATTATCAAATAATGATAATCTAAAATATCCTGTTTACACACGACCATTACATAATGGTTTACAATACAAATATGTTACAACAAAATAAGTTTCTTGAATGCAGTTTTTACACAATATCATACAAGCATGGACTCCAAATGTCGTCCTTATTTAAGTATGCGACAGCGGAAGCTCTTAATAATCACCTGAGAATAAACATGCTTAAAACGTCAACAAAAATGTTGGTGAGTTATAGGTTTAACCTATATATATCAAATCATAATAATAGACCACAAGATTTCATATTTCAATACACATCCCATACATAGAGATAAAAATCATTCATATGGTGAACACCTGGTAACCGACAATAACAAGATGCATATATAAGAATATCCCCATCATTCCGGGACACCCTTCGGATATGATATAATTTCGAAGTACTAAAGCATCCGGTACTTTGGATGGGGTTTGTTAGGCCCAATAGATCTATCTTTAGGATTCGCGTCAATTAGGGTGTCTGTTCCCTAATTCTTAGATTACCAGACTTAATAAAAGGGGCATATTCGATTTCGATAATTCAACCATAGAATGTAGTTTCACGTACTTGTGTCTATTTTGTAAATCATTTATAAAACCTGCATGTATTCTCATCCCAAAAATATTAGATTTTAAAAGTGGGACTATAACTCACTTTCACAGATTTTTACTTCGTCGAGAAGTAAGACTTGGCCACTGTTGATTCACGAACCTATAACAATATATACATATATATTAAAGTATGTTCAAAATATATTTACAACACTTTTAATATATTTTGATGTTTTAAGTTTATTAAGTCAGCTGTCCTCGTTAGTAACCTACAACTAGTTGTCCACAGTTAGATGTACAGAAATAAATCAATAAATATTATCTTGAATCAATCCACGACCCAGTGTATACGTATCTCAGTATTGATCACAACTCAAACTATATATATTTTGGAATCAACCTCAACCCTGTATAGCTAACTCCAACATTCACATATAGAGTGTCTATGGTTGTTCCGAAATATATATAGATGTGTCGACATGATAGGTCGAAACATTGTATACGTGTCTATGGTATCTCAAGATTACATAATATACAATACAAGTTGATTAAGTTATGGTTGGAATAGATTTGTTACCAATTTTCACGTAGCTAAAATGATAAAAATTATCCAATCTTGTTTTACCCATAACTTCTTCATTTTAAATCCGTTTTGAATGAATCAAATTGCTATGGTTTCATATTGAACTGTATTTTATGAATCTACACAGAAAAAGTATAGGTTTATAGTCGGAAAAATAAGTTACAAGTCGTTTTTGTAAAGGTAGTCATTTCAGTCGAAAGAACGACGTCTAGATGACCATTTTAGAAAACATACTTCCACTTTGAGTTTAACCATAATTTTTGGATATAGTTTCATGTTCATAATAAAAATCATTTTCTCAGAATAACAACTTTTAAATCAAATTTTATCATAGTTTTTAATTAACTAACCCAAAACAGCCCGCGGTGTTACTACGACGGCGTAAATCCGGTTTTACGGTGTTTTTCGTGTTTCCAGGTTTTAAATCATTAAGTTAGCATATCATATAGATATAGAACATGTGTTTAGTTAATTTTAAAAGTCAAGTTAGAAGGATTAACTTTTGTTTGCGAACAAGTTTAGAATTAACTAAACTATGTTCTAGTGATTACGAGTTTAAACCTTCGAATAAGATAGTTTTATATATATGAATCGAATGATGTTATGAACATCATTACTACCTCAAGTTTAGTAGGTAAACCTACTGGAAGTGACAAGAAATGATCTAGCTTCAAAGGATCTTGGATGGCTTGAAAGTTCTTGAAGTAGGATCATGACACAAAAACAAGTTCAAGTAAGATTTTTGCTCGAATTAAGATAGTTTATAGTTATAGAAATTGAATCAAAGTTTGAATATGAATATTACCTTGAATAAGAAAGATAACCTACTGTATATAACAAAGGTTTCTTGATCTTAGATGATTACTTGGAATGGATTAGAAAGCTTGGAAGTAAATTAGTAAACTTGAAGGGATTTTTGAAGTATTCTTGAAGTGTTCTTCCTATGATGATTATAGCTTGATTCTTGAAGTGATTTTTGATGAAGATGATGATTAACTACTGGAAAAATACGTTCATAATAGTGTGGGTGTGTTGAGAGAGAATTAGAAAGAGATTTGGAAGTGAAATGGAGTGAATGATGAGTGTTAATTGGTGAGTGGTGAGTGGGGTTAAAAGGAGTTCTAGTTAGTTGACTAGCTCATGGTAGAAGTTAAAATTGATTAGTCATACATGACATAATCAAGAGTGGAATCCCATGCTAGTTCCTATTGGTATATACCCACAGTAAGTACGTTTTGAAGCTGTGTATAATACGGGTAAGAATACGACTAGAATTCTTGATGAAAGAAAAGAATGGGAAAGTAACTGTAACCATTTTCGTTAAGTATGAGTGTTTCGATATATGTCTTGAAGTCTTCCAAAAGTATTTTAATACATCTAAATACACTACATGTATATACATTTTAACGGAGTCGTTAAGTCATCGTTAGTCGTTACATGTAAGTGTTGTTTTGAAACCTTTAAGTTAACGATCTCAATTAATGTTGTTAACCCATTGTTTATTATATCTAATGAGATGTTAAATTATTATATTATCATGATATTATGATATATTAATATATCTTAATATGATATATATACATTTAAATGTCGTTACAACGATAATCGTTACATATATGTCTCGTTTAAAAATCATTAAGTTAGTAGTCTTGTTTTTACATATGTAGTTCATTGTTAATATACTTAATGATATGTTTAATTATCATAATATCATGTTAACTATATATATAACCATATATATGTCATCATATAGTTTTTACAAGTTTTAACGTTCGTGAATCACCGGTCAACTTGGGTAGTCAATTGTCTATATGAAACCTATTTCAATTAATCAAGTCTTAACAAGTTTGATTGCTTAACATGTTGGAAACGTTTAATCATGTAAATATCAATCTCAATTAATATATATAAACATGGAAAAGTTCGGGTCACTACAAACCAGGAGTACACGAATGGACAAGGCCGTGGAAGAGTTTTCAATATTAATGCGGCAGAGGCACAGGAAGACCCGGAGCTTGTTACGGGTACATTTCTTATTGACAATAAATCTGCTTACATTTTATTTGATTCGGGTGCAGATAGAAGCTATATGAGTAGAGATTTTTGTGCTAAATTAAGTTGTCCATTGATGCCTTTGGATAGTAAATTTTTACTCGAATTAGCAAATGGTAAATTAATTTCAGCAGATAATATATGTCGGAATCGAGAAATTAAACTGGTTAGCGAAACATTTAAGATTGATTTGATACCAGTAGAGTTAGGGAGTTTTGATGTGATAATCGGTATGGACTGGTTGAAAGAAGTGAGAGCAGAGATCGTCTGTTACAAAAATGCAATTCGCATTATACGAGAAAAAGGAAAACCCTTAATGGTGTACGGAGAAAAGGGCAACACGAAGCTACATCTTATTAGTAATTTGAAGGCACAAAAACTAATAAGAAAAGGTTGCTATGCTGTTCTAGCACACGTCGAGAAAGTACAAACTGAAGAAAAGAGCATCAATGATGTTCCCATTGCAAAAGAATTTCCCGATGTATTTCCGAAAGAATTACCGGGATTACCCCCACATCAATCCGTTGAATTTCAAATAGATCTTGTACCAGGAGCTGCACCAATAGCTCGTGCTCCTTACAGACTCGTACCCAGCGAGATGAAAGAACTGCAAAGCCAATTACAAGAACTTTTAGAGCGTGGTTTCATTCGACCAAGCACATCACCGTGGGGAGCTCCTGTTTTGTTTGTCAAGAAGAAAGATGGTACATTCAGGTTGTGTATCGACTACCGAGAGTTGAACAAACTTACCATCAAGAACCGCTACCCACTACCGAGAATCGATGACTTATTTGATCAACTACAAGGCTCGTCTGTTTATTCAAAGATTGACTTACGTTCCGGGTATCATCAAATGCGGGTGAAAGAAGATGATATTCCAAAGACTGCTTTCAGAACACGTTACGGTCATTACGAGTTTATGGTCATGCCGTTTGGTTTAACTAATGCACCAACTGTGTTCATGGACCTTATTAACCGAGTGTGTGGACCATACCTTGACAAGTTTGTCATTGTTTTCATTGATGACATACTTATTTACTCAAAGAATGACCAAGAACACGGTGAACATTTGAGAAAGGTGTTAGAAGTATTGAGGAAGGAAGAATTGTACGCTAAGTTTTCAAAGTGTGCATTTTGATTGGAAGAAGTTCAATTCCTCGGTCACATAGTGAACAAAGAAGGTATTAAGGTGGATCCGGCAAAGATAGAAACTGTTGAAAAGTGGGAAACCCCGAAAACTCCGAAACACATACGCCAGTTTTTAGGACTAGCTGGTTACTACAGAAGGTTCATCCAAGACTTTTCCAGAATAGCAAAACCCTTGACTGCATTAACGCATAAAGGGAAGAAATTTGAATGGAATGATGAACAAGAGAAAGCGTTTCAGTTATTGAAGAAAAAGCTAACTACGGCACCTATATTGTCATTGCCTGAAGGGAATGATGATTTTGTGATTTATTGTGACGCATCAAAGCAAGGTCTCGGTTGTGTATTAATGCAACGAACGAAGATGATTGCTTATGCGTCTAGACAATTGAAGATTCACGAACAAAATTATACGACGCATGATTTGGAATTAGGCCCGGTTGTTTTTGCATTAAAGACTTGGAGGCACTACTTGTATGGGGTCAAAAGTATTATATATACCGACCACAAAAGTCTTCAACACATATTTAATCAGAAACAACTGAATATGAGGCAGCGTAGGTGGATTGAATTGTTGAATGATTACGACTTTGAGATTCGTTACCACCCGGGGAAGGCAAATGTGGTAGCCGACGCCTTGAGCAGAAAGGACAGAGAACCCATTCGAGTAAAATCTATGAATATAATGATTCACACTAACCTTACTACTCAAATAAAGGAGGCGCAACAAGGAGTTTTAAAAGAGGGAAATTTAAAGGATGAAATACCCAAAGGATCGGAGAAGCATCTTAATATTCAGGAAGACGGAACCCGGTATAGGGATGAAAGAATTTGGGTACCAAAATTTGGAGATATGAGAGAAATGGTACTTAGAGAAGCTCATAAAACCAGATACTCAATACATCCTGGAACGGGGAAGATGTACAAGGATCTCAGGAAATATTTTTGGTGGCCGGGTATGAAAGCCGATGTTGCTAAATACGTAGGAGAATGTTTGACGTGTTCTAAGGTCAAAGCTGAGCATCAGAAACCATCAGGTCTACTTCAACAACCCGAAATCCCAGAATGGAAATGGGAAAACATTACCATGGATTTCATCACTAAATTGCCAAGGACTACAAGTGGTTTTGATACTATTTGGGTAATAGTTGACCGTCTCACCAAATCAGCACACTTCCTGCCAATAAGAGAAGATGACAAGATGGAGAAGTTAGCACGACTGTATTTGAAGGAAGTCGTATCCAGACATTTAATACCAATCTCTATTATCTCTGATAGGGATGGCAGATTTATTTCAAGATTCTGGCAGACATTACAGCAAGCATTAGGAACTCGTCTAGACATGAGTACTGCCTATCATCCACAAACTGATGGGCAGAGCGAAAGGACGATACAAACGCTTAAAGACATGCTACGAGCATGTGTTATTGATTTCGGAAACAGTTGGGATCGATATCTACCGTTAGCAGAATTTTCCTACAACAACAGCTACCATTCAAGCATTGAGATGGCGCCGTTTGAAGCACTTTATTGTAGAAAGTGCAGGTCTCCGATTTATTGGAGTGAAGTGGGGGATAGACAGATTACGGGTCCGGAGATTATACAAGAAACTACCGAGAAGATCATCCAAATTCAACAACGGTTGAAAACCGCCCAAAGTCGACAAAAGAGCTACGCTGACATTAAAAGAAAAGATATAGAATTTGAAATTGGAGAGATGGTCATGCTTAAAGTTGCACCTTGGAAAGGCGTTATTCGATTTGGTAAACGCGGGAAATTAAATCCAAGGTATATTGGACCATTCAAGATTATTGATCGTGTCGGACTAGTAGCTTACCGACTTGAGTTACCTCAACAACTCGCGGCTGTACATAACACTTTCCACGTCTCGAATTTGAAGAAATGTTTTGCTAAAGAAGATCTCACTATTCCGTTAGATGAAATCCAAATCAACGAAAAACTTCAATTCATCGAAGAACCCGTCGAAATAATGGATCGTGAGGTTAAAAGACTTAAGCAAAACAAGATACCAATTGTTAAGGTTCGATGGAATGCTCGTAGAGGACCCGAGTTCACCTGGGAGCATGAAGATCAGATGAAGAAGAAATACCCGCATCTATTTCCAGAAGATTCGTCAACACCTTCAACAGCTTAAAATTTCGTGACGAAATTTATTTAACGGGTAGGTACTGTAGTGACCCGAACTTTTCCATGTTTATATATATTAATTGAGATTGATATTTACATGATTAAATATTTCCAACATGTTAAGCAATCAAACTTGTTAAGACTTGATTAATTGAAATGTGTTTCATATAGACAATTGACCACCCAAGTTGACCGGTGATTCACGAACGTTAAAACTTGTAAAAACTATACGATGACATATATATGGTTATATATATAGTTAAAATGTTTTTATTATAAGTATGTATCTCATTAGGTATTTTAACAATGAGTTATATACATAAAAATGAGACTATTAATTTAAGAAACTCGAAAACGATATATATAACGATTATCGTTATAACAACGTCTTACTAGGTACATATGAATCATATTAAGATATTGATACACTTGGTTAATTATGTTAAATGATAAGTAAATATATTATTAAGTGTATTAACAATGAAATACATATGTAAAAATAAGACTACTAACTTAATGATTTCGAAACGAGACATATATGTAACGATTATCGTTGTAACGACATTTAACTGTATATACATCATACTGAGATATATTATATATCATAATATCATGATAATATAACAATTTAACATCTCATTTGTTATAATAAACAATGGGTTAACAACATTCAACAAGATCGTTAACCTAAAGGTTTCAAAACAACATTTACATGTAACGACTAACGATGACTTAACGACTCAGTTAAAATGTATATACATGTAGTGTTTTAATATGTATTCATACACTTTTGAAAGACTTCAAGACACTTATCAAAATACTTCTACTTAACAAAAATGCTTACAATTACATCCTCGTTCAGTTTCATCAACAATTCTACTCGTATGCACCCGTATTCGTACTCGTACAATACACAGCTTTTAGATGTATGTACTATTGGTATATACACTCCAATGATCAGCTCTTAGCAGCCCATGTGAGTCACCTAACACATGTGGGAACCATCATTTGGCAACTAGCATGAAATATCTCATAAAATTACAAAAATATGAGTAATCATTCATGACTTATTTACATGAAAACAAAATTACATATCCTTTATATCTAATCCATACACCAACGACCAAAAACACCTACAAACACTTTCATTCTTCAATTTTCTTCATCTAATTAATCTCTCTCAAGTTCTATCTTCAAGTTCTAAGTGTTCTTCATATATTCTACAAGTTCTAGTTACATAAAATCAAGAATACTTTCAAGTTTGCTAGCTCACTTCCAATCTTGTAAGGTGATCATCCAACCTCAAGAAATCTTTGTTTCTTACAGTAGGTTATCATTCTAATATAAGAACTTCGAGCCATCCAAGGATCCGTTGAAGCTAGATCCATTTTTCTCTTTTCCAGTAGGTTTATCCAAGGAACTGAAGGTTCGTGAATCAACCAGTGGCCAAGTCTTACTTCCCGACGACGTAAAAATCTGTGAAAGTGAGTTATAGTCCCACTTTTAAAATCTAATATTTTTGGGATGAGAATACATGCAGGTTTTATAAATGATTTACAAAATAGACACAAGTACGTGAAACTACATTCTATGGTTGAATTATCGAAATCGAATATGCCCCTTTTTAATTAAGTCTGGTAATCTAAGAATTAGGGAACAGACACCCTAATTGACGCGAATCCTAAAGATAGATCTATTGGACCTAACAAACCCCATCCAAAGTACCGGATGCTTTAGTACTTCGAAATTTATATCATGTCCGAAGGAGGATCCCGGAATGATGGGGATATTCTTATATGCATCTTGTTAATGTCGATTACCAGGTGTTCACCATATGAATGATTTTTATCTCTATGTATGGGATGTGTATTGAAATATGAAATCTTGTGGTCTATTATTATGATTTTATATATACAGGTTAAACCTATAACTCACCAACATTTTTATTGACGTTTTAAGCATGTTTATTCTCAGGTGATTATTAAGAGCTTCCGCTGTCGCATACTTAAATAAGGACGAGAGTTGGAGTCCATGCTTGTATGATATTGTGTAAAAACTGCATTCAAGAAACTTATTTTGTTGTAACATATTTGTATTGTAAACCATTATGTAATGGTCGTGTGTAAACAGGATATTTTAGATTATCATTATTTGATAATCTACGTAAAGTTTTTTTTAAAAACCTTTATCTATGAAATAAAGGTTATGGTTTGTTTTTAAAATGAATGCAGTCTTTGAAAAATGTCTCATATAGAGGTCAAAACCTCGCAACGAAATCAATTAATATGGAACGTTTTTAATTAATAAGAACGGGACATTTCAGTTGGTATCAGAGCGGTGGTCTTAGCGAACCATGTATGCATTAGTGTGTCTAACTGATAAGTCGTTAGGATGCATTAGTGAGTCTGGACTTCGACCGTGTCTGCATGTCAAAAGTTTTGCTTATCATTTTTAGTCGGAAATCATCTGCTTATCATTCTTAGGAAATTACCTGCTTATCATTACTAGTCTAGAAACGTCTTTCTACATTAATTGCATGAGTAGTGTATAGACAAAATTCATATCTTAGCGTATCTGCTAAATCATATCTTATCGTATCTGTTACTTTAAACTTTACCTGACATATCCCGCAAATTCCTCCGTAATCTACGAAATCTTTTGTTCTATATCTATGGATATTCTATGTAATTAGAATACCATCCGATAACCGAATATCATTTCATATTGAAAAATCCTTATTCAATCGTACGAAATGGAATTCATCATTAATTCAAGTTCCTCGGATTCCGAAATGGAATCCCACTCCAGCTCTGAAAGCAGTGTGACCGGAATGGATCAACCAATCAGCCATCATCTATTCTGGATGAATTGGGGATGGGTTCGTAGCCTCCTCGATCATTGGAGACAAGAAGAAGGTGATCCCTTCCATCCACCCCATTTCCCTCTTAACGAAGAACCTGAAGCACTTACCGGCGAACCAATCCGAAACACCATTTTCTCTCTCATTTCCAGAGTATCTCATCATGATTATATACTACATCAAATTCTAGATTATATTTATCCGCTCGTCCGAACCGACAATCACCCCGGTATAATAGAAGAAGTCAACGAGCTTCGAGGTCAGGTAGTGGCTTTAGAGAATATGGTGCAAAGATTACAAACACCAGCAGCAGCACCAGCAGCATAACCAGTACCACCATCATCAACGCCAACAGTACCATTACCACCTCCAACCACAACCGCGTCGTAAACCTCAACTTCACAATCTGTCCCACGAGCATCAACGTCATACGCACCATAGATACCAAGGAGTACCAACAACAATAACTGACGAAGTATTAATTCATAACTTCATTGGAGAAACATTCCGCGGCGATTATGTAATCTCTAAAGTCTTAGAGATTATCTAATCTAGCCCTAACCATAAATCAGTTAAACGAACCAAAATGATAGAAGGAAGAGTAGAAACCCTGACAAAAATGGTGTGTGATTAACAAGCTAAACTTGCTTTACCAACAGCATCAACAGTACCGTCAGCGTTACCAGCATCGTCAGTACAGTCAACATCCGAATCAACAACACCGATAACATCATAAACTCCGTCAGTTCAAGAATCACTGTGGACATCATTACGAATCAATAACGTGTATATTGTATCAACGAGTTATGAAGAATTATCTCATTCCCTCTGAAGAAATTATATGTATATTATATATATATATATATATATATATATATATATATATATATATATATATATATATATATATATATATATATTTGAAATAAATCTTTCTGTGCTAAGCTATTGTGTGTGAATCTTAACTACTCGGTTAATTCATATTACAAATATGCAATAATGTACGTCCTTCGGCCGCAACTTAACCAGTGTTAACTACAATCTCTGTCGCAATTCAACAAATTTCAATTCATAATAAATCAAGTATATATTTGATTTTACACTTTCATCATCGATGTACCCGAAACTTTTCAGATAACATCATTCGTACTTTGTGAAATTCACAAGAATTCCATGAACCGAACATCATACATCAACAAATAACGAAGTATTGATTCATAATTTCAATGTCATTAAAGAAATACTGCGTAAAAGTTATGTACTTTTTAAAGCCTTTAGGGATTATTCAATTCTAGTTTCAACCGTAAATCAAATGAGTTTAATTTAACATTAACTCATTAAATCTATGTTACATCTGAAGAAAATATACATATATATATTTTCATAAAGACTGTAATAAAATTCTTTTGTACAAAATATTAATTGTGAAATTGTTTTTAACGGGTAGGTAATACCCGAGAGATATATAAATTCACAATTAATATGTTACATTCTTCGAATCTGATTCAGCAAATCATCCATTATACTCCCTACTTTCACAACAATATACATTCTTTTATAGAAATCAAAACAACCATACTCATTCAAAATTTAATTACATATTCTGATTTTGAAATCTCAAAATTCAACTTGAGATATGACCAAAATCATCACTCTTAGATCCTTACATCTTTCACAAGCTATATTTTGACTTAAAAACTATGTTAGAACATCAAATGTATGTTAACGATTACAATCTGTGTTCAAACCCTTCGAAAATTTCTGAAGACACTTCGAATGATGAGCAATCGAGATGATGATCCAACCACATGTTACCCACAGTTATGTACCCGAAAAACTCTTGAAACCAAAGTAAAAGTTTAAACAATGTATCCGCGTTAGATTCTTTGGCATTTATTAGCAAAAATAACTTTGCGACTCCTATTCAAAGTAGCCAGTTTTGTCACAGCTCCAGCAAGTCAACTTCGACTTTTCAGTCAGACTAACCTTATTATAACCTTGAGATATACACCATCGTTACCAGGGAACCTTTTACATTCCACCACATTATTAGCAGATGTACCAACAACTTCATTACCCTTTGACTTTAGCATCACCAAAAAGTCATTATAATTATTCATTGAAACCCCATTATTTACTCATTCACATCTTGTAATGAGAATTGCCATACGAATCATTGGGAATTAGCAATCAGTATTTTGAAATCTCGCAAGATGTCTACGCCAACAGTTATATGTGTATATATAACGTCTATCTTCTGGACTTAATTTGAATGTGAAGTTTCTGAAAAACACTCCGAACTACGAATTGGTTCTTCGAAAAAAAAATGCTGATGAAGCAGCAAAAACTATAAACGACTTTAAACGGTAAAAGCTGGATTATAATGATGAAGTGTGCTGGCAAAGCGCAGAAAAAGAGAAGTTTTGGAACTGGAAAACGGATTGAGCAAAGTAGGAAGGAGGCTGAGGACAAATTACAAAGACTGAACATGACTTCAAAGGATCCAAATAATTCAGTACCTGCTGAAGTCATTAACAAATACCTTGCTCCTGACTCTAAACCCCTGCGGACAATATTCTTCATCATCCTCTGATATTAGAAATTCTAAAATATCATCATATCTTTCATTATAAATATCCTCCATATTTCTGAAGATATTTTCTTAGTTTTTCTTATTTGAAATCATTTACCTCTTCGCGCTATCTGTATTACATCATAAAAGAAACTATTTTAGTTTCTAAATTCTGAAACATTCAAGTTTAAAATAGGAATATTTTGAAGTAATGTTAGGAACTGAAGCATGAATTAGTATAATATAATGACACTTGATCAATGTGATTATATTACAGTAAGTCATGCTGAGTTCCTAAATGGAACGTGATGATTCACAGATCATAACATCATCATGTGCCATGTTATACGACTCTTGTATTCTATTTAACCTCTAAAATATCAAGAAAATATTTCTTGATGATTCGGCCTTTTCCAAGGTATTCTAGTAATTTGACAAGTCAAGATCGTGCCATCACAATTTCCTTCCTAGAACATTAACAATGTTCATTCCGAAATTCATATCTGTGAATTCTGGACCATTACAAGCGGTGCTTAATCGCAAGAAGAAGAAACGAAAGGACAAAAATCCGAAATAGAAATTGGGGTATAAATTACAGCAAATAAAAGAGAGCATTAACTGTGAATGATAATGATTATAGAAGACAGAAGCAGAGACTTTGAAATATAAGGGAACATATAAATCCCAACGACAAACCAGAAATTATAAACCATATATATCGATGCATATAGCAATATAAAGACACGGGAGAACTAGAAACACTATAAACCCAAGAGTATAGTAGAAGTAAATAGATTCTTCTGGCGGTAGATGAAAAAGAAGAATGACCGATATGAAAGTTAGAAGTATATCGAGAATCAGAACTGGAGGAAGCATATTGATGAATACTTTAAAATATGAGTTGAGGGGGAAAGAATAGAAGGTGATGAAACATGACTAGGAACTTAGAAATCAACAGATTTAACTCACACAATGGCGGAATAAGTGAATCAAACCCTCTAGTGAATAGGTTAAGTTTTTTTTGATTAATTTAGTCAAACCACAACTAAATCAAGTGTGATTAGATCAACACCTAGAGCTATTATTCACCACCTGGGTGATTTGGACTGAGAGAGAATCGGAGGAGCTCACTAGATGAAACGACCGGTCCTAACCCTCCCGGACGTAGTCATCAACAGTTGGTCCCATTACGGTGATCGACTCCAAGTAATGTCTTTAAAATGAGCAAATGCACAGCGGAAGACCTAATTCGTACCTGAGAATAACATGCTTTAAAAAGTCAACATAAAGTTGGTGAGATATATAGGTTTGATGCTAGCAGCGTTATAACTATGGACCACAAGATTTCATATGTAAACATTTTAATAAAAATATTCTAAGTGGTTGAGCACTTGGTAACCATACTTAACATTTAATCACGTCGCATATTCCCTTTATTATGAAATCTTACTACACCGTACCAAGTGTAGTCACGAAACGAAGTACTGTGCAACCGTTGAATACTGGTCGTCCAGTCCGGTTGGGGTTGTCAGGCCCGATAGATCTATCAACAGGATTCGCGTTTACAATACCGCTGTAAATATTAGTTACCAAGCTACAGGGAAGTATGCCAGTGGTACAACTCAACGTAGAATATATTTTTCAGTTACTTGTGTCCATATCGTAAATCATTTATAAAACAGCGCATGTATTCTCAGCCCAAAAATATTTAGAGTTTAAAAGAGGACTATATACTCACCTAATGTATTTTGTAGTAAAAATACATATAACATCATTGAACACGTATAAGGTTGGCCTTGGATTCACGAACCTATATCAAATATATATATTAACACATAAGATCACATAATTCCTCATAAATAACATTTATTTATTAAGTGTTGTAGTTATATAAATATATATATACTTTATTTATATTTTTATATCCTTAGTTATATTTTATATATCAATATTCTTATATAAAATCATTTTACAATATATACATATTTATAGTTAATGTTATCTCAATATCAGTAATTTGTTATATACAAAATAATAATACTTTAATAATAATAATACTAATGATGATATTAGTGATAATAAAATAGTGTAAGTAAAATTATATATAAAAATATGTTATTGAAAATAATGATAATAATAATAATAATAATAATAATAATAATAATATTAATAATAATAATAATAATAATATTTAAAATGATAATAATAATAATTATAATGATAAAAAAAAAAATGAAAGTAGAGTATATACCCTTTTCAAAGAATGTTTCTCTAAAAAGATCGTCCCATGGGAGACTCGAACCCGAGACCTCCCGCTAACACACTAACACCCAAGACCAGCCAAGCAATTCTGTTTTCTTGATTATTACACGTTCTAAATTTATTTAAACCCGTATAAACAACCATCATATTTATCATCCCTATCAGAATCTGGCCAACCTACTTCGGCCCATCAGTAAAAGACTTATCGGCCCAACATAAAATTAAGTCTCAGCCCTAAAAAAAAATAGTCCGTAGCATTGGGTACCCTAATCCAATTTTTAACACAGAAACAGGAGGAAATAAAAAAAATCGATTGTTAATCATCATCATCTCCATTGAGTCAGTCGACTCAATAGCATCTCAATCAATTGCAAATCGGTTTTAATATTTAACAATTAATATCGAATCAATTGTTGATGATTAAATGAGATTTAGAGAAAAATAAACTGCATCTGCTACTGCTACTGCAGTACCGAAACCCAGGTAACAAAAAAAAAATGTTCTTCGACTTTAAGACATTTTCAGCTTTCGATTTCTACATAAGATAGATTCTAAATCACCTATACAATCTTCCCAATTCGTCAGTTGATCCAGAAATACAGAAACGACTTCGAATTTTATGAGAAACAGACCGTTTGACTTTTATTTCAAAAATGTTGACTTCGAAAATTCGTTTTCAAGAAAAGGATTTGAAAGCTAGGAATTTGCAGGTAGTTTAACCGATACATTTATGACTTAACTGCATTTAAAGATTTTAAATTTTGTTAAGGAAACGGGTTTTTGAAGGATGAGAGCAAGAACAGGGCCGTAAGCTTTTTTTTTAATTCCCTTAATAATAGCAGTTATGATATTTCATTCTGGTGATAGAGATTTGATTAGGATATATAAAAAAAATGTCGACAATGAATCACAGGTTTAATAGTATACAGATAAAGATAAAACAGATAAAGTATCCAATGCGAAAATATCAGTATCCTGTTTTCTTATTCGAACGTATTTTTTTTCTGTATCTGTATATATATATATTAGTATTTATATATAAATATAACTAATCTTAGTAATTAATACATATAACAATATTAATACACTTAATATTATAAATAATAATGATAATAATAATGTCATAATATTAATAATATTATTAGTAATAAAAACGTTAATAAAATTTATAACTATGAGTTAATAATAAAATTTAGTTACAATAAAGCTTATATTAATAATAATGTTAGTGATATACATCAAACTTTTTATACTAATACTAATAAGAATAATGATAGTAACAATTTTAATTAATTGATAATTTTAGTAATCAAGTTAATAATAATAATAATACTGTTATTATTTATTATTAATCATAAACATACAATAATAATAATATAAATGTATAAAGAATATCTATTTTCTGATAATAATAATGTTTATAAAAATAATACTACTAATTATAATAATATTACTGTTATTAATAGAATTGATAATGATAACAATATAACAATCTTTACATAACAATTTTCATATTTATATGTTATATATAATAATATAATTAATGCTAACATTACTATTAATATTTATTTTAATGTTCGCAGCTTAACTATATCAATTATATTTTAACTTGCACTTAATTATTCTATCTTCCATTTTAATTCTAATTAATTAATGTGTATATTATTTATGCAAAGTATTATATATACCCTGATATTTATATTTATATATACATATTTATTTACAGACAATAGTTCGTGAATCGTCGAAACTAGTCAAAGGGTAACCGATTAACCGAATATGTATTTCAGACTTTCTAGACTCAACATAACAGATTTTGCTTATCGTGTCGGAAACATATAGAGATTAGGGTTTAAATTTGGTCGGAAATTTCCGAGTCGTTACAGTACCTACCCGTTAAAGAAATTTCGTCCCCGAAATTTGATAAAGGTCGTCATAGATAACAATAGGAATGTTTTTATGACGAATATGAGATAATAATGGAGTTTTATCATTATTAAGAGATACAGATAAAACAATTCGATCATATGAAGCGCACGAGTGAAGCTATCACAAAAGAGTGAAATGATTAAATAAATATATTCGTTTCAACCGATGACGGAGTTGCTATTGACTTCCGGGATTTAAGGGATTTAAAGAAAATCTTACGTAATAAGATTTGGTTCTTCGGCGATTTAGGAAATCAGAATCTTCTTGATTAAATGAAATAATCTGTTTCAATTGTTCTGTCGGATATTTCACTATAAATCCACTCCTTCATTTTCCTTATTTTCCACAACTCACATTTTCTACCCTTTCTCCTTAATTCCTACTTTAAAACATTCATCAATATGCTTCATCCAATTCTAATTCTTGATATACTCCTAATTTTCACATCTTTCATCCTTCTCTTTCATCTTCCACCGGAGGATTTTATTTACTTCTACTATACTCTTGTGTTTATAGTGTTTCTATTTCTCCCGTGTCTCTATATTGCTGCCTATATCGATATACACGGTTTGAAATTTTGGGATTATTATTGAGCTTTATATTCTTCATTATTTTTCGGAGCTTCATGCTTTCATTTCCTTCTTCCGACTTCGAGTCAAGCGAGTAATGGTTCGGAATTCGTAGATATGAAGTTTGGAATGAACATAGCTAATGCTCTTAGAAAGATATGATAGTGGCACGATTTTGATTTGTCAAATTACTAGAATATCCTAAAAAAAACCGAATCATGTAGAGAATATTTTCTTGATATGTTTAGAGATTAGATAGAATGTATGAGTCGTGTAACATGGCACATGACGATGGTACTATGAATCATCACATTCCATTAGAAACTCAACATGACTTACTGTAATATAATGACGTTGATCAAGTGTCATTATATTATATTAATTCATGCATCAGTTCCCAACACTACTTCGAAAACATTCATATTATAAACTTGAAGGTTTCAGAATTTAGAAACTAACACAGTTTCTTTTATGTTGTAACGCAGATGTTACAGAAGGATAAATGATCTCAGATAAGAATGCTTATGAAAATATCTTCAGAAATATTGAGGATATTTATAATGAAAGGCACAATGATATCTTAGATTTTCTATCATTGATGGATGATGAGGAAGATTTGTCTGTGAAGGTTTAGAATGAGAATTAAGGTGTTTGCCGACGATCTTAGCGGACACTGAATCATTTGGATCCTTTGAAGTCAGGTTTAGTTTTCATAATTTGTCCACAGTCTCCTTCATACTTTGCTCAATTCATTTTCCAGTTCCAACCCTTCTCTTTTTCTGAACTTTACCGAACACACTGTACTTTATCATCAAACTTTTGACTGTTAAAGTAGTTTACAGTTTTTGCTGCTTCATCAGCATTCCAAGAACAAGTTCGTAATTCTGGGTGTTTTTCAGAAACTTCACATTCGGAATATAAAATTCTTAGGGGTAAACGTTATAGGTATGACGGGAGAAATTTTGCGAGATTTTCAAAATACTGATTGCGGACTCCACCAAAAGGGATAACGAACTGCTGGTACATTTGCTGATGATGTCGTGGAATATAAATGGTTCCCCGGTAATGATGGCGAAAGGACAACGCATATATGTCGAGGTTATAATAAGACTAGTCTTGTTGAGAAATCGAGGTCAACTTGCTGGAGCTGTGACAAAATTAACTACTTTGAAGAAGAATCGTAAGGTTGTTTTTGCTAATAAATGATAAAGGATTCAACACGAGTACGTATGAAACTATGAATTTTGGTTCGAGAGTTTTTCAGGTGCATAAATCTTTTCTTCCGTAGATGAAGTGCGGTTGGTTCAATTTCTCGGTTGAGGTGTTTTCAAGAATCACAAAAAGATTTGAACGCGGATTGTAATTGTCGAGATACAAATGAGGTTTAAGATGAAATCAAGTGGCAAACTTGAAGAATTGTTTAGTTTCATATGTTATAATCCATATTTTAATTCATTTTAATTGTCCAAAGTTAGCAGTCCCATAATCCAATTGTCCAATCGTCCAATATATTCATATATAAATTAATATATAAAATTTGAATTAATTAATACGTATCGTGACCCGTGTACCGGTCTCAGTGTCGATCACAACTCAAAGTATATATATTATTTGAGAATCAACCTCAACCCTGTATAGCTAACTCCCGCATTACTGCATATAGAGTGTCTATGGTTATTCCAAATAATATATACAGATGCGTCGATATGATATGTCAAAACCTTGTATACGTGTCCCGATATTTAAAGGGCGTAAAATAAATAACAGAAATTAAATGATGATAAATTAAATGCGTAAAGTAAATAACAGAAATTAAATGACGATAAATAAAATTGCGATAATTAAATTGCGATAAATAAAATGTAATCAGTTAGCTAGGAACAGTTAGCTGGAACAGTTAGCGTAGATTCTTAACAAAATTTCAATTAGTTAATTCGTTTGTTTCTAACAAATTTTATTTTGTCCAATGTTTTCTTCATTATGTCACTTGTTGGATTCTGATAGGTCAAAATCCAAATATGAAATTGAACGAAAATGGATTCTGTGGTGAACGGATACGTATATCTATGGATACAAGTAGGATAGTGACTGACTGTTGAATCAGAGTCGAAGAATGTACCGTGTAGCTGATTAATGTGAAATCTAAATATTCCTCGGGTATTACCTACCCGTTAAAATATTTTCACCATTAACAGTTTGTACAAAAGAATTTTAATTACAATCTTTATGAAAATATACTTGCATATATATTTTCTTCAGATGTAATCATGGATTTAATGAGTCAATAAGATATTAAACTCATTTGATTTACCGTTAATACTAGATTACATAATCTCTAAAACTTTAGAAATTACATAATCGCCATGTCGAGCGAAGATAATCGATGTAGAATGATTCGTAGAACGATGATTATACTCGAGGTGCAGAATGAGATGGTGAGGCATGGATTGTTGAAACTTGGGTTATTGGTGGTACTGGTACCGTTGGTGCTGAAGCTGGTGATGTTACTGGTGTTGGTGATACTGCTGGTGCTTGCAAATTGTGTACCGTGCTCTCTAAAATTAACACTCGAGCTCGGAGTTCTTTAACTTCTTCTACTAACCCTGGTTGGTTATCAGTGTGAGGTAAAGGTCGGATATCTTCTCTAGTTCCGTTAATGGTAGCCTCAAGACGAAAAATTCTTGCAAAAAGGGTATAAACGGTGTTGCGAACAGGTTCGCAGGTGAGCGGGTCGAGCACTCCGACGTTAGGTGGTAAGTTCGGCTCGTGATATGGAGTACCTTCTTCATTTCTCCACAGGGTAAGTATTTCGCGAACCCATCCCCACTTTCTAAAGAAATCACGGTAGTTGATCGGTTGTTGCGCTCCCGTCACGCTATCTTCGGAGTCAGAAGAACTTGGTCGATTCGTAGAGGCCATCGTACGCGATCACAGAAAAGATTTTTGGTATGAAAAGCTTAGTGACAGCAAATAATAGTTGGATGGTATTCTCAATGCATAATATGCATAGATATATATAGTACCAGGATCCCTTAAATTACGGAGAAATTTACGGAAGATATTAAGCAAAGTCTATCGTAATAGATACGCTAAGATATAAATTTGTCTATACACTATCTATGCAATAAAGGCAGTAAGGCATGTCTAGACTTAGGAATGATTAGCAGGAAATTTTTCCACTAGGAATGATATACAATACTTATAGTATGCAGCTAAGGTCGAAGTCCAGACTCGTTAATGCATCCTGACAACTATCAGTTAGACACACTAATGCAAGGCCTGGTTCGCTAAGACCAACGCTCTGATACCAACTGAAACGACCGGTCCTAACCCTCCCGGACGTAGTCATCAACAGTTGGTCCCATTACGGTGATCGACTCCAAGTAATGTCTTTAAAATGAGCAAATGCACATCGGAAGACCTAATTTGTACCTGAGAATAACATGCTTTAAAAAGTCAACATAAAGTTGGTGAGATATATAGGTTTGATGCTAGCAGCGTTATAACTATGGACCACAAGATTTCATATGTAAACATTTTAATAAAAATATTCTAAGTGGTTGAGCACTTGGTAACCATACTTAACATTTAATCACGTCGCATATTCCCTTTATTATGAAATCTTACTACACCGTACCAAGTGTAGTCACGAAACGAAGTACTGTGCAACCGTTGAATACTGGTCGTCCAGTCCGGTTGGGGTTGTCAGGCCCGATAGATCTATCAACAGGATTCGCGTTTACAATACCGCTGTAAATATTAGTTACCAAGCTACAGGGAAGTATGCCAGTGGTACAACTCAACGTAGAATATATTTTTCAGTTACTTGTGTCCATATCGTAAATCATTTATAAAACAGCGCATGTATTCTCAGCCCAAAAATATTTAGAGTTTAAAAGAGGACTATATACTCACCTAATGTATTTTGTAGTAAAAATACATATAACATCATTGAACACGTATAAGGTTGGCCTTGGATTCACGAACCTATATCAAATATATATATTAACACATAAGATCACATAATTCCTCATAAATAACATTTATTTATTAAGTGTTGTAGTTATATAAATATATATATACTTTATTTATATTTTTATATCCTTAGTTATATTTTATATATCAATATTCTTATATAAAATCATTTTACAATATATACATATTTATAGTTAATGTTATCTCAATATCAGTAATTTGTTATATACAAAATAATAATACTTTAATAATAATAATACTAATGATGATATTAGTGATAATAAAATAGTGTAAGTAAAATTATATATAAAAATATGTTATTGAAAATAATGATAATAATAATAATAATAATAATAATATTAATAATAATAATAATAATAATATTTAAAATGATAATAATAATAATTATAATGATAAAAAAAAAAATGAAAGTAGAGTATATACCCTTTTCAAAGAATGTTTCTCTAAAAAGATCGTCCCATGGGAGACTCGAACCCGAGACCTCCCGCTAACACACTAACACCCAAGACCAGCCAAGCAATTCTGTTTTCTTGATTATTACACGTTCTAAATTTATTTAAACCCGTATAAACAACCATCATATTTATCATCCCTATCAGAATCTGGCCAACCTACTTCGGCCCATCAGTAAAAGACTTATCGGCCCAACATAAAATTAAGTCTCAGCCCTCAAAAAAAATAGTCCGTAGCATTGGGTACCCTAATCCAATTTTTAACACAGAAACAGGAGGAAATAAAAAAAAATCGATTGTTAATCATCATCATCTCCATTGAGTCAGTCGACTCAATAGCATCTGAATCAATTGCAAATCGGTTTTAATATTTAACAATTAATATCGAATCAATTGTTGATGATTAAATGAGATTTAGAGAAAAATAAACTGCATCTGCTACTGCTACTGCAGTACCGAAACCCAGGTAACAAAAAAAAAATGTTCTTCGACTTTAAGACATTTTCAGCTTTCGATTTCTACATAAGATAGATTCTAAATCACCTATACAATCTTCCCAATTCGTCAGTTGATCCAGAAATACAGAAACGACTTCGAATTTTATGAGAAACAGACCGTTTGACTTTTATTTCAAAAATGTTGACTTCGAAAATTCGTTTTCAAGAAAAGGATTTGAAAGCTAGGAATTTGCAGGTAGTTTAACCGATACATTTATGACTTAACTGCATTTAAAGATTTTAAATTTTGTTAAGGAAACGGGTTTTTGAAGGATGAGAGCAAGAACAGGGCCGTAAGCTTTTTTTTAATTCCCTTAATAATAGCAGTTATGATATTTCATTCTGGTGATAGAGATTTGATTAGGATATATAAAAAAAAATGTCGACAATGAATCACAGGTTTAATAGTATACAGATAAAGATAAAACAGATAAAGTATCCAATGCGAAAATATCAGTATCCTGTTTTCTTATTCGAACGTATTTTTTTTCTGTATCTGTATATATATATATTAGTATTTATATATAAATATAACTAATCTTAGTAATTAATACATATAACAATATTAATACACTTAATATTATAAATAATAATGATAATAATAATGTCATAATATTAATAATATTATTAGTAATAAAAACGTTAATAAAATTTATAACTATGAGTTAATAATAAAATTTAGTTACAATAAAGCTTATATTAATAATAATGTTAGTGATATACATCAAACTTTTTATACTAATACTAATAAGAATAATGATAATAACAATTTTAATTAATTGATAATTTTAGTAATCAAGTTAATAATAATAATAATACTGTTATTATTTATTATTAATCATAAACATACAATAATAATAATATAAATGTATAAAGAATATCTATTTTCTGATAATAATAATGTTTATAAAAATAATACTACTAATTATAATAATATTACTGTTATTAATAGAATTGATAATGATAACAATATAACAATCTTTACATAACAATTTTCATATTTATATGTTATATATAATAATATAATTAATGCTAACATTACTATTAATATTTATTTTAATGTTCGCAGCTTAACTATATCAATTATATTTTAACTTGTACTTAATTATTCTATCTTCCATTTTAATTCTAATTAATTAATGTGTATATTATTTATGCAAAGTATTATATATACCCTGATATTTATATTTATATATACATATTTATTTACAGACAATAGTTCGTGAATCGTCGAAACTAGTCAAAGGGTAACCGATTAACCGAATATGTATTTCAGACTTTCTAGACTCAACATAACAGATTTTGCTTATCGTGTCGGAAACATATAGAGATTAGGGTTTAAATTTGGTCGGAAATTTCCGAGTCGTTACACTAGATCTGAGTGTGTGTAACAAATGAGAGGCTTAACCTAAAATGAAGAATATAAGACTTTATATACCCCTGCTGTTGACTCACCCATACGATTCATTCATCACACGTACAACTTGGCTTCATCAGCCGTACGGGTGATCACTCACTCGTGTTTTCTCATTTAGGTTGTAATTGTGACTTAGCTCAGCATCAACCGTGCGTATGAGCCTGTCAGCCGTACTAGTAAGGCTTCACTCGTACATCTGACTAAGTCTAACATAGTCAAACATCTAAATCTCGTTCCTGCAGTTCCTGTAACCACATACAAACACGGATAGGATAATAACGAGCAATCATGGTGGCCTGTAAACTGTTGTACCTTCAATGGACGTGGGTAGATGTATTGGGAGTTGCATAAAATGCATCAACAGAAGGTGTGAGTTGTAAGGAAACGAAGGAGGTAAATTTATAAGAAAATCTCCTACAGAACAATTAAAATGGACGATCGCATTTAAAGCAGATCCTAATTCCCTTGATTACCGGAGAGTCAAATCTTATGAAGAAGATTTTCTTCAAATCCCTTGAAATCTGGGAATCAATCATATCTACGTCAAATGATAAGATGAATCTACACTTACTCATTTCACTCTTCTATGTTAGCTTCATTCGTACTCTTCATATAAATGGATTGTTTATCCAAATTATTCGCTGATGATAAAACTCTAATTTTCAGCCCGTATGCATCATGAAAAATACTTATTATCATTCACGACCTTTCCACTCAAATTTCGGGACGAAATTTCTTTAACGGGTAGGTACTGTGACAACCCGGAAATTTCCAACCAAATTTAAACTTTAATCTTTATATGTTTCTGACACGATAAGCAATATTTGTTAAGTTAAATTGCAAGAATTTTAAACTATGTTCATACATTCATTCAACCTCGACCAAGTTCCAACGATTCACGAACCATTAAACGAATATGATTATATATGTATATGTGTATATATATTATAACTTGAAACGTAAACAAAATATTAGATTAAATACTTTATATGATTGTATCTGTTTCAAAATGTTTATCAATGGAATTAGAAGATAAGATCAAATGATTGAATTATCAGATATATTGAATTATGATTACAAGTCTCTGTTGAAAGGCCCACGTTGATTTGAGAAATCTTTCCATTTTAACAATATTTGAAAAATGGTAAAGTGATTTATAAATAAGAACAAATTGTCAATCATTGAGAACTAGACAAAGGATAGTGGAAGATTGAATCTCATAAAGACTCGATTGATCTATTTAGTTTCAAACGTATAAAAACATTTTTAGTTTAAAAAGAACTTTATTATTAAAACGTATATAACTTTTATAAATATCTAGAACCACTTTTGACAACTCATTACTTAACTAGTATGATAAAGATAACGATATTTATATTTTATTTTATTAAATATATATAACGATTTAAATTAATATTATATATATTTATACGCGTATTATACGTACATAGTTTTATACTTTTACTATACTTAAACTTTACCTTTACTTTATTTTTACTTTACTTTAACTTTAATAATTCATACTTTAATAATTCACTTTAATAATTCATACTTTAATAATTCACTTTAATAATTCATACTTTAATAATTCACTTTAATAATTCATACTTTAATAATTCACTTTAATAATTCATACTTTAATAATTCACTTTAATAATTCATACTTTAATAATTCACTTTAATAATTCAAAAATCTATTATAAATAGAATTCAATAGGTTTTATTATTTCATAGAAACTTGAAAATATTTTTCTCTAAACTCTCTCAATCGATTTACATATATATTTACTCTGTATTATTTCAAGATATTATTAGTATACATAAAATATTACGACGGAGTGCTGTCCGAGTGATTTCGAAATTGTTTTTCGAGTAGGATAGGATTAAGGAAATTATGGGTTATAGCTATGAAGGTGATTGAGTATGGTTCATAGGTATGCTCGTGAGGTCAATATAGTGTTTATCATTTCTGTTGCGTCTACATACCTTTCCTGCAATATTGAATCTCAATATTGATACGTGAGTACTCATAATTTAACTTTTACATACTAATAGTGTATCCCCGACTAGTGCTCGAGTGTTTAGGATTATGCATGTTTGTACTTTTGATATTGCCCTTAGATAGGTTAGGTTGAATATTGAATTAGTTACACTTGCGGTTGAGATAAGGTATAAGATATGCATGTCCTTGGAAAGCTAGCGAAAAATTAAGAACTTTTTCTTTAGATATCGAATGGTTTCGATGAACGGATTAGAAGTTATAATCAATTGAATTTTCGATATTTTTATTAAAATTGATTATTATTATCGTCGTTTTTATCGTCGTTCTAGTTTTATCTTATTATTATCATTATTATTATCTTTATCAATAAAAGGGATTTATCATTAAAAATTGTTATTTTTTTTATTATTACTATCATTATTATCGTTAAAGTTATAATTAGTATTATTATTATCCAATTATTATTATTATTATTATTACTATTATTATTATTATTATTATTATTATTATTATTATTGTTATTATTATTATTATTAGTATTATTATTATTATTATCATTATTAATATATATATCATTATTTAAAAATGGTTATTGTTATTGTTATTATTATTATTACTATATTATCATTAAGATAATTATTAGTATTATCGTTAATAATGTTATAGTAACTATCATTATTAATATTAGTTAATTAAAACAAATATTTGTAACACCTAATTATTTTGATAACTATTATTATCATTATTATGAACACGATATAAAAGATGATTAAAAGCTATTAAACGAAACGATTAGGAAATAATGAGTAAGAGTATCATGATGAAATTAAAATATTATAAGATATTGATTTAGATAAAATTATCGTTCTTATTATTTTTATCATTACTATTATTATTAAAAGTATCGTTAGTATTAAAAATATCATTTTAACAAAAATTATCATTTTAATAGAAATGTCATTGTTACTATAAAATATTATTATTATTATTATTTTAAATAGAATTATTATTTTAAAGATAATATTAAAAATTATCGTAAATATTAAAGTTATCATAATTAGAATTATTGTTTTATCATAATGTCATCTTAGTAATTATAAATATTGATATTTTTATAATAATAATTATTATTACAAAATAATACAGCTTTTACTTACTATCATTATAGATATTATTTTATCAAATAAATATGTGATACAAACATATTTTACTACGTGTAATAATTTACTTTAATAATACCTATCATATTATCTTTATGATATTAAATGAACCCTATAAATTTTATTACTTAATATATATAAAAGTATATTTTATTACATAAATTTAATATAAAACTTTATTTATTAATAAATAAATTATATTATTACTCTAATAAATCTTTTAAAAATATTTAAAAATATAAAACGACGATATTTAAACTATATATTAATCATGTATAGATTTTTTGGAAATTATTTTGAGTCAAATTTACTTTTGTTGACTTTTGCATATTAGTCTCGAGCATTAGGATTGTGGTACACTATGACTTGACATAATTTGTTAGACAAATATTGACCAACACATAATTATATATAATTAATTTAGGTTCGTGAATCCGAGGCCAACCTTGCACTTGTTCAATGACGTTATACGTATTTTTACTACGAAATACAGTATGGTGAGTTTTATTTGCCTTTTTTACTCTTTACTTTTTTGGGCTGAGAATACATGCAAATGTTTTATTAACTGTTTTACAATATTTATATGCGTGAGTTTCATTTGCCTTTTTACCCTTTATATTTTTGGGCTGAGAATACATGCGTAATTTTTATAAATGTTTTACGAAATAGACACAAGTAATCGAAACTACATTATATGGTTGAATTATCGAAATCGAATATGCCCTTTTTTATTAAGTCTGGTAATCTAAGAATTAGGGAACAGACACCCTAATTGACGCGAATCCTAAAGATAGATCTATTGGGCCTAACAAACCCCATCCAAAGTACCGGTTGCTTTAGTACTTCGAAATTTATATCATGTCCGAAGGAGGATCCCGGAATGATAGGGGATATTCTTATATGTATCTAGTTAATGTCGGTTACCAGGTGTTCACCATATGAATGATTATTTTTGTCTCTATGCATGGGACGTATATTTGTGAGAACTGGAAATGAAATTCTTGTGGTCTATTAAAATGATGGAAATAAATGATTATGATAAACTAATGAACTCACCAACCTTTTGGTTGACACTTTAAAGCATGTTTATTCTCAGGTGTTAAAGAAATCTTCCGCTGTGCATTTGCTCATTTTAAAGATATTACTTGGAGTCTTTCATAGCATATTTCGAAGAACGTTGCATTTGAACTCAATATTAAAAACTAAATATATTGGGCATGTATTTAAAATTATTAAAATTAAAACAAAATCTAACTTTTCCATGTTTATATATATTAATTGAGATTGATATTTACATGATTAAATGTTTCCAACATGTTAAGCAATCAAACTTGTTAAGAGTTGATTAATTGAAATATGTTTCATATAGACAATTGACCACCCAAGTTGACCGGTGATTCACGAACGTTAAAACTTGTAAAACCTATACGATGACATATATATGGTAATATATATAGTTAACATGTTTTTATTATAAGTATGTATCTCATTAGGTATTTTAACAATGAGTTATATACATAAAAATGAGACTATTAATTTAAGAAACTCGAAAACGATATATATAACGATTATCGTTATAACAACGTCTTACTAGGTACATATGAATCATATTAAGATATTGATACACTTGGTTAATTATGTTAAATGATAAGTAAATATATTATTAAGTGTATTAACAATGAAATACATATGTAAAAATAAGACTACTAACTTAATGATTTCGAAACGAGACATATATGTAACGATTATCGTTGTAACGACATTTAACTGTATATACATCATACTGAGATATATTATATATCATAATATCATGATAATATAACAATTTAACATCTCATTTGTTATAATAAACAATGGGTTAACAACATTCAACAAGATCGTTAACCTAAAGGTTTCAAAACAACATTTACATGTAACGACTAACAATAACTTAACGACTCAGTTAAAATGTATATACATGTAGTGTTTTAATATGTATTCATACACTTTTGAAAGACTTCAAGACACTTATCAAAATACTTCTACTTAACAAAAATGCTTACAATTACATCCTCGTTCAGTTTCATCAACAATTCTACTCGTATGCACCCGTATTCGTACTCGTACAATACACAGCTTTTAGATGTATGTACTATTGGTATATACACTCCAATGATCAGCTCTTAGCAGCCCATGTGAGTCACCTAACACATGTGGGAACCATCATTTGGCAACTAGCATGAAATATCTCATAAAATTACAAAAATATGAGTAATCATTCATGACTTATTTACATGAAAACAAAATTACATATCCTTTATATCTAATCCATACAACAACGACCAAAAACACCTACAAACACTTTCATTCTTCAATTTTCTTCATCTAATTAATCTCTCTCAAGTTCTATCTTCAAGTTCTAAGTGTTCTTCATATATTCTACAAGTTCTAGTTACATAAAATCAAGAATACTTTCAAGTTTGCTAGCTCACTTCCAATCTTGTAAGGTGATCATCCAACCTCAAGAAATCTTTGTTTCTTACAGTAGGTTATCATTCTAATACAAGGTAATAATCATATTCAAACTTTGGTTCAATTTCTATAACTATAACAATCTTATTTCAAGTGATGATCTTACTTGAACTTGTTTTCGTGTTATGATTCTGCTTCAAGAACTTCGAGCCATCCAAGGATCCGTTGAAGCTAGATCCATTTTTCTCTTTTCCAGTAGGTTTATCCAAGGAACTTAAGGTAGTAATGATGTTCATAACATCATTCGATTCATACATATAAAGCTATCTTATTCGAAGGTTTAAACTCGTAATCACTAGAACATAGTTTAGTTAATTCTAAACTTGTTCGCAAACAAAAGTTAATCCTTCTAACTTGAATTTTAAAATTAACTACACACATGTTCTATATCTATATGATATGCTAACTTAATGATTTAAAACCTGGAAACACGAAAAACACCGTAAAACCGGATTTACGCCGTCGTAGTAACACCGCGGGCTGTTTTGGGTTGGTTAATTAAAAACTATGATAAACTTTGATTTAAAAGTTGTTATTCTGAGAAAATGATTTTTATTATAAACATGAAACTATATCCAAAAATTATGGTTAAACTCAAAGTGAAAGTATGTTTTCTAAAATGGTCATCTAGACGTCGTTCTTTCGACTGAAATGACTACCTAATTGACGCGAATCCTAAAGATAGATCTATTGGGCCTAACAAACCCCAACCAAAGAACCGGATGCTTTAGTACTTCGAAATTTATATCATATCCGAAGGGTGTCCCGGAATGATGGGGATATTCTTATATATGCATCTTGTTAATGTCGGTTACCAGGTGTTCACCATATGAATGATTTTTATCTCTATGTATGGGATGTGTATTGAAATATGAAATCTTGTGGTCTATTATTATGATTTGATATATATAGGTTAAACCTATAACTCACCAACATTTTTGTTGACGTTTTAAGCATGTTTATTCTCAGGTGATTATTAAGAGCTTCCGCTGTCGCATACTTAAATAAGGACGAGATTTGGAGTCCATGCTTGTATGATATTGTGTAAAAACTGCATTCAAGAAACTTATTTTGTTGTAACATATTTGTATTGTAAACCATTATGTAATGGTCGTGTGTAAACAGGATATTTTAGATTATCATTATTTGATAATCTACGTAAAGCTTTTTAAAACCTTTATCTATGAAATAAAGGTTATGGTTTGTTTTAAAAATGAATGCAGTCTTTGAAAAACGTCTCATATAGAGGTCAAAACCTCGCAACGAAATCAATTAATATGGAACGTTTTTAATCAATAAGAACGGGACATTTCAGTTGGTATCAGAGCGTTGGTCTTAGAGAACCAGAAAATTTGCATTAGTGTGTCTTATCGAGTTTGTTAGGATGCATTAGTGATTCTGGACTTCGACCGTGTTTTCTTTAAAAATGATTGCTTAACATTTTTGTTGGAAACTATATATTTTTAACATATGAATATTATGTGATATATTAATTTCTTAATGTGTTTGATATTATGTGATAGATGTCTACCTCTAGAACAAGTCCCATTGATTCACCTAATAATAATGAAGAGTCAAATGTAAATTGGAATGATTCGTGGACTGATTCACAAGTTCCCGAAGAGGAACCGGAAGAAGAGTCGGAACCGGATGAAGAAGTAGAACCGGTGGGGGAAATAATAAAACGGTTAAGTAAAAGAAAATCCTCAACCAACCGACCAAGGTTAATTATGGTCAATGGTGTTTCCGCCAAGGAAGCAAAATATTGGGAGGATTACCAATTCTCCGATGAATCGGATTCCGACGAGAATTCTGATGATGTTATAGAAATTACCCCAACTGAATTTAAAAAGGCAAAAGAAAATAATAAGGGAAAGGGCATAAAAATAGAGAAATCTAATTCCAACTCCGATGAACTTTATATGTATCGTCAACCCCCGAAGTCCTTAAGTTGTAACAATGACCCGGGAAGCTCTAAACCACCAGGTTTTTCTAAACCAATGTGGACAACGACGGCTCGTATTAGGGGAACATCATATATCCCTAGAAACTTGGCAAAACGAACCAAAACCGAAGAAGAAGAAACGAACGAGTCGGAATAACATAGTTGTATTCGTGTGGTGTAATATATGTAATATAGTGTTCTTATGCTTTATGATATATGTAAAAATTGCTTGTATTAATAAGTATTTTTTTTTATGAATCTAACTCTTGTCTATTTTACAGTTTAAAAACACAAAATGGATAGACAACCCAATATTTTAAGAGACCTACCCGGAGACATGATTGATGAAATCTTGTCTAGAGTCGGCCAGAATTCCTCGGCACAACTATTTAAGGCGAGATCAGTTTGTAAGACATTCGAAGAACGTTCCAAGAATGTCTTGGTTTATAAGAGACTTTCGTTTGAAAGATGGGGGATATCACATTGGGAAACCCATAAGTTACGATGTGTTTACTTTGACGCATATATTGCGGGGAACCCAAATGCTATTTTACGCAATGGGTTAAGAAATTATTTTGACTCAATATATCCGAATATCGGACTTCGTGATTTAGAAAAAGCGGCTAACATGCAACATAAAGAAGCATGTTATGCTTACGGATTAGTAATGTTCGCTTCTCACCAAAGTGAGAACAAGAACATCGGGCTACAACTATTAAACAAAACGTTCCCACAAGTGACGGAGTCGGTAATTGGGGTAAGAAATGAGGTTTTTAGATTATTACGGGACTGTTGGACATTACGTAACCCTCGTCCCTTTGATGACGTTACAACACGCTGTCTTATCAACGACCATAACGGTTATGTTCCACAAGACCAAGGATGGGAAGTAGTCCTAGTAAAACCAGAATGCATGACTTGTTTCTGGACGTATGAATTACGTGTCTTTATTGCCTTTGCTGAACGACTTGTGTACTAGCTAGAATTATCTTCACAACTATCTTGTATCAAAGTTATTGTGTGCTATATTTCATGCTTTATGAAAAATAAGCGGTATTGTAAGTTTGTAAAATATTGTATAAAAGTTTGAACGTGAAATATTATTATAATCAGTTTTTCATATAGAATTGTAGTAGTTGAATTGTATATTAGCTACTAAGTATGAACTTAACGGGTAGGTACTACCCGAATTTAAACTTATAAAACGCTAATATGAAGAAAAAGCTTTTATAAATGAGTTCATATTATGCTACGAAATACTATTAACTACTCTTAATATTCTGTATGATTAACTTGTTCCATTTGACTATTTTGAAGGAAATGGCACCGACTACTCGACACACCGTGAATATGAATGAAGAGAAATTTCGTACTTTTCTAGCTTCAAACATAGCCGCAGTACAGGCTGCGCTACATACCAACATTAACCTTGGATCTAGCAGTACAGAAAATCGTGTAGGATGCACCTACAAAGAATTCACTGCCTGCAAACCTTTGGAATTTGATGGAACCGAAGGACCGATCGGATTGAAACGGTGGACCGAGAAGGTCGAATCGGTGTTTGCCATAAGTAAGTGTACTGAAGAGGACAAAGTGAAGTACGCTACGTATACCTTCACAGGTTCTGCGTTAACATGGTGGAATACCTATCAAGAACAAGTGGGACAAGACGATGCGTATGCACTACCGTGGTCAGCATTCAAGCACTTGATGAACGAGAAGTACCGTCCCAGAACCGAGGTCAATAAGCTCAAGACAGAACTTAGAGGGTTACGAACCCAAGGATTTGATATTACCACGTACGAAAGACGATTCACAGAATTGTGCCTATTGTGTCCGGGAGCATTCGAAGATGAGGAAGAGAAGATCGACGCGTTTGTGAAAGGATTACCGGAAAGAATCCAAGAAGATATAAGTTCACACGAGCCCGCCTCCATACAACAGGCATGTAGAATGGCTCACAAACTAGTGAACCAGATTGAAGAAAGAATTAAAGAACAGACTGCTGAAGAGGCCAATGTGAAGCAAGTCAAAAGAAAGTGGGAGGAAAACGTTGATAAGAATCACCAATACAACAACAACAGCAATTACAACAATAATCGTAACAATTATCCCAACAATCGCAACATCAATCGCAACTACAACAAACGGCCCAACAACAACAACAACAACAACAACAACAGCAACAGCAACTACAACAATCATCCTAACAACAATAATAACCGCAACAACAACAACAATCAGAAGCAGCTATGCCAAAGGTGTGAAAAGTATCACTCGGGGTTCTGCACCAAATTTTGCAACAAGTGTAAAAGAAATGGTCATAGCGCGGCGAAGTGTGAGGTCTACGGACCAGGGGTTAATAGAACGAAAGGAACAAATGGTGTCGGAACGAGTAATGGCGGAGCAAGTAGTGTCGGAGCAAGTTATGCCAATGTAGTTTGTTATAAATGTGGAAAACCGGGCCACATTATTAGAAATTGCCCGAACCAGGAGAACACGAATGGACAAGGCCGCGGAAGAGTTTTCAATATTAATGCGGCAGAGGCACAGGAAGACCCGGAGCTTGTTACGGGTACGTTTCTTATTGACAATAAATCAACTTACGTTTTATTTGATTCAGGTGCGAATAGAAGCTATATGAGTAGAGATTTTTGTGCTAAATTAAGTTGTCCATTGACGCCTTTGGATAGTAAATTTTTACTCGAATTAGCAAATGGTAAATTAATTTCAGCAGATAATATATGTCGGAATCGAGAAATTAAACTGGTTAGCGAAACATTTAAGATTGATTTGATACCAGTAGAGTTAGGGAGTTTTGATGTGATAATCGGTATGGACTGGTTGAAAGAAGTGAAAGCAGAGATCGTCTGTTACAAAAATGCAATTCGCATTATACGAGAAAAAGGAAAACCCTTAATGGTGTACGGAGAAAAGGGCAACACGAAGCTACATCTTATTAGTAATTTGAAGGCACAAAAACTAATAAGTAAAGGTTGCTATGCTGTTCTAGCACACGTCGAGAAAGTACAAACTGAAGAAAAGAGCATCAATGATGTTCCCATTGCAAAAGAATTTCCCGATGTATTTCCGAAAGAATTACCGGGATTACCCCCACATCGATCCGTTGAATTTCAAATAGATCTTGTACCAGGAGCTGCACCAATAGCTCGTGCTCCTTACAGACTCGCACCCAGCGAGATGAAAGAACTGCAAAGCCAATTACAAGAAATTTTAGAGCGTGGTTTCATTCGACCAAGCACATCACCGTGGGGAGCTCCTGTTTTGTTTGTCAAGAAGAAAGATGGTACATTCAGGTTGTGTATCGACTACCGAGAGTTGAACAAACTTACCATCAAGAACCGCTACCCACTACCGAGAATCGACGACTTATTTGATCAACTACAAGGCTCGTCTGTTTATTCAAAGATTGACTTACGTTTCGGGTATCATCAAATGCGGGTGAAAGAAGATGATATTCCAAAGACTGCTTTCAGAACACGTTACGGTCATTATGAGTTTATGGTCATGCCGTTTGGTTTAACTAATGCACCAGCTGTGTTCATGGACCTTATGAACCGAGTGTGTGGACCATACCTTGACAAGTTTGTCATTGTTTTCATTGATGACATACTTATTTACTCAAAGAATGACCAAGAACACGGTGAACATTTGAGAAAGGTGTTAGAAGTATTGAGGAAGGAAGAATTGTACGCTAAGTTTTCAAAGTGTGCATTTTGATTGGAAGAAGTTCAATTCCTCGGTCACATAGTGAACAAAGAAGGTATTAAGGTGGATCCGGCAAAGATAGAAACTGTTGAAAAGTGGGAAACCCCGAAAACTCCGAAACACATACGCCAGTTTTTAGGACTAGCTGGTTACTACAGAAGGTTCATCCAAGATTTTTCCAGAATAGCAAAACCCTTGACTGCATTAACGCATAAAGGGAAGAAATTTGAATGGAATGATGAACAAGAGAAAGCGTTTCAGTTATTGAAGAAAAAGCTAACTACGGCACCTATATTGTCATTGCCTGAAGGGAATGATGATTTTGTGATTTATTGTGACGCATCAAAGCAAGGTCTCGGTTGTGTATTAATGCAATGAACGAAGGTGATTGCTTATGCGTCTAGACAATTGAAGATTCACGAACAAAATTATACGACGCATGATTTGGAATTAGGCGCAGTTGTTTTTGCATTAAAGACTTGGAGGCACTACTTATATGGGGTCAAAAGTATTATATATACCGACCACAAAAGTCTTCAACACATATTTAATCAGAAACAACTGAATATGAGGCAGCGTAGGTGGATTGAGTTGTTGAATGATTACGACTTTGAGATTCGTTACCACCCGGGGAAGGCAAATGTGGTAGCCGATGCCTTGAGCAGGAAGGACAGAGAACACATTCGAGTAAAATCTATGAATATAATGATTCATAATTACCTTACTACTCAAATAAAGGAGGCGCAACAAGGAGTTTTAAAAGAGGGAAATTTAAAGGATGAAATACCCAAAGGATCGGAGAAGCATCTTAATATTCGAGAAGACGGAACCCGGTATAGGACTGAAAGGATTTGGGTACCAAAATTTGGAGTTATGAGAGAAATGGTACTTAGAGAAGCTCATAAAACCAGATACTCAATACATCCTGGAACGGGGAAGATGTACAAGGATCTCAGGAAATATTTTTGGTGGCCGGGTATGAAAGCCGATGTTGCTAAATACGTAGGAGAATGTTTGACGTGTTCTAAGGTCAAAGCTGAGCATCAGAAATCATCAGGTCTACTTCAACAACCCGAAATCCCAGAATGGAAATGGGAAAACATTACCATGGATTTCATCACTACATTGCCAAGGACTGCAAGTGGTTTTGATACTATTTGGGTAATAGTTGATCGTCTCACCAAATCAGCACACTTCCTGCCAATAAGAGAAGATGACAAGATGGAGAAGTTAGCACGGCTGTATTTGAAGGAAGTCGTCTCCAGACATGGAATACCAATCTCTATTATCTCTGATAGGGATGGCAGATTTATTTCAAGATTCTGGCAGACATTACAGCAAGCATTAGGAACTCGTCTAGACATGAGTACTGCCTATCATCCACAAACTGATGGGCAGAGCGAAAGGACGATACAAACGCTTAAAGACATGCTACGAGCATGTGTTATTGATTTCGGAAACAGTTGGGATCGACATCTACCGTTAGCAGAATTTTCCTACAACAACAGCTACCATTCAAGCATTGAGATGGCGCCGTTTGAAGCACTTTATGGTAGAAAGTGCAGGTCTCCGATTTGTTGGAGTGAAGTGGGGGATAGACAGATTACGGGTCCGGAGATTATACAAGAAACTACCGAGAAGATCATCCAAATTCAACAACGGTTGAAAACCGCCCAAAGTTGACAAAAGAGCTACGCTGACATTAAAAGAAAAGATATAGAATTTGAAATTGGAGAGATGGTCATGCTTAAAGTTGCACCTTGGAAAGGCGTTGTTCGATTTGGTAAACGAGGGAAATTAAATCCAAGGTATATTGGACCATTCAAGATTATTGATCGTGTCGGACCAGTAGCTTACCGACTTGAGTTACCTCAACAACTCGCGGCTGTACATAACACTTTCCACGTCTCGAATTTGAAGAAATATTTTGCTAAAGAAGATCTCACTATTCCGTTAGATGAAATCCAAATCAACGAAAAACTTCAATTCATCGAAGAACCCGTCGAAATAATGGATCGTGAGGTTATAAGACTTAAGCAAAACAATATACCAATTGTTAAGGTTCAATGGAATGCTCGTAGAGGACCCGAGTTCACCTGGGAGCGTGAAGATCAGATGAAGAAGAAATACCCGCATCTATTTCCAGAAGATTCATCAACACCTTCAACAGATTAAAATTTCGGGACGAAATTTATTTAACGGGTAGGTACTGTAGTGACCCGAACTTTTCCATGTTTATATATATTAATTGAGATTGATATTTACATGATTAAATGTTTCCAACATGTTAAGCAATCAAACTTGTTAAGACTTGATTAATTGAAATGTGTTTCATATAGACAATTGACCACCCAAGTTGACCGGTGATTCACGAACGTTAAAACTTGTAAAAACTATACGATGACATATATATGGTTATATATATAGTTAACATGTTTTTATTATAAGTATGTATCTCATTAGGTTTTTTAACAATGAGTTATATACATAAAAATGAGACTATTAAATTAAGAAACTCGAAAACGATATATATAACGATTATCGTTATAACAACGTCTTACTAGGTACATATGAATCATATTAAGATATTGATACACTTGGTTAATTATGTTAAATGATAAGTAAATATATTATTAAGTGTATTAACAATGAAATACATATGTAAAAATAAGACTACTAACTTAATGATTTCGAAACGAGACATATATGTAACGATTATCGTTGTAACGACATTTAACTGTATATACATCATACTGAGATATATTATATATCATAATATCATGATAATATAACAATTTAACATCTCATTTGTTATAATAAACAATGGGTTAACAACATTCAACAAGATCATTAACCTAAAGGTTTCAAAACAACATTTACATGTAACGACTAACGATGACTTAACGACTCAGTTAAAATGTATATACATGTAGTGTTTTAATATGTATTCATACACTTTTGAAAGACTTCAAGACACTTATCAAAATACTTCTACTTAACAAAAATGCTTACAATTACATCCTCGTTCAGTTTCATCAACAATTCTACTCGTATGCACCCGTATTCGTACTCGTACAATACACAGCTTTTAGATGTATGTACTATTGGTATATACACTCCAATGATCAGCTCTTAGCAGCCCATGTGAGTCACCTAACACATGTGGGAACCATCATTTGGCAACTAGCATGAAATATCTCATAAAATTACAAAAATATGAGTAATCATTCATGACTTATTTACATGAAAACAAAATTACATATCCTTTATATCTAATCCATACACCAACGACCAAAAACACCTACAAACACTTTCATTCTTCAATTTTCTTCATCTAATTGATCTCTCTCAAGTTCTATCTTCAAGTTCTAAGTGTTCTTCATAAATTCCAAAAGTTCTAGTTTCATAAAATCAAGAATACTTTCAAGTTTGCTAGCTCACTTCCAATCTTGTAAGGTGAACATCCAACCTCAAGAAATCTTTGTTTCTTACAGTAGGTTATCATTCTAATACAAGGTAATAATCATATTCAAACTTTGGTTCAATTTCTATAACTATAACAATCTTATTTCAAGTGATGATCTTACTTGAACTTGTTTTCGTGTCATGATTCTGCTTCAAGAACTTCGAGCCATCCAAGGATCCGTTGAAGCTAGATCCATTTTTCTCTTTTCCAGTAGGTTTATCCAAGGAACTTAAGGTAGTAATGATGTTCATAACATCATTCGATTCATACATATAAAGCTATCTTATTCGAAGGTTTAAACTCGTAATCACTAGAACATAGTTTAGTTAATTCTAAACTTGTTCGCAAACAAAAGTTAATCCTTCTAACTTGACTTTTAAAATTAACTACACACATGTTCTATATCTATATGATATGCTAACTTAATGATTTAAAACCTGGAAACACGAAAAACACCGTAAAACCGGATTTACGCCGTCGTAGTAACACCGCGGGCTGTTTTGGGTTAGTTAATTAAAAACTATGATAAACTTTGATTTTAAAGTTATTCTGAGAAAATGATTTTTATTATGAACATGAAACTATATCCAAAAATTATGATTAAACTCAAAGTGGAAGTATGTTTTCTAAAATGGTCATCTAGACGTCGTTCTTTCGACTGAAATGACTACCTTTACAAAAATGACTTGTAACTTATTTTTCCGACTATAAACCTATACTTTTCTGTTTAGATTCATAAAATAGAGTTCAATATGAAACCATAGCAATTTGATTCACTCAAAACGGATTTAAAATGAAGAAGTTATGGGTAAAACAAGATTGGATAATTTTTCTCATTTTAGCTACGTGAAAATTGGTAACAAATCTATTCCAACCATAACTTAATCAACTTGTATTGTATATTATGTAATCTTGAGATACCATAGACACGTATACAATGTTTCGACCTATCATGTCGACACATCTATATATATTTCGGAACAACCATAGACACTCTATATGTGAATGTTGGAGTTAGCTATACAGGGTTGAGGTTGATTCCAAAATATATATAGTTTGAGTTGTGATCAATACTGAGATACGTATACACTGGGTCGTGGATTGATTCAAGATAATATTTATCGATTTATTTCTGTACATCTAACTGTGGACAACTAGTTGTAGGTTACTAACAAGGACAGCTGACTTAATAAACTTAAAACATCAAAATATATTAAAAGTGTTGTAAATATATTTTGAACATACTTTGATATATATGTATATATTGTTATAGGTTCGTGAATCAACCAGTGGCCAAGTCTTACTTCCCGACGAAGTAAAAAATCTGTGAAAGTGAGTTATAGTCCCACTTTTAAAATCTAATATTTTTGGGATGAGAATACATGCAGGTTTTATAAATGATTTACAAAATAGACACAAGTATGTGAAACTACATTCTATGGTTGAATTATCGAAATCGAATATGCCCCTTTTTATTAAGTCTGGTAATCTAAGAATTAGGGAACAGACACCCTAATTGACACGAATCCTAAAGATAGATCTATTGGGCCTAACAAACCCCATCCAAAGAACCGGATGCTTTAGTACTTCGAAATTTATATCATATCCGAAGGGTGTCCCGGAATGATGGGGATATTCTTATATATGCATCTTGTTAATGTCGGTTACCAGGTGTTCACCATATGAATGATTTTTATCTCTATGTATGGGATGTGTATTGAAATATGAAATCTTGTGGTCTATTATTATGATTTGATATATATAGGTTAAACCTATAACTCACCAACATTTTTGTTGACGTTTTAAGCATGTTTATTTTCAGGTTATTATTAAGAGCTTCCGCTGTCGCATACTTAAATAAGGACGAGATTTGGAGTCCATGCTTGTATGATATTATGTAAAAACTGCATTCAAGAAACTTATTTTGTTGTAACATATTTGTATTGTAAACCATTATGTAATGGTCGTGTGTAAACAGGATATTTTAGATTATCATTATTTGATAATCTACGTAAACTGAAATGACCCGTTCATATACATTATAAACGATTCACAATAGTTGATTACATTGCGAGGTATTTTGTAGTGACCCGGACTTTTCCATGTTTATATATATTAATTGAGATTGATATTTACATGATTAAATGTTTCCAACATATTAAGCAATCAAACTTGTTAAGACTTGATTAATTGAAATAGGTTTCATATAGACAATTGACTACCCAAGTTGACCGGTGATTCACGAACGTTAAAACTTGTAAAAACTATATGATGACATATATATGGTTATATATATAGTTAACATGATATTATTATAAGTAAACATATCATTAAATGTATTAACAATGAACTACATATGTAAAAACAAGACTACTAACTTAATGATTTTGAAACGAGACATATATGTAACGATTATCGTTGTAACGACATTTAATGTATATATATCATATTAAGAGATATTCGTACATCATAATATCATGATAATATAATAATTTAAAATCTCTTTTGATATTATAAACATTGGGTTAACAACATTTAACAAGATCGTTAACCTAAAGGTTTCAAAACAACATTTACATGTAACGACTAACGATAACTTAACGACTCAGTTAAAATGTATATACATGTAGTGTTTTAATATGTATTCATACACTTTTGAAAGACTTCAAGACACTTATCAAAATACTTCTACTTAACAAAAATGCTTACAATTACATCCTCGTTCAGTTTCATCAACAATTCTACTCGTATGCACCCGTATTCGTACTCGTACAATACACAGCTTTTAGATGTATGTACTATTGGTATATACACTCCAATGATCAGCTCTTAGCAGCCCATGTGAGTCACCTAACACATGTGGGAACCATCATTTGGCAACTAGCATGAAATATCTCATAAAATTACAAAAATATGAGTAATCATTCATGACTTATTTACATGAAAACAAAATTACATATCCTTTATATCTAATCCATACACCAACGACCAAAAACACCTACAAACACTTTCATTCTTCAATTTTCTTCATCTAATTGATCTCTCTCAAGTTCTATCTTCAAGTTCTAAGTGTTCTTCATAAATTCCAAAAGTTCTAGTTTCATAAAATCAAGAATACTTTCAAGTTTGCTAGCTCACTTCCAATCTTGTAAGGTGATCATCCAACCTCAAGAAATCTTTGTTTCTTACAGTAGGTTATCATTCTAATACAAGGTAATTATCATATTCAAACTTTGGTTCAATTTCTATAACTATAACAATCTTATTTCAAGTGATGATCTTACTTGAACTTGTTTTCGTGTCATGATTCTGCTTCAAGAACTTCGAGCCATCCAAGGATCCATTGAAGCTAGATCCATTTTTTCTTTTCCAGTAGGTTTACCCAAGGAACTTAAGGTAGTAATGATGTTCATAACATCATTCGATTCATACATATAAAGCTATCTTATTCGAAGGTTTAAACTTGTAATCACTAGAACATAGTTTAGTTAATTCTAAACTTGTTCGCAAACAAAAGTTAATCCTTCTAACTTGACTTTTAAAATCAACTAAACACATGTTCTATATCTGTATGATATGCTAACTTAATGATTTAAAACCTGGAAACACGAAAAACACCGTAAAACCGGATTTACGCCGTCGTAGTAACACCGCGTGCTGTTTTGGGTTAGTTAATTAAAAACTATGATAAACTTTGATTTAAAAGTTGTTATTCTGAGAAAATGATTTTTATTATGAACATGAAACTATATCCAAAAATTATGCTTAAACTCAAAGTGGAAGTATGTTTTCTAAAATGGTCATCTAGACGTCGTTCTTTCGACTGAAATGACTACCTTTACAAAAACGACTTGTAACTTATTTTTCCGACTATAAACCTATACTTTTTCTGTTTAGATTCATAAAATAGAGTTCAATATGAAACCATAGCAATTTAATTCACTCAAAACGGATTTAAAATGAAGAAGTTATGGGTAAAACAAGATTGGATAATTTTTCTCATTTTAGCTACGTGAAAATTGGTAACAAATCTATTCCAACCATAACTTAATCAACTTGTATTGTATATTATGTAATCTTGAGATACCATAGACACGTATACAATGTTTCGACCTATCATGTCGACACATCTATATATATTTCGGAACAACCATAGACACTCTATATGTGAATGTTGGAGTTAGCTATACATGGTTGAGGTTGATTCCAAAATATATATAGTTTGAGTTGTGATCAATACTGAGATACGTATACACTGGGTCGTGGATTGATTCAAGATAATATTTATCGATTTATTTCTGTACATCTAACTGTGGACAACTAGTTGTAGGTTACTAACGAGGACAGCTGACTTAATAAACTTAAAACATCAAAATATATTAAAAGTGTTGTAAATATATTTTGAACATACTTTGATATATATGTATATATTGTTATAGGTTCGTGAATCAACCAGTGGCCAAGTCTTACTTCCCGACGAAGTAAAAATCTGTGAAAGTGAGTTATAGTCCCACTTTTAAAATCTAATATTTTTGGGATGAGAATACATGCAGGTTTTATAAATAATTTACAAAATAGACACAAGTATGTGAAACTACATTCTATGGTTGAATTATTGAAATCGAATATGCCCCTTTTTATTAAGTCTGGTAATCTAAGAATTAGGGAACAGACACCCTAATTGACGCGAATCCTAAAGATAGATCTATTGGGCCTAACAAACCCCAACCAAAGAACCGGATGCTTTAGTACTTCGAAATTTATATCATATCCGAAGGGTGTCCCGGAATGATGGGGATATTCTTATATATGCATCTTGTTAATGTCGGTTACCAGGTGTTCACCATATGAATGATTTTTATCTCTATGTATGGGATGTGTATTGAAATATGAAATCTTGTGGTCTATTATTATGATTTGATATATATAGGTTAAACCTATAACTCACCAACATTTTTGTTGACGTTTTAAGCATGTTTATTCTCAGGTGATTATTAAGAGCTTCCGCTGTCGCATACTTAAATAAGGACGAGATTTGGAGTCCATGCTTGTATGATATTGTGTAAAAACTGCATTCAAGAAACTTATTTTGTTGTAACATATTTGTATTGTAAACCATTATGTAATGGTCGTGTGTAAACAGGATATTTTAGATTATCATTATTTGATAATCTACGTAAAGCTTTTTAAAACCTTTATCTATGAAATAAAGGTTATGGTTTGTTTTAAAAATGAATGCAGTCTTTGAAAAACGTCTCATATAGAGGTCAAAACCTCGCAACGAAATCAATTAATATGGAACGTTTTTAATCAATAAGAACGGGACATTTCAGTTGGTATCAGAGCGTTGGTCTTAGAGAACCAGAAAATTTGCATTAGTGTGTCTTATCGAGTTTGTTAGGATGCATTAGTGATTCTGGACTTCGACCGTGTTTTCTTTAAAAATGATTGCTTAACATTTTTGTTGGAAACTATATATTTTTAACATATGAATATTATGTGATATATTAATTTCTTAATGTGTTTGATATTATGTGATAGATGTCTACCTCTAGAACAAGTCCCATTGATTCACCTAATAATAATGAAGAGTCAAATGTAAATTGGAATGATTCGTGGACTGATTCACAAGTTCCCGAAGAGGAACCGGAAGAAGAGTCGGAACCGGATGAAGAAGTAGAACCGGTGGGGGAAATAATAAAACGGTTAAGTAAAAGAAAATCCTCAACCAACCGACCAAGGTTAATTATGGTCAATGGTGTTTCCGCCAAGGAAGCAAAATATTGGGAGGATTACCAATTCTCCGATGAATCGGATTCCGACGAGAATTCTGATGATGTTATAGAAATTACCCCAACTGAATTTAAAAAGGCAAAAGAAAATAATAAGGGAAAGGGCATAAAAATAGAGAAATCTAATTCCAACTCCGATGAACTTTATATGTATCGTCAACCCCCGAAGTCCTTAAGTTGTAACAATGACCCGGGAAGCTCTAAACCACCAGGTTTTTCTAAACCAATGTGGACAACGACGGCTCGTATTAGGGGAACATCATATATCCCTAGAAACTTGGCAAAACGAACCAAAACCGAAGAAGAAGAAACGAACGAGTCGGAATAACATAGTTGTATTCGTGTGGTGTAATATATGTAATATAGTGTTCTTATGCTTTATGATATATGTAAAAATTGCTTGTATTAATAAGTATTTTTTTTTATGAATCTAACTCTTGTCTATTTTACAGTTTAAAAACACAAAATGGATAGACAACCCAATATTTTAAGAGACCTACCCGGAGACATGATTGATGAAATCTTGTCTAGAGTCGGCCAGAATTCCTCGGCACAACTATTTAAGGCGAGATCAGTTTGTAAGACATTCGAAGAACGTTCCAAGAATGTCTTGGTTTATAAGAGACTTTCGTTTGAAAGATGGGGGATATCACATTGGGAAACCCATAAGTTACGATGTGTTTACTTTGACGCATATATTGCGGGGAACCCAAATGCTATTTTACGCAATGGGTTAAGAAATTATTTTGACTCAATATATCCGAATATTGGACTTCGTGATTTAGAAAAAGCGGCTAACATGCAACATAAAGAAGCATGTTATGCTTACGGATTAGTAATGTTCGCTTCTCACCAAAGTGAGAACAAGAACATCGGGCTACAACTATTAAACAAAACGTTCCCACAAGTGACGGAGTCGGTAATTGGGGTAAGAAATGAGGTTTTTAGATTATTACGGGACTGTTGGACATTACGTAACCCTCGTCCCTTTGATGACGTTACAACACGCTGTCTTATCAACGGCCATAACGGTTATGTTCCACAAGACCAAGGATGGGAAGTAGTCCTAGTAAAACCAGAATGCATGACTTGTTTCTGGACGTATGAATTACGTGTCTTTATTGCCTTTGCTGAACGACTTGTGTACTAGCTAGAATTATCTTCACAACTATCTTGTATCAAAGTTATTGTGTGCTATATTTCATGCTTTATGAAAAATAAGCGGTATTGTAAGTTTGTAAAATATTGTATAAAAGTTTGAACGTGAAATATTATTATAATCAGTTTTTCATATAGAATTGTAGTAGTTGAATTGTATATTAGCTACTAAGTATGAACTTAACGGGTAGGTACTACCCGAATTTAAACTTATAAAACGCTAATATGAAGAAAAAGCTTTTATAAATGAGTTCATATTATGCTACGAAATACTATTAACTACTCTTAATATTCTGTATGATTAACTTGTTCCATTTGACTATTTTGAAGGAAATGGCACCGACTACTCGACACACCGTGAATATGAATGAAGAGAAATTTCGTACTTTTCTAGCTTCAAACATAGCCGCAGTACAGGCTGCGCTACATACCAACAATAACCTTGGATCTAGCAGTACAGAAAATCGTGTAGGATGCACCTACAAAGAATTCACTGCCTGCAAACCTTTGGAATTTGATGGAACCGAAGGACCGATTGGATTGAAACGGTGGACCGAGAAGGTCGAATCGGTGTTTGCCATAAGTAAGTGTACTGAAGAGGACAAAGTGAAGTACGCTACGTATACCTTCACAGGTTCTGCGTTAACATGGTGGAATACCTATCAAGAACAAGTGGGACAAGACGATGCGTATGCACTACCGTGGTCAGCATTCAAGCACTTGATGAACGAGAAGTACCGTCCCAGAACCGAGGTCAATAAGCTCAAGACAGAACTTAGAGGGTTACGAACCCAAGGATTTGATATTACCACGTACGAAAGATGATTCACAGAATTGTGCCTATTGTGTCCGGGAGCATTCGAAGATGAGGAAGAGAAGATCGACGCGTTTGTGAAAGGATTACCGGAAAGAATCCAAGAAGATATAAGTTCACACGAGCCCGCCTCCATACAACAGGCATGTAGAATGGCTCACAAACTAGTGAACCAGATTGAAGAAAGAATTAAAGAACAGACTGCTGAAGAGGCCAATGTGAAGCAAGTCAAAAGAAAGTGGGAGGAAAATGTTGATAAGAATCACCAATACAACAACAACAGCAATTACAACAATAATCGTAACAATTATCCCAACAATCGCAACATCAATCGCAACTACAACAAACGGCCCAACAACAACAACAACAACAACAACAGCAACAGCAACTACAACAATCATCCTAACAACAATAATAACCGCAACAACAACAACAATCAGAAGCAGCTATGCCAAAGGTGTGAAAAGTATCACTCGGGGTTCTGCACCAAATTTTGCAACAAGTGTAAAAGAAATGGTCATAGCGCGGCGAAGTGTGAGGTCTACGGACCAGGGGTTAATAGAACGAAAGGAACAAATGGTGTCGGAACGAGTAATGGCGGAGCAAGTAGTGTCGGAGCAAGTTATGCCAATGTAGTTTGTTATAAATGTGGAAAACCGGGCCACATTATTAGAAATTGCCCGAACCAGGAGAACACGAATGGACAAGGCCGCGGAAGAGTTTTCAATATTAATGCGGCAGAGGCACAGGAAGACCCGGAGCTTGTTACGGGTACGTTTCTTATTGACAATAAATCAACTTACGTTTTATTTGATTCAGGTGCGAATAGAAGCTATATGAGTAGAGATTTTTGTGCTAAATTAAGTTGTCCATTGACGCCTTTGGATAGTAAATTTTTACTCGAATTAGCAAATGGTAAATTAATTTCAGCAGATAATATATGTCGGAATCGAGAAATTAAACTGGTTAGCGAAACATTTAAGATTGATTTGATACCAGTAGAGTTAGGGAGTTTTGATGTGATAATCGGTATGGACTGGTTGAAAGAAGTGAAAGCAGAGATCGTCTGTTACAAAAATGCAATTCGCATTATACGAGAAAAAGGAAAACCCTTAATGGTGTACGGAGAAAAGGGCAACACGAAGCTACATCTTATTAGTAATTTGAAGGCACAAAAACTAATAAGTAAAGGTTGCTATGCTGTTCTAGCACACGTCGAGAAAGTACAAACTGAAGAAAAGAGCATCAATGATGTTCCCATTGCAAAAGAATTTCCCGATGTATTTCCGAAAGAATTACCGGGATTACCCCCACATCGATCCGTTGAATTTCAAATAGATCTTGTACCAGGAGCTGCACCAATAGCTCGTGCTCCTTACAGACTCGCACCCAGCGAGATGAAAGAACTGCAAAGCCAATTACAAGAAATTTTAGAGCGTGGTTTCATTCGACCAAGCACATCACCGTGGGGAGCTCCTGTTTTGTTTGTCAAGAAGAAAGATGGTACATTCAGGTTGTGTATCGACTACCGAGAGTTGAACAAACTTACCATCAAGAACCGCTACCCACTACCGAGAATCGACGACTTATTTGATCAACTACAAGGCTCGTCTGTTTATTCAAAGATTGACTTACGTTTCGGGTATCATCAAATGCGGGTGAAAGAAGATGATATTCCAAAGACTGCTTTCAGAACACGTTACGGTCATTATGAGTTTATGGTCATGCCGTTTGGTTTAACTAATGCACCAGCTGTGTTCATGGACCTTATGAACCGAGTGTGTGGACCATACCTTGACAAGTTTGTCATTGTTTTCATTGATGACATACTTATTTACTCAAAGAATGACCAAGAACACGGTGAACATTTGAGAAAGGTGTTAGAAGTATTGAGGAAGGAAGAATTGTACGCTAAGTTTTCAAAGTGTGCATTTTGATTGGAAGAAGTTCAATTCCTCGGTCACATAGTGAACAAAGAAGGTATTAAGGTGGATCCGGCAAAGATAGAAACTGTTGAAAAGTGGGAAACCCCGAAAACTCCGAAACACATACGCCAGTTTTTAGGACTAGCTGGTTACTACAGAAGGTTCATCCAAGATTTTTCCAGAATAGCAAAACCCTTGACTGCATTAACGCATAAAGGGAAGAAATTTGAATGGAATGATGAACAAGAGAAAGCGTTTCAGTTATTGAAGAAAAAGCTAACTACGGCACCTATATTGTCATTGCCTGAAGGGAATGATGATTTTGTGATTTATTGTGACGCATCAAAGCAAGGTCTCGGTTGTGTATTAATGCAATGAACGAAGGTGATTGCTTATGCGTCTAGACAATTGAAGATTCACGAACAAAATTATACGACGCATGATTTGGAATTAGGCGCAGTTGTTTTTGCATTAAAGACTTGGAGGCACTACTTATATGGGGTCAAAAGTATTATATATACCGACCACAAAAGTCTTCAACACATATTTAATCAGAAACAACTGAATATGAGGCAGCGTAGGTGGATTGAATTGTTGAATGATTACGACTTTGAGATTCGTTACCACCCGGGGAAGGCAAATGTGGTAGCCGATGCCTTGAGCAGGAAGGACAGAGAACACATTCGAGTAAAATCTATGAATATAATGATTCATAATTACCTTACTACTCAAATAAAGGAGGCGCAACAAGGAGTTTTAAAAGAGGGAAATTTAAAGGATGAAATACCCAAAGGATCGGAGAAGCATCTTAATATTCGAGAAGACGGAACCCGGTATAGGACTGAAAGGATTTGGGTACCAAAATTTGGAGATATGAGAGAAATGGTACTTAGAGAAGCTCATAAAACCAGATACTCAATACATCCTGGAACGGGGAAGATGTACAAGGATCTCAGGAAATATTTTTGGTGGCCGGGTATGAAAGCCGATGTTGCTAAATACGTAGGAGAATGTTTGACGTGTTCTAAGGTCAAAGCTGAGCATCAGAAATCATCAGGTCTACTTCAACAACCCGAAATCCCAGAATGGAAATGGGAAAACATTACCATGGATTTCATCACTACATTGCCAAGGACTGCAAGTGGTTTTGATACTATTTGGGTAATAGTTGATCGTCTCACCAAATCAGCACACTTCCTGCCAATAAGAGAAGATGACAAGATGGAGAAGTTAGCACGGCTGTATTTGAAGGAAGTCGTCTCCAGACATGGAATACCAATCTCTATTATCTCTGATAGGGATGGCAGATTTATTTCAAGATTCTGGCAGACATTACAGCAAGCATTAGGAACTCGTCTAGACATGAGTACTGCCTATCATCCACAAACTGATGGGCAGAGCGAAAGGACGATACAAACGCTTAAAGACATGCTACGAGCATGTGTTATTGATTTCGGAAACAGTTGGGATCGACATCTACCGTTAGCAGAATTTTCCTACAACAACAGCTACCATTCAAGCATTGAGATGGCGCCGTTTGAAGCACTTTATGGTAGAAAGTGCAGGTCTCCGATTTGTTGGAGTGAAGTGGGGGATAGACAGATTACGGGTCCGGAGATTATACAAGAAACTACCGAGAAGATCATCCAAATTCAACAACGGTTGAAAACCGCCCAAAGTTGACAAAAGAGCTACGCTGACATTAAAAGAAAAGATATAGAATTTGAAATTGGAGAGATGGTCATGCTTAAAGTTGCACCTTGGAAAGGCGTTGTTCGATTTGGTAAACGAGGGAAATTAAATCCAAGGTATATTGGACCATTCAAGATTATTGATCGTGTCGGACCAGTAGCTTACCGACTTGAGTTACCTCAACAACTCGCGGCTGTACATAACACTTTCCACGTCTCGAATTTGAAGAAATATTTTGCTAAAGAAGATCTCACTATTCCGTTAGATGAAATCCAAATCAACGAAAAACTTCAATTCATCGAAGAACCCGTCGAAATAATGGATCGTGAGGTTAAAAGACTTAAGCAAAACAATATACCAATTGTTAAGGTTCAATGGAATGCTCGTAGAGGACCCGAGTTCACCTGGGAGCGTGAAGATCAGATGAAGAAGAAATACCCGCATCTATTTCCAGAAGATTCATCAACACCTTCAACAGATTAAAATTTCGGGACGAAATTTATTTAACGGGTAGGTACTGTAGTGACCCGAACTTTTCCATGTTTATATATATTAATTGAGATTGATATTTACATGATTAAATGTTTCCAACATGTTAAGCAATCAAACTTGTTAAGACTTGATTAATTGAAATGTGTTTCATATAGACAATTGACCACCCAAGTTGACCGGTGATTCACGAACGTTAAAACTTGTAAAATCTATACGATGACATATATATGGTTATATATATAGTTAACATGTTTTTATTATAAGTATGTATCTCATTACGTTTTTTAACAATGAGTTATATACATAAAAATGAGACTATTAAATTAAGAAACTCGAAAACGATATATATAACGATTATCGTTATAACAACGTCTTACTAGGTACATATGAATCATATTAAGATATTGATACACTTGGTTAATTATGTTAAATGATAAGTAAATATATTATTAAGTGTATTAACAATGAAATACATATGTAAAAATAAGACTACTAACTTAATGATTTCGAAACGAGACATATATGTAACGATTATCGTTGTAACGACATTTAACTGTATATACATCATACTGAGATATATTATATATCATAATATCATGATAATATAACAATTTAACATCTCATTTGTTATAATAAACAATGGGTTAACAACATTCAACAAGATCATTAACCTAAAGGTTTCAAAACAACATTTACATGTAACGACTAACGATGACTTAACGACTCAGTTAAAATGTATATACATGTAGTGTTTTAATATGTATTCATACACTTTTGAAAGACTTCAAGACACTTATCAAAATACTTCTACTTAACAAAAATGCTTACAATTACATCCTCGTTCAGTTTCATCAACAATTCTACTCGTATGCACCCGTATTCGTACTCGTACAATACACAGCTTTTAGATGTATGTACTATTGGTATATACACTCCAATGATCAGCTCTTAGCAGCCCATGTGAGTCACCTAACACATGTGGGAACCATCATTTGGCAACTAGCATGAAATATCTCATAAAATTACAAAAATATGAGTAATCATTCATGACTTATTTACATGAAAACAAAATTACATATCCTTTATATCTAATCCATACACCAACGACCAAAAACACCTACAAACACTTTCATTCTTCAATTTTCTTCATCTAATTGATCTCTCTCAAGTTCTATCTTCAAGTTCTAAGTGTTCTTCATAAATTCCAAAAGTTCTAGTTTCATAAAATCAAGAATACTTTCAAGTTTGCTAGCTCACTTCCAATCTTGTAAGGTGAACATCCAACCTCAAGAAATCTTTGTTTCTTACAGTAGGTTATCATTCTAATACAAGGTAATAATCATATTCAAACTTTGGTTCAATTTCTATAACTATAACAATCTTATTTCAAGTGATGATCTTACTTGAACTTGTTTTCGTGTCATGATTCTGCTTCAAGAACTTCGAGCCATCCAAGGATCCGTTGAAGCTAGATCCATTTTTCTCTTTTCCAGTAGGTTTATCCAAGGAACTTAAGGTAGTAATGATGTTCATAACATCATTCGATTCATACATATAAAGCTATCTTATTCGAAGGTTTAAACTCGTAATCACTAGAACATAGTTTAGTTAATTCTAAACTTGTTCGCAAACAAAAGTTAATCCTTCTAACTTGACTTTTAAAATTAACTACACACATGTTCTATATCTATATGATATGCTAACTTAATGATTTAAAACCTGGAAACACGAAAAACACCGTAAAACCGGATTTACGCCGTCGTAGTAACACCGCGGGCTGTTTTGGGTTAGTTAATTAAAAACTATGATAAACTTTGATTTTAAAGTTATTCTGAGAAAATGATTTTTATTATGAACATGAAACTATATCCAAAAATTATGATTAAACTCAAAGTGGAAGTATGTTTTCTAAAATGGTCATCTAGACGTCGTTCTTTCGACTGAAATGACTACCTTTACAAAAATGACTTGTAACTTATTTTTCCGACTATAAACCTATACTTTTCTGTTTAGATTCATAAAATAGAGTTCAATATGAAACCATAGCAATTTGATTCACTCAAAACGGATTTAAAATGAAGAAGTTATGGGTAAAACAAGATTGGATAATTTTTCTCATTTTAGCTACGTGAAAATTGGTAACAAATCTATTCCAACCATAACTTAATCAACTTGTATTGTATATTATGTAATCTTGAGATACCATAGACACGTATACAATGTTTCGACCTATCATGTCGACACATCTATATATATTTCGGAACAACCATAGACACTCTATATGTGAATGTTGGAGTTAGCTATACAGGGTTGAGGTTGATTCCAAAATATATATAGTTTGAGTTGTGATCAATACTGAGATACGTATACACTGGGTCGTGGATTGATTCAAGATAATATTTATCGATTTATTTCTGTACATCTAACTGTGGACAACTAGTTGTAGGTTACTAACAAGGACAGCTGACTTAATAAACTTAAAACATCAAAATATATTAAAAGTGTTGTAAATATATTTTGAACATACTTTGATATATATGTATATATTGTTATAGGTTCGTGAATCAACCAGTGGCCAAGTCTTACTTCCCGACGAAGTAAAAAATCTGTGAAAGTGAGTTATAGTCCCACTTTTAAAATCTAATATTTTTGGGATGAGAATACATGCAGGTTTTATAAATGATTTACAAAATAGACACAAGTATGTGAAACTACATTCTATGGTTGAATTATCGAAATCGAATATGCCCCTTTTTATTAAGTCTGGTAATCTAAGAATTAGGGAACAGACACCCTAATTGACACGAATCCTAAAGATAGATCTATTGGGCCTAACAAACCCCATCCAAAGAACCGGATGCTTTAGTACTTCGAAATTTATATCATATCCGAAGGGTGTCCCGGAATGATGGGGATATTCTTATATATGCATCTTGTTAATGTCGGTTACCAGGTGTTCACCATATGAATGATTTTTATCTCTATGTATGGGATGTGTATTGAAATATGAAATCTTGTGGTCTATTATTATGATTTGATATATATAGGTTAAACCTATAACTCACCAACATTTTTGTTGACGTTTTAAGCATGTTTATTCTCAGGTGATTATTAAGAGCTTCCGCTGTCGCATACTTAAATAAGGACGAGATTTGGAGTCCATGCTTGTATGATATTATGTAAAAACTGCATTCAAGAAACTTATTTTGTTGTAACATATTTGTATTGTAAACCATTATGTAATGGTCGTGTGTAAACAGGATATTTTAGATTATCATTATTTGATAATCTACGTAAACTGAAATGACCCGTTCATATACATTATAAACGATTCACAATAGTTGATTACATTGCGAGGTATTTTGTAGTGACCCGGACTTTTCCATGTTTATATATATTAATTGAGATTGATATTTACATGATTAAATGTTTCCAACATATTAAGCAATCAAACTTGTTAAGACTTGATTAATTGAAATAGGTTTCATATAGACAATTGACTACCCAAGTTGACCGGTGATTCACGAACGTTAAAACTTGTAAAAACTATATGATGACATATATATGGTTATATATATAGTTAACATGATATTATTATAAGTAAACATATCATTAAATGTATTAACAATGAACTACATATGTAAAAACAAGACTACTAACTTAATGATTTTGAAACGAGACATATATGTAACGATTATCGTTGTAACGACATTTAATGTATATATATCATATTAAGAGATATTCGTACATCATAATATCATGATAATATAATAATTTAAAATCTCTTTTGATATTATAAACATTGGGTTAACAACATTTAACAAGATCGTTAACCTAAAGGTTTCAAAACAACATTTACATGTAACGACTAACGATAACTTAACGACTCAGTTAAAATGTATATACATGTAGTATTTTAATATGTATTCATACACTTTTGAAAGACTTCAAGACACTTATCAAAATACTTCTACTTAACAAAAATGCTTACAATTACATCCTCGTTCAGTTTCATCAACAATTCTACTCGTATGCACCCGTATTCGTACTCGTACAATACACAGCTTTTAGATGTATGTACTATTGGTATATACACTCCAATGATCAGCTCTTAGCAGCCCATGTGAGTCACCTAACACATGTGGGAACCATCATTTGGCAACTAGCATGAAATATCTCATAAAATTACAAAAATATGAGTAATCATTCATGACTTATTTACATGAAAACAAAATTACATATCCTTTATATCTAATCCATACACCAACGACCAAAAACACCTACAAACACTTTCATTCTTCAATTTTCTTCATCTAATTGATCTCTCTCAAGTTCTATCTTCAAGTTCTAAGTGTTCTTCATAAATTCCAAAAGTTCTAGTTTCATAAAATCAAGAATACTTTCAAGTTTGCTAGCTCACTTCCAATCTTGTAAGGTGATCATCCAACCTCAAGAAATCTTTGTTTCTTACAGTAGGTTATCATTCTAATACAAGGTAATTATCATATTCAAACTTTGGTTCAATTTCTATAACTATAACAATCTTATTTCAAGTGATGATCTTACTTGAACTTGTTTTCGTGTCATGATTCTGCTTCAAGAACTTCGAGCCATCCAAGGATCCATTGAAGCTAGATCCATTTTTTCTTTTCCAGTAGGTTTACCCAAGGAACTTAAGGTAGTAATGATGTTCATAACATCATTCGATTCATACATATAAAGCTATCTTATTCGAAGGTTTAAACTTGTAATCACTAGAACATAGTTTAGTTAATTCTAAACTTGTTCGCAAACAAAAGTTAATCCTTCTAACTTGACTTTTAAAATCAACTAAACACATGTTCTATATCTGTATGATATGCTAACTTAATGATTTAAAACCTGGAAACACGAAAAACACCGTAAAACCGGATTTACGCCGTCGTAGTAACACCGCATGCTGTTTTGGGTTAGTTAATTAAAAACTATGATAAACTTTGATTTAAAAGTTGTTATTCTGAGAAAATGATTTTTATTATGAACATGAAACTATATCCAAAAATTATGCTTAAACTCAAAGTGGAAGTATGTTTTCTAAAATGGTCATCTAGACGTCGTTCTTTCGACTGAAATGACTACCTTTACAAAAACGACTTGTAACTTATTTTTCCGACTATAAACCTATACTTTTTCTGTTTAGATTCATAAAATAGAGTTCAATATGAAACCATAGCAATTTGATTCACTCAAAACGGATTTTAAATGAAGAAGTTATGGGTAAAACAAGATTGGATAATTTTTCTCATTTTAGCTACGTGAAAATTGGTAACAAATCTATTCCAACCATAACTTAATCAACTTGTATTGTATATTATGTAATCTTGAGATACCATAGACACGTATACAATGTTTCGACCTATCATGTCGACACATCTATATATATTTCGGAACAACCATAGACACTCTATATGTGAATGTTGGAGTTAGCTATACAGGGTTGAGGTTGATTCCAAAATATATATAGTTTGAGTTGTGATCAATACTGAGATACGTATACACTGGGTCGTGGATTGATTCAAGATAATATTTATCGATTTATTTCTGTACATCTAACTGTGGACAACTAGTTGTAGGTTACTAACGAGGACAGCTGACTTAATAAACTTAAAACATCAAAATATATTAAAAGTGTTGTAAATATATTTTGAACATACTTTGATATATATATATGTATATATTGTTATAGGTTCGTGAATCAACCAGTGGCCAAGTCTTACTTCCCGACGAAGTAAAAATCTGTGAAAGTGAGTTATAGTCCCACTTTTAAAATCTAATATTTTTGGGATGAGAATACATGCAGGTTTTATAAATGATTTACAAAGTAGACACAAGTACGTGAAACTACATTCTATGGTTGAATTATCGAAATCGAATATGCCCCTTTTTATTAAGTCTGGTAATCTAAGAATTAGGGAACAGACACCCTAATTGACGCGAATCCTAAAGATAGATCTATTGGGCCTAACAAACCCCATCCAAAGTACCGGATGCTTTAGTACTTCGAAATTTATATCATATCCGAAGGGTGTCCCGGAATGATGGGGATATTCTTATATATGCATCTTGTTAATGTCGGTTACTAGGTGTTCACCATATGAATGATTTTTATCTCTATGTATGGGATGTGTATTGAAATATGAAATCTTGTGGTCTATTATTATGATTTGATATATATAGGTTAAACCTATAACTCACCAACATTTTTGTTGACGTTTTAAGCATGTTTATTCTCAGGTGATTATTAAGAGCTTCCGCTGTCACATACTTAAATAAGGACGAGATTTGGAGTCCATGCTTGTATGATATTGTGTAAAAACTGCATTCAAGAAACTTATTTTGTTGTAACATATTTGTATTGTAAACCATTATGTAATGGTCGTGTGTAAACAGGATATTTTAGATTATCATTATTTGATAATCTACGTAAAGCTTTTTAAACCTTTATTGATGAAATAAAGGTTATGGTTTGTTTTAAAATGAATGCAGTCTTTGAAAAATGTCTCATATAGAGGTCAAAACCTCGCAACGAAATCAATTAATATGGAACGTTTTTAATCAATAAGAACGGGACATTTCAGTTGGTATCCGAGCGTTGGTCTTAGAGAACCAGAAAATTTGCATTAGTGTGTCTTATCGAGTTTGTTAGGATGCATTAGTGATTCTGGACTTCGACCGTGTTTTCTTTAAAAATGATTGCTTAACATTTTTGTTGGAAACTATATATTTTTAACATATGAATATTATGTGATATATTAATCTCTTAACGTGTTTGATATTATGTGATAGATGTCTACCTCTAGAACAAGTCCCATTGACTCACCTAATAATAATGAAGAGTCAAATGTAAATTGGAATGATTCGTGGACTGATTCACAAGTTCCCGAAGAGGAACCGGAAGAAGAGTCGGAACCGGAAGAAGAATCGGAACCGGAAGAAGAATCGGAACCGGAAGAAGAATCGGAACCGGTGGGGGAAATAATAAAACGGTTAAGTAAAAGAGAATCCTCAACCAACCGACCAAGGTTAATTATGGTCAATGGTGTTTCCGCCAAGGAAGCAAAATATTGGGAGGATTACCAATTCTCTGATGAATCGGATTCCGACGAGAATTCCAATGATGTTATAGAAATTACCCCAACTGAATTTAAAAAGGCAAAAGAAAATAATAAGGGAAAGGGCATAAAAATAGAGAAATCTAATTCCAACCCCGATGAACTTTATATGTATCGTCAACCCCCGAAGTCCTTAAGTTGTAACAATGACCCGGGAACCTCTAAACCACCAGGTTTTTCTAAACCAATGTGGACAACGACGGCTCGTATTAGGGGAACATCATATATCCCTAGAAACTTGGCAAAACGAACCAAAACCGAAGAAGAAGAAACGAGCGAGTCGGAATAAGATAGTTGTATTCGTGTGGTGTAATATATGTAATATAGTGTTCTTATGCTTTATGATATATGTAAAAATTGCTTGTATTAATAAGTATTTTTTTATGAATCTAACTCTTGTCTATTTTACAGTTTAAAAACACAAAATGGATAGACAACCCAATATTTTAAGAGACCTACCCGGAGACATGATTGATGAAATCTTGTCTAGAGTCGGCCAGAATTCCTCGGCACAACTATTTAAGGCGAGATTAGTTTGTAAGACATTCGAAGAACGTTCCAAGAATGTCTTGGTTTATAAGAGACTTTCGTTTGAAAGATGGGGGATAGCACATTGGGAAACCCATAAGTTACGATGTGTTTACTTTGACGCATATATTGCGGGGAACCCAAATGCTATTTTACGCAACGGGTTAAGAAATTATTTTGACTCAATATATCCGAATATTGGACTTCGTGATTTAGAAAAAGCGGCTAACATGCAACATAAAGAAGCATGTTATGCTTACGGATTAGTAATGTTCGCTTCTCACCAAAGTGAGAACAAGAACATCGGGCTACAACTATTAAACAAAATGTTTCCACAAGTGACGGAGTCGGTAAATGGGGTAAGAAATGAGGTTTTTAGATTGTTACGGGACTGTTGGACATTACGTAACCCTCGTCCCTTTGACGACGTTACAACACGGTGTCTTATCAACGGCCATAACGGTTATGTTCCACAAGACCAAGGATGGGAAGTAGTCCTAGTAAAACCAGAATGCATGACTTATTTCTGGACGTATGAATTACGTGTCTTTATTGCCTTTGCTGAACGACTTGTGTACTAGCTAGAATTATCTTCACAACTATCTTGTATCAAAGTTATTGTGTGCTATATTTCATGCTTTATGTAAAATAAGCGGTATTGTGAGTTTGTAAAATATTGTATAAAAGTTTGAACGCGAAATATTATTATAATCAGTTTTTCATATAGAATTGTAGTAGTTGAATTGTATATTAGCTACTAAGTATGAACTTAACGGGTAGGTACTACCCGAATTTAAACTTATAAAACGCTAATATGAAGAAAAAGCTTTTATAAATGAGTTCATATTATGCTACGAAATACTATTAACTACTCTTAATATTCGGTATGATTAACTTGTTCCATTTGACTATTTTGAAGGAAATGGCACCGACTACTCGACACACCGTGAATATGAATAAAGAGGAATTCCGTACTTTTCTAGCTTCAAACATAGCCGCAGTACAGGCTGCGCTACATACCAACAATAACCTTGGATCTAGCAGTACAGGAAATCGTGTAGGATGCACCTACAAAGAATTCACTGCCTGCAAACCTTTGGAATTTGATGGAACCGAAGGACCGATCGGATTGAAACGGTGGACCGAGAAGGTCGAATCGGTGTTTGCCATAAGTAAGTGTACTGAAGAGGACAAAGTAAAGTACGCTACGCATACCTTCACAGGTTCTGCGTTAACATGGTGGAATACTTGATGTCGAACGAGGTGTATACAAAATAGCTTATATTTTACTAGGAAAATACTATTAAATACGATACAATTTTACACAAGATATTTATTTATTTATAGAATGGATATACTTAAACCTTGCTACAACACTTATAGGCAGTGTACCTAATCGTACAGTAGTGTAGTTTTTAGTAAGTCCGGTTCGTTCCACAGGGAAATCTTTAAACAAAGCTCAACGCTATATTAGTTTACTTTTATAAAAATACAAATATATATATAAGTGATATTATTATTATAAAGGGGGTTTTTTTTACCGTTTAATGACCGGTTTGTCGATTTTAAAACTTTAGTCGCAGTTAAAACCTAATGTAAAATATAAAATAAATACAAGACTTAAATTAAAGCGTAAAGTAAATAACGATAATGAAATTGCGAATAAAAATGCGATAAAATAAAATTGCGATAATTAAAAGGTACGATAATTAAAAGTGCGATTAAATAAAATAACAATAAATAAAAGTGCGATAATTAGAAGTGCAATTAAATATAAAATAAAGGAAATAAAATATGAAATAAAAGAATTATGCTTATTTAAACTTCCGTAATCATGATGTTTGACGTGTTGATTTTAGTTTTATGCCCATGGGTTAATTGTCCTTTATCCTGGATTATTCAATATGTCCGTCTGGTTTTTGTCCATAACAGTCCATCAGTCATAAATATAAATTGCAAGTGTCCTTGTCAAATTATTATTATACCCGAAGATAAATATTCCAACTAATTGGGGATTCGAATTGTAACAAGGTTTTAATACTTTGTTTAATGAATACACCAGGTTATCGACTGCGTGTAAACCAAGGTTTTACTACTTTGTTAACAATTACACCAATTACCCTTGAATGTAATTTCACCCCTGTTTTGATTATTCTAGTGGCTATTAATCCATTCCCGTGTCCGGTTAAATGAACGATTATTCGTACATATAAATACCCCGCCCATCGTGTCCGATCGAGTGTATATGGTAAATTATAGGGACGCCCAATTGTAAATCTTTATATTAACATTAACAAACTTTCATTTAGTTAAACAAATATAAAGCCCATTAATAGCCCATAGCCTAGTTTCCACAAGTGTCGTTCTTTTGTCCAAACCCCAATTATGGTACAAAGCCCAATTACCCAATTTTAGTAATTAGCCCAACATCATGATTACTTCGTTTTAAACAAGCATAATAATAACTTAGCTACGAGACATTAATATAAAAAGGTTGAACATAACTTACAATGATTAAAAATAGCGTAGCGTTACACGGACAGAATTTCGACTTACACCCTTACAACATTCGCTAACATACCCTTATTATTAGAATTATAATTAAAATCAAAATATAAATTATAAATATAAATATAAATCGTATATATTGAGAGAGATATATTATGTCTTAAACTCGTCAGAAAACTGGCTTTTTATAGGACCTGACCAACAATCTCACACCATGCGACTCGCATGGTTTTGTGCTTCTGGCCATGCGAGTCGCATGGCCACCCTGGATTCAGCCAACTACTTTTGTTTTCTTCTTGCCGACGTAATATAATAATAATAATATATATAATATATAATTATATATAATTATATATATATTATATTATATTCTTGTGCATAGTAGACTAGATATTTTTGGTCCGTTGCGTCGGGCGTTTCTTCTTGGCTCAGGTCCCGGTTCCGGATTTTCGGACGTCCTTGCGTATTATTTTAAATCGCGTACTTTGCGTCTTGTAACTTGTACTCTTGTCATTTTGAGACGTTCCTCATCAATATTTTGAACCTTTTTAGTTGTATCTTGTACTTTTTAGCTCTTTGGACCTTTTTGTCTACAATTTGTCGAATCTGCCTTTTGTCTTCACTTTTAATATTTAAACGAATATCTCTTGTAAATAGAACAATTGCAACTAAAAGCTTGTCTTTCTTGAGGAATAATGCTATGAAATATATGTTCGTTTTTAGCATTATCAAATATTCCCACACTTGAGCGTTGCTTGTCCTCAAGCAATATTGTCTTGAAATACCAGAATCACTTTTTTATTCTTCACACTTTGTACATCAGTGATTTCTATACGGCGGTATAAACAATGGTAGTAACGATATGGTTTACAGTCCCACATGACTATAAAAATTTAGATCCATTAAGGAAATTGGATCTTTTATGAAAACATTTGATCTTTTGAAAATTAAATCTAGTTTTTTCCCTAGATAAGTTTTCCGGAATAACCCTTTACCGGTGTTTGCAAAATATTTTTGTGGGTTTGGTGGGTTTCAGATTTGAAAATTTTATCTCAAAACTTGCGGTTTTGTGTCACCCACTTGCTAACCTTGTATTTGGAAAGCAACACGTCCAGTTTACTTGTTCCGTATATTACCTTTCGGCAAACTACCGTCCGGTTGTAAAGGAAAGCGTTGAACAAGCAACTGTTTAAGGCAATGTCCCGTGACATGCTTTTGATTATGTCTATAACGTGTCGGACGCAATTACTATCCTTGGTAGGAGCAATAGTAAAGCTCACCCTTATAATTTTTCGGTCTGGCACAAGGTCCTGTCTTTGACCATGTTATGCAACCACCGTTCTTACGGTTGACACCCGATTTAGTTCAGGTGACCTAATGAATTCCAGGTGAATTCCTAGGATTTTACGTTCAATGGTAATGAACGCATTGAAAATAGGGTTTTCAGAAAACAAATCGGTTTGTATTTTTGATCAAAATATTTTCTCGTTCACGCTCGAGTTTAGATATCATTGAATTCCATGAGTTTGAATTCTCAATCTTTAAGGTCAATCTCTAGGATTGAGTAATATCAGTCTTAAAAGCTGATTTTTAATCTTTAAGGAGATTATCCTTTCTGGGGATCTGATTCATTAGTCTTATCCAGCTAATTTGCATGGTGCCCCCCCATTGTACGAGATAAATCCTTCTCATGGTTAGGATAAATCTGACCACTTGGCGACCCTGTTTAATGCTGAGGTCCGTGGATTTCCTGCTGATTTTAGTGATGACTTTTCTAGATTTTTCGTCAACCTACAGCTGGTCTGAACGACAACTTCATGATCAAGAAGCGCGTGTCTTTTTCGGAAGACTTTACTTCCTTTTAGTGATGGAATTGATTCATCGTATAGATCCATCTCTTCTTTTCTTTCATCGGGTAAAACAGTTTAGTTTAGTCCAAAGCAAAAGTATTTTCAGTTATTTGTTACAAATATATGTGGCATATGTTTAAAATAACTTGGTAAATTTTCCCACACTTGGCTTTTTATTTTTCTTTTTATCGTCCTCTATTCCATTTTAAATAAATTTTGACATTTTAGTTTGTTTCTCAATTTATGTCCTTTCCGAGGTAACAATAATTTCGGTGTTAAAACCTAGTTTTATCGTTCATAAATATGTATAAACATGATTTGAATTCATTTAATTGAAAATTTTGAAAAATTTTACTAGAATTGGGTAGTCAGTATATAAGACTAGGGCTGTTCTTTTTTTATCAGAGAGCACTAGATTCTAATACAACTACTGCTTTACTAGTATTTTTAATGGTAACCAAGTGTTTAATATAAAAATTTTAAAATCCGAAAGAATTTAACCCCTTCCCACACTTAAGATCTTGCAATGTCCTCATTTGCAAGAAATCAGTAACAATTTAAATTATTGAGGGTGATTTGTGTGAAAATAATTAAATTTTTACCAAAGTTTCCAAATATATTGGCGTTTGTTTGCTGAATGATAAATGGTGCACGTCATTTGTTCATTCCGTCTTGTTGTTATTTCACATACATTTTGCATCATTGTCGTCAAAATTACTTGCTTTTGCTGAACTTAATGCCAGTCTTTGAAAACGCGTTGTTTTACCCTGTTTTGTGCATAAAATAGAATACATACAATACAAATATAATCATACATGCAATTTGAAATGGAACTTTGGCATCCCACTTTCAAACTATAAGAAAAATATTAGTACACAATAATAATAAAATATCCAACATTACATAAACATAATAAAATGTTAAGTGTTTAAAATAAAAATAAAAATTACCACTTATCTCTACTGATCAGGAGGTGGGTTAGGAGGAAAATTAGGATATGGATCCCAATTCATGTTCGCGTCCGGGTTCCATGGCTGATTATAGGTGTACTGGTATGCTGCGTCATAATCATATGAATCATAGGGTGGTCTCATCTCTGGCTGATGTGCGGGATAGTATGCGGGTCGGGTCGGATAATACATCTCACCAGGCTGCAACTGGCTTATAATTTGGCGCTGATGATAATCCCATCGGCCATGCTCTCGTTGCCGGGAATGCTCGTAGTCATTCCGGCGTTGCCATGCCTCGTACTGCATATGCCTATCATAGTTCGTCATGTATTCATCCTCCATACGAATACCTAAATCAAGAGCAGTCTCCCGAACAACTCCTATAATGTTGTTCGCCTCCTCCATCTCGTCATCCGAACCTCTCTCTACCTGTCGCTGAGGTCCCTCGTATCGATATACCCGACCACGTCTCATCAATAATACCCTTGCACCGTGATAAAGGTTTGAACTTATAGTTTCACCTCCGTCCTCTATTTCGTTCATTGGACCCCCTTGGTGCTTATCTACACCTAAATACTCTCCAATGAGAGTAATGAAAATACCACCACCTATAATACTCCCCGATTTCATCCCCGAAACTACATTAGCGAGATAATAACCAACACAATAGGGAATGTTAACGAAACTCCTCGGGTCTCTAATACACTTGAGGTAGAACAAATCATTTACGGTCAATTTCTCCTTATTCCTACCCCTTTGTGTAATTGTGTTTGCTAAGAATCTATGAATCACCCGGAGTTCAGCTCTGTCTATATCTAAGTATGTATGATTTCCACTGGCGTGAAATTCATTAAAGTGGGACATACGCCTCCAGACAGCGTTAATATCAAATTCCCTATCTACCCTTTCTCCTTGGGCAATCAGGCTATTACAGTCGGGGCTCAAAAGTTCAGCAGGGGTGTAAATCTGTAAGGCCCTGGCTAAATCTATCATGGACATTCTGTACATGCGTCCACCTAACAGAAACCTAATAAAGCTTCTATCATCTATCCTCCTAACATCACTGTTTAATTTAATAGTACTAAGTAATTCTATACACCATTCCCTATATATGGTTCTACGAATGGAAAATAGGCGCATCCAATCGTTAAACTGAGAATTACCATACCTTTGCACCAATAATTGCCGAATCGGTTCGGCAAGGTCAACTGTTTCCAAAGGTACCCAGTCAATTGCCCTTGGCATTTCAACAACCTTAAAGTAGAGAATGTGCATGTTCTTTTGATAATCTGGATACTCTATCCAACATCTATCAAATCTCAGATTTGGGTGTAACTGATCTTCATTAATGTCTAAACTCAGAATCCTTTGATGTGGAGCGAATTGACGAAACTGATTCACGAATAATTGATCTTGATCGTGATAAGGAATATGTTGCTCCTCCTGTTCTTCTTCTTCTTGTTGCATATGTTGTTCATGTTCATGAAACATTTCCGGTTCGGGCTCTGGTTGCCTGGACGATGATGCTCCTGAACCTCCAGTATCGGCTTTCTGCAAAACACATTAAACACAAAATTTGTGCATCCAAATATGCATTAGTGTTAGCAAAATAATAACTTGAAACAATTATGATGACCTGTTCAATTCATAACACATTTTATACACATTTTCTTAACAATAACAATTCTACACTTTTACATACGAAAATGTGTACAATGTTTTATCACATTTAAACTCTTAAACATGTCAACAATAATCATTATAGCAATTAAACACTTGTTACATGGCATTCAAGTTCATAAGCATTTATCTTAAATAACATGCCAAAATAATCACTACTAGCAATGAGACAAGTTTCAAATGGCCTTTATATCAAATTATCCAAGTTCATGAATTTTTAGACTTAAAAAGTCTACTTTAATTCTCAAAAACATGTTTAGGCTCAAAGTTTGGATCAATTAACTACCTAAACATGTTACACTACTTAATTTAGCAACAATTCATGACAAAAATCGGCCATAACCTGTTTATATCAAAAAGCCCCAAATTGCTCAAGAACACAAACCCTAGATTCTTAAAAATTTGAAGTTTTTAGCTTCAATTCATGTTAAATAGCTTCTATCTAGGATATACATGCATAATATAACAACAATTCAGCTCTAATTACACCTAAATTTAACAAAATCAAAATATAAATTTTCTAGCTCAAGAACACAAAAATTTGAATTTAAAGAGATTAGGGGTGAAATCTTTACCTTTCTCCTGAAGGGGTTGAGACTACTGAATCTAGGCATGATTATTGTGAAGTTTTGCAAGAAATTTGGTGAAAAATGGCGGATTTTTGAGAGGATTTGGGAGAGTTTTCGTGTATATGTGTGTGTGTTGTGAAAGAAGCAGAACTCGGCTGCCTTTTGATCCTGTCCAGTTTTTAACATCCATGCGAGTCGCATGGCTTAAGCCTTTCCCCCATGCGACTCGCATGGGGGTATTTTCCAGAATTTTTGTTTTTTTTTTTTTTTTTTTTTTTTTTTTTTTTTTTTTTTTTTTTTTATATAAACCTTATACTTTTAAAACATATAATTAAATAAAATTTTAAAAATTTTGTTTCTTTTTAAGACGAAGTCGTTTCGGGACGATGCCCTAGTCCGTCCCTCGACAAAATTTTAAAATTTGTCTTTTTGTAGCGATTGTTTTAAAAGCTAAGATTTTTGGGTTTTTTAATGTTTTTGGCATACTTTAAATCAATAAGATTAAAAATAATGATAATAAAAGTTCTCGTCCCTCCCTCGGGTAAAGCAATTTCGGTTCAAAGACCTAGTCTTCAACTTACGACGAATTTTAAAAATCATATTTTTAACTTAATGAGATAAAGTAAATTTTTGTTTTTAAATTCACACAACTTAAATATAAAATTCAAAATTAAAAAATTAAAAATTAAAAATTCACACCAAACTTAAAATCTGAAATGCATAAAATTAAAATTCATATTTTAAAAATTAAAAATTCACACCAAACTTAATTTAAAAATTCATAAATTCATATCAAACTTATATTAATTTTTCAAATATTTATAATTTAAATATATTGTTTTTACAAAGTTTACAATATTAATTTAAGATTTAAATATTAATTTTTAAAAATATGGTAAAAATAAAATTAAAAATCTTTTTGTCTTTTTATCCCACTTTAATCAATCAAATATTATCAAAAATATGCGCCCCTCTTTTCGGTAAAGTAATTTCGGTTCCAAAACCTAATTTAACTCATGACGAATTTTTGAAATATATTGGGTTGATTGATTAAAGATATTTATACCTTAAGAATAAACGTTAAATTTCGCAGTGATGTAATAAATTTTTGAATGATATCAATAATTTCGGTCGCCAAACCTAATTTTATTTAATACCAATTTAATACTTTTTAGCGAACAAATTAGCGTTTATTATCAAAAGGTTAAAAAATAAAAATAAAAATAAAAACTGTACAGACATACCTGTGAAATAGATTTCTTAGTTATATGATCTATTATATTCATAAGATAGTCGGTTTAATTGGTCTTCCATGGCTGCATAGGCGTAACCTCGAGCATTCATTGTCTTTTCTTCTAAACATATGAACGGTCCGTCTCTGCATAAAGTAACAAATTCGGTATTTGAATAGGTTTGATTATTTGAACATTTACCTCCATGTGACCATTTTCCGCATTTGTGACATTTTTCTAGGTGTCGTGCTCTTCTTTTCGCTGCGGATTTTGATTTTCCTTTACCAAATTGTAACTTATTATCTTCGCATCTGGATCCTTTTCTAACTCCGTCCATTCTTTCTCTGATTACTGATACTATTTCACTCGGGAGTATGTCATTATTTCTTTTAGTGATCAAAGCGTGTAGCATTAGACCATGGTTTAGTTCACAGGCAGTCTTCATTACGTAAAAACCTAAAAAAAATAAAAATTCAGAATGGGGGGAGAAGACTAGTTCTTTAGGGTCTGCTAGGGAAAGACCATACGTGTTCCATTTTCGAGAACTACACGAAAACAGACAATCTAAATCTAACAGAAATACATATTATCCTTTAAAGACTTGATTCTCCCCATACTTAGTTAGCTGTGGTGTCGAAATTGTGATTAACTTCGTTGTCGACTTCCATCGGACCCTGTATGTAATGTTTAACTCTGTGACCATTAACTTTAAATTCAATCCCATTTGAATTTATTAATTCTATCGTTCCGTATGGGAAAACTCTTTTGACTATGAATGGTCCAGACCATCTTGATTTCAATTTTCCAGGAAATAGCTTGAATCGTGAATTGAAAAGAAGAACTCTGTCTCCTTCTTTAAATTCTTTTGAACTTCTGATTCTTTTATCATGCCATTTCTTCGTTCTTTCTTTATAGATTAACGAATTATCGTATGCTTCATGTCTTAATTCTTCTAATTCGTTTAGTTGACTTAATCGTAGACGTCCGGCTTCATGTAAATCAAGATTACATGTCTTCAAAGCCCAAAATGCTTTGTGTTCAATTTCTACTGGAAGATGACATGCTTTTCCATACACAAGTCTAAAAGGTGTGGTTCCAATTGGAGTTTTGTAGGCTGTTCTAAAAGCCCAGAGTGCATCCTCCAATTTAATGGACCATTCCTTCGGATTTGATCCTACGGTTTTCTCTAGAATACGTTTTAAAGCTCGGTTTGTATTTTCAACTTGTCCACTTGTTTGTGGATGATATGCGGTGGAGATTTTATGAGTTACTCCATATCTTTTAAGAACTTTCTCAAGTTGATTATTACAGAAATGAGTACCCCGATCACTTATTAAAGCTTTCGGTGTTCCAAACCTTGCAAAAAGACGTTTTAAAAAGTTGACTACAACTCGTGCATCGTTAGTTGGGAGAGCTTGTGCTTCCGCCCATTTAGATACATAATCAATGGCTACGAGTATATATAGATTATTATGAGATTTTGGAAATGGACCCATAAAGTCAATACCCCAAATGTCAAATACTTCACATACTTGGATGACATTTTGTGGCATTTCATCACGTTGACTTATTTTTCCGGCCCTTTGACATGCATCACAGGATTTGCAAAGAAGGTGTGCGTCTTTGTAAATTGTAGGCCAATAGAATCCAGCTTCATAAACTTTTCTTGCTGTTAGTTGAGGCCCATAATGCCCTCCTGTTGGTCCTGTGTGACAATGGTTTAATATTTTACTAGCTTCATCTCCAAATACACATCGGCGTATTATTCCATCGGGACAACTTTTAAACAGATGTGGATCTTCCCAGAAATAGTGTTTTATATCACTGAAGAATTTCTTTCGTCTTTGGTACGATAATCCTTTTTCAAGGAATCCACAAACTAAGTAGTTTGCATAGTCTGCAAACCATGGGATTTCTTTATAATCTATCTTCAATAGATATTCATCAGGAAAGTTGTCTTGTATGGCCGATTCATTCAGAACTTCTAATTCGGGATTTTCAAGACGAGAAAGATGATCAGCGGCGAGATTTTCTGCTCCTTTTTTATCTCGGATTTCAATATCAAACTCTTGTAAGAGTAAAATCCAACGGATTAATCTTGGTTTAGCATCTTGTTTTGAAAATAGGTATCTAAGAGCAGAATGGTCGGTATAGACCACCGTTTTTGCTAGAACGAGATATGATCGAAATTTGTCAAAAGCAAAGACAATAGCAAGGAGTTCTTTTTCAGTAGTTGTATAGTTCGTTTGTGCTCCTTGTAATGTCTTACTAGCATAATATATAGGTTGAAATCGTTTTTCAATCCTTTGTCCTAAAACGGCTCCCATTGCAAAATCACTTGCATCGCACATTAGTTCAAATGGTAGATTCCAATTTGGTGTTATCATGATCGGTGCATTAGTGAGTTTTTCTTTAAGAATATTAAAAGATTTGATACATTCATCTGAAAAGATGAATGGTGCATCCTTTTCTAGGAGTTTATTCATAGGAGTGGCAATTTTAGAAAAATCTTTTATAAAACGTCGGTAAAAACCGGCATGCCCTAGAAAACTCCTAACTCCTCTAACATTGGTGGGATGTGGAAGTTTAGCAATTACATCTACTTTAGCTCTATCCACTTCAATTCCTTCTTTTGAAATTTTATGTCCAAGAACGATGCCTTCTTTAACCATGAAATGGCATTTCTCCCAATTAAGTACTAGATTTGATTTTTCGCATCTAATTAGCATTCGTTCCAGATTAACTAGACATGATTTAAATGTATCACCGAAGACTGAAAAGTCATCCATGAATACTTCCATGCATTCTTCTATCATGTCGTGAAAAATCGCCATCATACACCTTTGAAAGGTTGCAGGGGCGTTGCAAAGTCCAAATGGCATGCGTTTGTAAGCAAAAGTACCATAAGGGCACGTGAATGTGGTTTTCTCTTGGTCCTCGGGTGCTATTGGAATTTGAAAATATCCGGAAAATCCATCTAGAAAACAATAGTAACTATTTCCGGCTAATCTTTCCAACATTTGATCAATGAAAGGTAAGGGAAAGTGATCTTTTCTGGTGGCGTCATTTAATTTTCTATAATCAATACATACACGCCATCCTGTTACAGTCCTAGTAGGAATAAGCTCATTTTTCTCATTTGTGATGACAGTCATGCCACCCTTCTTAGGCACGCATTGAACTGGGCTTACCCATGGACTATCAGAGATTGGATATATCAAACCTGCATCTAGCAGTTTAATAATCTCTTTCTTAACTACATCTTGCATATTAGGATTTAGTCTTCGTTGGCGTTGCACATACGTTTTATGACCTTCTTCCATAAGGATTTTATGTGTGCAATACGAAGGACTTATTCCTTTAATATCATGAATCTTCCATGCAATGGCTGGTTTATGAGCTTTCAACACAGAAATGAGCTGTGATTTCTCATTTTCAGTAAGAGAAGACGATATTATTACAGGTAATTCAGATTCACCATGTAAATAAGCGTATTCCAAATGGTTTGGAAGTGGCTTTAACTCTAATTTCGGAGGTTCTTCTATCGATGATTTATATCGATATCTGTCTTCTTCTTTTAGCATTTGAATTTCTTCTGTTGTTGGTTCATATCCATTAGCTATAAGTGTAGCTAACATTTCAGCTTCATCAATTGGTTCATTTCCTTCTCCTAAAGAACATTCTCCTGTTCCTTGTAATTCTGGAAATTCTTCTAATAATTCTGCATGTGCATCTATAGTTTTAATATAATAACATGTATCATCTGCAGATTGTGGTTGTTGCATTGCTCTATCAACTGAAAAGGTAACACTCTCATCCTCTATACTTAGGGTCAGTTTCTTACCGAACACGTCTATCATTGCTTTAGCCGTGTTTAAGAATGGTCTTCCTAATATGAGAGGAACTTGAGAATCTTCTTCCATGTCTAAAACAACAAAATCTACTGGAAATACTAAAGTACCAACTTTAACTAGCATGTTCTCCATTATCCCTCTAGGATATTTTATTGATCTATCGGCTAGTTGTATGCTTATTCTGGTTGGTTTCAATTCTCCAAGGTCTAGTTTAGCGTATAGTGAATACGGCATTAGATTTATACTAGCACCTAAATCTGCCAATGCTTCTATTGAACTAAGACTACCCAGAAAACATGGAATTGTGAAACTTCCTGGATCAGATAGTTTTTCTGGTATCTTATTCAACAGCACTGCTGAACAATTAGCATTCATAGTAACAGCCGAGAGTTCTTCCATTTTCTTTCTATTCGTGATTAGATCTTTCAAGAATTTAGCATATCTTGGCATTCCTGAAATCACATCAATGAAAGGAAGATTTACATTTATCTGTTTAAACATATCCAAGAATTTGGATTGCTCGGCTTCAAGTTTTTCTTTCTTCATTTTACTCGGGTAAGGAAGTGGTGGTTGGTATGGTTTAACATAAGGTTTATCCTTAACTGTGTTATCTTCATTAACCTTTTCAACTACCGGTTCTTTTTCCTTATCCTGATCAGGTTGTGGTTCTTGTGTAGTAGGGATAGTTTCATCAGAAGTTACAGGTATTTCAGGTGGTTTAAGTGTTGTACCACTTCTTGTGGTAATAGCTTTAGCTGTTTCATTCCGGGGGTTAGCATTTGTATCGCTTGGTAAACTTCCCGGTTTTCTTTCACCTATTAACCTTGCTAGGTTACTTACTTCTTGTTCCAGATTTTGAATAGAAGCTTGTTGATTTCTAAATGCTTGGGCATTTTGTTCATTTGTTTGTTTTTGAGATGTGAAAAACTGCGTTTGAGTTTCAACTAGCTTCGTCATCATATCTTCTAAATTCGGCTTTTTATCATCGGTTTGTTGTGGTGGTTTGTTTTGAAAATTCGGTCTTTGCTGATTATAAGTATTATTGGATACTTGTTGATTGCTAGGACCTTGTTGGTTGTTGTATGGAATATTTCGGTTATAATTCTGGTTTTGATTGTAAATCGGTCTTGGCGGTTGATAATTATTCTGATAATTATTTCCAGGCCTTTGGTTTATGTATGAAATATTCTCTCTTTGTTCCATTGTTAATTCATTACTGAGACAATCTTTTGTCAAATGTGGTCCTCCACACTGCTCACAACTAATTCGTATAGCATGAATATCTTTAGTCATCTTTTCCATTCGTCTCTCGAAAGCATCTATCTTTGCGGAAATGGAATCTAAGTCATGGCTAGAATCGGCTCTAGCTGCTTTAGATGATCTAATGATATCTTTTTCTTGGTGCCACTCATGTGAGTGGGAAGCAGTATTATCAATAATTTTGTAAGCATCAGTTTCGGTTTTCTTCATAATAGAACCACCAGCTGCTATATCTATGTCTTTTCTTGTAGTGATGTCGCATCCTTGGTAGAATATTTGTACTATTTGACAGGTGTCTAAACCATGTTGCGGACATCCTCTTAATAACTTTCCATATCTTGTCCACGCCTCATATAGAGTTTCATTTGGTTTCTGTGTGAACGTAACAATTTCTGCTTGAAGTCTTACGGCTTTAGATGCAGGAAAAAATTGTTTAAGAAATTTGTCAATTAAAACGTCCCATGTATCAATCGCCCCTTCAGGTAACGATTCCAACCAATCTTTGGCTTCTCCCTTTAAAGTCCAGGGAAATAACATGAGATATATCTGTTCATCCTCCACTTCTCGGATTTTAAATAGTGTGCAGATCCTATTAAAGGTACGTAGATGTTCATTTGGATCTTCCTTCGGCGCACCACTAAATTGGCATTGATTAGTCACCATGTGTAGAATTTGTCCTTTGATTTCATAATCTGGCGCATTAATGTCTGGATGAGTAATTGCGTGACCTTGGCCAGTGCGTTTAGCTCTCATTCGGTCTTCCATACTTAAAGGTTCCAGATTCTCCATAATTGAATTTGTTGACTCGGTATCACTAGATGCTTCAGATTTAATAGTTCGTTCCTCAACAATCTCTGTTTGAATGATTGGTGGTTCCGGAGGAAAGTTTAATGGTTCAGGATCTACGAACCGTTCCTGAATATTTTCTGGATTCTCAATTGTGAGGTTTGTTTCAAAAAATGGATTATCGGAAATTTGAACTGAAGTACTTGGTCGACTGGATGACGATTCTAAAGAAAAATCAACGGCGGTTATATTTGTTAAACGATGTCTTGATCGAGTTACAGGTGGTGAACGTACAAAAGGTGATGAACGTCTTGCTCGGTGCATTCACAGAATATCCTATTAGTTTTTAAAAGGAAAGAAAAATTATAATAAGTTATCCAATCAATAGACTTTTCTGATTTTGCCCACGTTTCGAATAGCCAAAAGATGCAGCAGAGGGGCAGGATTCGTTTGGTCTCAATATAATTGAGGACTGTTTGGCTCCAATAACCCGGTCCACGTACAAATCCAACTATTACTACGAACCAGAAAATTTTGATGTCTATCAATTTAACCACTTAAAATAAATTTTCGTAATTTTAAGAAATTTAGATAAGAAGTAGAAAAAATTCTAAGTCCTAAAACTAGAATAGCGAGAAATAAGAGAGAAAAAGATTGCGCGTCGAAAAATGTCGAAAAAGAAAAAATGGTTGAAAAATAAAAGGTGACGGAAAAATAAAAGAAACTTATCAAAACTTAAAAATACTTAACTAATTTAACCTTATTACTACAACTAACTTAAAATTATAATCGCAAATTGAAATTACTAATTGGAATGATAATTGATACATAGTAAAAGGTCTAAAAATATTAAAGCTTACAGGGAAAAACTAAATCCCAAATGGAAATAACTTAAAAAGAAACTAAAACTTAAAAAGACGTCGCAAAATTCTAAAGCACCTAAATCTTAATCTAAAGAAAAAGCACTTAAGGAATTCTACGGCAAAGCCTAAAAATCTAGGAGTAAAAATGACTATAGCGAAAACTAAGTTTAAAATTAAATATGAGCTAAAAATACAAATATTACGCTACAGCGATTAAAAAGGTACAAAATATTAAAAGTTATTAAAAGTTATAAAAATATTAGATTTTATAAAAATATTATTTTTATATTTTATAATTTAAAGTATTAAGTATTATATAATTAAAACTAGTTAAAAGTAATAATTAATTTAAATAACTAAAACTTAATTAATAATAATAAATAAAACTAGGGTTTAAATAATAATAATAAATTAATACGCATTAAATGCGAAATTAGGGTTTGAATGTGGCCCTGTCAGACCCTTCATGCGAGTCGCATGGGTTTAGGGGTTGGGTCATGCGAGTCGCATGACTGAACTGGACCAGTTCAACTGGACTGGTTCAAATGACGGGTCACGTATTATTTTATATTTAATTTCTTTTTTCTGTTTTATATTTAAAATATAAATATATTAAAATAAAAACTTAAAAATAAACTTAAAATACTTTATAATTTTGTAAAAATAAAAGAAAAACTTAAAAATATACTTAAAATACTTTTTTTTTTTCTTTTTTCGATTTTAAAAGCTTTTTTTTTTTTTTTATATATTTTTTTTTTAATTTTTAAACAAAAATATAAATTTTACAAAAACTAATTATAACTTAAAAATTAAAAATATGGCGTTTCGCTTCGGCGAAAATGATTCCCCGGCAGCGGCGCCAAAAATACTTGATGTCGAACGAGGTGTATACAAAATAGCTTATATTTTACTAGGAAAATACTATTAAATACGATACAATTTTACACAAGATATTTATTTATTTATAGAATGGATATACTTAAACCTTGCTACAACACTTATAGGCAGTGTACCTAATCGTACAGTAGTGTAGTTTTTAGTAAGTCCGGTTCGTTCCACAGGGAAATCTTTAAACAAAGCTCAACGCTATATTAGTTTACTTTTATAAAAATACAAATATATATATAAGTGATATTATTATTATAAAGGGGGTTTTTTTTACCGTTTAATGACCGGTTTGTCGATTTTAAAACTTTAGTCGCAGTTAAAACCTAATGTAAAATATAAAATAAATACAAGACTTAAATTAAAGCGTAAAGTAAATAACGATAATGAAATTGCGAATAAAAATGCGATAAAATAAAATTGCGATAATTAAAAGGTACGATAATTAAAAGTGCGATTAAATAAAATAACAATAAATAAAAGTGCGATAATTAGAAGTGCAATTAAATATAAAATAAAGGAAATAAAATATGAAATAAAAGAATTATGCTTATTTAAACTTCCGTAATCATGATGTTTGACGTGTTGATTTTAGTTTTATGCCCATGGGTTAATTGTCCTTTGTCCTGGATTATTCAATATGTCCGTCTGGTTTTTGTCCATAACAGTCCATCAGTCATAAATATAAATTGCAAGTGTCCTTGTCAAATTATTATTATACCCGAAGATAAATATTCCAACTAATTGGGGATTCGAATTGTAACAAGGTTTTAATACTTTGTTTAATGAATACACCAGGTTATCGACTGCGTGTAAACCAAGGTTTTACTACTTTGTTAACAATTACACCAATTACCCTTGAATGTAATTTCACCCCTGTTTTGATTATTCTAGTGGCTATTAATCCATTCCCGTGTCCGGTTAAATGAACGATTATTCGTACATATAAATACCCCGCCCATCGTGTCCGATCGAGTGTATATGGTAAATTATAGGGACGCCCAATTGTAAATCTTTATATTAACATTAACAAACTTTCATTTAGTTAAACAAATATAAAGCCCATTAATAGCCCATAGCCTAGTTTCCACAAGTGTCGTTCTTTTGTCCAAACCCCAATTATGGTACAAAGCCCAATTACCCAATTTTAGTAATTAGCCCAACATCATGATTACTTCGTTTTAAACAAGCATAATAATAACTTAGCTACGAGACATTAATATAAAAAGGTTGAACATAACTTACAATGATTAAAAATAGCGTAGCGTTACACGGACAGAATTTCGACTTACACCCTTACAACATTCGCTAACATACCCTTATTATTAGAATTATAATTAAAATCAAAATATAAATTATAAATATAAATATAAATCGTATATATTGAGAGAGATATATTATGTCTTAAACTCGTCAGAAAACTGGCTTTTTATAGGACCTGACCAACAATCTCACACCATGCGACTCGCATGGTTTTGTGCTTCTGGCCATGCGAGTCGCATGGCCACCCTGGATTCAGCCAACTACTTTTGTTTTCTTCTTGCCGACGTAATATAATAATAATAATATATATAATATATAATTATATATAATTATATATATATTATATTATATTCTTGTGCATAGTAGACTAGATATTTTTGGTCCGTTGCGTCGGGCGTTTCTTCTTGGCTCAGGTCCCGGTTCCGGATTTTCGGACGTCCTTGCGTATTATTTTAAATCGCGTACTTTGCGTCTTGTAACTTGTACTCTTGTCATTTTGAGACGTTCCTCATCAATATTTTGAACCTTTTTAGTTGTATCTTGTACTTTTTAGCTCTTTGGACCTTTTTGTCTACAATTTGTCGAATCTGCCTTTTGTCTTCACTTTTAATATTTAAACGAATATCTCTTGTAAATAGAACAATTGCAACTAAAAGCTTGTCTTTCTTGAGGAATAATGCTATGAAATATATGTTCGTTTTTAGCATTATCAAATACCTATCTAGAGCAAGTGGGACAAGATGATGCGTACGCACTACCGTGGTCAGTATTCAAGCACTTGATGAACGAGAAGTACCGTCCCAGAACCGAGGTCAATAAGCTCAAGACAGAACTTAGAGGGTTACGAACCCAAGGATTTGATATTACCACGTACGAAAGACGATTCACAGAATTGTGCCTATTGTGTCCGAGAGCATTCGAAGATGAGGAAGAGAAGATCGACGCATTTGTGAAAGGATTACCGGAAAGAATCCAAGAAGATATAAGTTCACACGAGCCCGCCTCTATACAACAGGCATGTAGAATGGCTCACAAACTAGTGAACCAGATTGAAGAAAGAATTAAAGAACAGACTGCTGAAGAGGCCAATGTGAAGCAAGTCAAAAGAAAGTGGGAGGAAAACGGTGATAAGAATCACCAATACAACAACAACAGAAATTACAACAATAATCGCAACAATAATCCCAACAATCGCAACATCAATCGCAACTACAACAAACGGCCCAACAACAACAACAACAACAACAACAACAGCAACTACAACAATCATCCCAACAACAATAATAACCGAAACAACAACAACAATCAGAAGCAGCTATGCCAAAGGTGTGAAAAGTATCACTCGGGGTTCTGCACCAAATTTTGCAACAAGTGTAAAAGAAATGGTCATAGCGCGGTGAAGTGTGAGGTCTACGGACCAGGGGTTAATAGAACGAAAGGAACAAATGGTGTCGGAATGAGTAATGGCGGAGCAAGTAGTGTCGGAGCAAGTTATGCCAATGTAGTTTGTTATAAATGTGGAAAACCGGGCCACATTATTAGAAATTGCCCGAACCAGGAGAACACGAATGGACAAGGCCGCGGAAGAGTTTTCAATATTAATGCGGCAGAGGCACAGGAAGACCCGGAGCTTGTTACGGGTACGTTTCTTATTGACAATAAATCTGCTTACGTTTTATTTGATTCGGGTGCGGATAGAAGCTATATGAGTAGAGATTTTTGTGCTAAATTAAGTTGTCCATTGACGCCTTTGGATAGTAAATTTTTACTCGAATTAGCAAATGGTAAATTAATTTCAGCAGATAATATATGTCGGAATCGAGAAATTAAACTGGTTAGCGAAACATTTAAGATTGATTTGATACCAGTAGAGTTAGGGAGTTTTGATGTGATAATCGGTATGGACTGGTTGAAAGAAGTGAAAGCAGAGATCGTTTGTTACAAAAATGCAATTCGCATTATACGAGAAAAAGGAAAACCCTTAATGGTGTACGGAGAAAAGGGCAACACGAAGCTACATCTTATTAGTAATTTGAAGGCACAAAAACTAATAAGAAAAGGTTGCTATGCTGTTCTAGCACACGTCGAGAAAGTACAAACTGAAGAAAAGAGCATCAATGATGTTCCCATTGCAAAAGAATTTCCCGATGTATTTCCGAAAGAATTACCGGGATTACCCCCACATCGATCCGTTGAATTTCAAATAGATCTTGTACCAGGAGCTGCACCAATAGCTCGTGCTCCTTACAGACTCGCACCCAGCAAAATGAAAGAACTGCAAAGCCAATTACAAGAACTTTTAGAGCGTGGTTTCATTCGACCAAGCACATCACCGTGGGGAGCTCCTGTTTTGTTTGTCAAGAAGAAAGATGGTACATTCAGGTTGTGTATCGACTACCGAGAGTTGAACAAACTTACCATCAAGAATCGCTACCCACTACCGAGAATCGACGACTTATTTGATCAACTACAAGGCTCGTCTGTTTATTCAAAGATTGACTTACGTTCCGGGTATCATCAAATGCGGGTGAAAGAAGATGATATTCCAAAGACTGCTTTCAGAACACGTTACGGTCATTACGAGTTTATGGTCATGCCGTTTGGTTTAACTAATGCACCACCTGTGTTCATGGACCTTATGAACCGAGTGTGTGGACCATACCTTGACAAGTTTGTCATTGTTTTCATTGATGACATACTTATTTACTCAAAGAATGACCAAGAACACGGTGAACATTTGAGAAAGGTGTTAGAAGTATTGAGGAAGGAAAAATTGTACGCTAAATTTTCAAAGTGTGCATTTTGGTTGGAAGAAGTTCAATTCCTCGGTCACATAGTGAACAAAGAAGGTATTAAGGTGGATCCGGCAAAGATAGAAACTGTTGAAAAGTGGGAAACCCCGAAAACTCCGAAACACATACGCCAGTTTTTAGGACTAGCTGGTTACTACAGAAGGTTCATCCAAGACTTTTCCAGAATAGCAAAACCCTTGACTGCATTAACGCATAAAGGGAAGAAATTTGAATGGAATGATGAACAAGAGAAAGCGTTTCAGTTATTGAAGAAAAAGCTAACTACGGCACCTATATTGTCATTGCCTGAAGGGAATGATGATTTTGTGATTTATTGTGACGCATCAAAGCAAGGTCTCGGTTGTGTATTAATGCAACGAACGAAGGTGATTGCTTATGCGTCTAGACAATTGAAGATTCACGAACAAAATTATACGACGCATGATTTGGAATTAGGTGCTGTTGTTTTTGCATTAAAGACTTGGAGGCACTACTTATATGGGGTCAAAAGTATTATATATACCGACCACAAAAGTCTTCAACACATATTTAATCAGAAACAACTGAATATGAGGCAGCGTAGGTGGATTGAATTATTGAATGATTACGACTTTGAGATTCGTTACCACCCGGGGAAGGCAAATGTGGTAGCCGATGCCTTGAGCAGGAAGGACAAAGAACCCATTCGAGTAAAATCTATGAATATAATGATTCATAATAACCTTACTACTCAAATAAAGGAGGCGCAACAAGGAGTTTTAAAAGAGGGAAATTTAAAGGATGAAATACCCAAAGGATCGGAGAAGCATCTTAATATTCGGGAAGACGGAACCCGGTATAGGGCTGAAAGGATTTGGGTACCAAAATTTGGAGATATGAGAGAAATGGTACTTAGAGAAGCTCATAAAACCAGATACTCAATACATCCTGGAACGGGGAAGATGTACAAGGATCTCAAGAAACATTTTTGGTGGCCGGCTATGAAAGCCGATGTTGCTAAATACGTAGGAGAATGTTTGACGTGTTCTAAGGTCAAAGCTGAGCATCAGAAACCATCAGGTCTACTTCAACAACCCGAAATCCCAGAATGGAAATGGGAAAACATTACCATGGATTTCATCACTAAATTGCCAAGGACTGCAAGTGGTTTTGATACTATTTGGGTAATAGTTGATCGTCTCACCAAATCAGCACACTTCCTGCCAATAATAGAAGATGACAAGATGGAGAAGTTAGCACGACTGTATTTGAAGGAAGTCATCTCCAGACATGGAATACCAATCTCTATTATCTCTGATAGGGATGGCAGATTTATTTCAAGATTCTGGCAGACATTACAGCAAGCATTAGGAACTCGTCTAGACATGAGTACTGCCTATCATCCACAAACTGATGGGCAGAGCGAAAGGACGATACAAATGCTTGAAGACATGCTACGAGCATGTGTTATTGATTTTGGAAACAGTTGGGATCGACATCTACCGTTAGCAGAATTTTCCTACAACAACAGCTACCATTCAAGCATTGAGATGGCGCCGTTTGAAGCACTTTATGGTAGAAAGTGCAGGTCTTCGATTTGTTGGAGTGAAGTGGGGGATAGACAGATTACGGGTCCAGAGATTATACAAGAAACTACCGAGAAGATCATCCAAATTCAACAACGGTTGAAAACCGCCCAAAGTCGACAAAAGAGCTACGCTGACATTAAAAGAAAAGATATAGAATTTGAAATTGGAGAGATGGTCATGCTTAAAGTTGCACCTTGGAAAGGCGTTGTTCGATTTGGTAAACGAGGGAAATTAAATCCAAGGTATATTGGACCATTCAAGATTATTGATCGTGTCGGACCAGTAGCTTACCGACTTGAGTTACCTCAACAACTCGCGGCTGTACATAACACTTTCCACGTCTCGAATTTGAAGAAATGTTTTGCTAAAGAAGATCTCACTATTCCGTTAGATGAAATCCAAATCAACGAAAAACTTCAATTCATCGAAGAACCCGTCGAAATAATGGATCGTGAGGTTAAAAGACTTAAGCAAAACAAGATACCAATTGTTAAGGTTCCATGGAATGCTCGTAGAGGACCCGAGTTCACCTGGGAGCGTGAAGATCAGATGAAGAAGAAATACCCGCATCTCTTTCCAGAAGATTCGTCAACACCTTCAACAGCTTAAAATTTCGGGACGAAATTTATTTAACGGGTAGGTACTGTAGTGACCCGAACTTTTCCATGTTTATATATATTAATTGAGATTGATATTTACATGATTAAATGTTTCCAACATATTAAGCAATCAAACTTGTTAAAACTTGATTAATTGAAATAGGTTTCATATAGACAATTGACTACCCAAGTTGACCGGTGATTCACGAACGTTAAAACTTGTAAAAACTATATGATGACATATATATGGTTATATATATAGTTAACATGATATTATTATAAGTAAACATATCATTAAGTGTATTAACAATGAACTACATATGTAAAAACAAGACTACTAACTTAATGATTTTGAAACGAGACATATATGTAACGATTATCGTTGTAACGACATTTAATGTATATATATCATATTAAGAGATATTCGTACATCATAATATCATGATAATATAATAATTTAAAATCTCTTTTGATATTATAAACATTGGGTTAACAACATTTAACAAGATCGTTAACCTAAAGGTTTCAAAACAACATTTACATGTAACGACTAACGATGACTTAACGACTCAGTTAAAATGTATATACATGTAGTGTTTTAATATGTATTCATACACTTTGGAAAGACTTCAAGACACTTATCAAAATACTTCTACTTAACAAAAATGCTTACAATTACATCCTCGTTCAGTTTCATCAACAATTCTACTCGTATGCACCCGTATTCGTACTCGTACAATACACAGCTTTTAGATGTATGTACTATTGGTATATACACTCCAATGATCAGCTCTTAGCAGCCCATGTGAGTCACCTAACACATGTGGGAACCATCATTTGGCAACTAGCATGAAATATCTCATAAAATTACAAAAATATGAGTAATCATTCATGACTTATTTACATGAAAACAAAATTACATATCCTTTATATCTAATCCATACACCAACGACCAAAAACACCTACAAACACTTTCATTCTTCAATTTTCTTCATCTAATTGATCTCTCTCAAGTTCTATCTTCAAGTTCTAAGTGTTCTTCATAAATTCCAAAAGTTCTAGTTTCATAAAATCAAGAATACTTTCAAGTTTGCTAGCTCACTTCCAATCTTGTAAGGTGATCATCCAACCTCAAGAAATCTTTGTTTCTTACAGTAGGTTATCATTCTAATACAAGGTAATAATCATATTCAAACTTTGGTTCAATTTCTATAACTATAACAATCTTATTTCAAGTGATGATCTTACTTGAACTTGTTTTCGTGTCATGATTCTGCTTCAAGAACTTCGAGCCATCCAAGGATCCATTGAAGCTAGATCTATTTTTCTCTTTTCCAGTAGGTTTATCCAAGGAACTTAAGGTAGTAATGATGTTCATAACATCATTCGATTCATACATATAAAGCTATCTTATTCGAAGGTTTAAACTTGTAATCACTAGAACATAGTTTAGTTAATTCTAAACTTGTTCGCAAACAAAAGTTAATCCTTCTAACTTGACTTTTAAAATCAACTAAACACATGTTCTATATCTGTATGATATGCTAACTTAATGATTTAAAACCTGGAAACACGAAAAACACCGTAAAACCGGATTTACGCCGTCGTAGTAACACCGCGGGCTGTTTTGGGTTAGTTAATTAAAAACTATGATAAACTTTGATTTAAAAGTTGTTATTCTGAGAAAATGATTTTTATTATGAACATGAAACTATATCCAAAAATTATGCTTAAACTCAAAGTGGAAGTATGTTTTCTAAAATGGTCATCTAGACGTCGTTCTTTCGACTGAAATGACTACCTTTACAAAAACGACTTGTAACTTATTTTTCCGACTATAAACCTATACTTTTTCTGTTTAGATTCATAAAATAGAGTTCAATATGATACCATAGCAATTTGATTCACTCAAAACGGATTTAAAATGAAGAAGTTATGGGTAAAACAAGATTGGATAATTTTTCTCATTTTAGCTACGTGAAAATTGGTAACAAATCTATTCCAACCATAACTTAATCAACTTGTATTGTATATTATGTAATCTTGAGATACCATAGACACGTATACAATGTTTCGACCTATCATGTCGACACATCTATATATATTTCGGAACAACCATAGACACTCTATATGTGAATGTTGGAGTTAGCTATACAGGGTTGAGGTTGATTCCAAAATATATATAGTTTGAGTTGTGATCAATACTGAGATACGTATACACTGGGTCGTGGATTGATTCAAGATAATATTTATAGATTTATTTCTGTACATCTAACTGTGGACAACTAGTTGTAGGTTACTAACGAGGACAGCTGACTTAATAAACTTAAAACATCAAAATATATTAAAAGTGTTGTAAATATATTTTGAACATACTTTGATATATATATGTATATATTGTTATAGGTTCGTGAATCAACCAGTGGCCAAGTCTTACTTCCCGACGAAGTAAAAATCTGTGAAAGTGAGTTATAGTCCCACTTTTAAAATCTAATATTTTTGGGATGAGAATACATGCAGGTTTTATAAATGATTTACAAAGTAGACACAAGTACGTGAAACTACATTCTATGGTTGAATTATCGAAATTGAATATGCCCCTTTTTATTAAGTCTGGTAATCTAAGAATTAGGGAACAAACACCCTAATTGACGCGAATCCTAAAGATAGATCTATTGGGCCTAACAAACCCCATCCAAAGTACCGGATGCTTTAGTACTTCGAAATTTATATCATATCCGAAGGGTGTCCCGGAATGATGGGGATATTCTTATATATGCATCTTGTTAATGTCGGTTACCAGGTGTTCACCATATGAATGATTTTTATCTCTATGTATGGGATGTGTATTGAAATATGAAATCTTGTGGTCTATTATTATGATTTGATATATATAGGTTAAACCTATAACTCACCAACATTTTTGTTGACGTTTTAAGCATGTTTATTCTCAGGTGATTATTAAGAGCTTCCGCTGTCACATACTTAAATAAGGACGAGATTTGGAGTCCATGCTTGTATGATATTGTGTAAAAACTGCATTCAAGAAACTTATTTTGTTGTAACATATTTGTATTGTAAACCATTATGTAATGGTCGTGTGTAAACAGGATATTTTAGATTATCATTATTTGATAATCTACGTAAAGCTTTTTAAACCTTTATTGATGAAATAAAGGTTATGGTTTGTTTTAAAATGAATGCAGTCTTTGAAAAACGTCTCATATAGAGGTCAAAACCTCGCAACGAAATCAATTAATATGGAACGTTTTTAATCAATAAGAACGGGACATTTCATATTTGACCTCTATATGATACATTTTACAAACATTGCATTCGTTTTTAAAAGACAAAATTTCTTTACATCGAAAATTGACAGGCATGCATACCATTTCATAATATCCACTATCCAACTATAAATTGATTTAATAATAATCTTTGATGAACTCAATGACTCGAATGCAACGTTCTTCGAAATATGTTATGAAAGACTCCAAGTAATATCTTTAAAATGAGCAAATGCACAGCGGAAGATTTCTTTGACACCTGAGAATAAACATGCTTTAAAGTGTCAACCAAAAGGTTGGTGAGTTCATTAGTTTATCATAATCATTTATTTCCATCATTTTAATAGACCACAAGAATTTCATTTCCAGTTCTCATAAATATACGTCCCATTGATGTGCAGCGGGGTAGTATATAAAATAGTTATTAATTTTAGCAGAAAACACTATTAAATACGATACAATTTTACACAAGATATTTATTTATTTATAGAATGGATATACTTAAACCTTGCTACAACACTTATAGGCAGTGTACCTAATCGTTCAGTAGTGTAGTTTTTAGTAAGTCCGGTTCGTTCCACAGGGAAATCTTTAAACAAAGCTCAACGCTATATTAGTTTACTTTTATAAAAATACAAATATATATATAAGTAATATTATTATTAAAAAGGGGGGGTTTTTACCGTTTAATGACCGGTTTGTCGATTTTAAGATTTTAGTCGCAGTTAAAACCTAATGTAATAAATACAAGACTTAAATTAAAGCGTAAAGTAAATAACGATAATGAAATTGCGAATAATAAAAATGCGATAAAATAAAATAAATAAAAGTGCGATAATTAGAAGTGCAATTAAATATAAAATAAAGGAAATTAATATGAAATAAAAGAATTATGCTTATTTAAACTTCCGTAATCATGATGTTTGACGTGTTGATTTTAGTTTTATGCCCATGGGTTAATTGTCCTTTGTCCTGGATTATTTAATATGTCCGTCTGGTTTTTGTCCATAACAGTCCATCAGTCATAAATATAAAGTGCGAGTGTCCTCATCAAATTATTCTTATACCCGAAGTTAAATATTCCAACTGATTGGGGATTCGAATTGTAACAAGGTTTTAATACTTTGTTTAATGAATACACCAGGTTATCGACTGCGTGTAAACCAAGGTTTTACTACTTTGTTAACAATTACACCAATTACCCTTGAATGTAATTTCACCCCTGTTTTAATTATTCTAGTGGCTATTAATCCATTCCCGTGTCCGGTTAAATGAACGATTATTCGTACATATAAATACCCCGCCCATCGTGTCCGATTGAGTGTATATGGTAATTTATAGGGACGCCCAATTGTAAATCTTTATATTAACATTAACAAATTTTCATTTAGTTAAACAAATATAAAGCCCATTAATAGCCCATAGTCTAATTTCCACAAGTGTCGTTCTTTTGTCCAAACCCCAATTATGGTACAAAGCCCAATTACCCAATTTTAGTAATTAGCCCAACATCATGATTACTTCGTTTTAAATAAGCATAATAATAACTTAGCTACGATGAAATGTCCCGTTCTTATTGATTAAAAACGTTCCATATTAATTGATTTCGTTGCGAGGTTTTGACCTCTATATGAGACGTTTTTCAAAGACTGCATTCATTTTTAAACAAACCATAACCTTTATTTCATCAATAAAGGTTTAAAAAGCTTTACGTAGATTATCAAATAATGATAATCTAAAATATCCTGTTTACACACGACCATTACATAATGGTTTACAATACAAATATGTTACAACAAAATAAGTTTCTTGAATGCAGTTTTTACACCATATCATACAAGCATGGACTCCAAATCTTGTCCTTATTTAAGTATGCGACAGCGGAAGCTCTTAATAATCACCTGAGAATAAACATGCTTAAAACGTCAACAAAAATGTTGGTGAGTTATAGGTTTAACCTATATATATCAAATCGTAACAATAGACCACAAGATTTCATATTTCAATACACATCCCATACATAGAGATAAAAATCATTCATATGGTGAACACCTGGTAACCGACAATAACAAGATGCATATATAAGAATATCCCCATCATTCCGGGACACCCTTCGGATATGATATAAATTTCGAAGTACTAAAGCATCCGGTACTTTGGATGGGGTTTGTTAGGCCCAATAGATCTATCTTTAGGATTCGCGTCAATTAGGGTGTCTGTTCCCTAATTCTTAGATTACCAGACTTAATAAAAAGGGGCATATTCGATTTCGATAATTCAACCATAGAATGTAGTTTCACGTACTTGTGTCTATTTTGTAAATCATTTATAAAACCTGCATGTATTCTCATCCCAAAAATATTAGATTTTAAAAGTGGGACTATAACTCACTTTCACAGATTTTTACTTCGTCGGGAAGTAAGACTTGGCCACTGGTTGATTCACGAACCTATAACAATATATACATATATATCAAAGTATGTTCAAAATATATTTACAACACTTTTAATATATTTTGATGTTTTAAGTTTATTAAGTCAGCTGTCCTCGTTAGTAACCTACAACTAGTTGTCCACAGTTAGATGTACAGAAATAAATCGATAAATATTATCTTGAATCAATCCACGACCCAGTGTATACGTATCTCAGTATTGATCACAACTCAAACTATATATATTTTGGAATCAACCTCAACCCTGTATAGCTAACTCCAACATTCACATATAGAGTGTCTATGGTTGTTCCGAAATATATATAGATGTGTCGACATGATAGGTCGAAACATTGTATACGTGTCTATGGTATCTCAAGATTACATAATATATAATACAAGTTGATTAAGTTATGGTTGGAATAGATTTGTTACCAATTTTCACGTAGCTAAAATGAGAAAAATTATCCAATCTTGTTTTACCCATAACTTCTTCATTTTAAATCCGTTTTGAGTGAATCAAATTGCTATGGTTTCATATTGAACTCTATTTTATGAATCTAAACAAAAAAAGTATAGGTTTCTAGTCGGAAAAATAAGTTACAAGTCGTTTTTGTAAAGGTAGTCATTTCAGTCGAAAGAACGACGTCTAGATGACCATTTTAGAAAACATACTTCCACTTTGAGTTTAACCATAATTTTTGGATATAGTTTCATGTTCATAATAAAAATCATTTTCTCAGAATAACAACTTTTAAATCAAAGTTTATCATAGTTTTTAATTAACTAACCCAAAACAGCCCGCGGTGTTACTACGACGGCGTAAATCCGGTTTTACGGTGTTTTTCGTGTTTCCAGGTTTTAAATCATTAAGTTAGCATATCATATAGATATAGAACATGTGTTTAGTTGATTTTAAAAGTCAAGTTAGAAGGATTAACTTTTGTTTGCGAACAAGTTTAGAATTAACTAAACTATGTTCTAGTGATTACAAGTTTAAACCTTCGAATAAGATAGCTTTATATGTATGAATCGAATGATGTTATGAACATCATTACTACCTTAAGTTCCTTGGATGAACCTACTGGAAAAGAGAAAAATGGATCTAGCTTCAATGGATCCTTGGATGGCTCAAAGTTCTTGAAGCAAAATCATGACACGAAAACAAGTTCAAGTAAGATCATCACTTGAAATAAGATTGTTATAGTTATAGAAATTGAACCAAAGTTTGAATATGATTATTACCTTGTATTAGAATGATAACCTACTGTAAGAAACAAAGATTTCTTGAGGTTGGATGATCACCTTACAAGATTGGAAGTGAGCTAGCAAACTTGAAAGTATTCTTGATTTTATGAAACTAGAACTTTTGGAATTTATGAAGAACACTTAGAACTTGAAGATAGAACTTGAGAGAGTTCAATTAGATGAAGAAAATTGAAGAATGAAAGTGTTTGTAGGTGTTTTTGGTCGTTGGTGTATGGATTAGATATAAAGGATATGTAATTTTGTTTTCATGTAAATAAGTCATGAATGATTACTCATATTTTTGTAATCTTATGAGATATTTCATGCTAGTTGCCAAATGATGGTTCCCACATGTGTTAGGTGACTCACATGGGCTGCTAAGAGCTGATCATTGGAGTGTATATACCAATAGTACATACATCTAAAAGCTGTGTATTGTACGAGTACGAATACGGGTGCATACGAGTAGAATTGTTGATGAAACTGAACGAGAATGTAATTGTAAGCATTTTTGTTAAGTAGAAGTATTTTGATAAGTGTATTGAAGTCTTTCAAAAGTGTATAAATACATATTAAAACACTACATGTATATACATTTTAACTGAGTCGTTAAGTCATCGTTAGTCGTTACATGTAAGTGTTGTTTTGAAACCTTTAGGTTAACGATCTTGTTAAATCTTGTTAACCCAATGTTTATAATATCAAAAGAGATTTTAAATTATTATATTATCATGATATTATGATATATAATATATCTCAGTATGATGTATATACAGTTAAATGTCGTTACAACGATAATCGTTACATATATGTCTCATTTCGAAATCATTAAGTTAGTAGTCTTATTTTTACATATGTATTTCATTGTTAATACACTTAATAATATATTTACTTATCATTTAACATAATTAACCAAGTGTATCAATATCTTAATATGATTCATATGTACCTAGTAAGACGTTGTTATAACGATAATCGTTATATATATCGTTTTCGAGTTTCTTAAATTAATAGTCTCATTTTTATGTATATAACTCATTGTTAAAATACCTAATGAGATACATACTTATAATAAAAACATGTTAACTATATATATAACCATATATATGTCATCGTATAGTTTTTACAAGTTTTAACGTTCGTGAATCACCGGTCAACTTGGGTGGTCAATTGTCTATATGAAACATATTTCAATTAATCAAGTCTTAACAAGTTTGATTGCTTAACATGTTGGAAACATTTAATCATGTAAATATCAATCTCAATTAATATATATAAACATGGAAAAGTTCGGGTCACTACAGTACCTACCCGTTAAATAAATTTCGTCCCGAAATTTTAAGCTGTTGAAGGTGTTGACGAGTCTTCTGGAAATAGATGAGGGTATTTCTTCTTCATCTGATCTTCACGCTCCCAGGTGAACTCGGGTCCTCTACGAGCATTCCATCGAACCTTAACAATTGGTATCTTGTTTTGCTTAAGTCTTTTAACCTCACGATCCATTATTTCGACGGGTTCTTCGATGAATTGGAGTTTTTCGTTGATTTGGATTTCATCTAACGGAATAGTGAGATCTTCTTTAGCAAAACATTTCTTCAAATTCGATACGTGGAAAGTGTTATGTACAGCCGCGAGTTGTTGAGGTAACTCAAGTCGGTAAGCTACTGGTCCGACACGATCAATAATCTTGAATGGTCCAATATACCTTGGATTTAATTTCCCTCGTTTACCAAATCGAACAACGCCTTTCCAAGGTGAAACTTTAAGCATGACCATCTCTCCAATTTCAAATTCTATATCTTTTCTTTTAATGTCAGCGTAGCTCTTTTGTCGACTTTGGGCGGTTTTCAACCGTTGTTGAATTTGGATGATCTTCTCGGTAGTTTCTTGTATAATCTCCGGACCCGTAATCTGTCTATCCCCCACCTCACTCCAACAAATCGGAGACCTGCACTTTCTACCATAAAGTGCTTCAAACGGCGCCATCTCAATGCTTGAATGGTAGCTGTTGTTGTAGGAAAATTCTGCTAACGGTAGATGTCGATCCCAACTGTTTCCGAAATCAATAACACATGCTCGTAGCATGTCTTCAAGCGTTTGTATCGTCCTTTCGCTCTGCCCATCAGTTTGTGGATGATAGGCAGTACTCATGTCTAGACGAGTTCCTAATGCTTGCTGTAATGTCTGCCAGAATCTTGAAATAAATCTGCCATCCCTATCAGAGATAATAGAGATTGGTATTCCATGTCTGGAGACGACTTCCTTCAAATACAGTCGTGCTAACTTCTCCATCTTGTCATCTTCTCTTATTGGTAGGAAGTGTGCTGATTTGGTGAGACGATCAACTATTACCCAAATAGTATCAAAACCACTTGCAGTCCTTGGCAATTTAGTGATGAAATCCATGGTAATGTTTTCCCATTTCCATTCCGGGATTTCGGGTTGTTGAAGTAGACCTGATGGTTTCTGATGCTCAGCTTTGACCTTAGAACACGTCAAACATTCTCCTACGTATTTAGCAACATCGGCTTTCATACCCGGCCACCAAAAATGTTTCTTGAGATCCTTGTACATCTTCCCCGTTCCAGGATGTATTGAGTATCTAGTTTTATGAGCTTCTCTAAGTACCATTTCTCTCATATCTCCAAATTTTGGTACCCAAATCCTTTCAGCCCTATACCGGGTTCCGTCTTCCCGAATATTAAGATGCTTCTCCGATCCTTTGGGTATTTCATCCTTTAAATTTCCCTCTTTTAAAACTCCTTGTTGCGCCTCCTTTATTTGAGTAGTAATGTTATTATGAATCATTATATTCATAGATTTTACTCGAATGGGTTCTCTATCCTTCCTGCTCAAGGCATCGGCTACCACATTTGCCTTCCCCGGGTGGTAACGAATCTCAAAATCGTAATCATTCAATAATTCAATCCACCTACGCTGCCTCATATTCAGTTGTTTCTGATTAAATATGTGTTGAAGACTTTTGTGGTCGGTATATATAATACTTTTGACCCCATATAAGTAGTGCCTCCAAGTCTTTAATGCAAAAACAACCGCGCCTAATTCCAAATCATGCGTCGTATAATTTTGTTCGTGAATCTTCAATTGTCTAGACGCATAAGCAATCACCTTCGTTCGTTGCATTAATACACAACCGAGACCTTGCTTTGATGCGTCACAATAAATCACAAAATCATCATTCCCTTCAGGCAATGACAATATAGGTGCCGTAGTTAGCTTTTTCTTCAATAACTGAAACGCTTTCTCTTGTTCATCATTCCATTCAAATTTCTTCCCTTTATGCGTTAATGCAGTCAAGGGTTTTGCTATTCTGGAAAAGTCTTGGATGAACCTTCTGTAGTAACCAGCTAGTCCTAAAAACTGGCGTATGTGTTTCGGAGTTTTCGGGGTTTCCCACTTTTCAACAGTTTCTATCTTTGCCGGATCCACCTTAATACCTTCTTTGTTCACTATGTGACCGAGGAATTGAACTTCTTCCAACCAAAATGCACACTTTGAAAACTTAGCGTACAATTCTTCCTTCCTCAATACTTCTAACACTTTTCTCAAATGTTCACCGTGTTCTTGGTCATTCTTTGAGTAAATAAGTATGTCATCAATGAAAACAATGACAAACTTGTCAAGGTATGGTCCACACACTCGGTTCATAAGGTCCATGAACACAGCTGGTGCATTAGTTAAACCAAACGGCATGACCATAAACTCGTAATGACCGTAACGTGTTCTGAAAGCAGTCTTTGGAATATCATCTTCTTTCACCCGCATTTGATGATACCCGGAACGTAAGTCAATCTTTGAATAAACAGACGAGCCTTGTAGTTGATCAAATAAGTCGTCGATTCTCGGTAGTGGGTAGCGGTTCTTGATGGTAAGTTTGTTCAACTCTCGGTAGTCGATACACAACCTGAATGTACCATCTTTCTTCTTGACAAACAAAACAGGAGCTCCCCACGGTGATGTGCTTGGTCGAATGAAACCACGCTCTAAAAGTTCTTGTAATTGGCTTTGCAGTTCTTTCATCTCGCTGGGTGCGAGTCTGTAAGGAGCACGAGCTATTGGTGCAGCTCCTGGTACAAGATCTATTTGAAATTCAACGGATCGATGTGGGGGTAATCCCGGTAATTCTTTCGGAAATACATCGGGAAATTCTTTTGCAATGGGAACATCATTGATGCTCTTTTCTTCAGTTTGTACTTTCTCGACGTGTGCTAGAACAGCATAGCAACCTTTTCTTATTAGTTTTTGTGCCTTCAAATTACTAATAAGATGTAGCTTCGTGTTGCCCTTTTCTCCGTACACCATTAAGGGTTTTCCTTTTTCTCGTATAATGCGAATTGCATTTTTGTAACAAACGATCTCCGCTTTCACTTCTTTCAACCAGTCCATACCGATTATCACATCAAAACTCCCTAACTCTACTGGTATCAAATCAATCTTAAATGTTTCGCTAACCAGTTTAATTTCTCGATTCCGACATATATTATCTGCTGAAATTAATTTACCATTTGCTAATTCGAGTAAAAATTTACTATCCAAAGGCGTCAATGGACAACTTAATTTAGCACAAAAATCTCTACTCATATAGCTTCTATCCGCACCCGAATCAAATAAAACGTAAGCAGATTTATTGTCAATAAGAAACGTACCCGTAACAAGCTCCGGGTCTTCCTGTGCCTCTACCGCATTAATATTGAAAACTCTTCCACGGCCTTGTCCATTCGTGTTCTCCTGGTTCGGGCAATTTCTAATAATGTGGCCTGGTTTTCCACATTTATAACAAACTACATTGGCATAACTTGCTCCGACACTACTTGCTCCGCCATTACTCGTTCCGACACCATTTGTTCCTTTCGTTCTATTAACCCCTGGTCCGTAGACCTCACACTTCGCCGCGCTATGACCATTTCTTTTACACTTGTTGCAAAATTTGGTGCAGAACCCCGAGTGATTCTTTTCACACCTTTGGCATAGTTGCTTCTGATTGTTGTTGTTGTTGCGGTTATTATTGTTGTTGGGATGATTGTTGTAGTTGCTGTTGTTGTTGTTGTTGTTGTTGTTGTTGTTGGGCCGTTTGTTGTAGTTGCGATTGATGTTGCGATTGTTGGGATAATTGTTGCGATTATTGTTGTAATTGCTGTTGTTGTTGTATTGGTGATTCTTATCACCGTTTTCCTCCCACTTTCTTTGGACTTGCTTCACATTGGCCTCTTCAGCAGTCTGTTCTTTAATTCTTTCTTCAATCTGGTTCACTAGTTTGTGAGCCATTCTACATGCCTGTTGTATGGAGGCGGGCTCGTGTGAACTTATATCTTCTTGGATTCTTTCCGGTAATCCTTTCACAAACGCGTCGATCTTCTCTTCCTCATCTTCGAATGCTCCCGGACACAATAGGCACAATTCTGTGAATCGTCTTTCGTACGTGGTAATATCAAATCCTTGGGTTCGTAACCCTCTAAGTTCTGTCTTGAGCTTATTGACCTCGGTTCTGGGACGGTACTTCTCGTTCATCAAGTGCTTGAATGCTGACCACGGTAGTGCGTACGCATCATCTTGTCCCACTTGCTCTAGATATGTATTCCACCATGTTAACGCAGAACCTGTGAAGGTATGCGTAGCGTACTTCACTTTGTCCTCTTCAGTACACTTACTTATGGCAAACACCGATTCAACCTTCTCGGTCCACCGTTTCAATCCGATCGGTCCTTCGGTTCCATCAAATTCCAAAGGTTTGCAGGCAGTGAATTCTTTGTAGGTGCATCCTACACGATTTCCTGTACTGCTAGATCCAAGGTTATTGTTGGTATGTAGCGCAGCCTGTACTGCGGCTATGTTTGAAGCTAGAAAAGTACGGAATTCCTCTTCATTCATATTCACGGTGTGTCGAGTAGTCGGTGCCATTTCCTTCAAAATAGTTAAATGGAACAAGTTAATCATACAGAATATTAAGAGTAGTTAATAGTATTTCGTAGCATAATATGAACTCATTTATAAAAGCTTTTTCTTCATATTAGCGTTTTATAAGTTTAAATTCGGGTAGTACCTACCCGTTAAGTTCATACTTAGTAGCTAATATACAATTCAACTACTACAATTCTATATGAAAAACTGATTATAATAATATTTCGCGTTCAAACTTTTATACAATATTTTACAAACTTACAATACCGCTTATTGTACATAAAGCATGAAATATAGCACACAATAACTTTGATACAAGATAGTTGTGAAGACAATTCTAGCTAGTACACAAGTCGTTCAGCAAAGGCAATAAAGACACGTAATTCATACGTCCAGAAACAAGTCATGCATTCTGGTTTTACTAGGACTACTTCCCATCCTTGGTCTTGTGCAACATAACCGTTATGGCCGTTGATAAGACAGCGTGTTGTAACGTCATCAAAGGGACGAGGGTTACGTAATGTCCAACAGTCCCGTAATAATCTAAAAACCTCATTTCTTACCCCAATTACCGACTCCGTCACTTGTGGAAACGTTTTGTTTAATAGTTGTAGCCCGATGTTCTTGTTCTCACTTTGGTGAGAAGCGAACACTACTAATCCGTAAGCATAACATGCTTCTTTATGTTGCATGTTAGCTGCTTTTTCTAAATCACGAAGTCCAATATTCGGATATATTGAGTCAAAATAATTTCTTAACCCGTTGCGTAAAATAGCATTTGGGTTCCCCGCAATATATGCGTCAAAGTAAACACATCGTAACTTATGGGTTTCCCAATGTGATATCCCCCATCTTTCAAACGAAAGTCTCTTATAAACTAAGACATTCTTGGAACGTTCTTCGAATGTCTTACAAACTGACCTCGCCTTAAATAGTTGTGCCGAAGAATTCTGGCCGACTCTAGACAAGATTTCATCAATCATGTCTCCGGGTAGGTCTCTTAAAATATTGGGTTGTCTATCCATTTTGTGTTTTTAAACTGTAAAATAGACAAGAGTTAGATTCATAAAAAAATACTTATTAATACAAGCAATTTTTACATATATCATAAAGCATAAGAACACTATATTCCATATATTACACCACACGAATACAACTATCTTATTCCGACTCGCTAGTTTCTTCTTCTTCGGTTTTGGTTCGTTTTGCCAAGTTTCTAGGGATATATGATGTTCCCCTAATACGAGCCGTCGTTGTCCACATTGGTTTAGAAAAACCTGGTGGTTTAGAGGTTCCCGGGTCATTGTTACAACTTAAGGACTTCGGGGGTTGACGATACATATAAAGTTCATCGGGGTTGGAATTAGATTTCTCTATTTTTATGCCCTTTCCCTTATTATTTTCTTTTGCCTTTTTAAATTCAGTTGGGGTAATTTCTATAACATCATCGGAATTCTCGTCGGAATCCGATTCATCGGAGAATTGGTAATCCTCCCAATATTTTGCTTCCTTGGCGGAAACACCATTGACCATAATTAACTTTGGTCGGTTGGTTGAGGATTTTCTTTTACTTAACCGTTTTATTATTTCCCCCACCGGTTCTATTTCTTCATCCGGTTCCGATTCTTCTTCCGGTTCCGATTCTTCTTCCGGTTCCGACTCTTCTTCCGGTTCCTCTTCGGGAACTTGTGAATCAGTCCACAAATCCTTCCAATTTACATTTGACTCTTCATTATTATTAGGTGAGTCAATGGGACTTGTTCTAGAGGTAGACATCTATCACATAATATCAAACACGTTAAGAGATTAATATATCACATAATATTCATATGTTAAAAATATATAGTTTCCAACAAAAATGTTAAGCAATCATTTTTAAAGAAAACACGGTCGAAGTCCAGACTCACTAATGCATCCTAACAAACTCGATAAGACACACTAATGCAAATTTTCTGGTTCTCTAAGACCAACGCTCGGATACCAACTGAAATGTCCCGTTCTTATTGATTAAAAACGTTCCATATTAATTGATTTCGTTGCGAGGTTTTGACCTCTATATGAGACGTTTTTCAAAGACTGCATTCATTTTTAAACAAACCATAACCTTTATTTCATCAATAAAGGTTTAAAAAGCTTTACGTAGATTATCAAATAATGATAATCTAAAATATCCTGTTTACACACGACCATTACATAATGGTTTACAATACAAATATGTTACAACAAAATAAGTTTCTTGAATGCAGTTTTTACACCATATCATACAAGCATGGACTCCAAATCTTGTCCTTATTTAAGTATGCGACAGCGGAAGCTCTTAATAATCACCTGAGAATAAACATGCTTAAAACGTCAACAAAAATGTTGGTGAGTTATAGGTTTAACCTATATATATCAAATCGTAACAATAGACCACAAGATTTCATATTTCAATACACATCCCATACATAGAGATAAAAATCATTCATATGGTGAACACCTGGTAACCGACAATAACAAGATGCATATATAAGAATATCCCCATCATTCCGGGACACCCTTCGGATATGATATAAATTTCGAAGTACTAAAGCATCCGGTACTTTGGATGGGGTTTGTTAGGCCCAATAGATCTATCTTTAGGATTCGCGTCAATTAGGGTGTCTGTTCCCTAATTCTTAGATTACCAGACTTAATAAAAAGGGGCATATTCGATTTCGATAATTCAACCATAGAATGTAGTTTCACGTACTTGTGTCTATTTTGTAAATCATTTATAAAACCTGCATGTATTCTCATCCCAAAAATATTAGATTTTAAAAGTGGGACTATAACTCACTTTCACAGATTTTTACTTCGTCGGGAAGTAAGACTTGGCCACTGGTTGATTCACGAACCTATAACAATATATACATATATATCAAAGTATGTTCAAAATATATTTACAACACTTTTAATATATTTTGATGTTTTAAGTTTATTAAGTCAGCTGTCCTCGTTAGTAACCTACAACTAGTTGTCCACAGTTAGATGTACAGAAATAAATCGATAAATATTATCTTGAATCAATCCACGACCCAGTGTATACGTATCTCAGTATTGATCACAACTCAAACTATATATATTTTGGAATCAACCTCAACCCTGTATAGCTAACTCCAACATTCACATATAGAGTGTCTATGGTTGTTCCGAAATATATATAGATGTGTCGACATGATAGGTCGAAACATTGTATACGTGTCTATGGTATCTCAAGATTACATAATATATAATACAAGTTGATTAAGTTATGGTTGGAATAGATTTGTTACCAATTTTCACGTAGCTAAAATGAGAAAAATTATCCAATCTTGTTTTACCCATAACTTCTTCATTTTAAATCCGTTTTGAGTGAATCAAATTGCTATGGTTTCATATTGAACTCTATTTTATGAATCTAAACAAAAAAAGTATAGGTTTCTAGTCGGAAAAATAAGTTACAAGTCGTTTTTGTAAAGGTAGTCATTTCAGTCGAAAGAACGACGTCTAGATGACCATTTTAGAAAACATACTTCCACTTTGAGTTTAACCATAATTTTTGGATATAGTTTCATGTTCATAATAAAAATCATTTTCTCAGAATAACAACTTTTAAATCAAAGTTTATCATAGTTTTTAATTAACTAACCCAAAACAGCCCGCGGTGTTACTACGACGGCGTAAATCCGGTTTTACGGTGTTTTTCGTGTTTCCAGGTTTTAAATCATTAAGTTAGCATATCATATAGATATAGAACATGTGTTTAGTTGATTTTAAAAGTCAAGTTAGAAGGATTAACTTTTGTTTGCGAACAAGTTTAGAATTAACTAAACTATGTTCTAGTGATTACAAGTTTAAACCTTCGAATAAGATAGCTTTATATGTATGAATCGAATGATGTTATGAACATCATTACTACCTTAAGTTCCTTGGATGAACCTACTGGAAAAGAGAAAAATGGATCTAGCTTCAATGGATCCTTGGATGGCTCAAAGTTCTTGAAGCAAAATCATGACACGAAAACAAGTTCAAGTAAGATCATCACTTGAAATAAGATTGTTATAGTTATAGAAATTGAACCAAAGTTTGAATATGATTATTACCTTGTATTAGAATGATAACCTACTGTAAGAAACAAAGATTTCTTGAGGTTGGATGATCACCTTACAAGATTGGAAGTGAGCTAGCAAACTTGAAAGTATTCTTGATTTTATGAAACTAGAACTTTTGGAATTTATGAAGAACACTTAGAACTTGAAGATAGAACTTGAGAGAGTTCAATTAGATGAAGAAAATTGAAGAATGAAAGTGTTTGTAGGTGTTTTTGGTCGTTGGTGTATGGATTAGATATAAAGGATATGTAATTTTGTTTTCATGTAAATAAGTCATGAATGATTACTCATATTTTTGTAATCTTATGAGATATTTCATGCTAGTTGCCAAATGATGGTTCCCACATGTGTTAGGTGACTCACATGGGCTGCTAAGAGCTGATCATTGGAGTGTATATACCAATAGTACATACATCTAAAAGCTGTGTATTGTACGAGTACGAATACGGGTGCATACGAGTAGAATTGTTGATGAAACTGAACGAGAATGTAATTGTAAGCATTTTTGTTAAGTAGAAGTATTTTGATAAGTGTATTGAAGTCTTTCAAAAGTGTATAAATACATATTAAAACACTACATGTATATACATTTTAACTGAGTCGTTAAGTCATCGTTAGTCGTTACATGTAAGTGTTGTTTTGAAACCTTTAGGTTAACGATCTTGTTAAATCTTGTTAACCCAATGTTTATAATATCAAAAGAGATTTTAAATTATTATATTATCATGATATTATGATATATAATATATCTCAGTATGATGTATATACAGTTAAATGTCGTTACAACGATAATCGTTACATATATGTCTCATTTCGAAATCATTAAGTTAGTAGTCTTATTTTTACATATGTATTTCATTGTTAATACACTTAATAATATATTTACTTATCATTTAACATAATTAACCAAGTGTATCAATATCTTAATATGATTCATATGTACCTAGTAAGACGTTGTTATAACGATAATCGTTATATATATCGTTTTCGAGTTTCTTAAATTAATAGTCTCATTTTTATGTATATAACTCATTGTTAAAATACCTAATGAGATACATACTTATAATAAAAACATGTTAACTATATATATAACCATATATATGTCATCGTATAGTTTTTACAAGTTTTAACGTTCGTGAATCACCGGTCAACTTGGGTGGTCAATTGTCTATATGAAACATATTTCAATTAATCAAGTCTTAACAAGTTTGATTGCTTAACATGTTGGAAACATTTAATCATGTAAATATCAATCTCAATTAATATATATAAACATGGAAAAGTTCGGGTCACTACATACGAGACATTAATATAAAAAGGTTGAACATAACTTACAATGATTAAAAATAGCGTAGCGTTACACGGACAGAATTTCGACTTACACCCTTACAACATTCGCTAACATACCCTTATTATTAGAATTATAATTAAAATTAAAATTAAAATATAAATTATATATATATATATCGTATATATTGAGAGAAGAGAGAAAAATAGAATATGAAATTTGATCAGAATTCGGTTTGCTTTATAGCCAGAGTTGAATTTTGGGGCTCCGCGACTCGCGGCAAAAACCCCTTCAAACTCCGCGAGTCGCGGAGGATGTATTTACAGCTCACACCCTTGGAGTTTCTCTGCCGACGGTTTTATATATATAAATATAATATATATATAATTAATATAATTAATTATATATTATATTATATTTATATACATAGTTAACTTGTAATTTTTAGTCCGTTGCGTCGAGCGTTAAGAGTTGACTCTGGTCCCGGTTCCGGATTTTCGAACGTCCTTGCGTACAATTTTATATTTTGTACTTTGCGTTTTGAATCTTGTACTCTTGTAATTTCGAGACGTTTCTTATCAATAATTGGAACCTTTTTGATTGTCTTTTGTACTTTTGAGCTTTTTGGTCGTTTGCGTCTTCAATTCGTCGAATCTGTCTTTTGTCTTCACCTTTTATTATTTAAACGAATATCACTTGTAAATAGAACAATTGCAACTAAAAGCTTGTCTTTCTTGAGGAATAATGCTATGAAATATATGTTCGTTTTTAGCATTATCAAATATTCCCACACTTGAGCGTTGCTTGTCCTCAAGCAATATTGTCTTGAAATACTAGAATCACTTCTTTATTCTTCACACTTTGTACATCAGTGATTTCTATACGGCGGTATAAACAATGGTAGTAACGATATGGTTTACAGTCCCACATGACTATAAAAATTTAGATCCATTAAGGAAATTGGATCTTTATGAAAACATTTGATCTTTTGAAAATTAAATCTAGTTTTTACCCTAGATAAGTTTTCCGGAATAACCCTTTACCGGTGTTTGCAAAATATTTTTGTGGGTTTGGTGGGTTTCAGATTTGAAAACTTTAGCTCAAAACTTGCGGTTTTGTGTCACCCACTTGCTAACCTTGTATTTGGAAAGCAACACGTCCAGTTTACTTGTCCCGTATATTACCTTTCAGCAAACTACCGTCCGGTTGTAAAGGAAAGCGTTGAACAAGCAACTGTTAAGGCAATGTCCCGTGACATGCTTTTGATTATGGTCTATAACGTGTCGGACGCAATTACTATCCTTGGTAGGAGCAATAGTAAAGCTCACCCTTATAATTTTTCGGTCTGGCACAAGGTCCTGTCTTTGACCATGTTATGCAACCACCGTTCTTACGGTTGACATCCGATTTAGTTCAGGTGACCTAATGAATTCCAGGTGAATTCTTAGGATTTTACGTTCAATGGTAATGAACGCATTGAAAATAGGGTTTTCAGAAAACAAATCGGTTTGTAATTTTGATCAAAATATTTTCTCGTTTAAGCTCGAGTTTAGATATCATCGAATTCCATGAGTTTGTAATTCTCAATCTTTAAGGTCAATCTCTAGGATTGAGTAATATCAGTCTTAAAAGCTGATTTTTAATCTTTAAGGAGATTATCCTTTCTGGGGATCTGATTCATTAGTCTTATCCAGCTAATTTGCACGGTGCCCCCCATTGTACGAGATAAATCCTTCTCATGGTTAGGATAAATCTGACCACTTGGCGACCCTGTTTAATGCTGAGGTCCGTGGATTTCCTGCTGATTTTAGTGATGACTTTTCTAGGTTTTTCGTCAACCTACAGCTGGTCTGGACGACAACTTCATGACCTAAATCAAGAAGCGCGTGTCTTTTTCGGAAGACTTTACTTCCTTTTAATGATGGAATTGATTCATCGTGTAGATCCATCTCTTCTTTTCTTTCATCGGGTAAAACAGTTTAGTTTAGTCCAAAGCAAAAGTATTTTCAGTTATTTGTTACAGATATATGTGACATATGTTTAAGATAACTTGGTAAATTTTCCCACACTTGGCTTTTATTTTCCTTTTTATCGTCCTCTATTCCATTTTTAAATGAATTTTAACATTTTAGTTTGTTTCTCAATTTATGTCCTTTCCGAGGTAACAATAATTTCGGTGTTAAAACCTAGTTTTATCGTTCATAAATATGTATAAACATGATTTTGAATTCATTTAATTGAAAATTTTGAAAAATTTTACTAGAATTGGGTAGTCAGTATATAAGACTAGGGCTGTTCTTTTTTATCAGAGAGCACTAGATTCTAATACAACTACTGCTTTACTAGTATTTTTAATGGTAACCAAGTGTTTAATATAAAAATTTTAAAATCCGAAAGAATTTAACCCCTTCCCACACTTAAGATCTTGCAATGCCCTCATTTGCAAGAAATCAGTAACAATTTAAATTATTGAGGGTGATTTGTGTGAAAATGATTAAATTTTTACCAAAGTTTCCAAATATATTGGCGTTTGTTTGCTGAATGATAAATGGTGCACATCATTTGTTCATTCCGTCTTGTTGTTATTTCACATATATTTTGCATCTTGTCGTCAAAATTGGTTGCTTTTGCTGAACTTAATGCCAGTCTTTGAAAATGCGTTGTTTTACCCTGTTGTGTACATAAGATAAACTGCAAACATATATACATATTTTTGAAGTTTGGTATATTACCCCACATTCAAAAATTATTAAAGTTTAAGAATAAAAGTTAGATAATTATAAAAATGATTACAATATTAACAAAAATATTAAATGTATCAATAATTACAAATTACAAAATAATAAAAAAAAATAATAAGTAAACTAAGGATGATATTGGTACCAATAGGGGTTCCAGGCATAACCATAAGTGCTATAGAATGCTTCGGCAGGGTCATACGTAGGATATGGTGGCTGCATCTCTATAGACCAAGGAGGGAAGACGGGTTTCGGTGTAGGAATATAGTTTCTACCTATATGTTGGCACTGAGCTATGATCTGGTTCTGATGAACTTGCCAATCTTCAAATGCTCTCTGTCTAGCATTTTCGTATTCCTGAGAAGCTATAAACCTATGCATTTCTTGCATCTCATTCCCCCCTCCTACATTACCTTGTTGCTGGTTTCTCTCCACCTGTGGATGTCTACCATGGTATCGTACTGCGGCGTTATTTCGCCTCTTCAAAACTTTCGCACCATGGTATACATTTAAACCTATAGTATCGCGGGGTTCCGGCTCTTCTAGTAATAATCCCCCCCGACTTATATCCACACCGAGATATTCACCAATCAAAGTAATAAAAATACCACCTCCTATTATGCTATGTGGTCGCATCCCCCGAACCATAGCTGATAAATAATAACCCACACAATATGGTATACTTACAGCGCTCTGTGGGTCTCGAATACACATATGGTAAAACAAATCTTGTTCATTTACTTTTTCTTTGTTCTTACCCCTTTGTGTAATCGAATTAGCTAAAAACCTATGTATCACTCTTAATTCGGCTCTATCTATATCCAAATAAGAGTAGTTTCCCCCTTTGAAACGGTGATGGCTTGTCATTTGACTCCACACACCGTGTGTATCAAAATTCTCATCTATCTTTCTACCGTTTAGTATCAATCCTCTACAATCGGCAGACGCTAACTCCTCAGGCGTATATATACGTAAAGCCTGAGCCATGTCCAGTAAAGACATGTGTCGCATCGAACCGCCTAACAAAAATCTAATAAAAGAACGATCGGTTAAACTAGCTACCCGATCATTCAACTCTATACTACATAACAATTCTTCACACCATACTTTATATACAGGTCTACGTATGGTGAATAAACATATCCAGTCATTAAAAGAAGAATTACCATACCTCTGTACAAGTAATTCCCTAATTGGCCCTGCCAATTCTACAGCTTCTAAGGGTCCCCATTCTATGAACCTCGGTACCTCAACAACCTTGGAATGAAGAGTATGCAAACCCCGTTGATATTTTGGATAATCTATCCAAAGTCTGTCAAATCTCAGGTTCGGGTGCAACTCTTCCAAATGCATATCGGAAAAAGTCATGACTGGATGAGGTACATCCTGCTTGTAGTAGTTATCCACCTCCTGTTGTTCCAAATTCTCAGCAGGAGCATTGCGGGCTTGGGATGAAGATTCACCCCTTTCATTCTGCAAAACACATCAAACACAAATTTTGTGCATCCAAATATGCATTAGTGTCAGCAAAATCATCAATCAAAATAATTACAATGACATTTTCAATTTATATCAAACTTAAGCTCATTTTCACATTTTTATCAAATCTACACTTTTTCAAATAAGCATATACGAAAATGTTCGCCAAGTTCATAAGCATTCAACTCAAATAACATGTCAAAATAATCATTACTAGCAATTAAACAAGTCTCAAATGGCATTATCTTTCAAAAATCAAGTTCATGAATTTTAGACTTGAAAAAGTCCACTTTAATTCTCAAAATCATGTTTAGGCTCAAAGTTTGGATCATTTAACTACCTAGACATGTTACACTACTCAATTTAGCAACAATTCATGACAAAAATCGGCCATAACCTGTTTATATCAAAAAGCCCCAAATTGCTCAAGAACACAAACCCTAGATTATTCAAAATTTGAAGTTTAAGGCTTCTAATCATGTTAAACAGCATCAATCTAGGTTATACAAGCATAATACATAAACAATTTAAGTCTAATTACACTAAAAAGCATCAAAATCAAATTGGGGAAAAAATAGCTCAAGAACACCAAAATTCGGATTAAATGGTGTTTAGGTGTAGAAATTTACCGTTTTTCTTGAGTAATTCTTAGATAGCATCCTTCTCAACATGATTTTAGCAAAAAATTTGGTGATTAACGGTTAAAAATTGGGATTTTTGGGGGTGTTTTTCGGGTTTTTTCGCAGCTCTTTTCGTAGTGTTTTTGGGTGTTTTTGTGTGGGGGAAGTGAACTGATCGTGCAGCTCGTTTTATTTTTTTTTTCTGATTTTTGGTCCCTCCGCGAGTCACGGAGGTTTTTCACTTCAAACTCCGCGAGTCGCGGAGTTTGCTCTTTTTTTTTTTTTTTTTTTTTTTTTTTATAATCTTTAACTTATAAAACAATTAAGTATTTAATTTTAAAATTTTGTTTCCCTTGTTATTTAGGACGAGGTCGTTTCGGATCGATGTCCTAGTCCGTCCTCCGACAAAATTTTAAAATTTGTCTTTTTGTAGCGATTGTTTTAAAAGCTAAGATTTTTGGGTTTTTTTTCAATGTTTTTGGCATACTTTAAATCAATAAGATTAAAAATAATGATAATAAAAGTTCTCGTCCCTCCCTCGGGTAAAGCAATTTTGGTTCAAAGACCTAGTCTTCAACTTACGACGAATTTTAAAAATCATATTCTTAACTTAATGAGATAGAGTAAATTTTTGTTTTTAAATTCACACAACTTAAATATAAAATTCAAAATTAAAAATTAAAAATTAAAAATTCACACCAAACTTAAAATTTAAAATGCATTAAAAATTAATATTTTAAAAATTAAAAATTCACACCAAAAAAAATTTATAAATTCATATCAAACTTATATTAATTTTTCAAATATTTACAATTTTAAATATATTGTTTTTACAAAGTTTACAATATTAATTTAAGATTCAAATATTAATTTTAAAAACATGGTAAAAATAAAATTAAAAATCTTTTTGTCTTTTAAAACCACTTTAATCAATCAAATATTATCAAAAATATGCGCCCCTCTTTTCGGTAAAGTAATTTCGGTTCCAAGACCTAATTTAACTCATGACGAATTTTTGAAATATTTTGGGTTGATTGATTAAAGATATTTATACCTTAAGAATAAACGTTAAATTTCGCAGTGATGTAATAAATTTTTGAATGATATCAATAATTTCGGACGCCAAACCTAATTTTATTCAATACCAATTTAATACTTTTTAGCGAACAAATTAGCGTTTATTATCAAAAGGTTAAAAATAAAAATAAAAACTAAAAACTGTACAGACATACCTGTGAAATAGATTTCTTAGTTATATGATCTATTCCATTCATAAGATAGTCGGTTTAATTGATTTTCCATGGTTACATAGGCGTAACCTCGAGCATTCAGTGTCTTTTCTTCTAAACATATGAACGGTCCGTCTCTGCATAAAGTAACAAATTCGGTATTTGAATAGGTTTGATTATTTGAACATTTACCTCCATGTGACCATTTTCCGCATTTGTGACATCTTTCTAGGTGTCGTGCTCTTCTTTTCGCTGCGGATTTTGATTTTCCTTTACCAAATTGTAACTTATTATCTTCGCATCTGGATTCTTTTCTAACTCCGTCCATTCTTTCTCTGATTACTGATACTAATTCGCTCGGTAGTATGTCATTATTACGTTTAGTGATCAAAGCGTGTAGCATTAGACCATGGTTTAGTTCACAGGCAGTCTTCATTTTTTTTAAAAACCTAATAAAAAATAAAAATTCAGAATGGGGGGAGAAGACTAGTTCTTTAGGGTCTGCTAGGGAAAGACCATACGTGTTCCATTTTCGAGAACTACACGAAAATAGACAATCTAACTCTAACAGAAATACATATTATCCTTTAAAGACTTGATTCTCCCCACACTTAGTTAGCTGTGGTGTCGAAATTGTGATTAACTTCGTTGTCGACTTCCATCGGACCATGTATGTAATGTTTAACTCTGTGACCATTAACTTTAAATTCAATCCCATTTGAATTTATCAATTCTATCGTTCCGTATGGGAAAACTCTTTTGACTATGAATGGTCCAGACCATCTTGATTTCAATTTTCCAGGAAATAGCTTGAATCGTGAATTGAAAAGAAGAACTCTGTCTCCTTCTTTAAATTCTTTTGAACTTCTGATTCTTTTATCATGCCATTTCTTCGTTCTTTCTTTATAGATTAACGAATTTTCGTATGCTTCATGTCTTAATTCTTCTAATTCGTTTAGTTGACTTAATCGTAGACGTCCGGCTTCATGTAAATCAAGATTACATGTCTTCAAAGCCCAAAATGCTTTGTGTTCAATTTCTACTGGAAGATGACATGCTTTTCCATAAACAAGTCTAAAAGGTGTGGTTCCAATTGGAGTTTTGTAGGCTGTTCTAAAAGCCCAGAGTGCATCCTCCAATTTAATGGACCATTCCTTCGAATTTGATCCTACGGTTTTCTCTAGAATACGTTTTAAAGCTCGGTTGGTATTTTCAACTTGTCCACTTGTTTGTGGATGATATGCGGTGGAGATTTTATGAGTTACTCCATATCTTTTAAGAACTTTCTCAAGTTGATTATTACAGAAATGAGTACCCCGATCACTTATTAAAGCTTTCGGTGTTCCAAACCTTGCAAAAAGACGTTTTAAAAAGTTGACTACAACTCGTGCATCGTTAATTGGGAGAGCTTGTGCTTCCGCCCATTTAGATACATAATCAATGGCTACGAGTATATATAGATTATTATGAGATTTTGGAAATGGACCCATAAAGTCAATACCCCAAATGTCAAATACTTCACATACTTGGATGACATTTTGTGGCATTTCATCACGTTGACTTATTTTTCCGGCCCTTTGACATGCATCACAGGATTTGCAAAGAAGGTGTGCGTCTTTGTAAATTGTAGGCCAATAGAATCCAGCTTCATAAACTTTTCTTGCTGTTAGTTGAGGCCCATAATGCCCTCCTGTTGGTCCTGTGTGACAATGGTTTAAAATTTTACTAGCTTCATCTCCAAATACACATCGGCGTATTATTCCATCGGGACAACTTTTAAACAGATGTGGATCTTCCCAGAAATAGTGTTTTATATCACTGAAGAATTTCTTTCGTCTTTGGTACGATAATCCTTTTTCAAGGAATCCACAAACTAAGTAGTTTGCATAGTCTGCAAACCATGGGATTTCTTTATAATCTATCTTCAATAGATATTCATCAGGAAAGTTGTCTTGTATGGCCGATTCATTTAGAACTTCTAATTCGGGATTTTCAAGACGAGAAAGATGATCAGCGGCGAGATTTTCTGCTCCTCTTTTATCTCGGATTTCAATATCAAACTCTTGTAAGAGTAAGATCCAACGGATTAATCTTGGTTTAGCATCTTGTTTTGAAAATAGGTATCTAAGAGCAGAATGGTCGTATAGACCACCGTTTTTGCTAGAACGAGATATGATCGAAATTTGTCAAAAGCAAAGACAATATCAAGGAGTTCTTTTTCAGTAGTTGTATAGTTCGTTTGTGCTCCTTGTAATGTCTTACTAGCATAATATATAGGTTGAAATCGTTTTTCAATCCTTTGTCCTAAAACGGCTCCCATTGCAAAATCACTTGCATCGCACATTAGTTCAAATGGTAGATTCCAATTTGGTGTTATCATGATCGGTGCATTAGTGAGTTTCTCTTTAAGAATATTAAAAGATTTGATACACTCATCTGAAAAGATGAATGGAGCATCCTTTTCTAGGAGTTTATTCATAGGAGTGGCAATTTTTGAAAAATCTTTTATGAAACGTCGGTAAAAACCGGCATGCCCTAGAAAACTCCTAACTCCTCTAATATTGGTGGGATGTGGAAGTTTAGCAATTACATCTACTTTAGCTCTATCCACTTCAATTCCTTCTTTTGAAATTTTATGTCCAAGAACGATGCCTTCTTTAACCATGAAATGGCATTTCTCCCAATTAAGTACTAGATTTGATTTTTCGCATCTAATTAGCATTCGTTCCAGATTAACTAGACATGATTTAAATGTATCACCGAAGACTGAAAAGTCATCCATGAAAACTTCCATGCATTCTTCTATCATGTCGTGAAAAATCGCCATCATACACCTTTGAAAGGTTGCAGGGGCGTTACAAAGTCCAAATGGCATGCGTTTGTAAGCAAACGTACCATAAGGGCACGTGAATGTGGTTTTCTCTTGATCTTCGGGTGCTATTGGAATTTGAAAATATCCGGAAAATCCATCTAGAAAACAATAGTAACTATTTCTGGCTAATCTTTCCAACATTTGATCTATGAAAGGTAAGGGAAAGTGATCTTTTCTGGTGGCGTCATTTAATTTTCTATAATCAATACATACACGCCATCCTGTTACAGTCCTAGTAGGAATAAGCTCATTTTTCTCATTTATAATGACAGTCATGCCACCCTTCTTAGGTACGCATTGAACTGGGCTTACCCATGGACTATCAGAAATTGGATATATCAAACCTGCATCTAGCAGTTTAATAATCTCTTTCTTAACTACATCTTGCATATTAGGATTTAGTCTTCATTGGCGTTGCACATACGTTTTATGACCTTCTTCCATAAGGATTTTATGTGTGCAATACGAAGGACTTATTCCTTTAATATCATGAATCTTCCATGCAATGGCTGGTTTATGAGCTTTCAACAAAGAAATGAGTTGTGATTTCTCATTTTCAGTAAGAGAAGACGATATTATTACAGGTAATTCAGATTCACCATGTAAATAAGCGTATTCCAAATGGTTTGGAAGTGGCTTTAACTCTAATTTCGGAGGTTCTTCTATCGATGATTTATATCGATATCTGTCTTCTTCTTTTAGCATTTGAATTTCTTCTGTTGTTGGTTCATATCCATTAGCTATAAGTGTAGCTAACATTTCAGCTTCATCAATTGGTTCATTACCTTCTCCTAAAGAACATTCTCCTGTTCCTTGTAATTCTGGAAATTCTTCTAATAATTCTGCATGTGCATCTATAGTTTGAATATAATAACATGTATCATCTGCAGATTGCGGTTGTTGCATTGCTCTATCAACTGAAAAGGTAACACTCTCATCCTCTATACTTAGGGTCAGTTTCTTACCGAACACGTTTATCATTGCTTTAGCCGTGTTTAAGAATGGTCTTCCTAATATGAGAGGAACTTGAGAATCTTCTTCCATGTCCAAAACAACAAAATCTACTGGAAATACTAAAGTACCAACTTTAACTAGCATGTTCTCCATTATCCCTCTAGGATATTTTATTGATCTATCGGCTAGTTGTATGCTTATTCTGGTTGGTTTCAATTCTCCAAGGTCTAGTTTAGTGTATAGTGAATACGGCATTAAATTTATACTAGCACCTAAGTCTGCCAATGCTTCTATTGAACTAAGACTACCCAGAAAACATGGAATTGTGAAACTTCCTGGATCAGATAGTTTTTCTGGTATCTTATTCAACAGCACTGCTGAACAATTAGCATTCATAGTAACAGCCGAGAGTTCTTCCATTTTCTTTCTATTTGAGATTAGATCTTTCAAGAATTTAGCATATCTTGGCATTCCTGAAATCACATCAATGAAAGGAAGATTTACATTTATCTGTTTAAACATATCCAAGAATTTGGATTGCTCGGCTTCAAGTTTTTCTTTCTTCATTTTACTCGGATAAGGAAGTGGTGGTTGGTATGGTTTAACATAAGGTTTATCCTTAACTGTGTTATCTTCATTAACCTTTTCAACTACCGGTTCTTTTTCCTTATCTTGATCAGGTTGTGGTTCTTGTGGAGTAGGAATAGTTTCATCAGAAGTTACAGGTATTTCAGGTGGTTTAAGTGTTGTACCACTTCTTGTGGTAATAGCTTTAGTTGTTTCATTCCGGGGGTTAGCATTTGTATCGCTAGGTAGACTTCCCGGTTTTCTTTCACCTATTAACCTTGCTAGGTTACTTACTTCTTGTTCCAGATTTTGAATAGAAGCTTGTTGATTTCTAAATGCTTGAGCATTTTGTTCATTTGTTTGTTTTTGAGATGTGAAAAACTGCGTTTGAGTTTCAACTAGCTTCGTCATCATATCTTCTAAATTCGGCTTTTTATCATCGGTTTGTTGTGGTGGTTTGTTTTGAAAATTCGGTCTTTGCTGGTTGTAAGTATTATTGGATACTTGTTGATTGCTAGGACCTTGTTGGTTGTTGTATGGAATATTTCGGTTATAATTCTGGTTTTGATTGTACATCGGTCTTGGCGGTTGATAATTATTCTGATAATTATTTCCAGGCCTTTGGTTTATGTATGAAATATTCTCTCTTTGTTCCATTGTTAATTCAATACTGAGACAATCTTTTGTCAAATGTGGTCCTCCACACTGCTTACAACTAATTCGTATTGAGTGAATATCCTTAGTCATCTTTTCCATTCATCTCTCCACAGCATCTATCTTTGCGGAAATGGAATCTAAGTTATGGCTAGAATCGGCTCTAGCTGCTTTAGATGATCTAATGATATCTTTTTCTTGGTGCCACTCATGTGAGTGGGAAGCAGTGTTATCAATAATTTTGTAAGCATCAGTTTCGGTTTTCTTCATAATAGAACCACCAGCTGCTATATCTATATCTTTCCTTGTAGTGATGTCGCATCCTTGGTAGAATATTTGTACTATTTGACAGGTGTCTAAACCATGTTGCGGATATCCTCTTAATAACTTTCCATATCTTGTCCACGCCTCATATAGAGTTTCATTTGGCTTTTGTGTGAACGTAACAATTTCTGCTTGAAGTCTTACGGCTTTAGATGCAGGAAAGAATTGTTTAAGAAATTTGTCAACTAAAACATCCCATGTATCAATCGCCCCTTCAGGTAACGATTCCAACCAATCTTTGGCTTCTCCCTTTAAAGTCCAGGGAAATAACATGAGATATATCTGTTCATCCTCCACTTCTCGGATTTTAAATAGTGTGCAGATCCTATTAAAGGTACGTAGATGTTCATTTGGATCTTCCTTCGGCGCACCACTAAATTGGCATTGATTAGTCACCATGTGTAGAATTTGTCCTTTGATTTCATAATCTGGCGCATTAATGTCTGGATGAGTAATTGCGTGACCTTGGCCAGTGCGTTTAGCTCTCATTCGGTCTTCCATACTTAAAGGTTCCAGATTCTCCATAATTGAATTTGTTGAATCGGTATCACTAGATGATTCTGATTTAATGGTTCGTTCCTCGACAATCTCTGTTTGAATGATTGGTGGCTCCGGAGGAAAGTTTAGTGGTTCAGGATCTATGAACCGTTCCTGAATATTCTCTGGATTCTCAATTGTGAGGTTGGGTTCAAAAAATGGATTATCGTAAATTTGAACTGAAGTACTTGGTTGACTGGATGACGATTCTAAAGAAAAATCAACGGCGGTTATATTTGCTAAATGTCTTGATCTAGTTACAGGTGGTGAACGTACAAAAGGTGATGAACGTCTTGCTCGGTGCATTCACTGAATATCCTATTAGTTTTTAAAAGGAAAGAAAAATTATAATAAGTTATCCAATCAATAGACTTTTCTGATTTTGCCCACGTTTCGAATAGCCAAAAGATGCAGCAGAGGGGCAGGATTCGTTTGGTCTCAATATAATTGAGGACTGTTTGGCTCCAATAACCCGGTCCACGTACAAATCCAGCTATTACTACGAACCAGAAAATTTTGATGTCTATTAATTTAACCACTTAAAATAAATTTTCGTAATTTTAAGAAATTTAGATAAGAAGTAGAAAAAATTCTATGTCCTAAAACTAGAATAGCGAGAAATAAGAAAGAAAAAGAGTTCGTCGAAAAAGGTCGAAAAAGAAAAAAAATGGTTGAAAAATAAAAGGTGACGGAAAAATAAAAGAAACTTATAAAAACTTAAAAATACTTGACTAACCTAACCTTATTACTACAACTAACTTAAAATTATAATCGCAAATTGAAATTACTAATTGGAATGATAATTGGTACATAGTAAAAGGTGTCTAAAAATATTAAAGCTTACAGGAAAAACTAAATCCCAAATAAAAATAACTTAAAAAGAAACTAAAACTTAAAAAGGCGTCGCAAAATTCTAAAGCACCTAAATCTTAGTCTAAAGAAAAAGCACTTAAGGAATTCTACGGCAAAGCCTAAAAATCTAGGAGTAAAAATAACTACTAAAATAAATATGAGCTAAAAAATACAAATATTACGCTACAACGATTAAAAAGGGACAAAATATAAAAATATACAAAAAGTTGTAAAAAGTACAATTTTTTATAAAAATATTATTTTTATATTATTTATTTTATTAAACTACTAATTTTACAATTTAATTAAACTTATTTAAACTAAATACATAAATTAAATAAAAAGTAAAAATAAAACTAAAACTAATAATAATAATAATAATAATAATAATTAGGTTTAAATATTAATAATAATTAATTAAAAACCGTAATTAATGCAGAATTAGGGCTTCTGTGCGCGTGTCAGAAAGGCTCCGCGAGTCGCGGCTTTTATTGCATCAAACCCCGCGAGTCGCGGGGTTCAGAATTTCAGCTGACAGGTTTGAGTTTTTACGCGTTTTTCTTTATTTTTTTTTTATTTTATGTTTTCTGTTTTTTTAAAATAAATAAAAGATTTTAAAATAAAACTTATATTTTTATAAACTAAAATAGAAATAAAGAAACTTATAAAACTTAAATATTTAACAAAATCTTAAAAATACTTATATTTTTGTTTTTCTTTTTATATTTTTGAATTTTTAAAACGTATTTTTACAAAAACGACTTTTAATAAAAGTAACTAAAAATCTTTTTTTTTTTTTATATTAGCGTTGCGCTTCCGGCTTTTAAGATATTTCCCCGGCAGCGGCGCCAAAAATACTTGATGTGCAGCGGGGTAGTATATAAAATAGTTATTAATTTTAGCAGAAAACACTATTAAATACGATACAATTTTACACAAGATATTTATTTATTTATAGAATGGATATACTTAAACCTTGCTACAACACTTATAGGCAGTGTACCTAATCGTTCAGTAGTGTAGTTTTTAGTAAGTCCGGTTCGTTCCACAGGGAAATCTTTAAACAAAGCTCAACGCTATATTAGTTTACTTTTATAAAAATACAAATATATATATAAGTAATATTATTATTAAAAAGGGGGGTTTTTACCGTTTAATGACCGGTTTGTCGATTTTAAGATTTTAGTCGCAGTTAAAACCTAATGTAATAAATACAAGACTTAAATTAAAGCGTAAAGTAAATAACGATAATGAAATTGCGAATAATAAAAATGCGATAAAATAAAATAAATAAAAGTGCGATAATTAGAAGTGCAATTAAATATAAAATAAAGGAAATTAAATATGAAATAAAAGAATTATGCTTATTTAAACTTCCGTAATCATGATGTTTGACGTGTTGATTTTAGTTTTATGCCCATGGGTTAATTGTCCTTTGTCCTGGATTATTTAATATGTCCGTCTGGTTTTTGTCCATAACAGTCCATCAGTCATAAATATAAAGTGCGAGTGTCCTCATCAAATTATTCTTATACCCGAAGTTAAATATTCCAACTGATTGGGGATTCGAATTGTAACAAGGTTTTAATACTTTGTTTAATGAATACACCAGGTTATCGACTGCGTGTAAACCAAGGTTTTACTACTTTGTTAACAATTACACCAATTACCCTTGAATGTAATTTCACCCCTGTTTTAATTATTCTAGTGGCTATTAATCCATTCCCGTGTCCGGTTAAATGAACGATTATTCGTACATATAAATACCCCGCCCATCGTGTCCGATCGAGTGTATATGGTAATTTATAGGGACGCCCAATTGTAAATCTTTATATTAACATTAACAAATTTTCATTTAGTTAAACAAATATAAAGCCCATTAATAGCCCATAGTCTAATTTCCACAAGTGTCGTTCTTTTGTCCAAACCCCAATTATGGTACAAAGCCCAATTACCCAATTTTAGTAATTAGCCCAACATCATGATTACTTCGTTTTAAATAAGCATAATAATAACTTAGCTACGAGACATTAATATAAAAAGGTTGAACATAACTTACAATGATTAAAAATAGCGTAGCGTTACACGGACAGAATTTCGACTTACACCCTTACAACATTCGCTAACATACCCTTATTATTAGAATTATAATTAAAATTAAAATTAAAATATAAATTATATATATATATATATCGTATATATTGAGAGAAGAGAGAAAAATAGAATATGAAATTTGATCAGAATTCGGTTTGCTTTATAGCCAGAGTTGAATTTTGGGGCTCCGCGACTCGCGGCAAAAACCCCTTCAAACTCCGCGAGTCGCGGAGGATGTATTTACAGCTCACACCCTTGGAGTTTCTCTGCCGACGGTTTTATATATATAAATATAATATATATATAATTAATATAATTAATTATATATTATATTATATTTATATACATAGTTAACTTGTAATTTTTAGTCCGTTGCGTCGAGCGTTAAGAGTTGACTCTGGTCCCGGTTCCGGATTTTCGAACGTCCTTGCGTACAATTTTATATTTTGTACTTTGCGTTTTGAATCTTGTACTCTTGTAATTTCGAGACGTTTCTTATCAATAATTGGAACCTTTTTGATTGTCTTTTGTACTTTTGAGCTTTTTGGTCGTTTGCGTCTTCAATTCGTCGAATCTGTCTTTTGTCTTCACCTTTTATTATTTAAACGAATATCACTTGTAAATAGAACAATTGCAACTAAAAGCTTGTCTTTCTTGAGGAATAATGCTATGAAATATATGTTCGTTTTTAGCATTATCACCCATGCATAGAGACAAAAATAATCATTCATATGGTGAACACCTGGTAACCGACATTAACTAGATACATATAAGAATATCCCCTATCATTCCGGGATCCTCCTTCGGACATGATATAAATTTCGAAGTACTAAAGCATCCGGTACTTTGGATGGGGTTTGTTAGGCCCAATAGATCTATCTTTAGGATTCGCGTCAATTAGGGTGTCTGTTCCCTAATTCTTAGATTACCAGACTTTAAAAAAACGGGGCATATTCGATTTCGATAATTCAACCATAGAATGTAGTTTCAATTACTTGTGTCTATTTCGTCAAACATTTATAAAAGCGCATGTATTCTCAGTCCCAAAAATATAAAGGGTAAAAAGGCAAATGAAACTCACCATACTGTATTTCGTAGTAAAAATACATATAACGTCATTGAACAAGTGCAAGGTTGGCCTCGGATTCACGAACCTAAATTAATTATATATAATTATATGTTGGTCAATATTTGTCTAACAATTAGGTCAGGTCATAGTGTACCACAATCCTAATGCTCGAGACTAATATGCAAAAGTCAACAAAAGTCAATTTGACTCAAAATGATTTCCAAAATTTATACATGATTATAATATATTTTAAATATCGTCGTTTTATATTTTTAAATATTTTTAAAAGATTTATTAGAGTAAATAATATAATTCATTTATTAATAAATAAAATTTTATATTAAAATTTATATAATAAAATATACTTTTATATATATTAAGTAATAAAATTTATAGGGTTCATTTAATATCATAAAGATAATATGATAGGTATTATTAAAGTAATTTATTACACGTAGTAAAATATGTTTGTATTACATATTTATTTGATAAAATAATATCTATAATTGTCATAACCCGTCCTTAACCATAAGAACGCGTTAGATAACGTATGATTTCATTGCGAGGTATTGACCTCTATATGAGACATTTTTGAAAGAAAACTGCATATATTATACATTACAAACCATAACCATTATTTTTGTTACAAACTTAAGACAATAAAAAGAAGATTAACGTTTAGCGATAATCTTCGACTTACAAACTTTACAAATGATGACAACAACACGGTTTCTAGCATATTTTACAGTACAACATCTTGGATATGCAGTTTTATTTTTGACACAAACATGCGTACGCAAGATCCTGGTTAGATCCAACATGATGCAGCGGAAGCTTTAGAAATCACCTGAGAATAGACATGTTTTAAAAAGGTCAACATAAAGTTGGTGAGATATAGGTTTAATGCCGGCAGCAATATATATATATAGACCACAAGATTTCGTATATAAACAGTTTAATAAAAGTATTCTAAGTGGTTGAGCACTCGGTAACCATACTTAACATTTTCACGTCGCATATTCCCTTTAATATGAAATCTTACTACACCGTACCAAGTGTAGTCACAAAAACGAAGTACTGTGCAACCGTTGAATACTGGTCGTCCAGTCCGGTTGGGGTTGTCAGGCCCGATAGATCTATCAACAGGATTCGCGTTTACAATACCGCTGTAAATATTAGTTACCAAGCTACAGGGAAGTATGCCAGTGGTACAACTCAACGTAGAATATATTTTTCAGTTACTTGTGTCCATATCGTAAAACATAAAATACATGTATTCTCATCCCGAAATATTTAGAGTTTAAAAGTGGGACTATATACTCACTTTTGTCTTGATGATATAAATAATTTGACTCGGTCTTCCGGTTGATATCACGAACCTATCCATATATAATATATCAATATGTTTTCATTTTAAACAAACGTTATATATATATACTTGTTATACTTTTAATACTTTGAATATTTCCTTAGTCCGAAGTTAGCAGTCCGAGGTTAGCAATTCAATTTTTAATGGTTCATTTTTAGATGTTTAATATACCCGCAATGAATAAATACAACCCCCAACGAAATAAATAAAACTCCCGTAAAACCCCATCATAAATGTATTGGTCGAGATTAATCTTGACCCATGGTACCGGTGTTGTCAAATGACGTGTTGCGTACAATCATGGGATCTTATGATTAATCTTCTCGTGTTGCTTACGGGTGATCCTGAACCATATGAAATTGAATTATGAGTACATATATATAAAATATCATGTTATCTTAGAAGTATGTGATTTTATGTAAATTTTTCCAATGAATCCCGAAGTCATTTAAGCCTTGGATAACCAATTTTGTTTCGGTCATAGTTTCTTCGTTACAAGTCCGTTTTCGTTGATTCAACTTGCCATCTCCTTGGATCGAGTCCCTCTTTAAGACTATGAACTGTAAATACCTTAGTTTGTATTCAAAATCACACGGCATAGGTCAAACTTTAGTGAAACTTATGAAGTTAATCATTTTCGTTACAACAAAATCATTTAATGACCATTTTTCTAAAAATACTTATACTTTGAAAAACCAAGTTTTACCTTGTTAAATTAGCATATACATAAGTTATATTACAGGTCTTGAAGTATTTTAAAAGTTAAGTTAGAAGGATCTATTTAGTTTGCAAACAAGTTTGAAAACATTCAAACTATGTTCTTGTTGTTAAACTTGTATACCACAAAATATGATAGCTATATATATATGAATCGAATAAGGTTATGAACATATATTCTACCTCAAGTTCCTTGGATGAAGTTGCTGTAAAAGAGAAGTAAGAAGCTAGAATCACAAGGGTGATAGAAGTGGATGAAAGATTGGAAGTAAGTTGGTGTTCTTGGAGGGTTTTCTTGAAGTGTTTTTGTATGGTTTTCTTATGGTGTTTTAGTATGGTTTTTGAAGCTAGATCTTCAAGGTTATGAGCTGAGGTGGTTAAGGTGTTTTAGGGTTCATAAGTATGTGTGTGTTTTGGCTAGATACTTGGAGTAAAATGAATCAAAAATGGGTTACTCCTAACCCTTTAAAAAACGTGAATGGGGGAGTATGGAGACAAAATTTCAAGTGATAATTTTATGTATCTAGTCCTAATTGCTTCCAAGTTCAATTACCTAGCCCTCATGGCATGAATAATGGCTGGTTAGGTGGTGATTTTGATGTGTATTTACTATTAGTAAATACGTATAGAAGCTTGGTATGATACGAGTACAAATACTCTAGGTATACGTATAGAAATTTTGTGAAAAATGGAATGAGGATTCAAATATAGCTATCTTTTGTGAATACACTTATATGATTTTATGTATTTAAGTTCTTAAAAGTGATTAAATACATTACTTATACGATATATGTATAAACATTATAAGTCTTAAGTATTTATGTCAAATAACGTTACGTATAGTTATCGTTTTGAAAACTTAAGTTAGTAGTTTCAAAATACACATATAACTTGTTGTTATTAATACAAAATGAGATATTAAAACATTTATTAATCATGTTAAATATGTATATATACATTTATATACACAAACGTATAATTATCATATATTGTATAGTTCGTGATATCATCGGTCAAACTAGACGGTCAAACGTTGTGTAAAACTCTTTTCGGAAATATAAATCTCGACAATTTGGATTGCTTATCATGTTGGCAAGGTTTAATTTATGTAAATATTAATCTTATAAGTATAGAATGATCGAAAAAGTGCGGGTCGTTACATTACCTCCCCGTTAAATAAATTTCGTCCCGAAATTTTAAAATTGTACCTATTTTGCGTCATCGAGAAACAAGTGTGGATACTTTTGCTTCATCTGATCCTCTCGTTCCCAAGTAAACTCGGGACCTCTTCTAGCATTCCAACGAACCTTAACAATCGGTATATTGCTCTGTTTGAGCTGTTTAACTTCACGGTCCATGATTTCAATTGGTTCTTCGACGAATTGTAGTTTCTCGTCGACATGGATTTCTTCAAGAGGAATGGTGAGGTCTTCCTTTGCAAGACACTTCTTAAGGTTTGAGACGTGAAAGGTATTATGTACTCCGGCGAGTTGTTGCGGTAACTCGAGTCGATAAGCTACCGGTCCAATGCGTTCGATGATCTTGAACGGGCCTACGTACCTTGGGTTTAGTTTACCCCTTTTGCCGAAACGTATCACACCTTTCCAAGGTGACACCTTTAGCATAACCATGTCCCCGACCTGAAACTCTAATGGTTTCCTTCGGACATCGGCGTAGCTCTTTTGGCGACTACGGGCTGTTTTCAATCTCTCCTTGATTTGTACTATCTTCTCGGTCGTTTCGTGTATGATCTCAGGACCAGTTAAATGTCGATCTCCTACTTCATTCCAACAGATAGGAGATCTACACTTCCTTCCGTACAATGCTTCAAATGGCGCAGCTCCAATGCTCGCATGATAACTATTATTATACGAGAATTCTGCTAACGGTAGATATTTATCCCATCCGTTTCCAAAATCGATCACACATGCCCTGAGCATGTCTTCGAGAGTCTGAATCGTTCTCTCACTCTGTCCATCGGTTTGTGGATGATATGCGGTACTCATATCCAAACGAGTTCCTAGTGCCTCCTGTAGTGATTGCCAGAATTTTGAGGTAAATCTACTATCACGATCGGATATAATGGAAATAGGTATTCCATGCCTTGAAACAACTTCCTTTATATACAATCGTAATAGTTTCTCCATTCTATCCGTTTCCTTTATAGGTAAGAAATGTGCAGACTTGGTGAGACGATCAACAATCACCCAAATGGTGTCGTATCCCCAGGCAGTCTTTGGTAACTTCGTGATGAAATCCATGGTAATACCGTCCCATTTCCATTCTGGAATTTCTGGTTGTTGAAGTAACCCTGACGGCTTCTGATGTTCTGCTTTGACTTTGGAACAAGTTAAACATTCCCCAACATATGTTGCAACGTCTGTCTTCAAATTAGGCCACCAATAATGCGTCTTAAGATCTTGGTACATCTTTCCAACTCCAGGATGTATCGAATATCTTGTCTTATGTGCCTCGTTCAATATCAACTTCCTTAATCCACCCAACTTCGGTACCCAAATACGATTTGCAAAATATCGAATTCCATCTTCCCGCATAACGAGTTGCTTCTCATACTTCTTCATTATTTCATTTCCTTTATTTTCTTTAGTAAGTGCTTCTCGTTGAACTTCTTTGATTTGTGAGTTGAGATTCATGCGAATTTTTATATTCATTGCTCGCACTCGAATTGGTTCTCGTTCCTTTCTGCTTAAAGCATCGGCCACCACGTTCGCCTTTCCGGGATGATAACGAATTTCACAATCATAGTCGTTTATTAACTCGACCCACCTACGTTGCCTCATGTTCAATTGTTTCTGATCAAAAATATGTTGAAGGCTTTTATGATCAGTAAACACAGTGAATTTAACCCCATACAAGTAGTGTCTCCACATCTTCAATGCAAACACGACTGCTCCCAATTCTAGATCATGCGTCGTATAATTTCGCTCGTGAATCTTTAATTGTCGGGATGCAAATGCAATAACTTTCTTCCGTTGCATAAGAACACAACCAAAACCTTGTCGCGAAGCGTCACAATATATTTCAAAATCATTGTTCCCTTCTGGTAACGATAAAATAGGCGCCGTAGTTAACTTCTTCTTCAGTAATTGAAATGCGTTCTCCTGCTCCGAGGTCCATTCATATTTCTTCCCTTTTTGCGTTAACGCTGTCAACGGTTTAGCTATTCGGGAAAAATCTTGAATAAACCTTCTATAATAACCGGCTAAACCCAAAAATTGGCGTATCTGCGTTGGTGTCTTAGGAGTCTCCCATTTTTCAATAGCTTCAGTTTTTGCTGGATCAACCTGAATTCCTTCGCTATTAACAACGTGACCAAGAAATTGCACTTCTTTCAACCAGAAAGCACACTTAGAAAATTTAGCATAAAGTTGTTCTTTTCTCAACAACTCCAGTATCAACCTTAAATGCTCTTCATGCTCTTGCTCATTCTTGGAATAGATAAGAATATCATCAATGAAAACGATAACAAACTTATCTAAATACGGACTACAAACTCGATTCATGAGGTCCATGAATACAGCTGGCGCATTCGTCAATCCAAACGGCATAACCAAAAATTCGTAATGACCATAACGTGTCCGAAAAGCAGTTTTCGGAATGTCCTCTTCTTTGACGCGTAGTTGATGATAGCCCGATCTTAAGTCGATTTTTGAATAAACACATGATCCTTGCAATTGATCAAATAAGTCATCAATTCTCGGTAGTGGATACCGATTCTTGATAGTTAACTTATTTAATTCACGATAGTCTATACACATCCTAAAAGATCCATCTTTCTTCTTAACAAATAAAATTGGAGCTCCCCACGGTGAAGTACTCGGTCGTATGAATCCACGGTCCAGTAATTCTTTTAACTGACTTTGAAGTTCTTTTAACTCGGACGGTGCAAGTCTATATGGAGCACGAGCCACTGGTGCAGCTCCTGGTACTAAATCTATTTGAAATTCTACCGATCTAAATGGAGGTAATCCCGGCAACTCTTCCGGAAAAACTTCAGGAAAATCTCTTGCCACAGGCACGTCGTTGATGCCCTTTTCTTTCTTTTCGACTTTATTAACATGTGCTAAAATAGCGTAACATCCCTTTTCTAAACACTTCTTGGCTTTCAAACAACTAATGAGTTTTAGCTTTGAATTACCCTTCTCTCCATAAATCATCACTGGCATTTTATCCTTACCAGGAATACGAATTGCCTTCTTAGCACAAACAACTTCCGCTCCTATTTTGGACATCCAGTCCATGCCGACTATTACATCAAAACCTCCTAATTCTACGGGTATTAAGTCGATTTTAAACGTTTCTCCGGCTAGATTTATTTCACAATCACGACAAATTTTATCGGCTTTAATTAGCTTACCATTAGCTAACTCAATCAAGTACTTAGCATCTAGAGGTAATGATGAACAATTCAATTTAGTGTAAAAATTTATACACACGTAACTTCTATCGGCGCCAGTATCAAATAAAATAGATGCTGATAAGTTATTAATGGTAAACGTACCCGTAACAAGTTCCGGGTCTTCTCGTGCCTCTCTAGCATTAATAACAAACGCTCTTCCACGTGCAGGTCCGCCATTCTGATTCGGGCACTGGCTCTTATAATGACCTTGTTTTCCACACCCAAAACAAGTAATGTTAGCCAAAGCAGTTCTATTTGCGTTGGTGGCAGGAGTCTTGTTACCATTTGCATTTGTAACGAGAGCCTTACAATCTTCAGCAAGATGTCCCTGTCTATTGCATTTGGTGCACAACACACTGCAGTAACCAAAATGATGTTTGTGACAACGGTTGCATAAAGGACTTTGTCCTTTGTAACCAAAGCCTGAACCGCTACCCGCACCTTTCGTGGTTTCTTGTTTCTTATAAGGTTGTTGTTGGTTACCTCGATCATAACCTCCATTCCACTTTTTCTTGTTCCCCAATACCTTCACCTCAGTATTAAATGCTTTCTTGTCCAAAATGACCTGATCCATTAGCTCGTTCGCCATGGTTATAGCTTCATGAATTGTCTTAGGTTTCGACGCCGTAACGTTTGCCTTGACCTTTTTGGGCAAACCACCTTTGTACATTTCAATCTTCCGTGCTTCGGTTGGGACCAATTCAGGGCATAGTAAAACTAATTCCATGAATCGCTGGTTGTAGTTGGTAATTTCAGTACCAACCACCTTCAAACTTCGTAACTCATCTTCTAACTTAATAACCTCATTCCTTGGACAATACTCGGTGATTATCATTGCTTTGAATTCTTCCCATGGAGTATCATAAGCTACATCTCCTCCTACCGCCTTCACATAATTCTTCCACCATGTGAGTGCACTATCTTGTAAAGTGCACGATGCATACTTGGTCATGTCTTTTTCATCACAACCGCTGATTTTGAACACCGTCTCCATCTTTTCTATCCATCGGGTTAAACCGATAGGTCCTTCCGTTCCACTGAATGATGAAGGTTTGCAAGCTTGAAACGTCTTGTAGGAGCATCCTACGCGAGGATTTGGATTAACTGCAGTAGCTCTTGCAGCTTCGACCCATAGCATTCTATCGTTGACTCGCTGGTTGATGAAGTTCTCGACTTCTTGTTCCGTCATTCGGTTCAATCGCGCCATTTCCTAATGAAAGAAAATAATTATTCACATGGATTATTATAGATGTAGTGTGTATTTATAGTACATTTATAGCTTGTTAATAATATGAACCAGGTATTATTATAAAAGCCTTTTCTTCTTATTAGCGTTTTATAATTATATCTTGGGTAGTACCTACCCGTTAATGTTCATACTTAATAGCTTAGTACAGAATCAATTACTACAATCTAAATAATACTTAACCATGGAAAATTATTGCATTTCATACTTCGCTATTTTACATATGCTTATCTTACATCAAACTTTAAGCAAACCACACTAATAATATTATACAAAACATTATATGATTCCATGGCTTAATACGGCAGTGCATCGTTCGGTCTATTTTCTAGGGCGTTTAGTTCCAATGAATGGCCTAACGCTTATCCTAGCTGTCTGCCTACGTTTTGGCTGAGGAGCCGAAGAGCTAGATGCGGGGATAGCACTAATAGGAATAGCGGGAATAGGGGTGGTAGTGTTGAGTGGAATTGGTGCTACGTCATTCTTACTAAGTTCGGGATTTGAATTTTCTAATTCATTCGCTTTTCGTTTCTTTCCTTGATCGAATTTTTCTTTCGTAATTTCTAGTATTTCTTCCTCGGGTTCACTTTCTTCTTCGGGTTCACTTTCCTCCTCGGGTTCACTTTCCTCTTCGGGTTCACTTTCCTCCTCGGGTTCACTTTCCGATATTTCTATAGTTGGTTCATCTGGAAATTGTGAGTCTTCCCCAAAAATACCATTTTCGTCATCGGATATGTTAATGACTGAAACACAATCTGAAGATTCTGGTTCGGAATCGCTGAATGTGATAACAAGTTTTGAGCCCGACATCTATCATATAACAACTAACCCATTAGTACTACATAATATTTACATATAAATTTTAACCAACAATGATAAGCAATGGTTTTTAAATCAGACCCGGTCAAAGTCCAGACTTACTAATGTATCCTAACGACTTATCGGTTAGACACACTAATGCAAACCTGGTTCGCTAAGACCAACGCTCTGATACCACATGTCATAACCCGTCCTTAACCATAAGAACGCGTTAGATAACGTATGATTTCATTGCGAGGTATTGACCTCTATATGAGACATTTTTGAAAGAAAACTGCATATATTATACATTACAAACCATAACCATTATTTTTGTTACAAACTTAAGACAATAAAAAGAAGATTAACGTTTAGCGATAATCTTCGACTTACAAACTTTACAAATGATGACAACAACACGGTTTCTAGCATATTTTACAGTACAACATCTTGGATATGCAGTTTTATTTTTGACACAAACATGCGTACGCAAGATCCTGGTTAGATCCAACATGATGCAGCGGAAGCTTTAGAAATCACCTGAGAATAGACATGTTTTAAAAAGGTCAACATAAAGTTGGTGAGATATAGGTTTAATGCCGGCAGCAATATATATATATAGACCACAAGATTTCGTATATAAACAGTTTAATAAAAGTATTCTAAGTGGTTGAGCACTCGGTAACCATACTTAACATTTTCACGTCGCATATTCCCTTTAATATGAAATCTTACTACACCGTACCAAGTGTAGTCACAAAAACGAAGTACTGTGCAACCGTTGAATACTGGTCGTCCAGTCCGGTTGGGGTTGTCAGGCCCGATAGATCTATCAACAGGATTCGCGTTTACAATACCGCTGTAAATATTAGTTACCAAGCTACAGGGAAGTATGCCAGTGGTACAACTCAACGTAGAATATATTTTTCAGTTACTTGTGTCCATATCGTAAAACATAAAATACATGTATTCTCATCCCGAAATATTTAGAGTTTAAAAGTGGGACTATATACTCACTTTTGTCTTGATGATATAAATAATTTGACTCGGTCTTCCGGTTGATATCACGAACCTATCCATATATAATATATCAATATGTTTTCATTTTAAACAAACGTTATATATATATACTTGTTATACTTTTAATACTTTGAATATTTCCTTAGTCCGAAGTTAGCAGTCCGAGGTTAGCAATTCAATTTTTAATGGTTCATTTTTAGATGTTTAATATACCCGCAATGAATAAATACAACCCCCAACGAAATAAATAAAACTCCCGTAAAACCCCATCATAAATGTATTGGTCGAGATTAATCTTGACCCATGGTACCGGTGTTGTCAAATGACGTGTTGCGTACAATCATGGGATCTTATGATTAATCTTCTCGTGTTGCTTACGGGTGATCCTGAACCATATGAAATTGAATTATGAGTACATATATATAAAATATCATGTTATCTTAGAAGTATGTGATTTTATGTAAATTTTTCCAATGAATCCCGAAGTCATTTAAGCCTTGGATAACCAATTTTGTTTCGGTCATAGTTTCTTCGTTACAAGTCCGTTTTCGTTGATTCAACTTGCCATCTCCTTGGATCGAGTCCCTCTTTAAGACTATGAACTGTAAATACCTTAGTTTGTATTCAAAATCACACGGCATAGGTCAAACTTTAGTGAAACTTATGAAGTTAATCATTTTCGTTACAACAAAATCATTTAATGACCATTTTTCTAAAAATACTTATACTTTGAAAAACCAAGTTTTACCTTGTTAAATTAGCATATACATAAGTTATATTACAGGTCTTGAAGTATTTTAAAAGTTAAGTTAGAAGGATCTATTTAGTTTGCAAACAAGTTTGAAAACATTCAAACTATGTTCTTGTTGTTAAACTTGTATACCACAAAATATGATAGCTATATATATATGAATCGAATAAGGTTATGAACATATATTCTACCTCAAGTTCCTTGGATGAAGTTGCTGTAAAAGAGAAGTAAGAAGCTAGAATCACAAGGGTGATAGAAGTGGATGAAAGATTGGAAGTAAGTTGGTGTTCTTGGAGGGTTTTCTTGAAGTGTTTTTGTATGGTTTTCTTATGGTGTTTTAGTATGGTTTTTGAAGCTAGATCTTCAAGGTTATGAGCTGAGGTGGTTAAGGTGTTTTAGGGTTCATAAGTATGTGTGTGTTTTGGCTAGATACTTGGAGTAAAATGAATCAAAAATGGGTTACTCCTAACCCTTTAAAAAACGTGAATGGGGGAGTATGGAGACAAAATTTCAAGTGATAATTTTATGTATCTAGTCCTAATTGCTTCCAAGTTCAATTACCTAGCCCTCATGGCATGAATAATGGCTGGTTAGGTGGTGATTTTGATGTGTATTTACTATTAGTAAATACGTATAGAAGCTTGGTATGATACGAGTACAAATACTCTAGGTATACGTATAGAAATTTTGTGAAAAATGGAATGAGGATTCAAATATAGCTATCTTTTGTGAATACACTTATATGATTTTATGTATTTAAGTTCTTAAAAGTGATTAAATACATTACTTATACGATATATGTATAAACATTATAAGTCTTAAGTATTTATGTCAAATAACGTTACGTATAGTTATCGTTTTGAAAACTTAAGTTAGTAGTTTCAAAATACACATATAACTTGTTGTTATTAATACAAAATGAGATATTAAAACATTTATTAATCATGTTAAATATGTATATATACATTTATATACACAAACGTATAATTATCATATATTGTATAGTTCGTGATATCATCGGTCAAACTAGACGGTCAAACGTTGTGTAAAACTCTTTTCGGAAATATAAATCTCGACAATTTGGATTGCTTATCATGTTGGCAAGGTTTAATTTATGTAAATATTAATCTTATAAGTATAGAATGATCGAAAAAGTGCGGGTCGTTACAATAATGTTAGTAAATAAAAGTTGTATTATTTTGTAATAATAATTATTATTATAAAAATATCAATATTTATAATTACTAAGATGATATTATGATAAAACGATAATTCTAATTATGATAACTTTAATATTTACGATAATTTTTAATATTATCTTTAAAATAATAATTCTATTTAAAATGATAATAAAAATGATATTTTATAGTAACAATGACATTTCTATTAAAATGATAATTTTTGTTAAAATGATATTTTTTGTTAAAATGATAGTTTTGATATTAACGATACTTTTAATAATAATAGTAATGATAAAAATAATAAGAACGATAATTTTATCTAAATCAATATCTTATAATATTTTAATTTCATCATGATACTCTTACTCATTATTTCCTAATCGTTTCGTTTAATAGCTTTTAATCGTCTTTTATATCGTGTTCATAATAATGATAATAATAGTAATCAAAATAATTAGGTGTTACAAATATTTGTTTTAATTACACTAATATTAATAATGATAGTTACTATAACATTTTTAACGATAATACTAATAATTATCTTAATGATAATATAGTAATAGTAATAATAATAATAACAATGACAATATCCATTTTTAAATAATGATATATATATTAATAACGATAATAATAATAATAATACTAATAATAATAATAATAATAATAATAATAATAATAATAATAATAATAATTGGATAATAATAATAATAATAATACTAATTATAAATTTAACGATAATAACGATAGTAATAAAAAAAATAACAATTTTTAATGATAAATCCCTTTTATTGATAAAGATAATAATAATGATAATAATAAGATAAAACTAGAACGACGATAAAAATGACGATAATAATAATCATTTATAATAAAAATATAGAATATTCAATTGATTATAACTTCTAATCCGTTCATCGAAACCATTCGATATCTAAAGGAAAAGTCCTTAATTTTTCGCTAGCTTTCCAAGGACATGCATATCTTATACCTTATCTCAACCGCAAGTGTAACTAATTCAATATTCAACCTAACCTGTCTAAGGGCAATATCAAAAGTACAAGCATGCATAATCCTAAATACTCGAGCACTAGTCAGGGATACACTATTAGTATGTAAAAGTTAAATTATGAGTACTCACGTATCAATATTGAGATTCAATATTGCAGGAAAGGTACGTAGACGCAACGGAAATGATAAACACTATATTGACCTCATGAGCATACCCATGAACCATACTCAATCACCTCCATAGCTATAACCCATAATTTCCTTAATCCTATCCTACTCGAAAAACAATTTCAAAATCACTCGGACAGCACTCCGTCGTAATATTTTATGTATACTAATAATATCTTGAAATAATACGGAGTAAATATATATATGTAAATCGATTGAGAGAGTTTAGAGAAAAATATTTTCAAGTTTCTATGAAATAATAAAACCTATTGAATTCTATTTATAATAGATTTTTGAATTATTAAAGTGAATTATTAAAGTATGAATTATTAAAGTGAATTATTAAAGTATGAATTATTAAAGTAAATTATTAAAGTATGAATTATTAAAGTGAATTATTAAAGTATGAATTATTAAAGTGAATTACTAAAGTATGAATTTTTAAAGTGAATTATTAAAGTTAAAGTAAACTAAAAATAAAGTAAAGGTAAAGTTTAAGTATAGTAAAAGTATAAAACTATGTACGTATAATACGCGTATAAATATATATAATATTAATTTAAATCGTTATATATTTAATAAAATAAAATATAAATATCGTTATCTTTATCATACTAGTTAAGTAATGAGTTGTCAAAAGTGGTTCTAGATATTTATAAAAGTTATATATGTTTTAATAATAAAGTTCTTTTTAAACTGAAAACGTTTTTGTACGTTTGAAACTAAATAGATCAATCGAGTCTTTATGAGATTCAATCTTCCACTATCCTTTATCTAGTTCTCAATGATTGACAATTTGTTCTTATTTATAAATCACTTTACCATTTTCCGAATATTGTTAAAAAGGAAAGATTTCTCAAATCAACGTGGGCCTTTCAATAGAGACTTGTAATCATAATTCAATATATCTGATAATTCAATCATTTGATCTTATCTTCTAATTCCATTGATAAATATTTTGAAACAGATACAATCATATAAAGTATTTAATCTAATATTTTGTTTACGTTTCAAGTTATAATATATATACACATATACATATATAATCATATTCGTTTAATGGTTCGTGAATCGTTGGAACATGGTCGAGGTTGAATGAATGTATGAACATAGTTTAAAATTCTTGCAATTTAACTTAACAAATATTGCTTATCGTGTCGGAAACATATAAAGATTAAAGTTTAAATTTGGTTGGAAATTTCCGGGTTGTCACAGTACCTACCCGTTAAAGAAATTTCGTCCCGAAATTTGAGTGGAAAGGTCGTGAATGATAGTAAGTATGTTTTCATGATGCATACAGGCTGAAAATTAGAGTTTTATATCAGCGAATAATTTGGATAAATAATCCATTTATATGAAAAGTACGAATGAAGCTAACATAGAAGAGTGAAATGAGTAAGTGTAGATTCATCTTATCATTTGACGTAGATATGATTGATTTCCAGATTTCAAGGGATTTAAAGAAAATCTTTGTAATAAGATTTGATTCTCCGGTAACAAAGGGAATTAGGAACCGCTTTAAATGCGATCGTCCATTTTAATTGTTCTGTCGGAGATTTTCTTATAAATTCACCTCCTTCGTTTTCTTACAACTCACACCTTCTGTTAATGCATTTTATGCAAGTCCCTAGACATCTACCCACATCCATTGCAGGTACAACAGTTTACAGGCCACCATGATCGTTCGTTATTATCCTATCCGTGTTTGTATGTGGTTACAGGAACTGCAGGAACGAGATTTGGACGTTTGACTATGTTAGACTTAGTCAGACGTCCGAGTGAAGCCTCACTCGTACGGATGACAGGCTCATACGCACGGTTGATGCTGAGCTAAGTCACAATTACAACCTAAATGAGAAGACACGAGTGAGTGATCACCCGTACGGCTGATGAAGCCAACTCATATGTGTGATGGATGAATCGTACGGGTGAGTCAATAGCAGGGGTGTATAAAGTCTTATGTTCTTCATTTTAGGTTAAGCCTCTCATTTGTTACACACACTCAGATCTGGTGAGCTCCTCCGATTCTCTCTCAACCCAAATCACCCAGGTGGTGAATAATAGCTCTAAGTGTTGATCTAATCATAATTGATTTAGTTGTGGTATGACTAAATTAATCCCAAAAAGCTTAACCTATTCACTAGAGGGTTTGATTCACTTATTCCGTCATTGTGTGAGTTAAATCTGTTGATTTCTAAGTTTCTAGTCATGTTTCATCACCTTCTATTCTTTCCCCCTCAACTCATATTTTAAAGTATTCATCAATATGCTCCATCCAGTTCTGATTCTCGATATACTTCTAACTTTCATATCGGTCATTCTTCTTTTTCATCTACCGCCGGAAGAATCTATTTACTTCTACTATACTCTTGGGTTTATAGTGTTTCTAGTTCTCCCGTGTCTTTATATTGCTATATGCATCGATATATATGGTTTATAACTTTTGGTTTGTCGTTGGGCTTTATATCTTCCCTTATATTTCAAAGTCTCTGTTTCTATCTTCTATAATCATTGTCATCCACAGTTAATGCTCTCTTTTATTTGCTGCAATTTATACCCCAATTTCTATTTCGTAGTTTTGTCCTTTCGTTTCTTTTTCTTGCGATTAAGCACCGCTTGTAATGGTCCAGAATTTGCATATATGAATTTTGAAATGAACATTGTTAATGTTCTAGGAAGAAAATTGTAATGGCACGATCTTGACTTGTCAAATTACCAGAATACCTCAGAAAAAGCCGAATCATCAAGAAATATTTTCTTGATATTTTAGAAGTTAAATAGAATACAAGAGTCGTAGAACATGGCACATGATGATGTTATGATCTGTGAATCATCACGTTCCATTTAGAAACTCAGCATGAATTACTGTAATATAATCACGTTGATCAAGTGTCATTATATTATACTAACTCATGCTTCAGTTTCCAACACTACTTCAAAAATATTCATATTTTAAACTCAAAGGTTTACAGAGTATAGGAACTAAACAGTTTCCTTTTTGATGTAATACAGATAGCGCAAAGAGATAAATGATTCCAGATAAGAATAGTTATGGAAATATCTTCAGAAATATGGAGGATATTTATAATGAAAGATACGATGATATCTTAGAATTTCTAATATCAGAGGATGATGAAGTATGTTGTCTGTAAGGGTTTAGTGTCAGGAGCAAGGTATTCGTTAATGACTTCAGCAGACACTGAATCATTTGGATTCTTTGAAGGCAGGTTCAGTCTTTGTGATTTGTCCACAGCCTCCTTCATACTTTGCTCAATCCGTTTTCCAGTTCCAAAACTTCTCTATTTCTGAGCTTTGCTAATACACTAATCTTTATCATCAAACTTTTTACTGCTAAGGTCGTTTACAGTTTTTGTTACTTCATCAGCATTTCGAGAACTAGTTCGCGGTTCAGAGTGTTTTTCAGAAACTTCACATTCGAAGTATGTAAGCCTTGGAAATAGACGTTATGTATAACTGTTGGCGTCAACATGCTGTGAGATTTCAAAATACTGATTTCTAATTCCCAATGATTCATATGGCAATTCTCGTTACAAGAGGCAGATGAGTAAATGATGAGGTTTCGATAAATATAATGATTCTTCAGAATGCCCAAGATCAGTGAAGTTGTTGGTAAGTTTATTGCTAATTCTTTCCACGTCTCGAATTTGAAGAAATGTTTTGCTAAAGAAGATCTCACTATTCCGTTAGATGAAATCCAAATCAACGAAAAACTTCAATTCATCGAAGAACCCGTGAAATAATGGATCGTGAGGTTAAAAGACTTAAGCAAAACAAGATACCAATTGTTAAGGTTCGATGGAATGCTCGTAGAGGACCCGAGTTCACCTGGGAGCGTGAAGATCAGATGAAGAAGAAATACCCGCATCTATTTCCAGAAGATTCGTCAACACCTTCAACAGCTTAAAATTTCGGGACGAAATTTATTTAACGGGTAGGTACTGTAGTGACCCGAACTTTTCCATGTTTATATATATTAATTGAGTTTGATATTTACATGATTAAATGTTTCCAACATGTTAAGCAATCAAACTTGTTAAGACTTGATTAATTGAAATATGTTTCATATAGACAATTGACCACCCAAGTTGACCGGTGATTCACGAACGTTAAAACTTGTAAAAACTATACGATGACATATATATGGTTATATATATAGTTAACATGTTTTTATTATAAGTATGTATCTCATTAGGTATTTTAACAATGAGTTATATACATAAAAATGAGACTATTAATTTAAGAAACTCGAAAACGATATATATAACGATTATCGTTATAACAACGTCTTACTAGGTACATATGAATCATATTAAGATATTGATACACTTGGTTAATTATGTTAAATGATAAGTAAATATATTATTAAGTGTATTAACAATGAAATACATATGTAAAAATAAGACTACTAACTTAATGATTTCGAAACGAGACATATATGTAACGATTATCGTTGTAACGACATTTAACTGTATATACATCATACTGAGATATATTATATATCATAATATCATGATAATATAACAATTTAACATCTCATTTGTTATAATAAACAATGGGTTAACAACATTCAACAAGATCGTTAACCTAAAGGTTTCAAAACAACATTTACATGTAACGACTAACGATGACTTAACGACTCAGTTAAAATGTATATACATGTAGTGTTTTAATATGTATTCATACACTTTTTAAAGACTTCAAGACACTTATCAAAATACTTCTACTTAACAAAAATGCTTACAATTACATCCTCGTTCAGTTTCATCAACAATTCTACCCGTATGCACCCGTATTCGTACTCGTACAATACACAGCTTTTAGATGTATGTACTATTGGTATATACACTCCAATGATCAGCTCTTAGCAGCCCATGTGAGTCACCTAACACATGTGGGAACCATCATTTGGCAACTAGCATGAAATATCTCATAAAATTACAAAAATATGAGTAATCATTCATGACTTATTTACATGAAAACAAAATTACATATCCTTTATATCTAATCCATACACCAACGACCAAAAACACCTACAAACACTTTCATTCTTCAATTTTCTTCATCTAATTAATCTCTCTCAAGTTCTATCTTCAAGTTCTAAGTGTTCTTCATATATTCTACAAGTTCTAGTTACATAAAATCAAGAATACTTTCAAGTTTGCTAGCTCACTTCCAATCTTGTAAGGTGATCATCCAACCTCAAGAAATCTTTGTTTCTTACAGTAGGTTATCATTCTAATACAAGGTAATAATCATATTCAAACTTTGGTTCAATTTCTATAACTATAACAATCTTATTTCAAGTGATGATCTTACTTGAACTTGTATTCGTGTCATGATTCTGCTTCAAGAACTTCGAGCCATCCAAGGATCCGTTGAAGCTAGATCCATTTTTCTCTTTTCCAGTAGGTTTATCCAAGGAACTTAAGGTAGTAATGATGTTCATAACATCATTCGATTCATACATATAAAGCTATCTTATTCGAAGGTTTAAACTTGTAATCACTAGAACATAGTTTAGTTAATTCTAAACTTGTTCGCAAACAAAAGTTAATCCTTCTAACTTGACTTTTAAAATCAACTAAACACATGTTCTATATCTATATGATATGCTAACTTAATGATTTAAAACCTGGAAACACGAAAAACACCGTAAAACCGGATTTACGCCGTCGTAGTAACACCGCGGGCTGTTTTGGGTTAGTTAATTAAAAACTATGATAAACTTTGATTTAAAAGTTGTTATTCTGAGAAAATGATTTTTATTATGAACATGAAACTATATCCAAAAATTATGGTTAAACTCAAAGTGGAAGTATGTTTTCTAAAATGGTCATCTAGACGTCGTTCTTTCGACTGAAATGACTACCTTTACAAAAACGACTTGTAACTTATTTTTCCGACTTTAAAACTATACTTTTCTGTTTAGATTCATAAAATAGAGTTCAATATGAAACCATAGCAATTTGATTCACTCAAAACGGATTTAAAATGACGAAGTTATGGGTAAAACAAGATTGGATAATTTTTCTCATTTTAGCTACGTGAAAATTGGTAACAAATCTATTTCAACCATAACTTAATCAACTTGTATTGTATATTATGTAATCTTGAGATACCATAGACACGTATACAATGTTTCGACCTATCATGTCGACACATCTATATATATTTCGGAACAACCATAGACACTCTATATGTGAATGTTGGAGTTAGCTATACAGGGTTGAGGTTGATTCCAAAATATATATAGTTTGAGTTGTGATCAATACTGAGATACGTATACACTGGGTCGTGGATTGATTCAAGATAATATTTATCGATTTATTTCTGTACATCTAACTGTGGACAACTAGTTGTAGGTTACTAACGAGGACAGCTGACTTAATAAACTTAAAACATCAAAATATATTAAAAGTGTTGTAAATATATTTTGAACATACTTTGATATATATGTATATATTGTTATAGGTTCGTGAATCAACCAGTGGCCAAGTCTTACTTCCCGACGAAGTAAAAATATGTGAAAGTGAGTTATAGTCCCACTTTTAAAATCTAATATTTTTGGGATGAGAATACATGCAGGTTTTATAAATGATTTACAAAATAGACACAAGTACGTGAAACTACATTCTATGGTTGAATTATCGAAATCGAATATGCCCCTTTTTTATTAAGTCTGGTAATCTAAGAATTAGGGAACAGACACCCTAATTGACGCGAATCCTAAAGATAGATCTATTGGGCCTAACAAACCCCATCCAAAGTACCGGATGCTTTAGTACTTCAAAACTTATATCATATCCGAAGGGTGTCCCGGAATGATGGGGATATTCTTATATATGCATCTTGTTAATGTCGGTTACCAGGTGTTCACCATATGAATGATTTTTATCTCTATGTATGGGATGTGTATTGAAATATGAAATCTTGTGTTCTATTATTATGATTTGATATATATAGGTTAAACCTATAACTCACCAACATTTTTGTTGACGTTTTAAGCATGTTTATTCTCATGTGATTATTAAGAGCTTCCGCTGTCGCATACTTAAATAAGGACGAGATTTGGAGTCCATGCTTGTATGATATTGTGTAAAAACTGCATTCAAGAAACTTATTTTGTTGTAACATATTTGTATTGTAAACCATTATGTAATGGTCGTGTGTAAACAGGATATTTTAGATTATCATTATTTGATAATCTACGTAAAGCTTTTTAAAACCTTTATCTATGAAATAAAGGTTATGGTTTGTTTTAAAAATGAATGCAGTCTTTGAAAAACGTCTCATATAGAGGTCAAAACCTCGCAACGAAATCAATTAATATGGAACGTTTTTAATCAATAAGAACGGGACATTTCAGTTGGTATCAGAGCTTAAAATATGTTTTAAGTAACATATTACTCGTTTATCATTATAAATATGTATAACATAATATTTATAAACAATATTGTGAGTTTTTACACAATATGATACATTTTACAAACATTGCATTCGTTTTTAAAAGACAAAATTTCTTTACATCGAAAATTGACAGGCATGCATACCATTTCATAATATCCACTATCCAACTATAAATTGATTTAATAATAATCTTTGATGAACTCAATGACTCGAATGCAACGTTCTTCGAAATATGTTATGAAAGACTCCAAGTAATATCTTTAAAATGAGCAAATGCACAGCGGAAGATTTCTTTAACACCTGAGAATAAACATGCTTTAAAGTGTCAACCAAAAGGTTGGTGAGTTCATTAGTTTATCATAATCATTTATTTCCATCATTTTAATAGACCACAAGAATTTCATTTCCAGTTCTCATAAATATACGTCCCATGCATAGAGACAAAAATAATCATTCATATGGTGAACACCTGGTAACCGACATTAACTAGATACATATAAGAATATCCCCTATCATTCCGGGATCCTCCTTCGGACATGATATAAATTTCGAAGTACTAAAGCATCCGGTACTTTGGATGGGGTTTGTTAGGCCCAATAGATCTATCTTTAGGATTCGCGTCAATTAGGGTGTCTGTTCCCTAATTCTTAGATTACCAGACTTTAAAAAAACGGGGCATATTCGATTTTGATAATTCAACCATAGAATGTAGTTTCAATTACTTGTGTCTATTTCGTCAAACATTTATAAAAGCGCATGTATTCTCAGTCCCAAAAATATAAAGGGTAAAAAGGCAAATGAAACTCACCATACTGTATTTCGTAGTAAAAATACATATAACGTCATTGAACAAGTGCAAGGTTGGCATCGGATTCACGAACCTAAATTAATTATATATAATTATATGTTGGTCAATATTTGTCTAACAATTAGGTCAGGTCATAGTGTACCACAATCCTAATGCTCGAGACTAATATGCAAAAGTCAACAAAAGTCAATTTGACTCAAAATGATTTCCAAAATTTATACATGATTATAATATATTTTAAATATCGTCGTTTTATATTTTTAAATATTTTTAAAAGATTTATTAGAGTAAATAATATAATTCATTTATTAATAAATAAAATTTTATATTAAAATTTATATAATAAAATATACTTTTATATATATTAAGTAATAAAATTTATAGGGTTCATTTAATATCATAAAGATAATATGATAGGTATTATTAAAGTAATTTATTACACGTAGTAAAATATGTTTGTATTACATATTTATTTGATAAAATAATATCTATAATGTTAGTAAATAAAAGTTGTATTATTTTGTAATAATAATTATTATTATAAAAATATCAATATTTATAATTACTAAGATGATATTATGATAAAACGATAATTCTAATTATGATAACTTTAATATTTACGATAATTTTTAATATTATCTTTAAAATAATAATTCTATTTAAAATGATAATAAAAATGATATTTTATAGTAATAATGACATTTCTATTAAAATGATAATTTTTGTTAAAATGATATTTTTTGTTAAAATGATAGTTTTGATATTAACGATACTTTTAATAATAATAGTAATGATAAAAATAATAAGAACGATAATTTTATCTAAATCAATATCTTATAATATTTTAATTTCATCATGATACTCTTACTCATTATTTCCTAATCGTTTCGTTTAATAGTTTTTAATCGTCTTTTATATCGTGTTCATAATAATGATAATAATAGTAATCAAAATAATTAGGTGTTACAAATATTTGTTTTAATTACACTAATATTAATAATGATAGTTACTATAACATTTTTAACGATAATACTAATAATTATCTTAATGATAATATAGTAATAATAATAATAACAATGACAATATCCATTTTTAAATAATGATATATATATTAATAATGATAATAATAATAATAATACTAATAATAATAATAATAATAATTGGATAATAATAATAATAATACTAATTATAACTTTAACGATAATAACGATAGTAATAAAAAAAATAACAATTTTTAATGATAAATCCCTTTTATTGATAAAGATAATAATAATGATAATAATAAGATAAAACTAGAACGACGATAAAAATGACGATAATAATAATCATTTATAATAAAAATATAGAATATTCAATTGATTATAACTTCTAATCCGTTCATCGAAACCATTCGATATCTAAAGGAAAAGTCCTTAATTTTTCGCTAGCTTTCCAAGGACATGCATATCTTATACCTTATCTCAACCGCAAGTGTAACTAATTCAATATTCAACCTAACCTGTCTAAGGGCAATATCAAAAGTACAAGCATGCATAATCCTAAATACTCGAGCACTAGTCAGGGATACACTATTAGTATGTAAAAGTTAAATTATGAGTACTCACGTATCAATATTGAGATTCAATATTGCAGGAAAGGTACGTAGACGCAACGGAAATGATAAACACTATATTGACCTCATGAGCATACCCATGAACCATACTCAATCACCTCCATAGCTATAACCCATAATTTCCTTAATCCTATCCTACTCGAAAAACAATTTCGAAATCACTCGGACATCACTCCGTCGTAATATTTTATGTATACTAATAATATCTTGAAATAATACAGAGTAAATATATATATGTAAATCGATTGAGAGAGTTTAGAGAAAAATATTTTTAAGTTTCTATGAAATAATGAAACCTATTGAATTCTATTTATAATAGATTTTTGAATTATTAAAGTGAATTATTAAAGTATGAATTATTAAAGTGAATTATTAAAGTATGAATTATTAAAGTGAATTATTAAAGTATGAATTATTAAAGTGAATTATTAAAGTATGAATTATTAAAGTGAATTATTAAAGTTAAAGTAAACTAAAAATAAAGTAAAGGTAAAGTTTAAGTATAGTAAAAGTATAAAACTATGTACGTATAATACGCGTATAAATATATATAATATTAATTTAAATCATTATATATATTTAATAAAATAAAATATAAATATCGTTATCTTTATCATACTAGTTAAGTAATGAGTTGTCAAAAGTGGTTCTAGATATTTATAAAAGTTATATATGTTTTAATAATAAAGTTCTTTTTAAACTGAAAATGTTTTTGTACGTTTGAAACTAAATAGATCAATCGAGTCTTTATGAGATTCAATCTTCCACTATCCTTTATCTAGTTCTCAATGATTGACAATTTGTTCTTATTTATAAATCACTTTACCATTTTCCGAATATTGTTAAAACGGAAAGATTTCTCAAATCAACGTGGGCCTTTCAACAGAGACTTGTAATCATAATTCAATATATCTGATAATTCAATCATTTGATCTTATCTTCTAATTCCATTGATAAATATTTTGAAACAGATACAATCATATAAAGTATTTAATCTAATATTTTGTTTACGTTTCAAGTTATAATATATATACACATATACATATATAATCATATTCGTTTAATGGTTCGTGAATCGTTGGAACATGGTCGAGGTTGAATGAATGTATGAACATAGTTTAAAATTCTTGCAATTTAACTTAACAAATATTGTTTATCGTGTCGGAAACATATAAAGATTAAAGTTTAAATTTGGTTGGAAATTTCCGGGTTGTCACAGTACCTACCCGTTAAAGAAATTTCGTCCCGAAATTTGAGTGGAAAGGTCGTGAATGATAATAAGTATGTTTTCATGATGCATACAGGCTGAAAATTAGAGTTTTATATCAGCGAATAATTTGGATAAATAATCCATTTATATGAAAAGTACGAATGAAGCTAACATAGAAGAGTGAAATGAGTAAGTGTAGATTCATCTTATCATTTGACGTAGATATGATTGATTTCCAGATTTCAAGGGATTTGAAGAAAATCTTTGTAATAAGATTTGATTCTCCGGTAACAAAGGGAATTAGGATCCGCTTTAAATGCGATCGTCCATTTTAATTGTTCTGTCGGAGATTTTCTTATAAATTCACCTCCTTCGTTTTCTTACAACTCACACCTTCTGTTGATGCATTTTATGCAAGTCCCTAGACATCTACCCACATCCATTGCAGGTACAACAGTTTACAGGCCACCATGATCGTTCGTTATTATCCTATCCGTGTTTGTATGTGGTTACAGGAACTGCAGGAACGAGATCTGGATGTTTGACTATGTTAGACTTAGTCAGACGTCCGAGTGAAGCCTCACTCGTACGGATGACAGGCTCATACGCACGGTTGATGCTGAGCTAAGTCACAATTACAACCTAAATGAGAAGACACGAGTGAATGATCACCCGTACGGCTGATGAAGCCAACTCATATGTGTGATGAATGAATCGTACGGGTGAGTCAATAGCAGGGGTATATAAAGTCTTATGTTCTTCATTTTCGGTTAAGCCTCTCATTTGTTACACACACTCAGATCTGGTGAACTCCTCCGATTCTCTCTCAACCCAAATCACCCAGGTGGTGAATAATAGCTCTAAGTGTTGATCTAATCACAATTGATTTAGTTGTGGTATGACTAAATTAATCCCAAAAAGCTTAAACTATTCACTAGAGGGTTTGATTCACTTATTCCGTCATTGTGTGAGTTAAATCTGTTGATTTCTAAGTTCCTAGTCATGTTTCATCACCTTCTATTCTTTCCCCCTCAACTCATATTTTAAAGTATTCATCAATATGCTCCATCCAGTTCTGATTCTAGATATACTTCTAACTTTCATATCGGTCATTCTTCTTTTTCATCTACCGCCAGAAGAATCTATTTACTTCTACTATACTCTTGGGTTTATAGTGTTTCTAGTTCTCCCGTGTCTTTATATTGCTATATGCATCGATATATATGGTTTATAACTTTTGGTTTGTCGTTGGGCTTTATATCTTCCCTTATATTTCAAAGTCTCTGTTTCTATCTTCTATAATCATTGTCATCCACAGTTAATGCTCTCTTTTATTTGCTGCAATTTATACCCCAATTTTTATTTCGTAGTTTTGTCCTTTCGTTTCTTTTTCTTGCGATTAAGCACCGCTTGTAATGGTCCAGAATTTGCAGATATGAATTTTGAAATGAACATTGTTAATGTTCTAGGAAGAAAATTGTAATGGCACGATCTTGACTTGTCAAATTACCAGAATACCTCAGAAAAAGCCGAATCATCAAGAAATATTTTCTTGATATTTTAGAGGTTAAATAGAATACAAGAGTCGTATAACATGGCACATGATGATGTTATGATCTGTGAATCATCACGTTCCATTTCGAAACTCAGCATGAATTACTGTAATGTAATCACGTTGATCAAGTGTCATTATATTATACTAACTCATGCTTCAGTTTCCAACACTACTTCAAAAATATTCATATTTTAAACTCAAAGGTTTACAGAGTATAGGAACTAAACAGTTTCCTTTTTGATGTAATACAGATAGCGCAAAGAGATAAATGATTCCAGATAAGAATAGTTATGGAAATATCTTCAGAAATATGGAGGATATTTATAATGAAAGATACGATGATATCTTAGAATTTCTAGTATCAGAGGATGATGAAGTATGTTGTCTGTAAGGGTTTAGTGTCAGGAGCAAGGTATTCGTTAATGACTTCAGCAGACACTGAATCATTTGGATTCTTTGAAGGCAGGTTCAGTCTTTGTGATTTGTCCACAGCCTCCTTCATACTTTGCTCAATCCGTTTTCCAGTTCCAAAACTTCTCTATTTCTGAGCTTTGCTAATACACTAATCTTTATCATCAAACTTTTTACTGCTAAGGTCGTTTACAGTTTTTGTTACTTCATCAGCATTTCGAGAACTAGTTCGCGGTTCAGAGTGTTTTTCAGAAACTTCACATTCGAAGTATGTAAGCCTTGGAAATAGATGTTATGTATAACTGTTGGCATCAACATGCTGTGAGATTTCAAAATACTGATTTCTAATTCCCAATGATTCATATGGAAATTCTCGTTACAAGAGGCAGATGAGTAAATGATGAGGTTTCGATAAATATAATGATTCTTCAGAATGCCCAAGATCAGTGAAGTTGTTGGTAAGTTTATTGCTAATGTGGTGGAATACGAAAGGTTCTCCGGTAACAAAAGGGAAATCACATATATCAAAATTATGATAAGGCTACTCCGAATGAAAAAATCGAAGTTGTCTTGCTGGAGCTGTGATATAATTTGCTACTTTGCAAAGGAATTGCAAGGTTATTTTTGCTAATAAATGCTAAAAGATCTGACACAGATATGTGTTGAATTATGACTTTGGTTTCGAGAGATTTTTAAGTACATAACTGTGGGTAATATGTGGTTGGATCATCATCTCGATTGCTCATTATTTGAAGTGTCTTCAGAGATTTTCGAAGGATTTGAACACAGATTGTAATCGTTTGTATACATTTGATGTTCTAACACACTTTTGAAGTCAAAGTATAGCTTTGAAAGATGTAGGAATCTAATATTTTTGAATATATCATTGCAAAAGAATTTCCCGATGTATTTCCGAAAGAATTACCGGGATTACCCCCACATCGATCCGTTGAATTTCAAATAGATCTTGTACCAGGAGCTGCACCAATAGCTCGTGCTCCTTACAGACTCGCACCCAGCGAGATGAAAGAACTGCAAAGCCAATTACAAGAACTTTTAGAGCGTGGTTTCATTCGACCAAGCACATCACCGTGGGGAGCTCCTGTTTTGTTTGTCAAGAAGAAAGATGGTACATTCAGGTTGTGTATCGACTACCGAGAGTTGAACAAACTTACCATCAAGAACCGCTACCCACTACCGAGAATCGACGACTTATTTGATCAACTACAAGGCTCGTCTGTTTATTCAAAGATTGACTTACGTTCCGGGTATCATCAAATGCGGGTGAAAGAAGATGATATTCCAAAGACTGCTTTCAGAACACGTTACGGTCATTACGAGTTTATGGTCATGCCGTTTGGTTTAACTAATGCACCAGCTGTGTTCATGGACCTTATGAACCGAGTGTGTGGACCATACCTTGACAAGTTTGTCATTGTTTTCATTGATGACATACTTATTTACTCAAAGAATGACCAAGAACACGGTGAACATTTGAGAAAGGTGTTAGAAGTATTGAGGAAGGAAGAATTGTACGCTAAGTTTTCAAAGTGTGCATTTTGATTGGAAGAAGTTCAATTCCTCGGTCACATAGTGAACAAAGAAGGTATTAAGGTGGATCCGGCAAAGATAGAAACTGCTGAAAAGTGGGAAACCACGAAAACTCCGAAACACATACGCCAGTTTTTAGGACTAGCTGGTTACTACAGAAGGTTCATCCAAGACTTTTCCAGAATAGCAAAACCCTTGACTGCATTAACGCATAAAGGGAAGAAATTTGAATGGAATGATGAACAAGAGAAAGCGTTTCAGTTATTGAAGAAAAAGCTAACTACGGCACCTATATTGTCATTGCCTGAAGGGAATGATGATTTTGTGATTTATTGTGACGCATCAAAGCAAGGTCTCGGTTGTGTATTAATGCAACGAACAAAGGTGATTGCTTATGCGTCTAGACAATTGAAGATTCACGAACAAAATTATACGACGCATGATTTGGAATTAGGCGCGGTTGTTTTTGCATTAAAGACTTGGAGGCACTAATTATATGGGGTCAAAAGTATTATATATACCGACCACAAAAGTCTTCAACACATATTTAATCAGAAACAACTGAATATGAGGCAGCGTAGGTGGATTGAATTATTGAATGATTACGACTTGGAGATTCGTTACCACCCGGGAAAGGCAAATGTGGTAGCCGATGCCTTGAGCAGGAAGGACAGAGAACCCATTCGAGTAAAATCTATGAATATAATGATTCATAATAACCTTACTACTCAAATAAAAGAGGCGCAACAAGGAGTTTTAAAAGAGGGAAATTTAAAGGATGAAATACCCAAAGGATCGGAGAAGCATCTTAATATTCGGGAAGATGGAACTCGGTATAGGGCTGAAAGGATTTGGGTACCAAAATTTGGAGATATGAGAGAAATGGTACTTAGAGAAGCTCATAAAACCAGATACTCAATACATCCTGGAACGGGGAAGATGTACAAGGATCTCAAGAAACATTTTTGGTGGCCGGGTATGAAAGCCGATGTTGCTAAATACGTAGGAGAATGTTTGACGTGTTCTAAGGTCAAAGCTGAGCATCAGAAACCATCAGGTCTACTTCAACAACCCGAAATCCCAGAATGGAAATGGGAAAACATTACCATGGATTTCATCACTAAATTGCCAAGGACTGCAAGTGGGTTTGATACTATTTGGGTAATAGTTGATCGTCTCACCAAATCAGCACACTTCCTGCCAATAAGAGAAGATGTCAAGATGGAGAAGTTAGCACGGCTGTATTTGAAGGAAGTCGTCTCCAGACATGGAATACCAATCTCTATTACTCTGATAGGGATGGCAGATTTATTTCAAGATTCTGGCAGACATTACAGCAAGCATTAGGAACTCGTCTAGACATGAGTACTGCCTATCATCCACAAACTGATGGGCAGAGTGAAAGGACGATACAAACGCTTAAAGACATGCTACGAGCATGTGTTATTGATTTCGGAAACAGTTGGGATCGACATCTACCATTAGCAGAATTTTCCTACAACAACAGCTACCATTCAAGCATTGAGATGGCGCCGTTTGAAGCACTTTATGGTAGAAAGTGCAGGTCTCCGATTTATTGGAGTGAAGTGGGGGATAGACAGATTACGGGTCCAGAGATTATACAAGAAACTACCGAGAAGATCATCCAAATTCAACAACGGTTGAAAACTGCCCAAAGTCGACAAAAGAGCTACGCTGACATTAAAAGAAAAGATATAGAATTTGAAATTGGAGAGATGGTCATGCTTAAAGTTGCACCTTGGAAAGGCGTTGTTCGATTTGGTAAACGAGGGAAATTAAATCCAAGGTATATTGGACCATTCAAGATTATTGATCGTGTCGGACCAGTAGCTTACCGACTTGAGTTACCTCAACAACTCGCGGCTGTACATAACACTTTCCACGTCTCGAATTTGAAGAAATGTTTTGCTAAAGAAGATCTCACTATTCCGTTAGATGAAATCCAAATCAACGAAAAACTTCAATTCATCGAAGAACCCGTCGAAATAATGGATCGTGAGGTTAAAAGACTTAAGCAAAACAAGATACCAATTGTTAAGGTTCGATGGAATGCTCGTAGAGGACCCGAGTTCACCTGGGAGCGTGAAGATCAGATGAAGAAGAAATACCCGCATCTATTTCCAGAAGATTCGTCAACACCTTCAACAGCTTAAAATTTCGGGACGAAATTTATTTAACGGGTAGGTACTGTAGTGACCCGAACTTTTCCATGTTTATATATATTAATTGAGATTGATATTTACATGATTAAATGTTTCCAACATGTTAAGCAATCAAACTTGTTAAGACTTGATTAATTGAAATTTGTTTCATATAGACAATTGACCACCCAAGTTGACCGGTGATTCACGAACGTTAAAACTTGTAAAAACTATACGATGACATATATATGGTTATATATATAGTTAACATGTTTTTATTATAAGTATGTATCTCATTAGGTATTTTAACAATGAGTTATATACATAAAAATGAGACTATTAATTTAAGAAACTCGAAAACGATATATATAACAATTATCGTTATAACAACGTCTTACTAGGTACATATGAATCATATTAAGATATTGATACACTTGGTTAATTATGCTAAATGATAAGTAAATATATTATTAAGTGTATTAACAATGAAATACATATGTAAAAATAAGACTACTAACTTAATGATTTCGAAACGAGACATATATGTAACGATTATCGTTGTAACGACATTTAACTGTATATACATCATACTGAGATATATTATATATCATAATATCATGATAATATAACAATTTAACATCTCATTTGTTATAATAAACAATGGGTTAACAACATTCAACAAGATCGTTAACCTAAAGGTTTCAAAACAACATTTACATGTAACGACTAACGATGACTTAACGACTCAGTTAAAATGTATATACATGTAGTGTTTTAATATGTATTCATACACTTTTTAAAGACTTCAAGACACTTATCAAAATACTTCTACTTAACAAAAATGCTTACAATTACATCCTCGTTCAGTTTCATCAACAATTCTACTCGTATGCACCCGTATTCGTACTCGTACAATACACAGCTTTTAGATGTATGTACTATTGGTATATACACTCCAATGATCAGATCTTAGCAGCCCATGTGAGTCACCTAACACATGTGGGATCCATCATTTGGCAACTAGCATGAAATATCTCATAAAATTACAAAAATATGAGTAATCATTCATGACTTATTTACATGAAAACAAAATTACATATCCTTTATATCTAATCTATACACCAACGACCAAAAACACCTACAAACACTTTAATTCTTCAATTTTATTCATCTAATTAATCTCTCTCAAGTTCTATCTTCAAGTTCTAAGTGTTCTTCATATATTCTACAAGTTCTAGTTACATAAAATCAAGAATACTTTCAAGTTTGCTAGCTCACTTCCAATCTTGTAAGGTGATCATCCAACCTCAAGAAATCTTTGTTTCTTATAGTAGGTTATCATTCTAATACAAGGTAATAATCATATTCAAACTTTGGTTCAATTTCTATAACTATAACAATCTTATTTCAAGTGATGATCTTACTTGAACTTGTTTTCGTGTCATGATTCTGCTTCAAGAACTTCGAGCCATCCAAGGATCCGTTGAAGCTAGATCCATTTTTCTCTTTTCCAGTAGGTTTATCCAAGGAACTTAAGGTAGTAATGATGTTCATAACATCATTCGATTCATACATATAAAGCTATCTTATTCGAAGGTTTAAACTCGTAATCACTAGAACATAGTTTAGTAAATTCTAAACTTGTTCGCAAACAAAAGTTAATCCTTCTAACTTGACTTTTAAAATCAACTAAACACATGTTCTATATCTATATGATATGCTAACTTAATGATTTAAAACCTGGAAACACGAAAAACACCGTAAAACCGGATTTACGCCGTCGTTGTAACACCGCGGGCTGTTTTGGGTTAGTTAATTAAAAACTATGATAAACTTTGATTTAAAAGCTGTTATTCTGAGAAAATGATTTTTATTATGAACATGAAACTATATACAAAAATTATGGTTAAACTCAAAGTGGAAGTATGTTTTCTAAAATGGTCATCTAGACGTCGTTCTTTCGACTGAAATGACTACCTTTACAAAAATGACTCGTAACTTATTTTTCTGACTATAAACCTATACTTTTTATGTTTAGATTCATAAAATAGAGTTCAATATGAAACCATAGCAATTTGATTCACTCAAAACGGATTTAAAATGAAGAAGTTATGGGTAAAACAAGATTGGATAATTTTTCTCATTTTAGCTACGTGAAAATTGGTAACAAATCTATTCCAACCATAACTTAATCAACTTGTATTATATATTATGTAATCTTGAGATACCATAGACACGTATACAATGTTTCGACCTATCATGTCGACACATCTATATATATTTCGGAACAACCATAGACACTCTATATGTGAATGTTGGAGTTAGCTATACAGGGTTGAGGTTGATTCCAAAATATATATAGTTTGAGTTGTGATCAATACTGAGATACGTATACACTGGGTCGTGGATTGATTCAAGATAATATTTATCGATTTATTTCTGTACATCTAACTGTGGACAACTAGTTTTAGGTTACTAACGAGGACAGCTGACTTAATAAACTTAAAACATCAAAATATATTAAAAGTGTTGTAAATATATTTTGAACATACTTTGATATATATGTATATATTGTTATAGGTTCGTGAATCAACCAGTGGCCAAGTCTTACTTCCCGACGAAGTAAAAATCTGTGAAAGTGAGTTATAGTCCCACTTTTAAAATCTAATATTTTTGGGATGAGAATACATGCAGGTTTTATAAATGATTTACAAAATAGACACAAGTACGTGAAACTACATTCTATGGTTGAATTATCGAAATCGAATATGCCCCTTTTTTATTAAGTCTGGTAATCTAAGAATTAGGGAACAGACACCCTAATTGACGCGAATCCTAAAGATAGATCTATTGGGCCTAACAAACCCCATCCAAAGTACCGGATGCTTTAGTACTTCGAAACTTATATCATATCCGAAGGGTGTCCCGGAATGATGGGGATATTCTTATATATGCATCTTGTTAATGTCGGTTACCAGGTGTTCACCATATGAATGATTTTTATCTCTATGTATGGGATGTGTATTGAAATATGAAATCTTGTGGTCTATTATTATGATTTGATATATATAGGTTAAACCTATAACTCACCAACATTTTTGTTGACGTTTTAAGCATGTTTATTCTCAGGTGATTATTAAGAGCTTTCGCTGTCGCATACTTAAATAAGGACGAGATTTGGAGTCCATGCTTGTATGATATTGTGTAAAAACTGCATTCAAGAAACTTATTTTGTTGTAACATATTTGTATTGTAAACCATTATGTAATGGTCGTGTGTAAACAGGATATTTTAGATTATCATTATTTGATAATCTACGTAAAGCTTTTTAAAACCTTTATCTATGAAATAAAGGTTATGGTTTGTTTTAAAAATGAATGCAGTCTTTGAAAAACGTCTCATATAGAGGTCAAAACCTCGCAACGAAATCAATTAATATGGAACGTTTTTAATCAATAAGAACGGGACATTTCAGTTGGTATCATATTAGAAACTTATTTGATGATAATTTCGATACCAACTGAAATGTCCCGTTCTTATTGATTAAAAACGTTCCATATTAATTGATTTCGTTGCGAGGTTTTGACCTCTATATGAGACGTTTTTCAAAGACTGCATTCATTTTTAAAACAAACCATAACCTTTATTTCATAGATAAAGGTTTTAAAAAGCTTTACGTAGATTATCAAATAATGATAATCTAAAATATCCTGTTTACACACGACCATTACATAATGGTTTACAATACAAATATGTTACAACAAAATAAGTTTCTTGAATGCAGTTTTTACACAATATCATACAAGCATGGACTCCAAATCTCGTCCTTATTTAAGTATGCGACAGCGGAAGCTCTTAATAATCACCTGAGAATAAACATGCTTAAAACGTCAACAAAAATGTTGGTGAGTTATAGGTTTAACCTATATATATCAAATCATAATAATAGACCACAAGATTTCATATTTCAATACACATCCCATACATAGAGATAAAAATCATTCATATGGTGAACACTTGGTAACCGACATTAACAAGATGCATATATAAGAATATCCCCATCATTCCGGGACACCCTTCGGATATGATATAAATTTCAAAGTACTAAAGCATCCGGTACTTTGGATGGGGTTTGTTAGGCCCAATAGATCTATCTTTAGGATTCGCGTCAATTAGGGTGTCTGTTCCCTAATTCTTAGATTACCAGACTTAATAAAAAGGGGCATATTCGATTTCGATAATTCAACCATAGAATGTAGTTTCACATACTTGTGTCTATTTTGTAAATCATTTATAAAACCTGCATGTATTCTCATCCCAAAAATATTAGATTTTAAAACTGGGACTATAACTCACTTTCACAGATTTTTACTTCGTCGGGAAGTAAGACTTGGCCACTGGTTGATTCACGAACCTATAACAATATATACATATATATCAAAGTATGTTCAAAATATATTTACAACACTTTTAATATATTTTGATGTTTTAAGTTTATTAAGTCAGCTGTCCTCGTTAGTAACCTACAACTAGTTGTCCACAGTTAGATGTACAGAAATAAATCGATAAATATTATCTTGAATCAATCCACGACCCAGTGTATACGTATCTCAGTATTGATCACAACTCAAACTATATATATTTTGGAATCAACCTCAACCCTGTATAGCTAACTCCAACATTCACATATAGAGTGTCTATGGTTGTTCCGAAATATATATAGATGTGTCGACATGATAGGTCGAAACATTGTATACGTGTCTATGGTATCTCAAGATTACATAATATATAATACAAGTTGATTAAGTTATGGTTGGAATAGATTTGTTACCAATTTTCACGTAGCTAAAATGAGAAAAATTATCCAATCTTGTTTTACCCATAACTTCTTCATTTTAAATCCGTTTTGAGTGAATCAAATTGATATGGTTTCATATTGAACTCTATTTTATGAATCTAAACAGAAAAAGTATAGGTTTATAGTCAGAAAAATAAGTTACGAGTCGTTTTTGTAAAGGTAGTCATTTCAGTCGAAAGAACGACGTCTAGATGACCATTTTAGAAAACATACTTCCACTTTGAGTTTAACCATAATTTTTGGATATAGTTTCATGTTCATAATAAAAATCATTTTCTCAGAATAACAACTTTTAAATCAAAGTTTATCATAGTTTTTAATTAACTAACCCAAAACAGCCCGCGGTGTTACTACGACGGCGTAAATCCGGTTTTACGGTGTTTTCCGTGTTTCCAGGTTTTAGATCATTAAGTTAGCATATCATATAGATATAGAACATGTGTTTATTTGATTTTAAAATTCAAGTTAGAAGGATTAACTTTTGTTTGCGAACAAGTTTAGAATTAACTAAACTATGTTCTAGTGATTACGAGTTTAAACCTTCGAATAAGATAGCTTTATATGTATGAATCGAATGATGTTATGAACATCATTACTAACTTAAGTTCCTTGGATAAACCTACTGGAAAAGAAAAAAATGGATCTAGCTTCAACGGATCCTTGGATGGCTCGAAGTTCTTGAAGCAGAATCATGACACGAAAACAAGTTCAAGTAAGATCATCACTTGAAATAAGATTGTTATAGTTATAGAAATTGAACCAAAGTTTGAATATGATTATTACCTTGTATTAGAATGATAACCTACTATAAGAAACAAAGATTTCTTGAGGTTGGATGATCACCTTACAAGATTGGAAGTGAGCTAGCAAACTTGAAAGTATTCTTGATTTTATGTAACTAGAACTTGTAAAATATATGAAGAACACTTAGAACTTGAAGATAGAACTTGAGAGAGATCAATTAGATGAAGAAAATTGAAGAATGAAAGTGTTTGTAGGTGTTTTTGGTCGTTGGTGTATGGATTAGATATAAAGGATAGGTAATTTTGTTTTCATGTAAATAAGTCATGAATGATTACTCATATTTTTGTAATTTTATGAGATATTTCATGCTAGTTGCCAAATGATGGTTCCCACATGTGTTAGGAGACTCACATGGGCTGCTAAGAGCTGATCATTGGAGTGTATATACCAATAGTACATACATCTAAAAGCTGTGTATTGTACGAGTACGAATACGGGTGCATACGAGTAGAATTGTTGATGAAACTGAACGAGGATGTAATTGTAAGCATTTTTGTTAAGTAGAAGTATTTTGATAATTGTCTTGAAGTCTTTCAAAAGTGTATGAATACATATTAAAACACTACATGTATATACATTTTAACTGAGTCGTTAAGTCATCGTTAGTCGTTACATGTAAATGTTGTTTTGAAACCTTTAGGTTAATGATCTTGTTGAATGTTGTTAACCCATTGTTTATTATAACAAATGAGATGTTAAATTGTTATATTATCATGATATTATGATATATAATATATCTCAGTATGATGTATATACAGTTAAATGTCGTTACAACGATAATCGTTACATATATGTCTCGTTTCGAAATCTTTAAGTTAGTAGTCTTATTTTTACATATGTATTTCATTGTTAATACACTTAATAATATATTTACTTATCATTTAACATAATTAACCAAGTGTATCAATATCTTAATATGATTCATATGTACCTAGTAAGACGTTGTTATAACGATAATCGCTATATATATCGTTTTCGAGTTTCTTAAATTAATAGTCTCATTTTTATGTATATAACTCATTGTTAAAATACCTAATGAGATACATACTTATAATAAAAACATGTTAACTATATATATAACCATATATATGTCATCGTATAGTTTTTACAAGTTTTAACGTTCGTGAATCACCGGTCAACTTGGGTGGTCAATTGTCTATATGAAACACATTTCAATTAATCAAGTCTTAACAAGTTTGATTGCTTAACATGTTGGAAACATTTAATCATGTAAATATCAATCTCAATTAATATATATAAACATGGAAAAGTTCGGGTCACTACAGTACCTACCCGTTAAATAAATTTCGTCCTGAAATTTTAAGCTGTTGAAGGTGTTGACGAATCTTCTGGAAATAGATGCGGGTATTTCTTCTTCATCTGATCTTCATGCTCCCAGGTGAACTCGGGTCCTCTACGAGCATTCCATCGAACCTTAACTATTGGTATCTTGTTTTGCTTAAGTCTTTTAACCTCACGATCCATTATTTCGACGGGTTCTTCGATGAATTGAAGTTTTTCGTTGATTTGGATTTCATCTAACGGAATAGTGAGATCTTCTTTAGCAAAACATTTCTTCAAATTCGAGACGTGGAAAGTGTTATGTACAGCCGCGAGTTGTTGAGGTAACTCAAGTCGGTAAGCTACTGGTCCGACACGATCAATAATCTTGAATGGTCCAATATACCTTGGATTTAATTTCCCTCGTTTACCAAATCGAACAACGCCTTTCCAAGGTGCAACTTTAAGCATGACCATCTCTCCAATTTCAAATTATATATCTTTTCTTTTAATGTCAGCGTAGCTCTTTTGTCGACTTTGGGCGGTTTTCAACCGTTGTTGAATTTGGATGATCTTCTGGGTAGTTTCTTGTATAATCTCCGGACCCGTAATCTGTCTATCCCCCACTTCACTCCAACAAATCGGAGACCTGCACTTTCTACCATAAAGTGCTTCAAACGGCGCCATCTCAATGCTTGAATGGTAGCTGTTGTTGTAGGAAAATTCTGCTAACGGTAGATGTCGATCCCAACTATTTCCGAAATCAATAACACATGCTCGTAGCATGTCTTCAAGCATTTGTATCGTCCTTTCGCTCTGCCCATCAGTTTGTGGATGATAGGCAGTACTCATGTCTAGACGAGTTCCTAATGCTTGCTGTAATGTCTGCCAGAATCTTGAAATAAATCTGCCATCCCTATCAGAGATAATAGAGATTGGTATTCCATGTCTGGATACGACTTCTTTCAAATACAGTCGTGCTAACTTCTCCATCTTGTCATCTTCTCTTATTGGCAGGAAGTGTGCTGATTTGGTGAGATGATCAACTATTACCCAAATAGTATCAAAACCACTTGCAGTCCTTGGCAATTTAGTGATGAAATCCATGGTAATGTTTTCCCATTTCCATTCTGGGATTTCGGGTTGTTGAAGTAGACCTGATGGTTTCTGATGCTCAGCTTTGACCTTAGAACACGTCAAACATTCTCCTACGTATTTAGCAACATCGGCTTTCATACCCGGCCACCAAAAATGTTTCTTGAGATCCTTGTACATCTTCCCCGTTCCAGGATGTATTGAGTATCTGGTTTTATGAACTTCTCTAAGTACTATTTCTCTCATATCTCCAAATTTTGGTACCCAAATCCTTTCAGCCCTATACCGGGTTCCGTCTTCCCGAATATTAAGATGCTTCTCCGATCCTTTGGGTATTTCATCCTTTAAATTTCCCTCTTTTAAAACTCCTTGTTGTGCCTCTTTTATTTGAGTAGTAAGGTTATTATGAATCATTATATTCATAGATTTTACTCGAATGGGTTCTCTGTCCTTCCTGCTCAAGGCATCGGCTACCACATTTGCCTTTCCCGGGTGGTAACGAATCTCAAAGTCGTAATCATTCAATAATTCATGTAGTGACCCGAACTTTTCCATGTTTATATATATTAATTGAGATTGATATTTACATGATTAAATGTTTCCAACATGTTAAGCAATCAAACTTGTTAAGACTTGATTAATTGAAATAGGTTTCATATAGACAATTGACCACCCAAGTTGACCAGTGATTCACGAACGTTAAAACTTGTAAAAACTATATGATGACATATATATGGTTATATATATAGTTAACATGATATTATGATAAGTAAACATATCATTAAGTATATTAACAATGAACTACATATGTAAAAACAAGACTACTAACTTAATGGTTTTGAAACGAGACATATATGTAACGATTATCGTTGTAACGACATTTAATGTATATATATCATATTAAGAGATATTCGTACATCATAATATCATGATAATATAATAATTTAAAATCTCTTTTGATACTATAAACATTGGGTTAACAACATTTAACAAGATCGTTAACCTAAAGGTTTCAAAACAACATTTACATGTAACGACTAACGATGACTTAACGACTCAGTTAAAATGTATATACATGTAGTGTTTTAATATGTATTCATACACTTTTGAAAGACTTCAAGACACTTATCAAAATACTTCTACTTAACAAAAATGCTTACAATTACATCCTCGTTCAGTTTCATCAACAATTCTACTCGTATGCACCCGTATTCGTACTCGTACAATACACAGCTTTTAGATGTATGTACTATTGGTATATACACTCCAATGATCAGCTCTTAGCAGCCCATGTGAGTCACCTAACACATGTGGGAACCATCATTTGGCAACTAGCATGAAATATCTCATAAAATTACAAAAATATGAGTAATCATTCATGACTTATTTACATGAAAACAAAATTACATATCCTTTATATCTAATCCATACACCAACGACCAAAAACACCTACAAACACTTTCATTCTTCAATTTTCTTCATCTAATTGATCTCTCTCAAGTTCTATCTTCAAGTTCTAAGTGTTCTTCATATATTCTACAAGTTCTAGTTACATAAAATCAAGAATACTTTCAAGTTTGCTAGCTCACTTCCAATCTTGTAAGGTGATCATCCAACCTCAAGAAATCTTTGTTTCTTACAGTAGGTTATCATTCTAATACAAGGTAATAATCATATTCAAACTTTGGTTCAATTTCTATAACTATAACAATCTTATTTCAAGTGATGATCTTACTTGAACTTGTTTTCGTGTCATGATTCTGCTTCAAGAACTTCGAGCCATCCAAGGATCCATTGAAGCTAGATCCATTTTTTCTTTTCCAGTAGGTTTACCCAAGGAACTTAAGGTAGTAATGATGTTCATAACATCATTCGATTCATACATATAAAGCTATCTTATTCGAAGGTTTAAACTTGTAATCACTAGAACATAGTTTAGTTAATTCTAAACTTGTTCGCAAACAAAAGTTAATCCTTCTAACTTGACTTTTAAAATCAACTAAACACATGTTCTATATCTATATGATATGCTAACTTAATGATTTAAAACCTGGAAACACGAAAAACACCGTAAAACCGGATTTACGCCGTCGTAGTAACACCGCGGGCTGTTTTGGGTTAGTTAATTAAAAACTATGATAAACTTTGATTTAAAAGTTGTTATTCTGAGAAAATGATTTTTATTATGAACATGAAACTATATCCAAAAATTATGGTTAAACTCAAAGTGGAAGTATGTTTTCTAAAATGGTCATCTAGACGTCGTTCTTTCGACTGAAATGACTACCTTTACAAAAACGACTTGTAACTTATTTTTCCGACTATAAACCTATACTTTTATGTTTAGATTCATAAAATAGAGTTCAATATGAAACCATAGCAATTTGATTCACTCAAAACGGATTTAAAATGAAGAAATTATGGGTAAAACAAGATTGGATAATTTTTCTCATTTTAGCTACGTGAAAATTGGTAACAAATCTATTCCAACCATAACTTAATCAACTTGTATTGTATATTATGTAATCTTGAGATACCATAGACACGTATACAATGTTTCGACCTATCATGTCGACACATCTATATATATTTCGGAACAACCATAGACACTCTATATGTGAATGTTGGAGTTAGCTATACAGGGTTGAGGTTGATTCCAAAATATATATAGTTTGAGTTGTGATCAATACTGAGATACGTATACACTGGGTCGTGGATTGATTCAAGATAATATTTATCGATTTATTTCTGTACATCTAACTGTGGACAACTAGTTATAGGTTACTAACGAGGACAGCTGACTTAATAAACTTAAAACATCAAAATATATTAAAAGTGTTGTAAATATATTTTGAACATACTTTAATATATATGTATATATTGTTATAGGTTCGTGAATCAACAGTGGCCAAGTCTTACTTCCCGACGAAGTAAAAATCTGTGAAAGTGAGTTATAGTCCCACTTTTAAAATCTAATATTTTTGGGATGAGAATACATGCAGGTTTTATAAATGATTTACAAAATAGACACAAGTACGTGAAACTACATTCTATGGTTGAATTATCGAAATCGAATATGCCCCTTTTTATTAAGTCTGGTAATCTAAGAATTAGGGAACAGACACCCTAATTGACGCGAATCCTAAAGATAGATCTATTGGGCCTAACAAACCCCATCCAAAGTACCGGATGCTTTAGTACTTCGAAATTTATATCATATCCGAAGGGTGTCCCGGAATGATGGGGATATTCTTATATATGCATCTTGTTATTGTCGGTTACCAGGTGTTCACCATATGAATGATTTTTATCTCTATGTATGGGATGTGTATTGAAATATGAAATCTTGTGGTCTATTATTATGATTTGATATATATAGGTTAAACCTATAACTCACCAACATTTTTGTTGACGTTTTAAGCATGTTTATTCTCAGGTGATTATTAAGAGCTTCCGCTGTTGCATACTAAAATAAGGACAAGATTTGGAGTCCATGCTTGTATGATATTGTGTAAAAACTGCATTCAAGAAACTTATTTTGTTGTAACATATTTGTATTGTAAACCATTATGTAATGGTCGTGTGTAAACAGGATATTTTAGATTATCATTATTTGATAATCTACGTAAAGCTTTTTAAACCTTTATTGATGAAATAAAGGTTATGGTTTGTTTTAAAATGAATGCAGTCTTTGAAAAACGTCTCATATAGAGGTCAAAACCTCGCAACGAAATCAATTAATATGGAACGTTTTTAATCAATAAGAACGGGACATTTCAGTTGGTATCCGAGCGTTGGTCTTAGAGAACCAGAATTTTGCATTAGTGTGTCTTATCGAGTTTGTTAGGATGCATTAGTGAGTCTGGACTTCGACTGTGTTTACTTGAAAAATGATTGCTTAACAAATTTTGTTGGAAACTATATATTTTTAACATGTGAATATTATGTGATATATTAATCTCTTAACGCGTTTGATATTATGTGATAGATGTCTACCTCTAGAACAAGTCCCATTGACTCACCTAATAATAATGAAGAGTCAAATGTAAATTGGAATGATTCGTGGACTGATTCACAAGTTCCCGAAGAGGAACCGGAAGAAGAGTCGGAACCGGAAGAAGAATCGGAACCGGAAGAAGAATCGGAACCGGATGAAGAAATAGAACCGGTGGGGGAAATAATAAAACGGTTAAGTAAAAGAAAATCCTCAACCAACCGACCAAGGTTAATTATGGTCAATGGTGTTTCCGCCAAGGAAGCAAAATATTGGGAGGATTACCAATTCTCCGATGAATCGGATTCCGACGAGAATTCCGATGATGTTATAGAAATTACCCCAACTGAATTTAAAAAGGCAAAAGAAAATAATAAGGGAAAGGGCATAAAAATAGAGAAATCTAATTCCAACCCCGATGAACTTTATATGTATCGTCAACCCCCGAAGTCCTTAAGTTGTAACAATGACCCGGGAACCTCTAAACCACCAGGTTTTTCTAAACCAATGTGGACAACGACGGCTCGTATTAGGGGAACATCATATATCCCTAGAAACTTGGCAAAACGAACCAAAACCGAAGAAGAAGAAACGAGCGAGTCGGAATAAGATAGTTGTATTCGTGTGGTGTAATATATGTAATATAGTGTTCTTATGCTTTATGATATATGTAAAAATTGCTTGTATTAATAAGTATTTTTTTTATGAAACTAACTCTTGTCTATTTTACACTTTAAAAACACAAAATGGATAGACAACCCAATATTTTAAGAGACCTACCCGGAGACATGATTGATGAAATCTTGTCTAGAGTCGGCCAGAATTCTTCGGCACAACTATTTAAGGCGAGATCAGTTTGTAAGACATTCGAAGAACGTTCCAAGAATGTCTTGGTTTATAAGAGACTTTCGTTTGAAAGATGGGGGATATCACATTGGGAAACCCATAAGTTACGATGTGTTTACTTTGACGCATATATTGCGGGTAACCCAAATGCTATTTTACGCAACGGGTTAAGAAATTATTTTGACTCAATATATCCGAATATTGGACTTCGTGATTTAGAAAAAGCGGCTAACATGCAACATAAAGAAGCATGTTATGCTTACGGATTAGTAATGTTCGCTTCTCACCAAAGTGAGAACAAGAACATCGGGCTACAACTATTAAACAAAACGTTTCCACAAGTGACGGAGTCGGTAATTGGGGTAAGAAATGAGGTTTTTAGATTATTACGGGATTGTTGGACATTACGTAACCCTCGTCCCTTTGACGACGTTACAACACGCTGTCTTATCAACGGCCATAACGGTTATGTTGCACAACACCAAGGATGGGAAGTAGTCCTAGTAAAACCAGAATGCATGACTTGTTTCTGGACGTATGAATTACGTGTCTTTATTGCCTTTGCTGAACGACTTGTGTACTAGCTAGAATTATCTTCACAACTATCTTGTATCAAAGTTATTGTGTGCTATATTTCATGCTTTATGTAAAATAAGCGGTATTGTAAGTTTGTAAAATATTGTATAAAAGTTTGAACGCGAAATATTATTATAATCAGTTTTTCATATAGAATTGTAGTAGTTGAATTGTATATTAGCTACTAAGTATGAACTTAACGGGTAGGTACTACCCGAATTTAAACTTATAAAACGCTAATATGAAGAAAAAGCTTTTATAAATGAGTTCATATTATGCTACGAAATACTATTAACTACTCTTAATATTCTGTATGATTAACTTGTTCCATTTAACTATTTTGAAGGAAATGGCACCGACTACTCGACACACCGTGAATATGAATGAAGAGGAATTCCGTACTTTTCTAGCTTCAAACATAGCCGCAGTACAGGCTGCGCTACATACCAACAATAACCTTGGATCTAGCAGTACAGGAAATCGTGTAGGATGCACCTACAAAGAATTCACTGCCTGCAAACCTTTGGAATTTGATGGAACCGAAGGACCGATCGGATTGAAACGGTGGACCGAGAAGGTCGAATCGGTGTTTGCCATAAGTAAGTGTACTGAAGAGGACAAAGTAAAGTACGCTACGCATACCTTCACAGGTTCTGCGTTAACATGGTGGAATACCTATCTAGAGCAAGTGGGACAAGACGATGCGTACGCACTACCGTGGTCAGCATTCAAGCACTTGATGAACGAGAAGTACCGTCCCAGAACCGAGGTCAATAAGCTCAAGACAGAACTTAGAGGGTTACGAACCCAAGGATTTGATATTACCACGTACGAAAGACGATTCACATAATTGTGCCTATTGTGTCCGGGAGCATTCGAAGATGAGGAAGAGAAGATCGACGCGTTTGTGAAAGGATTACCGGAAAGAATCCAAGAAGATATAAGTTCACACTAGCCCGCCTCCATACAACAGGCATGTAGAATGGCTCACAAACTAGTGAACCAGATTGAAGAAAGAATTAAAGAACAGACTGCTGAAGAGGCCAATGTGAAGCAAGTCAAAAGAAAGTGGGAGGAAAACGGTGATAAGAATCACCAATACAACAACAACAGCAATTACAACAATAATCGCAACAATTATCCCAACAATCGCAACATCAATCGCAACTACAACAAACGGCCCAACAATAACAACAACAACAACAACAACAACAGCAACTACAACAATCATCCCAACAACAATAATAACCGCAACAACAACAACAATCAGAAGCAGCTATGCCAAAGGTGTGAAAAGAATCACTCGGGGTTCTGCACCAAATTTTGCAACAAGTGTAAAAGAAATGGTCATAGCGCGGCGAAGTGTGAGGTCTACGGACCAGGGGTTAATAGAACGAAAGGAACAAATGGTGTCAGAACGAATAATGGCGGAGCAAGTAGTGTCGGAGCAAGTTATGCCAATTTAGTTTGTTATAAATGTGGAAAACCAGGCCACATTATTAGAAATTGCCCGAACCAGGAGAACACGAATGGACAAGGCCGTGGAAGAGTTTTCAATATTAATGCGGCAGAGGCACAGGAAGACCCGGAGCTTGTTACGGGTACGTTTCTTATTGACAATAAATCTGCTTACGTTTTATTTGATTCGGGTGCGGATAGAAGCTATATGAGTAGAGATTTTTGTGCTAAATTAAGTTGTCCATTGACGCCTTTGGATAGTAAATTTTTACTCGAATTAGCAAATGGTAAATTAATTTCAGCAGATAATATATGTCGGAATCGAGAAATTAAACTGGTTAGCGAAACATTTAAGATTGATTTGATACCAGTAGAGTTAGGGAGTTTTGATGTGATAATCGGTATGGATTGGTTGAAAGAAGTGAAAGCGGAGATCGTTTGTTATAAAAATGCAATTCGCATTATACGAGAAAAAGGAAAACCCTTAATGGTGTACGGAGAAAAGGGCAACATGAAGCTACATCTTATTAGTAATTTGAAGGCACAAAAACTAATAAGAAAAGGTTGCTATGCTGTTCTAGCACACGTCGAGAAAGTACAAACTGAAGAAAAGAGCATCAATGATGTTCCCATTGCAAAAGAATTTCCCGATGTATTTCCGAAAGAATTACCGGGATTACCCCCACATCGGTCCGTTGAATTTCAAATAGATCTTGTACCAGGAGCTGCACCAATAGCTCGTGCTCCTTACAGACTCGCACCCAGCGAGATGAAAGAACTGCAAAGCCAATTACAAGAACTTTTAGAGCGTGGTTTCATTCGACCAAGCACATCACCGTGGGGAGCTCCTGTTTTGTTTGTCAAGAAGAAAGATGGTACATTCAGGTTGTGTATCGACTACCGAGAGTTGAACAAACTTACCATCAAGAACCGCTACCTACTACCGAGAATCGACGACTTATTTGATCAACTACAAGGCTCGTCTGTTTATTCAAAGATTGACTTACGTTCCGGGTATCATCAAATGCGGGTGAAAGAAGATGATATTCCAAAGACTGCTTTCAGAACACGTTACGGTCATTACGAGTTTATGGTCATGCCGTTTGGTTTAACTAATGCACCAGCTGTGTTCATGGACCTTATGAACCGAGTGTGTGGACCATACCTTGACAAGTTTGTCATTGTTTTCATTGATGACATACTTATTTACTCAAAGAATGACCAAGAACACGGTGAACATTTGAGAAAGGTGTTAGAAGTATTGAGGAAGGAAGAATTGTACGCTAAGTTTTCAAAGTGTGCATTTTGGTTGGAAGAAGTTCAATTCCTCGGTCACATAGTGAACAAAGAAGGTATTAAGGTGGATCCGGCAAAGATAGAAACTGTTGAAAAGTGGGAAACCCCGAAAACTCCGAACCACATACGCCAGTTTTTAGGACTAGCTGGTTACTACAGAAGGTTCATCCAAGACTTTTCCAGAATAGCAAAACCCTTGACTGCATTAACGCATAAAGGGAAGAAATTTGAATGGAATGATGAACAAGAGAAAGCGTTTCAGTTATTGAAGAAAAAGCTAACTACGGCACCTATATTGTCATTGCCTGAAGGGAATGATGATTTTGTGATTTATTGTGATGCATCAAAGCAAGGTCTCGGTTGTGTATTAATGCAACGAACGAAGGTGATTGCTTATGCGTCTAGACAATTGAAGATTCACGAACAAAATTATACGACGCATGATTTGGAATTAGGCGTGGTTGTTTTTGCATTAAAGACTTGGAGGCACTACTTATATGGGGTCAAAAGTATTATATATACCTACCACAAAAGTCTTCAACACATATTTAATCAGAAACAACTGAATATGAGGCAGCGTAGGTGGATTGAATTATTGAATGATTACGACTTTGAGATTCGTTACCACCCGGGGAAGGCAAATGTGGTAGCCGATGCCTTGAGCAGGAAGGACAGAGAACCCATTCGAGTAAAATCTATGAATATAATGATTCATAATAACATTACTACTCAAATAAAGGAGGCGCAACAAGGAGTTTTAAAAGTGGGAAATTTAAAGGATGAAATACCCAAAGGATCGGAGAAGCATCTTAATATTCGGGAAGACGGAACCCGGTATAGGGCTGAAAGGATTTGGGTACCAAAATTTGGAGATATGAGAGAAATGGTACTTAGAGAAGCTCATAAAACCAGATACTCAATACATCCTGGAACGGGGAAGATGTACAAGGACCTCAAGAAATATTTTTGGTGGCCGGGTATGAAAGCCGATGTTGCTAAATACGTAGGAGAATGTTTGACGTGTTCTAAGGTCAAAGCTGAGCATCAGAAACCATCAGGTCTACTTCAACAACCCGAAATCCCGGAATGGAAATGGGAAAACATTACCATGGATTTCATCACTAAATTGCCAAGGACTGCAAGTGGTTTTGATACTATTTGGGTAATAGTTGATCGTCTCACCAAATCAGCACACTTCCTACCAATAAGAGAAGATGACAAGATGGAGAAGTTAGCACGACTGTATTTGAAGGAAGTCGTCTCCAGACATGGAATACCAATCTCTATTATCTCTGATAGGGATGGCAGATTTATTTCAAGATTCTGGCAGACATTACAGCAAGCATTAGGAACTCGTCTAGACATGAGTACTGCCTATCATCCACAAACTGATGGGCAGAGCGAAAGGACGATACAAACGCTTGAAGACATGCTACGAGCATGTGTTATTGATTTCGGAAACAGTTGGGATCGACATCTACCGTTAGCAGAATTTTCCTACAACAACAGCTACCATTCAAGCATTGAGATGGCGCCGTTTGAAGCACTTTATGGTAGAAAGTGCAGGTCTCCGATTTGTTGGAGTGAAGTGGGGGATAGACAGATTACGGGTCCGGAGATTATACAAGAAACTACCGAGAAGATCATCCAAATTCAACAACGGTTGAAAACCGCCCAAAGTCGACAAAAGAGCTACGCTGACATTAAAAGAAAAGATATAGAATTTGAAATTGGAGAGATGGTCATGCTTAAAGTTGCACCTTGGAAAGGCGTTGTTCGATTTGGTAAACGAGGGAAATTAAATCCAAGGTATATTGGACCATTCAAGATTATTGATCGTGTCGGACCAGTAGCTTACCGACTAGAGTTACCTCAACAACTCGCGGCTGTACATAACACTTTCCACGTCTCGAATTTAAAGAAATGTTTTGCTAAAGAAGATCTCACTATTCCGTTAGATGAAATCCAAATCAACGAAAAACTTCAATTCATCGAAGAACCCGTCGAAATAATGGATCGTGAGGTTAAAAGACTTAAGCAAAACAAGATACCAATTGTTAAGGTTCGATGGAATGCTCGTAGAGGACCCGAGTTCACCTGGGAGCGTGAAGATCAGATGAAGAATAAATACCCGCATCTATTTCCAGAAGATTCGTCAACACCTTCAACAGCTTAAAATTTCGGGACGAAATTTATTTAACGGGTAGGTACTGTAGTGACCCGAACTTTTCCATGTTTATATATATTAATTGAGATTGATATTTACATGATTAAATGTTTCCAACATGTTAAGCAATCAAACTTGTTAAGACTTGATTAATTGAAATAGGTTTCATATAGACAATTGACCACCCAAGTTGACCAGTGATTCACGAACGTTAAAACTTGTAAAAACTATATGATGACATATATATGGTTATATATATAGTTAACATGATATTATGATAAGTAAACATATCATTAAGTATATTAACAATGAACTACATATGTAAAAACAAGACTACTAACTTAATGGTTTTGAAACGAGACATATATGTAACGATTATCGTTGTAACGACATTTAATGTATATATATCATATTAAGAGATATTCGTACATCATAATATCATGATAATATAATAATTTAAAATCTCTTTTGATACTATAAACATTGGGTTAACAACATTTAACAAGATCGTTAACCTAAAGGTTTCAAAACAACATTTACATGTAACGACTAACGATGACTTAACGACTCAGTTAAAATGTATATACATGTAGTGTTTTAATATGTATTCATACACTTTTGAAATACTTCAAGACACTTATCAAAATACTTCTACTTAACAAAAATGCTTACAATTACATCCTCGTTCAGTTTCATCAACAATTCTACTCGTATGCACCCGTATTCGTACTCGTACAATACACAGCTTTTAGATGTATGTACTATTGGTATATACACTCCAATGATCAGCTCTTAGCAGCCCATGTGAGTCACCTAACACATGTGGGAACCATCATTTGGCAACTAGCATGAAATATCTCATAAAATTACAAAAATATGAGTAATCATTCATGACTTATTTACATGAAAACAAAATTACATATCCTTTATATCTAATCCATACACCAACGACCAAAAACACCTACAAACACTTTCATTCTTCAATTTTCTTCATCTAATTGATCTCTCTCAAGTTCTATTTTCAAGTTCTAAGTGTTCTTCATATATTCTACAAGTTCTAGTTACATAAAATCAAGAATACTTTCAAGTTTGCTAGCTCACTTCCAATCTTGTAAGGTGATCATCCAACCTCAAGAAATCTTTGTTTCTTACAGTAGGTTATCATTCTAATACAAGGTAATAATCATATTCAAACTTTGGTTCAATTTCTATAACTATAACAATCTTATTTCAAGTGATGATCTTACTTGAACTTGTTTTCGTGTCATGATTCTGCTTCAAGAACTTCGAGCCATCCAAGGATCCATTGAAGCTAGATCCATTTTTCTCTTTTCCAGTAGGTTTACCCAAGGAACTTAAGGTAGTAATGATGTTCATAACATCATTCGATTCATACATATAAAGCTATCTTATTCGAAGGTTTAAACTTGTAATCACTAGAACATAGTTTAGTTAATTCTAAACTTGTTCGCAAACAAAAGTTAATCCTTCTAACTTGACTTTTAAAATCAACTAAACACATGTTCTATATCTATATGATATGCTAACTTAATGATTTAAAACCTGGAAACACGAAAAACACCGTAAAACCGGATTTACGCCGTCGTAGTAACACCGCGGGCTGTTTTGGGTTAGTTAATTAAAAACTATGATAAACTTTGATTTAAAAGTTGTTATTCTGAGAAAATGATTTTTATTATGAACATGAAACTATATCCAAAAATTATGGTTAAACTCAAAGTGGAAGTATGTTTTCTAAAATGGTCATCTAGACGTCGTTCTTTCGACTGAAATGACTACCTTTACAAAAACGACTTGTAACTTATTTTTCCGACTATAAACCTATACTTTTCTGTTTAGATTCATAAAATAGAGTTCAATATGAAACCATAGCAATTTGATTCACTCAAAACGGATTTAAAATGAAGAAATTATGGGTAAAACAAGATTGGATAATTTTTCTCATTTTAGCTACGTGAAAATTGGTAACAAATCTATTCCAACCATAACTTAATCAACTTGTATTGTATATTATGTAATCTTGAGATACCATAGACACGTATACAATGTTTCGACCTATCATGTCGACACATCTATATATATTTCGGAACAACCATAGACACTCTATATGTGAATGTTGGAGTTAGCTATACAGGGTTGAGGTTGATTCCAAAATATATATAGTTTGAGTTGTGATCAATACTGAGATACGTATACACTGGGTCGTGGATTGATTCAAGATAATATTTATCGATTTATTTCTGTACATCTAACTGTGGACAACTAGTTATAGGTTACTAACGAGGACAGCTGACTTAATAAACTTAAAACATCAAAATATATTAAAAGTGTTGTAAATATATTTTGAACATACTTTAATATATATGTATATATTGTTATAGGTTCGTGAATCAACCAGTGGCCAAGTCTTACTTCCCGACGAAGTAAAAATCTGTGAAAGTGAGTTATAGTCCCACTTTTAAAATCTAATATTTTTGGGATGAGAATACATGCAGGTTTTATAAATGATTTACAAAATAGACACAAGTACGTGAAACTACATTCTATGGTTGAATTATCGAAATCGAATATGCCCCTTTTTATTAAGTCTGGTAATCTAAGAATTAGGGAACAGACACCCTAATTGACGCGAATCCTAAAGATAGATCTATTGGGCCTAACAAACCCCATCCAAAGTACCGGATGCTTTAGTACTTCGAAATTTATATCATATCCGAAGAGTGTCCCGGAATGATGGGGATATTCTTATATATGCATCTTGTTATTGTCGGTTACCAGGTGTTCACCATATGAATGATTTTTATCTCTATGTATGGGATGTGTATTGAAATATGAAATCTTGTGGTCTATTATTATGATTTGATATATATAGGTTAAACCTATAACTCACCAACATTTTTGTTGACGTTTTAAGCATGTTTATTCTCAGGTGATTATTAAGAGCTTCCGCTGTTGCATACTAAAATAAGGACAAGATTTGGAGTCCATGCTTGTATGATATTGTGTAAAAACTGCATTCAAGAAACTTATTTTGTTGTAACATATTTGTATTGTAAACCATTATGTAATGGTCGTGTGTAAACAGGATATTTTAGATTATCATTATTTGATAATCTACGTAAAGCTTTTTAAACCTTTATTGATGAAATAAAGGTTATGGTTTGTTTTAAAATGAATGCAGTCTTTGAAAAACGTCTCATATAGAGGTCAAAACCTCGCAACGAAATCAATTAATATGGAACGTTTTTAATCAATAAGAACGGGACATTTCAATTCAATCCACCTACGCTGCCTCATATTCAGTTGTTTCTGATTAAATATGTGTTGAAGACTTTTGTGGTCGGTATATATAATACTTTTGACCCCATATAAGTAGTGCCTCCAAGTCTTTAATGCAAAAACAACCGCGCCTAATTCCAAATCATGCGTCGTATAATTTTGTTCGTGAATCTTCAATTGTCTAGACGCATAAGCAATCACCTTCGTTCATTGCATTAATACACAACCGAGACCTTGCTTTGATGCGTCACAATAAATCACAAAATCATCATTCCCTTCAGGCAATGACAATATAGGTGCCGTAGTTAGCTTTTTCTTCAATAACTGAAACGCTTTCTCTTGTTCATCATTCCATTCAAATTTCTTCCCTTTATGCGTTAATGCAGTCAAGGGTTTTGCTATTCTGGAAAAGTCTTGGATGAACCTTCTGTAGTAACCAGCTAGTCCTAAAAACTAGCTTATGTGTTTCGGAGTTTTCGGGGTTTCCCACTTTTCAACAGTTTCTATCTTTGCCGGATCCACCTTAATACCTTCTTTGTTCACTATGTGACCGAGGAATTGAACTTCTTCCAATCAAAATGCACACTTTGAAAACTTAGCGTACAATTCTTCCTTCCTCAATACTTCTAACACCTTTCTCAAATGTTCACCGTGTTCTTGGTCATTCTTTGAGTAAATAAGTATGTCATCAATGAAAACAATGACAAACTTGTCAAGGTATGGTCCACACACTCGGTTCATAAGGTCCATGAACACAGCTGGTGCATTAGTTAAACCAAACGGCATGACCATAAACTCGTAATGACCGTAACGTGTTCTGAAAGCAGTCTTTGGAATATCATCTTCTTTCACCCGCATTTGATGATACCCGGAACGTAAGTCAATCTTTGAATAAACAGACGAGCCTAGTAGTTGATCAGCATAGCAACCTTTTCTTATTAGTTTTTGTGCCTTCAAATTACTAATAAGATGTAGCTTCGTGTTGCCCTTTTCTCCGTACACCATTAAGGGTTTTCCTTTTTCTCGTATAATGCGAATTGCATTTTTGTAATAGACGATCTCTGATTTCACTTCTTTCAACCAGTCCATACCAATTATCACATCAAAACTCCCTAACTCTACTGGTATCAAATCAATCTTAAATGTTTCGCTAACCAGTTTAATTTCTCGATTCCGACATATATTATCTGCTGAAATTAATTTACCATTTGCTAATTCGAGTAAAAATTTACTATCCAAAGGTGTCAATGGACAACTTAATTTAGCACAAAAATCTCTACTCATATAGCTTCTATCCACACCCGAATCAAATAAAACGTAAGCAGATTTATTGTCAATAAGAAACGTACCCGTAACAAGCTCCGGGTCTTCCTGTGCCTCTGCCGCATTAATATTGAAAACTCTTCCGCGGCCTTGTCCATTCGTGTTCTCCTGGTTCTGGCAATTTCTAATAATGTGGCTCGGTTTTCCACATTTATAACAAACTACATTGGCATAACTTGCTCCGACACTACTTGCTCCGCCATTACTCATTCCGACACCATTTGTTCCTTTCGTTCTATTAACCCCTGGTCCGTAGACCTCACACTTCGCCGCGCTATGACCATTTCTTTTACACTTGTTGCAAAATTTGGTGCAGAACCCCGAGTGATACTTTTCACACCTTTGGCATAGCTGCTTCTGATTGTTGTTGTTGTTGCGGTTATTATTGTTGTTGGGATGATTGTTGTAGTTGATGTTGCTGTTGTTGTTGTTGTTGTTGGGCCGTTTGTTGTAGTTGCAATTGATGTTGCGATTGTTGGGATAATTGTTACGATTATTGTTGTAATTGCTGTTGTTGTTGTATTGGTGATTCTTATCACCGTTTTCCTCCCACTTTCTTTTGACTTGCTTCACATTGGCCTCTTCAGCAGTCTGTTCTTTAATTCTTTCTTCAATCTGGTTCACTAGTTTGTGAGCCATTCTACATGCCTGTTGTATGGAGGCGGGCTCGTGTGAACTTATATCTTCTTGGATTCTTTCCGGTAATCCTTTCACAAATGCGTCGATCTTCTCTTCCTCATCTTCGAATGCTCCCGGACACAATAGGCACAATTCTGTGAATCGTCTTTCGTACGTGGTAATATCAAATCCTTGGGTTCGTAACCCTCTAAGTTCTGTCTTGAGCTTATTGACCTCGGTTCTGGGACGGTACTTCTCGTTCATCAAGTGCTTGAATGCTGACCACGGTAGTGCATACGCATCATCTTGTCCCACTTGCTCTAGATAGGTATTCCACCATGTTAACGCAGAACCTGTGAAGGTATGCATAGCGTACTTCACTTTGTCCTCTTCAGTACACTTACTTATGGCAAACACCGATTCGACCTTCTCGGTCCACCGTTTCAATCCGATCGGTCCTTCGGTTCCATCAAATTCCAAAGGTTTGCAGGCAGTGAATTCTTTGTAGGTGCATCCTACACGATTTCCTGTACTGCTAGATCCAAGGTTATTATAAATGATTTACAAAATAGACACAAGTACGTGAAACTACATTCTATGGTTGAATTATCGAAATCGAATATGCCCCTTTTTTATTAAGTCTGGTAATCTAAGAATTAGGGAACAGACACCCTAATTGACGCGAATCCTAAAGATAGATCTATTGGGCCTAACTGATATAGAACATGTGTGTAGTTAATTTCAGTTGGTATCCGAGCGTTGGTCTTAGAGAACCAGAAAATTTGCATTAGTGTGTCTTATCGAGTTTGTTAGGATGCATTAGTGATTCTGGACTTCGACCGTGTTTTCTTTAAAAATGATTGCTTAACATTTTTGTTGGAAACTATATATTTTTAACATATGAATATTATGTGATATATTAATCTCTTAATGTGTTTGATATTATGTGATAGATGTCTACCTCTAGAACAAGTCCCATTGACTCACCTAATAATAATGAAGAGTCAAATGTAAATTGGAATGATTCGTGGACTGATTCACAAGTTCCCGAAGAGGAACCGGAAGAAGAGTCGGAACCGGAAGAAGAATCGGAACCGGATGAAGAAGTAGAACCGGTGGGGGAAATAATAAAACGGTTAAGTAAAAGAAAATCCTCAACCAACCGACCAAGGTTAATTATGGTCAATGGTGTTTCCGCCAAGGAAGCAAAATATTGGGAGGATTACCAATTCTCCGATGAATCGGATTCCGACGAGAATTCTGATGATGTTATAGAAATTACCCCAACTGAATTTAAAAAGGCAAAAGAAAATAATAAGGGAAAGGGCATAAAAATAGAGAAATCTAATTCCAACCCCGATGAACTTTATATGTATCGTCAACCCCCGAAGTCCTTAAGTTGTAACAATGACCCGGGAACCTCTAAACCACCAGGTTTTTCTAAACCAATGTGGATAACGACGGCTCGTATTAGGGGAACATCATATATCCCTAGAAACTTGGAAAAATGAACTAAAACCGAAGAAGAAGAAGAAACAAGCGAGTCGGAATAAGATAGTTGTATTCGTGTGGTGTAATATAAATAATATAGTGTGCTTATGCTTTATGATATATGTAAAAATTGCTTGTATTAATAAGTATTTTTTTTTATGAATCTAACTCTTGTCTATTTTACAGTATAAAAACACAAAATGGATAGACAACCCAATATTTTAAGAGACCTACTCGGAGACATGATTGATGAAATCTTGTCTAGAGTCGGTCAGAATTCTTCGGCACAACTATTTAAGGCAAGATCAGTTTGTAAGACATTCGAAGAATGTTCCAAGAATGCCTTGGTTTATAAAAGGCTTTCGTTCGAAAGATGGGGGATATCACATTGGGAAATCCATAAGTTACGATGTGTTTACTTTGACGCATATATTGCGGGGAACCCAAATGCTATTTTACGCAATGGGTTAAGAAATTATTTTGACTCAATATATCCGAATATTGGACTTCGTGATTTAGAAAAAGCGACTAACATGCAACATAAAGAAGCATGTTATGCTTACGGATTAGTAATGTTCGCTTCTCACCAAAGTGAGAACAAGAACATCGGGCTACAACTATTAAACAAAACGTTCCCACAAGTGACGGAGTCGGTAATTGGGGTAAGAAATGAGGTTTTTAGATTATTACGGGACTGTTGGACATTACGTAACCCTCGTCCCTTTGACGACGTTACAACACGCTGTCTTATCAACGGCCATAACGGTTATGTTCCACAAGACCAAGGATGGGAAGTAGTCATAGTAAAACCAGAATGCATGACTTGTTTCTGGACGTATGAATTACGTGTCTTTATTGCCTTTGCTGAACGACTTGTGTACTAGCTAGAATTATCTTCACAACTATCTTGTATCAAAGTTATTGTGTGCTATATTTCATGCTTTATGAAAAATAAGCGGTATTGTAAGTTTGTAAAATATTGTATAAAAGTTTGAACGTGAAATATTATTATAATCAGTTTTTCATATAGAATTGTAGTAGTTGAATTGTATATTAGCTACTAAGTATGAACTTAACGGGTAGGTACTACCCGAATTTAAACTTATAAAATGCTAATATGAAGAAAAAGCTTTTATAAATGAGTTCATATTATGCTACGAAATACTATTAACTACTCTTAATATTCTGTATGATTAACTTGTTCCATTTGACTATTTTGAAGGAAATGGCACCGACTACTCGACACACCGTGAATATGAATGAAGAGGAATTCCGTACTTTTCTAGCTTCAAACATAGCTGCAGTACAGGCTGCGCTACATACCAACAATAACCTTGGATCTAGCAGTACAGGAAATCGTGTAGGATGCACCTACAAAGAATTCACTGCCTGCAACCTTTGGAATTTGATGGAACCGAAGGACCGATCGGATTGAAACGGTGGACCGAGAAGGTCGAATCGGTGTTTCCATAAGTAAGTGTACTGAAGAGGACAAAGTGAAGTACGCTACGCATACCTTCACAGGTTCTGAGTTAACATGGTGGAATACCTATCTATAACAAGTGGGACAAGACGATGCGTACGCACTACCGTGGTCAGCATTCAAGCACTTGATGAACGAGAAGTACCGTTCCAGAACTGAGGTCAATAAGCTCAAGACAGAACTTAGAGGGTTACGAACCCAAGGATTTGATATTACCACGTACGAAAGACGATTCACAGAATTGTGCCTATTGTGTCCGGGAGCATTTGAAGATGAGGAAGAGAAGATCGACGCATTTGTGAAAGGATTACTGGAAAGAATCCAAGAAGATATAAGTTCACACGAGCCCGCCTCCATACAACAGGCATGTAGAATGGCTCACAAACTAGTGAACCAGATTGAAGAAAGAATTAAAGAACAGACTGCTGAAGAGGCCAATGTGAAGCAAGTCAAAAGAAAGCGGGAGGAAAACGGTGATAAGAATCACCAATACAACAACAACAGCAATTACAACAATAATCGCAACAATCGCCCCATCAATCGCAACTACAACAAACGGCCCAACAACAACAACAACAGCAACAGCAACTACAACAATCATCCCAACAACAATAATAACCGCAACAACAACAACAATCAGAAGCAGCTATGCCAAAGGTGTGAAAAGTATCACTCGGGGTTCTGCACCAAATTTTGCAACAAGTGTAAAAGAAATGGTCATAGCGCGGCGAAGTGTGAGGTCTACGGACCAGGGGTTAATAGAATGAAAGGAACAAATGGTGTCGGAACGAGTAATGGCAGAGCAAGTATTGTCGGAGCAAGTTATGCCAATGTAGTTTGTTATAAATGTGGAAAACCGGGCCACATTATTAGAAATTGCCCGAACCAGGAGAACACGAATGGACAAGGCCGCGGAAGAGTTTTCAATATTAATGCGGCAGAGGCACAGGAAGACCCGGAGCTTGTTACGGGTACGTTTCTTATTGACAATAAATCTGCTTACGTTTTATTTGATTCGGGTGCGGATAGAAGCTATATGAGTAGAGATTTTTGTGCTAAATTAAGTTGTCCATTGACGCCTTTGGATAGTAAATTTTTACTCGAATTAGCAAATGGTAAATTAATTTCAGCAGATAATATATGTCGGAATCGAGAAATTAAACTGGTTAGCGAAACATTTAAGATTGATTTGATACCAGTAGAGTTAGGGAGTTTTGATGTGATAATCGGTATGGACTGGTTGAAAGAAGTGAAAGCAGAGATCGTCTGTTACAAAAATGCAATTCGCATTATACGAGAAAAAGGAAAACCCTTAATGGTGTACGGAGAAAAGGGCAACACGAAGCTACATCTTATTAGTAATTTGAAGGCACAAAAACTAATAAGAAAAGGTTGCTATGCTGTTCTAGCACACGTCGAGAAAGTACAAACTGAAGAAAAGAGCATCAATGATGTTCCCATTGCAAAAGAATTTCCCGATGTATTTCCGAAAGAATTACCGGGATTACCCCCACATCGATCCGTTGAATTTCAAATAGATCTTGTACCAGGAGCTGCACCAATAGCTCGTGCTCCTTACAGACTCGCACCCAGCGAGATAAAAGAACTACAAAGCCAATTACAAGAACTTTTAGAGCGTGGTTTCATTCGACCAAGCACATCACCGTGGGGAGCTCCTGTTTTGTTTGTCAAGAAGAAAGATGGTACATTCAGGTTGTGTATCGACTACCGAGAGTTGAACAAACTTACCATCAAGAACCGCTACCCACTACCGAGAATCGACGACTTATTTGATCAACTACAAGGCTCGTCTGTTTATTCAAAGATTGACTTACGTTCCGGGTATCATCAAATGCGGGTGAAAGAAGATGATATTCCAAAGACTGCTTTCAGAACACGTTACGGTCATTACGAGTTTATGGTCATGCCGTTTGGTTTAACTAATGCACCAGCTGTGTTCATGGACCTTATGAACCGAGTGTGTGGACCATACCTTGACAAGTTTGTCATTGTTTTCATTGATGACATACTTATTTACTCAAAGAATGACCAAGAACACGGTGAACATTTGAGAAAGGTGTTAGAAGTATTGAGGAAGGAAGAATTGTATGCTAAGTTTTCAAAGTGTGCATTTTGGTTGGAAGAAGTTCAATTCCTCGGTCACATAGTGAACAAAGAAGGTATTAAGGTGGATCCGGCAAAGATAGAAACTGTTGAAAAGTGGGAAACCCCGAAAACTCCGAAACACATACGCCAGTTTTTAGGACTAGCTGGTTACTACAGAAGGTTCATCCAAGACTTTTCCAGAATAGCAAAACCCTTGACTGCATTAACGCATAAAGGGAAGAAATTTGAATGGAATGATGAACAAGAGAAAGCGTTTCAGTTATTGAAGAAAAAGCTAACTACGGCACCTATATTGTCATTGCCTGAAGGGAATGATGATTTTGTGATTTATTGTGACGCATCAAAGCAAGGTCTCGGTTGTGTATTAATGCAACGAACGAAGGTGATTACTTATGCGTCTAGACAATTGAAGATTCACGAACAAAATTATACGACGCATGATTTGGAATTAGGCGCGGTTGTTTTTGCATTAAAGACTTGGAGGCACTACTTATATGGGGTCAAAAGTATTATATATACCGACCACAAAAGTCTTCAACACATATTTAATCAGAAACAACTGAATATGAGGCAGCGTAGGTGGATTGAATTATTGAATGATTACGACTTTGAGATTCGTTACCACTCGGGAAAGGCAAATGTGGTAGCCGATGCCTTGAGCAGGAAGGACAGAGAACCCATTCGAGTAAAATCTATGAATATAATGATTCATAATAACCTTACTACTCAAATAAAAGAGGCGCAACAAGGAGTTTTAAAAGAGGGAAATTTAAAGGATGAAATACCCAAAGGATCGGAGAAGCATCTTAATATTCGGGAAGACGGAACCCGGTATAGGGCTGAAAGGATTTGGGTACAAAAATTTGAAGATATGAGAGAAATGGTACTTAGAGAAGCTCATAAAACCAGATACTCAATACATCCTGGAACGGGGAAGATGTACAAGGATCTCAGGAAATATTTTTGGTGGCCGGGTATGAAAGCCGATGTTGCTAAATACGTAGGAGAATGTTTGATGTGTTCTAAGGTCAAAGCTGAACATCAGAAACCATCAGGTCTACTTCAACAACCCGAAATCCCAGAATGGAAATGGGAAAACATTACCATGGATTTCATCACTAAATTGCCAAGGACTGCAAGTGGTTTTGATACTATTTGGGTAATAGTTGATCATCTCACCAAATCAGCACACTTCCTGCCAATAAGAGAAGATGACAAGATGGAGAAGTTAGCACGACTGTATTTGAAGGAAGTCGTATCCAGACATGGAATACCAATCTCTATTATCTCTGATAGGGATGGCAGATTTATTTCAAGATTCTGGCAGACATTACAGCAAGCATTAGGAACTCGTCTAGACATGAGTACTGCCTATCATCCACAAACTGATGGGCAGAGCGAAAGGACGATACAAACGCTTGAAGACATGCTACGAGCATGTGTTATTGATTTCGGAAACAGTTGGGATCGACATCTACCGTTAGCAGAATTTTCCTACAACAACAGCTACCATTCAAGCATTGAGATGGCGCCGTTTGAAGCACTTTATGGTAGAAAGTGCAGGTCTCCGATTTGTTGGAGTGAAGTGGGGGATAGACAGATTACGGGTCCGGAGATTATACAAGAAACTACCGAGAAGATCATCCAAATTCAACAACGGTTGAAAACCGCCCAAAGTCGACAAAAGAGCTACGCTGACATTAAAAGAAAAGATATAGAATTTGAAATTGGAGAAATGGTCATGCATAAAGTTGCACCTTGGAAAGGCGTTGTTCGATTTGGTAAACGAGGGAAATTAAATCCAAGGTATATTGGACCATTCAAGATTATTGATCGTGTCGGACCAGTAGCTTACCGACTTGAGTTACCTCAACAACTCGCGGCTGTACATAACACTTTCCACGTCTCGAATTTGAAGAAATGTTTTGCTAAAGAAGATCTCACTATTCCGTTAGATGAAATCCAAATCAACGAAAAACTTCAATTCATCGAAAAACCCGTCGAAATAATGGATCGTGAGGTTAAAAGACTTAAGCAAAACAAGATACCAATTGTTAAGGTTCGATGGAATGCTCGTAGAGGACCCGAGTTCACCTGGGAGCGTGAAGATTAGATGAAGAAGAAATACCCGCATCTATTTCCAGAAGATTCGTCAACACCTTCAACAGCTTAAAATTTCGGGACGAAATTTATTTAACGGGTAGGTACTGTAGTGACCCGAACTTTTCCATGTTTATATATATTAATTGAGATTGATATTTACATGATTAAATGTTTCCAACATGTTAAGCAATCAAACTTGTTAAGACTTGATTAATTGAAATATGTTTCATATAGACAATTGACCACCCAAGTTGACCGGTGATTCACGAACGTTAAAACTTGTAAAAACTATACGATGACATATATATGGTTATATATATAGTTAACATGTTTTTATTATAAGTATGTATCTCATTAGGTATTTTAACAATGAGTTATATACATAAAAATGAGACTATTAATTTAAGAAACTCGAAAACGATATATATAACGATTATCGTTATAACAACGTCTTACTAGGTACATATGAATCATATTAAGATATTGATACACTTGGTTAATTATGTTAAATGATAAGTAAATATATTATTAAGTGTATTAACAATGAAATACATATGTAAAAATAAGACTACTAACTTAATGATTTCGAAACGAGACATATATGTAACGATTATCGTTGTAACGACATTTAACTGTATATACATCATACTGAGATATATTATATATCATAATATCATGATAATATAACAATTTAACATCTCATTTGTTATAATAAATAATGGGTTAACAACATTCAACAAGATCATTAACCTAAAGGTTTCAAAACAACATTTACATGTAACGACTAACGATGACTTAACGACTCAGTTAAAATGTATATACATGTAGTGTTTTAATATGTATTCATACACTTTTGAAAGACTTCAAGACACTTATCAAAATACTTCTACTTAACAAAAATGCTTACAATTACATCCTCGTTTAGTTTCATCAACAATTCTACTCGTATGCACCCGTATTCGTACTCGTACAATACACAGCTTTTAGATGTATGTACTATTGGTATATACACTCCAATGATCAGCTCTTAGCAGCCCATGTGAGTCACCTAACACATGTGGGAACCATCATTTGGCAACTAGCATGAAATATCTCATAAAATTACAAAAATATGAGTAATCATTCATGACTTATTTACATGAAAACAAAATTACATATCTTTTATATCTAATCCATACACCAACGACCAAAAACACCTACAAACACTTTCATTCTTCAATTTTCTTCATCTAATTGATCTCTCTCAAGTTCTATCTTCAAGTTCTAAGTGTTCTTCATATATTTTACAAGTTCTAGTTACATAAAATCAAGAATACTTTCAAGTTTGCTAGCTCACTTCCAATCTTGTAAGGTGATCATCCAACCTCAAGAAATCTTTGTTTCTTACAGTAGGTTATCATTCTAATACAAGGTAATAATCATATTCAAACTTTGGTTCAATTTCTATAACTATAACAATCTTATTTCAAGTGATGATCTTACTTGAACTTGTTTTCGTGTCATGATTCTGCTTCAAGAACTTCGAGCCATCCAAGGATCCGTTGAAGCTAGATCCATTTTTCTCTTTTCCAGTAGGTTTATCCAAGGAACTTAAGGTAGTAATGATGTTCATAACATCATTCGATTCATACATATAAAGCTATCTTATTCGAAGGTTTAAACTCGTAATCACTAGAACATAGTTTAGTTAATTCTAAACTTGTTCGCAAACAAAAGTTAATCCTTCTACCTTGACTTTTAAAATTAACTACACACATGTTCTATATCTATATGATATGCTAACTTAATGATTTAAAACCTGGAAACACGAAAAACACCGTAAAACCGGATTTACGCCGTCGTAGTAACACCGCGGGCTGTTTTGGGTTAGTTAATTAAAAACTATGATAAACTTTGATTTAAAAGTTGTTATTCTGAGAAAATTATTTTTATTATGAACATGAAACTATATCCAAAAATTATGGTTAAACTCAAAGTGGAAGTATTTTTTCTAAAATGGTCATCTAGACGTCGTTCTTTCGACTGAAATGACTACCTTTACAAAAATGACTCATAACTTATTTTTCTGACTATAAAACTATACTTTTTCTGTTTAGATTCATAAAATAGAGTTCAATATGAAACCATAGCAATTTGATTCACTCAAAACGAATTTAAAATGAAGAAGTTATGGGTAAAACAAGATTGGATAATTTTTCTCATTTTAGCTACGTGAAAATTGGTAACAAATCTATTCCAACCATAACTTAATCAACTTGTATTATATATTATGTAATCTTGAGATAAAATAGACACGTATACAATGTTTCGACCTATCATGTCGACACATCTATATATATTTCGGAACAACCATAGACACTCTATATGTGAATGTTGGAGTTAGCTATACAGGGTTGAGGTTGATTCCAAAATATATATAGTTTGAGTTGTGATCAATACTGAGATACGTATACACTGGGTCGTGGATTGATTCAAGATAATATTTATCGATTTATTTCTGTACATCTAACTGTGGACAACTAGTTGTAGGTTACTAACGAGGACAGCTGACTTAATAAACTTAAAACATCAAAATATATTAAAAGTGTTGTAAATATATTTTGAACATACTTTGATATATATGTATATATTGTTATAGGTTCGTGAATCAACCAGTGGCCAAGTCTTACTTCCCGACGAAGTAAAAATCTGTGAAAGTGAGTTATAGTCCCACTTTTAAAATCTAATATTTTTGGGATGAGAATACATGCAGGTTTTATAAATGATTTACAAAATAGACACAAGTATGTGAAACTACATTCTATGGTTGAATTATCGAAATCGAATATGCCCCTTTTTATTAAGTCTGGTAATCTAAGAATTAGGGAACCGACACCCTAATTGACGCGAATCCTAAAGATAGATCTATTGGGCCTAACAAACCCCATCCAAAGAACCGGATGCTTTAGTACTTCGAAATTTATATCATATCCGAAGGGTGTCCCGGAATGATGGGGATATTCTTATATATGCATCTTGTTAATGTCGGTTACCAGGTGTTCACCATATGAATGATTTTTATCTCTATGTATGGGATGTGTATTGAAATATGAAATCTTGTGGTCTATTATTATGATTTGATATATATAGGTTAAACCTATAACTCACCAACATTTTTGTTGACGTTTTAAGCATGTTTATTCTCAGGTGATTATTAAGAGCTTCCGCTGTCGCATACTTAAATAAGGACGAGATTTGGAGTCCATGCTTGTATGATATTGTGTAAAAACTGCATTCAAGAAACTTATTTTGTTGTAACATATTTGTATTGTAAACCATTATGTAATGGTCGTGTGTAAACAGGATATTTTAGATTATCATTATTTGATAATCTACGTAAAGCTTTTTAAAACCTTTATCTATGAAATAAAGGTTATGGTTTGTTTTAAAAATGAATGCAGTCTTTGAAAAACGTCTCATATAGAGGTCAAAACCTCGCAACGAAATCAATTAATATGGAACGTTTCACGCATATAAATATTGTAAAACAGTTAATAAAGCATTTGCATGTATTCTCAGCCCAAAATGTATATAAAAAGGGAATAATGAAACTCACCTAATGTATTTTGTAGTAAAAATACATATGACTATATTGAACAATGCAGGGTTGACCTCGGATTCACGAACCTATATCATTTGTTTTACTTTAAAATCCAACTTATTTTTCTGACTATGAACCTATACTTTTTCTGTTTAGATTCATAAAATAGAGTTTAATATGAAACCATAGCAATTTGATTCACTCAAAACGGATTTAAAATGAAGAAGTTATGGGTAAAACAAGATTGGATAATTTTTCTCATTTTAGCTACGTGAAAATTGGTAACAAATCTATTCCAACCATAACGTAATCAACTTGTATTATATATTATATAATCTTGAGATACCATAGACACGTATACAATGTTTCGACCTATCATGTCGACACATCTATATATATTTCGGAACAACCATAGACACTCTATATGTGAATGTTGGAGTTAGCTATACAGGGTTGAGGTTGATTCCAAAATATATATAGTTTGAGTTGTGATCAATACTGAGATACGTATACACTGGGTCGTGGATTGATTCAAGATAATATTTATCGATTTATTTCTGTACATCTAACTGTGGACAACTAGTTGTAGGTTACTAACGAGGACAGCTGACTTAATAAACTTAAAACATCAAAATATATTAAAAGTGTTGTAAATATATTTTGAACATACTTTGATATATATGTATATATTGTTATAGGTTCGTGAATCAACCAGTGGCCAAGTCTTACTTCCCGACGAAGTAAAAATCTGTGAAAGTGAGTTATAGTCTCACTTTTAAAATCTAATATTTTTGGGATGAGAATACATGCAGGTTTTATAAATGATTTACAAAATAGACACAAGTACGTGAAACTACATTCTATGGTTGAATTATCGAAATCGAATATGCCCCTTTTTTATTAAGTCTGGTAATCTAAGAATTAGGGAACAGACACCCTAATTGACGCGAATCCTAAAGATAGATCTATTGGGCCTAACAAAACCCATCCAAAGTACCGGATGCTTTAGTACTTCGAAATTTATATCATATCCGAAGGGTGTCCCGGAATGATGGGGATAGTCTTATATATGCATCTTGTTAATGTGGGTTACCAGGTGTTCACCATATGAATGATTTTTATCTCTATGTATGGGATGTGTATTGAAATATGAAATCTTGTGGTCTATTATTATGATTTGATATATATAGGTTAAACCTATAACTCACCAACATTTTTGTTGACGTTTTAAGCATGTTTATTCTCAGGTGATTATTAAGAGCTTCTGCTGTCGCATGCTTAAATAAGGACGAGATTTGGAGTCCATGCTTGTATGATATTGTGTAAAAACTGCATTCAAGAAACTTATTTTGTTGTAACATATTTGTATTGTAAACCATTATGTAATGGTCGTGTGTAAACAGGATATTTTAGATTATCATTATTTGATAATCTACGTAAAGCTTTTTAAAACCTTTATCTATGAAATAAAGGTTATGGTTTGTTTTAAAAATGAATGCAGTCTTTGAAAAACGTCTCATATAGAGGTCAAAACCTCGCAACGAAATCAATTAATATGGAACGTTTTTAATCAATAAGAACGGGACATTTTAGTTATCAAATAATGATAATCTAAAATATCCTATTTACACACGACCATTACATAATGGTTTACAATACAAATATGTTACAACAAAATAAGTTTCTTGAATGCAGTTTTTACACAATATCATACAAGCATGGACTCCAAATCTCGTCCTTATTTAAGTATGCGACAGCGGAAGCTCTTAATAATCACCTGAGAATAAACATGCTTAAAACGTCAACAAAAATGTTGGTGAGTTATAGGTTTAACCTATATATATCAAATCATAATAATAGACCACAAGATTTCATATTTCAATACACATCCCATACATAGAGATAAAAATCATTCATATGGTGAACACCTGGTAACCGACATTAACAAGATGCATATATAAGAATATCCCCATCATTCCGGGACACCCTTCGGATATGATATAAATTTCGAAGTACTAAAGCATCCGGTACTTTGGATGGGGTTTGTTAGGCCCAATAGATCTATCTTTAGGATTCGCGTCAATTAGGGTGTCTGTTCCCTAATTCTTAGATTACCAGACTTAATAAAAAGGGGCATATTCGATTTCGATAATTCAACCATAGAATGTAGTTTCACATACTTGTGTCTATTTTGTAAATCATTTATAAAACCTGCATGTATTCTCATCCCAAAAATATTAGATTTTAAAAGTGGGACTATAACTCACTTTCACAGATTTTTACTTCGTCGGGAAGTAAGACTTGGCCACTGGTTGATTCACGAACCTATAACAATATATACATATATATCAAAGTATGTTCAAAATATATTTACAACACTTTTAATATATTTTGATGTTTTAAGTTTATTAAGTCAGCTGTCCTCGTTAGTAACCTACAACTAGTTGTCCACAGTTAGATGTACAGAAATAAATCGATAAATATTATCTTGAATCAATCCACGACCCAGTGTATACGTATCTCAGTATTGATCACAACTCAAACTATATATATTTTGGAATCAACCTCAACCCTGTATAGCTAACTCCAACATTCACATATAGAGTGTCTATGGTTGTTCCGAAATATATATAGATGTGTCGACATGATAGGTCGAAACATTGTATACGTGTCTATGGTATCTCAAGATTACATAATATATAATACAAGTTGATTAAGTTATGGTTGGAATAGATTTGTTACCAATTTTCACGTAGCTAAAATGAGAAAAATTATCCAATCTTGTTTTACCCATAACTTCTTCATTTTAAATCCGTTTTGAGTGAATCAAATTGCTATGGTTTCATATTGAACTCTATTTTATGAATCTAAACAGAAAAAGTATAGGTTTATAGTCAGAAAAATAAGTTACGAGTCGTTTTTGTAAAGGTAGTCATTTCAGTCGAAAGAACGACGTCTAGATGACCATTTTAGAAAACAAACTTCCACTTTGAGTTTAACCATAATTTTTGGATATAGTTTCATGTTCATAATAAAAATCATTTTCTCAGAATAACAACTTTTAAATCAAAGTTTATCATAGTTTTTAATTAACTAACCCAAAACAGCCCGCGGTGTTACTACGACGGCGTAAATCCGGTTTTACGGTGTTTTTCGTGTTTCCAGGTTTTAAATCATTAAGTTAGCATATCATATAGATATAGAATATGTGTTTAGTTGATTTTAAAAGTCAAGTTAGAAGGATGACATATATATGGTTATATATATATAGTTAACATGTTTTTATTATAAGTATGTATCTCATTAGGTATTTTAACAATGAGTTATATACATAAAAATGAGACTATTAATTTAAGAAACTCGAAAACGATATATATAACGATTATCGTTATAACAACGTCTTACTAGGTACATATGAATCATATTAAGATATTGATACACTTGGTTAATTATGTTAAATGATAAGTAAATATATTATTAAGTGTATTAACAATGAAATACATATGTAAAAATAAGACTACTAACTTAATGATTTCGAAACGAGACATATATGTAACGATTATCGTTGTAACGACATTTAACTGTATATACATCATACTGAGATATATTATATATCATAATATCATGATAATATAACAATTTAACATCTCATTTGTTATAATAAACAATGGGTTAACAACATTCAACAAGATCATTAACCTAAAGGTTTCAAAACAACATTTACATGTAACGACTAACGATGACTTAACGACTCAGTTAAAATTTATATACATGTAGTGTTTTAATATGTATTTATACACTTTTGAAAGACTTCAAGACACTTATCAAAATACTTTTACTTAGCAAAAATGCTTACAATTACATCCTCGTTCAGTTTCATCAACAATTCTACTCGTATGCACCCGTATTCGTACTCGTACAATACACAGCTTTTAGGTGTATGTACTATTGGTATATACACTCCAATGATCAGCTCTTAGCAGCCCATGTGAGTCACCTAACACATGTGGGAACCATCATTTGGCAACTAGCATGAAATATCTCATAAAATTACAAAAATATGAGTAATCATTCATGACTTATTTACATGAAAACAAAATTACATATCCTTTATATCTAATCCATACACCAACGACCAAAAACACCTACAAACACTTTCATTCTTCAATTTTCTTCATCTAATTGATCTCTCTCAAGTTCTATCTTCAAGTTCTAAGTGTTCTTCATATATTTTACAAGTTCTAGTTACATAAAATCAAGAATACTTTCAAGTTTGCTAGCTCACTTCCAATCTTGTAAGGTGATCATTTCAACCTCAAGAAATCTTTGTTTCTTACAGTAGGTTATCATTCTAATACAAGGTAATAATCATATTCAAACTTTGGTTCAATTTCTATAACTATAACAATCTTATTTCAAGTGATGATCTTACTTGAACTTGTTTTCGTGTCATGATTCTGCTTCAAGAACTTCGAGCCATCCAAGGATCCGTTGAAGCTAGATCCATTTTTCTCTTTTCCAATAGGTTTATCCAAGGAACTTAAGGTAGTAATGATGTTCATAACATCATTCGATTCATACATATAAAGCTATCTTATTCGAAGGTTTAAACTCGTAATCACTAGAACATAGTTTAGTTAATTCTAAACGTGTTCGCAAACAAAAGTTAATCCTTCTAACTTGACTTTTAAAATTAACTACACACATGTTCTATATCTATATGATATGCTAACTTAATGATTTAAAACCTGGAAACACGAAAAACACCGTAAAACCGGATTTACGCCGTCGTAGTAACACCGCGGGCTGTTTTGGGTTAGTTAATTAAAAACTATGATAAACTTTGATTTTAAAGTTGTTATTCTGAGAAAATGATTTTTATTATGAACATGAAACTATATCCAAAAATTATGATTAAACTCAAAGTGGAAGTATGTTTTCTAAAATGGTCATCTAGACGTCGTTCTTTCGACTGAAATGACTACCTTTACAAAAATGACTTGTAACTTATTTTTCCGACTATAAACCTATACTTTTTTCTGTTTAGATTCATAAAATAGAGTTCAATATGAAACCATAGCAATTTGATTCACTCAAAACGGATTTAAAATGAAGAAGTTATGGGTAAAACAAGATTGGATAATTTTTCTCATTTTAGCTACGTGAAAATTGGTAACAAATCTATTCCAACCATAACTTAATCAACTTGTATTATATATTATGTAATCTTGAGATACCATAGACACGTATACAATGTTTCGACCTATCATGTCGACACATCTATATATATTTCGGAACAACTATAGACACTCTATATGTGAATGTTGGAGTTAGCTATACAGGGTTGAGGTTGATTCCAAAATATATATAGTTTGAGTTGTGATCAATACTGAGATACGTATACACTGGGTCGTGGATTGATTCAAGATAATATTTATCGATTTATTTCTGTACATCTAAATGTGGACAACTAGTTGTAGATTACTAACGAGGACAGCTGACTTAATAAACTTAAAACATCAAAATATATTAAAAGTGTTGTAAATATATTTTGAACATACTTTGATATATATGTATATATTGTTATAGGTTCGTGAATCAACCAGTGGCCAAGTCTTACTTCCCGACGAAGTAAAAATCTGTGAAAGTGAATTATAGTCCCACTTTTAAAATCTAATATTTTTGGGATGAGAAAACATGCAGGTTTTATAAATGATTTACAAAATAGACACAAGTATGTGAAACTACATTCTATGGTTGAATTATCGAAATCGAATATGCCCCTTTTTATTAAGTCTGGTAATCTAAGAATTAGGGAACAGACACCCTAATTGACGCGAATCCTAAAGATAGATCTATTGGGCCTAACAAACCTCATCCAAAGAACCGGATGCTTTAGTACTTCGAAATTTATATCATATCCGAAGGGTGTCCAAGAATGATGGGGATATTCTTATATATGCATCTTGTTAATGTCGGTTACCAGGTGTTCACCATATGAATGATTTTTATCTCTATGTATGGGATGTGTATTGAAATATGAAATCTTGTGGTCTATTATTATGATTTGATATATATAGGTTAAACCTATAACTCACCAACATTTTTGTTGACGTTTTAAGCATGTTTATTCTCAGGTGATTATTAAGAGCTTCCGCTGTCGCATACTTAAATAAGGACGAGATTTGGAGTCCATGCTTGTATGATATTGTGTAAAAACTGCATTCAAGAAACTTAAATAAGAACGTTTTTAATTATTTGATGATACCAACTGAAATGTCCCGTTCTTATTGATTAAAAACGTTCCATATTAATCGATTTCGTTGCGAGGTTTTGACCTCTATATGAGACGTTTTTCAAAGACTGCATTCATTTTTAAAACAAACCATAACCTTTATTTCATAGATAAAGGTTTTTAAAAAAAGCTTTACGTAGATTATCAAATAATGATAATCTAAAATATCCTGTTTACACACGACCATTACATAATGGTTTACAATACAAATATGTTACAACAAAATAAGTTTCTTGAATGCAGTTTTTACACAATATCATAGAAGCATGGACTCCAAATCTCATCCTTATTTAAGTATGCGACAGCGGAAGCTCTTAATAATCACCTGAGAATAAACATGCTTAAAACGTCAACAAAAATGTTGGTGAGTTATAGGTTTAACCTATATATATCAAATCATAATAATAGACCACAAGATTTCATATTTCAATACACATCCCATACATAGAGATAAAAATCATTCATATGGTGAACACCTGGTAACCGACATTAACAAGATGCATATATAAGAATATCCCCATCATTCCGGGACACCATTCGGATATGATATAAGTTTCGAAGTACTAAAGCATCCGGTACTTTGGATGGGGTTTGTTAGGCCCAATAGATCTATCTTTAGGATTCGCGTCAATTAGGGTGTCTGTTCCCTAATTCTTAGATTACCAGACTTAATAAAAAAGGGGCATATTCGATTTCGATAATTCAACCATAGAATGTAGTTTCACGTACTTGTGTCTATTTTGTAAATCATTTATAAAACCTGCATGTATTCTCATCCCAAAAATATTAGATTTTAAAAGTGGGACTATAACTCACTTTCACAGATTTTTACTTCGTCGGGAAGTAAGACTTGGCCACTGGTTGATTCACGAACCTATAACAATATATACATATATATCAAAGTATGTTCAAAATATATTTACAACACTTTTAATATATTTTGATGTTTTAAGTTTATTAAGTCAGCTGTCCTCGTTAGTAACCTACAACTAGTTGTCCACAGTTAGATGTACAGAAATAAATCGATAAATATTATCTTGAATCAATCCACGACCCAGTGTATACGTATCTCAGTATTGATCACAACTCAAACTATATATATTTTGGAATCAACCTCAACCCTGTATAGCTAACTCCAACATTCACATATAGAGTGTCTATGGTTGTTCCGAAATATATATAGATGTGTCGACATGATAGGTCGAAACATTGTATACGTGTCTATGGTATCTCAAGATTACATAATATATAATACAAGTTGATTAAGTTATGGTTGGAATAGATTTGTTACCAATTTTCACGTAGCTAAAATGAGAAAAATTATCCAATCTTATTTTACCCATAACTTCTTCATTTTAAATCCGTTTTGAGTGAATCAAATTGCTATGGTTTCATATTGAACTCTATTTTATGAATCTAAACAAAAAAAGTATAGGTTTATAGCCAGAAAAATAAGTTACGAGTCGTTTTTGTAAAGGTAGTCATTTCAGTCGAAAGAACGACGTCTAGATGACCATTTTAGAAAACATACTTCCACTTTGAGTTTAACCATAATTTTTGGATATAGTTTCATGTTCATAATAAAAATCATTTTATCAGAATAACAACTTTTAAATCAAAGTTTATCATAGTTTTTAATTAACTAACCCAAAACAGCCCGCGGTGTTACTACGACGGCGTAAATCCGGTTTTACGGTGTTTTTCGTGTTTCCAGGTTTTAAATCATTAAGTTAGCATATCATATAGATATAGAACATGTGTTTAGTTGATTTTAAAAGTCAAGTTAGAAGGATTAACTTTTGTTTGCGAACAAGTTTAGAATTAACTAAATTATGTTCTAGTGATTACAAGTTTAAACCTTCGAATAAGATAGCTTTATATGTATGAATCGAATGATGTTATGAACATCATTACTACCTTAAGTTCCTTGGATAAACCTACTGGAAAAGAGAAAAATGGATCTAGCTTCAACGGATCCTTGGATGGCTCGAAGTTCTTGAAGCAGAATAATGACACGAAAACAAGTTCAAGTAAGATCATCACTTGAAATAAGATTGTTATAGTTATAGAAATTGAACCAAAGTTTGAATATGATTATTACCTTGTATTAGAATGATAACCTACTGTAAGAAACAAAGATTTCTTGAGGTTGGATGATCACCTTACAAGATTGGAAGTGAGCTAGCAAACTTGAAAGTATTCTTGATTTTATGTAACTAGAACTTGTAGAATATATGAAGAACACTTAGAACTTGAAGATAGAACTTGAGAGAGATTAATTAGATGAAGAAAATTGAAGAATGAAAGTGTTTGTAGGTGTTTTTGGTCGTTGGTGTATGGATTAGATATAAAGGATATGTAATTTTGTTTTCATATAAATAAGTCATGAATGATTACTCATATTTTTGTAATTTTATGAGATATTTCATGCTAGTTGCCAAATGATGGTTCCCACATGTGTTAGGTGACTCACATGGGCTACTAAGAGCTGATCATTGGAGTGTATATACCAATAGTACATACATCTAAAAGCTGTGTATTGTACGAGTACGAATACGGGTGCATACGAGTAGAATTGTTGATGAAACTGAACGAGGATGTAATTGTAAGCATTTTTGTTAAGTAGAAGTATTTTGATAAGTGTATTGAAGTCTTTAAAAAGTGTATGAATACATATTAAAACACTACATGTATATACATTTTAACTGAGTCGTTAAGTCATCGTTAGTCGTTACATGTAAATGTTGTTTTGAAACCTTTAGGTTAACGATCTTGTTGAATGTTGTTAACCCATTGTTTATTATAACAAATGAGATGTTAAATTGTTATATTATCATGATATTATGATATATAATATATCTCAGTATGATGTATATACAGTTAAATGTCGTTTCAACGATAATCGTTACATATATGTCTCGTTTCGAAATCATTAAGTTAGTAGTCTTATTTTTACATATGTATTTCATTGTTAATACACTTAATAATATATTTACTTATCATTTAACATAATTAACCAAGTGTATCAATATCTTAATATGATTCATATATACCTAGTAAGACGTTGTTATAACGATAATCGTTATATATATCGTTTTCGAGTTTCTTAAATTAATAGTCTCATTTTTATGTATATAACTCATTGTTAAAATACCTAATGAGATACATACTTATAATAAAAACATGTTAACTATATATATAACCATATATATGTCATCGTATAGTTTTTACAAGTTTTAACGTTCGTGAATCACCGGTCAACTTGGGTGGTCAATTGTCTATATGAAACATATTTCAATTAATCAAGTCTTAACAAGTTTGATTGCTTAACATGTTGGAAACATTTAATCATGTAAATATCAATCTCAATTAATATATATAAACATGGAAAAGTTCGGGTCACTACAGTACCTACCCGTTAAATAAATTTCGTCCCGAAATTTTAAGCTGTTGAAGGTGTTGACGAATCTTCTGGAAATAGATGCGGGTATTTCTTTTTCATCTGATCTTCACGCTCCCAGGTGAACTCGGGTCCTCTACGAGCATTCCATTGAACCTTAACAATTGGTATCTTGTTTTGCTTAAGTCTTTTAACCTCACGATCTATTATTTTGACGGGTTCTTCGATGAATTGAAGTTTTTCGTTGATTTGGATTTCATCTAACGGAATAGTGAGATCTTCTTTAGCAAAACATTTCTTCAAATTCGAGACGTGGAAAGTGTTATGTACAGCCGCGAGTTGTTGAGGTAACTCAAGTCGGTAAGCTACTGGTCCGACACGATCAATAATCTTGAATGGTCCAATATACCTTGGATTTAATTTCCCTCGTTTACCAAATCGAACAACGCCTTTCCAAGGTGCAACTTTAATCATGACCATCTCTCCAATTTCAAATTCTATATCTTTTCTTTTAATGTCAGCGTAGCTCTTTTGTCGACTTTGGGCGGTTTTCAACCGTTGTTGAATTTGGATGATCTTCTCGGTAGTTTCTTGTATAATCTCCGGACCCGTAATCTGTCTATCCCCCACTTCACTCCAACAAATCGGAGACCTGCACTTTCTACCATAAAGTGCTTCAAACGGCGCCATCTTAATGCTTGAATGGTAGCTGTTGTTGTAGGAAAATTCTGCTAATGGTAGATGTCGATCCCAACTGTTTTCGAAATCAATAACACATGCTCGTAGCATGTCTTCAAGCGTTTGTATCGTCCTTTCGCTCTGCCCATCAGTTTGTGGATGATAGGCAGTACTCATGTCTAGACGAGTTCCTAATGCTTGCTGTAATGTCTGCCAGAATCTTGAAATAAATCTGCCATCCCTATCAGAGATAATAGAGATTGGTATTCCATGTCTGGAGACGACTTCCTTCAAATACAGCCGTGCTAACTTCTCCATCTTGTCATCTTCTCTTATTGGTAGGAAGTGTGCTGATTTGGTGAGACGATCAACTATTACCCAAATAGTATCAAAACCACTTACAGTCCTTGGCAATTTAGTGATAAAATCCATGGTAATGTTTTGCCATTTCCATTCTGGGATTTCGGGTTGTTGAAGTAGACCTGATGGTTTCTGATGCTCAGCTTTGACCTTAGAACACGTCAAACATTCTCCTACGTATTTAGCAACATCGGCTTTCATACCCGGCCACCAAAAATATTTCCTGAGATCCTTGTACATCTTCCCCATTCCAGGATGTATTGAGTATCTGGTTTTATGAGCTTCTCTAAGTACCATTTCTCTCATATCTCCAAATTTTGGTACCCAAATCCTTTCAGCCCTATACCGGGTTCTGTCTTCCCGAATATTAAGATGCTTCTCCGATCCTTTGGGTATTTCATCCTTTAAATTTCCCTCTTTTAAAACTCCTTGTTGCGCCTCCTTTATTTGAGTAGTAAGGTTATTATGAATCATTATATTCATAGATTTTACTCGAATGGGTTCTCTGTCCTTCCTGCTCAAGGCATCAGCTACCACATTTGCCTTCCCCGGGTGGTAACGAATCTCAAAGTCGTAATCATTCAACAATTCAATCCACCTACGCTGCCTCATATTCAGTTGTTTCTAATTAAATATGTGTTGAAGACTTTTGTGGTCGGTATATATAATACTTTTGACCCCATATAAGTAGTGCCTCCAAGTCTTTAATGCAAAAACAACCGCGCCTAATTCCAAATCATGCGTCGTATAATTTTGTTCGTGAATCTTCAATTGTCTAGACGCATAAGCAATCACCTTCGTTCGTTGCATTAATACACAACTGAGACCTTGCTTTGATGCGTCACAATAAATCACAAAATCATCATTCCCTTCAGGCAATGACAATATAGGTGCCGTAGTTAGCTTTTTCTTCAATAACTGAAACGCTTTCTCTTGTTCATCATTCCATTCAAATTTCTTCCCTTTATGCGTTAATGCAGTCAAGGGTTTTGCTATTCTGGAAAAGTCTTGGATGAACCTTCTGTAGTAACCAGCTAGTCCTAAAAACTGGCGTATGTGTTTCGGAGTTTTCGGGGTTTCCCACTTTTCAACAGTTTCTATCTTTGCCGGATCCACCTTAATACCTTCTTTGTTCACTATGTGACCGAGGAATTGAACTTCTTCCAACCAAAATGCACACTTTGAAAACTTAGCGTACAATTCTTCCTTCCTCAATACTTCTAACACCTTTCTCAAATGTTCACCGTGTTCTTGGTCATTCTTTGAGTAAATAAGTATGTCATCAATGAAAACAATGACAAACTTATCAAGGTATGGTCCACACACTCGGTTCATAAGGTCCATGAACACAGCTGGTGCATTAGTTAAACCAAACGGCATGACCATAAACTCCTAATGACCTTAACGTGTTCTGAAAGCAGTCTTTGGAATATCATCTTCTTTCACCCGCATTTGATGATACCTGGAACGTAAGTCAATCTTTGAATAAACAGACGAGCCTTGTAGTTGATCAAATAAGTCGTCGATTCTCGGTAGTGGGTAGCGGTTCTTGATGGTAAGTTTGTTCAACTCTCGGTAGTCGATACACAACCTGAATGTACCATCTTTCTTCTTGACAAACAAAACAGGAGCTCCCCACGGTGATGTGCTTGGTCGAATGAAACCACGCTCTAAAAGTTCTTGTAATTGGCTTTGCAGTTCTTTCATCTCGCTGGGTGCGAGTCTGTAAGGAGCACGAGCTATTGGTGCAGCTCCTGGTACAAGATCTATTTGAAATTCAACGGATCGATGTGGGGGTAATCCCGGTAATTCTTTCGGAAATACATCGGGAAATTCTTTTGCAATGGGAACATCATTGATGCTCTTTTCTTCAGTTTGTACTTTCTCGACGTGTGCTAGAACAGCATAGCAACCTTTTCTTATTAGTTTTTATGCCTTCAAATTACTAATAAGATGTAGCTTCGTGTTGCCCTTTTCTCCGTACACCATTAAGGGTTTTCCTTTTTCTCGTATAATGCGAATTGCATTTTTGTAACAGACGATCTCTGCTTTCACTTCTTTCAACCAGTCCATACCGATTATCACATCAAAACTCCCTAACTCTACTGGTATCAAATCAATCTTAAATGTTTCGCTAACCAGTTTAATTTCTTGATTCCGACATATATTATCTGCTGAAATTAATTTACCATTTGCTAATTCGAGTAAAAATTTACTATCCAAAGGTGTCAATGGACAACTTAATTTAGCACAAAAATCTCTACTCATATAGCTTCTATCCGCACCCGAATCAAATAAAACGTAAGCAGATTTATTGTCAATAAGAAACGTACCCGTAACAAGCTCCGGGTCTTCCTGTGCCTCTGCCGCATTAATATTGAAAACTCTTCCGCGGCCTTGTCCATTCGTGTTCTCCTGGTTCGGGCAATTTCTAATAATGTGGCCCGGTTTTCCACATTTATAACAAACTACATTGGCATAACTTGCTCCGACACTACTTGCTCCGCCATTACTCGTTCCGACACCATTTGTTCCTTTCGTTCTATTAACCCCTGGTCCGTAGACCTCACACTTCGCCGCACTATGACCATTTCTTTTACACTTGTTGCAAAATTTGGTGCAGAACCCCGAGTGATACTTTTCACACCTTTGGCATAGCTGCTTCTGATTGTTATTGTTGTTGCGGTTATTATTGTTGTTGGGATGATTGTTGTAGTTGCTGTTGCTGTTGTTGTTATTGTTGTTGTTGTTGTTGGGCCGTTTGTTGTAGTTGCGATTGATGTTGCGATTGTTGGGATAATTGTTACGATTATTGTTGTAATTGCTGTTGTTGTTGTATTGGTGATTCTTATCACCGTTTTCCTCCCACTTTCTTTTGACTTGCTTCACATTGGCCTCTTCAGCAGTCTGTTCTTTAATTCTTTCTTCAATCTGGTTCACTAGTTTGTGAGCCATTCTACATGCCTTTTGTAAAGAGGCGGGCTCGTGTGAACTTATATCTTCTTGGATTCTTTCCGGTAATCCTTTCACAAATGCGTCGATCTTCTCTTCCTCATCTTCGAATGCTCCCGGACACAATAGGCATAATTCTGTGAATTGTCTTTCGTACGTGGTAATATCAAATCCTTGGGTTCGTAACCCTCTAAGTTCTGTCTTGAGCTTATTAACCTCGGTTCTGGGACGGTACTTCTAGTTCATCAAGTGCTTGAATGCTGACCACGGTAGTGCGTACGCATCGTCTTGTCCCACTTGCTCTAGATAGGTATTCCACCATGTTAACGCAGAACCTGTGAAGGTATGCGTAGCGTACTTCACTTTGTCCTCTTCAGTACACTTACTTATGGCAAACACCGATTCGACCTTCTCGGTCCACCGTTTCAATCCAATCGGTCCTTCGGTTCCATCAAATTCCAAAGGTTTGCAGGCAGTGAATTCTTTGTAGGTGCATCCTACACGATTTCCTGTACTGCTAGATCCAAGGTTATTGTTGGTATGTAGCGCAGCCTGTACTGCGGCTATGTTTGAAGCTAGAAAAGTACGAAATTCCTCTTCATTCATATTCACGGTGTGTCGAGTAGTCGGTGCCATTTCCTTCAAAATAGTCAAATGGAACAAGTTAATCATACAGAATATTAAGAGTAGTTAATAGTATTTCGTAGCATAATATGAACTCATTTATAAAAGCTTTTTCTTCATATTAGCGTTTTATAAGTTTAAATTCGGGTAGTACCTACCCGTTAAGTTCATACTTAGTAGCTAATATACAATTCAACTACTACAATTCTATATGAAAAACTGATTATAATAATATTTCACGTTCAAACTTTTATACAATATTTTACAAACTTACAATACCGCTTATTTTTCATAAAGCATGAAATATAGCACACAATAACTTTGATACAAGATAGTTGTGAAGATAATTCTAGCTAGTACACGAGTCGTTCAGCAAAGGCAATAAAGACACGTAATTCATACGTCCAGAAACAAGTCATGCATTCTGGTTTTACTAGGACTACTTCCCATCCTTGGTCTTGTGGAACATAACTGTTATGGCCGTTGATAAGACAGCGTGTTGTAACGTCGTCAAAGGGACGAGGGTTACGTAATGTCCAACAGTCCCGTAATAATCTAAAAACCTCATTTCTTACCCCAATTACCGACTCCGTCACTTGTGGGAACGTTTTGTTTAATAGTTGTAGCCCGATGTTCTTGTTCTCACTTTGGTGAGAAGCGAACATTACTAATCCGTAAGCATAACATGCTTCTTTATGTTGCATGTTAGCCGCTTTTTCTAAATCACGAAGTCCAATATTCGGATATATTGAGTCAAAATAATTTCTTAACCCGTTGCGTAAAATAGCATTTGGGTTCCCCGCAATATATGCGTCAAAGTAAACACATCGTAACTTATGGGTTTCCCAATGTGATATCCCCCATCTTTCAAACGAAAGTCTCTTATAAACCAAGACATTCTTGGAACGTTCTTCGAATGTCTTACAAACTGATCTCGCCTTAAATAGTTGTGCCGAGGAATTCTGGCCGACTCTAGACAAGATTTCATCAATCATGTCTCCGGGTAGGTCTCTTAAAATATTGGGTTGTCTATCCATTTTGTGTTTTTAAACTGTAAAATAGACAAGAGTTAGATTCATAAAAAAAAATACTTATTAATACAAGCAATTTTTACATATATCATAAAATATAAGAACACTATATTACATATATTACACCACACGAATAAAACTATCTTATTCCGACTCGCTCGTTTCTTCTTCTTCGGTTTTGGTTCGTTTTGCCAAGTTTCTAGGGATATATGATGTTCCCCTAATACGAACCGTCGTTGTCCACATTGGTTTAGAAAAACCTGGTGGTTTAGAGCTTCCCGGGTCATTGTTACAACTTAAGGACTTCGGGGGTTGACGATACATATAAAGTTCATCGGGGTTAGAATTAGATTTCTCTATTTTTATGCCCTTTCCCTTATTATTTTCTTTTGCCTTTTTAAATTCAGTTGGGGTTATTTCTATAACATCATCAGAATTCTCGTCGGAATCCAATTCATCGGAGAATTGGTAATCCTCCCAATATTTTGCTTCCTTGGCGGAAACACCATTGACCATAATTAACCTTGGTCAGTTGGTTGAGGATTTTCTTTTACTTAACCGTTTTATTATTTCCCCCACCGGTTCTACTTCTTCATCCGGTTCCGATTCTTCTTCCGGTTCCGATTCTTCTTCCGGTTCCGACTCTTCTTCCGGTTCCTCTTCGGGAACTTGTGAATCAGTTCACGAATCATTCCAATTTACATTTGACTCTTCATTATTATTAGGTGAGTCAATGGGACTTGTTCTAGAGGTAGACATCTATCACATAATATCAAACACGTTAAGAGATTAATATATCACATAATATTCATATGTTAGAAATATATAGTTTCCAACAAAAATGTTAAGCAATAATTTTTCAAGTAAACACGGTCGAAGTCTAGACTCACTAATGCATCCTAACAAACTCGATAAGACACACTAATGCAAAATTCTGGTTCTCTAAGACCAACGCTCGGATTCCAACTGAAATCTCAAGATCTATCTTTATTCTCAGGTGTTAAAGAAATCTTCCGCTGTGCATTTGCTCATTTTAAAGATATTACTTGGAGTCTTTCATAGCATATTTCGAAGAACGTTGCATTCGAGTCATTGAGTTCATCAAAGATTATTATTAAATCAATTTATAGTTGGATTGTGGATATTATGAAATGGTATGCATGCCTGTCAATTTTCAATGTAAAGAAAGTTTGTCTTTTAAAAACGAATGCAATGTTTGTAAAATGTATCATATAGAGGTCAAATACCTCGCAATGTAATCAACTGAAAGGTCACTACTATTATAACTTGTACTTTGTAAATAAAAGATTAATTATATAAAAATATATTTAATGCTCATATTTTAAATATATAAATATTTTCATATATATATAATGAAGTAGCTAAATTAGTAATATGAAAATTATATCACAACTAATAATATATATATAATTATTCGATTACAATTACGTGTGTTAATATATATACGAATGATATAGGTTCGTGAATCCGAGGCCAAACCCTGCATTGTTCAATATCGTCGTATGTATTTTTACTACAAAATATAGTACTGTGAGTTTCATTAATCCCTTTTTAAATGCTTTTGCAATATATATTTTTGGGACTGAGAATACATGCGCTGCTTTTATAAATGTTTTACGAAATAGACACAAGCAATCGAAACTACATTCTATGGTTGAATTATCGAAATCGAATATGCCCCTTTTTATTAAGTCTGGTAATCTAAGAATTAGTGAACAGACACCCTAATTGACGTGAATCCTAAAGATAGATCTATCGGGCCCAACAAGCCCCATCCAAAGTACCGGATGCTTTAGTACTTCGAAATTTATATCATGTTCGAAGGAGGATCCCAGAATGATGGAGATATTCTTATATGCATCTTGTTAATGTCGGTTACCAGGTGTTCAATCCATATGAATGATTTTTGTCTCTATGCATGGGACGTATGTTTATGAGAAATGGAAATATAAAATCTTGTGGTCCATTAAAGTTATGAAATGATTATTTATGATAAACTAATGAACTCACCAACCTTTTGGTTGACACTTGAAAGCATGTTTATTCTCAGGTACGAAAGAAATCTTCCGCTGTGCATTTGCTCATTTTAGAGATATTACTTGGAGTCATTCATGTCATATTTCAAAAGACGTTGCATTCGAGTCGTCAAGTTCATCAGAATTATTATCAAGTCAATTATAGTTAGATATATTATGAAATGGTATGCATGCCGTCAACTTTCGATGAAATGAAAGATTGTATCTTCAAAAACGAATGCAATGTTTGTAAAATGTATCATATAGAGGTCAAGTACCTCTCGATGTAATCAACTGTTGTGAATCGTTTATAATCGATATGGAGTTCATTAGTTTATCATAAAGAATCATTTCATAATTTTAATAGACCACAAGATTTCATACTTCCATTTCTCATAATCATACGTCCCATGCATAGAGACAAAAATATCATTCATATGGATTGAACACCTGGTAACCGACATTCACAATATGCATATAAGAATATCCCTATCATTCCGGGATCCTCCTTCGGACATGATATCAATTTCGAAGTACTAAAGCATCCGGTACTTTGGATGGGGCTTGTTGGGCCCGATAGATCTATCTTTAGAGTTCGCGTCAATTAGGGTGTCTGTTCCCTAATTCTTAGATTACCAGACTTAATAAAAAGGGGCATATTCAGTTTCGATCATTCAACCATAGAACGTAATTTCGATTACTTGTGTCTATTTCGTAAAACAGTTATAAAAGTTGCGCATGTATTCTCAGCCCAAAAATATAAAGGGTAAAAAGGTAAATGAAACTCACGCATATAAATATTGTAAAACAGTTAATAAAGCATTTGCATGTATTCTCAGCCCAAAAACGTAAAGAGTAAAAGGGAGCAAATGAAACTCACGCATATAAATATTGTAAAACAGTTAATAAAGCATTTGCATGTATTCTCAGCCCAAAAACGTAAAGAGTAAAAGGGAGCAAATGAAACTCACGATACTGTATTTTGTAGTAAAAATACTCATACGACGATTCTAAACAATACAGAGTTGGCCTCGGATTCATGAACCTATATCAATTATATATATTAACACATATAATAATATTTAAACAAGTTTAGGTATTAATATTAATATACTTGTTATTTAATAATTCAATTTTTTTATTATAATTATTACATATTAGTGTTTAGATTATTCTGTAATGTAATGTATAATATTTTATATTTTGTATATTACTTAATTTTATTATATAAAAGTAACATTTTGATTAAAAATATAGAAGTATGTAATATTAGTATATGTATGTAATAAATATATTTTATATGAATAATATTTGTTGTAATCATAATAATAATGCTAGTATTATTATTAGTGATACAAATAATGATAGTAATAATAATAACGTTACAAATAATAATTTTAATGTTAATGATTATAATATTCATAAAGTTAATAATAATAATAATAATAATAATAATAATAATAATAATAATAATAATAATAATAATAATAATAATAATAATAATAATAATAATAATAATAATAATAATAATAATAATAATAATAATAATAATAATAATAATAATAATAATAATAATAATAATAATAAAATAGAGGTAATTACTACCTTAAAAGATTTTTCCCCAAAAAAATGCCCAAGTCCGGGTTTGAACCCGCGACGTCCCGCTAACCCGATAACGCCTTAACCACTCCTCTGATCACGCCTTTTTCTGATTAAATTCACGAATTAATATATATAACCCATTTAACCAGTTTTCTTCTTCTTCCACAATTTAATCGACCAAAGGCCCGTCATGAACCTTATAACCTTATATTCGTCACCATTCATGATTCATTTTATCCTTACCATCAACATTTTATTCGTCATGATCATCTTCATAATATTTTCCCACATAAAATCATAACATTACAATCATAACCGTATTATAATCATCACCAATTAATCTACTCGATTACCATCAACAATATGATTTAACATAGTCAATCATCATCTTATGCCTTGTCAACCGTCACCATATAACATCATCATTCTCGTTTCAGTCTAAAAAAAATAGGAATTTTATCACGACCCATTAACAGGACACGGTTCATTATCATAAAGAGTCCCACAGCCTCATTTTTATATTAAGCTCACGGCCCTCAACAGTATATGTAACGACCCGTCAAAATCGCTATTGACGCGGCACGTTAATCATTGATTTCACAGTGAGGTTTTGACCTCTATATGATACTTTTTGATAAAATATTGCATTCATTAAAATAAGTGACTTTCTAAACATAGAAAGTTATAAACATGTGGGCGAGTGCTTAGGTATAAGCAAAACCCCAAAATACATAAGTCTTTAATTTACAGGTTGACATCACAGTCCAATTATTTATTACACAACGCAGTTTTATTTTGAATGCAATAAACTTTGTACAAAGAATGAGAGACTCCATGCAGGCAACAAGCACATCACAGCGGAAGCATTCTAAGGACCTGAGAATAAAACATGCTAAAAAGTCAACACGGATGTTGGTGAGTTATAGGTTTAATTGCTCGAGTCATAAACATATATAAAGATAGACCACAAGATTTCATCAAAAGTTTATCAATAGATTCTACGTAACAGAGCACCCTGGTAACTAAACTTAACGCTATAGTGATAATTACCCCATTCGTTTTAATACGCGCAAACCAACGTGTCTTAAACTCAAATAACATACGTCCGTTAAAAGGCTAGCGCTCTAGCTCGGACGGGGATGTCAAGCCCTATGGATCCATATACAATTATTCGCGCCCACCAGTCCATATCCTATGTACTGGCAGCTACTAGTTACCAAAGCTAAGGGATTTTCGGTTTAACTCAGTGTAGAATTTTGTATGTACTTGTGTCTTATTGCGTTTAAAATAAATTGCATGTATTCTCAGCCCAAAAATATTTAAAGTATTTAAAAAGGGAGACTATAACTCACAGTTCAATATTGCGATTCAATATTGTAGGCAAATTGCGTAGACGTAATGATGGTAGATGACTGTATGGTTGGCCTTGGATTCAAGAACAATACCCCGAATAATACCTAATATTTCCTTAGCTTAAAGCGGTTTGAAACCCGAATTAAAAATACCCTCGAATATGCTTTATTATTATTAAACTTAAAATTATAATTATAATTATAATTATAATTATAAAATTTACGTACATATATATTTATGAAATATTTCGTCGAGCAAAACAGACCTTTTATAGTACTTTTCGATTTACTGTAGCTCATGCGATCGCATGAGTTTTCAGTGTTTTTGCCATGCGATCGCATGGCCGCCTTTTCTGTTTTTGTTTGCTAGTTCGTCGACATCAAATAGTGTACTGTAGCAAATAGTGTTTTACTGTAGCAAATAGTGTTTTACTGTAGCAAATAGTGTTTTACTGTAGCAAATAGTGTTTTACTGTAGCAAATCACTGTAGCAAACTCGTTTTCACTGTAGCACTGTAGCAAAATATGGTTTCACTGTAGCAAATAGTGTTTTACTGTAGCAAATTAATTTTTACTGTAGGAAAGTCGTTTTTACTTGTACATATATATATACATACATATAATTGTTCATGAATCGTCAAGAGTAGTCAAAGGTAATTGTATATATGTAACAGTTCTAAAATTTTGAGACTCAATCTAACAGACTTTGTTTAACGTGTTAAAATAATAAATCGTATAGAGAATTGGTTTAAATAAGTCAAAAATTTTCGGGTCATCACAGTACCTCCCCGTTAAAGAAAATTTCGTCCCGAAATTTTGAGTAGTACCTGTTTCATGAGCGATATCAGTGAACAAATGTGGATACTTTTGCTTCATCTGATCTTCACGTTCCCAAGTAAACTCGGGTCCTCGTCTTGCGTTCCAACGAACCCTAACTATCGGTATTTTGCTTTGTTTTAATTGTTTGACCTCACGGTCCATGATTTCAACAGGTTCTTCGATAAAATAGAGTTTATCATTGATTCGTATTTCGTCAAGAGGAATTACGACATCCTCTTCAGCTAAACATTTCTTCAAATTTGACACGTGAAATGTGTTGTGAACACTACTAAGTTCTTGCGGTAGCTTTAATCGATAAGCAACTGTTCCAATTCTTTCGGTGATTTCAAAGGGTCCTACGTACCTAGGACTTAGCTTTCCTCGTTTACCGAATCGTACAACGCCTTTCCAGGGTGACACTTTCAACATGACTTTGTCGCCCACTTGAAATTCTAGCGGTTTTCTTCTTACATCAGCATAACTCTTTTGGTGACTCATGGCCGTTTTCAATCGCTGTTGTATTTGAATGATCTTTTCGGTGGTTTCGTGAATAATTTCTGGTCCAGTAAGTTGTCTTTCTCCTACTTCACTCCAACAGATAGGAGATCTGCACTTTCTACCGTAAAGTGCTTCAAATGGTGCTGCGTTGATGCTCGTATGATAGCTGTTATTGTATGAAAATTCTGCCAACGGTAAGTGTCGATCCCAACTGGTTCCAAAGTCAATCACGCATGCTCGTAACATATCTTCCAATGTTTGTATTGTTCTTTCACTTTGACCATCTGTCTGTGGGTGATAAGCGGTGCTCATATCTAATCGAGTTCCCAATGCTTTTTGTAATGACTGCCAGAAACGTGATGTGAATAGGGTGTCGCGATCAGATATGATAGAGATGGGTACACCATGCCTGGAAACTACTTCCTTCAAATATAGGCGTGCTAATTTCTCCATACTGTCTGTCTCCTTTATTGGTAGAAAGTGAGCTGATTTAGTTAGACGATCAACTATCACCCAAATAGTATCATGACTACTTGTAGTCCTTGGCAATTTCGTAATGAAATCCATGGTTATTCTTTCCCATTTCCACTGCAGAATTTCTGGTTGTTGCAGTAATCCTGACGGCTTTTGGTGCTCAGCTTTGACCTTTGCACACGTCAAACATTTGCTTACATAAGTAGCAATTTCTGTCTTCATATTAGGCCACCAATAAAACTTCTTGAGATCGTGGTACATTTTCCCGTTTCCTGGGTGAATTGAGTACCTTGTTTTGTGTGCTTCATCCAGTACTAGTTGCCTTAGGTTACCATGTTTTGGTACCCATATCCTACCAGCAAAATACAGGGTTCCATCGGCTTTTACTTCAAGTTGTTTTTCTAACCCTTTGCTCATTTCGCCTTTTTCGTTTTCTTCTTTTAAAGCTTCTAACTGTGCTGCTTGAATTTGCTTTGTGAGATCAGTACGAATTGTAATATTCAAAGCTCGAACCCTAAGAGGTTTTACTCTTTCTTTTCGACTTAAGGCATCAGCTACAACATTAGCCTTTCCGGGGTGGTAACGGATTTCACAATCGTAATCGTTTAACAACTCTACCCAGCGACGTTGCCTCATATTGAGTTGTTTTTGATCAAAAATATGCTGAAGACTCTTATGGTCAGTGTACACTGTACACTTGGTGCCATATAGATAGTGTCTCCATATTTTGAGTGCAAAAACTACTGCTCCAAGTTCTAAATCATGCGTCGTATAGTTCTTTTCATGAATTTTTAGTTGTCGTGAGGCATATGCGATGACTTTTGTGTGTTGCATTAATACACATCCTAAACCTTGGCGTGAAGCATCACAATAGATCACGAAATCATCATTTCCTTCCGGTAATGACAAAATGGGTGCAGACGTTAACTTCTTCTTTAATAACTGGAATGAGGATTCCTGTTCTGTGGACCAATCATACTTATTTCCCTTTTGAGTCAATGCAGTTAAGGGTTTGGCGATTCTAGAGAAATCTTGAATGAATCTTCGGTAGTAACCAGCAAGACCTAAGAATTGGCAAATTTGTGTTGGAGTCTTCGGGGTTTCCCATTTACTAATGGCTTCGATCTTGGCGGGGTCAACTTTAATCCCATGTTTACTGACAACATGGCCCAAAAATTGTACTTCTTGTAACCAGAAATCACACTTTGAAAATTTTGCGTACAATTCTTCTTTCTTGAGTATCTCCAGTACCAGTCTTAAGTGTTGCTCATGTTCTTCCTTGTTCTTCGAGTAAATCAATATGTCATCGATAAAAACAATGACAAATTTGTCTAAATACGGTCTACAGATGCGATTTATTAGATCCACGAATACTGCTGGAGCATTAGTTAATCCAAAAGGCATGACTAGAAACTCATAGTGACCGTAACGGGTTCTGAACGCGGTTTTAGGAACATCTTCTTCCTTCACTCTCAGTTGATGATATCCGGAGCGTAGATCAATCTTAGAATAAACACTTGATCCTTGCAATTGATCAAACAAATCATCAATCCTCGGTAATGGGTACCGATTCTTGATCGTTAATTTGTTTAATTCTCGGTAATCTATGCACATTCTCATAGATCCATCCTTCTTCTTGACGAACAGAATAGGAGCACCCCAAGGTGAAAAACTAGGACGAATAAATCCACGGTCCGATAATTCTTGCAACTGGTCTTGTAATTCTTGCATTTCTGAAGGTGCAAGTCTATATGGAGATCGGGCTACAGGTGCAGCTCCTGGTATGAGATCAATCTGGAATTCTACTGTAGCAAAATAAGGTTTCACTGTAGCACTGTAGCAAAATACGGTTTCACTGTAGCAAATAGTGTTTTACTGTAGCAAATTAATTTTTACTGTAGGAAAGTCGTTTTTACTTGTACATATATATATACATACATATAATTGTTCATGAATCGTCGAGAGTAGTCAAAGGTAATTGTATATATGTAACAGTTCTAAAATTTTGAGACTCAATCTAACAGACTTTGTTTAACGTGTTAAAATAATAAATCGTATAGAGAATTGGTTTAAATAAGTCAAAAATTTTCGGGTCATCACAGTATATGTCCACTCAACTTGCAAACCAAATTTATGTTTAAATGACACATATTAAATTAGAATAGGTGCGTGACATTTGAAGAAAACTTGGTCCACCATATTCCTTTACTAACAAAGTGGGGAACATAATGAATAAAAGAATTAGGTGGAGATAATTGAGTTGCATTAAACTAATTTATAGAAAACAAAAACGGTTGTCTCACTTCATCTATCATTATTCTTATTCACGTTCATGATCTTATTTGAATACAAAACAAAAACAGAAGCAGGTTTTGAAGGTTAGTTTGAGAGAGGAAGAGAGATGTGGCAAGGTGAAAGATCACGATGGTTTAAGGTTGAACTGAACCGAAAAATAGAAGGGAGCAAAATAACAAGTTTTATGGTTTTCGAGCTGCACCAATGTTTTTGTGGGTTTCGGTCTTGGTAACATAAATAAGAGTAGTAATATGGTTTCATCTAGCAGTAGTAGACAAATAAGAGAAAGTAACCTCAGTATTGTAGCCAAGATGAGTGTTTTAGCTTGGTTGATCGAAACAGAAGAGAACCGTAGCAGTTTCTATGGGTTGTGTGATTCACGGTGGAAGCTCATGGTGATGGTTACGGTGATGGCCGGTGATGGATGGTTTATTCATGACAAATAGAAAGAACAACAAGGGGTCGTGAGAAAGAAAAAGAGGTATAAAGAGATAGGTAATGGAGTGGCGATTGATGGGGACCGTGGTGGCTCACGGTTGTAGTGGTGTGCATGTTGATCGAATAGGAAAATGAGAGTGAAGGTTTTATGAGAATTGAACTAGCTAAAATGACCACCTTTTGTTGGTTGTGTTTGTCGAAAAAAAAATATATAGAAAGTAGGAGCAATGAATCAGTGGAAGTAAACAAAGGTAGTTGTTGGAGGATTATAATAACACATTGACATACATGTCCTTATAATTGAAATTGTGATAAGAAGCCAAATTTAATAACACTACTTTATCTAACTAATGAAGTCCAGTTCACAAAAAGGAGACTTAAATTAGGTACATACTATAAAATTAATATCATGTCTGAAGGAGGATCCCGGAATGATGGGGATATTCTTATATGCATATTGTGAATGTCGGTTACCAGGTGTTCAATCCATATGAATGATATTTTTGTCTCTATGCATGGGACGTATGATTATGAGAAATGGAAGTATGAAATCTTGTGGTCTATTAAAATTATGAAATTATTCTTTATGATAAACTAATGAACTCACCAACCTTTTGGTTGACACTTTAAAGCATGTTTATTCTCAGGTACGAAAGAAATCTTCCGCTGTGCATTTGCTCATATTAGAGATATTACTTGAAGTCATTCATGACATGTTTCAAAAGATGTTGCATTCGAGTCGTTGAGTTCATCAAGATTATTATTAAGTCAATTATATTTGGATATATTATGAAATGCTTTACATGCCTGTCAACTGTCGATGTAACGAAAGTTTTTCTTTTAAAAACGAATGCAATGTTTGTAAAATTTATCATATAGAGGTCAATTACCTCGCGATGTAATCAACTGTTGTGAATCGTTTGTAATCGATTGGTGATGTAGCGTGAGGGTACGAAATAGTAGTATTTTTAATACAAAATACTACAAAATATGACACAAGTTTTATTAATTTACGGATGGGATATACCTAAACCTTGCTACAACACTATAGGCAGTGTACCTAATCGTAGAGTAGTATAGTTTTTAGTAAGTCCGGTTCGTTCCACAGGGAGCGGGCTTATTGCACACTATATTTTTAAACAACTATATTTGTACAAAATATATATAATTATATAAAATAATATATAAAAGGGGGTTTACCGTTTAATGACCGGTTTGTCGATTTATATTTTAAGCGAAGCGTATAGTAAATGTTGATATTTAAATAACAATAAAATAAATAATCATAATTAAAATGACAATAAATAAAAGTACGAGGAAATATGAAATAAAATATATTATGCTTATTTAAACTTCCGTAACCATGATGGTTGACGTGTTGATTTTAGTTTTATGCCCATGGGTTAATTGTCCTTTGTCCTGGATTATTTAATATGTCCGTCTGGTTTTCGTCCATAACAGTCCATCAGTCATAAATATAAAGTGCGAGTGTCCTCGTCAAATTATTATTATACCCGAAGTTAAATATTCCAACTAATTGGGGATTCGAATTGTAACAAGGTTTTAATACTTTGTTTAATGAATACACCAGGTTATCGACTGCGTGTAAACCAAGGTTTTACTACTTTGTTAACAATTACACCAATTACCCTTGAATGTAATTTCACCCCTGTTTTAATTATTCTAGTGGCTATTAATCCATTCCCGTGTCCGGTTAAATAAACGATTATTCGTACATATAAATACCCCGCCCATCGTGTCCGATTGAGTGTATATGGTAATTTATAGGGACGCCCAATTGTAGATCTTTATATTAACATTAACAAACTATCATTTAGTTAAACAAATATAAAGCCCATTAATAGCCCATAGTCTAATTTCCACAAGTGTCGTTCTTTTGTCCAAACCCCAATTATGGTACAAAGCCCAATTGCCCAATTTTAGTAATTAGCCCAACATCATGATTACTTCATTTTAAATAAGCATAATAATAACTTAGCTACGAGACATTAATTTAAAAAGGAGAACATAGCTTACATTGATTATTTATCGCGTAGTGTTACACGGACAGAGTTTCGACTTCAAAAACCCGTAAAATAACCTTTACATAACCCGAACTAATCTAATATAACACTAATCTATACTATATATATATATTTATTTATTTATTATCTTATGGAGTATTATTATTATTATTTATTATATATTACTCGGCAGAATTCGCGACCTTTTATAGGGATTCTGAAATTTCTGTGCTCCGCGAGTCGCGGCACTTTTGGCCTTCCAGCTCCGCAAGTCGCGGAGGTTCCAAAACCAGCCCACAAGTTTAAGATCCAAGGCTGCCGACGGTTTTTATTTAAATATATATAATATATAAATAATTTTTATAATTATTTATATATTATATTATATTTATATACATAGTAGACTCGTAATTTTTTTTTTCGTTGCGTCGAGCGTTGAGAGTTGGTTCATGTACCGGTTCCGAATTTTCGAACGTCCTTGCGTACGCTGAGATATTTTGTACTTTGCGTTTCGTAACTTGTACTCTTGTCATTTTTAGACGTTCCTTATCAATAAATTGAACCTTTTTAATTGTATCTTGTACTTTTGAGCTTTTTGGACCTTTGCGTCTTCAATTCGTTGTTTTCGCCTTTTGTCTTCGCACTTATTTAATATAAATGAATATTACATGAAAATGGAACAATTTCAACTGAAATCTTTACATATCGGAGGGATATTGATACTAAATATATGTTCATTTGGAGCACTATCAAATATCCCCACACTTGAACGTTGCTTGTCCTCAAGCAATACAGTCTTGAAATAAAACACACTAGAATCACTTCTTTATTCTTCACACTTTGTACATCAGTGATTTTGATACGGCGGTATAAACAATGATAGTAGCATTTGTGGTTTACAGTCCCACATGACTATGAAAATTTAGATCCGTTAGGAAATTGGATCTTTATAAAAACATTTGATCTTTTGAAAATTCATGCTAGATTTTACCCTAGACAGGTTTTCCGGAATAACCCTTCACCGGTGTTTGCAAAATATTTTTGTGGGTTGGTGGGTTTCAGATTTGAAAATTTTAGCTCAAAACTTATGGTTTTGTTTCACCCACTTGCTAACCTTGTATTAGGAAAGCAACACGTCCAGTTTACTTGTCCCGTATATTACCTTTCGGTAAACTACCGTCCGGTTGTAAAGGAAAGCGATGAACAAGCAACTGTTAAGGCAATGTCCCGTGACATGCTTTTGATTATGGTCTTTAACGTGTCGGATGCAATACTATCCTTTGTAGGAGCAATAGTAAAGATCACCCTATAGTTTTTCGGTCTTGGCAAAAGGTCCTGTCTTCGACCAATATGCAACCACCGTTCTTACGGTTGACACCCGATTTGGTTCAGGTGACCTAATGAATTCTAGGTGAATTCCTAGGATTTTACGTTCAATGGTAATGAACGCATTGAAAATGGGTTTTCAGAAAACAAATCGGTTTATAATTTGATCAAAATATTTTCTCGTTCAAGCTCGAGTTTAGATATCATTGAATTCCATGAGTTTGTAATTCTCAATCTTTAAGGTCAATCTCAAGGATTGAGTAATATCAGGCTTAAAAGCTGATTTTTAATCTTTTAAGGAGATTATCCTTTCTGGGGATCTGATTCATTAGTCTTATCAAGCTAATTTGCACGGTGCCTCCCCATTGTACGAGATAAATCCTTCTCATGGTTAGGATAAATCTGACCACTTGGCGACCCTGTTTGATGCTGAGGTCCGTGGATTTCATGCTGATTTTAGTGATGACTTTTCTAGATTTTTCGTCAACCTACAGCTGGTCTGGACGACAACTTCTTGACCTAAATCAAGAAGCGCGTGTCCTTTTCGGAAGACTTTACTTCCTTTTAATGATGGAATTGATTCATCGTGTAGATCCATCTTTCTTTAATAAATCGGGTAAAACAGTTAATTTAGTCCAAAACAAAAACACTTGCAATAAACTTTACAGAAACATGTGATAGATAGTTTTTAATTGAATAACTTGGTACATTCTCCCCACACTTAGTTTCTTTCTTTGCCTTTTTATTCTCCTTTATTCTATTTTAAATGAATTCAATCGTTTTAGGGTGTTTCTCAATTTATGTCCTTTCCGAGGTAACGATAATTTCGGTATTAACACCTAGTTTTCATCGTTCATAAATATGTATAAACATGATTTTGACTTCATTTAGTTGAAAATTTTTCAAATTTTCACAAAATTTGGCAAATAAACTAAGTGCAAACCCGAGAGAATTTATAACCCTTCCCCACACTTGAGATCATGCAATGCCCTCATTTACATGAAATCAGACTATAATTATAAATTCATGAGGGTGATTAGTGTAGAAAAGTAATTAAAAATACCCAGTTTGTAATTACAAAGCTCGTCGAATGATAGATGGCGCGTCTCATCGTTCATTCCTTTATGTTTTATCACACATATTTTTCTTCAAAAACGGTTGCTTTTCTGAACTGTTTGCTAATCTTTAAAAATACGTCTTTTGCCCTAATTTATTATGCATGTTTATTAACGAGTTATGCACTAACCCGAACCCCTAATTTAACGTTAAGTAGGGTTAAACTTCCCCACACTTAGCTGACGATATGTGAAGTCAGTAGAATAAGTTCCAAGAATTAAAATAGTGAGCCAGTTATTTACATCTCGGGTGGTATATATTATATCAATGGGTTTAAAGTTTAGACCCACCCGATTGTCACTACTTAATTCTTTTTTAAGTGTAGCTTTTAGTAAATGGATATGTCTCTTTTCTGGTTCTTGGTCAAATGGATCGATATACACCGACATACATATTTCTATAGGGTGGACAATTCCTAACATTTCTTTCCTTTTATTCTCAGGATCAAAGTTTTCACCTCTATTACCCAATTGGGTGAAATTCGAGGTGTCATTATCTATTACAGCTCGTAGTTCATTTCCGGTAGATGACTCGTCTATTGAGAATATTGGGTTGGAAGGTTGTGAGATGGTAAAATTCGAGATCGAAGCAAATTCTTCTTCTTTAACGGTCCTTATTGGTCCCACCACTTTGGTCTCGGGGGTAAAATTTTCAACGTTATTGTTTTTCCAAGAGTACCAATTTGTCACCCTTACTTCTTTTTCATCTATTGATGGATCAATGATTTCGTCGGTAGAGGCTAATGTGTCGATATGTTGTGAAATTGGTAAGACTGAATAAAAAGTATCATCGGGATAGTTGGTGATTTCGGAGCTCTCGAATTCATCAAAATTCGATGATATGAGATTTTCTTGCACACGACTCCTCAGATCAACAGGTGTGTAGTCTGATAGAGTTTCAGCTTGCCGGTTTACAAACTCTCTCATTTGTTCATTTTGAGCATTGAGTTCTTCGAGTTTGATTTTCATATAATCTAAAGAATTTTCAGGCACATAATTTTCCTCGTCTTCTGGTTGTTGAGTTTGGATATATTCTTGGGAATAATCCCAATTTGAATTGTATTCTTCGTAATCGTTCCATTCAGGTTCCGTGGGTGCGTAATTTTCCATAGGAACGTAATAGTAACATTCCCATGTTGAGTGATAATCTCCACAAATTTCACAACCAGTTATTGTTTCGTCGTTCGTGATCCAAGATTGACCGAATGAATTTTTATCAACACTCGTTTGAGAGTATTGATTTAATTGATTTCGGATATCAAAAAGAGTTTCCATAGCCTTGTTTTCAAAATTTTCCATTTTATTGCGATGGCCAGATTTTAGCTACAATGTGGTGCATTTACTAATTATCCTATTAGTTATAAAAATAGAAAAACTTATATAAGTTGTCCAATTAATAGACTTTTCTGCTTTTGCCCACGTTTCGAATAGCCAAAAGATGCAGCAGGGAGCCAGAACCCTTTAAATCGGAAGCTCACAACTCAGCCACTAACAAATCCAACTATTACTACGAAGCAGAAAATTGTCAACGTCCATTAATTTAACCACTTAAATAATTTTTATTTCCGTTTGAGATAAGAAATAGAGAAAATTTCTAAGTCCTAAAAACTAAAGCGTTGAGAAATAAGAAAGAAAAAGAATGCGCGTCGAAAAAAAAACGTCGAAAAATAAAAATAAGAAAAGAGCGCGTCGAAACTTAAAAGTCTAAAAATTAAATCTAAAAAGTTGCGCTTAAATGTATTAAAGCTTACAGGAATTCTATATCCAAAACGGCAATAACTTAATTAGGCACTAAAATCTAAAAACTGCGTCGCAAAATTCTAAAGCACCTAAATCTTAGTCTAAAGAAAAAGCACTTAAGGGATTTTACGGCAAAGCCTAAAAATCTAAAAATAAAAATAAGCTACGGCAAAATACTAGAACTTAAAACTAGCTACGAACAATAACGATACAAATATTACACAAAAATATTATTTTTTATACAAATAAAAATAAACTTAAAGTTGTAAAAAGTACAATTTTTATAAAAATATTATTTTTATATTTTTATTTTTATATTTTAAAAAAGTATTAATTTTTTTATATATTAAAATTAAATATAATTAATTATAACTAATTAATTAAAACTTAAAACTAAATTATATTAATAATAAACTAATTAGGTTTAAATAATAATAAATAATAATCCGTAATTAATGCGATTTTAGGGTTTCTGTCAGCTCGTCAGGGCGGCTCCGCGAGTCGCGGTTCCACTTGCCTTACAACTCCGCAAGTCGCGGAGGATGTAAAACGTTTTTTTTTTTTTTTTTTTTTTTTAATAAATTTTATATTGTTTTTCTAAAAATATATTTATACAAATATATATTAAAAATATAGCGTTTCACCGATTCCCCGGCAGCGGCGCCAAAAACTTGGTGATGTAGCGTGAGGGTACGAAATAGTAGTATTTTTAATACAAAATACTACAAAATATGACACAAGTTTTATTAATTTACGGATGGGATATACCTAAACCTTGCTACAACACTATAGGCAGTGTACCTAATCGTAGAGTAGTATAGTTTTTAGTAAGTCCGGTTCGTTCCACAGGGAGCGGGCTTATTGCACACTATATTTTTAAACAACTATATTTGTACAAAATATATATAATTATATAAAATAATATATAAAAGGGGGTTTACCGTTTAATGACCGGTTTGTCGATTTATATTTTAAGCGAAGCGTATAGTAAATGTTGATATTTAAATAACAATAAAATAAATAATCATAATTAAAATGACAATAAATAAAAGTACGAGGAAATATGAAATAAAATATATTATGCTTATTTAAACTTCCGTAACCATGATGGTTGACGTGTTGATTTTAGTTTTATGCCCATGGGTTAATTGTCCTTTGTCCTGGATTATTTAATATGTCCGTCTGGTTTTCGTCCATAACAGTCCATCAGTCATAAATATAAAGTGCGAGTGTCCTCGTCAAGTTATTATTATACCCGAAGTTAAATATTCCAACTAATTGGGGATTCGAATTGTAACAAGGTTTTAATACTTTGTTTAATGAATACACCAGGTTATCGACTGCGTGTAAACCAAGGTTTTACTACTTTGTTAACAATTACACCAATTACCCTTGAATGTAATTTCACCCCTGTTTTAATTATTCTAGTGGCTATTAATCCATTCCCGTGTCCGGTTAAATAAACGATTATTCGTACATATAAATACCCCGCCCATCGTGTCTGATTGAGTGTATATGGTAATTTATAGGGACGCCCAATTGTAGATCTTTATATTAACATTAACAAACTATCATTTAGTTAAACAAATATAAAGCCCATTAATAGCCCATAGTCTAATTTCCACAAGTGTCGTTCTTTTGTCCAAACCCCAATTATGGTATAAAGCCCAATTGCCCAATTTTAGTAATTAGCCCAACATCATGATTACTTCATTTTAAATAAGCATAATAATAACTTAGCTACGAGACATTAATTTAAAAAGGAGAACATAGCTTACATTGATTATTTATCGCGTAGTGTTACACGGACAGAGTTTCGACTTCAAAAACCCGTAAAATAACCTTTACATAACCCGAACTAATCTAATATAACACTAATCTATACTATATATATATATTTATTTATTTATTATCTTATGGAGTATTATTATTATTATTTATTATATATTACTCGGCAGAATTCGCGACCTTTTATAGGGATTCTGAAATTTCTGTGCTCCGCGAGTCGCGGCACTTTTGGCCTTCCAGCTCCGCAAGTCGCGGAGGTTCCAAAACCAGCCCACAAGTTTAAGATCCAAGGCTGCCGACGGTTTTTATTTAAATATATATAATATATAAATAATTTTTATAATTATTTATATATTATATTATATTTATATACATAGTAGACTCGTAATTTTTTTTTTCGTTGCGTCGAGCGTTGAGAGTTGGTTCATGTACCTGTTCCGAATTTTCGAACGTCCTTGCGTACGCTGAGATATTTTGTACTTTGCGTTTCGTAACTTGTACTCTTGTCATTTTTAGACGTTCCTTATCAATAAATTGAACCTTTTTAATTGTATCTTGTACTTTTGAGCTTTTTGGACCTTTGCGTCTTCAATTCGTTGTTTTCGCCTTTTGTCTTCGCACTTATTTAATATAAATGAATATTACATGAAAATGGAACAATTTCAACTGAAATCTTTACATATCGGAGGGATATTGATACTAAATATATGTTCATTTGGAGCACTATCATCGATATGGAGGTTTTGACCTCTATATGAGACGTGTTTCAAAGACTGCATTCATTTTTAAAACAAACCATAACCTTTATTTCATAGATAAAGGTTTTAAAAAGCTTTACGTAGATTATCAAATAATGATAATCTAAAATATCCTGTTTACACACGACCATTACATAATGGTTTACAATACAAATATGTTACAACAAAATAAGTTTCTTGAATGCAGTTTTTACACAATATCATACAAGCATGGACTCCAAATCTCGTCCTTATTTAAGTATGTGACAGCGGAAGCTCTTAATAATCACCTGAGAATAAACATGCTTAAAACGTCAACAAAAATGTTGATGAGTTATAGGTTTAACCTATATATATCAAATCATAATAATAGACCACAAGATTTCATATTTCAATACACATCCCATACATAGAGATAAAAATCATTCATATGGTGAACACCTGGTAACCGACATTAACAAGATGCATATATAAGAATATCCCCATCATTCCGGGACACCCTTCGGATATGATATAAATTTCGAAGTACTAAAGCATCCGGTACTTTGGATGGGGTTTGTTAGGCCCAATAGATCTATCTTTAGGATTCGCGTCAATTAGGGTGTCTGTTCCCTAATTCTTAGATTACCAGACTTAATAAAAAGGGGCATATTCGATTTCGATAATTCAACCATAGAATGTAGTTTCACATACTTGTGTCTATTTTGTAAATCATTTATAAAACCTGCATGTATTCTCATCCCAAAAATATTAGATTTTAAAAGTGGGACTATAACTCACTTTCACAGATTTTTACTTCGTCGGGAAGTAAGACTTGACCACTGGTTGATTCACGAACCTATAACAATATATACATATATATCAAAGTATGTTCAAAATATATTTACAACACTTTTAATATATTTTGATGTTTTAAGTTTATTAAGTCAGCTGTCCTCGTTAGTAACCTACAACTAGTTGTCCACAGTTAGATGTACATAAATAAATCGATAAATATTATCTTGAATCAATCCACGACCCAGTGTATACGTATCTCAGTATTGATCATAACTCAAACTATATATATTTTGGAATCAACCTCAACCCTGTATAGCTAACTCCAACATTCACATATAGAGTGTCTATGGTTGTTCCGAAATATATATAGATGTGTCGACATGATAGGTCGAAACATTGTATACGTGTCTATGGTATCTCAAGATTAAATAATATATAATACAAGTTGATTAAGTTATGGTTGGAATAGATTTGTTACTAATATTCACGTAGCTAAAATGAGAAAAATTATCCAATCTTGTTTTACCCATAACTTCTTCATTTTAAATCTAATCCATACACCAACGACCAAAAAACCTACAAACACTTTCATTCTTCAATTTTCTTCATCTAATTAATCTCTCTCAAGTTCTATCTTCAAGTTCTAAGTGTTCTTCATATATTCTACAAGTTCTAGTTACATAAAATCAAGAATACTTTCAAGTTTGCTAGCTCACTTCCAATCTTGTAAGGTGATCATCCAACCTCAAGAAATCTTTGTTTCTTACAGTAGGTTATCATTCTAATACAAGGTAATAATCATATTCAAACTTTGGTTCAATTTCTATAACTATAATAATCTTATTTCAAGTGATGATCTTACTTGAACTTGTTTTCGTGTCATGATTCTGCTTCAAGAACTTCGAGCCATCCAAGGATCCGTTGAAGCTAGATCCATTTTTCTCTTTTCCAGTAGGTTTATCCAAGGAACTTAAGGTAGTAATTATGGTCATAACATCATTCGATTCATACATATAAAGCTATCTTATTCGAAGGTTTAAACTTGTAATCACTAGAACATAGTTTAGTTAATTCTAAACTTGTTCGCAAACAAAAGTTAATCCTTCTAAATTGACTTTTAAAATCAACTAAACACATGTTCTATATCTATATGATATGCTAACTTAATGATTTAAAACCTGGAAACACGAAAAACACCGTAAAACCGGATTTACGCCGTCGTTGTAACACCGCGGGCTGTTTTGGGTTAGTTAATTAAAAACTATGATAAACTTTGATTTAAAAGTTGTTATTCTGAGAAAATGATTTTTATTATGAACATGAAACTATATCCAAAAATTATGGTTAAACTCAAAGTGGAAGTATGTTTTCTAAAATGGTCATCTAGACGTCGTTCTTTCGACTGAAATGATTACCTTTACAAAAACGACTCGTAACTTATTTTTTTGACTATAAACCTATACTTTTTCTGTTTAGATTCATAAAATAGAGTTCAATATGAAACCATAGCAATTTGATTCACTCAAAACGGATTTAAAATGAAGAAGTTATGGGTAAAACAAGATTGGATAATTTTTCTCATTTTAGCTACGTGAAAATTGGTAACAAATCTATTCCAACCATAACTTAATCAACTTGTATTATATATTATGTAATCTTGAGATACCATAGACACGTATACAATGTTTCGACCTATCATGTCGACACATCTATATATATTTCGGAACAACCATAGACACTCTATATGTGAATGTTGGAGTTAGCTATACAGGGTTGAGGTTGATTCCAAAATATATATAGTTTGAGTTGTGATCAATACTGAGATACGTATACACTGGGTCGTGGATTGATTCAAGATAATATTTATCGATTTATTTCTGTACATCTAACTGTGGACAACTAGTTGTAGGTTACTAACGAGGACAGCTGACTTAATAAACTTAAAACATCAAAATATATTAAAAGTGTTGTAAATATATTTTGAACATACTTTGATATATATGTATATATTGTTATAGGTTCGTGAATCAACCAGTGGCCAAGTCTTACTTCCCGACGAAGTAAAAATCTGTGAAAGTGAGTTATAGTCCCACTTTTAAAATCTAATATTTTTGGGATGAGAATACATGCAGGTTTTATAAATGATTTACAAAATAGACACAAGTACGTGAAACTACATTCTATGGTTGAATTATCGAAATCGAATATGCCCCTTTTTTATTAAGTCTGGTAATCTAAGAATTAGGGAACAGACACCATAATTGACGCGAATCCTAAAGATAGATCTATTGGGCCTAACAAACCCCATCCAAAGTACCGGATGCTTTAGTACTTCGAAATTTTTATCATGTCCGAAGGAGGATCCCGGAATGATGGGGATATTCTTATATGCATCTTGTTAATGTCGATTACCAGGTGTTCACCATATGAATGATTTTTATCTCTATGTATGGGATGTGTATTGAAATATGAAATCTTGTGGTCTATTATTATGATTTGATATATATAGGTTAAACCTATAACTCACCAACATTTTTGTTGACGTTTTAAGCATGTTTATTCTCAGGTGATTATTAAGAGCTTCCGCTGTTGCATACTTAAATAAGGACGAGATTTGGAGTCCATGCTTGTATGATATTGTGTAAAAACTGCATTCAAGAAACTTATTTTGTTGTAACATATTTGGTTTCATATATATTTACGCCGTCGTAGTAACACCGCGGGCTGTTTTGGGTTAGTTTATTAAAAACTATGATAAACTTTGATTTTAAAGTTGTTATTCTGAGAAAATGATTTTTATTATGAACATGAAACTATATCCAAAAATTATGATTAAACTCAAAGTGGAAGCATGTTTTCTAAAATGGTCATCTAGACGTCGTTCTTTCGACTGAAATGACTACCTTTACAAAAACGACTTGTAACTTATTTTTTTGACTATAAACCTATACTTTTCTGTTTAGATTCATAAAATAGAGTTCAATATGAAACCATAGCAATTTGATTCACTCAAAACGGATTTAAAATGAAGAAGTTATGGGTAAAACAAGATTGGATAATTTTTCTCATTTTAGCTACGTGAAAATTGGTAACAAATCTATTCCAACCATAACTTAATCAACTTGTATTGTATATTATGTAATCTTGAGATACCATAGACACGTATACAATGTTTCGACCTATCATGTCGACACATCTATATATATTTCGGAACAACCATAGACACTCTATATGTGAATGTTGGAGTTAGCTATACAGGGTTGAGGTTGATTCCAAAATATATATAGTTTGAGTTGTGATCAATACTGAGATACGTATACACTGGGTCGTGGATTGATTCAAGATAATATTTATCGATTTATTTCTGTACATCTAACTGTGGACAACTAGTTGTAGGTTACTAACGAGGACAGCTGACTTAATAAACTTAAAACATCAAAATATATTAAAAGTGTTGTAAATATATTTTGAACATACTTTGATATATATGTATATATTGTCATAGGTTCGTGAATCAACCAGTGGCCAAGTCTTACTTCTCGACGAAGTAAAAATCTGTAAAAGTGAGTTATAGTCCCACTTTTAAAATCTAATATTTTTGGGATGAGAATACATGCAGGTTTTATAAATGATTTACAAAATAGACACAAGTATGTGAAACTACATTCTATGGTTGAATTATCGAAATCGAATATGCCCCTTTTTATTAAGTCTGGTAATCTAAGAATTAGGGAACAGACACCCTTCATCACCAACAACTGGTTCCATTGCGATGATCGACTCCAAATACTGTCTTTAAAATGAGTAAATGCACAGCGGAATGTCTCTTTCATACCTGAGAATAAACATGCTTTCAAGTGTCATTTTAGCTAGTTCAATTCTCATAAAACCTTCACTCTCATTTTCCTATTCGATCAACATGCACACCACTACAACCGTGAGCCACCACGGTCCCCATCAATCGCCACTCCATCACCTATCTCTTTATACCTCTTTTTCTTTCTCACGACCCCTTGTTGTTCTTTCTATTTGTCATGAATAAACCGTCCATCACCGCCCATCACCGTAACCATCACCATGAGCTTCCACCGTGAATCACAAAACCCATAGCAACTGCTACGGTTCTCTTCTGTTTCGATCAACCAAGCTAAAACACTCATCTTGGCTACAATACTGAGGTTACTTTCTCTTATTCGTCTACTACTGCTAGATGAAACCATATTACTACTCTTATTTATGTTACCAAGACCGAAACCCACAAAAACATTGGTGCAGCTCGAAAACCATAAAACTTGTTATTTTGCTCCCTTCTATTTTTCGGTTCAGTTCAACCTTAAACCATCGTGATCTTTCACCTTGCCACATCTCTCTTCCTCTCTCAAACTAACCTTCAAAACCTGCTTCTGTTTTCGTTTTGTATTCAAATAAGATCATGAACGTGAATAAGAATAATGATAGATGAAGTGAGACAACCGTTTTTGTTTTCTATAAATTAGTTTAATGCAACTCAATTATCTCCACCTAATTCTTTTATTCATTATGTTCCCCACTTTGTTAGTAAAGGAATATGGTGGACCAAGTTTTCTTCAAATGTCACGCACCTATTCTAATTTAATATGGGTCATTTAAACATAAATTTGGTTTGCAAGTTGAGTGGACATATACTGTTGAGGGCCGTGAGCTTAATATAAAAATGAGGCTGTGGGACTCTTTATGATAATGAACCGTGTCCTGTTAATGGGTCGTGATAAAATTCCTATTTTTTTTTAGACTGAAACAATAATGATGATGTTATATGGTGACGGTTGACAAGGCATAAGATGATGATTGACTATGTTAAATCATATTGTTGATGGTAATCGAGTAGATTAATTGGTGATGATGATAATACGGTTATGATTGTAATGTTATGATTTTATGTGGGAAAATATTATGAAGATGATCATGACGAATAAAATGTTGATGGTAAGGATAAAATGAATCATGAATGGTGACGAATATAAGGTTATAAGGTTCATGACGGGCCTTTGGTCGATTAAATTGTGGAAGAAGAAGAAAACTGGTTAAATGGGTTATATATATTAATTCGTGAATTTAATCAGAAAAAGGCGTGATCAGAGGAGTGGTTAAGGCGTTATCGGGTTAGCGGGACGTCGCGGGTTCAAACCCGGACTTGGGCATTTTTTTGGGGAAAAATCTTTTAAGGTAGTAATTACCTCTATTTTATTATTATTATTATTATTATTATTATTATTATTATTATTATTATTATTATTATTATTATTATTATTATTATTAACTTTATGAATATTATAATCATTAACATTAAAATTATTATTTGTAACGTTATTATTATTACTATCATTATTTGTATCACTAATAATAATACTAGCATTATTATTATGATTACAACAAATATTATTCATATAAAATATATTTATTACATACATATACTAATATTACATACTTCTATATTTTTAATCAAAATGTTACTTTTATATAATAAAATTAAGTAATATACAAAATATAAAATATTATACATTACATTACAGAATAATCTAAACACTAATATGTAATAATTATAATAAAAAAATTGAATTATTAAATAACAAGTATATTAATATTAATACCTAAACTTGTTTAAGTATTATTATATGTGTAAATATATATAATTGATATAGGTTCATGAATCCGAGGCCAACTCTGTATTGTTTAGAATCGTCGTATGAGTATTTTTACTACAAAATACAGTATTGTGAGTTTCATTTACTCCCTTTTACTCTTTACGTTTTTGGGCTGAGAATACATGCAAATGCTTTATTAACTGTTTTACAATATTTATATGCGTGAGTTTCATTTGCTCCCTTTTACTCTTTACGTTTTTGGGCTGAGAATACATGCAAATGCTTTATTAACTGTTTTACAATATTTATATGCGTGAGTTTCATTTACCTTTTTACCCTTTATATTTTTGGGCTGAGAATACATGCGCAACTTTTATAACTGTTTTACGAAATAGACACAAGTAATCGAAATTACGTTCTATGGTTGAATGATCGAAACTGAATATGCCCCTTTTTATTAAGTCTGGTAATCTAAGAATTAGGGAACAGACACCCTAATTGACGTGAACTCTAAAGATAGATCTATCGGGCCCAACAAGCCCCATCCAAAGTACCGGATGCTTTAGTACTTCGAAATTGATATCATGTCCGAAGGAGGATCCCGGAATGATGGGGATATTCTTATATGCATATTGTGAATGTCGGTTACCAGGTGTTCAATCCATATGAATGATATTTTTGTCTCTATGCATGAGACGTATGATTATGAGAAATGGATGTATGAAATCTTGTGGTCTATTAAAATTATGAAATGATTCTTTATGATAAACTAATGAACTCACCAACCTTTTGGTTGACACTTTAAACATGTTTATTCTCAGGTACGAAAGAAATCTTCCGCTGTGCATTTGCTCATATTAGAGATATTACTTGGAGTCATTCATGACATATTTCAAAAGATGTTGCATTCGAGTTGTTGAGTTCATCAAGATTATTATTAAGTCAAGGGTTCTTCGATAAATTGAAGTTTTTCGTTGATTTGGATTTCATCTAACGGAATAGTGAGATCTTCTTTAGCAAAACATTTCTTCAAATTCGAGACGTGGAAAGTGTTATGTACAGCCGTGAGTTGTTGAGGTAACTCAAGTCGGTAAGCTACTGGTCCGACACGATCAATAATCTTGAATGGTCCAATATACCTTGGATTTAATTTCCCTCGTTTACCAAATCGAACAACGCCTTTCCAAGGTGCAACTTTAAGCATGACCATCTCTCCAATTTCAAATTCTATATCTTTTCTTTTAATGTCAGCGTAGCTCTTTTGTCGACTTTGGGCGGTTTTCAACCGTTGTTGAATTTGGATGATCTTCTCGGTAGTTTCTTGTATAATCTCCGGACCCGTAATCTGTCTATCCCCCACTTCACTCCAACAAATCGGAGACCTGCACTTTCTACCATAAAATGCTTCAAACGGCGCCATCTCAATGCTTGAATGGTAGCTGTTGTTGTAGGAAAATTCTGCTAATGGTAGATGTCGATCCCAACTGTTTCCGAAATCAATAACACATGCTCGTAGCATGTCTTCAAGCATTTGTATCATCCTTTCGCTCTGCCCATCAGTTTGTGGATGATAGGAAGTACTCATGTCTAGACGAGTTCCTAATGCTTGCTGTAATGTCTGCCAGAATCTTGAAATAAATCTGCCATCCCTATCAGAGATAATAGAGATTGGTATTCCATGTCTGGAGATGACTTCCTTCAAACACAGCCGTGCTAACTTCTCCATCTTGTCATCTTCTCTTATTGGCAGGAAGTGTGCTGATTTGGTGAGACGATCAACTATTACCCAAATAGTATCAAAACCACTTGCAGTCCTTGGCAATTTAGTGATAAAATTCATGGTAATGTTTTGCCATTTCCATTCTGGGATTTCGGGTTGTTGAAGTAGACCTGATGGTTTCTGATGCTCAGCTTTGACCTTAGAACACGTCAAACATTCTCCTACGTATTTAGCAACATCGGCTTTCATACCCGGCCACCAAAAATGTTTCTTGAGATCCTTGTACATCTTCCCCGTTCCAGGATGTATTGAGTATCTGGTTTTATGAGCTTCTCTAAGTACCATTTCTCTCATATCTCCAAATTTTGGTACCCAAATCCTTTCATCCCTATACCGGGTTCCGTCTTCCCGAATATTAAGATGCTTCTCCGATCCTTTGGGTATTTCATCCTTTAAATTTCCCTCTTTTAAAACTCCTTGTTGTGCCTCTTTTATTTGAGTAGTAAGGTTATTATGAATCATTATATTCATAGATTTTACTCGAATGGGTTCTCTGTCCTTCCTGCTCAAGGCATCGGCTACCACATTTGCCTTTCCCGGGTGGTAACGAATCTCAAACTCGTAATCATTCAATAATTCAATCCACCTACGCTGCCTCATATTCAGTTGTTTCTAATTAAATATGTGTTGAAGACTTTTGTGGTCGGTATATATAATACTTTTGACCCCATATAAGTAGTGCCTCCAAGTCTTTAATGCAAAAACAACCGCGCCTAATTCCAAATCATGCGTCGTATAATTTTGTTCGTGAATCTTCAATTGTCTAGACGCATAAGCAATCACCTTCGTTCGTTGCATTAATACACAACCGAGACCTTGCTTTGATGCGTCACAATAAATCACAAAATCATCATTCCCTTCAGGCAATGACAATATAGGTGCCGTAGTTAGCTTTTTCTTCAATAACTAAAACGCTTTCTCTTGTTCATCATTCCATTCAAATTTCTTCCCTTTATGCATTAATGCAGTCAAGGGTTTTGCTATTCTGGAAAAGTCTTGGATGAACCTTCTGTAGTAACCAGCTAGTCCTAAAAACTGGCGTATGTGTTTCGGAGTTTTCGGGGTTTCCCACTTTTCAACAGTTTCTATCTTTACCAGATCCACCTTAATACCTTCTTTGTTCACTATGTGACCGAGGAATTGAACTTCTTCCAACCAAAATGCACACTTTGAAAACTTAGCGTACAATTCTTCCTTCCTCAATACTTCTAACACCTTTCTCAAATGTTCACCGTATTCTTGGTCATTCTTTGAGTAAATAAGTATGTCATCAATGAAAACAATGACAAACTTGTCAAGGTATGGTCCACACACTCGGTTCATAAGGTCCATGAACACAGCTGGTGCATTAGTTAAACCAAACGGCATGACCATAAACTCGTAATGACCGTAACGTGTTCTGAAAGCAGTCTTTGGAATATCATCTTCTTTCACCCGCATTTGATGATACCCGGAACGTAAGTCAATCTTTGAATAAACAGACGAGCCTTGTAGTTGATCAAATAAGTCGTCGATTCTCGGTAGTGGGTAGCAGTTCTTGATGGTAAGTTTGTTCAACTCTCGGTAGTCGATACACAACCTGAATGTACCATCTTTCTTCTTGACAAACAAAACAGGAGCTCCCCACGGTGATGTGCTTGGTCGAATGAAACCACGCTCTAAAAGTTCTTGTAATTGGCTTTGCAGTTCTTTCATCTCGCTGGGTGCGAGTCTGTAAGGAGCACGAGCTATTGGTGCAGCTCCTGGTACAAGATCTATTTGAAATTCAACGGATCGATGTGGGGGTAATCCCGGTAATTCTTTCGGAAATACATCGGGAAATTCTTTTGCAATGGGAACATCATTGATGCTCTTTTCTTCAGTTTGTACTTTCTCGACGTGTGCTAGAACAGCATAGCAACCTTTTCTTATTAGTTTTTGTGCCTTCAAATTACTAATAAGATGTAGCTTCGTGTTTCCCTTTTCTCCGTACACCATTAAGGGTTTTCCTTTTTCTCGTATAATGCGAATTGCATTTTTGTAACAGACGATCTCTGCTTTCACTTCTTTCAACCAGTCCATACCGATTATCACATCAAAACTCCCTAACTCTACTGGTATCAAATCAATCTTAAATGTTTCGCTAACCAGTTTAATTTCTCGATTCCGACATATATTATCTGCTGAAATTAATTTACCATTTGCTAATTCGAGTAAAAATTTACTATCCAAAGGCGTCAATGGACAACTTAATTTAGCACAAAAATCTCTACTCATATAGCTTCTATCCGCACCCGAATCAAATAAAACGTAAGCAGATTTATTGTCAATAAGAAACGTACCCGTAACAAGCTCCGGGTCTTCCTGTGCCTCTGCCGCATTAATATTGAAAGCTCTTCCGCGGCCTTGTCCATTCGTGTTCTCCTGGTTCGGGCAATTTCTAATAATGTGGCCCGGTTTTCCACATTTATAACAAACTACATTGGCATAACTTGCTCCGACACTACTTGCTCCGACACTACTTGCTCCGACACTACTTGCTCCGCCATTACTCGTTCCGACACCATTTGTTCCTTTTGTTCTATTAACCCCTGGTCCGTAGACCTCACACTTCGCCGCGCTATGACCATTTCTTTTACACTTGTTGCAAAATTTGGTGCAGAACCCCGAGTGATACTTTTCACACCTTTGGCATAGCTGCTTCTGATTGTTGTTGTTGTTGCGGTTATTATTGTTGTTGGGATGATTGTTGTAGTTGCTGTTGCTGTTGTTGTTGTTGTTGTTGTTGGGCCGTTTGTTGTAGTTGCGATTGATGTTGCGATTGTTGGGATAATTGTTACGATTATTGTTGTAATTGCTGTTGTTGTTGTATTGGTGATTCTTATCACTGTTTTCCTCCCACTTTCTTTTGACTTGCTTCACATTGGCCTCTTCAGCAGTCTGTTCTTTAATTCTTTCTTCAATCTGGTTCACTAGTTTGTGAGCCATTCTACATGCCTGTTGTATGGAGGCGGGCTCGTGTGAACTAATATCTTCTTGGATTCTTTCCGGTAATCCTTTCACAAACGAGTCGATCTTCTCTTCCTCATCTTCGAATGCTCCCGGACACAATAGGCACAATTCTGTGAATCGTCTTTCGTACGTGGTAATATCAAATCCTTGGGTTCGTAACCCTCTAAGTTCTGTCTTGAGCTTATTGACCTCGGTTCTGGGACGGTACTTCTCGTTCATCAAGTGCTTGAATGCTGACCACGGTAGTGCGTACGCATCGTCTTGTCCCACTTGTTCTAGATAGGTATTCCACCATGTTAACGCAGAACCTGTGAAGGTATGCGTAGCGTACTTCACTTTGTCCTCTTCAGTACACTTACTTATGGCAAACACCGATTCGACCTTCTCGGTCCACCGTTTCAATCCGATCGGTCCTTCGGTTCCATCAAATTCCAAAGGTTTGCAGGCAGTGAATTCTTTGTAGGTGCATCCTACACGATTTCCTGTACTGCTAGATCCAAGGTTATTGTTGGTATGTAGCGCAGCCTGTACTGCGGCTATGTTTGAAGCTAGAAAAGTACGAAATTCCTCTTCATTCATATTCACGGTGTGTCGAGTAGTCGGTGCCATTTCCTTCAAAATAGTCAAATGGAACAAGTTAATCATACAGAATATTAAGAGTAGTTAATAGTATTTCGTAGCATAATATGAACTCATTTATAAAAGCTTTTTCTTCATATTAGCGTTTTATAAGTTTAAATTCGGGTAGTACCTACCCGTTAAGTTCATACTTAGTAGCTAATATACAATTCAACTACTACAATTCTATATGAAAAACTGATTATAATAATATTTCACGTTCAAACTTTTATACAATATTTTACAAACTTACAATACCGCTTATTTTTCATAAAGCATGAAATATAGCACACAATAACTTTGATACAAGATAGTTGTGAAGATAATTCTAGCTAGTACACAAGTCGTTCAGCAAAGGCAATAAAGACACGTAATTCATACGTCCAGAAACAAGTCATGCATTCTGGTTTTACTAGGACTACTTCCCATCCTTGGTCTTGTGGAACATAACCGTTATGGCCGTTGATAAGACAGCGTATTGTAACGTCGTCAAAGGAACGAGGGTTACGTAATGTCCAACAGTCCCGTAATAATCTATAAACCTCATTTCTTACCCCAATTACCAACTCCGTCACTTGTGGGAACGTTTTGTTTAATAGTTGTAGCCCGATGTTCTTGTTCTCACTTTGGTGAGAAGCGAACATTACTAATCCGTAAGCATAACATGCTTCTTTATGTTGCATGTTAGCCGCTTTTTCTAAATCACGAAGTCCAATATTCGGATATATTGAGTCAAAATAATTTCTTAACCCATTGCGTAAAATAGCATTTGGGTTCCCCGCAATATATGCGTCAAAGTAAACACATCGTAACTTATGGATTTCCCAATGTGATATCCCCCATATTTCGAACGAAAGCCTTTTATAAACCAAGGCATTCTTGGAACATTCTTCGAATGTCTTACAAACTGATCTTGCCTTAAATAGTTGTGCCGAAGAATTCTGACCGACTCTAGACAAGATTTCATCAATCATGTCTCCGGGTAGGTCTCTTAAAATATTGGGTTGTCTATCCATTTTTGTGTTTTTATACTGTAAAATAGACAAGAGTTAGATTCATAAAAAAAAATACTTATTAATACAAGCAATTTTTACATATATCATAAAGCATAAGCACACTATATTATTTATATTACACCACACGAATACAACTATCTTATTCCGACTCGCTTGTTTCTTCTTCTTCTTCGGTTTTAGTTCATTTTTCCAAGTTTCTAGGGATACATTGGTTTAGAAAAACCTGGTGGTTTAGAGGTTCCCGGGTCATTGTTATAACTTAAGGACTTCGGGGGTTGACGATACATATAAAGTTCATCGGGGTTGGAATTAGATTTCTCTATTTTTATGCCCTTTCCCTTATTATTTTCTTTTGCCTTTTTAAATTCAGTTGGGGTAATTTCTATAACATCATCAGAATTCTCGTCGGAATCCGATTCATCGGAGAATTGGTAATCCTCCCAATATTTTGCTTCCTTGGCGGAAACACCATTGACCATAATTAACCTTGGTCGGTTGGTTGAGGATTTTCTGTTACTTAACCGTTTTATTATTTCCCCCACCGTTTCTACTTCTTCATCCGGTTCCGATTCTTCTTCCGGTTCCGATTCTTCTTCCGGTTCCGACTCTTCTTCCGGTTCCTCTTCGGGAACTTGTGAATCAGTCTACGAATCATTCCAATTTACATTTGACTCTTCATTATTATTAGGTGAGTCAATGGGACTTGTTCTAGAGGTAGACATCTATCACATAATATCAAACACGTTAAGAGATTAATATATCACATAATATTCATATGTTAAAAATATATAGTTTCCAACAAAAATGTTAAGCACTAATTTTTCAAGTAAACACGGTCAAAGTCCAGACTCACTAATGCATCCTAACAAACTCGATAAGACACACTAATGCAAAATTCTGGTTCTCTAAGACCAACGCTCGGATACCAACTGAAATGTCCCGTTCTTATTGATTAAAAACGTTCCATATTAATTGATTTCGTTGCGAGGTTTTGACCTCTATATGAGACGTTTTTCAAAGACTGCATTCATTTTTAAAACAAACCATAACCTTTATTTCATAGATAAAGGTTTTTAAAAAAAACTTTACGTAGATTATCAAATAATGATAATCTAAAATATCCTGTTTACACACGACCATTACATAATGGTTTACAATACAAATATGTTACAACAAAATAAGTTTCTTGAATGCAGTTTTTACACAATATCATACAAGCATGGACTCCAAATCTCGTCCTTATTTAAGTATGCGATAGCGGAAGCTCTTAATAATCACCTGAGAATAAACATGCTTAAAACGTCAACAAAAATGTTGGTGAGTTATAGGTTTAACCTATATATATCAAATCATAATAATAGACCACAAGATTTCATATTTCAATACACATCCCATACATAGAGATAAAAATCATTCATATGGTGAACACCTGGTAATCGACATTAACAAGATGAATAGAAGAATATCCCCATCATTCCGGGATCCTCCTTCGGACAAGATATAAATTTCGAAGTACTAAAGCATCCGGTACTTTGGATGGGGTTTGTTAGGCCCAATAGATCTATCTTTAGGATTCGCGTCAATTAGGGTGTCTGTTCCCTAATTCTTAGATTACCAGACTTAATAAAAAAGGGGCATATTCGATTTCGATAATTCAACCATAGAATGTAGTTTCACGTACTTGTGTCTATTTTGTAAATCATTTATAAAACCTGCATGTATTCTAATCCCAAAAATATTAGATTTTAAAAGTGGGACTATAACTCACTTTCACAGATTTTTTCTTCGTCGGGAAGTAAGACTTGGCCACTGGTTGATTTACGAACCTATAACAATATATACATATATATCAAAGTATGTTCAAAATATATTTACAACACTTTTAATATATTTTGATGTTTTAAGTTTATTAAGTCAGCTGTCCTCGTTAGTAACCTACAACTAGTTGTCCACAGTTAGATGTACAGAAATAAATCGATAAATATTATCTTGAATCAATCCACGACCCAGTGTATACGTATCTCATTATTGATCACAACTCAAACTATATATATTTTGGAATCAACCTCAACCCTGTATAGCTAACTCCAACATTCACATATAGAGTGTCTATGGTTGTTCCGAAATATATATAGATGTGTCGACATGATAGGTCGAAACATTGTATACGTGTCTATGGTATCTCAAGATTACATAATATATAATACAAGTTAATTAAGTTATGGTTGGAATAGATTTGTTACCAATTTTCACGTAGCTAAAATGAGAAAAATTATCCAATCTTATTTTACCCATAACTTCTTCATTTTAAATCCGTTTTGAGTGAATCAAATTGCTATGGTTTCATATTGAACTATATTTTATGAATCTAAACAGAAAAAGTATAGGTTTATAGTCAGAAAAATAAGTTACGAGTCATTTTTGTAAAGGTAGTCATTTCAGTCGAAAGAACGACGTCTAGATGACCATTTTAGAAAACATACTTCCACTTTGAGTTTAACCATAATTTTTGGATATAGTTTCATGTTCATAATAAAAATCATTTTCTCAGAATAACAACTTTTAAATCAAAGTTTATCATAGTTTTTAATTAACTAACCCAAAACAGCCCGCGGTGTTACTACGACGGCGTAAATCCGGTTTTACGGTGTTTTTCGTGTTTCCAGGTTTTAAATCATTAAGTTAGCATATCATATAGATATAGAACATGTGTTTAGTTGATTTTAAAAGTCAAGTTAGAAGGATTAACTTTTGTTTGCGAACAAGTTTAGAATTAACTAAACTATGTTCTAGTGATTACAAGTTTAAACCTTCGAATAAGATAGCTTTATATGTATGAATCGAATGATGTTATGAACATCATTACTACCTTAAGTTCCTTGGATAAACCTACTGGAAAAGTGAAAAATGGATCTAGCTTCAACGGATCCTTGGATGGCTCGAAGTTCTTGAAGCAGAATCATGACACGAAAACAAGTTCAAGTAAGATCATCACTTGAAATAAGATTGTTATAGTTATAGAAATTGAACCAAAGTTTGAATATGATTATTACCTTGTATTAGAATGATAACCTACTGTAAGAAACAAAGATTTCTTGAGGTTGGATGATCACCTTACAAGATTGAAAGTGAGCTAGCAAACTTGAAAGTATTCTTGATTTTATGTAACTAGAACTTGTAGAATATATGAAGAACACTTAGAACTTGAAGATAGAACTTGAGAGAGATTAATTAGATGAAGAAAATTGAAGAATGAAAGTGTTTGTAGGTGTTTTTGGTCGTTGGTGTATGGATTAGATATAAAGGATATGTAATTTTGTTTTCATGTAAATAAGTCATGAATGATTACTCATATTTTTGTAATTTTATGAGATATTTCATGCTAGTTGCCAAATGATGGTTCCCACATGTGTTAGGTGACTCACATGGGCTGCTAAGAGCTGATCATTGGAGTGTATATACCAATAGTACATACATCTAAAAGCTGTATATTGTACGAGTACGAATACGGGTGCATACGAGTAGAATTGTTGATGAAACTGAACGAGGATGTAATTGTAAGCATTTTTGTTAAGTATAAGTATTTTGATAAGTGTCTTGAAGTCTTTCAAAAGTGTATGAATACATATTAAAACACTACATGTATATACATTTTAACTGAGTCGTTAAGTCATCGTTAGTCGTTACATGTAAATGTTGTTTTGAAACCTTTAGGTTAACGATCTTGTTGAATGTTGTTAACCCATTGTTTATTATAACAAATGAGATGTTAAATTTTTATATTATCATGATATTATGATATATAATATATCTCAGTATGATATATATACAGTTAAATGTCGTTACAACGATAATCGTTACATATATGTCTCGTTTCGAAATCATTAAGTTAGTAGTCTTATTTTTACATATGGATTTCATTGTTAATACACTTAATAATATATTTACTTATCATTTAACATAATTAACCAAGTGTATCAATATCTTAATATGATTCATATGTACCTAGTAAGACGTTGTTATAACGATAATCGTTATATATATCGTTTTCGAGTTTCTTAAATTAATAGACATATATGTAACGATTATCGTTGTAACGACATTTAACTGTATATACATCATACTGAGATATATTATATATCATAATATCATGATAATATAACAATTTAACATCTCATTTGTTATAATAAACAATGGGTTAACAATATTCAACAAGATCGTTAACCTAAAGGTTTCAAAACAACATTTACATGTAACGACTAACGATGACTTAACGACTCAGTTAAAATGTATATACATGTAGTGTTTTAATATGTATTCATACACTTTTGAAAGACTTCAAGACACTTATCAAAATACTTCTACTTAACAAAAATGCTTACAATTACATCCTCGTTCAGTTTCATCAACAATTCTACTCGTATGCACCCGTATTCGTACTCGTACAATACACAGCTTTTAGATGTATGTACTATTGGTATATACACTCCAATGATCAGCTCTTAGCAGCCCATGTGAGTCACCTAACACATGTGGGAACCATCATTTGGCAACTAGCATGAAATATCTCATAAAATTACAAAAATATGAGTAATCATTCATGACTTATTTACATGAAAACAAAATTACATATCCTTTATATCTAATCCATACACCAACGACCAAAAACACCTACAAACACTACATTCTATGGTTGAATTATCGAAGAATGAAAGTGTTTGTAGGTGTTTTTGGTCGTTGGTGTATGGATTAGATATAAAGCATATGTAATTTTGTTTTCATGTAAATAAGTCATGAATGATTACTCATATTTTTGTAATTTTATGAGATATTTCATGTTAGTTACCAAATGATGGTTCCCACATGTGTTAGGTGACTCACATGGGCTGCTAAGAGCTGATCATTGGAGTGTATATACCAATAGTACATACATCTAAAAGCTGTGTATTGTACGAGTACGAATACGGGTGCATACGAGTAGAATTGTTGATGAAACTGAACGAGGATGTAATTGTAAGCATTTTTGTTAAGTAGAAGTATTTTGATAAGTGTCTTGAAGTCTTTCAAAAGTGTATGAATACATATTAAAACACTACATGTATATACATTTTAACTGAGTCGTTAGTCGTTACATGTAAATGTTGTTTTGAAACCTTTAGGTTAACGATCTTGTTGAATGTTGTTAACCCATTGTTTATTATAACAAATGAAATGTTAAATTGTTATATTATCATGATATTATGATATATATCTCAGTATGATGTATATACAGTTAAATGTCGTTACAATGATAATCGTTACATATATGTCTCGTTTCGAAATCATTAAGTTAGTAGTCTTATTTTTACATATGTATTTCATTGTTAATACACTTAATAATATATTTACTTATCATTTAACATAATTAACCAAGTGTATCAATATCTTAATATGATTCATATGTACCTAGTAAGACGTTGTTATAACGATAATCGTTATATATATCGTTTTCGAGTTTCTTAAATTAATAGTCTCATTTTTATGTATATAACTCATTGTTAAAATACCTAATGAGATACATACTTATAATAAAAACATGTTAACTATATATATAACCATATATATGTCATCGTATAGTTTTTACAAGTTTTAACGTTCGTGAATCACCGGTCAACTTGGGTGGTCAATTGTCTATATGAAACATATTTCAATTAATCAAGTCTTAACAAGTTTGATTGCTTAACATGTTGGAAACATTTAATCATGTAAATATCAATCTCAATTAATATATATAAACATGGAAAAGTTCGGGTCACTACAGTACCTACCCGTTAAATAAATTTCGTCCCGAAATTTTAAGCTGTTGAAGGTGTTGATGAATCTTCTGGAAATAGATGCGGGTATTTCTTCTTCATTTGATCTTCACGCTCCCAGGTGAACTCGGGTCCTCTACGAGCATTCCATCGAACCTTAACAATTGGTATCTTGTTTTGCTTAAGTCTTTTAACCTCACGATCCATTATTTCGACGGGTTCTTCGATGAATTGAAGTTTTTCGTTGATTTGGATTTCATCTAACGGAATAGTGAGATCTTCTTTAGCAAAACATTTCTTCAAATTCGAGACGTGGAAAGTGTTATGTACAGCCGCGAGTTGTTGAGGTAACTCAAGTCGGTAAGCTACTGGTCCGACACGATCAATAATCTTGAATGGTCCAATATACCTTGGATTTAATTTCCCTCATTTACCAAATCGAACAACGCCTTTCCAAGGTGCAACTTTAAGCATGACCATCTCTCCAATTTCAAATTCTATATCTTTTCTTTTAATGTCAGCGTAGCTCTTTTGTCGACTTTGGGCGGTTTTCAACCGTTGTTGAATTTGGATGATCTTCTCGGTAGTTTCTTGTATAATCTCCGGACCCGTAATCTGTCTATCCCCCACTTCACTCCAAAAAATCGGAGACCTGCACTTTCTACCATAAAGTGCTTCAAACGGCGCCATCTCAATGCTTGAATGGTAGCTGTTGTTGTAGGAAAATTTTGCTAATGGTAGATGTCGATCCCAACTGTTTCCGAAATCAATAACACATGCTCGTAGCATGTCTTCAAGCGTTTGTATCGTCCTTTCGCTCTGCCCATCAGTTTGTGGATGATAGGCAGTACTCATGTCTAGACGAGTTCCTAATGCTTGCTGTAATGTCTGCCAGAATCTTGAAATAAATCTGCCATCCCTATCAGAGATAATAGAGATTGGTATTCCATGTCTGGAGACGACTTCCTTCAAATACAGCCGTGCTAACTTCTCCATCTTGTCATCTTCTCTTATTGGCAGGAAGTGTGCTGATTTGGTGAGACGATCAACTATTACCCAAATAGTATCAAAACCACTTGCAGTCCTTGGCAATTTAGTGATAAAATCCATGGTAATGTTTTGCCATTTCCATTCTGGGATTTCGGGTTGTTGAAGTAGACCTGATGGTTTCTGATGCTCAGCTTTGACCTTAGAACACGTCAAACATTCTCCTACGTATTTAGCAACATCGGCTTTCATACCCGGCCACCAAAAATGTTTCTTGAGATCCTTGTACATCTTCCCCGTTCCAGGATGTATTGAGTATCTGGTTTTATGAGCTTCTCTAAGTACCATTTCTCTCATATCTCCAAATTTTGGTACCCAAATCCTTTCAGCCCTATACCGGGTTCCGTCTTCCCGAATATTAAGATGCTTCTCCGATCCTTTGGGTATTTCATCCTTTAAATTTCCCTCTTTTAAAACTCCTTGTTGCGCCTCTTTTATTTGAGTAGTAAGGTTATTATGAATCATTATATTCATAGATTTTACTCGAATGGGTTCTCTGTCCTTCCTGCTCAAGGCATCGGCTACCACATTTGCCTTTCCCGGGTGGTAACGAATCTCAAAGTCGTAATCATTCAATAATTCAATCCACCTACGCTGCCTCATATTCAGTTGTTTCTGATTAAATATGTGTTGAAGACTTTTGTGGTCGGTATATATAATACTTTTGACCCCATATAAGTAGTGCCTCCAAGTCTTTAATGCAAAAACAACCGCGCCTAATTCCAAATCATGCGTCGTATAATTTTGTTCGTGAATCTTCAATTGTCTAGACGCATAAGTAGTCACCTTCATTCGTTGCATTAATACACAACCGAGACCTTGCTTTGATGCGTCACAATAAATCACAAAATCATCATTCCCTTCAGGCAATGACAATATAGGTGCCGTAGTTAGCTTTTTCTTCAATAACTGAAACGCTTTCTCTTGTTCATCATTCCATTCAAATTTCTTCCCTTTATGCGTTAATGCAGTCAAGGGTTTTGCTATTCTGGAAAAGTCTTGGATGAACCTTCTGTAGTAACCAGCTAGTCCTAAAAACTGGCGTATGTGTTTCGGAGTTTTCGGGGTTTCCCACTTTTCAACAGTTTCTATCTTTGCCGGATCCACCTTAATACCTTCTTTGTTCACTATGTGACCGAGGAATTGAACTTCTTCCAACCAAAATGCACACTTTGAAAACTTAGCGTACAATTCTTCCTTCCTCAATACTTCTAACACCTTTCTCAAATGTTCACCGTGTTCTTGGTCATTCTTTAAGTAAATAAGTATGTCATCAATGAAAACAATGACAAACTTGTCAAGGTATGGTCCACACACTCGGTTCATAAGGTCCATGAACACAGCTGGTGAATTAGTTAAACCAAACGGCATGACCATAAACTCGTAATGACCGTAACGTGTTCTGAAAGCAGTCTTTGGAATATCATCTTCTTTCACCCGCATTTGATGATACCCGGAACGTAAGTCAATCTTTGAATAAACAGACGAGCCTTGTAGTTGATCAAATAAGTCGTCGATTCTCGGTAGTGGGTAGCGGTTCTTGATGGTAAGTTTGTTCAACTCTCGGTAGTCGATACACAACCTGAATGTACCATCTTTCTTCTTGACAAACAAAACAGGAGCTCCTCACGGTGATGTGCTTGGTCTAATGAAACCACACTCTAAAAGTTCTTGTAATTGGCTTTGCAGTTCTTTCATCTCGCTGGGTGCGAGTCTGTAAGGAGCACGAGCTATTGGTGCAGCTCCTGGTACAAGATCTATTTGAAATTCAACGGATCGATGTGGGGGTAATCCCGGTAATTCTTTCGGAAATACATCGGGAAATTCTTTTGCAATGGGAACATCATTGATGCTCTTTTCTTCAGTTTGTACTTTCTCGACGTGTGCTAGAACAGCATAGCAACCTTTTCTTATTAGTTTTTGTGCCTTCAAATTACTAATAAGATGTAGCTTCGTGTTGTCCTTTTCTCCGTACACCATTAAGGGTTTTCCTTTTTCACGTATAATGCGAATTGCATTTTTGTAACAGACGATCTCTGCTTTCACTTCTTTCAACCAGTCCATACCGATTATCACATCAAAACTCCCTAACTCTACTGGTATCAAATCAATCATAAATGTTTCGCTAACCAGTTTTATTTCTCGATTTCGACATATATTATCTGCTGAAATTAATTTACCATTTGCTAATTCGAGTAAAAATTTACTATCCAAAGGCGTCAATGGACAACTTAATTTAGCACAAAAATCTCTACTCATATAGTTTCTATTCGCACCCGAATCAAATAAAACGTAAGAAGATTTATTGTCAATAAGAAACGTACTCGTAACAAGCTCCGGGTCTTCCTGTGCCTCTGCCGCATTAATATTGAAAACTCTTCCGCGGCCTTGTCCATTCGTGTTCTCCTGGTTCGGGCAATTTCTAATAATGTGGCCCGGTTTTCCACATTTATAACAAACTACATTGGCATAACTTGCTCCGACACTACTTGCTCCGCCATTACTCGTTCCGACACCATTTGTTCCTTTCTTTCTATTAACCCCTGGTCCGTAGACCTCACACTTTGCCGCGCTATGACCATTTCTTTTACACTTGTTGCAAAATTTGGTGCAGAACCCCGAGTGATACTTTTCACACCTTTGGCATAGCTGCTTCTGATTATTGTTGTTGTTGCGGTTATTATTGTTGTTGGGATGATTGTTGTAGTTGATGTTGCTGTTGTTGTTGTTGTTGTTGTTGTTGTTGTTGGGCCGTTTGTTGTAGTTGCGATTGATGTTGCGATTGTTGGGATAATTGTTGCGATTATTGTTGTAATTGCTGTTGTTGTTGTATTGGTGATTCTTATCACCGTTTTCCTCCCACTTTCTTTTGACTTGCTTCACATTGGCCTCTTCAGCATTCTGTTCTTTAATTCTTTCTTCAATCTGGTTCACTAGTTTGCGAGCCATTCTACATGCCTGTTGTATGGAGGCGGGCTCGTGTGAACTTATATCATCTTGGATTCTTTCCGGTAATCCTTTCACAAACGCGTCGATCTTCTCTTCCTCATCTTCGAATGCTCCCGGACACAATAGGCACAATTCTGTGAATCGTCTTTCGTACGTGGTAATATCAAATCCTTGGGTTCGTAACCCTCTAAGTTCTGTCTTGAGCTTATTGACCTCGGTTCTGGGACGGTACTTCTCGTTCATCAAGTGCTTGAATGCTGACCACGGTAGTGCGTACGCATCGTCTTGTCCCACTTGTTCTAGATAGGTATTCCACCATGTTAACGCAGAACCTGTGAAGGTATGCGTAGCGTACTTCACTTTGTCCTCTTCAGTACACTTACTTATGGCAAACACCGATTCGACCTTCTCGGTCCACCGTTTCAATCCGATCGGTCCTTCGGTTCCATCAAATTCCAAAGGTTTGCAGGCAGTGAATTCTTTGTAGGTGCATCCTACACGATTTCCTGTACTGCTAGATCCAAGGTTATTGTTGGTATGTAGCGCAGCCTGTACTGCGGCTATGTTTGAAGCTAGAAAAGTACGAAATTCCTCTTCATTCATATTCACGGTGTGTCGAGTAGTCGGTGCCATTTCCTTCAAAATAGTCAAATGGAACAAGTTAATCATACAGAATATTAAGAGTAGTTAATAGTATTTCGTAGCATAATATGAACTCATTTATAAAAGCTTTTTCTTCATATTAGCGTTTTATAAGTTTAAATTCGGGTAGTACCTGAAATGTCCCGTTCTTATTGATTAAAAACGTTCCATATTAATTGATTTCGTTGCGAGGTTTTGACCTCTATATGAGACTTTTTCAAAGACTGCATTCATTTTTAAAACAAACCATAACCTTTATTTCATAAATAAAGGTTTAAAAAGCTTTACGTAGATTATCAAATAATGATAATCTAAAATATCCTGTTTACACACGACCATTACATAATGGTTTACAATACAAATATGTTACATCGAAATCAGTTTCTTGAATGCAGTTTTTACACAATATCATACAAACATGGACTCCAAATCTTGTCCTTATTTTAGTATGCAACAGCGGAAGCTCTTAATATTCACCTGAGAATAAACATGCTTTAAACGTCAACAAAAAATGTTGGTGAGTTATAGGTTTAACCTATATATATCAAATCGTAACAATAGACCACAAGATTTCATATTTCAATACACATCCCATACATAGAGATAAAAATCATTCATATGGTGAACACCTGGTAACCGACAATAACAAGATGCATATATAAGAATATCCCCATCATTCCGGGACACCCTTCGGATATGATATAAATTTCGAAGTACTAAAGCATCCGGTACTTTGGATGGGGTTTGTTAGGCCCAATAGATCTATCTTTAGGATTCGCGTCAATTAGGGTGTCTGTTCCCTAATTCTTAGATTACCAGACTTAATAAAAAGGGGCATATTCGATTTTGATAATTCAACCATAGAATGTAATTTCACGTACTTGTGTCTATTTTGTAAATCATTTATAAAACCTGCATGTATTCTCATCCCAAAAATATTAGATTTTAAAAGTGGGACTATAACTCACTTTCACAGATTTTTACTTCGTCGGGAAGTAAGACTTGGCCACTGTTGATTCACGAACCTATAACAATATATACATATATATTAAAGTATGTTCAAAATATATTTACAACACTTTTAATATATTTTGATGTTTTAAGTTTATTAAGTCAGCTGTCCTCGTTAGTAACCTATAACTAGTTGTCCACAGTTAGATGTACAAAAATAAATCGATAAATATTATCTTGAATCAATCCACGACCCAGTGTATACGTATCTCAGTATTGATCACAACTCAAACTATATATATTTTGGAATCAACCTCAACCCTGTATAGCTAACTCCAACATTCACATATAGAGTGTCTATGGTTGTTCCGAAATATATATAGATGTGTCGACATGATAGGTCGAAACATTGTATACGTGTCTATGGTATCTCAAGATTACATAATATACAATACAAATTGATTAAGTTATGGTTGGAATAGATTTGTTACCAATTTTCACGTAGCTAAAATGAGAAAAATTATCCAATCTTGTTTTACCCATAACTTCTTCATTTTAAATCCGTTTTGAGTGAATCAAATTGCTATGGTTTCATATTGAACTCTATTTTATGAATCTAAACAGAAAAAGTATAGGTTTATAGTCGGAAAAATAAGTTACAAGTCGTTTTTGTAAAGGTAGTCATTTCAGTCGAAAGAACGACGTCTAGATGACCATTTTAGAAAACATACTTCCACTTTGAGTTTAACCATAATTTTTGGATATAGTTTCATGTTCATAATAAAAATCATTTTCTCAGAATAACAACTTTTAAATCAAAGTTTATCATAGTTTTTAATTAACTAACCCAAAACAGCCCGCGGTGTTACTACGACGGCGTAAATCCGGTTTTACGGTGTTTTTCGTGTTTCCAGGTTTTAAATCATTAAGTTAGCATATCATATGGATATAGAACATGTGTTTAGTTGATTTTAAAAGTCAAGTTAGAAGGATTAACCTTTGTTTGCGAACAAGTTTAGAATTAACTAAACTATGTTCTAGTGATTACAAGTTTAAACCTTCGAATAAGATAGCTTTATATGTATGAATCGAATGATGTTATGAACATCATTACTACCTTAATTTCCTTGGATAAACCTACTGGAAAAGAGAAAAATGGATCTAGCTTCAATGGATCCTTGGATGGCTCGAAGTTCTTGAAGCAGAATCATGACACGAAAACAAGTTCAAGTAAGATCATCACTTGAAATAAGATTGTTATAGTTATAGAAATTGAACCAAAGTTTGAATATGATTATTACCTTGTATTAGAATGATAACCTACTGTAAGAAACAAAGATTTCTTGAGGTTGGATGATCACCTTACAAGATTGGAAGTGAGCTAGCAAACTTGAAAGTATTCTTGATTTTATGAAACTAGAACTTTTGGAATTTATGAAGAACACTTAGAACTTGAAGATAGAACTTGAGAGAGATCAATTAGATGAAGAAAATTGAAGAATGAAAGTGTTTGTAGGTGTTTTTGGTCGTTGGTGTATGGATTAGATATAAAGGATATGTAATTTTGTTTTCATGTAAATAAGTCATGAATGATTACTCATATTTTTGTAATTTTATGAGATATTTCATGCTAGTTGCCAAATGATGGTTCCCACATGTGTTAGGTGACTCACATGGGCTGCTAAGAGCTGATCATTGGAGTGTATATACCAATAGTACATACATCTAAAAGCTGTGTATTGTACGAGTACGAATACGGGTGCATACGAGTAGAATTGTTGATGAAACTGAACGAGGATGTAATTGTAAGCATTTTTGTTAAGTGGAAGTATTTTGATAAGTGTATTGAAGTCTTTCAAAAGTGTATAAATACATATTAAAACACTACATGTATATACATTTTAACTGAGTCGTTAAGTCATCGTTAGTCGTTACATGTAAGTGTTGTTTTGAAACCTTTAGGTTAACGATCTTGTTAAATGTTGTTAACCCAATGTTTATAATATCAAATGAGATTTTAAATTATTATATTATCATGATATTATCATGTATGAATATCTCTTAATATGATATATATACATTAAATGTCTTTACAACGATAATCGTTACATATATGTCTCGTTTAAAAATCATTAAGTTAGTAGTCTTGTTTTTACATATGTAGTTCATTGTTAATATACTTAATGATATGTTTACTTATCATAGTATCATGTTAACTATATATATATCCATATATATGTCATCATATAGTTTTTACAAGTTTTAACGTTCGTGAATCACCGGTCAACTTGGGTGGTCAATTGTCTATATGAAACATATTTCAATTAATCAAGTCTTAACAAGTTTGATTGCTTAACATGTTGGAAACATTTAATCATGTAAATATCAATCTCAATTAATATATATAAACATGGAAAAGTTCGGGTCACTACAGTACCTACCCGTTAAATAAATTTCGTCCCGAAATTTTAAGCTGTTGAAGGTGTTGACGAATCTTCTGGAAATAGATGCGGGTATTTCTTCTTCATCTGATCTTCACGCTCCCAGGTGAACTCGGATCCTCTACGAGCATTCCATCGAACCTTAACAATTGGTATCTTGTTTTGCTTAAGTCTTTTAACCTCACGATCCATTATTTCGACGGGTTCTTCGATGAATTGAAGTTTTTCGTTGATTTGGATTTCATCTAACGGAATAGTGAGATCTTCTTTAGCAAAACATTTCTTTAAATTCGAGACGTGGAAAGTGTTATGTACAGCCGCGAGTTGTTGAGGTAACTCTAGTCGGTAAGCTACTGGTCCGACACGATCAATAATCTTGAATGGTCCAATATACCTTGGATTTAATTTCCCTCGTTTACCAAATCGAACAACGCCTTTCCAAGGTGCAACTTTAAGCATGACCATCTCTCCAATTTCAAATTCTATATCTTTTCTTTTAATGTCAGCGTAGCTCTTTTGTCGACTTTGGGCGGTTTTCAACCGTTGTTGAATTTGGATGATCTTCTCGGTAGTTTCTTGTATAATCTCCGGACCCGTAATCTGTCTATCCCCCACTTCACTCCAACAAATCGGAGACCTGCACTTTCTACCATAAAGTGCTTCAAACGGTGCCATCTCAATGCTTGAATGGTAGCTGTTGTTGTAGGAAAATTCTGCTAATGGTAGATGTCGATCCCAACTGTTTCCGAAATCAATAACACATGCTCGTAGCATGTCTTCAAGCGTTTGTATCGTCCTTTCGCTCTGCCCATCAGTTTGTGGATGATAGGCAGTACTCATGTCTAGACGAGTTCCTAATGCTTGCTGTAATGTCTGCCAGAATCTTGAAATAAATCTGCCATCCCTATCAGAGATAATAGAGATTGGTATTCCATGTCTGGAGACGACTTCCTTCAAATACAGTCGTGCTAACTTCTCCATCTTGTCATCTTCTCTTATTGGCAGGAAGTGTGCTGATTTGGTGAGACGATCAACTATTACCCAAATAGTATCAAAACCACTTGCAGTCCTTGGCAATTTAGTGATGAAATCCATGGTAATGTTTTCCCATTTCCATTCCGGGATTTCGGGTTGTTGAAGTAGACCTGATGGTTTCTGATGCTCAGCTTTGACCTTAGAACACGTCAAACATTCTCCTACGTATTTAGCAACATCGGCTTTCATACCCGGCCACCAAAAATGTTTCTTGAGATCCTTGTACATCTTCCCCGTTCCAGGATGTATTGAGTATCTGGTTTTATGAGCTTCTCTAAGTACCATTTCTCTCATATCTCCAAATTTTGGTACCCAAATCCTTTCAGCCCTATACCGGCTTCCGTCTTCCCGAATATTAAGATGCTTCTCCGATCCTTTGGGTATTTCATCCTTTAAATTTCCCTCTTTTAAAACTCCTTGTTGCGCCTCCTTTATTTGAGTAGTAATGTTATTATGAATCATTATATTCATAGATTTTACTCGAATGGGTTCTCTGTCCTTCCTGCTCAAGGCATCGGCTACCACATTTGCCTTCCCCGGGTGGTAACGAATCTCAAAGTCGTAATCATTCAATAATTCAATCCACCTACGCTGCCTCATATTCAGTTGTTTCTGATTAAATATGTGTTGAAGACTTTTGTGGTCGGTATATATAATACTTTTGACCCCATATAAGTAGTGCCTCCAAGTCTTTAATGCAAAAACAACCGCGCCTAATTCCAAATCATGTGTCGTATAATTTTGTTCGTGAATCTTCAATTGTCTAGACGCATAAGCAATCACCTTCGTTCGTTGCATTAATACACAACCGAGACCTTGCTTTGATGCATCACAATAAATCACAAAATCATCATTCCCTTCAGGCAATGACAATATAGGTGCCGTAGTTAGCTTTTTCTTCAATAACTGAAACGCTTTCTCTTGTTCATCATTCCATTCAAATTTCTTCCCTTTATGCGTTAATGCAGTCAAGGGTTTTGCTATTCTGGAAAAGTCTTGGATGAACCTTCTGTAGTAACCAGCTAGTCCTAAAAACTGGCGTATGTGTTTCGGAGTTTTCGGGGTTTCCCACTTTTCAACAGTTTCTATCTTTGCCGGATCCACCTTAATACCTTCTTTGTTCACTATGTGACCGAGGAATTGAACTTCTTCCAACCAAAATGCACACTTTGAAAACTTAGCGTACAATTCTTCCTTCCTCAATACTTCTAACACCTTTCTCAAATGTTCACCGTGTTCTTGGTCATTCTTTGAGTAAATAAGTATGTCATCAATGAAAACAATGACAAACTTGTCAAGGTATGGTCCACACACTCGGTTCATAAGGTCCATGAACACAGCTGGTGCATTAGTTAAACCAAACGGCATGACCATAAACTCGTAATGACCGTAACGTGTTCTGAAAGCAGTCTTTGGAATATCATCTTCTTTCACCCGCATTTGATGATACCCGGAACGTAAGTCAATCTTTGAATAAACAGACGAGCCTTGTAGTTGATCAAATAAGTCGTCGATTCTCGGTAGTGGGTAGCGGTTCTTGATGGTAAGTTTGTTCAACTCTCGGTAGTCGATACACAACCTGAATGTACCATCTTTCTTCTTGACAAACAAAACAGGAGCTCCCCACGGTGATGTGCTTGGTCGAATGAAACCACGCTCTAAAAGTTCTTGTAATTGGCTTTGCAGTTCTTTCATCTCGCTGGGTGCGAGTCTGTAAGGAGCACGAGCTATTGGTGCAGCTCCTGGTACAAGATCTATTTGAAATTCAACGGATCGATGTGGGGGTAATCCCGGTAATTCTTTCGGAAATACATCGGGAAATTCTTTTGCAATGGGAACATCATTGATGCTCTTTTCTTCAGTTTGTACTTTCTCGACGTGTGCTAGAACAGCATAGCAACCTTTTCTTATTAGTTTTTGTGCCTTCAAATTACTAATAAGATGTAGCTTCGTGTTGCCCTTTTCTCCGTACACCATTAAGGGTTTTCCTTTTTCTCGTATAATGCGAATTGCATTTTTGTAACAAACGATCTCCGCTTTCACTTCTTTCAACCAGTCCATACCGATTATCACATCAAAACTCCCTAACTCTACTGGTATCAAATCAATCTTAAATGTTTCGCTAACCAGTTTAATTTCTCGATTCCGACATATATTATCTGCTGAAATTAATTTACCATTTGCTAATTCGAGTAAAAATTTACTATCCAAAGGCGTCAATGGACAACTTAATTTAGCACAAAAATCTCTACTCATATAGCTTCTATCCGCACCCGAATCAAATAAAACGTAAGCAGATTTATTGTCAATAAGAAACGTACCCGTAACAAGCTCCGGGTCTTCCTGTGCCTCTACCGCATTAATATTGAAAACTCTTCCACGGCCTTGTCCATTTGTGTTCTCCTGGTTCGGGCAATTTCTAATAATGTGGCCTGGTTTTCCACATTTATAACAAACTACATTGGCATAACTTGCTCCGACACTACTTGCTCCGCCATTACTCATTCCGACACCATTTGTTCCTTTCGTTCTATTAACCCCTGGTCCGTAGACCTCACACTTCGCCGCGCTATGACCATTTCTTTTACACTTGTTGCAAAATTTGGTGCAGAACCCCGAGTGATTCTTTTCACACCTTTGGCATAGCTGCTTCTGATTGTTGTTGTTGTTGCGGTTATTATTGTTGTTGGGATGATTGTTGTAGTTACTGTTGTTGTTGTTGTTGTTGTTGTTGTTGGGCCGTTTGTTGTAGTTGCGATTGATGTTGCGATTGTTGGGATAATTGTTGCGATTATTGTTGTAATTACTGTTGTTGTTGTATTGGTGATTCTTATCACCGTTTTCCTCCCACTTTCTTTTGACTTGCTTCACATTGGCCTCTTCAGCAGTCTGTTCTTTAATTCTTTCTTCAATCTGGTTCACTAGTTTGTGAGCCATTCTACATGCCTGTTGTATGGAGGCGGGCTCGTGTGAACTTATATCTTCTTGGATTCTTTCCGGTAATCCTTTCACAAACGCGTCGATCTTCTCTTCCTCATCTTCGAATGCTCCCGGACACAATAGGCACAATTCTGTGAATCGTCTTTCGTACGTGGTAATATCAAATCCTTGGGTTCGTAACCCTCTAAGTTCTGTCTTGAGCTTATTGACCTCGGTTCTGGGACGGTACTTCTCGTTCATCAAGTGCTTGAATGCTGACCACGGTAGTGCGTACGCATCGTCTTGTCCCACTTGCTCTAGATAGGTATTCCACCATGTTAACGCAGAACCTGTGAAGGTATGCGTAGCGTACTTCACTTTGTCCTCTTCAGTACACTTACTTATGGCAAACACCGATTCAACCTTCTCGGTCCACCGTTTCAATCCGATCGGTCCTTCGGTTCCATCAAATTCCAAAGGTTTGCAGGCAGTAAATTCTTTGTAGGTGCATCTTACACGATTTCCTGTACTGCTAGATCCAAGGTTATTGTTGGTATGTAGCGCAGCCTGTACTGCGGCTATGTTTGAAGCTAGAAAAGTACGGAATTCCTCTTCATTCATATTCACGGTGTGTCGAGTAGTCGGTGCCATTTCCTTCAAAATAGTTAAATGGAACAAGTTAATCATACAGAATATTAAGAGTAGTTAATAGTATTTCGTAGCATAATATGAACTCATTTATAAAAGCTTTTTCTTCATATTAGCGTTTTATAAGTTTAAATTCGGGTAGTACCTACCCGTTAAGTTCATACTTAGTAGCTAATATACAATTCAACTACTACAATTCTATATGAAAAACTGATTATAACAATATTTCGCGTTCAAACTTTTATACAATATTTTACAAACTTACAATACCGCTTATTTTACATAAAGCATGAAATATAGCACACAATAACTTTGATACAAGATAGTTGTGAAGACAATTCTAGCTAGTACACAAGTCGTTCAGCAAAGGCAATAAAGACACGTAATTCATACGTCCAGAAACAAGTCATGCATTCTGGTTTTACTAGGACTACTTCCCATCCTTGGTCTTGTGCAACATAACCGTTATGGCCGTTGATAAGACAGCGTGTTGTAACGTCATCAAAGGGACGAGGGTTACGTAATGTCCAACAGTCCCGTAATAATCTAAAAACCTCATTTCTTACCCCAATTACCGACTCCGTCACTTGTGGAAACATTTTGTTTAATAGTTGTAGCCCGATGTTCTTGTTCTCACTTTGGTGAGAAGCGAACATTACTAATCCGTAAGCATAACATGCTTCTTTATGTTGCATGTTAGCCGCTTTTTCTAAATCACGAAGTCCAATATTCGGATATATTGAGTCAAAATAATTTCTTAACCCGTTGCGTAAAATAGCATTTGGGTTCCCCGCAATATATGCGTCAAAGTAAACACATCGTAACTTATGGGTTTCCCAATGTGATATCCCCCATCTTTCAAACGAAAGTCTCTTATAAACCAAGACATTCTTGGAACGTTCTTCGAATGTCTTACAAACTGATCTCGCCTTAAATAGTTGTGCCGAAGAATTCTGGCCGACTCTAGACAAGATTTCATCAATCATGTCTCCGGGTAGGTCTCTTAAAATATTGGGTTGTCTATCCATTTTGTGTTTTTAAACTGTAAAATAGACAAGAGTTAGATTCATAAAAAAATACTTATTAATACAAGCAATTTTTACATATATCATAAAGCATAAGAACACTATATTACATATATTACACCACACGAATACAACTATCTTATTCCGACTCGCTCGTTTCTTCTTCTTCGGTTTTGGTTCGTTTTGCCAAGTTTCTAGGGATATATGATGTTCCCCTAATACGAGCCGTCGTTGTCCACATTGGTTTAGAAAAACCTGGTGGTTTAGAGGTTCCCGGGTCATTGTTACAACTTAAGGACTTCGGGGGTTGACGATACATATAAAGTTCATCGGGGTTGGAATTAGATTTCTCTATTTTTATGCCCTTTCCCTTATTATTTTCTTTTGCCTTTTTAAATTCAGTTGGGGTAATTTCTATTACATCATCGGAATTCTCGTCGGAATCCGATTCATCGGAGAATTGGTAATCCTCCCAATATTTTGCTTCCTTGGCGGAAACACCATTGACCATAATTAACTTTGGTCGGTTGGTTGAGGATTTTCTTTTACTTAACTGTTTTATTATTTCCCCCACCGGTTCTATTTCTTCATCCGGTTCCGATTCTTCTTCCGGTTCCGATTCTTCTTCCAGTTCCGACTCTTCTTCCGGTTCCTCTTCGGGAACTTGTGAATCAGTCCACAAATCATTCCAATTTACATTTGACTCTTCATTATTATTAGGTGAGTCAATGGGACTTGTTCTAGAGGTAGACATCTATCACATAATATCAAACACGTTAAGAGATTAATATATCACATAATATTCATATGTTAAAAATATATAGTTTCAAACAAAAATGTTAAGCAATCATTTTTAAAGAAAACACGGTCGAAGTCCAGACTCACTAATGCATCCTAACAAACTCGATAAGACACACTAATGCAAATTTTCTGGTTCTCTAAGACCAACGCTCGGATACCAACTGAAATGTCCCGTTCTTATTGATTAAAAACGTTCCATATTAATTGATTTCGTTGCGAGGTTTTGACCTCTATATGAGACGTTTTTCAAAGACTGCATTCATTTTTAAAACAAACCATAACCTTTATTTCATAAATAAAGGTTTAAAAAGCTTTACGTAGATTATCAAATAATGATAATCTAAAATATCCTGTTTACACACGACCATTACATAATGGTTTACAATACAAATATGTTACATCGAAATCAGTTTCTTGAATGCAGTTTTTACACAATATCATACAAACATGGACTCCAAATCTTGTCCTTATTTTAGTATGCAACAGCGGAAGCTCTTAATATTCACCTGAGAATAAACATGCTTTAAACGTCAACAAAAAATGTTGGTGAGTTATAGGTTTAACCTATATATATCAAATCGTAACAATAGACCACAAGATTTCATATTTCAATACACATCCCATACATAGAGATAAAAATCATTCATATGGTGAACACCTGGTAACCGACAATAACAAGATGCATATATAAGAATATCCCCATCATTCCGGGACACCCTTCGGATATGATATAAATTTCGAAGTACTAAAGCATCCGGTACTTTGGATGGGGTTTGTTAGGCCCAATAGATCTATCTTTAGGATTCGCGTCAATTAGGGTGTCTGTTCCCTAATTCTTAGATTACCAGACTTAATAAAAAGGGGCATATTCGATTTTGATAATTCAACCATAGAATGTAATTTCACGTACTTGTGTCTATTTTGTAAATCATTTATAAAACCTGCATGTATTCTCATCCCAAAAATATTAGATTTTAAAAGTGGGACTATAACTCACTTTCACAGATTTTTACTTCGTCGGGAAGTAAGACTTGGCCACTGTTGATTCACGAACCTATAACAATATATACATATATATTAAAGTATGTTCAAAATATATTTACAACACTTTTAATATATTTTGATGTTTTAAGTTTATTAAGTCAGCTGTCCTCGTTAGTAACCTATAACTAGTTGTCCACAGTTAGATGTACAAAAATAAATCGATAAATATTATCTTGAATCAATCCACGACCCAGTGTATACGTATCTCAGTATTGATCACAACTCAAACTATATATATTTTGGAATCAACCTCAACCCTGTATAGCTAACTCCAACATTCACATATAGAGTGTCTATGGTTGTTCCGAAATATATATAGATGTGTCGACATGATAGGTCGAAACATTGTATACGTGTCTATGGTATCTCAAGATTACATAATATACAATACAAATTGATTAAGTTATGGTTGGAATAGATTTGTTACCAATTTTCACGTAGCTAAAATGAGAAAAATTATCCAATCTTGTTTTACCCATAACTTCTTCATTTTAAATCCGTTTTGAGTGAATCAAATTGCTATGGTTTCATATTGAACTCTATTTTATGAATCTAAACAGAAAAAGTATAGGTTTATAGTCGGAAAAATAAGTTACAAGTCGTTTTTGTAAAGGTAGTCATTTCAGTCGAAAGAACGACGTCTAGATGACCATTTTAGAAAACATACTTCCACTTTGAGTTTAACCATAATTTTTGGATATAGTTTCATGTTCATAATAAAAATCATTTTCTCAGAATAACAACTTTTAAATCAAAGTTTATCATAGTTTTTAATTAACTAACCCAAAACAGCCCGCGGTGTTACTACGACGGCGTAAATCCGGTTTTACGGTGTTTTTCGTGTTTCCAGGTTTTAAATCATTAAGTTAGCATATCATATAGATATAGAACATGTGTTTAGTTGATTTTAAAAGTCAAGTTAGAAGGATTAACCTTTGTTTGCGAACAAGTTTAGAATTAACTAAACTATGTTCTAGTGATTACAAGTTTAAACCTTCGAATAAGATAGCTTTATATGTATGAATCGAATGATGTTATGAACATCATTACTACCTTAATTTCCTTGGATAAACCTACTGGAAAAGAGAAAAATGGATCTAGCTTCAATGGATCCTTGGATGGCTCGAAGTTCTTGAAGCAGAATCATGACACGAAAACAAGTTCAAGTAAGATCATCACTTGAAATAAGATTGTTATAGTTATAGAAATTGAACCAAAGTTTGAATATGATTATTACCTTGTATTAGAATGATAACCTACTGTAAGAAACAAAGATTTCTTGAGGTTGGATGATCACCTTACAAGATTGGAAGTGAGCTAGCAAACTTGAAAGTATTCTTGATTTTATGAAACTAGAACTTTTGGAATTTATGAAGAACACTTAGAACTTGAAGATAGAACTTGAGAGAGATCAATTAGATGAAGAAAATTGAAGAATGAAAGTGTTTGTAGGTGTTTTTGGTCGTTGGTGTATGGATTAGATATAAAGGATATGTAATTTTGTTTTCATGTAAATAAGTCATGAATGATTACTCATATTTTTGTAATTTTATGAGATATTTCATGCTAGTTGCCAAATGATGGTTCCCACATGTGTTAGGTGACTCACATGGGCTGCTAAGAGCTGATCATTGGAGTGTATATACCAATAGTACATACATCTAAAAGCTGTGTATTGTACGAGTACGAATACGGGTGCATACGAGTAGAATTGTTGATGAAACTGAACGAGGATGTAATTGTAAGCATTTTTGTTAAGTGGAAGTATTTTGATAAGTGTATTGAAGTCTTTCAAAAGTGTATAAATACATATTAAAACACTACATGTATATACATTTTAACTGAGTCGTTAAGTCATCGTTAGTCGTTACATGTAAGTGTTGTTTTGAAACCTTTAGGTTAACGATCTTGTTAAATGTTGTTAACCCAATGTTTATAATATCAAATGAGATTTTAAATTATTATATTATCATGATATTATCATGTATGAATATCTCTTAATATGATATATATACATTAAATGTCTTTACAACGATAATCGTTACATATATGTCTCGTTTAAAAATCATTAAGTTAGTAGTCTTGTTTTTACATATGTAGTTCATTGTTAATATACTTAATGATATGTTTACTTATCATAGTATCATGTTAACTATATATATATCCATATATATGTCATCATATAGTTTTTACAAGTTTTAACGTTCGTGAATCACCGGTCAACTTGGGTGGTCAATTGTCTATATGAAACATATTTCAATTAATCAAGTCTTAACAAGTTTGATTGCTTAACATGTTGGAAACATTTAATCATGTAAATATCAATCTCAATTAATATATATAAACATGGAAAAGTTCGGGTCACTACAGTACCTACCCGTTAAGTTCATACTTAGTAGCTAATATACAATTCAACTACTACAATTCTATATGAAAAACTGATTATAATAATATTTCACGTTCAAACTTTTATACAATATTTTACAAACTTACAATACCGCTTATTTTTCATAAAGCATGAAATATAGCACACAATAACTTTGATACAAGATAGTTGTGAAGATAATTCTAGCTAGTACACAAGTCGTTCAGCAAAGGCAATAAAGACACGTAATTCATACGTCCAGAAACAAGTCATGCATTCTGGTTTTACTAGGACTACTTCCCATCCTTGGTCTTGTGGAACATAACCGTTATGGCCGTTGATAAGACAGCGTGTTGTAACGTTGTCAAAGGGACGAGGGTTACGTAATGTCCAACAGTCCCGTAATAATCTAAAAACCTCATTTCTTACCCCAATTACCGACTCCGTCACTTGTGGGAATGTTTTGTTTAATAGTTGTAGCCCGATGTTCTTGTTCTCACTTTGGTGAGAAGCGAACATTACTAATCCGTAAGCATAACATGCTTCTTTATGTTGCATGTTAGCCGCTTTTTCTAAATCACGAAGTCCAATATTCGGATATATTGAGTCAAAATAATTTCTTAACCCATTGCGTAAAATAGCATTTGGGTTCCCCGCAATATATGCGTCAAAGTAAACACATCGTAACTTATGGATTTCCCAATGTGATATCCCCCATATTTCGAACGAAAGCCTTTTATAAACCAAGGCATTCTTGGAACATTCTTCGAATGTCTTACAAACTGATCTTGCCTTAAATAGTTGTGCCGAAGAATTCTGACCGACTCTAGACAAGATTTCATCAATCATGTCTCCGGGTAGGTCTCTTAAAATATTGGGTTGTCTATCCATTTTGTGTTTTTATACTGTAAAATAGACAAGAGTTAGATTCATAAAAAAAATACTTATTAATACAAGCAATTTTTACATATATCATAAAGCATAAGCACACTATATTATTTATATTACACCACACGAATACAACTATCTTATTTCAGTTGGTATCAGAGCGGTGGTCTTAGCGAACCAGGTCTGCATTAGTGTGTCTAACTGATAAGTCGTTAGGATGCATTAGTGAGTCTGGACTTCGACCGTGTCTGCATGTCAAAAGTTTTGCTTATCATTTCTAGTCGGAAATCATCTGCTTATCATCCATAGGAAATTACCTGCTTATCATTATTAGTCTAGACACGTCTTGCTACATTAATTGCATGAGTAGTGTATAGACAAAATTCATATCTTAGCGTATCTGCTAAATCATATCTTATCGTATCTGTTACTTTAAACTTTACCTGACATATCCCGCAAATTCCTCCGTAATCTTTGAAATCTTTTGATCTCTATATATAGATATCCTATGTAAATAGAATACCACCCGATAGCCGAAAAATCATTTTATATCGAAAAATCCTTTATCCAATCGTATGAAATGGAATTTGTCATCAGTTCAAGTCACTCGGATTCCGAAATAGAATCTCATTCAAGCTCCGAAAGCCGTGTGACCGGAATGGATCAACCAATCAGTCATCACCTATTCTGGATGAATTGGGGGATGGGTTCGTAGCCTCCTCAATCATTGAAAACAAGAAGAAGGCGATCCTTTCCATCCACCACATTGCCCTCTTAGCGAAGAACCTGAAGCATTTACCGACGAACCTGTTCGAGACACCATTTTCTCTCTTATTTCCAGGGTATCTCGTCACGATTATATACTACATCAAATTCTAGATTTTATTTATCCACTCGTTCCGACCGACAATCATCCTGGAATAATAGAAGAAGTCAACGAACTTCGCGCTCGGGTAGTGGCTTTGGAGAATATGGTGCAGAGATTACAAACACCAGCAGTAGCATCAGCAACATAACCAGTACCACCATCATCAACGCCAACAGTACCATTACCACCTCCAACCACAACCGCGTTGTAAACCTCAACTTCACAATCTGTCCCACGAGCATCAACGTCCTACGCACCATAGATACCAAGGAGTACCAACAACAATAACTGACGAAGTATTAATTCATAACTTCATTGGAGAAACATTCCGCGACGATTATATAATCTCTAAAGTCTTAGAGATTATCTAATCTAGCCCTAACCATAAATCAGTTAAGCGAACCAAAATGATAGAAGGAAGAGTAAAAACCCTGACAAAAATGGTGTGTGATTAACAAGTTAAACTTGTTTTACCAATAGCATCAACAGTACCGTCAGCGTCACCAGCATCGTCAGTACAGTCAACATCAGAATCAACAACACCTATAACATCACAAACTCTGTCAGTTCAAGAATCACTGTTTACATCATTACGAATCAATAACGTGTATATTGTATCAACAAGTTATGAAGAATTAACTCATTCCCTCTGAAGAAATTATATATATATTTTATATATATATATTTTGAAATAAAAAATAAATCTTTCCGTGCTAAGCTATTGTGTGTGAATCTTAACTACTCGGTTAATTCATATTACAAATATGCAATAATGTACGTCCCTCACCCGCGACTTAACCATCGTTAACTACAATCTCTGTCTCAATTCAACAAATTCCAATTCCTAATAAATCAAGTATATATTTGATTTTACACTTCATCATTGATGTAACCGAAACCTTTCAGATAACATCATTCGTACTTTGCGAAGTTCACAAGAATTTAACAAAAACCAACATCACATCTCAACAAATAACGAAGTATTGATTCATAATTTCAATATTATTGAAGAAATACTTATGTAACCTCTAAAGCCTTCAAGGAATTATTCAATTCTAGTTCCAACCGTAAATCGAATGAGTTTAATTTAGTATTAACTCATTAAAATCTATGTTACATCTGAGAAGAATATATACATATATATTTTCATAAAGACTGTAATAAAATTCTTATGTACAAAATATTAATTGTGAAATTTTTTTTAATGGGTAGGTAATACCCGAGAGATATATATAAATTCACAATTAATATGTTATATTCTTCGAATCAGATTAAGCAAATTATCAATTATACTTCCTACTTTCACAATAATATACATTCTTTCATAGAAATCAAAACAACCATACTCATTCAAATCCAATTACATATTCTGATTTTAAAATCTCAGAATTCAATTTGAGATATAACCGGTACCATCACTTTTAGATTCCTACATCTTTCAAAGCTATACTTTGACTTCAAAAGTGTGTTAGAACATCAAATGTATACAAACGATTACAATCTGTTTTCAAACCCTTCGAAAATCTCTGAAGACACTTCAAATAATGAGCAATCGAGATGATGATCCAACCACATATTACCCACAATTATGTACTTAAAAAGCTCTCGAAACCAAAGTCATAATTCAACACATATCTGTGTCAGATCTTTTGGCATTTATTAGCAAAAATAACCTTGCAATTCCTTTGCAAAGTAGCAAATTATATCACAGCTCCAGCAAGACAACTTCGATTTTTTCATTCGGAGTAGCCTTATCATAATTTTGATATATGTGATTTCCCTTTTGTTACCGGAGAACCTTTCATATTCCACCACATTAGCAATAAACTTACCAACAACTTCACTGATCTTGGGCATTCTGAAGAATCATTATATTTATCGAAACCTCATCATTTACTCATCTGCCTCTTGTAACGAGAATTGCCATATGAATCATTGGGAATTAGAAATCAGTATTTTGAAATCTCACAGCATGTTGACGCCAACAGTTATACATAACGTCTATTTCCAAGGCTTACATACTTCGAATGTGAAGTTTCTGAAAAACACTCTAAACCGTGAACTAGTTCTCGAAATGCTGATGAAGTAACAAAAACTGTAAACGACCTTAGCAGTAAAAAGTTTGATGATAAAGATTAGTGTATTAGCAAAGCTCAGAAATAGAGAAGTTTTGGAACTGGAAAACGGATTGAGCAAAGTATGAAGGAGGCTGTGGACAAATCACAAAGACTGAACCTGCCTTCAAAGAATCCAAATGATTCAGTGTCTGCTAAAGTCATTAACGAATACCTTGCTCCTGACACTAAACCCTTACAGACAACATACTTCATCATCCTCTGATATTAGAAATTCTAAGATATCATCGTATCTTTCATTATAAATATCCTCCATATTTCTGAAGATATTTCCATAACTATTCTTATCTGGAATCATTTATCTCTTTGCGCTATCTGTATTACATCAAAAAGGAAACTGTTTAGTTCCTATACTCTGTAAACCTTTGAGTTTAAAATATGAATATTTTTGAAGTAGTGTTGGAAACTGAAGCATGAGTTAGTATAATATAATGACACTTGATCAACGTGATTATATTACAGTAATTCATGCTGAGTTTCTAAATGGAACGTGATGATTCACAGATCATAACATCATCATGTGCCATGTTATACGACTCTTGTATTCTATTTAACCTCTAAAATATCAAGAAAATATTTCTTGATGATTCGGCTTTTTCTGAGGTATTCTGGTAATTTGACAAGTCAAGATCGTGCCATTACAATTTTCTTCCTAGGACATTAACAATGTTCATTTCAAAATTCATATCTGCAAATTCTGGACCATTACAAGCGGTGCTTAATCGCAAGAAAAAGAAACGAAAGGACAAAACTACGAAATAGAAATTGGGGTATAAATTGCAGCAAATAAAAGAGAGCATTAACTGTGGATGACAATGATTATAGAAGATAGAAACAGAGACTTTGAAATATAAGGGAAGATATAAAGCCCAACGACAAACCAAAAGTTATAAACCATATATATCGATGCATATAGCAATATAAAGACACGGGAGAACTAGAAACACTATAAACCCAAGAGTATAGTAGAAGTAAATAGATTCTTCGGCCGGTAGATGAAAAAGAAGAATGACCGATATGAAAGTTAGAAGTATATCGAGAATCAGAACTGGATGGAGCATATTGATGAATACTTTAAAATATGAGTTGAGGGGGAAAGAATAGAAGGTGATGAAACATGACTAGGAACTTAGAAATCAACAGATTTAACTCACACAATGACGGAATAAGTGAATCAAACCCTCTAGTGAATAGGTTAAGCTTTTTGGGATTAATTTAGTCATACCACAACTAAATCAATTGTGATTAGATCAACACTTAGAGCTATTATTCACCACCTGGGTGATTTGGGTTGAGAGAGAATCGGAGGAGCTCACCAGATCTGAGTGTGTGTAACAAATGAGAGGCTTAACCTAAAATGAAGAACATAAGACTTTATATACCCCTACTATTGACTCACCCGTACGATTCATCCATCACACATATGAGTTGGCTTCATCAGCCGTACGGGTGATCACTCACTCATGTCTTCTCATTTAGGTTGTAATTGTGACTTAGCTCAGCATCAACCGTGCGTATGAGCCTGTCATCCGTACGAGTGAGGCTTCACTCGGACGTCTGACTAAGTCTAACATAGTCAAACATCCAAATCTCGTTCCTGCAGTTCCTGTAACCACATACAAACACGGATAGGATAATAACGAACGATCATGGTGGCCTGTAAACTGTTGTACCTGCAATGGATGTGGGTAGATGTCTAGGGACTTGCATAAAATGCATCAACAGAAGGTGTGAGTTGTAAGAAAACGAAGGAGGTGAATTTATAAGAAATCTCCGACAGAACAATTAAAATGGACGATCGCATTTAAAGCGGATCCTAATTCCCTTTGTTACCGGAGAATCAAATCTTATTACAAAGATTTTCTTCAAATCCCTTGAAATCTGGAAATCAATCATATCTACGTCAAATGATAAGATGAATCTACACTTACTCATTTCACTCTTCTATGTTAGCTTCATTCGTACTTTTCATATAAATGGATTATTTATCCAAATTATTCGCTGATATAAAACTCTAATTTTCAGCCTGTATGCATCATGAAAACATACTTATTATCATTCACGACCTTTCCACTCAAATTTCGGGACGAAATTTCTTTAACGGGTAGGTACTGTGACAACCCGGAAATTTCCAACCAAATTTAAACTTTAATCTTTATATGTTTCCGACACGATAAGCAATATTTGTTAAGTTAAATTGCAAGAATTTTAAACTATGTTCATACATTCATTCAACCTCGACCATGTTCCAACGATTCACGAACCATTAAACGAATATGATTATATATGTATATGTGTATATATATTATAACTTGAAACGTAAACAAAATATTAGATTAAATACTTTATATGATTGTATCTGTTTCAAAATATTTATCAATGGAATTAGAAGATAAGATCAAATAATTGAATTATCAGATATATTGAATTATGATTACAAGTCTCTGTTGAAAGGCCCACGTTGATTTGAGAAATCTTTCCGTTTTAACAATATTCGGAAAATGGTAAAGTGATTTATAAATAAGAATAAATTGTCAATCATTGAGAACTAGATAAAGGATAGTGGAAGATTGAATCTCATAAAGACTCGATTGATCTATTTAGTTTCAAACGTACAAAAACGTTTTCGGTTTAAAAAGAACTTTATTATTAAAACATATATAACTTTTATAAATATCTAGAACCACTTTTGACAACTCATTACTTAACTAGTATGATAAATATAACGATATTTATATTTTATTTTATTAAATATATATAACGATTTAAATTAATATTATATATATTTATACGCGTATTATACGTACATAGTTTTATACTTTTACTATACTTAAACTTTACCTTTACTTTATTTTTAGTTTACTTTAACTTTAATAATTCACTTTAATAATTCATACTTTAATAATTCACTTTAATAATTCATACTTTAATAATTCACTTTAATAATTCATACTTTAATAATTCACTTTAATAATTCATACTTTAATAATTCACTTTAATAATTCAAAAATCTATTATAAATAGAATTCAATAGGTTTCATTATTTCATAGAAACTTGAAAATATTTTTCTCTAAACTCTCTCAATCGATTTACATATATATATTTACTCCGTATTATTTCAAGATATTATTAGTATACATAAAATATTACGACGGAGTGCTGTCCGAGTGATTTCGAAATTGTTTTTCGAGTAGGATAGGATTAAGGAAATTATGGGTTATAGCTATGGAGGTGATTGAGTATGGTTCATGGGTATGCTCATGAGGTCAATATAGTGTTTATCATTTTCGTTGCGTCTACGTACCTTTCCTGCAATATTGAATCTCAATATTGATACGTGAGTACTCATAATTTAACTTTTACATACTAATAGTGTATCCCTGACTAGTGCTCGAGTATTTAGGATTATGCATGCTTGTACTTTTGATATTGCCCTTAGACATGTTAGGTTGAATATTGAATTAGTTACACTTGCGGTTGAGATAAGGTATAAGATATGCATGTCCTTGAAAAGCTAGCGAAAAATTAAGGACTTTTCCTTTAGATATCGAATGGTTTCGATAAACGGATTAGAAGTTATAATCAATTGAATATTCTATATTTTTATTATAAATGATTATTATTATCGTCATTTTTATCATCGTTCTAGTTTTATCTTATTATTATCATTATTATTATCTTTATCAATAAAAGGGATTTATCATTAAAAATTGTTATTTTTTTTATTACTATCGTTATTATCGTTAAAGTTATAATTAGTATTATTATTATTATTATCCAATTATTATTATTATTATTATTATTATCATTATTAATATATATATCATTATTTAAAAATGGATATTGTCATTGTTATTATTATTATTACTATATTATCATTAAGATAAATATTAGTATTATCGTTAAAAATGTTATAGTAACTATCATTATTAATATTAGTGTAATTAAAACAAATATTTGTAACACCTAATTATTTTGATTACTATTATTATCATTATTATGAACACGATATAAAAGACGATTAAAAGCTATTAAACGAAACGATTAGGAAATAATGAGTAAGAGTATCATGATGAAATTAAAATATTATATGATATTGATTTAGATAAAATTATCGTTCTTATTATTTTTATCATTACTATTATTATTAAAAGTATCGTTAATATCAAAACTATCATTTTAACAAAAAATATCATTTTAACAAAAATTATCATTTTAATAGAAATGTCATTGTTACTATAAAATATCATTTTTATTATCATTTTAAATAGAATTATTATTTTAAAGATAATATTAAAAATTATCGTAAATATTAAAGTTATCATAATTAGAATTATCGTTTTATCATAATATCATCTTAGTAATTATAAATATTGATATTTTTATAATAATAATTATTATTACAAAATAATACAACTTTTATTTACTAACATTATAGATATTATTTTATCAAATAAATATGTAATACAAACATATTTTACTACGTGTAATAAATTACTTTAATAATACCTATCATATTATCTTTATGATATTAAATGAACCCTATAAGTTTTATTACTTAATATATATATAAAAGTATATTTTATTATATAAATTTTAATATAAAATTTTATTTATTAATAAATGAATTATATTATTTACTCTAATAAATCTTTTAAAAATATTTAAAAATATAAAACGACGATATTTAAAATATATTATAATCATGTATAAATTTTGGAAATCATTTTGAGTCAAATTGACTTTTGTTGACTTTTGCATATTAGTCTCGAGCATTAGGATTGTGGTACACTATGACCTGACCTAATTGTTAGACAAATATTGACCAACATATAATTATATATAATTAATTTAGGTTCGTGAATCCGAGGCCAACCTTGCACTTGTTCAATGACGTTATATGTATTTTTACTACGAAATACAGTATGGTGAGTTTCATTTGCCTTTTTACCCTTTATATTTTTGGGACTGAGAATACATGCGCTTTTATAAATGTTTGACGAAATAGACACAAGTAATTGAAACTACATTCTATGGTTGAATTATCGAAATCGAATATGCCCCGTTTTTTTAAAGTCTGGTAATCTAAGAATTAGGGAACAGACACCCTAATTGACGCGAATCCTAAAGATAGATCTATTGGGCCTAACAAACCTCATCCAAAGTACCGGATGCTTTAGTACTTCGAAATTTATATCATGTCCGAAGGAGGATCCCGGAATGATAGGGGATATTCTTATATGTATCTAGTTAATGTCGGTTACCAGGTGTTCACCATATGAATGATTATTTTTGTCTCTATGCATGGGACGTATATTTATGAGAACTGGAAATGAAATTCTTGTGGTCTATTAAAATGATGGAAATAAATGATTATGATAAACTAATGAACTCACCAACCTTTTGGTTGACACTTGAAAGCATGTTTATTCTCAGGTGTTAAAGAAATCTTCCGCTGTGCATTTGCTCATTTTAAAGATATTACTTGGAGTCTTTCATAACATATTTCGAAGAACGTTGCATTCGAGTCATTGAGTTCATCAAAGATTATTATTAAATCAATTTATAGTTGGATAGTGGATATTATGAAATGGTATGCATGCCTGTCAATTTTCGATGTAAAGAAATTTTGTCTTTTAAAAACGAATGCAATGTTTGTAAAATGTATCATATAGAGGTCAACTGAAATGTCCCGTTCTTATTGATTAAAAACGTTCCATATTAATTGATTTCGTTGCGAGGTTTTGACCTCTATATGAGACGTTTTTCAAAGACTGCATTCATTTTTTAAACAAACCATAACCTTTATTTCATAGATAAAGGTTTTTAAAAAAAGCTTTACGTAGATTATCAAATAATGATAATCTAAAATATCCTGTTTACACACGACCATTACATAATGGTTTACAATACAAATATGTTACAACAAAATAAGTTTCTTGAATGCAGTTTTTACACAATATCATATAAGCATGGACTCCAAATCTCGTCCTTATTTAAGTATGCGACAGCGGAAGCTCTTAATAATCACCTGAGAATAAACATGCTTAAAACGTCAACAAAAATGTTGGTGAGTTATAGGTTTAACCTATATATATCAAATCATAATAATAGACCACAAGATTTCATATTTCAATACACATCCCATACATAGAGATAAAAATCATTCATATGGTGAACACCTGGTAACCGACATTAACAAGATGCATATATAAGAATATCCCCATCATTCCGGGACACCCTTCGGATATGATATAAGTTTCGAAGTACTAAAGCATCCGGATATGATATATGAGAACTGGAAATGAAATTCTTGTGGTCTATTAAAATGATGGAAATAAATGATTATGATAAACTAATGAACTCACCAACCTTTTGGTTGACACTTTAAAGCATGTTTATTCTCAGGTGTTAAAGAAATCTTCCGCTGTGCATTTGCTCATTTTAAAGATATTACTTGGAGTCCTTCATAACATATTTCAAAGAACGTTGCATTCGAGTCATTGAGTTCATCAAAGATTATTATTAAATCAATTTATAGTTGGATAGTGGATATTATGAAATGGTATGCATGCCTGTCAATTTTCGATGTAAAGAAATTTTGTCTTTTAAAAACGAATGCAATGTTTGTAAAATGTATCATATAGAGGTCAAATACCTCGCAATGTAATCAACTATTGTGAATCGTTTATAATGTATATGAACGGGTCGTTTTTGTAAAGGTAGTCATTTCAGTCAAAAGAACGACGTCTAGATGACCATTTTAGAAAACATACTTCCACTTTGAGTTTAACCATAATTTTTGGATATAGTTTCATGTTCATAATAAAAATCATTTTCTCAGAATAACAACTTTTAAATCATATTCTACAAGTTCTAGTTACATAAAATCAAAAATACTTTCAAGTTTGCTAGCTCACTTCCAATCTTGTAAGGTGATCATCCAACCTCAAGAAATCTTTGTTTCTTACAGTAGGTTATCATTCTAATACAAGATAATAATCATATTCAAACTTTGGTTCAATTTCTATAACTATTCCAACCATAACTTAATCAACTTGTATTATATATTATGTAATCTTGAGATACCATAGACACGTATACAATGTTTCGACCTATCATGTCGACACATCTATATATATTTTGGAACAACCATAGACACTCTATATGTGAATGTTGGAGTTAGCTATACAGGGTTGAGGTTGATTCCAAAATATATATAGTTTGAGTTGTGATCAATACTGAGATACGTATACACTGGGTCGTGGATTGATTCAAGATAATATTTATCGATTTATTTCTGTACATCTAACTGTGGACAACTAGTTGTAGGTTACTAACGAGGACAGCTGACTTAATAAACTTAAAACATCAAAATATATTAAAAGTGTTGTAAATATATTTTGAACATACTTTGATATATATTTATATATTGTTATAGGTTCGTGAATCAACCAGTGGCCAAGTCTTACTTCCCGACGAAGTAAAAATCTGTGAAAGTGAGTTATAGTCCCACTTTTAAAATCTAATATTTTTGGGATGAGAATACATGCAGGTTTTATAAATGATTTACAAAATAGACACAAGTATGTGAAACTACATTCTATGGTTGAATTATTGAAATCGAATATGCCCCTTTTTATTAAGTCTGGTAATCTAAGAATTAGGGAATAGACACCCTAATTGACGCGAATCCTAAAGATAGATCTATTGGGCCTAACAAACCCCATCCAAAGAACCGGATGCTTTAGTACTTCGAAATTTATATCATATCCGAAGGGTGTCCCGGAATGATGGGGATATTCTTATATATGCATCTTGTTAATGTCGGTTACCAGGTGTTCACCATATGAATGATTTTTATCTCTATGTATGGGATGTGTATTGAAATATGAAATCTTGTGGTCTATTATTATGATTTGATATATATAGGTTAAACCTATAACTCACCAACATTTTTGTTGACGTTTTAAGCATGTTTATTCTCAGGTGATTATTAAGAGCTTCCGCTGTCGCATACTTAAATAAGGACGAGATTTGGAGTCCATGCTTGTATGATATTGTGTAAAAACTGCATTCAAGAAACTTATTTTGTTGTAACATATTTGTATTGTAAACCATTATGTAATGGTCGTGTGTAAACAGGATATTTTAGATTATCATTATTTGATAATCTACGTAAAGCTTTTTTTAAAAACCTTTATCTATGAAATAAAGGTTATGGTTTGTTTTAAAAATGAATGCAGTCTTTGAAAAACGTCTCATATAGAGGTCAAAACCTCGCGAGGTACTTGACCTCTATATGATACATTTTACAAACATTGCATTCGTTTTTGAAGATACAATCTTTCATTACATCAAAAGTTGACGGCATGCATACCATTTCATAATATATCTAACTATAATTGACTTGATAATAATTCTGATGAACTTGACGACTCGAATGCAACGTCTTTTGAAATATGACATGAATGACTCCAAGTAATATCTCTAAAATGAGCAAATGCACAGTGGAAGATTTCTTTCGTACCTGAGAATAAACATGCTTTCAAGTGTCAACCAAAAGGTTGGTGAGTTCATTAGTTTATCATAAATAATCATTTCATAACTTTAATGGACCACAAGATTTCATATTTCCATTTCTCATAAACATACGTCCCATGCATAGAGACCAAAATCATTCATATGGATTGAACACCTAGTAACCGACATTAACAAGATGCATATAAGAATATCCCCATCATTCTGGGATCCTCCTTCGGACATGATATAAATTTCGAAGTACTAAAGCATCCGGTACTTTGGATGGGGCTTGTTGGGCCCGATAGATCTATCTTTAGGATTCGCGTCAATTAGGGTGTCTGTTCACTAATTCTTAGATTACCAGACTTAATAAAAAGGGGCATATTCGATTTCGATAATTCAACCATAGAATGTAGTTCCGATTGCTTGTGTCTATTTCGTAAAACATTTATAAAAGCAGCGCATGTATTCTCAGTCCCAAAAATATATATTGCAAAAGCATTTAAAAAGGGATTAATGAAACTCACAGTACTGTATTTTGTAGTAAAAATACATACGACGATATTGAACAATGCAGGGTTTGGCCTCGGATTCACGAACCTATATCATTCATATATATATTAACACACGTAATTGTAATCGAATAATTATATATATATTATTAGTTGTGATATAATTTTCATATTACTAATTTAGCTACTTCATTATATATATGAAAATATTTATATATTTAAAATATGAGCATTAAATATATTTTTATATAATTAATCTTTTATTTACAAAGTACAAGTTATAATAGTACTAAAATAAGTATAATGATAATAAAAATAATTTTAATAGTACTAGTAATAATAATGATAGTATTAGTAGTAGTCTTAACAAAATGATAAATTAAAAGTAATGATACTTTTAATAATAGTTATGTTAATCTTTAATAATATAATACCGGTTATGATAATTATATTAATGAAAATGATAATATTAATAATAATACTTATGTCAATCCTAATAATACTAATGATAATATTAATAATATTACTTTCTAATAATACTAGTAACAATAATAATATTTGTACTAACAATAATAATAGTAATTATAATTGTAATTTTAATTAGGTTAATAATAACAATTGATAACTTTTATTAGTAATAATAATAAACTCTACAATACTAATCCTAATAACAATAACTAATAATGACAATAAAATAATAATAATAATAATAATAATAATAATAATAATAATAATAATAATAATAATAATAATAATAATAATAATAATAATAATAAAACAAAGATAAAAGGTAATACCCTTTGAAAAGCCTTTTCAAAAAAAAAAAAATGGCAGCTACAAGACTCGAACTCGTGACCTCTCACTACCCAACACACGCACCTAACCATCAAGCTAGCACCTGTTATTCTGATTTAGTAAGCTGCCCGATTATATTTACCCCGTTAAAATCCCAATTCAAAGTCTGGCCCAACCTTTAAACACTTAAGCCCAAGTTTAATCCATGAACCCATGTTACTAAATAAATAAATAAATAAAAAAGACGTAGCAGCTATTCGAACCCAGGACCTCTGGTTTAATAGAAACACCCTAACCACTGATCTGTTTCCATATTTCCTGACTAGTATCATTACCAAATATATATAACTCGTTTTGTTTTTTATTTATTTTAATTACTCCTTCTTCTTTATAAAGACAGTCGACCAGTAACCAATATCTACAACAATTAATTTTTTTTTACTTATTTGGATTTCTCTATATATTCCTAAATAATTGAGATTAAATGTTTTTATAAAAAAAAATAGAAAAAAAATCCTAACAGCCTCTGCTGTTCCGTCGCTATTTTTTTTTTATAAAAAAAATGATTTTCGAATTTTATCAAGATTTGGACAATTGTTATAATATGAAACACATTTTAAATCATCTATAAAAAGTATTGGAATCGTTAATTTAACTTGAATCATAACATAAACTTCAAATTCGTTGATGAACAAATGTTTTCTTATTAATATTAAAAATTATCGTAAATATTAAAGTTATCATAATTAGAATTATCGTTTTATCATAATATCATCTTAGTAATTATAAATATTGATATTTTTATAATAATAATTATTATTACAAAATAATACAACTTTTATTTACTAACATTATAGATATTATTTTATCAAATAAATATGTAATACAAACATATTTTACTACGTGTAATAAATTACTTTAATAATACCTATCATATTATCTTTATGATATTAAATGAACCCTATAAATTTTATTACTTAATATATATAAAAGTATATTTTATTATATAAATTTTAATATAAAATTTTATTTATTAATAAATGAATTATATTATTTACTCTAATAAATCTTTTAAAAATATTTAAAAATATAAAACGACGATATTTAAAATATATTATAATCATGTATAAATTTTGGAAATCATTTTGAGTCAAATTGACTTTTGTTGACTTTTGCATATTAGTCTCGAGCATTAGGATTGTGGTACACTATGACCTGACCTAATTGTTAGACAAATATTGACCAACATATAATTATATATAATTAATTTAGGTTCGTGAATCCGAGGCCAACCTTGCACTTGTTCATTGACGTTATATGTATTTTTACTACGAAATACAGTATGGTGAGTTTCATTTGCCTTTTTACCCTTTATATTTTTGGGACTGAGAATACATGCGCTTTTATAAATGTTTGACGAAATAGACACAAGTAATTGAAACTACATTCTATGGTTGAATTATCGAAATCGAATATGCCCCGTTTTTTTAAAGTCTGGTAATCTAAGAATTAGGGAACAGACACCCTAATTGACGCGAATCCTAAAGATAGATCTATTGGGCCTAACAAACCCCATCCAAAGTACCGGATGCTTTAGTACTTCGAAATTTATATCATGTCCGAAGGAGGATCCCGGAATGATAGGGGATATTCTTATATGTATCTAGTTAATGTCGGTTACCAGGTGTTCACCATATGAATGATTATTTTTGTCTCTATGTATGGGACGTATATTTATGAGAACTGGAAATGAAATTCTTGTGGTCTATTAAAATGATGGAAATAAATGATTATGATAAACTAATGAACTCACCAACCTTTTGGTTGACACTTGAAAGCATGTTTATTCTCAGGTGTTAAAGAAATCTTCCGCTGTGCATTTGCTCATTTTAAAGATATTACTTGGAGTCTTTCATAACATATTTCGAAGAACGTTTCATTCGAGTCATTGAGTTCATCAAAGATTATTATTAAATCAATTTATAGTTGGATAGTGGATATTATGAAATGGTATGCATGCCTGTCAATTTTCGATGTAAAGAAATTTTGTCTTTTAAAAACGAATGCAATGTTTGTAAAATGTATCATATAGAGGTCAACTGAAATGTCCTGTTCTTATTGATTAAAAACGTTCCATATTAATTGATTTCGTTGCGAGGTTTTGACCTCTATATGAGACGTTTTTCAAAGACTGCATTCATTTTTAAAACAAACCATAACCTTTATTTCATAGATAAAGGTTTTTAAAAAAAGCTTTACGTAGATTATCAAATAATGATAATCTAAAATATCCTGTTTACACACGACCATTACATAATGGTTTACAATACAAATATGTTACAATAAAATAAGTTTCTTGAATGCAGTTTTTACACAATATCATACAAGCATGGACTCCAAATCTCGTCCTTATTTAAGTATGCGACAGCGGAAGCTCTTAATAATCACCTGAGAATAAACATGCTTAAAACGTCAACAAAAATGTTGGTGAGTTATAGGTTTAACCTATATATATCAAATCATAATAATAGACCACAAGATTTCATATTTCAATACACATCCCATACATAGAGATAAAAATCATTCATATGGTGAACACCTGGTAACCGACATTAACAAGATGCATATATAAGAATATCCCCATCATTCCGGGACACCCTTCGGATATGATATAAGTTTCGAAGTACTAAAGCATCCGGTACTTTAGATGGGGTTTGTTAGGCCCAATAGATCTATCTTTAGGATTCGCGTCAATTAGGGTGTCTGTTCCCTAATTCTTAGATTACCAGACTTAATAAAAAAGGGGCATATTCGATTTCGATAATTCAACCATAGAATGTAGTTTCACATACTTGTGTCTATTTTGTAAATCATTTATAAAACCTGCATGTATTCTCATCTCAAAAATATTAGATTTTAAAAGTGGGACTATAACTCACTTTCACATATTTTTACTTCGTCGGGAAGTAAGACTTGGCCACTGGTTGATTCACGAACCTATAACAATATATACATATATATCAAAGTATGTTCAAAATATATTTACAACACTTTTAATATATTTTGATGTTTTAAGTTTATTAAGTCAGCTGTCCTCGTTAGTAACCTACAACTAGTTGTCCACAGTTAGATGTACAGAAATAAATCGATAAATATTATCTTGAATCAATCCACGACCCAGTGTATACGTATCTCAGTATTGATCACAACTCAAACTATATATATTTTGGAATCAACCTCAACCCTGTATAGTTAACTCCAACATTCACATATAGAGTGTCTATGGTTGTTCCGAAATATATATAGATGTGTCGACATGATAGGTCGAAACATTGTATACGTGTCTATGGTATCTCAAGATTACATAATATACAATACAAGTTGATTAAGTTATGGTTGAAATAGATTTGTTACCAATTTTCACGTAGCTAAAATGAGAAAATTATCCAATCTTGTTTTACCCATAACTTCTTCATTTTAAATCCGTTTTGAGTGAATCAAATTGCTATGGTTTCATATTGAACTCTATTTTATGAATCTAAACAGAAAATTATAGGTTTATAGTCGGAAAAATAAGTTACAAGTCGTTTTTGTAAAGGTAGTCATTTCAGTCGAAAGAACGACGTCTAGATGACCATTTTAGAAAACATACTTCCACTTTGAGTTTAATCATAATTTTTGGATATAGTTTCATGTTCATAATAAAAATCATTTTCTCAGAATAACAACTTTAAAATCAAAGTTTATCATAGTTTTTAATTAACTAACCCAAAACAGCCCGCGGTGTTACTACGACGGCGTAAATCCGGTTTTACGGTGTTTTTCGTGTTTCCAGGTTTTAAATCATTAAGTTAGCATATCATATAGATATAGAACATGTGTGTAGTTAATTTTAAAAGTCAAGTTAGAAGGATTAACTTTTGTTTGCGAACAAGTTTAGAATTAACTAAACTATGTTCTAGTGATTACGAGTTTAAACCTTCGAATAAGATAGCTTTATATGTATGAATCGAATGATGTTATGAACATCATTACTACCTTAAGTTCCTTGGATAAACCTACTGGAAAAGAGAAAAATGGATCTAGCTTCAACGGATCCTTGGATGGCTCGAAGTTCTTGAAGCAGAATCATGACACGAAAACAAGTTCAAGTAAGATCATCACTTGAAATAAGATTGTTATAGTTATAGAAATTGAACCAAAGTTTGAATATGATTATTACCTTGTATTAGAATGATAACCTACTGTAAGAAACAAAGATTTCTTGAGGTTGGATGATCACCTTACAAGATTGGAAGTGAGCTAGCAAACTTGAAAGTATTCTTGATTTTATGTAACTAGAACTTGTAAAATATATGAAGAACACTTAGAACTTGAAGATAGAACTTGAGAGAGATCAATTAGATGAAGAAAATTGAAGAATGAAAGTGTTTGTAGGTGTTTTTGGTCGTTGGTGTATGGATTAGATATAAAGGATATGTAATTTTGTTTTCATGTAAATAAGTCATGAATGATTACTCATATTTTTGTAATTTTATGAGATATTTCATGCTAGTTGCCAAATGATGGTTCCCACATGTGTTAGATGACGCACATGGGCTGCTAAGAGCTGATCATTGGAGTGTATATACCAATAGTACATACATCTAAAAGCTGTGTATTGTACGAGTACGAATACGGGTGCATACGAGTAGAATTGTTGATGAAACTGAACGAGGATGTAATTGTAAGCATTTTTGTTAAGTAGAAGTATTTTGATAAGTGTCTTGAAGTCTTTCAAAAGTGTATGAATACATATTAAAACACTAAATGTATATACATTTTAACTGAGTCGTTAAGTCATCGTTAGTCGTTACATGTAAATGTTGTTTTGAAACCTTTAGGTTAATGATCTTGTTGAATGTTGTTAACCCATTGTTTATTATAACAAATGAGATGTTAAATTGTTATATTATCATGATATTATGATATATAATATATCTCAGTATGATGTATATACAGTTAAATGTCGTTACAACGATAATCGTTACATATATGTCTCGTTTCGAAATCATTAAGTTAGTAGTCTTATTTTTACATATGTATTTCATTGTTAATACACTTAATAATATATTTACTTATCATTTAACATAATTAACCAAGTGTATCAATATCTTAATATGATTCATATGTACCTAGTAAGACGTTGTTATAACGATAATCGTTATATATATCGTTTTCGAGTTTCTTAAATTAATAGTCTCATTTTTATGTATATAACTCATTGTTAAAATACCTAATGAGATACATACTTATAATAAAAACATGTTAACTATATATATATAACCATATATATATCATCGTATAGTTTTTACAAGTTTTAACGTTCGTGAATCACCGGTCAACTTGGGTGGTCAATTGTCTATATGAAACATATTTCAATTAATCAAGTCTTAACAAGTTTGATTTCTTAACATGTTGGAAACATTTAATCATGTAAATATCAATCTCAATTAATATATATAAACATGGAAAAGTTCGGGTCACTACAGTACCTACCCGTTAAATAAATTTCGTCCCGAAATTTTAAGCTGTTGAAGGTGTTGACGAATCTTCTGGAAATAGATGCGGGTATTTCTTCTTCATCTGATCTTCACGCTCCCAGGTGAACTCGGGTCCTCTACGAGCATTCCATCAAACCTTAACAATTGGTATCTTGTTTTGCTTAAGTCTTTTAACCTCACGATCCATTATTTCGACGGGTTCTTCGATGAATTGAAGTTTTTCGTTGATTTGGATTTCATCTAACGGAATAGTGAGATCTTCTTTAGCAAAACATTTCTTCAAATTCGAGACGTGGAAAGTGTTATGTACAGCCGCGAGTTGTTGAGGTAACTCAAGTCGGTAAGCTACTGGTCCGACACGATCAATAATCTTGAATGGTCCAATATACCTTGGATTTAGTTTCCCTCGTTTACCAAATCGAACAACGCCTTTCCAAGGTGCAACTTTAAGCATGACCATCTCTCCAATTTCAAATTCTATATCTTTTCTTTTAATGTCAGCGTAGCTCTTTTGTCGACTTTGGGCGGTTTTCAACCGTTGTTGAATTTGGATGATCTTCTCTGTAGTTTCTTGTATAATCTCCAGACCCGTAATCTGTCTATCCCCCACTTCACTCCAACAAATCCGAGACCTGCACTTTCTACCATAAAGTGCTTCAAACGGCGCCATCTCAATGCTTGAATGGTAGCTGTTGTTGTAGGAAAATTCTGCTAATGGTAGATGTTGATCCCAACTGTTTCTGAAATCAATAACACATGCTCGTAGCATGTCTTCAAGCGTTTGTATCGTCCTTTCGCTCTGCCCATCAGTTTGTGGATAGGCAGTACTCATGTCTAGACGAGTTCCTAATGCTTGCTGTAATGTCTGCCAGAATCTTGAAATAAATCTGCCATCCCTATTAGAGATAATAGAGATTGGTATTCCATGTCTGGATACGACTTCCTTCAAATACAGTCGTGCTAACTTCTCCATCTTGTCATCTTCTCTTATTGGCAGGAAGTGTGCTGATTTGGTGAGACGATCAACTATTACCCAAATAGTATCAAAACCACTTGCAGTCCTTGGCAATTTAGTAATGAAATCCATGGTAATGTTTTCCCATTTCCATTCTGGGATTTCGGGTTGTTGAAGTAGACCTGATGGTTTCTGATGCTCAGCTTTGACCTTAGAACACGTCAAACATTCTCCTACGTATTTAGCAACATCGGCTTTCATACCCGGCCACCAAAAATATTTCCTGAGATCCTTGTACATCTTCCCCGTTCCAGGATGTATTGAGTATCTGGTTTTATGAGCTTCTCTAAGTACCATTTCTCTCATATCTCCAAATTTTGGTACCCAAATCCTTTCAGCCCTATACCGGGTTCCGTCTTCCCAAATATTAAGATGCTTCTCCGATCCTTTGGGTATTTCATCCTTTAAATTTCCCTCTTTTAAAACTCCTTGTTGCGCCTCCTTTATTTGAGTAGTAAGGTTATTATGAATCATTATATTCATAGATTTTACTCGAATGGGTTCTCTGTCCTTCCTGCTCAAGGCATCGGCTACCACATTTGCCTTCCCCGGGTGGTAACGAATCTCAAAGTCGTAATCATTCAACAATTCAATCCACCTACGCTGCCTCATATTCAGTTGTTTCTGATTAAATATGTGTTGAAGACTTTTGTGGTCGGTATATATAATACTTTTGACCCCATATAAGTAGTGCCTCCAAGTCTTTAATTCAAAAACAACCGTGCCTAATTCCAAATCATGCGTCGTATAATTTTGTTCGTGAATCTTCAATTGTCTAGACGCATAAGCAATCACCTTCGTTCGTTGCATTAATACACAACCGAGACCTTGCTTTGATGCGTCACAATAAATCACAAAATCATCATTCCCTTCAGGCAATGACAATATAGGTGCCGTAGTTAGCTTTTTCTTCAATAACTGAAACGCTTTCTCTTGTTCATCATTCCATTCAAATTTCTTCCCTTTATGCATTAATGCAGTCAAGGGTTTTGCTATTCTAGAAAAGTCTTGGATGAACCTTCTGTAGTAACCAGCTAGTCCTAAAAACTGGCGTATGTGTTTCGGAGTTTTCGGGGTTTCCCACTTTTCAACAGTTTCTATCTTTGCCGGATCCACCTTAATACCTTCTTTGTTCACTATGTGACCGAGGAATTGAACTTCTTCCAATCAAAATGCACACTTTGAAAACCTAGCGTACAATTCTTCCTTCCTCAATACTTCTAACACCTTTCTCAAATGTTCACCGTGTTCTTGGTCATTCTTTGAGTAAATAAGTATGTCATCAATGAAAACAATGACAAACTTGTCAAGGTATGGTCCACACACTCGGTTCATAAGGTCCATGAACACAGCTGGTGCATTAGTTAAACCAAACGGCATGACCATAAACTCGTAATGACCGTAACGTGTTCTGAAAGCAGTCTTTGGAATAACATCTTCTTTCACCCGCATTTGATGATACCCGGAACGTAAGTCAGTCTTTGAATAAACAGACGAGCCTTGTAGTTGATCAAATAAGTCGTCGATTCTCGGTAGTGGGTAGCAGTTCTTGATGGTAAGTTTGTTCAACTCTCGGTAGTCGATACACAACCTGAATGTACCATCTTTCTTCTTGACAAACAAAACAGGAGCTCCCCATGGTGATGTGCTTGGTCGAATGAAACCACGCTCTAAAAGTTCTTGTAATTAGCTTTGCAGTTCTTTCATCTCGCTGGGTACGAGTCTGTAAGGAGCACGAGCTATTGGTGCAGCTCCTGGTACAAGATCTATTTGAAATTCAACGGATCGATGTGGGGGTAATCCCGGTAATTCTTTCGGAAATACATCGGGAAATTCTTTTGCAATGGGAACATCATTGATGCTCTTTTCTTCAGTTTGTACTTTCTCGACGTGTGCTAGAACAGCATAGCAACCTTTTCTTATTAGTTTTTGTGCCTTCAAATTACTAATAAGATGTAGCTTCGTGTTGCCCTTTTCTCCGTACACCATTAAGGGTTTTCCTTTTTCTCGTATAATGCGAATTGCATTTTTGTAACAGACGATCTCTGCTTTCACTTCTTTCAACCAGTCCATACCGATTATCACATCAAAACTCCCTAACTCTACTGGTATCAAATCAATCTTAAATGTTTCGCTAACCAGTTTAATTTCTCGATTCCGACATATATTATCTGCTGAAATTAATTTACCATTTGCCAATTCGAGTAAAAATTTACTATCCAAAGGCGTCAATGGACAACTTAATTTAGCACAAAAATCTCTACTCATATAGCTTCTATCCGCACCCGAATCAAATAAAACGTAAGCAGATTTATTGTCAATAAGAAACGTACCCGTAACAAGCTCCGGGTCTTCCTGTGCCTCTGCCGCATTAATATTGAAAACTCTTCCGCGGCCTTGTCCATTCGTGTTCTCCTGGTTCGGGCAATTTCTAATAATGTGGCCCGGTTTTCCACATTTATAACAAACTACATTGGCATAACTTGCTCCGACACTACTTGCTCCGCCATTACTCGTTCCGACACCATTTGTTCCTTTCGTTCTATTAACCCCTGGTCCATAGACCTCACACTTCGCCGCGCTATGACCATTTCTTTTACACTTGTTGCAAAATTTGGTGCAGAACCCCGAGTGATACTTTTCACACCTTTGGCATAGCTGCTTCTGATTGTTGTTGTTGTTGCAGTTATTATTGTTGTTGGGATGATTGTTGTAGTTGCTGTTGCTGTTGTTGTTGTTGTTGTTGTTGGGCCGTTTGTTGTTGTTACGATTGATGTTGCGATTGTTGGGATAATTGTTACGATTATTGTTGTAATTGCTGTTGTTGTTGTATTTGTGATTCTTATCACCGTTTTCCTCCCACTTTCTTTTGACTTGCTTCACATTGGCCTCTTCAGCAGTCTGTTCTTTAATTCTTTCTTCAATTTAGTTCACTAGTTTGTGAGCCATTCTACATGCCTGTTGTATAGAGGCGGGCTCGTGTGAACTTATATCTTCTTGGATTCTTTCCGGTAATCCTTTCACAAATGCGTCGATCTTCTCTTCCTCATCTTCGAATGCTCCCGGACACAATAGGCACAATTCTGTGAATCATCTTTTGTACGTGGTAATATCAAATCCTTGGGTTCATAACCCTCTAAGTTCTGTCTTGAGCTTATTGACCTCGGTTCTGGGACGGTACTTCTCGTTCATCAAGTGCTTGAATGCTGACCACGGTAGTGCGTACGCATCGTCTTGTCCCACTTGCTCTAGATAGGTATTCCACCATGTTAACGCAGAACCTGTGAAGGTATGCGTAGCGTACTTCACTTTGTCCTCTTCAGTACACTTACTTATGGCAAACACCGATTCGACCTTCTCGGTCCACCGTTTCAATCCGATCGGTCCTTCGGTTCCATCAAATTCCAAAGGTTTGCAGGCAGTGAATTCTTTGTAGGTGCATCCTACACGATTTCCTGTACTGCTAGATCCAAGGTTATTGTTGGTATGTAGTGCAGCCTGTACTGCGGCTATGTTTGAAGCTAGAAAAGTACGGAATTCCTCTTCATTCATATTCACGGTGTGTCGAGTAGTCGGTGCCATTTCCTTCAAAATAGTCAAATGGAACAAGTTAATCATACAGAATATTAAGAGTAGTTAATAGTATTTCGTAGCATAATATGAACTCATTTATAAAAGCTTTTTCTTCATATTAGCGTTTTATAAGTTTAAATTCGGGTAGTACCTACCCGTTAAGTTCATACTTAGTAGCTAATATACAATTCAACTACTACAATTCTATATGAAAAACTGATTATAATAATATTTCGCGTTCAAACTTTTATACAATATTTTACAAACTTACAATACCGCTTATTTTACATAAAGCATGAAATATAGCACACAATAACTTTGATACAAGATAGTTGTGAAGATAATTCTAGCTAGTACACAAGTCGTTCAGCAAAGGCAATAAAGACACGTAATTCATACGTCCAGAAACAAGTCATGCATTCTGGTTTTACTAGGACTACTTCCCATCCTTGGTCTTGTGGAACATAACCGTTATGGCCGTTGATAAGACAGCGTGTTGTAACGTCGTCAAAGGGACGAGGGTTACGTAATGTCTAACAGTCCCGTAATAATCTAAAAACCTCATTTCTTACCCCAATTACCAACTCTGTCACTTGTGGAAACATTTTGTTTAATAGTTGTAGCCCGATGTTCTTGTTCTCACTTTGGTGAGAAGCGAACATTACTAATCCGTAAGCATAACATGCTTCTTTATATTGCATGTTAGCCGCTTTTTCTAAATCACGAAGTCCAATATTCGGATATATTGAGTCAAAATAATTTCTTAACCCGTTGCGTAAAATAGCATTTGGGTTCCCCGCAATATATGCGTCAAAGTAAACACATCGTAACTTATGGGTTTCCCAATGTGATATCCCCCATCTTTCAAACGAAAGTCTCTTATAAACCAAGACATTCTTGGAACGTTCTTCGAATGTCTTACAAACTGATCTCGCCTTAAATAGTTGTGCCGAGGAATTCTGGCCGACTCTAGACAAGATTTCATCAATCATGTCTCCGGGTAGGTCTCTTAAAATATTGGGTTGTCTATCCATTTTGTGTTTTTAAACTGTAAAATAGACAAGAGTTAGATTCATAAAAAAAATACTTATTAATACAAGCAATTTTTACATATATCATAAAGCATAAGAACACTATATTACATATATTACACCACACGAATACAACTATCTTATTCCGACTCGCTCATTTCTTCTTCTTCGGTTTTGGTTCGTTTTGCCAAGTTTCTAGGGATATATGATGTTCCCCTAATACGAGCCGTCGTTGTCCACATTGGTTTAGAAAAACCTGGTGGTTTAGAGCTTCCCGGGTCATTGTTACAACTTAAGGACTTCGGGGGTTGACGATACATATAAAGTTCATCGGGGTTAGAATTAGATTTCTCTATTTTTATGCCCTTTCCCTTATTATTTTCTTTTGCCTTTTTAAATTCAGTTGGGGTAATTTCTATAACATCATTGGAATTCTCGTCGGAATCCGATTCATCGGAGAATTGGTAATCCTCCCAATATTCTGCTTCCTTGGCAGAAACACCATTGACCATAATTAACCTTGGTCTGTTGGTTGAGGATTCTCTTTTACTTAACCGTTTTATTATTTCCCCCACCGGTTCCGATTCTTCTTCCGGTTCCGATTCTTCTTCCGGTTCCGATTCTTCTTCCGGTTCCGACTCTTCTTCCGGTTCCTCTTCGGGAACTTGTGAATCAGTCCACGAATCATTCCAATTTACATTTGACTCTTCATTATTATTAGGTGAGTCAATGGGACTTGTTCTAGAGGTAGACATCTATCACATAATATCAAACACATTAAGAGATTAATATATCACATAATATTCATATGTTAAAAATATATAGTTTCCAACAAAAATGTTAAGCAATCATTTTTAAAGAAAACACGGTCGAAGTCCAGAATCACTAATGCATCCTAACAAACTCGATAAGACACACTAATGCAAATTTTCTGGTTCTCTAAGACCAACGCTCGGATACCAACTGAAATGTCCCGTTCTTATTGATTAAAAACGTTCCATATTAATTGATTTCGTTGCGAGGTTTTGACCTCTATATGAGACGTTTTTCAAAGACTGCATTCATTTTTAAAACAAACCATAACCTTTATTTCATAAATAAAGGTTTTCAAAAGCTTTACGTAGATTATCAAATAATGATAATCTAAAATATCCTGTTTACACACGACCATTACATAATGGTTTACAATACAAATATGTTACAACAAAATAAGTTTCTTGAATGCAGTTTTTACACAATATCATACAAGCATGGACTCCAAATCTCGTCCTTATTTAAGTATGCGACAGCGGAAGCTCTTAATAATCACCTGAGAATAAACATGCTTAAAACGTCAACAAAAATGTTGGTGAGTTATAGGTTTAACCTATATATATCAAATCATAATAATAGACCACAAGATTTTATATTTCAATACACATCCCATACATAGAGATAAAAATCATTCGTATGGTGAACACCTGGTAACCGACATTAACAAGATGCATATATAAGAATATCCCCATCATTCCGGGACACCCTTCGGATATGATATAAGTTTCGAAGTACTAAAGCATCCGGTAGTTTGGATGGGGTTTGTTAGGCCCAATTGATCTATCTTTAGGATTCGCGTCAATTAGGGTGTCTGTTCCCTAATTCTTAGATTACCAGACTTAATAAAAAAGGGGCATATTCGATTTCGATAATTCAACCATAGAATGTAGTTTCACGTACTTGTGTCTATTTTGTAAATCATTTATAAAACCTGCATGTATTCTCATCACAAAAATATTAGATTTTAAAAGTGGGACTATAACTCACTTTCACAGATTTTTACTTCGTCGGGAAGTAAGACTTGGCCACTGGTTGATTCACGAACCTATAACAATATATACATATATATCAAAGTATGTTCAAAATATATTTACAATACTTTTAATATATTTTGATGTTTTAAGTTTATTAAGTCAGCTGTCCTCGTTAGTAACCTACAACTAGTTGTCCACAGTTAGATGTACAGAAATAAATCAATAAATATTATCTTGAATCAATCCACGACCCAGTGTATACGTATCTCAGTATTGATCACAACTCAAACTATATATATTTTGGAATCAACCTCAACCCTGTATAGCTAACTCCAACATTCACATATAGAGTGTCTATGGTTGTTCCGAAATATATATAGATGTGTCGACATGATAGGTCAAAACATTGTATACGTGTCTATGGTATCTCAAGATTACATAATATACAATACAAGTTGATTAAGTTATGGTTGGAATAGATTTGTTACCAATTTTCACGTAGCTAAAATGAGAAAAATTATCCAATATTGTTTTACCCATAACTTCTTCATTTTAAATCCGCTTTGAGTGAATCAAATTGCTATGGTTTCATATTGAACTCTATTTTATGAATCTAAACAGAAAAGTATAGGTTTATAGTCGGAAAAATAAGTTACAAGTCGTTTTTGTAAAGGTAGTCATTTCAGTCGAAAGAACGACGTCTAGATGACCATTTTAGAAAACATACTTCCACTTTGAGTTTAATCATAATTTTTGGATATAGTTTCATGTTCATAATAAAAATCATTTTCTCAGAATAACAACTTTAAAATCAAAGTTTATCATAGTTTTTAATTAACTAACCCAAAACAGCCCGCGGTGTTACTACGACGGCGTAAATCCGGTTTTACGGTGTTTTTCGTGTTTCCAGGTTTTAAATCATTAAGTTAGCATATCATATAGATATAGAACATGTGTGTAGTTAATTTTAAAAGTCAAGTTAGAAGGATTAACTTTTGTTTGCGAACAAGTTTAGAATTAACTAAACTATGTTCTAGTGATTACGAGTTTAAACCTTCGAATAAGATAGCTTTATATGTATGAATCGAATGATGTTATGAACATCATTACTACCTTAAGTTCCTTGGATAAACCTACTGGAAAAGAGAAAAATGGATCTAGCTTCAACGGATCCTTGGATGGCTCGAAGTTCTTGAAGCAGAATCATGACACGAAAACAAGTTCAAGTAAGATCATCACTTGAAATAAGATTGTTATAGTTATAGAAATTGAACCAAAGTTTGAATATGATTATTACCTTGTATTAGAATGATAACCTACTGTAAGAAACAAAGATTTCTTGAGGTTGGATGATCACCTTACAAGATTGGAAGTGAGCTAGCAAACTTGAAAGTATTCTTGATTTTATGTAACTAGAACTTGTAAAATATATGAAGAACACTTAGAACTTGAAGATAGAACTTGAGAGAGATCAATTAGATGAAGAAAATTGAAGAATGAAAGTGTTTGTAGGTGTTTTTGGTCGTTGGTGTATGGATTAGATATAAAGGATATGTAATTTTGTTTTCATGTAAATAAGTCATGAATGATTACTCATATTTTTGTAATTTTATGAGATATTTCATGCTAGTTGCCAAATGATGGTTCCCACATGTGTTAGGTGACTCACATGGGCTGCTAAGAGCTGATCATTGGAGTGTATATACCAATAGTACATACATCTAAAAGCTGTGTATTGTACGAGTACGAATACGGGTGCATACGAGTAGAATTGTTGATGAAACTGAACGAGGATGTAATTGTAAGCATTTTTGTTAAGTAGAAGTATTTTGATAAGTGTCTTGAAGTCTTTCAAAAGTGTATGAATACATATTAAAACACTACATGTATATACATTTTAACTGAGTCGTTAAGTCATCGTTAGTCGTTACATGTAAATGTTGTTTTGAAACCTTTAGGTTAACGATCTTGTTGAATGTTGTTAACCCATTGTTTATTATAACAAATGAGATGTTAAATTGTTATATTATCATGATATTATGATATATAATATATCTCAGTATGATGTATATACAGTTAAATGTCGTTAAAACGATAATCGTTACATATATGTCTCGTTTCGAAATCATTAAGTTAGTAGTCTTATTTTTACATATGTATTTCATTGTTAATACACTTAATAATATATTTACTTATCATTTAACATAATTAACCAAGTGTATCAATATCTTAATATGATTCATATGTACCTAGTAAGACGTTGTTATAACGATAATCGTTATATATATCGTTTTCGAGTTTCTTAAATTAATAGTCTCATTTTTATGTATATAACTCATTGTTAAAATACCTAATGAGATACATACTTATAATAAAAACATGTTAACTATATATATAACCATATATATGTCATCGTATAGTTTTTACAAGTTTTAACGTTCGTGAATCACCGGTCAACTTGGGTGGTCAATTGTCTATATGAAACATATTTCAATTAATCAAGTCTTAACAAGTTTGATTGCTTAACATGTTGGAAACATTTAATCATGTAAATATCAATCTCAATTAATATATATAAACATGGAACAGTTCGGGTCACTACAGTATACCAACTGAAATGTCCCGTTCTTATTGATTAAAAACGTTCCATATTAATTGATTTCGTTGCGAGGTTTTGACCTCTATATGAGACGTTTTTCAAAGACTGCATTCATTTTTAAAACAAACCATAACCTTTATTTCATAGATAAAGGTTTTAAAAAGCTTTACGTAGATTATCAAATAATGATAATCTAAAATATTCTGTTTACACACGACCATTACATAATGGTTTACAATACAAATATGTTACAACAAAATAAGTTTCTTGAATGCAGTTTTTACACAATATCATACAAGCATGGACTCCAAATCTCGTCCTTATTTAAGTATGCGACAGCGGAAGCTCTTAATAATCACCTGAGAATAAACATACTTAAAACGTCAACAAAAATGTTGGTGAGTTATAGGTTTAACCTATATATATCAAATCATAATAATAGACCACAAGATTTCATATTTCAATACACATCCCATACATAGAGATAAAAATCATTCATATGGTGAACGCCTGGTAACCGACATTAACAAGATGCATATATAAGAATATCCCCATCATTCCGGGACACCCTTCGGATATGATATAAGTTTCGAAGTACTAAAGCATCTGGTACTTTGGATGGGGTTTGTTAGGCCCAATAGATCTATCTTTAGGATTCGCGTCAATTAGGGTGTCTGTTCCCTAATTCTTAGATTACCAGACTTAATAAAAAAGGGGCATATTCGATTTTGATAATTCAACCATAGAATGTAGTTTCACGTACTTGTGTCTATTTTGTAAATCATTTATAAAACCTGCATGTATTCTCATCCCAAAAATATTAGATTTTAAAAGTGGGACTATAACTCACTTTCACAGATTTTTACTTCGTCGGGAAGTAAGACTTGGCCACTGGTTGATTCACGAACCTATAACAATATATACATATATATCAAAGTATGTTCAAAATATATTTACAACACTTTTAATATATTTTGATGTTTTAAGTTTATTAAGTCAGCTGTCCTCGTTAGTAACCTACAACTAGTTGTCCACAGTTAGATGTACAGAAATAAATCGATAAATATTATCTTGAATCAATCCACGACCCAGTGTATACGTATCTCAGTATTGATCACAACTCAAACTATATATATTTTGGAATCAACCTCAACCCTGTATAGCTAACTCCAACATTCACATATAGAGTGTCTATGGTTGTTCCGAAATATATATAGATGTGTCGACATGATAGGTCGAAACATTGTATACGTGTCTATGGTATCTCAAGATTACATAATATATAATACAAGTTGATTAAGTTATGGTTGGAATAGATTTGTTACCAATTTTCACGTAGCTAAAATGAGAAAAATTATCCAATCTTGTTTTACCCATAACTTCTTCATTTTAAATCCGTTTTGAGTGAATCAAATTGCTATGGTTTCATATTGAACTCTATTTTATGAATCTAAACAGAAAAGTATAGGTTTATAGTCGGAAAAATAAGTTACAAGTCATTTTTGTAAAGGTAGTCATTTCAGTCGAAAGAACGACGTCTAGATGACCATTTTAGAAAACATACTTCCACTTTGAGTTTAACCATAATTTTTGGATATAGTTTCATGTTCATAATAAAAATCATTTTCTCAGAATAACAACTTTTAAATCAAAGTTTATCATAGTTTTTAATTAACTAACCCAAAACAGCCCGCGGTGTTACTACGACGGCGTAAATCCGGTTTTACGGTGTTTTTCGTGTTTCCAGGTTTTAAATCATTAAGTTAGCATATAATATAGATATAGAACATGTGTTTAGTTGATTTTAAAAGTCAAGTTAGAAGGATTAACTTTTGTTTGCGAACAAGTTTAGAATTAACTAAACTATGTTCTAGTGATTACATGTTTAAACCTTCGAATAAGATAGCTTTATATGTATGAATCGAATGATGTTATGAACATCATTACTACCTTAAGTTCCTTGGATAAACCTACTGGAAAAGAGAAAAATGGATCTAGCTTCAACAGATCCTTGGATGGCTCGAAGTTCTTGAAGCAGAATCATGACACGAAAACAAGTTCAAGTAAGATCATCACTTGAAATAAGATTGTTATAGTTATAGAAATTGAACCAAAGTTTGAATATGATTATTACCTTGTATTAGAATGATAATATACTGTAAGAAACAAAAATTTCTTGAGGTTGGATGATCACCTTACAAGATTGGAAGTGAGCTAGCAAACTTGAAAGTATTCTTGATTTTATGTAACTAGAACTTGTAGAATATATGAAGAACACTTAGAACTTGAAGATAGAACTTGAGAGAGATTAATTAGATGAAGAAAATTGAAGAATGAAAGTGTTTGTAGGTGTTTTTGGTCGTTGGTGTATGGATTAGATATAAAGGATATGTAATTTTGTTTTCATGTAAATAAGTCATGAATGATTACTCATATTTTTGTAATTTTATGAGATATTTCATGCTAGTTGCCAAATGATGGTTCCCACATGTGTTAGGTGACTCACATGGGCTGCTAAGAGCTGATCATTGGAGTGTATATACCAATAGTACATACATCTAAAAGCTGTGTATTGTACGAGTACGAATACGGGTGCATACGAGTAGAATTGTTGATGAAACTGAACGAGGATGTAATTGTAAGCATTTTTGTTAAGTAGAAGTATTTTGATAAGTGTCTTGAAGTCTTTAAAAAGTGTATGAATACATATTAAAACACTACATGTATATACATTTTAACTGAGTCGTTAAGTCATCGTTAGTCGTTACATGTAAATGTTGTTTTGAAACCTTTAGGTTAACGATCTTGTTGAATGTTGTTAACCCATTGTTTATTATAACAAATGAGATGTTAAATTGTTATATTATCATGATATTATGATATATAATATATCTCAGTATGATGTATATATAGTTAAATGTCGTTACAACGATAATCGTTACATATATGTCTCGTTTCGAAATCATTAAGTTAGTAGTCTTATTTTTACATATGTATTTCATTGTTAATACACTTAATAATATATTTACTTATCATTTAACATAATTAACCAAGTGTATCAATATCTTAATATGATTCATATGTACCTAGTAAGACGTTGTTATAACGATAATCGTTATATATATCGTTTTCGAGTTTCTTAAATTAATAGTCTCATTTTTATGTATATAACTCATTGTTAAAATACCTAATGAGATACATACTTATAATAAAAACATGTTAACTATATATATAACCATATATATGTCATCGTATAGTTTTTACAAGTTTTAACGTTCGTGAATCACCGGTCAACTTGGGTGGTCAATTGTCTATATGAAACATATTTCAATTAATCAAGTCTTAACAAGTTTGATTTCTTAACATGTTGGAAACATTTAATCATGTAAATATCAATCTCAATTAATATATATAAACATGGAAAAGTTCGGGTCACTACAGTACCTACCCGTTAAATAAATTTCGTCCCGAAATTTTGAGCTGTTGAAGGTGTTGACGAATCTTCTGGAAATAGATGCGGGTATTTCTTATTCATCTGATCTGCACACTCCCAGGTGAACTCGGGTTCTCTACGAGCATTCCATCGATCCTTAACAATTGGTATCTTGTTTTGCTTAAGTCTTTTAACCTCACGATCCATTATTTCGACGGGTTCTTCGATGAATTGAAGTTTTTCGTTGATTTGGATTTCATCTAACGGAATAGTGAGATCTTCTTTAGCAAAACATTTCTTCAAATTCGAGACGTGGAAAGTGTTATGTATAGCCGCGAGTTGTTGAGGTAACTCAAGTCGGTAAGCTACTGGTCCGACACGATCAATAATCTTGAATGGTCCAATATACCTTGGATTTAATTTCCCTCGTTTACCAAATCGAACAACGCCTTTCCAAGGTGCAACTTTAAGCATGACCATCTCTCCAATTTCAAATTCTATATCTTTTCTTTTAATGTCAGCGTAGCTCTTTTGTCGACTTTGGGCTGTTTTCAACCATTGTTGAATTTGGATGATCTTCTCGGTAGTTTCTTGTATAATCTCCGGACCCGTAATCTGTCTATCCCCCACTTCACTCCAACAAATCGGAGACCTGCACTTTCTACCATAAAGTGCTTCAAACGGCGCCATCTCAATGCTTGAATGGTAGCTGTTGTTGTAGGAAAATTCTGCTAACGGTAGATGTCGATCCCAACTGTTTCCGAAATCAATAACACATGTTCGTAGCATGTCTTCAAGCATTTGTATCGTCCTTTCGCTCTGCCCATCAGTTTGTGGATGATAGGCAGTACTCATGTCTAGACGAGTTCCTAATGCTTGATGTAATGTCTGCCAGAATCTTGAAATAAATCTGCCATCCCTATCAGAGATAATAGAGATTGGTATTCCATGTCTGGAGATGACTTCCTTCAAATACAGCCGTGCTAACTTATCCATCTTGTCATCTTCTCTTATTGGCAGGAAGTGTGCTGATTTGGTGAGACGATCAACTATTACCCAAATAGTATCAAAACCACTTGCAGTCCTTAGCAATTTAGTGATAAAATCCATGGTAATGTTTTGCCATTTCCATTCTGGGATTTCGGGTTGTTGAAGTAGACCTGATGGTTTCTGATGCTCAGCTTTGACCTTAGAACACGTCAAACATTATCCTACGTATTTAGCAACATCGGCTTTCATACCCGGCCACCAAAAATATTTCCTGAGATCCTTGTACATCTTCCCCGTTCCAGGATGTATTGAGTATCTGGTTTTATGAGCTTCTCTAAGTACCATTTCTCTCATATCTCCAAATTTTGGTACCCAAATCCTTTCAGCCCTATACCGGGTTTCGTCTTCCCGAATATTAAGATGCTTCTCCGATCCTTTGGGTATTTCATCCTTTAAATTTCCCTCTTTTAAAACTCCTTGTTGCGCCTCCTTTATTTGAGTAGTAAGGTTATTATGAATCATTATATTCATAGATTTTACTCGAATGGGTTCTCTGTCCTTCCTGCTCAAGGCATCGGCTACCACATTTGCCTTCCCCGGGTGGTAACGAATCTCAAAGTCGTAATCTTTCAACAATTCAATCCACCTACGCTGCCTCATATTCAGTTGTTTCTGATTAAATATGTGTTGAAGACTTTTGTGGTCGGTATATATAATACTTTTGACCCCATATAAGTAGTGCCTCCAAGTCTTTAATTCAAAAACAACCGTGCCTAATTCCAAATCATGCGTCGTATAATTTTGTTCGTGAATCTTCAATTGTCTAGACGCATAAGCAATCACCTTCGTTCGTTGCATTAATACACAACCGAGACCTTGCTTTGATGCGTCACAATAAATCACAAAATCATCATTCCCTTCAGGCAATGACAATATAGGTGCCGTAGTTAGCTTTTTCTTCAATAACTGAAACGCTTTCTCTTGTTCATCATTCCATTCAAATTTCTTCCCTTTATGCGTTAATGCAGTCAAGGGTTTTGCTATTCTGGAAAAGTCTTGGATGAACCTTCTGTAGTAACCAGCTAGTCCTAAAAACTGGCGTATGTGTTTCGGAGTTTTCGGGGTTTCCCACTTTTCAACAGTTTCTATCTTTGCCGGATCCACCTTAATACCTTCTTTGTTCACTATGTGACCGAGGAATTAAACTTCTTCCAATCAAAATGCACACTTTGAAAACTTAGCGTACAATTCTTCCTTCCTCAATACTTCTAACACCTTTCTCAAATGTTCACCGTGTTCTTGGTCATTCTTTGAGTAAATAAGTATGTCATCAATGAAAACAATGACAAACTTGTCAAGGTATGGTCCACACACTCGGTTCATAAGGTCCATGAACACAGCTGGTGCATTAGTTAAACCAAACGGCATGACCATAAACTCGTAATGACCGTAACGTGTTCTGAAAGCAGTCTTTGGAATATCATCTTCTTTCACCCGCATTTGATGATACCCGGAACGTAAGTCAGTCTTTGAATAAACAGACGAGCCTTGTAGTTGATCAAATAAGTCATCGATTCTCGGTAGTGGGTAGCGGTTCTTGATGGTAAGTTTGTTCAACTCTCGGTAGTCGATACACAACCTGAATGTACCATCTTTCTTCTTGACAAACAAAACAGGAGCTCCCCACGGTGATGTGCTTGGTCGAATAAAACCACGCTCTAAAAGTTCTTGTAATTGGCTTTGCAGTTCTTTCATCTCGCTGGGTGCGAGTCTGTAAGGAGCACGAGCTATTGGTGCAGCTCCTGGTACAAGATCTATTTGAAATTCAACGGATCGATGTGGGGGTAATCCCGGTAATTCTTTCGGAAATACATCAGGAAATTCTTTTGCAATGGGAACATCATTGATGCTCTTTTCTTCAGTTTGTACTTTCTCGACGTGTGCTAGAACAGCATAGCAACCTTTTCTTATTAGTTTTTGTGCCTTCAAATTACTAATAAGATGTAGCTTCGTGTTGCCCTTTTCTCCGTACACCATTAAGGGTTTTCCTTTTTCTCGTATAATGCGAATTGCATTTTTGTAACAGACGATCTCTGCTTTCACTTCTTTCAACCAGTCCATACCGATTATCACATCAAAACTCCCTAACTCTACTGGTATCAAATCAATCTTAAATGTTTCGCTAACCAGTTTAATTTCTCGATTCCGACATATATTATCTGCTGAAATTAATTTACCATTTGCTAATTCGAGTAAAAATTTACTATCCAAAGGCGTCAATGGACAACTTAATTTAGCACAAAAATCTCTACTCATATAGCTTCTATCCGCACCCGAATCAAATAAAACGTAAGCAGATTTATTGTCAATAAGAAACGTACCCGTAACAAGCTCCAGGTCTTCCTGTGCCTCTGCCGCATTAATATTGAAAACTCTTCCGCGTCCTTGTCCATGCGTGTTCTCCTGGTTCGGGCAATTTCTAATAATGTGGCCCGGTTTTCCACATTTATAACAAACTACATTGGCATAACTTGCTCCGACACTACTTGCTCCGCCATTACTCGTTCCGACACCATTTGTTCCTTTCGTTCTATTAACCCCTGGTCCGTAGACCCCACACTTCACCGCGCTATGACCATTTCTTTTACACTTGTTGCAAAATTTGGTGCAGAACCCCGAGTGATACTTTTCACACCTTTGGCATAGCTGCTTCTGATTGTTGTTGTTGTTGTGGTTATTATTGTTGTTGGGATGATTGTTGTAGTTGCTGTTGCTGTTGTTGTTGTTGTTGTTGTTGTTGTTGTTGTTGTTGTTGGGCCGTTTGTTGTAGTTGCGATTGATGTTGCGATTATTGGGATAATTGTTAAGATTATTGTTGTAATTGCTGTTGTTGTTGTATTGGTGATTCTTATCACCGTTTTCCTCCCACTTTATTTTGACTTGCTTCACATTGGCCTCTTCAGCAGTCTGTTCTTTAATTCTTTCTTCAATCTGGTTCACTAGTTTGTGAGCCATTCTACATGCCTGTTGTATGGAGGCGGGCTCGTGTGAACTTATATCTTCTTGGATTCTTTCCGGTAATCCTTTCACAAACGCGTCGATCTTCTCTTCCTCATCTTCAAATGCTCCCGGACACAATAGGCACAATTCTGTGAATCGTCTTTCGTACGTGGTAATATCAAATCCTTGGGTTCGTAACCCTCTAAGTTCTGTCTTGAGCTTATTGACCTCGGTTCTGGGACGGTACTTCTCGTTCATCAAGTGCTTGAATGCTGACCACGGTAGTGCGTACGCATCGTCTTGTCCCACTTGTTCTAGATAGGTATTCCACCATGTTAACGCAGAACCTATTGCGTAGCGTACTTCACTTTGTCCTCTTCAGTACACTTACTTATGGCAAACACCGATTCGACCTTCTCGGTCCACCGTTTCAATCCGATCGGTCCTTCGGTTCCATCAAATTCCAAAGGTTTGCAGGCAGTGAATTCTTTGTAGGTGCATCCTACACGATTTCCTGTACTGCTAGATCCAAGGTTATTTTTGGTATGTAGCGCAGCCTGTGCTGCGACTATGTTTGAAGCTAGAAAAGTACGAAATTCCTCTTCATTCATATTCACGGTGTGTCGAGTAGTCGGTGCCATTTCCTTCAAAATAGTCAAATGGAACAAGTTAATCATACAGAATATTAAGAGTAGTTAATAGTATTTCGTAGCATAATATGAACTCATTTATAAAAGCTTTTTCTTCATATTAGCGTTTTATAAGTTTAAATTCGGGTAGTACCTACCCGTTAAGTTCATACTTAGTAGCTAATATACAATTCAACTACTACAATTCTATATGAAAAACTGATTATAATAATATTTCACGTTCAAACTTTTATACAATATTTTACAAACTTACAATACCGCTTATTTTTCATAAAGCATGAAATATAGCACACAATAACTTTGATACAAGATAGTTGTGAAGATAATTCTAGCTAGTACACAAGTCGTTCAGCAAAAGCAATAAAGACACGTAATTCATACGTCCAGAAACAAGTCATGCATTCTGGTTTTACTAGGACTACTTCCCATCCTTGGTCTTGTGGAACATAACCGTTATGGCCGTTGATAAGATAGCGTGTTGTAACGTCGTCAAAGGGACGAGGGTTACGTAATGTCCAACAGTCCCGTAATAATCTAGAAACCTCATTTCTTACCCCAATTACCGACTCCGTCACTTGTGGGAACGTTTTGTTTAATAGTTGTAGCCCAATGTTCTTGTTCTCACTTTGGTGAGAAGCGAACATTACTAATCCGTAAGCATAACATGCTTCTTTATGTTGCATGTTAGCCGCTTTTTATAAATCACGAAGTCCAATATTCGGATATATTGAGTCAAAATAATTTCTTAACCCATTGCGTAAAATAGCATTTGGGTTCCCCGCAATATATGCGTCAAAGTAAACACATCGTAACTTATGGATTTCCCAATGTGATATCCCCCATCTTTCGAACGAAAGCCTTTTATAAACCAAGGCATTCTTGGAACATTCTTCGAATGTCTTATAAACTGATCTTGCCTTAAATAGTTGTGCCGAAGAATTCTGACCGACTCTAGACAAGATTTCATCAATCATGTCTCCGGGTAGGTCTCTTAAAATATTGGGTTGTCTATCCATTTTGTGTTTTTATACTGTAAAATAGACAAGAGTTAGATTCATAAAAAAAATACTTATTAATACAAGCAATTTTTACATATATCATAAAGCATAAGCACACTATATTATTTATATTACACCACACGAATTATCAAATGTACCAACAACTTCATTACCCTTTGACTTTAGCATCACCAAAAAGTCATTATAATTATTCATTGAAACCCCATTATTTACTCATTCGCATCTTGTAATGAGAATTGCCATACGAATCATTGGGAATTAGCAATCAGTATTTTGAAATCTCGCAGGATGTCTACACCAACAGTTATATGTGTATATATAACGTCTATCTTCTGGACTTAATTTGAATGTGAAGTTTCTGAAAAACACTCCGAACTACGAATTGGTTCTTCGAAAAAAAAAATGTTGATGAAGTAGCAAAAACTATAAACGACTTTAAACGGTAAAAGCTGGATTATAATGATGAAGTGTGCTGGCAAAGCGCAGAAAAAGAGAAGTTTTGGAACTGGAAAACGGATTGAGCAAAGTAGGAAGGAGGCTGAGGACAAATTACAAAGACTGAACATGACTTCAAAGGATCCAAATAATTCAGTACCTGCTGAAGTCATTAACAAATACCTTGCTCCTGACTCTAAACCCCTGCGGAAAATATTCTTCATCATCCTCTGATATTAGAAATTCTAAAATATCATCATATCTTTCATTATAAATATCCTCCATATTTCTGAAGATATTTTCTTAATTTTTCTTATTTGAAATCATTTACCTCTTCGCGCTATCTGTATTACATCATAAAAGAAACTATTTTAGTTTCTAAATTCTGAAACATTCAAGTTTAAAATAGGAATATTTTGAAGTAATGTTGGGAACTGAAGCATGAATTAGTATAATATAATGACACTTGATCAATGTGATTATATTACAGTAAGTCATGCTGAGTTCCTAAATGGAACGTGATGATTCACAGATCATAACATCATCATGTGCCATGTTATACGACTCTTGTATTCTATTTAACCTCTAAAATATCAAGAAAATATTTCTTGATGATTCGGCCTTTTCCAAGGTATTCTAGTAATTTGACAAGTCAAGATCGTGCCATCACAATTTCCTTCCTAGAACATTAACAATGTTCATTCCGAAATTCATATCTGTGAATTCTGGACCATTACAAGCGGTGCTTAATCGCAAGAAGAAGAAACGAAAGGACAAAACTCCGAAATAGAAATTGGGGTATAAATTACAGCAAATAAAAGAGAGCATTAACTGTGAATGATAATGATTATAGAAGACAGAAGCAGAGACTTTGAAATATAAGGGAACATATAAATCCCAACGACAAACCAGAAATTATAAACCATATATATCGATGCATATAGCAATATAAAGACACGGGAGAACTAGAAACACTATAAACCCAAGAGTATAGTAGAAGTAAATAGATTCTTCCGGCGGTAGATGAAAAAGAAGAATGATCGATATGAAAGTTAGAAGTATATCGAGAATCAGAACTGGATGGAGCATATTGATGAATACTTTAAAATATGAGTTGAGGGGGAAAGAATAGAAGGTGATGAAACATGACTAGGAACTTAGAAATCAACAGATTTAACTCACACAATGGCGGAATAAGTGAATCAAACCCTCTAGTGAATAGGTTAAGTTTTTTTTGATTAATTTAGTCAAACCACAACTAAATCAAGTGTGATTAGATCAACACCTAGAGCTATTATTCACCACCTGGGTGATTTGGACTGAGAGAGAATCGGAGGAGCTCACTAGATCTGAGTGTGTGTAACAAATGAGAGGCTTAACCTAAAATGAAGAATATAAGACTTTATATACCCCTGCTGTTGACTCACCCATACGATTCATTCATCACACGTATGAGTTGGCTTCATCAGCCGTACGGGTGATCACTCACTCGTGTTTTCTCATTTAAGTTGTAATTGTGACTTAGCTCAGCATCAACTGTGCGTATGAGCCTGTCAGCCGTACTAGTGAGGCTTCACTCGTACATCTGACTAAGTCTAACATAGTCAAACATCTAAATCTCATTCCTGCAGTTCCTGTAATCACATACAAACACGGATAGGATAATAACGAGCAATCATGGTGGCCTGTAAACTGTTGTACCTGCAATGGACGTGGGTAGATGTATTGGGAGTTGCATAAAATGCATCAACAGAAGGTGTGAGTTGTAAGGAAACGAAGGAGGTGAATTTATAAGAAAATCTCCTACAGAACAATTAAAATGGACGATCGCATTTAAAGCAGATCCTAATTCCCTTGATTACCGGAGAGTCAAATCTTATTAAGAAGATTTTCTTCAAATCCCTTGAAATCTGGGAATCAATCATATCTACGTCAAATGATAAGATGAATCTACACTTACTCATTTCACTCTTCTATGTTAGCTTCATTCGTACTCTTCATATAAATGGATTGTTTATCCAAATTATTCGCTGATGATAAAACTCTAATTTTCAGCCCGTATGCATCATGAAAAATACTTATTATCATTCACGACCTTTCCACTCAAATTTCGGGACGAAATTTCTTTAACGGGTAGGTACTGTGACAACCCGGAAATTTCCAACCAAATTTAAACTTTAATCTTTATATGTTTCTGACACGATAAGCAATATTTGTTAAGTTAAATTGCAAGAATTTTAAACTATGTTCATACATTCATTCAACCTCGACCAAGTTCCAACGATTCACGAACCATTAAACGAATATGATTATATATGTATATGTGTATATATATTATAACTTGAAACGTAAACAAAATATTAGATTAAATACTTTATATGATTGTATCTGTTTCAAAATGTTTATCAATGGAATTAGAAGATAAGATCAAATGATTGAATTATCAGATATATTGAATTATGATTACAAGTCTCTGTTGAAAGGCCCACGTTGATTTGAGAAATCTTTCCATTTTAACAATATTCGAAAAATAGTAAATTGATTTATAAATAAGAACAAATTGTCAATCATTGAGAACTAGACAAAGGATAGTGGAAGATTGAATCTCATAAAGACTCGATTGATCTATTTAGTTTCAAACGTACAAAAACGTTTTTAGTTTAAAAAGAACTTTATTATTAAAACGTATATAACTTTTATAAATATCTAGAACCACTTTTGACAACTCATTACTTAACTAATATGATAAAGATAATGATATTTATATTTTATTTTATTAAATATATATAACGATTTAAATTAATATTATATATATTTATACGCGTATTATACGTACATAGTTTTATACTTTTACTATACTTAAACTTTACCTTTACTTTATTTTTACTTTACTTTAACTTTAATAATTCACTTTAATAATTCATACTTTAATAATTCACTTTAATAATTCATACTTTAATAATTCACTTTAATAATTCATACTTTAATAATTCACTTTAATAATTCATACTTTAATAATTCACTTTAATAATTCATACTTTAATAATTCACTTTAATAATTCAAAAATCTATTATAAATAGAATTCAATAGGTTTCATTATTTCATAGAAACTTGAAAATATTTTTCTCTAAACTCTCTCAATCGATTTACATATATATTTACTCCGTATTATTTCAAGATATTATTAGTATACATAAAATATTACGACGGAGTGCTGTCCGAGTGATTTCGAAATTGTTTTTCGAGTAGGATAGGATTAAGGAAATTATGGGTTATAGCTATGAAGGTGATTGAGTATGGTTCATGGGTATGCTCGTGAGGTCAATATAGTGTTTATCATTTCTGTTGCGTCTACGTACCTTTCCTGCAATATTGAATCTCAATATTGATACGTGAGTACTCATAATTTAACTTTTACATACTAATAGTGTATCCCCGACTAGTGCTCGAGTGTTTAGGATTATGCATGTTTGTACTTTTGATATTGCCCTTAGATAGGTTAGGTTGAATATTGAATTAGTTACACTTGCGGTTGAGATAAGGTATAAGATATGCATGTCCTTGGAAAGCTAGCGAAAAATTAAGAACTTTTTCTTTAGATATCGAATGGTTTCGATGAACGGATTAGAAGTTATAATCAATTGAATTTTCGATATTTTTATTAAAATTGATTATTATTATCGTCGTTTTTATCGTCGTTCTAGTTTTATCTTATTATTATCATTATTATTATCTTTATCAATAAAAGGGATTTATCATTAAAAATTGTTATTTTTTTTATTATTACTATCATTATTATCGTTAAAGTTATAATTAGTATTATTATTATTATCCAATTATTATTATTATTATTATTATTATTATTATTATTATTATTATTATTATTATTATTATTATTATTATTATTATTATTATTATTATTATTATTATTATTAGTATTATTATTATTATTATCATTATTAATATATATATCATTATTTAAAAATGGTTATTGTTATTGTTATTGTTATTATTATTATTACTATATTATCATTAAGATAATTATTAGTATTATCGTTAATAATGTTATAGTAACTATCATTATTAATATTAGTTAATTAAAACAAATATTTGTAACACCTAATTATTTTGATTACTATTATTATCATTATTATGAACACGATATAAAAGACGATTAAAAGCTATTAAACGAAACGATTAGGAAATAATGAGTAAGAGTATCATGATGAAATTAAAATATTATAAGATATTGATTTAGATAAAATTATCGTTCTTATTATTTTTATCATTACTATTATTATTAAAAGTATCGTTAGTATTAAAACTATCATTTTAACAAAAATTATCATTTTAATAGAAATGTCATTGTTACTATAAAATATTATTATTATTATTATTATTTTAAATAGAATTATTATTTTAAAGATAATATTAAAAATTATCGTAAATATTAAAGTTATCATAATTAGAATTATCGTTTTATCATAATGTCATCTTAGTAATTATAAATATTGATATTTTTATAATAATAATTATTATTACAAAATAATACAACTTTTACTTACTATCATTATAGATATTATTTTATCAAATAAATATGTGATACAAACATATTTTACTACGTGTAATAATTTACTTTAATAATACCTATCATATTATCTTTATGATATTAAATGAACCCTATAAATTTTATTACTTAATATATATAAAAGTATATTTTATTACATAAATTTAATATAAAACTTTATTTATTAATAAATAAATTATATTATTACTCTAATAAATCTTTTAAAAATATTTAAAAATATAAAACGACGATATTTAAACTATATATTAATCATGTATAGATTTTTTGGAAATTATTTTGAGTCAAATTTACTTTTGTTGACTTTTGCATATTAGTCTCGAGCATTAGGATTGTGGTACACTATGACTTGACCTAATTTGTTAGACAAATATTGACCAACACATAATTATATATAATTAATTTAGGTTCGTGAATCCGAGGCCAACCTTGCACTTGTTCAATGACGTTATACGTATTTTTACTACGAAATATAGTATGGTGAGTTTTATTTGCCTTTTTTACTCTTTACTTTTTTGGGCTGAGAATACATGCAAATGTTTTATTAACTATTTTACAATATTTATATGCGTGAGTTTCATTTGCCTTTTTACCCTTTATATTTTTGGGCTGAGAATACATGCGCAATTTTTATAAATGTTTTACGAAATAGACACAAGTAATCGAAACTACATTATATGGTTGAATTATCGAAATCGAATATGCCCTTTTTTATTAAGTCTGGTAATCTAAGAATTAGGGAACAGACACCCTAATTGACGCGAATCCTAAAGATAGATCTATTGGGCCTAACAAACCCCATCCAAAGTACCGGATGCTTTAGTACTTCGAAATTTATATCATGTCCGAAGGAGGATCCCGGAATGATAGGGGATATTCTTATATGTATCTAGTTAATGTCGGTTACCAGGTGTTCACCATATGAATGATTATTTTTGTCTCTATGCATGGGACGTATATTTATGAGAACTGGAAATGAAATTCTTGTGGTCTATTAAAATGATGGAAATAAATGATTATGATAAACTAATGAACTCACCAACCTTTTGGTTGACACTTTAAAGCATGTTTATTCTCAGGTGTTAAAGAAATTTTCCGCTGTGCATTTGCTCATTTTAAAGATATTACTTGGAGTCTTTCATAGCATATTTCGAAGAACGTTGCATTCGAGTCATTGAGTTCATCAAAGATTATTATTAAATCAATTTATAGTTGGATAGTGAATATTATGAAATGGTATGCATGCCTGTCAATTTTCAATGTAAAGAAAGTTTGTCTTTTAAAAACGAATGCAATGTTTGTAAAATGTATCATATAGAGGTCAAATACCTCGCAATGTAATCAACTATTGTGAATCGTTTATAATGTATATGAAAGGGTCCTTTCAGTTGGTATCTTAATTACTATTTAAACATCTAACTATCAATTGATGCCACTAAACTCTTCATACCAAAAATCTTTCCTGAGATCGTTTAAGATGGCCTCTACGAATCAACCAAGTTCCTCTGACTCCGAAGACAGCGTGACAGGAGCACACCAACCAATCAACTACCGTGATTACTGGAGAAAATGGGGATGGGTTCACGACATACTCACCCTATGGAGAAAGGAAGAAGGTACTCCATATCATGAATCAAATCTACCACCTAACCTTGGAGTACTTGACCCGCTCACCGGCGAACCCGTTCGCAATACCGTTTATACCCTATTTGTAAGAATTGTTTGTCTTGAAACTACCATTAATGGAACTAGAGAAGATATCCGACCTCTACCTCACATTGATAAACAACTCGGGTTAGTAGAAGAAGTTAGAGAACTCCGAGCTCAAGTATTAACTTTAGAGAGCACGGTATACAATTTGCAATCATCAACAGTATCACCAACACCAGTAACATCACCAGCCTTAGCACCAATGGCACCAGTACCACCAACAACCCAAGTTTCAACAATCCATGCCTCAACATCTCATTCTGTACCTCGAGTATAATTATCGTTCCACAAATCATTCTACATCATTTATCTTCGTTCGACATGACGATTATGTAAACTCTAATGTTTTAGAGATTATGTATCATAGTTCTAATCGTAAATCTGATGAGTTTAATATCACATTGACTCACTAAATCCATAATTACATCTGAAGAAAATATATATGTAAATATATTTTCATAAAGATTGTGATTAAAAATTCTTTCGTACAAACTGTTAATGGTAAAAATATTTTAACGGGTAGGTAATACCCGAGAAATATTTAAGATTTCACATTAATAAGTTACATTGTACAGTCTTCGAATCTGATTCAACGGTCGATTACCATCCTACCTACATCTATCGATATACGAATCCGTTCACCATAGAATAACCATTTTCATTCAAATTCAATTTCATATTTGGATTTTTACTTACCAGAATCCAACAAGTGGCATAATGAAGAAATAATTGACACAATAAAAATTGATTAGAAACAGACTAATTAACAATATGGAATTTTGTTAAGAAACCATGCTAACTGTTCCAGCTAACTGTTCCTAGCTAACTGATTACATTCTATTTATCGCATTTTATTTATTGCAATTCGCAATTTACATTCCCGCAATTTTATTTATCGTCATCTAATTTCTGTTATTTACTTTTTCACTTTAGTTATCGTTATTTAATTCCTGTTATTTATTTTACGCACTTTAAATATCGAGACACGTATACAAGGTTTTGACATATCATATCGATGCATCTATATATATTATTTGGAATCACCATAGATACTCTATATGCAGTAATGATCGAGTTCTCTATACAGGGTTGAGGTTGATTCTATAATAATATATATACTTTGAGTTGTGATCGAGTCTGAGACATGTACACGGGTCCCGATACGTATTAATTAATTCGGATATTATATATTAAGCTATATATGTATTATCGGACTGTTAATTGTGGACTATCAAATATGTACTGTCGACATTGGATAATTAAAATGAATTAAAATATTGATTATAACATATGAAACTAAACATATCTTCAAGTTTGCCACTTGATCTCATCTTAAACCTCATCTGTATCTTGACGATTACAATCTGCGTTCAAACCTTTCATGATTCTTGAAAACACCTCAATCGATAGGATGAATCAACCGCACTTCATATACGGAAGGAAAGGTTTATGCATATAGTTATGCACCTGAGAAACTCTCGGCAACTGAGTAAAAGTTTAACACGTAGCCGCATCAGATCCTTTGGCATTTATTAGCAAAAATAACTTTGCGATCCCTTTTCAAAGTAGCCAATTTTGTCACAGCTCCAGCAAATCAACTTCGACTTTTCATTCGAAGTAGCCTTACTATAATCCTGATATATACAATTACCCTTTTTATAACGGAGAATTCTTTTATATTCCACCATATTTCCAGAAGACGTACCAGCAGCCTCGTTGTTTTTTTTTGGCTTAAATCTCTCTGACAAATCATTATATTTATTCATTGAAACCCTATCATATACTCATCTTCATCTTGTAACGAGAACTACCATACCAACTACCGGGAATCAGCAAATTTGTATTTTGAGTCTCGCAACGTTTTCACATCAACATTTATATGTATCTATATAACATTTATCTCTTAGAACTATGATCTTCCATTCTGAAATTCAGAAAAGCACCCAGTCTGTGAATTAATGCTCTAAATTTTGAAAAGTTGAATGAAGCAACAAAAACTATGGATGATTTTAACAGTCAAAAGTTTGATAAAAAAAAAGATACGTTGGAAAAGCTCAAAAGGAAGTTTGGTACTGAAAAACGAATTGAGCAAACCATGAAGGAGACTCTGAGCAAATCACAAGGACTAAACTTGTACATAAAGAACCCTGATGATTCTGTTTCTGATGAAGTCTTTAGTGAATATCTTGCTCCTTATTTATTCTAAATCCTTGCGAAAGGATTTTCTTCATCAACATTCAATCTCAGAAATTCTGAAAATATCATCATAAATATCTTTGATATTTCCGAGAATATTTTCATAACAATTCTTATCTGAAATCATTAATCTCTTCGTGCTATCAGTGTTACATCATATAGAAACTGTTAGTTTCTATATTCTGTAACTTTCGAGCTTGAAATATGAATGTTATTAAAGTAATGTTGGGAACTGATGCATGAGTTAGTATAATATAATGACACTTGATCAACGTGATTATATTACAGTAAGTCATGCTGAGTTTCTAATGGAACGTGATGATTCACAGATCATAACGTCATCATGTGCCATGTTACACGACTCTTACATTCTACCCAATCTCCAAGTATATCAAGAACATATATTCTTAATAGTTCTATCTTTTCAGATATTCTAGTAATTTGAAAAATCAAGATCGTGCCATTACGATTTCCTTCTAGAACATTAACTATGTTCATTTCAAAATCCATATCTACGAATTCCGGACCATTATTCGCTTGACTTGAAGTCGGGAAGAGGAGACGAAAGTATGGAACTCTTGAATATAAAGAAAATATAAAGCTCGACAACAACACATAAATTACAAACCGTTCATATCAATACGTATTGCCACGTAAAGGCACGGGAAAATTAAAAACACTATAACCCCAAGATAATAGAAGAAGTAAATATAATCCTCCGGTGGTAGATGAAAGAGAAGAATGACAGATATGAAAGTTAAGAGTATATCAAGGATCAGAACTGGATGGAGCATATTAATGAATGCTTTAAAAATATGAATCAGGGGAGAAAGAATGGAAGGTGTGAGCTGTGAAAATAAGGAAACGAAGGGAGTGGATTTATAGTAAAATATCCGACAGAGCAATCGAAACAGATTATTGCATTTAATCAAAGAAGATCTGATTTTCTATATCGCCGAAGAACCAAATCTTATTACGAAGATTTTCTTTAAATCCCATGAATTCCGGAAATCAATCATAACTACGTCATCAGTTCCCTCTCTTGCGATAGCTTCGATTATACTCTTCGCGTAATCAAATTTTTTTTAACCTATATTACTCACTGATGATAAAACTCAAATTTCTAGCTCGGATACGTCATGAAAACATACTTATTGTCAGCCATGACCATTCCACTCAAATTTCGGGACGAAATTTCTTTAACGGGTAGGTACTGTGACGACCCGGAAATTTCCGACCAAATTAAAACTTAATCTTTATATGTTCCAACACAATAAGCAAAATCTGTAATGTTGAGTCTCGAAAGTTTTGAAGTCTATATTCAAGTAATCAATTAACCTTGACTGTTCCCGACGATTCACGAACAATTGTGTAATCAAATATGTAAATATAAATGAAAGTATGCATATAATAATAAATAGAAATAATACAAAATAATTTAACCATTAAAATTAAATATGTACAATATAATATAAAATAATTAAGTTGTAGTTACAATAAATTCGTATATCAATAGAAGAATGCTATATATAAATATATGTATATTGTAATACCTGTTAAATTATATAAAAATTTAATACTCAAAATAAGTTATTATATAATATATAGTTATATTACATAACCAATAATATGTAATACTATTATATTAAATTTAATTACAAAGTAGTGTTATAATAATGTCATTAGTAATATTAGTATTAGTATTACTAATATTATTACTTAAAATATATAATCTATAGATACGAAATTGATACATATCATTTGTTATATTTAGTATGATTAGTAGTAATATTATTGTTATTATTTTTACTAATACCAATATCAATTCTATTATTATCTTTAACTAAAATTATAAATTCTCTGTACATTTATATTATTATTATTATTATTAGTATTATTATTTATTATTATCAATTATTATTATTAGTATTAACAAGAATTAGGATTTATTAATATAATTATATCAATTAAAGAGTCAAAAAAAAAAAAAACAAATTATCATCACGATCCATTTCTTTTTCACTTTTGTCTCATACCTCTTGTTGTATTAGGAGATCGAATTCACTCATAGACTCAGCCAAAAACCGTTGCAAATCAACATCTACTTTTATTCTATTATGTACCTTTATTCCATCTTCTTTGTCTGATTCTATTTATTTATTTATTTATTTTTTATTTTTTTTCTGATTGATAAATACATCTGTCTACTACCTAATGATATAAATCAAGCGAGTTTATCAGTGTTTGTAACAAACTCGTTAAATTCAGTAACTACTATCATCAATTATATCTGCAAATTGTGTGAATTAAATAGAAATATATATATATATATATATATATATATAGATATACCGCTCGTATTCCCTGTTTTTATCTAAAAATTTAAACAGCTCGATTTCAATCAAATCTTCAAATGTAGAATTGCAGTCTTATTAGGAATCTTTCAATTAAACTATATGCAAAATCTCAGGTCTTAACTCTTTCTATTGAGCTTCAATTTTTGAGTCAAAGTTTTCGAACTACAAAGTCAAACGATTTTAAATCATTCAAATTCGCGAGTTATAATTTGATTCAGGTCAATAGGATGTTTGTAGAGTATTTACTGGTTAATAAGAAACATTTTTTCATTAAGGGATTGGGGTCTCAAAACAGTTTAATTGTAAAATCAAATTATAAATTCATATATTTTTTTTTTCTTTGAATATAGCGACTGCCATTCTTTGATTTTTTTTTTTGTTTCGTGTCTGGTAATTAAATCATCATCACGTTTGTTTCTGTCCCAATCCAAGATTTAATTTAGTTCTGATGTCCCTTAATTTAGTCTCTGATCGATTTGGATGTGGTGAAGAAGATGAAGATTAGGGCAACAGATTATAACGGGTTTAAATAAACATAGAATGTGTATTAATCAAGAAAACAGAATAGCTTGGATGGTCTTGGGTGCTAGTGTGTTAGTGGGAGGTCTCGGGTTCGAGCCTCGTGCGTGGCATATCTTTTTGGAAAAGGCTAATAAGGTAGTTTCACTTATTATTATTATTATTATTATTATTATTATTATTATTATTATTATTATTATTATTATTATTATTATTATTATTATTATTATTATTATTATTATTATAGATTGTTATTGTTATTGTTATTATTGTTATTATTATTGATTGATATTATTATTAAGTATTAGTATTATTATTATTATTATTATCATTTAGGATTAGTATTAATATCATTATCGAAATTATTATTATTACAAGATTATTAAAGTTTACCATCGTTATGATCATTATAAGTAGTATTATTATTAGGATTATGATTATTTTAATTAGTGCTATTATGAAAATAAAATAAGTATCATTAGTGTTATTATCAATTTTAATGAACATAAGTATTATTACTAATGTTATCATTATTATTATTATTATAAGAATGATTATCATTATTAGAATTATCATCATTAATATTAATATTAAGATTATTATTAATATTACCACTAATATGATTAGAAGTATCATCATGAATATTGCTATTATGTAACTGCTAAAATCATTATCATAACTATCATTAACAGTAAAATTAATACTTTTATAGTTATTATCATTAATATCATTATTAGTACTATCACTAATAGGAATATTAACATTATTGCCTTTATAAGAAAACATAAGTATTATAATTAATATAATTTTACCATATTTAATATTATTTTAACATTATTACTACTTTTCAAACAAATGATATATATAAATAAATATATAATTAATACACAACATAATAAAATTTATACTTTTATACACAAAATGAAAATATGAAGATATATACATATTATTAATATAAATATGACATAATTAATAAATTCATATATATATATACAATTGTTCGATTGCAATAATGTGTATTAATATATATACAAATGATATAGGTTCGTGAATCCGAGGCCAACCCTACATTGTTTAGTTGTTCAATGTCGTCATATGTATTTTTACTAAAAAATACAATACGGTGAGTTCATTTACCCTTTTTACTCTTTACGTTTTTGGGCTGAGAATACATTCAAATGCTTTATTAACTGTTTTACAATATTTATATGCGTGAGTTTCATTAATCCCTTTTTAAATGCTTTTGCAATATATATTTTTGGGACTGAGAATACATGCGCTGTTTTTATAACTGTTTTACGAAATAGACACAAGTAATTGAAACTACATTCTATGGTTGGATTATCGAATCGAATATGCCCCTTTTTATTAAGTCTGGTAATCTAAGAATTAGGGAACAGACACCCTAATTGACTCGAATCCTAAAGATAGATCTATCGGGCCCAACAAGCCCCATCCAAAGTATCGGATGCTTTAGTACTTCGAAATTAATATCATGTCCGAAGGAGGATCCCGGAATGATGGGGATATTCTTATATGCATATTGTGAATGTCGGTTACCAGGTGTTCAATCCATATGAATGATATTTTTGTCTCTATGCATGGGACGTATGATTATGAGAAATGGAAGTATGAAATCTTGTGGTCTATTAAAATTATGAAATGATTCTTTATTATAAACTAATGAACTTACCAACCTTTTGGTTGACACTTTAAAGCATGTTTATTCTCAGGTACGAAAGAAATCTTCCACTGTGCATTTGCTCATATTAGAGATATTACTTGGAGTCATTCATGACATGTTTCAAAAGATGTTGCATTCGAGTCGTTGAGTTCATCAAGATTATTATTAAGTCAATTATATTTGGATATATTATGAAATGCTTTACATGCCTGTCAACTGTCGATGTAACGAAAGTTTGTCTTTTAAAAACGAATGCAATGTTTGTAAAATTTATCATATAGAGGTCAATTACCTCGCGATGTAATCAACTGTTGTGAATCGTTTGTAATCGATATGGACTTCGTCCGGATGGATTAGGACGGGTCTCTACAGTTGGTATTGACCTCTATATGATACATTTTACAAACATTGCATTCGTTTTTAAAAGACAAAATTTCTTTACATCGAAAATTGACAGACATGCATACCATTTCATAATATCCACTTTCCAACTATAAATTGATTTAATAATAATCTTTGATGAACTCAATGACTCGAATGCAACGTTCTTCGAAATATGTTATGAAAGACTCCAAGTAATATCTTTAAAATGAGCAAATGCACAGCGGAAGATTTCTTTAACACCTGAGAATAAACATGCTTTAAAGTGTCAACCAAAAGGTTGGTGAGTTCATTAGTTTATCATAATCATTTATTTCCATCATTTTAATAGACCACAAGAATTTCATTTCCAGTTCTCATAAATATACGTCCCATGCATAGAGACAAAAATAATCATTCATATGGTGAACACCTGGTAACCGACATTAACTAGATACATATAAGAATATCCCCTATCATTCCGGGATCCTCCTTCGGACATGATATAAATTTGGAAGTACTAAAGCATCCGGTACTTTGGATGGGGTTTGTTAGGCCCAATAGATCTATCTTTAGGATTCGCGTCAATTAGGGTGTCTGTTCCCTAATTCTTAGATTACCAGACTTTAAAAAAACGGGGCATATTCGATTTCGATAATTCAACCATAGAATGTAGTTTCAATTACTTGTGTCTATTTCGTCAAACATTTATAAAAGCGCATGTATTCTCAGTCCCAAAAATATAAAGGGTAAAAAAGGCAAATGAAACTCACCATACTGTATTTCGTAGTAAAAATACATATAACATCATTGAACAAGTGCAAGGTTGGCCTCGGATTCACGAACCTAAATTAATTATATATAATTATATGTTGGTCAATATTTGTCTAACAATTAGGTCAGGTCATAGTGTACCACAATCCTAATGCTCGAGACTAATATGCAAAAGTCAACAAAAGTCAATTTGACTCAAAATGATTTCCAAAATTTATACATGATTATAATATATTTTAAATATCGTCGTTTTATATTTTTAAATATTTTTAAAAGATTTATTAGAGTAAATAATATAATTCATTTATTAATAAATAAAATTTTATATTAAAATTTATATAATAAAATATACTTTTATATATATTAAGTAATAAAATTTATAGGGTTCATTTAATATCATAAAGATAATATGATAGGTATTATTAAAGTAATTTATTACACGTAGTAAAATATGTTTGTATTACATATTTATTTGATAAAATAATATCTATAATGTTAGTAAATAAAAGTTGTATTATTTTGTAATAATAATTATTATTATAAAAATATCAATATTTATAATTACTAAGATGATATTATGATAAAACGATAATTCTAATTATGATAACTTTAATATTTACGATAATTTTTAATATTATCTTTAAAATAATAATTCTATTTAAAATGATAATAAAAATGATATTTTATAGTAACAATGACATTTCTATTAAAATGATAATTTTTGTTAAAATGATATTTTTTGTTAAAATGATAGTTTTGATATTAACGATACTTTTAATAATAATAGTAATGATAAAAATAATAAGAACGGTAATTTTATCTAAATCAATATCTTATAATATTTTAATTTCATCATGATACTCTTACTCATTATTTCCTAATCGTTTCGTTTAATAGCTTTTAATCGTCTTTTATATCGTGTTCATAATAATGATAATAATAGTAATCAAAATAATTAGGTGTTACAAATATTTGTTTTAATTACACTAATATTAATAATGATAGTTACTATAACATTTTTAACGATAATACTAATAATTATCTTAATGATAATATAGTAATAATAATAATAACAATGACAATATCCATTTTTAAATAATGATATATATATTAATAATGATAATAATAATAATACTAATAATAATAATAATAATAATAATAATTGGATAATAATAATAATAATACTAATTATAACTTTAACGATAATAACGATAGTAATAAAAAAAATAACAATTTTTAATGATAAATCCCTTTTATTGATAAAGATAATAATAATGATAATAATAAGATAAAACTAGAACGACGATAAAAATGACGATAATAATAATCATTTATAATAAAAATATAGAATATTCAATTGATTATAACTTCTAATCCGTTCATCGAAACCATTCGATATCTAAAGGAAAAGTCCTTAATTTTTCACTAGCTTTCCAAGGACATGCATATCTTATACCTTATCTCAACCGCAAGTGTAACTAATTCAATATTCAACCTAACCTGTCTAAGGGCAATATCAAAAGTACAAGCATGCATAATCCTAAATACTCGAGCACTAGTCAGGGATACACTATTAGTATGTAAAAGTTAAATTATGAGTACTCACGTATCAATATTGAGATTCAATATTGCAGGAAAGGTACGTAGACGCAACGGAAATGATAAACACTATATTGACCTCATGAGCATACCCATGAACCATACTCAATCACCTCCATAGCTATAACCCATAATTTCCTTAATCCTATCCTACTCAAAAAACAATTTCGAAATCACTCGGACAGCACTCCGTCGTAATATTTTATGTATACTAATAATATCTTGAAATAATACGGAGTAAATATATATATGTAAATCGATTGAGAGAGTTTAGAGAAAAATATTTTCAAGTTTCTATGAAATAATGAAACCTATTGAATTCTATTTATAATAGATTATTGAATTATTAAAGTGAATTATTAAAGTATGAATTATTAAAGTGAATTATTAAAGTATGAATTATTAAAGTGAATTATTAAAGTATGAATTATTAAAGTGAATTATTAAAGTATGAATTATTAAAGTGAATTATTAAAGTATGAATTATTAAAGTTAAAGTAAACTAAAAATAAAGTAAAGGTAAAGTTTAAGTATAGTAAAAGTATAAAACTATGTACGTATAATACGCATATAAATATATATAATATTAATTTAAATCGTTATATATATTTAATAAAATAAAATATAAATATCGTTATCTTTATCATACTAGTTAAGTAATGAGTTGTCAAAAGTGGTTCTAGATATTTATAAAAGTTATATATGTTTTAATAATAAAGTTCTTTTTAAACTGAAAACGTTTTTGTACGTTTGAAACTAAATAGATCAATCGAGTCTTTATGAGATTCAATCTTCCACTATCCTTTATCTAGTTCTCAATGATTGACAATTTGTTCTTATTTATAAATCACTTTACCATTTTCCGAATATTGTTAAAACGGAAAGATTTCTCAAATCAACGTGGGCCTTTCAACAGAGACTTGTAATCATAATTCAATATATCTGATAATTCAATCATTTGATCTTATCTTCTAATTCCATTAATAAATATTTTGAAACAGATACAATCATATAAAGTATTTAATCTAATATTTTGTTTATGTTTCAAGTTATAATATATATACACATATACATATATAATCATATTCGTTTAATGGTTCGTGAATCGTTAGAACATGGTCGAGGTTGAATGAATGTATGAACATAGTTTAAAATTCTTGCAATTTAACTTAACAAATATTGCTTATCGTGTCGGAAACATATAAAGATTAAAGTTTAAATTTGGTTGGAAATTTCCGGGTTGTCACAGTACCTACCCGTTAAAGAAATTTCGTCCCGAAATTTGAGTGGAAAGGTCGTGAATGATAATAAGTATGTTTTCATGATGCATACAGGCTGAAAATTAGAGTTTTATATCAGCGAATAATTTGGATAAATAATCCATTTATATGAAAAGTACGAATGAAGCTAACATAGAAGAGTGAAATGAGTAAGTGTAGATTCATCTTATCATTTGACGTAGATATGATTGATTTCCAGATTTCAAGGGATTTGAAGAAAATCTTTGTAATAAGATTTGATTCTCCGGTAACAAAGGGAATTAGGATCCGCTTTAAATGCGATCGTCCATTTTAATTGTTCTGTCAGAGATTTTCTTATAAATTCACCTCCTTCGTTTTCTTACAACTCACACCTTCTGTTGATATATTTTATGCAAGTCCCTAGACATCTACCCACATCCATTACAGGTACAACAGTTTACAGGCCACCATGATCGTTCGTTATTATCCTATCCGTGTTTGTATGTGGTTACAGGAACTGCAGGAACGAGATTTGGATGTTTGACTATGTTAGACTTAGTCAGACGTCCGAGTGAAGCCTCACTCGTACGGATGACAGGCTCATACGCACGGTTGATGCTGAGCTAAGTCACAATTACAACCTAAATGAGAAGACACGAGTGAGTAATCACCCGTACGGCTGATGAAGCCAACTCATATGTGTGATGGATGAATCGTACGGGTGAGTCAATAGCAGGGGTATATAAAGTCTTATGTTCTTCATTTTAGGTTAAGCCTCTCATTTGTTACACACACTCAGATCTGGTGAGCTCCTCCGATTCTCTCTCAACCCAAATCACCCAGGTGGTGAATAATAGCTCTAAGTGTTGATCTAATCACAATTGATTTAGTTGTGGTATGACTAAATTAATCCCAAAAAGCTTAACCTATTCACTAGAGGGTTTGATTCACTTATTCCGTCATTGTGTGAGTTAAATCTGTTGATTTCTAAGTTCCTAGTCATGTTTCATCACCTTCTATTCTTTCCCCCTCAACTCATATTTTAAAGTATTCATCAATATGCTCCATCCAGTTCTGATTCTCGATATACTTATAACTTTCATATCGGTCATTCTTCTTTTTCATCTACCGCCGGAAGAATCTATTTACTTCTACTATACTCTTAGGTTTATAGTGTTTCTAGTTCTCCCGTGTCTTTATATTGCTATATGCATCGATATATATGGTTTATAACTTTTGGTTTGTCGTTGGGCTTTATATCTTCCCTTATATTTCAAAGTCTCTGTTTCTATCTTCTAAAATCATTGTCATCCACAGTTAATGCTCTCTTTTATTTGCTGCAATTTATACCCCAATTTCTATTTCGTAGTTTTGTCCTTTCGTTTCTTTTTCTTGCGATTAAGCACCGCTTGTAATGGTCCAGAATTTGCAGATATGAATTTTGAAATGAACATTGTTAATGTTCTAGGAAGAAAATTGTAATGGTACGATCTTGACTTGTCAAATTACCAGAATACCTCAGAAAAAGCCGAATCATTAAGAAATATTTTCTTGATATTTTAGAGGTTAAATAGAATACAAGAGTCGTATAACATGGCACATGATGATGTTATGATCTGTGAATCATCACGTTCCATTTAGAAACTCAGCATGAATTACTGTAATATAATCACGTTGATCAAGTGTCATTATATTATACTAACTCATGCTTCAGTTTCCAACACTACTTCAAAAATATTCATATTTTAAACTCAAAGGTTTACAGAGTATAGGAACTAAACAGTTTCCTTTTTGATGTAATACATATAGCGCAAAGAGATAAATGATTCCAGATAAGAATAGTTATGGAAATATCTTCAGAAATATGGAGGATATTTATAATGAAAGATACGATGATATCTTAGAATTTCTAATATCAGAGGATGATGAAGTATGTTATCTGTAAGGGTTTAGTGTCAGGAGCAAGGTATTCGTTAATGACTTCAGCAGACACTGAATCATTTGGATTCTTTGAAGGCAGGTTCAGTCTTTGTGATTTGTCCACAGCCTCCTTCATACTTTGCTCAATCCGTTTTCCAGTTCCAAAACTTCTCTATTTCTGAGCTTTGCTAATACACTAATCTTTATCATCAAACTTTTTACTGCTAAGGTCGTTTACAGTTTTTGTTACTTCATCAGCATTTCGAGAACTAGTTCGCGGTTCAGAGTGTTTTTCAGAAACTTCACATTCGAAGTATGTAAGCCTTGGAAATAGACGTTATGTATAACTGTTGGCGTCAACATGCTATGAGATTTCAAAATACTGATTTCTAATTCCCAATGATTCATATGGCAATTCTTGTTACAAGAGGCAGATGAGTAAATGATGAGGTTTCGATAAATATAATGATTCTTCAGAATGCCCAAGATCAGTGAAGTTGTTGGTAAGTTTATTGCTAATGTGGTGGAATATGAAAGGTTCTCCGGTAACAAAAGGGAAATCACATATATCAAAATTATGATAAGGCTACTCCGAATGAAAAAATCGAAGTTGTCTTGCTGGAGCTGTGATATAATTTGCTACTTTGCAAAGGAATTGCAAGGTTATTTTTGCTAATAAATGCCAAAAGATCTGACACAGATATGTGTTGAATTATGACTTTGGTTTCGAGAGCTTTTTAAGTACATAACTGTGGGTAATATGTGGTTGGATCATCATCTCGATTGCTCATTATTTGAAGTGTCTTCAGAGATTTTCGAAGGGTTTGAACACAGATTGTAATCGTTTATATACATTTGATGTTCTAACACACTTTTGAAGTCAAAGTATAGCTTTGAAAGATGTAGGAATCTAAAAGTGATGGTACCGGTTATATCTCAAATTGAATTCTGAGATTTTAAAATCAGAATATGTAATTGGATTTGAATGAGTATGGTTGTTTTGATTTCTATGAAAGAATGTATATTATTGTGAAAGTAGGAAGTATAATTGATAATTTGCTTAATCTGATTCGAAGAATATAACATATTAATTGTGAATTTATATATATCTCTCGGGTATTACCTACCCATTAAAAAAAATTTCACAATTAATATTTTGTATATAAGAATTTTATTACAGTCTTTATGAAAATATATATGTATATATTCTTCTCAGATGTAACATAGATTTTAATGAGTTAATACTAAATTAAACTCATTTGATTTACGGTTGGAACTAGAATTGAATAATTCCTTGAAGGCTTTAGAGGTTACATAAGTATTTCTTCAATAATATTGAAATTATGAATCAATACTTCGTTATTTGTTGAGATGTGATGTTGGTTTTTGTTAAATTCTTGTGAACTTCGCAAAGTACGAATGATGTTATCTGAAAAGTTTCGGTTACATCAATGATGAAGTGTAAAATCAAATATATACTTGATTTATTAGGAATTGGAATTTGTTGAATTGAGACAGAGATTGTAGTTAACGATGGTTAAGTCGCGGGTGAGGGACGTACATTATTGCATATTTGTAATATGAATTAACCGAGTAGTTAAGATTCACACACAATAGCTTAGCACGGAAAGATTTATTTTTTATTTCAAAATATATATATATAAAATATATATATAATTTCTTCAGAGGGAATGAGTTAATTCTTCATAACTTGTTGATACAATATACACGTTATTGATTCGTAATGATGTAAACAGTGATTCTTGAACTGACGGAGTTTGTGATGTTATAGGTGTTGTTGATTCTGATGTTGACTGTACTGACGATGCTGGTGACGCTGACGGTACTGTTGATGCTATTGGTAAAACAAGTTTAACTTGTTAATCACACACCATTTTTGTCAGGGTTTTTACTCTTCCTTCTATCATTTTGGTTCGCTTAACTGATTTATGGTTAGGGCTAGATTAGATAATCTCTAAGACTTTAGAGATTATATAATCGCCGCGGAATGTTTCTCCAATGAAGTTATGAATTAATACTTCGTCAGTTATTGTTGTTGGTACTCCTTGGTATCTATGGTGCGTATGACGTTGATGCTCGTGGGACAGATTGTGAAGTTGAGGTTTACAACGCGGTTGTGGTTGGAGGTGGTAATGGTACTGTTGGTGTTGATGATGGTGGTACTGGTGATGTTGCTGATGCTGCTGCTGGTGTTTGTAATCTCTGCACCATATTCTCCAAAGCCACTACCCGAGCGCGAAGTTCGTTGACTTCTTCTATTATTCCAGGATGATTGTCGGTCGGAACGAGCGGATAAATAAAATCTAGAATTTGATGTAGTATATAATCGTGACGAGATACCCTGGAAATGAGAGAGAAAATGGTGTCTCGAACAGGTTTGCCGGTAAATGCTTCAGGTTCTTCACCAAGAGGGCAATGTGGTGGATGGAAAGGATCGCCTTCTTCTTGTTTTCAATGATTGAGGAGGCTACGAACCCATCCCCCAATTCATCCAGAATAGGTGATGACTGATTGGTTGATCCATTCCGGTCACACGGCTTTCGGAGCTTGAGTGAGATTCTATTTCGGAATCCGAGTGACTTGAACTGATGACAAATTCCATTTCATACGATTGGATAAAGGATTTTTCGATATAAAATGATTTTTCGGCTATCGGGTGGTATTCTATTTACATAGGATATCTATATATAGAGATCAAAAGATTTCAAAGATTACGGAGGAATTTGCGGGATATGTCAGGTAAAGTTTAAAGTAACAGATACGATAAGATATGATTTAGCAGATACGCTAAGATATGAATTTTGTCTATACACTACTCATGCAATTAATGTAGCAAGACGTGTCTAGACTAATAATGATAAGCAGGTAATTTCCTATGGATGATAAGCAGATGATTTCCGACTAGAAATAATAAGCAAAACTTTTGACATGCAGACACGGTCGAAGTCCAGACTCACTAATGCATCCTAACGACTTATCAGTTAGACACACTAATGCAGACCTGGTTCGCTAAGACCACCGCTCTGATGCCAACTGAAATGTCCCGTTCTTATTGATTAAAAACGTTCCATATTAATTGATTTCGTTGCGAGGTTTTGACCTCTATATGAGACGTTTTTCAAAGACTGCATTCATTTTTAAAACAAACCATAACCTTTATTTCATAGATAAAGGTTTTAAAAAGCTTTACGTAGATTATCAAATAATGATAATCTAAAATATCATGTTTACACACGACCATTACATAATGGTTTACAATACAAATATGTTACAACAAAATAAGTTTCTTGAATGCAGTTTTTACACAATATCATACAAGCATGGACTCCAAATCTCGTCCTTATTTAAGTATGCGACAGCGGAAGCTCTTAATAATCACCTGAGAATAAACATGCTTAAAACGTCAACAAAAATGTTGGTGAGTTATAGGTTTAACCTATATATATCAAATCATAATAATAGACCACAAGATTTCATATTTCAATACACATCCCATACATAGAGATAAAAATCATTCATATGGTGAACACCTGGTAACCGACATTAACAAGATGCATATATAAGAATATCCCCATCATTCCGGGACACCCTTCGGATATGATATAAGTTTCGAAGTACTAAAGCATCCGGTACTTTGGATGGGGTTTGTTAGGCCCAATAGATCTATCTTTAGGATTCGCGTCAATTAGGGTGTCTGTTCCCTAATTCTTAGATTACCAGACTTAATAAAAAAGGGGCATATTCGATTTCGATAATTCAACCATAGAATGTAGTTTCACGTACTTGTGTCTATTTTGTAAATCATTTATAAAACCTGCATGTATTCTCATCCCAAAAATATTAGATTTTAAAAGTGGGACTATAACTCACTTTCACAGATTTTTACTTCGTCGGGAAGTAAGACTTGGCCACTGGTTGATTCACGAACCTATAACAATATATACATATATATCAAAGTATGTTCAAAATATATTTATAACACTTTTAATATATTTTGATGTTTTAAGTTTATTAAGTCAGCTGTCCTCGTTAGTAACCTACAACTAGTTGTCCACAGTTAGATGTACAGAAATAAATCGATAAATATTATCTTGAATCAATCCACGACCCAGTGTATACGTATCTCAGTATTGATCACAACTCAAACTATATATATTTTGGAATCAACCTCAACCCTGTATAGCTAACTCCAACATTCACATATAGAGTGTCTATGGTTGTTCCGAAATATATATAGATGTGTCGACATGATAGGTCGAAACATTGTATACGTGTCTATGGTATCTCAAGATTACATAATATATAATACAAGTTGATTAAGTTATGGTTGGAATAGATTTGTTACCAATTTTCACGTAGCTAAAATGAGAAAAATTATCCAATCTTGTTTTACCCATAACTTCTTCATTTTAAATCCGTTTTGAGTGAATCAAATTGATATGGTTTCATATTGAACTCTATTTTATGAATCTAAACAGAAAAGTATAGGTTTATAGTCGGAAAAATAAGTTACAAGTCGTTTTTGTAAAGGTAGTCATTTCAGTCGAAAGAACGACGTCTAGATGACCATTTTAGAAAACATACTTCCACTTTGAGTTTAACCATAATTTTTGGATATAGTTTCATGTTCATAATAAAAATCATTTTCTCAGAATAACAACTTTTAAATCAAAGTTTATCATAGTTTTTAATTAACTAACCCAAAACAGCCCGCGGTGTTACTACGACGGCGTAAATCCGGTTTTACGGTGTTTTTCGTGTTTCCAGGTTTTAAATCATTAAGTTAGCATATCATATAGATATAGAACATGTGTTTAGTTGATTTTAAAAGTCAAGTTAGAAGGATTAACTTTTGTTTGCGAACAAGTTTAGAATTAACTAAACTATGTTCTAGTGATTACAAGTTTAAACCTTCGAATAAGATAGCTTTATATGTATGAATCAAATGATGTTATGAACATCATTACTACCTTAAGTTCCTTGGATAAACCTACTGGAAAAGAGAAAATGGATCTATATTCAACGGATCCTTGGATGGCTCGAAGTTCTTGAAGCAGAATCATGACACGAAAACAAGTTCAAGTAAGATCATCACTTGAAATAAGATTGTTATAGTTATAGAAATTGAACCAAAGTTTGAATATGATTATTACCTTGTATTAGAATGATAACCTACTGTAAGAAACAAAGATTTCTTGAGGTTGGATGATCACCTTACAAGATTGGAAGTGAGCTAGCAAACTTGAAAGTATTCTTGATTTTATGTAACTAGAACTTGTAGAATATATGAAGAACACTTAGAACTTGAAGATAGAACTTGAGAGAGATTAATTAGATGAAGAAAATTGAAGAATGAAAGTGTTTGTAGGTGTTTTTGGTCGTTGGTGTATGGATTAGATATAAAGGATATGTAATTTTGTTTTCATGTAAATAAGTCATGAATGATTACTCATATTTTTGTAATTTTATGAGATATTTCATGCTAGTTGCCAAATGATGGTTCCCACATGTGTTAGGTGACTCACATGGGCTGCTAAGAGCTGATCATTGGAGTGTATATACCAATAGTACATACATCTAAAAGCTGTGTATTGTACGAGTACGAATACGGGTGCATACGAGTAGAATTGTTGATGAAACTGAACGAGGATGTAATTGTAAGCATTTTTGTTAAGTAGAAGTATTTTGATAAGTGTCTTGAAGTCTTTCAAAAGTGTATGAATACATATTAAAACACTACATGTATATATATTTTAACTGAGTCGTTAAGTCATCGTTAGTCGTTACATGTAAATGTTGTTTTGAAACCTTTAGGTTAACGATCTTGTTGAATGTTGTTAACCCATTGTTTATTATAACAAATGAGATGTTAAATTGTTATATTATCATGATATTATGATATATAATATATCTCAGTATGATGTATATACAGTTAAATGTCGTTACAACGATAATCGTTACATATATGTCTCGTTTCGAAATCATTAAGTTAGTAGTCTTATTTTTACATATGTATTTCATTGTTAATACACTTAATAATATATTTACTTATCATTTAACATAATTAACCAAGTGTATCAATATCTTAATATGATTCATATGTACCTAGTAAGACGTTGTTATAACGATAATCGTTATATATATCGTTTTCGAGTTTCTTAAATTAATAGTCTCATTTTTATGTATATAACTCATTGTTAAAATACCTAATGAGATACATACTTATAATAAAAACATGTTAACTATATATATAACCATATATATGTCATCGTATAGTTTTTACAAGTTTTAACGTTCGTGAATCACCGGTCAACTTGGGTGGTCAATTGTCTATATGAAACATATTTCAATTAATCAAGTCTTAACAAGTTTGATTGCTTAACATGTTGGAAACATTTAATCATGTAAATATCAATCTCAATTAATATATATAAACATGGAAAAGTTCGGGTCACTACAGTACCTACCCGTTAAATAAATTTCGTCCCGAAATTTTAAGCTGTTGAAGGTGTTGACGAATCTTCTGGAAATAGATGCGGGTATTTCTTATTCATCTGATCTTCACGCTCCCAGGTGAACTCGGGTCCTCTACGAGCATTCCATCGAACCTTAACAATTGGTATCTTGTTTTGCTTAAGTCTTTTAACCTCACGATCCATTATTTCGACGGGTTCTTCGATGAATTGAAGTTTTTTCGTTGATTTGGATTTCATCTAACGGAATAGTGAGATCTTCTTTAGCAAAACATTTCTTCAAATTCGAGACGTGGAAAGTGTTATGTACAGCCGCGAGTTGTTGAGGTAACTCAAGTCGGTAAGCTACTGGTCCGACACGATCAATAATCTTGAATGGTCCAATATACCTTGGATTTAATTTCCCTCGTTTACCAAATCGAACAACGCCTTTCCAAGGTGCAACTTTAAGCATGACCATCTCTCCAATTTCAAATTCTATATCTTTTCTTTTAATGTCAGCGTAGCTCTTTTGTCGACTTTGGGCGGTTTTCAACCGTTGTTGAATTTGGATGATCTTCTCGGTAGTTTCTTGTATAATCTCTGGACCCGTAATCTGTCTATCCCCCACTTCACTCCAACAAATCAGAGACCTGCACTTTCTACCATAAAGTGCTTCAAACGGCGCCATCTCAATGCTTGAATGGTAGCTGTTGTTGTAGGAAAATTCTGCTAACGGTAGATGTCGATCCCAACTGTTTCCAAAATCAATAACACATGCTCGTAGCATGTCTTCAAGTGTTTGTATCGTCCTTTCGCTCTGCCCATCAGTTTGTGGATGATAGGCAGTACTCATGTCTAGACGAGTTCCTAATGCTTGCTGTAATGTCTGCCAGAATCTTGAAATAAATCTGCCATCCCTATCAGAGATAATAGAGATTGGTATTCCATTTCTGGAGACGACTTCCTTCAAATACAGCCGTGCTAACTTCGCCATCTTGTCATCTTCTCTTATTGGCAGGAAGTGTGCTGATTTGGTGAGACGATCAACTATTACCCAAATAGTATCAAAACCACTTGCAGTCCTTGGCAATTTAGTGATAAAATCCATGGTAATGTTTTGCCATTTCCATTCTGGGATTTTGGGTTGTTGAAGTAGACCTGATGGTTTCTGATGCTCAGCTTTGACCTTAGAACACGTCAAACATTCTCCTACGTATTTAGCAACATCGGCTTTCATACCCGGCCACCAAAAATGTTTCTTGAGATCCTTGTACATCTTCCCCGTTCCAGGATATATTGAGTATCTGGTTTTATGAGCTTCTCTAAGTACCATTTCTCTCATATCTCCAAATTTTGGTGCCCAAATCCTTTCAGCCCTATACCGGGTTCCGTCTTCCTGAATATTAAGATGCTTCTCCGATCCTTTGGGTATTTCATCATTTAAATTTCCCTCTTTTAAAACTCCTTGTTGCGCCTCTTTTATTTGAGTAGTAAAGTTATTATGAATCATTATATTCATAGATTTTACTCGAATGGTTCTCTGTCCTTCCTGCTCAAGGCATCGGCTACCACATTTGCCTTTCCCGGGTGGTAACGAATCTCAAAGTCGTAATCATTCAATAATTCAATCCACCTACGCTGCCTCATATTCAGTTGTTTCTGATTAAATATGTGTTGTAAGACGTTGTTATAACGATAATCGTTATATATATCATTTTTGAGTTTCTTAAATTAATAGTCTCATTTTTATGTATATAACTCATTGTTAAAATACCTAATGAGATACATACTTATAATAAAAACATGTTAACTATATATATAACCATATATATGTCATCGTATAGTTTTTACAAGTTTTAACGTTCGTGAATCACCGGTCAACTTGGGTGGTCAATTGCCTATATGAAACATATTTCAATTAATCAAGTCTTAACAAGTTTGATCGGAGGATCCCGGAATGATAGGGGATATTCTTATATGTATCTAGTTAATGTCGGTTACCAGGTGTTCACCATATGAATGATTATTTTTGTCTCTATGCATGGGACGTATATTTATGAGAACTGGAAATGAAATTCTTGTGGTCTATTAAAATGATGGAAATAAATGATTATGATAAACTAATGAACTCACCAACCTTTTGGTTGACACTTTAAAGCATGTTTATTCTCAGGTGTTAAAGAAATCTTCCGCTGTGCATTTGCTCATTTTAAAGATATTACTTGGAGTCTTTCATAGCATATTTCGAAGAACGTTGCATTCGAGTCATTAAGTTCATCAAAGATTATTATTAAATCAATTTATAGTTGGATAGTGGATATTATGAAATGGTATGCATGCCTGTCAATTTTCAATGTAAAGAAAGTTTGTCTTTTAAAAACGAATGCAAGAAGATGAAATGTCTTATTCATTCATATGGTGAACACAATAATATTAATTGAGTAAGTTTCATTTGCCTATCAGAGCAAATACCTCGCCTGTCATTTCATAATATCCACTATCCAACTATAAATTGATTTAATAATAATCTTTGATGAACTCAATGACTCGAATGCAACGTTCTTCGAAATATGTTATGAAAGACTCCAAGTAATATCTTTAAAATGAGCAAATGCACAGCGGAAGATTTCTTTAACACCTGAGAATAAACATGCTTTAAAGTGTCAACCAAAAGGTTGGTGAGTTCATTAGTTTATCATAATCATTTATTTCCATCATTTTAATAGACCACAAGAATTTCATTTCCAGTTCTCATAAATATACGTCCCATGCATAGAGACAAAAATAATCATTCATATGGTGAACACCTGGTAACCGACATTAACTAGATACATATAAGAATATCCCCTATCATTCCGGGATCCTCCTTCGGACATGATATAAATTTCGAAGTACTAAAGCATCCGGTACTTTGGATGGGGTTTGTTAGGCCCAATAGATCTATCTTTAGGATTCGCGTCAATTAGGGTGTCTGTTCCCTAATTCTTAGATTACCAGACTTTAAAAAAATGGGGCATATTCGATTTCGATAATTCAACCATAGAATGTAGTTTCAATTACTTGTGTCTATTTCGTCAAACATTTATAAAAGCGCATGTATTCTCAGTCCCAAAAATATAAAGGGTAAAAAGGCAAATGAAACTCACCATACTATATTTCGTAGTAAAAATACATATAACGTCATTGAACAAGTGCAAGGTTGGCCTCGGATTCACGAACCTAAATTAATTATATATAATTATATGTTGGTCAATATTTGTCTAACAATTAGGTCAGGTCATAGTGTACCACAATCATAATGCTCGAGACTAATATGCAAAAAAGTCAATTTGACTCAAAATGATTTCCAAAATTTATACATGATTATAATATATTTTAAATATCATCGTTTTATATTTTTAAATATTTTTAAAAGATTTATTAGAGTAAATAATATAATTCATTTATTAATAAATAAAATTTTATATTAAAATTTATATAATAAAATATACTTTTATATATATTAAGTAATAAAATTTATAGGGTTCATTTAATATCATAAAGATAATATGATAGGTATTATTAAAGTAATTTATTACACGTAGTAAAATATGTTTGTATTACATATTTATTTGATAAAATAATATCTATAATGTTAGTAAATAAAAGTTGTATTATTTTGTAATAATAATTATTATTATAAAAATATCAATATTTATAATTACTAAGATGATATTATGATAAAACGATAATTCTAATTATGATAACTTTAATATTTACGATAATTTTTAATATTATCTTTAAAATAATAATTCTATTTAAAATGATAATAAAAATGATATTTTATAGTAACAATGACATTTCTATTAAAATGATAATTTTTGTTAAAATGATATTTTTTGTTAAAATGATAGTTTTGATATTAACGATACTTTTAATAATAATAGTAATGATAAAAATAATAAGAACGATAATTTTATCTAAATCAATATCTTATAATATTTTAATTTCATCATGATACTCTTACTCATTATTTCCTAATCGTTTCGTTTAATAGCTTTTAATCGTCTTTTATATCGTGTTCATAATAATGATAATAATAGTAATCAAAATAATTAGGTGTTACAAATATTTGTTTTAATTACACTAATATTAATAATGATAGTTACTATAACATTTTTAACGATAATACTAATAATTATCTTAATGATAATATAGTAATAATAATAATAACAATGACAATATCCATTTTTAAATAATGATATATATATTAATAATGATAATAATAATAATAATAATAATAATAATAATAATAATAATAATAATAATAATAATTGGATAATAATAATAATAATACTAATTATAACTTTAACGATAATAACGATAGTAATAAAAAAAATAACAATTTTTAATGATAAATCCCTTTTATTGATAAAGATAATAATAATGATAATAATAAGATAAAAAAAGAACGACGATAAAAATGACGATAATAATAATCATTTATAATAAAAATATAGAATATTCAATTGATTATAACTTCTAATCCGTTCATCGAAACCATTCGATATCTAAAGGAAAAGTCCTTAATTTTTCGCTAGCTTTCCAAGGACATGCATATCTTATACCTTATCTCAACCGCAAGTGTAACTAATTCAATATTCAACCTAACCTGTCTAAGGGCAATATCAAAAGTACAAGCATGCATAATCCTAAATACTCGAGCACTAGTCAGGGATACACTATTAGTATGTAAAAGTTAAATTATGAGTACTCACGTATCAATATTGAGATTCAATATTGCAGGAAAGGTACGTAGACGCAACGGAAATGATAAACACTATATTGACCTCATGAGCATACCCATGAACCATACTCAATCACCTCCATAGCTATAACCCATAATTTCCTTAATCCTATCCTACTCGAAAAACAATTTCGAAATCACTCGGACAGCACTCCGTCGTAATATTTTATGTATACTAATAATATCTTGAAATAATACGGAGTAAATATATATATATGTAAATCGATTGAGAGAGTTTAGAGAAAAATATTTTCAAGTTTCTATGAAATAATGAAACCTATTGAATTCTATTTATAATAGATTTTTGAATTATTAAAGTGAATTATTAAAGTATGAATTATTAAAGTGAATTATTAAAGTATGAATTATTAAAGTGAATTATTAAAGTATGAATTATTAAAGTGAATTATTAAAGTATGAATTATTAAAGTGAATTATTAAAGTATGAATTATTAAAGTGAATTATTAAAGTTAAAGTAAACTAAAAATAAAGTAAAGGTAAAGTTTAAGTATAGTAAAAGTATAAAACTATGTACGTATAATACGCGTATAAATATATATAATATTAATTTAAATCGTTATATATATTTAATAAAATAAAATATAAATATCGTTATCTTTACATACTAGTTAAGTAATGAGTTGTCAAAAGTGGTTCTAGATATTTATAAAAGTTATATATGTTTTAATAATAAAGTTCTTTTTAAACTGAAAACGTTTTTGTACTTTTGAAACTAAATAGATCAATCGAGTCTTTATGAGATTCAATCTTCCACTATCCTTTATCTAGTTCTCAATGATTGACAATTTGTTCTTATTTATAAATCACTTTACCATTTTCCGAATATTGTTAAAACGGAAAGATTTCTCAAATCAACGTGGGCCTTTCAACAGAGACTTGTAATCATAATTCAATATATCTGATAATTCAATCATTTGATCTTATCTTCTAATTCCATTGATAAATATTTTGAAACAGATACAATCATATAAAGTATTTAATCTAATATTTTGTTTACGTTTCAAGTTATAATATATATACACATATACATATATAATCATATTCGTTTAATGGTTCGTGAATCGTTGGAACATGATCGAGGTTGAATGAATGTATGAACATAGTTTAAAATTCTTGCAATTTAACTTAACAAATATTGCTTATCGTGTCGGAAACATATAAAGATTAAAGTTTAAATTTGGTTGGAAATTTCCGGGTTGTCACAGTACCTACCCGTTAAAGAAATTTCGTCTCGAAATTTGAGTGGAAAGGTCGTGAATGATAATAAGTATGTTTTCATGATGCATACAGGCTGAAAATTAGAGTTTTATATCAGCGAATAATTTGGATAAATAATCCATTTATATGAAAAGTACGAATGAAGCTAACATAGAAGAGTGAAATGAGTAAGTGTAGATTCATCTTATCATTTGACGTAGATATGAATGATTTCCAGATTTCAAGGGATTTGAAGAAAATCTTTGTAATAAGATTTGATTCTCCGGTAACAAAGGGAATTAGGATCCGCTTTAAATGCGATCGTCCATTTTAATTGTTCTGTCGGAGATTTTCTTATAAATTCACCTCCTTCGTTTTCTTACAACTCACACCTTCTGTTGATGCATTTTATGCAAGTCCCTAGACATCTACCCACATCCATTGCAGGTACAACAGTTTACAGGCCACCATGATAGTTCGTTATTATCCTATCCGTGTTTGTATGTGGTTACAGGAACTGCAGGAACGAGATTTGGATGTTTGACTATGTTAGACTTAGTCAGACGTCCGAGTGAAGCCTCACTCGTACGGATGACAGGCTCATACGCACGGTTGATGCTGAGCTAAGTCACAATTACAACCTAAATGAGAAGACACGAGTGAGTGATCACCCGTACGGCTGATGAAGCCAACTCATATGTGTGATGGATGAATCGTACGGGTGAGTCAATAGCAGTGGGTATATAAAGTCTTATGTTCTTCATTTTAGGTTAAGCCTCTCATTTGTTACACACACTCAGATCTAGTGAGCTCCTCCGATTCTCTCTCAACCCAAATCACCCAGGTGGTGAATAATAGCTCTAAGTGTTGATCTAATCACAATTGATTTAGTTGTGGTATGACTAAATTAATCCCAAAAAGCTTAACCTATTCACTAGAGGGTTTGATTCACTTATTCCGTCATTGTGTGAGTTAAATCTGTTGATTTCTAAGTTCCTAGTCATGTTTCATCACCTTCTATTCTTTCCCCCTCAACTCATATTTTAAAGTATTCATCAATATGCTCCATCCAGTTCTGATTCTCGATATACTTCTAACTTTCATATCGGTCATTCTTCTTTTTCATCTACCGCCGGAAGAATCTATTTACTTCTACTATACTCTTGGGTTTATAGTGTTTCTAGTTCTCCCGTGTCTTTATATTGCTATATGCATCGATATATATGGTTTATAACTTTTGGTTTGTCGTTGGGCTTTATATCTTCCCTTATATTTCAAAGTCTCTGTTTCTATCTTCTATAATCATTGTTATCCACAGTTAATGCTCTCTTTTATTTGCTGCAATTTATACCCCAATTTCTATTTCGTAGTTTTGTCCTTTCGTTTCTTTTTCTTGCGATTAAGCACCGCTTGTAATGGTCCAGAATTTGCAGATATGAATTTTGAAATGAACATTGTTAATGTTCTAGGAAGAAAATTGTAATGGCACGATCTTGACTTGTCAAATTACCAGAATACCTCAGAAAAAGCCGAATCATCAAGAAATATTTTCTTGATATTTTAGAGGTTAAATAGAATACAAGAGTCGTATAACATGGCACATGATGATGTTATGATCTGTGAATCATCACGTTCCATTTAGAAACTCGGCATCAATTACTGTAATATAATCACGTTGATCAAGTGTCATTATATTATACTAACTCATGCTTCAGTTTCCAACACTACTTCAAAAATATTCATATTTTAAACTCAAAGGTTTACAGAGTATAGGAACTAAACAGTTTCCTTTTTGATGTAATACAGATAGCGCAAAGAGATAAATGATTCCAGATAAGAATAGTTATGGAAATATCTTCAGAAATATGGAGGATATTTATAATGAAAGATACGATGATATCTTAGAATTTCTAATATCAGAGGATGATGAAGTATGTTGTCTGTAAGGGTTTAGTGTCAGGAGCAAGGTATTCGTTAATGACTTCAGCAGACACTGAATCATTTGGATTCTTTGAAGGCAGGTTCAGTCTTTGTGATTTGTCCACAGCCTCCTTCATACTTTGCTCAATCCGTTTTCCAGTTCCAAAACTTCTCTATTTCTGAGCTTTGCTAATACACTAATCTTTATCATCAAACTTTTTACTGCTAAGGTCGTTTACAGTTTTTGTTACTTCATCAGCATTTCGAGAACTAGTTCGCGGTTCAGAGTGTTTTTCAGAAACTTCACATTCGAAGTATGTAAGCCTTGGAAATAGACGTTATGTATAACTGTTGGCGTCAACATGCTGTGAGATTTCAAAATACTGATTTCTAATTCCCAATGATTCATATGGCAATTCTCGTTACAAGAGGCAGATGAGTAAATGATGAGGTTTCGATAAATATAATGATTCTTCAGAATGCCCAAGATCAGTGAAGTTGTTGGTAAGTTTATTGCTAATGTGGTGGAATATGAAAGGTTCTCTGGTAACAAAAGGGAAATCACATATATCAAAATTATGATAAGGCTACTCCGAATGAAAAAATTGAAGTTGTCTTGCTGGAGCTGTGATATAATTTGCTACTTTGCAAAGGAATTGCAAGGTTATTTTTGCTAATAAATGCCAAAAGATCTGACACAGATATGTGTTGAATTATGACTTTGGTTTCGAGAGCTTTTTAAGTACATAACTGTGGGTAATATGTGGTTGGATCATCATCTCGATTGCTCATTATTTGAAGTGTCTTCAGAGATTTTCGAAGGGTTTGAACACAGATTGTAATCGTTTGTATACATTTGATGTTCTAACACACTTTTGAAGTCAAAGTATAGCTTTGAAAGATGTAGGAATCTAAAAGTGATGGTACCGGTTATATCTCAAAATGAATTCTGAGATTTTAAAATCAGAATATGTAATTGGATTTGAATGAGTATGGTTGTTTTGATTTCTATGAAAGAATGTATATTATTGTGAAAGTAGGAAGTATAATTGATAATTTGCTTAATCTGATTCGAAGAATATAACATATTAATTGTGAATTTATATATATCTCTCGGGTATTACCTACCCATTAAAAAAAATTTCACAATTAATATTTTGTACATAAGAATTTTATTACAGTCTTTATGAAAATATATATGTATATATTCTTCTCAGATGTAACATAGATTTTAATGAGTTAATACTAAATTAAACTCATTCGATTTACGGTTGGAACTAGAATTGAATAATTCCTTGAAGGCTTTAGAGGTTACATAAGTATTTCTTCAATAATATTGAAATTATGAATCAATACTTCGTTATTTGTTGAGATGTGATGTTGGTTTTTGTTAAATTCTTGTGAACTTCACAAAGTACGAATGATGTTATCTGAAAAGTTTCGGTTACATCAATGATGAAGTGTAAAATCAAATATATACTTGATTTATTAGGAATTGGAATTTGTTGAATTGAGACAGAGATTGTAGTTAACGATGGTTAAGTCGCGGGTGAGGGACGTACATTATTGCATATTTGTAATATGAATTAACCGAGTAGTTAAGATTCACACACAATAGCTTAGCACGGAAAGATTTATTTTTTATTTCAAAATATATATATATATATATATATAAAATATATATATAATTTCTTCAGAGGGAATGAGTTAATTCTTCATAACTTGTTGATACAATATACACGTTATTGATTCGTAATGATGTAAACAGTGATTCTTGAACTGACGGAGTTTGTGATGTTATAGGTGTTGTTGATTCTGATGTTGACTGTACTGACGATGCTGGTGATGCTGACGGTACTGTTGATGCTATTGGTAAAACAAGTTTAACTTGTTAATCACACACCATTTTTGTCAGGGTTTTTACTCTTCCTTCTATCATTTTGGTTCGCTTAACTGATTTATGGTTAGGGCTAGATTAGATAATCTCTAAGACTTTAGAGATTATATAATCGCCGTGGAATGTTTCTCCAATGAAGTTATGAATTAATACTTCGTCAGTTATTGTTGTTGGTACTCCTTGGTATCTATGGTGCGTATGACGTTGATGCTCGTGGGACAGATTATGAAGTTGAGGTTTACAACGCGGTTGTGGTTGGAGGTGGTAATGGTACTGTTGGCGTTGATGATGGTGGTACTGGTTATGTTGCTGATGCTGCTGCTGGTGTTTGTAATCTCTGCACCATATTATCCAAAGCCACTACCCGAGCGCGAAGTTCGTTGACTTCTTCTATTATTCCAGGATGATTGTCGGTCGGAACGAGCGGATAAATAAAATCTAGAATTTGATGTAGTATATAATCGTGACGAGATACCCTGGAAATGAGAGAGAAAATGGTGTCTCGAACAGGTTCGCCGGTAAATGCTTCAGGTTCTTCGCCAAGAGGGCAATGTGGTGGATGGAAAGGATCGCCTTCTTCTTGTTTTCAATGATTGAGGAGGCTACGAACCCATCCCCCAATTCATCCAGAATAGGTGATGACTGATTGATTGATCCATTCCGGTCACACGGCTTTCGGAGCTTGAGTGAGATTCTATTTCGGAATCCGAGTGACTTGAACTGATGACAAATTCCATTTCATACGATTGGATAAAGGATTTTTAGATATAAAATGATTTTTCGGCTATCGGGTGGTATTCTATTTACATAGGATATCTATATATAGAGATCAAATGATTTCAAAGATTACGGAGGAATTTGCGGGATATGTCAGGTAAAGTTTAAAGTAACAGATACGATAAGATATGATTTAGCAGATACGCTAAGATATGAATTTTGTCTATACACTACTCATGCAATTAATGTAGCAAGACGTGTCTAGACTAATAATGATAAGCAGGTAATTTCCTATGGATGATAAGCAGATGATTTCCGACTAGAAATGATAAGCAAAACTTTTGACATGCAGACACGGTCGAAGTCCAGACTCACTAATGCATCCTAACGACTTATCAGTTAGACACACTAATGCAGACCTGGTTCGCTAAGACCACCGCTCTGATACCAACTGAAATGGCCCGTTCATATACATTATAAACGATTCACAATAGTTGATTACATTGTGAGGTATTTGACCTCTATATGATACATTTTACAAACATTGCATTCGTTTTTAAAAGACAAAATTTCTTTACATCGAAAATTGACAGGCATGCATACCATTTCATAATATCCACTATCCAACTATAAATTGATTTAATAATAATCTATGATGAACTCAATGACTCGAATGCAACGTTCTTCGAAATATGTATGAAAGACTCCAAGTAATATCTTTAAAATGAGCAAATGCACAGCGGAAGATTTCTTTAACACCTGAGAATAAACATGCTTTAAAGTGTCAACCAAAAGGTTGGTGAGTTCATTAGTTTATCATAATCATTTATTTCCATCATTTTAATAGACCACAAGAATTTCATTTCCAGTTCTCATAAATATACGTCCCATGCATAGAGACAAAAATAATCATTCATATGGTGAACACCTGGTAACCGACATTAACTAGATACATATAAGAATATCCCCTATCATTCCGGGATCCTCCTTCGGACATGATATAAATTTCGAAGTACTAAAGCATCCAGTACTTTGGATGGGGTTTGTTAGGCCCAATAGATCTATCTTTAGGATTCGCGTCAATTAGGGTGTCTGTTCCCTAATTCTTAGATTACCAGACTTTAAAAAAATGGGGCATATTCGATTTCGATAATTCAACCATAGAATGTAGTTTCAATTACTTGTGTCTATTTCGTCAAACATTTATAAAAGCGCATGTATTCTCAGTCCCAAAAATATAAAGGGTAAAAAGGCAAATGAAACTCACCATACTGTATTTCGTAGTAAAAATACATATAACGTCATTGAACAAGTGCAAGGTTGGCCTCGGATTCACGAACCTAAATTAATTATATATAATTATATGTTGGTCAATATTTGTCTAACAATTAGGTCAGGTCATAGTGTACCACAATCCTAATGCTCGAGACTATTATGCAAAAGTCAACAAAAGTCAATTTGACTCAAAATGATTTCCAAAATTTATACATGATTATAATATATTTTAAATATCGTCGTTTTATATTTTTAAATATTTTTAAAAGATTTATTAGAGTAAATAATATAATTCATTTATTAATAAATAAAATTTTATATTAAAATTTATATAATAAAATATACTTTTATATATATTAAGTAATAAAATTTATAGGGTTCATTTAATATCATAAAGATAATATGATAGGTATTATTAAAGTAATTTATTACACGTAGTAAAATATGTTTGTATTACATATTTATTTGATAAAATAATATCTATAATGTTAGTAAATAAAAGTTGTATTATTTTGTAATAATAATTATTATTATAAAAATATCAATATTTATAATTACTAAGATGATATTATGATAAAACGATAATTCTAATTATGATAACTTTAATATTTACGATATTTTTTAATATTATCTTTAAAATAATAATTCTATTTAAAATGATAATAAAAATGATATTTTATAGTAACAATGACATTTCTATTAAAATGATAATTTTTGTTAAAATGATATTTTTTGTTAAAATGATAGTTTTGATATTAACGATACTTTTAATAATAATAGTAATGATAAAAATAATAAGAACGATAATTTTATCTAAATCAATATCTTATAATATTTTAATTTCATCATGATACTCTTACTCGTTATTTCCTAATCGTTTCGTTTAATAGCTTTTAATCGTCTTTTATATCGTGTTCATAATAATGATAATAATAGTAATCAAAATAATTAGGTGTTACAAATATTTGTTTTAATTACACTAATATTAATAATGATAGTTACTATAACATTTTTAACGATAATACTAATAATTATCTTAATGATAATATAGTAATAATAATAATAACAATGACAATATCCATTTTTAAATAATGATATATATATTAATAATGATAATAATAATAATAATACTAATAATAATAATAATAATAATAATAATAATTGGATAATAATAATAATAATACTAATTATAACTTTAACTATAATAACGATAGTAATAAAAAAAATAACAATTTTTAATGATAAATCCCTTTTATTGATAAAGATAATAATAATGATAATAATAAGATAAAACTAGAACGACGATAAAAATGACGATAATAATAATCATTTATAATAAAAATATAGAATATTCAATTGATTATAACTTCTAATCCGTTCATCGAAACCATTCGATATCTAAAGGAAAAGTCCTTAATTTTTCGCTAGCTTTCCAAGGACATGCATATCTTATACCTTATCTCAACCGCAAGTGTAACTAATTCAATATTCAACCTAACTTGTCTAAGGGCAATATCAAAAGTACAAGCATGCATAATCCTAAATACTCGAGCACTAGTCAGGGATACACTATTAGTATGTAAAAGTTAAATTATGAGTACTCACGTATCAATATTGAGATTCAATATTGCAGGAAAGGTACGTAGACGCAACGGAAATGATAAACACTATATTGACCTCATGAGCATACCCATGAACCATACTCAATCACCTCCATAGCTATAACCCATTATTTCCTTAATCCTATCCTACTCGAAAAACAATTTCGAAATCACTCGGACAGCACTCCGTCGTAATATTTTATGTATACTAATAATATCTTGAAATAATACGGAGTAAATATATATATGTAAATCGATTGAGAGAGTTTAGAGAAAAATATTTTCAAGTTTCTATGAAATAATGAAACCTATTGAATTCTATTTATAATAGATTTTTGAATTATTAAAGTATGAATTATTAAAGTGAATTATTAAAGTATGAATTATTAAAGTGAATTATTAAAGTATGAATTATTAAAGTGAATTATTAAAGTATGAATTATTAAAGTGAATTATTAAAGTATGAATTATTAAAGTGAATTATTAAAGTTAAAGTAAACTAAAAATAAAGTAAAGGTAAAGTTTAAGTATAGTAAAAGTATAAAACTATGTACGTATAATACGCGTATAAATATATATAATATTAATTTAAATCGTTATATATATTTAATAAAATAAAATATAAATATCGTTATCTTTATCATACTAGTTAAGTAATGAGTTGTCAAAAGTGGTTCTAGATATTTATAAAAGTTATATATGTTTTAATAATAAAGTTCTTTTTAAACTGAAAACGTTTTTGTACTTTTGAAACTAAATAGATCAATCGAGTCTTTATGAGATTCAATCTTCCACTATCCTTTATCTAGTTCTCAATGATTGACAATTTGTTCTTATTTATAAATCACTTTACCATTTTCCGAATATTGTTAAAACGGAAAGATTTCTCAAATCAACGTGGGCCTTTCAACAGAGACTTGTAATCATAATTCAATATATCTGATAATTCAATCATTTGATCTTATCTTCTAATTCCATTGATAAATATTTTGAAACAGATACAATCATATAAAGTATTTAATCTAATATTTTGTTTACGTTTCAAGTTATAATATATATACACATATACATATATAATCATATTCGTTTAATGGTTCGTGAATCGTTGGAACATGGTCGAGGTTGAATGAATGTATGAACAAAGTTTAAAATTCTTGCAATTTAACTTAACAAATATTGTTTATCGTGTCGGAAACATATAAAGATTAAAGTTTAAATTTGGTTAGAAATTTCCGGGTTGTCACAGTAATACAAATATGTTACAACAAAATAAGTTTCTTGAATGCAGTTTTTACACAATATCATACAAGCATGGACTCCAAATCTCGTCCTTATTTAAGTATGCGACAGCGGAAGCTCTTAATAATCACCTGAGAATAAACATGCTTAAAACGTCAACAAAAATGTTGGTGAGTTATAGGTTTAACCTATATATATCAAATCATAATAATAGACCACAAGATTTCATATTTCAATACACATCCCATACATAGAGATAAAAATCATTCATATGGTGAACACCTGGTAACCGACATTAACAACATGCATATATAAGAATATCCCCATCATTCAGGGACACCCTTCGGATATGATATAAGTTTCGAAGTACTAAAGCATCCGGTACTTTGGATGGGGTTTGTTAGGCCCAATAGATCTATCTTTAGGATTCGCGTCAATTAGGGTGTCTGTTCCCTAATTCTTAGATTACCAGACTTAATAAAAAAGGGGCATATTCGATTTCGATAATTCAACCATAGAATGTAGTTTCACGTACTTGTGTCTATTTTGTAAATCATTTATAAAACCTGCATGTATTCTCATCTCAAAAATATTAGATTTTAAAAGTGGGACTATAACTCACTTTCACGGATTTTTACTTCGTCGGGAAGTAAGACTTGGCCACTGGTTGATTCACGAACCTATAACAATATATACATATATATTAAAGTATGTTCAAAATATATTTACAACACTTTTAATATATTTTGATGTTTTAAGTTTATTAAGTCAGCTGTCCTCGTTAGTAACCTACAACTAGTTGTCCACAGTTAGATGTACATAAATAAATCGATAAATATTATCTTGAATCAATCCACGACCCAGTGTATACGTATCTCAGTATTGATCACAACTCAAACTATATATATTTTGGAATCAACCTCAACCCTGTATAGCTAACTCCAACATTCACATATAGAGTGTCTATGGTTGTTCCGAAATATATATAGATGTGTCGACATGATAGGTCGAAACATTGTATACGTGTCTATGGTATCTCAAGATTACATAATATATAATACAAGTTGATTAAGTTTTGGTTGGAATAGATTTGTTACCAATTTTCACGTAGCTAAAATGAGAAAAATTATCCAATCTTGTTTTACCCATAACTTCTTCATTTTAAATCCGTTTTGAGTGAATCAAATTGCTATGGTTTCATATTGAACTCTATTTTATGAATCTAAACAGAAAAAGTATAGGTTTATAGTCAGAAAAATAAGTTACGAGTCGTTTTTGTAAAGGTAGTCATTTCAGTCGAAAGAACGACGTCTAGATGACCATTTTAGAAAACATACTTCCACTTTGAGTTTAACCATAATTTTTGGATATAGTTTCATGTTCATAATAAAAATTATTTTCTCAGAATAACAACTTTTAAATCAAATTTTATCATAGTTTTTAATTAACTAACCCAAAACAGCCCGCGGTGTTACTACGACGGCGTAAATCCGGTTTTACGGTGTTTTTCGTGTTTCCAGGTTTTAAATCATTAAGTTAGCATATGATATAGATATAGAACATGTGTGTAGTTAATTTTAAAAGTCAAGTTAGAAGGTTTAACTTTTGTTTGCGAACAAGTTTAGAATTAACTAAACTATGTTCTAGTGATTACGAGTTTAAACCTTCGAATAAGATAGCTTTATATGTATGAATCGAATGATGTTATGAACATCATTACTACCTTAAGTTCCTTGGATAAACCTACTGGAAAAGAGAAAAATGGATCTAGCTTCAACGGATCCTTGGATGGCTCGAAGTTCTTGAAGCAGAATCATGACACGAAAACAAGTTCAAGTAAGATCATCACTTGAAATAAGATTGTTATAGTTATAGAAATTGAACCAAAGTTTGAATATGATTATTACCTTGTATTAGAATGATAACCTACTGTAGAAACAAAGATTTCTTGAGGTTGGATGATCACCTTACAAGATTGGAAGTGAGCTAGCAAACTTGAAAGTATTCTTGATTTTATGTAACTAGAACTTGTAGAATATATGAAGAACACTTAGAACTTGAAGATAGAACTTGAGAGAGATTAATTAGATGAATAAAATTGAAGAATGAAAGTGTTTGTAGGTGTTTTTGGTCGTTGGTGTATGGATTAGATATAAAGGATATGTAATTTTGTTTTCATGTAAATAAGTCATGAATGATTACTCATATTTTTGTAATTTTATGAGATATTTCATGCTAGTTGCCAAATGATGGTTCCCACATGTGTTAGGTGACTCACATGGGCTGCTAAGAGCTGATCATTGGAGTGTATATACCAATAGTACATACATCTAAAAGCTGTGTATTGTACGAGTACGAATACGGGTGCATACGAGTAGAATTGTTGATGAAACTGAACGAGGATGTAATTGTAAGAATTTTTGTTAAGTAGAAGTATTTTGATAAGTGTCTTGAAGTCTTTCAAAAGTGTATGAATACATATTAAAACACTACATGTATATACATTTTAACTGAGTCGTTAAGTCATCGTTAGTCGTTACATGTAAATGTTGTTTTGAAACCTTTAGGTTAATGATCTTGTTGAATGTTGTTAACCCATTGTTTATTATAACAAATGAGATGTTAAATTGTTATATTATCATGATATTATGATATATAATATATCTCAGTATGATGTATATACAGTTAAATGTCGTTACAACGATAATCGTTACATATATGTCTCGTTTCGAAATCATTAAGTTAGTAGTCTTATTTTTACATATGTATTTCATTGTTAATACACTTAATAATATATTTACTTATCATTTAACATAATTAACCAAGTGTATCAATATCTTAATATGATTCATATGTACCTAGTAAGACGTTGTTATAACGATAATCGTTATATATATCGTTTTCGAGTTTCTTAAATTAATAGTCTCATTTTTATGTATATAACTCATTGTTAAAATACCTAATGAGATACATACTTATAATAAAAACATGTTAACTATATATATAACCATATATATGTCATCGTATAGTTTTTACAAGTTTTAACGTTCGTGAATCACCGGTCAACTTGGGTGGTCAATTGTCTATATGAAATACATTTCAATTAATCAAGTCTTAACAAGTTTGATTGCTTAACATGTTGGAAACATTTAATCATGTAAATATCAATCTCAATTAATGTATATAAACATGGAAAAGTTCGGGTCACTACAGTACCTACCCGTTAAATAAATTTCGTCCCGAAATTTTAAGCTGTTGAAGGTGTTGACGAATCTTCTGGAAATAGATGCGGGTATTTCTTCTTCATCTGATCTTCATGCTCCCAGGTGAACTCGGGTCCTCTACGAGCATTCCATCGAACCTTAACAATTGGTATCTTGTTTTTCTTAAGTCTTTTAACCTCACGATCCATTATTTCGACGGGTTCTTCGATGAATTGAAGTTTTTCGTTGATTTGGATTTCATCTAACGGAATAGTGAGATCTTCTTTAGCAAAACATTTCTTCAAATTCGAGACGTGGAAAGTGTTATGTACAGCCGCGAGTTGTTGAGGTAACTCAAGTCGGTAATCTACTGGTCCTACACGATCAATAATCTTGAATGGTCCAATATACCTTGGATTTAATTTCCCTCGTTTACCAAATCGAACAACGCATTTCCAAGGTGCAACTTTAAGCATGTTACAGTATTATTATTATTATTAATATTATTATGATTATTATTGTAATATTATGATTATCGTCATTAAGATGATTATGAACATATTAACAACATTCATGTTACAAAATTAATAATAAAAGTGATACGATAAAAATTATGAAAAATGGTCATAATTATTTGAATATAGGTACAATTATGAATACGATTACAAATTTAAGTTATAGAAACTGTAGTCATAAGTTTAGAAATTATAAGAAACTTAGGATAAATCTGATATGTATTATTAGCACTGATATTATTATCATTTACTAGAAGTATCATTTTAATTAAAATTATCAAAATTAGCATTTTTATTAAGATTACCATATACATTAAAATAGATACTATTACTACTAATATTATTACTATTATTATTATCATTACTATTATCATTCTTGTCAATACTGGTATTATTACAAATAGATATTTTATACAACAATACATTACAATAATATTAATATTACGTATCATTATATGGTTATTATTAAAATGATAATTACTAAATTATATATATAAAATGTATCAGTTAATACACAAATATATATTGTTATCATATATAAAACCTTACATATATATGTATAATATAAATAATGATAAATATTAACTATATAAAATATATAAATTAAATATATTAAAATGATCCAAATAACATGAAATATAACAAGTATATTATTAATAATAATATATATAAACTTGCTCGATTACGATTATATGTTTTAATAAATATACAATTGATATAGGTTCGTGAATCCGAGGCCAACCCTGCATTGTTCAATATAGTCATATGTATTTTTACTACAAAATACATTAGGTGAGTTTCATTAATCCCTTTTTAAATGCTTTTGCAATATATATATTTGGGACTGAGAATACATGCGCTGTTTTTATAACTGTTTTACGAAATAGACACAAGTAATTGAAACTACATTATACGGTTGAATGATCGAAACTGAGTATGCCCCTTTTTATTAAGTCTGGTAATATAAGAATTAGGGAACAGACACCCTAATTGACGCGAACTCTAAAGATAGATCTATCGGGCCCAACAAGCCCCATCCAAAGTACCGGATGCTTTAGTACTTCGAAATTTATATCATGTCCGAAGGAGGATCCCGGAATGATGGGGATATTCTTATATGCATATTGTGAATGTCGGTTACCAGGTGTTCACTCCATATGAATGATATTTTTGTCTCTATGCATGGGACGTATGTTTATGAGAAATGGAAATATGAAATCTTGTGGTCTATTAAAATTATGAAATGATTATTTATGATAAACTAATGAACTCACCAACCTTTTGGTTGACAATTGAAAGCATGTTTATTCTCAGGTATGAAAGAAATCTTCCGCTGTGCATTTGCTCATTTTAGAAACATTACTTGGAGTCATTCATGGCATATTTCAAAAGACGTTGCATTCGAGTCGTCGAGTTCATCAAGATTATTATTAAGTCAATTATAGTTGGATATATTCTGAAATTGTATGCATGCCGTCAATTTTCGTTGTAAAGAAAGAATGTCTTTTAAAATTGAATGCAATGATTGTAACATCCGTGTTACATCTGTCCCACATCGGTTGGAGAGGGGAACGAAGCATGCCTTATAAGGGTGTGGAGACCTTTCCTAGCATGACGCGTTTTGGCACCACAAGCGCAGCAGATACCATGAGAACTCTGCAGTTAAGCATGCTCGGGCGAGTGCACTACCAGGATGGGTGACCTCCTGGGAAAGTGTTCGTCGTCTTTGTTCGCCAAGAAAAATCCGTGAGCAACCTACGGGGGAGACAAGGGTACGTCCCTAATTCTGCAAAGCGGACAATATCATGCTACGGGGAACGTTTTACCTGGGATGCTACAGATGGTATCAGAGCCAGGCCCCGGACCAAACGTGCACAGCGAGTACGCTGTGTCCCATTAGGGGGGAGGATTGTAACATCCGTGTTACATCCGTCCCACATCGGTTGGAGAGGGGAACGAAGCATGCCTTATAAGGGTGTGGAGACCTTTCCTAGCATGACGCGTTTTGGGACCACAAGCGCAGCAGATACCATGAGAACTCTGCAGTTAAGCGTGCTCGGGCGAGTGCACTACCAGGATGGGTGACCTCCTGGGAAAGTGTTCGTCGTCTTTGTTCGCCAAGAAAAATCCGTGAGCAACCTACGGGGGAGACAAGGGTACGTCCCTATCTCTGCAAAGCGGACAATATCATGCTACGGGGAACGTTTTACCTGGGATGCTACATATATCATTGTTGCAAATCTTGTGGTTCACTTGTACTTACTTACTCAAACCTATGATTTCACCAACATTTTCGTTGACAAATTTCTATATTTTTCTCAGGTCCTTGAACATTTGTGTGATACATGCTTCCGCTCATTACTTTTGATACTTGCTTGGATGTCGAGTAAACATGCATACGTGAAGCGTCTTTTGGGTACTTTCATTTGTGTCGCATATGTTTAAATTGTACTTTAAACTTTGTTATGTAACTAGTTGTCGAACTACCTTGTAAACCTTGAAACATCTTTACTTTTGAAATGAATGCGACATACTTTTGGTCAAACGTTGTTTTAAAGACTTATGACCACGTAACGGGACCTAAGTAGACGCCGCCGTCAATGACGATTTTGACGGGTCGCTACAGATGGTATCAAAGCGTTGGTTGTAGGGATTTAGAGTTCATTGGTGTCAACCCCGAGTCATAGGGTACATTAGTGAGTCTAGACTACAACCGGCATATAGACTTGAAGTAGGAATTACTTGACTACTTGGCATTATACTCGAACGTTTCTACTCATATCTACTCTTGTTTCATCTTAACCTCACGTTGTTTAATTTGATTGACGCGCCACCTTGACTATATGAAATGATGTCGAATACACATATGAATCAGGGTAATATAATTTCCGGGATTATATTACGGTGACTCATATGAACGTTCCGATATTGTGGCATAAAGAATTTAAGGCGAGTCAAGGAAAATTTTTCTCTCTATCCTTATTCCATATCATGATTAGTATTATTGAAAATACTAATCAACGGTATTCTTGTGTTTTGAAAGAACAATGCCTCCTCGTCGTGTGCCACGCCATGAGACTCCCGAACAAGCTCTACAACGAATGATACCACCGCCGTGGAAGCGGCCATGGCCGATCACTCCTCCAACAATAACAACAACCACAACAACAATCAAGGAGCCAGTAACTCAAGCGAGGGATGCTCCTATAAAGCCTTCATGGGGTGCAAACCTCACACTTTTGATGGAACCGGGGGACCGGTTGTACTCACTCGATGGTTCGAACAAACGGAAGCCGTTTTTAGCATAAGCGGTTGTCGAGACCAAGATAAAGTCAAATATTCCACCCACACCTTTTCCGGTATCGCCCTACGTGGTGGAACACCTATGTACAATCGGTGGGTACCGATGAAGCTCACGCCCTCTCTTGGGCCGACTTGAGGGAAAAGATGATTGTCGAATATTTCCCTCGTGAAGAAACCCGAAGGCTTGAACCAGAATTAAGAACTTTAAAGGCGGTCGGAGATGATCTCAAGGCATATACTCAACGATTTTCCGAACTAGCCTTGATGTGCCCAAATCTTGTGAACCCCGAAGCTTTAAGGGTTGAACTTTACATGGATGGTCTTCCAAAGAGCATCAAACACGGAGTAATGTCATCCAAACCCACTAATCATCAAGAAGCTTTGAACATGGCCCGCAAATTGATAGAAACGGTGGACGAAATTGTAGTGCCGGCACCTAAAGCCGAGGATAAGTCGGGTAACAACAAAAGAAAATGGGAAGCCCCCCAAACAAGCAACAACAACTTTGCTAAGAAGCCTTACACCTCCGACGGCAAGAAGGGTTATGCCGGGAACCTACCTCTTTGCAACAAACATCACTTTGGTGAATGTGGCAAGTTAATTTGCCACCAGTGCCAAGGAGTTGGTCATAAGGCCAATGAGTGTAAAAGTGTTGCCCCCATCGCTCGAAAGGGGCCCAATGCACCAAAAACGGGCACTTGTTATGAATGTGACCAAACGGGCCATTATAGAAATGCATGCCCGAAGAGGAAAGATAACCCCAATACGCGCGGCCGAGCTTTCAACATCAACACCGAGGAAGCCTGAGATGACAATGAATTAGTCACGGGTACGTTTCTTCTCAACAACACTTATGTTACTTGTTTATTCGATTCGGGTGCCGATAAATGCTTTGTATCCGAGACTTTGATTCATTCTTTTAGCACTCCACCACTCCCACTAGATACCACTTATACCATTGAAGTGGCCAACGGGAAACTATTGAGTGCCGACACATATTACCAGGGGTGCACATTAAACATTTTGGGTAATGAATTTGAAATTGACTTGATACCCATGGAACTAGGAAGCTTCGATGTAATAATCGGTATGAATTGGCTAGCTAAAACGAAATCTCACATCCTTTGTGATCTTAACGCAATCCGAATTCCTATCGAGAATGGTGAACCTTTGATTGTTTATGGCGATAAGAGTTGCACCGGACTCAACCTCGTTTCGTGCCTTAAAGTTAGAAAACTACTCTGTAAGGGTTGTTTCGCGATCCTTGTTCACGTTAAGAAAGTCGAGTCCGATGAGAAGCACATCGATGATGTGCCAATTGTTAGTGACTATTCCGATGTATTTCCAGACGAATTGCCGGGTCTTCCACCTCATCGACCGGTAGAATTCTAAATCGATCTTATTCCGGGAGCCGCACCCGTAGCACGTGCACCATATAGACTCGCTCCATCCGAAATGCAAGAATTGCAAAGTCAAATCCAAGAACTACTCGATCGTGGTTTTATCCAACCTAGCCATTCACCGTGGGGCGCTCTGATTTTATTCGTTAAGAAGAAAGATGGATCCCTACGAATGTGCATTGATTATCGTGAACTAAATAAATTGACGGTTAAGAACCGATATCCTCTTCCTCGCATCGATGACCTATTTGATCAATTACAAGGGTCTAGTGTATATTCAAAAATCGATTTCCGTTCGGGTTATCATCAACTAAGGGTTAAGGAGGAAGACGTCTCCAAAACTGCTTTCCGGACTCGTTATGGTAGTTATGAATTCCTTGTCATGCCATTTGGTCTCACTAATGCACTGGTAGTGTTCATGGATCTTATGAACCGCGTGTGCAAACCGTACCTTGACAAATTCGTTATCGTGTTCATCGATGATATTTTGGTCTATTCGAAAAACGAAGAAGAACACGAGGAACATCTCCGACTTGTGCTTGAACTTTTAAGACAAGAACGGCTCTATGCCAAATTCTCCAAGTGTGAATTTTGGTTGAAGGAAGTTCAGTTTCTTGGTCATGTTGTAAGTGATCAAGGTATTAAAGTCGACCCATCAAAAATCGAAGCCATTAGTAAATGGGAGACTCCTACTACTCCTACTCACATTCGTCAATTTTTGGGTCTCGCCGGATACTATCGTAGATTCATCAAGGATTTCTCTTTGGTTTCTCGTCCTCTAACCACGTTAACTCACAAGGGAAAGAAATTCATTTGGGCAACCGAACAAGAATCCGCATTTCAAATCTTGAAAACGAAGCTAACCACCGCTCCTATCTTGTCACTTCCTGAAGGCAACGATGATTTTGTTGTGTATTGCGACGCCTCGAAACATGGTTTTGGGTGTGTGTTGATGCAACGAACGAAAGTCATTGCTTACGCTTCTCGACATATACGACACATGATCTCGAACTCGGAGCCGTTGTCTTCGCACTTAAAATGTGGAGACACTATCTTTATGGAACCAAAAGTACCATCTTCACCGATCACAAAAGCCTTCAAAACATCTTCGATCAAAAACAACTAAACATGAGACAACGACGGTGGATTGAAACTTTAAATGATTATGATTGCGAGCTTCGTTACCATCCCGGAAAGGCAAATGTAGTAGCCGATGCCTTAAGTCGAAAAGAAAGAGCGGTGCCTCTTCGTGTCTGAGCTTTAAACATCACCATCCACACCAACCTTAATAACCAAATTCGAGTAGCCCAAGACGAGGCTCTCAAGGATGAAAACATCTCTTTCGAACACTTGAACGTCCTCACCTCTCGATTCGAAGTTAAAGAAACCGGACTCCGATATTTCGCCGGGAGGATTTAGGTGCCTAGTTATGGGGACCTACGAAGCCTTATTTTAGATGAAGCACATAAGTCACGATACTCGATTCACCCCGGTGCCAATAAGATGTACCACGACCTTAAAGAACAATATTGGTAGCCGAACATCAAAAGGGACGTAGCTACTTATGTTTCCAAGTGTTTGACATGTTCCAAAGTCAAAGCCGAACACCAAAGACCGTCTGGACTACTTCAACAACCCGAGATCCCGCAATGAAAGTGAGAAAGGATAACGATGGATTTTATCACCAAGCTACCAAAAATGACGGGAGGTTATGATACCATTTGGGTTATTGTTGACCGTCTCACCAAATCCGCACACTTCCTTGCCATGAAAGAAACGGACAAAATGGAGAAACTTGCACAACTTTACATTAAGGAGATCGTAGCCTGACACGGTGTACCTTTATCGATTATCTCCGACCGAGATGGCCGTTTCGTTTCTAGATTTTGGCGTACTTTACAAGAAGCGTTGGGAACGCGTTTAGACATGAGCACCGCATATCATCCTCAAACCGTTGGACAAAGCGAACGTACAATTCAAACCTTAGAGGACATGTTACGAGCTTGCGTGGTTGATTTCGGAAAAGCTTAGGACAAGCACTTACCTCTCGCCGAGTTCTCTTACAACAATAGTTATCACGCGAGTATTAAAGCCGCACCTTTTGAAGCGCTATATGGCCGAAAATGTCGTTCACCTCTTTGTTGGGCCGAGGTAGGCGACGTGCAAATCACCGGACCCGAACTCATTCACAAAACCACCGAGAAAATCGTTCAAATCCGAGATAGGCTTAGGACGGCCCGAAGTCGTCAAAAGAGCTATACCGACAAACGACGCAACGATCTTGAATTTCAAGTCGGTGACCGAGTAATGATAAACTCGCGCCTTGGAAAGGTGTAATCCGTTTTGGGAAACGCGGGAAGCTGAATCCAAGGTATATTGGTCCTTTCGAAATCTTGGAGCGTATTGGAACTGTTGCTTATCGTTTAGATCTTCCACCTCAATTGAGCTCCGTTCATCCTACCTTCCATGTATCTAACTTGAAAAAGTGTCTTGCCAAACCCGATATCGTCATCCCTCTCGAGGAACTTACTATTGATGACAAACTTCATTTTGTGGAGGAACCGGTTGAAATTGTGGACACCTCCGTCAACACATTGAAACAAAGCCGAATTCCGATTGTTAAAGTCCGTTGGAACGCCAAAAGGGGACCCGAGTTTACTTGGGAAAGGCAAGATCAAATGCAAAGGAAATACCCTCACTTATTTCTGGTTCCGGAAACGCAAGATTTCGAGGAAGAAACAACGACTACTACGCCTACTTAAATTTCGGGACGAAATTTCCTTTAAGGAGTAGGTAATGTAACATCCCGCCTTTTTCCATTTACTTTTCCGTTTAATTATTTAAAGTCCGTTATATGACTATAACATCTCCCATTAATATGCGTTTTAAATTATCTCGTTTAGGTAATTCACGCACCCGAACGAAAGTTGAGGGACTAAACTTGATAAGGGATCAAACCCTTGACTAGGTCAAAGGGTCAAACCCCTTTCATCCATTCATTTTCATCCTCATCTTTTACTACTTCCAAATCCTCTCAACATTCAATCCTTAATTCATCATCTAAATCCGATTTTGGAGGCTAACATCAAAACAAATTACATATTTGGAATCCTCTCTTCATTCTCTACGTTTTGATACTAATTTCATCTCGATTGGGTAACTTTCTAAAAACTCTAAATTTCATAATCTTAGTGTTCTTGACTTAAAGGTGTGTTAATTAGTGTCTATGGCTCATTGTGATGTCGTATATGTAATTTGTATGCTCGATCTTGTGAATTGACATAACTAGCATAAACTTGAAAAAGAGCTTGTTAAATCTTTGATTTTGGATAATGAAATGTGTTTAGATGTTAATGGTTGTGTGTTCAAAGTGTTAGTTACTTCATTAGCTTCGTTTTGGTGTGTTGATTGACATGAAAACCTTACATTAACATGATTATTGGTTTTGAGATTTTGGTTAGGGTTTGATAAGCTTTATATGAACTTTTGATGTATCAAATGCTATGAAATATTGTTGATAAGTGTTTGCAACGTGTGTTTGATTACCTTCGAAAAGGCATATCATACATGTAAATTGGTTACCCGAATCATGAAATGCGTTTTTAGAACTTGAACCTTTGATTATGAACGTTTAATATGGTTTTGGGTTGTTGTAGGTGTTGAATTACTTGTTGAAATGTGTCTAGTCATTTTCTTCATCAAAATACCTTTCCAACGGGGTATGATACATGTTTTGGTTGTTTGCGGATCATAAAATGTGTTAGTTTGGTTTTTGGTTCGTGCACTTAGAAGGTTTCTGCATCAGACTTGAATACCAATCTGGACGCCGTCCAGACCCTTGGACGCCGTCCCAGATTTCAAAGCTGGACGCCGTCCAGATATTTGGACGCCGTCCCAGCCTTCAAAGCTGGACGCCGTCCAGACAATCTGGACGCCGTCCAGATACACTGGCAGGCTTCTGTCTTCGCTGGTCATTTTACGGAAAATGTTTGCTATGCTATGTACCTCCGATTCACATTTAACTTGTTCTAACATGCTCATATATGATTAAAAACCTCAGAAAAATAGTTCGGGACCCGACCCGAATGTGTTGACTTTTTCGTTGACTTTGACCCGACCTAAGTTGACTTTTAATCAAACTTAACCAAATATTTGGGCAATCGTTCTAACATGCTTTTATACTTGTACCTTGCATGAAACATGACAATTTGATTCACATGCTATTATGATCGAGTCTTAACGAGCCATAGGACAAATTGAACACTTTGACCTATCGTGTTTACCGATATTGATATAAACCTATTTGTTTAGGTCAAGACTAGCATTGTTCTTTGCACACATTACTTGTTGAAGTACTTATTACTCGTGCACACAAGGTGAGATCATAGTCCCACTTTTACTCTTTTGCACTTACATTTGGGATGAGAAAACATAAACGTTTCTTTTTACTAAGTGAACACAAGTACAAGAAAACAAACATTCTACATACGAGTTTGAACAAAAATCCTCAATTCGATTATCATTAGTTACACTTGCCGGGTGTAAGCGAGAACTTATGTTATATGGCCATATGGGTTTGACAAACCCTCATTCAAACGGTTCGCTACCATTTACGAATGAAATATATTTTCGAGAAACAGTGTATGTTCTAACACTATTGTGATGGGTTTCTATGGAAGGAATGTTAAGCATTGATAATTGGGTGCTCGCGAAACAAACTTTTGGAATGTATTACTATTATATCATTGTTGCAAATCTTGTGGTTCACTTGTACTTACTTACTCAAACCTATGATTTCACCAACGTTTTCGTTGACAGATTTCTATGTTTTTCTCAGGTCCTTGAACATTTGTGTGATACATGCTTCCACTCATTACTTTTGATACTTGCTTGGATTTCGAGTAAACATGCATACGTGAAGCGTCTTTTGGCTACTTTCATTTGTGTCGCATATGTTTAAATTGTACTTTAAACTTTGTTATGTAACTAGTTGTCGAACTACCTTGTAAACCTTGAAACATCTTTACTTTTGAAATGAATGCGACATACTTTTGGTCAAATGTTGTTTTAAAGACTTATGACCACGTAACGGGACCTAAGTAGACGGCGCCGTCAATGACGATTTTGACGGGTCGCTACAACTATCACCCAAATCGTATCATATTGGGTTCTCGCCGTCTTCGGTAACTTAGTAATGAAGTCCATGGTAATGTGCTCCCATTTCCATTTCGGGACTTCCAAGGGTTGTAACTTACCGTACGGCTTTTGGTGTTCGGCTTTAACTTGCAAACACGTGACGCATTGTTCAACATACTTAACCACATCACGTTTCATACCGGGCCACCAATAATCTTTCTTCAAGTCATAGTACATCTTTATTGCACCCGGATGAATGGAATACTTTGACTTATGTGCTTCATCTAGTAGCACTTGTCGGTTACCACCCATCTTAGGTACCTACACTCTTCCTTGAAACGACAACAAACCACGCGAGCTCATAGTAATGAACTCCGTTTGCCCCACAATCCGCTCTTCATGCTTGTTGTGAACATACATTTCTATTTGAATCTCACCAAGCCTTACAAGGAAATCGTTAGTAATAATCATGCGTAACGATCCTACTCGTATCGTTGGATGTTGACTCTTTCGACTCAACGCATCCGCGACCACGTTCGCCTTTCCCGGATGGTAAAGTATCTCACAATCATAATCCTTTACCACATCCATCCACCTACGTTGACGATAATTTAAATCTCGTTGAGTAAAGAGATGTTTCAAACTCTTATGGTCCGAATAAATCGTACACTTGACACCATACAAGTAGTGGCGCCAAATTTTCAACGCATGAACCACCGCCGCCAATTCAAGATCGTGAGCCGGGTATCTCTTTTCGTGTTCCTTTAATTGTCGAGAGGCGTAAGCGATGACTTTACCTCTTTGCATCAAAACACACCCGAGCCCATTTAAAGAAGCATCACAATAAACCGTCATGTCTTCTACCCCTTCCGGCAACACTAACACCGGAGCTTGACACAATTTCTCTTTTAACAATTGAAAAGCGATTTCTTGCTCGTTCTCCCAATTGAACCTTACGTTCTTCCTCGTCAATTTAGTCAAAGGAGAAGCAATCTTAGAAAAGTCTTGGATGAACCGACGATAATAACCGGCCAATCCAAGAAAGCTTCAGATTTCCGTAGGCGTAGTCGGTTGTCCTCAACTCTTCACCGTTTCTATCTTCCACGGGTCCACTTGAATTCCTTCTCGATTCACAATATGGCCAAGGAATTGAACTTCCCTCAGCCAAAATTCACATTTGGAGAATTTTGCATACAACTTCTCCTTCCGCAATGTCTTCAACACTTCACGCAAATGGTGCTCATGTTCCTTCATACTCTTAGAATAAACAAGTATGTCGTCGATGAACACAATTACCGACTTGTCCAACATAGGTTGGCACACTCGGTTCATTAGATCCATGAATGCCGCCGGTGCATTCGTAAGACCAAAAGGCATAACTACAAACTCAAAATGCCCATAACGCGTTCGAAAAGCCATTTTCTCTATGTCTTCCTCACGGACCCGCACTTGATGATAGCTGGACCGTAAGTCAATCTTAGAAAAATACGTTGCACCTTGGAGTTGGTCAAACAAATCGTCAATCCTAGATAATGGATAGCGATTCTTGATCGTCACTTTGTTCAACTCCCGATAATCGATGCACATCCGCATACTTCCATCTTTCTTTTTCACAAACAAGACCGGAGCACCCCATGGCAAGGAGCTCGGTCGAATGAAACCATTTTCAAGCAACTCTTGGGTTTGATTTAACAATTCTTACATTTTCGTCGGCGCTAAACGATAAGGAGTTTTAGCGATGGGAGTAGCTCCCGGAACCAACTCAATGCGAAATTCAACTTGTCTTTCCGCCGGAACACCCGGTAACTCATCCGGAAAAACGTCTTCAAACTCATTAACCACCGGAATTTTACGAATGGGTGGTGGCTCATCACGAGTATCAACTACATGAGCGAGATAACATACACCACCACTCTTGAGAAAACGTCGTGCACGTGCATAAGTGCATAATGGTACGAGTCTTCTTCGTTTATCACCATAAATAATCAACTCTCCCCCACTTGGGGTTCTCACACGAATGAACTTATCATGGCATGTAATATCAGCTCTATAACAATCGAGCCAATCCATGCCAACAACAATATCAAACTCACCCAAAATCATCGGAATGAGGTTGATTTTAAACGTTTCGGTACCAAACACAACATTACAATCTTTACACACATCAACCCCTAGCACCGTCTTACCATCCGCTATTTCAACTTCTACCGGATGACTTAACTTAGCTAGCGGTTTGTTAAACTTAGGCACAAATCGAGGCGATACAAAAGACAAATTAGCACCGCTATCAAATAATATCTTTGCCGGATTAGAATTAACCATGAAAGTACCTGAGACAACTTCATTGGAATGCCTGGCCTCATCGTTGGTCATCAAATAATTCCGCCCCTTAGCCGTGCCCGCCGCCTTCTCTAACCTCCTAACATGATCACCCCGCAAGTCGGGACACTCCGGCTTCTTATGCCCTTCTTTACCGCAATTAAAACAAGTGAGCTTGGTTGTGGATGATTGTTTTGGGCACTCACGAGCCATGTGCCCCCTTTGCCCACAATTGTAGCAAGCATAAGTAAAATCACCAGAAGCACCCTTCTTAACACTACCAACACTCTCAGAGCCCTTCTTGTACTTCTTGTTAGAAAAGTTCGAATGACTAATAGCTTCAAACTTCTTTTTATCGAAGGTAAAGCCACTCTTTCTCAAGATGAGCGACTCGAACCCTTTGGCCATATCAAACAACTCATCAAAACTCTTCACCACGTTCACACTAATCTTTTCTTGATAATTGTCATTCAAGATTCGGTAAAAGTCTTCCTTCAACATCTTATCATTCCCGACATACTCGGGGCAAAATTGAGTTTTTGACAAGTAAACGAATTTAAGAGTATTCAAATCCATCGACCCTTGCCTCAAGGAACACAACTCGTCCTTAAGCCTAGTAAGATAGGCCAAAGTTCGGTACTCTTGGAAGAACTCCGTTTTGAACTCATCCCAAGTAAAATCCATGCATTGTTCCTCGCCATAAACTTGGATTTTGGCATCCCACCATAGCTTTGCATCACCTCTTAGCATGCTACAACCATACCTTGTCTTTTTATCAATCGGGCAATCACAAGTTCGAAAGGCCCCCTCCATATCGGAGATCCACCGGGCACTCTTTAACGGGTCTCTTTCGCCCTCAAAAATAGGTGGTTGAGCATCTTTGAAATTCTTAAAGAAAAAGTCGCGTCTTCCCATATTATCATCATGAAGAACGGCCTTGACTTGCTCTTTGACTACATTGACTAATTGCTCGTCAATCGAGTCTAGAAACATCTTCTTAATCTCCTCAAGATATTCCTCCTTTTGACGTTTAAAGATGGCCTCGACTTTAGCCGTGAATTCGGGGTCCTCACTAGTGCCCCCATTTTCGGTGTCGTGTCCGTTTCTCATCTTCATTCTATAAAATGGAAAAGATTTAAACAATGAAACGAAACAAAAGGACATAACACGTATCCTTATACGTATACCCCACACTACTCCATCTTACTCAACAATCATCGTACATTACTTGTTTGACACGATTTGCACTCGTAACAATGGTAGCTAATCATTGTTACGCGAGCACGTCGCATTAACTTGCTAGTACAACATCCATCTCGCTTGATGATTGCTAAACACAACACAAATCAATTAGCACGAGGTTAGTTCACATAACCAAAGCACTAACAAATCCCGATTAGACCCAAAGTCCTACAAGTCCCGCATAAAAGCGCATACACAATAAAGTCTAAGTCTAGGCACCTATCTTAAGTCACCTAAATCCCTTAGACCATGCTCTGATACCACTTGAAACAACCCAACCCGTATTCCATACGATAAATAATTTTTTTTTAAATAATACACATTTACGCGCCAATTAAATATGTAAACCATTCCACACGTTTCGTTAAAACATACAACAAGTTTAGTGTTTACAAAAATGCACGAAGGCCATTAACGAATGTGATACAAGTTTGACCAACTACAAATGATAGTTTATAATCCAAACGACCCCTTGAGCATGGTTTGGGACTAAACTACCCAAAACGTAGGTCAACTTCCAAAAGCTTCATCATAACATCAACAAGGACACCTAGTTCCCAATAACCCCCTTGCCCTTGTCCACACCTGCATCTAAAAAGATAAACAACGAGAGGGGTAAGCTAATGCTTAGTGAGTGCAACAATTATACGTTTACATATACAACCTACTTACTTGCAATCACTTACACATTTACCACATACATGCTAGCAATATAAATAATCATACTATCCCAAGTATATTACCAAACCTTCCACCAAATGAGCTAGCATAACAATAGCATATAGTTTAAACAATATAATATGCTACAATCCACACACAACCATGGTTAACCAATCGAACGAGGGAACGGTGTTTAAAGACCGTTGGAGTTCATAACAACCATTAGTGCACTTAACACCTCATACACTAACCCCACGGTGGCATCTTAACACCTCGATACTTCACCCCGGGTGGTGCCTTAACACTTCGACACTTCACCCCGAGTGGTGTCTTAGCACATCGACACTTCACTCGTTACATCTTTCGAAGTGGGATCTTAACACATCGATGCTTCACTCCCGAGTGGTGTCTTAACACTTCGACACTTCACTCGCCACGTGAGAAGTGGTGTCTTAACACATCGACACTTCATAACTCAACTACACAAATAAATACATCATATATGCACGCATATAATTATTCCACTCACCTTAGCACTTCGGTGATGATTATGCACTTCCGAGCTTCAAAGCAAAGTACCTAATACATAAGTACACATTCAATTACACAACTAGTGGAATTAACCACATTACACCTACTTGAGCATTTAATGACCCAATTCGCATTAAATGACTCAAACACACCACAACCGCCCCTTTAATGGCCAAGACTCGACTTTAATCACTAAAGCTAGTGAATTAAAGTCTAGTAACTTCAACTAGCACCAACTTTGGGTAATTCATATCCAATTCACCCAAACTAGGTCAACATTACTCTTTTTGACCCATTTTAACTCTTACACTACCAAACTTGTCAAACATGACCTATTTACCATTTCAACAACATTTTACAAGTGTTCAATGCTTGACAACACCATTAACACTTACAAATCCTATTTTCATTAAACCAAAACCTAGCTTGTGGCTATTAGGGTTTCATTACAACAACATAACCCAAATTCGCCCATTTTACCCTCAAATGGGTCAAACAAGTCTCTAGTAACCAAAACCCTAGCCATTAACCAATTAAAACTCAAAACTTAGAGTTAGAACTTACCGAGACTATCAACGCGTAGCTAGAGATACAGGGAACAACTTTAATTCTTGCTCCAAAGATTAACCCTCAATCCTTCCTTCTCAAATCTCACTTTTAATCTAAATGGGTGTTGAGTTTTTTGGGAGAGAAAATGAAAGAAAAGATAAAAGAAATTAAATGAAATGGATGAGTGGTTGGGATTTAATGCTCCCATCAGATTTATACTCCAAATTACCAATTTACCCCTTAAAGTCATTTAAATTGAGCTAAAACTGGATTCTGTCCAGCAGGACTGTCGCGGCGCGGCCCATTTGTCGCAGCGCGACATACAACGGGAAAATTAACCCTCTTTAACTCAACTTCTGTTCCTGGTTTGCTTGCTTCGCCGCGGCGCGGACCAGATTGTCGCGGCGCGGCCTAAGGCTGGAACTGGACTCTTCGACCAACTTAACCAAATTTCTACTTTATTCAACTTGTACACTCCAAACCCGCATCCTATATTCACCTAGTCTTCCACAACAGTCTAACAAGACTAAACGCTTATCAAACCCCACATATAGACTTACATATGCACACATTATCAAGTATACATATATATCTATCTACACTTATATTCATACATTTACGCATAAGCTAACGAATTATAGACGTACAAATGATTAAGTATGTACCTTTCAATACGTACGGGAAAAACGGGATGTTACACCATCGTACAGTATAAGCTGTTGCTATTTATAAGCCGTTGTTAATGTGAAGTTGTCGCATTAACGCATGAAATATAATTTTTTTTTGCCTTATATATAATATATTCGTTTATCACTATTGTTAAAAGTGCGAGTGTCATGTGTGTTGTCATACATAGCCAACTTCCAACTGTCTAATATTGTTATATCATGTGTTTTTTATTTGTTAACGTTGTTACACTTTGGGTTAAATTTGTACCAGTATATTGTCTTACACAACTTTAGTCTAATGGCGAGTAGACAACGCCTAAAGAGTTCGACTCAAAATAAGAACGTCTACTTCGAGTGTATTAGAGAAAGTGATTGTGCTGCTGATATGTCTTTTGTATCCTCGAGGCAAATGGATGTTAGAAACATGTTAAGATATCGTAATCATATGGCTATTACCACCGCCTATCGATCATCTTCTTCCATCTGAATTTGCTGCCCAGTTACCTGAATCGACCCACATGTGCATACATATTTCATCCACAAGTTTCAATTCATCTGTTTCCAAAGGTAATGTTGTTGTCCATTAATTTGTATGCCATACTTTTGTTGTTGATTACTCATATTTGCATTCGTAGGCATTGACTATGTGACAAGATAAGTTGTTGCTACTGCACACATACCTGCTACTGTTCGCACTAACGATATTGGGATTATAACTTTTAAAGCTATGTCCAAATTTAGATATTGATACGTCCTCTTTAATTATAATTATCATTTTTTTTTACCTCTACCAGTACTAGCATTAGGCAAATATTTAATGGTTGCAAATGACAACATGCTACTTTGCATAACCACGGACTAGAAGATTTAGGATGCTTTATTCATTTTTGTTTGCATTCCCCCGCTTAGAAAACATTAAGAGAAATTCAAAAGTGATGGAGCATTATTTAGAGATTTATGATTTCCTATGGAAGCAAACTATCGAAATCCAATGCCACAGTTCGATGCTGAATGTGAAATTTATGACTAAAACATACTTTATTCACCCAACTCTTTTTTCAGTTAAATTAACTACAAACCAAAGTTACCAAAATTGATTGTCAGCTGAAAGTATAGCACAAATACTTGAAATCACATTGACATTTGGTTTGTCTTTTATATATTAACAAAAACTTCAAGTGCTAAGTTAATGACCAATCTTCTCTATTTAAGAGGCCATGACACCAGCTTATTTATTATGAAACATGTCGATGTAAGTGTCAGATATAGGTTCAAACTGACTTGCAACTTTGATTAATAATCATAAAGAATATTCTTTTCTTTTTTTTTACGAGGAACCCCCCTAGCGAAGAGCCATAATGGTTCCCCTCTAGTTGGTAAACCCCGGGTAAACGGCAAGCCAGGCCTCCACCGCTACCAGGTAAAGCATCCTCTAGTCAATCAGTCACTAAATGGAGCTAGCCCCAAGGTATTTGCCTTGAAGGGAATCGAACCCGTGACCTCTTGCTTCATTAGAAGTCCGCACATCTCAAAAATTTCGTTCTCTTCTTTTTATTCTGATTTTTTTTTTTAATTTCGTTACCCTCTTTTATTTTAGATGCATTGTTTTTGAAGTTGTTACGTGTGAAGGAGTAAGAGAGAATTTAACTTCTGATTTTGTTGTTTGTTTGTTGGTTGTTATTGAAATGTTACCCTATGTTTCAGGTTTCTTCTATTTCCCGTAACTTGAAAGTCTGTCAGCGCGTTTCATGTGTAAATTATTGTATATTTGGCGTTGTTCGGGTTTATGAAGAAGAGGCTACTCAGCGTTTAACATCGACAACATCCTCGATGTACCAACTCTGGATGCAGTTTCATCAATAATCACTGAAACCATTCAATCAGGTAACAAACCCTCAATACCCTAAATTATGTGTCTTTAACTTACATTTTGTACGAGAGCAATTTGGTTTACGACGTGTCAAAACAAACAAAATGTAAAAACACATCAGGTTAAAAATCCCCCATAATGCATTCTGAATTTTGATAACTTAATAACTAACCAATATGACCCATTCTAAATTCTATTAAATCTACCCCCTTTAACGGAAAACATCCATACCTATTGTCATCATCGACAAAAGTTAACCAAAAGTCATTCTTTCATTTGGATGTTTTGTAATTATGTACATTAGTCTTACTTTAAATGTTGTTTCCCAGATTATTTGCGATTTGGTAATTGACCATTATAAACCTCTTGAATTGTTCTATTCGCGACAACACACTGCAATATTACCCTGACTCTCTACAACATAACTACCTTTGCTTTATGAGCTTAATATTCTTGATTCAAACCATTATAACTACCTTTGTTTTTCCTGTAATATAACTTGCTAATTAATTGCATTATAGATGTTTACCAGTCTGGTACTGAAATAGATAATTGATGTTGTATTTTTCTTGCGGCTGAACTTTCTGATAGATCTATTTTTATGGTCTATCAAGGAACAAACAATAGTAGTCATATTCAACAATATGTTAAACTAATATGTTCTTTTCATCGCCCAACTCTTCAAAGGAACGTATAAAATAGACGACAAATTCACAACAGTGCAAATCACAACTGTGCAATTCATCGGGGAGGTACGTAAACTTAGTTGATTTCAAATGCTATGTATTTACATTTACATTTACATTGTCATTATAAGAAAAATTTTATATTTTGTAGCCACTCAAATGAATTAGTTAATAACTTATATATGCATATGTATTAAATGACACGTGTTTCTTTACTCAGGCTGCTTCACTCAATCGAGACGAAACTCCTTCGATTATATTTTTTTTTTATAGTTTGCTAATGCATATGCTAATAATTATAACAGCGGCGGATGTTCTTGGCTCTTCAGCGGATGAATTTGTGCTGGCCTGAAGGTATACAACTTTATTCAATTTATAACGATTTACATCTATAATCGTTTGTTTTAACCCTTTTCTCCTTATGAAGTTATAGTCTCTTCGATTGAATGAAGATTGCTACTGATGGTTTTGTGGGTCAACAGTTGTTGCTTTTTGAAGCAACCGACAAGTTGCTATGCGCTGCTGGTGTTTGCTTACAAATCGAAGGTATGGATTTGTAGATAGGCTATGTTAATGGATTAAAAAGTGTTGGTTTAGTTATGTTTTATATTTGTTAATTTTTTTTTTATTATTGTCCAACATGCTCCTCCTTTTAGTGCCCCTTTTGTTTGTTGCTGTGTTTTTGTGTTATCCCCGCCGCAACACGCGGACCGGACCTCGTTATGTTGACTATTAGTAGTTACAAATTTTATCTCTTCATTAGTCATGGTAGATGTTGATTACTTTTTAAATTTAAGTTAATTCTGTGTGTATTGATAGTTTGATTTGACTACAATAATCTTGCAATTTAGTTTATCTCATAAAATGTACTCAACCGGACTTTAGAATATGTGCGCTATGCTGTACTCAATTTAGTTTATGCTTATACATGAATGATTTGTTTGTAGGTAGTGCCTTTCGATTGAGAAGATTTAATGAAGACCTTGGACTTATGCTTCATGACTTTGATGCTTTTCATTAATCGACAATTGTTACCTTAATGTTATGTTGGATATTATATTGTTTAAGTTACCTATGTTTAGTGACATTTTCAACAATATTATGTATTAAATCCTTTTTGATATTTAATGCAATTTGTAATTAATTTGATTTCCAAATTCATTTCTATATATATATATATATATATATATATATATATATATATATATATATATATATATATATATATATATATATATATATATACATATACATATTTCTTATGACCTGTTAGGACGCTTTTTGTGGTACTAGATTAACATATAGTTGTATTGAGGCCCTTTTTTGTGGTCGTAAGTAGTACATCGATATTTTACGACCCTTTTGTTGGTACTAATGTAAGTTACCTTTATATTATGACTCTTTTTTCTTGGTACTAACATACTATATTTTTATAATACAGCCCTTTTTTGGTACTTAAAAGTTTATATTTATTTTAGGACACTTTTATTGGTACTAACATAAGTTATCTTTATATTAGAACACTTTTTTAGGTCCTAATATGGTCTACAATACAAATTTAGTGTCATATATAGTGTTTTAAAGACCTTTTTGTGCGTCTCAAAATATTATAAAGTGTCATAATATGTCACTCTATAAGGACCCTTTCGATGTTGTTTATATGACTCAAATAAAGGTCTTATAATCATATATGAGTTTTAGGACCCTTTTCACTTTATACAACCGTCTTATAGGAGACGCCATTTCGGTGCGTCCTTTCAAGTGAAAGGGCCTAAAACAACACATTTTAGGACACTTATGGGGGTCTTATATATTCATATTTCTTGTAGTGGATCACTTGATGAGCCTCCCAATAAGTAATAGGAATTGTTGACACGGGTTGAGGGATATGAGAAGCGTTGATGGCGTTAATAAATCAGAAAAGCCGATTAAGATGATTTGAATATGGGAGTGGACGAGTTCCTAGTTCTCGAAGGTAACCCATTCTTTGAGTAGTGAGATAGGCAAGATTTATCGGTTCATGAGTGAGAAGTGACCACATGACAACGACTTCGGTTCCGGAGATGTGAGTAGCGGTAGGTTCCCGATAATAGACATTGTTCGAAATGACATTAAGAATAAGTTGAAGATCGTGGCGGATGTCGTCATCTTGAATGCGAAGCCGTTGGTTGAGGTTTCGTTGTACTCCCGGAGTTGTGATGAGATCTAAGATGGGTTGCAATGGAAACGTAGGATTAAGTGATCTTAGATCGGTTGAAGGAGTATAGAAGGATCGCCCATTCGAAGAAATTGCCATAACGGTTCTGAATTGTTCAAGGGACCAAGTGTAAGGTGTATTGAAAAGTCGAAATGCCACTTGATCAGGGTTGGAAACATCAAGATTAGCATAGAATTCCCTAATGAGAGTTGGATAAATGGTTTCATCAAGCTCAAGAAATGAGAAACAATTGTTATGGGTAAAAAGTTGAGTTAACTCGAGAAACTCGGTATGATGAACGACACGCTCCTCATGAAGTGTTCTAGTCTCCATGTGTTGCCTATTGTTCGTGATACGTTCACTACAACAAAAGTGCACTTATAGGACCTTTTTTTCTGGGACCTAGTAAAATAAGGTCGTAAAAGCTACTTAGATAGGACCAGACGATATTTAGAGTCCCATTATGATATACTCTTTTAGAGTGAGGTCCCAAAGAGCTCTTTTGTGGGACACATTATTTTTTTTGTCCTATTATCAAATATTTTCATAGGACACTTAGAAAGTGGATCCTAATAGAGGAGCTTGTAAGACCTTTATTCGTTAGTGTCTCATTATGTGTTTATGTAATAGGACACTGGTTATGAACGTCATATGAAATATACGTTTAGAGGCCATTTATTTTCGAGAGTTTTATTATATTGTAGCATAATAGGACATTTTGTACATATGTCCTATAAATGTATGTTATTAAGACGAATGATTTTTTAGGGTCCAAATTATCATAATAGTTAATATAATATAATAGGACATTTAAATTGTTTATCGTATAAAGGGGCTTTATAAGACATTTAAATGTGTGTGTGTGTCTTATTATTTGGTAGAGTAATAGGACACATGATATGACGGTCATATGAAACTTACTCTTTATAAGACATTTATTTGTGTGAGTCGTATTTTGTAGATATAATAGGACACTTTTAGTTTTTGGGGTCATAATTATCATATGATTTCATATGACACTTTAGTTGTGAATCATAAAATGGTACTTTATAAGACACTTAACGGTTTAGTGTCGCATTATGTGTTTTTTTAGTAGGACACTTTATATAAAATTCATATGAAATAAACTATCATAGGACATTTATTTGTCCTAGTCGTATTATTTATTTAGCTAATAGGACATGTAATACTTATGTCGTATCATTGTCTATTTTTAGGACACTTTTAGTTTTTGGGGTCATAACTATCATATGATTTCATAGGATACTTTAATTGTGAATCACAAAATGGTACTTTATAAGACACTTAACGGTTTAGTGTCGCATTATGTGTTAATTTAATAGGACAATTTATATAAAAGTCATATGAAATAAACTATCATAGGAGATTTATTTGTCCCAGTCGTATTATATATTTAGCTAATAGAACATGTACTACTTATGTCGTATCATTGTCAATTTATAGGACACTTTTAGTTTTTGGGGTCTTAAATATCATATAATTTCATATGACACTTTAATTATGAATCATAAAATAGTAGTTTATAAGACATTTAACGAGTTAGTGTCGCATTATGTGTTAATTTAATAAGACATTTTATATAAAAGTCTTATGAAATAAACTATCATAGGAAATTTATAACTTTAAAGAAATTTGAGCAGTTAGAGGGGTGTGGGATGTTAAATCATGATGGTAATTAGACATGGGATTTAGGCATTCCTGTTATTTTGTTATTTTAGATCATTATGAGGAAATACAAAAACAAACCTTGGTGATCAAGGGTATCAAAGCAATATGGAAGATGAAGTACAGTGAGTTCATACTGGCCCGTTTAGAAATGGTTGTATGTAATGCAAGTGACTTTGGTGTTTTTAAATGCTAAAAGTTTGGTAAAAATATGTATGTCCAATTGAGCCCATTTGTACTCACTAGTTCGTGAAAAAGTTATTTATATTACTTTTATGTTTTTGCAAAAAGAAAAAAATAATAAGACATTTATTTGTTCTAGTCTTATTATATCTAAACATATTGAGACATTTGATATTTAGATCATATCAATGTAAGTTTTTAGGAACGTTAATAAGACGAATGACTTATTTGTGTCTTACGTTATCCAGGTTCCGTATTTAAGTCACAACGCCGTCTGGGTCAACAAGGGCCCTCACTACTGTCCTGAAAGCAAGAGTTTGAATATATCATGTAATCTAAAATTAAAAGTCATTTATTCGACGTTGGATATCAAATACAAAAGCCATTATTCTCAAACAATTAGCCTTGTTAGATATCAAATACAAAAACACACATGCTCCGTGAGCAATAATTCGATTTGGAGCTGAAGTACAACATACCTATAATTTATCAAAAATTCAAAAGCAAAAGGATTATATTATAATATACATGAATACAATATATATAGAAGCTGAATCATTGTAATTGTAATTGCATCATAAAAATATAGATACATGTAGGTGGCTTTCTATTGATGTTTTCTCAATTGTTGAAGCTTAAAATTAAGATTTTCATTCGACCAACTGAAGTGTGTTAAATACATCAGAAAAAAAAAATACAGTACTACTATAAAAATCCATCTAGCACGTCTGTATATCAAAATTTGAAAATGACTCCGTTACTAATCTGACCTTTCTGAAACTGTAAACAATGGTTACTAATCTGGTCTTTCTTGTTTAGATGATAGGCACACATATCAGCTTTTCATGACGTGTTTAATCAAAACATTTATTCCCGTACTACCTTTCAATGTTAAATGGTACCAACATTAGCAGACCCAAATTCCCTTATTACTTTAAAATATTCCGCTAATACGACAAAAGTACCAGATCCAAAGTTTTATAACCTGCAACAAAAAAGGCATAAAAAATACCTATTTCTCGTAAATTAAAAGGTTGATATTTCAACTGGTGTAATTTAATTAGTTTTAACACGTTAACGTGAACATGCACGTGGTGATCATAACCTAATAGTCAAAGATTACATGTATCATCCACTTTACCGGTACCTACTTGCATTAAATGAAAGTCTATTGTGTGACAATCAAATGCTTAAAGTTTAATTGAAATCAAAACTTTGTTAAAATTTAAAAGTCAATAACTTATAAATATATTAAATTTTAAAGACAACGCAATTCGAAACATAGCGACACAAGAGTTAACTGATACTTGCAAGCTTGTAACACAATGAGTGGCTAACCATAGTGACACAAAGAATTAACTGATACTTGCAAGCTTGTAAAAGTGACTAACCTTTACAACAGTCTTTCAATGTCACCAAATATCTACATGTAATTCGTCAGACCAAGTTTATCAACATTCCATGGAATGCTCAATAACCAAATTTAATTCTATATAGAAGTTGTAAGTACTGATATACATAGGTTGGAGATTGTGTAGAAACTAATGTTTGTTAATTGATGTGTATGATCATAACAGTACTAAAATGCTCCAAATAGTTAACTCCTAATGATGATACTTAAAAGTTTAACATCCGTTGATGATGCGGTATTACACGACTCTTATCACTTGTGCTTTATAATATAGATCAATTGTGATTAGTAAAGTAACATACCACATGCTTAGTAATATAAATATACCTTAAAGGTAACAGATCCTAAAAACTGAACGAACAAATAGGCATAACATTCTTTCTATAACACCCATGACCCATCCCATGCCATACCACTAAAAGGTGTTTTGAGTTTTGACCCAAACCCATTTTGACATCATCTAAAGATTGCCCACTTGCTATTCTGCAATAAACTTTATCTATTATGCGTTTGACACCCAACCAAAAAAAAAAAAAAAAAAAAATAGTACATAAGCACAAAGTTAAGCTGAAACAATACCTCGAACTTTTATTGAAGTACATCCAAGCCATTGTGAAGAAACTGTTACACACTTACACAAGGTTGACAACAAAACATGAGCCATTTGGGTTGAGTCATTCAGCATGAACCATTTGTCTATGTAGCAACCATGTGAGGTGTTGAACCGTAATAACACATAACATAAAGGTAAAACTGATGGACCGATAAAATCAATAAAGTTCACTCGTGGTTAAGGGAAGGGTATAATATTGTATCCGCTGACGGGTCGTAGGGGGTGATGGATATATTAAATCCGTTGCGGGTAAAATTCGACCCGACAATACTCATTTGAAGAACCCACGGGTATACCCGTCAAACAACCTGTAACAGAGCATGCGTGCCAGTTAATAGAAGATCTATGATGGTTATATTTTCAATACAATAAACAATTACTTTACTCAACGTCCTTTTTCATTACTTTGAGATTTTAAGATATGAAAAGGTATTTATAGTTTTTATAACCTAATTCTCTACAAGTTATTTCTTCAATTTTTTAAAGGAATTGAAACTTACAGGTTGCGGAAATCCATCTATAAGTCAATCATATACTAAAACCCCAAAATCCATTTCACAACCAAACGTTAAACAGAATTAGAAATTCGAAGAACAAATTAAACCAAGTTTTAATGGAAACATGAATATCTGCATAACAAGTCATTAGAATCATTCAAAACATATGGGCGTTTAACAATCAACAGATTCATACCTGTAAGTAAATCGTGAGAGAACAAACAGCCGGTAATTGAATTTTGTCGAAATCAGGTTATTCAATTTACTGTTTTTCAATCAGTTTCTACCTTTCTAGTGTTTTCCAGGGTTTGGGGTAATCCATGGTTGATGAAATCAGATTGCTCGACCGTGACGATGATTGTGACAAAATCATCGTATGATTTTAGTTTAGTTGATAAAGGGAGTTTAATTATGGAGATTTAAGAGGGAAGTGTTAAAAATTTTGAGAAAGAACATAGAAGCTTGGCGCCTAATTTTTAAGGGCATTTATATTTCCAACATAAAAAATACTCCTTAATAAATCTATTACGGAGTGAAATCTTTTTTAAGTGCATTATAAATTTGTACTGTACAAGTTCATAATGCACAATTATGGTAGATTTATTATTTTTGATTTTGGAAATATCATCCGCCAATTTTTTAGGGAGTAAAATCTTTTCAGTTTCAGATTGAGGATGTATTTTGATGAAAGTAGTTGCAACTTAATGAGATAGAGCTGTAACTTATTTTTAAAGCTGGTAGCTAAAGCTTATTTTCCAGTTCATAAACTCTATTTTTTTCATAAGCTACTAAAAATGATTTTCATAAGCTTTACTTTTTTTGTCTACCAAACGAAGCTTTTGACTTGAATCTTATTAAAATTATAAACTCAAACTCCTATAAGTTTCCATAAACTCCAATAAACCGCTCACCCAAACACAACCTCTATATCAACTAGAGATCGACATTTGTATTACAAAAAATATCAAATAAAATAAGGAATCAATATTTCCGATTTTTAAAAAAAAATAATAATAATTACTTTTATTATTATACTCGGTTTGATTTTGAGGCAAGTTGTTGCACATTTAAATTATTCAATATTTATAATATTCACTAAAATTTATAATTAAATATAATATTTAGTAAATCTAGTGAATGGATCCTTTAGAGCATTAAAGAAATGTAGAGAATTGAGAAAACTAAAGACCAAATGACAACTAACGACTAATAAAAAAAAAAAAACTATAGTTAATTGATCACATTTGAACGTTCACGTGGTCTCTCACACTACCGATGTCCACAATAAGTAACTAATAATTAATTTAAATAACATAATCGATTAATACGATGAAACCTCAAAATACGACATCCCATTTACCAGCTTTTTTCAATATACAAAATTCCATCAATTCTTCTTATATTATATTATACTAGCGTTTAAACTTGTGTATACACACGAGTTCTCAAATTTGATATCATTTGCATTTGCATTTAAATTTAGTTCTCTTACACGGTGATTCGGCGATGGTCTCGTGTTTTGGTGGTGGTTTGGTAGCCCGAGTAGCTCGGCACATTTACACCCTAAAACTAAACTAAATATACAACCGGACTATAACTATGGTCGGCCACCAAATACACACCAGAACACCACCAAACTACAAATTATACATGAAGAGACGTCAGTGAAACTATAACCATTCATAAACTTGATGAATTTCTTCGAAACTCAAAACACCAAACTACCAACCACCACCATCACCACCAGGGGCGTTTTTTAGAAGGGACAAGCGGGGGCAGCCGCCCCAGTGGATTTGCAATTTTCAGTGTAAAAATTTTGGATTTTTCGACTTTGCCCCCAGTGGATTTTTTTTTTGCCCCAAAACCTAATATTTTGTCCCAAAACCTTCAAATTTTGCCCAAAAATCTCCAAATTTTACCCTAAAATCTTCAAATTTTGCCTATAAACCTTCAAATTTTGCCCTAAAGCCTTCATAATTTGCCTAAAAACCTTCATTTTTTGACCAAAAACCTCCATATTTTGCTCAAAAAATTGCTACGGTTTTAACTTTTTTTTTGCCCCCGGTGAAGAAAAATCCTGGTACCGCCACTGATCATCACCCACCACCAACCATCATTACCGCCACCCACCACTACCACCACCCACTACCACCACCAACATCCACCACCATCACCACCAACATCACCACTCACTCACAACTACCCATCATAACCCACAACCATCACCATCCAGCACCACCACCACTACATACCACCATCGTCACCCATCACCACCACCGCCCACCTACCCAACACCACCCCACTACCACCACTACCAACCCCTACCGTCACCCACCACCACCACCACCGCTGCCCACCACCACCGTCACCCACCACCACCTCCCACCACCATCCTCCGCTATATTTGTTACTAACTACAATTATCAATGAATTATTTATTTTAAAAATCGGTGGTGTACGTGACTTATTATCAAATGACATTAAAAAAATACTCTTAGTCAATGAATATCAATATCAAATATCATGATAAAATGAAGATGTTTTTTGTAACAACAAAAAAATGTGTCAAGTAGACCTTACATCCTCAATATTGCGATATTAAGAGAAACTTACCCTCGAGCTTTGTTAAAATCAAACGAGTCGTGCTCGGACACTACAAAGTTCGGGCTCGGCTCGGCTCGTTTACACCCCTAGTTGCAAGAAAAATGTATGTGTAACAATAAATGCATTTTTAATAGTAAAAGTGTATGTATATATATATATATATATATATATATATATATATATATATATATATATATATATATATATATATATATATATATATAATGGATATATATTCATGGATGAAACTTTTTATCCATATTTATTTAGATTCATCCATATCCGTATCCATATCCATTAAGGTTCATCCATATCCATTACAATCGGGTGGATCAGATAAATATGTACAGGATCGGGAGACCATTGACTTCCGTAAATATTTGTAATATGCTCCCAACTGCATTTTGTTTTGGTTTTAAATTTGAGGTTTAAAATCTTTAAAAACAAAAACAAAATGTTTGAGAATGGCGAGCTAATTCCCTCTCTTTTCCTCTAAAATTTTGAACATTCCATTTTCTACTATACCTAATTTAGTTCATCTTCACCGACTGCATTTATGCCGTGTAGTCACCATCTTCGTACGTCGGTCACCGTCTCCTTTGCACTGGCATTGTCTTCGTCTTCACCAACGTCATCGTCTCTAGGGTTTTGTCAATTTACAAATTGAATATATGAAATCGTCAATTCTTGTTATCTTTAAATCTTTTCGGAGATCCGATATAGATAAAAGTATACTAGATTGATTTATCGGTAATGATTTATCTTTAATTTGATATTCGATTATTATCTGTTCATACGTATATGCAGATTCCCACATCTTCTATGCAGATTCGCACATCTTCAATTTGAACATCTCGTGTTAAAATAATAGTAGTTGGGATCAAGAATTAAACTTGTTGTTGAAATTGTTTTTGTATTTGGTTTATGATTATGCATATAAGGTGGTTGATTAGATGCTCATGTGAATTAATTATGTCATGTGTTTATAGTTATGTGTATGTGCAACAGTACGATCTGATTAATTATAAGATGTGTTTATATACATGTCAATCCAATTGTTGTTTGTTTCTGAGATATACTCTGTATTATTTAGTGGGTTTTGTGTATTATGCATTACTTTAGGTGACATTAAATCCATTTTACCCATATCCTATTAGGCTATTTGTTCATTAGTATTTACGTTTGACTCATTACAATTAGACATAACCCAAACTAACGCATTTATAAGTTAATGGGTTGGAATTGCCACCTCTGTTTCTTCTAACTACAAGGATACAAATCCGTTCATGATAGAAATTTTTACAGTTTCTAATGGTCCATTTCTTACACTTGACTTTATGTGCAATTATTAGATGATAAACATAACCTATTTGCTTAATTGTGAATATAACTGTATTATTGTACATGAACTCGCGTGTCTTAAGTTATTCTTGCTGATTTGCGATGTTGGTGTATAGCTATATGCAATAACTAAGTAATTGTGGAGCTGGTTTTTGTGTAATCTTGATGATCGTTAGGCTCGTTACTTCATGAATATAATTTGTGTAACATCTTTTTCTAAGAACACGGTGTGGAGTTCCTCGACCATAAAGTAGGCTCTCTTAAGTTTCATGAATGCGCTTCCAACCTTACCTAAGCAATCATGTCGTTGGATGCCAATGAAGATGTTGTAGTAGGAACCTGAGCTTGGTAATGTTACTTATAAGTTATAATACTCTAAATTATTTAAATGTTGATAGTTTGTGTATGTTATGATCGTGCGCCCAGACTTTGTCTCTTAATTAACATTGCTAACACTTGTTCCCGAATCCCTCGTATATCTATGTGAGAGTGCATGTATACATACTGCATGAGAGCCATGAGAAGTCACGTTATTTGTGTTTTTGAGAAAGTTTGATCTAATAAAGATAATTAGAATCTTGAATATTAAACTTTGTTGATAGAATCTGGTGCATAAAGGATGTTTGGTTGACTCGCCATGATTTTTTTTAGTTTAACATCGACTTGTGTTTTGCAGAAACATTGGGTGCTCAAAGGGCAGGTCTTGAAGACATGCTAAAAATTATGAAGAGAAAGGTATGCAAAATAAATAATAGAGCTTCAAAATCGAGATCATACAATGACAAATTATTCGAACTTGAAATCAAACACAATTCGAATTTATTCAACTTAGAGTCAAAGTTGTTATTAATCAAGCTGAGCCTACATTTCCTGATCCTTATCTCAGCTTTAGATCAGAAGTAGGAGCAACAGCAGCAGGAAGTTAGTGTGGATGATGATGGTGATCTTGCTTTACCTAGGCGCAACAGTGAGTTGTGCTTACCTTACTTTTGTTTATATGAGTACTTTTTTGTCCGTTTCCTTAATTTCACTGCTAAATTAACTAGCACGTTTGAACTATTTTTACTTTTATGCATAGGGAAAAGTGCTAAAGATGGATACAACCTGGAGTAATTTTCCAGTGTTTAATACGAAACAGGGACATATCTAAAAATAACGTTTAATTTTCAGAGCATACGATGGACAAGTTGGTTATATCTATTCAGCATAATATCACCTCATCAATTCCAAATGTTGGTCTGCAGGTAATAAATAGTTATATTGATTACCCTGTTACTTTGCTAGGGCTGATATAGTTCCCCATTATCAGGTATGGAGAGCTGAATTAGTTATTTCCGATTTTGTTTTGCATAAGATGTTCACTTCATCTGAGTTTGATGGTATTGTCGCGGTAGAACTTGGTGCTGGTACAGGTAATCATGTTCACTTAAGTGTAGTATATGGCTGCTATCAGATTTAGGTATTGAAATTGTTTGTCACCAGTAAAAAGGTAGTATTAAAATTGCTCCAGGGCCATAAAGAACTATCGTCTAACTAATTTTGATCCACTCAAATTGTTGTAGTAATTGATGGTTCTGTACACAAGTGCTTACATAATAAAGGATTTCGTTGAAGAAATTTGGTTCCAGATTATAAGACAGAATAGTAAAATTTAAGAACAAGAACTTATTGGAAATCCTTCTCCAATTATAGAAAAACTCTTATTCCAATCTCCTTATTACATCCCTATTTATAGTTGATTAACCTTATCCATTAAGTTAATCAAGTCTAGTCTAGAATAATCTAGGATAACCAAGTCTAGAATCATCTAGGATAGTCAAGTCTAGAATAAAATAGAAAAGTCAAGGAAGAAGCAAAATTGAAAACAATGACGGCTAGCCCACTTGTTATCCGTTCACATGTTCCACCTCCTCAAATCCATTTGAGATATAATTTCACAAAATAAACCTCTAACTATTACTTTATGTCAAGATTGGTCCAACAATCACCCCCCAATCTTGACCTTGAGTCATCATTTATTTCTTTGAGTCTTCAATCCTTTGAACCCCAAGAATCTCTCTCATTTCAGCAAACTTTAACTTCGGCAATGCTTTTGTAAGAATATCAGCCCGTTGCTGATCCCCACTGATGTGTTCAACTTTAATCTTCTCCATTTCAACACATTCTCGTATGAAATGATACCGTGTGTCGATATGCTTACTTCTTCCATGAAATACCGGATTTTTCATCAATGATATTGCTGACTTATTATCAACTTTGATCACGACTTGTTCTTCTTTTCTTCCAGTTATTTCAGCTAAGATTCCCCTTAACCATATTGCTTGACAAGCTGCTGCAGTAGCAGCCATAAATTCTGCTTCGCAGGATGATAAGGCCACTGTTTGTTGTTTTTGTGAATTCCAAGCAATAAGTCCATCATCAAAGTAGAACACTAATCCAGTAGTACCCTTTCCATCATCTGGGTCCACCGAGAAGCTGTCACTAAATCCAAGTAGGTTATTGCTACCATTCCTTCGATAGTGAATACCCAGGTCTACTGTACCTTTCAAGTACCTGAGAATTTGCTTAACAGCTTGAAGATGAGTAATTTTAGGAGTTTGCATATACCTACTTGCATATCCCACCGAGTATGCAAGATCCGGCCGTGTATGAATTAAATACCGAAGGCATCCAATTGTTTTTCGGTATTCAGTTGCATCAACACATTTGCTGCCATCATCTTTCATCAACTTCAGACCTGGTCCCATTGGATATTTAGTGGAATTGCACTCCCACATTCCTGCTTCCTCTAGGATTCTTTTAGCATATATTGATTGATGAATTTTTATTCCATCTATGCCTTGTATTACTTCGAGTCCGAGATAGTAAGAAAGTAAACCCAGATCACTCATCTCGAATTTATCTTCCATTTGCCTTTTGAATTGTTTAATTTTCTCCGGGTTATTACCTGTTACAATCAAATCATCAACATAAATTCCTACCAAAAGTAATCCTTCTTGTGTTCTTTTTGTGTATACAGCTTGTTCAAGCTTACACCTTTGAAATCCATATTCCTTTAGAACTCCATCTAATTTTGTATTCCAAGCACGTGGAGCTTGCTTCAAGCCATAGAGAGCCTTTGACAGTCTGTACACCTTTTGTTCCTTCCCCTTTATCACAAAACCTTCCGGTTGAGATACGAAGACTTCTTCCTTGAGGTCACCATGTAGAAATGCTGTTTTAACATCTAGGTGATGAACATCCCACCCTCTTTGGGCTGCCAAAGCTAGAATAAGTCTAACAGTCTCAAGTCTAGCTACGGGTGCGAATACCTCGTCAAAGTCTACACCATGTGTCTGGATGTAGCCTTTGGCAACTAGCCGTGCTTTATGTCGTGTGACATTTCCTTTTGCATCCCTTTTAATTTTGTATACCCATTTTAGTCCAATAGGTCGGTGTCCTTGGGGTAGATCCATTAACTCCCAAGTATTATTCCTTTCAATGGAAGCTATTTCACCTTCCATAGCTTGCTGCCATTCTTTATATCTTGTAGCTTCCCTGAAATTTGTTGGTTCTCCTTCAGTAAGAAGAAGATCATATACATCACTTTGATTTTTCCAACCTCGAGGTGGTGTATCATCATATGTCTCCTCTTCTGCCATAGATGGATCTGACTCATTGACTGTATCTGTCGGGAGACGAGACAACATAGGTCCTCGTTGTTTTACTGTTGTTTCAGGACTGCTAACATCAGAATGGGTTATGCTTTCCTCATTGGTCGATCTTCCTTGACTTGAGGAGTTGCTGCTTTGTGGGCTATATGAGCTACTTGGGCTGCCTGGTTCAGTAGGCCCATTTTCGGAATTTTGATCAGCCGAGAAAACTTCACCGGGGTTTATATGTATCACGAATTCTCCTTTGTGATTAGGTTCTTGATTGTATTCTACTCCGGAATGCCAATCCCATTTGCGTGCTTCATCAAATTCCACATCTCGACTGATTACTATTTTCATCTTCTCGGGATCATACATACGATGTGCCTTAGTTCCTGGTTCAGTTTCTAAATAAACCATAGGAATACTTCTGTCATCAAGTTTTTTTACTTGATCTGAAGGTACTTTCACATATCCAACACATCCAAACACTCGTAAATGATCAAGATTTGGTCTTCTTCCTTTTAAAACCTCATATGGTGTTTGATTTTTCAGAATCTTTGTGGGCAACCTGTTTAGAATATAAACCGAGTGACGTACTGCTTCAGCCCAGAAACTTTGTGGCATATCCATTGCTTTAAGAATACTCCTTGTTGTGCTCATCACTGTTCGATTTCGCCTTTCAACGATACCATTCTGCTTTGGCGTGTAAGGTGCAGTCAACTGTCTTGTGATTCCAGCATAATCACAATATTGATTGAACTCGTTGGATGTAAATTCTCCTCCCCGATCAGTTCTAAGGACCTTTATTTTCCTTCCATATTGATTTTCAGCAATCGCCTTGAATTTCTTGAATTGCTCAAATGCCTCTCCTTCGGTTTTTAACATGAAAGACCACATAAACCTGCTGTGATCATCAACAATCAGCATAACGTACTTGTTTCCCGCTTGGGTGGCAGGGGATATGGGTCCGCACAGGTCTGCATAAACATGTTCCAGTGGATTTTGGGCTCTAAAAGTCGTCTGGACAGGAAAACTTTGTCGTGAATGTTTCCCTGCTAAACATGCTTCACACATCTGTGTAGGGTGATCAATAACCGGCACTTCATCCACTAGATTGTTGGTCCCTAGCCGCTTTATTGTATCAAAGTTCACATGACCGAGACGGGCATGCCACAACCATGCTGGATCATCAATCTTGGCATGTAAACAGATTGGTGTCCCAACCTCGAGATTAATTTTATACAACCGATTAGGGGACCTTTGAACCTTCATTAGCAGCGATCCATCTACCTCAAACATATATAAGAAACCATGTTTGATCAAGATTACACAACCCCCTTCTTCAGCTTGCCCAAGACTAAATATGTTAGTCTTTAAGTATGGGATATAAAGTATGTCGGTCAACAAACGTTGTTCACCATTCTTACATGTTAAAAGAATAGATCCTCTTCCTTCTATATCCACATACGAGTTATCCCCAAATCTCACTGTACTACCAATATCCGTATCAAGTTTTGAAAACAGTCCTTTGTTTCCTGTCATGTGGTTTGTTGCTCCAGTATCTAAGTACCACATGTTTTCTCCACCATCATGTGACTCATACTTTGCTGGAAAAACCTTCTTTTCACTTAGATGAATTACTTCCTTCTCGCTTCTTTGATTGGCTACGGACATCAATAGTGCAGGTCTGTCATCATTAGCCACTGGTAGTTCGGTTGATCTAGCTTGAGTCAAATTTGCTTGTTCTCCTTTCTTTCGTGTTGGACAATCGGATGAGAAGTGTCCAAATGCATCACATCGAAAACACTGCAGCTTGGATCGATCTTTAGTTAAGTTTTAAGTTGTTTGTCTACCAGCAAAAAAGTTTTGTTCGCGGCCTGAACCCCTTCCTCGACCACCAAACTGTCCACGACCTCGGCCCCTACCCCGGGTGTCTTGGCCATTCCCTCGACCTCGATCAAAGTTGTTTTCCCTTTTCTTTCTTGAGTCCCATCCTTCATAGGACAACAGAAGTTGGTCATGGCTGTTATTTGTAGTCTTTAGACTGGTTCGTTCTTCGTAAGCTTTTAGCCTACCCACAACTTCCTGGAATTTCACCGTTTTGAGATCAACCGGTTGTTCGATAGTGGCTGTCATATTTAAGAATTTTTCTGGTATGGCAGTTAATATTTTTCTCACCAACGTGGTTTCCTCAATGACGGTTCCAAGTGCAGCTGATTTTGAGGCAATTCCAGAAAGTTTTGCTGCAAAATCATCAATTTTTTCGTTATCTTTCATCCTTGCTGCTTCAAATTCAGCTTTAAGAGTTTGAAGCCTAGCCTCCATTACTCGTTCAACTCCAAGGTGACGGGTCTTGATTGCATCCCAGATTTCCTTTGCATGGGTGCAATCTACAACTTGAAGAATCAAGTCTTCAGGTAAAGACTGATACAGATAAGCGATTGCAGCATTATCCTTTTTCTGATCGACATCAGTTCCAGGTTCAATTGATTCCCAGATTCCATGTGCCTTAAAAATCGCTTTGATCCTAAGCGACCAGATGGGATAATTGGTCGCAGTTAGGATAGGGCACTGGAACGTAAGATGACTGGTATCCTATATTGCATCCGAGGTATTGATAATATCCCCCATGAATCTGGTCTTCGATCGACGCTCGTATTTTTCTGTCTTAGAATCTGGTGATTGATCTAGTCCTTTTGATCAACAACACGATCCCTTTTGTAACTCAGCTCTGATACCAATTGAAGAAATTTGGTTCCAGATTATAAGACAGAATAGTAAAATTTAAGAACAAGAACTTATTGGAAATCCTTCTCCAATTATAGAAAAACTCTTATTCCAATCTCCTTATTACATCCCTATTTATAGTTGATTAACCTTATCCATTAAGTTAATCAAGTCTAGTCTAGAATAATCTAGGATAACCAAGTCTAGAATCATCTAGGATAGTTAAGTCTAGAATAAAGTAGAAAAGTCAAGGAAGAAGCAAAATTGAAAACAATGACGACTAGCCCACTTGTTATCCGTTCACATGTTCCACCTCCTCAAATCCATTTGAGATATAATTTCATAAAATAAATCTCTAACTATTACTTTATGTCAAGATTGGTCCAACATTCGTTTTATTAGGCAACTACCAATGAGTATTATATCTGTTAAATCAAGTTGATACATATGTTTGTCAATTGGTACCATAATGTTTTTCTTTACAATTGTTTCATTGGTTCAGGATGATATTCTCCAAAGCTGACGACTTCTACAGATTCATGTGAGGATCTCTTCGAAAAAATATTACTACATATTCAGGTGTCCATTTGACCTCTATTATTTACATTTATATTTACATCGTTAATTTCATTGTGTACGTTTTTTCAAGTGCAGACAATAATGAAGAGCAATTGCTTAGGCCATATGGTTTATTTGATATGGTGCTATTGGTGCGGCTATTGCTTTGCCTTGTACGTTTATCTCGGTATGTCCTTGTTACACTTGTAATATTTAGGATTTAAGATTAATTTTTATAACGTGCACCTGTATGTTTATATATGGATGGTTTATTTGTAGATGGTACGTGAGGATTGTTGAAGATAGATGCGGACCCAAGACTTTAAGTGTTGCTTGTCGTTAATTTTACATTGTTGTCAAATGTTAATTGAAGTCTTTATATGTTGGATTATTTATCAATTATTTATGTTTAGTGTTTCTAATGTTATGAAAATAATTTATTGAAATTTAATTATGGTTTGGTTTATTTTATATTTGTAATTAATATAAGTTATTAGTTATTAATTGGGTATTGATAATTATATCAAATAAAATTCGGATCTGAGTATGCGAACCTGACATGAATATCCGTACCTGACTAGAATATCCGAACCGAACCCAAATAACCAAATTGGACCCTAATTTACTGAACTGGACCCGAATGTCTGAACCGGGTCTGAATATCCGAAACCGGAACCGAAACTAAAGTGACTTGTTAGGACTTATAATTAGGTTATAATAAACTTGATATAATATGATGGAGACCCTTTATGTGGTATTAAAGTAACGTTTGTGCATATTAGGACCTATTTTTTAATACTATTGTAGGATGTTTTACTTTTGAGGACCTTTTTTCTTGGTACTAAACTAGTATATCGTTACATTAGGAACCTTTTTATTGGTAATAATGTAGAATTTTTTTTTAAATAATAGGACTCTTATTTGAGTACTAACATAATAATGGGACCATTTTTGTTAGTCCTTAAGAAAAATAAAATTTAAATAGGATCCCTTTGTTGGTACTAAGGTAATTTTTTTTTTACTTTTGGGACCTTTTTGTATGTCTCAATCTAAATACTTTTTGTATGTCTCAATCTAAATAAAAGTCACTCGATATGTGCTTGTAAGGACTTTTGTAACGACCCTGGTTTTTCCAACGTTATTTATTAATAATTATTATTATTAATACGCTTGATTAAACGAATGTATGTTATTACATTTACATGTTGCTTTAATTGCCCGTACTTGAACTTTAAATGCCCGAAACGTCTTTGTGACACCCGGAACTTGCACGAATAATATTTTAAGGTATTATTTACATTCATGATTAATTTTATTAATCATTTTAATTAACTAAGATGGTTAGTTAATTACTTGGGCTTAAGTTGGACCTATTTGGATTATTTGCAACTTGGGCTTTAATTAGTGTAATGGACTCTTGAATAAGACTCACAAGCCCACCCTACTTCTTTTAATGGACATTAAGCCCACTCTTGCATACTTGTAAGTATCATTTAAACATAAACTAACTAGTTACTTGCTTAAAGGAATCTAGTTTGCTCATTATCCCCATGTAAACAACCCTTTTAACCAACTTTTAACCTCTTTACTTGCAAGTACCCATCAAACAAACCTCTACCCCTTTTTTGCTGCAGAATGCCGAGTTTCTTGGCCACATTTAGTGGTGTTTTGGTTTCCATTTTTCATTCACAACTCACTTGAAGTCTTCTCTCAAAACACACACACATTACTTGCATATTCCCTCAAACTTTCTTCTCTTTTTCTCTCATACTTGTAAGTGTTTGAAACAACTTCTTTTCTTCTTTTCTTTGTTGGTAAAAACTGATTTCATAAACATTAATCATCATCATCTTTTGTTGTTTGTTACTTAATCTTGTTGTAGTTTAATTACTTGTAGATTACTAAGTTATTATTTACTTACTTACTTGTCTTTATTTACTAAGTTACAAGATCAAACTTTCTAGTTTTGATTCTTCATTTATATCTTGTATTTAACAAGAACATCAAGAACATAATCTCTCTAGTTATGTTCTACATATTTGTTTCAAAGAATTAAAGTTCATAGTTGTATAAACTCTTTACTTGTAGTTCTTGAAGTAACTTTGAAGTTACTTCACTTAAAGATCAACTTGGGTTGAATCTTTAAAAGTAAGAGCAACTATGAATCATCTTCTTGTTTAGATTAGCTTTCTACTTTATTTATTTCAAAGATTTAAAGTTTATAATCTTTAATTTTTGTTACTTGTGTTCTTGTTTGTTGTATGTTACTAGAATACCACCTTCATGGTTGGTTTAGGCTTATCATTCATTTTCTTTATTTCTTATTGTTAGTTGCTTACTACACATTTGAACAAGGACATGAAACCAACAAGAGCTTACACTTTGGTGCAAGTATCATGGATCCAACACTTGGTTGTGATCTTTCTTAGTGTTCATGAACTTGTTCATAAACTTACATGTAATCTTGGTTCATCAAACACTTACAACACTTGCACTTGAGTTATGATGGACAAACCTTGGTCAAAATGATGTTAACACATCAACGAGTTGTACACTTGAAGCTATACGCATCAAGGATGAGAACCGTGATGAACATCAAGCACCGAGACAACCGGAACTCTCCAAAACCCACTGTTCTGTCCAAAACCTACTGACCTGATGCTTCTGGAACAGACCAGTAGACCTGGGCTGTTCTAACCTTGATTTTTAGATAGAACTTTTCGAGTAGATAACTTTTCATATAGGACTCGTCTTAATCCGAGTTACGGTTTAGGATTTACGGCCCTCCGATCGTTACCATGTCCTTTAACGTTGTGCAGAAATTTCTGACCTACTCGCACTTAGACCGTCGCCACGGTCAAACCAAGACGAGTTTGCTTCTGTAAATTTTACCACACTTAAGGGACTCATAGACGGAGCCATGACCACTGGTCTCACCTTAATTCAGTAAGGGTAGAGGCCGTGGTGACTGACCGAAGTCAGCCTTTGTTTTAAACGACTTTCATAAACGAGTCTTACTTGTTACCTTTTGTTTAATGATGATTGATGATGACCCTTATGACCTTAATTACGTATTTGTAAACCTTTTGAGACGACTTATTGACTTAGTGCTATTTGACTTAGGTTGAGGACGTTTGGACCGTTACTTGCACACCACTTTCCGACTACTACCTTACCATTACTACTAATCATTGTGAGTTATAGCATTCCCTTTTTACTTTAACTTATTTTGGGAACTGAGAATACATGCGGATTTTATGTTTTACATACTAGGCACGAGTACTTAAAGTTTATATATGTGTGGGTTATATAACGGCAGAAACATTCCCTTTAGCTCGGTAACGTTTAATCATTGGTTTTTGAACCGTGAACGCGAATCTTAGATATGGATCCATAGGGTTTGACATCCCCACTCGGGCTAGTAGCGCTAGCATTTAACGAGTGTTTAATACTTCGAGGTTATACGCACTTGCCAAGTGCACTTTAAGGGGGTACATTAAACGTTAAGTTAGTTACCGGGTGCCCACGGTTAAACATATACTTTTACATACTTTTGAATCGCTCGTTGTAGCACTGAAATCTCGTGGCCTACTTACATTACTGTTATACTTAAACTATAGCTCACCAACCTTTGTGTTGACCTTTTTAAGCATGTATTTTCTCAGGTGTTTGAAGTCGCTTCCGCTATCTTACTAGTCGTGCTGTAGAACCCGCTGCCTAGAGTTGTTATCGCATGACTACTTATGTTGCATTCAAACTTTTTACTTATGAACTTATGTTATGTAACGAGCATTATGGTCACGTACACTTATTTAATGCTTCTACTTAGTGAAGCATACTTTTGATTTGTAAAACAATTGACGTATGTTATGACGTCACTTTTATTAATGAATGCAAACTCTGTTTTTAAAACGCATATAGTACTTAACCTTGTAATGATCCTGTTGATGATGGTCCGTACATGATGATTTAGTACGGGGCGTCACAACTTTTCTGTGTGGTCGTTATATATATTATAGGACCCGATAATTGGTTTTATAATCTTATTACCTTTTAGGACACTTTTTTGCGTCTATACTTTATACGACCGCCTTAGTTGGTACACATGTCATGTTGTCCTTTCAGGCCAAAAGGTCCTATAAAGTGACATTATAGGACCAATTTGGGTGTCCTATATGTACACTTTTGTTGTAGTGGTTGATTTCTCGTGTTGGTCATTTCTTAGAAAATATCACAAATTTAGCAAACTAATTAAGTTGTTAAGTTTGAAAATCTATATGCTAAACATGTGTAGATTAGTCCTTGTCTAGACTTATTTTGAAAACTATGAATTTGAAATTAAATTGTACTATTTTTCTTTTGAAAATTTAGACAAGTTTCATCATTTTGCTCTATGTTTGTCAAAAGTAGATACTAGTCATGAGATTGATAAGTATCATAATGAATTGTTCAAACATATGTGTGTGTGCATGAGTGAATTTAAAAATTTGAAGAATATATGAGTTTTTATGCAAGAAATCACTATTATGAAAAGAAAAAGCTTTTTACAATAATTTTACTCATATATTTAAGTAATTCATGCAAGAAATAAGTGTTCCTATGATTTTGAAAAGAATATAATCAAAAGTATGGTGATTACCTTGAATAGATTTGAAAGAGTATGGACCACTTTTTGAAGAATACTTGAAGGTAGGACAAAAGTAAAACCAGAAATTCAGTGGTTAGGGTTTAAGGAAGAGATGTGGTTGGTGGAAAAGTTGTTTGGGTATTAAATGATTTTCAAAAAGGACAAAGAAATTCGTCAGATGTAGCGACCCGACAAAATCGTCATTGACGGTGCCGTCTACTTAGGTCCCGTTACGTGGTCATAAGTCTTTAAAACAACGTTTGACCAAAAGATATGTCGCATTCATTTCAAATGTAAAGATTGTTCAAAGTTTACAAGAATAGTTCCACCACAAGTTACGTTACAAAGTTATAAGTACAAATGAAACTTATGCGACACAATTTAAAAGTAGCCAAAAGACGCTCCATGTATGCATATATACTCGACATCCAATGCAAGTATCAAAATAATGAGCGGAAGCATGTATCATGTATCGTTCAAGGACCTGAGAAAAACATAGAAATCTGTCAACGAAAACGTTGGTGAAATCATAGGTTTGAGTAAGTAATTACAAGTGAACCACAATAGGGGGTACATTAAACGTTAAGTTAGTTACCGGGTGCCCACGGTTAAACATATACTTTTACATACTTTTGAATCGCTCGTTGTAGCACTGAAATCTCGTGGCCTACTTACATTACTGTTATACTTAAACTATAGCTCACCAACCTTTGTGTTGACCTTTTTAAGCATGTATTTTCTCAGGTGTTTGAAGTCGCTTCCGCTATCTTACTAGTCGTGCTGTAGAACCCGCTGCCTAGAGTTGTTATCGCATGACTACTTATGTTGCATTCAAACTTTTTACTTATGAACTTATGTTATGTAACGAGCATTATGGTCACGTACACTTATTTAATGCTTCTACTTAGTGAAGCATACTTTTGATTTGTAAAACAATTGACGTATGTTATGACGTCACTTTTATTAATGAATGCAAACTCTGTTTTTAAAACGCATATAGTACTTAACCTTGTAATGATCCTGTTGATGATGGTCCGTACATGATGATTTAGTACGGGGCGTCACATTTGGTATCAGAGCATTGGTTGTAGGGAATTAGGATGCATTAGTGAGTCTAAGACCGACCCGAGTAGGATTCACTAATAGGGCTAATCTACAACTTGTTAGTTTACTTGTTTCCGCTGAACTTACTACATGCTGCTGCTTACTGTTACTGCTATATGCCGTATGCTACTACATGATTTCACTACTGCATGCTATTACTTGCTTTCGATTGCATGCTAGTTTCGTACGATTACTGATATTGCCATGCTACTTATTGTTATACATGATTTAAACTGTTGGCCTATTATTTGCTTGCTTTATGACATACTGACATGGAAAATTTATTTTTCCTTGTTCAGATGTCGGACGTTCCACCTACTGACATCCCGAGCGGCTCAGGCCCCGTTGTTCCTCCCACTGCTGCACCTGTTGCTGCTGCTGCTGCTGCTGACATTCCGGCCCCGACACCCACTGGCGACCCCGGCGCCTCTAGTTCTGGAGCTAGCTCTAGTGTGCCTATCCCGGCGTCTTCTTCCAGACCCCTGAGGCAACTGGCTCGCATTGGTGGCATGGAGATCCCCGCGGAGTTCGGGGAAGGACCCTTCCGTAATCACTGGCGCACACCTTGCCGACGCACTGCCGACGGCCGCTTAGCCGTGATTACGCCAGGCCGACACCGACAGATGTTGGCCGCTTTCGGATACGTTGAGCCACCCGCGCCACCACCGCATGATTCAGACGACGGTTCTTCCACCGATGCTTCTTCAGACGACACCTCATCTGACGACTCCAGTGATGAGGAGGATCCCGCTGACCGACCGATTCAGGCACCTTCTACCCCGCCGAAGAAGCGGTATCGCTTCGCTGGCATAATTCCTGGTCGTACTGTCACTGACGCTTATGGTCGGCGTCGTAGGATCACTGCACGTAAACGGCTGGTGCCGTACCCCGCCGACCCACTGATATTACCGTCTCCACCCAGAGCTGGACCATCCACTTCAGCACCACCGGCTCCACCTGCACCGCCAGCACCACCTGCCCCACCATCTTCCTCTAATGAGGAAATGAGGCGGGAGATTGAGATTCTCCAGACTCGAGTTACTGAGCTCGAGGAGCAGATGACTCATGTTTTGGACATCTTGTACCCACCATCGCCGTAGGACTTTGTACTAGATTCTGTATTGTAATCTCTTTTGTAATTTCATATTTCACTTATGTAATGTACGAACTTATTGTAATGTATGAACTTATTATCATTAATGAATGGAATTTGTGTTGCTTACTTTGTGCGCTAGTGTTCTATTTACGTTATCATATCATGGTTTTGTGGTACCTATATATGCTTGCACTACTTAATCAACATGTGTTGTGCTGTTTTCATGTTGGTTGTTATATACTATATTATTATTATTTGCATAATGGATTTTGACTTGAGTCAAAATGTTTGTATAGAACACCATGGCCAACGGAAGAACCACACCTACCACCGCCCAGATTGAGGAAATGATTAACGAGCGAGTCGCTGCTGCACTAGCTGAAAGACAACCCCAAGTTCCACCACCACCGCCTGTCAATCCACCTGTCGTTCGAGATGGGTGTACTTACAAGGAATTCCAAAACTGCAAGCCACATTACTTCAGTGGCACTGAGGGACCCGTCGGTCTCACCAGATGGTTCGAAAAGTTGGAATCGGTATTCAGGGTTAGCAACTGTTCTGAGGCTAACAAAACGAAATTTGCATCTTGCACGCTGTCTGATGGCGCGCTCACATGGTGGAATACCATGGCCCAAGCGAAAGGAATTGATGAGGCGTATGCTACGCCTTGGGAAGAATTTAAATGTGCTATGATCGAGGAATACTGTCCGAGAACCGAGATTCAAAAGATGGAAATCGAATTTATGCAATTGAAGACCGTAGGGAACGACCTTAACAGCTACAACCGTAGGTTTTTGGAATTGGCTCTTATGTGTCCAACCATGGTCACCCCCGAATTTAAGCGTTTGGAGAAATACTTCTCGGGACTTCCTAAGTCCATCAAGGGTAATGTTACCTCATCCAAGCCACCAAGCGTTCCCGAAGCAATGCGCATGGCGCATACTCTCTTGAATCAAATCATCCTTGACGAGCCAGAGAAGGCTAAGTTCGAAACTGTTAGTGGTGAAAAGAGGAAATGGGACAACAACCACAACAACAACAGGGGTAGGAACTATGATCAAAACCTGGCAAAACGACATGAAGGGTTCAGGCAAAACAACAACATGCACAACAACAACACCAACCCCAACAACAACAACCGCACCAATCCGAACTACAAAGGAACCTTACCACAATGCAATAGGTGCTACAAGCACCACACTGGGTATTGCAATGTTATCTGTGAGAAGTGCCAACGATCTGGACATGTTGGCAAGGATTGCAAGGTTACCACTTTGAATGTGAAGCCAAACCACAACAACAATGGGCCTAAGAAGTGTTATGAATGTGGAAAGACGGGCCATTTCAGAAATGAGTGTCCTAACAAGCGTAAGGATGGCGGACCACCACGTGCTAGAGCCTTCAATGTTAATGCAAGGGACGCTCGCGACAACCCCGACTTGGTGACAGGTATATTCAAGATCAACAATCTTTTAGCTTCTGTCCTATTTGATACTGGTGCCGATAGGAGCTATGTGTGTAGACATTTTTGTGATAAGTTAGATTGGTCGTTAGTTCCTTTGAAGGAAAGTATGCTTGTCGAAGTCGCCAATGGAAAACTTGAAAAGGTTGACCATATTAGTCGTGGAGCTATTATCAACATAGCTGGTGCAGATTTCGAAATTGATTTGATACCTATCAAACTGGGAAGTTTTGACGCGATCGTCGGTATGGATTGGTTGAGCAAGATAAAGGCCGATGTTATCTGTGGAGATAAAGCACTTCGCATACCTCAAGGAGATGGCGAACCACTGGTTATCTATGGAGAGAGATGTACCTCGAAGTTGAACCTCATTAGTTGCGTGAAAGCGCAAAAGATTATGAAGAAGGGACGCTTTGCTGTCCTAGCACATGTGAAAGCAGTAGAAACTGAGGTGAAGAACGTGAACGATGTGCGTATTGTGAACGAGTTTTCCGATGTCTTTCCCGAAGAACTGCCTGGATTACCGCCACCGAGGGCAGTAGAGTTTCAGATTGACTTAGTGCCAGGAGCTGCACCTGTAGCTCGCGCACCTTATAGACTCGCACCTTCCGAGATGCAAGAATTACAGAGTCAACTACAAGAGCTATTAGATCGAGGGTTTATCCAACCAAGCTTTTCGCCTTGGGGCGCACCTGTGTTGTTTGTAAAGAAGAAGGATGGATCCTTCCGTATGTGTATCGACTACCGTGAACTCAACAAATTGACTATCAAGAATCGATATCCTCTTCCACGAATTGATGATCTTTTTGATCAACTACAAGGATCGAGCGTTTATTCAAAGATCGATTTGCAATCCGGATATCACCAGCTGAGGGTGAAGGAAAGTGACGTGATGAAAACTGCATTTAGGACCCGTTATGGTCATTATGAGTTCCTCGTGATGCCATTCGGTTTGACAAATGCCCCTGCCGTGTTCATGGATCTCATGAATCGTGTCTGCAAGCCTTACTTGGATAAGTTTGTTATCGTCTTCATAGATGATATCCTCATCTACTCTAAGAGCGAAGAAGAACATGAGCAACACCTTCGGCTTGTGCTTGAACTCTTAAGACAAGAGCAACTTTACGCCAAATTCTCCAAGTGCGAATTTTGGTTGAAGGAAGTACAGTTTTTGGGTCATGTTGTGAGCGACCAGGGTATCAAAGTTGATCCCGCCAAGATTGAAGCCATCAGCAAGTGGGAGACCCCCACTACTCCAACGCATATTCGCCAATTTCTAGGTCTCGCCGGTTATTATCGAAGGTTTATCGAAGGATTTTCTCTGATTGCGCGTCCTTTGACCGCACTGACTCACAAGGGCAAGAAGTTCATTTGGGAACCCACACACGAATCAGCATTCCAAATTTTGAAGAAGAAGTTAACCTCCGCACCTATCCTATCACTTCCTGAAGGCAGTGACGACTTTGTTGTTTATTGCGATGCATCGAAGAGTGGTTTTGGTTGTGTACTGATGCAACGATCAAAGGTTATTGCCTATGCCTCCCGCCAATTGAAGATTCATGAGCGGAACTACACTACACATGATCTTGAACTTGGAGCCGTTGTCTTTGCACTCAAATTGTGGAGACATTATTTGTATGGAACTAAGAGCACTATCTTCACCGATCACAAGAGTCTCCAGCACATCTTCGATCAGAAGCAATTGAATATGAGACAGCGTCGATGGATCGAGACGCTCAACGACTACGATTGTGAACTCCGTTATCACCCTGGCAAGGCCAATGTTGTAGCTGACGCTTTAAGCCGAAAGGAGAGGACGGCACCTCTCCGTGTTAGGGCTCTGAACATCACCATCCATTCGAACCTCAACAACCAGATCAGAGTAGCCCAAGTTGAGGCTCTCAAGGAGGAGAACATATCTCACGAGCATTTGAACATACTTGTCTCTCGATTCGAGGTTAGAGAGTCTGGACTCCGATGTTATGCCGGAAGAATTTGGGTACCTTACTATGGAGATCTACGAAGCCTGATACTTGATGAAGCACACAAATCGAGATATTCGATTCACCCCGGTGCAGGTAAGATGTACCACGACCTTAAAGAACAGTATTGGTGGCCGAATCTTAAGAAGGACGTTGCGACTTATGTTGGTAAGTGTTTGACTTGCTCGAAGGTTAAAGCCGAGCATCAGAGACCTTCTGGGTTACTTCAACAGCCGGAAATCCCACAATGGAAGTGGGAAAGGATCACAATGGATTTCATTACTAAGCTGCCGAAGACGGTGGGCGGATGCGATACTATTTGGGTTATTGTTGACCGCCTCACCAAATCTGCACACTTCCTAGCGATGAAGGAAACTGATACAATGGAAAGACTTGCTCAGCTGTACATCAAAGAGGTTGTATCTCGTCATGGTGTACCTTTATCAATCATCTCCGATCGCGATCCCCGTTTTGCTTCCAGATTTTGGCGTTCTTTGCAAGAAGCCATGGGAACTCGTCTTGACATGAGTACTGCTTATCATCCTCAGACTGACGGGCAAAGTGAACGAACGATTCAGACCTTGGAGGACATGCTGCGTGCATGTGTCATTGATTTTGGAAAGGCCTGGGAAAGGCATTTGCCACTCGCCGAATTCTCGTACAACAACAGTTATCACTCAAGCATTAATGCTGCACCTTTCGAAGCATTGTATGGTCGTAAGTGCCGATCTCCTATTTGTTGGGCCGAAGTAGGCGAAAAGCAAATCACCGGACCCGAGGTAGTTCGCGAAACCACAGAGAAGATTGCTCAGATCCAAGCTAGACTTAAGACTGCCCGTGATCGCCAAAAGAGCTATGCCGATCTTAAACGGAAAGACTTTGAATTTAATGTTGGTGATCGTGTAATGTTGAAGGTTGCACCTTGGAAAGGTGTGATCCGTTTTGGAAAACGTGGAAAGTTGAACCCACGATACATTGGTCCATTCGAGATCTTGGAACGTGTTGGACCAGTTGCATACCGTTTGGATCTACCAGCACAATTGAGCTCAGTTCATCCTACCTTCCATGTGTCAAACTTGAAGAAGTGTCTTGCTGCACCCGAACTCATCATACCTTTGGAAGAACTTACTATTGATGACAAACTCCACTTTGTGGAGGAACCTGTTGAGATTATGGATCGTGAGATCAAAACTTTGAAACGCAACAAGATTCCGATTGTACGAGTACGATGGAATGCCAAACGAGGACCTGAGTTTACTTGGGAACGAGAGGATCAAATGATGCGAAAGTATCCTCACCTTTTCCCGACTCCTCCATCTACTTCAGCTTAAAATTTCGGGACGAAATTTTCTTTAACAGGTGGGTAATGTAACGACCCTGGTTTTTCCAACGTTATTTATTAATAATTATTATTATTAATACGCTTGATTAAACGAATGTATGTTATTACATTTACATGTTGCTTTAATTGCCCGTACTTGAACTTTAAATGCCCGAAACGTCTTTGTGACACCCGGAACTTGCACGAATAATATTTTAAGGTATTATTTACATTCATGATTAATTTTATTAATCATTTTAATTAACTAAGATGGTTAGTTAATTACTTGGGCTTAAGTTGGACCTATTTGGATTATTTGCAACTTGGGCTTTAATTAGTGTAATGGACTCTTGAATAAGACTCACAAGCCCACCCTACTTCTTTTAATGGACATTAAGCCCACTCTTGCATACTTGTAAGTATCATTTAAACATAAACTAACTAGTTACTTGCTTAAAGGAATCTAGTTTGCTCATTATCCCCATGTAAACAACCCTTTTAACCAACTTTTAACCTCTTTACTTGCAAGTACCCATCAAACAAACCTCTACCCCTTTTTTGCTGCAGAATGCCGAGTTTCTTGGCCACATTTAGTGGTGTTTTGGTTTCCATTTTTCATTCACAACTCACTTGAAGTCTTCTCTCAAAACACACACACATTACTTGCATATTCCCTCAAACTTTCTTCTCTTTTTCTCTCATACTTGTAAGTGTTTGAAACAACTTCTTTTCTTCTTTTCTTTGTTGGTAAAAACTGATTTCATAAACATTAATCATCATCATCTTTTGTTGTTTGTTACTTAATCTTGTTGTAGTTTAATTACTTGTAGATTACTAAGTTATTATTTACTTACTTACTTGTCTTTATTTACTAAGTTACAAGATCAAACTTTCTAGTTTTGATTCTTCATTTATATCTTGTATTTAACAAGAACATCAAGAACATAATCTCTCTAGTTATGTTCTACATATTTGTTTCAAAGAATTAAAGTTCATAGTTGTATAAACTCTTTACTTGTAGTTCTTGAAGTAACTTTGAAGTTACTTCACTTAAAGATCAACTTGGGTTGAATCTTTAAAAGTAAGAGCAACTATGAATCATCTTCTTGTTTAGATTAGCTTTCTACTTTATTTATTTCAAAGATTTAAAGTTTATAATCTTTAATTTTTGTTACTTGTGTTCTTGTTTGTTGTATGTTACTAGAATACCACCTTCATGGTTGGTTTAGGCTTATCATTCATTTTCTTTATTTCTTATTGTTAGTTGCTTACTACACATTTGAACAAGGACATGAAACCAACAAGAGCTTACACTTTGGTGCAAGTATCATGGATCCAACACTTGGTTGTGATCTTTCTTAGTGTTCATGAACTTGTTCATAAACTTACATGTAATCTTGGTTCATCAAACACTTACAACACTTGCACTTGAGTTATGATGGACAAACCTTGGTCAAAATGATGTTAACACATCAACGAGTTGTACACTTGAAGCTATACGCATCAAGGATGAGAACCGTGATGAACATCAAGCACCGAGACAACCGGAACTCTCCAAAACCCACTGTTCTGTCCAAAACCTACTGACCTGATGCTTCTGGAACAGACCAGTAGACCTGGGCTGTTCTAACCTTGATTTTTAGATAGAACTTTTCGAGTAGATAACTTTTCATATAGGACTCGTCTTAATCCGAGTTACGGTTTAGGATTTACGGCCCTCCGATCGTTACCATGTCCTTTAACGTTGTGCAGAAATTTCTGACCTACTCGCACTTAGACCGTCGCCACGGTCAAACCAAGACGAGTTTGCTTCTGTAAATTTTACCACACTTAAGGGACTCATAGACGGAGCCATGACCACTGGTCTCACCTTAATTCAGTAAGGGTAGAGGCCGTGGTGACTGACCGAAGTCAGCCTTTGTTTTAAACGACTTTCATAAACGAGTCTTACTTGTTACCTTTTGTTTAATGATGATTGATGATGACCCTTATGACCTTAATTACGTATTTGTAAACCTTTTGAGACGACTTATTGACTTAGTGCTATTTGACTTAGGTTGAGGACGTTTGGACCGTTACTTGCACACCACTTTCCGACTACTACCTTACCATTACTACTAATCATTGTGAGTTATAGCATTCCCTTTTTACTTTAACTTATTTTGGGAACTGAGAATACATGCGGATTTTATGTTTTACATACTAGGCACGAGTACTTAAAGTTTATATATGTGTGGGTTATATAACGGCAGAAACATTCCCTTTAGCTCGGTAACGTTTAATCATTGGTTTTTGAACCGTGAACGCGAATCTTAGATATGGATCCATAGGGTTTGACATCCCCACTCGGGCTAGTAGCGCTAGCATTTAACGAGTGTTTAATACTTCGAGGTTATACGCACTTGCCAAGTGCACTTTAAGGGGGTACATTAAACGTTAAGTTAGTTACCGGGTGCCCACGGTTAAACATATACTTTTACATACTTTTGAATCGCTCGTTGTAGCACTGAAATCTCGTGGCCTACTTACATTACTGTTATACTTAAACTATAGCTCACCAACCTTTGTGTTGACCTTTTTAAGCATGTATTTTCTCAGGTGTTTGAAGTCGCTTCCGCTATCTTACTAGTCGTGCTGTAGAACCCGCTGCCTAGAGTTGTTATCGCATGACTACTTATGTTGCATTCAAACTTTTTACTTATGAACTTATGTTATGTAACGAGCATTATGGTCACGTACACTTATTTAATGCTTCTACTTAGTGAAGCATACTTTTGATTTGTAAAACAATTGACGTATGTTATGACGTCACTTTTATTAATGAATGCAAACTCTGTTTTTAAAACGCATATAGTACTTAACCTTGTAATGATCCTGTTGATGATGGTCCGTACATGATGATTTAGTACGGGGCGTCACAACTTTTCTGTGTGGTCGTTATATATATTATAGGACCCGATAATTGGTTTTATAATCTTATTACCTTTTAGGACACTTTTTTGCGTCTATACTTTATACGACCGCCTTAGTTGGTACACATGTCATGTTGTCCTTTCAGGCCAAAAGGTCCTATAAAGTGACATTATAGGACCAATTTGGGTGTCCTATATGTACACTTTTGTTGTAGTGGTTGATTTCTCGTGTTGGTCATTTCTTAGAAAAAATCACAAATTTAGCAAACTAATTAAGTTGTTAAGTTTGAAAATCTATATGCTAAACATGTGTAGATTAGTCCTTGTCTAGACTTATTTTGAAAACTATGAATTTGAAATTAAATTGTACTATTTTTCTTTTGAAAATTTAGACAAGTTTCATCATTTTGCTCTATGTTTGTCAAAAGTAGATACTAGTCATGAGATTGATAAGTATCATAATGAATTGTTCAAACATATGTGTGTGTGCATGAGTGAATTTAAAAATTTGAAGAATATATGAGTTTTTATGCAAGAAATCACTATTATGAAAAGAAAAAGCTTTTTACAATAATTTTACTCATATATTTAAGTAATTCATGCAAGAAATAAGTGTTCCTATGATTTTGAAAAGAATATAATCAAAAGTATGGTGATTACCTTGAATAGATTTGAAAGAGTATGGACCACTTTTTGAAGAATACTTGAAGGTAGGACAAAAGTAAAACCAGAAATTCAGTGGTTAGGGTTTAAGGAAGAGATGTGGTTGGTGGAAAAGTTGTTTGGGTATTAAATGATTTGCAAAAAGGACAAAGAAATTCGTCAGATGTAGCGACCCGACAAAATCGTCATTGACGGTGCCGTCTACTTAGGTCCCGTTACGTGGTCATAAGTCTTTAAAACAACGTTTGACCAAAAGATATGTCGCATTCATTTCAAATGTAAAGATTGTTCAAAGTTTACAAGAATAGTTCCACCACAAGTTACGTTACAAAGTTATAAGTACAAATGAAACTTATGCGACACAATTTAAAAGTAGCCAAAAGACGCTCCATGTATGCATATATACTCGACATCCAATGCAAGTATCAAAATAATGAGCGGAAGCATGTATCATGTATCGTTCAAGGACCTGAGAAAAACATAGAAATCTGTCAACGAAAACGTTGGTGAAATCATAGGTTTGAGTAAGTAATTACAAGTGAACCACAAGATTTGCAACAATGAGATAATAGTAATACATTCCAAAAGTTTGTTTCACGAGCACCCAATTATCAATGCTTAACATCCCTTCCATAGAACCCCATCACAATAGTGTTAGAACATACACTGTTTCTCGAAAATACATTTCATTCGTAAACGGTAGCGAACCGTTTGAATGAGGGTTTGTCAAATCCATATGGCCATATAACATAAGTTCTCGCTTACACCCGGCAAGTGTAACTAATGATAATTGAATTGAGGATTTTTGTTCTAAACTCGTATGTAGAATGTTTGTTTTTCTGTACTTGTGTTCACTTAGTAAAAGAAATGTTTATGTTTTCTCATCCCAAATGTAAGTTCAAAAAGAGTAAAAGTGGGACTATGATCTCACCTTGAGTGCACGAGTAGTGAAGTACTTCAACAAGTAAACGTGTGCAAAGAACAATGCTAGTCTTGACCTAAACAAATAGGTTGTATCAATAACGATAGTCACGATTGGTCAAAGATGTTCAATTAGTCCTATGGCTCGTTAAGACTCGATCATAATAGCATGTGAATCAAATTGTCATGTTTCATGCAAGGTACAAGTATAAAAGCATGTTAGAACGATTGCACAAACATTTGGTTAAGTTTGATTAAAAGTCAACTTGGTCGGGTCAAAGTCAACAAAAAAGTCAACACGTTTGGGTCGGGTCCCGAACTATTTTTCTGAGGTTTTTAATCATATATGAGCATGTTAGAACAAGTTACATGTGAATCGGAGGTCCATAGCATAGCAAACATTTTTCTTAAAATGACCAACGAAGACAGAGTCTGTCAGTGTATCTGGACGGCGTCCAGATTGTCTGGACGGCGTCCAGCTTTGAAGGCTGGGACGGCGTCCAAATATCTGGACGGCGTCCAGCTTTGAAATCTGGGTCGGCGTCCAAGGGTCTAGACGGCGTCCAGATTGGTATTCCAGTCTGATGCAGTAAGCTTCTAAGTACACGAACAAAAAACCAAATAAACACAATTTATGATCCGCAAACAATCAAGTCAAGTATTTTATACCGTTGGGATGGTAATTTGATGAGGAAGACAACTAAACACATTTCACCAATTAATCTACCTATTATAACAACCAAAATCGCATCTAATGCTCAACATTAATCGCATACAAGTTCATAAATGCAATTCAATGATTCGGGCAACCAATTTACATGAATGATATGCCGTTTCGAAGGTAATCAAGCATACAATCCAACTAAACACTTACCAACAATAATCCATGGCATTCAATGCATCAAAAGTCCATTTCAAGTTCATCAAACCCTAACCCAAATTCACCGAAATCATAAATCAAGTTCATGAACTTTTCTAAAGCAACCTACACATCAAATTGAAGCTAGTGATACTAGGAACACAATTAGAACATGAACTTTTAACATCTAATAACATATGATCATCCAAAATTCAAGAACAACACATCAAAATTCAAGTTCATGCTAGTTACACTAAAACAACGAGATCGAGCATATAAACCGTATAATCATGTTGGACTTGAGCCATAGACACTAATTAACACTTTTATAAGTTAAAAACATAAAGAACACAAAATCTAGTGATTTTAGAAAGTTACCCAAATGTAATGAAATCGGTATGGAATCGAAGAGGAAGATGCAAGGATCACGAATTTGTAATTTGTTTTGTTGCTAGCTTCCTAATCCGAATTTAGATGATGAACTCTTGTTGGTGTTCTTGAGAGAAAAAGGGAGTAGAAGAAAGATGGAGATGTTGAAATGAGAGGAGGAGGTTGAAGGTTTGACTAGTTGACCTAGTCAAATCTTTGGCCTCTTGGCAAGTTTAGTCCCTCTAATTTGAATCGGGTGCGTGAATTACCTAAACGAGATAATTTAAAACGCGTATTAACGGGAGATGTTATAAACATATAACGGAGTTTAAATTAGTATAACGGAAAAGTAAATGGAAAAAGGCGGGATGTTACATTACCTACTCCTTAAAAGAAATTTCGTCCCGAAATTTAAGTAGGCGTAGTAGTCGTTGTTTCTTCCTCGAGATCTTGCGTTTCCGAATTCACGAATAGATGAGGATACTTCCTTTGCATTTGATCTTGTCTTTCCCAAGTAAACTCGGGTCCCCTTTTGGCGTTCCAACGGACTTTAACAATCGGGATTCGGCTTTGTTTCAATGTCTTGACGGAGGTGTCCACAATTTCAACCGGTTCCTCCACAAAATGAAGTTTGTCATCAATAGTAAGTTCCTCGAGAGGGATGATGATATCGGGTTCGGCAAGACACTTTTTCAAGTTAGATACATGGAAGGTAGGATGAACAGAGTTCAATTGAGGCGGAAGATCTAAACGATAAGCAACGGTTCTAATACGCTCCAAGATTTCGAAAGGACCAATATACCGCGGATTTAGCTTCCCGCGTTTCCCAAAACGGATTACACCCTTCCAAGGAGCGACTTTTAACATGACGCGGTCACCGACTTGAAATTCAAGGTCGTTGCGTCTTTTGTCGGTATAGCACTTTTGACGACTCCGGGCCGTCCGAAGCCTATCTCGGATTTGAACGATCTTCTCGGTGGTTTCGTGAATGAGTTCGGGTCCGGTGATTTGTACGTCGCCTACTTCGGCCCAACAAAGAGGTGAACGACATTTTTGGCCATATAGCGCTTCAAAAGGTGCGACTTTAATACTCGCATGATAACTATTGTTGTAAGAGAACTCGGCGAGAGGTAAATGCTTGTCCCAAGCTTTTCCGAAATCAACCACGCAAGCTCGTAACATGTCCTCTAAGGTTTGAATTGTACGTTCGCTTTGTCCATCGGTTTGAGGATGATATGCGGTGCTCATGTCTAAACGCGTTCCCAACGCTTCTTGCAATGTACGCCAAAATCTAGAAACGAAACGACCATCTCGGTCAGAGATAATCGATAAAGGTACACCGTGTCGGGCTACGATCTCCTTAATGTAAAGTTGTGCAAGTTTCTCCATTTTGTCCGTTTCTTTCATGGCAAGGAAATGTGCGGATTTGGTGAGACGGTCAACAATAACCCAAATGGTATCATAACCGCCCGTCGTTTTTGGTAGCTTGGTGATAAAATCCATCGTTATCCTTTCCCACTTCCATTGCGGGATCTCGGGTTTTTGAAGTAGTCCGGACGGTCTTTGGTGTTCGGCTTTGACTTTGAAACATGTCAAACACTTGGAAACATAAGTAGCTACGTCCCTTTTGATGTTCGGCCACCAATATAGTTGTTTAAGGTCGTGGTACATCTTATTGGCACCGGGGTGAATCGAGTATCGTGACTTATGGGCTTCATCTAAAATAAGGCTTCGTAGGTCCCCATAACTAGGCACCCAAATTCTTCCGGCGAAATATCGGAGTCCGGTTTCTTTAACTTCGAATCGAGAGGTGAGGACGTTCAAGTGTTCGAGAGAAATGTTTTCATCCTTGAGAGCCTCATCTTGGGCTACCCGAATTTGGCTATTAAGGTTTGTGTGGATGGTGATGTTTAAGGCTCGGACACGAAGAGGCACCGCTCTTTCTTTTCGACTTAAGGCATCGGCTACTACATTTGCCTTCCCGGGATGGTAACGAAGCTCGCAATCGTAATTGTTTAAGGTTTCAATCCACCTTCGTTGTCTCATTTTTAGTTGCTTTTGATCGAAAATGTGTTGGAGACTTTTGTGGTCGGTAAAGATAGTACTCTTGGTTCCATAAAGATAGTGTCTCCACATTTTAAGTGCAAAGACAATGGCTCCGAGTTCGAGATCATGCGTCGTGTAGTTTCGTTCATGAATTTTGAGTTGTCGAGAAGCATAAGCAATGACTTTCGTTCGTTGCATCAATACACACCCAAAACCATGTTTCGAGGCATCGCAATATACAACAAAGTCATCATTGCCTTCGAGAAGTGACAAGATAGGAGCGGTGGTTAGCTTCGTTTTCAAGATTTGGAATGCGGATTCTTGCTCGGTCGCCCAAATGAATTTCTTTCCCTTGTGAGTTAATGCGGTTAGAGGACGTGCAACCAAAGAGAAGTTTTCGATGAATCTACGATAGTACCCGGCGAGACCCAAGAATTGACGAATGTGAGTAGGAGTAGTAGGAGTCTCCCATTTACTAATGGCTTCGATTTTCGTGGGATCGACTTTAATACCTTGATCACTCACAACATGACCAAGAAATTGAACTTCTTTCAACCAAAATTCACACTTGGAGAATTTGGCATAAAGTCGTTCTTGTCTCAAGAGTTCAAGCACAAGTCGGAGATGTTGTTCGTGCTCTTCTTCATTTTTAGAATAGATCAATATGTCATCGATGAACACAATAACGAATTTATCGAGATACGGTTTGCACACGCGGTTCATAAGATCCATGAACACCGCCGGTGCGTTAGTGAGACCAAATGGCATTACAAGAAATTCATAACTACCATAACGAGTTCGGAAAGCGGTTTTGGAGACATCTTCCCCCTTAACCCTCAATTGATGATAACCCGAGCGGAGATCGATTTTTGAATATACACAAGACCCTTGTAATTGATCAAAGAGGTCATCGATGCGAGGAAGAGGATATCGGTTCTTAACCGTCAATTTGTTTAGTTCACGATAGTCAATGCACATTCGTAGGGATCCGTCTTTCTTTTTAACAAACATAATCGGAGCGCCCCAAGGTGAATGGCTAGGTTGGATAAAACCACGATCAAGTAGTTCTTGGATTTGACTTTGCAATTCTTGCATTTCGGATGGAGCGAGTCTATATGGTGCACGTGCTACGGGTGCGGCTCCCGGAATAAGATCGATTTGGAATTCAACCGGTCGATGAGGTGGAAGACCCGGCAATTCATCGGGAAATACATCGGAATAGTCACTAACAATTGGCACATCATCGATGTGCTTCTCATCGGACTCGACTTTCTTAACGTGAGCAAGGATCGCAAAACAACCCTTACGGAGTAGTTTTCTAACTTTAATGCACGAAACGAGGTTGAGTCCGGTGCAACTCTTATCGCCATAGACGATCAAAGGTTCACCATTCTCGATAGGGATTCGGATTGCGTTAAGATCACAAAGGATGTGAGATTTCGTTTTGGCTAGCCAATTCATACCGATTATTACATCGAAGCTACCTAGTTCCATGGGTATCAAGTCGATTTCAAACTCATTACCCAAAATGTTTAACGTACACCCCCGGTAATATGTGTCGGCACTCAATAGTTTTCCGTTGGCCACTTCAATTGTATAAGTGGTATCTAGTGGACGTGGTGGAGTATTAAAAGAATGAGTCAAAGTCTTGGATACAAAACTCTTATCGGCACCCGAATCGAATAAACAAGTAACATAAGTGTTGTTGAGAAGAAACGTACCCGTGACTAATTCATTATCATCTCGGGCTTCCTCGGTGTTGATGTTGAAAGCTCGGCCGCGTGTTTTGGGGTTATCTTTCTTCTTTGGGCATGCATTTCTATAATGACCCGTTTGGCCACATCCGTAACAAGTGCCCGTCTTTGGTGCATTGGGCCACCTTCGAGCGATGGGGGCAACACTTTTACACTCATTGGCCTTATGACCAACTCCTTGGCACCGGTGGCAAATTAACTTGCCACATTCACCAAAGTGATGTTTGTTGCATTTGTTGCAAAGAGGTAGGTTCCCGGCATAACCCTTCTTGCCGTCGGAGCTGTAAGGCTTCTTAGCAAAGTTGTTGTTGCTTTATTGGGAGGGTTCCCACTTTCTTTTGTTGCCGCTCGATTTATCCTCGGCCTTAGGTGCCGGAACTACGATTTCGTCAACCGTTTCTATCAATTTGCGGGCCATGTTCAAAGCTTCTTGATGATTAGTGGGTTTGGATGACATTACTCCGTGTTTGATACTCTTTGGAAGACCATCCATGTAAAGTTCAACCCTTAAAGTTTCGGGGTTCACAAGATTTGGGCACATCAAAGCTAGTTCAGAAAATCGTTGATTATAAGCCTTGAGATCATTTCCGATCGCCTTTAAAGTTCTTAGCTCTTGTTCGAGTCTTCGGGTTTCTTCACGAGGGAAATATTCGACAATCATCTTTTCCCTCAAGTCGGCCCAAGAGAGGGCGTGAGCTTCATCGGTACCCACTGATTGTACATAAGTTTTCCACCATGTAAGAGCGACACCGGCGAAGGTGTGAGTGGAGTATTTGACCTTGTCTTGGTCCCGACAACCGCTTATGCTAAAGACGGCTTTCGTTTGCTCAAACCATCGGGTGAGCATGACCGGTCCCCCGGTTCCATCAAAAGTGTGAGGTTTGCACCCCATGAAGGATTTGTAGGAACACCCTTCGTTTGAGTTACCGGCTCCATTGTTGTTGTTGTTGTGGTTGTTGTTGTTATTATTGTTGTTGTTGTTGGATGAGTGACCGGCCATGGCCGCATCTACGACGGTAGCTATCATCCATTCGAGAGCTTGTTCGGGAGTTTCATTGCGGCGTACACGACGAGGAGCCATTGTTCCTTCAAGACACAAGAATACCGTTGGTTAGTATTCTAAATAACACTAACCGTGATATGGAATAAAGATAGAGAGAAAATTTTCCTTGACTCGCCTTAAATTCTTTATGCCACAATGTCGGGACGTTCATATGAGTCACCGTAATATAATCCCGGAAATTATATTACCCTGATTCATATGTGCATTCGACATCATTTCATATAGTCAAGGTGGCGTGTCAATCAAATTAAACAACGTGAGATTAAGTTGAACTAAGAGTAGATGTGAGTAGAAGCGTTCGAGTATAAATGCACAAGTAGTCAAGTAATTCCTACTTCAAGTCTATATGCCGGTTGTAGTCTAGACTCACCAATGTACCCTATGACTCGAGGTTGACACCAATGAACTCTAAATCCCTACAACCAACGCTCTGATACCATCTGTAGCGACCCGACAAAATCGTCATTGACGGCGCCGTCTACTTAGGTCCCGTTACGTGGTCATAAGTCTTTAAAACAACGTTTGACCAAAAGATATGTCGCATTCATTTCAAATGTAAAGATTGTTCAAAGTTTACAAGAATAGTTCCACCACAAGTTACGTTACAAAGTTATAAGTACAAATGAAACTTATGCGACACAATTTAAAAGTAGCCAAAAGACGCTCCATGTATGCATATATACTCGACATCCAATGCAAGTATCAAAATAATGAGCGGAAGCATGTATCATGTATCGTTCAAGGACCTGAGAAAAACATAGAAATCTGTCAACGAAAACGTTGGTGAAATCATAGGTTTGAGTAAGTAATTACAAGTGAACCACAAGATTTGCAACAATGAGATAATAGTAATACATTCCAAAAGTTTGTTTCACGAGCACCCAATTATCAATGCTTAACATCCCTTCCATAGAACCCCATCACAATAGTGTTAGAACATACACTGTTTCTCGAAAATACATTTCATTCGTAAACGGTAGCGAACCGTTTGAATGAGGGTTTGTCAAACCCATATGGCCATATAACATAAGTTCTCGCTTACACCCGGCAAGTGTAACTAATGATAATCGAATTGAGGATTTTTGTTCTAAACTCGTATGTAGAATGTTTGTTTTCCTGTACTTGTGTTCACTTAGTAAAAGAAATGTTTATGTTTTCTCATCCCAAATGTAAGTTCAAAAAGAGTAAAAGTGGGACTATGATCTCACCTTGAGTGCACGAGTAGTAAAGTACTTCAACAAGTAAACGTGTGCAAAGAACAATGCTAGTCTTGACCTAAACAAATAGGTTGTATCAATAACGATAGTCACGATTGGTCAAAGATGTTCAATTAGTCCTATGGCTTGTTAAGACTCGATCATAATAGCATGTGAATCAAATTGTCATGTTTCATGCAAGGTACAAGTATAAAAGCATGTTAGAACGATTGTACAAACATTTGGTTAAGTTTGATTAAAAGTCAACTTGGTCGGGTCAAAGTCAACGAAAAAGTCAACACGTTCGGGTCGGGTCCCGAACTATTTTTCTGAGGTTTTTAATCATATATGAGCATGTTAGAACAAGTTACATGTGAATCGGAGGTTCATAGCATAGCAAACATTTTTCGTAAAATGACCAACGAAGACAGAGTCTGTCAGTGTATCTGGACGGCGTCCAGATTGTCTGGACGGCGTCCAGCTTTGAAGGCTGGGACGGCGTCCAAATATCTGGACGGCGTCCAGCTTTGAAATATGGGACGGCGTCCAAGGGTCTGGACGGCGTCCAGATTGGTATTCCAGTCTGATGCAGCAAGCTTCTAAGTACACGAACCAAAAACCAAATAAACACAATTTATGATCCGTAAACAATCAAGTCAAGTATTTTATACCGTTGGGATGGTAATTTGACAAGGAAGACAACTAAACACATTTCACCAATTAATCTATCTATTATAACAACCAAAATCGCATCTAATGCTCAACATTAATCGCATACAAGTTCATAAATGCAATTCAATGATTCGGGCAACCAATTTACATGAATGATATGCCGTTTCGAAGGTAATCAAGCATACAATCCAACTAAACACTTACCAACAATAATCCATGGCATTCAATGCATCAAAAGTCCATTTCAAGTTCATCAAACCCTAACCCAAATTCACCAAAATCATAAATCAAGTTCATGAACTTTTCTAAAGCAACCTACACATCAAATTGAAGCTAGTGATACTAGGAACATAATTAGAACATGAACTTTTAACATCTAATAACATATGATCATCCAAAATTCAAGAACAACATACCAAAATTCAAGTTCATGCTAGTTACACTAAAACAACGAGATCGAGCATATAAACCATATAATCATGTTAGACTTGAGCCATAGACACTAATTAACACTTTTATAAGTTAAAAACATAAAGAACACAAAATCTAGTGATTTTAGAAAGTTACCCAAATGTAATGAAATCGGTATGGAATCGAAGAGGAAGATGCAAGGATCACGAATTTGTAATTTATTTTGTTGCTAGCTTCCTAATCCGAATTTAGATGATGAATTCTTGTTGGTGTTCTTGAGAGAAAAAGGGAGTAGAAGAAAGATGGAGATGTTGAAATGAGAGGAGGAGGTTGAAGGTTTGACTAGTTGACCTAGTCAAATTTTTTGCCTCTTGGCAAGTTTAGTCCCTCTAATTTGAATCGGGTGCGTGAATTACCTAAACGAGATAATTTAAAACGCGTATTAACGGGAGATGTTATAAACATATAACGGAGTTTAAATTAGTATAACGGAAAAGTAAATGGAAAAAGGCGGGATGTTACATCAGGCATCAGGCGGCTCTCATCACGGTCGACCGTGGTGCGACCGTGCGTGATCAGGATTAAATTTTACGGAATATGTTCCATCATTCCCAACCCATTCCTAAGCAAGTTATGACCACGTAACAGGACCTAAGTAGACGGTGCCGTTAATGATGATTTTGTCTGGTCGCTACAGTTTAGATATTTGGGTTTATAGGGTTTAGATATTAGGATTTAGAAATTTAGGGTTTAGGGTTTAGATTTAGGATTTTGATTGAGTTTTTAACACGAACGGTTTAGAGTTTAGGGTTTTGGGTTTTAGGTTTTGGGACTAAACCCAAAACACTAAACCCTAAACCCTAAACTCTAAATCGGACTAAATTTTACTTTACAAAACATGAAAAAAAAAAAAAAAAACGTTAACATTTCTTCACGAACAATATTATCTTGAATGTTATTTTTGTCGATCGTTTTCCCGCTAAAATAATAATATTCATTACGAAGTGTCTTTTTTAAATGTTCATATTTTCGCGTGATCTTGATGCCTGAAAAAAATTCCAAAAAACGAAGAAAAAAAAGTTTTTTTGCTTCCCCCCGATTTGTTACTTCCCCATTGATCCTGCCCCTATATATATATATATATATATATATATATATATATATATATATATATATAATATATACTAGTGAAATGACCCGTGAAACTACGGGTTTGTTTAAACGAAACAGTTTAATGATATTTAGGTATTAAGTGAACGTAAATGCTAAAGTTATTTAGTTTAATGACCCGTGGAACCACATAGTCCGACTAAGAAACTCGTCAGCTGAACATTTCATCAAACACCTAAAATGCATATTAAACAATCCACATCCAATTATAAGAGATAATATTGGTTGTCATTTTATTTTAAAAGCGTAAATTAAAATATAAATGTAGAATTAGTTTCCGTCTGCATATCTTTTATATGTTCTCGTACTCAATTCAAAATAATTAATTAAAATAATTTAAAATTATTTAATTTTAATAATTAAAATAATTATTAATAAGATTTAATAACAATAATCAATTAATAAGTTTTAATTTTAATTCAAAATTATTTGAATTAATGACATCACCCACCATACTTAGATTTTTTTCTTTTTCTTTTTGATTTTTTCTTAACAAGGAATTAGCCTAATAATTAAATCATCATTTTAGTAATATAATAGAAACTATATATATATATATATATATATATATATATATATATATATATATATATATATATATATATATATATTATTTTAATTATGTGTTTATAATTATTTGATGATTTAGTTGAGTTCCTCTTGTGACAAGAGTCACATAAGATACTTATTTATTACAGTAAATTTGGACTATGTTACTGTACATACATGTTAAGTCTAATTGTTAGTGTATTTATCAAAAATATAAATGAATTTATCTGAAATATAAGCGGATTTTTCAACTCCTATATTAGACATATAAACATATTTTACCTCACATGCTTTACACATGTCAAAGTTAACAGACACTTAAAAACGTTAGTCTAAAGGAGCATTTGAGTAACAAGTTCTAGAAGAGAGAGGACTATCGAGTAACAAGCTCTAGAAAATTAGGGTTGAGAAATTTGGATATTTGGGTTTACTCAAACTCGGTTGTACCGCCTCCGTGTTAAGAATAACTGACAAAACTTGGTGGCATCACTGGTTTACAAGAAAAGCTAATAAAGCAACACGAGTTATGGTGTGTGTACGACCACGTAATCTTAAACCGAACTTGACAAGTTTGTTTTCATACAAGGTAAACAAAATCGGTTTGCTACAACGTATACTACTTTCACAAAACCTCATGTTAAACATGTCACTTCTACAAGGTGGATCCAAATGACTATTTTTAATAGCGATGACCTGGTAAGGTGTGATGGGGTGTTTTTGTGGAATATAGTGCTGATGTTGCAAGTGTGATGGTGTGATTGCGTGATAGAGTTTGTAATGGTATGAGGTGATAGTTGTGTGATAGAGAATATGTCCCATTATTTTTATTTTCTTTTTCATTTTCTTTAACCAAGTTATTTTATTTTATTATTTTATTTATTAACTATATATATATATATATATATATATATATATATATATATATATATATGTGTGTGTGTGTGTGTGTGTGTGTGTGTGTGTGTATTTTATTTATTTATTTATAATACGTATATATAATATTCAATTTCTAAAATCGTACGAATTATTATATTATACATATACTAATTGTGGTGGCCTTTGTGGTAGCTTGGCCACCCCCACCATGTTAAACGACATCCAACCAAAATCAAACCCAAAAAAGCCAAAACATCTCCCCCCAACTTTTGCAAACTTACAAAAAATACCTTTACTCGGGGGTAAACTGTCAATTCCCTAACTTAAAATAAAAACTTCACCCGAACCCTTCGACAGCCCGTATCTTTCTCCTCGCTCCGATTTAAATTTCACCGAGCACTCCGTTAAACTCGAAATATTTTGAGGAACAAAAGGAAACTAACTACGTTCGAAACGGATACTTTTTAAAAAACGCTAACCACAACGACAGCCCGTATCTTCCCGCTCGCCGCGAGTTAAATTTTTCCGACAGCACCATCAGACTCGAAATAATTTTATGTACAAAACGATACTAACTACGTTCGAAACGAACACTTTTTAAAAAACGCTAAACATAACGAGAGCCCGTATCTTCTTGCTCCCCGCGAGTTAAATTTTTTGGCCAACACCATCAAGCTCGAAATAATTTTATCAACAAAAAGAAACTAACTACGTTTGAACCGAACAGATTTTAAAAAACACTAAAGACGACAACACCAACAACGACGCATAACACATGGGCTGTTTTACCTTCTGTAAATAAAACTGCGTTAAATATGTATACACGGGCCGAAAGACCCCGCCGCATCGCGCGGGCCGGACCGGACTAGTTAGTAACTATAAAAAGAAGTTTAATAATATAAATTCAAAATAAAAAGAAAAAGAAACTTTAAGAACTATAACGTAAGTAATGTATTTTATTTGTAAACTTATTAATTTATACTTACATTGATATTGATATTGATATTGATATTGATATTGATACTATATACTAATTGTGGACAACGGGTACCAATCATATCTCGACGTCTCGCCAAAAACACTGTTACACTGTAGCAATGTTACTGTAGCAGTTTTTTTTTTTTTTGAACCATACTAATTATGGACAACGGGTACCAATCATATCTCGACGTCTCGCCAAAAACACTGTTACACTGTAGCAATGTTAGTGTAGCGGTTTTTTTTTTTTTTTTTGAACCACCAGCTTCAGTATTTACTTAAAACCCTCATTCCAGCACCTTCTTCATTCTTCTTCTCTAAAAAAAACCTGCTGCACACCGTCTCCTTCTGGAGCTTAAACAACACACTACGCACACCACGTCCTTCCTCCAACTAAAAGTCGCCGTTATCCTAGGCACATGAAACCCTAATTCGATTGTTTGACATTGCTAACAAAAGGTTAAGTTTTTTCACTTTATGTTCTCTATTTATTTAATTTATTTTGCAATTTCTAATATGTTTTATCATTTTCTCATTCCTCAAAGGTTGATTAGACCTGTTCAAATGCTAATCGTGATGCGACATCTGCTGGTGTTTTGAATGTCGATGGATTAACATTCGCTGGCACTATTCGGTTGCTTCAGGTACTGACTCATTAACCTATTTATGTATAGTGGTTAACAAATGATGGAGACTTTTGATTCAAGCAAAAGAGGTAAAAAAAAGTAAAACAAATAATGATGTGGTTTTGAGATTTAGTCAGTTCTTTTATCAAACAAAATTGATAATTTTGATTTGAAATGGTCAGGTGATTGTAATTGTTATTGTGATAGGTGTTGCTAACACATATCCAAATGGCTCATTGTCAACAGTATAATGCTTCAAACCATTGTTAGTGTCGTATTTGACTACTATGTATGTTACAAAATACACCTGTTATTTAAGTGGTAGCTTACTATGTATGAATTCATGCTTATATAAAAATGATGAAAAGTCATAGTTTTGACTATTTGGACACTTCACTCATTTGGGTCAAATGGGGTCAATTTGGGTAACAATCAATGTAGACACGTACCATATATCGAGTTAAGTGAGTTTGGAAATTTTGTTATCTTGAAAATGACTTTTGAGTATATTTTGTTTGAAATGGAAATTTATAACCCATTTGGATCATACACGCCTATTTTGATCCATCTGTGATAAAATATCATTATAGCTTATGGTTTCAATTGAGTCGCCCCATGTTGGTTATTTTAGATTTTGAGTCGTCAACAAGAAACTTTACCATTTTGGTAAAAGTATGTTTTGAAATGTTTGGCATGTAATAGTTGTGTGCAGTAGTGCTCAACCTTTTAAGTAAGTTTTAAGGATGTCATGCTATCTATGAACTAATACATACATAAAAAAAATGAAGTGAATGAATGTAGATGATGTTATGTGATTTTCTACGGTCTAGAACTTATTACAAAGATTTGCCATGTTAGACCCGTTTTATGACTGTTTGAAGCATATGCGCATTTGACAATGATTTTTTTGCAAGTTTTCGTTTGCTCCGAAATCGCTTTTGCTGTTAGATGTACATCCCGACAATGCCTTCATGATGTATTCAACTAGAATGGGACAACAAATTTTGCCTAGCTAATGGTTGCAACCCATTCAGGTACCACTAAAAAAGCCACCAATATGCAGTATTATCAGCTAATGAAAGCAATATGAAAGGACACATATAGAAGTTACAAAACACATAAAGTTAATATATGTCATTTTGTATTGTTTTAGAGCTACACTATACTAAGTGGAGATGCAATTATAAGTCAGCTGGTGGCACATCTGAAATCTCAATTTTGTTGATTTTCATGTATCCTTCAAATGCATTAGGAAAAATTAAGATAAAAAAAAAAACAAAAGAAAGTGCTAGACTTTACAGGGCGAATATCGATTTTTCGATCAATATAGATGACTAAATGTAGTGCTATGTTAGATAGTGATGTTATACTATTTAGCAGTTAATATACAAATGGTCTATCACACATTAACGTTTGTTCTTTTGTTGACTTCATTTAGTTTTTTTAATTATTGTTTTGTTTTTTGTTACTCCGTATTACTTAATGGTTACAAAAAAAAATTGCAGATATTAATGTCCAAAGTAGAGATGAAGTTGCTATTAAGTTGATATAGTAAACCTTTTCATGTTAATGATTTTGAAGTTTATGTGTTTGATTGATGAATCAAATATTGAACCCAAAAGCAACCCATCATCAACTGCAGCTGTTGCTACTTTGAAAAAAAGCATTCTTTCTCATGGCCCAAAGGTTGGTTTAGCTTCATAGAGTTAAACTTTTAATATTACAATTACAAGATGGCCTTTAACATTTCCGCAAACTGAAACTACTAGCATGGGCCTAAATTGTGTGATCGTTTGTATCTACTAATGGTCATCCGTTTTTAATACAAGTTGGTTAATACGGGTATTGGCAGCGGCAATGTAGTTCTCTATTTTGGAGAAAAATCTTGCATAGAAATGGGTTGGTGGTGATGGAAGTAAGGAGTAAGAGTGGTAGTAAAGAAATGAAGGTTTGTAATGGATGGTTGATAATGCTAAAAACGAACAAATATTTCATAGCATTATCTCTCAAGAAAGACAAGCTTTTAGTTGCAATTGTTCTATTTACAAGTGATATTCGTTTAAATAATAAAAGGTGAAGACAAAAGACAGATTCGACGAATTGAAGACGCAAACGACCAAAAAGCTCAAAAGTACAAAGTACAATCAAAGTGGTTCCAATTATTGATGAGAAACGTCTCAAAATTACAAGAGTACAAGACACGAAACGCAAAATACAAGATATTAAATTGTACGCAAGGACGTTCAAAAATCCGGAACCGGGACCAAAGTCAACTCTCAACGCTCGACGCAACGGACTAAAAATTATGAGTCAACTATGCACAAGAATATAATATAATATTTAAATAATTATATAAATTATTTATATATTATATTATATATTATAAACGTCGGCAAACAAGAAAACAAAGAAGTGTGAGCTGATACCTACCACCATGCGATCGCATGGCCTGGAGGCACAAAAGCCATGCGATCGCATGGCCCTGAAATCCAGGCCACATTGCTATAAAAAGGCAGTTTGTCGAACGAAATATTAACCTTTATCCATCTATCTCTCTATCTCACTCACGTATATATATATATATATATATATATATATATATATATATATATATATATATATATATATATATATATATTATAATTTTAATTTTAATTTTAATTTTAAATTCTAATAATAAGGGTATGTTAGCGAATGTTGTAAGGGTGTAAGTCGAAATTCTGTCCGTGTAACGCTACGCTATTTTTAATCACTGTAAGTTATGGTTAATGTTATTTTTAATTTAATGTCTCGTAGCTAAGTTATTATTATGCTTATTTAATGCCGAAGTAATCGTGATGTTGGGCTAAATACTAAAATTGGGTAATTGGGCTTTGTACCATAATTGGGGTTTGGACAAAAGAACGACACTTGTGGAAATTAGACTATGGGCTATTAATGGACTTTATATTTGTCTAATTAAATGATAGTTTGTTAATTTAATATAAAGATTTACAATTGGACGTACCTATAAATAACCATATACACTCGATCGGACACGATGGGCTGGATATTTATATGTACGAATAATCGTTCATTTAACCGGACACGGGAATGGATTAATAGTCTATGGAATTATTAAAACAGGGGTGAAATTATGTACAAGGACACTTGGCGTAATTGTTAACAAAGTATTAAAACCTTGGGTTACACGCAGTCGATATCCTGGTTTAATTATTAAATAAAGTATTAAGACCTTGTTACAGTTTAAGTCCCCAATTAGTTGGAATATTTGACTTTTGATATAAGGATAATTTAACGAGGACATTCGCACTTTATATTTATGACTGATGGACTGTTATGGACAAAAACCAGACGGACATATTGAATAATCCAGGACAAAGGACAATTAACCCATGGGAATAAACTAAAAATCAACACGTCAAACATCATGATTATGGAAGTTTAAATAAGCATAATTCTTTTATTTCATATTTAATTGCACTTTTAATTATCGCACTTTTATTTACTGTCATCGTATTTAATTGCACTTTTAATTATCGTACTCTTTAATTATCGCAATTTTATTTTGTCGCAATTTTATTTATCGCAATTTCATTATCGTTATTTACTTTACGCTTTAAATTAAGTTGTATTTATTTTTAATATTTTACATTAGGTTTTAACTGCATCTAAAGTTTTAAAATCGACAAACCGGTCATTAAACGGTAAAAACCCCCTTTTTTATAATAATAATATTACTTATATATATATATATTTGTATTTTTATAAGTTAAAACTAATATAGCGTTAAGCTTGTTTAATTTTCCCTGTGGAACGAACCGGACTTACTAAAAACTACACTACTGTACGATTAGGTACACTGCCTATAAGTGTTATAGCAAGGTTTAGGTATATCCACTCTATAAATAATAAATAACTTGTGTAAAATTGTATCGTATTTAATAGTATTTCGTTGTAAAAATAATACTATTTCCTAGTACACCTCGCAACACATCAAGTATTTTTGGCGCCGCTGCCGGGGAAATAACTTGCTTAAACGCCGGAAGCGAAACGCTATAAAAAAAGATTTTTATTAATTTTTAGTTTACTTTTATAAAAATACGCTTTTGTAAAAATACGTTTTAAATATACAAAAATATAAAAAGAAAAACAAAATATTTATATATTTTTAATAGTTTGTTATATATATATATATATATATATATATATATATATATATATATATATATATATATATATATATAGAATTATAAAGTTTCTTTATTTTTATTTTAATTTTTAAAGTTTTTATTTATTTATATCATTATTTATTAAAAAAAATAATAATAATAATAATTACTCGAGGCCCGGTACTGTAGCAGCCCAGCTCTGGCCCGAAACCCTTGCTCATGCGATCGCATGAGCCCGAAGGCAAATTTTCATGCGATCGCATGACTGTGTCTGACACGCCACATTTGACTTTCCACTGCAATCATTACGGAGTATTATTATTAATTATAAAACCCTAATTAGGTTTTTATTTATTTATTATTTAAGTTTTAGTTTTAGTATTTAATTTGTTTTATTTTTAGTTTTAATTAGTTTTAAATATATAAAATTAATACTTTTATTAAATAAATAATATAAAATTAATATTTTTATAAAAATTGTACTTTTTACAACTTTAAGATTATTTTTTGTATCTTTTTATTTTAGTGTAATTTTTGTATTTCTCGCTCATATTTAGTTCTAAATCATAGTTTTTGCCATAGTTATTTTTATTTTTAGATTTCTAGGCTTTGCCGTAAAATCCCTTAAGTGCTTTTTCTTTAGACTAAGATTTAGGTGCTTTAGAATTTTGCGACGCCGTTTTTTATATTAGTACCTTTTTAAGTTATTGCCATTTGGGATATTGTATTCCTTTTAAGCTTTAATATTTTTAGACGCAACTTTTAATTCTTAGTTTTTAGTTCTTTTTTAAGTTTCGACGCGCTACTTTCTTTTTTTTATTTTCCGACCTTTTATTTTTCGACATTTTTCGACGCAATCTTTTTCTTTCTTATTTCTCGACGCTCTAGTTTATAGGACATAGAATTTTTTTTCTATTTCTTCTCTAAAATTTCAAAGCGAAAAATTATTTTAAGTGGTTAAATTGATAGACATCCATTTTCTGGTTCGTAGTAATAGTTGGATTTGTACGTGGACCGGGTTATTGGAGCCAAATAGTACTCAATTATATTGAGACCAAACGAATCCTGCCCCTCTGCTGCATCTTTTGGCTATTCGAAACGTGGGCAAAATCAGAAAAGTCTATTAATTTGATAACTTATATAATTTTCCTTATTTTTATAACTAATAGGATATTCAGTGAATGCACCGAGCAAAACGTTCACCACCTTTTGTACGTTCACAACCTGTAACTAGATCAAGACATCTAGCAAATATTGTCGCCGTTGATTTTTCTTTAGAATCGTCATCCAGTCAATCAAGTACTCCAATTCAAATTTCCGATAATCCATTTTTTGAACCCGACCTCACAATTGAGAATTCGGAGAATATTCAGGGACGATTTCGAGATCCTGAACCATTAATTTCTCCTCCAGAACCACCAATCATTCAAACAGAGATTTTTGAGGAACCAACCATTAAATCAGAATACTCTAGTGATTCAGATTCAACAAATTCAATCATGGAAAATCTGGAACCTCTATGTATGGAAGACCGAATGCGAGCTAAATGCACTGGCCAAGGTCACGCAATTACTCAACCAGACATTAATGCACCAGATTATGAAATCAAAGGACAAATCCTACACATGATAACTAATCAATGCCAATTTAGTGGTGCACCGAAGGAAGATCCAAATGAACATCTTCGTACCTTTAATAGGATCTGTACACTATTTAAAATCCGAGAAGTGGAGGATGAACAGATTTATCTCATGTTATTTCCCTGGACTTTAAAGGGAGAAGCCAAAGATTGGTTAGAATCGTTACCTGAAGGGGCGATTGATACATGGGATGTTTTAGTTGAAAAATTTCTTAAACAATTCTTTCCGGCATCTAAAGCCGTAAGACTTCAAGGAGAAATTGTTACGTTCACACAAAAGCTAAATGAAACTCTATATGAGGCGTGGACCAGATTTGGAAAGTTATTAAGAGGATGTCCGCAACATGGTTTAGACACCTGTCAAATAGTACAAATATTCTACCAAGGATGCGACATCACTACACGAAAAGACATCGATATAGCAGCTGGTGGTTCCATTATGAAGAAAACCGCAACTGACGCTTACAAAATTATTGATAACACTGCTTCCCACTCACATGAGTAGCACCAAGAAAAAGATATCGTTAGATCATCTAAAGCAGCTAGAGCCGATTCTAGCCATGACTTAGATTCCATTTCCGCAAAGATAGATGCTGTCGAGAGACGAATGAAAAAAATGACTAAAGATATACACTCAATACGAATTAGTTGTGAGCAGTGTGGAGGACCACATTTGACAAAAGATTGTCTCAGTATTGAACTAACAATGGAACAAAGAGAGAATGTTTCATACATAAACCAAAGGCCTGAAAATAATTATCAACCGCCAAGACCAAACTACAATCAAAACCAGAATTATAACCGAAATGTTCCATACAACAACCAACAAGGTCCTAGCAATCAACAAGTATCTAATAATACTTACAACCAGCAAAGACCTATTTTTCAAAACAAACCACCACAAACCGATGATAAAAAGCAAGTTTAAAAGATATGATGTCGAAGCTAGTTGAATCTCAAACTCAGTTTTTCACATCTCAGAAACAAACCAATGAGCAAAATGCTCAAGCATTTAGAAATCAACAAGCTTCTATTCAAAATCTGGAACAAGAAGTAAGTAACCTAGCAAGGTTAATAGGTGAAAGAAAACCGGGAAGTCTACCTAGTGATACAAATGCTAACCCCCGAAATGAAACAGCTAAAGCCATTACCACAAGAAGTGGTATTACACTTAAACCACCTGAAATACCTGTAATTTCTGATGAAGCTATTCTTACTCCACAAGAACCACAACCTGAGCAAGATAAGGAAAAAGAACCGGTAGTTGAAAAGGTTAATGAAGATAACGCAGTTAAGGCTAAACCTTATGTTAAACCATACCAACCACCACTTCCTTACCCAAGTAAAATGAGAAAAGAGAGACTTGAAGTCGAGCAATCCAAATTTTTGAATATGTTTAAACAAATAAATGTAAATCTTCCTTTCATTGATGTAATTTCAGGAATGCCAAGATATGCTAAATTCTTGAAAGATCTAATCACAAATAGAAAGAAAATGGAAGAACTCTCGGCTGTTACAATGAATGCTAATTGTTCTGCAGTACTGTTGAATAAGATACCAGAAAAACTATCTGATCCAGGAAGTTTCACAATTCCATGTTTTCTGGGTAGTCTTAGTTCAATATAAGCATTGGCAGACTTAGGTGCTAGTATAAATCTAATGCCATATTCACTATACGCTAAACTAGACCTTGGAGAATTGAAACCAACACGAATAAGCATAAAACTAGCCGATCGATCAGTAAAATATCCTAGAGGGATAATGGAAAATGTGCTAGTTAAAGTTGGTACTTTAGTATTTCCAGTAGACTTTGTTATTCTGGACATGGAAGAAGATTCTCGAGTTCCTCTCATATTAGGAAGACCATTCTTAAACACGGCTAAAGCAATAATAGACGTGTTTGGTAAGAAACTGACCCTAAGTATAGAGGACGAGAGTGTTACCTTTTCTGTTGATAGAGCAATGCAACAACCGCAATCTGCAGATGATACATGTTATTATATTCAAACTATAGATTCACATGCATAATTGTTAGAAGAATTTCCAGAATTACAAGGAACAGGAGAATGTTCTTTAGGAGAAGGAACTGAACCAATTGATGAAGCTGAAATGTTAGCTATACTTATGGCTAATGGATATGAACCAACAACAGAAGAAATTCAAATGCTAAAAGAAGAAGACAGATATAGATACAAATCATCGATAGAAGAACCACCGACATTAGAGTTAAAGCCACTTCCAAACCATTTGGAATATGCTTATTTACACGGTGAATCTGAATTACCTGTAATAATATCGTCTTCTCTTACTGAAAATGAAAAATCTAAACTCATTTCTGTGCTAAAAGCTCATAAACCAGCTATTGCATGGAAAATTCATGATATTAAAGGAATAAGTCCTTCGTATTGCACACATAAAATCCTTATGGAAGAAGGTCATAAAACGTATGTGCAACGCCAACGAAGACTAAATCCAAATATGCAAGATGTTGTTAAGAAAGAAATTATTAAACTGCTAGATGCAGGTTTAATTTATCCAATTTCTGATAGTCCATGGGTAAGCCCAGTTCAATGCGTACCTAAGAAGGGTGGCATGACTGTCATCACAAATGAGAAAAATGAGCTTATTCCTACTAGGAATGTAACAGGATGGCGTGTTTGTATTGATTATAGAAAATTAAATGACGCCACCAGAAAAGATCACTTTCCCTTATCTTTCATTGATCAAATGTTGGAAAGATTAGCCGGAAATAGTTACTATTATTTTCTTGATGGTTTTTCCGGATATTTTCAAATACCAATAGCACCCGAGGACCAAGAGAAAACCACATTCACGTGCCCTTATGGTACTTTTGCTTACAAACGTATGCCATTTGGACTTTGCAACGCCCCTGCAACCTTTCAAAGGTGCATGATGGCGATTTTTCACGACATGATAGAAGAATGCATGGAAGTTTTCATGGATGACTTTTCAGTCTTCGGTGATACTTTTGAATCATGTCTAGTTAATCTTGAATGGATGTTTATTAGATGTGAACAATCAAATCTAGTACTTAATTGGGAGAAATGCCACTTCATGGTTAAAGAAGGCATCGTTCTTGGTCATAAAATTTTAAAGGAAGGAATTGAAGTGGATAGAGCTAAAGTAGATGTAATTGCTAAACTTCCACATCCCACCAATGTTAGAGAAGTTAGGAGTTTTCTTGGACATGCCGGTTTTTACCGACGTTTCATAAATTTTTTTCCTAAAATTGCTACTCCTATGAATAAACTCCTAGAAAAAGGATGCTCCATTTATCTTTTCAGATGAATGCATCAAATCTTTTAATATTCTTAAAGAGAAACTCACTAATGCGTCGATCATGATAACTCCAAATTGGAATCTACCGTTTGAACTAATGTGCGATGCAAGTGATTTTGCAATGGGAGCCGTTTTAGGATAAAGGATTGAAAAACGATTTCAACCTATATATTATGCTAGTAAGACGTTACAAGGAGCACAAACGAATTACATGGCTACTGAAAAAGAACTCCTTGCTATTGTTTTTGCTTTTGACAAATTTCGTTCATATCTCGTTCTAGCTAAAACGGTGGTCTATACTGACCATTCTGCTCTTAGATACCTATTTTCGAAACAAGATGCCAAACCATGATTAATCCGTTGGATCTTACTCTTACAAGAGTTCGATATTGAAATCCGAGATAAAAAGGGAGCAGAAAATCTCGCCGCTGATCATCTTTCTGGTCTTGAAAATCCTGAATTAGAAGTTCTAAATGAATCGGCCATACAAGACAACTTTCATGATGAATATCTATTGAAGATAGATTATAATGAAATTCCATGGTTTGCAGATTTTGCAAACTACTTAGTATGTGGATTCCTTGAAAAAGGATTGTCGTACCAAAAACGAAAGAAATTCTTTAGTGATATAAAACACTATTTCTGGGAAGATCCACATTTGTTTAAAAGTTGTCCCGATGGAATAATACGCCGATGTGTATTCGGAGATGAAGCTAGTCAAATCTTAAACCATTGTCACACAGGACCAACAGGAGGGCATTATGGGCCTCAACTTACAGCAAGAAAAGTTTATGATGCTGGATTCTATTGGCCTACAATTTTCAAAGACGCACACCTTCTTTGCAAATCATGTGATGCTTGTCAAAGGGCCAGAAAAATAAGTCAACGTGATGAAATGCCACAAAATGTCATTCAAGTATGTGAAGTATTTGACATTTGGGGTATTGACTTTATGGGTCCATTTCCAAAATCACATAATAATCTCTATATTCTCGTTGCCATTGATTATGTATCTAAATGGAAGGAAGCACAAGCTCTCCCAACTAACGATGCACGAGTTGTAGTCAATTTTTTAAAACGTCTTTTTGCAAGGTTTGGAACACCGAAAGCTTTAATAAGTGATCGGGGTACTCATTTTTGTAATAATCAACTTGAGAAAGTTCTTAAAAGATATGGAGTAACTCATAAAATCTCCACCGCTTATCATCCACAAACAAGTGGACAAGTTGAAAATACCAACCGAGCTTTAAAACGTATTCTAGAGAAAACCGTATGATCAAATTCGAAGGAATGGTCCATGAAATTGGAGGATGCACTCTGGGCTTTTAGAACAGCCTACAAAACTCCAATTGGAACCACACCTTTTAAACTCGTTTACGAAAAAGTATGTCATCTTCCAGTAGAAATTGAACACAAAGCATTTTGGGCTTTGAAGACATGTAATCTTGATTTACATGAAGCCGGACGTCTACAATTAAGTCAATTAAATGAATTAGAAGAATTAAGATATGAGGCATACGAAAATTCGTTAATCTATAAGGAAAGAACGAAGAAATGGCATGATAAAAGAATAAGAAGTTCAAAAGAATTTAAAGAAGGAGACAGAGTTCTTCTTTTTAATTCACGATTCAAGCTATTTCCTGGAAAATTGAAATCAAGATGGTCTGGACCATTCATAGTCAAAAGAGTTTTCCCATACGGAACAATAGAGTTAATAAATTCAAATAGGATTGAATTTAAAGTTAATGGTCACAGAGTTAAACATTACATAGATAGTCCAATGGAAGTTGAAGATGAAGTTAATCACAATTTCAACACCACAGCTAACTAAGTGTGGGGAGATTCGAATTTTTTTAGGGTAATATGTATTTCTGTTAGAGTTAGATTTTCTGTTTTCGTGTAGTTCTCGAGAATGGAATCCGAATGGTCTTTCCCTAGCAGACCCTAAAGAACTAGTCTTCTCCCCCCATTCCGAATTTTTTTTTTTTTAGGTTTTACGAGATGAAGACTTCCTGTGAATTAAACCATGGTCTAATGCTACACGCTTTGATCACTAAACGTAATAATGACACCCTTCCAAGTGAATTGGTATCATTAATCAGAGGTAAATTGGACGGAGTAAGAAAAGAATACAGGAACGAAAATAATAAGTTACATTTTGGTAAAGGAAAATCAAAATCCGCAGCGAAAAGAAGAGCACGACACCTTGAAAGATGTCACAAATGCAGAAAATGGTCACACGAAGGTAAATGTTCAAATAATCAAACATATTCCAATACCGAATTCGTTACTTTATGCAGAGATGGGCCGTTCATATGTTTCGAAGAAAAAACATTGAATGCTCGAGGTTACGCCTATGTAGCTATGGAAAACCAATTAGTCCGACTATCTTATGAGTGGGCTAAAGCAGGTCACTGAGAATTCTATCTCACAGGTAAGTTTGTACAGATTTTTTTTTTTTTTTTATTGCTTTGAACCTTTTGATAATAAACGCTAAATCGTTCGCTATAAAGTATTAAATTGGTATTCAATAAAATTAGGTTTTGCGACCGAAATTATTGATATCATACAAAAATTTATTACATCACTGCGAAATTTACCGTTTATTCTTAAGGTATAAATATCTTTAATCAATCAACCCAAAATATTTCAAAAATTTGTCATGAGTTAAACTAGGTTATTGAACCGAAATTACTTTACCGAAAAGATGGGTGTATATTTTTGATAATATTTGATTGATTAAAGTGGGATAAAAGAAAAAAAAGATTTTTAATTTTATTTTTACCATGTTTTTAAAATTAATATTTAAATATTAAATTATTATTGTAAACTTCTTAAAATCAATATATTTAAATTTGTAAATATTTGAAAAATTAATATTTTAATATAAGTTTGTTGTATAAAAACAAAAATATAATTTAAGTTTGGTGTGAATTTTTAATTTTAATAATATAAATTTTTAATTTTATGCATTTTAAATTTAAGTTTGGTGTGAATTTAAAAACAAAAATTTACTTTATTTCGTTAAGTTAAAAATATGATTTTTAAAATTCGTCGTGAGTTGAAGACTAGGTCATTGAACCGAAATTGCTTTACCCAAGGGAGGGACGAGAACTTTTATTATCATTATTTTTAATCTTATTGGATTAAAGTAAGCAAAAAACATTTAAAAACCCCAAAAATCTTTACTTTTAAAACCGCGCTTAAAAATGACAAATTTTAAAATTTTGTCGAGGGACGGATTAGGACAACGATCCGAAACGCCCTCATCCTAAAAAGAAACAAATTTTTAAAATTTAAGTTAATCATATGTTTTAAAAGTTATAAGATTTTTATAAAAAAAAAAAAGTGAAAATCACTGTACCCGAACCCCATGCGATCGCATGGGGTTTGCACTGCAACCTCATGCGATCACATGAGGCTGGATTTCAGCTCAGGAACAAAAGTCCAGCGAGCTCTGCTGCTGCACCACTCCACACACACACATACACGAAATCTCTCAATTCCTCACCAAATTTTACTATTTTTTCACCGTAATTCGTCAAATTTCTTGCTCCAATCATGCCTAGGTTCGGATTCTTCAACAAAAAGGTAAAAATTACACCCCTAAACTCTTAAAATTTCTAGTTTTTGTGATAATTACCAATATTTTACCTAATGCAATTTAGTTAATTTCTAGTGTAATTAGAGTTAAATTGTTAGTATTTTATGCATGTATAACCTAGATTGATGCTATTTAACATGATTTGAAGCCAAAAACTTCAAAAATTTTAGAAATCTAGGGTTTGTGTTCTTGAGCAATTTGGGGCTTTTTGATATAAACATGTTATGGCCGATTTTTGTCATGAATTATTGCTAAATTAAGTAGTGTAACATGTTTAGGTAGTTAAATGATCCAAACTTTGATCCTAAACATGATTTTTGGAGATTAAAGTAGACTTTTTAAGTCTAAAATTCATGAACTTGATAAATTTGATATAATTGCCATTTGAGACTTGTTTAATTGCTAGTAATGACTATTTTGACATGTTATTTGAGTTAAATTCTTATGAACTTTGTATACATTTTCATATATGCTTATTTGAAAAAAGTGTAGAATTGTTAAAATTGTGAAAATGTGTATAAGTTTAATTTTGATTTAACATATTATTGTAATTATGTTAATTTGTTATTTTGCTAACACTAATGCATATTTGGATGCACAAATTTTATGTTTAATGTGTTTTACAGAGATTTACTAATACTGATACTGGAGGTTCATCATCATCATCTAGACGACCTGCTTCAGAACCTGAACCTGAAATGTAATATAAACCTGAACAAGAACCACAACAGGAACAACAACATCAGCCTGATCAACATGTACCTTATTATGATCCGCTACAGTTTGTTAATGAATTCATAGTAATTCTGATGCATCCGCCAGTAGAATACCCAACGATTCCTGAACATACATTGCATCCTAATCTGAGATTCGACAGAAGCTGGAGAGATTACCCGGCATATCAAATTAATAAATTCAAATTAATAACGAAAGATGTAGAGGTGCCTAGGGTAATTGATTGGGATCCTTTGGAAAGGGTCCAACTAGCTGACCGTGTTAGACTGCTACTGATTCAAAGGTATGGCAGTTCTTCTTTACTGATTGGGAACGTTTATTCACCATTCGTAGACCTGTATATAAGGAATGGTGTGTTGAGCTGATGAGTACTATAGCATTAAATGTAAATGTAGATCGATTAGATGATAGAAGTTTTATTAGATTTATACTTGGCCGTAGGATGTACAGAATGTCCATGCTGGACATGGCCAGGGCATTACAGATTTACACTCCTAGTGAATTGCTACTACCCGATTGTATGAATTTGATTTATCGTGGTGAAAGGGTAGATAGGAATTTTGACGCAAACACCGTTTGGAGGCGTATGTCAAACTATAATGTTTTTACACTGGGAGGAAAACACTCCTACATACATATTAATAAAGCCGAGCTTCGTATAATTCATAGATTTTTGGCTAACTCGATTACACAGAGAGGTCACAACAAGGAAAAATTGACCTTACATGATTTATTTTACCTAAAGTGTATTCGAGACCCCAAGAGGCTTTGTTAATATCCCTAACTGTGTTGGTTTTTATTTATCTAAAATGGTGGAAGGAATACAGGAAGGGGGGATAATTGGAGGAGGTATATTTGTTACTCTCATTGGAGAGTACTTAGGTGTAGATAGGAACCAAGGGGGTCCACTTTTGAAATGTAGGGAACAGGTTGAGCTTTTAGGATTGAGGGTTTATGCGGGTGCTAAGGTATTAAAGAGTAGACGCAACCAGGCAATACCCTATGAAGGTAGTCATCCTCAGGTAGAGAGAGGCTCAGATGAGGAAATGGAGGAAGCGGATGACATTAGGGATGTCATTCGGGAGGCTATGACTGATGTCTACCAGCATATAGATGAGGTAGATATGACAAACGCGGAGAGATTTCGTCGGATGGAGCAGTGGCAAGCCCGGAATGATTACGAGCATTTCAGGCAATGACAGCATGATAGATGGGACTATCATCAGCGTCAGATTATGAGCCGACTGTCACCTCAGGATCACTATGTTCTGACCCGACCCACTTACTATCCTCAACACCAGCCCGAGATGAGACCACCATATACTCTCTACGACCCTAACCAGGCCTACCAGTACACCTATCACCAACCATGGAACCCAGACGATGACATGAACTGGAACCCCTATCCACATTGACATAGTTCCAGTTGGTGATTTCTATGATTTTTCATCTTTTTATTATTTTTATTTATTTATGTTTAAACATATGATATTGTGATACATTAATGTATTGTTTAATATTTTTATTATTTTGTGCTAATATTTTATATTTGATTTGAAAGTGAGATTTTAAGTCCCATTTCAAATTAACATGCTTGTTTATATTTGTATGTATGTATATTGTCAATTGTACACAACAGGGTAAAACAACGTATTTTCAAAGACTAGCATTAAGTTCAGCAAAAGCTAGTACTTTTGACGACAAAACAAAAAACAAATGTGATGTAACAACAAGACGGAATGAACAAATGATGTGCACCATTTATCATTCAACAAACAAACGCCAATATGTTTGGAAACTTTGGTAAAATTTAATCATTTTTCTACGCTAATCACCCTCAATAATTTAAATTGTTACTGATTTCTTGCAAATGAGGGCATTGCAAGATCTTAAGTGTGGAAAGGGGTTAAATTCTTTCGAATTTTAAAATTTTTTGACTTATACACTTGGTTACCATTAGAAATACTAGTAACGCAGTAGTTGTATTAGAATCTAGTGCTCTCTAATAATAAAGAACAGCCCTAGTCTTATATACTGACTACCCAATTCTAGTAAAATTTTTCAAAATTTTCAATTAAATGAACTCAAAATCATGTTTATACATATTTATGAACAATAAAACTAGGTGTTAACACCGAAATTATTGTTACCTTGGAAATGACATAAATTGAGAAACAAACCAAAATGTTAGAATTCATTTAAAATGGAATAGAGGACAATAAAAAGGCAAATAAAAGAAAATAAAAAGCCAAGTGTGGGAAAAATTTACCAAGTTATTTTGAACATATATCACATATTTCTGTAACAAATAATTGAAGATACTTTTGCTTTGGACTAATTTAATCAGTTTTACCCGATTTACTGTAAGAAAATATGGATCTACACGATGAATCAACTCCATCATTAAAAGGAAGTAAAGTCTTCCGAAAAAGAAACGCGCTTCTTGATTTAGGTCATGAAGTTGTCGTCCAGACCAGTTGTGGAGTCTACGAAAAACCTTGAAAATTTTTCTCGAAAATCAGCTGGAAATCCACGGACTTCAGCATCAAACAGGGTCGCCAAGTGGTCAGACTTATCCTAACCATGAGAGGATCTGTCTCGTAAAATAGGGAGGACGCCGTGCAAATTAGCTTGATAAGACTAATGAATCAGATCTCCAGAAAGGATAATCTCCTTAAAGATTAAAAATCAAATTTTAAGACTGATATTACTCAATCCTTGAGATTGACTTTAAAGATTGAGAATTACAAACTCATGGAATTCGATGATATCTAAACTCGAGCTTGAACGAGAAAATATTTTGATCAAAATTACAAACCGATTTGTTTTCTGAAAAACCCATTTTTAATGCGTTCATTACCATTGAACGTAAAATTCTAGGAATTCACCTGGAATTCATTAGGTCACCTGAACCAAATCGGGTGTCAACCGTGAGAACGGTGGTTGCATAGCATGGTCGAAGACAGGATCTTGTGCCAGACCGAAAAATTATAAGGGTGAGCTTTACTATTGCTCCTACAAAGGATAGTAATTGCATCTAACACGTTATATACCATAATTAAAAGCATGTCAGGGGACATTGCCTTAATAGTTGCTTGTTCAACGCTTTCCTTTACAATCGGGCGGTAGTTTACCGAAAGGTAATATACGGAACAAGTATATTGGACGTGTTGCATTCCCAATACAAGGTTAGCAAGTGGGTGACACAAAACCGCAAGTTTTGAGCTAAAATTTTCAAATATGAAACCCACCAAACCCACAAAAACAATTTGCAAACACCGTTGAAGGGTTATTCCAGAAAACTTATCTAGGGTAAAAGCTAGATTTATTTTTCAAAAGATCAAATGTTTTCATAAAGATCCAATTTCCTTAAGGATCTAAATTTTTATAGTCATGTGGGACTGTAAACCACATCGTTACTACCATTGTTCATACCGCCGTATAGAAATCACTGATGTACAAAGTGTGAAGAATAAAGAAGTGATTCAAGTATGTTTTTATTTCAAGACTATATTGCTTGAGGACAAGCAACGCTCAAGTGTGGGAATGTTTGATAATGCTAAAAACGAACATATATTTCATAGCATTATCCCTCAAGAAAGACAAGCTTTTAGTTGCAATTGTTCTATTTACAAGTGATATTCGTTTAAATAATAAAAGGTGAAGACAAAAGACAGATTCGACAAATTGAAGACGCAAACGATCAAAAAGCTCAAAAGTACAAAGTACAATCAAAGTGGTTCCAATTATTGATGAGAAACGTCTCAAAATTACAAGAGTACAAGACACTAAACGCAAAATACAAGATATTAAATTGTACGCAAGGACGTTCAAAAATCGGGAACCGGGACCAAAGTCAACTCTCAACGCTCGACGCAACGGACTAAAAATTATGAGTCAACTATGCACAAGAATATAATATAATATTTAAATAATTATATAAATTATTTATATATTATATTATATTATATATTATAAACGTCGGCCAACAAGAAAACAAAGAAGTGTGAGCTGATACCTACCACTATGCGATCGCATGGCCTGGAGGCACAAAAGCCATGCAATCGCATGGCCCTGAAATCCAGGCCACATTGCTATAAAAAGGCAGTTTGTCGAACGAAATATTAACCTTTATCCATCCATCTCTCTATCTCACTCACGTATATATATATATATATATATATTTATATTATAATTTTAATTTTAATTTTAAATTCTAATAATAAGGGTATGTTAGCGAATGTTGTAAGGGTGTAAGTCGAAATTCTGTCCGTGTAACGCTACGCTATTTTTAATCACTGTAAGTTATGGTTAATGTTATTTTTAATTTAATGCCTCGTAGCTAAGTTATTATTATGCTTATTTAATGCCGAAGTAATCGTGATGTTGAGCTAAATACTAAAATTAGGTAATTGGGCTTTGTACCATAATTGGGGTTTGGACAAAAGAACGACACTTGTGAAAATTAGACTATGGGCTATTAATGGACTTTATATTTGTTTAATTAAATGATAGTTTGTTAATTTAATATAAAGATTTACAATTGGACGTACCTATAAATAACCATATACACTCGATCGGACACGATGGGCGGGATATTTATATGTACGAATAATCGTTCATTTAACCGGACACGGGAATGGATTAATAGTCTATGGAATTATTAAAACAGGGGTGAAATTATGTACAAGGACACTTGGCGTAATTGTTAACAAAGTATTAAAACCTTGGGTTACACGCAGTCGATATCCTGGTGTAATTATTAAATAAAGTATTAAGACCTTGTTACAGTTTAAGTCCCCAATTAGTTGGAATATTTGACTTCAGATATAAGGATAATTTAACGAGGACACTCGCACTTTATATTTATGACTGATGGACTGTTATGGACAAAAACCAGACGGACATATTGTGATGACCCGGGAATTTTCGACCAAATTTAAACTTAATCCTTATATGGTTTCGACACGATAAGCAAAGTCTATTAAACTGAGTCTCATAATGTTTGAACTATTTTCATGTATGCATTTGACTTTGACCATTCCTGACGATTCATGAACAATTGTTTGTAAATAAATATGTATATGTAAATATAAGTATATGTATATTAAATTAAAATTATAAAATATAATTTAAGCATTTGAATTAAATACGAAAAATAGAATACAAAGTAATTGAGTGTAAATTTAAAATGAATCTATATATATATAACTATGAATTCTATGATTAATTATTATTATATGTGTACTATACTATATATATATAATTTATAAATAACAAATATTCATTAAAGGCTATCATATTATATTATGTAATTAATAATATAAAATACAATCTAAAATATAGTTGCTGTATTAAAATTAATATCTTCATTATCAATATAAATACTAATATTAATATTAATATTAATAACAGTATCATTAATGATATTATATGAAATCGGGTACATTTGATTCATGATTATTATTTATTATTTAAAATTATAATTAGTATCATTAATGAGACTAGTATTATATTTTTATTTTTATTTTCGAAATTATTATTAGTTATTATTAAATTTATTAATATAACCATATATGTATTATTACTGTTATATAGTTTGATTACTAATATAATTATTAGTATTATTAGTAGTTTTTTTTATATATTATTTTTAATAAATTATTATTTACTATTATTACTAGTATTAATACTTATTATTTAAAAACATTATCAATATTAAAAATTTGTGAAATATATATATATATATAAAAAATACGATTCATTATATATATATATATATATGAAAACTGTGTTAAACAAATATTAATACAAATAAAATTCATATTCTGTTTTCCATCGTTTTCCTTGCTGTAGGGAATTTACTTTATGCCTTTTAAGTCGTACAAATTGAAGCTCAATCATCAGAACCAAACAAATTCATCTACTTTATTTATCTAATTAACTTTTGACAGAATATAAATTTTGTCGAGTAATCAAGCTAGGAAACAATCGTCAATAGTGTCAATTAAACAGTAATAATAATACTTAACCCTTATAAGATCTCCTGTTAACACATTTCAGATTAAAAACCCAGAAAAATCCCTTGAATTTTATCATAAACGTCGACTGCCCTGTTTTATATTCTATTTTTCAAAAACTCGACTTTCTAACAAATTTTAAAAATCTAATAACGCAGTGTTTCTAGGATTTCATCACTAAAACTGTCTGTAAAATCTTAGATTCCAAATCGTTTCCTTGATTGAGAATTTTTGAGTCAAAGTATCGAATTCAAAAAGTCAACTCGTCTGTTCATTGTAAAATTCGAGTTCAATTGTACGTTTTAAGTTAAATTAACGTTTCAGGTAGTTTCTAATTATGATTTGAAAACTTTTTCATGAAGTAATTATTTTCTAAAACAGTCTCTATATTTGAATTCGATTTTGGGTTTTAATAACGGGTTCTTCATTTATTTTTTTTCTGTCCAGCTTAATCTATCTTTTGTTTTAATTAAGTTGAAAAATCTGTAATCGTTTCTGGTTATTAAATAAATCAGAAAACGAATGTGTAAACTGAGGTTGGAGGATTTTTTTGGTCGAATGATGTTCAGTGTTAAGAGGAAGAAGAAGATGGGCATTTGAAAACAGTTTAAATAAAAATGGGTATGGATTATAAGCAGGAAATGGGCATTAGCTCAATTGGTTATGGGTGTTAGCGTGTTTTCGAGAGGTCATGGGTTCGAGTCTAGTACAAGACATCTTTTTTAAAAACCAATTTTTGAAGGTAGTTTCTTTATCTTTTGTTATTATTATTATTATTATTATTATTATTATTATTATTATTATTATTATTATTATTATTATTATTATTATTATTATCGTTATTATTATTATTATTATTGATGTTATTATGATTATAATGGTTTTTTATCAAGATTGTTATTATTATTGTCATTTTTTTTATATATTATAAGTATTACTAATGTATTTATTATTAGTAATTTTATTATTTAGTATTATTATCATTATTGTGATTAAGATTAAGATGATTATTATTAATGAGAAAGTAATACGATTTACTATCAATTTCATAAATATTAGTATTAATATCATTTATATAATTATTAGTATTAACATTATGTATTCCTATTATTAGTATCATTATTATTAAGGTTAATAGATTATTATAAGTATTATTATTAAAAATTATGAGTATCGTTATTATTATCATTAAAACTATTATCCTAACTAATATTAACAATAAAATTACCATAATTACTATCGTTATCAATATTGTTATTTTTAATATTATTATGATCAAATACAACTTTTAATTACCGTTATTAATATGTTTACTAAATAAATATTATGTATATAAAAATACATTTATAGGTAATATTATATAAAAGTATGTATTAATCATATTAACGAATGTTATGCAAATATTCATATATAACAAATCAAGTATATTTTTTTTTATAAAACTAACTGAAAATATATATTGATAAAACTATCTAAACACTAATCACTTTTGTACCCAAAATTGAATATAAATAATATGTAACATAAGTTATAATATATGAATTTGTTCAATTGCGATTATATATATTAATAAATATACAAATGATATAGGTTCATGAATCTGAGGCCAATCCTATACTTGTTCAATGTCGATCTATGTATTTTTACTACAAAATACATTAGGTGAGTTTCATTTGCTCCCTTTTTTACTCATTACATTTTTGGGCTGAGAATACATGCAAATGCTTTATTAACTGTTTTACAATATTTATATGTGTGAGTTTCATTTGCTCCCTTTTTTACTCATTACATTTTTGGGCTGAGAATACATGCAAATGCTTTATTAACTGTTTTACAATATTTATATGTGTGAGTTTCATTGCTCCCTTTTTAAATGCTTTTGCAATATATATTTTTGGGACTGAGAATACATGCGCTGCTTTTATAAATGTTTTACGAAATAGACACAAGTAATTGAAACTACATTATATGGTTGAATTATCGAAATCGAATATGCCCCTTTTTTATTAAGTCTGGTAATCTAAGAATTAGGGAACAGGCACCCTAATTGATGCGAATCCTAAAGATAGATCTATTGGGCCTAACAAGCCCCATCCAAAGTATCGGATGCTTTAGTACTTCGAAATTTATATCATGTCCGAAGGAGGATCCCGGAATGATGGGGATATTCTTATATGCATATTGTGAATGTCGGTTACCAGGTGTTCAATCCATATGAATGATATTTTTGTCTCTATGCATGGGACGTATGTTTATGAGAAATGGAAATATGAAATCTTGTGGTCTATTAAAATTATGAAATGATTATTTTTGCTAAACTAATGAACTCACCAACCTTTTGGTTGACACTTTAAAGCATGTTTATTCTCAGGTACTAAAGAAATCTTCCGCTGTGCATTAAATCATATTAGAGACATTACTTGGAATCATTCATGGCATATTTCAAAAGACGTTGCATTCAAGTCGTTGAGTTCATTAATATTATTATTAAGTCAATTATGATTGGATATATTATAAAATGGTATGCATGCCGTCCATTTTCGATGTAATGAAATATTGTCTTTTCAAAAACGAATGCAATGTTTGTAAAATGTATCATATAGAGGTCAAGTACCTCGCGATGTAATCAACTGTTGTGATTCATTTATAATCGATATGGACTTCGTCCGGATGGATTAGGATGGGTCCTTTCAGTTGGTATCAGAGCGGTGGTCTTAGCGAACCAGGTCTTGCATTAGTGTGTCTAACCGATAGTTGTTTAAATGCATTAGCGAGTCTGGACTTCGACCGTGTCTGCATGTCAAAAGTTTTGCTTATCATTTCTTGTCGGAAATTACCTGCTTATCATTCTTAGTCTAGACACGTCTTACTGCATTGACTGCATGAATAGTGTATAGATAACTTCGTATCTTAGCGTATCTTTTACTGTAAACCTTGCCTGACATATTCCGTAGATTCCTCCGTAACTTATGGGATTTTAGTATTCTATATGCATATGTAAATTATGTATTTCAGGGTACTAATCTACATCCTATAATCTATTTCTTATCGAAAATCCTTCATCTGATCGTATGAGATGAATCCTGCAACCAGTTCGAGTCCCTCAGATTCCGATAACTATTCCGATAGTTATTCCGACAGCTATTCCGACATAGATGTTCACCTAAGCTCCGAAAACAGCGTCATCGGCATGAATCAACTAATCAGCCATTATCAATTCATTTAATTGGTTCGTAGTCGACTTAATTAATGGAAACGCGCAGAAGGCAATCCCTTTCACCAGCCGAATTCACCTCTTGACAATGAACCTGAAGCGTTTACCGGCGAACCTGTTCGAGACACCATTTTCAGTCTCATTTCCAGGGTAACTCGACAAGATTATATTCTATCCACAATTCTGAATCTTATCTATCCGCTCGTTCCGACCGACAATCATCCTGGAGTAATAAGTCAACGAACTTCGCGCTCGAATAATCAATTCGGAGAATATGGTGTAAAATGTACCAGCTTCAGCAACATCACCAGCACCAACAGTACCATTAATAACAGCACCAATACCATCAACAATCCATGCTTCAATATCATCATCTGTACTTTGAGTATGATCTTCGTTCTACGTATCGTTCTACCTCATATATCTTCGTTCGACATGGCGAATATGTAATCTCTAAAGTTTTAAAGATTATTTATTCTAGTTCCAACCGAAAACTAAATGAGTTTAATATTAAGTTAACTCATTAAATCCATGATTACATCTGAAGAAAATATATATGTATATATGTTTTCATAAAGATTGTAATTAAAAATTCTTTTGTACAAATTGTTAATGGTGAAAACATTTTAACGGGTAGGTAATACCCGAGGGATATTTAAGATTTCACATTAATAAGTTACATTGTACGTTCTTCGAATCTGATTCAACACTCATTTACTATCCTACTTGCAACCACAGCTATACGAATCCGTTCATCACAGAATAACCATTTTCAATCAATTTCATATTTGGATTTTGACCTATCCGAATCCAACAAGTGGCATAATGAAGAAAAACATTGGATAAAATAAAAATTGCTAGAAACAAACGAATTAACTAATTGAAATTTTGTTAAGAATTCACGCTAACTGTTCCTAGCTAACTGATTACATTTTATTTATCGCAATTTACATTCTCGTAATTTTATTTATTGTCATTTAATTTCTGTTATTTACTTTACGCACTTTATTTATCGTTATTTAATTCCTGTTATTTATTTTACACACTTTAAATGTCGGGACACGTATACAAGGTTTTGACATATCATATCGACGCATCTATATATATTATTTGGAATCACCATAGACACTCTATATGCAGTAATGATCGAGTTCTCTATACAGGGTTGAGGTTGATTCTACAATAATATATATACTTTGAGTTGTGATCGAGTCTGAGACAAATACGGGTCACGATACGTATTAATTAATTCGAATATTATATATTAAACTATATATGAATTATTGAATTGCTAATTGTGGACTACCAACATTGGACAATTAAAATGAATTAAAATATTGACTATAACATATGAAACTAAACAATTCTTCAAGTTTGCCACTTGAATTCATCTTAAACCTCATTTGTATCTTCACGATTACATTCTGCGTTCAAACCTTTCATGATTCTTGAAAACACCTCAACCGAGAGGATGAATCAACCGCACTCCATCTACGGAAGGAAAGATTTGTGCATATAGTTATGCACCTGAGAAACTCTCGGCAACTGAGTAAAAGTTTAACACGTAGCCGCGTCAGATCCTTTGGCATTTATTAGCAAAAATAACTTTGCGATCCCTTTTCAAAGTAGCAAATTTTGTCACAGCTTCAGCAAATCAACTTCGACTTTTCGTTCGAAACAACCTCATTATCACCTTGACTAATATGTATGTTCATTTATTGTTACCGGGAACTTTTTATATTCCACCATATTACCGTCAGCGTTTAATCATCTAAAAACACAATTTTCTTGAAATCATCTCGGATCGATAACAAATGATTCAGATAGGGTAGCAGTAAATGTAGAGGAATCGGCAATCAGTACTTTGAAAACTCACAGCATATCTACATCAACAGTTATATGTATAACATTTATCTCTAGAATTATGATCTTTCATTCTGAAATTCTGAAAAGCACTCAGTCTATAAATCAATACTCTGAATGTTGAAAAAAAAACTGAATGAAGCAACAGAAACCATAGACAACCGTAAACGACCTTAATCATCGGAAGTTTGATGATAAAGAATAGTATGTTGGAAAAGCTCAGAAAAAGTGGAACTGGAAAACGGATTGAGCTAACCACGAAAGAGACCAAGGATAAATACAAGGACCAAACCCTATATTCAAAGAATTCAGGTAATTCTGGATTCATTGAAATCTTTAGAGAATATCTTGCTCCTTACTCTAAACCCTTGCAGACAATAGTTTCTATCATTCCTCTGATCTTAGAAATTCCAATATATCATCGTATCTTTCATTATAAATATCCTCCATAATTCTGAAGATATTTTCATAACTATTCTTATCTAAAATCATTAATCTCGTCGTGCTATCAGTGTTACATAATATAGAAACTGTTAGTTTCTATATTCTGTAAACTCTCGAGCTTAAAATATAAATGTTATTGAAGTAATGTTGGGAACTGATGCATGAGTTAGTATAATATAATGACACTTGATCAACGTGATTATATTACAGTAAGTCATGCTGAGTTCTAATGGGACATGATGGTTCACAGTAGATCATACCACCATCTTGTGTCATGTTACATAACTCTTTCATTCTAATTAACTTCAGAACATATCAAGAAAGTATATTCTTGATAGCTCTATTCTCAATGATTCTAGTAATTTGACGAATCAAATCGTGCTATTACGTTCTTTCTTGATTATAACATTAAATTCATTCGAAACTCCATACTTACAAATTCCAGACCATTACTCGTTTTACTAGAGATCGAGAGGAGATTAAAAGGACGAAGAGCTCCGAAACATAAAGGAAGATATAAAACTCGACAACAACACTGAAATTACAATAATTAAAAATTAAAACATCACGACAATTAAAAATTAAAAGATTACAATCAAACTACTCGTCGTCGTCAATTGTCATCTACAAAGTAGCGTTCACCAGTCATTTCACCATCCGTGAGGTACTCTGGAGACATCGGTATTTCTCTTGATGCCTCAACTGCTGCTTCAGCTGATTCATCGAAGTAACGATAACCCAACGTCTCTTCATCTTCAAGAACCGCATACAAAGAAATGCGTTTACCGCGATCTTCAATGGTATCTTTTATAAAGTACCATTGATCATCGGTACATAGAAAACTTGCCCTACAATCCGCATCATAATTGTCTTTATAAAAGAACACAGACGTGAATTCACACGGAACTTTTTCCTTCAGAAAGGATAGCAATTCTTGTAAACCAACATCACGAATGTCGATATCTTCAAACAAAATACTGTCGCCCCACTTATATTCCTTCATTTGATTACGGAAATCACCTCCGTAATGAACATCGAATGAAACAATCATTGGGGGAAGTGTTAACATTTTGCAGTTTGGGAGTGTTTGATTTTGATTTTGAGAGACGTGGAAATATAAAAGAAATATATGTTTGAGTGTATAAAATGAAGTATATGGTTGGTGTTTATATAGTGTAAAAGTGACCGTTGGGATAGCCGTTGAAAATTTTTTTTTTTTTATTTTTCTAACGGCTAAAAATTTGGACAAGTTTTTGGGCGAAGGTGGACGATGTCCGTTGGGACCTCTCTCATGATAGTTTCATTCGTGCTCTTCGAATAATCAAATTATTTTATATGTATTATTCTGTAATGATGAAAACTCTATTTATCAGCTCATATTCGTCAAGAAAACATATTTATTGTTAACCATGACGACCTCACTCAAATTTCGGGACGAAATTTCTTTAACAGGTAGGTACTGTGATGACCCGGGAATTTTCGACCAAATTTAAACTTAATCCTTATATGGTTTCGACGCGATAAGCAAAGTCTATTAAACTGAGTCTCATAATGTTTGAACTATTTTCATGTATGCATTTGACTTTGACCATTCCTGACGATTCACGAACAATTGTTTGTAAATAAATATGTATATGTAAATATAAGTATATGTATATTAAATTAAAATTATAAAATATAATTTAAGCATTTGAATTAAATACGAAAAATAGAATACAAAGTAATTGAGTGTAAATTTAAAATGAATCTATATATATATAACTATGAATTCTATGATTAATTATTATTATATGTGTACTATACTATATATATATAATTTATAAATAACAAATATTCATTAAAGACTATCATATTATATTATGTAATTAATAATATAAAATACAATCTAAAATATAGTTGCTGTATTAAAATTAATATCTTCATTATCAATATAAATACTAATATTAATATTAATATTAATAACAGTATCATTAATGATATTATATGAAATCGGGTACATTTGATTCATGATTATTATTTATTATTTAAAATTATAATTAGTATCATTAATGAGACTAGTATTATATTTTTATAATTATTTTTGAAATTATTATTAGTTATTATTAAATTTATTAATATAACCATATATGTATTATTATTGTTATATAGTTTGATTACTAATATAATTATTAGTATTATTAGTAGTTTTTTTTTATACATTATTTTTAATAAATTATTATTTACTATTATTACTAGTATTAATACTTATTATTTAAAAACATTATCAATATTAAAAATTTGTGAAATATATATATATATAAAAAAAATAAAAATACGATTCATTATATATATATATATATGAAAACTGTGTTAAACAAATATTAATACAAATAAAATTCATATTCTGTTTTCCATCGTTTTCCTTGCTGTAGGGAATTTACTTTATGCCTTTTAAGTCGTACAAATTGAAGCTCAATCATCAGAACCAAACAAATTCATCTACTTTATTTATCTAATTAACTTTTGACAAAATATAAATTTTGTCGAGTAATCAAGCTAGGAAACAATCGTCAATAGTGTCAATTAAACTGTAATAATAATACTTAACCCTTATAAGATCTCCTGTTAACACATTTCAGATTAAAAACCCAGAAAAATCCCTTGAATTTTATCATAAACATCGACTGCCCTGTTTTATATTCTATTTTTCAAAAACTCGACTTTCTAACAAATTTTAAAAATCTAATAATGCAGTGTTTCTAGGATTTCATCACTAAAACTGTCTGTAAAATCTTAGATTCCAAATCGTTTCCTTGATTGAGAATTTTTGAGTCAAAGTATCGAATTCAAAAAGTCAACTCGTCTGTTCATTGTAAAATTCGAGTTCAATTGTACGTTTTAAGTTAAATTAACATTTCGGGTAGTTTCTAATTATGATTTGAAAACTTTTTCATGAAGTAATTATTTTATAAAACAGTCTCTATATTTGAATTCGATTTTGGGTTTTAATAACGGGTTCTTCATTTATTTTTTTATGTCAGCTTAATCTATCTTTTGTTTTAATTAAGTTGAAAAATCTGTAATCGTTTCTGGTTATTAAATAAATCAGAAAACAAATGTGTAAACTGAGGTTGGAGGATTTTTTTGGTCGAATGATGTTCAGTGTTAAGAGGAAGAAGAAGATGGGCATTTGAAAACAGTTTAAATAAAAATGGGTATGGATTATAAGCAGGAAATGGGCATTAGCTCAATTGGTTATGGGTGTTAGCGTGTTTTCGAGAGGTCATGGGTTCGAGTCTAGTACAAGACATCTTTTTTAAAAACCAATTTTTGAAGGTAGTTTCTTTATCTTTTGTTATTATTATTATTATTATTATTATTATTATTATTATTATTATTATTATTATTATTATTATTATTATTATTATTATTATTATTATCGTTATTATTATTATTATTGATGTTATTATGATTATAATGGTTTTTTATCAAGATTGTTATTATTATTGTCATTTTTTTTATATATTATAAGTATTACTAATGTATTTATTATTAGTAATTTTATTATTTAGTATTATTATCATTATTGTGATTAAGATTAAGATGATTATTATTAATGAGAAAGTAATACGATTTACTATCAATTTCATAAATATTAGTATTAATATCATTTATATAATTATTAGTATTAACATTATGTATTCCTATTATTAGTATCATTATTATTAAGGATAATAGATTATTATAAGTATTATTATTAAAAATTATGAGTATCGTTATTATTATCATTAAAACTATTATCCTAACTAATATTAACAATAAAATTACCATAATTACTATCGTTATCAATATTGTTATTTTTAATATTATTATGATCAAATACAACTTTTAATTACCGTTATTAATATGTTTACTAAATAAATATTATGTATATAAAAATACATTTATAGGTAATATTATATAAAAGTATGTATTAATCATATTAACGAATGTTATGCAAATATTCATATATAACAAATCAAGTATATTTTTTTTATAAAACTAACTGAAAATATATATTGATAAAACTATCTAAACACTAATCACTTTTGTACCCAAATTGAATATAAATAATATGTAACATAAGTTATAATATATGAATTTGTTCAATTGCGATTATATATATTAATAAATATACAAATGATATAGGTTCGTGAATCTGAGGCCAATCCTATACTTGTTCAATGTCGATCTATGTATTTTTACTACAAAATACATTAGGTGAGTTTCATTTGCTCCCTTTTTTACTCATTACATTTTTGGGCTGAGAATACATGCAAATGCTTTATTAACTGTTTTACAATATTTATATGTGTGAGTTTCATTTGCTCCCTTTTTTACTCATTACATTTTTGGGCTGAGAATACATGCAAATGCTTTATTAACTGTTTTACAATATTTATATGTGTGAGTTTCATTGCTCCCTTTTTAAATGCTTTTGCAATATATATTTTTGGGACTGAGAATACATGCGCTGCTTTTATAAATGTTTTACGAAATAGACACAAGTAATTGAAACTACATTATATGGTTGAATTATCGAAATCGAATATGCCCCTTTTTTATTAAGTCTGGTAATCTAAGAATTAGGGAACAGACACCCTAATTGACGCGAATCCTAAAGATAGATCTATTGGGCCCAACAAGCCCCATCCAAAGTATCGGATGCTTTAGTACTTCGAAATTTATATCATGTCCGAAGGAGGATCCCGGAATGATGGGGATATTCTTATATGCATATTGTGAATGTCGGTTACCAGGTGTTCAATCCATATGAATGATATTTTTGTCTCTATGCATGGGACGTATGTTTATGAGAAATGGAAATATGAAATCTTGTGGTCTATTAAAATTATGAAATGATTATTTTTGCTAAACTAATGAACTCACCAACCTTTTGGTTGACACTTTAAAGCATGTTTATTCTCAGGTACTAAAGAAATCTTCCGCTGTGCATTAACTCATATTAGAGACATTACTTGGAATCATTCATGGCATATTTCAAAAGACGTTGCATTCAAGTCGTTGAGTTCATTAATATTATTATTAAGTCAATTATGATTGGATATATTATAAAATGGTATGCATGCCGTCCATTTTCGATGTAATGAAATATTGTCTTTTCAAAAACGAATGCAATGTTTGTAAAATGTATCATATAGAGGTCAAGTACCTCGCGATGTAATCAACTGTTGTGATTCATTTATAATCGATATGGACTTCGTCCGGATGGATTAGGATGGGTCCTTTCACATATTGAATAATCCAGGACAAAGGACAATTAACCCATGGGAATAAACTAAAAATCAACACGTCAAACATCATGATTATGGAAGTTTAAATAAGCATAATTCTTTTATTTCATATTTAATTGCACTTTTAATTATCGCACTTTTATTTACTGTCATCGTATTTAATTGCACTTTTAATTATCGTACTCTTTAATTATCGCAATTTTATTTATCGCAATTTCATTATCGTTATTTACTTTACGCTTTAAATGAAGTTGTATTTATTTTTAATATTTTACATTAGGTTTTAACTGCATCTAAAGTTTTAAAATCGACAAACCGGTCATTAAACGGTAAAAAACCCCTTTTTATAATAATAATATTACTTATATATATATTTGTATTTTTATAAGTTAAAACTAATATAGCGTTAAGCTTGTTTAATTTTTCCTGTGGAACGAACCGGACTTACTAAAAACTACACTACTGTACGATTAGGTACACTGCCTATAAGTATTGTAGCAAGGTTTAGGTATATCCACTCTATAAATAAATAAATAACTTGTGTAAAATTGTATCGTATTTAATAGTATTTCGTTGTAAAAATAATACTATTTCCTAGTACACCTCGCAACACATCAATGGTACCGAATTGACGTCCAAAAATGGTATGCAATTTTCATATTTACGATTTTTGCAAACCTCTTAAAAAAATTAACCACTAGTTCATTCGAGTAACTTAGATTATAAACAGAATAAAAATATCATATGTAGTATCTTTAAATAGGGTGTTTTGGCCCATCCTAGAAATAGCACTCTTGCTATATTGAGGTTTATAAAATAAAACAATATATGTTGTTTAACGAAATTATACGATATTTGCTTTTGTTGTGACTTGCAAAAATTGGCTGTCTATTGTTGTTAGTATTGGTGAAATTGTTTGTTTTAGAATATTACAGTATGGTTTACGACAAAATGATCGATGGAATTCATCAATTAGTAAATTTTTAGTTGGAGAAGAAGTGTTTGTTATGGCTTTTGGTTGAAAGTATGAGTCAATTAGCAATGTCAAAAGTTTACAACGTGTAGTAATATAGTGCTAATTTAACCTTTGTTGCTATTTGTGTAGGTCGTCACACTTTCTACAAGATGTCTCTTTACGTGCAAATGCATAGATTATTGACGAAATGAATGATCCTCAACTTGGTTTTTCTAATGAGCTATTGATGTTTATAGTCTATACTCTATATTGTAGATATGTTCATTATATATGTATAATCATCATGTAACTAATTTCTTTTCTCAGTTTTATATATCTTATAAAAAATTGAAGTTTTGTATTGTTATTTTTTGGGTGTTTAGTTAGGTTGCAGTTTTGTTAATTAAACTAATGTTATGGATATTTTATATGACTTGATTTTTCTTATGCAGATTCTTAATCTCTATTGTTTGGAAATTACAATGTAAGGTATTGGCTTTTTGGTTTGGTTTAGTAATTTTTGTTATCTGTTTTATAAGTTTTCTTTTCAATAGTTATTGATGTTGCTTTGTGATTGTAAATTTGTTTTCCAAAAGGCTATCTTATTAATATAAAGCTTCAAAAGTTTGTTGAATACTGAGTTTGTGATGGTAACTAGAAAGGTTCGGTTTTTATTAATGCTACGTATTTGTAGGCAATGAAAAGCAATGAAAATGTTGGTACAAATTTTGTCCATGTTTTTATTTTTGCTGCTTCTGGTAGTAATTCTTTTGAGGTGATTTCCAAAATCGTATCTAAGCCAAAGATCGTATTTAACACAGCCCCATGCCGTGTGCGTAAATATCACTACATAATTAGACCACGACCCCAACTAATCGACTACAAAACCACAATGACCCAAATGCATCCGCAACAACGCGCGGGCCATTCATTAACTAGTTATTAATAAATCAGGTTCTAAAATTGTAAAATAATAGAAAGATTTTATCACCTTCATCATCCTAGCTTGTTCAGTACTCTGTATAAAAACGAAAGAAAAAAAATATCATCATCATCCATCCATGGTGACATCAATTTAGAAAACAAAAAAGAAAGAAAAGACAAGATAAGCAATTGAGGTGGCATCTTATGATTGGGCCAAGAATCCCTCACGCTACACTTTCTTCCCGTGAAGCACAAGCACCCATCGCTGGCAATTTTTGCATCCCATCACGCCCCATTGTGACGGCATGGTGGCGTGATGGTGGTGATATCGGAGCCACGTAGTCTTAGCGAAAAAAATTCCTCACAATCTACTCATTCAAATGCAACTAGATAACACTTTTATTCAACACAACACTTCATTACACACATACGAATTATAAGTACAACATTCAGGCTGATTCCAAAATTAAAACTATGAACATCAGAATATCGAACCAATACATGATCAACAATGATTCAGGGATAAAGTTCAATAACAGAATGATAGGTTTGAACATGCTTTATGGTATAATGAGTAAATCCAGCCTCTTGAATCACATAAGACCATTCTTTCAAGGTCCTCTCTTTTCCTTTACTTGTATGAGCCATCATCACCATATCAAGCATCAATACCACTTCACTAAACTTGTCATCTTCCTGTCCTACGACCGCCTCAACGATGATCACCTTCCCTCCATCTTTCGGGATAGCCTCTCGACATTTTCTTAGTATCGCAATGCACTCTTCATCTCCCCAATCATGAAGTACTTTCTAATAAATTACAGTAGAAGTTATAAGTTTTTATATGTTCAGGTTACTTGGAACGGCTAATACTTTTACTATGGTATACGCGGGCTAATAAATAACACATGACTGCTTTCATACCTTTCCATGTCCGATCTTAACCTTAAACCTCAAGATCTCAAAAACCCAACTATAGACAACACTATTACTATTTCCCTTATATACTAAATTACTATATTAAACGAGACTCAGTTTTTTGTCGTTTACCTACTGAAAAACGACATCTTAGCATATCACAATATCTTTTTTCTAGAAAAATTGTAAATTAATTTCCTTTTCTTTTATTCACTAATAATAATAATAGTCATACCTTTCCATGTCCGATCTTAACCTTAAACCTCAAGATCTCAAAAACCCAACTATACACAACACTATTACTATTTCCCTTATATACTAAATTACTATATTAAACGAGTCAGTTTTTTGTCGTTTACCTACTGAAAAACGACATCTTAGCATATCACAATATCTTTTTTCTAGAAAAATTGTAAATTACTTTCCTTTCTTTTTATTCACTAATAATAATAATAAATAGTAACATAATATCTTTTTTCTAGAAATTTTTTTTCACTAATAATAATAATAAATAGTAACATAATATCTTTTTTCTAGAAAAATTGTAAATTACTTTCCTTTCCTTTTATTCACTAATAATAATAATAAATAGTAACATGTTTTATTCACTAATAATAATAATAAATAGTAACATGCCCGGGCCCGTAAGTGGTGCAACTAAGGATTCAGTTGAATACAACGCCCAATATTGTAACACAGCATTATTTAGGGAGCATTAGTACTACTTTATTAAATACTCCCTCTGTCCCATTACAAGTGTTCACTTACTTTTTGCACACAGTTTTAGAAAATCTCACTAACTTCATTTTCCACCAATCAGAAATTTTCTCTCTCCAGAATAACCTCTTCTCATTGGTTGAAATACAAAGTGGACACTTGAAATGGGACATCCCAAAATAGAAATGTGGACACTTGTGGTGGGACGGAGGTAGTACTACATAAAAAGTTCACTTACTAATCGATGTGGGAAAAGAATCCAATAATTAATAGAACTTGACATCAATAACTTTGTGAGTAAGTTCAATATCACCTTGTTTAAAATATAAACAAAATGTTGAAATTCGAAATAGTCCATACTTGACTTAACTACTTGAAACAAATGTTATTGATTACCATAATCTAATTATACATGTAATTATCTAATTCATATACCATTGTACGATTCTTCATTCCCATGTAGACAAAAAAAATTGAAAGTTTATACATATCTAACTAGCTTTCAAAAAAAATAAATACATATCTAACTAGGATAAAAAATAAGTTCTTTTAGATATCTGTGTCAATTTTGTTAGAGTAGTATGATTGTTCATTATAATTATAATTACGGAGCATTTTATTAGAATGTTTACGTATATATGTCGCACGATACAATTAAAATGTTTGATCTGTATTAAAATGTTGAAAATGTTTAAGCATTTTATTAAAACCTTTTAGATAATAAAATGTTTACGTATATAATTACGGAGCATTTTAGTCAAAGATTTGGCTTTTATAAAAAAATTGTCATTTTTTTTATGTTTATTGATACGGCGTTAATTGTCGTTTTTGAAATAGCTTACATTATTTATTAGAGCATAAAGACCTTTCAATACGTTATATGTCGCCTAATTTTCATTGATCTGTATTTATAGGGGCCTTTTTTTACCGCCTCGCTCGGGGCACTAGAAAACTCAGGGCCGGCCCTGAATAGTAATAGTGTTGTGTATAGTTAAAACGAGGTGAATTTAAACATTTGTTTTAGAATACATTAACTATTATCTTTGGACCAAAAGAACTATATGAATAGACTAACCATTAAGTAAGCAGCATCAGCCTTTGGAACATGATCAAACATATTACCCCCAACATGTTCAACTCCTGTCAAAGTAGGAGCTACTGACACCACATGAGGCAGATCAAAATTTATACCTTTAATCCATGGACAAGCCTCCACAATCAACCGTAATGCCGTCCCATCACCACCACCAACATCCACCACTGTCTTCAACCCCTCAAACACCTCTGGACAACCCTTAACCACCGCCACCCGTGCATCACATGCCATTGCATCGTTAATAAGCTTATCATGATCGGGATTCATGGCTGCATATTTCCATACATCAACACCGCCATGTGCCGCCTTAAACGCAGACTCCTCGTGGCCTAAAACTGTAGCACTTAACTTATGCCATGGTGACAACATGACTGGACTACTCTCTAGTAGCACGAAATCAGCCATCCTACTTTTTCCATTTCTTGCTAGAAGCTGAGACAAAGGGGTGTTAACGTATCCAATTACTGATGTTTCTGAAACTGGTTTTTGGTTAAATATCTTATACTGGATTAAAAACCTCATGATCCGATACAGTGAAGGTTGTGAACACCCGAGTTTTGATGCTAACTCGGTAAGTGTCATAGGAGTTTCATGGTTTTCGAGGATATCGGGTATACCGAGCTCAATGGCACACTTGACCACAGCCATGGGAGTGAAACCAAAAACAAATTTCCATATTTCTAGTTGTGCTTCTTCTTCTACTTTGGGAATTATTTTCTCCATTTGTTTTTTTCTTAATCTAGAGTGTGCAATAATGTAAGAACTAAGCCGGCCCTTAAATACTCCCTTCATAACTTGACCCAAACCCTAATACCCCCACCCCCACACACAAAATAGCTAATACTTCACATCAAACACATCAAAGTACATAACAAAGTGTATTATTACTCATACATATACAATCTAATTAAATTCAGCATATTTTTTGTTCATATTTGCAGAGGAAAACGTGTATTATTATTACTCATACATATACAATCTAATTAAATTATTTTATGTCTGTTTTCAACCATTTAAAGTTTTAATCCTTTTAATTTACATGCAAATAACCAAATTATTGAACCCAAGTTGATCCCCATAGTAGATTTGGCTAATGATAATAACATAACGTTAGGGGAAAGATTGGCTCGGTGTTGGTTAGTCGTTATGGAAGAAGTTATTGCGATTGTGAGTCCCCTCGTGCGAAGGTTTTTGTACTTCGTGATACGTCTTGAATAAAGACGTTTCTAGAAATTTACTTGATGAAGTTAATCAAAGATCAAGAGAAAAGGAGAATGAGGCCTCAACTTTGATCATATTGACAACTTCGATTACCGGGACGCAATACAAAACTTGTTTGTGGGATCTCTTGATGGAAGAGACGTCGGTTCTTCGTCAAACGAGAAAGGAAACATGTTCGTGGAGGCTTTCGCGCCATCTGACAAAATGATGACACGCGCTTGGCCGAGGAGAATGTTTCGGAAGATGAATCGCCAATGTGTTATCTTATAAGATAGAGAATCGGTCTGAGAAAAATACTTTGAAAAAGACGGCTAATGGTATGTTGAAGAGGACGGGACCTGGAGGTTGATTTCACGTGGTTCGTTTGGTTTGGTTCTCGTTTCTATTTAGTATTGTATTGTTTCGTATTAAGGTTTTTCGGGTAGTTAGTGGAGGCTCGTGTATAGATAGTTTTTGTTTAGATTGTTGCTTTCTAGTTGTGAGTTTCGCGTTTTTTCCCATTCTTTTGTATTCTTTGTTGATAACGTTTTCCTTTGAAAAACAATTCGTTTCTATATGAGCTTTAGTTTTTTCTTTTTTTAAATAAAAAAAAAATAATAAAAAAATCAGCTTAACTTGTCATCACAAACTCTCGCTGGTCACATATAAATTATACACGCTTCAATGATAGTTTGAAAATTTGCCAAATATATTATGTCCAATTTAAATACATTCCCGGCTAATTTTTGTTTGATTCAAATGCTAATTAACTGATGTTTGAAAACTTGATGTTATGGCAGCCTCACTTGGACAAACATTAGGAATCTAAAAAAACAATCGAACATCTCAGTAGAACCACAATTTATGACAAAGTGCTAGCCTAACCTAACATAGAACCATAAATAGCCATATTCAAAAACGGAGATACGAGTGTGACATATAACGGAGATACGGTGTCCGACGGTTATTTTATACTTTGTTGGTTACTAGCTTTGTTTTAGTACTTATGATATACCGGTAATCTTTGTTTGTTAGCATGTTAGACTAGTTTTTTGTTTCTTGGTAAAGTGTGTCTTCACTCTGTTGGTGAGATCGTTTACTTTGGATTCGATTTGGTCGCAGTTTTTGCCTATGTTTGGATCTCCTTGTATCATTTGTACTTGTTCGATCTTCGGATCCGTTATAAATGTTATTACGTTTTTTAGCCAAATATATTATATATATATATATATATATATATATATATATATATATATATATATATATATATATATATATATATATATATATATATATATAACTTGCAAGTTGCAACATCAATGTTCTATGAATTGGTTACAAAATTATTCTTAGATGTTGTTTATTTTTTCAAGATGTTTTTCTCTGAATATCTGTGAATCACGTCCGTAAAGAAGATGTGGCTCGAAGATCTGTAAGTTGAAAATGGAATATTGTTTGTCATTTTTTTCCTGCAAAATCTTATTCTGAATTAATGTAATTTTGATGTTTGATAACATCATTTATTTAACATTTTTACTACTTAATATCAATACAACATTCCATTACTTACATATAATAGTATAAAACTAGTGTTGTGGTCCGCGCTTCGCGGCGGATATGTATAAGCGTTTGTGTGTGAAGCAGGCGTGTCAAAATCGACCATTACCAAATTTGACACCAAATGACCTAACGGTTAAAAGGGGACCAAATTAGTTGCTCTTATGTATATTGTTGCAAATTTGGAGCCTTAATTCATGACACTAAGTTGTCTGTGGTTCCAAAGATCCTGATGTTTCCAACGTTCTGTATACATCCAATGTAATCTGCAGATTATAAATATTGAAAGTAAATTAGGTAGATGCTAATATTATGTCATGTTTAAGTAAATGGTAGACGCTATTTCAGTCAGTTGTACTAATCCTGCAAGCACAATTTGACGATTAAGTAACAATGTGACTGAAGTGATTATAGGTTTGTGTTTGGATGAATGATAGAAAAATGTTTGAGGTTTATTGTAAAGTAATACCTTAACGGAGTATACACCACATATTGTTAACGGATAATTAAAACAACAAACCACCTTATTTACCCCTACTAAAAGACTACCCATTTTGACACCTTATATAACCATTTAACCCTACCTAAAAGACTACCCATTTTCACACCTTATTTAACCCTACTTAAAAGACTACCCATTTTGACACCTTATTTAACCCTACTTAAAAGACTACCCATTTTGACACCTTACTTAATCACACTAAAAGACTAACCATTTGACTACATAATTTAATCCTTATTTAAAGAAGTTATAAAAAAGATCATTTATAATTGATTATTATGTATTACCAAATTGTAATTCAGACATGTCGGATACTCATTCAAATCTTTTTAAAACCAGCCAAAAAGGTCATGACCCAAATACCATTTAGAACACTAATAATATTGATTAAGCAACCCACTTAATCCTTTTTATACCAATATGAGTATCTAGCCGTTAATTTATGATTTCGATTGGACCAGATACATAAGTAGGGTATGCTTATACCCGCATGCTAGAACTCTTTTGCATTGCAGTAGATGAAGTTCACTGAAACAAATAGCACCTGACTGTTACAATCTAAAATGTACATTTGTAAAGAAAAAAAAAGAGGAAACTTACCTTGTCATCATCATCAGTCATCACTCTTAGATCGTGCATCATCCAACATATATGGTGACACGTCAATTAGTAATTTTGTTCACATTTATTCAATATTCATAGAGGTTATTTCATAGTCTTTTTATAAATGGGTCAATTTGATCTATGTCTTTTCTCTAGCAGGTCAAACGGATTGATTTTTTCCCGAAGTTTATTTATAATGCATAACACCTCCTAAATCATTTTATTACTTATAAAATATAAGCTTTGTGATCATACTTTACACTAACAAAATTATATAACTTGGACCACTACAAGAAAACTGCGTTCTTAGGACCCCCATAAGGGTCCTAAAAGGCCCATTCTTAGGACCCTTTGCCTGATAGGACCCCCAAAACGCACGACGTAACAACAACGGTCGTATTAACCGAAAAGGGTCATAACGCTTATAGGACCTTTTATTTGAGTCCTATAAACAACATCGAAAGGGTCCTAAGAATGGGCCTTTTAGGACACTTTATAATACTTTGTGACGCACAAAAGGGTCCTATGACGCCTAAATTTGTATGTTAGATCATATTAGGACCCCAAAAAAGTGTACTAATATAATGAGAAACTATATTAGTACCAATAAAAGCGTCCTAAAATAATTGTAAATTATGTAAGTACCCAAAAAAGGGTCCTATTATAAAAATATACTCGTAGTAGTTTAATACTACACAAAAAGGGTCCTAATATACATTTAGTAGTTTAGTACCACAAAAAAGGGATCCTAATATATATAAAAATTATGTAAGTACCCAAAAAAGGGTCCTATTATAAAAATATAGTAGTTTAGTATCACAAAAAAGGGTCATAATATAACTATATGTTAACTTAGTACCACAAAAAAGCGTCCTAACAAGTCATATGAGTTTCGAATATCCGGTTCGGGTATTCGGCTCCATTTCGGATTTTGGGCCAGGTTATAGTAATTGGGCCTTTCCAGGCCAGTTCAGATAATTGGGCCTTTCCAGGCCAGTTCATATATTTGGACCTTTTGGGCCAGGTTATGTTAATTGTGCCTTTCCAGGCCAGTTCAGATAATTAGGCTTTTTGAGTCAGGTTATGGTAATTGGGCCTTTGCAAGCCAGTTCAGATAATTGGGCCTTTTGTGCCCGGTTATGCTAATTGGGCTTGTCGCCACGTTTAAGCTTACTGGACCTTTCGGGCCTGCTTCAGCTTATTATTCATTGCAATTACAATAATTTTAAATTTTTAAATTACAAAACAAATATTAAATATAAATTATAATATTGATCACCACATGATTACATTTACAGTAACTTATATTGTTTCAATAATAATAAAATCACTACAGGACAAATCATTGTTTCAAACACACCAACACATACATCGTATCAACGAATTGTTTCAAACACAAACATTCATTAATAAACCGGCTCACATTAACAAATACAAAAACTCTTCAACCCTTCACCATCCAATCTTGATCAATTCTCACGTACCAACTACAAATTAAATCATCCATGTATTAGCATAAAGGTACCCATTATAAAAATTAATCTTAATTATTACAAATTTAACAAGGACATACCTCGATTAACTGAGCAGGCCAAGCAATAGACGTACTAGTGACGTCATGAATGCATTTCAAATAATCATATGGCCTAAACAAAGCTTCATCTTTTTTAATGGCCACCTGAACATGGACCTCACACCAACCATGTCCAAGTTCTGTTCCATTAAGAACCGTATTTGGTTCAATGCTCCTCAACCTTCCTATTGCTACCTTCTCGAAGTTAATGCTTTTTACATAAACTTCCTTATCGACCTAAAATTTAGTTGTCAAAAAAACATTTATGAACGCTAAAAGGGTAGAAAAAACAGTAAGCTATTATATTGAAACATACCCATAAACGGTGATCACCCGAACCATTAGCATGAACACGCGAACCATCATTCTGAGCACCCGGACCATTGTTCTTCTCGACTTTTAACCTTGGATTTTCTTCTTCAAGTTGTGCATTTCTAGACATCAGCTGAGCATTTGCTTTGCTAACAGCTAATCGACTAGGTCCTACACCTCACAAATGATTGGCGCGAACACCAACTCCGTACATTTCCGTAGTACCATTTTTAGCTTTACCCATTACCGTGGCAAAAACATCATCTGGTCCAGGTGCATCAGTTGCACCATCACCGAGTTTCTCGATTAGGTCTTTCATTTTTTTCCTGCATAAAAGAGATAGTAAATCGTTGATATTTGATTCAATAATATGACCAGTATATATACAGGAGATGGCATCGATATACATGGAAAATTGCCAACTAATTTGTGAGCTATACAAAGGATAACTATCATATTATAATTCTACTCTGATATTTGATATATGCAATGCTTAATTACAGTATAGCCCAATCACAGTATATGCAATGCTTACCCTTGTAACTAATTAAGTTAAAGATATGGTTAATAGTTATTTTCTTTTATCTCCGACCTAAAAGTATACTTCAAATGAAATACAAACCTCACAAGTGGTTTATGCTGATTAACATATATATAAATATACATCTACTGATATCATGTGTAGATATATTTGATCTACTTTTGTAAAATTACTTACAAAGACACGAGCAACTTCACCTTCACCGATTTTGTAACATTCCTTAAACATATCCACCCTAGTTGGCTCTCTTCCCAACTTCACCTACAATTAGTAAAACCGAGGTAACTATTAACGATGTATATTCAAAAGCTATATGTACTATATAAATAATTCCCACATGATATATTACCTTCAGTTCTTCACGAATTATTGCAAAACTTTTTTTCCCCGTCATTTGTGAGAACTTCTTTTTAGCCCTATTGTCTTTGTTTTTTCCGATCATCTCCTGAACAAGAAAAGAGTGGTCAGTATTCGAGGAGATCAAATCATGATGGTTAGTCTATCTACATGAAAGTGTAAGAATATATCATACCATCACATCATCTCTGGTCCAATATTCAAGAAGTCTTCTTCAGTGTCTTTTGGTTAGTTGTAGAGGTGGTGACTTTAATAGCTCCTCCATTGGTTTAGACGGGTCAAAGTAACATTCCTTAACTCTCGACCTCCAATTTTTCATCTTGCGCCCATATGATTGGAGTATCCACAAATTAGCAGTTGGTGGAAAATCAAACTTTGTCTACAAATTATAAAATAAAAAACATATAAATCACATGCATGAGAACAAAAAAAAACATATTATCACACATATTTTAAAATATGTACCCTTAAGAATTTCAGCAACTTATCCTTCTTTTCGGGTTTAACTTTGTTCCACGGTCTATAAATTGGACAATACTGGTAACTCCGCGATAAGTGACCAAGAAAATGGGTAAATTGACTACTGTTTGCACCAATTGGCTGGCCATGTTCATTAACAGTAATAGGAAGTCGAACATGTGGCTTTTGCATATAAATCTGCTGCATAAGAGTCGGTCCTCTCGGTTAATAAGAGTCGGTCCTCTCGGTTGATTATCTACAACATATGTGCACTTGATTTACAACTGATACACTAAACAAGAAACAATATAAATCGAATAAACAAACCAAATTAGAAAAAGAAAAAATAACCTGGTTCAGTTTCTTCATTCACACGTGAACCTTCTTCAGGTTGTTCATGTAGTACTTCAGTTAGTTGTACTTCAGGTTGTTGTACTTCAGTTTGTTGTAGTTCACCTTGTTGACTATTCTCTTCAAAATCTTCATCATAGCTTGTGTAATTATCGTATTCTTCATTTTGTCGCTGTGCATCATCCTCGGGCTCTGAATCTTCATCTTGCAGTTGAAGATGACCCAGACCTCTACCTTCTTCTTGGCTGACTCGTTGAACTTTACTTTTACTTAACCTCGGCCTTTTATCACTTACATGGCCCTTTTGAGACTTGGATTTTGAGGATGATTCTTTGGAGACATGAAGTGCACTAACTCGTTTTCTGATGGTATTGGTTGCAACGAACTAGCGTTTTCTCATGGTATTAGCCTCAACCTGTTGAGAGGATCTAAGTGAAGACTTTTTGATTCCTTTAATTGCCATAATCTACAAGAATGTAAAGAACAATAATGAGCAATTATATCAATTAACGCAATAGAGTTATAAACAATTTTATATACAGAGTAGTTAGGAACAATTAAAATTACAGAATCGTTAATCCATTTTCGTGAAAAAAGATATATAGTTTGGTGAAAAAATATATACAGTTATTGTGAAAAAAGATACCTGTGTTCGATCTTGTGAAAAAAGATATATGTGTTCTTTGAGAGTTAGTTAACTGTTCTTTGAATTGGTGAAAAAAGAGATAAGTGATATGTTCAAAAACCTTTTAACTAGCTAACCCCAATTTGATTTGGCGCACACACTAGTTTTGATCCATCCACACCAAAACAATCTAAATTACCTATTTTACCCTTGTAAATAGTACATTGACTTACTAGTAGTTTAAGGGTAAAATAGGAAGTTTGTATTATTTTAGAGTGGATGGATCAAATGCTAGTGTGGAAAGATCACCTCCCAAATTTTGGAGGTGAAATTTGAATTTACCCAAATTTGAAAGGTGATGTTTGAATTTACGATCAGGTTCAAAATTTGGGTCCGAAATCCGTGATATTTGGCGGTTTCTTTTGAGAGGGTAAGTTTTGGTGAAAATTAATTGAGGCCGTATAACTTCTCTATTATCTAGCTATTACTGGTAATTAATTTATAAACTTTATAGAATAAATGTACACGAAATTAATTTAATTATTCATAAAATGTATTTTTTTAAATATATCATAATTTATCGTAATTTAACATCGTTTATCGTAATTTAACATTGTATTATTTTAGGGTTTGGAGGTGAAATTTGAATTTACCCAAATTTGGGTGGTGCATGGTTTAGGCTTTAAGGTTTAATGTTTAGGGTTCATGCATATGGTATAATGTTCAGGGTATATGGTTTATGGTTTAGGGTTTTAGGTATAGGTAGGGTTTAGGGTCGGTATAGGGTTTATGGTTTAGGGTTTGTGGTTTAATGTGTAGGGTTTGGTTTTTGGTGGTGTGCCTAAAAGTTGGTGGTGTACGGATCATCACCCTTATGGTTTAGGGTATAGGATTTAGGGTACATGGTTTAGTGTTTATGGTATAAGATTTAGGGTTTAGAGTTTTTGGTTTAGGGTTTGGGTTGAGGGTTAGGGTTTAGGGTTTATGATTTAATGTTTGGGGTTCGGGGTTTAGGGTTTAGAGTTTATAAACCCTAAACCCTATACCATATACCGTAAACATACACATTAAATCATAAACACTTAATCCTAAACCTGATACCCTAAATCCTATATCCTATATACCATAAACATTAAACCATGTACCCTAACCCTATACCTGTACGGATCATCACCCTTATGGTTTAGGGTATAGGGTTTAGGGTACATGGTTTAGTGTTTATGGTATAGGGTTTAGAGTTTTTGGTTTAGGGTTAGGGTTTAGGGTTAAGTGTCTATGATTTAATGTTTGGGGTTCAGGGTTTTGAGTTTATAAACCCTAAACATTAAATCATAGACACTTAACCCTAAATCCTAAACCCTAAACCCTAAACCCTATACCATATACCGTAAAGGTACACATTAAATCATAAACACTTAATCCTAAACCCGATACCCTAAATCCTATATCCTATATATACCATAAACATTAAACCATGTACCCTAACCCTATACCTGTATGGATCATCACCCTTATGGTTTAGGGTATAGGGTTTAGGGTACATGGTTTAGTGTTTATGGTATAAGATTTAGGGTATAGGGTTTAGAGTTTTTGGTTTAGGGTTAGGGTTTAGGGTTAAGTGTCTATGATTTAATGTTTGGGGTTCAGGGTTTAGGGTTTATAAACCCTAAACCTTAAACCCTAAACATTAAATCATAGACACTTAACCCTAAATCCTAAACCCTAAACCCTAAACCCTATACCATATACAGTAAACGTATACTTTAAATCATAAACACTTAATCCTAAACCCGATACCCTAAATCCTATATCCTATATATACCATAAACATTAAACCATGTACCTTAACCTTATACCTGTACGGATCATCACCCTATAGGGTTTAGGGTACATGGTTTAGTGTTTATGGTATAAGATTTAGGGTATAGGGTTTAGAGTTTTGGTTTAGGGTTAGAGTTTAGGGTTAGGGTTTAGGGTTTATGATTTAATGTTTGGGGTTCAGGGTTTAGGGTTTATAAACCCTAAACCCTAGACCCTAAACCCTAAACCCTAAACCCTAAACCCTAAATCATAGACACTTAACCCTAAACCCTAAACCCTAAACCTTATACCATATACCGTAAACGTACACATTAAATCATAAACACTTAATCCTAAACCCGATACCCTAAATCCTATATCCTATATACCATAAACATTAAACCATGTACCCTAACCCTATACCTGTACGGATCATCACCCTTATGGTTTAGGGTATAGGGTTTAGGGTACATGGTTTAGTGTTTATGGTATAAGATTTAGGGTATAGGGTTTAGAGTTTTTGGTTTAGGGTTAGGGTTTAGGGTTTAGGGTTAGGGTTTAGGGTTTATGATTTAATCTTTGGGGTTCAGGATTTAGGGTTTATAAACCCTAAACCCTAAACCCTAAACATTAAATCATATACACTTAACCCTAAACCCTAAACCCTAAACCCTATACCATATACCGTAAACGTACACATTAAATCATAAACACTTAATCCTAAACCCGATACCCTAAATCCTATATATCCTATATACCATAAACATTAAACCATGTACCATAACCCTATACCTGGCCTAAACCATAAGGGTGATGATCCGTACTATGATGACCCGGAAATTTCTGACCAAATTTAAACTTATTCTTTATATGATTCTGACACGATAAGCAAAGTCTGTAAGGTTGAGTCTTAAAAAGTTTGAATTGTTTCATATATTCAATTGACCTTCGACTGTTCTCGACGATTCACGAACAATTAATTGTAAATAGATATGTGTGTATGTATATATAAATAATAATTCAAAATATAATTTGAAGTATTATATGTTGTTGTTATTAAAAATTAATAAAATAAAATAGGATATTATAATAATTATTATTTAAAATATATCTCTATATATAAATAAATTATATTAAAAAAAATATTAAATGATTGTAATACTCGTTTGATGTTTCGATTGATATTAAGCAAGTTAAATTCGAACTTATGTAATTTTAAAATAGACGATGATACGAAAATGAGTTTTATAAATTTTAGGCTTATTAAAAATGTATTCAGGAACTATTTGTTGAATTTTAAAATTTTTTATATTTTACTTGAGATTGGGGGTGAATAATTAATGTAATTTTTATTTAATATTTAATGATCGAATTTTATACCATAATGACTAAAATAAATAAATGGACTTAATTTAAAATTTTGGGATTTTTAGGAACACTTTGATAGGATAACTGTTTAAGCAATGGACACGATATAATAAACTTATTAATTATGTCGACAGATAAACAGTAAATTACTCCGTGATTAAATCCGTATCTTTTCAAATCTCCTTTTCAACTAATCACATGTATTATTGTTAAATAATATTATATTATAATTATTATTATATTATTATTAAGTTTAGAGATTTATGTATATATATATTATGCATATACATATAGATATGATCAACCTTACACCCTACCATGGCATCGGCTACCATCACCACTCTCCGCCACCCTAACCTGTCACCGGCCACCCTGTAACAACCCTATCACTACCATACAATCGCCACCATCTTCACCTTACCACCTTATATATATATATATATATATATATATATATATATATATATATATATATATATATATATATATATATTTCTTCGTTTCTTCACTTCGTTCTGGTGCAGCTACAAAACCATTAACAAAATTGAGTCTTTGGCTACAAATGTTTTCTGTTTCACCTACTCTTTCGCTCGTTGAACCACCGGGAACCAACTAACATCACAAACCCACGTTGCTTTTATATTTCTGTTTCGAATTCCTTTCAAACACAGCTACCAAACCTTTTGTTATTTCTTTTTCTTTCGTCCTTACTACTGCTCGTTATATTTCCTTTTGTTATCCTTTGAAACCACCACCAAAACAATCACACCACCAATGCTGTTTTTCTATTGTTTTCTGCTGTACTGTTACACCATTATTTTCGATTTTGCAGCCATGAAACCACCATAAATACCTCGAAAACAGCCACATTCTATTTTCTATTCGGTATAAACACTACCATGAATTATCACCAAGAAACCACCACAAGACAACCCTAAACCATCGAGACCCAACACTTTCATCATGTTCGATAACCACTCAAAACCCAAGTTATTGTTCGATGAAACCCTCACTATCTTCTGTGTTTCTGTTACGATTGACAACCCATAACATGACTATCGTTATGGTTAGAACAACCCTACTTCTGTTTTTGTTAACCTCTATTGCATACTTTTATTTTTTTCTTTTCTTTTCGTGATGTTCCAGCTGCTCGTCTTTCTATTTTTCGATTAGAACAAATCACAAATCCACGAATTGCTTATGCAAGATGATGATGAATTGTATCGTTGATGATACAAAATTCGATTTTGATCGTTTGTTTGATCAGACGATGTTGATGGATCTCGCTTCGATTTGTTTGCTGTTGATGATGAGATGATAATGACGATGTTGTAACGATAAGAATGAAAATGAAATTCTAAGCTTGAGGTGGTGATGATTTGTTAAATGAGGATACACGTTATCACAGCTTCGCTCCTGTTTCAATTCATAAACGAACCGCAACCCTTATTAAATATTAAACGGGTTGCTTCTTGAATCCAAATTAAGCATACGATGGGCCATTATTTGTTTTGTTAGGCTGTGTAAAGCTTGTTTCGTTGGGCCATGAATTACTTCGGTTTGGCTGTTATAACAGCATGATAATAATACACTGTATTGATGAATGAATTCTAAAGATGTCAATATTATAAAAGGATACTTGAGTACTGATGAAATTGTTTGTGGTTGTTCTACCGAGTCAAACTGGAAATAAAATGTTGGGTGGTTTTCAGTTATTGGGCTTATGAAAATTTGTCTTATGGACATACGGTTGGGCCAAAATAATAACGGGATAATAATATTTGGAAACAGAATAAATCAGAAAAAAACATGGAATGGTTCATTGGTTTAGGGTGTGGGTGTTTAAGCGAGAGGCCTCAGGTTCGAGTCTGGACAGTGGCGTTTTATTTTTAGGAGCTTGTTTTCTTCAAAGGTTGTATTCTAAAATTAATATTATTATTATTATTATTATTATTATTAATATTATTATTATACTTATTATTACTACTACAAGTATTATTATAAAGTATCATTTATTATGATTATGATTACCATTACCATTATGATTATTATTATTATAATTATTGTTATTACTAATGTTATTATCATCCTTAAAAATATAAATTTATCATTTATAAAAGTTTGATTATTATTATTATGATTATCATAAGTATTATTATTATTAGTATTATCACTTAGGTGATTATTAGTAGTATCATTAAGATTAAAACCATTATCATTAATATTAAAACTTCTTATTATTATTATTAGTATTATTATCAAAACTATTAATATTAGTATTATTAATAAATCTAATTATTTTTAGTATTATTATTATCATAAAAAGATACAAATTTTTATTTATTACTATTAATATTATTTTACCAAATAAATAGCTATATAAGAATATATTTAATACATATCACCTAACAACATTAATATTTTCATAATAAATACTAACTATTTATCTAAAATATATCAAATAAATATAGCTAATTTAGTTATTAATGAAACACACAAGTTACTAAAATAACAATTACTAATAACACATAAACTTGTTCGATTACGATCATATGTGTTAATATATATACTTGATATAGGTTCGTGAATCAGAGGTCAACCCTACATTTGTTCAATGACGTCATATGTATTTTTACTACAAAATACAGTATTGTGAGTTTCATTTGCTCCCTTTTTAAATGTTTTTGCAATATATATTTTTGAGACTGAGAATACATGCGCTTTTATAAATGTTTGACGAAATAGACACAAGTAATTGAACTACATTCTATGGTTGAATGATCGAAGCCGAATATGCCCCTTTTTGCTTGGTAACCTAAGAATTAGTAAACCAGTCTACTAATTGACGCGAATCCTAAAGATAGATCTATTGGGCCCAACAAACCACATCCGTTGTAGCGGATGCTTTAGTACTTCGATTTTTTTTATCATGTCCGATGGATGTCCCGGAATGATGGGGATATTCTTATATGCATCTTGTTAATTTCGGTTACAAGGTGTTCAATCCATATGAATGATTTTTGTCTCTATGTATGGGACGTATATTTATGATAAATGGAAATGAAAATCTTGTGGTCTATTAAAATTATGGAAATGATCGATTATGATAAAATAATGAACTCACCAACCTTTTGGTTGACACTTGAAAGCATGTTTATTCTCAGGTATGGAAGAAATCTTTCGCTGTGCATTTGCTCATTCTAGAGATATTACTTAGAGTCAATCATGACATATTTCAAAAGACGTTGCATTCGAGTCGTTGAGTTCATCAAGATTATTACTAAGTCAATTATAGTTGGATATATTAGGAAATGGTATGCATGCCGTCAAATTTCGATGTAATGAAAGTTTGTCTTTTTAAAAACGAATGCAATCTTTGTAAAATGTATCATATAGAGGTCAAGTACCTCGCGATGTAATCAAATGTAATGTATTCGTCCGGATGGATTAGGACAGGTCATTAAAGTTGGTATCAGAGCGGTGGTCTTAGTTAACCAGGTCGTGCATTAGTGTGTCTAACTGTTAGATAGTAAGATGCATTAGTGAGTCTGAACTTCGACCGTGTCTGCATGTCAAAAGTTTTGCTTATCATTTCTAGTCAGAAATCATCTGCTTATCATCCTTAGGAAATTACCTGCTTATCATTCTTAGTCTAGACACATCTTATTGCATTGATTGCATGAATAGTGTATAGACAAATTCATATCTTAGCGTATCTGCTAATCCATATCTTAGCGTATCTGTTACTATAGACTTTATCTGACACGTTTCCTTAATTTCCTCCGTAATCTACGGGATCTTTTGTACTATGTATAGGTATTCTATGTAATTAGAATATCATCTGATATTCAAAAATCGTTTCATATTGAAAAACCCTTTACTCAATCGTACGAAATGGAACTCGCCACTAGTTCAAGTTCCTCGGATTCCGACAGCTATTCCGACATGGATGTTCACCTAAGCTCTGGAACAGCGTCACCAAAATGAATCAACCAATCAGCCATCCCCAATTCATCTGATGGGTTCGTAGTTTACTTAATCATTGGAGACAAGAAGAAGACGATCCTTTCCATCCACCACATTGCCCTCTTGGCGAAGAACCTGAAACACTTACTGGCGAACCTGTCTGAAACACCATTTTTTCTCTCATTTCCGGAGTATCTCGTCACGACTATATACTATACCAAATTCTAGATCTTATTTATCCGCTCGTCTGAACCGACAATCACCTCGGAGTAATAGAAGAAGTTAACGAAATTCGTGCCCGAGTTGTAGTCTTGGAAAATATGGTGCAAAACGTACCAGCTTCAGCAACATCACCGGCACCAACAGTACCAGCAACATCAACACTAGTACCACCAACAAACCAAGTTTCAACACCACATGCCTCATGTGACAACCCGGAAATTTCCAACCAAATTTAAACTTTAATCTTTATATGTTTCCGACACGATAATCAATATTTGTTAAGTTAAATTTCAAGAATTTTAAACTATGTCCATACATTCATTCAACCTCGACCAAGTTCCAACGATTCACGAACCATTAAACGAATATGATTATATATGTATATGTGTATATATATTACAACTTGAAACGTAAACAAAATATTAGATTAAATACTTTATATGATTGTATCTATTTCAAAATATTTATCAATGGAATTAGAAGATAAGATCAAATGATTGAATTATCAGATATATTGAATTATGATTACAAGTCTCTGTTGAAAGGCCCACGTTGATTTGAGAAATCTTTCTATTTTAACAATATTCGGAAAATGGTAAAGTGATTTATAAATAAGAACAAATTGTCAATCATTGAGAACTAGACAAAGGATAGTGGAAGATTGAATCTCATAAAGACTCGATTGATCTATTTAGTTTCAAACGTACAAAAACGTTTTCAGTTTAAAAAGAACTTTATTATTAAAACGTATATAACTTTTATAAATATCTAGAACCACTTTTGACAACTCATTACTTAACTAGTATGATAAAGATAAAGATATTTATATTTTATTTTATTAAATATATATAACGATTTAAATTAATATTATATATATTTATACGCGTATTATACGTACATAGTTTTATACTTTTACTATACTTAAACTTTACCTTTACTTTATTTTTACTTTACTTTAACTTTAATAATTCACTTTAATAATTCATACTTTAATAATTCACTTTAATAATTCATACTTTAATAATTCACTTTAATAATTCATGCTTTAATAATTCACTTTAATAATTCAAAAATCTATTATAAATAGAATTCAATATGTTTTATTATTTCATAGAAACTTGAAAATATTTTTCTCTAAACTCTCTCAATCGATTTACATATATATATTTACTCCGTATTATTTCAAGATATTATTAGTATACATAAAATATTACGACGGAGTGCTGTCCGAGTGATTTCGAAATTGTTTTTCGAGTGGGATAGGATTAAGTAAATTATGGGTTATAGCTATGGAGGTGATTGAGTATGGTTCATGGGTATGCTCGTGAGGTCAATATAGTGTTTATCATTTCCGTTGTGTCCACGTACCTTTCCTGCAATATTGAATCTCAATATTTTTACGTGAGTACTCATAATTTAACTTTTACATACTAATAGTGTATCCCTGACTAGTGCTCGAGTATTTAGGATTATGCATGCTTGTACTTTTGATTTTGCCCTTAGACAGGTTAGGTTGAATCTTGAATTAGTTACACTTGCGGTTGAGATAAGGTATAAGATATGCATGTCCTTGGAAAGCTAGCGAAAAATTAAGAACTTTTCCTTTAGATATCAAATGGTTTCGATGAACGGATTAGAAGTTATAATCAATTGAATTTTCGATATTTTTATTAAAAATGATTATTATTATCGTCATTTTTATCGTCGTTCTAGTTTTATCTTATTATTATCATTATTATTTTCTTTATCAATAAAAGGGATTTATCATTAAAAATTGTTATTTTTTTTATTACTATCGTTATTATCGTTAAAGTTATAATTAGTATTATTATTCTTATCCAATTATTATTATTATTATTATTATTAGTATTATTATTATTATCATTATTAATATATATATATATATATATATATATCATTATTTAAAAATGGTTATTGTTATTGTTATTATTATTATTACTATATTATCATTAAGATAATTATTAATATTATCGTTAATAATGTTATAGTAACTATCATTATTAATATTAGTGTAATTAAAACAAATATTTGTAACACCTAATTATTTTGATTACTATTATTATCATTATTATGAACACGATATAAAAGACGATTAAAAGCTATTAAACGAAACGATTAGGAAATAATGGGTAAGAGTATCATGATGAAATTAAAATATTATAAGATATTGATTTAGATAAAATTATCGTTCTTATTATTTTTATCATTACTATTATTATTAAAAGTATCGTTAGTATTAAAACTATCATTTTAACAAAAATTATTATTTTAATAGAAATGTCATTGTTACTATAAAATATCATTATTATTATTATTATTTTAAATAGAATTATTATTTTAAAGATAATATTAAAAATATCGTAAATATTAAAGTTATCATAATTAGAATCATCGTTTTATCATAATGTCATCTTAGCAATTATAAATATTGATATTTTTATAATAATAATTATTATTACAAAATAATACAACTTTTACTTACTATCATTATAGATATTATTTTATCAAATAAATATGTGATACAAACATATTTTACTACGTGTAATAACTTACTTTAATAATACCTATCATATTATCTTTATGATATTAAATGAACCCTATAAATTTTATTACTTAATATATATAAAAGTATATTTTATTATATAAATTTAATATAAAATTTTATTTATTAATAAATAAATTATATTATTTACTCTAATAAATCTTTTAAAAATATTTAAAAATATAAAACGACGATATTTAAACTATATATTAATCATGTATAGATTTTTGGAAATTATTTTGAGTCAAATTTACTTTTGTTGACTTTTGCATATTAGTCTCGAGCATTAGGATTGTGGTACACTATGACTTGACCTAATTTGTTAGACAAATATTGACCAACACATAAATATATATAATTAATTTAGGTTCGTGAATCCGAGGCCAACCTTGCACTTGTTCAATGACGTTATATGTATTTTTACTACGAAATACAGTATGGTGAGTTTCATTTGCCTTTTTACCCTTTATATTTTTGAGACTGAGAATACATGCGCTTTTATAAATGTTTGACGAAATAGACACAAGTAATTGAAACTACATTCTATGGTTGAATTATCGAAATCGAATATGCCCCTTTTTATTAAAGTCTGGTAATCTAAGAATTAGGGAACAGACACCCTAATTGACGCGAATCCTGAAGATAGATCTATTGGGCCTAACAAACCTCATCCAAAGTACCGGATGCTTTAGTACTTCGAAATTTATATCATGTCTGAAGGAGGATCCCGGAATGATAGGGGATATTCGTATATGTATCTAGTTAATGTCGGTTACCAGGTGTTCACCATATGAATGATTATTTTTGTCTCTATGCATGGGACGTATATTTATGAGAACTAGAAATGAAATTCTTGTGGTCTATTAAAATGATGGAAATAAATGATTATGATAAACTAATGAACTCACCAACCTTTTGGTTGACACTTTAAAGCATGTTTATTCTCAGGTGTTAAAGAAATCTTCTGCTGTGCATTTGCTCATTTTAAAGATATTACTTGGAGTCTTTCATAGCATATTTCGAAGAACGTTGCATTCGAGTCATTGAGTTCATCAAAGATTATTATTAAATCAATTTATAGTTGGATAGTGGATATTATGAAATGGTATGCATGCCTGTCAATTTTCGATGTAAAGAAAGATTGTCTTTTAAAAACGAATGCAATGTTTGTAAAATGTATCATATAGAGGTCAAATACCTCGCAATGTAATCAACTATTGTGAATCGTTTATAATGTATATGAACGGGTCCTTTCAGTTGGTATCAGAGCGGTGGTCTTAGCGAACCAGGTCTGCATTAGTGTGTCTAACTGATAAGTCATTAGGATGCATTAGTGAGTCTGGACTTCGACCGTGTCTACATGTCAAAAGTTTTGCTTATCATTTCTACTCAGAAATCATCTGCTTATCATCCTTAGGAAATTACTTGCTTATCATTATTAGTCTAAACACGTCTTGCTACATTAATTGCATGAGTAGTGTATAGACAAAATTCATATCTTAGCGTATCTGCTAAATCATATCTTATCGTATCTGTTACTTTAAACTTTGTCTGACATATTCTGTAAATTCCTCCGTAATCTATGAAATCTTTTGCTCTATATATATAGATATTCTATTTAATTAGAATACCATTCGATAGCCGGAAAATCATTTCATATCGAAAAATCCTTTATTCAATCGTACTAAATGGAATTCGTCATTAGTTCAAGTTCCTCAGATTATGAAATGGAATCCCACTCAAGCTCCGAAAGCAGTGTGACCGGAATGGATCAACCAATCAGTCATCACCTATTCTGGATGAATTAGGGATGGGTTCGTAGCCTCCTCAATCATTGGAGACAAGAAGAAGGTGATCCCTTCCATCCACCACATTATCCTCTTGACGAAGAACCTGAAGCACTTACCGGCGAACCTGTCTGAAACACCATTTTCTCTCTCATTTCCAGAGTATCTCGTCATGATTATATACTACATCAAATTCTAGATTTTATTTATCCGCTTGTCCGAACTGACAATCATCCCGGTGTAATAGAAGAAGTCAACGAGCTTCGCGCTCGGGTAGTGGCTTTGGAGAATATGGTGCAAAGGTTACAAACACCAGCAGCAGCACCAGCAGCATAATCAGTACCACCAACATCAACGTCAACAGTACCATTACCACCCCCAACCACAATCGCGTCGTAAACCTCAACTCCATAATCTATCCCACGAGCATCAAGGTCATACGTCCTATAAATAACATGGAAGACCAACAACAACAAACGATGAAGTATTAATTCATGACTTCATCGGAGAAATATTTTACGGTGATTATGTAATCTCTAAAATTTTAGAGATTACTTATTCTAGATCTAACCATAAATCAGATGAGTGGACCGAAATGATAAAAGAAACCCTGACCAGAATGGTGCACGATTTACAAACTAGACTTGTTTTACCAACAGCATCAACAGTACCGCCAGCATCACCAGCATCGTCAGTGTTGTCAGTATCAGCATTAGCAGTACATATAACCTTACAAGCTCCATCAGTTCAAGAATCACCGCGGACATCATTATGAATCAACATCGAGTATATTGTATCAACGAGTTATGAAGAATTAACTCATTTCCACTGAAGGATTTATATGTATATCTTATATATAAATCTTTAAACCATAATAAATCTTTCCGTACTAAGCTATTATGTGTGAATCTTAACTACTCGGTTAATTCATATTACTAATATGCAATAATGCACGTCCTTCGTCCGCAACTTAACTATCATTAACTACAACCTCTGTCTCAATTCAATAAATTCCAATTCATAATAAATCAAGTGTATTATTCAAATATATGTTGATTTTACACTTTCGTCATCAATGTACTCGAAACTTTTCAGATAACATCATTCGTACTTTGCGAAGTTCACAAGAATTTAATGAAAACCAATATCATGCCCCAACAAATAACGAAGTATTGATTTATAATTTCAATATTATTGAAGTAATACTTATGTAATCTCTAAAGCCTTTAAGAGATTATTCAATTCTAGTTTCAACCGTAAATTAAATGAGTTTAATTTAATATTAACTCATTAAATCGATATTACATCTGAAGAAAATATACATATATATATATATATATTTTCAAAAAGACTGTAATAAAAATTCTTTTGTACAAAATATTAATTGTGAAATATTTTTTTAACGGGTAGGTAATACCCGAGAGATATATAAATTCACAATTAATATGTTACATTCTTCGAATTTGATTCAGCAATCATCAACTATACTCACTATTTTCTCAAACAATATATATTCTTTTATAGAAATCAAAACAACCATACTCATTCAAAATTTAATTACATATTCTGATTTTGAAATCTCAGAATTCAACTCGAGATATGACCGAAATCATCACTCTTAGATCCTTACATCTTTCACAAGCTATACTTTGACTTCAAAACTGTGTTAGAACATCATATGTATATTAACGATTACAATCTGTGTTTAAAACCCTTCGAAATTCATGAAGACACTTCAAATAATGAACAATCGAGATGATGATCCAACCACATATTAACCACAGTCTTGCATCTGAAAAGCTCTCGAAACCAGAGTCATAATTTAACACGTATCCGTGTCAGACCCTTTGACATTTATTAGCAAAAAAACTTTGCGATTCCTTTTCAAATTAGTCAGTTTTGTCACAGCTTTAGCAAGTCAACTTCGACTTTTCAGTTGAAACAGTCTTATTATAACCTTGATATAGACGTTGCGCTTTCGTCATCGTTACCGGAGAACCTTTTATGTCTCACCACATTAAAAATAAACTTACCAACAACTTCACTGATCTTTGACTTTCTGAAAAGTCATTATATTTATCGAAACCCCATCATTTACTCATCCGCATCTTGTAACAAGAATTGTCATGTCAATTACTGGGAATCAGCAACTAGTATTTTGAAATCTTGCAGCATGTCTCTGCCAACGGTTATAGGTGTATATATAACGTCTATCTCCTAGACTTATATACTTTGAATGTGAAGTTTCTGAAAAACACCCTAAACTACGAACTAGTTCTCCGAAGTTTGGAAAATGCTGATGAAGCAGCAAAAACTGTAAACGACCTTAACAGTCAAAAGTTTGATAATAAAGTATAGTGTGTTGGAAAAGCTTAGAAAAAGAGAAGGTTTGGAACTGGAAAACGGATTAAGCAAACCATGAAGGAGGCTATGGAGAAATCACAAAGACTAAACCTGCCTTCAAAGAATCCAAATGATTCAGTGTCTACTGAAATTATATCAAATACCTTACTCCTGACTCTAAACCCTTGTGAATAATATTCTTCATCATCCTCTGATCTTAGATATTCTAAAATATCATCATATCTTTCATTATAAATATCCTCCATATTTCTGAAGATATTTTCTTAATTTTTCTTATTTGAAATCATTTACCTCTTCACGCTATCTGTATTACATCATAAAAGAAACTATTTTAGTTTCTAAATTCTGGAACATTCAAGTTTAAAATAGGAATATTTTGAAGTAGTGTTGGGAACTGAAGCATGAATTAGTATAATATAATGACACTTGATCAACGTGATTATATTACAGTAAGTCATGCTGAGTTTCTAAATGGAACGTGATGATTCACAGATCATAACATCATCATGTACCATGTTTTACGACTCTTGTATTCTATTTAACCTCTAAAATATCAAGAAAATATTTCTTGATGATTCGGCCTTTTCCAAGGTATTCTAGTAATTTGACAAGTCAAGATCGTGCCATCATAATTTCCTTCCTAGAACATTAACAATGTTCATTCCGAAATTCATATCTGTGAATTCTGGACCATTACAAGCGGTGCTTAATCGCAAGAAGAAGAAACGAAAGGACAAAACTCCAAAATAGAAATTGGGGTATAAATTGCAGCAAATAAAAGAGAGCATTAACTGTGAATGATAATGATTATAGAAGACAGAAGCAGAGACTTTAAAATATAAGGGAACATATAAAGCCCAACGATAAACCAGAAATTATAAAATATATATATCGATGCATATAGCAATATAAAGACACGGGAGAACTAGAAACACTATAAACCCAAGAGTATAGTAGAAGTAAATAGATTCTTCCGGCGGTAGATGAAAAAGAAGAATGACCGATATGAAAGTTAGAAGTATATCGAGAATCAGAACTGGATGGAGCATATTGATGAATACTTTAAAATATGAGTTGGGGGGGGGGGAAGAATAGAAGGTGATGAAACATGACTAGGAACTTAGAAATCAACAGATTTAACTCACACAATGGCGGAATAAGTGAATCAAACCCTCTAGTGAATAGGTTAAGTTTTTTTTGATTAATTTAGTCAAACCACAACTAAATCAAGTGTGATTAGATCAACACATAGAGCTATTATTCACCACCTGGGTGATTTGGACTGAGAGAGAATCGGAGGAGCTCACTAGATCTGAGTGTGTGTAACAAATGAGAGGCTTAACCTAAAATGAAGAACATAAGACTTTATATACCCCTGCTGTTGACTCACCCATACGATTCATTCATCACACGTACGAGTTGGCTTCATCAGCCGTACGGGTGATCACTCACTCGTGTCTTCTCATTTAGGTTGTAATTGTGACTTAGCTCAGCATCAACCATGCGTATGAGCCTGTCAGCCGTACTAATGAGGCTTCACTCGTACGTCTGACTAAGTCTAACATAGTCAAACATCTAAATCTCGTTCCTGCAGTTCCTGTAACCACATACAAACACGGATAGTATAATAACGAGCAATCATGGTGGCCTGTAAACTGTTTTACCTGCAATGGACGTGGGTAGATGTCTAGGGACTTGCATAAAATGCATCAACAGAAGGTGTGAGTTGTAAGGAAACGAAGGAGGTGAATTTATAAGAAAATCTCCGACAGAACAATTAAAATGGACGATCGCATTTAAAGCGGATCCTAATTCCCTTGATTATCGGAGAGTCAAATCTTATTAAGAAGATTTTCTTCAAATTCCTTGAAATCTGGGAATCAATCATATGTACGTCAAATGATAAGATGAATCTACACTTGCTCATTTCACTCTTCTATGTTAGCTTCATTCGTACTCTTCATATAAATGGATTGTTTATCCAAATTATTCGCTGATAATAAAACTCTAATTTTCAGCCCGTATGCATCATGAAAACATACTTATTATCATTCACGACCTTTCCACTCAAATTTCGGGACGAAATTTCTTTAACGGGTAGGTACTGTGACAACCCGGAAATTTCCAACCAAATTTAAACTTTAATCTTTATATGTTTCTGACACGATAAGCAATATTTGTTAAGTTAAATTTCAAGAATTTTAAACTATGTTCATACATTCATTCAACCTCGACCAAGTTCCAACGATTCACGAACCATTAAACGAATATAATTATATATGTATATGTGTATATATATTATAACTTGAAACGTAAACAAAATATTAGATTAAATACTTTATATGATTGTATCTGTTTCAAAATGTTTATCAATGGAATTAGAAGATAAGATCAAATGATTGAATTATCAGATATATTGAATTATGATTACAAGTCTCTGTTGAAAGGCCCACGTTGATTTGAGAAATCTTTCTATTTTAACAATATTCGGAAAATGGTAAAGTGATTTATAAATAAGAACAAATTGTCAATCATTGAGAACTAGACAAAGGATAGTGGAAGATTGAATCTCATAAAGACTCGATTGATCTATTTAGTTTCAAACGTACAAAAACATTTTCAGTTTAAAAAGAACTTTATTATTAAAACGTATATAACTTTTATAAATATCTAGAACCACTTTTGACAACTCATTACTTAACTAGTATGATAAAGATAAAGATATTTATATTTTATTTTATTAAATATATATAATGATTTAAATTAATATTATATATATTTATACGCGTATTATACGTACATAGTTTTATACTTTTACTATACTTAAACTTTACCTTTACTTTATTTTTACTTTACTTTAACTTTAATAATTCACTTTAATAATTCATACTTTAATAATTCACTTTAATAATTCATAATTTAATAATTCACTTTAATAATTCATGCTTTAATAATTTACTTTAATAATTCAAAAATCTATTATAAATAGAATTCAATAGGTTTCATTATTTCATAGAAACTTGAAAATATTTTTCTCTAAACTCTCTCAATCGATTTACATATATATATTTACTCCGTATTATTTCAAGATATTATTAGTATACATAAAATATTATGACGGAGTGCTGTCCGAGTGATTTCGAAATTGTTTTTCAAGTGGGATAGGATTAAGTAAATTATGGGTTATAGCTATGGAGGTGATTGAGTATGGTTCATGGGTATGCTCGTGAGGTCAATATAGTGTTTATCATTTCCGTTGCGTCCACGTACCTTTCCTGCAATATTGAATCTCAATATTGATACGTGAGTACTCATAATTTAACTTTTACATACTAATAGTGTATCCCTAACTAGTGCTCGAGTATTTAGGATTATGCATGCTTGTACTTTTGATTTTGCCCTTAGACAGGTTAGGTTGAATCTTGAATTAGTTACACTTGCGGTTGAGATAAGGTATAAGATATGCATGTCCTTGGAAAGCTAGCGAAAAATTAAGAACTTTTCCTTTAGATATCGAATGGTTTCGATGAACAGATTAGAAGTTATAATCAATTGAATTTTCGATATTTTTATTAAAAATGATTATTATTATCGTCATTTTTATCGTCGTTCTAGTTTTATCTTATTATTATCATTATTATTTTCTTTATCAATAAAAGGGATTTATCATTAAAAATTGTTATTTTTTTTATTACTATCGTTATTATCGTTAAAGTTATAATTAGTATTATTATTATTATCCAATTATTATTATTATTATTATTATTATTGGTATTATTATTATTATTATTATTATTATTATTATCATTATTAATATATATATATATATATATATATATATATATATATCATTATTTAAAAATGGTTATTGTTATTGTTATTATTATTATTACTATATTATCATTAAGATAATTATTAGTATTATCGTTAATAATGTTATAGTAACTATCATTATTAATATTAGTGTAATTAAAACAAATATTTGTAACACCTAATTATTTTGATTACTATTATTATCATTATTATGAACACGATATAAAAGACGATTAAAAGCTATTAAACGAAACGATTAGGAAATAATGGGTAAGAGTATCATGATGAAATTAAAATATTATAAGATATTGATTTAGATAAAATTATCGTTCTTATTATTTTTATCATTACTATTATTATTAAAAGTATCGTTAGTATTAAAACTATCATTTTAACAAAAATTATTATTTTAATAGAAATGTCATTGTTACTATAAAATATCATTATTATTATTATTTTAAATAGAATTATTATTTTAAAGATAATATTAAAAATATCGTAAATATTAAAGTTATCATAATTAGAATCATCGTTTTATCATAATGTCATCTTAGCAATTATAAATATTGATATTTTTATAATAATAATTATTGTTACAAAATAATACAACTTTTACTTACTATCATTATATATATTATTTTATCAAATAAATATGTTATACAAACATATTTTACTACGTGTAATAACTTACTTTAATAATACCTATCATATTATCTTTATGATATTAAATGAACCCTATAAATTTTATTACTTAATATATATAAAAGAATATTTTATTATACAAATTTAATATAAAATTTTATTTATTAATAAATAAATTATATTATTTACTCTAATAAATCTTTTAAAAATATTTAAAAATATAAAACGACGATATTTAAACTATATATTAATCATGTATAGATTTTTGGAAATTATTTTGAGTCAAATTTACTTTTGTTGACTTTTGCATATTAGTCTCGAGCATTAGGATTGTGGTACACTATGACTTGACCTAATTTGTTAGACAAATATTGACCAACACATAAATATATATAATTAATTTAGGTTCGTGAATCCGAGGCCAACCTTGCACTTGTTCAATGACGTTATATGTATTTTTACTACGAAATACAGTATGGTGAGTTTCATTTGCCTTTTTACCCTTTATATTTTTGGGACTGAGAATACATGCGCTTTTATAAATGTTTGACGAAATAGACACAAGTAATTGAAACTACATTCTATGGTTGAATTATCGAAATCGAATATGCCCCTTTTTATTAAAGTCTGGTAATCTAAGAATTAGGGAACAGACACCCTAATTGACGCGAATCCTAAAGATAGATCTATTGGGCCTAACAAACCCCATCTAAAGTACCGGATGCTTTAGTACTTTGAAATTTATATCATGTCCGAAGGAGGATCCCGGAATGATAGGGGATATTCGTATATGTATCTAGTTAATGTCGGTTACTAGGTGTTCACCATATGAATGATTATTTTTGTCTCTATGCATGGGACGTATATTTATGAGAACTGGAAATGAAATTCTTGTGGTCTATTAAAATGATGGAAATAAATGATTATGATAAACTAATGAACTCACCAACCTTTTGGTTGACACTTTAAAGCATGTTTATTCTCAGGTGTTAAAGAAATCTTCCGCTGTGCATTTGCTCATTTTAAAGATATTACTTGGAGTCTTTCATAGCATATTTCGAAGAACGTTGCATTCGAGTCATTGAGTTCATCAAAGATTATTATTAAATCAATTTATAGTTGGATAGTGGATATTATGAAATGGTATGCATGCCTGTCAATTTTCGATGTAAAGAAAGATTGTCTTTTAAAAACGAATGCAATGTTTGTAAAATGTATCATATAGAGGTCAAATACCTCGCAATGTAATCAACTATTGTGAATTGTTTATAATGTATATGAACTGGTCCTTTCACCTCAACATCTCATTCTGTACCTCGAGTATAATTATCGTTCTACGAATCGTTCTACATCAATTATCTTCATTCTACGTGACGATTATATAATTTCTAATGTTTTAGAGATTATGTGTTCTAGTTCTAACGATAAATCAAATGAGATTAATACCATATTAACTCATTAAATCCACGATTATATCTGAAGAAAATATATATGTGTATATGTTTTCATAAAGATTGTAATCAAAAATTCTTTTGTACAAACTATTAATGGTGAAAATATTTTAACGGGTAGGTAATACCCGAGGAATATTTAGATTTCAAATTAATTAGTTACACTGTACATTCTTTCAAATCTGATTCAACAGTCATTTACTATCCTACTTACATCCACCGATGCACGTATCCGTTCATCACAGAATAACCACTATCATTCAATTTCATATTTGGATTTTGACCTATCAGAATCCGACAAGTGGCATAATGAAGAAAACATTGGACAAAATAAAATTTGTTAGAAACAAAAAATTAACTATGAGAAATTTTGTTAAGAATCCACGCTAACAAAATCCTAGCTAACTATTAATTCCTTATTGTACATTTATTTATCGCAATTTATTTATCACAATTTTAATTCTCGTAATTTTATTTATCGTCATTTAAATTCTGTTATTTATTTTACGCACTTTAAATATTGTCGTATAAATTGGGACACATATACAATGTTTTGACATATCATATTGACGTCATCTATATATATTATTTGGAATAGCCATAGACACTCTATATGTTGTAATGCTCGAGTTCACTATACAGGGTTGAGGTTGATTCTTAAATAATATATATACTTTGAGTTGTGATCGAGTCTGAGACATGTATACAATGGGTCACGACATGTATTAATTAATTCGAATATTATATATTAAACTATATATGAATGATTGAATTACTAATTGTGGACTACTAACTGTGAACTGCCAACATTGGACAATTAAAATGAATAAAAATAATGATTATAACATATGAAACTAAACAATTCTTCAAGTTTGCCTCTTGATTTCATCTTAAACCTTATTTGTATCTTGACGATTACAATCTGCGTTCAAACTTTTCATGATTCTTGAAAATACCTCAATTGAGAGGATGAACCAACCGCACTTCATTTACGGAAGGAAATTTATGCATATAGTTATGCACCTGAAAAACACTCGAAATTTGAACAAACGTTTAACACGTATCTGTGCTAGTTCCTTTGGCATTGTTATTACCAAAAATAACTTTGCAATCCCTTTCCAAAATAGCCAATTTTGTCACAGCTTCAGCAAATCAATTTCGACTTTTCATTCGAATGAACTCTACTGTAACTTTGTTATATAAGTTTGCCTTTCATCATCGTTACCGGAGAACCGTTTATATTTCATCACATTAGCAGTAAACTTACCAGAAAATTCATTACTCATTGACTTAAGTCTCTCCGAAAAATCATTATATGTACCCATTGAAACCCCATTATCTACTCATCTGCATCTTGTAACAATAATTGCCATATCAAATACCGAGAAGCATCAATCATCAATCTCGAATCTTGCAGCATTTTCACTTTAACAGATATATATATATATATATAACGTGTAACTCCTGGATTTACGAACTTCAATTCTGAATTTTCGAAAAGCGCTTTAGCCTATGAATCAGTTTTCTGAGTTTTGAAAAAAAAAAACTGATGAAGCAGCGAAAATTGGAGACTGCCTTAATAGTCAAAAGTTTGATAATAAAGAATTGAGCAAACCATGAATGAGACTCTGAACAAATCATAAGGACTAAACTTGTACATAAATAATCTTGATGATTATGTTTCTGATGGAATCTTTGCCGATTACCTTGCTCCTTAATCATTCCAAATCATTGTGAATAAATTTCTTCATCACGCTTTGGTTCTAAAAATTATTAGATATCATGGTATCTTTCATTATAAACATCCTCAATATTTCTAAAGATATCTTCATAAATATTCTCGTCCGATATTAATTATCTCTCCGCACTATCTGTGTTATTTCATAAAAGAAAACTGTTTTAGTTTCTATATTCTGTAAATCTTCGAATTTAAAATATGAATGTTTTGAAGTAGTGTTGGAAATTGATGCATGAGTTTGTATAATATAATGACACTTGATTAACGTGATTATATTACAGTAAGTCATACTGAGTTTCTAATGAAACATGATGATTCACAGACTATAACGTCATCCTGTGTCATGTTACACGCCTCTTACATTCTACCTAACCTCCGAACATATCAAGAAAATATTCTTGATAGTTCTATCTTTTTCGTGATTTCTAATAATTTAACAAATCAAATCATGCTATTACCTTTCCTTTCTGCATAGTATATTATGATCATTTGAAATTTCATACCTACGAATTCTGGATCGTTATTCGCTTGACTTGAAGTCGGAAAGAGAAAAAAAACATGGAGCTTCGGAATATAAATAAGAATAGGAGCGACATCAAACAAGAAATTACAAACCGTGTATATCTATGCGAATAGCAAGATAAAGACACGGGAGAATTAGAAATACTATAACCCCAAGGTAATAGTAGAAGAAAACAGATTCCTCTGGTGGAAGTTGGAAAAGGAGAATGATTGCTGCAATAGTAAGGATAAGGACAAGGATTAGAACTGGATTAAGCATTTTCACAATTTTTTGAATTTGGGAATTGATTATAGGAGTGGTACAAATAATGGGACGGAAGAAATTCATTTATAGTGAAATATCCGACAGAGCAATCGAAACAGGTTATTGCATTTAATCAAAGAAGATCCTAAAATTAAAATCTTATTACGAAGATTTTCTCTAAATCCCTTAAATTCCGGAAGTCAACCGTGACTACGTCACCGGTTAAGATGAACCTGCATTTACTCACTTCACTCTTTTGTGATATCTTTACTCGTACTCTTCACAAAATCAAATTGTTTTATCTATAGTACTCGATGATGATAAGACTCTAATTTTCAGCTTGTATGTGTCATGAAAACATACTTATTGTCATCCATGACCATCCCAATCAAATTTCGGGACGAAATTTCTTTAACGGGTAGGTACTGTGACGACCCGAAAATTTCTGACCAAATTTAAACTTAATCTTTATATGATTCCGACACGATAAGCAAAGTCTGTAAGGTTGAGTCTCAAAAAGTTTGAACTGTTTCATATATTCAATTGACCTTCGACTGCTCTCGACGATTCACGAACAATTAATTGTAAATAGATATGTGTGTATGTATATATAAATAATAATTTAAAATATAATTTGAAGTATTATATGTTGTTGTTATTAAAAATTAATAAAATAAAAATAGGATATTATAATAATTATTATTTAAAATATATCTCTATATATAAATAAATTATATTAAAAATAAATATTAAATGATTGTAATACTCGTTTGATGTTTCGATTGATATTAAGCAAGTTAAATTCGAACTTATGTAATTTTAAAATAGACGGTAATACGAAAATGAGTTTTATAAATTTTAGGCTTATTAAAAATGTATTTAGGAACTATTTTTTGAATTTTAAAATTTTTTTTATTTTACTTGGGATTGGGGGTGAATAATTAATGTAATTTTTATTTAATATTTAATGATCAAATTTTATACCATAATGACCAAAATAAATATATGGACTTAATTTAAAAATTTGGGATTTTTAGGAACACTTTGATAGGATAACTGTTTAAGCAATGGATACGATATAATAACCTTATTAATTATGTAAACAGTAAATTACTCCGTGATTAAATTCGTATCTTTTCAAATCTCCTTTTCAACTAATCACATGTATTATTGTTAAATAATATTATATTATAATTATTATTATATTATTATTAAGTTTAGAGATTTATGTATATATATATTATGCATATACATATAGATATGATCAACCTTACACCCTACCATGGCATCGGCTACCATCACCAATCTTCGCCACCCTAACCCGTCACCGGCCACCCTGTAACAACCCTATCACCACCATACAATCGCCACCATCTTCACCTTACCACCTTATATATATATATATATATATATATATATATATATATATATATATATATATATATATATATATATATATATATATATATATATATATATATATATATATATATATTTCTTCGTTTCTTCACTTCATTCTAGTGCAGCTACAAAACCATTAACAAAATTGCGTCTATGGCTACAAATGTTTTCTGTTTCACCTACTCTTTCGCTCGCTGAACCACAGGGAACCAACTAACATCACAAACCCACGTTGCTTTTATATTTCTGTTTCGAATTCCTTTCAAACACAGCTACCAAACGTTTTGTTATTTCTTTTTCTTTCGTCCTTACTATGGCTCGTTATATTTCCTTCTGTTATCCTTTGAAACCACCACCAAAACAATCACACCACCGCTGCTGTTTTTCTCTTGGTTTCTGTTGTACTGTTACACCATTATTTTCCTATTTTTGCAGCCATGGAACCACCATAAATACCTCGAAAACAGCCACATTCTGTTTTCTATTCGGTATAAACACTACCATGAATTATCACCAAGAAACCACCACAAGACAACCCTAAACCGTCGAGACCCAACACTTTCATCATGTTCGATAACCACTCAAAACCCAAGTTATTGTTCGATGAAACCCTCACTATCTTCTGTGTGTCTGTTATGATTGACAACCCATAACACGACTATCGTTATGGTTCGAACAACCCTACTTCTATTTTTATTAACCTCTATTGCATACTTCTATTTTTTTCTTTTCTTTTCGTGATGTTCCAGCTGCTCGTCTTTCTATTTTTCGATTAGAACAAATCACAAATCCACGAATTGCTTATGCAAGATGATGATGAATTGTATCGTTGATGATACAAATTTCTATTTTGATCGTTTGTTTGATCAAACGATGTTGATGGATCTCGCTTCGATTTGTTTGTTGTTGATGATGAGATGATGTAACATCCTCAAGTGGGCCTAGATGTAAGATTACTAGATTGCCCTTAAGTTGGTGTTGCGTTATGATATGCTTTTATTTTTATTTAATGTTTATTATTAATTAATGATGAGGTTAGGACCAGTTTGTGACAAGGGTCACAGAACAGGTTTGTTTATTTAATTTGGACTTCGTTTGGTTTGCCAAATGATGTACGAAAGATATCAGATAACTGATAAATACCCGTGTGTCACTCAGTGTGGGAATTAAACCCAATTAAGTGACTAAGTGCTGGCTTCCCTTCTCATTTTCTAGAAAACTCCCAAACCCTCCCGTACCTTCATCTCTTTCACATACCAAACCCTAATTTCTAATCTTTGTTCTTGAGCTCAAATCATTTACATTTTCGTGTTCCTTATGATCTACTGATTCTATCAAGGTAAGAATCACAAGTTTTCATGATTTAATCTTCAAGAAAATTGGGTTTTTGTGATAGTTTTTACAAAGTGGGTAATTTGGGTCAAAAGAGTTGAATTTGATGTTGTTTGAGTCCAAATCTTGTGGGTTTATGTTTCTTGATGTATAGTGTCTTAGATTTGGTCAGTTTTGAGGTAAAAATCGAGCTCTAGAGCAAGAATTGGATGAATTTGGGTGAAACCCGTCACTTTGGCTTCAGCTTCTGCAGATGAACACGGTCGGCCGAGTGTCTCGAGACACTCGACCGACTGACTCGACCATCGACCGAGTGAGTGAGACCCACGGCCGAGTGTGTCTGTGAAAGACCTTGTCAATCGGCCGAGTGTGTGTAGACAATCGGCCGACTGTCTCTGACAGTCGACCGAGTGTCTTGGGCAGTGGAAATTTTACCAAGTGTTGATTTCTAGCCGTTATGCTGCCCGTTTGTATTTTGAGATTTTGATGAAAATTTCAAAAGTGCACAAGTGTTAAACAGAAAAATTTTAGCGGACAGATTTTCTGACAAAATTTCTATATTTGTGTTATTTGGTGTTTATGGACATAAACTAACTCGTGTATATGTATTTCTCAGGAGAAAAGGAGAAAGAGAAGGTTCAGTGATTAGATAGCTGAACACCTTCTCGTTTGCTGGTAATCGGTGAGTGGGGCTAACTGTGGAATTTAGTATAGAGTAGCATGTTATATTATGACTGCCATGCTAGTTAGTTGTACTTATTGATACAGTTAGTTAGTTTATTGTGATGACTGCATGTTAGTTGATGCTTGTCTGCTGGAGCCCAGTGCGTCCCTATTGTGTGGTAGCCTCGGTAGGAGAGATCAACCTGCGGGTTGGGTTCCTCTGTGGTAGCCTAGACAGCCGTGGTGTATATATATGTGAATGACGCGTCCGTCGCGTGTGGATTATGTATATACATACGGTGGTGGAGGAACTTCTGGTAAGCCCCAGCCCGATCAACTGGTGGTTAATGGTTTGGCCGAGCCGCCAGAGTCTCTGTAGACGGCACTTGGGTGATGTTTGTGTGTTAGCTCTTTGTGACATGATTAGTATAACTGTTCTGTATACTATTGCCTGTGGTTAGTCGTACTCACTTAGCTTCGTGCTAATTCCCCTCCATCTCCTCCCTGCAGGTTATTAGCTTTTGTAGAGATGATGCTTTTGGGGAGAAGACGGGGCATGCTGATGTTATGTTTGACAGGAGCCAACTCTGATGTGTCTTTTCCTATAAAACTAAACTTTTGTTGAAACGTCACGTGACACCATATGTATTAGTTAAATGCTAGCTGTCAACTGTTTTGGTTATGTAATTATGATATGTTTATATTATTATAATGGTTTAATTAACGTTAATGCTTCTGCCACGTATTTAAGAAGAAAAAAAAATCAGCGGTGTCACAAGTTGGTATCAGAGCTGAGTTTGGCAGCATGTGCATTGTGATCTGAATGTCATGTTCCCAAACTTAGTAAAGTCATGTCAAACATAACATGCCGGGGATGGGTTAAGTGAGTACTAGGACAGGTTGTGTGTTAGTTGGTAGTACTAACCGAGTTTATACTAAGCTTTGGTGTGAGTGTTGTGGTAGTGCAGTAATGGCAGATAATGAAGCTAATGCTACTGGCCCTACCGCCCCCGGAACTGGTACATTCAGAGCCCCTGACGAAGATGGGCACGTTTCATCAGAGGAAGAAAACTCCCAAGAAGTTATAAACCTACAGAGTCGATTATTAGAAGCTCAGGAGAAAATAAAGGAACTAGAACAAGAACGGACGCAATGGAACCCTAATACCACTGCATTAAACACAAATTTTCCTCCAAACTATTATAACCAAGCTGGTGGTAGTTCCCAATCCCAGTTTCCACAAAACACTTACCAAAATCTCCAAATGCCATTCCCGTTTAACCAGGCATTTCCAAACCAAATGATGTACCCATTCCAAGTTCCTGAAACAAGAAAGAAGTGTACTTATAAACAGTTTATTGATTGCAAACCTCCAGAATATCATGGTCACACAAACCCTACCGTGACACTTAATTGGCTAAGAGAAGTAGAAAGAGCATTAGAAGCGTGTTTCTGTGAACCTGAATCTATGGTACTGTTTGCAAGTAGACTTCTCAAGGGTGAAGCGATGGAGTGGTGGGATTCTATTACAGCATACTTGCCTAGGGAACAGATCAGTCAGATTACCTGGGAACAATTTGCTGCTAAAGTTCGTGAGCAGTATTGTTCTGAGTATGAAATGGAAAGGTTGAAAACTGAGTTTTTGAATATGAGGATGACAGAAAGTATGACGATTGATGAAGTTTTCAGAGACTTCACATCTAAGTTAAGGTTTGTTCAGCAATGGGTACCAACTGAGAAGGATAAGATTCAGCATTTCATGCGGGTAATTAAACCAGAATATAGAACAGTTGCGAGATTTGCAACAACCTTGGCACAGGCTCATGAAATGGCTAAGGTTACGGAAGGTGATGTAATGGCATAAAGAAGAGAAAGTTCACAAAGTGGATCTATTGGGGGAAAATCAGAAAGTCAATCAGGTGGTCAGTCTGTTCAACAATCAAGTAAACAATCTGGTTTTCGTGGTAAAAAGTCAGGTGGGTTTAAACAGAAAAGTAAATCTGGTATGAGTGGATCGGGTTCTACTCAGTCTGGTTGGTGCAATGTTTGTAAGTCAACCCATACAGGCCCGTGTTCTCCAATGACTAGAAGGTGTTTGAAATGCGGAGTGTTAGGTCATGAATCAACAGCTTGTTCCTTTAAGTCAAATGTTTGTTGGAGTTGCCATCAAGAGGGGCATAGATCAGTAAATTGTCCAACTGCGTCAAGATCCGGTTCTGGGGCAGGGTCAGGGGCGAGGTCGGCTACTTCTGGGGGATCTTCTGCTTCTACTGCCGGGCAGAAGAGAAAGAATCCTCCAACAGCAGAGGCGAGGGCGTTTCAGATGACAGTAAACGCTGCAACCGCTACCGATGACGTCATTACCGGTATGTTCTTGGTTAACTCCTTGCCAGCTCGTGTGTTGTTTGATTCAGGAACGAATCGTTCTTTTATGTCTTTAGGCTTCTGTGATAAGTTGAAGTTGCCTATTAGGAAGTTAGATGAACCTTTGGGAATAGAAGTAGCTGATGGTAAGAGGGTTCCATGCACATCATCTGTGTCTGGACTTACCATCGAGATCGACGGCCATTCTTTTCCTTTAACCTGTTTGTTGATGCCTATACCTAGCTTTGATGTAGTCATAGGCATGAATTGGTTAAGAGCTAATAGGGCTAATATTAAGTGTGATAAGAAGATGCTTTCTTTCCGTTTGGCCGACGGATCCCGAGTGATAGCTAGGGGAGAGCGCAGTGGATTTAACTTCCCTATGGTTTCCCTAATGAAAGCTCAGAAGGTGATATCGAAAGGGTGTGATACGTTTTTAGCTTATGTGATTGATGTTAAGAAAGAAAAGAAACAGGTGACCGATATTCCCGTTGTGTCAGAATTTCCCGAAGTGTTTCCAGATGATCTACCCGGGTTACCTCCAGTACGTGAAGTAGAGTATAAAAATCGATTTGGTTCCAGGTGCTACGCCAGTTGCAAAAGCTCCTTACAGATTAGCTCCGTCAGAAATCCGAGAAATGATGTCTCAGATTCAGGAACTGTTAGATAAGGGGTTTATCCGACCAAGTTCTTCACCATGGGGTGCTCCTGTTCTGTTTGTGAAAAAGAAAGATGGGTCGCTTCGTATGTGTATAGATTACCGCGATTTGAATAAGAGAACGATAAAGAATAAGTATCCGATACCAAGAATAGATGATTTATTTGAACAGTTACAGGGTGCTTCCTACTTTTCAAAGATTGATCTACGTTCAGGGTATCATCAGGTACGTGTTGCAGAGAACGATATACCGAAAACAGCGTTCAGAACTAGATATGGTCATTATGAGTTTTTAGTTATGCCATTCGGGTTAACAAACGCACCAGCAGTGTTTATGGATTTAATGAACATGGTGTGTCGTCAGTATCTTGACAAATTTGTGATTGTCTTCATAGATGATATCTTGATATATTCGAAAACCGAGAAAGATCATGCTACGCATCTGAGGTTAGTATTAGAGCTTTTGAAATAGGAACAATTGTACGCTAAGTTCTCCAAGTGTGAATTTTGGTTACGAGAAGTACAGTTTCTGGGTCATGTGATTTGTGAGCAGGGTATCAAAGTAGATCAGTCAAAAATAGAAGCTGTAATGAATTGGAACTCGCCGAAAACGCCAACAGAAATTAAGAGTTTTCTGGGTTTAGCAGGTTATTACCGCAGATTTATTAAAGACTTTTCTAAAATAGCAGGTCCGTTGACTAAGTTAACCAGAAAAGATGTAGCCTTTCGATGGACTGATGAACAAGAAAAGGCTTTTCAGACTCTCAAACAGTTGTTATGTCAAGCGCCAGTTTAGCTTTACCAGAAGGAACAGAAGATTTTGTAGTCTATTGCGATGCGTCACGTGCAGGTCTGGGATGTGTTTTGATGCAAAGAAATAAAGTTATAGTGTATGCTTCACGACAATTAAAGAATCATGAACGAAACTACCCTACTCATGATTTAGAGTTAACTGCAGTTGTGTTTGCTTTGAAGCTTTGGAGACACTATTTGTATGGTACACATTGTGAAATTTATACAGATCATCACAGCCTTCAATATCTCTTTTCGCAGAAGGAAGTCAATATGCGTCAACTACGAGGTTTAGAATTGATTAAAGACTATGATTGTGAGATTAAATACCATCCGGGTAAAGCAAATGTGGTTGCAGATGCTCTGAGTCGCAAGAAAACAGTCGAAAATGTCAGATTTATGAGAATTGAGCTAGTTTCAGACTTGATCGATCGTTTGAAAACCGTTCAGTTAGTAGCATTAAATGGTGAAAATCTAAAGACTGAGCTAATGAAGAAAAGAAAATTTGACCTATGCAATGATTCTAGAGGATTAAAGACCTATAAAGACCGAATTTGGGTGCCTATGCTTGGAGATTTAAGGGATTTAATCCTTACTGAAGCGCATAAATCTCGATTGACCGTTCATCCAGGTAGTACAAAGATGTATAGAGACTTGAAAACGTTGTATTGGTGGCCGACAATGAAGACAGATGTTGCAAGTTTCGTCGAAAAATGTCATATTTGTGCACAAGTTAAAGCAGAACATCAGAAACCGTATGGGTCTTTACGACAGTTAGAAATTCCTCAGTGGAAATGGGATCACATAACGATGGATTTTGTAACCAAGTTACCCCGAACCCATAAAGGACATGACATGATCTGGGTGATAGTGGATCGTCTGACAAAGAGTGCTCACTTTTTAGCTACTCGTGAAACAGCTTCGTTGAGTGATTTAGCAGAATTGTACTTGAAAGAGATTGTTAGCCGACATGGTGTGCCATTGTCTATAGATACTAGGTTTGTATCGAACTTCTGGAACAGTTTGCAGCAGAATCTGGGTACGCGTGTGAATCTTAGTACAGCTTATCATCCTCAGACAGATGGTCAGAGTGAGCGAACAATTCAGACATTAGAAGACATGTTGAGAGCGTGTGTCTTAGAATATGGTGGTTCTTGGGATTCGCATCTTCCTTTGATAGAGTTTGCTTACAACAATTCATATCACTCGAGTATCGGTATGCCGCCGTATGAAATGTTGTATGGTCGAAAGTGCAGAACTCCTACATGTTGGTTAGAAGCAGGTGAGAAACAATTTGCAGGTCCCGAAATTGTTCAGATAACCGCAGAAAAAGTTGAAATTGCACGTGAGAAGTTAAAAGCAGCTAGAGATAGACAAAAGATGTATGCTGATCCGCGCAGGCGTCCGGTAACATTTGATGTAGGTGATCGTGTTTACTTGAAGGTTTCGCCATGGAAAGGGGTTATCAGATTTGGTAAACGCGGTAAGTTAGCGCCGAGATTTATTGGACCATTTCCAATCAAAGAGATTTTAAATGATCAGACCGTTGTTTTGGATCTTCCTTCAGAGTTAGCAGGGATTCATAACACCTTCAATGTGTGCTATTTGAGAAAATGCAAGGTAGAGGATGAAAGTTTGATTCTTCCGCTGAAGGATTTGAAAGTGGATTTAAGTAAAAAGTTAGTAGAAGAACCGATTAAGATAGTGGACAAGAAAGTCACCAAGTTAAGAAGGAAGCTGATTCCAATGGTGTTAGTAGAGTGGCGACACAGTTTAGGTTCCAACCTAACGTGGGAAACCGAGGAGTTAATGAGGACGCGCTATCCCCAGTTGTTTGACCTTGATCAGATTCCGAGGACGGAATCTTCTTAAGGGGGGTAGATTTGTAACATCCTCAAGTGGGCCTAGATGTAAGATTACTAGATTGCCCTTAAGTTGGTGTTGCGTTATTATATGCTTTTATTTTTATTTAATGTTTATTATTAATTAATGATGAGGTTAGGACCAGTTTGTGACAAGGGTCACAGAACAGGTTTGTTTATTTAATTTGGACTTCATTTGGTTTGCCAAATGATGTACGAAAGATATCAGATAACTGATAAATACCCGTGTGTCACTCAGTGTGGGAATTAAACCCAATTAAGTGACTAAGTGCTGGCTTCCCTTCTCATTTTCTAGAAAACTCCCAAACCCTCCCGTACCTTCATCTCTTTCACATACCAAACCCTAATTTCTAATCTTTGTTCTTGAGCTCAAATCATTTAAATTTTCGTGTTCCTTATGATCTACTGATTCTATCAAGGTAAGAATCACAAGTTTTCATGATTTAATCTTCAAGAAAATTGGGTTTTTGTGATAGTTTTTACAAAGTGGGTAATTTGGGTCAAAAGAGTTGAATTTGATGTTGTTTGAGTCCAAATCTTGTGGGTTTATGTTTCTTGATGTATAGTGTCTTAGATTTGGTCAGTTTTGAGGTAAAAATCGAGCTCTAGAGCAAGAAATGGATGAATTTGGGTGAAACCCGTCACTTTGGCTTCAGCTTCTGCAGATGAACACGGTCGGCCGAGTGTCTCGAGACACTCGACCGACTGACTCGACCATCGACCGAGTGAGTGAGACCCACGGCCGAGTGTGTCTGTGAAAGACCTTGTCAATCGGCCGAGTGTGTGTAGACAATCGGCCGACTGTCTCTGACAGTCGACCGAGTGTCTTGGGCAGTGGAAATTTTACCAAGTGTTGATTTCTAGCCGTTATGCTGCCCGTTTGTATTTTGAGATTTTGATGAAAATTTCAAAAGTGCACAAGTGTTAAACAGAAAAATTTTAGCGGACAGATTTTCTGACAAAATTTCTATATTTGTGTTATTTGGTGTTTATGGACATAAACTAACTCGTGTATATGTATTTCTCAGGAGAAAAGGAGAAAGAGAAGGTTCAGTGATTAGATAGCTGAACACCTTCTCGTTTGCTGGTAATCGGTGAGTGGGGCTAACTGTGGAATTTAGTATAGAGTAGCATGTTATATTATGACTGCCATGCTAGTTAGTTGTACTTATTGATACAGTTAGTTAGTTTATTGTGATGACTGCATGTTAGTTGATGCTTGTCTGCTGGAGCCCAGTGCGTCCCTATTGTGTGGTAGCCTCGGTAGGAGAGATCAACCTGCGGGTTGGGTTCCTCTGTGGTAGCCTAGACAGCCGTGGTGTATATATATGTGAATGACGCGTCCGTCGCGTGTGGATTATGTATATACATACGGTGGTGGAGGAACTTCTGGTAAGCCCCAGCCCGATCAACTGGTGGTTAATGGTTTGGCCGAGCCGCCAGAGTCTCTGTAGACGGCACTTGGGTGATGTTTGTGTGTTAGCTCTTTGTGACATGATTAGTATAACTGTTCTGTATACTATTGCCTGTGGTTAGTCGTACTCACTTAGCTTCGTGCTAATTCCCCTCCATCTCCTCCCTGCAGGTTATTAGCTTTTGTAGAGATGATGCTTTTGGGGAGAAGACGGGGCATGCTGATGTTATGTTTGACAGGAGCCAACTCTGATGTGTCTTTTCCTATAAAACTAAACTTTTGTTGAAACGTCACGTGACACCATATGTATTAGTTAAATGCTAGCTGTCAACTGTTTTGGTTATGTAATTATGATATGTTTATATTATTATAATGGTTTAATTAACGTTAATGCTTCCGCCACGTATTTAAGAAAAAAAAAATCAGCGGTGTCACAGATGATAATGATGATGCTGTAACGATAAGAATGAAAACGAAATTCTAAGCTTGAGGTGGTGATGATTTGTTAAATGAGGATACCCGTTATCACAGCTTCGTTCATGTTTCAATTCATAAACAAACCGTAACCCTTATTAAATATTAAACGGGTTGCTTCTTGAATCCAAATTAAGCACACGATGGGCCATTATTTGTTTTGTTGGGCTGTGTAAAGCTTGTTTCGCTGGGCCATGAATTACTTCGGTTGGGCTGTTATAACAGCATGATAATAATACACTGTATTGATGAACGAATTCGAAAGATGTCAATATTATAAGAGGATACTCGAGTACTGATGAAATTGTTTGTGGTTGTTCTACCGAGTCAAACTGGAAATAAAATGTTGGGTGGTTTTCAGTTATTGGGCTTATGAAAATTTGTCTTGTGGACATACGGTTGGGCCAAAATAATAACGGAATAATAATATTTGGAAACAGAATAAATCAGAAAAAAACATGGAATGGTTCATTGGTTTAGGGTGTGGGTGTTTAAGCGAGAGGCCTCAGGTTCGAGTCTGGGCAGTGGCGTTTTATTTTTAGGAGCTTGTTTTCTTCAAAGGTTGTATTTTAAAATTAATATTTTTATTATTATTATTAATATTATTATTATTATTATTATACTTATTATTACTACTACAAGTATTATTATAAAGTATCATTTATTATGATTATGATTACCGTTATGATTATTATTATGATTATTGTTATTACTAATGTTATTATCATCATTAAAAATATAAATTTATCATTTATAAAAGTATGATTATTATTATTATGATTATCATAAGTATTATTATTATTAGTATTATCACTTAGGTGATTATTAGTAGTATCATTAAGATTAAAACCATTATCATTAATATTAAAACTTATTATTATTATTAGTATTATTATCAAAACTATTAATGTTAGTATTATTAATAAATCTAATTATTTTTAGTATTATTATTATCATAAAAAGATACAAATTTTTATTTATTACTATTAATATTATTTTACCAAATAAATAGCTATATAAGAATATATTTAATACATATCACCTAACAACATTAATATTTTCATAATAAATACTAACTATTTATCTAAAATATATCAAATAAATATAGCTAATTTAGTTATTAATGAAACACACAAGTTACTAAAATAACAATTACTAATAACACATAAACTTGTTCGATTACGATCATATGTGTTAATATATATACTTGATATAGGTTCGTGAATCCGAGGCCAACCCTACATTTGTTCAATGACGTCATATGTATTTTTACTACAAAATACAGTATTGTGAGTTTCATTTGCTCCCTTTTTAAATGCTTTTGCAATATATATTTTTGGGACTGAGAATACATGCGCTTTTATAAATGTTTGACGAAATAGACACAAGTAATTGAACTACATTCTATGGTTGAATGATCGAAGCCGAATATGTCCCTTTTTGCTTGGTAACCTAAGAATTAGTAAACCAGTCTACTAATTGATGCGAATCCTAAAGATAGATCTATTGGATCCAACAAACCCCATCCGTTGTAGCGGATGCTTTAGTACTTCGATGTTTTTTTTATCATGTCCGATGGATGTCCCGGAATGATGGGAATATTCTTATATGCATCTTGTTAATGTCGGTTACCAGGTGTTCAATCTATATGAATGATTTTTGTCTCTATGTATGGGACGTATATTTATGAGAAATTGAAATGAAAATCTTGTGGTCTATTAAAATTATGTAAATGATCGATTATGATAAACTAATGAACTCACCAACCTGCTGGTTGACACTTGAAAGCATGTTTATTCTCAGGTATGAAAGAAATCTTTCGCTGTGCATTTGCTCATTCTAGAGATATTACTTGGAGTCAATCATGACATATTTCAAAAGACGTTGCATTCGAGTCGTTGAGTTCATCAAGATTATTACTAAGTCAATTATAGTTTGATATATTAGGAAATGGTATGCATGCCGTCAACTTTCGATGTAATGAAAGTTTGTCTTTTAAAAACGAATTCAATGTTTGTAAAATGTATCATATAGAGGTCAAGTACCTCGCGATGTAACCAAATGTAATGTATTCGTCCTGATGGATTAGGACGGGTCATTAAACGTACACCACCGGACAACTTTTAACCTACATTATGTATATTATTTTATATTTTATTAATTATTTGAATCTTTATCTTAAACTTATAGTATTAGATCTTATTAGATGTATCAAAATCATCATATAATAATAATAATAATTATTATTATTACTATTACTATTAACAATTTATAATAACATCGTACGTATTTAATTACAATTGCAATCATCATCAGTTTTTGAAGATGTGTTTGCAGATCTAAGTTAATTTCAATCATCGATTATTAATTAGTTAATACGTAATTGAAGATATAAGTTGCAATCATCAAAAAATTGGGTCAGCTTGTTTCATACGCTTTGTCCATACCCCTTAATTTTGAATCTTTGATTTTGAACCAGGTTAATTTCTTTTGTTTCATGTCCATACCCCTTAATTCTTATAGTACAATCTTTGATTTTGAACCACGTTAATTTATGTCCGATTAAATGTGTTTGTAGAATACAGGTCTATATATGATGGACTCGACTTGGATGTCATTGTGTAGATCTTCCCCTGCATACAAAAAAGGACTTGACAAATTTATAGAACGTATTTTCTCTAAAAAGGGAAAAGATGGTCATATATATTGTCCGTGCAAATATTGCGGTAATCACAAACGGTTTGATCGGGTCCAGGCTAAAACACATTTGCTATGTGACGGGTTTTTCGAAGGTTATAAAATTCCAAATGTGTATTTCAAACCGGATGATACACCAACGTTTGAAGATGCTGATGATGATGATATGCAAGCATTGGCCCAATGCGTCTTCAATGTGTTTGAAGATGAAGATGAAGATGAAGATGATATCCAACAAACTGAAAATCAGACTGTACCAAACTTAAATGCTGAAAAGTTTAATAAAGTATTGGAAGATGCAAAGAAAGAATTATATACCGGCTGTAAGTTCTCTGTTCTTTCGTTCATTGTTAGACTCTTCCATTCAAAATGTGTTGGAAAATGTAATGAAAAAGGATTCAGCATGATTCTTGACACAATGAGGGAAGCCTTCCTTCATGCTGCCATACCGAAGTCATTGTATGAATTAAGGAAGATAATAAGAGATTTGGGTCTAGGTTATGAGAAAATTGATGCTTGTCCAAATGATTGTATGTTGTACTGGAAAGAAAACAAGGACAAAATTAAGTGTGACGTATGTCAGACCTCAAGATATAAACAAATTAATAATGATTCTGAAAATGAGTCAACCACTGAAGTTGATAATGATGGTGATTATAAAGCTAAGAAGGTTGGAGCAAAAGTGTTGCGTTATTTTCCACTCATACCACGCTTGCAAAGATTGTTTATGTCGCCTAAAACGACCGGGTCGATGAGATGGCATGAAGAGAGTCATACGAAAGATGGTAGATTAAGATATCCCGCAGATTCACCAGCCTGGAAAACATTTGATTATGAAAATAAGGAATTTGCTAAAGAACCTCGTAATGTGAGGCTTGGTTTGGCGAGTGATGGGTTTAACCCTTTTGGAAACATGAGTGTTTCACATAGTACATGGCCTGTTGTTTTGATGCCATATAATCTACCTCCATGGTTGTGCATGAAAAAACCTTTTCTATTCCTAAGTTTACTTATACCCGGTCCATCTGCTCCAGGTAATAATATAGATGTCTATATGCAACCTCTAGTTGATGAGTTGAAAGAGTTGTGGGATATTGGAGTTAATACTTATGACGCATCAACTAAGAGTTACTTCACACTGTGTGCTTATTTGTTATGGACGGTAAGTGACTTTCCTGCATATACGAATTTATCGGGTTGGAGCACTAAAGGTAAATTAGCTTGTCCTTCATGCCATAAGGAAACCAGATTAACACGGTTATCAAACTCTCACAAAGAAATCTTCATGGCACATCGTCGCTGGTTGGAATCGTTGCATCCTTTCCGTATGGATAAAGATTCTTTTGATGGCACGGAAGAACGTGAAGGGCCACCGCGTAGCTTAACAGGGGAACAAGTGCTTGCGGAGCTGAAAGGTTTTGAAATAAAATTTGGAAAACTTGTGAAGGATAACCCATCCTTACCATATAATTGGAAGAAGAGAAGTATTTTTTTCAGTTACCATACTCGAAAAATAACTTAATATGTCATAATATAGACGTAATGCATACTGAAAAGAATGTATGTGACAGTCTCATTGGAATGTTAATGAATATAGATGGAAAGACCAAGGATCATTTAAAAGGACGTCGTGATTTGGAAGAAATGGGTATTAGACATGAACTTCATTCAGAACCTTTATCAAATGGCAAAGTGTATTTGCCTCCTGCATGTTTCGAAATGGATAAAAAAAAGAAAAAGAAAAATTTTGTAATGTACTAAAAGAGGTGAAAGTGCCAGATGGTTATGCTGCTAATATTTCTAGATGCATTAAGGTAAAACCTACTCCAAAAATGTTAGGCCTAAAAAGTCACGATAATCATATTTTGATGCAGCAGTTGCTTCTCGTGGCAATAAGAAATATTTTACCGAAGCATGTGCGTTCTGTTATCATGAAGTTATGTCGGTACTACAGACAATTATGCTCAAAAGTTCTTAATCCTAATGATTTATTTAACATGGAAAAAGATATTGGAAAAATACTTTGTGATTTAGAAAGGATTTTTCCACCATCATTTTTTGACGTCATGATTCATCTATCGGTTCATCTAGCTTCAGAGGCCAGATTAGGGGGACCTGTTCATTACCGTTGGATGTATCCAATCGAGAGGTGACCATTTATGCTGTAGTAAAAAATGATATAAACTTTTTTTGACCACTCAGGTATTTAGGTACATTAAAATCTTATGTGCGAAACAAGAGTAAACCCGAGGGTTCAATTGCAGAAGGATATTTAGCGGAAGAGTGTTTGTCATTTTGTTCTCTGTATTTAGCCAGTGATGTCGAGACCATACATAATAAGACTAGCCGAAATCATGATGATGGTGGTGATGATACTGTCTTACCAATATTATGTATGCCTGGTCGACCAATTGGTGCAACAAACGTAGTAAAACTCGGCTATGACACTTTGGCTATTGCACACTCACATGTGCTGTTCAATTGTAGTGAAATAGATTTCTTACGAACGTAAGTTATTTAAATTTACTATGTTATGAGATTATTTTTTTATATGACATTGTGTAATTTTGACGATAATGTACATTATTCTCTTTTTGTTACTTTGATTGCAGAGAGCATCTGAATATTCTTAGTCATCAAAATCTGAAAAGATGTAAGCGTGACATTCAACATTTACATAGTCAGGAGTTTGAGGAGTGGCTGTCTGATTACGTAAGTTATTTTTGCTAGTTTTATTACGATAATGTAGTGATGATATAACTGAGCCAAACTTATTACTGTATAAACAAATTGCCTCAAATCAGGTTGATGAGGACATGACTAGTCAGGATAACAGAATCACAAGTGATATAGAGACATTGGCAAACTGTCCAAATGAGGTTGTAAAGAAATATAAAGGATATATTCTTAAATGGTTTCCGATTTCACATTAAAGATGTAGAGAAGAATACACAAAATAGCGGAGTCATACTTCAGGCTCTAACAAGTAGCTTCTCGAGTGCTAGAGATAGCGATCATATTGTGGGAGATGTCACTTACTACGGTGTTTTAAAAGATATAATCAAGTTGCAGTATGGTGATGAGAAGAAAGTTGTTTTGTTCCATTGTGATTGGATATCAAGTGGTTCCAGGATAAAAGTTGATGAGAATGGGTTTACGACACTCGATTTTCGAGGTCTGAAGCAAACTAAAGAGCCTTATATCCTAGCTTCGCAAGCACAACGAGTATTCTATGTTGCAGATCCTGTTCGTAAAGATTGGAAAGTTGTGATCAAGACAACACCTAAAGATAATTTTGACATGGATGGACAAATTTGTATCGATGATGTAGAAACACATTTGCAGAGTGACACACCGATGGGTCCTCAACTTGTAGAAAATGAGACTATTGATATGGTTAGAGGCGATTTGGATGGGTCCATTGTTGACGATGATACTTTAGTTGCTGCTACAGATAAAAATCAAATTGATCATGATCAGGGGCGGATTTGTGAGTGTTCAACATGTGTGCTAGAACAAGGCTCATAATTCAAAGGGGCCTATAATCCGACAATATATACTCGTAGTACTTATGAAAAATATTGTTATGACTAATGCTGGTATTTAAGCAAATGAGTGTGTGTCATTTAGTTCTTTTGTATTTATCAAAAATATCTCAAAACTATAGTTTTTATAGATGATGACGGAATTTATGTTTCTTATGATACATATATAATCTCAAATTTCAAATATAGAGAATGGTTAGTGTTGTACGAGTGTAACTTGTACTTAATATAATTGTGTTGTAATTTCTATATCAAACAGATAAAAAACAAATTTGGGCAAGCAAGTTGAACTAGACTCTCAAACATGATTGTAGTTTAGAAACTGTGAGTAGACAACCCAAATTACACTTGTATAGATCGTGATAGGCTTCGTGAAACTCGATTGTACATGTATATATTTCGTATATGATATTATTGCTTTTCAAAAAAAAAAACAGATAAAAAAAATACCATAGTACACAATGGTTGTAACTTGTAACTTGTAACTTACTTTATCGGTAACAGTAGTAAGGTAATTAATGGACTGTGTGCTGTGATGGACTTGTAGGTCCCATCTTTTTATTTAGTTTTGATTTATTTTTTGTATAGTTAGTTATTATATGATAAATTGTCTATCTTACCCTTAAATGGTATATTGACCTAATAGCAATTTAAGGGTAAAATATGAAACTTGTATCACCAAAAATCTTCTTGTAAAAGCAACCTATTTCTCTTTCTTCGGTTGTATTTTCCCATCATATATATCATATATCTTCTTTTAAAATAAACCTCTCAAGTACACATACACCTTCTTTAAAACACAAAACTAGAAAATTTTCGTCTATTTTATTTTTTAAACAAAACACAAAGATGGATCTTCATTTGTTCCCATATTGTAGTGATGCATAACCCATTTTTCATCTAAATTGGTTATGCCTCACTACCATTTGGGAACCAATGAAGATGAAAAAAATGGTGGATCTATCAATTTTAAAGGTTGTATTGTACAAACAAACAATGCATAATGTTTAGTGATGTCATTTTTTAAAAAACACAAAACTAGAAAATTTTCATCTTTTAAACAAAAGACAAAGATGGAGCTTCATTGGTTCCCATATGGTATTCATGCATGACCCAATTTACATCTAAATTGGTCACTACAATTTTCATCTAAATTGGGTATGCCTCACTACCAATTGTGACTCAATGCTTTGCTAACACCATGAGGGTCAATGATCCGGAAGACAGGTTTTCATGATCTTTTTTCATAATGTTTAGTGTTAGCAACGGATTGAGGCACATTCCACAATCAGATCGAATAACTATGATCTCTCTGATCTGATTATGGAACTGTGACTCAATGCATTGCAAACACCATGAGGATCAATGATCCGGAAGACGGGTTTACATGATCCTAGATTTGGTACCTTTTGTATTTGAGTGTTGAAAATGGTGGATAGATAATGGACACTTAAAAGTTGAAGTGTAAATTGGAATAAAATGTATGTTGATTTTGAAAAGGGTAAACTGCTAGTATTTAAAGTTGAGAAAGGGAACACTCTGGTGGATATACATTGGAAATCGAGTTGCGTATAAAGTTGAGAAAGAAATATTTTGATCATTTAGTTATAGAATACACATATTTAATTTAAATTTATATAGTTTTAATTATTACATCATCAATAGCATTTTACAATTGTTTGAAGCACATGTTACAATAGCCTAAAACATGTCCATTCTTCCATACCTCAACACCATATAGATTATCAAATTACTCCAAAATCAAACCATCATCACTACAATAAAAATCACTCAAAATGGTCACCTGATCTCTTTGTGTTTTCGAATGAGGCAGTCCAAGTGAAGGTGAAAACACAAAGAGATCTAGGCTACCACCTCAGTCAAAATTAAATCATACCAAGTCCGTTTGTTTGTACTCCACTTTTTCGAACATTTTTCTTTCGCCAAGTGTATACCATTTCCAATCATCCGAATACTCACCGTTGTAGTAAACATAAATTGGGACGAGAGTGGGTGCCATTTTGAGTGATTTTTATTAAGAATCATCATTCCATTTATTAATTAAGATCCATTTATTATTTATTATTATTATTATTATTATTGTGTTTTGTAGAACTATTCGTGGTCAAGGCAGTCCAAGTGAAGATGAAAACACAAAGAGATCAAGTTTTTATAGATTATGACGGATTTTAGTTTTTATTTGTGTTGTAATTTCTATATCCAACAGATAAAAAAAATACCATAGTACAAAATGGTTGTAACTATTTTTTTTTTTTTGGCAAAAAACTTGATTAATATTAAAAATATTTTCACAATTCATGAAAATATAAGGGAACAAGAAAAAAATGGTTGTAACTTGTAACATACTTTATGGGTAAGGTAAATGCATCCCTATTATGTAGGTAATTATTATGTGGGTAATTAATAGGTCCCACCTTTTTATTTAGTTTTGATTTATTTTTTGTAAATTGTCTATCTTACCCATAAATGGTATATTGACCTAATAGCAATTTAAGGGTAAAATAGAAAACTTGTATCACCAAAAATCTTCTTATAAAAGAAACCTCTCAAATTGCATATGATATTATTCGTTTATATGGGTAAATATGCTTTTTCAAATGTTAGTAATGGGCATATATGATACTATTAATTTATGTAAGTGGGTATGTATATGTGATTTTAAAAGTTAAGAAGAGTATATGAAGTTAAAAACTCTAATTAATTAGTCAATTTATTTATTGATATTTAGTTAAAGATTGGAAGATATTGAAGTCAATTCAAATTACTTAAAGATTATTAGATATTATATAGTGAAATTTAAATTCACAAAATTAGCTTCTATATTCTTATCTTTAAAAAGGGAGTTGAGGGTGATGTAATGAGGTGCTTTAAGGTGTTGTACTATGTGCTTTTAACAATTATAGATATAGATATAGACTGTATTTCATATTTTTGTACCAAGTTAGAATTATATCATAAATTGGCAAATATATCATTGAGTTTGATGTAATGGTCCTCATAATAATCTAATGGTTATTATTTGCCATGTATCCTTTACTTAATATTATTTGCTAGTAACATATATTGACTTTGTTATAGATACTAATTGTAATAAAATTAGAAGTATATTTTATACTTAAATAAAATCATCATTAAGTGCACACGTGGTATCTTGTCGATTCACTTTCACCAAAAATCAACTTTTAATGCCAGAAAGCAAGTTGCATATTTTCTTCTCAAGTCTTTTCTCTATTATACTTTCCATCATCTTCCTGTACACATTTCTCTCAAGTACATCAAGTTCATCATTTTTTCATATTTTTTATTTAAAAAAAAATGGAAGTTACTCAACCGAAGACGATCGAAAATCTTCCACAAGATATGCTTGTGGAAATTTTAGCTCGAGTTGGAAGTTACTCATCCGACCAGTTGTTCATGTGTAAGTCGGTTTGCAAAAGCTTTTCGGAGCTTTCCAAAGATCCTTTAGTATTTAAAAGGCTTTCCCTAGATCGGTGGCCTCTATTACCTTGGGGAAACCCTAGATTCTTTGTTTTTTTATTTCGTTGTACGATTTTTGAAAACCCTAATGCGATATTTCGCTGAGGTTTGATAGGTTATTTTGACGGTAGACATATCGATTATGGGCTTGAATGTCTCAAGCAAGCTCCGAACAGCCAACTTAAAGAGGCTGTTTATGTTTATGGTTTAATTATGTTTGCCTCTTGCAAAATAGAGGAAAAGCATGTCAGTTTACAAATTTTGAATGAAACATTCCCACCAGAGCCGGAGATGGTGGTTGCGGTGAGAACAAGGGTTTTTGATTTGCTGCGATGTTTATGGTTATTTAACCACCGTCCTTTTGCTGATGTGTCAAAGCCGTGCCCTATCTCTGACCATCGTGGTTATTTTCCACACATCCATATCCATGGGTTTGAACTCACGATACCGGAATGCATGTCGTGTTTTTGGGCCTATGAGTTGGTGTTTTTGTAAACAGATTTGCATATAACTAGATTTATGTTAGTATCTTTTAGATTTTGTATAAATTATACTCCTTTAATTTAATGTAAATATTAGTAGTAATTTCTATTAATTATATAATGGTCAGTTTATTTGCTTCCATTTTTCCTTCGTATTATCTGGATTGCTTCCATTTTGCTTAGGGTTTATCATCACAACATAGTTTTTAATTAATACATTTTAACATGAACCAATCAATGGGGCTGCACGAATTTATGTTCTTTATGCTAATAGAAACAAAGAACACCCAAAAAGGTGATTCCTTTTTAATGTTTGTTGTTGACTAGCTCTGCCCTTTTACTTGTATATATGTTTGTATGCAATTTGTTGTTGACTTGTTGCTTAAAACTGTCACCGGCCATCAGTCCCTTTTTGATCCAAAGTTCAACTAATATACCTTAAAAATGAAGGATTCCATTTGTTTTGTTTCTTTTATGTTTTGTCTCTACTGCAGAATTCAATTGAGTCCATAATTGAATTTAACTACTCATATTCTTTTATTTTCTTAACTGCAGAATTCAATGCTAATAATTCTATCCCAAGTAAATGTGAAAAGGCTAGGGGTCGTGTTCAATTCGCATCATTAATTGGATCATTAACTAACATCATTAATTAGATAATTAACTATATATTGTTTGGGTGAGTTACTTTGCAATCATGTAAACTGAATATATATACACTGAATACGCATTGAGAAACATAACCTATTTCTGCATTAATGTTGGTTTGGGAGCTCATTAAGAAACATAAAAACTTTACACGTTTGTTTATCCTGCAAAAGAAACAATCATATTTTTTGGGCTATGTTTTAACTATTGATCGACAACCATGTTTATTCAATGAATTGTTAAGGGTGTACCGATGGAAAATCGGCATCGATATGGAAGGAGTATTGGATAGAAATGTTGTTGAGAAATGTGAATTATAAGTTGTAAAATGTGTAGGCTCAATGGATTGTAAAACACACGATTACATATAAAAAAAACGAGTACAAAAAAAAAACACACAATTACATAAAAAAAAAAAGAGACTAGTACATAAACTAGATACCGATTAATCGGTATAATAACCATCCGCACTACCATCGATTTCGTGCGGAAGATCGTCCCAAATGTGTTTGGTATACAACACGACATTTGTGGATTTGATTATTGCGGTTCCGAGTAGCCACACCCATTTATCGTTATCCTGAAGCCACTCGAACACCTTGTTCTCGGGATTCCAATATGCAAACTGCGAAATCTCATCGCAGTGCGCGTTTCGCCTTAAATAATCAAACATTTCGTCAACTCGAAGCCCATTGACCGGCACATCTGCATAATCGACCCCCCCCCCCCACCGTCGTAGCGGTCCATGTCATCGGAAAACCAACCGCCGCCGTGAATCTCGAACGTAACAATGTTTCCGAAAGCCATTTTTGAGTATAAAAGATTGAGAGTGAAATGGGTTTGAAAAATAAAAATTGAGAGTGAAATGGGTTTGAAAGTGTAACAATTTGAGAGTGAAATGGTGTATATATATATGAAATGGGTAGGGTAAAAAAAAGGCTAATCAGTAGCCGTTGGGTAAAAGAAAAGAAAAAAAAACGTGGGCCCCACAAATGTGTCGTTAGAAAATAAAAAATGAATCCATTAAATCTGGCCCAACTACAATTCCCAGCTGAAATTTCGAAAATAAAAAATGAATCCATTAAATCTGGCCCAACTACAATTCCCAACTTAAATCTGGCCCGAACAATATTTTTTAAATTTTTGAAACAAAAGAGACATAAAATGGATTTGAACCCAGGTCAATCACTTGAAATAATAACACACAAGCCACTACGCCATCAATGCTTTTGAATGTTTAAGGGAAGTCAACTTATATAATACTTTAGTCATTTTTGTAACAAAAGTGCAATAATACGACTTTAGTAAGAGTCCTAATATAGTCATATGATAGTTAGGACCTTAAATACCCAAGCGTCCTATTTTTCTGACATTATTATATTGTTGGTTGATCATTATGAGACACCAACAACATAGTGTCCTATTAAGTACATTTTTATGCAACTACAAATTTAAGGGTCCTAAGAGTTAGGACCTCAAATACCCAAGCGTCCTATTGTTGTGACCGTATTATCTTGTTGGTTGATCGTTATGAGACACCAACAAGATAGTGTCCTATTAAGTATATTTTTATGCAACTACGAATTTAAGGGTCCTAAGAGTTAGGACCTCAAATATCCAAGCGTCCTATTGTTGTGACCTTATTATAAAAGCGTCCTAAAAAATAATAAGACTAAACATTTTTTTAGGACAAAGATTTATAAGCGTATCAACAATATGACCCAAAAATTAGGTGTCCTAAAAAATAATAGGACCCCAAAATTGTGTGTCATATCAAACATCTTTTTAGGACAAAGATTTATAAGCGTATCAACAATATGACCCAAAAATTAGGTGTCCTAAAAAATAATAGGACTCCAAAATTATGTGTCATATCAAACATCTTTTTAGGACAAAGATTTATAAGCGTATCAATAATATGACCCAAAAATTAGGTGTCCTAAAAAATAATAGGACCCCAAAATTGTGTATCATATCAAACATCTTTTTAGGACAAAGATTTATAAGCGTATCAATAATATGACCCAAAAATTATGTGTCCTATTATTAGGACCCCACTTTATTAGCTTAGGATATTATAGGACTCCAAGAATTATCCCGTCCCAATTTTTAGTCGCTTAGGACGCTTTTTCGCAGGGGTCCCAGACGAGGGCTCCTAAGAACGCAGTTTTCTTGTAGTGGACAAAGGTGTTTTGTGACAACCTAGGGCCTCACCCAATCTGATTCAACCGGTATAAAAATTACTCATTTGATTCACAGCCCAACCCACCTATTTTGTCCCCTCTAGTCATCTTTTCTCAAGATTTTTACGTCAATGATACAATTTCCCATAGCATTTTGAGGGGTCACTAACATACAAATCCACATTAATACTTCATACTTAACTATTTAAGGCACTAACAATCAACCTTTCAAGAGTACCTATAGAACTGATGTTTATGAAGTTCCCCATTGCACCATCACTACCCCAGTCCATGTACTCTAATATCTTCTGTGTCCCTGCAAGCTGCAATGGCATGCCTGTAAGTGCTCCTTCTCCCATCTATCCTTGAACACAAACCTGCATCGTGTTTTCTGCTTAATCTAACGCATATCCAAAGTATATCAACTTAAATAATGCATTCTTAAACACTTTTTTCAGGACATTGTGAGAATAACCATGATGAATATACATTGTGAAATTGGCTACCAACTTTTAGCTTCTATAATAAATCCTAAACAGTGAAATATCGAATAGAATGCCACCTACAGAAGTGTCTTTCAGTGTTGTAGTAAGAACAGCCAAAGAAGACTAAAACTAAATTATATTATATGGTGTCTGCATAGTCTGAAGGTATATTGATCTGCATGACCCTATTTCGCCTTGTAAATATTAAATGCACCAACATATTCCTGAAAAAATATGTATTTATATTCTCCTAGAAATATTATTATTAATATTAAATCACTCAGAAACACCATTTGACATGTTGACTTGTTAGTTATGGAACACGTAAGTCGTGAAGAAACAACATATTGCAACAATCTACGGAACAGGACGGGAACCTTTACCATCTTAAGCTTCCGAAGTTCGCCACGAGTGAATCTTTTAACCAAATAATTTAGGAGGTTGCACGCTTTGAAAATAGACTATAAAAGACTTCCAGCCTCTTAAAAGTTAAAACCCATTTATGATAAAATAAATAAATAAATATCTAATCCACATGATCAAATGGGTGAGAGTTTTCATCTTTTAAGTAAACTGTCCTACGGGTTAAGTTCTTAAATAGCGAAAGGATACCTACCACGCTCTTTCCCAGTCAAGTGGCATGGGCGAAGCTCCAAACCAAACTCCAATTAGTGCAGCATGTGCAAAAAAAACCTATCATATATGAAAAGAACACATGTAACCATTCCACTCAAAAAATGGATATCAAACCAAAGTATTGAAAAGATACACATGTGAACGATTCATATAAACAGGAACATACTTTGTATATGCAAATATATGATGTCAATCAACCCAAGATGAACCATAGACGTAAGTTGCAGGTACAACCTGCAATCAATATATGAAACAAATACATAAAGAAACCATAAATCACCAATAGAAATAGCTTAATAAAGTATATAATAATAATGTTAACTGGTCACATGATTAGAAAATACAAACCTAACAGAATAGGATACATGTCAAACGGGTTAGTGTGCTAAGTGTAGCCCATGCCAATATGCCATAACCAAGTGTTTGTAATCTCCTAATTAGTTCTTTTTTCTAATAAAATTTGATCATTTTATAATAATAAATTTGTGATCATATCTTAATATCTAATATATGTAAAGTTTATACGATCGTTAGTCACCCTGTCCTGCATGCCCACCTTCATCATAAACTATAGACATAACAAAAATACACTGAAGTCTTAAATTATTCTGCAGGTTAAGTATAATACGAATTGGCCAAAGATTCAAAATAAATCATATGAGGATATTTCATTATATTTCTAAACAAAAAGAGTATATTTTCAAACTTTACACTCAAAGTACATGCGGACATTATAAGCGACCACCAATTCACCAAAATACCCCCAATATACATCCAATAAAAATTTGATTAATTTAAGTTCACAATAAAATAGGTAAAAGGAAGCAATCAACATGAAAACTATAAAGAAACACAACGTCAAATTAAAACCTAAAGATATAAACCTGACCTCTTTAATCACAACAATTATTAAAACAATCAGCCAGTTAGACATACAATTTAGAAAAATATAAACCATAACCTCTTTAATCACAACAAAATTGTGACCTAGAAATCACACCAACGACCATTGCGTTTTGAATCGCCGGACTGGGTAGCTCCAGGAACTTTCAGACAACCAATTTCATGAAGGACCAACGACAGACGACGATGATTAATTACTGGCGGACGTCACCGTAGTTGAGCGACGGTGAAACAATTTTTGGGTTGGGTGTTTGATTAGAAACGAATGAATGGAATGATTTTTTTTTTTTTTAGGATTTTTTTGTACGTGGTTTAAAAAAAAAGGGAAAAAGCGCTACAGTGTAACAGTGAAGTGGCTGCAGTTTAATAGTGGAATTGAGTATATGGTGGATTCCTGTTGGATGCCGTTTGCGTAATTTAGTGTGCTGTATAATTAGGTGATCCATATTACTCGGTATTATCCATATATATCCATTTCCATTCCATACTAGTTGCTTGAGTGGTATGAAGCCTTTGGGTTCCTTGTCCTTTAATTGGCGAGGGTTCAAATCTCAAAATGTGGGGGGGGGGTTTCTCAAGGGTTCTTTTGTGGTGATAAAGGTGTATGCCCCAAGACACTCAGTTTAATTCAAAGTACATCGGGTACCCAATGCGGCGATAGTATGTGAAGAGTTTCCTCCTAACGTGTGAGTGGGTGGCAAATGAGAGTATTCGATGTCGAAGTAAGCCGTTCTAAAAAAAAAAGAAAAAAGCAAACATACTTTTACAAGGTTAATACTGGAACACGCACTTTACATTACTACATATCACCCACATGTGTATGTCTACTATGTATTCATTTCATCAGTTCATTTTTTTCTTAAAAGACAAACTCACACACCCACCTAATACTAACATGAATATACATACCACAAAATGTCCTAAGCATGACTCAAACCCTCAACCTCAAGGTTGTAAGGGTGACCTCGATACCGCCAAGTCATTGGCTCTTTGGTATTTCATCGGTTCATTTCATATCAAAATTACTCCGTATCATTCCCGTTCGTATAGAATGCAAAATATATATATCTAATATCCCTCTATTATTTTTACATCTATCTCGTTATGTATCACCCAATCTTAATTCTTCATTATAAATCAAAAGAAATTTATGACTTCAGAGCGGCCGGAGGTCCAGCCGTTCGAGGTGCCTCTGTCGGAGGAGGTGCTGTCGTGTAACATCCCAAAATTTTAAGATAATATTTTATAAGAATTTATTAATGATTCGTTATGTTTAAGTATTTAACTAGCAAACTAAAATAGACAATTCAAGAATTTGTTAGTTAAATATTGGCAAGGACTAATCATGCAAAGTATGAAATGAGGTGGTTAGTTAGTGTTAAGGACCACCTAAACTATGTTTTGGTAGGGAGGGACGTAAGTTGCCAACTAGTGAAAGTTTATAAGTATTACACTAGTCATGAAGCTTCTAGTTCATTTTGGGGAGAAAGTTCAAGAAAGAAAGAAAGAAAGAACGGGAGAGAAAGAGATGGGAGAAATTAGGGTTTTCAATTAGTGATCTAACCCTATAACAATCAAGTAAGTCTACAATCAAGGATGCTAGTAGCACAAAGAAGTAAGAAGATCATCATCAACATCCTTTTCTTCATGTTTTTCAAGTTTGAATTCTTAAGAAGAAGTTGAGGTAAAACTAGTACACTTGAAATTATTGAAGTTTATGTTTAGTTTATGCTTAGATCATGATGTAATGAATGTTTTATGAGTTGAATTAGTGAATTTCGGATTTAAGTGCTATGGTGTATGTCTAAATGGGTTTTGTTAATGAAATGAAAGTATAAGAGTAGATTATGATGGGTTTATGTTATGTTTATTTATAAATATTAGTTTTATAGTATTATGATACATGAATATGCATAATACTAGTTAAAAGATTGTGCATGGGGAAGAAGATGATTATATGTGTAATGTGTAGTGACCCGAACTTTTCCATGTTTATATATTTATATGTATATTAAATGAAATTGTTATTTACATGATTAAGTGTTTCCAACATGTTAAGCAATCAAACTTGTTAAGACTTGATTAATTGATATATATATATATATATATATATATATATATATATATATATATATATATATATATATATATATATGTATATATGTATATATATATATATGTATATATGTATATATGTATATACACACGTATATATATAAACGTGTGTGTGTGTATATATATATATATATATATATATATATATATATATATATATATATATATATATATATATATATAGCAATCAAACTTGTTAAGACTTGATTAATTGAAATAGGTTTCATATAGACAATTGACCACCCAAGTTGACCGGTGATTCACGAACGTTAAAACTTGTAAAAACTATATGGTGACATATATATGGATATATATATATAGTTAACATGATATTATGATAAGTAAACATATCATTAAGTATATTAACAATGAACTACATATGTAAAAGCAAGACTACTAACTTAATGATTTTGAAACGAGACATATATGTAACGATTATCGTTGTAATGACATTTAATGTATATATATCATATTAAGAGATATTCATACATCATATTATCATGATAATATAATAATTTAAAATCTCATTTGATATTATAAACATTGGGTTAACAACATTTAACAAGATCGTTAACCTAAAGGTTTCAAAACAACACTTACATGTAACGACTAACGATGACTTAACGACTCAGTTAAAATGTATATACATGTAGTGTTTTAATATGTATTCATACACTTTTGAAAGACTTCAAGACACTTATCAAAATACTTCTACTTAACAAAAATGCTTACAATTACATCCTCGTTCAGTTTCATCAACAATTCTACTCGTATGTACTCGTATTCGTACTCGTACAATACACAGCTTTTAGATGTATGTAATATTGGTATATACACTCCAATGATCAGCTCTTAGCAGCTCATGTGAGTCACCTAATACATGTGGGAACCATCATTTGGCAACTAGCATGAAATATCTCATAAAATTACAAAAATATGAGTAATCATTCATGACTTATTTACATGAAACAAAATTACATATCCTTTATATCTAATCCATACACCAACGACCAAAAACACCTACAAACACTTTCATTCTTCAATTTTCTTCATCTAATTGATCTCTCTCAAGTTCTATCTTCAAGTTCTAAGTGTTCTTCATAAATTCTACAAGTTCTAGTTTCATAAAATCAAGAATACTTCCAAGTTTGCTATCTTACTTCCAATCTTGTAGATTGACCATCCAACCTCAAGAAATCTTTCTTATTTACAGTAAGATATCTTTCTAATACAAGGTAATACTCATATTCAAACTTTGATTCAATTTCTATAACTATAACAATCTTATTTCGAGTGAAAATCTTACTTGAACTTGTTTTTCGTGTCATGATTCTGCTTCAAGAACTTTCAAGCCATCCAAGGATCCTTTGAAGCTAGATCCATTTTTCTCATTTCCAATAGCTTTATCCAGAAAACTTGAGGTAGTAATGATGTTCATAACATCATTCGATTCATACATATAAAGCTATCTTATTCGAAGGTTTAAACTTGTAATCACTAGAACATAGTTTAGTTAATTCTAAACTTGTTCGCAAACAAAAGTTAATCCTTCTAACTTGACTTTTAAAAACAACTAAACACATGTTCTATATCTATATGATATGCTAACTTAATGATTTAAAACCTGGAAACACGAAGAACACTGTAAAACCGGACATACGCCGTCGTAGTCACACCGCGGGCTGTTTTGGGTTAGTTAATTAAAAACTATGATAAACTTTGATTTAAAAGTGGTTCTTCTGGAAAAATGATTTTTCTTATGAACATGAAACTATATCCATAAATCATGGTTAAACTCAAAGTGGAAGTTTGTTTTCTAAAATGGTCATCTAGACGTCGTTCTTTCGACTGAAATGACTACCTTTACAAAAACGACTTGTAACTTATACTTTAGACTATAAACCTATACTTTTTCTGTTTAGATTCATAAAATAGAGTTCAATATGAAACCATAGCAATTTGATTCACTAAAAACGGATTTAAAATGAAGAAGTTATGGGTAAAACAAGATTGGATAATTTTTCTTGTTGTAGCAACGTGAAAATTGGTAACAAATCTATATTAATCATATCCTAGCTAACTTATATTGTATTATACATGTATTCTAATATATTATGTAATCTTGGGATACCATAGACACGTATGCAAATGTTTTGACATATCACATCGACCCATGTGTATATATTATTTGGAACAACCATAGACACTCTATATGCAGTAATATGGGAGTTAGCTATATAGGGTTGAGGTTGATTCTAAAAATATATATACTTTGAGTTGTGATCTAGCCTGAGACGTGTATACACTGGGTCGTGGATTGATTCAAGATAATATATATCAATTTTTTTTATGTACATCTAACTTTGGACAACTAGTTGTAGGTTACTAACGAGGACAGCTGACTTAATGAACTTAAAACATAAAAATGTATTAAAAGTGTTGTAAATATATTTTGAACATACTTTTATATATATGTACATATTTGTTATAGGTTCGTGAATCGACCAGTGGCCAAGTCTTACTTCCCGACGAAGTAAAAAATCTGTGAAAGTGAGTTATAGTCCCACTTTTAAAATCTAATATTTTTGGGATGAGAATACATGCAGGTTTTATAAATGATTTACAAAATAGACACAAGTACGTGAAACTACATTCTATGGTTGAATTATCAAAATCGAATATGCCCTTTTTATTAAGTCTGGTAATCTAAGAATTAGGGAACAGACACCCTAATTGACGCGAATCCTAAAGATAGATCTATTGTGAAATGTCCCGTTCTTCTTGATTAAAAACGTTCCATATTAATTGATTTCGTTGCGAGGTTTTGACCTCTATATGAGACGTTTTTCAAATACTGCATTCATTTTTAAAACAAACCATAACCTTTATTTCATAAATAAAGGTTTAAAAAGTTTTACGTAGATTATCAAATAATGATAATCTAAAATATCCTGTTTACACACGACCATTACATAATGGTTTACAATACAAATATGTTACATCGAATTCAGTTTCTTGAATGCAATTTTTACACAATATCGTATAAACATGGACTCCAAATCTTGTCCTTATTTTAGTATGCAACAGCGGAAGCTCTTAATATTCACCTGAGAATAAACATGCTTTAAACGTCAACAAAAATATTGGTGAGTTATAGGTTTAACCTATATATATCAAATCGTAACGATAGACCACAAGATTTCATATTTCAATACACATCCCATACATAGAGATAAAAATCATTCATATGGTGAACACCTGGTAACCAACATTAACAAGATGCATATATAAGAATATCCCCATCATTCCGGGACACCCTTCGGATATGATATAAATTTCGAAGTACTAAAGCATCCGGTACTTTGGATGGGGTTTGTTAGGCCCAATAGATCTATCTTTAGGATTCGCGTCAATTAGGGTGTCTGTTCCCTAATTCTTAGATTACCAGACTTAATAAAAAGGGGCATATTCGATTTCGATAATTCAACCATAGAATGTAGTTTCACGTACTTGTGTCTATTTTGTAAATCATTTATAAAACCTGCATGTATTCTCATCCCAAAAATATTAGATTTTAAAAGTGGGACTATAACTCACTTTCACAGATTTTTACTTCGTCGAGAAGTAAGACTTGGCCACTGTTGATTCACGAACCTATAACAATATATACATATATATTAAAGTATGTTCAAAATATATTTACAACACTTTTAATATATTTTGATGTTTTAAGTTTATTAAGTCAGCTGTCCTCGTTAGTAACCTACAACTAGTTGTCCACAGTTAGATGTACAGAAATAAATCAATAAATATTATCTTGAATCAATCCACGACCCAGTGTATACGTATCTCAGTATTGATCACAACTCAAACTATATATATTTTGGAATCAACCTCAACCCTGTATAGCTAACTCCAACATTCACATATAGAGTGTCTATGGTTGTTCCGAAATATATATAGATGTGTCGACATGATAGGTCGAAATATTGTATACGTGTCTATGGTATCTCAAGATTACATAATATACAATACAAGTTGATTAAGTTATGGTTGGAATAGATTTGTTACCAATTTTCACGTAGCTAAAATGAGAAAAATTATCCAATCTTGTTTTACCCATAACTTCTTCATTTTAAATCCGTTTTGAGTGAATCAAATTGCTATGGTTTCATATTGAACTGTATTTTATGAATCTAAACAGAAAAAGTATAGGTTTATAGTCGGAAAAATAAGTTACAAGTCGTTTTTGTAAAGGTAGTCATTTCAGTCGAAAGAACAACGTCTAGATGACCATTTTAGAAAACATACTTCCACTTTGAGTTTAACCATAATTTTTGGATATAGTTTCATGTTCATAATAAAAATCATTTTCTCAGAATAACAACTTTTAATTCAAAGTTTATCATAGTTTTTAATTAACTAACCCAAAACAGCCCGCGGTGTTACTACGACGGCGTAAATCCGGTTTTACGGTGTTTTTTGTGTTTTCAGGTTTTAAATCATTAAGTTAGCATATCATATAGATATATAACATGTGTTTACTTAATTTTAAAAGTCAAGTTAGAAGGATTAACTTTTGTTTGCGAACAAGTTTAGAATTAACTAAACTATGTTCTAGTGATTACGAGTTTAAATCTTCGAATAAGATAGTTTTATATATATGAATCGAATGATGTTATGAAAATCATTACTACCTCAAGTTTAGTAGGTAAACCTACTGGAAGTGACAATAAATGATCTAGCTTCAAAGGATCTTGGATGGCTTGAAAGTTCTTGAAGTAGGATCATGACACAAAAACAAGTTCAAGTAAGATTTTTACTCGAATTAAGATAGTTTATAGTTATAGAAATTGAATCAAAGTTTGAATATGAATATTACCTTGAATAAGAAAGATAACCTACTGTATATAACAAAGGTTTCTTGATCTTAGATGATTACTTGGAATGGATTAGAAAGCTTGGAAGTAAATTAGTAAACTTGAAGGGATTTTTGAAGTGTTCTTGAAGTGTTCTTCCTATGATGATTATAGCTTGATTCTTGAAGTGATTTTTGATGAAGATGATGATTAACTACTGGAAAAATACGTTCATAATAGTGTGGGTGTGTTGAGAGAGAATTAGAAAGAGAATTGGAAGTGAAATGGAGTGAATGATGAGTGTTAATTGGTGAGTGGTGAGTGGGGTTAAAAGGAGTTCTAGTTAGTTGACTAGCTCATGGTAGAAGTTAAAATTGATTAGTCATACATGACATAATCAAGAGTGGAATCCCATGCTAGTTCCTATTGGTATATACCCATAGTAAGTACGTTTTGAAGCTGTGTATAATACGGGTAAGAATACGACTAGAATTCTTGATGAAAGAAAAGAATGGGAAAGTAACTGTAACCATTTTCGTTAAGTATGAGTGTTTTGATATATGTCTTGAAGTCTTCCAAAAGTATTTTAATACATCTAAATACACTACATGTATATACATTTTAACGGAGTCGTTAAGTCATCGTTAGTCGTTACATGTAAGTGTTGTTTTGAAACCTTTAAGTTAACGATCTCAATTAATATTGTTAACCCATTGTTTATTATATCTAATGAGATGTTAAATTATTATATTATCATGATATTATGATATATTAATATATCTTAATATGATATATATACATTTAAATGTCGTTACAACGATAATCGTTACATATATGTCTCGTTTCGAAATCCTTAAGTTAGTAGTCTTGTTTATATGTATATAACTCATTGTTAATATACTTATGGAGATACTTACTTATCATAATCTCATGTTAACCATACATATATCCATATATATATATCGTCATGTCATTTTTACAAGTTTTAACGTTCGTGAATCGCCGGTCAACTTGGGTGGTCAATTGTCTATATGAAACATATTTCAATTAATCAAGTCTTAACAAGTTTGATTGCTTAACATGTTGGAAACATTTAATCATGTAAATATCAATCTCAATTAATATATATAAACATGGAAAAGTTCGGGTCACTACAGTACCTACCCGTTAAATAAATTTCGTCCCGAAATTTTAAGCTGTTGAAGGTGTTGACGAATCTTCTGGAAATAGATGCGGGTATTTCTTCTTCATCTGATCTTCACGCTCCCAGGTGAACTCGGGTCCTCTACGAGAATTCCATCGAACCTTAACAATTGGTATCTTGTTTTGCTTAAGTCTTTTAACCTCACGATCCATTATTTCGACGGGTTCTTCGATGAATTGGAGTTTTTCATTGATTTGGATTTCATCTAACGGAATAGTGAGATCTTCTTTAGCAAAACATTTCTTCAAATTCGAGACGTGGAAAGTGTTATGTACAGCCGCGAGTTGTTGAGGTAACTCAAGTCGGTAAGCTACTGGTCCGACACGATCAATAATCTTGAATGGTCCAATATACCTTGGATTTAATTTCCCTCGTTTACCAAATCGAACAACGCCTCTCCAAGGTGCAACTTTAAGCATGACCATCTCTCCAATTTCAAATTCCATATCTTTTCTTTTAATGTCAGCGTAGCTCTTTTGTCGACTTTGGACGGTTTTCAACCGTTGTTGAATTTGGATGATCTTCTCGGTAGTTTCTTGTATAATCTCCAGACCCGTAATCTGTCTATCCCCCACTTCACTCCAACAAATCGGAGACCTACACTTTCTACCATAAAGTGCTTCAAACGGCGCCATCTCAATGCTTGAATGGTAGCTGTTGTTGTAGGAAAATTCTGCTAACGGTAGATGTCGATCCCAACAGTTTCCGAAATCAATAACACATGCTCGTAGCATGTCTTCAAGCGTTTTATCGTCCTTTCGCTCTGCCCATCAGTTTGTGGATGATAGGCAGTACTCATGTCAAGACGAGTTCCTAATGCTTGCTGTAATGTCTGCCAGAATCTTGAAATAAATCTGCCATCCCTATCAGAGATAATAGAGATTGGTATTCCATGTCTGGAGATGACTTCCTTCAAATACAGTCGTGCTAACTTCTCCATCTTGTCATCTTCTCTTATTGGCAGGAAATGTGCTGATTTGGTGAGACGATCAACTATTACCCAAATAGTATCAAAACCACTTGCAGTCCTTGGCAATTTAGTGATGAAATCCATGGTAATGTTTTCCCATTTCCATTCTGGGATTTCGGGTTGTTGAAGTAGACCTGATGGTTTCTGATGCTCAGCTTTGACCTTAGAACACGTCAAACATTCTCCTACGTATTTAGCAACATCGGCTTTCATACCCGGCCACCAAAAATGTTTCTTGAGATCCTTGTACATCTTCCCCGTTCCAGGATGTATTGAGTATCTGGTTTTATGAGCTTCTCTAAGTACCATTTCTCTCATATCTCCAAATTTTGGTACCCAAATCCTTTCAGCCCTATACCGGGTTCCGTCTTCCCGAATATTAAGATGCTTCTCCGATCCTTTGGGTATTTCATCCTTTAAATTTCCTTCTTTTAAAACTCCTTGTTGCGCCTCCTTTATTTGAGTAGTAAGGTTATTATGAATCATTATATTCATAGATTTTACTCGAATGGGTTCTCTGTCCTTCCTGCTCAAGGCATCGGCTACCACATTTGCCTTTCCCGGGTGGTAACGAATCTCAAAGTCGTAATCATTCAATAATTCAATCCACCTACGCTGCCTCATATTCAGTTGTTTCTGATTAAATATGTGTTGAAGACTTTTGTGGTCAGTATATATAATACTTTTGACCCCATATAAGTAGTGCCTCCAAGTCTTTAATGCAAAAACAACCGCGCCTAATTCCAAATCATGCGTCGTATAATTTTGTTCGTGAATCTTCAATTGTCTAGACGCATAAGCAATCACCTTCGTTCGTTGCATTAATACACAACCGAGACCTTGCTTTGAAGCGTCACAATAAATCACAAAATCATCATTCCCTTCAGGCAATGACAATATAGGTGCCGTAGTTAGCTTTTTCTTCAATAATTGAAATGCTTTCTCTTGTTCATCATTCCATTCAAATTTCTTCCCTTTATGCGTTAATGCAGTCAAGGGTTTTGCTATTCTGGAAAAGTCTTGGATGAACCTTCTGTAGTAACCAGCTAGTCCTAAAAACTGGCGTATGTGTTTCGGAGTTTTCGGGGTTTCCCACTTTTCAACAGTTTCTATCTTTGCCGGATCCACCTTAATACCTTCTTTGTTCACTATGTGACCGAGGAATTGAACTTCTTCCAACCAAAATGCACACTTTGAAAACTTAGCATACAATTCTTCCTTCCTCAATACTTCTAACACCTTTCTCAAATGTTCACCGTGTTCTTGGTCATTCTTTGAGTAAATAAGTATGTCATCAATGAAAACAATGACAAACTTGTCAAGGTATGGTCCACACACTCGGTTCATAAGGTCCATGAACACAGCTGGTGCATTAGTTAAACCAAATGGCATGACTATAAACTCGTAATGACCGTAACGTGTTCTGAAAGCAGTCTTTGGAATATCATCTTCTTTCACCCGCATTTGATGATACCCGGAACGTAAGTCAATCTTTGAATAAACAGACGAGCCTTGTAGTTGATCAAATAAGTCGTCGATTCTCGGTAGTGGGTAGCGGTTCTTTATGGTAAGTTTGTTCAACTCTCGGTAGTCGATACACAACCTGAATGTACCATCTTTCTTCTTAACAAACAAAACAGGAGCTCCCCACGGTGATGTGCTTGGTCGAATGAAACCATGCTCTAAAAGTTCTTGTAATTGGCTTTGCAATTCTTTCATCTCGCTGGGTGCGAGTCTGTAAAGAGCACGAGCTATTGGTGCAGCTCCTGGTACAAGATCTATTTGAAATTCAACGGATCGATGTGGGGGTAATCCCGGTAATTCTTTCGGAAATACATCGGGAAATTCTTTTGCGACGGGAACATCATTGATGCTCTTTTCTTCAGTTTGTACTTTCTCGACGTGTGCTAGAACAGCATAGCAACCTTTTCTTATTAGTTTTTGTGCCTTCAAATTACTAATAAGATGTAGCTTCGTGTTGCCCTTTTCTCCGTACACCATTAAGGGTTTTCCTTTTTCTCGTATAATGCGAATTGCATTTTTGTAACAAACGATCTCTGCTTTCACTTCTTTCAACCAGTCCATACCGATTATCACATCAAAACTCCCTAACTCTACTGGTATCAAATCAATCTTAAATGTTTCGCTAACCAGTTTAATTTCTCGATTCCGACATATATTATCTGCTGAAATTAATTTACCATTTGCTAATTCGAGTAAAAATTTACTATCCAAAGGCGTCAATGGACAACTTAATTTAGCACAAAAATCTCTACTCATATAGCTTCTATCTGCACCCGAATCAAATAAAACGTAAGCAGATTTATTGTCAATAAGAAACGTACCCCTAACAAGCTCCGGGTCTTCCTGTGCCTCTGCCGCATTAATATTGAAAACTCTTCCGCGGCCTTGTCCATTCGTGTTCTCCTGGTTCGGGCAATTTCTAATAATGTGGCCCGGTTTTCCACATTTATAACAAACTACATTGGCATAACTTGCTCCGACACTACTTGCTCCGCCATTACTCGTTCCGACACCATTTGTTCCTTTAGTTCTATTAACCCCTGGTCCGTAGACCTCACACTTCGCCGCGCTATGACCATTTCTTTTACACTTGTTGCAAAATTTGGTGCAGAACCCCGAGTGATACTTTTCACACCTTTGGCATAGCTGCTTCTGATTGTTGTTGTTGTTGCGGTTATTATTGTTGTTGGGATGATTGTTGTAGTTGCTGTTGTTGTTGTTGTTGTTGTTGTTATTGTTGGGCCGTTTGTTGTAGTTGCGATTGATGTTGCGATTGTTGGGATAATTGTTGCGATTATTGTTGTAATTGCTGTTGTTGTTGTATTGGTGATTCTTATCACCGTTTTCCTCCCACTTTCTTTTGACTTGCTTCACATTGGCCTCTTCAGCAGTCTGTTCTTTAATTCTTTCTTCAATCTGGTTCACTAGTTTGTGAGCCATTCTACATGCCTGTTGCATGGAGGCGGGCTCGTGTGAACTTATATCTTCTTGGATTCTTTTCGGTAATCCTTTCACAAACGCGTCGATCTTCTCTTCCTCGTCTTCGAATGCTCCCGGACACAATAGGCACAATTCTGTGAATCGTCTTTCGTACGTGGTAATATCAAATCCTTGGGTTCGTAACCCTCTAAGTTCTGTCTTGAGCTTATTGACCTCGGTTCTGGGACGGTACTTCTCGTTCATCAAGTGCTTGAATGCTGACCACGGTAGTGCGTACGCATCGTCTTGACCCACTTGCTCTAGATAGGTATTCCACCATGTTAACGCAGAACCTGTGAAGGTATGCGTAGCGTACTTTACTTTGTCCTCTTCAGTACACTTACTTATGGCAAACACCGATTCGACCTTCTCGGTCCACCGTTTCAATCCGATCGGTCCTTCGGTTCCATCAAATTCCAAAGGTTTGCAGGCAGTGAATTCTTTGTAGGTGCATCCTACACGATTTCCTGTACTGCTAGATCCAAGGTTATTGTTGGTATGTAGCGCAGCCTGTACTGCGGCTATGTTTGAAGCTAGAAAAGTACGGAATTCCTCTTCATTCATATTCACGGTGTGTCGAGTAGTCGGTGCCATTTCCTTCAAAATAGTCAAATGGAACAAGTTAATCATACAGAATATTAAGAGTAGTTAATAGTATTTCGTAGCATAATATGAACTCATTTATAAAAGCTTTTTCTTCATATTAGCATTTTATAAGTTTAAATTCGGGTAGTACCTACCCGTTAAGTTCATACTTAGTAGCTAATATACAATTCAACTACTACAATTCTATATGAAAAACTGATTATAATAATATTTCGCGTTCAAACTTTTATACAATATTTTACAAACTTACAATACCGCTTATTTTACATAAAGCATGAAATATAGCACACAATAACTTTGATACAAGATAGTTGTGAAGATAATTCTAGCTAGTACACAAGTCGTTCAGCAAAGGCAATAAAGACACGTAATTCATACGTCCAGAAACAAGTCATGCATTCTGGTTTTACTAGGACTACTTCCCATCCTTGGTCTTGTGGAACATAACCGTTATGGCCGTTGATAAGACAGCGTGTTGTAACGTCGTCAAAGGGACGAGGGTTACGTAATGTCCAACAGTCCCGTAACAATCTAAAAACCTCATTTCTTACCCCAATTACCGACTCCGTCACTTGTGGAAACGTTTTGTTTAATAGTTGTAGCCCGATGTTCTTGTTCTCACTTTGGTGAGAAGCGAACATTACTAATCCGTAAGCATAACATGCTTCTTTATGTTGCATGTTAGCCGCTTTTTCTAAATCACGAAGTCCAATATTCGGATATATTGAGTCAAAATAATTTCTTAACCCATTGCGTAAAATAGCATTTGGGTTCCCCGCAATATATGCGTCAAAGTAAACACATCGTAACTTATGGATTTCCCAATGTGATATCCCCCATCTTTCGAACGAAAGACTTTTATAAACCAAGGCATTCTTGGAACGTTCTTCAAATGTCTTACAAACTGATCTCGCCTTAAATAGTTGTGCCGAAGAATTCTGACTCAACTCTAGACAAGATTTCATCAATCATGTCTCCGGGTAGGTCTCTTAAAATATTGGGTTGTCTATCTATTTTGTGTTTTTATACTGTAAAATAGACAAGAGTTAGATTCATAAAAAAAATACTTATTAATACAAGCAATTTTTACATATATCATAAAGCATAAGCACCCTATATTACATATATTACACCACACGAATACAACTATCTTATTCCGACTCGCTTGTTTCTTCTTCTTCGGTTTTGGTTCGTTTTGCCAAGTTTCTAGGGATATATGATGTTCCCCTAATACGAGCCGTTATTTTCCACATTGGTTTAGAAAAACCTGGTGGTTTAGAGGTTCCCGGGTCATTGTTACAACTTAAGGACTTCGGGGGTTGACGATACATATAAAGTTCATCGGGGTTGGAATTAGATTTCTCTATTTTTATGCCCTTTCCCTTATTATTTTCTTTTGCCTTTTTAAATTCAGTTGGGGTAATTTCTATAACATCATCGAAATTCTCGTCGGAATCCGATTCATCGGAGAATTGGTAATCCTCCCAATATTTTGCTTCCTTAGCGGAAACACCATTGACCATAATTAACCTTGGTCGGTTGGTTGAGGATTTTCTTTTACTTAACTGTTTTATTATTTCCCCCACCGGTTCTATTTCTTCATCCGGTTCCGATTCTTCTTCCGGTTCCGATTCTTCTTCTGGTTCCGACTCTTCTTTCGGTTCCTCTTCGGGAACTTGTGAATCAGTCCACGAATCATTCCAATTTACATTTGACTCTTCATTATTATTAGGTGAGTCAATGGGACTTGTTCTAGAGGTAGACATCTATTACATAATATCAAACGCGTTAAGAGATTAATATATCACATAATATTCACATGTTAAAAAAATATAGTTTCCAACAAAATTTGTTAAGCAATCATTTTTCAAGTAAACACGGTCGAAGTCCAGACTCACTAATGCATCCTAACAAACTAGATAAGACACACTAATGCAAAATTCTGGTTCTCTAAGACCAACGCTCTGATACCAACTGAAATGTCCCGTTCTTATTGATTAAAAACGTTCCATATTAATTGATTTCGTTGCGAGGTTTTGACCTCTATATGAGACGTTTTTCAAATACTGCATTCATTTTTAAAACAAACCATAACCTTTATTTCATAAATAAAGGTTTAAAAAGTTTTACGTAGATTATCAAATAATGATAATCTAAAATATCCTGTTTACACACGACCATTACATATTGGTTTACAATACAAATATGTTACATCGAAATCAGTTTCTTGAATGCAATTTTTACCCAATATCGTATAAACATGGACTCCAAATCTTGTCCTTATTTTAGTATGCAACAGCGGAAGCTCTTAATATTCACCTGAGAATAAACATGCTTTAAACGTCAACAAAAATGTTGGTGATTTATAGGTTTAACCTATATATATCAAATCGTAACGATAGACCACAAGATTTCATATTTCAATACACATCCCATACATAGAGATAAAAATCATTCATATGGTGAACACCTGGTAACCAACATTAACAAGATGCATATATAAGAATATCCCCATCATTCCGGGACACCCTTCGGATATGATATAAATTTTGAAGTACTAAAGCATCCGGTACTTTGGATGGGGTTTGTTAGGCCCAATAGATCTATCTTTAGGATTCGCGTCAATTAGGGTGTCTGTTCCCTAATTCTTAGATTACCAGACTTAATAAAAAGGGGCATATTCAATTTCGATAATTCAACCATAGAATGTAGTTTCACGTACTTGTGTCTATTTTGTAAATCATTTATAAAACCTGCATGTATTCTCATCCCAAAAATATTAGATTTTAAAAGTGGGACTATAACTCACTTTCACAGATTTTTACTTCGTCGAGAAGTAAGACTTGGCCACTGTTGATTCACGAACCTATAACAATATATACATATATATTAAAGTATGTTCAAAATATATTTACAACACTTTTAATATATTTTGATGTTTTAAGTTTATTAAGTCAGCTGTCCTCGTTAGTAACCTACAACTAGTTGTCCACAGTTAGATGTACAGAAATAAATCAATAAATATTATCTTGAATCAATCCACGACCCAGTGTATACGTATCTTAGTATTGATCACAACTCAAACTATATATATTTTGGAATCAACCTCAACCCTGTATAGCTAACTCCAACATTCACATATAGAGTGTCTATGGTTGTTCCGAAATATATATAGATGTGTCGACATGATAGGTCGAAACATTGTATACGTGTCTATGGTATCTCAAGATTACATAATATACAATACAAGTTGATTAAGTTATGGTTGGAATAGATTTGTTACCAATTTTCACGTAGCTAAAATGAGAAAAATTATCCAATCTTGTTTTACCCATAACTTCTTCATTTTAAATCCGTTTTGAGTGAATCAAATTGCTATGGTTTCATATTGAACTGTATCTTATGAATATAAACAGAAAAAGTATAGGTTTATAGTCGGAAAAATAAGTTACAAGTCGTTTTTGTAAAGGTAGTCATTTCAGTCGAAAGAACGACGTCTAGATGACCATTTTAGAAAACATACTTCCACTTTGAGTTTAACCATAATTTTTGGATATAGTTTCATGTTCATAATAAAAATCATTTTCTCAGAATAACAACTTTTAATTCAAAGTTTATCATAGTTTTTAATTAACTAACCCAAAACAGCCCGCGGTGTTACTACGACGGCGTAAATCCGGTTTTACGGTGTTTTTCGTGTTTCCAGGTTTTAAATCATTAAGTTATCATATCATATAGATATATAACATGTGTTTACTTCATTTTAAAAGTCAAGTTAGAAGGATTAACTTTTGTTTGCGAACAAGTTTAGAATTAACTAAACTATGTTCTAGTGATTACGAGTTTAAACCTTCGAATAAGATAGTTTTATATATATGAATCGAATGATGTTATGAACATCATTACTACCTCAAGTTTAGTAGGTAAACCTACTGGAAGTGACAAGAAATGATCTAGCTTCAAAGGATCTTGGATGGCTTGAAAGTTCTTGAAGTAGGATCATGACACAAAAACAAGTTCAAGTAAGATTTTTACTCGAATTAAGATAGTTTATAGTTAAAGAAATTGAATCAAAGTTTGAATATGAATATTACCTTGAATAAGAAAGATAACCTACTGTATATAACAAAGGTTTCTTGATCTTAGATGATTACTTGGAATGGATTAGAAAGCTTGGAAGTAAATTAGTAAACTTGAAGGGATTTTTGAAGTGTTCTTGAAGTGTTCTTCCTATGATGATTATAGCTTGATTCTTGAAGTGATTTTTGATGAAGATGATGATTAACTACTGAAAAAATACGTTCATAATAGTGTGGGTGTGTTGAGAGAGAATTAGAAAGAGAATTGGAAGTGAAATGGAGTGAATGATGAGTGTTAATTGGTGAGTGGTGAATGGGGTTAAAAGGAGTTCTAGTTAGTTGACTAGCTCATGGTAGAAGTTAAAATTGATTAGTCATACATGACATAATCAAGAGTGGAATCCCATGCTAGTTCCTATTGGTATATACCCATAGTAAGTACGTTTTGAAGCTGTGTATAATACGGGTAAGAATACGACTAGAATTCTTGATGAAAGAAAAGAATGGGAAAGTAACTGTAACCATTTTCGTTAAGTATGAGTGTTTTGATATATGTCTTGAAGTCTTCCAAAAGTATTTTAATACATCTAAATACACTACATGTATATACATTTTAACGGAGTCGTTAAGTCATCGTTAGTCGTTACATGTAAGTGTTGTTTTGAAACCTTTAAGTTAACGATCTCAATTAATATTGTTAACCCATTGTTTATTATATCTAATGAGATGTTAAATTATTATATTATCATGATATTATGATATATTAATATATCTTAATATGATATATATACATTTAAATGTCGTTACAACGATAATCGTTACATATATGTCTCGTTTCGAAATCCTTAAGTTAGTAGTCTTGTTTATATGTATATAACTCATTGTTAATATACTTATGGAGATACTTACTTATCATAATCTCATGTTAACCATACGTATATCCATATATATATCGTCATGTCGTTTTTACAAGTTTTAACGTTCGTGAATCGCCGGTCAACTTGGGTGGTCAATTGTCTATATGAAACATATTTCAATTAATCAAGTCTTAACAAGTTTGATTGCTTAACATGTTGGAAACATTTAATCATGTAAATATCAATCTCAATTAATATATATAAACATGGAAAAGTTCGGGTCACTACATATTGGGCCTAACAAACCCCGTCCAAAGTACCGGATGCTTTAGTACTTCAAAATTTATATCATATCCGAAGGGTGTCCCGGAATGATGGGGATATTCTTAAATATGCATCTTGTTAATGTCGGGTACCAGGTGTTTACCATATGAATGATTTTTATCTCTATGTATGGGATGTATATTGAAATATGAAATCTTGTGGTCTATTGTTACGATTTGATATATATAGGTTAAACCTATAACTCACCAACATTTTTGTTGACGTTTAAAGCATGTTTATTCTCAGGTGATTATTAAGAGCTTCCGCTGTCGCATACTTAATTAAGGACAAGATTTGGAGTCCATGCTTGTATGATATTGTGTAAAAACTGCATTCAAGAAACTTATTTCGTTGTAACATATTTGTATTGTAAACCATTATGTAATAGTCGTGTGTAAATAGGATATTTCAGATTATCATTATTTGATAATCTATGTAAAGCTTTTTAAACCTTTATTGATGAAATAAAGGTTATGGTGTTTTTTAAAATGAATGCAGTCTTTGAAAAACGTCTCATATAGAGGTCAAAACCTCGCAACGAAATCAATTAATATGGAACGTTTTTAATCAATAAGAACGGGACATTTCAGTTGGTATCCGAGCGTTGGTCTTAGAGAACCAGAAAAATTTGCTTTAGTGTGTCTTATCGAGTTTGTTAGGATGCATTAGTGAGTCTGGACTTCGACCGTATTTTCTTTAAAAATGATTGCTTAACAATTTTGTTGGAAACTATATATTATTAACATGTAAATATTATGTGATATATTAATCTCTTAACGTGTTTGATATTATGTGATAGATGTCTACCTCTAGAACAAGTCCCATTGACTCACCTAATAATAATGAAGAGTCAAATGTAAATTGGAATAATTCGTGGACTGATTCACAAGTTCCCGAAGAGGAACCGGAAGAAGAGTCGGAACCGGAAGAAGAATCGGAACCGGAAGAAGAATCGGAACCGGAAGAAGAAATAGAACAAGTGGGGGAAATAATAAAATGGTTAAGTAGAAGAAAATCCTCAACCAACCGACCAAAGTTAATTATGGTCAATGGTGTTTCCGCCAAGGAAGCAAAGTATTGGGAGGATTACCAATTCTCCGATGAATCGGATCCCGACAAGGAATCCGATGATGTTATAAAAATTACCCCAACACAATTTAATAAGGCAAAAGAGAACAATAAGGGAAAGGGCATAAAAAAGAGAAATTTGATTCCAAACCCGATGAACTTTATATGTATCGTCAACACCCGTGTTTCTTAAGTTGTGACAATAACCCGGGAACCTCTAAACCACCAGGTTTTTCTAAACCAATGTGGAAAACGACGGCTCGTATTAGGGGAACATCATATATCCCTAGAAACTTGTCAAAACGAACCAAAACCGAAGAAGAAGAAACGAGCGAGTCGGAATAAGATAGTTGTATTCTTGTGGTGTAATATATGTGATATAGTGTGCTTATGCTTTATGATATATGTAAAAATTGCTTGTATTAATAAGTATTTTTTTTTTATGAATCTAACTCTTGTCTATTTTACAGTATAAAAACACAAAATGGATAGACAACCCAATATTTTAAGAGACCTACCCGGAGACATGATTGATGAAATCTTGTCTAGAGTCGGTCAGAATTCCTCGGCACAACTATTTAAGGCGAGATCAGTTTGTAAGACATTCGAAGAACGTTCCAAGAATTCCTTGGTTTATAAAAGGCTTTCGTTCGAAAGATGGGGGATATCACATTGGGAAATCCATAAGTTGCGATGTGTTTACTTTGACGCATATATTGCGGGGAACCCAAATGCTATTTTACGCAACGGGTTAAGAAATTATTTTGACTCAATATATCCGAATATAGGACTTCGTGATCTAGAAAAAGCGGCTAACATGCAACATAAAGAAGCATGTTATGCTTACGGCTTAGTAATGTTCGCTTCTCACCAAAGTGAGAACAAGAACATCGGGCTACAACTATTAAACAAAACGTTCCCACAAGTGACGGAGTCGGTAATTGGGGTAAGAAATGAGGTTTTTAGATTATTAAGGGACTGTTGGATATTACGTAACCCTCATCCCTTTGATGACGTTACAACACGATGTCTTATCAACGGCCATAACGGTTATGTTCCACAAGACCAAGGATGGGAAGTAGTCCTAGTAAAACCAGAATGCATGACTTGTTTCTGGACGTATGAATTATGTGTCTTTATTGCCTTTACTGAACAACTTGTATACTAGCCAGAATTATCTTCACAACTATCTTGTATCAAAGTTATTGTGTGCTATATTTCATGCTATATGTAAAATAAGCGGTATTGTAAGTTTGTAAAATATTGTGTAAAAGTTTGAACGCGAAATATTATTATAATCAGTTTTTCATATAAAATTGTAGTAGTTGAATTGTATATTAGCTACTAAGTATGAACTTAACGGGTAGGTACTACCCGAATTTAAACTTATAAAACGCTAATATGAAGAAAAAGCTTTTATAAATGAGTTCATATTATGCTACGAGATACTATTGACTACTCTTAATATTCTGTATGATTAACTTGTTTCATTTGACTATTTGAAGGAAATGGCACCGACTACTCGACAAACCTTGAATATGAGCAAAGAGGAATTTCGTGCCTTTCTTGCTTCAAACATAGCCGCAGTACAGGCTACGCTACATACCAACAATAACCTTGGATCTAGCAGTACAGGAAATCGTGTAGGATGCACCTACAAAGAATTCACTGCCTGCAAACCTTTGGAATTTGATGGAACCGAAGGACCGATCGGATTGAAACGGTGGACCGAGATGTTCGAATCGGTGTTTTCCATAAGTAAGTGTACTGAAGAGGACAAAGTGAAGTACGCTACGCATACCTTCACACGTTCTGCGTTAACATGGTGGAATACCTATCTAGAGCAAGTGGGACAAGATGATGCTTACGCACTACCGTGGTCAGCATTCAAGCACTTGATGAACGAGAAGTACCGTCCCAGAACCGAGGTCAATAAGCTCAAGACAGAACTTAGAGGGTTACGAACCCAAGGATTTGATATTACCACGTACGAAAGATGATTCACAGAATTATGCCTATTGTGTCCGGGAGCGTTCGAAGATGAGGAAGAGAAGATCGACGCGTTTGTGAAAGGATTACCGGAAAGAATCCAAGAAGATATAAGTTCACACGAGCCTGCCTCCATACAACAGGCATGTAGAATGGCTCACAAACTAGTGAACCAAATTGAAGAAAGAATTAAAGAACAGACTGTTGAAGAGGCCAATGTGAAGCAAGTCAAAAGAAAGTGGGAGGAAAACAGTGATAAGAATCACCAATACAACAACAACAGCAATTACAACAATAATCGCAACAACTATCCCAACAATCGCAACATCAATCGCAACTACAACAAACGGCCCAACAACAACAACAACAACAACAACAACAACAACAACAACTACAACAATCATCCCAACAACAATAATAACCGTAACAACAACAACAATCAGAAGCAGCTATGCCAAAGGTGTGAAAAGTATCACTCGGGGTTCTGCACCAAATTTTGCAACAAGTGTAAAAGAAATGGTCATAGCGCGGCGAAGTGTGAGGTCTACGAACTAGGGGTTAACAGAACGAAAGGAACAAATGGTTTCGGAACGAGTAATGGCGGAGCAAGTAGTGTCGGAGCAAGTTATGCCAATGTAGTTTGTTATAAATGTGGAAAACCGGGCCACATTATTAGAAATTTCCCGAACCAGGAGAACACGAATGGACAAGGCCGTGGAAGAGTTTTCAATATTAATGCGGCAGAAGTACAGGAAGACCCGGAGCTTGTTACGGGTACGTTTCTTATTGACAATAAATCTGCTTACGTTTTATTTGATTCGGGTGCGGATAGAAGCTATATGAGTAGAGATTTTTGTGCTAAATTAAGTTGTCCATTGACGCCGTTGGATAGTAAATTTTTACTTGAATTAGCAAACGGTAAATTAATTTCAGCAGATTATATATGCCGGAATCGAGAAATTAAACTGGGTAGCGAAATATTTAAGATTGGTTTGATACCAGTAGAGTTAGGGAGTTTTGATGTAATAGTCGGTATGGACTGGTTGAAGAAAGTGAAAGCAGAGATCGTTTGTTACAAAAATGCAATTCGCATTATACGAGAAAAAGGAAAACCCTTAATGGTGTACGGAGAAAAGGGCAACACGAAGCTACATCTTATTAGTAATTTGAAGGCACAAAAACTATTAAGAAAAGGTTGCTATGCTGTTCTAGCACACGTAAAAAAAGTACAAACTGAAGAAAAGAGCATCAATGATGTTCCCGTTGCAAAAGAATTTCCCGATGTATTTCCGAAAGATTTACCGGGATTACCCCCACATCGATCCGTTGAATTTTAAATAGATCTTGTACCAGGAGCTGCACCAATAGCTCGTGCTCCTTACAGACTCGCACCCAGCGAGATGAAAGAACTGCAAAGCCAATTACAAGAACTTTTAGAGCGTGGTTTCATTCGACCAAGCACATCACCGTGGGGAGCTCCTATTTTGTTTGTCAAGAAGAAAGATGGTACATTCAGGTTGTGTATCAACTGCCGAGAGTTGAACAAACTTACCATCAAGAACCGCTACCCACTACCGAGAATCGACGACTTATTTGATCAACTACAAGGCTCGTCTGTTTATTCAAAGATTGACTTACGTTCCGGGTATCATCAAATGCGGGTGAAAGAAGATGATATTCCAAAGACTGCTTTCAGAACACGTTACGGTCATTACGAGTTTATGGTCATGCCGTTTGGTTTAACTAATGCACCAGCTGTGTTCATGGACCTTATGAACTGAGTGTGTGGACCATACCTTGACAAGTTTGTCATTGTTTTCATTGATGACATACTTATTTACTCAAAGAATGACCAAGAACACGGTGAACATTTGAGAAAGGTGTTAGAAGTATTGAGGAAGGAAGAATTGTACGCTAAGTTTTCAAAGTGTGCATTTTGGTTGGAAGAAGTTCAATTCCTCGGTCACATAGTGAACAAAGAAGGTATTAAGGTGGATCCGGAAAAGATAGAAACTGTTGAAAAGTGGGAAACCCCGAAAACTCCGAAACACATACGCCAGTTTTTAGGACTAGCTGGTTACTACAGAAGGTTCATCCAAGACTTTTCCAGAATAGCAAAACCCTTAACTGCATTAACGCATAAAGGGAAGAAATTTGAATGGAAGGATGAACAAGAGAAAGCGTTCCAGTTATTGAAGAAAAAGCTAACTACGGCACCTATATTGTCATTGCCTGAAGGGAATGATGATTTTGTGATTTATTGTGACGCATCAAAGCAAGGTCTCGGTTGTGTATTAATGCAACGAACGAAGGTGATTGCTTATGCGTCTAGACAATTGAAGATTCACGAACAAAATTATGCGACGCATGATTTGGAATTAGGCGCGGTTGTTATTGCATTAAAGACTTGGAGGCACTACTTATATGGGGTCAAAAGTATTATATATACCGACCACAAAAGTCTTCAACATATATTTAATCAGAAACAACTGAATATGAGGCAGCGTAGGTGGATTGAATTGTTGAATGATTACGACTTTGAGATTCGTTACCACCCGGGGAAGGCAAATGTGGTAGCCGACACCTTGAGCAGGAAGGACAGAGAACCCATTCGAGTAAAATCTATGAATATAATGATTCACAATAACCTTACTACTCAAATAAAGGAGGCGCAACAAGGAGTTTTAAAAGAGGGAAATTTAAAGGATGAAATACCCAAAGGATCGGAGAAGCATCTTAATATTCGGGAAGACGGAACCCGGTATAGGGCTGAAAGGATTTGGGTACCAAAATTGGGAGATATGAGAGAAATGGTACTTAGAGAAGCTCATAAAACCAGATACTCAATACATCCTGGAACGGGGAAGATGTACAAGGATCTCAAGAAATATTTTTGGTGGCCGGGTATGAAAGCCGATGTTGTTAAATACGTAGGAGAATGTTTGACGTGTTCTAAGGTCAAAGCTGAGCATCAGAAACCATCAGGTCTACTTCAATAACCCGAAATCCCGGAATGGAAATGGGAAAACATTACCATGGATTTCATCACTAAATTGCCAAGGACTGCAAGTGGTTTTGATACTATTTGGGTAATAGTTGATCGTCTCACCAAATCAGCACACTTCCTGCCAATAAGAGAAGATGACAATATGGAGAAGTTAGCACGACTGTATTTGAAGGATGTCGTCTCCAGACATGGAATACCAATCTCTATTATCTCTGATAGGGATGGCAGATTTATTTTAAGATTCTGGCAGACATTACAGCAAGCATTAGGAACTCGTCTAGACATGAGTACTGCCTATCATCCACAAACTGATGGGCAGAGTGAAAGGACGATACAAACGCTTGAAGACATGCTACGAGCATGTGTTATTGATTTTGAAAACAGTTGGGATCGACATCTACCGTTAGCAGAATTTTCCTACAACAACAGCTATCATTCAAGTATTGAGATGACGCCATTTGAAGCACTTTATGGTAGAAAGTGCAGGTCTCCAATTTGTTGGAGTGAAGTGGGGGATAGACAGATTACGGGTCCGGAGATAATACAAGAAACTACCGAGAAGATCATCCAAATTCAACAACGGTTGAAAACCGCCCAAAGTCGACAAAAGAGCTACGCCGACATTGAAAGAAAAGATATAGAATTTGAAATTGGAGAGATGGTCATGCTTAAGGTTGCACCTTGGAAAGGTGTTGTTCGATTTGGTAAACGAGGTAAATTAAATCCAAGGTATATTGGACCATTCAAGATTATTGATCGTGTCGGACCAGTAGCTTACCGACTTGAGTTACCTCAACAACTCGCGGCTGTACATAACACTTTCCACGTCTTGAATTTGAAGAAATGTTTTGCTAAAGAAGATCTCACTATTCCGTTAGACGAAATCTAAATCAACGAAAAACTTAAATTCATCGAAGAACCCGTCGAAATAATGGATCGTGAGGTTAAAAGACTTAAACAAAACAAGATACCAATTGTTAAGGTTCGATGGAATGCTCGTAGACGACCCGAGTTCACCTGGGAATGAGAAGATCAGATGAAGAAGAAATACCCGCACTTATTTCTAGAAGATACGTCAACACCTCCAACTGCTTAAAATTTCGGGACGAAATTTATTTAACGGGTAGGTACTGTAGTGACCCGAACTTTTCCATGTTTATATATATATATATATATATATATATATATATATATATATATATATATATATTAAATGAAATTGTTATTTACATGATTAAGTGTTTCCAACATGTTAAGCAATCAAACTTGTTAAGACTTGATTAATTGAAATAGGTTTCATATAGACAATTGACCACCCAAGTTGACCGGTGATTCACGAACGTTAAAACTTGTAAAAACTATATGATGACATATATATGGATATATATATAGTTAACATGATATTATGATAAGTAAACATATCATTAAGTATATTAACAATGAACTACATATGTAAAAGCAAGACTACTAACTTAATGATTTTGAAACGAGACATATATGTAACGATTATCGTTGTAACGACATTTAATGTATATGTATCATATTAAGAGATATTAATACATCATATTATCATGATAATATAATAATTTAAAATCTCATTTGATATTATAAATATTGGGTTAACAACATTTAACAAGATAGTTAACCTAAAGGTTTCAAAACAACACTTACATGTAACGACTAACGATGACTTAACGACTCAGTTAAAATGTATATACATGTAGTGTTTTAATATGTATTCATACACTTTTGAAAGACTTCAAGACACTTATCAAAATACTTCTACTTAACAAAAATGCTTACAATTACATCCTCGTTCAGTTTCATCAACAATTCTACTCGTATGTACTCGTATTCGTACTCGTACAATACACAGCTTTTAGATGTATGTACTATTGGTATATACACTCCAATGATCAATTCTTAGCAGCCCATGTGAGTCACCTAACACATGTGGGAACCATCATTTGGAAACTAGCATGAAATATCTCATAAAATTACAAAAATATGAGTAATCATTCATGACTTATTTACATGAAAACAAAATTACATATCCTTTATATCTAATCCATACACCAACGACCAAAAACACCTACAAACACTTTCATTCTTCAATTTTCTTCATCTAATTGATCTCTCTCAAGTTCTATCTTCAAGTTCTAAGTGTTCTTCATAAATTCTACAAGTTCTAGTTTCATAAAATCAAGAATACTTCCAAGTTTGCTATCTTACTTCCAATCTTGTAGAGTGATCATCCAACCTCAAGAAATCTTTCTTATTTATAGTAAGATATCTTTCTAATACAAGGTAATACTCATATTCAAACTTTGATTCAATTTCTATAACTATAACAATCTTATTTCGAGTGGAAATTTTACTTGAACTTGTTTTTCGTGTCATGATTCTGCTTCAAGAACTTTCAAGCCATCCAAGGATCCTTTGAAGCTAGATCCATGATATTGCTATAAATATACATATACTTCGTCGCAATATCAATCCAAAATGTTATGATTTTTATGTGTATTCGAGTAGTTTTCGGTTTGTAATTGGTAAAAATGTCCAAAGCGTCGAATGAAATGTTATTATGGATTTTCAATGATATAAAGATCAAAATGAAGATAAAATGAAGACTTATAATGAGCAACAAAAGACTACAACATCGCGCCTCAAGACTACAAGTCAAAATGATCGAAATCACGAAATCAGCGCGCCTGCACGAGAAAAATCATAACTAAATCATACGGACTCGAAAAAAGGCGAATCAGGAGTCCAGACGTCCGTAACTCAAAAATCTACAACTGCCCAGAATTGTACTTACACGAATCGTGTACAACTACACGAATCGTGTAATGTTTGGCCGAAATTCAGATTCCAAATGCAAAGTGGGGCGGCTACTTTGTAATTTTAAAACAATTCTTTACATTAGTGCTGCAGCCAATGGAATTTCTTTTGACTCAACAACTACCTACTATTTCAATGATAAATATGGATACGTTCAGAGTTGAAGGAGAGATATGAAGTACAAAATTACTATACACACACATATTAATATTCTGTAATTTTTATTACTCTATTAGTTCAAGGTTAAAAATAGTTGTAATATTAAGGGTGTATTGTTCGTGATAAAGGGTGTTATTGTACGCGTGAAAGGGGTGTTATTATTATAATTTTTCTACCATTTGAAGTTAATGCAAGTGAAGATATTTTAGTAAGTTTACTCTGTTAAAATTAGCGTTGTTATTATGTTTGCATATCTATATTTTTATGTCTACCTTAGTGTAATGGATAGCTAAATTTCCCTAGTGTTTGCTTAAATGTAGAGCCCCTAGTGAAATGGATTGTTACCATTAGTAAAAGTTAAAATGTAACTTTAGTATTTTTAATATTGAGCCTAGTTAAAAAAACCATTTTTATGTAATTAGGTATTTAACCCTTGCCACTTAATTTATTAAATTTAAATAACGAAAGTTGTTTTTATTTACATAAATTGAGCTTCAACATTAAAAATGATCTAGACGAATTTATGGATAAGTTATTGACACCAATTTAGAAATAAACTTCGGTGGTTTGGGTGATATCAATAAATTATATGAAGGTGAAATTATAAAAAGGGAAACCGTTATAATTTAGGTATTGGCGAAGGTCAAAACTAGGCTAGGTCTCAATTTAAATACTTAGGGATTAGTAGCTTTCTAAAAAGAATCCAATGAAAATTAGATTTTATTTAGTTAAGTTGTAACTTTATATTTATTCGAGAGAAAAATGTAAAGTTTGATACTAGAACATTTTAATAGGGCGTAAAACTTAAGACAATCCATGGACCTAGGGGTGACACAATTAAGTAAACACTCCCATTTTATCTTATTTATACTTCTTATAAAAGTTTTATCATTTTTATTTACGAATTATAAGTTTAAAATATATAAAAATACATAAAAACATTTAATTTTTCGAACAGTAAACTGTCACATACTTTTAGCCTTACACGAATCGTGTACGGTCACACGAATCGTGTAGGCCTTGACGCGGCTACAGTACCAGCTAGGGTAAAAATTAGGGTTTTGATTAATTAATTATTTATAATTTAGGTTATTAGTTATTTAATTATTATAATTAGGTTATTTATTATATAATTAGTTTTAATTAAGTATAAAATACAAAAATACATGTTTTAATCCTAAAATTAGTATTAATCATTATAGGTTTATAAATTGTAATTAGTTTATAATTAGTAAATTAATTAAATTCCTTTTAATTTGTATTAGTTTTATTAAAAATGCATTTTAGTTAAATTAATTAAGTTTATATAATTTTTGCGTAAAACAAAAATCTAAATATATAATTTTATTAAAAATTACTATTTTACTAATTACCATTTAGTAGCATAATTAATGCATCATAATTAAGTATAATTTCATTTAGTATCATTTTAAGATAATGCTTGTCATATTATAATTTTATTTTAATTAGTAAATTAGTTAAGTTATTTGCTTTTACTGTTACTATAAATTGCCTAATCCAAAACCCCACTTTAATTAAGTTTGACATCAAAGACTATTAAAAAGAAAACCATTAAACGCTCCATCTCCCTGTGGAACGAATCGGATTTACCAACAAACTAAACTACACGGATAGGACTAGTTGCCTATATATATGTGTGAAATCAACCTAAAATCTATAAAATACCACATATACAATAAATCAATTCGTGTAACAAAACAACTCAAATCCGTTCATAAATAAAGGTCTCGATCCAGCACATCAACTTTTTGGCGCCGCTGCCGGGGAGTTGGCAGTAAATAAATAGATAATTTTTCTGGTTCGTAGTAATAGTTGGATTTGTACGTGGACCGGGTTGTTGGATCACCAATTTTATTGGTCTTTGAAGGATCCTGCCCCTCTGCTGCATCTTTTGGCTATTCGAAACGTGGGCAAAATCAGAAGGATAATCTGTTTGTTTAAAGGTTTTTATCATTGTTTTTATGTTATTCGATCCTCTCGAGGAAATTCATTTCCAAGAAAGTTCAAAGTTTTTGAATAAATCCTTTAGTTCTTTGTACAATTTCCCAAATTGTATGATCCGTTCAATCCTAAACTCGTTAAACTTAATCCGGAACCTCAAAGAATTAATAAAGGACAAAAACAACAAAAAGAAATAGGAAGTACTAGTAATTTTAAAACACCGAAAAACACTAAAAAAAAAAAAAAGGAGAAACAAGTAGGTAACCCTAGATAAACCTTTAGTGAAGTGATCTCATAATAGAAATTAATGTATGAACTTACGTTCCTCCAACGCTGAATTAACTCCCTCACATTCTGAACCCGAAAGAAAATTCCACGAACGCTTAAGAACTCAAGAAGTAGAATCTCTTGCTAAAAATTTAGAGTCACTTTTCTTAGAATCCGACTCTGAACCAATAATTCAACCAATCATAGAGCCGATTATTAAAAAAGAAGAAGAAATGGCTGATACAAATCAAACGATGGAAGCATTAATGAAGGCCACAAGAAAAGGTCAAGGCCACGCAATCATCCAACCCACGATGAGTGATGGCTTTGAAATAAAAGGTCAATTTTTACACATGGTAACTAATACATGTCAATTCGGTGGAGCCCCAAATGAGGATGCTAACGAGCATCTTCATAAGTTTGTAAGCATTTGCAAGCTTTTCAAAATCAAAGATGTCACCGATGAAGTTGCATGTTTAAAAATCTTTCCATGGTCCTTAAAAGATGATGCAAGAGATTGGCTAGACTCATTACCAGAAGGTTATATTGAAAACTGGAATGATATGATGGATAAATTTTTGTTAGAATTCTTTCCTGCTTCAAAAGCAGCAAAATTACAAAGTGACATAAATCACTTTAAACAAAAGCCTAATGAAACTCTTTATGAAGCTTGGACCAAATTCAATAAAATGCTTCGAATATGTCCTCAACACGGGTTGAATACATTCCAAAAGGTCCAAATATTCTATAAAGGAGTCAATGTGACAACTAGAAAAGATATAGATGTTGCAGCTGGAGGTTCGATCATGAAGAAAACACCTGAAGACGCTCACACAATCATTGCTGATTTAGCTTCCCATTCTCATAATTGGCATCAAGAAATAGAATTTTCTAGATCATCAAATGTTGCTAGTATCGAAAGCAATGATGAAATTGCTTCTTTAAAAGTTCAAATAGAAAATCAAGCAAGGCAAATCGAGAAAGTAACCAAGGAAATGTATGCTATCAGAGTAGGATGTGAACTGTGCCAAGGTCCCCATCTTACTAGAGATTGTGATCAAAGTACAATGGAAGAACAAGCAAATTTCTTAGGTTACTTACGAAAAGGTGAAATGAACTTCAGTGATTTTCCAGCTATAGAAGCAACCAACCAAAAATATCCTCCTATAAACAGCTATCAAGTAGGAGGACCTTCAGGATCAAATAATAATAACTATCAAAATAATAATAACTATCAAGGAGGAAATCTAGGTTACCAAAACAACCGGAATTCCCCAAATCAAAGTCAAAGAAATCCGCCACCAGGTTATAATAACCGAAATCAACCTCAACGAAATTATCAAAATAATTTCCAACACAATCAACAACCACAACCACTAGCACTCATGCAACCGCAACCATTAGCAATTATGCAACCTCAACCTGAGAGGAAATCTGGTTTAGAAGATCTCTTGAGAGATTTTATGGTTAAGCATGAGCAAAATGAGGAACTTCAAACTCAGCAAATCCGAAATCAACAAGCCACGATTCAGATTTTAGAAAGAGATGTTGGAAGGATCTCACAGTTACCAGCAGAAAGAACACCAAGTGCAAGTAATCCTCCGGTTATACTAAAGAAGAAAGATCCTCAAGCCCCAACATATTCACAAGTGAATGCTATTTATAGTTTCTGTGAGGATGAAGCAAGTTTCAAAACACCGGAGCATAGTCCTATTTTTACTCTTGGGTGTGAAGATGATGATGAAGAGTGTGATGAGTTTATATTTTCTGATTTATCCAATATGACAGATTACACTCCTTATCAAGAGATTGATGGTACCCGAGTTGAAAGTATGAAAAGTATAACATGTGAAAATGAAGAGATCCGAGTTGGTGACATAACTCCCGAGTATGCTGATTATTTGATGAGGCTGATGTCGGGAAATCATGCAGAAGTGCAGAAAATAGAAACCACCAAGCCTTCCGAATTTAGGGTTGATGATGATTTGAAGGTGATCAAGGAAGAAGCGGAAGATACGGTGAAGCAAGCACCTAAAGTGGAAGACTATAAAGAACCCATTCCATACCCACAAGCACTTGCATCCGAAAAACCAAAGGAGAATCATTGTAAGCCTTTAAATACGGATAATATCTGTGTAAATGTACCTTTGGTTGATGTTGTTGCAGGTATGCCAAACTATGGGAAATTCTTGAATGATTTGATGGCAAAAGAAGGAGTGTGTGAGCAGGCATCATCTGCGTTTCTTAAAGCAGAATGTGCTGCTATTGTGAAAAAGAATGAATTGCCACCTAAGTTAGGTGATCCTGGACCGTTCATAGTACCTTGTAAGCTTAATGAATCTGAAATTCTTAGATCATTAGCTGACTCAGGTGCAAGTATAAATCTCATGCCTTATTCCATTTACTCGCATTTGAACTTAGGTGAACTTAAACCCGCCAATTCAGGCATTAGATTCATTGATCAGTCGGTTAATAAACCTATAGGGATTGCTGAAAACTTAGTAGTAAAAACAGGTGAACTTGAGTTTCTAGCTGACTTTGTAGTTGTAGACATGAAAGAAGATAAGTTTGTACCTATTATTTTAGGTAGACCATTCTTAGCAACTGCATGTGCTTTAACAGATTGGAAAACAGGAAAACTAGTTTTGAAGGATAGAGGCAAGAGTGCAACCTATCAAACTGAGTTTAGTATGAACCCACCACCCACACCGATAGTTTCAGTGAATATTGTTGACAATGTCAAACCCATTAGTCAACAAGCTAAGTGTGGGGAGGGTGATGAGGAGAAACTAGATAGTAAACCGTCCAATGATAGTGTTGTTGAGAAAACCATGAAAAAGTTATATGGTAGGGTTAGAAATGCTATGTCGAAAAAAGATGAACATTTGAGAGAGAGATTGATTTCAAACCTATCAAAACTTGAGAAATATAAGTTGAAAAAATTGGTTGAAGAGTCAAGATTTTCGAACTCTTGGTTATTATCAAAAATTAATGGTAAGAATGGTTGCAGTAATGGTTCTATTGGAGTAAAGAAGGGTGATGTTTATCACCCCGACGTTAGTTAAAATTGGGGTGGAGTCGCGTGAACGACTCGCTAATAAACTTCACAAATTGTAAATAGTCCCATTCGTGTGTCTCGTTTTTATTTTAAATTCCTTTTTATTTGTATTTCTCATATACTTGTTTTAAAATTTAAAAATGTTAATCTTTTTAACACAAAAATAGAGTGTTTTTATTTTATTTTAAATTTGTTTTCGAAAAAACATTAAAAACTTTAACTTTTAATGAATTGAATTTTATAAATTGAATTTAAAAATTTATAAACGGATTAAGATCAGGTATAACAACCGAATTTCCATTACAAATATAAATTTATAAAAGATATTTTAAATTTAATTGATTATAAGTTATAAAAAAAAAATATAAAATGAAAAAAAAAAAAAGGTAAAAAAAAAAAATTTAGTTTGTAATAACATAATTTTTTGGTGTGTATTGAAACTTATTATGTTTTTATTTTTTATATATATGCAAGAAAATATAGTGTGGGGTAAAAAAATGTGTTGTACGATTGAATTAAAACCCCATATTTTGTGTGTTTTTAACATGGTTTTGACAGGTACAGATGAAAATGCAATTAGACGAAACGAAACATCAAATTACATTGTGATACAAACGTTGGATATAATCATAGGTAAAACAATTTGAAAATCCAAAACGGTTAACAAAGGAAGTTCCAATTACTCTACATTTTTTGTCCTCTCAAATTTATAAATTATTATCTGATTTTATGTAATGAGGGCATTACATAATCTTAAGTGTGGGGTGGAGATATATAAATTCTCGAGAACTAATAAGTTATTGGTTTTTATGAAAATTTGAAAATTTTTAAACAAATGTATCTAATCAATTTTTGAGGTAATTACGAGCGATTAAAGCATAGGTGTCAAAAACCGAAATTATCGTCTCAATACATTAAAAACGCATAAGTTTATTTGTTTAAAACTTATAAAAGAAAACCATTTATAACAAGAATTTATAAATCCTTATATTGAGAACCATTTATCACATGTTTCTTTGAAGTTTATTGCAGATATCATTGCTAAGGAACGTATAAACCTGAATATTCCATTATCACGAGTAATAGAGGATGAATCAAGTCCATCCCGTAAGGAAGTAAAGTCTTCCGAATTGACACACTTGCTAACTTATGTTAGAAGATGTAGTCCAGAACAGCTGTAGGTTGACGAAAAATCTTGAAAAGTCATCCCTAAAATCGGCTGGAAATCCACCTAACCTCAGCATCAAACAGGGTTTTTGGTGGTCAGACTTATCCTAACCATGAGATGGATCTGTCTCGTACAATGGGGGGGCACAATGCAAATTAGCTTTTAAGACTAATGAATCTAATCCCCAGATGGATGATCTCCGTAAAGATTAACCGCATCTATGTTTGACCGCGGTCAACATACATATGCCATAACAAATTGAGGTGTGCAAACTCATGGTTCACCGATGATATTTGGACACGATATAATTTTGTTCTAAAACTTATGCTATTTTATGAATTATATTTGTGTAAAACTATTTTTGGACATTTGGCTTCAAGTTCCATGATACTACAATCATGGGGACGAATAGCTTGCTAATCGCCGACTGAGACTTCGGTTTTCAGTTACCCTCAACCGGAATTTGAGGTTAAAACCGGAAAACGTGTCTAGTGTAAAAACTAGCATGACATTTTATAAAATCATAAAACGTTTTCACAAGGTCCAATTTTCCCTAAGGATCCAAATTTTTAAACCCTAATCACGTGTTTCATGTTTGTTTCTGTTGTCAGAATTTCGTTTCGTGTGGTGTGCGTGTGATCCAATAAATACTGTGTTGTGTAATATATTTCATATAGCGTGTGTTTCATTTCGTGTAGTGTGTGTTGTGTGATCTAAATGTTCGATAAAGAAAAATATATAATGTTCTAATTCTGTTAAAAGATGTAATTGCTTGAGGACAAGCAACGTTCAAGTGTGGGGTAATTTGATATTGCTATAAATATACATATACTTCGTCGCAATATCAATCCAAAATGTTATGATTTTTATGTGTATTCGAGTAGTTTTCGGTTTGTAATTGGTAAAAATGTCCAAAGCGTCGAATGAAATGTTATTATGGATTTTCAATGATATAAAGATCAAAATGAAGATAAAATGAAGACTTATAATGAGCAACAAAAGACTACAACATCGCGCCTCAAGACTACAAGTCAAAATGATCGAAATCACGAAATCAGCGCGCCTGCACGAGAAAAATCATAACTAAATCATACGGACTCGAAAAAAGGCGAATCAGGAGTCCAGACGTCCGTAACTCAAAAATCTACAACTGCCCAGAATTGTACTTACACGAATCGTGTACAACTACACGAATCGTGTAATGTTTGGCCGAAATTCAGATTCCAAATGCAAAGTGGGGCGGCTACTTTGTAATTTTAAAACAATTCTTTACATTAGTGCTGCAGCCAATGGAATTTCTTTTGACTCAACAACTACCTACTATTTCAATGATAAATATGGATACGTTCAGAGTTGAAGGAGAGATATGAAGTACAAAATTACTATACACACACATATTAATATTCTGTAATTTTTATTACTCTATTAGTTCAAGGTTAAAAATAGTTGTAATATTAAGGGTGTATTGTTCGTGATAAAGGGTGTTATTGTACGCGTGAAAGGGGTGTTATTATTATAATTTTTCTACCATTTGAAGTTAATGCAAGTGAAGATATTTTAGTAAGTTTACTCTGTTAAAATTAGCGTTGTTATTATGTTTGCATATCTATATTTTTATGTCTACCTTAGTGTAATGGATAGCTAAATTTCCCTAGTGTTTGCTTAAATGTAGAGCCCCTAGTGAAATGGATTGTTACCATTAGTAAAAGTTAAAATGTAACTTTAGTATTTTTAATATTGAGCCTAGTTAAAAGAACCATTTTTATGTAATTAGGTATTTAACCCTTGCCACTTAATTTATTAAATTTAAATAACGAAAGTTGTTTTTATTTACATAAATTGAGCTTCAACATTAAAAATGATCTAGACGAATTTATGGATAAGTTATTGACACCAATTTAGAAATAAACTTCGGTGGTTTGGGTGATATCAATAAATTATATGAAGGTGAAATTATAAAAAGGGAAACCGTTATAATTTAGGTATTGGCGAAGGTCAAAACTAGGCTAGGTCTCAATTTAAATACTTAGGGATTAGTAGCTTTCTAAAAAGAATCCAATGAAAATTAGATTTTATTTAGTTAAGTTGTAACTTTATATTTATTCGAGAGAAAAATGTAAAGTTTGATACTAGAACATTTTAATAGGGCGTAAAACTTAAGACAATCCATGGACCTAGGGGTGACACAATTAAGTAAACACTCCCATTTTATCTTATTTATACTTCTTATAAAAGTTTTATCATTTTTATTTACGAATTATAAGTTTAAAATATATAAAAATACATAAAAACATTTAATTTTTCGAACAGTAAACTGTCACATACTTTTAGCCTTACACGAATCGTGTACGGTCACACGAATCGTGTAGGCCTTGACGCGGCTACAGTACCAGCTAGGGTAAAAATTAGGGTTTTGATTAATTAATTATTTATAATTTAGGTTATTAGTTATTTAATTATTATAATTAGGTTATTTATTATATAATTAGTTTTAATTAAGTATAAAATACAAAAATACATGTTTTAATCCTAAAATTAGTATTAATCATTATAGGTTTATAAATTGTAATTAGTTTATAATTAGTAAATTAATTAAATTCCTTTTAATTTGTATTAGTTTTATTAAAAATGCATTTTAGTTAAATTAATTAAGTTTATATAATTTTTGCGTAAAACAAAAATCTAAATATATAATTTTATTAAAAATTACTATTTTACTAATTACCATTTAGTAGCATAATTAATGCATCATAATTAAGTATAATTTCATTTAGTATCATTTTAAGATAATGCTTGTCATATTATAATTTTATTTTAATTAGTAAATTAGTTAAGTTATTTGCTTTTACTGTTACTATAAATTGCCTAATCCAAAACCCCACTTTAATTAAGTTTGACATCAAAGACTATTAAAAAGAAAACCATTAAACGCTCCATCTCCCTGTGGAACGAATCGGATTTACCAACAAACTAAACTACACGGATAGGACTAGTTGCCTATATATATGTGTGAAATCAACCTAAAATCTATAAAATACCACATATACAATAAATCAATTCGTGTAACAAAACAACTCAAATCCGTTCATAAATAAAGGTCTCGATCCAGCACATCAATCCATTTTTCTCATTTCCAATAGCTTTATCCAGAAAACTTGAGGTAGTAATGATGTTCATAACATCATTCGATTCATACATATAAAGCTATCTTATTCGAAGGTTTAAACTTGTAATCACTAGAACATAGTTTAGTTAATTCTAAACTTGTTCGCAAACAAAAGTTAATCCTTCTAACTTGACTTTTAAAAACAACTAAACACATGTTCTATATCTATATGATATGCTAACTTAATGATTTAAAACCTGAAAACACGAAGAACACTGTAAAACCGGACATACGCCGTCGTAGTCACACCGCGGGCTGTTTTGGGTTAGTTAATTAAAAACTATGATAAACTTTGATGGGGATATTCTTAAATATGCATCTTGTTAATGTCGGTTACCAGGTGTTCACCATATGAATGATTTTTATCTCTATGTATGGGATGTATATTGAAATATGAAATCTTGTGGTCTATTGTTACGATTTGATATATATAGGTTAAACCTATAACTCACCAACATTTTTGTTGATGTTTTAAGCATGTTTATTCTCAGGTGATTATTAAGAGCTTCCGTTGTCGCATATTTAAATAAGGACAAGATTTGGAGTCCATGCTTGTATGATATTGTGTAAAAACTGCATTCAAGAAACTTATTTCGTTGTAACATATTTGTATTGTAAACCATTATGTAATAGTCGTGTGTAAACAGGATATTTTAGATTATCATTATTTGATAATCTACGTAAAGCTTTTTAAACCTTTATTGATGAAATAAAGGTTATGGTTTGTTTTAAAATGAATGCAGTCTTTGAAAAACGTCTCATATAGAGGTCAAAACCTCTCAACGAAATCAATTAATATGGAACGTTTTTAATCAATAAGAACGGGATATTTCATAATGAAATAGGTAAATATGGTTTTGTGCACATAAGGTATTTGATAAAATGCTTCAATGAAAGTGAAAATTGTAATTTAACAAGAAATATTATGGATAAGGAGTTTATGATGAGTAATGAAATAATATAATAGTTATTAATGGTTAAAAAGGAGATTAAGAAGGTTAAAGACTAGTAAGTTATGTTGTGCATGAAATGAGGTTAATTAGTTAAGATTAATCTAGTTATGATTGTAAAGATTAAAGGAAAAGTATGATTAATGCGAAATGACAAGATTAGCATTTTGTGTATTAGGTGCTAATCAAGTAAAGGAAGCAAACTTGGATGCAAATCGACAAGTGGCAAAGGTGAGTTATATGGGGGTAATATGGGCGGGTCAAGGGTGATCATGGAATCCATGATCATAAGTTATGTAAAAGAGATGTTTATGATTATTCTATGTTTTTGAGTTTAATTATAGAAGTGTACTTGTGGTTGTTTTGAATACGAGATAGGATGATATGGGTGACTTAATGCTCCCGGATTACATCCGTGCAAGAGGGTGACGATTAAGTTCACTAGGTAAAGCTTAGACTTTACGTCTATGTCAAAGAGCAAAGCTTAGACTTCATGTCTATTATAAGGTGAAAAGCTTAGACTTTGTGTCTATGTCAAGGTGTAAAGCTTAGACTTTATGTCTATGTCCATATCACGTAATAATCTTGGATTTATATCCATGTTAAGTGTAAGCTTGGACTGGGTCCATGTTAAGAGATAAGCTTAGATTTATATCCATGTTAAGTGTAAGCTTGGACGGGGTCCATGTTAAGAGTAAGCTTGGATTTATATCCATGTTAAGTGTAAGGTTGGACGATGTCCATGTTATGTGTAAGCTTGAATTCACATCTATGATAATGTTTTAAGCTTGAACTATGTACATGTCATGTGCTAAGATTAGACGTATGCCTAGGATGCAAGATGATCAAGTCCGAAACATGAAATCAACCTTCGGGTTGGAAAGTTATGGTTACGTTATGATTGTGTTTATGTTTTAAGTTTAAGATATTTACTTACCATTAACTCACTAAGCGTATTGCTTATCCCGTTATGTTGTTAATGTTTGTTAGGTTCTTATGCATCGAGAAGGTATGGGACGACAAGGTTTTAGAGGAGCATTCGGCACTTAGCAAGTGGTATGCAAGTCTCTTGTTTGAATCTAGCTTTATGATAACCGCTTATTAACGCCAAGGGTCAAAAGTGTATTAAGATAAAAGATGTATAAGTTATGTTTTGGAACCAAGTGTTAAATTCGGTATTTTGGTCAGACGACAGGTAACGAAATGAGTCTTTGGAAATGGGTCAAAAGTTTCCCTTGAAGGTTTTAATGAAAAAGGTGTCACCTGAAAGTTTAGCGTCAACTGAAAGTTTGGTGTCACCTGAAAGTTTGGTGTCACCTGAAAGTTTAGTGTCACCTGAAAGTTTAATGTCACCTGGAAGTTTACTTTGAAGTTATTTAAAAAAAATGCGTTGTCATTTATAGTACGGGTTTAAGGGCGTTATATGTCGTCGGGGGAGGCGCTGCCGCCGGTGGAGGTGGGTACGTTGTGAGAACGGTTGGAAGATAAGAGAATAAGGTTGAAGGAGAACTGGTTACCGGAACATATAAAATGTCTTAAGAAGTTAGAAGCTGTATTTTAAAGTTTCAAAGATGTTTGAAGATCTTATTTCGATAGAAATATCTGCCCGCCTGCAGACATAATAAGGTCTTCAATATTAAAAACATCGACACCTTAGAGAACTAATTTTATTGATTCATTTTTACCGTGGATTGATAATGATAATAAATAATAATAGAATATAAATTTTAAGTATTATTCAAAATTCTAAAATAGTGTAAGTTTTACATTGTTATGGTATACTTGGTGACCGAGTTCAACTAGGTTGTTTAGTTCAATTTAGGGAGCAAGTTCAACTTAGGAACCAAGCTACTTGGAAAGAAAGTTGAAAATGACTATAAATATGAGTCATTGTCGATAAAAGGTGGAGGATGAGGTTGAGAGAAAAACAGTGTCACGAAAGTCGTTTCCCCTTCGTTCCATGTGGTGTTTCAGTGATTCAATAATAATGTGAGGGAATTTTGTTATCGTAATCAACCTTTATGAGAAGCGTAAGAATTGAGGGATGCGTGATAATGTTTAAGAGTGTTGAGAGAGAGCGTTCATTCTTCTAATATTGTTCGTATATACTGGAGTAAAAGTGACCGCTGGTCCCATTGTTATTACTCTATGTGTATACTTTTTTGTCAGATTTAATATTGACTTATACATGGTTACATGTTTATTGGTGCGGTGATTGATCCTAGAAGTGGTATGTGTACGGGGTTGATTCCAACAAATTGGTATCAGATCCAGGTTTGTGAAGAAGAATCATATAACCAGGAGGATGTCAATACGTGAAGGCTAAAGAGTGTGGTTCGTTATATTCTGCTCAGTAACGAGAGCATTTGATTTACCGGTTTGTTAACTGCCAAATCGTTTTGAAACTTGGACTGTATTTATAAGAGGATGTTTCACTTTTTGGCCGTTGTGATGACCCGTCCTTATCTACTTGGATGAAGTCATCAACATCTGGTCCCATTGCGAGGTACTGACCTAAATATGCAGGAATGACTCCAAGTAATATGAGCAAATGCACAGCGGAAGACTTCTTATATACTTGAGAATAAACATGCTTAAAAGTGTCAACCAAAAGGTTGGTGAGTTCATAGGTTTATCGTAACAATCATTTCAATATCTTAATAGACCACAAGATTTCATAATTATAAACATAATACACTCGCAAGTGTATGTAAAGCATTCTAAGTGGTTGAGCACTTGGTAACCATACTTAACATTTAATCAACGTCGCATATTCCCTTTATTATGAAATCCCCCCTACACTGCACCAAGTGTAGTAACGAAACGAAGTACTGTGCAACCGTTGAATACTGGTCGTCCAGTCCAGTTGGGGTTGTCAGGCCCGATAGATCTATCAACAGGATTCGCGTTTACAATATCACATGTAAATAGTAGTTACCAAGCTATTAGGGAAGATATGCAGGGTGGTACAACTCAACGTAGAATATATTTTAAGTACTTGTGTCTATTTCGTAAACATTTATAAAAGCAGTGCATGTATTCTCAGCCCAAAAATATATATTGCAAAAGCAATTAAAAAGGGAGCAAATGAAACTCACCATACTGTATTTTGTAGTAAAAATATATATGACTTCATTTAACAAGTGTAGGGTTGACCTTGGATTCACGAACCTATATCAGTTATATATATTAAAACATGTAATAATATTCAAACAAATTTATTTATTAATATTAATATACTTGTTATCTTGAAAATTTATATGTGATAGTAATAACTAAATTAATTAAAACTATTTTATATTTTTATAGATAATAACATTTTATTTAAAAATTAGTATGTAATATTAGTTTAGTTATGATATATGAAATGAATATATATCTTTTTATATAGATAATATTTATTTGTAATAATAATAATAATAAAGATAATAATAATAATAATAATAATAATAATAATAATAATAATAATAATAATAATAATAGAAATGATAATAATAATAAGATAATAATAATAATAAATAAATATATAGATAACTACCTCAAAGGAGTAGCCCTTAAAAATATGCCCAAGTCCGGGTCTGAACCCGCGACGTCCCGCTAACCCGATAATTCCTACCCAACTACTCTGCTCGATTCTTTCGGATAATATTTGCAATCTAAATATACTTAAACCGTAATTAACCGTCTTCTTCTTCATAAATTCGATTGACTAGAACCAAACACCTTTTTAATCACCTCGTTTATCATTATCATATATTATCGTTCATGTATCATAATCATTCATACCATTAACACATCATCTTTAACAACCTCGTTCATCATCATCATTATATCATGTATCATCTATCATACCATCCTATATTCACCATCTCATACCCATCAAAAAAATTAATACGCACGATAGTTTACAGCAGGTTCAGACAGTTTCATCTATCAAGGAAAACACAAATACTTACGGCCCAACTGAATATCATAGCTAATATTACTGCCCAACAAGACAGCCCAACAGGTTGTTCTGCCCAATCAAATAGATTTAATGTCCACGTTAGATCATGTGTGGATTCAAGGCATGTTAGCAAATTTTCAATTAAATATACAGTTAAATTTCGGGGTGTCTGGAACATAAAGCATCACGTCCATGCTATGGACAGTTGTCATTCCACTAATTTGCCTTTCTCTTAGATCAAAACATTTGGATAACCACATTCATTAAATTATGGTTGTTTAAACCCATGGACCCCTTATCTTGGATCCCATTTGTTCACTTCGTTCCCATAAAAAAAAAATATAGCTTCGTGTAAAAGAAAAAAAAACGAGTGGGGTTTATAATTGTCGACAAGAAGAAAAAAAAATTAAAATAAGTAGCAGCCCCTTTTTCTTCCTTCTCAATCTCATACGCGTATTATCTCTTCATCACTTTCGCGTTTGGCAGAAACTTTAAAGCAATAATATCACCACCGAGTGCATCAAGTTATGGGAACTGGTTCACGTACGGATACAGCAACAGGCTCGATGATTTAGTCTGTATGATTAAGTGATTTCAATGGCGGTGAATAAATGGGTTCAATGGTGAAGAGGGTGGTTTTGATTAGCAAGACAAGAAACAAGAAATCTTAAGGTTGCAGCTGCAGTTTTCACGGTTTAAGGGTGGTGACAAGGGTGTTGTGGTTTGCAATGCAAAACAGAAAGATAGATGGTTGAAGAGGGTAATGGGTTTACGAATTAATTGAACAAAACAGAAAATATCAATAATAATTAAAAGGGTTTTCTAAAGGTGGTAATGGGTTGTTTATTGGTGATTCATGGTTAAGCTATGGTGATCATCGAATTAGTAAGCTTATCAAGTGATATGAGATGAAGTGGATTTATCGATGATGAAGTTGTAGAGGAGGTTTTCATCGAACAACAAGAGTCATAGGCTATGTGAGATGGTGATGGAAAGAGGTGAAGATGGAGTTTATTCAAGAAGATGTGGGGTGATGGTGGATCGTAACAGAATTAGTAGGTGGTGGTCATAGGTTTTGGTGGTTATGATGGTGGTGCAATGGTGGGCGATGGAGGATGAGGGTGTCATGGTTAACTTGATGAAGAAGAGATGTGATAATTAATGACATAAAATGATCTCTGTGTTAATGTATTGTCTAAGTATGTATATGTATATTATATATTATATATATAATGTGATGATGGATGATATATCCATATATATTTATGGTGCCGTAAATGAAAAGGGAACGTAATCAACCCACTAATCAAGCATAAAGAAAAACAAAAGTAATCGAATATTTGATACAGTGAGTGATGTGATGAATTTTTGTTTGGAATCAAAAAGTTGGACATTTTTTTCAAATAGGTTGACAAAAAGGACGACCCAAATATAAATCTGATTCTGATTCGTAACAAATTCGTTTTTATCTGTTTATCCATATTAACTAAATTTCGATATTTAATTTTCTTAATAAGTATAATTTTGTTAAATAATTATATTATAATTAGTAATAATAAGAATAAGAATAATAATAATACTAATAGAATTAAAATTAAGGACATTAATAATATCAAAATATTACTAATATTAATAATGTTCATATTAATAATTAAAATCATAATTATAATGATGATAATATTAGTGGTATCAATATAAATGATACTTCTTATAATAATACTTATATTAATAATAATAATAATGAATATATAATATTAGTAATAAGAATAATGATAATTTATGTATATTCAATCTACTTTCTATATTCAAAATAATAAGTTTTAGTCATTATAAATTATCATTCATAATAACTAAATCACATACTAGTACCTTAATATATTTAGTTTATGATATATAATTGTTTACATATATAATTATTTATACATATATTTCTATTTACAATTAAAGGTTCGTGAATTGTCGGGAATAGTCGAAGGCTAATTGAATATATGAAACAGTTCAAAATTTTCGAGACTCAACCTAACAGACTTTGCTTATCGTGTCAAAGATAATGAATTGTATCGAGAATTTGGTTTAAAATTAGTCGAAATTTTCCGGGTCGTGACAGCCGTTGGTTCTCTAATTTTCACAGGGATTGGTGCGTAGATTACGAATAACAATAGGGTAATCAGATGCTTGATTGTACTCTCTGATGATAAATAAATTTGTAATTGACCAATTGTATGAACCAGAATCTTCTCCAGGTAGCCGCACATTATTTCTTATTCGTACAGTGGGAGCATGCTGAGAACGAAAGTTATAGCGCTATGACGATAGGTCAGTGTACCAACGAGAAAACAAGAATTTAAAGGTATAGATTTCAAAGTTCTGACTGTGTTCTCGTTGGAAACCTTGATGAATATCTACGGGTTGTCTCTTAATAATTTCTAATCGCTGAGAAGGAACATAAAAGATAGACAAAAAATTTGTACAACTGATCATTGACTTGTCCCTGGCAAAATCAGATGTGGCTAAAGAGACAAGTGAGATTATTTAGTCTCTTGAATTATTTAGTCTCTTGAAAGAATCTATAATTAAAGTTTTGTACATTTCAATATATCTTCTAGTATAAGAATATGGTCTTCTAGTGTAAGAAGATGGTGTTAGAGAAATATAGATGATTCGAGCTAGTAAATAAAGTTTGGATTATAGCTCAAAGGTTTTGATATTGAAATATTTCTTTCTCCGTGAAAAATCGTGTGAAAGTGTGACGTGTTTCCGCTATTTTGTCAGGCGATATAAAAAATTGTGGTATAATGTGGAGATCTTGTTGTGGATATATTAAGCAACATTGAAGAGTCGGGGTTATTGATTTCAATTTTGACAAGATAATATTAAAAGGCTCTTTATCAAAAAGTTGTTAGCTCAAGTAGTTGGAGTATGTGTGTTCCAATTTCATTGGTAGTATAGATGGGTGGTTTCGATGGACTTGAAATGGAGATCTTAGTCTAGTTTTTGTTCAATCTTTAAGTGGGAGATTGTTGGAATTATGGTGTGAAGATTAAACGAGAAAATGAAGAATTAGATTTGTGGAGAAGATCTCATTGGGATATTTACGATTCAATTAGGAGAAGTAACTCAGGAATGACAAGTCTAATCGCAACGGGATTAGTTTTGATCCAAGTGAGATCTTTCTGACTTGTATGCATCACATATTTTTTTTGTTTTTACTTTTTTATGTTTAGCACCTCTCGATTCAATTACCTTGTATGTTTCCAACTAGTAGATATTATTTTTCACTCTTGGCAATATTGTAATTGTTGTATCTGATAATCAAGGTCAATGGTATTAAGGAGTATCTTTAACCTTGTAGTTGTGAGTTGAAGTTCTCGTAAATAATAATGAGTATGTGTTTGCCGTTTAAAAAATAAAAATAAACTATACATGATTCTCCGGGAATTATCACCAAAATGCCCTTTTTTTAAGCATGTTGACTGACAGCCCTTAAAAAAAAAGTTGACAATTTGCCCTCGCAAGGCGCAAGACTCCTTGCGTCCTTGCGACCTTGCGTCTTTGCGACCTTGCGACATTGCGACCTTGCGTTACTTCCAAACGCAACAAACAGCCTTGCGTCCTTGCGTATTGCGTCTTGCGACTTGCGCCTTTGCGTCTTGCGTCTTGCGTCTTATCCCGATAAGATTTCCATGATTTCGTGGATAAGATTTTGTACGATTTTTGTACTATTACGGATAACTTTTCCTGGAACTACATATTACTAGCTCCATTTTCACTTCATTTCCACATAAATCATATAATTTCAAGCGTCATTAAGGTAACTTTCTTTGTTTTAAATAATGAGTTTTAGTGATAATGAAACCTTTGTTATTCATATATGTTGTGGTGGTTCTTTTCAATTTATTAATAACTTACCTATGTATTTGCCTCTAGATTGTTTTAGAACACGATTAAAACTCCCAGTTGCTCCCCAAAAACCAATTACTCGAAGAATATTCTTAAAAAATGTTCTTAGAAAATTTAATTTGCCACCTAATGCTCCTGTTTCAATGAGATATGTTGTCGATAATCTTGTTTTTGATATTGCTGATGATTATGAAGACTTTCGTGATTTTCTACAACATGCAATATCAAATGCTCCTATTAATATTTACATTGTCGACAAAGTTACAATGCATCAACTCCCAGAAAACTTACAGTCAGTGCAAATCCTACCAATACACAATGTCCATCAAAACCTACCAACACACGATGTCCAACAAAACCTACCAACAAACGAGGAGAGCACAAACCTTCAGACACCCAATTTGGAAGAAGCACGACCTGAAGTACCACCTCCAAACACAGAAGAGTTTGATTTCTTCAACTATGGAGTTGAGAACGTATGTAAAATTAAAAAAACAGATCACCCTTTTGAATCAGTTGTCGCATCTAGTGCTTCGGAGGAAGAAAATGACAGAGAAGATCAAGATGAAGATGAAGAAGAGGAAGAAAAAAAGGATGTATTCTGGAATATGCCACTTTTATTGAGTGAGCATGACCAAGAGACTGAATCTACGAGCCAAATAACAACCAGTTATAGAGTATCTGATTTGATTAAAGTTCGACAAACTTTTTTAATCAAGGATGATTTTGTAAACCATCTATACACAAAATGTCTTGAAGAAAACTTCCAAATTAAGCATGTAAAGTCGAACAAATCTCGATTCACCGCTAAATCCATGTTGCCAAATTGTGAGTGGACATGTAGTGCATACAAAATACGCCACACTGACAACTTCATCGTAAAGAAATTGCATGACGTACATGTAGTGACCCGAACTTTTCCATGTTTATATATATTAATTGAGATTGATATTTACATGATTAAATGTTTCCAACATGTTAAGCAATCAAACTTGTTAAGACTTGATTAATTGAAATATGTTTCATATAGACAATTGACCACCCAAGTTGACCGGTGATTCACGAACGTTAAAACTTGTAAAAACTATATGATGACATATATATGGATATATATATAGTTAACATGATACTATGATAAGTAAACATATCATTAAGTATATTAACAATGAACTACATATGTAAAAACAAGACTACTAACTTAATGATTTTTAAACGAGACATATATGTAACGATTATCGTTGTAAAGACATTTAATGTATATATATCATATTAAGAGATATTCATACATGATAATATCATGATAATATAATAATTTAAAATCTCATTTGATATTATAAACATTGGATTAACAACATTTAACAAGATCGTTAACCTAAAGGTTTCAAAACAACACTTACATGTAACGACTAACGATGACTTAACGACTCAGTTAAAATGTATATACATGTAGTGTTTTAATATGTATTTATACACTTTTGAAAGACTTCAATACACTTATCAAAATACTTCTACTTAACAAAAATGCTTACAATTACATCCTCGTTCAGTTTCATCAACAATTCTACTCGTATGCACCCGTATTCGTACTCGTACAATACACAGCTTTTAGATGTATGTACTATTGGTATATACACTCCAATGATCAGCTCTTAGCAGCCCATGTGAGTCACCTAACACATGTGGGAACCATCATTTGGCAACTAGCATGAAATATCTCATAAAATTACAAAAATATGAGTAATCATTCATGACTTATTTACATGAAAACAAAATTACATATCCTTTATATCTAATCCATACACCAACGACCAAAAACACCTACAAACACTTTCATTCTTCAATTTTATTCATCTAATTGATCTCTCTCAAGTTCTATCTTCAAGTTCTAAGTGTTCTTCATATATTTTACAAGTTCTAGTTACATAAAATCAAGAATACTTTCAAGTTTGCTAGCTCACTTCCAATCTTGTAAGGTGATCATCCAACCTCAAGAAATCTTTGTTTCTTACAGTAGGTTATCATTCTAATACAAGGTAATAATCATATTCAAACTTTGTTTCAATTTCTATAACTATAACAATCTTATTTCAAGTGATGATCATACTTGAACTTGTTTTCGTGTCATGATTCTGCTTCAAGAACTTCGAGCCATCCAAGGATCCGTTGAAGCTAGATCCATTTTTCTCTTTTCCAGTAGGTTTATCCAAGGAACTTAAGGTAGTAATGATGTTCATAACATCATTCTATTCATACATATAAAGCTATCTTATTCGAAGGTTTAAACTTGTAATCACTAGAACATAGTTTAGTTAATTCTAAACTTGTTCGCAAATAAAAGTTAATCCTTCTAACTTGACTTTTAAAATCAACTAAACACATGTTCTATATCTATATGATATGCTAACTTAATGATTTAAAACCTGGAAACACGAAAAACACCGTAAAACCGGATTTACGCCGTCGTAGTAACACCGCGGGCTGTTTTGGGTTAGTTACTTAAAAACTATAATAAACTTTGATTTAAAAGTTGTTATTCTGGAAAAATGATTTTTATTATGAACATGCAACTATATCCAAAAATTATGGTTAAACTCAAAGTGGAAGTATGTTTTCTAAAATGGTCATCTAGACGTCGTTCTTTCGATTGAAATGACTACCTTTACAAAAATGACTTGTAACTTATTTTTCCGACTATAAACCTATACTTTTTCTGTTTAGATTCATAAAATAGAGTTCAATATGAAACCATAGCAATTTGATTCACTCAAAACGGATTTAAAATGAAGAAGTTATGGGTAAAACAAGATTGGATAATTTTTCTCATTTTAGCTACGTGAAAATTGGTAACAAATCTATTTCAACCATAACTTAATCAACTTGTATTGTATATTATGTAATCTTGAGATACCATAGACACGTATACAATGTTTCGACCTATCATGTCGACACATCTATATATATTTCGGAACAACCATAGACGCTCTATATGTGAATGTTGGAGTTAGCTATACAGGGTTGAGGTTGATTCCAAAATATATATAGTTTGAGTTGTGATCAATACTGAGATACGTATACACTAGGTCGTGGATTGATTCAAGATAATATTTATCGATTTATTTCTGTACATCTAACTGTGGACAACTAGTTGTAGGTTACTAACGAGGACAGCTGACTTAATAAACTTAAAACATCAAAATATATTAAAAGTGTTGTAAATATATTTTGAACATACTTTGATATATATGTATATATTGTTATAGGTTCGTGAATCAACCAGTGGCCAAGTCTTACTTCCCGACGAAGTAAAAATCTGTGAAAGTGAGTTATAGTCCCACTTTTAAAATCTAATATTTTTGGGATGAGAATACATGCAGGTTTTATAAATGATTTACAAAATAGACACAAGTACGTGAAACTACATTCTATGGTTGAATTATCGAAATCGAATATGCCCCTTTTTATTAAGTCTGGTAATCTAAGAATTAGGGAACAAACACCCTAATTGACGCGAATCTTAAAGATAGATCTATTGGGCTTAACAAACCCCATCCAAAGTACCGGATGCTTTAGTACTTCGAAATTTATATCATATCCGAAGGGTGTCCCGGAATGATGGGGATATTCTTATATATGCATCTTGTTAATGTCGGTTACCAGGTGTTCACCATATGAATGATTTTTATCTCTATGTATGGGATGTGTATTGAAATATGAAATCTTGTGGTCTATTATTATGATTTAATATATATAGGTTAAACCTATAACTCACCAACATTTTTGTTGACGTTTTAAGCATGTTTATTCTCAGGTGATTATTAAGAGCTTCCGCTGTCGCATACTTAAATAAGGACAAGATTTGGAGTCCATGTTTGTATGATATTGTGTAAAAACTGCATTCAAGAAACTTATTTTGTTGTAACATATTTGTATTGTAAACCATTATGTAATGGTCGTGTGTAAACGGGATATTTTAGATTATTATTATTTGATAATCTACGTAAAGCTTTTTAAACCTTTATTGATGAAATAAAGGTTATGGTTTGTTTTAAAATGAATGCAGTCTTTGAAAAACGTCTCATATAGAGGTCAAAACCTCGCAACGAAATCAATTAATATGGAACGTTTTTAATCAATAAGAACGGGACATTTCAGTTGGTATCCTAGCGTTGGTCTTAGAGAACCAGAATTTTGTATTAGTGTGTCTTATCGAGTTTGTTAGGATGCATTAGTGAGTCTGGACTTCGACCGTGTTTACTTGAAAAATGATTGCTTAACAAATTTTGTTGGAAACTATATATTTTTAACATGTGAATATTATGTGATATATTAATCTCTTAACGCGTTTGATATTATGTGATAGATGTCTACCTCTAGAACAAGTCCCATTGACTCGCCTAATAATAATGAAGAGTCAAATGTAAATTGGAATGATTCGTGGACTGATTCACAAGTTCCCGAAGAGGAACCGGAAGAAGAGTCGGAACCGGAAGAAGAATCGGAACCGGAAGAAGAATCGGAACCGGATGAAGAAATAGAACCGGTGGGGGAAATAATAAAACGGTTAAGTAAAAGAAAATCCTCAACCAACCGACCAAGGTTAATTATGGTCAATGGTGTTTCCGCCAAGGAAGCAAAATATTGGGAGGATTACCAATTCTCCGATGAATTGGATTCCGACGAGAATTCCGATGATGTTATAGAAATTACCCCAACTGAATTTAAAAAGGCAAAAGAAAATAATAAGGGAAAGGGCATAAAAATAGAGAAATCTAATTCCAACCCCGATGAACTTTATATGTATCGTCAACCCCCGAAGTCCTTAAGTTGTAACAATGACCCGGGAACCTCTAAACCACCAGGTTTTTTTAAACCAATGTGGATAACGACGGCTCGTATTAGGGGAACATCATTTATCCCTAGAAACTTGGCAAAACGAACCAAAACCGAAGAAGAAGAAACAAGCGAGTCGGAATAAGATAGTTGTATTCGTGTGGTGTAATATATGTAATATAGTGTGCTTATGCTTTATGATATATGTAAAAATTGCTTGTATTAATAAGTATTTTTTTTATGAATCTAACTCTTGTCTATTTTACAGTATAAAACACAAAATGGATAGACAACCCAATATTTTAAGAGACCTACCCGGAGACATGATTGATGAAATCTTGTCTAGAGTCGGTCAGAATTCTTCGGCACAACTATTTAAGGCGAGATCAGTTTGTAAGACATTCGAAGAACGTTCCAAGAATGCCTTGGTTTATAAAAAGCTTTCGTTCGAAAGATGGGGGATATCACATTGGGAAATCCATAAGTTACGATGTGTTTACTTTGACGCATATATTGCGGGGAACCCAAATGCTATTTTACGCAATGGGTTAAGAAATTATTTTGACTCAATATATCCGAATATTGGACTTCGTGATTTAGAAAAAGCGGCTAACATGCAACATAAAGAAGCATGTTATGCTTACGGATTAGTAATGTTCGCTTCTCACCAAAGTGAGAACAAGAACATCGGGCTACAACTATTAAACAAAACGTTTCCACAAGTAACGGAGTCGGTAATTGGGGTAAGAAATGAGGTTTTTAGATTGTTACGGGACTGTTGGAACGTAACCCTCGTCCCTTTGACGACGTTACAACACGTTGTCTTATCAACGGCCATAACGGTTATGTTCCACAAGACCAAGGATGGGAAGTAATCCTAGTAAAACCAGAATGCATGACTTGTTTCTGGACGTATGAATTACGTGTCTTTATTGCCTTTGCTGAACGACTTGTGTACTAGCTAGAATTATCTTCACAACCATCTTGTATCAAATTTATTGTGTGCTATATTTCATGCTATATGTAAAATAAGCGGTATTGTAAGTTTGTAAAATATTGTGTAAAAGTTTGAACGCAAAATATTATTATAATCAGTTTTTCATATAGAATTGTAGTAGTTGAATTGTATATTAGCTACTAAGTATGAACTTAACGGGTAGGTACTACCCGAATTTAAACTTACAAAACGCTAATATGAAGAAAAAGCTTTTATAAATGAGTTCATATTATGCTACGAAATACTATTAACTACTCTTAATATTCTGTATGATTAACTTGTTCCATTTGACTATTTTGAAGGAAATGGCACCGACTACTCGACACACCGTGAATATGAATGAAGAGGAATTCCGTACTTTTCTAGCTTCAAACATAGCCGCAGTACAGGCTGCGCTACATACTAACAATAACCTTGGATCTAGCAGTACAGGAAATCGTGTAGGATGCACCTACAGAGAATTCACTGCCTGCAAATCTTTGGAATTTGATGGAACCGAAGGACCGATCGGATTGAAACGGTGGACCGAGAAGGTCGAATCGGTGTTTGCCATAAGTAAGTGTACTGAAGAGGACAAAGTGAAGTACGCTACGCATACCTTCACAGGTTCTGCGTTAACATGGTGGAATACCTATCTAGAGCAAGTGGGACAACACGATGCGTACGCACTACCGTGGTCAGCATTCAAGCACTTGATGAACGAGAAGTACCGTCCCAGAACCGAGGTCAATAAGCTCAAGACAGAACTTAGAGGGTTACGAACCCAAGGATTTGATATTACCACGTACGAAAGACGATTCACAGAATTGTGCCTATTATGTCCGGGAGCATTCGAAGATGAGGAAGAGAAGATCGACGCGTTTGTGAAAGGATTACCGGAAAGAATCCAAGAAGATATAAGTTTACACGAGCCCGCCTCCATACAACAGGCATGTAGAACGGCTTACAAACTAGTGAACCAGATTGAAGAAAGAATTAAAGAACAGACTGCTGAAGAGGCCAATGTGAAGCAAGTCAAAAGAAAGTGGGAGGAAAACAGTGATAAGAATCACCAATACAACAACAACAATAATTACAACAATAATCGCAACAATTATCCCAACAATCGCAATATCAATCGTAACTACAACAAACGGCCCAACAACAACAACAACAACAACTACAACAATCATCCCAACAACAATAATAACCGCAACAACAACAACAACAACAACAACAACAATCAGAAGCAGCTATGCCAAAGGTGTGAAAAGCATCACTCGGGGTTCTGCACCAAATTTTGCAACAAGTGTAAAAGAAATGGTCATAGCGCGGCGAAGTGTGAGGTCTACGGACCAGGGGTTAATAGAATGAAAGGAACAAATGGTGTCGGAACGAGTAATGGCGGAGCAAGTAGTGTCGGAGCAAGTTATGCCAATGTAGTTTGTTATAAATGTGGAAAACCGGGCCACATTATTAGAAATTGCCCGAACCAGGAGAACACGAATGGACAAGGCCGCGGAAGAGTTTTCAATATTAATGCGGCAGAGGCACAGGAAGACCCGGAGCTTGTTACGGGTACATTTCTTATTGACAATAAATCTGCTTACGTTTTATTTGATTCGAGTGCGGATAGAAGCTATATGAGTAGAGATTTTTGTGCTAAATTAAGTTGTCCATTGACACCTTTGGATAGTAAATTTTTACTCGAATTAGCAAATGGTAAATTAATTTCAGCAGATAATATATGTCGGAATCGAGAAATTAAACTGGTTAGCGAAACATTTAAGATTGATTTGATACCAGTAGAGTTAGGGAGTTTTGATGTGATAATCGGTATGGACTGGTTGAAAGAAGTGAAAGCAGAGATCGTTTGTTACAAAAATGCAATTCGCATTATACGAGAAAAAGGAAAACCCTTAATGGTGTACGGAGAAAAGGGCAACACGAAGCTACATCTTATTAGTAATTTGAAGGCACAAAAACTAATAAGAAAAGGTTGCTATGCTGTTCTAGCACACGTCGAGAAAGTACAAACTGAAGAAAAGAGCATCAATGATGTTCCCATTGCAAAAGAATTTCCCGATGTATTTCCGAAAGAATTACCGGGATTACCCCCACATCGATCCGTTGAATTTCAAATAGATCTTGTACCAGGAGCTGCACCAATAGCTCGTGCTCCTTACAGACTCGCACCCAGCGAGATGAAAGAATTGCAAAGCCAATTACAAGAACTTTTAGAGCGTGGTTTCATTCGACCAAGCACATCACCGTGGGGAGCTCCTGTTTTGTTTGTCAAGAAGAAAGATGGTACATTCAGGTTGTGTATCGACTACCGAGAGTTGAACAAACTTACCATCAAGAACCGCTACCCACTACCGAGAATCGACGACTTATTTGATCAACTACAAGGCTCGTCTGTTTATTCAAAGATTGACTTACGTTCCGGGTATCATCAAATGCGGGTGAAAGAAGATGATATTCCAAAGACTGCTTTCAGAACACGTTACAGTCATTACGAGTTTATGGTTATGCCGTTTGGTTTAACTAATGCACCAGCTGTGTTCATGGACCTTATGAACCGAGTGTGTGGACCATACCTTGACAAGTTTGTCATTATTTTTATTGATGACATACTTATTTACTCAAAGAATGACCAAGAACACGGTGAACATTTGAGAAAGGTGTTAGAAGTATTGAGGAAGGAAGAATTGTACGCTAAGTTTTCAAAGTGTGCATTTTGGTTGGAAGAAGTTCAATTCCTCGGTCACATAGTGAACAAAGAAGGTATTAAGGTGGATCCGGCAAAGATAGAAACTGTTGAAAAGTGGGAAACCCCGAAAACTCCGAAACACATACGCCAGTTTTTAGGACTAGCTGGTTACTACAGAAGGTTCATCCAAGACTTCTCCAGAATAGCAAAACCCTTGACTGCATTAACGCATAAAGGGAAGAAATTTGAATGGAATGATGAACAAGAGAAAGCGTTTCAGTTATTGAAGAAAAAGCTAACTACGGCACCTATATTGTCATTGCCTGAAGGGAATGATGATTTTGTGATTTATTGTGACGCATCAAAGCAAGGTCTCGGTTGTGTATTAATGCAACGAACGAAGGTGATTGCTTATGCGTCTAGACAATTGAAGATTCACGAGCAAAATTATACGACGCATGATTTGGTATTAGGCGCGGTTGTTTTTGCATTAAAGACTTGGAGGCACTACTTATATGGGGTCAAAAGTATTATATATACCGACCACAAAAGTCTTCAACACATATTTAATCAGAAACAACTGAATATGAGGCAGCGTAGGTGGATTGAATTATTGAATGATTACGACTTTGAGATTCGTTACCACCCGGGGAAGGCAAATGTGGTAGCCGATGCCTTGAGCAGGAAGGACAGAGAACCCATTCGAGTAAAATCTATGAATATAATGATTCATAATAACCTTACTACTTAAATAAAGGAGGCGCAACAACGAGTTTTAAAAAAGGGAAATTTAAAGGATGAAATACCCAAAGGATCGGAGAAGCATCTTAATATTCGGGAAGACGGAACCCGGTATAGGGCTGAAAGGATTTGGGTACCAAAATTTGGAGATATGAGAGAAATGGTACTTAGAGAAGCTCATAAAACCAGATACTCAATACATCCTGGAACGGGTAAGATGTACAAGGATCTCAAGAAACATTTTTGGTGGCCGGGTATGAAAGCTGATGTTGCTAAATACGTAGGAGAATGTTTGACGTGTTCTAAGGTCAAAGCTGAGCATCAAAAACCATCAGGTCTACTTCAACAACCCGAAATCCCGGAATGGAAATGGGAAAACATTACCATGGATTTCATCACTAAATTGCCAAGGACTGCAAGTGGTTTTGATACTATTTGGGTAATAGTTGATCGTCTCACCAAATCAGCACACTTCCTGCCAATAAGAGAAGATGACAAGATGGAGAAGTTAGCACGACTGTATTTGAAGGAAGTCGTCTCCAGACATGGAATACCAATCTCTATTATCTCTGATAGGGATGGCAGATTTATTTCAAGATTCTGGCAGACATTACAGCAAGCATTAGGAACTCGTCTAGACATGAGTACTACCTATCATCCACAAACTGATGGGCAGAGCGAAAGGACGATACAAACGCTTGAAGACATGCTACGAGCATGTGTTATTGATTTCGGAAACAGTTGGGATCGACATCTACCGTTAGCAGAATTTTCCTACAACAACAGCTACCATTCAAGCATTGAGATGGCGCCTTTTGAAGCACTTTATGGTAGAAAGTGCAGGTCTCCGATTTGTTGGAGTGAAGTGGGGGATAGACAGATTATGGGTCCGGAGATTATACAAGAAACTACCGAGAAGATCATCCAAATTCAACAACGGTTGAAAACCGCCCAAAGTCGACAAAAGAGCTACGCTGACATTAAAAGAAAAGATATAGAATTTGAAATTGGAGAGATGGTCATGCTTAAAGTTTCACCTTGGAAAGGCGTTGTTCGATTTGGTAAACGAGGGAAATTAAATCCAAGGTATATTGGACCATTCAAGATTATTGATCGTGTCGGACCAGTAGCTTACCGACTTGAGTTACCTCAACAACTCGCGGCTGTACATAACACTTTCCACGTCTCGAATTTGAAGAAATGTTTTGCTAAAGAAGATCTCACTATTCCGTTAGATGAAATCCAAATCAACGAAAAACTTCAATTCATCGAAGAACCCGTCGAAATAATGGATCGTGAGGTTAAAAGACTTAAGCAAAACAAGATACCAATTGTTAAGGTTCGATGGAATGCTCGTAGAGGACCCGAGTTCACCTGGGAGCGTGAAGATCAGATGAAGAAGAAATACCCGCATCTATTTCCAGAAGATTCGTCAACACCTTCAACAGCTTAAAATTTCGGGACGAAATTTATTTAACGGGTAGGTACTGTAGTGACCCGAACTTTTCCATGTTTATATATATTAATTGAGATTGATATTTACATGATTAAATGTTTCCAACATGTTAAGCAATCAAACTTGTTAAGACTTGATTAATTGAAATATGTTTCATATAGACAATTGACCACCCAAGTTGACCGGTGATTCACGAACGTTAAAACTTGTAAAAACTATATGATGACATATATATGGATATATATATATATATAGTTAACATGATACTATAATAAGTAAACATATCATTAAGTATATTAACAATGAACTACATATGTAAAAACAAGACTACTAACTTAATGATTTTTAAACGAGACATATATATAACGATTATCGTTGTAAAGACATTTAATGTATATATATCATATTAAGAGATATTCATACATGATAATATCATGATAATATAATAATTTAAAATCTCATTTGATATTATAAACATTGGGTTAACAACATTTAACAAGATCGTTAACCTAAAGGTTTCAAAACAACACTTACATGTAACGACTAACGATGACTTAACGACTCAGTTAAAATGTATATACATGTAGTGTTTTAATATGTATTTATACACTTTTGAAAGACTTCAATACACTTATCAAAATACTTCTACTTAATAAAAATGCTTACAATTACATCCTCGTTCAGTTTCATCAACAATTCTACACGTATGCACCTGTATTCGTACTCGTACAATACACAGCTTTTAGATGTATGTACTATTGGTATATACACTCCAATGATCAGCTCTTAGCAGCCCATGTGAGTCACCTAACACATGTGGGAACCATCATTTGGAAACTAGCATGAAATATCTCATAAAATTACAAAAATATGAGTAATCATTCATGACTTATTTACATGAAAACAAAATTACATATCCTTTATATCTAATCCATACACCAACGACCAAAAACACCTACAAACACTTTCATTCTTCAATTTTATTCATCTAATTGATCTCTCTCAAGTTCTATCTTCAAGTTCTAAGTGTTCTTCATATATTTTACAAGTTCTAGTTACATAAAATCAAGAATAGTTTCAAGTTTGCTAGCTCACTTCCAATCTTGTAAGGTGATCATCCAACCTCAAGAAATCTTTGTTTCTTACAGTAGGTTATCATTCTAATACAAGGTAATAATCATATTCAAACTTTGTTTCAATTTCTATAACTATAACAATCTTATTTCAAGTGATGATCATACTTGAACTTGTTTTCGTGTCATGATTCTGCTTCAAGAACTTCGAGCCATCCAAGGATCCGTTGAAGCTAGATCCATTTTTCTCTTTTCCAGTAGGTTTATCCAAGGAACTTAAGGCAGTAATGATGTTCATAACATCATTCTATTCATACATATAAAGCTATCTTATTCGAAGGTTTAAACTTGTAATCACTAGAACATAGTTTAGTTAATTCTAAACTTGTTCGCAAATAAAAGTTAATCCTTCTAACTTGACTTTTAAAATCAACTAAACACATGTTCTATATCTATATGATATGCTAACTTAATGATTTAAAACCTGGAAACACGAAAAACACCGTAAAACCGGATTTACGCCGTCGTAGTAACACCGCGGGCTGTTTTGGGTTAGTTACTTAAAAACTATAATAAACTTTGATTTAAAAGTTGTTATTCTGGGAAAATGATTTTTATTATGAACATGCAACTATATCCAAAAATTATGGTTAAACTCAAAGTGGAAGTATGTTTTCTAAAATGGTCATCTAGACGTCGTTCTTTCGATTGAAATGACTACCTTTACAAAAATGACTTGTAACTTATTTTTCTGACTATAAACCTATACTTTTTATGTTTAGATTCATAAAATAGAGTTCAATATGAAACCATAGCAATTTGATTCACTCAAAACGGATTTAAAATGAAGAAGTTATGGGTAAAACAAGATTGGATAATTTTTCTCATTTTAGCTACGTGAAAATTGGTAACAAATCTATTCCAACCATAACTTAATCAACTTGTATTGTATATTATGTAATCTTGAGATACCATAGACACGTATACAATGTTTCGACCTATCATGTCGACACATCTATATATATTTCGAAACAACCATAGACGCTCTATATGTGAATGTTGGAGTTAGCTATACAGGGTTGAGGTTGATTCCAAAATATATATAGTTTGAGTTGTGATCAATACTGAGATACGTATACACTGGGTCGTGGATTGATTCAAGATAATATTTATCGATTTATTTCTGTACATCTAACTGTGGACAACTAGTTGTAGGTTACTAACGAGGACAGCTGACTTAATAAACTTAAAACATCAAAATATATTAAAAGTGTTGTAAATATATTTTGAACATACTTTGATATATATGTATATATTGTTATAGGTTCGTGAATCAACCAGTGGCCAAGTCTTACTTCCCGACGAAGTAAAAATCTGTGAAAGTGAGTTATAGTCCCACTTTTAAAATCTAATATTTTTGGGATGAGAATACATGCAGGTTTTATAAATGATTTACAAAATAGACACAAGTACGTGAAACTACATTCTATGGTTGAATTATCGAAATCGAATATGCCCCTTTTTATTAAGTCTGGTAATCTAAGAATTAGGGAACAGACACCCTAATTGACGCGAATCCTAAAGATAGATCTATTGGGCTTAACAAACCCCATCCAAAGTACCGGATGCTTTAGTACTTCGAAATTTATATCATATCCGAAGGGTGTCCCGGAATGATGGGGATATTCTTATATATGCATCTTGTTAATGTCGGTTACCAGGTGTTCACCATATGAATGATTTTTATCTCTATGTATGGGATGTGTATTGAAATATGAAATCTTGTGGTCTATTATTATGATTTAATATATATAGGTTAAACCTATAACTCACCAACATTTTTGTTGACGTTTTAAGCATGTTTATTCTCAGGTGATTATTAAGAGCTTCTGCTGTCGCATACTTAAATAAGGATAAGATTTGGAGTCCATGTTTGTATGATATTGTGTAAAAACTGCATTCAAGAAACTTATTTTGTTGTAACATATTTGTATTGTAAACCATTATGTAATGGTCGTGTGTAAATAGGATATTTTAGATTATCATTATTTGATAATCTACGTAAAGCTTTTTAAACCTTTATTGATGAAATAAAGGTTATGGTTTGTTTTAAAATGAATGCAGTCTTTGAAAAACGTCTCATATAGAGGTCAAAACCTCGCAACGAAATCAATTAATATGGAACGTTTTTAATCAATAAGAACGGGACATTTCAGTACACACATGCTCACGTACCCAAATTATGGGAAATAATAAACATGCAACCAAAAAGGTGCTAGGAAGTATTCTGATGGAATCGTTTAAAGCCGCAAATCGAGACTATAACCCAAAAGATATACGTGATGATGTTGGCAACTGTTTTTGGGTGAGCATTTCTTACAATCAAGCATGGAGAGCCAAGTGTCATGCAATAGAGATGCTCCGTGGCAGTATGGATGACTCATTCCGAATGCTTCCCATTTATCTTCATAACATTAAGATTCATAACCCAGGAAGCATGACAAATGTGGTGACTGATAATGAAAATAGATTCGTGATGTGTTACATGTCTTTTGGTGCAGTTGTAAGTATCACTCATCCTAAAATTGTTTTATCTTAAACTAATAGCAATCTCATTTGATTTGTTTGCGTGCAGATTCGATCATTTGTCCAAAATGTTCGCCCTATTATCATCGTTGATGGTGCACATTTGAAAGCTGGATACTTGGGTACAAATTTAGTCGCTGTTGCAATGGATGCCAATAACGGAATTTTGCCATTGGCTTATGGAATTGGTGAAGGCGAGACAAACGAAGTTTGGTCATGGTTTTTTGGCAATCTAAGAGATCATTTAGAAAGTTGTGGTATGAGTAATCGTATGTCAGAGATTACCTTTATTTCTGATCGTGCTCCTTCAATAGCACATGGTATTTCAAATGTGTTTCCTGAAGCCTTTCACTCTTTTTGCGCACGTCATCTATTCATGAACATAAAAATGATGTCCAACAAATTCAAATATTTTGAATGGCACTATTGGAAAATGGTTAAGGCTTATCGTTTGTCAGATTTTCAAGATCATGTTATTGTATTTCAACGAAGATTAAAAGCGTCTCACAAGTATCTAAATGACGTTGGTTTAAACAAATGGTATAGAAGTCATGCTGATCATGTTAGGTATGCATACCTTACTAGCAACAGTGTAGAGTCTATTAACGCTCTATCCAAACATGCTCGCAAACTACCAGTTTGCATGTTATTGGAATTTTTTCGCGCTTCTATACAGGATTGGTTTTTCAAACATCACAACAAAGCAGTTAGTCTTACTTTAACGGTTACTCCATATGTTGAACGTAAATTAGGTAAGAGGACGAGCAAATCAAGAAGATGGCAAGCATTTCCATCGACAAACAATCTAATAGAGGTGCGTGATGGAAGGAAAAACGGCCTCGTTAATCTAGAAGATAGAACATGTACATGTGGGCAATGGCAATTATCAGGCATACCTTGCGGACATGTATTGGCAGCAGCACGACTCTACGGAGTGGAAGATGTTACATGTTATGTATCACATTGGTTCTTGTCTCAAACTTATATAAATACATATTCCGAACACATCCTTCCTTTGCCCCATCGATCCGAATGGTCCGATCCAGGGCCCAAGATCTTGAAAATCGTAAACCCCCCAATTCAAAAGAAAAGAGCACCTGGACGCCCAAAAAGTACCGATCGGATTCCATCTCAAGGTGAAGAAACTGAAAAGAGAGTAAGAACATGTACTCGTTGCAAGCAAGCAGGTCATAACCGAACAACATGTAGCGCTTCTTATGACCTAACTGGTGAATCTACTTCTCAGAGGGTTAAAAAAACAGCCTCAAAATCAAAGTCAAAGTCGAACCTTCGCAAGCTTATCAGTCTCAATTTTTTCAAACGTACGATTTAGACCAGAATTAGTTAGTTCATGTTTTAGTTTGTTGTTTATCAGTCTCAGTTTGTTGTTTATGTTTATCAGTCTCAGTTTGTTGTTTAAATTTGTGTTATGGATGGTTTTTGTTCAACATAAGGCGCAAGGACGCAAATCCACCTCTTGCGTCGGACAACTTAACCAAACGCAAGACGCAAAGGATGACCTATATACAGACGCAAGGACGCAAGAAAAACCTTGCGTATGTCATCAAACATACGCAAGCACACAAACAATATCTTGCGTATGTCATTTAAGGAGACGCAAAGACGCAAACAAGACCTTGCGTATACCATCAAACATACGCAAGCACGCAAACAACACCTTGCGTCTGACACATAACCAGAAGCAAGGACGCAAAAAAAGCCTTGCGTCTGACCCAGATTATTTACATTCAAAAATTACATGTTTTAACTAAAAACTGTATAATAATTACATCTACCAGTTAACTACTTAACAACCTTTGGGTCCTTTGGGTCCTCTGGTGGTGGTGGTTCCTGTGTATCAAAGCGTGCACGGAAAAATGTTCTTGCCATTCGAATTCTATAGTCCTTTGCAGCCTTTTTAGGGTCTCCAATGTTGTCAATCTGATCCCAACCAAAAACTATCCTCTCCATATGAAGGCAGACCCAAACACCACAATCACCATGGCCACCACTCTGCATTGGCACATACGGTGCATCCTCGATCATCAACTCTACAACTTCTCTGTTCTCATAATAGTCAACAATTTGTGAGTCCTGCTTCTTGTTAAAGTAATCAATAGCCTTCAATTATATCGGCAAGTTGTCTGACAAGTTTTTGAAGACAGCCTCGAGTTGACCTTTTTTCAAACAACCCTTTAAACTATCATAGACAAATACTCTCTGTTCATCTAAGTTCAAAGTGACTAGTATAAAATGTTCAGGATCTGAAAAATGTACTGGAATCAAAATCTGCAACCAAAGAAACATAAAAGATAAATAAGCAAGGACGCAAGGTTGACCTTGCGAGTCACGCAAGGACGCAAGGTTGACCTTGCGACGGGCGCAAGGATGCAAGGCATACCTTGCGTGTGGACGAATGGACGCAAGTTTGACTTTGCGTCCATTGTGAAGACGCAAGGTTAATCTTGTTCTGGGCGCAAGGACGTAAGACAGTGTTTGCGAACGGACGCAAGGGCGCAAGAAATGTCTTGCGCCTATTACAGTTTACTCAAAATTGATAGTTGATATAAAAAAAAGCACTAACCTTATCACATTCAGCCCAGGATGGATAAAGGTCATCACTACCATCCCCAAGACCAATCAAATACATATAATCTGGGGGATTGGATTTAATGATCCCCTCTGCTTCAGGATTAGATGTATCCCCCTTCTCCTCCTCCTGAGTGTCATCATCATAAAAGGACTTGAATTTCTCTAGTTGATTGAGGAAACCCAATGGCATAATCGTCCATCGAGAACTACATGTATAATCTGGAATCGGAAACTGAGGACTCGAGGACATCTGGCTAGCTCGGGGCAAAAACCTCTGCCGAAATCTCAACAGGAAGGTAGCCCATCCATCAATATGCTATAATCAGATCAAGTTGATTATGAATGTTATAAAGCAAAAACAAAACATGCCATAAGTTTATAATTATTAACAAACTTACTATGTTTTCCAAATAACCAGAAAATTTAATTCCCAGTAAACGTTTCCAAAACTCAGCATCAAGGAAGAGGAAAGTTTCATTTTGAAAAATGAACATGCAACGCGTATCTTGCTTATTGAGGATCAGTGATTTCAAATCTTTTGCTGGCCCCACATGCTTCCTTTGATCTCTCCATGCATTTGGTGGTGGTGGTTGCAAAGTTCCTTGATCGTTTACAAATTTATCAACCATGGACCAAATTTCCTCCTCACCAACTCAATCCTTTTCCTTCCTTTTTCTCGTCCTTTCCTTTTTCTATGTAAAGTAAAAAATATTAGTAATAAAGACGCAAAGACGCAAGAATTGTCTTGCGTCCGTGTAATGCAGACGCAAATACGCAAGGTAGGTCTTGCGTCCATCAGTGAAGTATACGCAACCACGCAAGGAAACTGTGTAATGCAGACGCAAATACGCAAGGTAGGCCTTGCGTCCAACATTGAAGTATACGTAAAGACGCAAGGAGATCCTTGCGTCATACACTCACCTCAATCTGGTCTGGTTATTTTTCTGCTTCACTAACCAATGGCAAATCACCAGTTTCTTTAGGCTCTTCTGTAGGCTTTTCAGTATCAATAGCTTGTTTATCAAGTGACAAATCACCATCTTGTGACACCAGAGCCACATTCTCATCTTGTTTATCAACAGCTTTTTCTGTAGGCTTTTCAGTATCCATTGGCAACGCATTCTCAACTTCTTTAGTCACTTGATGAGAAACTTTCAGCCTTTTTACTCTCGATGCTACTTCGTCAGACAACTGTATAATATCTATAAGTCAGCAAACATACGCAAGGACGCAAGGATAGTCTTGCGTCTGTGTAATGCAGACGCAAACACTCAAGATATATCCTGCGTAACACAAAACGCAAAACGCAAGGTCACTTAAACATGATGCGCAAGGACGCAAATAAAACCTTGCGCCTGGTGAATGTTAAAGACATACCTTCTCCAATAGTTTTCTGTAGCCCGGTGTTGTGAAAGGGGAGTTTAAAACATGAGTGGGTCTTCTTTCTCTTTTCCCACGTCTAACAACCGTCGGAGATGTATCATTGTCAGAGAAAGATCGAGGATCCACACATGCATCCTGGTTATCAACATACTATAATTAACAAAACGCAAAAAAATAAGTAGAGATAATTAACAAAACGCAAGACGCAAGGTCGCAAACAGATCCTTGCGTCTGCGATAGCGTTAGGCGCAAGGACGCATGGAAAACCTTGCGCCTATATTACAAGTAAGACGCAAGGACGCAAACAACCTTGCGCCTATTTACCTGATGGTGTTCCTTGTGTTCCTGTTCCATTAAACGTTTTTCATGATCATCAAGCTTCTTTTTACAATCAGCCAACTCCTTTTCTTGATCATCCACCCGCTTAGTCAACACATTAACCATACGCAATAATTCCTGCAAATTGTTGGCTTTTTGTGTTGGATGAGGGGTCGAGGTCTGCTCTGACTCCTCCTGCAATAATTCCTTCAAACATCCACCTAACTCCTCATCAACTAGATTATCATCTTGCGTATTTTCCTCGTCTTCAACAACCTCTCCTTGAAAGTAAGAGGAACTCTGGATCCACCATTGATAAGCTCTCTCTATCTCAGATGGCTGCAGAGAACGAAAAGGTCTTTTTTTCTTCGGACAATCATCCTGAAATGAACTTATATTAGTTAATATAAAAGGACGCAAGCACGCAAAATTAATTTTGCGTCTACACGCAAGCACGCAAAGTTTATTTTGCGTCCGGACGCAAGAACGCAAGTGTAAACTTGCGACACACGCAAGGACGCAAGAATGATTCTTGCGCCTGAAACAAGTTAAACCTATGGACCACACGCAAGGACGCAAGCACATTCTTGCGTCCGACGCAAGGACGCAAGGTGTATCTTGCGTCCTCTTGCGATACACAAAGCTGATCAGATCAAACATAAACTGCTGTATATACACTATATAAAAAGCAATTGCATTCATTAACTAACCATTATATGTAAAAGCTTTAGGTAGTCAGACACTGTAAAGGTTTCAGCAGATGAACGCTTCCAAAATAAAGCTCTTGGTACTCCATCCTTGTCAGTTTTGGTTGCAAACTCTTAATGGTACGACGGTATGCCTCGAGGATCCAAATCTTAAATGCCCACATAAAACTAGCCAAAGTGTACGCCTTTCCACCCCACTCTCTAATTGGCTTTCTCGAACCTCAAAACCTTCGCTAACCGCTGAGCAAGTAGCATCCCAAATACGAGACCCCCATGGGTACGCGTTCACCTTATTGAAATCTTCAACCAACCATAGAAACTGTTTACTAACAACATGTTGCCCCTGCTTCCCCATAAACGCTCTCTCTACGATCAAAATTATAGCTAGTCGAACGATATCATCGTCACTAACCTTGGGAACCTTTACATCACCTTGTTTTTTGATAAGGATGTTTTGTATATCACTAACCAAAATGTTGCTGGCATCGGCACGCTCTGGAAAACAACGCTGTCTAATGGGTGCGGTCTTAGATTCATAATTTCGAGGGATGTAATGTGCCATGTCCGTCCGGCTACCAAACAAAAATCCAGTGACTAAACAAAATTCACTCCGACCAAATCTAATCATAAAATTAGGAGAAAAATGAAACCATATATCTTGTTGCTCTTCCGGGTACTTACTAGCATCCAATTTTGATGAACGCTCACATTTCCGTTGGAGCATGGCATGTACTAGTCCAGGATCATTACCCGTGCATGAAAGATCTAACCAGGGACCAAAGCATGTACTTCTAAATAGTTTTTCTTGTTGTATAGTCAACATTTTCTTGACCTGAGGAATCACGGTCAACATATTCTTCATGGTCAATTTACCTTCCACATAGCCCTATAAAAGTCAGAAGAACATCAGAAGAAAATCACACAGGCGCAAGGACTCAAGAAATAACTTGCGTATGGGTTTTTGAGACGCAAGGATGCAAGGTGAACCTTGCGCAACCTATACACGAGCAGCAAGGACGCAAGGTCTACCTTGCGTGCATATGCAAAGTTAAACTTATACCATACGCAAAGACGCAAATATCACCTTGCGTACAATGTGAGGCATACGCAAAGACGCAAGGATTGTCTTGCGTCTATATATCAACAGAGTTACACAACTTAAATCTAGCAAAAATACCTGGGTATCGTAAGCGATATCAATAATATACAAACAAAAACACAAAATACAAACACATTTCGTTGACACATTTTATCGAACAGTTGGCGTGCTAAAACTTTGTTTTAGCACATAAATATAAGAACTCGAAAGTAGATCGATGAATAATATAACAAAGATCTAAGAAATCTAACCTGTTCTTGAGACATAGTGAGCGATGATGGTGATTCGATGATGTTGGTGGAGTAGAAGCTCGCTTGTACTCGGGAAGATCGAAGATGGAAGGATGAAGATGAACTAGTAAGGATGAAGATGTGAGGAGGATGACGTGAGGATGATGATGATGATGATTTTGCGAGTGATTTCCGAGTGTTTGGGAGAACGTAAGCAAGCTTGATGACGATCTTGCGAGTGACGAGCGAAAGGGCACCAGAGAGCAGTTTGCGTATGATTGTGGTTGTAAGGGAACAGTGAACGCAAAAGTTTCATTTAACTAGTTCTTTTAAGGAAACACGCAAGGTCGCAATGTCGCAAGGTCGCAAAGACGCAAGGTCGCAAGGAGTCTTGCGCCTTGCGAGGGCAAATTGTCAACTTTTTTTTTAAGGGCTGTCAGTCAACATGCTTAAAAAAAGGGCATTTGGGTGATAATCCCGATTCTCCGTGTATCGTTAATGGTGTATGCTCAAGCCGGTTATGCCAATGGGCCATGTAGATCATTAAAAGTCCAGTATTCACTTAGTCATTACCACTTTATAATTGGGCTTTCAACCAGCCCAATAACCCAAAACGCCTAAATACGAAACCCTAAATTCAACACCACTGAAACCCTAATTCTGTATACACACCTACGATTAATACATCAAGCAGCAATTGTAGAGAGGGAGAGAGAGTGAAATCATGGTATCTGGATCGGGTATTTGCGCCAAAGAAGTGGTGGTTGATGCTCGCCACCACATGCTCGGCCGATTGTCGTCGATTATCGCAAAAGAATTACTTAACGGTCAGAGAGTTACGGTCGTCCGATGCGAGGAAATTTGTCTTTCCGGTGGTCTTGTTCGTCAGAAAATGAAGTATCATCGTTTCCTTCGTTTACGTATGAACACAAAACCCTCGCATGGTCCAATTCATTTCCGTGCTCCATCTAAGATCCTTTGGCGCACAATCAGAGGGTAAATCATTACCATCATATTTTCATATACTATTTTGATTTTTATATATGTGTTTACTTAGGGTTTTGTTTGTAATTGTATTGAATCTGTAAATTGCATTTAACTTTTGTTTTGCGTTCACATTTGCACTTATTTTGATTTAATTAAAAAAATATTTATGAAGTTAAATTATAAGCTGGAAGTGTTAATTTGTTCCGCTAATTTGAAATTTAAGTAATTGTGTTTTTAATGTTGTAATGTGTTAGTGGTAACATTGATTGTTTATCCTTTTTTTATTATTTGGGGCTGTTGTTATCAGTAGCTTTACTTGCTAGTTGTTGAATTAGTATTTCAGTAAATGCTATTTCATGTTTTTAATTTAACTGCCAATGGATTCTTTATATACTTTATACGGGAGTTTTTTTTTTTTTAATTAATTTATAATTTCTGATATGTAGGATGATTCCACACAAGACGAAGCGTGGGGCTGCCGCTCTTGCAAAGTTGAAGGTTTATGAAGGGGTTCCTACTCCTTACAACAGGAAGAAGAGGATGGTTATCCCTGATGCTCTTAAGTAAGCACTTTTTAGGTGTTATTTTGGTCGGGATCTTTTTTAAAAATACATTAACATTGTTGATACTTTTAGTGTTATTAACAATCATTTTGGTTAATCGGGATTTAATGGAAAGAAAATGGTTATCAAATTATACTCAATGGCGAGTTTGGAGGGTGCGGAGTGCACGCTCATTTGGGATAACTCGATAATGCTATGGAAATTGTGGCATTAAAATAAATTACAGTCAGTTTCCAAAAGCTGTGAACGAAAAGTTGCATCTTTTCGTTGAAAGGTTGCAACTTTTTACTGAAGGGTTGCGTTCTTTCGTCACAATTTTTCACCTCATATATCTGTCAATTTGTTTTCATTAGAACCTATAGAAATATACAAAATCTCTAATATCCGGATTTGAATTCTTGGAATCAAATCATTGTTCTTGTCTTATTCCAATAAGCATTTTCGTGAACCCGTGGCAAGAGTAGGGTCAACCCTAGTTTCTAACAAACATACGGTTTATAAAGTAGAGTTTACTATTTACTTCTTGAGTGTAAATTATGATTTGATTTGTTACTTTGATAAAAATGCAGGGTTTTGAGACTTACCGCTGGGCACAAGTTCTGCTTGTTGGGACAATTATCGTCTGAAGTTGGTTGGAATCACTATGAGACTATTAAGGTAAACATCTGCTTTTCTTTTTGTTTTATTTTATCTTGCTGCTAGTGATTTACTGTAATACATTTTCCAAGTACTATCTGTTATCTATTAGTTAAAACGAGAGTACTATTACAGTTATCTTTTGGTTTTACTGTCGTTGTTTAGCTGTATGGTATAATCGTATGAAATAAGTTGTCATCTTCTATTCATGTGATCATAATGTAATGATATTTAGTTATAATTATAATTATAATTATAATTATAATTATAATTATAATTATAATTATAATTATAATTATAATTATAATTATAATTATAATGTTGAGTGTTTATTTATTTTTGGTATTTTTAGATTGTGAGAATAAGATAATAGCGTATCAAAACAAGATCAAGTTCACTCTATTATCTTTAAAGGGCTGTCGCTAAGGTTCTTCATACATCTTAAAATATAGTGGAAGTAATATGACATATTAAAATGAAACTATATATGATGTTTTATTTTAAGTAATTCTTGCATTCGCTAGTTTGTTTATCATAATCTAAAATATCACGGTTATTAACGTTTTGCCACAAATATGTATATCATATGAAATATATCTGTTACCATCAAATTAATTACAGGATCTTGAGAAGAAGAGGAAGGAGAAGGCTCAAGCTGTGTACGAGAAGAAGAAGCAGCTCAACAAATTGCGAGCAAAGGCAGAGAAGACAGCGGAAGAGAAACTTGGCCCACAATTGATGATCCTTGCTCCGGTTACCTACTAAAGGTTTTAAACATAGTTTTCTGTTAGGAATTTTGTGTCAGATGTCGATGACTCTTCACATTTGTATCTTTAATATGAAGATTCCTTGTCTTGAGTTTTGTTCTGTGCTATCAAACATTTTTCTTCAAATCTTTGATAATTTATCTTGTGAACTGCGAATCAAGAAAGAAAAAATGCAAATGACTCTGTTTATTCTAATATCTTAATATGATCACTTAATGAGATCAGCAATACATTTTTGTCTACCTAAACCTTGTACTATTCTTCAAATGCATGCACTTACCAAAGTTTGTATGCTATACGTATCAGTGTATCACTAAGAGTCCAAGCGTAAAAAGCCTAGCTTGAATTGAAACTCGATCACAAGCGAATGAAGCCTGGCTTGATCGAAACTCGATCCATTACTTAATCAGTCTGATTCATCTAACTTGGCAAGAAATTGGTACGACAAACTTTGAAACATAAAGTAGTCAGTTTTAACATGAAGCCGTGTTATCTTATGATTATGATGATGTGCAATTATGCATTGTAATAAAACAAAATACATGGCCACAAGGGTTATTACATGCTGAAATGCCAGTACCGTTTCTAGGTCATATGAGCAAACTGTTAAAACAAATTTGTGCATCTTTTTACACTTTTATGTATTTTGTAAATTCATATTCTTGATAATGGTTTGACTTCATCTATGTGGTATGACACAAGTGGGATAAAATTAGCAAATAACGCGGCGTCACCAGGGATATTTAACGCAGATTTTGCATTTTTGATGCCCACTGACACCCCTAACACAATGTCGGATCTAACGCCTGCGAGGTGTTGGTCAGGGATTGACAGAAACAGTTTTAGGCGTTACATATTTTTAGACCAATCAGATTTTAACATGTGTGTATATATATTATTAATTTGTTTTTTTATATTATAATATCAATCATATTTTACTACTCACCCAAAATCTTTTCACTCACTCAAATTTAACACTCACCATTATTTAACTTCACTCCATAACATTTTCACATCACAATCAAAAACCTACTTTTTCACCGAAAAATGCATCAACTGACTCCACATCACAGCCAGGTTTATTTGTGGTCTAACTGATCATATCCCAATCATGCATTATACGATGTTAGACTAAAATCAAATAAAGAGTTGAAAGTTGCCAGCATGATCAAAGACAATCATTGGTAGTGGTCTGATGAGTGGAACTCAAGATTTAGATTGTTAAATTTATTAACTCGATACCGCTAGGCCATATCAACAAAACAAAAGTTGGTCTGGTTCACCAATGATGATGCAAAAGTTCTTATCAGTACTAAACAAGTCTGGCATGATTTAAGGATTAATTGACCTAAAGTTGAAAGGCATCATGTTATTTGGTTATTACAGATTAATTGACCTAAAGTTTTCTTCATGATCCTTGAAGCTTCTAGTAATATCAGAACACTTAATCCCTTCGGTAATTGATAATGGCTCGAGTCAAGTGTCCCTTCATTTTACTTTTCTTCTTATAGATTTTTTTTTTTTTTGAAAAACAAGATTTTATTAAGAACTCGAGAGGTACAACACGACATAAGGCTCGAAGCCTAGCACAGAAGCTACATACAAACTACATAGAGTTGCGGAGGAAGCAACTAGACACGACTTATACAAGAGAAATTAGACCACGAACTATAAATACAATCGAAACACAAGTAATGAGCTTTAAAACAACTAGATCACGTAGGTACTCGGGTTTGAGATCCATTGAAGCCAATCAATCTTAACATCCATTACATGAGCCGAAATTCATTCGAACGATTTAAGTTGAATCTCCATTAGTGCCGTAGTCCCGTTCCATGATTTGTTTGAGAAAACTTTAAGGTTGCGATTTCTTCAAATGAAGTATGCACACGTCCATACAATAGGAAGAAGAGGATGGTTATCCCTGATGCTCTTAAGTAAGCACTTATTGTTGTAAATTTAGTGTAATTTTGGGTTTTAATCTACACTTGTAAATGGGTTTGGAGGTACGGAGTGTACACCCATTAAGTGATAGATTACCCGAACCCAAAAGTGGTTTTCCATTATTTACTATCATGACTTGGTCTACCTAAAATTTGACTAAGTGTTTTCAGTACTAAGTTTTCTTAGTAAGCTGAAATTTGGCTAAGTGTTTTGTGCTGGTTGTTCTGCATTGCTGGTCCTTGTACTGGTTGTTCTGCATTGCTGGTCCCTGTGCTGGTTGTTCTGCGCAGCTGGTCCCTGTGCTGGTTGTTTTGCGCAGCTGGTCCCTGTGCTGGTTGTTCTGCGCAGCTGGTCCCTGTGCTGGTTGTTCTGCGCAGCTGGTCCCTGTGCTGGTTGTTCTGCGCAGCTGGTCCTGTTTGCTGGTTCCTCTGCGCTGCTGGTCCTGTATGCTGACTTTTGCGCTGCTGGTCCTGTATGCTGACTTTTGCGCTGCTGGTCCTGTTTGCTGATTTTTGCGCTGCTGGTCCTTTTGCAGTGCTGGTTCTTAAGAGACAGCAGTAAGAAAACACTTAACACAATTTGAGTGATTACGGAAGAATTATTCTTGCACCCACTTTTACTTTAGTGGTTGAAGGAATAATACTTGTTTATTATAAAGTGATCACTCATGCTTTGATAGTTGTAAAATATAATATTTGTTTATTGTAAAAGTAACAACTTTTACTTTAATGATAGAAATGATAATATTTGTTTATTGTAAAAGTAATAACTTTTACTTTAATGATGGAAGAAATATTCTTCCTGTAGCCACTTTTGAATATTATAGAAGATACTTTTATTAATCAATCGGCCAATTGATTTTAATAAAAGACTCTTTCATGATTAAGGGTGTATATAAATATATTAACCAATATGCATGAGAAATACACACAAGTTACGAACACCAAAATATTCTTCTGAAAAAGGAATTCTTGTTTCTGCCAAAACAAGAATTTAATCTCTGTCTTATCCCAAAGTGATATTCGTGTAACCCAGGCTATAAGGGTCGAATAATTACTTTCGGAAAGTGATACCACGATTCAGTGATTTATCCGGCTATCGATTATTTTACCCTACACGAAAGAATTTTAATAAAACCTCCAACAATCGAAAGTAATTATTTGTTATAATCGATGGCGGCTACGATGAAACACATGACGACGAATTTCTCCAAACTTGATAAGTTTGAGGGAATTGATTTTAGGAGATGGCAAAAGAAGATGCACTTCTTTCTGAGCAGCATGAGTGTGGTGTACGTACTCAGCACACCAATTCCCGAAGATCATGGTGATGATGCCACTATTGAACAAATTCGGAAAAGGTGCAAGTGGGAGAACGATGACTACATCGCTAGAGGTTTAATCCTCAATGGTATGGCTGATTCCCTTTTTGATATTTACCTAAATGTTGAATCTTCTAAAGAACTATGGGACTGTTTAGAAACCAAGTATATGTCTGAGGATGCTTCTAGTAAAAAGTTCCTTGTGAGTAATTTTAATAATTACAAGATGGTCGATTCTAGACCGGTCTTGGAACAATACAATGAGCTCATTCGTATACTTGGTCAATTCACACAACATAAGATGAACATGGATGAGTCTATTCAAGTCTCAAGCATAATTGATAAACTACCTCCATCTTGGAAAGAATTTAAACATTCTTTGAAACATAAGAAGGAGGAGTTAACTCTTGTTGAGTTGGGTAGTCATCTGCGTATTGAGGAATCCCTCAGGTTGCAGGATAATGACAAGCCAAAGAGCAACGAAGTTGCTGGTACGTCTGTTGTCAATATGGTGGAACATAAAAAGTTCACTAGTAATAATGACAAAAAGGGCAAACGTAAACATCAAGGTTATAACAAGGCTAATCCGAACAAGAAGTCTAAATTGACTTGTTGGAAGTGTGGTAAAACTGGACACATGAAAAAGGATTGCAAGGTTATTTTTGGTAATAATAATGCCAAAGGATCTAGCACAAGCGGTTCGGGAAATGGTTTAAACAACCACAACTCGAAAGGTCAGAATATATTTAATAATTCAAATGAGAATTATTATGTTTCATATATATCTGAGGCTTATTTTGTGCAGGATGATGATGTCGCGTGGTGGGTTGACTCGGGAGCCACCACCCATGTATGCAAGGATAGATTTTGGTTCAAGACTTACGAGTCCGTGACTGATGGATCAATTCTTCATATGGGAAATGAGTCAACAGCCTCTGTTCATGGACGTGGAAGTGTGGATTTGTGTTTTAGTTCTGGAAAAACTATTTGTTTGTTTGATGTTTTGCATGTACCACAAATAAGAAAAAATTTGGTTTCCGGTAGTGTGTTAAATTGTTGTGGTTATAAACAAGTGATTGAATCTGATAAGTTTGTTTTGTCAAAACATGGTATGTTTGTTGGTTTTGGTTATTTATGCAATAGAATGTTTAGACTTAACATTAATCACTTGAATGTTAATTTTGCTTTTATATCTACTTCTAGCATAAATAATTCTACACTTTGGCATGCTAGACTAGGACATATACACTTTAAAAGAATGCAAGATATGTCTAAAGATGGATTAATACCGGCTTTTGACATGAACAATGAAAAGTGTAAAACGTGTATGTTAACAAAGATCACTAAGAAACCATTTCAAAATGTACATCGTGATACTGAAATTTTGGAATTAATACATAGTGATTTATGTGATTTGCATGCTACTCCTACTTTAGGGAACAAGAAATATTTTGTGACTTTTATTGATGATGCTTCTAGATTTTGCTATGTTTATTTGTTACATACTAAGGATGAAGCATTAGATAAATTTAAAATATTTAAAACTGAAGTAGAATTACAACAAAAGGCTTTGATTAAAAGACTTAGAACAGATAGGGGAGGTGAATACATTGACCAATCGTATTTTCAATCCGTTGGTATTATCCATGAGACCACAGCTCCTTATACTCCACAACAAAATGGTATATCTGAAAGGAAGAATAGGGTCCTTAAGGAAATGGTTAATTCCATGTTATCCTATTCGGGTTTAAGTGAAGGATTTTGGGGGGAAGCTATGTTAACAGCTTGTTATTTGCTTAATAGAGTTCCTAACAAAAGAAACAAGATTACACCTTATGAACTTTGGAATAAAAGGAAACCTAACTTGAATTATCTTCGGGTATGGGGCTGTAGGGCGGTTGTAAGACTACCTGATCCCAAGAAGAAAAGTTTAGGTGAAAGAGGTATAGATTGCATATTTGTTGGATATGTTGAACATTCCAAGGCATATAGGTTCTATGTAATAGAGCCTAATGAGTTTGTCTCAATCAATTCTGTGATTGATTCAAGGGATGCAATCTTTGATGAAAATCGATTTTCATCTATACCTAGACCAAAGGATATGATTCCAAGTATCAATGGAATCAATAAGGATTGTAATGATGAAGTCTCTGAAAAGGCTGTTGATCAGTCACTTGAGCTTCGAAAAAGCAAAAGAAAAAGGAAACCTAAATCATTTGGACCAGATTTTCAACTATACTTAGTTGAAGGTTCTAGGGATGATGTTTCTACCCAATATTCGTATTGTTTCAATGTTGATGATGATCCTAAAACATATGATGAAGCAATGAGGTCTCAGGATGTTGCATTCTGGAAAGAGGCAATTAATGATGAGATAGATTCTATCATGGGCAATAACACTTGGGTGTTAGCTGATCTACCTCCTGGTTGCAAACCTTTGGGTTGCAAATGGATTTTCAAAAAGAAGATGAAGGTGGATGGAACTATTGAAAAGTTCAAGGCAAGGTTAGTCATTCAAGGCTTTAGACAAAAGTCTGGAATTGACTATTTTGATACTTATGCTCCCGTGGCACGTATCACTACCATTAGGCTGCTGATTGCTTTGGCTACGATTCACAATCTAGTTATTCACCAGATGGATGTGAAGACAGCATTCTTGAATGGTGAATTGGATGAGGAGGTTTATATGAACCAACCTCAGGGCTTTGTCATGCCAGGAAATGAAGGCAAGGTGTGCAAACTTGTGAAATCCTTATATGGTTTGAAACAAGCACCTAAGCAATGGCATCAAAAGTTTGATGAAGTGATTTTATCTAGTGGTTTTAAATTAAACCAAGCAGATAAATGTGTATATAGTAAATTTGATGATTCTGGTAAAGGAGTTATAATTTGTCTATATGTTGATGACATGTTAATCTTTGGGACTGACCAAAGTCAGGTTGATTTAACAAAAGAATTTTTGTCATCAAAATTCTCCATGAAAGATATGGGGGAGGCTGACGTTATCCTTGGCATTAGGATCAAACGTGAAAGCAAAGGAATTTCGATTTGTCAATCTCATTATATTGAGAAGGTGTTGAAAAAGTTCAATTGCTTTGAATGTAATCCTGTGAGTACCCCTGTTGATCCAAGTGAGAAGCTTATGCCTAATCAAGGTGAAGCTGTATCACAACTTGAGTATTCTCAGGTGATTGGCTGTTTGATGTACGCCATGACTTGTACAAGGCCGGATATTGCTTTTGCTGTGGGAAAACTGAGTAGATATACTAGTAATCCTAGTACTCATCACTGGCAAGCAATTAGGCGGGTACTGAAGTACTTGAAGAAAACTATGGACTATAGTTTATCTTATAATGGGTTTCCTTCGGTAATAGAAGGATATTCTGATGCGAGTTGGATAACCAATATTGAAGATCATTCTTCAACGAGTGGTTGGGTGTTCTTGCTTGGGGGAGGTGCTATTTCATGGGCTTCTAAGAAGCAGACATGTATTACCAACTCAACGATGGAATCTGAGTTTGTTGCTTTAGCTGCTGCTGGTAAAGAAGCAGAATGGCTTAGAAACTTGATCCATGAGATACCATTATGGCCTAAACCTATAGCACCCATGTCTATCCATTGTGATAGTGCTGCGACATTGGCAAAGGCTTATAGCCAGATGTACAATGGAAAGTCTAGACACTTAGGTGTCAGACATAGCATGATTCGTGAACTCATCATGAATGGGGTGATTTCTATAGTGTTCGTGAGGTCACAACAGAATTTAGCTGATCACTTGACGAAGGGATTGGCAAGAGACTTGGTGAACAAGTCTGCTGTGGGGATGGGTTTAAAGTCCACATAAATTTCTAATTATAAGATACCCAATTCCCTTCTGATGAAAATTAGAAGTTGAATTCAATGTGGAAGGCTTATACTTAGAAATTTGGAGTACAAAATTTTGTATCATCCCAAGGTAAGGTATGTACTCGGACCTGTTGAAGGTGAGGATGAAGTTTAGCTTCTTAATGGTTTATTTGAAAAAGTGCAATAGCAGGTGCATGACTGAAATGAACTACCTATGTGAATGTGAAGTTTTGCCGCTTCAACAAAGCTTGGACTTTTGCTTTAGATACATTCATGAATGGATATGGACACATGGCTTGTAAAGTGTCAGGATAGCTTTAGAGTATTTGAAAACTTATGTGTATGTTATTTTCAGTTATTCAAATGGGTTGAAGGGTTCAATTCTTAGAACACCCCGATTCTCGAATATTTGAAATGTGTAATGTACTAAGGTGAAAATTCAATCTTCAAGATATTTTCATTTATGCATGAGTTTTGTTTTAATTTGTTTAATTCTCATGAAACGAATTGCACTAAATTGGGGAGGATTGTTGTAAATTTAGTGTAATTTTGGGTTTTAATCTACACTTGTAAATGGGTTTGGAGGTACGGAGTGTACACCCATTAAGTGATAGATTACCCGAACCCAAAAGTGGTTTTCCATTATTTACTATCATGACTTGGTCTACCTAAAATTTGACTAAGTGTTTTCAGTACTAAGTTTTCTTAGTAAGCTGAAATTTGGCTAAGTGTTTTGTGCTGGTTGTTCTGCATTGCTGGTCCTTGTACTGGTTGTTCTGCATTGCTGGTCCCTGTGCTGGTTGTTCTGCGCAGCTGGTCCCTGTGCTGGTTGTTTTGCGCAGCTGGTCCCTGTGCTGGTTGTTCTGCGCAGCTGGTCCCTGTGCTGGTTGTTCTGCGCAGCTGGTCCCTGTGCTGGTTGTTCTGCGCAGCTGGTCCTGTTTGCTGGTTCCTCTGCGCTGCTGGTCCTGTATGCTGACTTTTGCGCTGCTGGTCCTGTATGCTGACTTTTGCGCTGCTGGTCCTGTTTGCTGATTTTTGCGCTGCTGGTCCTTTTGCAGTGCTGGTTCTTAAGAGACAGCAGTAAGAAAACACTTAACACAATTTGAGTGATTACGGAAGAATTATTCTTGCACCCACTTTTACTTTAGTGGTTGAAGGAATAATACTTGTTTATTATAAAGTGATCACTCATGCTTTGATAGTTGTAAAATATAATATTTGTTTATTGTAAAAGTCACAACTTTTACTTTAATGATAGAAATGATAATATTTGTTTATTGTAAAAGTAATAACTTTTACTTTAATGATGGAAGAAATATTCTTCCTGTAGCCACTTTTGAATATTATAGAAGATACTTTTATTAATCAATCGGCCAATTGATTTTAATAAAAGACTCTTTCATGATTAAGGGTGTATATAAATATATTAACCAATATGCATGAGAAATACACACAAGTTACGAACACCAAAATATTCTTCTGAAAAAGGAATTCTTGTTTCTGCCAAAACAAGAATTTAATCTCTGTCTTATCCCAAAGTGATATTCGTGTAACCCAGGCTATAAGGGTCGAATAATTACTTTCGGAAAGTGATACCACGATTCAGTGATTTATCCGGCTATCGATTATTTTACCCTACACGAAAGAATTTTAATAAAACCTCCAACACTTTTTAGGTGTTATATTAGTCGGATTTTTTAAAAAAAATACATTAACATTGTTGGTAATTTTAGTGTTATCAACAATCATTTTGGTTATTCGGGATTTAATGGAAAGCAAATGGTTATCGAGTTATACTCAATGGCAAGTTTGGAGAGTGCGGAGTGCACGCTTGTTCGAGATAACTCGATAATGCTATGGAAATTGCGGCACTTAACTGGTTAAATTACAGCCAGTTTCCAAAAGGCGTGAACAAAAAGATGCATCTTTTCGTTGAAAGGTTTTAACTTTTCATTGAAGGGTTGCGTTTTTTCATCGCACCCTTCTGCGTCTTATATACATGTCAATTTGCTTTCATTATAACATATAGAAATATACAAACTCTCTAATGTCCGGATTTGAATCAAAATTATTGTTCTTGTCTTATCCCAATAAGGATTTCGTGAACCCGAGGCAAGTAGGGTCGAAATACTTTATTGAGGAAGTGTTTACACGATTCAAGAATCAATCCATGATTAAGAAGATCAACCCTAGTTTCTAACAAATATACGGAGTATAAAGTAGTGTTCAGTATTTACTTGCCGAGTGTGATTTGTGATTTCATTTGTTACTTCGGTTAAAATGCAGGGTTCTGAGACTTACTGCTGGGCACAAGTTCTGCTTGTTGGGACAGTTATCATCTGAAGTTGGTTGGAATCACTATGAGACTATTAAGGTAAACATCTGCTTTTCTTTTTGTTACCAGTTATTTTATGTTGCTGTTAGCAATTTAATACATTTTTCAAGTATTATCTATTAGTTGATAGGAGAACGCTTAATGCTTATTACAGTTATTTCTTGGTTTTATTGTCGTTTAACTATATGGTATAATCGTATGAAATAATTTGTCTTCATCTTCTATTAATCACAGGATCTTGAGAAGAAGAGGAAAGAGAAGGCTCAAGCTGTGTACGAGAAGAAGCAGCAGCTCAACAAATTGCGTGCTAAAGCAGAGAAGGCAGCTGAAGAGAAACTTGGCCCACAATTGGAGATCCTTGCTCCGGTTACCTACTAAAGGTTTTAAACATAGTTTTCTGTTAGGAATTTTGTGTCGGATGTTGATGACTCTTCACATTTGTATCTTTGATATGAGGATTCGTTGTCTTGAGTTTTGTTTGGTGCAATCAAACATTTTTCTTCAAATCTTTGATAATTTATTGTGTGAACTGTGCGAATCAACAAAAAAATGCAAATGACTTTGTTTATTCCAATATCTTAATATGATCACATAACGAGATCAACAATACATTTTGATCTATCTAAACCTTGTAGGCTTATACTATTCTTCAAATGCATGCACTTACCAAAGCTTGTATACTATACTCATCACCAAGCGTCCAACCGTGTAAAGCCTAGCTTGAATTAAAACTCGATTACCAAGCGTATGAAGCCTAGCTTGAACGAAACTCGATCCATTACTTGACAGTCCTATTCATCTAACTTGGCAAAGAAATTGGTACGACAAACTTTGAAAGATTAAAGTAGTCAGTTTTAACATGAAGCTGTGTTATCTTATGATAAAGACGATGTGCAATTATGCATTGTAATAAAACACAATACATGGCCACATGGGTTACTATATGTTGAAATGCCACTAACGTTTCTAGGTCATATGAGCAAATTGTTAAAACAAAATTGTGCGTCTTTTTTACACTTCTATGTATTTTGTAAATTCATATTCTTGATAATGGTTTGACTTCATCTATGTGGTATGACAAGTGAGATAAAATTGGCCCTCTAAGACCAGAATAAGGCGGCGTCACAAGGGGAATTTAACGCTGATTTGGCATTTTTGATGCCCGCACCCCTAATGCGGGGTCAGATCTAACTCCTACGGGGTGTTAGTCAGGGATTGACAGAAAAAGTTTTAGGCGTTAGATAGTTTTAGACCCATCAGAATTTAACACGCGTGTATATATTATTAACTTATTTCTTTTATACTGTATTTTTAGTCATATTCTACTACATCACCCAAAGCCTTTTCACTCACTCAAATGTAACACTCACAATTATTTAACTTCACTTCATGACATTGTCATATCAGAGTCAAAAATCCACTTTTTCACCAAAATGCACCAACTGAATCAACATCACAGTCGGGTTTATTTGTGGTCTAACTGCATATCCCAATCAAGTATTATATGATGTTAGACTAAAATCAAATAAAGAGTTGAAAGTTGCCAGCATGATCAAAGACAATCATTGGTAGTGGTCTGATGAGTGGAATTCCAGATTTAGATTGTTAAATCTATTATCTGTCACATGTAACATTAAGAATATATAAGGTTTTTACTAATATGTCTACCCTTAAACTTGATCCCGTTGAAGGATTAACTCGATAGGGGTAGACCATGCCAACAGAACGAAAGGTGGTCTGGTTCACCAATGATGATGCAAAAAGTTCTATTCAGTACTAAACAAATCTGGCATGATTTAAGGATTTAATTGACCTAAAGTTAGAAGGCTTATTACAGTTTAATGAAAGACGAGCATTTGTTATTTGCTTAGACCATATTTAGTGGTGATGGGGTGATGGGGGTGATGGGTTTTTTTTTTTTTTTTTTTAGAGGTTTTGTGGGGTATAGTGCTGAGTTGGCAAATGTGATGGGGGTGAGGGCGTGATGGAGTTTGTAGTGGTGGGCGAGATGGTTGTGTGATGAGTTAAATTGGTCCCACATTTTTATTTAGTTTTTCTTTTTGTTTGAATAATTTTATTTACATAAATCATTTTTTTATAAAAATAAAACATATAAAATAGTTATATTAATAAAAACACACTTAAATTAATAAAATTAAACGATTACAATTTATTAAAGTTCTAAAAATAAAAAACAATACTTAAGAAATCCTAAAATACCATTACTTTATTAAATTACTAGAAATTAAAACTACTCGGCGTCGTCCTCGTCCCTTGAAATGAATTCTTTGTAACGCTCGACCATCTTTTTCTTGAACTTCAAAGTTTTTTTTCCTTTCTTTCGGGTCGGGGATTTCATTAACGTCAAGTTTAAATAATTTTGTGACACACTCGAGTGCCGACCTCATTCGTTCTTCCTCAACTATATGATCAATACCCTTGCTTCGTTTCTCCAATTCTTTATCCTTTTTCTCTTCCCACCTAGAAGACAATTCGTCAAATCTTGAAGAATTCGTACCACGTGAAGAGTTCGTACCCCGTGATGATGTACCCGCATCAGACGAAACCGATTTTCTCGCAGCCTTCTTCGATCGCTCTCTTCCCATAGGACGTTGAATCGCATAGTCTCCAAAAAAGCTCATGGAGGTTGTTTAAACGATGTTCCCTGAGATTAACTGTTTGGTTTTCGCCAACCTTATCTTCGTAATCATCTTCTAATACAAGTTGTCCCTTTTTCATTCGCACGCCACTACCACCAATTGTATGTGGTGTACACCACTTCGGCCTCGTTTTTAAAAACTCCCAAACCTCCTTGTAACTGCACGGCTTCGCTGCCCGACTTTGATATCTTTCCACCGCAATGTTATATACGTCTTGCTCGACGCGACCGCTACGCCTTGGGTTACGTTCTTCTTCATTATATAAGGCCAGATCCAAAAAAGAGGATTCGTGGAGATGGAATTCATCTTCAAACGGGATCTTCACGGTCAAAAAATTATCAACTATCATTGAAGAACAAGTATATGCTGAAGCTTATAATCATGGAGAGGTCACAATTCGTAACGCTTTGGTCCCAAATAAGGTTGAAATTTTCGTTTGGCGGACTTTAAAGAAAAGGCTTCCTGTAAGAACCGAGTTAGATAAAAAAGGAATCGATTTAGATAGTGTTAGATGCCCCCTCTGTGAAGACGACATTGAAACAATGGAACATTCTTTCGTTTTTTGTAGTCATGCGCAAGAGGTTTGGAATCGGGTGTATCGTTGGTGGAATCTCGGAAACTATGCCCCTTATAGTATCAATGAAATGCTTCGTGATTTTCCCTCACAAGTCGGTTCGGCCACGGGTTCTAGAATTTGGCAAGCGGTAGTTTGGGTTAGCGCTTATTTGATTTGGAAGAATAGGAACAATATGGTCTTTCGTGGCAAAAGGTGGAACGCTCCGGTTGCTCTCAACGAAATCCAAGTTCTCTCTTTCGATTGGATATCTGGGAGAGCTAAAGGGGTCAACATCGATTGGAACGATTGGATATCGAATCCGAGTATATATTTAGCGTAATCGTGTTTTTGTGGGGTGATGCATTCTCGGCATCCCTCCTTTTCGTGTTTACTTAAGCCTTGTTTTTCGTTTTATTTTTTAGTTCATGTAGTTTTCTTCGGGTGGTTTTGTTTCTCTTGGGGTGGTCTTTTCTTAGACCTACCCTCCTCTGTACCTTGTCTTCTTTTTAATATAATTCATGCTTTTCGAAAAAAAAATTATATAAGGCCGTGAAATCTTTGCACGCCTTATCCATATGTCGCCATTTCTCACTTAATTGGTCTTCATTTCTTAAATACCTATAATCATTATTATTAAACTTATTTCGTACTCTAGTCCAAAATGCCTCGTACCTTTGCGAGTTACCGTGAACCCCATCTTCCGAGCAATCGATCCAACACGAAGCCAACCAAATTTCTTCGGGCGGAGTCCACAATTTTTTGATTTGTGGTTCTTTTGCTTGTTCTTTTCCTTTTCGTTTATGACTTGGTCGGACCCGTACTTTTGGTTGTTGCTCCCCACCACGAATTTCTTCCACTTCTTCGTTATTTAGAGGTGTAAAGGTTTGTTGTGTTTGTGTCCATGGTTGCGTATTTGGTAGTTGGATTGGCGTCATACTAGGTTGTGAGAAATGAGAAAATTGTGATGGATATTGTTGTTGAAATGGTTGGTTAAATGGTTGGTGGTATTGTTGTTGAAAATTGTGATGCATTTGCTGTTGATTTAGAAATTGTGAAAATAAGCTTGAATTATTGAAATTGTTAAGAAGATTTTGTTGTGGCATATTGCCAATTGGTCGAGTACCCCAAACATTTTGCGGGGAATTTGAGCTTGAACCGGGCAAATTCGACGAGCCGAAATTGTAGAGATTACCGGAACCGGCCTCGTTTGAATCTTGATTTTGAGACATTTTTTGTGATTTTGAGAAATGTTATATTTGTAAATGAGAGAATTGGGATTAAATGAGAGTATATATGCACTGTAAAGCATGTTTGATTGTGTGTGTGAAAATTGGTTGTGTACATATCACCACCCATATAGGAATGAGAAAAGTGTAATGTATTTATATAGAAATGTAAATAATAAATAAAATAAAATAAAAACCCAACGGCTCCTCAAACGTAAACTTGCAACACCCCCACCACTTGGCAACATGTGATTCGCAAGCTCAACCATCACCTGCAAGTGATGAACCCATCGCGCCACCCCCATTTTTTCTCCGATCGCGCCCCATAGTGGCGCTATGGGGGCGTGATGCCATCAAAAAAAGCCCGATTACGCTGCATTAAATTATGTCTTATTACAGATTAATTGATCTAAAGTTTTCTTCATGATCCTAATGGGTCGAGTCACGTGTCCCTTCATTTTACTCTTCTTCTTATAGATTTTTATAATACAATCTGGGTAAACCAAACTATTTCGACCTTAAGAGTTTAACGATTCATGACAACTAATAAACGACATGAATCTATATACTTGCATTCTTTTGTCCAACTTTAATGTTCACTACAAAATTTGCACATAATTTTTAAAATAATACAATAATTATGTTGTTAGGGGAAAAAATATTTTTAAAATATACTAAAATAAATATATTGAAAGATTAAAGATACTTTAATATAAACAGGAACTACCTTTTAGTTCATAGTTATAGACTATATAGTAAATTGATACAAGGTAAACCTTATAGTTTATTTTTTTCATAAATAGTTAACTGACCCCGTGACCCGTGAGTTTACGGATTTGGTTAAGAACCATTATGATATGATAGATTCCTACCTTGATACAGAATATTAAAGTGATAATAAGATTACAAATCCATGATCCATCTAGAAACAAATTCAAAGATTTAAAATACATGGTCATCAACTAACAAAACAAAAGCATTCAAATAGACATAACATAAACTTTCAACTTAATACAAACAAACAGAAAGTACTAAAACAATGAAAGATTAAGACTTCTTAATCCTTACTTCAACCAACATCTTCTCAATCTTCTTCATATTTGTCTGGAATTTCAACTGAAATAATACGATCAAAACGTCCAGCCGTTGGAAACTTATGAGTAGATTTCAAAAACAGAGACATATATGTGCATTATATTTAACTTTATAAGCTATTATTAAGCAGGTGAATGTCTAGGTAATAAAAGAGAAATGAAATCATCATGTATACTTGAATGCGAAATATGAAAATAAAAAATGGACCAAAAATGGTAATCTGATGACATTTGAACAACTAAATAGTTTAAAAAAATAATAACTTTGTATTAGTAATATAACAAAATCAAGTACACTATATGGCTATTTAACATGTATACGGATGTACCAACAAAATACATAACATAAACAAGTTGAATTATGCAATGCTACATCCATCATCCATACTCATATCCGTCATTGTTATAACCTATTGGTATATCTAAGCTCATTAGTATAACCTATTGCCCAACTATATCAAGCAACTACATAGCAAAGGGAGATGATAATTTCACTTCTATTTTTGATACAATCACTATTATTACAATTATTTTCCAAAAATATCTTCTAATAAATCCTAACAAAAAATTTGTGTAATACATAATTTAAGAGTATTTTAGTAAATCTTAGTCATTGTATAAAAAATGGAAGTGGAAATATCACTACCTGTAAGAAATGGGTCAAGCTAACCTAAAACTAAAACATTATGATATAAACAAAGACAAAACTCGTGAACTTCTTGGCCTTATCAACAACTTCTGCAAAAGTTTCCTTCAAAAAGTAATCTTTTAAAATGTGACCCCATCTTTGTATAGAAATGGTCGCTTGAGTTGTTGCTTGAAGTTCGTTTGTGCCGCGGACATGATATTCGTGTCTAACGTCCCGCTCGGCCAGTGTACTTGAAGTTTGTAGTAGTACCCAATGAATAATTTAATGTCTTTTGACATTATACTCCACTTACCGCTTATTTGATTGGGTCGGCGAGGCTCAGTTATTAACGCGTTGTACTTTTTTCGAACCACGCCCCAAAATGAGTCCCACTCGGCTAGTTTGTTTGAAGTTTGGAGTGATACCCAATAGAGAGTATAATGTCTTTTGACATTTTACTCCATTTTCCGCTTATTTGATCAGGCGACGGGGCTCGACTGTCCAGTTCTAACAACCAAGATTTTCGGAAACACACAACCAAACTTCATCTAAAATGAGACTCTCATCGGACCAAGGATGTTTTAGTGTACTTTTTTCCTTTTGGATCGTCGGTTGCGGGTATGTTTTGTGTTTCGGGTACGCGTTGGTTTTCGAGGTTGGATTCTTCAACTTCTTCGTTGGGTAAATGAGGTATTTGAAAATTTGGGATGTAAGGTTGGTAAGCGCGATTTTGTTGCTGCGATTGATAATACATATTCATGTACATTTGGCTACATGGGTCGTCGTGTGAGATTGAGAAAGGATTGATGATCAGTGAAACTTGAGATTGAAATAATGATTGGCCTTGTGGGTTGGAGGATGAACGGGATGGTGACGGAAAAGTTGCTGATATTCGAGCAATTGTTGGAAGAAATTATTTGATTTAGAAGTTGGAATTTGAAGATTTTGTTTAGGTTGTGATATGGTATTTTTGTGGCATTTTGAAGTGATAGAATTTATTGTGAAAGTTTAAGAAAAATGAGATGAGATGATATGGTATTTATAGTGTTTGAGGTGTAAGGATAAAATTGATTTTGAAAAAAAAAAAAAAAAAAAAGTACTCCCTTCTTCGCAAAATAATTGTCCTGTTTTGACTTTTTGAGTCTATTTTCTCCAACTTTGACTTTAAATATTTTTCTTTTTGTTATATAATATCGAATCAAAGTTATACCAAACGAAAGTACATTCAAAAATGAATCTATTGATATAAAATTTCATCAAATATTCTATAGATACACCAACAAATATTTAAAATCAAAACTTAATAAATTGACTTTGAAAAGTCCAACATGACAATTATTTTGGGACGGAGGGAATATTTATTGTAGGGAAACGGTATTCTCTTCTTTTAATTTTTTTTCATATTTTTTTTGTTTATAATTCCAATGATATAAAATGGAATATTTCGGGAATACTTTCTAAATGTACCGTTATTCAATATGCTTTCTCGTGAAAAACTGAGTCGTGATTCGCAAGAAATGGATAATAGCCGAATGACGATGGAATGACATCGTCATCAATGGCAGCAAGGATGGCAACTAACGATGAGCTGGGGTGGTCTAATAATAAATAAATAAAGAAAAGGATAAACGTAGATCTAAGGGTTATGTTTAAGCATATCAAATATAGTTTAATTCTATATTTATAACTCAATCCTGTCATACATAATATTAATACTTGATATCGCTCCATTTATATATGTTTACTTCGCGATATCTACCTCACTTTGTTCGGTTTTTTACTATCTCGGGGCCTATTTTGTGTGCTATTGAGCTAATTGGTAAATTAAGGGCTAAGGAGTTGATTTGGTGTAAAATTGACCAAATCCTGGGCAAAATTGGCTAAGAAAATGACAAGTGTAGGAAAAAGCTCAAAAAGCGCCGCTCCTGTAAAGGAGCACCGCTCCTGAAGGTCCAAAAGAGCCGCTCCAGAAGGAAAAACGGAGCTCTTATGCATGATTTGTCTCCATTTTTCATCAGTGAGAAGAAGAAGCGCCGTTTTACATGTCAAAAGCGTCGCTCCTGCCAAGCCAAAAGCGACGCACCAAAGTCAAAAGCACCGATCCTGTTTTAAGCCAAAAGCGCCGCTACTGAAGGAAAAGCGGCGCTCCTGACGCTGTTTCAGCCCAGATTTTCAGCACTATATAAGGAACGAGATTAGGTCATTTTTCATATGCGTCTTGAGAGAGCAGCTGCTTAGGATCCGAATTTCACTCACAAAATCCTAATTTCATCATCCATTGGAGATTAAGGGAGGATTCAAGGAAGTTTGCTCAAGATTCATCTTTGTTTAGCTTAGATCTTCATCTTCTTTACATTTTGGGTTGTAATCTTTACTTTACTTTACATATTTTGCATTGATTACTTGTAATAACTTGAAGATGATGATTGTTATTGTTTCTTTGATTATTATTAGTTTGATCTTAGCCATGATTGGCTAAATCCTTTGTGTTTGCTTATTTATGAATCTCTAATGCTAGTGTTTGCCCCAAATCAATTGAATATTGTTGTTTGAATGAATTACATGATCATGTGTTGTTGAGTTAGCTAAAGATCCATTGCTATGAGTTTGTTGTTGAGAAGAGGGGATCGTCTGGACGTTGAGAGATATAAATTTGAGAGAAAAATAACTCTATTACTCACAAGAATATATTTATAAAGTATTACAAAACTCTTACAAAAAAAAAAAACTCTCAAACTCACACACACTCTCTAGGTTGTGATTACACTTCTCTGAGTGATTTAGGATGATTTACAATGAAGGTTTGCACCTCTATTTATAGTAAAAATTCTATGGCGGTGGAATGGTGTGAACGGAGATGGTGGGCGGCCGTCATCGTTATCAACTTTGCTTCTTCTACATGGTGTTCAAAGAAGGCTACTTTGAACATCTAGAAGGTGAGCTTCTAGATTGTAGGCTGGAAACTTTCAATTCTCCCCCTCCAGCCGAATCCACGAACATTCCAGTTATGTCTCTGCATAACTCCAACTTCTCTCGAGTCACCACCTTTGTTAACATATCCGCAGGATTCTCCTTTGTATGGATCTTCACTAGTCTCAACAGTTGTCGATCAATTACCTCGCGTATCCAATGATAGCGAATATCAATATGTTTTGTACGAGAATGGTACATGGAGTTCTTGCTCAAATCTATAGCACTTTGACTGTCACAATATACCTTGTACTCCTTTTGCTTGATTCCAAATTCTTGAAGATAACGCTTTAACCACAACATTTCTTTTCCAGCTTCTGCGGTAGCAATATACTCTGCTTCAGTTGTGGATAATGCAACACACCTCTGTAGTCTTGACTGCCATGAAACAGCTCCCCCTACAAAAGAGTAAATGAATCCTGAAGTAGATTTCCTACTATCAGGATCTCCGGCCATATCCGCATCTGTATAGCCTTCCAAGATTGGATCAGCTCCCCCGTAACAAAGACATAGATTCTTTGTACCTTTAAGATATCTGAGAATCCATTTTACCGCCTCCCAATGCTCTTTCCTGGGGTTCGAGAGAAAACGACTCACCGTTCCCACTGCATGAGCAATATCGGGCCTTGTACACACCATCGCATACATCAAACTTCCAACTGCTGAAGAATATGGTACTGACGACATCTCCCCGATCTCTTCCTTGGATGAGGGACAAGAACTCTTGCTTAACTTGAATTGGTTAGCTAATGGAATGCTAACAGGTTTGGCATTTTTCATATTAAAACGTGAAAGCACTCGTTCAATATACTTCTCCTGAGATAGCCATAACCTTTTATTCTTCCTATCTCGGGTTATCTGCATTCCCAAAATCTGTTGAGCCTGTCCTAAGTCTTTCATGTCAAAAGACTTAGAGAGTTCTTTCTTCAGCTGGTTGATCTTCGGTGCGTCTTTCCCTACGATCAAAATATCGTCTACATATAGTAGAAGAGCAACGAAATCGTTTTCAGAAAACTTCTGAATGTAGACACACTCATCTGCTGCAGTTTTCTTGTACCCGTGACTCACCATGCACAAGTCAAACTTCTTGTACCACTGCCTAGGTGCCTGCTTTAAACCGTACAAACTTTTCTTCAGCTTGCATACGAGGTTATCTCATGAAACCTCAAAACCTTCTGGCTGCTCCATGTAAATTTCTTCATGTAAATCTCCATGAAGAAAAGCTGTCTTTACATCCATCTGTTCAAGCTCCAAGTTCATACTTGCGACCAATCCAAGTATGACTCTAATTGAAGTCATCTTGACTACTGGTGAAAATATCTCGTCAAAATCAATCCCTTTCTTCTGTTGGAATCCTTTGACTACAAGTCGTGCTTTGTATTTCACCACTTTTCCACTACCATCCTTTTTCAGCTTGAACACCCATTTATTTTTCAATGCCATCTTCCCGCGTGGAAGTTCTACAATCTCATAAGTTTGATTTTTCTGCAGAGAATCCATCTCATCCTGCATTGCGAGCAACCATTTTTCTTTATCCTTATGAGTTACTGCTTCATGAAAACTCTCCGGTTCTCCATCTTCAGTAAGTAGAAGGTACTCGGATTCTGGATATCTACTAGATGGAATCCGACCTCGTTCAGATCTACGAACTTCTGGAACATTCTGAGGAGATCCACCATCATCTTGACCTTGTGATGGTGCTGGAACGTCTGGCAGATGGGGTTGTGGCTCCCCCTGCTCAGCACCGTCATTTTCCTCATTATCTTCTACTTCTGGCATTTCTTCTTGCACTGAAAATTCATTTCTCATGAATGATTCCGTTGTTGCCTCTGGCACCTGAGCAGCAACATTTGGCTTCTGAGATATTGTGGGCTTTTCATTATCTTCTATTGTCTGGCTTTCATGGAACACCACGTCCCTACTTCTGATCACCTTTTTCTCCTTTGGATCCCATAATCTGTATCCAAATTCTTCATCTCCATAGCCTATGAATATGCATCGAGTGGTCCTTGCATCCAGCTTCTGCCTGAGCTCCTTGGATACATGTGCGTACGCCAAACATCCAAATACTCTTAAGTGAGAGTATAATGGATCCTTTCTAGACCAAAGTTTCTCCGAAACTTCAAAATTCAGTGGTACTGATGGAGATCGGTTGATCAAATAACAAGCGGCTCTGACTGCTTCTCCCCAGAATGGCTTTGGCAGCTTAGCCATACTGAGCATGCTCCGAACACGTTCCATGATTGTTCGGTTCATTCTTTCTGCTATACCATTATGTTGAGGGGTATGTGGGACCGTCTTCTCATGTCGGATGCCATATGATCTGCAATAGGCATCGAACTTCCTGGAAGAGTATTCACCGCCGTTGTCGGATCGAAGACACTTTAACTTCTTTCCTGTCTCACGTTCTACCATGACATGGAACTGTTTGAAGTATTCGAAAACCTGGTCTTTCGTCCGCAAGAAATATACCCACACCTTTCGAGAAGCATCATCGATAAACGTCAGAAAGTATCGATTGCCGCCAATTGATTCAACCTCCAAGGGACCGCAAACATCAGAGTGTACCAGACTGAGTAACTCTGATTTTTTTCGTTGAAGAGGAATTAAACGAGACTCTATGCTGCTTACCAAACAGACAATGATTGCAAGGATCTAGTGCAGCATCGTTGTCTACATTGATAAGCTCCTTCTTTATTAGGGTAGACAACCCTTTCTCACTCATGTGACCGAGTCTCTGGTGCCATAAATTTTGTGAAGCCTCCTTTTCTGCAACATTAATACTGTCTGTGCAGATCTTCACATGAGTCTTGTACAGTGTGCCACAAATGTGTCCTCGAGCAACTATCATAGCGCCTCTTGACAATTTCTATGTGCCTTTACTGAAATGACTATCATAGCCCTGTTTGTCGAGAGCTATCCCAGAAAGTAAATTCAGCCGAAGATCTGGCACGTGGCGGACATCCTTCAGAGTGATTGTGCTCCTGGAACTTGTCTTTATCCTGACATCACCAATTCTGACAATCTCAGCGGAACTGGAATTTCCCATCTTCACAACTCCAAAGTCACCAGCTTTGTATGTTGTGAAGTATTCCTTGTATGGAGTCACGTGGTAGGAAGCTGCAGTATCTACCACCCATTCTGTGTCTTCTCGTGAGACGTGAAGGCATGTCTCATCATGGGTTGAACAATAAGCTACATCACCTGTGATAGCAACTAATGTTTCTCCACCCTTATTCTTCGATTGTGATCTGCTTTGATCTTGTTCCTCTTTCAATCTGTAGCAGTTCTTTTTCATATGTCCCTCTAATCCACAATGATGACATTTATATGTTGGTTTTCTGCCATCAGCTGACCTGCCCCTGCTCTTGCTTCTGCCTCTACATTTATTTTTGCTACTCATTCGCTGTCTCCCCTGATTCTCTGTGACAAAGGCATGGGTCTGATCTGTGCCCATGTCTTTTCTCCTTGCCTCTTCACTGAATAGGGCATCCTTGACCATTGACATGGTAAGTTTTCCATTCGGGGCTGAGTTGCTGAGTGTTACTACCAGCGTTTCCCAACTATCGGGAAGGGAACTAAGTAGCAGTAGCGCCTGAACTTCATCGCCAAGCGGCATCTCTACAGAAGATAACTGGTTGACCAAGCTCTGGAACTCACTGGTATGCTCGGCAACTGAAGTTCCACTTTTGAGCTTCATGTTGACTAAACGCCTCATCAGCAGGGCTTTATTCCGAGCAGTCTTGGCCTGATACATGTCCTCCAACTTTTTCCAAAGGACATATGCGTCTGTCTCTTGTGCAACATGGTGGATGACACTATGATCAATCCATTGACGGATCTGACCAATAGTTTTTCGGTTTGATTTCTTCCACTCTTTCTCTTTCGCAGAATCAGGGTTTATACCCTTCAATTCAACAGGATCGAACAAATCCTTACAGCTGAGGAGATCTTCCATCCGAGGTTTCCACAGCGTGTAGTTTGTGGCTGTGAGCATAATCATAGCTCCCGAAGATGATGTTGACTCTTCTATGGACATTATCACCTTACAAATAATTTTTCAACACAAACGGGGTTGAATTGTAGAAAACAGAGATCACCGTTACGTCCGAAATAGTTGAAAATGGTGAAATAGACACTTCGCGGCTTAAATTCCACTTACGGGGCAAAATTATAATTTTTATAAACTTCAGGGACCAAAAATGAAATTCTGAAAATTTCAGGGACCAAATTGTAAAATTTCAGAATTGCTACAGTACTGCTACAGTAACTTGCTACAGTGCCTCCATCTGCTACAGTGAATTGCTACAGTGATCGTCTTCTCCGGCGAAAATTCCGGCACCGGTCGTCTTCTCCGGCGAGATTCCGGCAAGTTGACCAAACTTTGACCGCGTTTTCTGGGCTTGTTATAACTCCGTTTAAGTCGCCGTTTTTTGCGTTGGACTCGGTTCGATGAGACGAATCCAATGGTACACTCAAAATTGAATTTTGAGGAAAGTTCAGAAGACCCAAAAACTCAACCAACGTCTCTAACCAAGCTCTTGATACCACTTATTGAGAAGAGGGGATCGCCTGGACGTTGGGAGATATAAATTTGAGAGAAAAACAACTCTATTACTCACAAGAATAGATTTACAATGTATTACAAAACTCTTACAAAAAAACTCTCAAACTCACACACACTCTCTAGGTTGTGATTACACTTCTCTGAGTGATTTAGGATGATTTACAATGAAGGTTTGCACCTCTATTTATAGTAAAAATTCTATGGCGGTGGAATGGTGTGAACGGAGATGGTGGGCGGCCGTCATCGTTATCAACTTTGCTTCTTCTACATGGTGTTCAAAGAAGGCTACTTTGAACATCTAGAAGGTGAGCTTCTAGATTGTAGGCTGGAAAATTTCATTTGTTTTAGGCTTGACTTTGATTACATATGTTGAGTAGCTCTCTTAGTGATTTGAGAAGTGAATCAATGTATGCTTCAACACCTTAGGTGATCTAGACAACTAGCTAGGGAATTGCAAGTGATTGTGTTCTTGATCTAGGATGGTTTTCAATTAGCCTTTAGTCAACATAGTAGTGCCGATTATCTTAAGTGATTTCGATAGTTGGGAGTTTTAAGTGATTTCAAACCCAGCTCAATCTTAATGACCAAATCATGCTTAACTCGATCTTAGGATACAATGCTTATGTGAATTCGCGAAGTGTCATTTGATTTGAGGTTTAGAAGTGATTCTAAACATTTAATAGTTCAACAACTTATGAGATAGCAAAATAGGCAATACGGGGCAAGCCAAGCATAGAGAGGATTAGAAAAGTGAACACTTCTTAGTTAATTTGATTTAAGTCTTAATACTTTGCTACTTGTTTCTTGCTAGTAGTTTACTTGTTTAGTTTAAGTTTGTTTAATTGAACACATGTTAGTTGTTAGTTAATATCAATCGAAACCCCCCAATCGAACAAACCCTAGGACAATCGATAGTTTCAAACACTTGACTATGACCAATCCCTTGAGATGAACTTGATAAGAATACTTGCATTAAAGTACTATAATAACCGGGTTTTAAGTGCAACTAACTTGTGTGTGCTTAATTGTTAGTGTTTGAATCATTTATAAATTTAGAGGGTAAAAGTTATGCATTGCATCACACCATCACACTTTCTTGGCGCCGTTGCCGGGGAGCGGTTAGCCTAGTTAGCTGTTTGGTTTAAACTTTTGATTGTTCGATCCTTTCGTAGGGGTTTACCCTTACGGAAGTTACTTTTCGCATTTTATATATTATTTTTGTTTGGAAAAACCGCTTGTGTTTGTGTTGTGATTGAAGGATAGGTGCCTTTGGTGTATGAAAACAAGGTCTCACAAGGATCAAGAGTTCACACATCCATTCTCCGGTCTTGAAAGACACGTGCACGGGGTTTATTATCGTAGAGAAGCAAGGGTATTAAGAAAGAATTTTGAAGCTTTGCCATTTTGTTTAGACGACATGTATCCAAACGGCAATCCGATTCACAATGAAGAGGGTAATCCAATCAACCAAGGTCCTACGGTTGTTCAAGAATTATTAAATGATCCAAACGACACACCAATGTGGAACGCTAGATTGATTGCACTAACAATGATAGCACCGGCTATTACAAAACCACCAATTGAAGTGGATAATTGGAAGATCGAGGGTAACTTTTTCACGTTGATCAAGGATACATACTTTCATGGGTTGATAGATGAGAATCCGTTTGAACACATTCAACACTTTAATGATCTTTGTGATATTTACAAAACCAAAAACGTCACCGATGATGCTTTTAAGTTAAGGGCATTCCCCTTCACACTTCAAGGAGACGCAAAAGCTTGGATGAGAAGTTTGTCATCCGATTCCATAAGGTCTTTCAAGAATTAACAAACGAGTTTATTAATCACTTCTTCCCACCATCAAAAGTTGAGCGATTAAGAATGGAGATTAATGGGTTCACCCAACGGGGTGATGAGAGTTTGTATGATGCATGGGTACGATTCAAGAAGCTACTAAGAGCTTGTCCACCGCATGGTTTGACGAAGAAGGAGTACATCAATACATTTTATCGGGGTTGTAATACTTTGATGAAGCAATATCTTGATTCTTCATCCGGTGGGGTATTTATGTACAAATCACCAAATGCGGCCGAAATTATGTTAGAAGACATCTCGGTCAACACATATAAATGGGCACCTTCACCGCGACATTTAACAAGGAAAAGTGTAGCACAAGTCGAGAGTGATAATGGACAAGTGACGCTTGCAAGTTTGAACAATCAATTTCAAACATTTGGGAAAGAGTTGAGAAAAGTCCAACAAATGGTAGTTGCAATGCAAGTGGGTTGTCAACGATGCGAGGGTCCACATCTCACGAAGAATTGTCCTCAAATTACTTAATGCAACAATATTGATCTAGATGATATTGCCATGAATTCGGATGCTCATGTGAACTATGTGAGTAATCAAAACTATCAACGGGGAGGAACATCGAACCAAGGCTACTACAATCCTAATCAAAAACAAGTGTCATTCAACAACCAAACCAATACACCACCCGGATTCACAAACCAATACCAAAACCAAAGTTATAACAACAATTATAACCAAAACCGAAACAACAACTTTCAATACCAAAACCAACAACCTTACAACAACCAACCTTATAACAACCAAGCCAATTCGAATTATCAAAACAACCAAGATTATAGTCAAACACAAAATAACCAAGGTTACAATCAACAACCTCAACAAAACTTCCAACAATCCCAACCTACAAAGAGCTTATAAGAGATCATGCAAAATTATATTAAGAAGGTAGAATCAACCGAAGCTTTCCTATTGAAAGAGAATGAGCTCTTGAAGCAACAAATTCGAAACCAATAAGCCTCATTCTAAAACCTTGAGAGTGCCATTGGAAGACTTTCAAATCAAGTTGCTGAAAGACCACAAGGAACCTTACCTTCAAATACTCAAGTTAACCCAATCAACAATTACAACAATAACCGTTAACCAAACCAAAATCAACAAAACAACAACACAAGAGTGATTCCTATCGAGGGCACCAACCAAAACCCTAATTACCCAAACCGAAAGGAAAAGGTCAACGCCATAACCACTCGAAGTGGTTTAACCACTAAAGGGATTGAAGATCCTCAACCTCAACCCTTTATCACCCATGAGCCACTACCAAGTTTTATTAAAGAGGAAATCGGGGTCAATAAGGAGAAGGGTAAAGAAAAGGTCAACTCAAATGAGGGTACTGGTAATGATGAATCGGGTAAGAAAAAGGGTGATGAATCTTCAAAGGTTACAAGGCCGGTGCCATATCCAAAGGCTTTAAAGAAGGACAAGTTAGCGGCTCAATACAAAAAGTTTCAAGAAATGATGAAAAACGTCTCGGTTAACTTGCCAATAACCAATGTGCTTAAAGGAATGTCAAACTACGGTCGGTTCATCAAGGAGCTAATATCTCAAAGGGGTAAATATCATGACGAAACTTCTTTCTTCATTGAAGAGGAATGCAACAAGATTCTTGCATCAAGGCCAAGGATTCCTAAGAAGTTAGGAGATCCGGGAAAATTTGTTTTCCCTTGTAAGTTTGGTGAATCAGAAGTGTTCAATGCACTAGCCGAATTGGGTGTAAGCATTAACCTAATGCCCCACTCACTTTAAGAGAGACTTGGTCTTGGACCTCTTAAGCCGACCTGAATTAGAATAAGATTGGCCAACCATTCGTTTGATACCGCTATTGGCATCACCGAGGACATCTTGGTTAGCATTGACTCCTTGGTGTTCCCGGTTGATTTTGTTATCATGGAAATGAAGGAAGACCTTCAAGTCCCCCTCATCTTAGGTAGACCATTTTTGGCGACCGTCGACACCATCATCTTAGTGCAACGCAACCAACTCAACATTGGAGTTGGTGAAGAGCGTGTGACCATCAATATCCGGGAAGCTATGAAGCAACCGAGTAACACCGACGATGATAAGTGATATGCTTTAGAACATATTGACATTTATGTGCATGATGAACTTGAAAAGCTTTTAAAGATTGATACTTCGGAATTTGACCAAACTTATGATAATGAGATTGTGGATTTAGAGGCCGACTTTAGGGAATTGATGAATGTTAATGTAGATGACTTTGAAAGTGAAAATGAGATCATTCGAGAAGAGTCATTTGAGTCCATCCCTCATGAAGATAGATTTCGAATCAAGTCTTCATGGGAGGAGCCTCCCACTCTTGAGCTTAAAGAGCTCCCCGAGCATCTTGAATATGCTTACCTTAAGGAAGAAAACCAACTTTCGGTGATTATTTCTTCAAAACTTACCCAAGACCAAAAGACCCGATTTGTTTCATTACTTAAGTCTCACCATATGGCCATAGCATGGATGACCACGGATATCCCGGGGATCAATCCATCATATTGCACTCACAAGATTCTCATGGAGGAGAACTATAAACCGGTTATCCAACGACAACGAAGACTTAACCCAAACATGAAAGAGGTTGTCAAAAAGGAAGTGATCAAACTATTGGACGCGGGCCTTATTTATCCAATATCCGACTCACCATGGGTGAGTCCCGTCCAAGTGGTACCCAAAAAGGGTGGGACCACGGTGATCTTAAACAACCAAAATGAGCTTGTCCCGACCCGAACTATCACGAGATGGCGTGTATGCATAGATTATAGGCGTCTAAATGATGCAACAAGGAAAGACCATTTCCCACTTTCTTACACCGATCAAATGATCGAACGTCTAGCGAGGAGAGAGTTCTATTGCTTTCTCGACAGGTTTTCGGCCTACTTCCAAATCCCGATAGACTCCGATGATCAAGAAAAGACGACCTTTACATGCCCGTATGGCACATTTGCCTATCAAAGAATGCCCTTCGGGTTATGCAATGCCCCGGGGACATTCCAAAGGTGCATGCTTGCTATCTTTTCCGATATGGTTGAAGATACTATGGAGGTTTTCATGGATGATTTTTCGGTTTTTGGTGATTCTTTCGATCATTGTCTTAAAAATCTTGATAAAATGTTAACTCTTTGTGAAAATGCAAATTTGGTTCTTAATTGGGAAAAAGGTCACTATATGGTCAAAGAGGGGGTGGTTTTGGGACACAAAATTTCTAAGGCGGGAATTGAGGTTGACAAAGCCAAAATTAGTGTGATAACAGAGTTACCTAAACCATCGGATGTGAAAGCAATCCAAAGTTTCCTTGGGCACGCGGGATTTTATCGCCGGTTCATAAAAAAAAATTCAAAAATCGCCCGCCCTATGACCAAATTGCTAGAAAAGGACCAACCTTTCTTGTTTGATGATGAATGCACTGAAGCATTCAATTTGTTGAAGGAAAAGTTTATTAACCCACTGATTCTTATTTCTCCCAATTGGGACAAAGACTTTGAATTGATGTGTGACGCGAGCGATTATGCTCTAGGTGCGGTTCTTGGTCAAAGAGTTGACCAACACTTTAGACCGATTTACTATGCTAGCAAAACCCTAAACGGGGCCCAATTGAACTACACCACTACCGAGAAGGAGCTTCTTGCAGTAGTATTTGCTTTTGATAAGTTTCAATCTTATCTTGTACTTTCAAAGATAATCGTCTACACGGATCACTCCGCATTGAAGTAACTTTTTCAAAAGCAAGATGCCAAGCATCGCTTAATTCATTGGGTACTACTTTTACAAGAGTTTGACATAGAGATTAGGGATAAAAAGGGAGCCGAGAATGTGGCGGTCGACCATTTGTCAAGGTTAGATAATCCGGGACTATAACCCTTAGATGAGTCCAAAATTCGGGACCATTCTGGGATGAGCATTTGATGAGAATTGACCTAGTTGATGAAGTCCCATGGTTCGCCGATTTTTCAAATTACTTAGCATCAAATATTTTAAGAAAAGACTTGTCTTACCAACAAAAGAAAAAGTTTTTTAATGATTTAAGGTATTACTTTTGGGATAACCCACACTTGTTTCGCATTGGGGCAGATCAAGTGATAAGGAGATGCATTTATGGGCAAGAATCTCAGGATATTTTAAGGGATTGTCATAGTGGGCCCACGGGGGTCACTTCGGTCCGAATGACACCGCGAAAAAGGTGTTCGATTTTGCGTTTTATTGGCCCACTATCTTCAAGGATGCACACGAATTAGTTAAGCATTGTGATTCATGCCAAAGGTCGGGATCCATCTCCAAGAGGGATGAGATGCCCCAAAATGGTATTCAAATATGTGAGGTTTTCGACGTATGGGGTTTAGATTTCATGGGACCATTTTCGAACTTAAATAAGTGTGTCTATATCCTAGTAGCGGTAGATTATGTCTCCAAATGGGCCGAGGCCAAAGCCTTACCAACCAACGATGCGAGAGTAGTTGTTAAGTTTTTAAAAGGGTTGTTTGCTAGGTTTGGTATGCCAAAAGCATTGATATCGGATCGAGGGACACATTTTGTTGATAGTCTTATGTAAAGAGTCATGGAAAAATATGGTGTAAACCATCGTTTTTCGACCCCTTACCATCCCCAAACTAGCGGTCAAGTCGAGAATACAAATCATGCTTTAAAGAGGACTTTAGAAAAGACAGTTAGTAATAACCCTAAGATTTGGTCGACTAAGTTAGATGAAGCATTATGGGCCTTTAGAACCGCTTACAAAACTCTATAGGCACCACACCGTTCCGTTTAGTGTATGGGAAAGCATGTCACATCCCGGTTGAACTTGAACACAGGGCATTTTTGGGCAATTAAGGAAGTTAACCTGGACCTAGAACGATCTAAGGAAAAATGGGTGACACAATTACACGAATTAGAGGAGCTTAGGTTAGAGGCATATGATAACTCTTTGGCATACAAAGAGAAAACTAAGCATTGGCACAATGCCTGACTCAAAGGTTCGAAAGAATTCCACCCAAACGATAAGGTCTTAGTCTTTAACTCCCGCTTTAAGTTCTCACCCGGTTAGTTGAAATCTAGATGAACGGGTCCATACATTGTTAATAAAGCCTATCCTACGGGTTACGTGGAGTTATATGGGAATGAGAACACTTTCAAGGTAAATGGTCATAGATTGAAGATTTATAGGGATGATATCAAGGCTATTGAGCTTGATGACATCAAACTCTACCCAAAATGACACCTTTGCGCTAAAACGGGTCAAGTGATAGACCCGTGATCAAAAACAATCACATTTGTGTACATTTGTGCATTTAGGATTGCATTTCATATAGACTTGTATGATATTATATTTTTATAGGTTGCATTTGCATGTAGTTGCATTTCATGCATTTAGGTAAATTGAAAAAACTGCAAAAATAGCTTTTGATTGAGTTGAAATGGATTTTGAAATTGCAAAAACTGCTTCAGGTACAAAAGCGGCGCTTTTGTCCCAAGAGCCACGCTTTTGGTCTTCCAAGAGCGGCGCTCCTACTTCAAGAGCGACGCTTTATCCTGTGATTTTGGATCAGAAATGAACAGTAGCCAGGAACGACGCTTTTCCTTTCAAAAGCGGCGCTTTTGTTTTCCAGGAGCGGCGCTCTTATCTGAAAATTGGCGCTCTTTCCTCATCAGGAACGGTGCACCTATATCAGGTACGACGCTCCTGGGCCGGGACTATCAAGTTTTTAATACGACTCAAACACTTCATTTTCTCTACCCACTTCATTTATTCTCCCATATTGCGACCAAAGCTCAGCTATTTTGACCCCTAGCACCAAATTGGCATCTTTTGTGAAGATTTCTTGCATTTTAATCATCATTCAACTTGAGTAAAGTAAGATTCATACTTCATTAACACGTATCTTCAATTATTTGCATGATTCTTACTATGTTCTTGTTTCTTCTTATTTCTAGATCTATAAGCAATTGATGATGATTATGCTAAATTGGTGATGAATCCTTGTTACTATCATGATTCTTAACATGTTTTTCATGCTTAATTTTGAAAATCTACACTTTGAATTTTTAGGGTTCATCCCAATTTGGGGGTTTTCAAAGATGTTGTCTAATTGAGAATGTAATGATGCAATTGGTCATTTTATGCTTCTATGTTATGTCTAGATAAAAAAGAAATCAACTTTCATGCTTGTATGCGATGAATTTGAAATTTAGGATTTTTGATTCTTTGACGTTTAACTAAGTTTGACCAATTGGGGTGTGATTGAAATTGGACCTTGCTTGTGGATACTTATACTTGTTGATTTAGCTAATTGCTATACTAAAATGCATGCTCCTAGTCTTAAGCTTGATTTGACTTTTGACTTTGACTAGCGTTGACTTTTCGCAATTAGGCCATATTGTCAATGTTTGCATATTGTGAAGCCCTTATCGTGAAATTAAATGTAGGGGGTATGTCACCCCACCATTGTTTGCATGCGATGTATTTGATTGTTGCCCATGTCATGAAAACGCTTTTGCGCGTATTGTTTATTGAATCTATTGCAGGGAAATACGTCTAAAGGAGAGGTATGTTTTACATCCATTGACGTTCATGAGTGGTTATAAGGAATTTTAATGGATGAAACAACTCAAGATAAGATGATTCAAAGAATTCACGGGTCGGTGTGCCCGGCTAAGTACATCAATTAGACCGACTTTGATATGGCGGGGTTAGGTTATCAAATTAGGGAAACGTTCACGGTTGAGCAGGGTGATAAGGTTATGCACCCATGGGAGATGCTCTTTTACATGAAAGAAAGTGTTTACCCATTGCTAAACTGAGAGTTCCTAGCAACTCTGAGGGTTGACTTCAAGGTCATCTCTCCATGGATCCGCAACTACCTAAGGTTTAGGCTAGGGGGTGTGGAATGGCAAATGAGCATGGCCCAATTCATAGCATGCCTTGGTCTCTACACGGATTCCGATCCCGATTCAACCTTTGTGTAACAACCCAAACCAATAACCAATTGATTTCGCGAAACAAAAAATATTTTTTTTACAGAGGAGTGCGCCACGCACACCACCGTAGGGTGCGCGGCGCGCACAGGTCCCAATTCAGTTCTGTCCAAATTTGCAAATTTTCAAATAAATATCTCCCACTTCCCAACATAATTAGACGAAACGCTTTTCACAACATGTTCTAATATGGAAAACTCATACGATTCAAACATAAAATGAGTTTTACAAAACGGGGCCCACATCGACCGTTTTACGAGTTTCATACAAAAGTTCGAGTTTCGACCACACTAGTTTAAATTCCAAACGACACTATGAGCATGGTGTTTGGGGTTAAACTACCCAAATATCGGTCAAACTCCACAAGCTATCACATCCCAAAAGCGTCCCCCAAACAACAAGCGAGATCTCTAATCCAATCGAAGGCCCTTACCCTTGTCAACGCCGGAGCCTATAATAAGATAAACAACGAGAGGGTAAGCAAAGCTTAGTGAATGCAATAATTATACCCACATATATATATAACATACCTACTTGCAATCACTTACACATATACTGCATACACGCTAGCAATACAATTAGCATACCATCTCAAGTACAAAGCTAATAGTCTCCAACAAACCGCTACTAGCATAGTCAATAACATATAATCGACATAATATAATATGCTACAAAACAAAATACACAACCATGGTTAACCATTCTCGCGTCATGGTGCTACCGGCTCTTTGGTTCACACCATACGCATTTGTCACGATGCTACCGGCTCTTTGGTTCACATCACAACTCGAGTCATACTCACGCTAGAGTGCTACCGGCTCTTTGGTTCACACTCTAACAACGCTAAGGTGCTACCGGGTCTTTGGTTCACACCCTAACAAATCATGCTATAGTGCTACCGGCTCTTTGGTTCACACTATAACACACGTACTATGACGCTACCGGCTCTTTGGTTCACATCATAGCACGCTCGCACATACTATGGCACTACCGGCTCTTTGGTTCATACCATAGCATACAAATAAATACATTACATACATATGCATATAATCATTCCACTCACCTTTAACGAGTACCTAATATAATAAGTACTTCAATCAACCCACATAACTAGTTGGACTAAATACCAACAATTTCACTTATGTACATTTAATGACTTAAATGCATTAAATGCCCTTTAAGGGTCAAGACCATCATTAATCACTTAAAAGCTAGTGATTAAGGTCCAACAACACTAACCATTACACAATTAGGGTATTTCATACCCATTTTTCTCAATTAGGTCAATCATTAGCCCTTTGACTAATTTAAAGTCGACACACCCATTTCGGGTTATCTACTAACCCATCTAACACCCATTTACTAAATTAACTAGGTGTGCTAATGATTAACTAACCAATTAGAACTCATAAACATCAATTAACATTTTGAAACCCTAGGTTAGTCACCATTGAGTCTTTATGACTCCATCTTACCCAAGAACACCCAAAATCACCAAATATGGGTTTTATGTTCTTCATTTACTCAAATCCTAACCCTTACACAAAATCAAAGTAAGGAAATTAAAGTTAGAACATACCACTACAACCAGAACGGAGCTAGAGAGGAGATGAACAACTTTAATACCTGCACTTTGGTCCGAGAACAACTTCTTCCTCTTGGATTTAAGCTTTCTCACTCAAGAATCACACTCTCTCTCTAAAATTTAAGTGAAGAGGATAAGGTTGTTGATAATGGAGTTAATGATACTCCACAAACTGACCAACTGGCCTTTAACTTGTCTACAAGTGAAATTATCAAAAAGCCCATCAAAATATCTGAATAAAAGAGCTGGATCCGGCTACAGTGAACAGTGCGCGGCGCGCACCATTAGGTGTGCGCTGAGCGCACCTAGCCCAGCTCAGCTTCTGACTTCTGTTTGATTACACAACTTCACCCACACGCTATGTACCATATATACCCTGCTGTACAATGAAGATTAGGGTCTTACAACTCTCCCCCACTTGAATCGGAGCGCGTCCTCGCGATCCAAGCCGCATGACAAGAGGGAAAGTAAACCAACACGAATTCTTCAGACTCCCAATTAAACTCGGAACCTTTACTACGACGCCATTGAACTTTATAAGTTCTCACTTCTTTATTTCTCAACCTTTTGACCTTCTCATCGAGTATGGCAATCGGCTCCTCAATATATTCTAACTTATTGTTTAGCTTAATCTCGTCTAACGGTACCTAAGATGAATCATCCGCAAGACACTTGCGGAGATGGGAAACATGAAATGTATTATGGATTCCCGCAAGCTCTTCGGGTAATTCCAAACGATACGCTACTTCACCAACACGAGCTAAAACCTTAAATGGCCCAATAAACCGAGGAGCTAACTTTCCCCATTTTCGAAACCGAATAACACCTTTCCATGGCGAAACCTTAAGGATCACCATGTCACCTTCTTGAAATTCGATCATTCGTCGATGCTTATCCGCATACGACTTTTGTCTATCTTGCGCCTTTTTCAAATGATCCCGAATCATATCAATCTTGCTATTTGTTTCTAATACCAAATCGGTACTCCCGATTTCTTTTTGACCAATCTCACCCCAACAAATCGGAGTTCAACACCTTCGCCCATAAAGCATCTCATAAGGTGGCATCCCGATACTAGTATGATAACTATTATTGTACGTGAATTCCACCAAAGGTAAGTGCTCATCCCAACTACCACCGAAATCAATAATACACGCCCGTAACATATCCTCCAAAGTTTGATTCGTACGTTCGGTTTGACCGTCCGTTTGAGGATGATACGCCGTGCTCAATTTCAATTGTGTGCCCATATCTTCATGAAACTTTTCCCAAAACCGAGATGTAAAACGTGTATCTCAATCCGAAATAATAGATATAGGAACCCCATGTCGAGCGACTACCTCTTTGATAAACAACTTAGCCAAAGTCTCCGATGATATCGCTTCCCGAATGGGAAGAAACAAGGCACTTTTCGTCAATCGATCAACTATCACCCAAATCGAATCAAATTGGGTTCTCGCCGTCTTTGGTAATTTTGTAATGAAATCCATGGTAATGTGCTCCCATTTCCATTTCAGAATTTTCAACGGTTGTAACTTACCATACGGCTTTTGGTGTTCGGCTTTAACTTGCAAACACGTGACACATTGCTCAACATACTTAACAACATCACGTTTCATGCCCGACCACCAATAATCCTTTCTCAAATCAAGATACATTTTCGTCGCGCCTGGATGAATGGAATACTTTGACTTATGTGCTTCATCAAGTAGCACTCGTCGATAATCCCCCATCTTAGGCACCCACACTCTTCCTTGAAAAGACAACAAACCACGCGAACTCATAGTAATGAATTATGATTGCCCCACAATTCGTTCCGCATGCTTGTTGTGAACGTAAGCTTCAATTTGAATCACACCAAGTTTTTCAAGAAAATCATTAGTAATAATCATACATAACGATCCTACTCGTATCTCCGGATGTTGACTCTTTCAACTTAATGCATCTGCGACCACATTCGCCTTACCCGGATGATAAAGTATTTCAGAATCGTAGTCTTTCACCACATCCATCCATCTACATTGATGATAATTCAAATCTCTTTGATCAAAAAGATGTTTCAAACTCTTGTGATCCGAATAAATCGTACACTTGACACCATACAAGTAATGGCGCCAAATTTTCAACGCATGAACAACCGCCGCCAACTCAAGATCATGAGTCGGATATCTCGTTTCGTGTTCCTTTAATTGTCGAGAGGCATAAGCGATGACTTTACCCCTTTGCATTAGAACACAACCGAGCCCATTTAAAGAAGCATCACAATAGACCGTCATGTCTTCCACCCCTTCCGGCAAAACTAGCACCGGAGCTTGACACAACTTCTCTTTTAACAATTGAAAAGCAATTTCTTGCTCGTTCTCCCAATTAAATCTCGCATTCTTTCTCGTTAACTTCGTCAATGGAGAAGCAATCTTGGAAAAGTCTTGGATAAACCGATGATAATAACCGGCCAATCCGAGAAAACTTCGAATTTCCGTAGGTGTAGTCGGTCGTCCCCAACTCTTTACCATCTCCATTTTCCCCGGATCTACTTGAATACCATTTTCGTTCACAATGTGGCCAAGGAATTGAACCTCCCTTAGCCAAAATTCACATTTGGAGAATTTAGCATACAACTTCTCCTTCCGCAACATCTTTAACACACTTCACAAATGATGTTCATGTTCCTTTATACTCTTCGAATAGACAAGTATGTCGTCGATGAACACAATTACCGACTTGTCCAACATAGGTTGGCACACTCGGTTCATAAGATCCATGAATGCCGCCGGTGCATTCGTAAGACCAAAAGGCATAACTACAAATTCAAAATGCCCATAACGCGTTCGAAAAGCCGTTTTCTCGATGTCTTCCTCACGGACCCGCATTTGGTGATTGCCGGACCGTAGGTCGATTTTAGAGAAATACGTTGCACCTTGGAGTTGGTCGAACAAATCGTCAATCCTAGGCAATCGATAACGATTCTTGATCGTCACTTTGTTCAACTCCCGATAATCGATGCACATCCGCATACTACCATCCTTCTTCTTCACGAATAAAACCGGAGCGCCCCATGGTGAAGCACTCGGTCAGATAAAACCCGTTTCAAGTAGCTCTTGGGTTTGATTTAACAACTCTTGCATTTCCATCGGCGCTAAACGATAAGGAGTTTTAGCAATGGGGGTAGCCCCTGGAATCAACTCAACGCGAAATTCAACTTGTCTTTCCGCCGGAACACCCGGTAACTCATCCGAAAAAACGTCTTCAAATTCACTCACCACCGGAATTTCACGAATGGGTGGTGGCTCATCACGAGTATCAATAACATGGGCAAGAAAAGCCATGCCGCCACCAACAAGAAAACGAAGTGCCCGTGCAAAAGTGCATATCGGCACAAGTCTTCTTCGTTTATCGCCATGAATAATTAACTCTCCCCCACTAGGGGTCTTTACTCGAATAGATTTTTCTTAGCATGAAATATCGGCTCTATTATGATCGAGCCAATCCATACCAACAACGATATCAAAATCACCCAAAGTCATCAGAATGAGATCGATTTTAAAGTTTTCGACACCAAACACAACATTACAATTTTTACACACATCTACCACTAGCACCGTCTTGCCATCCGCTATTTCAACTTCTACCGGACGACCTAACTTAGCTAACGGTTTATTAAGTTTAGGCACAAATCTTGGTGACACAAACGATAAGTTTGCACCACTATCAAAGAGTATCCTTGTCGGATTGGAATTAACCATGAAAGTACCTGAGACAACTTCGCTAGATTGCTTGGCCTCCTTATTGGTCATCAAATAATTTCGACCCCTAGCCGTACCCGCCGCCTTCTCTAGTCGTTTAACATTATCGTTACGCAATTCGGGACACTCCGGCCTCTTGTGCCCCTCTTTGTTACAATTGAAACAAACGATTTTGTTGGAAGATGAGTTCGTACAATCACGGGCCAAGTGCCCTTGTCGACCACAATTGTAGCACGTGGGCCCAAAACTCTTAGAAGCCCCCTTTTTCGCACTACCGACGCTCTCAGTCACACTCTTGTTCTTCTTGTTCGAGTGGCTAGTAGCTTCAAATTTTCGTTTGCCAAAGGTGAAGTCACTCTTTCTTGGAGCAAGCGACTCAAAACCCTTAGCGATATCAAATAGCTCATCAAAAGTCTTCACCGAATTCCTACTAATCCTTTCTTGATAGTTATCATTCAAGGTTCGGTAGAAATCTTCTTTCAACATGTGATCGTTCTCGTCATACTCCGGGCAAAATTGGGTCTTTGATAAGAAAGTGGACTTGAGAGTGTTCAAATCCATTGACCCTTGCCTTAAGGTACGTAACTCATCCTTAAGCTTTGAAAGATCGGCCGAAGTTCGGTACTCCTTGAAAAATTCTTCTTTAAACTCGTCCCACGTCAAACTCATACTTTGTTCTTCGCCATAAAGTAGGATTTTCGCGTCCCACCACAACTTGGCATCACCCCTCATCATGCTACTACCAAACCTCGTCTTTTTATCGAGAGGGCACTCACTAGTACGAAAAGCCCCCTCCATATCGGAGATCTATCGAGCACTCTTGAGTGGGTCTCGTTCACCTTCAAAGGTGGGAGGTTGAGCATCTTTGAAGTTTTTATAGTGGAAGTCTCGTCTTCCCGCGTTATCCTCTTTAAGAACAATCTTAACTTGTTCCTTGACTAGATTGACTACTTTTTCGTCAATCGAATCTAAGAACATCTTCTTAACATCCTCTAAGAAGGCCTCATGACGCCTTTGCATAATGGCCTCAACCTTGGCCGTAAACTCAACATCCTCGCTCGAACCCCCTTCATTGATCTCGGGTCCATTTCTCGTCTTCATACTATAAAATGGAAATGGTTAAGCAACGAACGAGAAAACCTAACACATATGAATGTACATATACACCACACTACTCCATCTTGCTCAACAATAGTCGTACATAGCTTGTTTGACACGATTTGAACCCGTAACAATGGTAGCTAATCATTGTTACGCGAGCACGTCGCATTAACTTGCTAGTACAATGTCTATCTTGATTGATGATTGCTAACACAACACAAAACAATTAGCGCAAGGTTAGTTCACATAAACCTAAGCACTAATCAACACCCGGTCCGACCCGTCTCCTACAAGTCCCGCATAAAGCACATATACAAATAAATCTAAGTCTAGACACCTATCTCAAGTCGCCTAAATCCCTTAGACCATGCTCTGATACCACTTGAAACAACCCAAACCAATAACCAATTGATTTCGCGAAACAAAAAATATATTTTTTTTACAGAGGAGTGCGCCATGCTCACCACCATAGGGTGCGCGGCGCGCACAGGCCCCAATTCAGTTCTGTCCAAATTTGTAAATTTTTAAATAAAGATCTCCCACTTCCTGACATAATTAGACGAAACGCTTTTCACAACATGTTCTAATATGGAAAACTCATACGATTCAAACATAAAATGAGTTTTACAAAACGGGGCCGACATCGACCGTTTTACGAGTTTTATACAAAAGTTCGAGTTTCGACCACGCTAGTTTAAATTCCAAACGACACTATGAGCATGGTGTTTGGGGTTAAACTACCCAAATCTCGGTCAAACTCCACAATCTATCACATCCCAAAAACGTCCCCCAAACAACAAGCGGGATCTCTAATCCAATCGAAGGCCCTTACCCTTGTCAACGCCGGAGCCTATAAAAAGATAAACAACGAGAGGGTAAGCAAAGCTTAGTGAATGCAATAATTATACCCATATATATATATAACATACCTACTTGCAATCACTTACACATATACCGCATACACGCTAGCAATACAATTAGCATACCATCTCAAGTACAAAGCTAATAGTCTCCAACAAACCGCTACTAGCATAGTCAATAACATATAATCGACATAATATAATATGCTACAAAACAAAATACACAACCATGGTTAACCATTCTCGCGTCATGGTGCTACCGGCTCTTTGGTTCACACCATACGCATTTTTCACGATGCTACCAACTCTTTGGTTCACATCACAACTCGAGTCATACTCACACTAGAGTGCTACCGGCTCTTTGGTTCACACTCTAACAATGCTAAGGTGCTACCGGCTCTTTGGTTCACACCCTAACAAATAGGGCTATAGAGCTACCGGCTCTTTGGTTCACACTATAACACACGTACTATGACGCTACCGGCTCTTTGGTTCACATCATAGCACGCTCGCACATACTATGGCACTACCGGTGTGAAGACCCATCCTAATCCATCCGGACGAAGTCCATATCGAGTATAAACGATTCACAACAGTTGCTTACATCGCGAGGTACTTGACCTCTATATGATACATTTTACAAACATTGCATTCGTTTTTGAAAAGACAATCTTTCTTTACATCGCAAGTTGACGGCATGCATAACATTTCATAATATATCTAACTGTAATTGACTTAATAATAATCTGATGAACTCAACGACTCGAATGCAACGTCTTTTGAAATATGTCATGAATGACTCCAAGTAATATCTCTAAGATGAGCAAATGCACAGCGGAAGATTTCTTTCATACCTGAGAATAAACATGCTTTAAAGTGTCAGCCAAAAGGTTGGTGAGTTCATTAGTTTAACATAAATAATCATTTCCATCATTTTAATAGACCACAAGATTTTCATTTCCAGTTCTCATAAATATACGTCCCATGCATAGAGACAAAAATATCATTCATATGGATTGAACACCTGGTAACCGACATTCACAATATACATATAAGAATATCCCCATCATTCCGGGATCCTCCTTCGGACATGATATAAATTTCGAAGTACTAAAGCATCCGGTACTTTGGATGGGGCTTGTTGGGCCCGATAGATCTATCTTTAGGATTCGCGTCAATTAGGGTGTCTGTTCCCTAATTCTTAGATTACCAGACTATAAAGGGGCATATTCGATTTCGATCATTCAACCATATAATGTAGTTTCGATTACTTGTGTCTATTTTGTAAAACAGTTATAAAAAGTTGCGCATGTATTCTCATCCCAAAAATATAAAGGGTAAAAAGGCAAATGAAACTCACCTAATGTATTTTGTAGTAAAAATACATATAACTATATTGAACAACTGAACAATGCTGGGTTGGCCTCGGATTCACGAACCTATATCATTTGTATATATATTAATACATATCCTTGTAGTCGAACAATTATATGTATATATTTAATTATTAATGATAAAACTTTATATTAGCAACTTATATATTTCGTTATTAATATGTATTCATTTTTATATATAAAAATATAAATTTTGTTACGTTATATGTATTAAATATTATATATATATATATATATATATATATATATATATATATATATATATATATATATATATATATATATATATATATATATATATATATATATATATATATATATTTCATTTGTTTGTTAAAATAGTGATCATAATAATACCACAATAATATTAGTAGTGATTAAAATAATAATAGTGATAATATTATTAATGTTTCTATTAATATTAATATTAATGTTAGTTTTAATAATACATCTTATAATAACGATAATAACGGTAATTTTAATAAAATGAAAAGTTTATTGCTAATGATAATGAAAATAATAATTTTTATAGTAATACATAATACTGAATAATAATAATTATTATAGAAATTTCATTACTCGTGATAATATTAATAACCATACTTATGTTAATCATAAACAAAATCTTCATATTAAATTTCTAAACTAATAACTAAAGCTTCTATAACATTAATTTGTAATCCTAATCACAATAGTAATATTAATACTTATATTAATAATACTCATATTAATAATAATATTTAGTGATAATATCAACCCGAGTAATGATAACGATATTAATAATAGTGATAATAACAATAATACTAAATATTATTACTTGATAATGATGATAATGTAAGTAACAACAATATTAATAATAATAATCATATTTGTAATTTTTAATTATGAAAATGATAAATATTAACTAGTATTTATTTTGCTATCAATAATAATAATAACTATAATACTTGTATTAATAGCAATCAATAATATCAATAGCAATAACCATAACACTAATAATAATAATAACGAAAATGATAATAATAATAATAATAATAATAATAATAATAATAATAATAATAATAATAATAATAATAATAATTTTTAAAGCATGTGAACTACCTTAAAAGCTTTCCTAAAAATAACTGCCTTGAACGAGGCTCGAACTCGAGACCTCTTGGTTAACCCCAACACGCCTAACCATTTGCTCCATTACATATTTTCTGTTTTAATTCGCCATCATAATCTATATAACCTATATGGTCTTCAGTTTGTTCATCTTCTTAAATAAAAAAAAATGCTCCAGCAGGCTTGAACTCGCGACCTACTATTAACCAACTCAGCACCCTAACCATTTGAACCAAATAATTTTTCTGATATTATAAAGTTTTTAAATCCTTTTATCCCTTAACAGAGATCGTCTTCTTCATCACTCACAATTTAATCGATACAAAAATTATCAAACCAATTTATTTAAAACAAACCACGATTCAAACTCTTTAATAAAGTAGTATCTAATTCGTACTTGTATTAACCATCAATCGAAAAAAAAAATTATAGAAAGTCGCTGCTGTTGCTGTAACGAGGAAAAAAAATTAATAAAAACTCAATTTTGATTTTTGAATTTGATAATGTTTCAGACGAAAGTTACAACATGAAATAAGTTTGAAATCCTTCCTTGAAGTTATTGGAATCTTTAATTGAACTGGAAACATCAAAATACTTACGAATTTTTGGGAAGAACAATTCAGTTGACTTTTGAACAATAAACTTTGACTTGTAAATTCGATTTCGTTTGATGGAATTGAAAGCTGAAATCTTACAGATAGATCAATTATGAGATCCCTAACACATCTGCATTATTAGATTTTTGTGTTTAACTCAAAAATGAATTGTAGATTGAAGCAGGTCGTAAAAGAGAGAGAAAAAAATATTGGGTTTTTATTTCAGTGTTTTCCTTTTGATTCTTCATATAGCAGTAAATGGGATATGCAGCGAGTACGTGATCGAATCCTATACAGTAACAATATCTGGACGATTTGGATATTAGTGATGGTGGACGACAGGAAGTACAGGGGTAGGGAAGAACGGAGGAAAAATTAAAACAGATAAGGTTGTAAAAAAATCAGATTCGGTACTCTTTATCTGATTTAGTTTATAATTTATATTTAGATAATATTAATAAATAAAAATAAGAAATATATATTATTTATAATAGTAATACTTGTTAATACTTATAATGAATATTATCATCATTATGATAATAATAATATTAATTGATAATAACAAATAAAGATAACACAAATGATAAGTTTACTAATAATTAAAAATTCATTTAAATGTAAATTATAATTTTATTACTAATTATAATGATGTTAATAATGATACAATAATATTAGTAATATTATTATTGATAATAATAACAATTTATAAGTATCAAATTTTATGTTTATATAATTAACAAACCGTTACTAATATTATTATTAATGTTAATAATAATCGTGAAAGTAATGATATTAATATAATGAATTATATATATAACAAATTTTATATTCTAATTCTTAGTAATACTAGTAATACTAACGTTACTATTATTAATAATAATTGATGTAATAATGATACAACAGCTATAATTAAACGGGTAATTACACTTAATATATAAATATACATATACGAATATTATTTAGAATTATTGTATTGTAAAACACAATATCTATATATTACAATATATATAAATATAATAATTATACATATATATCATAATTTATTTATATACAGATTCATTTTAATTTACAGCATAGAGTTTTGTATTTTATTTTACATTTTTTTTAATTCTAGTGTTTAAATTATATTATAGAATTTCAGTTTATTACAAAGACTTACATTTATATATATATATATATATATATATATATATATAATAATAACATATACTGAATATTTATTATTTATAACTTACAATATAATAATAATTATTTATAGAAATTATATATAATAATATCACATACATATTTATATATATTCATATAATTATAACTTAATTATTCTATTTATTATTTTTCATTTATAATTCCAATTGATTAATTGTACTTTATTTAATCGAAATACTATTTATACACTTATACTTATATTTACATATATATAATTATTTACAGACAATTGTTCGTTAATCCTCGGGAACGGTCAAAGGTTAATTGAATTCATGAAAATAGTTTAATATTTTTTGAGACTCAATATTACAGACTTTGTTTATCGTGTCAAAACCATATAAAGATTAAGTTTAAATTTGGTCGGAAATTTTCGGGTCGTCACAGTACCTACCCGTTAAAGAAATTTCGTCCCGAAATTTGAGTGAGGTGGTAATGGCTAACAATAAAAAGGTTTTCATGACGAATATGAGCTGATAAATAGAGTTTTATTACTGTTGAGTAATATGGATAAAATGATTCGATTATTTTAAGAGTACGAGTGAAGCTATCACAAAAGAGTGAAATGAGTAGATGCAAGTTTTCTTAACCAGTGACGTAGTCATGGTTGATTTTAGAGAATAAGGTGCGTCTTAACTTTTGATGTGGTCTTGGTCGAATTCTGGAATTCAAGGGATTTAAAAGAAAAATCTTTGGAAATCTATAAGATCTGATTCTTCGGTGAATAAGGAAATTAAGATCTCTTCAATTAAATGCGATGATCTGCCTCGATTGCTCTGTCGAATATTTCCATTATAAATTCACTTTTTCCGTTCCATTAATTTTCACCACTTCTATACTCAATTCCCAAATTCAAAAGATTGTGAAAATGCTTAATCCATTTCTGATCCTTGTCCTCATCCTTACTATCGCAACAATCATTCTCCTTTTCCAATTACCACTGGAGGAATCTGTTTTCTTCTACTTCGCCCTTGGGGTTATAATGTTTTTAATTCTCCTATGTCTTTATGTTGCGATAAACATTGATATACACGGTTTGTAATTCCTGTGTTTGTGATCGCCTTTATATTTTTCTTTATATTTCGGAGCTCCATGCTCTTGTTTTCTTTTCCCGACTTCAAGTCAAGCGAATAATGGTCCAAAATTCATAGGTATGAAGTTTTGAATGATTATAATGTTCTAAGCAGGAAGGAACGTGATAGCACGATTTGATTTTTAAATTTATCAACATCACGGAAGATAGAACCATCAAGAATATATTTTCTTGATATGTTCAGAAGTTAAATAGAATGAAAGAGTTATGTAACATGGCACATGATGACGTTATGATCTGTGAATCATCACTTCCCATTAGAAACTCAGCATGACTTACTGTAATATAATCACGTTGGCCAAGCGTAATTATATTATACTAACTCATGCTTCAATTCCCAACACTTCTCCACAATTCATTCATAATTTATACTTAGATTTTACAGAAGTTTTCAATACAATGAAATACAGAAAACACGAAGAGGTAGATAATTTCAGACAAGAATATTTATGAAAATATCCTCAGAAATATCGAAGATATTTATGATGATATTTTGGAATTTCTAAGTTCGAAGGTTGATGAAGAAAAATTTTCCGCAAGATTTTAACATGACTTCAGAGCAAGATATTCTCTAAGGATTTCATCGGATCTAGATTTATCTGGGTTCTATGAATTTAGGGTATGTTACTTGTATTTCTCCTTGGTTTCCTTTATGGTTAGCTCAATCCGTTTTTCAGTACCAACATTTTTTTTTTGTCGAGCGTTCCTAACACTCCATTCTTTATCATCAAACTTTTGGCCGTTTAGACCATCTACCATTTTTCTGTTTCCTCTGCATTTAATGCTACGATATCTAAATCATTGGTTATTAATACGAGGTGGTTTCAGGAGAATTGTGTTTTTAGATGATTAAACGCAGATGGTAATATGGTGGAATATAAAAGGTTCTCTGGTAACAATAAAAGAGTACACATATATATCAAGGTTATAATAAGGTTGTTTCGAATGAAAAATCGAAGTTGTCTTGTTGGAGCTGTGACAAAATTTGCTACTTGGAAAGGAATCACCAAGTTATTTTGGGTGATAATAACACTAAATGAATTCGCACAGCTAGGTGTTAAACGTTTACTCAGTTTTCGAGTGTCTTCAGGTGCATAACTATATGCATCAATCTCTTCTTCCGTAGATGGAGTGCGGTTGGTTCATCCTATCGATTGAAGTGTTTTCAAGAATTTATAAAAGGTTTGAATCGCAGATTGTAATCGTCAAGATACAAATGAGGTTTAAGACGAAATCAAGTGGCAAACTTGAAGAATTGTTTAGTTTCATATGTTATAATCAATATTTTAATTCATTTTAATTGTCCAATGTCGGCAGTCCACAATTGATAGTCCATAGTTGACAGTCCAATATTTCATATATAGCTTAATATATAATATTCGAATTAATTAATACGTATCATGACCCATGTACATGTCTCAGACTCGATCACAACTCAAAGTATATATATTATTTGAGAATCAACCTCAACCCTGTATAGAGAACTCGATCATTACTGCATATAGAGTGTCCATGGTGATTCCAAATAATATATATAGATGCGTCGATATGATATGTCAAAACCTTGTATACGTGTCCCGATATTTAAAGTGCGTAAAATAAATAACAGAAATTAAATAACGATATTTAAAGTGCGTAAAGTAAATAACAGAAATTAAATAATGATAAATAAAGTGCGTAAAGTAAATAACAGAAATTAAATGACAATAAATAAAATTGCGAGAATGTAAATTGCGATAATTAAATTGCGATAAATAAAATGTAATATGGAATTAACAGTTAGCTAGGAACAGTTAGCTAGGATTTTGTTAGCGTAAATTCTTAACAATATTCCTTATAGTTAGTTTGTCTGTTTTTAACAAATTTTATTTTTGTCAAATGTTTTCTTCATTATGTCACTTGTTGGATTCTGATAGATAAAAATCCAAATATGAAATTTGAATGAAAATGGTTATTTTGGAGTGAACGAATACGTATGTCTGTGGATGTAAGTAGGATAGTAAATGATCGTCGAATCAGATTCGACGAATGTACAGTGTAACTTATTAATGTGGAATCTAAATATTCCTCGGGTATTACCTACCCGTTAAAAATATTTTCATCATTAACAGTTTGTACGAAATAATTTTTAATTACAATCTTTATGAAATTATATATACATATATATTTTCTTCAGATGTAATCATGGATTTAATGAGTCAATATGATATTAAACTCATTTGATTTACCGTTAGAACAAGAATATATAATCTCTAATACATTAGAGATTACATAATCGCCATGTCGAACGAAGATAAATGATGTAGAACGATTCGTAGAACGATGATTATAATCGAGGTACAGAATGAGATGTTGAGGCATGGATTGTTGAAACTTGGGTTGTTGGCGGTACTGGTGCCATTGGTGCTGAGGTTGGTGATGTTACCGGTGTTGGTGATACTGCTGGTGCTTGCAAATTGTATACCGTGCTCTCTAAAGTTAATACTCGAGCTCGGAGTTCTCTAACTTCTTCTATTAACCCTGGTTGAATATCAGTGTGAGGTAGAGGTCGGATATCTTCTCTAGTTCCATTAATGGTAGCTTCAAGATGAAAAATTCTTGCAATAAGGGTATAAACGGTGTTGCGAACGGGTTCGCCGGTGAATGCTTCAAGTCCTTCGCCCAGCGGACAATATGGTGGATGAAAGGGATCGCTTCTTCTTGTCTCCAATGATTAAGTAAACTACGAACCCATCAGATGAATTGGGGATGGCTGATTGATTGATTCATTCTGGTGACACAGCTTTCGGAGCTTAGGTGAAATATCCATGTCAGAATGGCTGTCGAAATAACTATCGAAGTAGCTAACGAAATCTGAAGGACTTGAATTGGTTGCGGGATTCATCTAGTACAATCAGATGAAGGATTTTCGATAAGAAATAGATTATAGGATATAGATTAGTACCCTGCAATACATAATTTACATATGCATATATAATACTAAAATCCCATAAGTTACGGAGGAATCTACGGAATCTGTCATGCAAAGTCTACAGTAGTAGATACGCTAAGATATGAATTTTTGTCTATACACTATTTATGCAATCAATGCAGTAAGATGTGTCTAGACTAATAATGATAAGCAGATGATTTCCGACTAGAAGCGATAAGCAAAAACTTCTGACATGCAGACACGGTCGAAGTCCAGACTCACTAAGGCATCCTAACGACTTATCAGTTAGACACACTAATGCAGACCTGGTTCGCTAAGACCACCGCTCTGATACCAACTGTGAAGACCCGTCCTAATCCATTTGGAACGAAGTCCATATCGATTATAAATGATTCACAATAGTTGCTTACATCGCGAGGTACTTGACCTCTATATGATACATTTTACAAACATTGCATTCGTTTTTGAAAAGACAATCTTTCTTTACATCGCAAGTTGACGGCATGCGTAACATTTCATAATATATCTAACTGTAATTGACTTAATAATAATCTGATGAACTCAACGACTCGAATGCAACGTCTTTTGAAAAATGTCATGAATGACTCTAAGTAATATCTCTAAGATGAGCAAATGCACAGCGGAAGATTTCTTTCATACCTGAGAATAAACATGCTTTAAAGTGTCAACTAAAAGGTTGTTGAGTTCAATAGTTTAACATAAATAATCATTTCCATCATTTTAATAGACCACAAGATTTTCATTTTCAGTTCTCATAAATATACGTCTCATGCATAGAGACAAAAATATCATTCATATGGATTGAACACCTGGTAATCGACATTCACAATATACATATAAGAATATCCCCATCATTCCGGGATCCTCCTTCAAATATGATATAAATTTCGAAGTACTAAAGCATCCGGTACTTTGGATGGGGCTTGTTGGGCCCGATAGATCTATCTTTAGGATTCGCGTCAATTAGGGTGTCTGTTCCCTAATTCTTAGATTACCAGACTATAAAGGGGCATATTCGATTTCGATCATTCAACCATATAATGTAGTTTCGATTACTTGTGTCTATTTCGTAAAACAGTTATAAAAAGTTGCGCATGTATTCTCAGCCCAAAAATATAAAGGGTAAAAAGGCAAATGAAACACACCTAATGTATTTTGTAGTAAAAATACATATAACTATATTGAACAACTGAACAATGCTGGGTTGACCTCGGATTCACGAACCTATATCATTTGTATATATATTAATACATATCCTTGTAGTCGAACAATTATATGTATATATTTTATTATTAATGATAAAACTTTATATTAGTAACTTATATATTTCGTTATTAATATGTATTCATTTTTATATATAAAAATATAAATTTTGTTACGTTATATGTATTAAATATTATATATATATATATATATATATATATATATATATATATATATATATATATATATATATATATATATATATATATATATATATATATATATATATATATATATATTTCATTTGTTTGTTAAAATAGTGATCATAATAATACCACAATAATATTAGTAGTGATTAAAATAATAATAGTGATAATATTATTAATGTTTCTATTAATATTAATATTAACGTTAGTTTTAATAATACATCTTATAATAACGATAATAAAGGTAATTTTAATAAAATGAAAAGTTTATTGATAATGATAATGAAAATAATAATTTTTATAGTAATACATAATACTGAATAATAATAATTATTATAGAAATTTCATTACTCGTGATAATATTAATAACCATACTTATGTTAATCATAAACAAAATCTTCATATTAAATTTCTAAACTAATAACTAAAGCTCCTATAACATTAATTAGTAATCCTAATCACAATAGTATTATTAATACTTATATTAATAATACTCATATTAATAATAATATTTAGTGATAATATCAATGCGAGTAATGATAACGATATTAATAATAGTGATAATAACAATAATACTAAATATTATTACTTGATAATGATGATAATGTTAGTAACAACAATATTAATAATAATAATCATATTTGTAATTTTTAATTATGAAAATGATAAATATTAACTAGTATTTATTTTACTATCAATAATAATAATAACTATAATACTTGTATTAATAGCAATCAATAATATCAATAGCAATAACCATAACACTAATAATAATAATAACAAAAATGATAATAACAATAATAATAATAATAATAATAATAATAATAATAATAATAATAATAATAATAATAATAATAATAATAATAATAATAATAATAATAATAATAATAATTTTTAAAGCATGTGAACTACCTTAAAAGCTTTCCTAAAAATAACTGCCTTGAACGAGGCTCGAACTCGAGACCTCTTGGTTAACCCCAACACGCCTAACCATTTGCTCCATTACCTATTTTCTGTTTTAATTCGCCATCATAATCTATATAACAAATATGGTCTTCTGTTTGTTCATCTTCTTAAATAAAAAAAATGCTCCAGCAGGCTTGAACCCGCGACCTACTATTAACCAACTCAGCACCCTAACCATTTGAACTAAACAATTTTTCTGATATTATAAAGTTTTTAAATTCTTTTATCCCTTAACAGAGATCGTCTTCTTCATCACTCACAATTTAATCGATCCAAAAATTATCAAACCAATTTATTTAAAACAAACCACGATTCAAACTCTTTAATAAAGTAGTATCTAATTCGTACTTGTATTAACCATCAATCGAAAAAAAATTATAGAAAGTCGCTGCTATTGCTGTAACGAGGAAAAAAATTAATAAAAACTCAATTTTGATTTTTGAATTTGATAATGTTTCAGACGAAAGTTACAACATGAAATAAGTTTGAAATCCTTCCTTGAAGTTATTGGAATATTTAATTGAACTGGAAACATCAAAATACTTACGAATTTTTGGGAAGAACAATTCAGTTGACTTTTAAACAATAAACTTTGACTTGTAAATTCGATTTCGTTTGATGGAATTGAAAGCTGAAATCTTACAGATAGATCAATTATGAGATCCCTAACACATCTGCATTATTAGATTTTTGTGTTTAACTCGAAAATGAGTTGTAGATTGAAGCAGGTCGTAAAAGAGAGAGAAAAAAATATTGGGTTTTTATTTCAGTGTTTTCCTTTTGATTCTTCATATAGCAGTAAATGTGATATGCAGCGAGTACGTGATCGAATCCTATACAGTAACAATATCTGAACGATTTGGATATTAGTGATGGTGGACGACAGGAAGTACATGGGTAGGGAAGAACGAAGGAAAAATTAAAACAGATAAGGTTGTAAAAAAATCAGATTCGGTACTCTTTATCTGATTTAGTTTATAATTTATATTTAGATAATATTAATAAATAAAAATAAGAAATATATATTATTTATAATAGTAATACTTGTTAATACTTATAATGAATATTATCATCATTATGATAATAATAATAATAATATTAATTGATAATAACAAATAAAGATAACACAAATGATAAGTTTACTAATAATTAAAAATTCATTTAAATGTAAATTATAATTTTATTACTAATTATAATGATGTTAACAATGATACAATAATATTAGTAATATTATTATTAATAATAATAACAATTTATACGTATCAAATTTTATGTTTATATAATTAACAAACCGTTACTAATATTATTATTAATGTTAATAATAATCGTGAAAGTAATGATATTAATATAATGAATTATATATATAAAAAATTTTATATTCTAATTCTTAGTAATACTAGTAATACTAACGTTACTATTATTAATAATAATTGATGTAATAATGATACAACAGCTATAATTAAACGGGTAATTACACTTAATATATAAATATATATATATATACGAATATTATTTAGAATTATTGTATTGTAAAACACAATATCTATATATTACAATATATATAAATATAATAATTATACATATATATCATAATTTATTTATATATAGATTCATTTTAATTTACAGCATATAGTTTTGTATTTTATTTTACATTTTTTTTAATTCTAGTGTTTAAATTATATTATAGAATTTTAGTTTATTACAAAGACTTATATATATATATATATATATATATATATATATATATATATATATATATATATATATATATATATATATATATATATATATATATATATAATAACATATACTGAATATTTATTATTTATAACTTACAATATAATAATAATTATTTATAGAAATTATATATAATAATATCACATACATATTTATATATATTCATATAATTATAACTTAATTATTCTATTTATTATTTTTCATTTATAATTCCAATTGATTAATTGTACTTTATTTAATCGAAATACTATATATACACTTATACTTATATTTACATATATATAATTATTTACAGATAATTATTCGTGAATCCTCGGGAACGGTCAAAGGTTAATTGAATTCATGAAAATAGTTTAATATTTTTTGAGACTCAATATTACAGACTTTGTTTATCGTGTCAAAACCATATAAAGATTAAGTTTAAATTTGGTTGGAAATTTCCGGGTCGTCACAACCGGCTCTTTAGTTCATACCATAGCATACAAATAAACACATTACATACATATGCATATAATCATTCCACTCACCTTTAACGATTTGGTGACGGTTTTATACTTCCGCAAGCTTCAAAGTAAAGTACCTAATATAATAAGTACTTCAATCAACCCACATAACTAGTTGGACTAAATACCAACAATTTCACTTATGTACATTTAATGACTTAAATGCATTAAATGCCCCATTTTCACCAAAACTGCCCTTTAAGGGTCAAGACCATCATTAATCACTTAAAAGCTAGTGATTAAGGTCCAACAACACTAACCATTACACAATTAGGGTATTTCATACCCATTTTTCCCAATTAGGTCAATCATTAGCCCTTTGACTAATTTAAAGTCAACACACCCATTTCGGGATATCTACTAACCCATCTAACACCCATTTACTAAATTAACTAGGTGTGCTAGTGATTAACTAACCAATTAGAACTCATAAACATCAATTAACATTTTGAAACCCTAGGTTAGTCACCATTGAGTCTTTATGACTCCATCTTACCCAAGAACACCCAAAATCACCAAATATGGGTTTTATGTTCTTCATTTACCCAAATCCTAACCCTTACACAAAATTAAAGTAAGGAAATTAAAGTTAGAACATACCACTACGACCACAACGGAGCTAGAGAGGAGATGAACAACTTTAATACCCGCACTTTGGTCCGAGAACAACTTCTTCCTCTTGGATTTAAGCTTTCTCACTCAAGAATCACACTCTCTCTCTATAATTTAAGTGAAGAGGATAAGGTTGTTGATAATGGAGTTAATGATACTCCACAAACTGACCAACTGGCCTTTAACTCGTCCACAAGTGAAATTACCAAAAAGCCCATCAAAATATCTGAATAAAAGAGCTGGATCCGGCTAAAGTGAACAGTGCGCGGTGCGCACCTAGCCCAGCTCAGCTTCTGACTTCTGTTTGATTACACAACTTCATCCACACGCTATGTACCATATATACCCTGCTGTATAATGAATATTAGGGTCTTACCTGACAAAATGTGAAACCTATAACCTAAACGAGTTTGATCCCAAGCAAGCATGGAGCGAGATTAGTCATGTCAAATTCACCCCCGATAACCAAGTCCCTAGTGCGCTAAAAAACCCCATACTTCGTTGCGCCCAAAGGTTTTTCGCCCAATCGGTCTTCCACCGAACGAAAGATGTTGCTAAGATGACAATGTTTGATATTTGGTTGATTCATGCTATCCACAAGAAAAATCACATTCACATTCCCAACCTTATCGCGAGTTATCTTTTCGATGCTAGTGGCGAGAAGTCAGAGCTTCCGAGTGTGGTGGGCATTACGTGACTCGAATTTGGAAGTTCTTAAAGGTAAATTTCAATGAGTCGGAGAAGGTACCTATGGCACGTTTGGGTTATAATGAGTGCATTTCGATGGGCGTCTAGATGTCAAGCCGGCACTCAATGGAAATTTGGTAATAAATTTTCATCATGGTTTGTGAACAATCTTATTGTATGAGTTGGCATGTAACTTATCTAAATTTGGTAATTGGGTGTGTGAAAATTTGAATTATTAATTCGGTGTGATGTATTAGACTCACTTTGCTACTCTCACACATGATCTCATATAAGTTTGTAACAATTCAACATTGGGCGTATGTGGATATTCTTGTAGTTGTTTGTATTGTTCTTGCTTGTTGTGGTTCTTAATGGCAGGATACACCTTATTGATGATTGATCCAAGCCTGCCATTAAGTTCAGGCGTCAAGCTCATCGACTTGCATTCTCTTGGTGATTAAGTTTCTCGAATGGTAACAACAAAGATCGTTTGATCTTCGCCAGTTTTTACTTTCTTTTCTCTCATCTTTTCTATTTCAAAATGACCCTCATTTTCACTTATTCAATCGCTTTAATGCAATGAGGGCATTGCCTGCACTAAATGTAAAGGGGAGTTAAAATATCGGGCCATATTGAACTTTTTTTTTTTGGGTAAACGTATCACATGCAATATAAAGTTCAAAGCTTGCAATGTCGAACAATTTTTGGGACAAGTTTTTAACCATTACACTACTTCATATCATAAACACCTTAAATGGTTAAAACTTGTAAAATTTTTAAAGTTTTTGGGAAAAGTAAAGTCTTTTCCATGTTTTTCAAAAACTTAAGGAAGTAAAGTCTTCCTTTTGTTTCATTCTTGCGATTCACCAAGTGAAAGTAAAGTCTTTCACTCATTTTACTTGGTGTAGGAGACTTCATAATCTACACCATTTCATATTGACATTGGTTGTCTCATCATTTCATGATGTGACAATCGATGTATCATACCGTGGGAAGAAGAGCCACCGAGCTTCACAAAGTGTTATCCTTTTTAGGAGCAATGGCTTCGTGCTAGTGTTGCTAGACAACACAACCCATAGCCAAAAGCTATGGCACCCCGTTGATCTTTCAACTAACGGAAAGATAGTAACTACTTCCTATCTTTTCTTAAAATAAGCATAAAAGCTTGTTATGTGGGAAGTAGATGAGTGAACAAAAGCTTCAAGCTTTGACACTCCCAATATTTCATTTTGGAAGTAAAGTCTTCCAAACTTGGAAGTAAAGTCTTCCAAGTTATGTTTGTTCCAAGCTTGGGAGTAAAGTCTTCCAAGTCAATCTCAATCCTCTTAAAGGAAGTTAAAGTCTTCCTAGTGCTTCAAAATTTGGAATTGACGGACTCTCTTATTTAGCCACGTAGGGCCCTAATTTCACGAACCTCCGTCAATGCTTTTGCCCAACTATGAGAGAAACCATAGAGTTGTGATAGAAAGCTTGATGAGTTCCGGTTACCCCGTACCCGGGTAACCAAATAAATGTGGGGTACCCAGTCCCTTACCTTTGGCACACCCATCTTAACCCTATACTTGAAATTGACAATTATCAATTGGAATTGACGGCATATATTTGGAATTGACGATCATATTTAGAATTGACGAAAATAGGTGTTTTGGGGGCATGGAGGTAGAAGAGGGATAACCATTGCGGGTTGATGAGGTGAGCATTCTTTTTGGAAGCGTATTCTTTGCACGATGTATTATTTCATGATTGGTGATGATGTGTACGATTTTCATGGCCCTTATTCATTTCGGGGGCATCTTACATCTTTTGAGTACACTTTGAGTTTGTTTGAGTAGGCTTATATTTGATATGATTGGTTAGTTGATGAGTTTATGGCTATCCCGTGAATCTTACATATTTGGTCAAGGTCAAGGAGGTCGAGTTCGAGTTTGTATAGATTTGATGCATTGTGATTGGTGTTTGATGACCTTCTCCTAGATGAAGTTGACTTTGATCGAGGGCATGATTGGTTCGGGGTAGACTTAGGCTTGAATTATGTTTGTGTTAATCTTGGAGGATTGAAGATTTGAAGCTTGCTTTGAGCTTGAGCTAGTGAAGAGATTATTTGAGCTTGTTTGGAGTTTGCGGTTATAGAAGAAGAGGAAGTTTATGCTTGGTCCTAGCAAATGCAAGTTTTTGGAGGACATCCTTGCCATCAAACGTCTATTCATGGGAGGTATTAACTTGTGCCTAAACTTTTTGCGCTCTGGCATTGTTCACTTATTCGTTCTCTATCTTCAAAGCTTGTTTTGTCGATTGTTTGCTTGAGGACAAACAAAGATTCAATACCAAAATTATATAATTAAAGTCGATATTAAAAAAGAATATTTATACTCTGTAATTACTTGAGCAAAGCTTTTAAAGTTAAATATGTTATGTTTAAACGTAACCAAAGCATTGTCTATAACTAAATACTCTAGAATTTTAATTATAGAATATTTGAATATAAATATGTAAAACATACTCCATAGTCTGTAGTATATGAGAGGTGATTTCCACACATCATTTTTAATCAATGTACACCTGATTACCTATTATACATTTAATTATACTTAGAATAATAATATAAGTTACTCCCTAAATTAATTTAAAAATATAACTGTAAGTTTATGAAACAAAATGTACATAAATCAAAAAATAGTGCGTGAAAAAAATCACTCCCGCATTATATACATGTGGGTCGATTGAATTGATTAAAAAAGTTTGGGAGTTATCCTAACACTCCTTCTTTTAGTCCATCTACACCTTTTTATGTATCTTGACTATCATACCCTTTATATTAATTTACTTAAACCCCCCTTTAGCTATTTGGTTTAACTCTTTTTCTTTCCCTTAATATTAAATAATACCCGTATATTCTTTTAATCAAGATCACTTTCAACCCTAATTCCTAAACGTAACGCGGCTACTCTCTTCGTAGAGTCGATTAATTCTTCATCATAACTGCCACTCAGTTCCTCAAGTGTTATGGATACCGTAAGTTTATATTAAAAAAAATAAACTCTGAAAGTTATTATTAATATGTTTTTTGAGTAATGGGTTATGATTTCATATTGTTTCGTATACGGATATCGATTGTTTATGTTTCCGATTAGAAGTTCTTAATTTATTATATTGTCGGTCAAAAGTTGTTTTTTCTTATTAAATTGTTGATTATGGGTAATGTAGCATGAGGTGTTTCATTCCCATTAAGTTTTACAGTATCCATTTATGTACACATTATTTGTTCGTACACGTATCCATCCCTCATTATGCATGTTTTGCTCCATCATGCTTTAGTGGAAATAACTTTAATATATGAAATTTAATGACATCTTATTATTAATGTATTATGGCATGAACATATTAATATACAAACGTGACATATAGTGATTATGTTGATTTTGTTTTGGTTTCATTTAACAGGCAAGTTCAAGTGAGTTGGAAAATTTATCAGTAGAAGACGAAGAAATTTACATATCTAGTTCCAAATTTAAATCCTCTGATGCTTTAGTTAAGAGTACGCGCTCATTTTACTATGCTAAAGGATACGGAATTACTATTCGCAGTTCAAAACCAAAGAGTATAGCTTTGCAATGTAGCAGAGGCGGTTCTTATCGAGACACATTGGGAATTAAAGAGAAACGGAAGAAAAAAAACAGTATCTGTTTTGATTGAATGTCCCTTCCGAATTGATGGCAAAAAGATGAGTGATGGTTCTTGGATGCTTAAGTCATACAACTTGAGACATAATCATGATCCTGCTACTGATATGTCGGGACATGCATCCTCCCGTCAATTATCAGCGGATGAAATAAAAAGTGTTAAAGAAATGACGATGGTTAGAATACCTCCAAGACAAATTCTTTCTTCTTTGCGTCAACGAAACTCTAACCTATCAGCTATATCAAGAACTATATACAACGTGAAGAAACAAATACGAAAGGATAACTTGAAAAATCGGTCCATAATTGGTGCATTATTCGAGGAGCTTGCAAAAGGTGGATTTACGTATGATATTTTACATAACTCGGAAGGCCGCATAACTCGTTTGTTCATTGCTCACCCTCTTTCAATTAAACTAGCTAGAATCTTCTCGAATACATTTGTGATGGATTGCACATATAAAACCAATAGATATAACATGCCCCTTCTTGATATCATTGAAGTTTCTTGTTTTAACAGTTCTTTTTATTCTGGATTCGCGTTTTTGGAAAAAGAGGACGAAGAGAATTATATATGGGCGTTACATGTGTTTAAGAAGATTTTGGGACAAGGTAATTATCCATCTATAATTATGTCAGATAGGGAGTTAGCTCTAATGAATGGCAAAAAGAATGTATTTCCAAGTGCAACAAATCTTTTATGCGTTTGGCATATTGAAAAGAACATGTTGGCAAATTGCAAGAAGCATTTTGACCGTGGTGAAGATTGTGATAATTTTATGTTGGGATGGAAGAATGTGGTGTATTCAATGAATGAAGAGCTTCTTTATGGCAATTGGCGTGAGTTTGAATTGATTTATAAAGAGAAGAAAAGTGCATTAGACTATATAAAGAACACATGGTTTCCATGGAAAGAAAAATTTATTAGTGTGTGGACTGAAAAGTACTTGCATTTTGGTTGTCGTACGTCATCAAGAGTTGAAGGTGCCCATGTGAAACTTAAGATGTATTTACAAGCTTCTACATGTGATTTTCATCAAGTGGAACAGAAAATTAGTCTTGCAGTTAAACATGAATTTAACGAGATTAAAGTGCAACTTGCAAGTGAGAAAATTCAAATACCTCACAACTGCAACATGCCTCTATTTAGAGAGCTAATAGTGTAGTGACCCGAACTTTTCCATGTTTATATATATTAAATGAAATTGATATTTACATGATTAAATGTTTCCAACATGTTAAGCAATCAAACTTGTTAAGACTTGATTAATTGAAATAGGTTTCATATAGACAATTGACCACCCAAGTTGACCGGTGATTCACGAACGTTAAAACTTGTAAAAACTATATGATGACATATATATGATTATATATATAGTTAACATGATATTATGATAAGTAAGTATCTCATTAGGTATTTTAACAATGAGTTATATACATAAAATTGTGTTTATTGAATTAAGAAACTCGAAACGATATATATAACGATTATCGTTATAACAACGTCTTACTAATTACATATGAATCATATTAAGATATTGTTACACTATGTTTAATCATGATAAATGATAATTAAACATGTCATTATGTATATTAACAATGAACTACATATGTAAAAACAAGACTACTAACTTAAGGATTTCGAAACGATACATATATGTAACGATTATCGTTGTAACGATATTTAAATGTATATATATATATCATATTAAGATATATTAATATATCATAATATCATGATAATATAATAATTTAACAACTCTTTAGATATAATAAACAATGGGTTAACAACATTTAACAAGATCGTTAACCTAAAGGTTTCAAAATAACATTTACATGTAACGACTAACGATGACTTAACGACTCAGTTAAAATGTATATACATGTAGTGTTTTAATATGTATTCATACACTTTTTAAAGACTTCAAGACACTTATAAAAATACTTCTACTTAACAAAAATGCTTACAATTACATCCTCGTTCAGTTTCATCAACAATTCTACTCGTATGCACCAGTATTCGTACTCGTACAATACACAACTTTTAGATGTATATACTATTGGTATATACACTCCAATGATCAGCTTTTAGCAGCCCATGTGATTCACCTAACACATGTGGGAACCATCATTTGGCAACTAGCATGAAATATCTCATGAAATTACAAAAATATTAGTAATCATTCATGACTTATTTACAAGTAAACAAAATTACACATCCTTTATATCTAATCCATATACCAACGACTAAAAACACCTACAAACACTTTCATTAATCAATTTTCTTCATCTAATTGATCTCTCTCAAGTTCTATCTTCAAGTTCTAAGTGTTCTTCATAAATTCTATAAGTTCTAGTTTCATAAAATCAAGAATACTTCTAAGTTTGCTAGCTTACTTTCAATCTTATAAATTGATCATCCAACCTCAAGAAATCTTTCTTATTTACAGTAAGATATCTTTATAATATAAGGTAATACTCATATTCAAACTTTGATTCAATTTCTATAACTATAACAATCTTATTTCTAGTGGAAATCTTACTTGAACTTGTTTTCGTGTCATGATTCTGCTTCAAGAACTTTCAAGCCATCCAAGGATCCTTTGAAGCTAGATCTATTTTTCTCATTTCCAGTAGGTTTATCCACAAAACCTGAGGTAGTAATAATGTTCATAACATCATTCGATTCATATATATAAAACTACCTTATTCGAAGGTTTAAACTTGAAATCACTAGAACATAGTTTAGTTAATTCTAAACTTGTTTGCAAACAAAAGTTAATCCTTCTAACTTGACTTTTAAAATCAACTAAACACATGTTCTATATCTATATGATATGCTAACTTAATGATTTAAAACCGAAAAATACGAAAAACACCGTAAAACCGAATATACGCCGTCGTAGTAACACCGCAGGCTGTTTTGGGTTAGTTAATTAAAAACTATGATAAACTTTGATTTAAAAGTTGTTCTTATGGAAAAATAATTTTTCTTATGAACATGAAACTATATCCAAAAATCATGGTTAAACTCAAAGTGGAAGTATGTTTTCCAAAATGGTCATCTAGACGTCGTTCTTTCGACTGAAATGACTACCTTTACAAAAACGACTTGTAACCTGTATTTTTGACTATAAACTTATACTTTTTCTGTTTAGATTCATAAACTTAAGTTCAATATGAAACCATAGCAACTTAAAACACTCAAAACGGATTTAAAACGAAGAAGTTATGGGTAAAACAAGATTGGATATTTTTGCTTGTTGTAGCTACGTGAAAATTGGTAACAAATTTATATTAATCATATCCTAGCTAACTTATATTGTATTATACATGTATTCTAATATATTATGTAATCTTGGGATACCATGGACACGTATGCAAATATTTTGACATATCATATCGACCCATCTATATATATTATTTGGAACAACCATAGACACTCTATATGCAGTAATGTTGGAGTTAGCTATACAGGGTTGAGGTTGATTCCAAAAATATATATACTTTGAGTTGTGATCTAGCCTGAGACGTGTATACACTGGGTCATGGATTGATTCAAGATAATATATATCGATTTATTTCTGTACATCTAATTATGGACAACTAGTTGTAGGTTACTAAGATGACTTAATAAACTTAAAACATTAAAACGTATAAAAAATGTTGTAAATATATTTTGAACATACTTTGATATATATGTACATATTTGTTATAGGTTCGTGAATCGACCAGTGGTCAAGTCTTACTTCCCGACGAAGTAAAAATCTGTGAAAGTGAGTTATAGTCCCACTTTTAAAATCTAATATTTTGGGATGAGAATACATGCAGTTTTATAAATGTTTTACGAAATAGACACAAGTAATTGAAACTACATTATATGGGTGAATGATCAAAGCCGAATATGCCCCTTTTGCTTGGTAACCTAAGAATTAGTAAACCGATCTACTAATTGACGCGAATCATAAAGATAGATCTATTGGGCCTAACGAACCCCATCCAAAGTACCGGATGCTTTAGTACTTCGAATTCATTTTTATCATGTCCGAAGGATTTCCCGGAATGATAGGGGATATTCTTATATGCATCTTGTTAATGTCGGTTACCAGGTGTTCACCATATGAATGAATTTTATCTCTATGTATGGGATGTTTATTGAAATATGAAATCTTATAATATATAGTTTAAACCTATAACTCACCAACATTTTTGTTGACGTTTTAAGCATGTTTATTCTCAGGTGATTATTAAGAGCTTCCGCTGTTGCATACTAAAATAAGGACAAGATTTGGAGTCCATGCTTGTATGATATTATGTAAAAACTGCATTCAAGAAACTTATTTTTGATGTAATATATTCTTATTGTAAACCATTATGTAATGGTCGTGTGTAAACGGTATATTTTAGATTGTCATTATTTGATAATCTACTTAATGCTTTTTAAACCTTTATCGATAAAATAAAGGTTATGGTTGTTTTAAAAATGAATGCAGTCTTTGAAAAAACGTCTCATATAGAGGTCAATACCTCGCGACGAAATCAATTAATATGGAACGTTTATAATCAATATGAACGGGACATTTCATATAGGTCGTGTATCTCGAGTAGCCTTAGATGAGATACATAAGCAATACCAAAAAGCCAAAGCAGGTAGTGTTTTCAAATACCTTATTATTACGTACATTTATAAGTTCTTTGAATTTAATTGTTATTTGATACTTTAGGTACTTTATTTCCTTGCACCTGCCATTTTATGAATACTATGGGTCTTCCTTGTGCTCACAAAATAGATGGTTACCTTGGATCAACACTTACATTGGATATTATTCATCCACAATGGAGAATTGATACCGTTTCCTTGAATTCGGAAATTGAGGTACAAAATGATGATGAAAACAGATTTGCTGAGATCTTAAATGAGTTGAAATCAAAGTACCAAAAATGGCGGTTAAGCAAGAAAGAACATGCTTTTTCAATGATTACTCAGTTTTTGAATGAATCTGATATCTTCTTTGAGCCGGTGATTCAACGTCCAAAAGAAAGGCCACCGAAACATAAAAAGGGAAGAGGAATTACTTCTACCACAAGAAATCCTTCAAGATTTGAGTATGTGGAATCATCACGGATACACAATTCTTCAAGTTCTACTTTTGTATCTAGCAGGAATGGTGAAGTTGCCGGAGATACTAGTTATGTTCATCTTGGGAATAACTTAATCGATTTAAATGTGCATCTAGACATTGAAGGTAAAATATGTCATTTATAGTCATGAATTCATGTTCTCTTTTTATACATAAATTAAATTAATGTATTTATCTTTCATTTTTATATATTCAGGTCAAGAAGAAGATTTAAACTTTCGTTAGAGACGACGGTGAATGTTAGAATGTTTTTTTTTTTTAATCGGATTCTTTTTACTGAAGTTAATAGTAGATTTTGAGACATTCAAATGCAATCATGTTTTTAGTTTATATTTATGTTTTAATGACGATGAATCAAGAGATTTTTTTTCTTGAATCCAATTCTCTTACTAAGTTAATAGTAGATTTCTAGACATGCATATGCAGCCATGTTTTCATAATATATATATGTTTTCTGAATGTTAGGGATGACATATATTTTTGATTGTTTGTTACTGTTATAATTCAGTAGGCTTATAACTACCTTTAGTGGTTTGATTCTTGATGTTATAATTCAGTAGGCTTATAACTACCTTTAGTGATTTGATTCTTGATTAAGAATACTAATAATGAAGTGTAAAAACAAAGATGATAATGGAGAGAAAGAAAGAAACACTTTGTAAGTGTGAGAAATGGTGCAAGTTTAATGCTTGCATTCATGGCTATTTATAGCAAAAATATCACAAGTTTAGGTAATACAATAATATTACTTTTGTGTATCAATAATTGACTATCCATTTATATATATATATTTATATATTATAACACTCCCCCTTGGATAGCAATTTTGTTTGTTGAAGATCAACTGTAAGTTACTGCCTCGTTAAAAACCTTGCTAAAGAAAACCCAGTGGGAAAAACTTTAGCTAAGGGAAAAAGAGTGCAGCATGGAGTTGACTCCCCCTCAAGTAGACATCGCTTCAGTTGTTACATCTTTTGAACATGTCTCATACCAATGTTATGAACGTGTATTCTGAAAATAGCAGTTGGAAGTGCTTTCGTGAAAAGATCAGCAGAGTTTTTGCTGGATTGAACATATCTCATTTCAATCTCGTTGTCCTTAATGAGATTTTGAGTGTATGAGAAGAATCTAGGAGGTATGTGTTTGGTTCGGTCACTTTTGATATACCCTTCTTTCATCTGTGCTATGCAAGCTGCATTATCTTCATAGATAATTGTTAGACTTTTATCGAGTTCTAGTCCACAAGAATCAGTAATGATTTGTGTCATTGATCTCAACCAAAAACATTCCCGAGTAGCTTCATGTAATGCAATCACTTCGGCATGATTTGATGATGTAGCAACAAGTGTTTGTTTTTGAGAACGCCATGATATTGCAGTACCTCCATTTAGGAATACATATCCAGTTTGAGATTTAGCTTTATGTGGATCAGATAAATAACCTGCATCAGCATAACCAACCAAATCTTGTTTTGATTCGTTAGAATAAAATAATCCTAAATCAGTAGTTCCTCGAAGGTATCGAAATATGTGTTTGATCCCATTCCAGTGTCTTTTGGTAGGAGCAGAGCTGAACCTTGCTAACAAATTAACTGCAAAAGAAATGTCAGGTCTTGTACAATTTGTAAGATACATAAGAGCTCCAATTGCACTAAGATATGGTACTTCTGGTCCAAGAATATCTTCATGATCTTCACATGGACGAAATGGATCAGTTTCAACATTAAGTGATCTAACAACCATAGGATTACTTAATGGTTTTGCCTTGTCCATATTGAAACGTTTCAGAATCTTTTCAGTATATGTTGTTTGATGTACAAGTAAACCATTAGGCATATGCTCAATTTGTAAACCAAGGCAATACTTGGTTTTTCCGAGATCTTTCATTTCAAATTCTTTCTTTAGAAGTTGAATGGCTTCATGGATCTCTTTATTTGTACCTATGATGTTAAGATCATCAACATAAACAGCTATGATCACATATCCGGATGTTGTTTTCTTAATGAAAATACAAGGACAAGTAAGGTTATTTGTATACCCTTTGCTTATCAAGTAATCACTTAATCGGTTATACCACATACGTCCCGATTGTTTTAACCCATATAAAGATCTTTGTAATTTAATCGAATACATTTCTTTGGGTTTTGCATTTGATGCTTCTGGTACCTTAAATCCTTTAGGTATCTTCATATATATATCACTATCAAGTGATCCATATAGATAAGCAGTCACAACATCCATGAGATGCATTTCTAAATTTTTAGAAACTGCCAGGCTGATTAAGTATCTAAAAGTAATTGCATCCATAACAGGGGAATAAGTTTCTTCATAATCAATTCCCGGTCTTTGAGAAAAACCTTGAGCTACAAGTCTAGCTTTATACCTTGTAACTTCATTTTTCTCATTTCTTTTTCGGACAAAAATCCATCTATATCCTACAGGTTTCACATCTTTAGGAGTGAGAATGATGGATCCGAAAACTTTTCTTTTATTGAGTGATTCTAATTCAGCTCGTATTGCTTCTTTCCATTGAGCCCAATCATGTCTATTTTGACATTCAACCATAGATGTTGGTTCTGGATCATCATCATTATTCATGATGTCATATGCAACATTAAATGAAAATTTCTCATCAAGATTTTTCATTTCATTTCGGTTCCATAATATTTTTGAATATGCATAATTGATTGCAATTTCTGTATTGACATCATCAATCTCCTCTGCAGTAGGAGTACTGATTTGTGGTTCTTCTTGAACACTTTCTTTTACTTCATTATCAGCTGATTTTCTTTTTCGAGGATTTTTATCCTTTGAACCAATTGGTCTTCCACGTTTCTGACATGGCAAAGATTCATGAGTGACGTTATTGCCAGCTTTTGGAATTTCAATTCGAGCTGGAGTATTTACTGCTGGTATATATGATTTTGTCACCGTTTTTGTATCTGTGAATGCATCAGGCAATTGATTTGCAAGTTCTTGTATATGCATTATCTTTTGAACTTCTATCTCGCATTCTTTTGTGCTAGGATCAAGATACTTTAATTAAGGTTCACACCATGAAACATCATTTTCTTTATTTTTTATTTCTCCCCCTAATCTAGGAAACAATGTTTCATTAAAATGACAATCAGCAAAACGTGCTGTAAAAACATCACCTGTCATAGGTTCAATATACCTTATGATTGAAGATGTTTCATATCCAACATATATTCCCAACCTCCTTTGAGGACCCATTTTTGTACATTGTGGTGGCGCAATTGGAACATATACTGCACATCCAAATGTTCTAAGGTGGGAAATATTTGGCTCTTGACCAAAAGCAAGTTGTAGGGGGGAATATTTATGACTTGCACTTGGTCTGATGCGAATCAATGCAGCTGCATGTAAAATTGCATGACCCCATATAGATACAGGGAGTTTTGTTCTCATTATCAATGGTCTAGCGATTAACTGTAAACGTTTAATCAGTGACTCGGCTAAACCATTTTGTGTATGCACATGAGCAACAGAATGTTCAACAACAATTCCTATAGACATGCAATAGTCATTAAATGCTTGAGATGTAAACTCACCAGCATTATCAAGTCTCACCTTTTTAATGATGTAATCAGGAAAATGTGCTCTCAATTTAATAATTTCGGCAAGGAATTTTGCAAATGCCACATTACGGCTTGATAACAGACAAACATGAGACCATCTACTAGATGCGTCTATTAGGACCATGAAATATCTAAATGGTCCACATGGTGGATGAATTGGTCCACAAATATCACCTTGAATTCTTTCAAGAAACATTGGTGATTCTTTCTCAACCTTAAGTGGTGAGGGTCTAGTTATCAATTTTCCAAGAGAGCAAGATATACATGGAACCATTGTATCATGAAGGATTTTTCTATCCTTCAGTGGATGTCCATGTGTACATTCAATAATTCTTTTCATCATTGTTGATCCTGGATGGCCCAATCTGTTATGCCATAAATTAAATACACCAGGATCAATATACTTTTCTTTAATCACCATATGTGCTTCTGGTACATTTATATGTGTATAATGTAATCATGAATTAAGTCTTGGCAGTTTTTCAATCACGTGATTCTTGTTAGTGATACTTAAATATTTCTCATTTTCTGTCGTTACTGACTGATAATCATATCCATTAAGGTATATGTCAGAAAAACTCAATAAATTTCTGCTTGACTTAGGAGAGAATAAGACATTATTAATTAAAAATGTTGTACCGTTTGGTAATATGAATTTTGCCTTTCCTATCCCTTCTATCAAGTTAGCAGCACCTGATATTGTATGTATAGTTCCTTCCGTTGGTTTCAAATCAATGAAATATTTTTCAGATTTAAGTATAGTGTGTGTAGTACCACTATCTGCTATACAGAGATCTCCACTACTTGATTGATGTTGTGTTCCAGCAGAATTCATATTAAACTTCATATATAAGAAATAAATAGTGAGTACATTAATATTACACAATATTTTAAACGCAAATAGATAGTACTGAAACATTTAGCAAACATAATGACAAAGACAGACGATATTAAATCGTTTATTTTTCGAAAGACACACAACTTAAACATTCAAGAAATCTTCATATAAATCAGATGGTTTCTCAGTGACTGTTGGATCGACGTTATCCACAAAGTTTACTTCCTTTTCTTTATCTTTCAGCGAATCCTGATACATCTTAACAAGATGTTTAGAAGTTCGGCAAGTATTAGCCCAGTGGCCCATTCTACCACATCTGTAGCAAGATTCTTCAGAATTTTTAAAAGAATTTTCTTCAACATCTTGTATAGTGGGCTTGTTTTGTGGTTGATATTTATATTTTCGTGGATTATTATTTCTTTGACCACCACGGCCACGACCACGTCCTCGCCCATTACCATTACCATAAGGATGGTTTCTGAAATGTCCCGTTCTTATTGATTAAAAACGTTCCATATTAATTGATTTCGTTGCGAGGTTTTGACCTCTATATGAGACGTTTTCAAAGACTGCATTCATTTTAAAACAAACCGTAACCTTTATTTCATCAATAAAGGTTTAAAAAGCTTTACGTAGATTATCAAATAATGATAATCTAAAATATCCTGTTTACACACAACCATTACATAATGGTTTACAATACAAATATGTTACAACAAAATAAGTTTCTTGAATGCAGTTTTTACACAATATCATACAAGCATGGACTCCAAATCTCATCCTTATTTAAGTATGCGACAGCGGAAGCTCTTAATAATCACCTGAGAATAAACATGCTTAAAACGTCAACAAAAATGTTGCTGAGTTATAGGTTTAACCTATATATATCAAATCATAATAATAGACCACAAGATTTCATATTTCAATACACATCCCATACATAGAGATAAAAATCATTCATATGGTGAACACCTGGTAACCGACATTAACAAGATGCATATATAAGAATATCCCCATCATTCCGGGACACCCTTCGGATATGATATAAATTTCGAAGTACTAAAGCATCCGGTACTTTGGATGGAGTTTGTTAGGCCCAATAGATCTATCTTTAGGATTTGCGTCAATTAGGGTGTCTGTTCCCTAATTCTTAGGTTACCAGACTTAATAAAAAGGGGCATATTCGATTTCGATAAGTCAACCATAGAATGTAGTTTCACGTACTTGTGTCTATTTTGTAAATTATTTATAAAACCTGCATGTATTCTCATCCCAAAAATATTAGATTTTAAAAGTGGGACTATAACTCACTTTCACAGATTTTTACTTCGTCGGGAAGTAAGACTTGGCCACTGGTTGATTCACGAACCTATAACAATATATACATATATATCAAAGTATGTTCAAAATATATTTACAACACTTTTAATATATTTTGATGTTTTAAGTTTATTAAGTCAGCTGTCCTCGTTAGTAACCTACAACTAGTTGTCCACAGTTAGATGTACAGAAATAAATCGATAAATATTATCTTGAATCAATCCACGACCCAGTGTATACGTATCTCAGTATTGATCACAACTCAAACTATATATATTTTGGAATCAACCTCAACCCTGTATAGCTAACTCCAACATTCACATATAGAGTGTCTATGGTTGTTCCGAAATATATATAGATGTGTCGACATGATAGGTCGAAACATTGTATACGTGTCTATGGTATCTCAAGATTACATAATATACAATACAAGTTGATTAAGTTATGGTTGGAATAGATTTGTTACCAATTTTCACGTAGCTAAAATGAGAAAAATTATCCAATCTTGTTTTACCCATAACTTCTTCATTTTAAATCCGTTTTGAGTGAATCAAATTGCTATGGTTTCATATTGAACTCTATTTTATGAATCTAAACAGAAAAAGTATAGGTTTATAGTCGGAAAAATAAGTTACAAGTCATTTTTGTAAAGGTAGTCATTTCAATCGAAAGAACGACGTCTAGATGACCATTTTAGAAAACATACTTCCACTTTGAGTTTAACCATAATTTTTTGATATAGTTTCATGTTCATAATAAAAATAATTTTCTCAGAATAACAACTTTTAAATCAAAGTTTATCATAGTTTTTAATTAACTAACCCAAAACAGCCCGCGGTGTTACTACGACGGCGTAAATCCAGTTTTACGGTGTTTTTCGTGTTTCCAGGTTTTAAATCATTAAGTTAGCATATCATATAGATATATAACATGTGTTTAGTTGATTTTAAAAGTCAAGTTAGAAGGATTAACTTTTGTTTGCGAACAAGTTTAGAATTAACTAAACTATGTTCTAGTGATTACAAGTTTAAACCTTCGAATAAGATAGCTTTATATGTATGAATCGAATGATGTTATGAACATCATTACTACCTTAAGTTCCTTGGATAAACCTACTGGAAAAGAGAAAATGGATCTAGCTTCAGTGATCCTTGGATGGCTCGAAGTTCTTGAAGCAGAATCATGACACGAAAACAAGTTCAAGTAAGATCATCACTTGAAATAAGATTGTTATAGTTATAGAAATTGAACCAAAGTTTGAATATGATTATTACCTTGTGGTAGAATGATAACCTACTGTAAGAAACAAAGATTTCTTGAGGTTGGATGATCACCTTACAAGATTGGAAGTGAGCTAGCAAACTTGAAAGTATTCTTGATTTTATGAAACTAGAACTTTTGGAATTTATGAAGAACACTTAGAACTTGAAGATAGAACTTGAGAGAGATCAATTAGATGAATAAAATTGAAGAATGAAAGTGTTTGTAGGTGTTTTTGGTCGTTGGTGTATGGATTAGATATAAAGGATATGTAATTTTGTTTTCATGTAAATAAGTCATGAATGATTACTCATATTTTTTGAAATTTTATGAGATATTTCATGCTAGTTGCCAAATGATGGTTCCCACATGTGTTAGGTGACTCACATGGGCTGCTAAGAGCTGATCATTGGAGTGTATATACCAATAGTACATACATCTAAAAGCTGTGTATTGTATGAGTACGAATACGGGTGCATACGAGTAGAATTGTTGATGAAACTGAACGAGGATGTAATTGTAAGCATTTTTGTTAAGTAGAAGTATTTTGATAAGTGTATTGAAGTCTTTAAAAAGTGTATAAATACATATTAAAACACTACATGCATATACATTTTAACTGAGTCGTTAAGTCATCGTTAGTCGTTACATGTAAGTGTTGTTTTGAAACCTTTAGGTTAACGATCTTGTTAAATTTTGTTAACCCAATGTTTATAATATCAAATGAGATTTTAAATTATTATATTATCATGATATTATCATGTATGAATATCTCTTAATATGATATATATACATTAAATGTCTTTACAACGATAATCGTTACATATATGTCTCGTTTAAAAATTATTAAGTTAGTAGTCTTGTTTTTACATATGTAGTTCATTGTTAATATACTTAATGATATGTTTACTTATCATAGTATCATGTTAACTATATATATATCCATATATATGTCATCATATAGTTTTTACAAGTTTTAACGTTCGTGAATCACCGGTCAACTTGGGTGGTCAATTGTCTATATGAAACATATTTCAATTAATCAAGTCTTAACAAGTTTGATTGCTTAACATGTTGGAAACATTTAATCATGTAAATATCATTCTCAATTAATATATATAAACATGGAAAAGTTCGGGTCACTACAGTACCTACCCGTTAAATAAATTTCGTCCCGAAATTTTAAGCTGTTGAAGGTGTTGACGAATCTTCTGGAAATAGATGCGGGTATTTCTTCTTCATCTGATCTTCACGCTCCCAGGTGAACTCAGGTCCTCTACGAGCATTCCATCGAACCTTAACAATTGGTATCTTGTTTTGCTTAAGTCTTTTAACCTCACGATCCATTATTTCGACGGGTTCTTCGATGAATTGAAGTTTTTCGTTGATTTGGATTTCATCTAACGGAATAGTGAGATCTTCTTTAGCAAAACATTTCTTCAAATTCGAGACGTGGAAAGTGTTATTTATAGCCGCGAGTTGTTGAGGTAACTCTAGTCGGTAAGCTACTGGTCCGACACGATCAATAATCTTGAATGGTCCAATATACCTTGGATTTAATTTCCCTCGTTTACCAAATCGAACAACGCCTTTCCAAGGTGAAACTTTAAGCATGACCATCTCTCCAATTTCAAATTCTATATCTTTTCTTTTAATGTCAGCGTAGCTCTTTTGTCGACTTTGGGCGGTTTTCAACCGTTGTTGAATTTGGATGATCTTCTCGGTAGTTTCTTGTATAATCTCCGGACCCGTAATCTGTCTATCCCCCACTTCACTCCAACAAATTGGAGACCTGCACTTTCTACCATAAAGTGCTTCAAACGGCGCCATCTCAATGCTTGAATGGTAGCTGTTGTTGTAGGAAAATTCTGCTAATGGTAGATGTCGATCCCAACTGTTTTCGAAATCAATAACACATGCTCGTAGCATGTCTTCAAGCGTTTGTATCATCCTTTCGCTCTGCCCATCAGTTTGTGGATGATAGGCAGTACTCATGTCTAGACGAGTTCCTAATGCTTGCTGTAATGTCTGCCAGAATCTTGAAATAAATCTGCCATCCCTATCAGAGATAATAGAGATTGGTATTCCATGTCTGGAGACGACTTCCTTCAAATACATTCGTGCTAACTTCTCCATCTTGTCATCTGATCTTATTGGCAGGAAGTGTGCTGATTTGGTGAGACGATCAACTATTACCCAAATAGTATCAAAACCACTTGCAGTCTTTGGCAATTTAGTGATGAAATCCATGGTAATATTTTCCCATTTCCATTCCGGGATTTCGGGTTGTTGAAGTAGACCTGATGGTTTCTGATGCTCAGCTTTGACCTTAGAACATGTCAAACATTCTCCTATGTATTTAGCAACATCGGCTTTCATACCCGGCCACCAAAAATGTTTCTTGAGATCCTTGTACATCTTCCCCGTTCCAGGATGTATTGAGTATCTGGTTTTATGAGCTTCTCTAAGTACCATTTCTCTCATATCTCCAAATTTTGGTACCCAAATCCTTTCAGCCCTATACCGAGTTCCGTCTTCCCGAATATTAAGATGCTTCTCCGATCCTTTGGGTATTTCATCCTTTAAATTTCCCTCTTTTAAAACTCCTTGTTGAGCCTCCTTTATTTGAGTAGTAAGGTTATTATGAATCATTATATTCATAGATTTTACTCGAATGGGTTCTCTGTCCTTCCTGCTCAAGGCATCGGCTACCACATTTGCCTTCCCCGGGTGGTAACGAATCTCAAAGTCGTAATCATTCAAAAATTCAATCCACCTACGTTGCCTCATATTCAGTTGTTTCTGATTAAATATGTGTTGAAGACTTTTGTGGTCGGTATATATAATACTTTTGACCCCATATAAGTAGTGCCTCCAAGTCTTTAATGCAAAAACAACCGCGCCTAATTCCAAATCATGCATCGTATAATTTTGTTCGTGAATCTTCAATTGTCTAGACGCATAAGCAATCACCTTCGTTCGTTGCATTAATACACAACCGAGACCTTGCTTTGATGCGTCACAATAAATCACAAAATCATCATTCCCTTCAGGCAATGACAATATAGGTGCCGTAGTTAGCTTTTTCTTCAATAACTGAAACGCTTTCTCTTGTTCATCATTCCATTCAAATTTCTTCCCTTTATGCGTTAATGCAGTCAAGGGTTTTGCTATTCTGGAAAAGTCTTGGATGAACCTTCTGTAGTAACCGGCTAGTCCTAAAAACTGGCGTATGTGTTTCGGAGTTTTCGGGGTTTCCCACTTTTCAACAGTTTCTATCTTTGCCGGATCCACCTTAATACCTTCTTTGTTCACTATGTGACCGAGGAATTGAACTTCTTCCAACCAAAATGCACACTTTGAAAACTTAGCGTACAATTCTTCCTTCCTCAATACTTCTAACACCTTTCTCAAATGTTCACCGTGTTCTTGGTCATTCTTTGAGTAAATAAGTATGTCATCAATGAAAACAATGACAAACTTGTCAAGGTATGGTCCACACACTCGGTTCATAAGGTCCATGAACACAGCTGGTGCATTAGTTAAACCAAACGGCATGACCATAAACTCGTAATGACCGTAACGTGTTCTGAAAGCAGTCTTTGGAATATCATCTTCTTTCACCCGCATTTGATGATACCCGGAACGTAAGTCAATCTTTGAATAAACAGACGAGCCTTGTAGTTGATCAAATAAGTCGTCAATTCTCGGTAGTGGGTAGCGGTTCTTGATGGTAAGTTTGTTCAACTCTCGGTAGTCGATACACAACCTGAATGTACCATCTTTCTTCTTGACAAACAAAACAGGAGCTCCCCACGGTGATGTGCTTGGTCGAATGAAACCACGCTCTAAAAGTTCTTGTAATTGGCTTTGCAGTTCTTTCATCTCGCTGGGTGCGAGTCTGTAAGGAGCACGAGCTATTGGTGCAGCTCCTGGTACAAGATCTATTTGAAATTCAACGGATCGATGTGGGGGTAATCCCGGTAATTCTTTCGGAAATACATCGGGAAATTCTTTTGCAATGGGAACATCATTGATGCTCTTTTCTTCAGTTTGTACTTTCTCGACGTGTGCTAGAACAGCATAACAACCTTTTCTTATTAGTTTTTGTGCCTTCAAATTACTAATAAGATGTAGCTTCGTGTTGCCCTTTTCTCCGTACACCATTAAGGGTTTTCCTTTTTCTCGTATAATGCGAATTGTATTTTTGTAACAAACGATCTCTGCTTTCACTTCTTTCAACCAGTCCATACCGATTATCACATCAAAACTCCCTAACTCTACTGGTATCAAATCAATCTTAAATGTTTCGCTAACCAGTTTAATTTCTCGATTCCGACATATATTATCTGCTGAAATTAATTTACCATTTGCTAATTCGAGTAAAAATTTACTATCCAAAGGCGTCAATGGACAACTTAATTTAGCACAAAAATCTCTACTCATATAGCTTCTATCCGCACCCGAATCAAATAAAACGTAAGCAGATTTATTGTCAATAAGAAACGTACCCGTAACAAGCTCCGGGTCTTCCTGTGCCTCTGCCGCATTAATATTGAAAACTCTTCCGCGGCCTTGTCCATTCGTGTTCTCCTGGTTTGGGCAATTTCTAATAATGTGGCCCGGTTTTCCACATTTATAACAAACTACATTGGCATAACTTGCTCCGACACTACTTGCTCCGCCATTACTCGTTCCGACACCATTTGTTCCTTTCGTTCTATTAACCCCTGGTCCGTAGACCTCACACTTCGCCGCGCTATGACCATTTCTTTTACACTTGTTGCAAAATTTGGTGCAGAACCCCGAGTGATACTTTTCACACCTTTGGCATAGCTGCTTCTGATTGTTGTTGTTGTTGTTGTTGTTGCGGTTATTATTGTTGTTGGGATGATTGTTGTTGTTGTTGTTGTTGTTGTTGTTGTTGTTGGACCGTTTGTTGTAGTTGCGATTGATGTTGCGATTGTTGGGATAATTGTTGCGATTATTGTTGTAATTGCTGTTGTTGTTGTATTGGTGATTCTTATCACCGTTTTCCTCCCACTTTCTTTTGACTTGCTTCACATTGGCCTCTTCAGCAGTCTGTTCTTTAATTCTTTCTTCAATCTGGTTCACTAGTTTGTGAGCCATTCTACATGCCTGTTGTATGGAGGCGGGCTAGTGTGAACTTATATCTTCTTGGATTCTTTCCGGTAATCTTTTCACAAACGCGTCGATCTTCTCTTCCTCATCTTCGAACGCTCCCGGACACAATAGGCACAATTCTGTGAATCGTCTTTCGTACGTAGTTATATCAAATCCTTGGGTTCGTAACCCTCTAAGTTCCGTCTTGAGCTTATTTACCTCGGTTCTGGGACGGTACTTCTCGTTCATCAAGTGCTTGAATGCTGACCACGGTAGTGCGTACGCATCATCTTGTCCCACTTGCTCTAGATAGGTATTCCACCATGTTAACGCAGAACCTTTGAAGGTATGCGTAGCGTACTTCACTTTTTCCTCTTCAGTACACTTACTTATGGCAAACACCGATTCGACCTTCTCGGTCCACCGTTTCAATCCGATCGGTCCTTCGGTTCCATCAAATTCCAAAGGTTTGCAGGTAGTGAATTCTTTGTAGGTGCATCCTACACGATTTCCTGTACTGCTAGATCCAAGGTTATTGTTGGTATGTAGCGCAGCCTGTACTGCGGCTATGTTTGAAGCTAGAAAAGTACGGAATTCCTCTTCATTCATATTCACGGTGTGTCGAGTAGTCGGTGCCATTTCCTTCAAAATAGTCAAATGGAACAAGTTAATCATACAGAATATTAAGAGTAGTTAATAGTATTTCGTAGCATAATATGAACTCATTTATAAAAGCTTTTTCTTCATATTAGCGTTTTATAAGTTTAAATTCGGGTAGTACCTACCCGTTAAGTTCATACTTAGTAGCTAATATACAATTCAACTACTACAATTCTATATGAAAAACTGATTATAATAATATTTCGCGTTCAAACTTTTATACAATATTTTACAAACTTACAATACCGCTTATTTTACATAAAGCATGAAATATAGCACACAATAACTTTGATACAAGATAGTTGTGAAGATAATTCTAGCTAGTACACAAGTCGTTCAGCAAAGGCAATAAAGACACGTAATTCATACGTCCAGAAACAAGTCATGCATTCTGGTTTTACTAGGATTACTTCCCATCCTTGGTCTTGTGGAACATAACCGTTATGGCCGTTGATAAGACAGCGTGTTGTAACGTCGTCAAAAGGACGAGGGTTACGTAATGTCCAACAGTCCCGTAATAATCTAAAAACCTCATTTCTTACCCCAATTACCGACTCCGTCACTTGTGGAAACGTTTTGTTTAATAGTTGTAGCCCGATGTTCTTGTTCTCACTTTGGTGAGAAGCGAACATTATTAATCCGTAAGCATAACATGCTTCTTTATGTTGCATGTTAGCCGCTTTTTCTAAATCACGAAGTCCAATATTTGGATATATTGAGTCAAAATAATTTCTTAACCCGTTGCGTAAAATAGCATTTGGGTTCCCCGCAATATATGCGTCAAAGTAAACACATCGTAACTTATGGGTTTCCCAATGTGATATCCCCCATCTTTCAAACGAAAGTCTCTTATAAACCAAGACATTCTTGGAACGTTCTTCGAATGTCTTACAAACTGATCTCGCCTTAAATAGTTGTGCCGAGGAATTCTGACCGACTCTAGACAAGATTTCATCAATCATGTCTCCGGGTAGGTCTCTTAAAATATTGGGTTGTCTATCCATTTTGTGTTTTTAACTGTAAAATAGACAAGAGTTAGATTCATAAAAAAATACTTATTAATACAAGCAATTTTTACATATATCATAAAGCATAAGCACACTATATTACATATATTACACCACACGAATACAACTATCTTATTCCGACTCACTCGTTTCTTCTTCTTCGGTTTTGGTTCGTTTTGCCAAGTTTCTAGGGATATATGATGTTCCCCTAATACTAACTGTCGTTGTCCACATTGGTTTAGAAAAACCTGGTGGTTTAGAGGTTCCCGGGTCATTGTTACAACTTAAGAACTTCGGGGGTTGACGATACATATAAAGTTCATCGGGGTTGGAATTAGATTTCTCTATTTTTATGCCCTTTCCCTTATTATTTTCTTTTGCCTTTTTAAATTCAGTTGGGGTAATTTCTATAACATCATCGGAATTCTCGTCGGAATCCGATTCATCGGAGAATTGGTAATCCTCCCAATATTTTGCTTCCTTGGCGGAAACACCATTGACCATAATTAACCTTGGTCGGTTGGTTGAGGATTTTCTTTTACTTAACCGTTTTATTATTTCCCCCACCGGTTCTATTTCTTCATCCGGTTCCGATTCTTCTTCCGGTTCCGATTCTTCTTTCGGTTCCGACTCTTCTTCCGGTTCCTCTTCGGGAACTTGTGAATCAGTCCACGAATCATTCCAATTTACATTTGACTCTTCATTATTATTAGGTGAGTCAATGGGACTTGTTCTAGAGGTAGACATCTATCACATAATGTCAAACACGTTAAGAGATTAATATATCACATAATATTCATATGTTAAAAATATATAGTTTCCAACAAAAATGTTAAGCAATCATTTTTAAAGAAAACACGGTCGAAGTCCAGACTCACTAATGCATCCTAACAAACTCGATAAGACACACTAATGCAAATTTTCTGGTTCTCTAAGACCAACGCTCGGATACCAACTGAAATGTCCCGTTCTTATTGATTAAAAACGTTCCATATTAATTGATTTCGTTGCGAGGTTTTGACCTCTATATGAGACGTTTTCAAAGACTGCATTCATTTTAAAACAAACCATAACCTTTATTTCATCAATAAAGGTTTAAAAAGCTTTACGTAGATTATCAAATAATGATAATCTAAAATATCCTGTTTACACACAACCATTACATAATGGTTTACAATACAAATATGTTACAACAAAATAAGTTTCTTGAATGCAGTTTTTACACAATATCATACAAGCATGGACTCCAAATCTCGTCCTTATTTAAGTATGCGACAGCGGAAGCTCTTAATAATCACCTGAGAATAAACATGCTTAAAACGTCAACAAAAATGTTGGTGAGTTATAGGTTTAACCTATATATATCAAATCATAATAATAGACCACAAGATTTCATATTTCAATACACATCCTATACATAGAGATAAAAATCATTCATATGGTGAACACCTGGTAACCGACATTAACAAGATGCATATATAAGAATATCCCCATCATTCCGGAACACCCTTCGGATATGATATAAATTTCGAAGTACTAAAGCATCCGGTACTTTGGATGGAGTTTGTTAGGCCCAATAGATCTATCTTTAGGATTCGCGTCAATTAGGGTGTCTGTTCCCTAATTCTTAGATTACCAGACTTAATAAAAAGGGGTATATTCGATTTCGATAATTCAACCATAGAATGTAGTTTCACGTACTTGTGTCTATTTTGTAAATTATTTATAAAACCTGCATGTATTCTCATCCCAAAAATATTAGATTTTAAAAGTGGGACTATAACTCACTTTCACAGATTTTTACTTCGTCGGGAAGTAAGACTTGGCCACTGGTTGATTCACGAACCTATAACAATATATACATATATATCAAAGTATGTTCAAAATATATTTACAACACTTTTAATATATTTTGATGTTTTAAGTTTATTAAGTCAGCTGTCCTCGTTAGTAACCTACAACTAGTTGTCCACAGTTAGATGTACAGAAATAAATCGATAAATATTATCTTGAATCAATCCACGACCCAGTGTATACGTATCTCAGTATTGATCACAACTCAAACTATATATATTTTGGAATCAACCTCAACCCTGTATAGCTAACTCCAACATTCACATATAGAGTGTCTATGGTTGTTCCGAAATATATATAGATGTGTCGACATGATAGGTCGAAACATTGTATACGTGTCTATGGTATCTCAAGATTACATAATATATAATACAAGTTGATTAAGTTATGGTTGGAATAGATTTGTTACCAATTTTCACGTAGCTAAAATGAGAAAAATTATCCAATCTTGTTTTACCCATAACTTCTTCATTTTAAATCCGTTTTGAGTGAATCAAATTGCTATGGTTTCATATTGAACTCTATTTTATGAATCTAAACAGAAAAAGTATAGGTTTATAGTCGGAAAAATAAGTTACAAGTCGTTTTTGTAAAGGTAGTCATTTCAATCGAAAGAACGACGTCTAGATGACCATTTTAGAAAACATACTTCCACTTTGAGTTTAACCATAATTTTTGGATATAGTTTCATGTTCATAATAAAAATAATTTTCTCAGAATAACAACTTTTAAATCAAAGTTTATCATAGTTTTTAATTAAGTAACCCAAAACAGCCCGCGGTGTTACTACAACGGCGTAAATTCAGTTTTACGGTGTTTTTCGTGTTTCCAGGTTTTAAATCATTAAGTTAGCATATCATATAGATATAGAACATGTGTTTAGTTGATTTTAAAAGTCAAGTTAGAAGGATTAACTTTTGTTTGCGAACAAGTTTAGAATTAACTAAACTATGTTCTAGTGATTACAAGTTTAAACCTTCGAATAAGATAGCTTTATATGTATGAATCGAATGATGTTATGAACATCATTACTACCTTAAGTTCCTTGGATAAACCTACTGGAAAAGAGAAAATGGATCTAGCTTCAGTGGATCCTTGGATGGCTCGAAGTTCTTGAAGCAGAATCATGACACGAAAACAAGTTCAAGTAAGATCATCACTTGAAATAAGATTGTTATAGTTATAGAAATTGAACCAAAGTTTGAATATGATTATTACCTTGTATTAGAATGATAACCCACTGTAAGAAACAAAGATTTCTTGAGGTTGGATGATCACCTTACAAGATTGGAAGTGAGCTAGCAAACTTGAAAGTATTCTTGATTTTATGAAACTAGAACTTTTGGAATTTATGAAGAACACTTAGAACTTGAAGATAGAACTTGAGAGAGATCAATTAGATGAATAAAATTGAAGAATTAAAGTGTTTGTAGGTGTTTTTGGTCGTTGGTGTATGGATTAGATATAAAGGATATGTAATTTTGTTTTCATGTAAATAAGTCATGAATGATTACTCATATTTTTTGAAATTTTATGAGATATTTCATGCTAGTTGCCAAATGATGGTTCCCACATGTGTTAGGTGACTCACATGGGCTGCTAAGAACTGATCATTGGAGTGTATATACCAATAGTACATACATCTAAAAGCTGTGTATTGTACGAGTACGAATACGGGTGCATACGAGTAGAATTGTTGATGAAACTGAACGAGGATGTAATTGTAAGCATTTTTGTTAAGTAGAAGTATTTTGATAAGTGTATTGAAGTCTTTCAAAAGTGTATAAATACATATTAAAACACTACATGTATATACATTTTAACTGAGTCGTTAAGTCATCGTTAGTCGTTACATGTAAGTGTTGTTTTGAAACCTTTAGGTTAACGATCTTGTTAAATGTTGTTAACCCAATGTTTATAATATCAAATGAGATTTTAAATTATTATATTATCATGATATTATCATGTATGAATATCTCTTAATATGATATATATACATTAAATGTCTTTACAACGATAATCGTTACATATATGTCTCGTTTAAAAATTATTAAGTTAGTAGTCTTGTTTTTACATATGTAGTTCATTGTTAATATACTTAATGATATGTTTACTTATCATAGTATCATGTTAACTATATATATATCCATATATATGTCATCATATAGTTTTTACAAGTTTTAACGTTCGTGAATCACCGGTCAACTTGGGTGGTCAATTGTCTATATGAAACATATTTCAATTAATCAAGTCTTAACAAGTTTGATTGCTTAACATGTTGGAAACATTTAATCATGTAAATATCATTCTCAATTAATATATATAAACATGGAAAAGTTCGGGTCACTACAGTTTCTACCATAGTTATGGCTTTTGGCATGATGATGGTAATGGTTATTATAACCACGACCTTGCCCTCGTCCTTGTCCCTGTTTATAATTATTTGCAGTATTTGCTTCAGGGATTGCAAGTGTACCAGTAGGACGGGATTGCTGATTTTTCATTAATAGCTCATCATTTTGCTCTGCAACTAAGAGATATGAATTAAGTTCAGGATATGTGTTGAACTTTAGCATTCTCAAATTTCTTTGGACTGTGATGTTTGCAGCATTCATTGTGGATAAAGTTTTCTCCATCATGTCTGCATCACTTATTTCATGTCCACAGAATTTAAGTTGTGAACATGTATTATACAGAGCTGAGCTATATTCATTTACTTTCTTAAAGTCTTGGAACCTTAATGTTCTCCATTGTTCCATAGCAGCTGGAAGTAAAATTTCTCTTTGATTATTGAATCTGCTTTTGAGACCTTCCCATAAAACATGGGGATCTTCTACAGTCACATAATTATTTTGTAAGCATTCATCAATATGTTGATGAATAAAGCAACATGCCGTTGCTTGTTCTTTTTCAGAACAAGTGTTGTTTTTATTTATGGCTTCAAGAATGCCCATTGATTTAAGATGCATTTTTACTTTTATAACCCATGGCATGTAGTTGTTTCCAGTTGATTCTAAAGGAGTAAATTTAAGCTTTTCCAGATTCGACATTTTCTATTAAAACAAACAACATGATAAATTATAGTCACTTTATATTCATAAGTATATAAACATTAAACATAAATTTAATATAACATAAATGATAAGTAGGTGACAGTGTCGACCATATGTAAGCAATCATTAATAAATGTTATATAACATAAATATAAATATTAGTAAACATAAATGATAATTAGGCGACAGTGTCGGCCATATAAATGTTAGATAATAGAAATATAAATGTTAGTAACATAAATGATAATTAGGCGACAGTGTCGGCCATATAAATGTTAGATAATTGAAATATAAATGTTAGTAACATAAATGATAATTAGACGACAGTGTCGACCATATATTATTCAGGTGGTATAACCGACCATATATCATTTAGGTGGCAGAGCCAACCATAATTAGTATTAAGATTATCGTGCTGATAACGTGTTATAATTCAGTAGGCTTATAACCAAGGTTGCAAAAGACGCGAGACGGGGTCGAGACGGTCGGGTCCTAAAAGGGTCGAGACGGTCGAGACGGGGTCGAGACGGAGGTCTAGACGGATGTTGACTAACGTTGACTTTTAAATAAAAATGTTATATATTATATATATATATATATATTGTACATTACATTATTCCAAACATAAGCATTTCACACATGTTTAAATACTTCAACATTTCAATCATAAAAAAAGAAACCCTAAGTAATAGCACAACGTTTAATATTAAAAAAAAAAAAAAAAAAAAAAACTTGAAAAAAATCAGAAAAACCCGTTTTTTCCCGTCTCGGACCGTGTTTGACCGTCTTTTGACCGTTTTTTGGCCGATTTCCGTTTTTTCAAACGTTTTATGTATAAACGGGACGGTGCACTCTAAAATCCGTCTACACCCCCGTCTACACCCCCGTTTTTTCCGTTTTTTACAACACTGCTTATAACTACCTTTAGTGGTTTGATTCTTGATGTTATAATTCAGTAGGCTTATAACTACCTTTAGTGATTTGATTCTTGATTAAGAATACTAATAATGAAGTGTAAGAACAAAGATGATAATGGAGAGAAAGAAAGAAACACTTTGTAAGTGTGAGAAATGGTGCAAGTTTAATGCTTGCATTCATGGCTATTTATAGCAAAAATATCACAAGTTTAGGTAATACAATAATATTACTTTTGTGTATCAATAATTGACTATCCATTTTTATATATATATTTATATATTATAACAGTTACTATTTAATAGGTTTAAAGAAATCGAAGTTTTTATTTCAAAGTTTCATTGTACAAATGTTAATAATACAATGACATAATTACGCTCCTCGTCCCTGTGGTTTATCCCAAAATACATTCCTCGTCCTTTTCTCATTTTTTTTTGCTTTCCTCGTCCCTATTGTTTTAACTTACTACATTCCTCGTCCTTCCGTTCAACCGACGACAATTTCTGCCGCTAAGTCAAGTCATGTGCAAAGCATGTGAGGGTAATTTCGTCATTGTATATATTTCTTCACCATTTTCATTCTTTTTCATCTTCTATTTTTTTCTCATGAACCCTAACTAAATTAAATTCAGGTTGACATTTGAACCTAACTTAACCTTACCTTCACACCTAATTTTACCTTTAGATGATTCATTGTAGTATTGTACAAGTTGTCTTGTGGAATTTCAGTTCTAATTTTTTCAGTAACACCATCATCCCTAAAAGCTAATGAAATCAGTAAAGAACATTAAAGATGACAAAAAAATTAACTATAAATTTCAAATTTAGCTCTAATTGTTGCCGTCAATCTTCGAATCGTCGTCATCAACCTTCACTGCCACTCATTTACCGGCCGACGGTTTGATCGGAGAGGTGACTAGAATCAGATCTGGGTTTGATTTCTCGATTTGAAACAGGGGTACGCCACAAATTGAACTTCGTTGTTATTGAAACGACCACCGCCATCTCGATTTGATTTTTCTGGTTTCTGATTTCTCCGGTGATCAGCTTTCTCGTCGGAGTTCCGATTTAACTTTTGTCAAAAACATAGTTATCGCTAGAAAGTTTGCGTAAGTGGTGACCTCGTGTTTGAAGGTTTGTTCTCTTTTCTGGTACGAATGAAAACGTGAACATATCTTGTTTCCATTTCCAGATCTTGTTTTAAAAGTTGATGTACTGGAAATTTGTATGTCTTTTTTATTTGTTGGAAGTTTTATTTATATATTTAAATTTAAATTTTACATATGATACTCCGTATAATAATAGTATAGATTTGATGATTTATATTGCGAGGTAAGTACGGAGTAAATTGATTTGGATTAACAAATTATAAATTTGGTTTGATTTGGTGGTACTCAAATCAGCTGTTCGTTGTTTAGGTTTGGGTTTACATGGTATATGACGAAAATGACGAAATTACCCTCACATACTTTGCACATTACTTGACTTAACGGCTGAAATTGACGGTGGTTGAACAGAAGGATGAGGAATGTAGTAAGTTAAAACAATGGAGACGAGGAAAGCAAAAAAAATGAGAAAAGGACGAGGAGTGTATTTTGATATAAACCACAAGGACGAGGAGCGTAATTATGTCTAATACAATTTTAATTTGATGCACTCGAAAAATAAATTGGTAATTGCTTGATTTCATTATGTTTTAAATGTAGTTACATCATGGTGTGTCTTTAGAATTTTTAACGTATTTTAGTTTTATTTATTTATTTAGTGTTAAGTTAGAAATAAAAAAAGTTAAAATAAATAGTTAAAGAGTGGTTTAAGTAAATTAATATAACGGGTAAGATAGTCAAGATACATAAAAAGGTGTAGAGGATCACCTCCCAAAACTACTACTACTATATTACCCAGTCACCAATTAAATTTTCCTTTTTATATAATCATCTCATTATAATAACTGTATATCATTATTATTATTATTTTCTTTTTATTTTATTTTATTTTCTATTTCTAGGTGTCACCACCACCTGCTACCATTCGCCCACCACTATCACAACCACCACCGCCACCGCAATCACAACCTCCGCCGCCACCATACAAAACCACGATTCGCATAAACTTAAAATTAGTATGGAAACTACCGCACCAATTTCACCACCACAAGGGGTAGAAAACGACAGCCAGCTACCATCCGAGCAGCGGCATGAATCTCAATTTTCTAATCAACCGCCACCGCTATTAACAGAAGCCAAACAGCTGCCGGAAAACTTAAAAGTTAACCATGACTCTCCAAATTCGAATCAATCGCTATCTTTATTAACGCCGCCGTCGCCGTTACCGTCAACGCTACCAATAGCCGTTGAAGATAATGTAGAAACCCCCAACCATAACCATGAATCCTTGGTTTCAAAGCAATTCCTATCACCGTCACCGTCACCGTCACAAACAGGAGTTGCTAATGATCTTGATCGAAGTTCTATTGATAATGTAAATTCATGCCCTAACCATGAATCCCCAAACGCAACACAACCGACGTCACCGTTACAAACAGTGGTCGAAGATCCTGTTCAAAGCCCCAATTATCATCAAAACCCTAGCCCTAATTATCATAAAAATCTTAGCCCTAACCATGAATCCCCAAACGCAACGCAACCGCCGTCACCGCCACCGCCACCGCCACAAATAGTAGTCGAAGATGCTGTTCAAAGCCCTAATTATCATGAAAACCCTAGCCCTAATTATCATAAAAACCTTAGTCCTAATCATGATACCCCAAATTCAAAGCAACTACAGTCAACTTTACCGTCAGCTCCATCAATAGGAGCCGAAGATCATGTGGAGAACACTGTCCATATAAACCCTAGCCCTGAAACACACGGTTCGCCAGAAAACCTCTCTCCATCACCACCGCTAACTGCAGTATCTCCGTCATCTCCCCACGATACACCGGAACTAACAACACCACCACTTGGGATACCACTTTATCTCGACGCTTTGGTTGGTTCTGCACCGAGTAGACCGCCAATATCGCCCTGGACACCGGAGGAAACTTCGAATCTTATCCAAGCTTACCAAGAAAAATGGTACTCTTTAAAGAAAGGACCTTTGAAAGCTGGCCAATGGGAAGAAGTGGCTATTACGGTAGCTGCACGTTGCGGCTACGACGAGCCCACAAAAACTGCTAAACAATGTCGTCACAAGATTGAAAAACTGCGTAAACGTTATCGTGCAGAGCGTGGCAAACCTAGGTCAAAAGCTAATGGTTGGAACTTCTTTAAATTAATGGATAATATGGAGAGAGGACCTTTTCCAATTTCTTCGTCTCAGCCTACAGCGTTGGTGGAGTATGAAAAGCCAAGCGATTCGAATAACAGAAAGAGAAAAAATGAAGAATTTGCAGGTGATGGTGAGTTTCTTGTTAACAGGGGAAGCAGTAGCAGGGTTATGAATTCTAATCATCACGTTGTGAATGGAGGTTTGGGTAGAAATATTCAGTTTCCTGAAAGGATTGTTCGGGGATTAAGGACCCCGACGATTCATAAACGCAAAGAGTTTTATCAGGAACAACGTGACGTTGATGATGATGATGAGGAGGAGGAAGAACGTGGGGTTGGGGGCAATAAAGAAGAGGTGGGGGTACAATTGGCTGCAGAAATAAAGAGCTTTGCAGAGAAGTTTGTAAAAATGGAGAATAAGAAGATTGAGATGATAAGAGATGTAGAGAGATACAGGTTGGAAATGGAGAATAAGAGGGTGGAAATGATACTTGAATCACAGCAGATGCTTGTAGAGACAGTAAACAATGCTTTCAGTTAGCTCTCATAAAACAAATAAGCTTTCTGCAATTTGATGATTTGATGAACTTTCAAGCTTTGTTTTCTAGTGTAGTTAAGTGGATTAATAAAGAGTTTTAAACTATTTAACAGGTGAAAGTATCTGAAATGTGATTGTAGTAGGGGTAAATTGGTGTAAACATATATTGCATTTGTGGTTAAATATATTTCAGGATTGGAACTTTGATCTTGATTATTGATATGTATGTGTTAGTATTTTGATGAACGCGGTGAAATGATGTATATGTCGATATATTGAAAGGCATTGGCAACAACTCAACATCTGTACATAACCACCTCGAAGCTAAGTAATTTGAGTGTTGGAAATCAACAAAAATAGACTGTAGTTTGTACTCCATGATCAGATCCTTCCAACATGTGTATGAAACTAGTTAATTGATCGGTATGGGACTAATCTATTGTGAGACTAGTTAATCGATTGTGAGCTAAAAATTGAATCGCCTTATCATAAGCTTCAAAGTAGCTAAATTGTTAGCAGTGTCACCGAAGTAAAACTTTATGTAAATGGAAAAATTCAAATTTAGAAGTGTTTATATACTCAGAACGTTGTTCTACAACCATAGTTTTTTATTTAGATAAGATACCTGAAACTGAATTAAGCATTGTCATGTAATGGATAATCTACCGATTCACAACATTGTTCAAAATATAAAAACCTCAAAAACAGTTGGTATTTTGTTGGATGTCTGTTAAGACGACTAATGATGAAATAGCGACTAACAAGAAACATCTCAATAGATGGAGTAAGGTTATGTTTTTTGATCTTCTTCTTTAGGATTCGAATCATCATACGCAAACCATCGTCAGACTTGCCTGTCATATGCAGAAAGCCATCTATAGTTTGGCCTTAAATTTTGATTTTGGATACACCCTAAACAATTTAGGGTATGAATATACCATCTCCTTTGTAAATGAAATCGGTCAAGGTAGGGAAACGAGTTTTTGGAATGAAGCTTGGAACGGTGTAAGAAGTCAGAACATTAAAAGACCACTACGCAAGCAAGACTATAGAGGCTTGAATCGAACAAAAACAGCCCTTATCAGCGAGAGATTTAGGTGGCTGGTCGAAGGCGGAACGGCATCATTGGGATGGACCCGTGCTCCAAGTGGAAGAGTTTTGGGTGAACTACAAGACTTAACAGAAGAACTTCAAGTGTATTCTCCATCGACTAAAGATATTGATGTATGGAAGTGGAAGATGGATCCAAGTGGTTTCTTCAAAACCAAAAGCCTAGCATCAACGATATGCGGGATATCTCCCCAAAAGTCAACGAATGACCGAAGTCCGAAACCATGAGAAATAACTTGATCCTACAAAAAAATCGGGATTTTCGTTTGGAGATCCAAGAACTAAACTGCCAGTGCGCTTGGAACTTGATGCACGTGGGATCGATTTGCTCTCTATCCAATGCCCACTATGTGACTATGAAATTGAAACATTGAAGCACTCGCTATTTTTTAGCAAATTTGCAATGGAAGTTTGGGACCAAATCTATAACTGGATTTGGATTATTTTTTTTATTTTTATTTTTCAAAAATAACGCAAACTATTATAAAAACAAACAACATTTTTGAAAAGAAAATGAATTCAACGAGAGATACAAGATTGGAAACTCAATAAGGCTCCTACCTAGAAAGCGGCTAACAAACGGACCATCTATACCGAACCTCGTCTACATAAACCCAAAACAATTCCAACAACTAACAATAACGAAAGCAATAAACTACAACGCCAAAATGAAGCTACGAAACGTGAAACCAATAAAACGAATTCAAATATCCTTAATGAACGGGCCGAATTCTTCCATTTCGGCGCCTTGAACAAATTTCTTCTTACGCTTTTGTTGACTCTTATTATTCACCAGCGCACATGGGATGTCGCTAGAATTAATAAGAATAACCATAACCGGTTCGCTCTCTGCCATACACGTCATCATAGCATCAAGGCCGCAAATGCCTCGTCGGTCATTTCATCTTTCCCCGACACCGAAGAGCTTTTTTCACCCGAACCCGCGAAACCGTTCTTATCTACCATATCACCCATAAACAAGTTTTGAATGGCATTCCCGTAGTCCAAGTATTCGTCATGATTTATGAGCTGAAAAGAACCCGAGGCAGAAGCGACATTTCTTCTCGACCGAATGTTCACGCTTCCAAGTTAATCTCTATGAACTTTTTTATTCAAAACGTACCACGCTTTGCAGAAACCTTCGCAGGAGGGGTCCTCACAATCACAATAATTCCTACCACTACGGCCAATCAATATCGTTGGAGTTGGATGGGAATGCAAATATGAGCATCAATGAATTGTTAATAAGTAATGGCAGGAGCTTTCGATCCGAATTGTGTAAACAACTATGGCAGGCTACAAAATGGGTCGGGGGATATCTAATTTGGAAGAACAAAAACACGGTAGTATTCGGAGTGGAACAATGTTATTAAAGGAGGCCCAAACTAAAACGTTTGATTTTGAATCTCAAATCATTAGAAAAAAGGATCACTTGATTGGCAGACATGGTTAGTAAGTCCAAGATCTTATGATGATAACGCAATCAACAGTTCGGGCATTAGCTAACTCTTCAAGCCATCAGTAGGAACATCATCAGAATCGCAGTTCTCTTTTTACCCAATTATTTGAACATCAGCTGAATTGTGTACAGAACAAAAAAAAGTATGATGCTTGTAGTGGGCGCATGCAATCTGCATGTGTTGTGATAGCTTTGCACATTCACACATAATAAAATCTACATGCGTTTGAAAAAATAAAATAAAAAATAGAATAATAGTAAATCAAACTCCTCTAAAGGTTAAAGGTTGGACAAACTAACACAACAACAACAACAAAACCCAATACCACATAAATGGTGTATGGAGATGTGAGATGTAGACAATCCTTCCCCTATCCGAGAATAAAGACAAGTCATTTCTCCACCGAGAGTGAAACAACACTCTCAAAAAAAGTAAGGAAAGTCACCCCTCTCTCTATTCGACGGATAGAGAGATTGCTTCCGAGTGCCAATAAGTAATTAAGTAGGAACAAAAATTTGGACGAAACTAACAATTACTATAAAAATGACAAACCTTTTGAAACCTTCATTGAACTTTGACCAAGCTTATGCAAAGGTACCATAAGAAACTTTATCATAGAACGAATTGTATCATTAGCAAGAAAAAGCCATTTTTGATTGATTTTAGGTCAAAGTCATCTTTTTATATATATTTAAGTACGCTATTTTGAAAGTTGATCATTTTTTACCCATTAACTTGACTGCTGCAAACTCAAGATTTACCAAGAGGTCTTATTTGGCAATCAGAGCTTAAAATAGCAGGAAACTGCACATGTAATCAATGATATGATGCATTGAAGGTCATATGAACAACATTAATCCAAGTATGCACTAAATGAACTAGTTAGTATTCACAAAATTTTCCCAGGCTTCAGCCATATATATATATAACAATGATTGATGATAACTACCCGCCTATTACAAAAAGGGTACTACAGTAATACATAGGGCTAATCTAAGGGTTCCAAAAGAAGAAACATAATATAAACTAGATGTTTTAAAACGAGAAGAGACGGAAGCCCTCTGTACACATACCTATTTAGCCGCCTCCATCTCCTCATGTTTTTATACAAAACACCCAAGAACTAGCCCATCAGCTTTACTACAGCTCAGTTAACCAATTTAGTTAACAAATTGCACCCTGCATCCATCTTTTCCATGATGGAACCGAGCTTCATCTGCATGATTATCAAGACCAACAATTAACATCGGCATACATGAATGTTATTTTCGAAAGAAAAAAAATGTCATGTAACCATGTAATACTGTTTCCATATCAATTTAAAAAGTAGCATATATTATACTTAAAATCAATATTATATAACAGCAATTTTGATGGTGACTGCATAATGTAGGTAGTAGCAGTAGAGTGGGACTGTGGTATAGCAGTATCTCATAAAGTTCTAACTTATTATTTTAATTTAAGATCAAGGTTGGAAACGTATGAGTTGGTCGGGACTTTAAAATGACTAGCCAGTCGAGTCGGGGTCGAGTCAGGCGTTGACTTCAAGTAAAATACATATTTAACATGTATATATTACACATTTACACATAAATTTATCAAACATATGTACAGGGCACAAGTATGAAAAACATTAAATTTTGACCTAACATTGACCAACTTTGAACGACTCAGACCGACTTTGACTGACTTCAATCTTTTTAGCATTGGCCGACTAATTAGACGTTTTTTCGGCGAAATGAGACGGTGACCAAACTTGACTAGTCTGCCGAGACAACCGCCGTTTACAACACTGTTTAAAATATCAAAGTGTAGTCATCCAACCCAGTCCAATTTAAGCCAATAACCCATCTTAAGATTTCTAACATTAGAGGGAAGGTAATAAAAGTGGAAACTAACCTGTAAACTAATGTTACATGAGAATGAGACCACAAGCCAAACAGTAGGGCCCAGTAGGCTCTATTCCCATCTAAAATTAGCAGGTATGTTAAAGTAGTTATATAGGAGGTTGCTGCTGCTGCTGCTGCCATTGTACATCTGTGTCGTGCCCGGTAAGCTTAGGCAAGCTATCTGATGAAGACTGCCTATGAACCGTATCTTGGTCCATGGCTGGTCCAGAATGTTCAATCTCTATCCCTAAACGGCTTGTTTGTGGTGAACTCAACTGTGTTCCCACATTACCTGAATCAGCAGCCGAAGGTACATCAGGTATTTCAGTACTATTTTCATCATCAGAAGGTGCATGAGGCATCGGAACAACTTTACTTGGCTGAGAGGAATTGCTAAGAGACATGGGTGACTCATCTTGCTTGCTTGTAGACTGATCAGATGTGTTGACTTTCTGACTAACCAACAATTTTTTAGATGTAGTAGCTTGTTTTTTATTCGATATCTTGTGCTTCACCTGCGGTTCATGTTGTTGGTGGCTGGTACTTGATGTAACTACAGATAAAGCATGATTTTTATTGTTCTTATTATCAGCCAAATGCGAAGGCTTTTGCATTTGACCAGATAACGTCTTCTGCAGGGGTGTTTGAGATAAAGAAGATTGATGTACAGATTGCTTGTCAGCAGCCTGAGGTGAACTAGGAGACATGTTTCCATGACCACTTTGCAGACCTTTATCTGGGATAGATGGGCCCCCTGAAAACCCATTCGGTAGGGACGAATCCGTAGGAAGATTCTGATTCATCATCATATTTCCCCTAACAGTTTTCATAAGCTTAGCTTGCTGCTGAGGTGGCATCTGTTGCCGTTGCTGAGGTGGCATCTGTTGAAACTGATTTGACGGACGTGGTCTCGGCTGCTTTACGATTTGGTTGCCACTCGTTTGAGGGTTCCTCGCAACCCCATGAGGTGACGCAGAATGTTTTGGTGTCCCCATAGATGAAATTGGCACAGGTGGAGTAGAAGATCGTGTACTATTTTGTGGGGACGAAATGGGAAGTGATGACTCTTGTGGTTGCTGTACATGTGGCATCAAGGGATTGGACGTTGAAAATTGCTGCTGCTGCTGCTGTTGTTGCAGTAGCCGCTGTTGCTGAAGTTGTCTCTCTTTAGCTAATCTCATTGCATAATGATTTGTGGGTCCCTGAAAATGATGTGGACGTGGTGAAGTTTGGCCAGAAATTGGACGTGCGTACGGCTGTTGGGGGATTTGATTAGGGAACGATGAACTTGGTCCACCAGAAAATGAAGGAACACCTTGAGTAGGCCCACTTTGTGAGACTAGTTGGTCGACGTTGTGGTTGGGCTGTAGAAAATTACAAGACAAAGTTAACATATATACAACTAAAGATCGTAAATATCATAATACAATGCAGCAAAAGAAACGTTATCCATTGAATGAAGTAGACACTAAAATGTTAAAAAAAACTGACCCTGATCATATGCATAGGATCGCGTGGCCGCAGCATCGAGTTTCCTTGACCGGGCCCCGAGTGCATACTGGCAGAGCTTGGTCTAGGCATCTTCATGTTTCGGTTCATCCCACCGATAACGCCCATACCGTTTCCAGCAGGTAACATCCAACCACCCTGATCAGTTACTGAATGTGGTCCACGTGGCAAACCGGGCTGCTGAGCATTTCTTGCAGATAACATTTGGTTGTAACGTTGTATTTTTTGTTGGTCATCAGCTGTTGATGACGACCCTGTCCTCGGGATCCCATATCTTCCATCTCTATAAAAGTACAAATCCAAAAATCGATCAGTTTATGGTCCCGGTTTGGATGACCACCAGCAGAGACAAAATAAAAATAACCACAAATATGTTAACACAATTACCTATGAGACGGATTAAGTGGTGCAGATGGAGACTGAAGGTTAGTGCCATGAACCGAATTGGAAGAACTGGGTGCTGAGGAGGTTGAACCAGAACTGGGAAGCACCGGTGGCATAGGACCATGGTTTAGGGGTGGTAAGCCACCAGGATGAGGACCTTGATAGCCAACAGAAAGAACCTCAGGGCTGGATGCCACTGCTTCACATAGTTCAAGAGGCCTTAACAGAAAAACAAGTCAGAGCACCGCATTAGGATACGGTGACAAATAGTATAAAATATACTAGGATTAAATGTAGAATTAGATAAGAACATAACAAACAACTCACGTAAGAACATGGCCCCCATTATTAAGGTTATTTGGGCAAACTTGGGAAAGAGCAAATGCATGAGAACTATGAGGCTGCTGCAACTGTTTTGGATCCTGATTATCATTCTTTGCAACAGATTGTGTAAGTACAAAATTACGGAACTTGAAGCGATAGACAATAGAAACACTGTATAACATGTAAAACGGAAAAGATAGAGAAATTTAATTACCTGCATCCGTCTGTAATGTTGTTTCTGTCCAATCACAATAATTTTTTCAAAATGAGATTTGAGTGTATCCTCTTCCATTGGTCCCTGCAACCGTTGAAACAATTGCCTTGCACTGCCCTGCATATTATATATTATGACACAGAAGCAACATTTTCGTTCAAACTTTGGAACCAAATGTATCAACTAGCATATGCAATACAATTAATATATTATTATTGATATTAATTAATAAATATATAAAATATAAATATAAATAATAAAATGAAAATTGCCTCTGGAATGCCAGGTAAAGTAGATGGATACGGTTGAGACGACCCTGAATCATCAGCACTGTCAGCACCATCACCAGTATTCCGATCCATTAAGATTTTGTGCCGTTCTTTGCAATCTTTGGATTTTCGGAAGATGCACTGCAATGTTGCAAAAAAAAAGTGGTATATTCATCTATGACTGACTATGTATTAGTTGTTATAATGGTGCGAATTCAGCCCCTTTACTTTAGAACAAGCCAGCCAAACTGTGATTCTACAATATTAATATGGCAACAGTAATAGCTTTGTAACCATAACTAACCCATTAAGTAAATATGAAGAGTGAAATTAGAAAAAAAGATATGTGATTGCGAGGCAATTAAACCCACCATGGCACAATAATACTAAAGACTTGGCACAAATGACTAACCTTGAATTGCAAAGTGCTGTTAATGGCATCACTTATAAGCTCCCAATTCGGACCCATATCATGTACCAGTACGACAAGGGCCTGAATAAACAAGAATAGTATGTATGACATCTTATAGAAAACACTTGATCTTAACAGCGAAAACTTATAATAAAAAAAAAAGGTTTTCAGTGACCAACAGAAAAGGGATCAATAAAAACTGACCTGGTCTTCAAATAACGACCAAGAACTTCCTGAACCTAGTTGCCCAACAGGGGTCTGCTGAAATGTTTATTAATTAATAAATCAGGTAAAAAAACTTTGTACCGTACTTAAAAAGCATTAGAGAAACTTGTGATACCTTAGGTGCTTTGACCTTCCTAATGCGATCACGCACAAGTAATTTCATGAACTTATTTTGGTTGGACATATTATTCATAGGAGAAGCCACTGTAGAAGAGATTGGACCAGTCAAAATAGTAAGAATGTCAAATAAGAAAATATGAGAAAAACATGAAGAAATTCTTTAATTTACCAAATTACCAGTACCAGACAAATGAAATAATAGAGCCATACCACTACTTCCATTGGAGTCGAATTGATGTGGATCGAGTCTCCGTCTTGAGTGATCCTTCTAAGGTTTCATAAATATTAAATATGATTGATATTAGATTCCATGTATTAGTGAATCAAGGGAAACATCAATCTAACAAGTTATGAATGTGATTATTCACTCTTTTGTGCTAAGAGAGACTGACAATCTTTTTGATGTGAAGACTTGATAAGGTCCGTTTACATTCATCAGCGACATTGTTAAATACTTAATCTTTTGATTCCGTTTTTGTGTTAGTTAATTGATAAAGCACTTCAGATTTAATTAGCTACAGAAATTTTTTCCAAATAATGTAATTCAACGAAAATTAGTAACATGTTCTTAATCAACTCAGTGCACACCCTTATCACTTAAAATAAGGCACCAAAATACTAGTTTTGACTAAAATGTTAAAACTCACCTGCTCAATTTGAAAATTTGAATCAAATTGCCATCTGTTCTCGAAAGTGGACCCCTACAACATCATAAACAAAAGTCAGTAACGGTAACCAAAACAACAACACTCCAATAAGTATCTACATACAGGATGCTTTACTTTCTTTTTCTTTTTAGGTCTATTTGATACTTCCATGGAATCAAACTGTAACTGTTTTTCATAGTCACCCATTGATTCAGCTTCCATATGGTTCTGTATTTGAGACACGCCATGTAAACTACTTTGCTCATCCTGATAAGATATGTTATCACCACTTGAAGCATCTGTTCTGTTTGGTGCCTGTATTTGACCCGAAGATCCTGCATTGAACGGACTTATAATCCTCTGTCTGGGTGCAGTACGCACACGTTTTGTTGGAATTGAAACATTTATACTGCTGCCTGATCGTTTTCCATTCAACAACGAAGGTTGAGTTCCTGTAGCCCTTTCAACAGATTGCATGTATGATGCATCACCTCCCATCTCATATGATCTTGGACCATATATTTTGAAGTTTTTCCTTCTTTTTTGAGCAGCTTTTGTCGAATTGATACCTTCCAAAACACCTGGCATATAATATGCGCTTGCTTCTCCCTCATCATCTTCAAAAAATGCATTATCTTGAAGATTTAAGTTTGCATGAAGTTAGTTTCAACTAGTAATTTTACTAAAAACAGTGTAGAATATAGCAACATGCCTATATTACCTGCAGCAGCATCATAGCCAGAAGTATCCACTTCCTCTTGCATGCTACTTCCAGTTCTCTGAAGAAAAGGGAAAAAATGGCCAAATTAAGAAGACTAGTGTAAACGCTAATTAACAATTCATAAAAAGAACTACACATTTAATGCAACTTTACATGATGTGCCAAAAATTTGATCCAAATCACCTAAATGCTTAACTTATTTATAACTATGTAAATCCTGACATTTTATTATCGTTGTAAGAAAACCTCCTATAGCTATACACATCTAAATAAATAGAAGAACGAATTAGTCAAACAGTTCTTGAAATTACAAACAAAACAAAAAAAAAAAGTCGGTATTTACTGGGCAGGAAACTCTGTCTTGTCAAAAAGATTATATAAATGTGACAGCTCACAGTTATCCAAACCTATGCGTCTAAGTTGCTTATAGGTGACATCACATTTTGTGTCTTTTTTTTTAGTTAAAATAATCAGAACAACAGACACTCAAACACCAACCAAAATACTTCAAAGGCAAAGGATTAAAGACTTCAAGACTAAATATTATTTTGATGAGAGCGCATATCTGTCAAAATACCTTAATACAGATAGAAAGAAAGATTAAGAAGGCGTAACATGAAGAGAAAGTCAGTTCACAAAAGTATTTACCTCAAACTGTAGCAAGTGAGAATCGATAGCCTTTCTATAGGCCTCGACTGCACCAGGTGGTACATAGTAGAAAAGGTTCTCCTGCATTACATAAAAACGGAATTCATACATATTCAATTAAATATAGATGTGCAGAGATAGCAAACCAAGTGCAAAACAATGGAACTGGAAACCGAACCAGAACGAACCTGATCCAGCTAAAACAACATACTGTAATACAAAATATTGGGAATGTTTACTACCCGGTCGAAATAGCAGGTTGGTTCAGGTTGAATACCAGACTTTAAGAAAATATTGAAATGCGAATCATTAATGGTTGTAAAATTGCTAATCGGGGTTTAATCAAGCCAGAACCTTATAGGGATTAACCGGCCAAATCGAGGATTATTCAAGGTTTAGACTTTTTAACATTTAAAATATTAATTTCAAATCATATGGGATGATATAGAAGAAAACCATAAACACAAACGTTAACATAATTGTCTAGAAAGATAAACATAATCAACCAATTGTTCAAATGCTCTGAAATTCTAATTTAAAATTATACTAAAATGTTGAACTTCGACTTTGACCAATTTTGACCGACTACATTCAAATTTTGCCTGATTTACCGGCGTTGACCGATTAATTTAAGAAAATTTGGAAAATCTAATAGGCCTGCTACTAGAAAGGATTAATCGGGATTTTTACAACAGTGGATCGAACATAACTGACTCCCCGATTCCATATCAGTTTTTCAAATTTGGGGGTCCAAACTGATTTTTGCACAGGTTAGTGTGGCATGCAATCATGGTTCAATTTTTGTGAAAAGATAGTCCATACTTCTGTCAAATTTTCCTCCCATGAACAGTCCGTGATGCATGGATCAGATACACTATCAACAGGACCAGGTGCTTGAGTTGCGTTCCAATGAACTTGAAAGTTGTTATACTCCAAAAACCTTGCTGCATAACCCTCAACCCCAACTCCATAATCCTTTTTAAGGCAGTTTGACTCTGGTCCCTTGTATTTGGCCTGTAAAATGTAACAATATAAGGTGTCGCCTTACTTATCAATGGAAAAAACTTTTATGTTTCACATTAATTTGTAACATCCACTTCAAAAAGATCTAATTACTAATAAATTAGAGACAGAACACTTGTGCATGACATTAACAACCTACTCCAGCTTCATACCAAGTTGTTAAGCGTTCAATCCAATACCATAACCTTAACCTTTTCAACTAACAAGAGCATTTCATTTTCCTAGTGTTGGCGGCAGATTAGTTATTTAAAAACAATAACAGTTTAACAGTTTTAAATAATAAAAAAGACCTGTATCATGTCCCAGAACTGCATGACAGCTTCTGCCAAAGTATGAGACACTTCTTTATGCTTCTGTAGTGAACTTTGCTGTTGAAATCTTAACCGAGAAGCATACGCAACACTTCGCGATACTTGAGCAGCTGCAGTAACCTTCCAAAGGCGCTCCTGTGAGTAAACAAAGTACTGAGAATCACAATGGCTAAACCAAACAAAAAAGTTACTGATGATAATATAATTTAAAAACTAGAAAAACATTGATACATTAACGGGCTGACATTAATCAATAGAAGTGAACTCATACCTGTGCAAAATCATTAGCCAGCCAAGACATTTCCTCAAGGACAAAATCCCATTGAGATTTTAATCGTCTTTCCAGAGAGAACGTTCTGACAGATATTTCAACCATCTTCTTACGCTTCGCCTGTTTATAATACCATATCATATCACTTATTCAGGATATTACTCTAGGGATACGATTATGCCTGGCAAACGGGTCAGGTTGGGTCGGTTTGGGCAACGGGTCAAAACGGTTTTGAGTTGAAATGGGTCATGGGTCAAATGGGTAAAAATTATAAGCGGGTCCAAACGAGTCAGGTTGGGTTGGTTTGGGTAACAGGTCGAAACGGGAAAAGGGTCAATTAGGTCCAAACAGGTCATATACTTTTACATTTGATTTTTTACATTTATTATATTGTTTTAGCTATTTTATATAATTGATATAACCATTAGTACTTTCATAAATGATTGACGGATGATGTGTGTTATGCTCGACCCATTAGACCCATTCACAAGACCCATTTGACCCGTTCTTTTATATTATGTATAAGACTCAATACGTTGGAGAAAAACTCATTGGACCTTTTTCTAAGTTCTGATTTACATTGTCGGGCCTAATTTTTTTCAAGACCCAATTGACCCGAAAGCTTGACCCATTTGACCCAAGTTTGAGAGTATGGGTCTCAATTGCCAGGTATAGATACAATCAACTTTCTTAAGTACAGAATACATTAAATAAAATTAAACATACATTAAATAAAATTAAACTAACAACCTCTATGATTCGAGCCTCTTCTAAAATTGAATCTTCACGCTCTTTGTTTGCCAATTTCAAATTGTCCTGAGGGCATTCATTCTGCTCTGTACCATCAGCAAAATGTCTACCAGACAATGTGGACTCGTGAAAACGGGTCTCATTTGAACCCTGAGGTCTGTTATTGCAATGATCGGGTCCAACAACAATGCTGGGTTTTGTTTCTGTTTTTAAATCAGTGTATGCATCTGAGCCAACTTCTTTTGTAGATTCAGGTCCTTTAAGACCTTCCTCCTGCTTCAAAGCGGACCCACCTTCATTGTAAACCTGATCAACATTCAATATCTTATCGCTATCTTTTGCACCTGAATTAGCACACTCCAAATTTTGTTCCACTGACCCATTAGTACGCAAAGCATTTCCATTACAATCACCAAACCGTTGACTGGTTTGCGTACATGATGACTCAGCGTCCAATACCTTATTGGGATCAGGTAAACTTTTCATGTCTTGTGCATTTTCAAACCCGTTGGTTGGATTTTTAACATCTGTTAAATGTCCCTCCGCTATACCCCCTAACGATTTAGGCTCCATTAAAGCCGATTTAGGCTCCTGACCATTGGATTTTACAGGAAGATTAAGGTGATTTTCTTGTAAAGCATTAGCATCTAAAACAGCAGCACACGGACCATGAACAGGCCCAAGGGTTGACTGTTGACCTGGCCCACCATCTAACTCAGTTCCTAAATGGCTAGTAGATTTTTTTAAAGTGACACTAGCATTAGCACTTTTAGGGTTGGAATTGGAGTATAACAAAAAGTTCAGATCTTGATTGTCTGCATCATGTGTCAATCCTTTAAACTCTCTCGAAACATGGCGGGATGAATCACGATTGGGTCGAGATCGAATCCTACGTTTATACGACTTTTTGGGCATTTCAAGGACAGAATTTTCGCCTGATTCTTTTAGTAGCATGAGATTATCAGCACTGTTTGGTTCACATAATGAAGGAGCCCCTAATCTACCACTACTCTCAACTGAATCTCCATGGGGTGAAGCAGTAATTGCAAAACTACCTTTTGCTTCACTATTTAACAAAATATGAAAATCATATTAACAATGAAATATATTATCAATAATTCAATAATGATGATATTAAATATTAATAATGCATAAACATATAATGTTGCATATATTATACACTAGAGAGAGAGACCTTGTTGTCAACTGTTCAGGATGCCGGTCTGTCAGTGATGTGGACTGGAAGCTAATTGAGGCTACATTTTCAGGTTTCAAGTCTAATGGATCTCCACCCTGGAATTAATTATTAATTATTAATTATTAATTATTAACTGATCAATTATCTATGCTGAAAAAAGCTTTAGAACATATAATGATAAGAATAATCCCATTGGCCTACTTTTTGCAAAAATTCTATTTCTCTTTTAAACTTCTCAGCAGCAGTGAATGTTTGCCTGTGATGAAGAACAATCCAGTAAGGTTTGACCCGATCGACAAAATATAGGGAGCAAAAAAAGCAAACAAATTAAAGTACACCAAGGGTTAACAGCTTACCTAAGTTCTGCTTGAGTTTTCTCAAGATCTGATGATTGCAGCAGAGATGGTGTTGATGATATTCCAACTCCTCCCATGGAATCGAGCTCAGCATTGACTACAAGCATCCATGATTACCCACTAATAGGACCTATAATTATGTTCCTGCAATTAACTCATAGAGTAAATCAGTATACAGAGAAGTGTGTTATAATCAGATAATAACAAAAGGATCAAAAAGACATACCAAGCAAACACATAAAACAGATGTCTATAATACACATATAATAATAAAAAGTGAAACGCTCTAGTATATGTTGTTGTATATGCTTAATCAGCTGCAAGATGTAGTTGATTATTAATTTCTTTGGTAAAAAAAAAAACACATATATTGCTTAAGTATGGGAGCTTATCTTATACCATCATCTAGTCCAAATGTCTAAATGGAGTAACGTTACTTAGTCATATTCACGGATGCTTAATGATTCCTGCTGAATTTGTAGATTTATATGACACCTACCATCAGATTCACAGATGCTTAATGGTCCCTGCTAAATTTGTAGATTTATATGAAACCTACCAATCTTCACGTTTGTAGATTAATCTTCAAGGATTTATCATTCATCAACACCATAGGTGTATCAATTCTGTCATGACATTGTTCAAAACGTGAACAGGATAGCTTATAGATACAGAATACTTGAGGCAAATTCAAGAATTAGATCTCATCAGGTAGACATCACACATCAGAAGTAACCAAAAAGTGCATGGTATTTACGGCTGACATTGTAATTATGGAATACATTGTATGGGATACAACTATTATAGAATTGAATAAACATGGAAAGTATCTACAACCGGATAATCATTTTTTACCATAACTGTAGCTTCCATAACATAGTTATCAATCATTTCATGCACCCGAGCAACACTATCTACCCTTTAATGGCAGTTAGGTTAAGACTTCAACTTCAGTTAACCAATCATAAATTCATATGCACAAAAGAGCAAAGCAATTCAACTTACATCAATAAACTTACACTCACAAAAAATTACAGTGCTTGGCACACCTCCATTGATTAACACAGTCCATGTTACGGTGTAACTACCATTATAAATGTTTTCAAACCCAATAAAAATGTCCCACCAATACAAATATAGCAAATAATATGCAAATTTGAGCAATTACAGTAACCCTAGTTTCATTTAATTGACACTAGGTTAATTTTCAGGCATGCATTTGATCTAAATGCACCAATACAGCACTGCAATTACATAACTACACATTGATTAACCTTCAATCAACTCTAAAACAAAAATTTCCAAAAGTTCCATTTCTAGGGTTTACACAACATAAAACATTTCGTCAAATTCTAGGGTTTCAGCGAGATATACCTGAATTGCGAAGATCAGTCCAACAATTACCAGCTTAGAAACATTTCCCCTAACCTAATCGGTACTAATTTAAACTGAAATCGATCAATTTGTCGAATCAAAAATCAATTTTGCCCTAAATAAAACAGGACATGAAAAGAATAGACTGAGTGGTTGCTATCTGAAATTGTTTGCCCTAATCACTGAGAAATTATAGATACATATGAACATATGATATACATAAATATAAATATTGGATTTGTGTTTTGTATATAATGTTGTTCGTCTTCAAGCTCGTAATTTTAATTCTCGCTCTTAAAGGTTTCTCTCTCTAAGATTTGGGAAGAAAGAAAAAAAAAAAAAAAAACTATTTTCGTCGTCACTATGAGTAGTGGGCTGGACATGCAGACTTCGACGAACAGGGCTTTTTGGGCTTTTAGTTACCTTTTGTTATCGAAAAGGAGTTACAAAACTTAAATTAATATTTCTTTTTTATACATATAAATCTCTTTAATCTTTTTATACACTTTTTGTCCGATTAATTTTAATCCATAAGTTAGTTTTCGTTCAAATATAATTTAATCTAATTTAATGTAATAACCTAATTTATTTCCGATTTGTTTATCTATTTATAAAAAAGAAATTTACAATTGTATTCAATTTTAATCGTTGCATTATTATTTTAAATTATAAATATAAATTATAATTATAATCTCACAATTGATTGAGTGTGATGTCACACCTCTCTCTCATTTTTAAACATTGATTTGAATTTCAAACTAAGATTGGAATTTCAATCAAAAACTCTTTTTCTATCTTCTAATTAGTTATTCGTCTCCCTACGAATTAGCTATTTGTCTCCCTCTTACTTATAAGGATAACCTACTTTTCCAATCATTCTCAAGTGTATATCATTTATAGTCACAAATTTTACACTTATCTTGTTGACCGCCTCTGCTAAACAAAGCTATAAAACATATAACAGGTAGTCACAGATGAAAGTACATTCATAAAATCGGTAGCCTCAACGGTTGGAAGTGGATTCATTAGCAAAAGTTAACTTCTTATTGCCCTATGTTTCTCATCCAAATCATTCAAGAACTTAAACAAATGATGCGCTCTTCCTTTTGTTTATAAATGAATTCAAGAAATTACAATTTATGGATTAACAATATTAATTCTTGGATATTCGCTCGTTGAATCCAATTCTCCCAAATGCATTTCATTTTTGTATAATATTCATTTATACAAGTTACTTGTTGCTCACTATCATACGTTCCTTTATGAAGCTTATATTTCCTTGATTCAATACTTTCAGCAAAAGGTTCCTCTAGTAGAGTTCATATTTCATAAACAGTACCAATAAACATAATAGACTTAGCAATTAACTCTGATACATGTGACATGATCCAACTAATCACCATAATATTACATATATCCCATTGTTCTGCTCTGTTAACATCATCAGTAGGTCTGGTAACGGTACCAGTCATAAAATCTAATTTTCGCTTCGTAGAGAGTGCAATTTCAAGAGAATGTCACCATAAATAGTTTTGTGCTCATAATAATTTTTATTGTACCGACATCGAACCAGAACCATAGAAGGATGTAAGTACAATGTATTTTGGAGCAATTGTTGATCCATAGCAATGCGGAAGCTAACAACATAATTAGAAAATTACAAATATGAACTTGATTCGAACCATTCAATGCACAATTTGAATTGCTTACGAAACCATATTACGCGAATTTGACCTAATTTGTGACAACTCGGGAATTTTCGACTAAATTTAAACTTAATCTTTAATATTTTCGAGACGATAAACAATGTTTGTTAAACTAAACCTCCAAATTTTTGAGCTGTTTCAATTATCTTGGACTAATTTCGACGATTCACGAACAAGCGATTATAAAAAGATATGTAAATATATATGTGTGTATATATACATCATTTACAATCATTATTATTATTATCAAGTATTATTATTACAACTATTACTAATGTTATTATTATCAATAATTATTAATAACACTAATGTTATTAGTATTATCACTTTTAAGATTATTATAAATATCATTACTATCATTAATACAACTTATTATTAATAATAATATTATTATTATTATTAATAGTATTAATAACATTTATAATGATTATTATTATCATTATTATAAATTATAATTAAAATTATCATTTTTATTATTATTGTTATTACTAGTATTATCATTTCAAATATTATTATCATTATTACTAGTATTAGTATTTTTATTATTAAAGTATTATTATTATTATTATTAATTATTATTATTAACATTAATTATTAATATCAAATTAAAGTCAAGATATATGTACTAATTCATTTATATATATATTTTTTATCAGCTTTTTATTTTTTTAATTTATCATGATCTGCTTTCCATTTATTTTATTAAATCTGCTTTTCATTTTTAATTTAAATCTAGCTTTATATTTTTTATCTAAATCCTGAATATATATTAATCTCTACTGGTCACAAATTTGTTGTTTTTCGATCAATAATCAATATACAACAAAGTTTGGTTAGTTATCAATACTGCATTAACAATAATTCACGAATCAAAAACAGAAATATTTTTTTTAAACAAGTCGATACCCCTGTTATATATTCATTTTATCAACACCTCAATTTTGTATCAATCCTCAAAATCTAAAATTACAGAGTTGTTAGGAATCCTTTATGCAAACTATCTGCAAAATATCATCTCTCAATTCCTCAAATTGATTCTTAATTTTCGAGTCAAAGTTTTGAAGTCAAAAGTCAAACTTTTTGTTCTTCGATTAAATTCGAATTCTCTATTGTAATTCAAGTCCAATTGAGGTTTGAGATAGTTTCTAGGAAAGATTTAAAATCTTTTTCATGTTGGAATGAATAGCTAAAACGTTCTCGTATTCAAAATCACTAATTTTTTTTTTAGAAACTTACGAACAGCAGGCAGCAGCCATTTTCTTTTTTTTCCGTTTATTTTCCTTTTTAATATCACACTTTATGATCTTATTTATCATTTACAAGTCTTAATTGAAGACACAAAATTCGTTATTTTTGTTTTTGAACTCCTCTGGTCGACTTGGTTTAAAGAAGAAGAAGAAGGAGAAAAAGGAAACAGGAACGTACGAGTTATATACATATATTTTCTGTTATATTTCTGAAAAAGGGCAACAGCCCAACTGGTTTCATGTGGTGATGGGTGTACGGGAGGTCGCGGGTTCGAGCCCGGCTTGTGACAACTATTTTTTAAAGCGTTTTTGATAGGGGTGTTCATCGGTTCGATTTTCGGTTTGTTCGGTTTATTCGGTTCGGTGTATTCGGTTTTGAATTTTTTTTGGGCAAAACCGAAAACCGAATTCAAATTCGGATTCGGTTCGGTTTTCGGTTAAAACCGAATATTATGAAAAAACTGAGAACGATGGTAGTTTAATTGTGGCGTTACTGATGTCTTAGTTATTTATATCCTAAAACATTGACGTACTATTAAATTATAAACAATTCGATGATTTATTAATATTTACAGCTTAATTATGACGTTTACCGCTTCTGTAATTAAGAAGAAGAACATAATAATTTGAGTAACATAATTATATTGTGAGTTACCAAATTGTTATATGGGTGAGAATATATTTTATTGATTGGATCTCAAATTATAATGACATTAAAACATAAATATACAAATTAAATATATAAAAACATTGAATTCGGTTTTCGGTTAAACCGAATTCAGAATTTTCAAAACCGAAAACCGAACCGAAAACCGAATTCAAATTCGATTTCGGTTTGACTAGATCCGAAAACCGTTTTTCAAATTCGGTTTGGTTTTTTTCCGGTTTGGTTTCGGTTTGGTTTTCGGGTTCCACGGTTTCAAACCAAATACTGACCACCCCTAGTTTTTGAGGTAGTTATTAATTTCAAAAATCATATTTATTATTATTGTTGTTATTATTATTATTGTTATAATTATTATCATTAGTATTATCATTAATTTGATTATTATTATTATTAGAATTCTAGTTATTAGTATTATTATTATTTCTATTAACATCATTAAAAGTATTATTATTAATATCATTAAGATATTTAGTATTATTATTAACTATCATTATTATTTTAAACATTATTATCATTATTATGAGTAGACTTATTATTATTATTATTATTATTATTATTATTATTATTATTATTATTATTATTATTATTATTATTATTATTATTATATTGAAAATAATACAGATTATTATTATTATCATTGTTATTAGTATTATTATCATTTTATGTTTATAGATACTGCTATTAATGTTATCACTATTACTAATATGATTATCTTTATTAGTATTATTATTATTAAAAAGTATTATCGTTATTATCATTTTTACAAAAATTATCGTTTTTACTATCATCTTTACTTTATAGTTATTAGTAAAGCTGTCATTTGTATTAAAATTTATATTATTACCATTATTATTATAATTAGTAAATCATTATTATCGAAACTATTATTTTTACAAATAAATATTTTGTACATTGAATACACTTATTTCATATACTACAATTATATTTCATATAATTATAAAACAAACATATTAACATTTTTATATAAATATTCATATATAACAAATTAGGTTTTTTTAATATAATACCAATCAAACATATATATATATATATATATATATATATATATATATATATATATATATATATATATATATATATATATAACAATTGAAATAACATATATAAATTTATTCAATTACGAGTATATGTATTAATATATATACTTGATATAGGTTCGTGAATCCGAGGACAACTCTGCACTGTAGTGACCCGAACTTTTCCATGTTTATATATATTAATTGAGATTGATATTTACATGATTAAATGTTTCCAACATGTTAAGCAATCAAACTTGTTAAGACTTGATTAATTGAAATAGGTTTCATATAGACAATTGACCACCCAAGTTGACCGGTGATTCACGAACGTTAAAATTTGTAAAAACTATATGATGACATATATATGGTTATATATATAGTTAACATGATATTATGATATGTAAACATATCATTAAGTAGATTAACAATGAACTACATATGTAAAAACAAGACTACTAACTTAATGATTTTGAAACGAGACATATATGTAACGATTATCGTTGTAACGACATTTAATGTATATATATCATATTAAGAGATATTCGTACATCATAATATCATGATAATATAATAATTTAAAATCTCTTTTGATATTATAAACATTGGGTTAACAACATTTAACAAGATCGTTAACCTAAAGGTTTCAAAACAACATTTACATGTAACGACTAACGATGACTTAACGACTCAGTTAAAATGTATATACATGTAGTGTTTTAATATGTATTCATACACTTTTGAAAGACTTCAAGACACTTATCAAAATACTTCTACTTAACAAAAATGCTTACAATTACATCCTCGTTCAGTTTCATCAACAATTCTACTCGTATGCACCCGTATTCGTACTCGTACAATACACAGCTTTTAGATGTATGTACTATTGGTATATACACTCCAATGATCAGCTCTTAGCAGCCCATGTGAGTCACCTAACACATGTGGGAACCATCATTTGGCAACTAGCATGAAATATCTCATAAAATTACAAAAATATGAGTAATCATTCATGACTTATTTACATGAAAACAAAATTACATATCCTTTATATCTAATCCATACACCAACGACCAAAAACACCTACAAACACTTTCATTCTTCAATTTTCTTCATCTAATTGATCTCTCTCAAGTTCTATCTTCAAGTTCTAAGTGTTCTTCATAAATTTCAAAAGTTCTAGTTTCATAAAATCAAGAATACTTTCAAGATTGCTAGCTCACTTCCAATCTTGTAAGGTGATCATCCAACCTCAAGAAATCTTTGTTTCTTACAGTAGGTTATCATTCTAATACAAGGTAATAATCATATTCAAACTTTGGTTCAATTTCTATAACTATAACAATCTTATTTCAAGTGATGATCTTACTTGAACTTGTTTTCGTGTCATGATTTTGCTTCAAGAACTTTGAGCCATCCAAGGATCCATTGAAGCTAGATCCATTTTTCTCTTTTCCAGTAGGTTCATCCAAGGAACTTAAGGTAGTAATGATGTTCATAACATCATTCGATTCATACATATAAAGCTATCTTATTCGAAGGTTTAAACTTGTAATCACTAGAACATAGTTTAGTTAATTCTAAACTTGTTCGCAAACAAAAGTTAATCCTTCTAACTTGACTTTTAAAATCAACTAAACACATGTTCTATATCTATATGATATGCTAACTTAATGATTTAAAACCTGGAAACACGAAAAACACCGTAAAACCGGATTTACGCCGTCGTAGTAACACCGCGGGCTGTTTTGGGTTAGTTAATTAAAAACTATGATAAACTTCGATTTAAAAGTTGTTATTCTGAGAAAATGATTTTTATTATGAACATGAAACTATATCCAAAAATTATGGTTAAACTCAAAGTGGAAGTATGTTTTCTAAAATGGTCATCTAGACGTCGTTCTTTCGACTGAAATGACTACCTTTACAAAAACGACTTGTAACTTATTTTTCCGACTATAAACCTATACTTTTTCTGTTTATATTCATAAAATAGAGTTCAATATGAAACCATAGCAATTTGATTCACTCAAAACGGATTTAAAATGAAGAAGTTATGGGTAAAACAAGATTGGATAATTTTTCTCATTTTAGCTACGTGAAAATTGGTAACAAATCTATTCCAACCATAACTTAATCAACTTGTATTGTATATTATGTAATCTTGAGATACCATAGACACGTATACAATGTTTCGACCTATCATGTCGACACATCTATATATATTTCGGAACAACCATAGACACTCTATATGTGAATGTTGGAGTTAGCTATACAGGGTTGAGGTTGATTCCAAAATATATATAGTTTGAGTTGTGATCAATACTGAGATACGTATACACTGGGTCGTGGATTGATTCAAGATAATATTTATCGATTTATTTCTGTACATCTAACTGTGGACAACTAGTTGTAGGTTACTAACGAGGACAGCTGACTTAATAAACTTAAAACATCAAAATATATTAAAAGTGTTGTAAATATATTTTGAACATACTTTGATATATATGTATATATTGTTATAGGTTCGTGAATCAACCAGTGGCCAAGTCTTACTTCCCGACGAAGTAAAAATCTGTGAAAGTGAGTTATAGTCCCACTTTTAAAATCTAATATTTTTGGGATGAGAATACATGCAGGTTTTATAAATGATTTACAAAATAGACACAAGTACGTGAAACTACATTCTATGGTTGAATTATCGAAATCGAATATGCCCCTTTTTATTAAGTCTGGTAATCTGAGAATTAGGGAACAGACACCCTAATTGACGCGAATCCTAAAGATAGATCTATTGGGCCTAACAAACCCCATCCAAAGTACCGGATGCTTTAGTACTTCGAAATTTATATCATATCCGAAGGGTGTCCCGGAATGATGGGGATATTCTTATATATGCATCTTGTTAATGTCGGTTACCAGGTGTTCACCATATGAATGATTTTTATCTCTATGTATGGGATGTGTATTGAAATATGAAATCTTGTGGTCTATTATTAAGATTTGATATATATAGGTTAAACCTATAACTCACCAACATTTTTGTTGACGTTTTAAGCATGTTTATTCTCAGGTGATTATTAAGAGCTTTCGCTGTCGCATACTTAAATAAGGACGAGATTTGGAGTCCATGCTTGTATGATATTGTGTAAAAACTGCATTCAAGAAACTTATTTTGTTGTAACATATTTGTATTGTAAACCATTATGTAATGGTCGTGTGTAAACAGGATATTTTAGATTATCATTATTTGATAATCTACTTAAAGCTTTTTAAACCTTTATTGATGAAATAAAGGTTATGGTTTGTTTTAAAATGAATGCAGTCTTTGAAAAACATCTCATATAGAGGTCAAAACCTCGCAACGAAATCAATTAATATGGAACGTTTTTAATCAATAAGAACGGGACATTTCAGTTGGTATCCGAGCGTTGGTCTTAGAGAACCAGAAAATTGCATTAGTGTGTCTTATCGAGTTTGTTAGGATGCATTAGTGAGTCTGGACTTCGACCGTGTTTTCTTTAAAAATGATTGCTTAACATTTTTGTTGGAAACTATATATTTTTAACATATGAATATTATGTGATATATTAATCTCTTAACGTGTTTGATATTATGTGATAGATGTCTACCTCTAGAACAAGTCCCATTGACTCACCTAATAATAATGAAGAGTCAAATGTAAATTGGAATGATTCGTGGACTGATTCACAAGTTCCCGAAGAGGAACCGGAAGAAGAGTCGGAACCGGAAGAAGAATCGGAACCGGAAGAAGAATCGGAACCGGAAGAAGAAATAGAACCGGTGGGGGAAATAATAAAACGGTTAAGTAAAAGAGAATCCTCAACCAACCGACCAAGGTTAATTATGGTCAATGGTGTTTCCGCCAAGGAAGCAAAATATTGGGAGGATTACCAATTCTCCGATGAATCGGATTCCGACGAGAATTCCGATGATGTTATAGAAATAACCCCAACTGAATTTAAAAAGGCAAAAGAAAATAATAAGGGAAAGGGCATAAAAATAGAGAAATCTAATTCCAACCCCGATGAACTTTATATGTATCGTCAACCCCCGAAGTCCTTAAGTTGTAACAATGACCCGGGAACCTCTAAACCACCAGGTTTTTCTAAACCAATGTGGACAACAACGGCTCGTATTAGGGGAACATCATATATCCCTAGAAACTTGGCAAAACGAACCAAAACCCAACAAGAAGAAACGAGCGAGTCGGAATAAGATAGTTGTATTCGTGTGGTGTAATATATGTAATATAGTGTGCTTATGCTTTATGATATATGTAAAAATTGCTTGTATTAATAAGTATTTTTTTTTTTTTGAATCTAACTCTTGTCTATTTTACAGTTTAAAAACACAAAATGGATAGACAACCCAATATTTTAAGAGACCTACCCGGAGACATGATTGATGAAATCTTGTCTAGAGTCGGCCAGAATTCTTCGGCACAACTATTTAAGGCGAGATCAGTTTGTAAGACATTCGAAGAACGTTCCAAGAATGTCTTGGTTTATAAGAGACTTTCGTTTGAAAGATGGGGGATATCACATTGGGAAACCCATAAGTTACGATGTGTTTACTTTGACGCATATATTGCGGGGAACCCAAATGCTATTTTACGCAACGGGTTAAGAAATTATTTTGACTCAATATATCCGAATATTGGACTTCGTGATTTAGAAAAAAGCGGCTAACATGCAACATAAAGAAGCATGTTATGCTTACGGATTAGTAATGTTCGCTTCTCACCAAAGTGAGAACAAGAACATCGGGCTACAACTATTAAACAAAACGTTTCCACAAGTGACGGAGTCGGTAATTGGGGTAAGAAATGAGGTTTTTAGATTATTACGGGACTGTTGGACATTACGTAACCCTCGTCCCTTTGATGATGTTACAACACGCTATCTTATCAACGGCCATAACGGTTATGTTGCACAAGACCAAGGATGGGAAGTAGTCCTAGTAAAACCAGAATGCATGACTTGTTTCTGGACGTATGAATTACGTGTCTTTATTGCCTTTGCTGAACGACTTGTGTACTAGCTAGAATTATCTTCACAACTATCTTGTATCAAAGTTATTGTGTGCTATATTTCATGCTTTATGTAAAATAAGCGGTATTGTAAGTTTGTAAAATATTGTATAAAAGCTTGAACGCGAAATATTATTACAATCAGTTTTTCATATAGAATTGTAGTAGTTGAATTGTATATTAGCTACTAAGTATGAACTTAACGGGTAGGTACTACCCGAATTTAAACTTATAAAACGCTAATATGAAGAAAAAGCTTTTATAAATGAGTTCATATTATGCTACGAAATACTATTAACTACTCTTAACATTCTGTATGATTAACTTGTTCCATTTGACTATTTTGAAGGAAATGGCACCGACTACTCGACACACCGTGAATATGAATGAAGAGGAATTCCGTACTTTTCTAGCTTCAAACATAGCCGCAGTACAGGCTGCGCTACATACCAACAATAACCTTGGATCTAGCAGTACAGGAAATCGTGTAGGATGCACCTACAAAGAATTCACTGCCTGCAAACCTTTGGAATTTGATGGAACCGAAGGACCGATCGGATTGAAACGGTGGACCGAGAAGGTCGAATCGGTGTTTGCCATAAGTAAGTGTACTGAAGAGGACAAAGTGAAGTACGCTACGCATACCTTCACAGGTTCTGCGTTAACATGGTGGAATACCTATCTAGAGCAAGTGGGACAAGATGATGCGTACGCACTACCTTGGTCAGCATTCAAGCACTTGATGAACGAGAAGTACCGTCCCAGAACTGAGGTCAATAAGCTCAAGACAGAACTTAGAGGGTTACGAACCCAAGGATTTGATATTACCACATACGAAAGACGATTCACAGAATTGTGCCTATTGTGTCCGGGAGCATTCGAAGATGAGGAAGAGAAGATTGACGCGTTTGTGAAAGGATTACCAGAAAGAATCCAAGAAGATATAAGTTCACACGAGCCCGCCTCCATACAACAGGCATGTAGAATGGCTCACAAACTCGTGAACCAAATTGAAGAAAGAATTAAAGAACAGACTGCTGAAGAGGCCAATGTGAAGCAAGTCAAAAGAAAGTGGGAGGAAAACGGTGATAAGAATCACCAATACAACAACAACAACAATTACAACAATAATCGCAACAATTATCCCAACAATCGCAACATCAATCGCAACTACAACAAACGGCCCAACAACAACAACAACAACAGCAACTACAACAATCATCCCAACAACAATAATAACCGCAACAACAACAACAATCAGAAGCAGCTATGCCAAAGGTGTGAAAAGAATCACTCGGGGTTCTGCACCAAATTTTGCAACAAGTGTAAAAGAAATGGTCATAGCGCGGCGAAGTGTGAGGTCTACGGACCAGGGGTTAATAGAACAAAAGGAACAAATGGTGTCGGAACGAGTAATGGCGGAGCAAGTAGTGTCGGAGCAAGTTATGCCAATGTAGTTTGTTATAAATGTGGAAAACCAGGCCACATTATTAGAAATTGCCCGAACCAGGAGAACACGAATGGACAAGGCCGTGGAAGAGTTTTCAATATTAATGCGGCAGAGGCACAGGAAGACCCGGAGCTTGTTACGGGTACGTTTCTTATTGACAATAAATCTGCTTACGTTTTATTTGATTCGGGTGCGGATAGAAGCTATATGAGTAGAGATTTTTGTGCTAAATTAAGTTGTCCATTGACGCCTTTGGATAGTAAATTTTTACTCGAATTAGCAAATGGTAAATTAATTTCAGCAGATAATATATGTCGGAATCGAGAAATTAAACTGGTTAGCGAAACATTTAAGATTGATTTGATACCAGTAGAGTTAGGGAGTTTTGATGTGATAATCGGTATGGACTGGTTGAAAGAAGTGAAAGCGGAGATCGTTTGTTACAAAAATGCAATTCGCATTATACGAGAAAAAGGAAAACCCTTAATGGTGTACGGAGAAAAGGGCAACACGAAGCTACATCTTATTAGTAATTTGAAGGCACAAAAACTAATAAGAAAAGGTTGCTATGCTGTTCTAGCACATGTCGAGAAAGTACAAAATGAAGAAAAGAGCATCAATGATGTTCCCGTCGCAAAAGAATTTCCTGATGTATTTCCGAAAGAATTACCGGGATTACCCCCACATCGATCCGTTGAATTTCAAATAGATCTTGTACCAGGAGCTGCACCAATAGCTCGTGCTCCTTACAGACTCGCACCCAGCGAGATGAAAGAACTACAAAGCCAATTACAAGAACTTTTAGAGCGTGGTTTCATTCGACCAAGCACATCACCGTGGGGAGCTCCTGTTTTGTTTGTCAAGAAGAAAGATGGTACATTCAGGTTGTGTATCGACTACCGAGAGTTGAACAAACTTACCATCAAGAACCGCTACCCACTACCGAGAATCGATGACTTATTTGATCAACTACAAGGCTCGTCTGTTTATTCAAAGATTGACTTACGTTCCGGGTATCATCAAATGCGGGTGAAAGAAGATGATATTCCAAAGACTGCTTTCAGAACACGTTACGGTCATTACGAGTTTATGGTCATGCCGTTTGGTTTAACTAATGCACCAGCTGTGTTCATGGACCTTATGAACCGAGTGTGTGGACCATACCTTGACAAGTTTGTCATTGTTTTCATTGATGACATACTTATTTACTCAAAGAATGACCAAGAACACGGTGAACATTTGAGAAAGGTGTTAGAAGTATTGAGGAAGGAAGAATTGTACGCTAAGTTTTCAAAGTGTGCATTTTGGTTGGAAGAAGTTCAATTCCTCGGTCACATAGTGAACAAAGAAGGTATTAAGGTGGATCCGGCAAAGATAGAAACTGTTGAAAAGTGGGAAACCCCGAAAACTCCGAAACACATACGCCAGTTTTTAGGACTAGCTGGTTACTACAGAAGGTTCATCCAAGACTTTTCCAGAATAGCAAAACCCTTGACTGCATTAACGCATAAAGGGAAGAAATTTGAATGGAATGATGAACAAGAGAAAGCGTTTCAGTTATTGAAGAAAAAGCTAACTACGGCACCTATATTGTCATTGCCTGAAGGGAATGATGATTTTGTGATTTATTGTGACGCATCAAAGCAAGGTCTCGGTTGTGTATTAATGCAACGAACGAAGGTGATTGCTTATGCGTCTAGACAATTGAAGATTCACGAACAAAATTATACGACGCATGATTTGGAATTAGGCGCGGTTGTTTTTGCATTAAAGACTTGGAGGCACTACTTATATGGGGTCAAAAGTATTATATATACCGACCACAAAAGTCTTCAACACATATTTAATCAGAAACAACTGAATATGAGGCAGCGTAGGTGGATTGAATTATTGAATGATTACGACTTTGAGATTCGTTACCACCCGGGGAAGGCAAATGTGGTAGCCGATGCCTTGAGCAGGAAGGACAGAGAACCCATTCGAGTAAAATCTATGAATATAATGATTCATAATAACCTTACTACTCAAATAAAGGAGGCGCAACAAGGAGTTTTAAAAGAGGGAAATTTAAAGGATGAAATACCCAAAGGATTGGAGAAGCATCTTAATATTCGGGAAGACGGAACCCGGTATAGGGCTGAAAGGATTTGGGTACCAAAATTTGGAGATATGAGAGAAATGGTACTTAGAGAAGCTCATAAAACCAGATACTCGATACATCCTGGAACGGGGAAGATGTACAAGGATCTCAAGAAACATTTTTGGTGGCCGGGTATGAAAGCCGATGTTGCTAAATACGTAGGAGAATGTTTGACGTGTTCTAAAGTCAAAGCTGAGCATCAGAAACCATCAGGTCTACTTCAACAACCCGAAATCCCAGAATGGAAATGGGAAAACATTACCATGGATTTCATCACTAAATTGCCAAGGACTGCAAGTGGTTTTGATACTATTTGGGTAATAGTTGATCGTCTCACCAAATCAGCACACTTCCTGCCAATAAGAGAAGATGACAAGATGGAGAAGTTAGCACGACTGTATTTGAAGGAAGTCATCTCCAGACATGGAATACCAATCTCTATTATCTCTGATAGGGATGGCAGATTTATTTCAAGATTCTGGCAGACATTACAGCAAGCATTAGGAACTCGTCTAGACATGAGTACTGCCTATCATCCACAAACTGATGGGCAGAGCGAAAGGACGATACAAACGCTTGAAGACATGCTACGAGCATGTGTTATTAATTTCGGAAACAGTTGGGATCGACATCTACCGTTAGCAGAATTTTCATACAACAACAGCTACCATTCAAGCATTGAGATGGCGCCGTTTGAAGCACTTTATGGTAGAAAGTGCAGGTCTCCAATTTGTTGGAGTGAAGTGGGGGATAGACAGATTACGGGTCCGGAGATTATACAAGAAACTACCGAGAAGATCATCCAAATTCAACAACGGTTGAAAACTGCCCAAAGTCGACAAAAGAGCTACGCTGACATTAAAAGAAAAGATATAGAATTTGAAATTGGAGAGATGGTCATGCTTAAAGTTGCACCTTGGAAAGGCGTTGTTCGATTTGGTAAACGAGGGAAATTAAATCCAAGGTATATTGGACCATTCAAGATTATTGATCGTGTCGGACCAGTAGCTTACCGACTTGAGTTACCTCAACAACTCGCGGCTGTACATAACACTTTCCACGTCTCGAATTTGAAGAAATGTTTTGCTAAAGAAGATCTCACTATTCCGTTAGATGAAATCCAAATCAACGAAAAACTTCAATTCATCGAAGAACCCGTCGAAATAATGGATCGTGAGGTTAAAAGACTTAAGCAAAACAAGATACCAATTGTTAAGGTTCGATGGAATGCTCGTAGAGGACCCGAGTTCACCTGGGAGCGTGAAGATCAGATGAAGAAGAAATACCCGCATCTATTTCCAGAATATTCGTCAACACCTTCAACAGCTTAAAATTTCGGGACGAAATTTATTTAACGGGTAGGTACTGTAGTGACCCGAACTTTTCCATGTTTATATATATTAATTGAGATTGATATTTACATGATTAAATGTTTCCAACATGTTAAGCAATCAAACTTGTTAAGACTTGATTAATTGAAATAGGTTTCATATAGACAATTGACCACCCAAGTTGACCGGTGATTCACGAACGTTAAAATTTGTAAAAACTATATGATGACATATATATGGTTATATATATAGTTAACATGATATTATGATATGTAAACATATCATTAAGTATATTAACAATGAACTACATATGTAAAAACAAGACTACTAACTTAATGATTTTGAAACGAGACATATATGTAACGATTATCGTTGTAACGACATTTAATGTATATATATCATATTAAGAGATATTCGTACATCATAATATCATGATAATATAATAATTTAAAATCTCTTTTGATATTATAAACATTGGGTTAACAACATTTAACAAGATCGTTAACCTAAAGGTTTCAAAACAACATTTACATGTAACGACTAACGATGACTTAACGACTCAGTTAAAATGTATATACATGTAGTGTTTTAATATGTATTCATACACTTTTGAAAGACTTCAAGACACTTATCAAAATACTTCTACTTAACAAAAATGCTTACAATTACATCCTCGTTCAGTTTCATCAACAATTCTACTCGTATGCACCCGTATTCGTACTCGTACAATACACAGCTTTTAGATGTATGTACTATTGGTATATACACTCCAATGATCAGCTCTTAGCAGCCCATGTGAGTCACCTAACACATGTGGGAACCATCATTTGGCAACTAGCATGAAATATCTCATAAAATTACAAAAATATGAGTAATCATTCATGACTTATTTACATGAAAACAAAATTACATATCCTTTATATCTAATCCATACACCAACGACCAAAAACACCTACAAACACTTTCATTCTTCAATTTTCTTCATCTAATTGATCTCTCTCAAGTTCTATCTTCAAGTTCTAAGTGTTCTTCATAAATTTCAAAAGTTCTAGTTTCATAAAATCAAGAATACTTTCAAGATTGCTAGCTCACTTCCAATCTTGTAAGGTGATCATCCAACCTCAAGAAATCTTTGTTTCTTACAGTAGGTTATCATTCTAATACAAGGTAATAATCATATTCAAACTTTGGTTCAATTTCTATAACTATAACAATCTTATTTCAAGTGATGATCTTACTTGAACTTGTTTTCGTGTCATGATTTTGCTTCAAGAACTTTGAGCCATCCAAGGATCCATTGAAGCTAGATCCATTTTTCTCTTTTCCAGTAGGTTCATCCAAGGAACTTAAGGTAGTAATGATGTTCATAACATCATTCGATTCATACATATAAAGCTATCTTATTCGAAGGTTTAAACTTGTAATCACTAGAACATAGTTTAGTTAATTCTAAACTTGTTCGCAAACAAAAGTTAATCCTTCTAACTTGACTTTTAAAATCAACTAAACACATGTTCTATATCTATATGATATGCTAACTTAATGATTTAAAACCTGGAAACACGAAAAACACCGTAAAACCGGATTTACGCCGTCGTAGTAACACCGCGGGCTGTTTTGGGTTAGTTAATTAAAAACTATGATAAACTTCGATTTAAAAGTTGTTATTCTGAGAAAATGATTTTTATTATGAACATGAAACTATATCCAAAAATTATGGTTAAACTCAAAGTGGAAGTATGTTTTCTAAAATGGTCATCTAGACGTCGTTCTTTCGACTGAAATGACTACCTTTACAAAAACGACTTGTAACTTATTTTTCCGACTATAAACCTATACTTTTTCTGTTTATATTCATAAAATAGAGTTCAATATGAAACCATAGCAATTTGATTCACTCAAAACGGATTTAAAATGAAGAAGTTATGGGTAAAACAAGATTGGATAATTTTTCTCATTTTAGCTACGTGAAAATTGGTAACAAATCTATTCCAACCATAACTTAATCAACTTGTATTGTATATTATGTAATCTTGAGATACCATAGACACGTATACAATGTTTCGACCTATCATGTCGACACATCTATATATATTTCGGAACAACCATAGACACTCTATATGTGAATGTTGGAGTTAGCTATACAGGGTTGAGGTTGATTCCAAAATATATATAGTTTGAGTTGTGATCAATACTGAGATACGTATACACTGGGTCGTGGATTGATTCAAGATAATATTTATCGATTTATTTCTGTACATCTAACTGTGGACAACTAGTTGTAGGTTACTAACGAGGACAGCTGACTTAATAAACTTAAAACATCAAAATATATTAAAAGTGTTGTAAATATATTTTGAACATACTTTGATATATATGTATATATTGTTATAGGTTCGTGAATCAACCAGTGGCCAAGTCTTACTTCCCGACGAAGTAAAAATCTGTGAAAGTGAGTTATAGTCCCACTTTTAAAATCTAATATTTTTGGGATGAGAATACATGCAGGTTTTATAAATGATTTACAAAATAGACACAAGTACGTGAAACTACATTCTATGGTTGAATTATCGAAATCGAATATGCCCCTTTTTATTAAGTCTGGTAATCTGAGAATTAGGGAACAGACACCCTAATTGACGCGAATCCTAAAGATAGATCTATTGGGCCTAACAAACCCCATCCAAAGTACCGGATGCTTTAGTACTTCGAAATTTATATCATATCCGAAGGGTGTCCCGGAATGATGGGGATATTCTTATATATGCATCTTGTTAATGTCGGTTACCAGGTGTTCACCATATGAATGATTTTTATCTCTATGTATGGGATGTGTATTGAAATATGAAATCTTGTGGTCTATTATTATGATTTGATATATATAGGTTAAACCTATAACTCACCAACATTTTTGTTGACGTTTTAAGCATGTTTATTCTCAGGTGATTATTAAGAGCTTTCGCTGTCGCATACTTAAATAAGGACGAGATTTGGAGTCCATGCTTGTATGATATTGTGTAAAAACTGCATTCAAGAAACTTATTTTGTTGTAACATATTTGTATTGTAAACCATTATGTAATGGTCGTGTGTAAACAGGATATTTTAGATTATCATTATTTGATAATCTACTTAAAGCTTTTTAAACCTTTATTGATGAAATAAAGGTTATGGTTTGTTTTAAAATGAATGCAGTCTTTGAAAAACGTCTCATATAGAGGTCAAAACCTCGCAACGAAATCAATTAATATGGAACGTTTTTAATCAATAAGAACGGGACATTTCATGCACTTTACTCGTAAAATACGAAATACAGTATAGTGAGTTTTCATAGCTCCCTTTTTATATATATTTTTGGGCTGAGAATACATGCGCAACTTTTATAACTGTTTTAAGTTTAGACACAAGTACTCAAACTTTTATGCTATATACATGCTTTGTCATGCTAAATCCCTGCCGTAATATCGTTAATTGCTGAGGTATAAGATGTAAGCTTAGTTATTGTGAGTAGCGCTACTGAGAGTGACGTCTCTAGTCAGTTGACCGTTGGTCTTTGACTACATAATAATGATTCAACGACATGAATAACAAGTGTCACGGGGTAACTTTTGTTTAGTCACGATATTACAAACTCAGCATTACTTTTAGATTTATATTTCTATATCAATCAACACTTTATAATGATATTTCTATATCAACTTTATTAAATCTTGTGGTCTAACACTATTATTGAAATCATTATTTATGATGAACCTATGAACTCACCAACCTTTTGGTTGACACTATTTAGCATGTTTATTCTCAGGTCCTACATAATGCTTCCGCTGTGTATTTGCTAATTGAAAGCAACATTTCAACGAGTGATTCATGGATAATTTGAAGGACTTGCATTTACTAATTTGATGATGATTGCTTGCTATGCTTGGAGTCTTCATTACATATCATATCAGTTAAAGACATTTAATGCGTTGTTTATTAAATACAATGTAATCTATTTATCTTCCGCTACAAAACTCAATAAAACGTCTCATATAGAGTCGTTCTCGTTTATACAACTATGATTTGATATAATTAGTCACAAATACCCAGGCCCTTTTTGGGGGTGTGACATAATTATCCATTGATAAATGCTCTGATGCCACAAAAAGCTTATCAGCGGTTAACGAAAACACACTATTTGAGAGTAAACGATTAATTTTCATTATACTCAACTGAATTACAACAACATTACATCAACGTATTTAAGTTAAGCTATCTAATCACGTGCTTAATTAGGCTAACGAACTCTAATAGAATATAAAAACTTAATTACATCTATCTATCTATTCTATAGTTAATATTAAAATCCTATAATGATGATGTCATTATTAGGCTAATTCATTTATTAAGAAAAAATCAAAAAGAAAAAGAAAAAAATCTAAACATGATGGATGATGTCATTAATCTAAATAATTTTGAATTAAAATCAAATCTTATTAATTAATTATTATTATTAAAACTTATTAATAATTATTAAAATTAAATAATTTTGAATTATTTTAATTAATTATTTTGAATTGAGTATGAAAAGGTATAAAAGCTAGGCAGAAAGAAACCAATTCTAAATTTATATTTTAATTTACATTTTTAAATTAAATGACAATCAATATTACTACCTCCGTCTCATTCCAATAGTCCACAGACAAAAAACACGCAGTTTTAGGAAATCCCACTAACTTCATTTCTCCACCAATGAAATATCTTCTCTCTCCAAATCCACCAATGACATATCATCTTTCCTTTCTATTTATGGAAGTGGACTATCAGAATGGGACAACCCAAAATGGAATACTAGCCTAATGAAATGAGACGGAGGTAGTATCTCTTATGATTGGACGTGGATTAATATGCATTTTAAATGTTTGATGAAATGTCCAGCTGACGAGTTTCTTAGTCGGACTATGTGGTTTCATGGGTCATTAAACTAAATAACTTTAGCATTTACGTTCACTTAATACCTAAAACATACCATTAAACTGTTTCATTTAAACAAACTCGTGGTTCCACGGGTTATTTCACTAGTAAGTTACTAATCATCCTATGTACAATAAAAAGTTACAGATTAACCCCCATACTTTACAGTTTGAGTATTATCAACTTAAGCCACGATACTTTTATAACTATACTGATAAAAGTTTGTGTAAATTTACAACTGTCAACTATGTACTTTTATTAAGAGCCTTATTTTAACGATCAATGTTATTTTGCACATATTATTTAAAATCACATAGAAAACCTTGATCAAAAGTATCACATATAAGACTCACTATTGATACAATATAGATAGGATCATCAACTCTATAACATGATTATTCTTATGAGTAATATTCATTTAAGTTTCAATCAAAGTGTAAGAGTATATTTGGACAAAGTGTTTACATGAGCTTTTTGAGAACTTAATTTCATTTTTCCATTACATTTAGCTTCTAGTTCTAGTGTTGTTTGATAAAAAATTTAAGAGTTTATAAAAAGCTACGAGCTTGTGAAATTATAAAATTGTCACTTATATTCTTATATATACTCCGTATCATTTTCAAGTCATGTTTATATGTCATTTGACATTTTACCAAGAGTAATTAGCCTAACGGTATCCACCCATGAAGTATCCATCCATGACACATTTCCCATATCGTTTGTGTGTGTGTGTGTGTGTGTGTTGGGTGGGGGGGGGGGGTAAAGGGGAGGGGGGTTTTACTTGGCCGTGCCCTTGGATCAGTTTCAAGGTTTCCTCCCGGGCAGTGATGGGGGCGGAGTTATTATCGCTGTATCGGCATAGTCGAAACGGGAGATGATCGCAACGGGTGGTTTAGTCTCCCTCGGGTGAACCCAATCGCTGTCAAAAAAAAAAAAATTAGTCTAATGGTATCAAGGAATCCTTCCATCCACTAGGTTGTGGCATGGGTTCAAGGGTAGACACTTTTTAAATATTTGTTGAAAATCCGTGTTGGGTGTGGCGGTTGCTTTTAAAAAAATGTCATTTGACATTTTTATGCTCAACTTATTTTATTAAACGCTTATATAAGTTTCAACTTTTAACTTGAAATAAAAGATTCAACTATAAGCTTTCAGGTTTAGCAAACAAGTAGTTCTGCATTGTACATTGTAAGTACGCAGCTCTATTTGATTAGAGAACTAAGTTATACACCAAATGTTTCTAAACTTATATTAAATGTGAAAGCAATTTTAAATGAAAATGTGTGAATTATCCTAAAAATATATTTAAACTAGGGTTATGCTAACATTTACGCTTATGTAGGGGTGTTCATGGTTCGGGTAGAACCGAAAAAAACCGAGGACCGAGGAGGAACCGAACTGAAACCGAAATACCCGAGAATATTTGGTTCGGTCCTTGGTCCATATATTTTGATTATTTCGGGTTTCGATCCGGTCCGGGTCATACCCGAAAAAACATGGTTTTGGACCGAACCGAATCAACCGATATATATATATATATATATATATATATATATATATATATATATATATATATATATATATATATATATATATATATATATATATATATATATATATATATATATATATATACATAATCGTCTTCTCTGGATATATAGCAACTCAATTTCATTGTAGAATTTGCACCATATAGATTCCTTAAAAATATGAGTATATATTACATGTTTTCTTTATAAAATTATTTACTCAATAACTTGACATACTCCGTATAATTAATTTTCTTTGCTTCAATACTTGATTAAAAACTCTATGGTTAGTATATATCTTCTATTTTTTCAATATAATTGTGAATTAATGTCTACGATTTCTTAATACTATATTACAGTTAGTATACATGTATCTTGTATTCTTGTGTTTCTTGTTTTCTTCCTCATTCGATACATCTCGTTGAGAGTAGGTTTTGAATAATCAAAACTTGTACGTGATAACGATTGTAAACAAGTATCATATTAGTTATCATGATATGGTAACTATTATAAACAAGAAGCATTTTATTAGTTATTATCGTGATATAGTCATTTAAAGTCTTGATTATTACTTTGATTATAAACTTGGATTAGTTTTATCTAGATCTTGAGTTCTTTCATTTTTGTATGTCATATATTGATAATTATATGAAGCGAGTCGTAAATATGGTAATAAAAGAGTACTCCGTATAATATATATCATTTTTCCCAAAAGCATATAAACGGGTCGGGTTTTTACCCGAACCGTTTGGACCGACGCTAGAACCGGACCGAACCGAACCATATCTTTATGGTCCAGTCCTCGGTTCCTATTTTCATACAAATTCGGGTTTCGGTCCGGTCCGGATATTGTCTGGTCCGATCCGGGTATGGACCATACACAACCCAACTTATGACACACTTTAAAAAGCATAGATTAATCCTAAACTTTCTATATAAAAAAATATTGCATTAAACGCATAGTTTATTTTATAAGGTTTTATGTTTTTTAAATGCATTTGAAGTTATTTAAGTAAAACTTGATAGTTGTTAATATGTGTCACGGGCAATGTGTTATAGCCATGGGCACACCACACATGTTAGCATTTTCTTTAAATTATCCAAAAAACATGTATAATATATATTACTTTGTATCTTGAAGATGTTATAGAGAGTAAATGTTTGCAGTTTAATATATTTTCAGGCTTCTTGTTGGTTCAAATGATGTAATAATGTCAATTCAAATAATTCAAGATGTCAATTCAAATGAATATGAATATGCATCAAATCACATTTTAAATAAAAGCCTCCTAAAAATTTGGTGTAAGGCATGAGGCTCATATTTGACTCAAATTTGAATTTCGTTTTCGAATTGATCATTCATTTTATTGTATTTAAATTCGGTTTAACCTAAAACCGAATTTAAAATCAAAATAAACTAATAGATGCGTAGGACATTAAGGTAGACTACTTTCCTTCTGGTGATGCCTTTACCTGTCGTCACCTTTCCCTTTTACTTATTGGTTTGGCTATTTCAAAAGATTTACTTCGGCAAGATATTGAACCATTTTTTTTTTTTTTTTTGTTAAAGTGGAAATTGCACTCCCTAGACAAGTACACGTAATTAGGTTATGTTAAATCAATTAAATATATAAGCCAAAAATCGGTTCTAAAATCAAAAGTGTATATCAAATCAATCTGTTGTACTTTTTTTTTTTTTTTTTTTGGATATATTATGAATTTTTAGGCTATTTCGGCTTTAACTATTACCAAAACGAATTTAAATTTGGTTTCAGTTCGGCATCAACTTCGAAAATGAATTAGATTTTGGTTACGGTTTTACATTGAAATTTTCAAAACCTAATAAATCGAGCTGAATAAACTTAATAACGACCAACCAATGAACACCCTTACCTAATAGATCATGTACAAAAAGATTCTAATGCAACAGTCAGTGATGAAACTTTGCACAACAAAGGATTACAACATCATATATATTCAGTGAAGTTTGCTAAAGCTATAACAATAACTCTCAGTTCGCATTATTCAGCTGAACTCATTTGCAGACTTCAGCTTGCTCCTTCCTCTACAAAGAATTTCAGGGAAGAAATACAACAATTTTTCTAAATGACTGTTCCTGTACAAGTTATACATCACCTCATTAACACACAGGTTGGGTTGACCCAAAACATTCTAGTCCAAAAACGGGTCAAACATGATTACAAAAATTGAATAATTTCGATATAATTTTCTTTCTTAGAATTTAGTACACTATGGACTTTTCAACCCGTTTGAACCTTTTCATATTTCCTTTATATATATATATATATATATATATATATTATGTATCTTATTTTATTTGTTAGAATAAAACTACTAACCCACCCATGAGTAAGTAAATTTACCTTGAAGAGTTATCATTTAAATTCTGTTTTTCCAACAGACGAAAGCGCAAGCCGAAGTTCCTTCACATGATTACTCATACCATTCATGTTGTAAGCTTTAATCATGGTTCTGTAAGTGATCTTATCAGGTTGACATCCTTTCTTTTCCATCATCGATAATACACCTTTCATTTCAGCCAAACACCCCATCATACCATACGCATCAACTAAACAGTTAAAAAAAACCGTATCAACTGTAACATCCGAACTCTCAATGTATCTCAAAAGCCCCCCGATTTTTTCAGCTTTTCCAGATTGAGCATAACCTCTTACAAGTGAACAAAGTGTTACACAATTCGGCTTAATGCTTTCAGATTGCATTAACCTAAATAGAAATTCCATTTGGGTCAGGTCTCCGGCCCGCCCAAATGCATCTATGACTATGTTGTAAGTTACAAGAGTCCATGTGAAATGGTATTTCTGCATGTATTCCATTACAGCACTCATTTTCTTATAATTACCCGTTTTACCGTATGAATCCAAGAGTATATTAAACGTTTTAATGTTAGGTTGAATTCCTGCACTAAGAAACTTCTCGTAGCACTTTTCCATTGTTTCTATTTGGCCACTGCCACCAAACGCTCTTAATGTCGAATTCATGGTCCAAACATCGGGCTTACATTCCCTTTGACGGAGCATTTCCACAAGTGTTGATTCCATATCCACAAATCTGTAGGGAAAAGTCAAAAACATCAACAGTCACACTTGGAGGTGGCAAAATGGACAAGTCAGGCAGGTTGGGAAACGGGTCAAATGAGTTTATCCAAAACAACCATTTATCCAAAACTTCCAATAATGATATTATTTATAAAATAAATAATCTAGCTTCCTACTTCTAATCTAACTTCTAACTTCTACAATAAAATAAAAGCAATATCCTATTCACTTTCTACAAATGCAGTACAGTTTTTCAACCATTTGATGCGATAGATTAACCATTTCTTACCAAAGTAGGTAACTGTATGGTAAATGTTGTCTTCAATACAAAACAAAATATGAGTAATGGTGTATCCTAGGGGATACACGCATAAAAACACCATTTTTATACAGAAAAATGAATCAAAGAGCACAAAAGATAACAATATTTGGCGGTTTTTAGCATATGCCGCCCAGCGTCATGCGTAAGCCCTGCAGGCAGCTTCTATGCTTAAGCCCTTTCACTAAGCGCGTGAGCGGCACTCAGCCACGTCAGCACACGCCACCGACCTTCCGGATACTTCGCATAACAGAATTAATCAGCGATTGACACGTGTATCCCGAGAATTTCGGACATTCTAAGCCTATAAATAGACCCCTTGGGTCACCACATTTCACATCGGAACTTCAGTCAGTCAGTCAGTCAGAGAGAAGTACATTTTCTCTCTCACACAGTTCTTTCTCACTCTAAACGCACATTAGCTGCTTAGCAGCAATACGCTAGACGGATCAATTACATATTGATCTCCAGACTGATTGAGGCTACCCCACGGATCTCACATCCGTGTTCCGGGTCTGCAGAGATTATTTCTCGAGGGCAAACATCAGTCGGCATCATACGCTCCACGCTAAGTAGCTATTGTCTTGTACTGGTACCTTACAGCCGCTATACGGAAAATTGTACCAACAATGAGCATGTAACTAATGTGCATAAATAGCTACAGTTTATAATTTGGGAAAAATGGTAACTTTCTCACTTACCTGGCCCGTTAGAGAAAAACATACCCCAAATTAACCCGTTCATTAGCAGATGGATCAAATTAGCCACCACCTAATGGAATATCTATTTAAAGAAAGGTTACCTTTTTGCTTTGCCATACGCATCAATAAGTGTGTTATAAGTAACAGTATTGGGCTTGACTCCTTGCGAGACCATCTCAGAAAGAAGAGATTGCACTTTATCGAATTCATGAAAATGAAGGCACGATTTTATGAGAATTGAATACGTGTATACATCTGGATGACAGTTAGGAGTGTTTCTCATCTCGTCTAGTATTGAAAATGCTTTTTTAAATAGTCCGCTTCGACTATAGGCAGACAAAAGAGCGGTGTAAGATTCTTGGTTTACAATACAACCTTCATCGATCATGGCCTGAAATAAGGAATGTGCTTTCTCAGGTTGTTTACATTTTCCAAGCATCACGATAAGTTTCACGTATATCGCAGAGTTAGGCCTGTACCAAAGTTGTTCACGCAGTAGTTCAAAAACCTGAAAAGGTAAAGAAATAGATAAATTATTCAATTGCTCGATGTATGGACAATACACACACATAATATTTAATGTAATTGTTTGAGTTCATCTGCATTTAGACGAAGGTTAAAAGGGCAATTGTGACACTCAATCTAATATCAAAAAAGCAATTTTGCATCATTAATTATCTGAAAGGCCCTTATACGCCACTAAACATAGTCCGTTAGGGCACATTTGTGCTTTCAGTTGTTTAGTACATAGGCGTACTTGATACAAAATACCGCCCAAATTGACCCACTTATATGTAAATGAACTATAACTGCAACTTTGAGTCAATCAAGCATTTCTTCCCTTTTTATTTTGCAGGAAAGGCTTAGTAGTTGTTCATTTTACGTTTAAAGGTATATTTGATGCATTATTTCCTTGTGCACACCAGTAATTATTAAGCCAGGTTTTCAGGTGAAATTATTATTTGTGAAATTGTACAGCGTGTGTACAAAGCTACATACTAATCCAGCCTTGTATGTTATAAAATTTTCTTGGATAGTAGCATAACCTAATTGTTGCTTTAATACACTTAGAATAGCCATTCTGAAGTTAGGGTTTTGGGTAAAATCACTATAAAGAAATGAGGGTTAGTTTCAAATGTATACTCCTTATATTTATTTCTTACGAGTTTGGAATAACAACCTGCAACTCAGTGATGTCAGCATGCTATCTAGCTTCATCTATTTAGCAGACTTGAGATGGAGACCGAGTCAAATTGGTTTCAGACTATAACAAATAGATTATAGAATATTGGTAAGCGACCAAACAGGTTAGGTCAAAATGGTTTCAGGTCATAAAAGTAATGGAGCTGCTAAAGTGTAGCATAAAAACCCCCATGGTCATTCATGTCTAGAATTGTTTTTACATAATATAATACGTCAAATTTTATAATAGAAATATGTATTCCATTCTCCACATGGAACACACTCTATATTACAAATTTGACAATAGCAAGTACAGAAAACTGTATCTTCACCAAAAATTAAACAGCATATACACACTTTACGGACGCCAAAATTGTCCTTTTAAGCTATGGGTAAAAGATCAGTGATACAGCATCATGTTAACATTGAATAACTACGTGTGAACGAAAAGTTAAAAGATTATAAATTTAAATATTCTTATAAGATGTTACGTAAAGCTAACATGACATATGAATTTAACATTGAGGGGTGATTACTGATTAGGTAAAATTTAATTTAACATCTTATCAGCTTGTTAAGATTAAAAAGGTCAATAAGCTCAATTTCAACAGCTTATGAGCTAATAAGATTCTACTTATGCTTTATTAAAGCCCATAACTCAAGTCAATAAATCATTAAACCCTTCAGTATATAAACATTAAGCAACACTACAAATTTCCCTAAATTTGAAATCAAAACAATTGAGTTTATCTAACAAACCTAGAATTTCAATAAACAACAATAACTTAAAAATAAACACATCAAAATTAAAATATAATTGCAAATTTAATTAATTAACCTTAAGAGCAGATTCCCAACGCAGAGCAGTGATGCGTTCATGAAGTGCTTCAAGAACAGTTCCTGGAAACAATCTGGTTGAACCTTTTTTCTTTTCAATCACAGCTTTTGTTGCTTCTCTTCTTAATATTACTGATATTGCTTTTTGTGATGCTATTTTTTTATTTACTGTTTCTTTTCTTTCTTTCCTTATTGTTTCATCATCAACTGGTAACGATTCGTGATTGACAGTAGTGAGTCCGGTTAAGTGTTTGTTTTCCGGTAACCGATTAAACTCCGGCGGATAAGGGTTCGCCGCCGGTCCAGGGAGTGTTACCATGGGGATGAGGTTTGTTTGTTTTACAGTTTTGTGAAGAGTGATATTTGGTTTGGAAATGGTGATATTTTTTGTTTTTGGGGTTTATGTAGTTGGGGACTTGGAATTATTTGTTACACTTGTACCCCTTCTATTTTTGAACGATTGATTTTTTTGGCCGTTGAAGAGTTTGGAGCAATGTTGTAAAAAAATTACTCGTCGATTAATTCCTAATTATTCATTCTTAAGAACAATTCGTTTTGATTTTCCAAAGTCCATTTAATTAATTAGTCAACGTCGATTAATGGGTCAAAATCAAATCTGCTAATCAAAGTCAGTTAAAGTCAAACTTTGTAAACATTTTAATTGAATTTAGACTAGACCTTTAAAGTTTTTATACAAAATGAAAATTTTAGATAATTATGTTAAATTTTATGTTTATATTCATGAATTTTTTTCTATATTTACACATATAATATTTGAAATTTAATATTTAAATGTATAAAATACAATATGATTAATCTCCGATTAATCCTCGAATTTTCGATTACTCCTTCTAAAGTCCTGACCGATAAATCTTCGAATAACGATTTTTGCAACCTTGGTTTGCAATTTAAAGTTGAACCAAAATTACCTCATAAAAATGGAACATGAAACCACAACTTGACAAGTATAATTAAATCTATCTATCCATCTATCTATACATACATATACATATATATATTATATATTATTAACATTAAAATAAATTAATAATATAATCATTAATATATGTCTTGTGTATATTTGTCACATGTCACCACCATATTAAATTTTTCACTTGTCACAATGTCACTTTCCTAAATATTTATAATTAAAAAATGTCAATTATATATAATTAATTATAATTATATAATTATAAATTATAATATAATATCTCACAATTATATGATAGTCAATTTCAAAATTGGTGGTTTACTTTAGTTTGAATTTATTTTTTTTTTTTGTCAATATTATATGATAATCATGATGTTTTTGAAATTCAGTCAACGTTTTTAAATACCATAATCATTCGATACTATTAGACGTATATTTTTTTGATCAATAACAAAGCCCGATATTTACATTTGCGAAAACATAAATTTACAACTTTCGTGCAATGCACGAGCTTATAAAACTAGTTTACATATAAACAGTCAAAACAAAAGGATGTCAAAAAGTCGTTTTGGATCAATTGTAAGCTACAAACCAGTATCTCAATTTTAAGCTATAAACGAGTGGTTGGGGTGTCATTTTAAAGGCTTATAAAAGTTTAAAAATAGAGCTTATTATTTTAATGAGGTATAAGTTTAAGTTTTGTTTTGTAGAATATAAAAAATAGAGCTTAACGAGGAAAATAAACACGCGCTTTGTTGCTGGATGGTTTCAGTCGGTTAACGGTCAACAATTTTGGTCGATTAGAGGCCAGTTAATTGAACGTTTAAAAAATAATAAATAGAAAAAGAAATTGAATAAAAGGATGTAAAGAAAATGGGGAAAAGAAGGTTGTGAAAAAAGGGGGAAAACTTTTTTCACCGATCGGTTAACGGTCGGCAGTTTTGATCGCTTAATAGTTGGTTAATTCGACATTAGAAAATAACATGGAAAAGGAAGTCAATAAATAGATTATAAAGGCAAGGGGAAAAAAATGTTGTGAAGGAAAGGGGAAACAAAAATTTTCACAAATAAAAAAGAATAAATATGTTTACCAAAATACTTTTTAAATTTACAAAGTTGCTATGGTGAATAGTGAGACCCTCATGGGATTTAGTATATTTAGTAAAGTAATAATAATATCAATGATAAAGAGTATTGCTTAAAAATTAAGCTCTTCTTAGATAATTTTTTTAAAAAAGTGGAGCGGGGTTATTATCGCTGTATCGGCATGGTCGAAACGAAAGATGATCGTAACGGGTGGTTTGGTCCCCCTCGGGTGATCCCAATCGTTGTCCAATAAAAATGGAGCTCATGAATACTAAAATTATTATAATTTTATACAGAGTACTTTTTTGTTTAAATATTTAATTTTATATTTGGATTTGAATTCGGATTCTTTTAAGTTAAATCAAGTCGGCTCTAGTTACTTTTTCAAACATTTCAAAAAAATATATGTAATGTATTCCAGTCAGTGGCGGATCCAGGATTATTTTCCTATGGGGGCAAAAATTTACTAAAATTATTTGAATTTTAAAAATCATATAAAACAACGTTATAAAAACATATTATTATAACGCCTTTGCATTCTAGCAATAAATTGTTCTTATAGGAACTCACAGGACATAGCTCCTAAGTTTCTCAAAGAGATAACTTATAAATGCTATCAAAAAGTAATAATAACAGGTGCAAGACTCGAACCTCCAACCAGTTTGTTATTAGCGGCTTACATCAACCAGCTGATCCAAGGACACTTTGTTATACATTTCTTCTATATATTATATAACCTGATAGTTACGCACAGTTTTATCGCATTTACATAAAAAATTATTAAAATATTTTCGATCGCTGGGGGCGGATGACCCCGGTTGCACCATGCTGGATCCGCCCGTGATTCCAGTTAAACAATTCACAATAGACTTGCTACTCCATATTTTCTCCTAGGTGCTTTTTGCAATAGCTATTTAGTCTTTTAGTCTTTAACACCATAACAAAACATCAAGTGATCAAACACCAAACTTTACAAGCTACAGCCTACAGATAAATATGTATCAATATAACAACCATGTGGTAGTGATGCCATACCCAGGCAGAGGCCATTTAAACCCATTAATAAACCTCTGCAACCTCCTCTCAACTCACTGCAACCGCACCACTCTTTTCACCATCATCCTCACCCAAGAATGGCTCACCATTATCGAATCCGATCCAAACCCACTTACCAACATCCAATTCCTAACCATTCCTAACGTCATTCCATCCGAGATCAACCGGGGAACAGATCCTATAGGCTTCTTCATTTCTGCACAAAACAATATGGAAGCTCCTTTTGTTCAGCTTCTTGACCAAATTGAACAGTCAGTGAATCTCATCATTGCTGATGCTACTTTGAAATGGACAATAGATGTTGCTAATAGGAGGAATATCCCGGTTGCAGCGTATTGGCCGATGTCTGCTTCTATGTTTACTATGTGGTACCATGTAGACTTGCTTAAGAAACATCAACACGTATATGTCGATTTATCAGGTTAATTTTGCTGTTACTATTACTATAATTTATTTGATTTAATCGAACTAATAAACAGCCCTTGATAAACGGGTAAACAGATAAAGTTTTCGCCGTTCAGACTATCCGAAAATGGTGTATTTTTACTCTTATGTAAGTTGACTAACCTTGTTATTTCGTCCCTTTTCCCTTTCTTTTTTGCACATCAGTTTGGGATCACCAGGGGACTTAACCACCCACGCGTTCATCTCTCATAGTTTCATAACCCGCCCCCAACTACTGCCGTGGAGAAAACCGGACCAATCTGAGGGCATGACCGGTAAAACCCCCCTCCCCGCTGCCCTCGCACTAAGCGAAAGACGACCTGGGTGGATACTTTAGGTCAGAGATCATATTTAGTGCAATGTTGCAGCCCAGCGGAGTCGAACTCCTGACCTCTCGCTAGGTCCAGCCACTAGGCTATCTTGAGATTGTTTAATATACAACGCTTTTAAAGTTATAACATAAACTTTTGTCATTGAGACAGAAAGAGGAGAAGAATACATAGATTATATACCAGGCTTATCTCCAATGAAAGTAGCAGACTTTCCGGTGGTTGACCGTGGACTCCATGATATCTTACCCGATCTGGTCTCCGTAAGCAAAAAGGCTCAATCTTTACTATTAGCAACCATCTATGAACTAGAACCTGAAGCAGTTGATGCCATTAAACACAAATTTAAGATACCTGTTTACACCGTTGGCTCAAACATACCCAACGTGCGTCTCCAACCTACCGTCCCTTTAAATGAACATAGTTACATCTCATGGCTAGACTCCAAGCCTCCAAGATCCGTTCTCTACGTTTCATTGGGAAGTTATCTTTCAGTTTCAAGTACTCAAATGGATGAACTATTAGCCGGGTTAAAGCAAAGTGAAGTGAATTTCTTATGGGTTGCAAGAGGAGAAGCATCACAATTGAGCACTAATAGTGGGAGTAATGGCTTGGTAGTGCAATGGTGTGATCAGTTAAGGGTGTTGTCGCATTCATCGATAGGAGGGTTTTTGACTCATTGTGGTTGGAATTCAGTCAAGGAGAGTGTGTTTTCAGGTGTGCCAATGTTAACTTTTCCTATAACGGGCGAGCAAATTATTAATAGTAAAGTGATTGTTGACGATTGGAAGAACGGGATAAAAGTGAAGAGTGGGAGGAATGTGGTGAAGAGTGATGAGATTGTTGCGGTTGTAAAGAGGTTGATGAATTCGTCGAGTGTTGAAATGAAAGAGATAATGGAACGAGTGAAGAAACTAGAGGTTGTTTGTCGAGAAAGCAATGTTGAAGGAGGTTCAGTTACGAAAGACATTGATTGTTTCATTAGCAACAGTTTCCCTGCTTCCAATTAGAGGCTCGACTACTAATCAAGAGTTGTCAATGCTTGTTTCGTTAAACTTATGGATATGTAATTTTTCTACATGTAGATTTGCTATATAGTTTGCAACTAAATGAGAAGGGTATTCAAGTTAATTGAGGGTGCGTTTGATAAAACTGAATGATTTAGTGTTAAATGGTTCAGAATCTGAATGGTTCAGAGCCTCTGAATGAAAATAAGCTGTTTGATAATCATTTAGAATGAACGATATGAACTAAGTAAAACTACCTTATTAACGTGTTACTTTAATTAATATATATATATATATATATATATATATATATATATATATATATATATATATATATATATAGTGGTAGGATTAAGAGGGAAGTAACCATTCGGGGGGAAGCGGGGGGAAGCAAAAACTTTTTTTTTTTCGTTTTTTGGAAAAACTTTGTTCACGAACATTATAGATGAGATGAAAATATGAACATTTAGTAGAGACACTTTGTGATAAATATTTTTATTTTGGCGGGAAAACGCTCGAAGAAGTAATATATAACAATTATCGTGTTTTTCGAGCGTATTTTGAGGTTTTAACTATTGGGGTTTAGATATTAGGGTTTAGAAATTTAGGGTTTAGGGTTTAGATTTAGGATTTAGATTGAGTTTTTAACACGAACGGTTTAGAGTTTAGAGTTTAGGGTTTGGTGTTTTGGGTTTATGGAATAAACCCAAAACACCAAACCCTAAACCCTAAACTCTAAATCGGGCTAAATTTTACTTCACAAAACATGAAAAAAAAAACGTTCATATTCTTCACGAACAATATTATCTTGAATGTTATTTTTGTCGATCGTTTTCCCGCCTAAATAATAACATTCATCACGAAGTGTCTCTTCTAAATGTTCATATTTTCGTGTGATTTTGATGCCGGAAAAAAAAAATTTAAAAAAAAACGAAAAAAAAAAAATTTTATTTGCTTCCCCCGATTGGTTACTTCCCCATTGATCCTGCCCCTATATATATATATATATATATATATATATATATATATATATATATATATAGGGGCAGGATCAATGGGGAAGTAACCAATCGGGGGAAGCAAAAAAAATTTTATTTTTTCGTTTTTTTTGAAATTTTTTTTTCCGGCATCAAGATCACACGAAAATATGAACATTTAGAAGAGACACTTCGTGATGAATGTTATTATTTAGGCGGAAAAACGATCGACAAAAATAACATTCAAGATAATATTGTTCGTGAAGAATATGAACGTTTTTTTTTTTTTTCATATTTTGTGAAGTAAAATTTAGCCCGATTTAGAGTTTAGGTTTTAGGGTTTAGGGTTTGGTGTTTTGAGTTTATTCCATAAACCCAAAACACCAAACCCTAAACCCTAAACCTTAAACTCTAAACTCTAAACCGTTCGTGTTAAAAACTCAATCTAAATCCTAAATCTAAACCCTAAATTTCTAAACCCTAATATCTAAACCCTATAAACTCTAATATCTAAACCCTAATATCTAAACCCCAATAGCTAAAACCTCAAAATACGCTCGAAAAACACGATAATTGTTATATATTACTTCTTCGAGCGTTTTCCCGCCAAAATAAAAACATTTATCACAAAGTGTCTCTACTAAATGTTCATATTTTCATCTCGTCTATAATGTTCGTGAACAAAGTTTTTTCAAAAAACGAAAAAAAAAAAAAAGTTTTTGCTTCCCCCGAATGGTTACTTCCCTCTTGATCCTACCACTATATATATATATATATATATATATATATATATATATATATATATATATATATATATATATATATATATATATATACTTGTTAGTTAAGTGATCAGGATATGATTTCAAGACAATATTACAAAAAATTTAGACTCTTAATGGTTAAGAGAGTGTTTCTGCTCTGAATGGTTCAGAGCTTAATTCTGAGTCATTCAACACCATATGTCATTCAGAGGTCAGAAACAAACACAATGAATGCTTAATGATTCAGCATTCAATGCTGAATCATTCCATTAAGAGGTAAACAAACGCACCCTGAATTCAAGTTCAAGAGAATGATAAGTACTCGTAACTTTTAAGAGAAGAGTATCTTAAGCTATAATATAATATTAATATGAATATAAAAATGAAATATGAATATGAAATTAGTAGGGTTCGATTAGCATCGAGATTGAGTTTCATTTTTATTTATTAATTTTTTTAAAAAAAAAGGAGTCATCAGTATCAGAGTGAGCAAGAGTAGTATAATTTTCTCTGTTTTAGCCAAGGTAAACCACTAGAGACTCTTTGTTTTCCTCGTATTAAGTCTTGGGAAAGGGTTGTCTTATCTATGTCTTCTAGAAAGAGAGCAACTTTTAAATTAAGTGACAAAGAAACAACAATTTTATTTTATACTCATTAAATTAAAGGTTATACAAAAACGGATATAGAAAGTAAACGGGCCCTAAAGAGCTTCACCAATACAAAAAATGATTTAAAAGCTTTTTTGCATGCTATATCATTTCTTATTAAGAAAACTTTTTGATATTGACTAATGTTTCAATCTAAGAAAGGCAAAGCCTTATCAAAAGCTATATTAGAATATAAAAGGATGATTCACTGGAAATTTATATGCAAAAAAGTTTTAGAGCAAACTTGAAAAGGTTTTTCTTTTGGTCAAAAGAATTTTCTTAAACTCATGTAAAAACACATTTGAAAAACCCTTTATTGAAGGTACTAAATAACAGATAAGAAGTTTGATAGTTTCAGAGGAAGAATAAACAATCATGGACCTGCCTGTTCAAAGCAGCGGTTGGCCATCTGGTTTTTATTATCAATCTGTTACCAAAGGCTCCAATCACACAGACTGGTAGTAGGTCAGCAGCAGATATATAATGTAACACAAAATACAATTAATGGAAGGGTTCAATGATAATATGCCCCACAGCATATAGTGTGTATTCTTAATAGAAACAAGGGAAAAAAATGATTTTATTTTTTAATTTTTGGGCAGTTTTTGTGATCATCATCCCATCCTCGAAACTCAAAACAATTGAAATAACACAGGTCTCATCCTCCCAAAACCTGCAATCACAACAAATGGGTTAACCGTTATTTAAAAACAGACAGGTGCATATTTCTGTATATTTATTTCAGCAGCATTAGAGAAAAGGTAACACCATGACTCTACTATACAGCCACAAGGTTATGAAATAATTTAACAAAGATTATATATACTTGGATTAGCATACATTGTTATGTCATGGTATTCGTTTCACACGACTGTCTGTATAAAGTTGAAACTGGGGTTATAATTAGGCCAGTAATCGAACTAAAAGAACACGAACAAATCATGTTGATCATTATTAATAAAGTTTTTATCGAACATATAAATGAATAAATGAATAAAATATTGTGTTCAAGTTCGTTCGCTAAGATAACAAGTTTGTTCACGAACGCAAACGTGTGAACGCCAACGAAGGCAAAAGAATGAATATATTAAATTGCATTCATTTAATATATGTTAAAAGAACACAAATGAACCTAAACAAACATCACACATGCATTTCACCACAATACAGGACGACCTGCAACTTTATCGCAAGACAGTACATGTTACTCACTAGCATCTTCCAACGCGAAAAATACACATCTATACAGCTAAGAGTTAAGAATGCTTGTAAAACATGTGTTTACGACTAGCGTTCAAGTTTTCAAGCGTACTTAGAATTAGAAGGACCAACGTGACACTTGCAAGACCAGAGGAGGCGTAGAGAATAATGTGTACTACCCTAAGCAAACAACTTGGCATAAAGCACACATTTGATACAATTTGGATAGGGAATATCGCCTAACACTGAAGCATGCACATCGATTAATCAAGTGGGATAATACGTACTGAACAGGATAAACTAATTATTAGCTTCAATAAAAACCAATCATATAAAATATCAGTTTCATTACTTGTATATTACACCACCAAATTAAGAATTAGAAATATTATAAGTCAATGTTTTCCATTATTCTCAGCAATGATGTAATTATGATATAATCAGTGAGATCCGATCATCGGATTCGGATCTTCATACAAGTAAACCGATTAATAACAATAAATTAATTAAAAAAATGTATACCTGATTGAATTGATTAATGACCACCATGTTCTTTGGCATGTTGCTGATGCTCGAGATGACGTCGCTCCTCAGGAAGAGCAACGAGATAAGAGAAGATCATACCACCAAAACAAACATGATAAAGAGGTACGATTGAATCAGTTTGAATGTATTTGGCATGATAATTTTCTAACCATCTCGCGAAGAAATTTTTGGCGTTGCTTGGTGTAAAATCCTGTCCCACTTTCGACGGAACCTCGCTCACCTTCATTCCCCTGATTTCGCTGAAGAACTTTCTCATCGCCATTTTCTTTTTTTGATCTAATCTGTGAAACCCTAATTCCTTTGATATTCGAAAGGGGGAAAAACTGGTGGCTTTTGCGGGTCGTATTATTCGTAGGTTATTATTTTCGAGTAAATTACATCAATTGCCCACGTGGTTTGTTAATATTTTCATTTTCTACCCTTCTTAATTAATTTGTTACTTTTTGGCATATTTGACGATGAAAGCGCTTATCTTTTGTAAATTGTAATTTTTGTTATCTTTGTACTCCGTAATTCATAATTGTCTCATACTCTCTCATAGTCTCATTGTCAAAACTCAAAACTAATCTAGTAATCTTCAAAATAAGTACAAGGTTGTCCTTATGATTTTGTACGGAGTAATTAAAATTTGTTAATGTTCAATTTGGAGTGTTTTGGCATTTTACAATATTTTTTTAAGCTATCAATCGATTAAAGTTATATGGGTAGCGATAAAGGGCAACAAAAGATGAAAATACCCTTAATGTTTGAAGGCCCCAAACGCACTTGCACGAAACCTTTTGCACATGACTAGCCTAAGGGGGTTGGGTTGAGGGGTGGGGGTAATATTTGATTTGAAATCGTTTAAAGTGGATACCGAGTCGTAACCAAACCAAAAAAAATTTCACACTAAATGTAAAAATGGTTTTTGGATCGAGCGAAACCGAAAACTGATTTTGAATTCGGTTTTCGGTTCGGTTTTTGGTTTTAAAAATTTGAATTTAATTAACCGAAAACCGAATATAAAACCGGATTCAATTTATACTTTACATAAGTATTTTGTTATCTTCTTGGCAAGGTTGGAGAATTCGGATCTCGGGGAGATCTCGTTTCGACTTTTTTAGGGAGATTTGGGCATCTCGGAATAATTTCGGAGAAATCTCGGACGTTGATTTACGTTGACTTTATAGTTTTTTTAATAAAAATATACATAAAAACATAAATATATGAATATTTATATACGTTTTTACGAGATTTTACAAAAATATCCTAGAAATGAGCGAGCAAATCTTAGAAATTATGAATTTTACAATAAAATCTTACAAACTAGCAAGAAAATTCGAGAAATCGTGGCTTTGACTAAGTTTGACCCCGTTGACCGAGAAATCTCGGGAGATGAACATCTCGTCTCGGTTGCCTTCTAAAAACGAGATCTCGGGGATATCTCAGGAGATTTACAACACTGCTTCTTGATATAGTATGTCAAAATTGTTCTTGATTTCATGGAGACTTTCTTATGATTTCGCTTTTTCCTGTATTCGCACAACCTTCTTCATGTCCCTCAAATATTTGTGCTTTGGGTCTACTATTTTTGTGAAGTTAAGGAGTTTCAAGAATGTTTTCTTCTGGCATTCGTTTGTTTGTCGCCTTTCTCCGGTAGAGTGAGTCATGCCTCAACTGGGTATACCAATCATGGTATTTCAATGATTTTGAACGGGTCTCTAATTGTATCTTTGTGGTATTTTGTCTGTAGCTTGGGAGATTCATTGTCCGGATTATGATTGTGGGTTGTGTGGTTGACTCATTGTTTTCTATAATTATTGGTTGACATTATGTAATTTGGTTGTTAGGAGTTAGGGGAGTTTTAATTGGTTTCACGTGTTGGTGTTTAGTGGGTTTGCATCTTTCGGTTCGATGTTCCAATGGGTTTCAACAGTTCGAGTTCGAGCTCTGTTGAGTCTCCAAAATAATTAAGGATTTAATTATGACAATACACCAATTATGTACACTCAAACGTTATGTGCAGCCAGCATAGGTTTATTTGTGTATAGACAACATTTGTTTCTGTGTTGAGTGTTATAGTATGTTGCCCGTGTTGTAAATCTCCCGAGATCTCCCCGAGATCTCCCCCGAGATCTCGTTTTTAGAACTCAACCGAGACGAGATGTTCATCTCCCGAGATTTTTCTGTCAACGAGGTCAAACTTAGTCAAAACCACGATTTCTCGGATTTTCTTGGTAATTTGTAAGATTTTCTTGTAAAATTCGCAATTTCTAAAATTTTCTCGCTTATTTCTCGGATATTTTAGTAAAATCTCGTAAAAACGTATAAAAATATACATATATTTATGTTTTTATGTGTATTTTTATTAAAAAAAACTATAAAGTCAACGTAAGTCAACGTCCGAGATCTCCCCGAGATTATTCCGAGATGTCGAGATCTCCCTAAAAAGTTCAAACGAGATCTCCCCGAGATTCGAATTCTCCAACCTTGGCTGCCTGGTCTACCAGCACAAGGTAGACAGTATTCTTCGGTTAGCACAGAATGAGTGCCCAGCAAATCAAGAATATCAAGTGAAGTGGTAAAGAAGAACCAGCATAGCTGGTAAGCAGCATACAACACTTAGACATCTATGCTCCATTACAAGCATAGTAGTTTCTTGAGTGGTCTACATCAATGGTATTCAACAGAATTCGAAGACAAAGTTGAACAGAAAAGGACACGTGTCGACAGCTGACAAGTGACCTTACAAGACCACGTGGGAATGCAGAAGTTTAACGCATGTGCAGACATGTGTAATACTTTGTCAACGCCTAGGGGGCCCAACATTCTATTTGTTTATTCAAATAGTTGTGCCAAACCGAATTGGGATGTTCCTGCAAATAGCTACCAAAGAGGAAAGAAGATTGCACGCACTCTGATGCAGTTGTCCCCACAAGTACAGACATCGTATGTATCAGTGGAAAATAGATCAATTACACGGATAAAAGGACTACTATAAATAGAAGTATTCACTATTGTAATAGTTGGTGGTGTGGGTTTATTTAAATAGAGTCCAAACGTGTAATAGCTTTAAGATATCCTCTCTAGCTATAATTAGGTGTAATCTGTAATCAACCAACTGTTATTTAGCCAAGAACAGTTGTGATTCTTTGTGATTTATATTGATAAAGAATAATCGTTGAAAATTACCCTTGAGTCTCATTTAAATTATCTGTTTGAATACTTAATTGCTATAACACTTAAGTTAATTAAAAAGAATTGTATTCACCCCATATACAATACTCATGTTGTTAATCAAGGGACCAACAAGCTCATTTATTTCGAGTTCGAGCTTAATGAGTTCGAACTCGAGCCAAATTCGAACTAAAAATAGTGTTCGATTAGTTTAACGAGTCAAGTATGAAAATGTTAATATACGACTCGGCTCGCTTGAAAACTCGTTTATTAATTGAACGAGCTAATCGTGCACATATGTCATGAATAGTTCGAAGGCTCTTTTATGTTTAAACATGAGTCGAGCCCGAGCTAAACGAGCCGAGTTACATAAAACATGAAGAAATGTACAATATTACATCATAAATGAGGAATCAAACTCAGGACGAACATTAAGTTCGAGTTCGAGCTTAATCGAGTTTGAGTTTGAGTTAAAACACGAGCATCATGTCATACCCCTTCCTAATCCATCTGGACGAAGTCATCAACATTTGGTCCCATTGCGCGGTACTGTCCTAAATATGCCATGAACGACTCCAAGTAATATCTTTAAAGTGAGCAAATGCAAAGCGGAAGATTTCTTTAATACCTGAGAATAAACATGCTTTAAAGTGTCAACCAAAAGGTTGGTGAGTTCATAGGTTTATCGTAGTCAATCATTTCTATTATTTTAATAGACCACAAGATTTTTATTTTATAAACATAATCCCCAAGCAGAATCCTCTCATCTGCATTAAGGTAAAATCATTCCTATGGTGAACACCCGGTAACCGACATTAACAAGATGCATATAGAATATCCCCAAAACAGAATCCTCTCGTCTGTATAATAATAAATCTAAGTACTAAAGCATCCGTACCTCGAATGGGGTTTGTTAGGCCCATAGATCTATATTTAGGATTCGTGTCAATTAGGGGTACTGTTCCCTAATTCTTAGGTTACCAAGCTAAAGGGGTGATATTCGATTTCGATAATCCAACCATAGAATGTAGTTTTTAGTACTTGTGTCTATTTCATCAAACATTTATAAAAACAGCGCATGTATTCTCAGTCCCAAAAATATATATTGCAAAAGCATTAAAAAATGAAGCAAATGAAACTCACAATACGATATTTTGTAGTAAAAATATGCATACAACGGAACTGAACAATGCAAGGTTGGCCTCGGATTCATGAACCTATATCATTTATATATATTAACACATATAATGAACATGTAATAATAATCAAACCAGTTTATATATATTGTTTATTTAATTTAGTAATATATTTGTTATTTTAAAGTTATATATATTTACTTTGTATATTAATATTTGTACATATAGTTATTTATATATATATATATATATATATATATATATATATATATATATATATATATATATATATATAGCATTATATTGTAAATCAATAATTTGTTATATAAAAATAATACTAATAATGAAAATAATAATAATAATAATAATATAATAATGATAATAATAATAATAATAATAATAATAATGTTAATAATGATAATAAGAATGATAATACTCAAAATGATAATTTTAACAAAAATACTTTTGTTAATAATAATAAAATGATAATTTTTATGATAATACTAATAATAATGTTAATAATAATAATACTTACTAATGCTTATGATAATAATAATAATAATAATAATAATAATAATAATAATCATAATTGTAACCCTAATCATAATAATAATAATAAATGATATTTAATACTTATATTAGTAATAATAATAATATTAATAGTTATAATATTAATAATAATAACAATAACAATACTAATAATAATAATAATAATAATAATAATAATAATAATAATAATAATAATAATAATAATAATAACTTTATTAATAACTTTATTAATATGATAATACCTATAACAAAAATGAAAATGATAATTTTTAATAATAGTGATACTAATAATGTTATTAATAATAATAATGATAACATTCACAATAATATATTAATACTAATATTAATGTTAATAGTAAAAATAAACAAATTTTATTAATCTTTTCAATACTGATGATAATATAATAATATTAATAGTAATAATAATATTAATAATAATAATGATGAGTAACAAGTAAACTACCTCAAAGAAGTAGCCCTTAAAAAAATGCCCAAGTCCGGGTTTGAACCCGCGACGTCCCGCTAACCCGATAACATCCTTAACCGTTCCTATGTTGCTTACTTACTGTTTTAATTTACACCCTTAAATCTCTTATCCTATAATTTCGGTTCAATAAATGAACTTAGTTCTCGGCCCAACAGGAATAATTTAGTCCAACATTCACAAGCCCAAGAGAAATAGACTCACGGCCCATTTGTTAAACTAAGCCCAATTCGTTACCATACTTAATTGGGTTTACTGTATGCGGCCCAAATAGATCTGTTGTTAATTAAAAATAATAATTTTCCATGGCAGGGGATTGAACCCGCGACCTCTTGCTAAACACCAACACCCTTAACCATCTAAGCTGTCTTGTTTTTCTGAAATTATTATTACCCTATTATATTTAACTTTCTTTTTCCTGCTCTCTTCTTATTCGTTTTAAAACACCAGCAGAAGTGACACCATAGCAGCAGCAGGAAATAACAGTATCATCATACTGTTTCATCATCTTCTTCTTCAAATCGTCATCGTTATGGAATCATCTATGCATCATCACCATCATTACTGATAAGGTTAAAAAGGAACATATATTTCATAGCATTATCCCCCAAGAAAGACAAGATTTTAGTTGCAATTGTTCCATTTTCAAGTGATATTCGTTTATATTAAATAAGTGCGAAGACAAAAGGCAGATTCGACAAATTGAAGACAAAAAGGTCCAAAAAGCTCAAAAGTACAAGATACAATTAAAAAGGTTCAAATTATTGATGAAGAACGTCTAAAAATGACAAGAGTACAAGTTACAAAACGCAAAGTACACGATATAAAATAGTACGCAAGGACGTTCGAAAATCCAGAACCGGGACATGAGTCAACTCTCAACGCTCGACGCAACGGTGTAAAAATTACGAGTCAACTATGCACAAGAATAAAATATAATATTTAAATAATTCATAATAAGAATAATATTAAATAATAAAAAGTTGTTAATTTAGCATAGTTCAGGGGTCGTAAATGAAAATTCAATTTCATATTTTGCCTATAAAAGGCGATGATTATCGATCATTTTAAAGGCATCCCTTTTTCTATCCTAAAAATCTATTATCAATATCAATATCTAAAAATCTCTATCATAATGTTAATGTAATAAGATATAACAATAATCTTAATTTTAATTTTAAATTATGATAATAATAAGATTTATGATAGAGATCGTTTGAGTGTGTAAGTCGAAATTCTGTCCGTGTAACGCTACGCTATTTTTAATCATTGTAAGTTATGTTCAACCTTTTTATATTAATGTCTCGTAGCTAAGTTATTATTATGCTTATTTAAAACGAAGTAATCATGATGTTGGGCTAATTACTAAAATTGGGTAATTGGGCTTTGTACCATAATTAAGGTTTGGGCAAAAGACCGACACTTGTGGAAATTGGACTATTGACTATTAATAGATGGGGGTATTGTCTAATTGAGTGACAACTCATTGGAGTCTGTCGAACCTATCTTCAAATTAATTATCCTAATAATTAATAATGATTATGGTTGTCCTATTTAGTGACGTTCATATGGAATCTATTATAATCATTTAATTAATTATTCGGGTTGGGTAATTGATTATTCAAACTGATCAAGTGGGTAAATTAATATTCATATCTGATCAAAACAGGGTAGATTACATACAGTGATAACTGGTGTAATTGTTGACAGAAGTGATAACTGCGTCACAGTTTAAATCCTTAATTAGTTGGAATATTTGACTTCGGGTATAAGGGTAATTTGACGAGGACACTCGCACTTTATATTTATGACCGATGGACTATTATGGATAAAAACCAGATAGGTATCAAATAAACCATGACAAAGGACAATTAACCCGAGTAACAATTAATTAAAATCAAAACGTCAAACATCATGATTACGGAAGTTTAAATAAGCATAATCCTTTTATTTCATATTCTATCGCAATTTTATTTATTGTTATTTTATTTATCGTCATTTATTTATTTTACGCACTTTAATTATTGTCATTTATCTTTACGCTTAAAAATATAAAATCGACAAACCAGTCATTAAACGGTAAAAACCCCCTTTTATAATAATATTACTACTTATATATATATATATATATATATATATATATATATATATATATATATATATATATATATATATATATATATATATATATATATATATATATATTTATATAAATATAGTTATAGTTAAAAATATAGTACGTAATCACTAGCTCCCTGTGGAACGAACCGGACTTACTAAAAACTACACTACTCTACGATTAGGTACACTGCCTATAGTGTTGTAGCAAGGTTTAGGTATATCCCATCCGTAAATTAATAAAACTTGTGTCATATTTTGTAGTATTTCCTAGTAAAAATAATACTATTTCGTACCCTCACGCTACATCACCAAGTTTTTGGCGCCGCTGCCGGGGAGCGCTAAAACGCTATATTTTTAATTATAATAATATTGAAATAAAATATAATAATATAATAATATTGAAATATAATATAATAATATAATAATATTGAAATAGAATATAATAATATAATAATATTTTAGAATTTGATACGTAAAGTTTTAAAAAGTCGTATTTATTAAATACTTCAGGGGTATATTATGTAACTTGTAAATAATAATTTCTATCATATCGCTTTCATGTGAATAGTAAATTAATTAATTTCTTTTCATTTACTATTCATGAATAGTAAATGAATTAAAAAAAAAGTTTTGAAAAAAAATAATAATTATAAAAAAATTATTAATTTGTAAAAAAAAATCGTTTTTAAAAAAAAAAAAAACAAAAACGTAAAAAAAAAAAAATTTCGTTTTTTAAAAAAAATTGTGTAAAAAAAAATCGTTTTTTTTTAAAGAAAAAAATCGTTTTTTTTTATAAAAAAAAAAAAAAATTAAAAAAAAAAAAGTTTTTTTTTTTATTACCTTTAGATTTTTAGACTCTAGTTACAATTTTTAGTATTAAGTTTAGTTTTGCCATAGTTATTTTTATACTTTTAGATTTTTAGGCTTTGCCGTAAAATCTCTTAAGTGCTTATTCCTTAGACTAAGATTTATGTGCTTTAGAATTTTGCGACGCCGTTTTTCGCGCTACTTTCTTATTTTTATTTTTCGACGCCTATTTTTCGACCTTTTATTTTTCGACCTTTTTCGACGCGCAATCTTTTTCTTTCTTATTTCTCGCTATTCTAGTTTTTAGGACTTAGATTTTTTTCTACTTCTTCTCTAAATTTCTTAAAATTACGAAAATTTATTTTAAGTGGTTAAATTGATAGACATCAAAATTTTCTGGTTCGTAGTAATAGTTGGATTTGTACGTGGACCGGGTTATTGGAGCCAAACAGTACTCAATTATATTGAGACCAAACGAATCCTGCCCCTCTGCTGCATCTTTTGGCTATTCGAAACGTGGGCAAAATCAGAAAAGTCTATTGATTGGATAACTTATTATAATTTTTCTTTCCTTTTTAAAAACTAATAGGATATTCAGTGAATGCACCGAGCAAGACGTTCGCCGCCGGTCATACGTTCACCACCTGTAACTCGATCAAGACATCGTTTAACGAATATCGCCGCCGTTGATTTTTCTTTAGAATCGTCATCAAGTCGACTAAATCCTCAAACTCAAATTTCCGATAATCCAGTTTTTGAAACAAACCTCACAATTGAGAATCCGGAGAATATTCAGGAACGGTTTGTAGATCCCGAACCATTAAACTTTCCTCCGGAACCACCAATCATTCAAACAGAGATTGTTGAGGAAAGAAACCATTAAATCAGAAACCTCTAGTGATTCGAATACAACACTTCCAATCATGGAAAATCTAGAACCTCTAAGTATGGAAGACCGAATGAGAGCTACACGCACGGGCCAAGGTCATGCCATTATTAAACCAGAAGTTAATGCGCCAGATTATGAAATCAAAGGACAAATCCTACACATGGTGACTAATCAATGCCAATTCAGTGGTGCGCCGAATGAAGACCCAAACGAACATCTTCGTACGTTTAATAGAGTTTGTACACTATTCAAAATCCGAGAAGTGGAAGACGAACAAATCTATCTCATGTTATTTCCCTGGACTTTAAAGGGAGAAGCCAAAGATTGGTTAGAATCGTTACCTGAAGGGGCGATTGACACATGGGATGTTTTAGTTGAAAAATTTCTTAAACAATTCTTTCCGGCATCCAAAGTCGTGAGACTTCAAGGAGAAATTGTTACGTTCGCGCAAAAGCCAAATGAAACATTATATGAGGCGTGGACAAGATTCGGAAGGATGTTGAGAGGATGTCCTCAACACGGTTTAGACACTTATCAAATAGTACAAATATTCTACCAAGGTGTCAACGTTGCTACACGAAAAGACATCGACATAACAGCTGGTGGTTCCATTATGAAGAAAACCGCAACTGAAGCTTACAAAATTATTGATAACACAGCCTCCCACTCTCATGAGTGGCACCAAGAGAAAGATATATATCGTTCATCTAAAGCGGCTAGAGCCGATTCTAGCCATGACTTTGATTCCGTTTCAGCAAAAATAGATGCTTTCGAAAGACGAATGGAAAAGATGAATAAAGATATTCACGCAATACGAATCAGTTGTGAGCTATGCGGTGGACCACACTTATTGAAAGATTGTCACATTGAACCAACCATGGAACAACGAGAGAATGTTTTCTATATGAACCAAAGGCCGGGAAATAATTATCAAAATAATTATCAACCGCCAAAGCTAAACTTCAATCGAAATCAAAACATTCTTTACAATCCAAAAGGACCCGAAAATAACTGGTATAACCAACAAGGTCCGAATAACCAACCAACTCAAAACAACACTTTCAATCAACAAAGACCTGGCTTATATAAACCACAACAACAAACCGAAGAGAAAAAGTCAAATATGGAAGACGTGGTATTCAAGCTAGTTGAATCTCAAACACAATTTATTGAAACTCAAACCCAAACAAATGAGAGGTTTGATCAATCATTAAGAACTCAACAAGCTTCCATTTTGAATCTAGAAAAACACGTAGGTACTCTTGCTAGCATGATGAGTGAGAGGGAACAAGGAAAGCTACCGAGTAATACTGAAGTAAATCCTCGGAAAGAGAATGTTAATATGGTTTCAACAAATTATGAAAAACCAGCATCAGAAGATGGGAAGGTTTTAGATGTGAGTAACAATGAAGAAGTTACACCAACACCACCACCACCCGAGTATGTAAAGCCAGTGGTGGCACCATACAGACCACCTATCCCGTTTCCAAGAAAAGGAGTTGAGTATGAGCAAGTGATAGGTAATAAAGATTGTGATACCTCTGGAAAGAAGAAGAAGAAAAAGAATAAGAAAGTACAAGAAACAAAAACCGTAAAGATAAACCCGGTGAAGACAGTTCCACCAAAACCTCCTCCTAGGATAGGTGATCCGGGTGAATTTATTGTTCCTTGTCTACTTAGTGATTGTGTCATGTATGATGCACTAGCAGATTTAGGTGCAAGTGTAAGTGTTATGCCTCTTTCATTATATAAGAGATTAGGAGTAGGTAAGTTAAGTCCAACGGATATGAGTGTTCGACTCTTTGATCAAACCATTAAACACTCAGTTGGAATTGTTGACAACCTACCCGTTCAAGTAGGCAATTTAACCTTTCTAGTCGAATTCATTGTCATTAACATAGAAGAGGACCCAAACATTCCTCTAATTTTAGGTCGACCATTCTTAGCGTCCACCAAGGCGTTATTTGATGTAGGAAATGGTAGAATGACACTTAGTAGTGGTGACAAATCGATCACCTTTATGATTCGAAAGTCTAAATCTCCACCAACCAAAACCGTTGAACCAGCAAAAACGATTGGTAAGAACCATGTTGTTTTACCAACTCCAACGGTAATACTTAGCAATAATGAAACACCTAAGTGTGGGGAGATTCAAATGTTCTAAAAAGAAAATGCTATCTAGAGTTAGTTGTTCTGTTCTCGTGTAGTTCCGAGAATGGAACCCGATTGGTCTTTTCCGCTAGCAGACACTAAAGAACTAGTTTTCTCCCTCCATTCTGAATTTTTGTTTTGTAGGTTTTTTTTTATGAAATTAATATGCATTTTAATTTAAGTTTTTAAAAACAAAATTTACTTTAATTCATTAAGTTGAAAAAATGATTTCTAAAATTCGTCGTGAGTTGAAGACTAGGTCATTAAGCCGAAATTACTTTACCCGAGGGCGGGACGACAAATTTTGTTATCATTATTTTTAATTTTATTGATTTAAAGTATGCCAAAAATATTATACTTTATAAATTTTTGAAAAGTGGGGTTATAAACCAAACTTCAAATATATATATATATATATATATATATATATATATATATATATATATATATATATATATATATATATATATATATATATATATATATATATATATATATATATATATATATATATATATATATGTTTGTATTTTATCTTATGTACAAAACAGGGTAAAACAATGCACTTTCAAAGACTGTCATTAAAGTTAAGCAAAAGGTACTAATTTTGACGACAAGACGCAAAACAACAAATATGATATAACAAATGAAGGAATGAACGATGAGGCGCCATCTATCATTCGACGAGCTTTGTAATTACAAACTCGGTATTTTTAATCACTTTTCTACGCTAATCACCCTCATGAATTTAAATTATAGTCTGATTTCATGCAAATGAGGGCATTGCATGATCTTAAGTGTGGGGAAGGGTTATAAATTCTCTCAGGTTTATACTTGGTTTATTTGCCAAATTTTGTGAAAATTTGAAAAATTTTCAATTAAATGAAGTCAAAATCATGTTTATACATATTTATGAACGATGAAAACTAGGTGATAATACCGAAATTATCGTTACCTCGAAAAGGACATAAATTGAGAAACACCCTAAAACGCTTGAATTCATTTAAAATGAAATAGAAGAAAATAAAAAGGCAAAGAAAGAAACTAAGTGTGGGAAGAATGTACCAAGTTATTCAATTTAAAACATATATCACATATTTTTGTACAAGATTATTGCAGGTACTTTTGCTTTGGACGATACTAATCAGTTTTACCCGGTTTACTGTAATACATTTGAAAGAAAGATGGATCTACACGATGAATCAATTCCATCATTAAAAGGAAGTAAAGTCTTCCGAAAAAGACACGCGCTTCTTGATTTACGTCATGAAGTTGTCGTCCAGACCAGCTGTAGGTTGACGAAAAATCTAGAAAAGTCATCACTAAAATCAGCAGGAATTCACGGACCTCAGCATCAAACAGGGTCGCCAAGTGGTCAGATTTATCCTAACCATGAGAAGGATTTATCTCGTACAATGGGAAGGCACCGTGCAAATTAGCTTGATAAGACTAATGAATCAGATCCCCAGAAAAGGATAATCTCCTTAAAGATTAAAAATCAGCTTTTAAGACTGATAATACTCAATCCTAGAGATTGACCTTAAAGATTGAGAATTCAAACTCATGGAATTCGATGATATCTAAACTCGAGCATGAACGAGAAAATATTTTGATCAAAAATACAAACCGATTTGTTTTCTGAAAAACCATTTTCAATGCGTTCATTACCATTGAACGTAAAATCCTAAGAAATTCACCTGGAATTCATTAGGTCACCTGAACCAAAACGGGTGTCAACCGTAAGAACGGTGGTTGCATAGCATGGTCGGAGACAGGACCTTGTGCCAGACCGAAAAATTATAGGATGATCTTTACTATCGCTCCTACCAAGGATAGTTCTAGCATCCGACACGTTAATAAGACCATAATCATCTGCATGTCACGGGACATTGCCTTAACAGTTTCTTGTTCATCGCTTTCCTTTACAACCGGACGGTAGTTTACCGAAAGGTAATATACGGAACAAGTAAACTGGATGTGTGCTTTTCGATACGGGGATAGCAGTGGATTACACGAACCTAAAAGTTTTAGCCAAAATATTGATCCACAAATATATTTTGCAACACCGATGATGGATCAAATCAGAAAACTTATCTAGGGTAAAAGCTAGAATGAATTTTCAAAAGATCAAATGTTTTCATAAATATCCAATTTCCTTAATGGATCTAAATTTTTATAGTCATGTGGGACTGTAAACCATATCGTTACTACCATTGTTTATACCGCCATATCAAAATCACTGATGTACAAAGTGTGAAGAATAAAGAAGTGATTCTAGTATTTCAAGACTATATTGCTTGAGGACAAGCAACGCTCAAGTGTGGGGATATTGATAAGGTTAAAAAGGAACATATATTTCATAGCATTATCCCCCAAGAAAGACAAGATTTTAGTTGCAATTGTTCCATTTTCAAGTGATATTCGTTTATATTAAATAAGTGCGAAGACAAAAGGCAGATTCGACAAATTGAAGACAAAAAGGTCCAAAAAGCTCAAAAGTACAAGATACAATTAAAAAGGTTCAAATTATTGATGAAGAACGTCTAAAAATGACAAGAGTACAAGTTACAAAACGCAAAGTACACGATATAAAATAGTACGCAAGGACGTTCGAAAATCCAGAACCGGGACATGAGTCAACTCTCAACGCTCGACGCAACGGTGTAAAAATTACGAGTCAACTATGCACAAGAATAAAATATAATATTTAAATAATTCATAATAAGAATAATATTAAATAATAAAAAGTTGTTAATTTAGCATAGTTCAGGGGTCGTAAATGAAAATTCAATTTCATATTTTGCCTATAAAAGGCGATGATTATCGATCATTTTAAAGGCATCCCTTTTTCTATCCTAAAAATCTATTATCAATATCAATATCTAAAAATCTCTATCATAATGTTAATGTAATAAGATATAACAATAATCTTAATTTTAATTTTAAATTATGATAATAATAAGATTTATGATAGAGATCGTTTGAGTGTGTAAGTCGAAATTCTGTCCGTGTAACGCTACGCTATTTTTAATCATTGTAAGTTATGTTCAACCTTTTTATATTAATGTCTCGTAGCTAAGTTATTATTATGCTTATTTAAAACGAAGTAATCATGATGTTGGGCTAATTACTAAAATTGGGTAATTGGGCTTTGTACCATAATTAAGGTTTGGGCAAAAGACCGACACTTGTGGAAATTGGACTATTGACTATTAATAGATGGGGGGTATTGTCTAATTGAGTGACAACTCATTGGAGTCTGTCGAACCTATCTTCAAATTAATTATCCTAATAATTAATAATGATTATGGTTGTCCTATTTAGTGACGTTCATATGGAATCTATTATAATCATTTAATTAATTATTCGGGTTGGGTAATTGATTATTCAAACTGATCAAGTGGGTAAATTAATATTCATATCTGATCAAAACAGGGTAGATTACATACAGTGATAACTGGTGTAATTGTTGACAGAAGTGATAACTGCGTCACAGTTTAAATCCTTAATTAGTTGGAATATTTGACTTCGGGTATAAGGGTAATTTGACGAGGACACTCGCACTTTATATTTATGACCGATGGACTATTATGGATAAAAACCAGATAGGTATCAAATAAACCATGACAAAGGACAATTAACCCGAGTAACAATTAATTAAAATCAAAGCGTCAAACATCATGATTACGGAAGTTTAAATAAGCATAATCCTTTTATTTCATATTCTATCGCAATTTTATTTATTGTTATTTTATTTATCGTCATTTATTTATTTTACGCACTTTAATTATTGTCATTTATCTTTACGCTTAAAAATATAAAATCGACAAACCGGTCATTAAACGGTAAAAACCCCCTTTTATAATAATATTACTACTTATATATATATATATATATATATATATATATACATATATATATATATATATATATATATATATATATATATATATATATATATATATATATATTTATATAAATATAGTTATAGTTAAAAATATAGTACGTAATCACTAGCTCCCTGTGGAACGAACCGGACTTACTAAAAACTACACTACTCTACGATTAGGTACACTGCCTATAGTGTTGTAGCAAGGTTTAGGTATATCCCATCCGTAAATTAATAAAACTTGTGTCATATTTTGTAGTATTTCCTAGTAAAAATAATACTATTTCGTACCCTCACGCTACATCACCAATTACCGTAACCCTCATCATCAACACTTCATCATCAATATCACATTAATCTCATATTTCTTGGTCATCATCAACGTTTATCATCATTATCAAGTCATCATCATCAACTAATATTATCGTCATCGTGATCATACTTAAAAAAAGAAAGAAGAGAATCTTGTTTAGAGTGACTACCCAATGGGCGCCCTTTCTTTGCGTACTCTTTATCGTCTTCTCCACCCGTCACCTCATCGTTTTTATCTTCTCATCATCGATCATAATCACAATAACCTTATCATCTCTATTCATCGTCAAACAGCTCCATCATCATCATTAACGACCTACTTAATCATCACCTATTGTACAACCCTAATCATCACCGTCGTTCATTGTTCTAGTAATCAAAGCAAGAATACTGCAGCTGCAGTAGCTCAGGTATACATGAAAATAGCAAGGTTTTGGTGGTTCGTTGTGGTGGTTAGCGGTTGCAAATAGTAACAGAAACAACACAAAGAAAACACTTACAGCAATAGTAGCGATGGAATCAAATGAAGAAGTAAGAAAGTGAAGAGAGAGAGAGAAGAAGAGAGAGAGAGAGAGAGAGAAGAATAGAGAGATGGTTGTGGGTTTACTGTTCGTCCAAAACAGAAATATGAAGTCAGCTGCAGCAGGAATTCACTAGTGGTTTGGTTGTAACAGTAACCTCCTTTGGGTTTCGTTGACAGCAGAAATCCTAAGATGGAATCCGATGGTTACGGTTTTGAAACGAACGAAATGGTAATAGTAACACAAAGATGGTGGGTTGTGATATAATTACCGGTGGTTGGGTGGTGGCAGGGGGTTTCGGCTATGGTGGTGGTGTAGGGTGACTGGTGGCGGGTGTGGAGTGGTGGTTGTCCGGTGAATTGAGTGTGGTGTGTGTTTTCTATATATGCAAATGAATATGTAAGTATATGTTTATATATATATATATATATATATATATATATATATATATATATATATATATATATATATATATATATATATAGTTGGTGCAATGAAACAAAGAGTAAAACATTAATCTCAAATTAATTCACGTGAATGATACAAGTGGGTTTGTGTGTTGCAACAGAAAGCAATCAAGCACAGTGATAGATTTGGTGGTATTTGATCACATAATTGAAGTAAATGTCTTTATTTGTATATTTAATGGAAAAGGATAAGCAGAAAAACTGGGACCTCAATGAACAATGATCACTTGTCTCATTAGTAGTCATATTTCCTAATCTCTCCATATATTTAGTGTATGCAATATATAATATATAATATTAATAATAATAATATAATAATAAAATATAAATCAATGAATCGTGCAATTATCATAAATTACTAAAATAATATATAGCAGCCTCCATTATGAATTCTTATGCCGACAGTTTTCACAGAGTGCTAAATCGTGCTCCGTGATTAATTAAGTGGCGGATAGAAAGTCTTCGGAAAAATCTCATATTTTTAAATTAACTGTATTTATTTATTTTGGTCATTATGGTATACAATTTGATCATTAATTTATTAAATAAAAATTACATCAACTGTCCCTCTCAATTCTAGGTAAAATATAAAAAGTTCTAAAATTTAACAAATAGCTCCTAAATACATTTTTAATAAGTCTATAATTTATAGAACTTATTTTCGGATCACCGTTTATTTTAAAATCATATAAGTTCGAATTAAATTTCTCTAAATAATAATTGAAACGTCCAACGAGTATTACAATCATTAAATAATTAGATTTAGTATACTCTATACATATATATATATATATATATATATATATATATATATATATATATATATATATATATATATATATATATATATATATATATAGATTTCTTTTAATAGTGATTTAATTATATCGTATATTATTTTATATTTTTAGTTCTAACGACTAAATCGTATATTATTATTTTAAGTTATTATATGTACATATACTTTTATTTATATTTATATGTATACACTTTTATTTATAAATAGTAGTTCGTGAATCTTCGAAAATAGTCACAGGTTGAATGATACTATTAAAACAGTTCAAAAATTTTGAGACTTAACCTAACAGACTTTTCTTATCATGTCAAAAATATAATATCGTATCGAGAGTTTGGTTTAAATTTAGTCAAAATTTTCCAGGTCGTCGCACATCAAACTTCAAAATTCAAATTTTTGAACGAACATCGAATTCGAGTACGAACATATAAAAAATAATCGAGTTCGAACTCGAACAATATATGAATTTTCAAATTGAGCTCGAGTCGAGTTCGAACCGAGTAATAGTTAAACGAGCAGAGCTCAGATTCTTCCTACTCGCCCGAGTTCAGTTCGTTAACAGCCCTATGTGTTTGTGGCAGTGGTGATTCTAATCAATATTCAAAGAGGTCCTATAGAATTTTAGCGGTACTTTATAATTTTTTTTAATGCATTACTATTTACTTTCAATAAAATTATTAATTTTAAAAATATACAAAACTTATTTTTAAATTTAATAGTGTCCTAAAAAATTTAAGTGATATTTGATTTTTAAAAAATGTTATAGTAGCGGAGTCTTAGAGCACACGGAGTGGTGATATGTCCCCACCCCGTCACACCCTCGGCAACGCCATCGCCCGATCCCCCCATTCCATCGCACATACGCGTTAGCCTCAGGTCAGTCACCACCCCGACGAGTTTGCAACGGTTTAAAATAAATTAACTGTTAAGATTCGAACATTTGAGTAATTTTTTTTTGTAAACCTCCACTTTATCTATATATAGACTACCCACTTCACACAAAATTCACCCATTTCTCATCCAACTTAAAAAAAACACAATCTTTCTGTAACGACCCGAGTTCGTTATCTCAAAAACACGCCTTAAAAAAAAACTTTTCTGAATCAACACATCTGGACGGCGTCCAGTTATCTGGACGACGTCCAAATTTAAAGAAGACTTGGACGGCGTCCGGAAGATTTGGACGGCGTCTAAATGAACTAAAGCTTGCTGTCTCCGGGGTCCAACTTACATGAGCGGAAAACCCGCTTCCCGACACTTTTAAACGAAAACCTTTTCACAACATGACATAATAAGTTAAACTAAGAGATTTCCATCATCAAAACAAGTTTTACATCGCCGAGCCCAAATCGGCCCGAATTACACGTTTCGTACAAAAATACAAGTTTCGACCGTTCTAGTTTAATTTCCAAACGACACTAGAGCATGGTGTTTGGGGTTAAACTACCCAAATCTTGGCTGAACTTCCAAAAAGCTAAAATTCCCGAGAGCCACTACTAATCCAAACGAATACCTTTGCCCTTGTCCACGTCAGAGCCTAAAAAGGTAAACAATGAGAGGGTAAGCTAAATCTTAGTGAATGCAATAATTATCCACATACATATATAATATACATACTTGCATACACTTACACACACCGTATAATTGCTAGTAATAACAATTAGCATACAAACTCCGAGTATAAGCTAATAACCTCCAAATAACGCAACTAGCATAATCAATAGCATATTCACCGAAATAATATATTATGCTATACAACAACACATACATAAACTATATGGTTAACCGTTCTCGCGTCATGGTGCTACCAGCTCTGTGGTTCACACCATACGTAATGCTATGACGCTACCGGCTCTGTGGTTCACGTCACTACGCATTTGAGTCATACTCCTTTATAGTGCTACCGGCTCCGTGGTTCACACTTTGGTGTTACCAGCTCCGTAGTTCACACCTCATTTTATAGTGCTACCGACTCCGTGGTTCACACTTTGATGCTACCGGCTCCGTGGTTCACATCACAACTCGAGTCATACTCTTTTATAGTGCTACCGGCTCCGTAGTTCACACTACAACACGCGTACCATGATGCACCGGATCCGTGGTTCACATCATAGCACACTCGCACATACTATGGCACTACCGGCTCCGTGGTTCATACCATAACACACAAATAAATACACTATATACATAAATGCATAATTATTCCACTCACCTTAACGCCTTCGGTGAATGTTTTATATTTTCGCAAGCTTCAAGGCAAAGTACCTAATACAATAAGTACTCAATCAACACACAAACTAGTTGGATTTATCACCAACAATTCTCTCATGTGCATTTAATGACTTAAATTCATTAAATGCCCCATTTTCACCAAAACCGTCCATTTAAGGTAAAGACCATCACATATCACTAAAAGCTAGTGACTAAAGTCCAACAACACTAACTAATACACAATTAGGGTATTTCATACCCATCTTTCCCAACTAGGTCAATTATTACCCATTTAACCATTTTAAAGTCACACACCCATTTCGGGTCATCCACTAACCCAATTAACACCCATTTGATTAATAACTAGGTGTGCTAGTAATTAACTAACCAATTATGACTCATAAGTCCATTTAACATTTCCAAAACCCTAGGTTAGTCATCCTTGGGTCCTCATGACTCAATCTTACCCAAGAACACCCAAAATCACCAAATATGGGTTTTGTGTTCATCACTAACCCAAACCTTAACCCTTAAACAAATTAAAATAAGGAAATCAATATTAGAGCATACCACCACAATCACAACGAAGCTATTGATTAGACGAACAACTTTAACACACGCGCTTTGGCCCGAAATCAACTTCTTCTTCCTCGATTTGAGCTTTCTCACACAAGAATCACTCTATCTCTCTAGAATTTGTGATAACCCGGAAATTTTCGACTAAATTTAAACTTAATCTTTATATGTTCCAACACGATAAGCAAAGTCTGTAATATTGAGTCTCAAAAATTTTGAACTATGTTCATATATTCAATTACTCTTTGACTGTTCTCGACGATTCACGAACATTTATATGTATATAGATATGTATATATAATATATAGTTATATTAATTGAAAACATTAAACAAAGTATTAGATGTATAATACTTTACATAAACATAATTGTTTCAATATATGTTTAATATATTTATCGACAAAATTAAAAGATATTATCAAATGAATTAATTATCAGATACATTGTGATGTGATTACGGGTCTCTGTTATGAGGTCCACTGTGATTTAAAAAATCTGTTCTTTTTAACAATATTCGGAAAATAGTAAAGTGATTTACAAGTAAGAACAAATGTGTCAATTAACGGGAACTAGACAAGAGTTAGTGGGGATTCCTGTTTAATTTCCAATTCATGCTTTACAATATTTTCCTCGTGATTTTGATAAAATAACTATTTTTAACTTTCATTTTGTTTAAATATGAAGGTAAGAACGAGAAATGTAAATAATTTAGATTTTAAAAATCGACAAGTTAAGTAAATCAATATTTTACATAAAGATGATTTCATACATTTATTTAACTATTGAACTTTATCTCACGTTTCACCAACAACTGTAATTTAAAAAAATTGAAAACCTATTAAGAGTATATATAATTTTATTTTTCTAAAACCTTTTATGATATAACAATTTTTAATTATTTTTAACCTTTTAATAAAATGATTCTTAAATATATTTTATTTTGGAAAAACAAAATTTTAATATTTATTTGATTTAATTTCAAATGTACTAAAACGTTTTCAGTTTAAGGAGGAACTTTATTTTTTAAAACATTTTAAAAGGTAACTTGTTTATGTATATAAAAATTAGAATGTTTAGGTCTATGTAAATATTAGTATGTTAATATTAATTTGTTACATTAATGTTATAAGTATTACTATTATTATTAATATTATTGTTATTATTACTAATATTATTATGAACAATATTATCAATTATTATCATCACCAATAAGTATTATTATCAGTATTATAAGAATTATTATATATGAAATTCGATACATTTAGCTTGTTATATTATTATTAATATTACTAATATTATTGTTATCATTATTAATATCATTATGATTATAATTAGTAGTAGAATTATTATTTTATTCAAAATTGTCATTATCATAATTTTTATTACTTTTATCATTATCTTTATTATTATTAGTATTAATTTGATATTATTATTATTATTAGTTCTATTATTATTATTATCAATATTTCTACTATTATTAATAATAGTATTATTATTTGTAATATATACATACATACATAATATATATATATATATATATATATATATATATATATATATATATATATATATATATATATATTAATTATTAATTATTAATTATTAATATTAATTAAATAAGATAAAGAGACAAATAATTATGCGAATTCAGTAAAACTTCAACATCGGATATATTTTTTTTTCTTTGTTTACTCTGCATTCGATTTCCTTGTCGACTACAAACACTAAATTACAACTAAGTTACTGCACCAAAATTTGATTAACATCCTCATTATTAGTTATATACTGCTTGTTGTTGCTGCATCAATCACACTCTGCAATTCAATAAAAAAAAACAGAAATTGAGGAAAAAGACTCACAACCTCTGTTCTTGACCGATTTAACCCATAACTCGAATTCGAAACAATTATAAAAATCTAATAATGCAGAGTTCTTAGGAATCATCCATTCAACCTATCTGTAAGTTTTCACGCTCCAATTCCTTCTTTTAATTTCGAATTTCGAAGTCAAAGTTTAGTTACAAAAAGTCAACTGAATTGCTCATCTTAAAATTCGATTTCCGTTTGTTGTTTATGGATCAATTGAGGATTCAAAAAGTTTCTGGGGAAGATTTAGAGTATATTTCATGTTATAATTATTATCTAAAACGTTCTAAATTTCCGAACTTGAATTCAAGTTCATGGTGTTCATAACTGTGATTAGCAATAGCCTAAATTCGAAATAAATTTCAAAATGTATCAATGACGCTTTGTTAGTGATGGTCTAGACAATCTTTTTGCAAAATTTTAAGTATCAATTCCTTTTAACGAACTCGAATTTTGGAGACAAAGTTATAAGTTTAAAAGTCAAATATCTGTTATTCGATTAAATTGGAACTCTCTGTTATTGATAAAGTCTATTTATGGATTTCAGAAGTTTTTATAAACACTTTAACACCTAGTTTATGTTGTAACAATTGATCAAAACATTTTTAAAATGGAAATCAAATTTTTTTTTTAAACCACGAACAGCACCTCAGAAGCTGTTCCTGTTCTTTTAATTTTTTTTTATTTATTTCTGTTATTTTCTATTAATACTAATAGTTATGGTTATATTTTCCCTAATAAGTAAATTAAATAAGTGTCACAAACTGAAATATGGAAATTTTATCTTTGTCGATTTACAGTTGAAAATGAAGAAGATATTGGATTAATAATAAAGACGGGTTAAATAAATTAAAGGGAGGATTAAAACAAATAAGTCGAGACAGAGGGATGGTTACAAGGTTGTTCGGGTTAACTAGTGGTCACGGGTTCGATCCCGGTTTGGGCCGCTTTCTTTTTAAAACAGATTTTGAGGTAGTTCTCCATTTTTAATTTTTTTATTATTATTACTTATTGTTATTATTATTGTTATTTTAATTATTATTATTATATTAACTATTATTAATATCAAAACAAGTATTAGAACAAGTAATATTATTATTGATATTAGGAATATTATTATCATTCTAAACTTTGTAAGATCATTATTATTATTAAAAGTAATATAAGTGTTATTATTATTACTATTAAAAATTATTATTAGTAGTATTAAAATGATAAATAAAAGTATTGTTATTATTATTACTAAACATTAGTATTGGAATTAATATTATTATTTTTATTAATATTAGTATTAGTATCATTGTTATAGTTATTAGGATTATTATTATTATTATTATTATTATTATTATTATTATTATTATTATTATTATTATTATTATTATTATTATTATTATTATTATTATTATTATTATTATTATTATTATTATTATTATTATTAATATTATTATTAACATAAGTATCATTATTAACAATATCATTATTAGTATTAATATTATCATTATTAATAAAGTTATTATTATTATCATTAGTAGATCATTAATGTCAAAATTATCATTTTTAACAAATAAATATTTTATACATAAAAACACACTTATTACATATAATATAATTATATTGATATTCCACATAACTATATATAAAACATATTAACATTATCTATATAAATACTTATATATAACAAATTAGGTATTTTTAATATAATACTAAATATATATAGATATTAATATAACTATATTAATCATTTTAGATATATATACAAAATAAACATAAAAACACATAATTTAAGATATAATATAAGTATATGATTTTAATGAAATTTAGTATAAATTTTACATAACTACAATTACATAAATAACATATATTAATAAATGAAATTATATGATTTCCATTATATATTTTAATAGATATACGATTAATATAGGTTCGTGAATCCGAGGCCAATCCTGTATTGTTCAGTATCGTCGTATGAATATTTTTACTACAAAATATCATATTGTGAGTTTCATTTGCTCCTTTTTTAAATGCTTTTGAAATATATATTTTTGGGACTGAGAATACATGCGCCGCTTTTATGAATGTTTTACGAAATAGACACAATTAATCAAAACTACATTCTATGGTTGGATTATCGAAATCGAATATGCCCCTTTTTGAAATGTCCCGTTCATATTGATTATAAACGTTTCATATTAATTGATTTCATTGCGAGGTTTTGACCTCTATATGAGACGTTTTTCAAAGGCAGCATTCGATTTTAAAACAAACCATAACTTTTAAAATATTAAGATGATTATCAAATAATGATAATCTAAAATATAGCATTTTCACACGACCATTACATAATGGTTTACAATAATATTACACATCAATATATGCATTCGAATGCAGTTTTTAAACAATATTATACAAGCATGGACTCCAAATCTTGTCCTTAATTTAGTATGCAACAGCGGAAGCTCTTAACAATCACCTAAGAATAAATATGCTTAAAACGTCAACAAAAAATGTTGGTGAGTTATAGGTTTAACCTATATATTTATCAAATTGTAATAATAGACCACAAGATTTCATTTCTCATAAATACACATCTCGTATCAGGCATTTCGCAAACTGCATAGAGATAAAAATCATTCATATGGTGAACACCTGGTAACCGACCTTAACAAGATGCATATAGAATATCCCCTATCATTCCGGGACTCCCTTCGGACATGATAAATTCGAAGTACTAAAGCATCCGGTACTTTGGATGGGGCTTGTTAGGCCCAATAGATCTATCTTTAGGATTCGCGTCAATTAGGGTGTCTGTTCCCTAATTCTTAGATTACCAGACTAAAAAGGGGCATATTCGGTTTAATAATTCAACCATAGAATGTAGTTTCACTTGTGTCTATTTTGTAAAACATTTATAAACTGCATGTATTCTCTTCCCAAAAATATTAGATTTAAAAAGTGGGACTATAACTCACTTCCACAGATTTTTACTTTGTCGGGAAGTAAGACTTGGCCACTGGTCGATTCACGAACCTATAACAAATATGTACATATATATATATATATATATATATATATATATATATATATATCAATTTATGATCGGAAAATATTCACAACATTTTTTATTACGTTTTTATGATTTAAGTTTGTTAAGTTAGCAGTCCTCGTTAGTAACTTACAACTAGTTATCCACAGTTAGATGTACATAAATAAATCAATATATATATATATATATATATATATATATATATATATATATATATATATATATATATATATATATATATATATATATATATATATATATATATATATCTTGAATCAATCCACGACCCAATGTATACACGTCTCAGGCTAGATCACAACTCAAAGTATATATATTTTTGGAATCAACCTCAACCCTGTATAGCTAACTCAAACATTACTGCATATAGAGTGTCTATGGTTGTTCCAAATAATATATATAGATGGGTCGATATGATATGTCAAAACATTATATACGTGTCTATGGTATCCCAAGATTACATAATATGTATAATACAATATAAATTAGTTAGGATATATTTAGTCTAGATTTGTTACAAAATTTTCGTAGCTAAAACTAGCAAGTTTATCCAATTTTGTTTTACCCGTAATTTCTTCGTTTCAAATTCGTTTTGAGTGATTCAAGTTGCTATGGTTTCATAATGAACTGAAATTTATGAAACTAAACAGAAAAAGTATAAGTTTATAGTCAGAAATATAGGTTACAAATCATTTTTAAAGACGTAATCATTTCCATCGAAAAAACGACATCTTGATGACCATTTTGAAAAACATACTTCCACTTTGTGTTTAACCATGATTTTTGGATATAGTATCATGTTCATAATATGTACTATTATTTTTCCAGAAAACAAACTTTCAATTCAAAGATTAAGATACTTTTTATTTTTTTAACCCAAAACAGCCCCCGATTTCACTACGACGGCGTATGTCCGGTTTTACGGTGTTCTTCGTGTTTTCAGGTTTTAAATCATTAAGTTAGCATATCATATAGATATATAACATGTGTTTAGTTGATTTTAAAAGTCAATTTAGAAGGATTAACTTTGTTTGCGAACAAGTTTAGAATTAACTAAACTATGTTCTAGTGATTACATGTTCAAATCTTCGAATAAGATAGTTTTATATATATGAATCGAATGATGTTATGAACATCATTACTACCTCAAGTTTAGTAGGTAAACCTACTGGAAGTGACAAAAATTGATCTAGCTTCAAAGGATTCTTGGATGGCTTGAAAGTTCTTGAAGTAGAATCATGACACGAAAACAAGTTCAAGTAAGATTTCCACTCGAAATAAGATAGTTATAGTTATAGAAATTGAATCAAAGTTTAAATATGAGTATTACTCTTGTATTAGAAAGATATCTTACTTTAAATAAAAAAGATTTCTTGAGCTTAGATGATTACTTGGATTGGATTAGAAATCTTGGAAGTAATCTTGCAAACTTGATAGTATTCTTGATTTTATGAAACTAAAACTTATAGAATTTATGAAGAGCACTTAGAACTTGAAGATAGAACTTGAGAGAGATAAATTAGATGAATAAAATTGAAGAATAAAAGTGTTTGTAGGTGTTTTTGGTCGTTGGTATATGGATTAGATATAAAGGATGTGTAAGTTTGTTTTCATGTAAATAATTCATGAATGATTTATAAAATTTTTTGTAATTTTGTGAGATATTTCATGCTAGTTTCCAAATGATGATTCTCACATGTTTAATGACTCACATGGGCTGCTAAGGAGCTGATTATTGAGTGTATATACCAATAGTATATACATCTTAGAAGCTGTGTATTGTACGAGTACGAATACGGGTGCATACGAGTAGAATTGTTGATGAAAATGAATGAGGATGTAATTGTAAGCATTTTTGTTAAGTAGAAGTACTTTGATATATGTCATGAAGTCTTCCAAAAGTGTATTAATACATCTTAATACACTACATGTATATACATTTAACTGAGTCGTTAAGTCATCGTTAGTCGTTATATGTAAGTGTTGTTTCGGAACCTTTAAGTTAACGATCTTGTTAAATGTAATTGATCCATTGTGATTACACTTAAATGAGATATTAAATTGTTATGTTAACATGTTAACATGGTGCATTAATATATCTTAATATCATATAAATATGTGTAAAATACTATTACAACGATAATCGTTACATATATGTATTGTTTCGAAATCCTTAAGTTAGTAGTCTCATCTTACTCGTGTAGTTCATTGTTAATATGCTTAATGATATATGTAATTATCATTTCATGATGTTAAACATAGTGTATTAATATCTTAACATGATACATATGTATTTAGTAAGACGTTGTTGTAACGATAGCCGTTATAAATATCGTTTCGCGTTTCTTAATTCACTACTTTCATTTTATGTATATAACTCATTGTTAATGTACTTGGTGAGATACTTGCTCATCATAATATCATGTTATATATATATATATATATATATATATATATATATATATATATATATATATATATATATATATATATATATATATATATATATATATATATATATATCATGTTGTTTTTACAAGTTTTAACGTTCGTGAATCGTCGGTCAATTTGGGTGGTCAATTATCTACATGAAACTCATTTCAATAGATCAAGTCTTAACAAGTTTGATTGCTTAACATTTTGGAAACATTTCATCATGCAAATATAGTTTTCATTTAATATATAATCATGGAAAAGTTTGAGTCACTACAGTACCTACCCGTTAAATAAATTTCGTCCCGAAATTTTAAGTTGTTGAAGGTGTTGACGAATCTTCTGAAAATAGGTACGGATATTTCAGCTTCATTTGATCTTCACACTCCCAGGTGAACTCGGGTCCCCTACGAGCATTCCATCGAACCTTCACGATCGGTATCTTATTTTTCTTGAGCCTTTTAACCTCACGATCCATTATCTCGATGGGTTCTTCAACGAATTGTAGTTTTTCGTTGATTTTAATTTCGTCTAAAGGAATAGTGAGATCTTCTTTAGCTAAGCACTTCTTCAGATTCGAGACGTGAAAGGCATTATGTACTTTGGCGAGTTGTTGAGGTAATTCAAGTCGGTAGGCTACTGGTCCGACACGATCTAAAATCTTGAATGGTCCAATGTATCTTGGATTTAGTTTCCCCCGTTTACCAAATCGAACAACGCCTTTTCAAGGCGAAACCTTAAGCATGACCATCTCTCCAATTTCAAATTCTATATCTTTCCTTTTAAGGTCCGCGTAGCTCTTTTGTCGACTCTGAGCGGTTTTCAACCGTTGTTGAATTTGGATGATTTTCTCGGTAGTTTCTTGGATTATCTCTGGACCCGTAATCTGTTTATCCCCCATTTCATTCCAACAAATCAGAGATCTGCACTTTCTACCATAAAGTGCTTCGAACGGTGCCATTTCGATACTCGAGTGGTAACTGTTGTTGTAGGAAAATTCTGCTAATGATAGATGTCGATCCCAACTGTTTCCAAAATCAATAACACATGCTCGTAGCATGTATTCAAGTGTTTGTATCGTCCTTTCGCTCTGCCCATCAGTCTGTGGATGATAGGCAGTACTCATGTCTAGACGAGTTCCTAATGCTTGCTGTAATGTCTGCCAAAACCTTGAAACAAATCTGTCATCCCTATCAGAGATAATAGAGATTGGTATTCCATGTCTGGAGACAACTTCTTTCAAGTATAATCGTGCCAACTTCTCCATTTTGTCATCTTCTCTCATTGGCAAAAAATGTGCTGATTTGGTGAGACGATCGACTATTACCCAAATAGTATCATAACCACTTGCAGTCCTGGGCAATTTAGTAATGAAATCCATGGTAATGTTTTCCCATTTTCATTCCGGGATTTCAGGTTGTTGAAGTAGACCTGATGGTTTCTAATGTTCAGCTTTGACCTTAGAACACGTCAAACATTCTCCTACATATCTCGCAATATCGACTTTCATACCCGGCCACCAAAAATGTTTCTTGAGGTCCTTGTACATCTTTCCCGCTCCGGGATGTATTGAGTATCTGGTTTTATGTGCTTCTCCAAGTACCATTTCTCTCACATCTCCAAACTTTGGCACCCAAATTCTTTCAGCTCTATACCGGGTTCCGTCTTCTCGAATATTAAGGTGTTTCTCCGATCCTTTGGGTATTTCATTCTTCAAATTCCCTTCTTTTACAACTCCCTGTTGCGCCTCCTTTATTTGAGTAGTAAGGTTAGTACGAATAATTATATTCATAGCTTTTACCCGTATATGTTCTCTTTCCTTTCTACTCAAGGCATCGGCTACCACATTCGCCTTCCTCGGGTGGTAACGAATCTCGAAATCGTAATCATTCAATAACTCAATCCACCTACGCTGCCTCATGTTCAGTTGTTTCTGATTAAATATGTGTTGGAGACTTTTGTGGTCGGTATATATAATACTTTTGACCCCATATAAGTAGTGCCTCCAAGTCTTTAATGCAACAGCGCCTAGTTCCAAATCGTGTATCGTATAATTTTGCTCGTGAATCTTCAATTGTCTAGACGCATAGGCACTTACCTTCGTTCGTTGCATTAATACACAACCGAGACTTTGCTTTGAGGCATCACAATATATCACAAAATCATCATTCCCTTCATGCAATGACAATATAGGTGCAGTAGTTAACTTTTTCTTCAACAATTGAAATGCTTTTTCTATTCATCCTTCCATTCAAATTTCTTCCCTTTATGCGTTAACGCAGTTAAGGGTTTTGCTATTTTGGAAAAATCTTGGATGAATCTTCTGTAGTAACCAGCTAGTCCTAAAAATTGGCGTATGTGTTTCGGAGTTTTCGGGGTTTCCCATTTTTCAACGGTTTCAATCTTTGCCGGATCCACCTGAATACCTTCTTTGTTCACTATGTGACCGAGGAATTGAACTTCTTCCAACCAAAATGCATACTTTGAAAACTTAGCGTACAGTTTTTCTTTCCTCAACAACTCTAGCACTTTTCTCAAATGTTCTTCGTGCTCTTGATCATTCTTTAAGTAGATAAGTATGTCATCGATGAAAACAATGACAAATTTGTCAAGATATGGTCTACACACTTGGTTCATAAGGTCCATGAACACAGCTGGTGCGTTAGTCAAACCAAATGGCATAACCATAAACTCGTAATGACCGTAACGCGTCCTAAAAAGTTGTTTTCGGAATATCATCCTCCTTCACCCGCATTTGATGATATCCAGAACGTAAATCGATCTTCGAATAAACCGATAAGCCTTGTAGTTGATCAAATAAGTCATCGATTCTCGGTAGTAGATAACAGTTCTTGATGGTAAGTTTGTTCAACTCTCGGTAGTCGATACACAACCTGAATGTACCATACTTCTTTTTGACAAACAAAATAGGAGCTCCCTATGGTGATGTGCTTGGTTGAATGAAACCACACTCTAAAAGTTCTTGTAATTGGCTTTTGAGTTCCTTCATTTCGCTGGGTGCGAGTCTGTATGGAGCACGAGCTATTGGTGCAGCTCCTGGTACAAGATCTATTTGAAATTCAACAGATCGGTGTGGAGGTAGTCCCGGTAATTCTTTCAGAAATACATCGGGAAATTCTTTTGCGACGGGAACATCATTGATGTTCTTTTCTTCGGTTTGTACTTTCTCGACATGTGCTAAAATAGCATAGCAACCTTTTCTTATTAGCTTTTGCACCTTCAAATTACTAATAAGATTTAGCTTCGCGTTGCTCTTTTCTCCGTACACCATTAAGGGTTTTCCTTTTTTCCATACAATGCGAATTGTATTTTTGTAACATACGATCTCTGCTCTCTCCTTTTTCAACCAGTCCATGCCAATTATCACATCAAAACTTCCTAACTCTATTGGTATCAAATCAATCTTAAATGTTTCACTAACCAGCTTAATTTCTCGATTTCGACATATATTATCTGCTGTAATTAATTTACCGTTTGCTAATTCGAGTAAAAATTTATTATCCAAAGACATTAGTGGACAACTTAATTTAGCACAAAAATCTCTACTCATATAGCTTCTATCCGCACCCGAATCAAATAAAACATAAGCAGATGTATTGTCAATAAGAAATGTACCCGTAACAAGCTCCGGGTCTTCCTGCGCTTCTGCCGTATTAATATTGAAAACGCTTTCGCGGCCTTGCCCATTAGTATTCCCTTGATTTGGGCAATTTCTAATAATGTGGCCCGGTTTTCCACATTTATAACAAACTACGTCGGCATTATTTGTTCCGATGTTATTTGTTTCTTTATTTTTGTTGTTCTTTGGTCCGTAAACATCACATTTTGCCGCGCCATGACCACTTCTCTTACACTTGGTGCAAAATGTTGTGCAGAACGCATTCGGATGGTACTCTGCACACCTGAAGCATGGTTGTTTCTGTTGTTTGTTGTTATTGAAATGGTTGTTGTTGCAATTGTTATTATTGTTGGGACGGTGGTTGTAATGGTTATTGTTGTTGATATGGTTATTGTTGCGGTTGTTGATGCGAAATTTGGTGCGATTGAAGTTGTGATTGCTGTGTTGATTGTTAAAATTGTGACCCTTGTCACTGGTTTCTTCCCACTTTCTCTTGATTTGTTTCGTGTTGGCTTCTTCGGCTGCCTGCTCTTTAATTCTTTCCTCAATATGATTTATGAGTTTATGAGCCATTCGACTAGCCTTTTGTATGGAGGCAGGCTCGTGTGAACTTATATCTTCTTGGATCCTTTCTGGTAACCCTTTTACAAATGCGTCGATTTTCTCCTCTTCATCTTCGAACGCTCTTGGGCACAATAAACATAACTCCGTGAATCGTGGTTCATATGTGGTAATATCGAATCCTTGTGTTCGTAATCCCTTAAGCTCTACTTTGAGCTTATTGACCTTGTTTCTGGGACGATACTGCTCAGTCATCAGATGTTTGAATGCTGACCAAGGTAGTGCGTACGTAGCATCTTGTCCCACTTGTTCTAGATAGGTATTCCACCATGTTAACGCAGTACCTGTGAAGGTATGCGTAGCGTACTTTACTTTGTCTTCTTCAGTACACTTACTTATGGCAAACACCGATTCAACCTTTTCGGTCCACCGTTTCAATCCGATTGGACCCTCGGTCCCATCGAATTTCAGAGGTTTACAGGCAATGAATTCTTTGTAGGAACATCCTACACGATTTCTTGTAGCGTTATTTGCATTGCTAGATTCAGAGTTATTGTTGTTGTTTTGCATTGCAGCCTGTATTGCCACTATGTTTGCTGCAAGGAAAACATGGAAGTCTTCCTCGCTCATGTTCAAATTTTGATGATTCGTCGGTGCCATTTTCTTCAAAAATAGCCCAAAAGAATTAAGTTAATCATATAGAATATTAAGAGTAGTCAATAGTATTTCGTAGCATAGTATGAACTCATTTATAAAAGCTTTTTCTTCATATTAGCATTTTATATTTTTAATTCGGGTAGTACCTGCCCGTTAAGTTCATACTTAGTAGCTAATATACAATTCAACTACTACAATTCTATATGAAAAACTGATTATAATAATATTTCGCGTTCAAACTATTATACAATATTTTACAAACTTACAATACCGCTATTATACATATAGCATGAAATATAGCACACAATAACTTTGATACAAAACAGTTGTGACAACAATCCTAGTTAATACGCAAGTCGTTCAGCAAAGGCAATAAAAACACGTAATTCATAAGTCCAGAAACAAGTCATGCATTCTGGTTTTACTAAGACTACTTCCCATCCTTGGTCTTGCGGAACATAACCGTTGTGGCCGTTGACAAGACAGCATGTTGTAACGTCGTCAAAGGAACGAGGGTTTCGTAATGCGCAACAGCCCCGTAATAATCTAAAAACCTTGTTTCTCACCCCAACTACTGAATCCGTCACTTGTGGGAAGGTTTTATTTAAAAGTTGTAATCCGATGTTCTTTTTCTCACTTTGGTGAGAAGCGAACATCACTAACCCGTAAGCATAACATGCTTCTTTATGTTCATGTTAGAAGCTCTTTCAAACTCACGAAGTCCTACATTGGGATATGTTGAGTCAAAATAGGTTCTTAATCCGTAGCGTAAAATTGCATTTGGGTTCCCCGCATTTAACGCTTTAAAGAAAACACGGCGTAACTTACGGTGTCCCCACTGTGATATACCCCATCTTTCAAATGAAAGCCTTTTATAAACTAAGGCATGCCTGGAACATTCTTCAAATGTTCTACAAACTAATTTTACCGTAAATAATTGTGCCTACGAATTCTGACCGACTTTAGACAAGATTTCATCAATCATGTCCCCGGGTAGGTCTTCTAAAATTTTTGGTTGTCTATCCTTAATGTCCATTGCGTTTTTATACAGTAAAACAGACGATAATTAGATTCGTAAAAGATAATTATCAAATAATACAAGCAATTTTTTTACATACAACATGAAAGTACAAGAACACTTATATTACATATATTACACCGCATGATTACAACTCTTTATTCCGACTCATTTGTTTCTTCTTCTTCGGACTTGGTTTGTTTCGCTAATTTCCTAGGGATATATGGTGCTCCCCTAATACGAGCCGTTCTTTTCACAAATGGTCTAGAAGGACCCGGTGGCTTAGATGTTCCCGGGTTATAGCTAAAACTTAAGAAATACGGGTGTTGACGGTATTTTTCATCGGGACATTTCATGTTAACATAGAGGTCATCGTGGTTGGACTCGTATTTTTCTATTCTATGCCTTTCCCTTATTATTTTCTTTTGCCTTTTCAAATTGTGTCGGGGTAATTTCAATAACATCATTGGAATCCTCATCGGGATCCGATTCATCAGAAAATTGGTAATCTTCCCAATATTTTGCTTCCTCGGCGGAAACACCATTGACCATTATTAATTTTGGTCTATTGGCTGAGGATTTTCTTTTATTTATCTGTTTTTCAGTGGTTTCTAATATTTCCTCCCCCGGAACCTCTTCTTCTTCGGGTTCCTCTTCTTCCGGTTCCTCTTCGGGAATTTGTGAATCTTCCCAATATATATTCGACTCTTCATTATTATTAGGTGAGTCGATGGGATTTGTATTAGAGGTAGACATCTATCACACAATATCAAATACGTTAAGAGATTAATATATCACATAATATTTACATGTTAATAATATATAGTTTCCAACAAAAAAAATGTTAAGCAATCGTTTTTAAAGAAAACACTGTCGAAGTCCAGACTTACTAATGTATCCTAACAAATTCGGTTAGACACACTAATGCAAATTTCTGGTTCTCTAAGACCAACGCTCGGATACCAACTGAAATGTCTCGTTCATATTGATTATAAACGTTCCATATTAATTGATTTCGTTGCGAGGTTTTGACCTCTATATGAGACGTTTTTCAAAGGCTACATTCGATTTTAAAAAAACATAACTTTTAAAATATTACGACAATTATCAAATAATGATAATCTAAAATATAGCGTTTTCACACGACCATTACATAATGGTTTACAATAATATTACACATCAATATATGCCTTCGAATGCAATTTTTAAACAATATTATACAAGCATGGACTCCAAATCTTGTCCTTAATTTAGTATGCAATAGCGGAAGCTCTTAACAATTACCTGAGAATAAACATGCTTAAAACGTCAACAAAAAATGTTGGTGAGTTATAGGTTTAACCTATATATTTATCAAATTGTAATAATAGACCACAAGATTTCATTTCTCATAAATACACATCTCGTATCAGGCATTTCGCAAACTGCATAGAGATAAAAATTATTCATATGGTGAACACCTGGTAACCGACCTTAACAAGATGCATATAGAATATCCCCTATCATTCCGGGACTCCCTTCGGACATGATAAATTCGAAGTACTAAAGCATCCGGTACTTTGGATGGGGCTTGTTGGGCCCAATAGATCTATCTTTAGGATTCGCGTCAATTAAGGTGTCTGTTCCCTAATTCTTAGATTACCAGACTAAAAAGGAGCATATTCGGTTTAATAATTCAACCATAGAATGTAGTTTCACTTGTGTCTATTTTGTAAAACATTTATAAAACTGCATGTATTCTCATCCCAAAAATATTAATTTAAAAAGTGGGATTATAACTCACTTTCACAGATTTTTACTTAGTCGGGAAGTAAGACTTGGCCACTGGTCGATTCACGAACCTATAACAAATATGAACATATATATCAATTTATGATCGGAAAATATTCACAACATTTTTTATTATGTTTTTATGATTTAAGTTTGTTAAGTTAGCAGTCCTCGTTAGTAACCTACAACTAGTTGTCCACAGATATATATATATATATATATATATCTTGAATCAATCCACGACCCAGTGTATACACGTCTTGAAATGTCCCGTTCATATCGATTATAAATGTTTCATATTAATTGATCTCTTTGCGAGGTTTTGACCTCCACATGAGACGTTTTTCAAAGACTGCATTCGTTTTTAAAACAAACCATAACCTTTATTTTATATACAAGGTTAAAAAGACACCACCTAGATTATCAAGAATTGATAATCTAAAAATATCACACTTACGCACTACCAATACATATTGGTTTACAATATTAATATGTTACAACAAAGTAAATCTCGAATGCAGTTTTAAATAATATTATACAATCATGCTGACACCGAATCTTGTCCATATTTTAGCATGCAACAGCAGAAGCTCTTAATAATCACCTGAGAATAAACATGCTTTAAACGTCAACAAAAATGTTGGTGAGTTATAGGTTTAACCTACATATTTATCAAATCGTAATAATAGACCACAAGATTTCATATTTCAATATACATCCCATACATAGAGATAAAAATCATACATATGGTGAACACCTGGTAACCGAAATTAACAAGATGCATATAAGAATATCCCCTATCATTCCGGGAAATCCATCGGACATGATAAAAAAATGAATTCGAAGTACTAAAGCATCCGGTACTTTGGATGGGGTTCGTTAGGCCCAATAGATCTATCTTTAGGATTCGCGTCAATTAGTATATCGATTTACTAATTCTTAGGCTACCAAGCAAAAGGGGCATATTCGGCTTCGATCATTCACCCATATAATGTAGTTTCAATTACTTGTGTCTATTTCGTAAAACATTTATAAAACTGCATGTATTCTCATCCCAAAAATATTAGATTTTAAAAGTGGGACTATAACTCACTTTCATAGATTTTTACTTCATCGGAAAGTAAGACTTGGCCACTGGTCGATTCACGAACCTATAACAAATATGTACATATATATCAAAGTATGTTCAAAATATATTTACAACATTTTTATTATGTTTTAATGATTTGAGTTTATTAAGTCTGCTGTCCTCGTTAGTAACCTACAACTAGATGTACAGAAATAAATTGATATAAATTATCTTGAATCAATCCATGACCCGGTGTATACATGTCTCAGGCTAGATCACAACTTAAAGTATATATATTTTTGGAATCAACCTCAACCCTGTATAGCTAACTCAAACATTACTGCATATAGATTGTCTATGGTTGTTCCAAATAATATATATACATGGGTTGATATGATATGTCAAAACATTTGTATACGTGTCTATGGTATCCCAAGATTACATAATATATTAGAATACATGTATTATACAATATAAGTTAGCTAGGATATGATTAATGTAGATTTGTTACTAATTTTCACGTAGCTACAACAAGCAAAATTATCCAATCTTGTTTTACCCATAACTTCTTTGTTTTAAATCCATTTTGAGTGATTCAAGTTGTTATGGTTTCATATTGAACTTAAGTTTATGAATCTAAACAGAAAAATTATAAGTTTATAGTCGAAAATATAGGTTACAATTCAATATTATAAGAGGTAGTCATTTCAGTCAAAAGAACGACGTCTTGATGACCATTTTGAAAAACATACTTCCACTTTGAGTTTAACCATGATTTTTGGATATAGTTTCATGTTCATAAGAAAAATAATTTTCCTAGAAGAACAACTTTTAAATCAAAGTTTATCATAGTTTTTAATTAACTAACCCAAAAACAGCCCGCTGTGTTACTACGACGGCATATATCGGGTTTTACGGTGTTTTTCGTGTTTTCAGGTTTTAAATCATTAAGTTAGCATATCATATAGATATAGAACATGTGTATAGTTGATTTTAAAAGTCAAGTTAGAAGGATTAACTTTTTTTTGCGAACAAGTTTAGAATTAACTAAACTATGTTCTAGTGATTACAAGTTTAAACCTTCGAATAAGATAGTTTTATATATATGATTCGAATGATGTTATGAACATCATTAATACCTTAAGTTTTATGGATAAACCTACTAGAAATGAGAAAAATAGATCTAGCTTCAAAGGATCCTTGGATGGCTTGAGAGTTCTTGAAGCAAAATCATGACACGAAAACAAGTTCAAGTAAGATTTTCACTCGAAATAAGATTGTTATAGTTATAGAAATTGAATCAAAGCTTGAGTATGAGTATTACCTTGAATTAGAAAGATATCTTACTGTAAATAAGAAAGATTTCTTGAGATTGGATGATCACTTGAAATGGATTTTCAAGATTGAAAGTAAGCTAGCAAACTTGGAAGTGTTGTTGGTGTGTTCTTGAGTAGTTGTTTTGTATGTTGATCTAGGTTACCTAGATTGAGCTAGATTATGAAGGAAATTATGAAGAACACTTAGAACACTAAGAGAGTAATTGAGAGAGAGTAATTTGATGCATAAAAATGGAAATCAAAGTGTGTTTGTGGTTGGTGAATGAGGCGTGAAAATGGAGTCAAATATAGGCTCCATTACTTTGTTGTTTTGTTAGATATTTCATGCTAGTTGCCAAATAATGGTTCTCACATATGTTAGGTGACTCACAAGGGCTGATAAGAGCTGAATTATTATGTGTATATACCAATAGTATATACATCTAGGAGCTGGGTATTGTACGAGTACAAATACGGGTGCATACGAGTAGAATTGTTGATGAAAATGAACGAGGATGTAACTGTAAGCATTTTTGTTAAGTATAAGTACTTTAATAAATGTCTTGAAGTCTTTCAAAAGTGTATGAATACATATTAAAACACTACATGTATATACATTTTAACTGAGTCGTTAAGTCATCGTTAGTCGTTACATGTAAGTGTTGTTTTGAAACCTATAAGTTAACGATCTTGTTAAATGTTGTTAACCCATTGTTTATTATATCTAATGAGATGTTAAATTATTACATTATCATGATAATATGATATATTAATATATCTTAATATGATATATATACATTTAAATGTCGTTACAACGATAATCGTTGCATATATGTCTCGTTTCGAAACCCTTAAGTTAGTAGTCTTGTTTTTACGTATGTAATTCATTGTTAATACACTTAATGATATGTTTACTTATCATTTATCATATTTAAACATAGTGTAACAATATCTTAATATAATTCATATGTATTTAGTGATACGTTGTTATAACGATAATCGTTATATATATCGTTTTGAGTTTCTTAATTCAATAAACTCATTTTTATGTATAACACTCATTGTTAATATACTTAGTGAGATACTTACTTATCATAATCTCGTGTTAACTATATATATGTCTATATCTATAACATCATGTAGTTTTTACGAATTTGTAATGTTCGTGAATCGCCGGTCAATTTGGGTGATCAATTGTCTATATGAAATCTATTTTAATTAATCAAGTCTTAACAAGTTTGATTGCTTAACATATTGGAAACACTTAATCATGTAAATATCAATTTCATTTAATATATAAAAACATAGAAAAGTTCAGGTCACTACACGTCTCAGGCTAGATCACAACTCAAAGTATATATATTTTTGGAATCAACCTCAACCCTGTATAGCTAACTCAAACATTACTGCATATAGAGTGTCTCCTCTTGTTCCAAATAATATATATAGATGGGTCGATATGATATGTCAAAACATTGTATACGTGTCTATGGTATCCCAAGATTACATAATATGTATAATACAATATAAATTAGTTAGGATATGTTTAGTCTAGATTTGTTACAAAATTTTCGTAGCTAAAACTAGCAAGTTTATCCAATTTTGTTTTACCCGTCATTTCTTCGTTTCAAATCCGTTTTGAGTGATTAAAGTTGCTATGGTTTCATAATGAACTGAAATTTATGAAACTAAACAGAAAAAGTATAAGTTTATAGTCGAAAATACAGGTTACAAGTCATTTTTTAAAGAGGTAGTCATTTCCGTCGAAAAAATGACATCTTGATGACCATTTTGAAAAACATACTTCTACTTTGTGTTTAACCATGATTTTTTGATATAGTATCATGTTCATATGTAATATCATTTTTCCAGAAAACAAACTTCCAATTCAAAGATTAAGATACTTTTTATTTTTTTAACCCAAAACAGCCCCCGATTTCACTACGACGGCGTATGTCCGGTTTTACGGTGTTCTTCGTGTTTCCAGGTTTTAAATCATTAAGTTAGCATATCATATAGATATAGAATATGTGTTTAGTTGATTTTAAAAGTCAAGTTAGAAGGATTAACATTATTTGCCAACAAGTTTAGAAATAACTAAACTATGTTCTAGTGATTACATGTTCAAATCTTCGAATAAGATAGTTTTATATATATGAATCGAATGATGTTATGAACATCATTACTACCTTAAGTTTAGTAGGTAAACCTACTGGAAGTGATAAAAATTGATCTAGCTTCAAAGAATTCTTGGATGGCTTGAAAGTTCTTGAAGTAGAATCATGACACGAAAACAAGTTCAAGTAAGATTTCCACTCGAAATATGATAGTTATAGTTATAGAAATTGAATCAAAGTTTAAATATGAGTATTACCCTTGTATTAGAAAGATATCTTACTGTAAATAAGAAAGATTTCTTGAGCTTAGATGATTACTTGGATTGGATTAGAAAGCTTGGAAGTAATCTTGCAAACTTGATAGTATTCTTGATTTTATGAAACTAGAACTTATAGAATTTATGAAGAACACCTAGAACTTGAAGATAGAACTTGAGAGAGATCAATTAGATGAAGAAAATTGAAGAATGAAAGTATTTGTAGGTGTTTTTGGTCGTTGGTATATGGATTAGATATAAAGGATGTGTAAGTTTGTTTTCATGTAAATAATTCATGAATGATTTATAATATTTTTTGTAATTTTGTGAGATATTTCATGCTAGTTTCTAAATGATAGTTTCCACATGTTTAATGACTTACATGGGCTACTAAGAAGCTGATGATTGAGTGTATATACCAATAGTATATACATCTTAGAAGCTGTGTATTGTACGAGTATGAATACGGGTGCATACGAGTAGAATTGTTGATGAAAATGAATGAGGATGTAATTGTAAGTATTTTTGTTAAGTAGAAGTACTTTTATATATGTCATGAAGTCTTCCAAAAGTGTATTAATACATCTTAATACACTACATGTATATACATTTAACTGAGTCGTTAAGTCATCGTTAGTCGTTATATGTAAGTGTTGTTTCGGAACCTTTAAGTTAACTATCTTGTTAAATGGAATTGATCCATTGTTATTACACTTAAATGAGATGTTAAATTGTAATGTTACCATGTTAACATGGTGTATTAATATATCTTAATATCATATAAATATGTGTAAAATACTATTACAACGATAATCGTTACATATATGTATTGTTTCGAAATCCTTAAGTTAGTAGTCTCATCTTACTCGTGTAGTTCATTGTTAATACGCTTAATGATATATATAATTATCATTTAATGATGTTAAACATAGTGTATTAATATCTTAACATGATACATATGTATTTAGTAAGACGTTGTTGTAACGATAGCCGTTATACATATCGTTTCGCGTTTCTTAATTCACTACTTTAATTTTATGTATATAACTCATTGTTAATGTACTTGGTGAGATACTTACTCATCATAATATCATGTTATATATATATATATATATATATATATATATATATATATATATATATATCATGTTGTTTTTACAAGTTTTAACGTTCGTGAATCGCCGGTCAACTTGGATGGTCAATTGTCTATATGAAACTCCTTTCAATAAATCAAGTCTTAACAAGTTTTATTGCTTAACATATTGGAAACATTTAATCATGCAAATATAGTTTTCATTTAATATATAATCATGGAAAAGTTTGGGTCACTACACTTTTAAGCTTGGTAACCTAAGAATTAAGGAAATGGTCCCTAATTGACGCGAATCCTAAAGATAGATCTATGGACCATGACACGTCCCATTCGGGTTACGAATGCTTTAGTACTTCGATTATCATATCCGATGAGAGTCCCGGAATGATGGGGATATTCTATATGCATCTTGTTAGTTCGGTTATCAAGCGTTCACTATATGAATGATTTTTATCTCTATACAGTTTGCGAAATGCCTGATATGAGATGATGTTTATGAGAAATGAAATGAAAATCTTGTGGTCTATTAAACTAATGGAAATGATTGTTATGATAAACTAATGAACTCACCAACCTTTTGGTTGACACTTGAAAGCATGTTTATTCTCAGGTATGAAAGAAATCCTCCGCTGTGCATTTGCTCATTTTAGAGATATTACTTGGACTCATTCATGACATATTTCAAAAGACGTTGCATTCAAATGTAATGTATTCGTCCAGATAGATTAGGACGGGTCATTAAAGAATTGAAGTAGAAGGAGGAGGTAGTTGAAAGTGGAGTGAATGAGGCTCCTAGAACTGAGCTTGTGGCCTTAGATTCGTCAAACAAGTGAAAAGACCAAACTAAAATCATTTAATATCTAAAAGAACACAGCTGGCCCGCCAGTTCAACTGGACGGCATCCAGGATTCTGAACGGCATCCAACCCTTTACAATTGGACGGCGTCTCATAATTTTGGACGGCGTCCCAAACACCTGAGAAAACAGGATCTTACAACTCTCTCCCACTTGAACCGGATTGTGTCCTCACAATCCAAGCCGCATGACAAGCAGGAAGATAGACCAAAACAAACTCCTCGGATTCCCATGTAAACTCGGAACCCTTACTATGACGCCATTGAACTTTAAAAGTTCTCACCGCTTTATTTCTCAACATTTTCACTTTTTCATCGAGAATGGCCATTGGTTCCTCGACATACTCCAACTTGTTGTTTAAGGAAATCTCGTCCAACGGTGCTCATGCCGTATCATTCGCAAGACACTTACGGAGATGGGAAACATGAAATGTATTATGAATCCCCGCAAGCTCTTCGGGTAATTTCAACGATACTCAACTTCACCAACCCGGGCTAAAATTTTAAATGGCTCAATAAACCGAGGAGCTAACTTCCCCCGTTTTCGAAACCGAATAACACCCTTCCATGGCGAAACTTTAAGCATCACCATGTCACCTTCGTTTGTCGGCATACGACTTTTGTCTATCTTGAGCCTTTTTCAAATGAGCCCGAATCATATCAATCTTGCTATTCGTCTCTAAAACCAAATCGGTACTCCCGATTTCTTTTTGACCCACTTCACCCCAACAAATCGAGGTTCGACACCTACGCCCATAAAGCATTTCATAAGGTGGCATCCCAATACTAGTGTGATAACTATTTTTGTACGAGAATTCCACCAATGGTAGGTGCTCGTCCCAACTACCGCCGAAATCAATAATACATGCCCGTAACATATCCTCCAATGTTTGATTCGTACGTTCAGTTTGACCGTCCGTTTGAGGATGGTACGCCATGCTCAGTCTCAATTATGTACCCATATCTTCATGGAACTTTTCCCAAAATCGAGATGTGAAACGGGTATCTCGATCCGAAATAATAGATATAGGAACCCCCATTACTACCACCGAGTCATCAAGAGCTCGACCCTTACGGGGTCTACTCTTGGTGTCACGCGTCTCCTGACTAATCGAAGTTATACAATTTCCAAGAACCTTACGGCTCAAAGCCCACAATTTCTAGCTACACCCGCTAGCCACAATTTCTTCTAGGTCGCATAGCTAGCCTATTAACCTTTCAACTTATCACTAAGGAGATGCTTGGAAACACCAAGGCTTATACTCTTCCAATTCGTCCTAATCACCACCACGGTTACCTTCTCACATCAAGTCTATGAACACTTGCTACACGCACCGCATCAAACCCCAGTCGCGGTTAACGCAGAGTGAGAACTTACGGAATCACTCACCACACTGTATCACGTAGCCGTCGAAAGCCGAATCCTTATGCCAGGATGTCACCCGATTACAAGATTACAATTATTAACTAAAAAGTGAATTAAATGAAAGTATACTAATTATGATGTAACAATTTTATTACTAAATGATAATTAATAAGATAATAGCTTTTAATAAAACTAATTGTTTAGAATTTTGTTTTGAACAATTATAATATAAATTTATTTAAATTAACTAAATAACATATTTTAACTAAATTAATATAAATTAATAGGAATTATGATATTTAACTAGTTATAAACTAATTACTAATTATAAATTATAATAATTATAAACTAACAACTTAAATATAATAATAAAATAATTAAAACCCTAGATTTTAACCTAGTTCGTACAGTACCCGTATTATACTTACGCGTTTTGCGTAGTATAATACGCGTTTTGCGTATGGTTTAATATGTACGCGTATCGTGTAGAGATATACGCGATCCGCGTATGTTATAATCCAGGTGACAAAACAGTGACGAATAAACTGGAATATAATGCTGTGTAATATTTTTTTTTTAATTTAACTTTTAACTTTACTGAATAAATGAACGTAAATAATAATAATAATGATTTATAAAATAAAAGGGAGTGTTTACTTAAATGTGTCACCTCTAGGTCCATGGATTGTTTTAAGTTTAAGCTCGTATTAAAATGTTTAGTATAAAACTTATATTTTCCTTTCGAAAAAATAATAAGTTTTGACTAACTAAATTAAATCTAATTTTTATTGGATTATATTTAGATAGTTACTAGTCCTTAAGTATTTAAATTGAGACCCAACCCAGTTTTGACCTTCGCCAAAACCCAAATCATAACGGTTTCCCTTTTTACAATTTCACTATTGTATGACTAGTGATATTACCCAAACCACCGAACCTTACTTTTTAATTTAGTGTTAGTAAATTAGTTATAAGTTCGTCTAGATCACTTTTAATGTTGAAGCTTAATTTATATAAATAAAAATAACTTTCGTTATTTTAATCTAACAAATTAATTGACAAGGGTTAAATATCCAAATACATAATAATGGTTCTTTTAATTAGGCTCAATATTAAAAATACTAAAGTTACATTTTAATTTTTACAAATGATAACAATCCATTTCACTAGGGGCTCTACATCTAAGCAAACACTAAGGGTATTTAGCTACTCATTATACTAGGGTAAACATAAAAACATAAATATGCAAACATAATAATAACGATAATTTTAACAGGATATACTTACTAAAAATTCTTCACTTTCATTAACTTCAAACGGTAGAAAATTACAATAACAACACCCTTTCACGCGTACAATAACACCCTTAATCACGAACAATACACCCTTAATATTTGAAACTATCCTAATCTTGACTTGAGAATTAAATTGGTACAGAACTAAATTATATAGAGTACTTCAAAATACAAAGTAACTAGAGTAATAAATTTTGTATGTGTATAGTAATTCTTCTCCTTCTGATATGTGTACTAGTCCTCCGTATTTAACATGTTGATAGTAGGTCAAAAAGTTGATGTCCTTGCTGTACCACTTGAAAAAAGAATGAATATTAAAACATAAAAGTAACCGTCCCATTTGCTGTTGAATCTGGATCTGGACTGGATACTACGCGTTTCGCGTAGGAGTCCACACGATCCGCGTAAGAGTTAAATACTACGCGTTTCGCGTATGTTGCCACACGATTCGCGTAAGAACAGCCGACAATTTTCTTTGTTTTTATTTTATGTTTTGTTCTCTTTTGATCCCGCGTTGACGTTTATCGATTTGGAACTTTTCATTTGAACTTTTATTCTTTGCTCATCTTGAACTTGTATTCGGGTAATGTTATCTCGACATATATTTGGTTTAAATCCATCGTTTATCGTCTTTTCTTCAAACTTCGAGCTCGTATTATCTTTTGTCGTTTTCTCGTGATTTATACATTTGAATGTCTTAGTAAACAGTAAAAATCTATGAAATATAAATGATATTGCGTCGAATAATATGTATGTTTAAAGCAATATCAAAATACCCCACACTTGAATGTTGCTTGTCCTCAAGCAATTACATCTTCTAAATAGAATCGGAACATTACATATTTTTCCTTATCGATCATTAAATCACACAACACACGCTACACGAAATGAAACACACGCTATATGGAATAAGTTGGAAACACTACACAATTTTTATTGAATCACACGCACACTACACGAAACGAAATTCTGACAACAGAAACAAAGTTGAAACTCGTGATTAAGGTTTAAAAATTTGGATCCTTAGGGAAAATTGGACCTTGTGAAAACGTTTTATGATTTTATAAAATGTCATGCTAGTTTTTACACTAGACACGTTTTCCGGTTTTAACCTCAAATTCCGGTTGAGGGTGACTGAAAACCGTAGTCTCAGTCGGCGATTAGCAAGCTACTCGCCCCCATAATTGAAGTATCATGGAACTTGAAACCGAATGTCCTAAAAATGGTTTTACACAATATAATTCATAAAATAGCATAAGTTTTAGAATAAAATTATATTGTGTCCAAATATCATCGGTGAACCATGAGTTTGCACACCTCAATTTGTTATGGCATATGTATGTTGACCGCGGTCAAACATAGATGCGATTGATCTTTACGGAGATCATCCATCTGGGGATTAGATTCATTAGTCTTAAAAGCTAATTTGCAATGTGCCCCCCCATTGTACGAGACAGATCCATCTCATGGTTAGGATAAGTCTGGCCACCAAAAACCCTGTTTGATGCTGAGGTGAGGTGGATTTCCAGCCGATGATAGAGATGACTTTTCAAGATTTTTCGTCAACCTACAGCTGTTCTGGACTACATCTTCTAACATAAGTTAGCAAGTGTGTCATTTTGGAAGACTTTACTTCCTTAACGAGATATTCAGGTTTATACATTCCAAAGCGATGATATCTGCAATACTTTATAGAAACATGTGATAAATAGTTCTAAACATATAGAGTTTATAAATTCTGTTATACTTGGTTTTCTTTTATATATTTCAATCAGATAAACTTATGTATTTTTAATGTATGGAGACAATAATTTCGGTTTTTGACACCTAATCTTTAATTGCTCGTAATTACCTTAAAAATTGATTAGTTATATTTGTTTAAAAAATGTAAAATTTTTCATAAAAACCACCAAGTTATAAGTTCTCGAGAATTTATATATTCCCTACCCCACACTTAAGATTATGTAATGCCCTCATTACATAAAATCAGATTAAAATGTATAAATTTGAGAGGACAAAAAGTGTACAGTATATAGAACTTCCTTTGTTAAGTAATTGGATATTGTAAAATGCTTATCGTATGAACATATCCAATCCGTTTTATCACAATAATACTTTCGTGTTTCGCTATGTCGAATCTCATCATCATAAGTACCTGTCAACAAATATGTCAATCACAAACGAGATGGGGTTGTACTTTAGTAGTACAAAAATTTTACCCCACACTAGAGTTTTTGTAAAGATAATTAAAGATAAGAATAAATTATCACACCATAAAAATCATTTTAGACAAAAAAATACAAAATAAATAATTCTAAAAATAAAAATAAAAACTAGAAAAATGACCACGCAGGGCCTCCCTGATCTTCCTGTTCTCGCTCCTGTTGCTGTCGTTGTTCGTTTAGGCGTTGTTCCTCGTAAAAACGCCTATAGGCTTCCTGACTTGCGGCAAGGGCAGCGTTGGGATCATAAGGTGGAAGTAGAGGGTCACCGTGTTCTTGCCACTGGGGGTATGATGGAAAAGCTGAGGGAGCGTATTGTTGTGGGTTAGCTGCGTATAAATAAGCCTGATGATGCGCCCACTCTAACTGTGCTCCCTGGCCCCTTTGATCGTAGCGGATGTTTTCTAACATAGTATCCTGGGCCAGTTGGGTATGCCTAATATCCCCTATTTGCCTAGACAAACTAGTGTACTGTTCTTCTGATCTCCGTCCCCAATTATCATACGAGTTCCTTAAATCTAAACTCAATGAATTAAATGAATTTTGTAGCATATCAAAATCAGAAACACCTACGTTAGACGTACTAGCCTCATCTGGCTGTCTTCGTCTCCTCCTAGTTTCCCTAGCGGGTTCCTCATCCTCCTCCATAGGAGCGTGAGCGACTATTTCTTGCCGTCTCAAACTAATTACCCCACCCCTCACTTGTATGGCCTTAGCCGTCCTATACACGTCCAATCCTAAAGTTCTAACAGCTTGATTTACCGGTTGGATTGGAGGTTCTGATTCACTCGGGTCGAGTCCGAACCAGCTTCCTAGACACGTGATATAGTGACCCCCCGACATGTCACTCGTCCCTCGAGCACCCTTACCAACATGGGCCAAAAAATAAGCAACTCCATAGGGTATACTAATAAATGTATCCCTATCTCTGATCGCATCCAAGTACCAAAGGTCAATATAATTAATTTTATCTGTATTAGTAAATGACCTTTGGTTTATTGTGTTCGCTATAAACTTATGAATTATTCTGAAGCGAACATCAGTGATCTTTAGATAAGATTCCTGGTCTGGCTCATATGTATTTCTATTAGTGAAAGATCACCAGACTAAACCAGAATCATAGTTACCTGTATATCTAGCCCCTGTAAAAATATATTCCCTAAAACCGGGAGCTATCATCTCGTCTACGGTGTAAATCCCTAATGCGGTAGTCACGTCACTTAGGGACATTGCTCTATCTTCCCCACCCAGCCTAAATTGTAGAAAATTAATATCATCGATTTTTTCTGGGTGTAAACTTATTCGAACGGTAGAGTAGAATTCTAAACACTATTCTCTGTATACAGGGCTATTTAAACTAAACAATCTCTCAAAATCATTAAAAACCAAAGTCATTCCAAATTCATTTGTAAAACTTTGGTTTAAAATTCCCTTTATTTGCAAATCTAAATTGACTGGTGGTCCTAAAGGAGCCCAGTCCACAACGTATACTGGAGAGATGTTTCTAGTGACCAGAGAAAGTAAGTCCTTAACCTTTTGTAATCGGTTAGGTACATCATCAGGAAATCTCAGGTTTGGGTGTAGATTATGTAGTTGTTGTTCCATTTCTGGGGTTACTTGTTCTTCTCCTTGCTGTTGGTTAACAGCTCTCATTCTGAATAATCCCTGCATAACATTTTAAAACAAGAGAACCGTCCCAATTGGGTATGTTAATGTTAGCAACGAATTTATTCTTGACATACAAGCTTGTTTCAACACCACATGAATCAATATCTTAACAACAAATAAAAACAAACAAAAATAAATCAAAAATTCCTAATCAAAAATCAAGTTTCAAAAACAAAAATGTGAATCACAAAATCAAACAATCAAACTTATGTTCAAGGGTTCTAACTACTATCAACACAACTAAAAACATCTAATTGTAACCAAAATAACACAATTTATAGCAGCTCCTCAATTTGTATAAACCCTAATATTTCAATAGTCAATTAAACATCAAATTTTTATGCTAATCGGGTTTATATTCATGCTTACAACATAGCCATATCAATAATTAAGCTAAATTTATCAATAACAAGCATAAAATTCGGATTAAAGCTATATAAATAATTAATGAAAAATTTGAAGAACAAGTGGTAAAATGGGTTGAGGACCCTTACCAATCTCGACATGTTGAAAGGTAGATGAATTGGATGAGATTGAGAGTGTTTAATTGAGTTTTGGGTGTAATTTTAGTAGAATTCGTGTGTTCTTCTCGTCTTCACAGCAGCAAAAACAATAATAATAATGGGAAGGAGAAGCAGAATTCGACAGATTATCTGGACTGATTTTTGAACCTACGCGTTTCGCGTGGCTTTTGATTATACGCGTTTTGTGTAGATATCCCCACGATTCGCGTAAGTTTTCTGTCCCTTTTTTTTTCTTTTCAACTTTATAAGTACTTAAAACTTTAAAATTTCTTTTATAAATTAATATGTGTTGCTACGGAAATTTCGGTTGTTATACCTAGTCTTAATCCGTTTATAAATTTTAAAAATTAATTTATAAAATTTAATAATTTAAAAGTTAAATTTTTTAAAATTTTATGAAAATAAAAATAAAAACAAAAACATTCTTATTTATTTATTTAAATTTTTTATTATATATATATATATATATATATATATATATATATATATATATATATATATATATATATATATATATATATATATATATATATATATATATTTTCTCAACTTTATAAGTACTTAAAATTTCAAAATATCAATTTTAAATTCATATTTGATGTAACGGAAATTTCGGTTGTTACACCTAGTTTTTATCTGTTTATAAATTTTCAATTTCAATTTATAATTTAATACTTCAAAAGTTAACGTTTTAATATTTTTCAAAAACAACTTGAAAATAAAACACTCCAATTTTTTTATTTTATTTTTAAAAAAAAATTTATAAAAGAAAATTAATATTTAGAATTAAAAACAAGTACATGAAAAATAAAAATTAAATGAATTTAAAATACACACTATATTTTTTTTTATATATATACTTTTAAACCAACTAATTTTCAAACTTAAAACTTTGTTTCCTATCAACTAGGTAGAGACAATCTCGGTTGTTACACCTATCATTACCCACGATAAAGGTTTATAAGTTATATATTTTTACAGTTATTGATAAAAAAAAAGTATAATTTTAGTAGTTTTGATTTTTCTTCTGTTTTTGGTGGTTTACCATATAAAAGATATATTATGAATCCAACAATAAATTTCGTGCAATTTGAAGAACGATAATTCAGTTATTACACTTAGCATTATCGTTTTCAATGAAAACAGGTTAAACTCAAGGTTTATCAATTTTAAACGGTAGACCCTTTTTAATAACATCACAGCAAACAAATACAAACTAAAACACACCAAAACATAAATACACAAAAATTCAAAAATACAAAAATGCACAAAAATACAAAAAATGCACAAAAACACAATTGGCGAGAAAAAGACTTAGATTGTGAAACCGCGTTGACTCGCCTCGTAGTGTATCACATCATTTCGCCCCCCATGGCTTCGTAGGCGTAACCTCGTTGGTTTAAGAGGTTTTCCTTTGAACATTTAAAAGGTCCTTCTCGGCATAAGGTTACGTGCTCGAAATTAGAGTCTGTCTGGTTCTTTGGACAATTTCCATAATGAGCTTGTTTTCCACATTTTACACATTTGCCGAAATGACGCGCTCGACGTTTCTTAGCTGATTTTGATTTTCCTTTGGCATAATTTTTCTCGTTAAGTTCTTGCCTTATTTCTTTACTCGCCTGATCGCATCTTCTCTTTATATCTAACACCACATCTCTCGGTAAAATTTTATCGCACATTAAAAAGAAGTGGTTGTAGACATATTGATTGCGCATCTTGAAAATAAACAATAAATAAAAACGAAAAGAAGAAAATAAAAAGGTAGAATGGAGGGAGAAGACTAGTTCTTTAGGGTCTGCTAGGGAAAGACCAATCTAACCCCACTCTTAAAGATAAAAATAAAAATCGAGAATGGAGTTTAAAACCTTAAAGTTACCCTGAATTTACTTGTCCTTAGGGTAGAATGTGATCTCGTCTCTTTCCGTAGTATTGATTCCTTCAAAGTATAATTTGAGTCGATGACCGTTCACTTTGAAAGTTCCACCGTCTTTGCTATATAATTCTGCATATCCAGATGGAAAAACCTGTTTTATTATATATGGCCCAGTCCATCGGGATCTAAGTTTACCAGGTGAAAACTTGAAACGTGATTGGAATACTAATACTTTATCCCCTTGTTCAAATCCTTTCTTTTTTAATCGTGCATCGTGCCATTTTTTAGTTTTATCTTTGTATGTTTTAGAATTTTCATATGCCTGTAATCTTAATTCATCTAGTTCGTGAAGTTGTAAGAAACGATTTTCTCCGGCTTGCACAAGGTCAGTATTACACACTCTCAGAGCCCAATATGCCTTGTGTTCAACTTCGACAGGTAGATGACATGCTTTACCATATACAAGTCTAAAGGGTGTGGTACCGATTGGTGTTTTATACGCAGTCCTAAAAGCCCACAACGCGTCGTCTAACTTGCGTTGCCAAATCTTAGGGTTGTTATTAACCGTTTTCTCAAGTATGCGTTTCAAGGCACGATTCGTGTTCTCCACTTGACCACTTGTTTGCGGGTGGTACGGAGTAGAGAAATGATGAGTTACGCCATACTTCTTCAACACCTTTTCAAGAAAGTTGTTGGCAAAATGTGTTCCTCGGTCGGATATGAGCGCCTTTGGGATTCCAAAGCGTGAGAAGAGATTTTTCAAGAAGTTCACCACCACCCTAGCATCATTTGTAGGCAAAGCTTTTGCTTCAGCCCACTTGGATACATAGTCAACGGCTACTAGGATGTACTTGCACTTATGGGAACTTGGAAATGGTCCCATGAAATCGATTCCCCAAATATCAAAGATTTCACAAACTTGGATGCCGGTTTGAGGCATCTCATCCTTTTTTGTGATGTTACCCGTTCGTTGGCATGCATTACAAGTCCGAACGAAATTATGGGCATCTTTAAAGATCGTGGGCCAATAAAAGCCCGAGTCAAGGATTTTTCTTGCAGTGTGGTTTGGTCCGAAATGACTGCCGGTGGGCCCTTGATGGCAATGCTCAAGAATTTGTTGAGCCTCTTGTCCGTACACACAACGGCGAATTATTTGATCTGCACCAACACGAAATAGGTCGGGGTGTTCCCAGAAATAGGATTTCAAATCCGCAAAGAATTTCTTCTTTTGTTGGTAAGAAAATCCTTTTTGAAGAATGCCTGAAGCAAGATAGTTTGCAAAATGAGCAAACCATGGGATTTCAGATTCCTTGTCAACCCTCATTAGAGATTCGTCCGGAAATGTGTCCTTGATGATTGTATCATCGAGTTTATCTAATTCAGGGTTTTCAAGTCGGGATAAATGGTCGGCAGCTAGATTCTCGGCTCCTTTCTTGTCACGTATCTCAATGTCAAATTCTTGAAGTAAAAGAAGCCAACGTATGAGACGATGCTTTGCATCTAGTTTCGAGAATAAGTACCTAAGTGCCGAATGGTCCGTGTAAACAATAGTCTTGGACAACACCAAATATGACCGAAATTTATCAAACGCATAAACAACCGCTAGGAGCTCCTTTTCCGTGGTGGTATAATTAATTTGAGCCCCCGTTAGCATTTTGCTTGCATAATAAATTGGAAGAAAATGATTATCGGGTCGTTGTCCTAAGACAGCACCTAAGGCATAGTCGCTTGCGTCACACATTAGCTCAAATGGCATACTCCAATCCGAAGATACGATAATGGGAGCTTGTGTGAGTTTTGACTTTAGAATCGAGAATGCATTTTCGCAATTAGAATCAAATTCAAATGGAGCATCCTTTTCAAGAAGCTTGGTCAATGGGCAGGCGATTTTAGAAAAATCTTTGATAAATCGCCTATAGAATCCCGCGTGACCAAGAAAGCTTCTAATGGCCTTAACATTCGACGGTTTAGGTAGCTTAGATATAACTTCAATTTTAGCTTTATCTACCTCTATTCCCGCACGAGATATTTTGTGACCAAGTACAATGCCCTTCTTTACCATGAAGTGGCATTTTTCCCAATTTAGGACCAAATTTGCTTTCTCACATCGGATAAGCATACGTTCAAGGTTAAAAAGACACGATTCAAAGGAATCTCCAAACACGGAAAAGTCATCCATGAAGACTTCCATACAATCCTCTACCATATCATCAAAAATTGCCATCATGCACCTTTGAAAGGTTCCGGGTGCATTGCATAAACCAAACGGCATGCGGCGATAGGCAAAGGTACCAAAAGGACAAGTGAATGTGGTCTTTTCTTGGTCGTTGGGATCAATTGGAATTTGGAAGTAACCGGAGAAACCATCTAGAAAGCAATAATATTCTTTCCTCGCTAATCGTTCAATCATTTGATCAATAAAAGGTAACGAAAAATGATCCTTTCTTGTGGCATCATTGAGACGTCTGTAATCAATACAGACTCTCCAGCCGGTAATCGTTCTAGTTGGAACGAGTTCGTCCTTTTCATTTAGAATAACGGTTGTACCCCCCTTTTTGGGTACTACTTGTACTGGACTAACCCAAGGACTATCGGAGATGGGATAGATTAACCCGGCGTCAAGAAGATTGACTACCTCCTTTTTAACAACCTCTTTCATGTTGGGATTTAGCCTGCGTTATCTTTGTACTACTGGTTTGAAGTCATTCTCAAGGAGAATTTTATGTGTACAATAAGACGGGTTTATCCCTGGAATGTCAGTTGTTTTCCAGGCTATAGCCTTTTTATGGGTTTTTAAAACAGAGATTAACCTATCCTTCTCGTTACCAGAAAGATGTGAAGCAATAATTACCGGTAATTGAGAAGTACCTTCGAGATAATCATACTCCAAGTGTTTGGGTAGCTCTTTAAGCTCTAGTACGGGTGGTTCTTCCAAGGAATTCTTTATACGGAATCTATCTTCATTCTTGATTTCCTCACACGATTCCTCTTCCTTGGGAATTTCTTCTTTGATGGTCTCGTCATCCGTGACCACCTTCATCAACTCATCAAAATCTTTATCAATATTGAAGTATTCATTCTCACTTACCGGGGCTAACCCCGGGATATCAATTTCCAGTAGCTCCTGCAATTCATTCTCGACACAAAGATCTATAACATCAATTTGAAAACAAGAGTCATCGGTGGAAGTGGTTCTTTTCATGGCTTTGTCAATGTGACAAATTATTCTCTCGTTTCCCACACCTAGACTCAATTGTTCTTTTTGAACATTAATGATAGCATCTGCAGTGTTAAGGAAAGGACGTCCTAAAATGATAGGAACTTTTGTGTCCTCTTGCATTTCTAGAATAACAAAGTCGACGGGAAAGATAAGTGAGCCAACTTTTACAAGAATATCCTCGGCTATACCTATGGGAGTATCAAATGATTGGTTTGCTAATCGAATACCCATCCAGGTTGGTTTTAAGTCTCCTAAGTCAAGTTTTAAATATAACGAGTAAGGCATTAGGTTAACACTTGCACCTAGGTCGGCTAGTGCATCGTACACTACCGAATCACCCATCATACATGGAATGATAAAACTACCCGGGTCTCCCAATTTTGGAGGTACATTTTGTTTCTTCAAGATGGCCGAACACTCCTCATGGAGGAATGTGGCAGAAACGTCGTGGTATTTACCCTTCGAAGATATGAGATCTTTCAAAAACTTCCCGTAATTGGGCATATCCCTAAGAACCTCCGCGAGTGGCATGTTAATGCTAATTTGCTTGATCATGTCCGCAAATTTCTGATATCGACTCGCGAGTCTATCTTTCTTCAATGCTTTTGGGTATGGAATAGGTTCCTTATACACCTTTACTGGTGGTTCTTCACTTTTCTTCGATATGACCTCTGGTGGATCATCTTTTTCTTGTTCGTTATCAACTTGCTCATTTTTATCAGCCGGTACTTGTAAAATAGAAGGAGATAAAGGAACTTCTGGGGACTTTAGAGTCTCCGGGTTAATAGTTAAACCACTTCTAGTAGTTATAGCATTTACATGCTCATTTCTTGTTTGGTTGTTGTTGGGATTCACTTGAGTATTTGAGGGGAGAGTACCTGGTGGTCTCTCTGATAGTAACTGTGAGATCCTTCCAACATCTCTTTCTAAATTCTGAATTGTGGCTTGTTGATTTCAAATTTGCTGAGTTTGGAGCTCTGCATTTTGCTCGTGCTTAACCATAAAATCTCTCAAGAGATCTTCTAAACCGGATTTCTTCTCGGATTGTGGTTGTATGAATGCTTGTGGTTGTGGTTGATTGTGTTGGAAATATTTTGATAAATTCGTTGAGGTTGATTTCGGTTATTTAAGTGATTGTAACCTAGTGGTGCATTTCTTTGATTTTGATTTGGGAAATTCCGGTTATTTTGGTAACCTGGATTTCCTCCTTGATAGTTATTATTATTTGAACCTGAAGGTCCTCCTATTTGATAGCTGTTTATAGGAGGATATTTTTGGTTGTTTGCTTCTATTGCTGGAAAATCATTGAAATTCATTTCACCTTTTCGCAAGTAACCTAAGAAATTTGCTTGCTCTTCCATTGTACTTTGATCACAATCTCTAGTAAGATGGGGACCTTGGCACAGTTCACACCCTACTCTGATAGCGTGCATTTCTTTGGTTACCTTCTCAATTTGCCTTGCTTGATTTGCTATTTGGACTTTTAAAGAAGCAATTTCATCATTACTTTCGATACTAGCAACCTTTGATGATCTAGAGAATTCCATCTCTTGATGCCAATTATGGGAATGGGCTGCTATATCGGCAATGATTGTGTGAGCGTCTTCAGGTGTTTTCTTCATGATCGAACCTCCGGCTGCAACATCTATATCTTTTCTAGTTGCCACATTGACTCGTTTATAGAATATTTGGACCTTTTAGAATGTATTCAACCCGTGTTGAGGACATACCCTAAGCATTTTGTTGAATCGGGTCCAAGCTTCATAAAGAGTTTCATTAGGCTTTTGCATAAAGTGGTTTATATCACTTTGCAATTTTGCTGCTTTTGAAGCAGGAAAGAATTCTGACAAAAACTTATCCATCATATCATTCCAGTCTTCAATATAACCTTCTGGTAATGAGTCTAGCCAATCTCTTGCATCATCCTTTAAGGACCATGGAAAGATTTTTGAACATGCAACTTCATCGGTGACATCTTTGATTTTGAAAAGCTTGCAAATGCTTACAAACTTACGAAGATGCTCGTTAGCATCCTCATTTGGGGCTCCACCGAATTGACATGTATTAGTCACCATGTGGAGAAATTGACCCTTTATTTCAAAACTGTCAGTCATAGTGGGTTGAATAATTGCGTGGCCTTGACCTGTTCTTGTTGCCTTCATTAATGCTTCCATCGTTTGATTTGTAGCCACCATCTCTTCTTCTTCTTTAATAAATGGCTCTATGATTGGTTGGATAACTGGTTCAGAGTCAGATTCTAAGGAAAGTGATTGTAAATTCTCAGCAAGAGATTCTACTTCTTGAGCTCTTAAGCGTTCGTGGAATTCCCTTTCGGGTTCAGGATATGAAGGAGTTAATTCAGTGTTGGAGGAACGTAAGTTCATGAATTAATTTCTATTATGAGATCATAACACCAAAAGCTTTTCTAGTGTTACTTACTTGTTTCTTTTTTAGTGTTTTTCTGTGTTTTAAAATTACTAGTACTTCCTGCTTCTTTTTGTTGTTTTTGTCCTTTATTAATTCTTTGCGGTTCTGGATTAAGTTTAACGAGTTTAGGATTTTCTGAACGGATCATACAATTGGGAAATTGTACAAAGAACTAAAGGATTTATTCATAAACTTTGAACTTTCATGGAAATGAAGTTCCTCGAGAGGATCGAATAACATAAAAACAATGATAAAAACCCTTAAACAAACAGATTTTCCTTCTGATTTTGCCCACGTTTCGAATAGCCAAAAGATGCAGCAGAGGGGCAGGATCCTTCTATTGACCAATAAAATTGGTGATCCAACAACCCGGTCCACGTACAAATCCAACTACTACTACGAATCAGAAAAATTATCTATTTATTTAACTGCCAACTCCCCGGCAGCGGCGCCAAAAAGTTGATGCGGTGAAACGCAACCTTTATTTATGAACGGATTTGAGTTGTTTTGTTACACGAATTGATTTATTGTATATATGGTGTTTTAATGAATTCAGGTTGATTTCACACATATATAGGCAACTAGTCCTATTCGTGTAGTTTAGTTTGTAGGTAAATCCGATTCGTTCCACAGGGAGATGGAGTGTTTAATGGTTTTAATAATCTTTGAAGTCAAACTTATTTAAAGGGGATTTTGGATTAGGAATTTATAATATAACAATAATGGAAAATAACTTAACTAATTTACTTCATAAATAAAATTACAAGATTACAATTATTAACTAAAAAGTGAATTAAATGAAATTATACTAATTATGATGTAACAATTTTATTACTAAATGATAATTAATAAGATAATAGCTTTTAATAAAACTAATTGTTTAGAATTTTGTTTTGAGCAATTATAATATAAATTTATTTAAATTAACTAAATAACATATTTTAACTAAATTAATATAAATTAATAGGAATTATAATATTTAACTAGTTATAAACTAATTACTAATTATAAATTATAATAATTATAAACTAACAACTTAAATATAATAATAAAATAATTAAAACCCTAGATTTTAACCTAGTTCGTACAGTACCCGTATTATACTTACGCGTTTTGCGTAGTATAATACGCGTTTCGCGTATGGTTTAATATGTACGCGTATCGTGTAGAGATATACGCGATCCGCGTATGTTATAATCCAGGTGACAAAACAGTGACGAATAAACTGGAATATAATGCTGTGTAATATTTTTTTTTTAAATTTTACTTTTAACTTTACTGAATAAATGAACGTCAATAATAATAATAATGATTTATAAAATAAAAGGGAGTGTTTACTTAAATGTGTCACCTCTAGGTCCATGGATTGTTTTAAGTTTAAGCTCGTATTAAAATGTTTAGTATAAAACTTATATTTTCCTTTCGAAAAAATAATAAGTTTTGACTAACTAAATTAAATCTAATTTTCATTGGATTATATTTAGATAGTTACTAGTCCTTAAGCATTTAAATTGAGACCCAACCCAGTTTTGACCTTCGCCAAAACCCAAATCATAACGGTTTCCCTTTTTACAATTTCACTATTGTATGACTAGTGATATTACCCAAACCACCGAACCTTACTTTTTAATTTAGTGTTAGTAAATTAGTTATAAGTTCGTCTAGATCACTTTTAATGTTGAAGCTTAATTTATATAAATAAAAATAACTTTCGTTATTTTTATCTAACAAATTAATTGACAAGGGTTAAATATCCAAATACATAATAATGGTTCTTTTAATTAGGCTCAATATTAAAAATACTAAAGTTACATTTTAATTTTTACAAATGATAACAATCCATTTCACTAGGGGCTCTACATCTAAGCAAACACTAAGGGTATTTAGCTACTCATTATACTAGGGTAAACATAAAAACATAAATATGCAAACATAATAATAACGATAATTTTAACAGGATATACTTACTAAAAATTCTTCACTTTCATTAACTTCAAACGGTAGAAAATTACAATAACAACACCCTTTCACGCGTACAATAACACCCTTAATCACGAACAATACACCCTTAATATTTGAAACTATCCTAATCTTGACTTGAGAATTAAATTGGTACAGAACTAAATTATACAGAGTACTTCAAAATACAAAGTAACTAGAGTAATAAATTTTGTATGTGTATAGTAATTCTTCTCCTTCTGATATGTGTACTAGTCCTCCGTATTTAACATGTTGATAGTAGGTCAAAAAGTTGATGTCCTTGCTGTACCACTTGAAAAAAGAATGAATATTAAAACATAAAAGTAACCGTCCCATTTGCTGTTGAATCTGGATCTGGACTGGATACTACGCGTTTCGCGTAGGAGTCCACACGATCCGCGTAAGAGTTAAGTACTACGCGTTTCGCGTATGTTGCCATACGATTCACGTAAGAACAGCCGACAGTTTTCTTTGTTTTTATTTTATGTTTTGTTCTCTTTTGATCCCGCGTTGATGTTTATCGATTTGGAACTTTTCATTTGAACTTTTATTCTTTGCTCATCTTGAATTGTATTCGGGTAATGTTATCTCGACATATATTTGGTTTAAATCCATCGTTTATCGTCTTTTCTTCAAACTTCGAGCTCGTATTATCTTTTGTCGTTTTCTCGTGATTTATACATTTGAATGTCTTAGTAAACAGTAAATACCTATGAAATATAAATGATATTGCGTCGAATAATATGTATGTTTAAAGCAATATCAACAACCATCTCGTAAAAGAGAGACGTGGTTCACCTCATCTTGCATCTCATAACACGCACATCACCAAACTTTGCTCCACCCTTGAGCATACGAAGGATTTTGGATTATCCTTTGCTACTTCAACCGAAGCGCTTACCTAACTATACGAGTATTACTCTAGCAATCATCGAGTTGCTATCGCTTGTAACTTCCACACCGTCACTCGAACATCTAAGGGTTTCTTGCTGGTACCCTATGTTCAATGTACTGCAACACCATCGGAGTCGAATACCACGCTAGTAGGTATGAAAGGGGCACCTAACGTAACGTCTCGTAGGCTCCATTACCAACATTCATCTAGATCAAACATTTGGTCTTAATGGTTTCATCCACCCGACGAACCTCATGGCTCATCAACTTCCACACGAAAGCGAACACGTTCTAACATCCGAACACCAAAGCCCGTCCCCATGGCTTGGTAGAAACATTTTCCCCAAACACTAAGGAATGCTTAGAAAAATTAAGTCTTACCTCCTTCGTCCGTCCATCCAATCGTCAATGTAGGGTAATTCCATTAGGAATGCTACCCATAACTATACTACGTATTTACATAATGCATTCGACCCAGGTCACACTGTCACGAGTCAACGACTCAAGCATCACCCCGGTGCATCGTCATCGAACTCACTAACAAATCAGATCGTCACCGAGTTCACTAACCCCGGACCCTTATGGGTACTAATTACATACACGTTCACTCGAGACTAGTTAGATCTTGAAACGAGAATTAAGTCTTCTAACGCATACCCGAATCCATTGATACTCAACAATTAATCATAAGGCATATTTGTATCGAAAACGAAAGTACCTGAGGCAGCATCATTGGACTTCCGTGCTTCACTATCCATCGAATACTCGCGCTCTAACCTCTTAACCCGATTGAAAAATGATTCAGAAGGCTCTGACTTTCGGTGTCCCTCCTTCTGGCAAATAAAGCACTTGATCGTGCTCAAACGTATACTTGCACAATCCTATGCCAAATGACCTCATTGTAGACAATTATAACACGTAGGCACGAAATCTCCCAACTTACAAATCTGTCTAACAACCAATTCGGGACATTCTGACTTCCGGTGCCCTTCCTTCCGACAGTAAAAACATATTGTCTTGCCGACAGACACTCGTGAGACTTATGTCCCCTTTGCCCACAATTGTAACATCTTGACACACTGGATCCCGACACTCCCTTCACCAAACTACCCGTGCTCTCCACTACACTTTTACCTTGATCATTAAACAACTCGGGATACTCCGCCTTTCGGTGTCCCACTTTTTGACACTTAAAACATGTCTCGTTGTTAGAAGGTGCATTTGGGCAATCACCCGACAAATGACCCTTTTTTGCACAATTAAAGCACGTAGGTACATAACCTCCCTTACTCCTCTTTTTCACGTTTCTGACGCCTTCAGGCGCAGTTCTTGTCCTCTTCCCAGGAGCACTTGACTCTAACCTTGCAAGTACTTCTTCATCACCACTACCTCGAGGTTCAAAAACCCTCTTCTCAAACTCTTCCCTTACAATCTTAATCACTTGGTCTCGAACCATTTCGGTTACTCGTCCTTCAATTGACTCCTTGACTACTTATCTAACTTCATTGGCCAAACCCGAGACATAATGTCCGAGTACGGCCTCAACCCTCACCGTTAATTTATCCTTCCTTTCATGAGTAGGCGCGTCCGTTCCGATCCCATCTTCCGTCTTCATTCTAAAGAATGCACATCGATTAAACAATGAAACGTAAAGGGAATGACATATATACCACACCGCCCCATCTTGCTTGACACTCGTCGTACATCGCTCGTTTGACACGATTTGAACCCGTAACAATGGTAGCTAATCATTGTTATGCGAGCATGTCGCATTAACTTGCTAGTACAATGTCTATCTTGCTTGATGATTGCAACCACAACACAAAATAATTAGCGCAAGGTTAGTTCACATAAACCTAGACACTAACCACTCCCGGTCCGACCCGAAATCCTAAAAGTCCCTCATAAAGCGCATACACAATAAAGTCTAAGTCTAGGCACCTATCTCAAGTCGCCTAATTCCCTTAGACCATGCTCTGATACCACTTGTAACGACCCGAGTTCGTTATCTCAAAAACACGCCTTAAAAAACTTTTTTGAATCAACACATCTGGACGGCGTCCAGTTATCTGGACGGCGTCTAGCAAAGAAGACTTGGACGGTGTCCAGAAGATCTGGATGGCGTCCAAATGAACTAAAGCTTGCTGTCTCCGGGGTCCAACTTACATAAGCGGAAAACCCGCTTCCCGACACTTTTAAACGAAAACCTTTTCACAACATGACATAATAAGTTAAACTAAGAGATTTCCATCATCAAAACAAGTTTTACATGTCGGGCCCACATCGGCCCAAATTACACGTTTCGTACAAAAATACAAGTTTCGACCGTTCTAGTTTAATTTTCAAATGACATTAGAGCATGGTGTTTGGGGTTAAACTACCCAAATCTTGGCCGAACTTCCAAAAATCTAAAACCCCCGAGAGCCACTACTAATCCAAACGAATACCTTTGCCCTTGTTCACGCCGGAGCCTAAAAAGGTAAACAACGAGAGGGTAAGCTAAAGCTTAGTGAATGCAATAATTATCCACATACATATATAATATACCTACTTGCATACACTTACACACACCGTATAATTGCTAGTAATAACAATTAGCATACAAACTCCTAGTATAAGCTAATAACCTCTAAATACCGCAACTAGCATAATCAATAGCATATTCACTGAAATAATATATTATGCTATACAACAACACATACACAAACTATATGGTTAACCATTCTCGCGTCATGGTGCTACCGGCTCCATGGTTCACACCATACGTAATGCTATGACGCTACCGGCTCCGTGGTTCACGTCACTACGCATTTAAGTCATACTCCTTTATAGTGTTACCGGCTCCGTGGTTCACACTTTGGTGTTACAGACTCCATGGTTCACACCTCATTTTATAGTGCTACCGGCTCCGTGGTTCACACTTTGATGCTACCGGCTCCGTGGTTCACATCACAACTCGAGTCATACTCTTTTATAGTGCTACCGGCTCCGTGGTTCACACTTTAACGACTCGTGCTATAGTGCTACCGGCTCCGTGGTTCACACTACAACACACGTACCACGATGCTACCGGCTCCGTGGTTCACATCATAGTACACTCGCACATACTATGGCACTACTGGCTCCGTGGTTCATACCATAGCACACAAATAAATACACTATATACATACATGCATAATTATTTCACTCACCTTAACGCCTTCGGTGAATGTTTTATACGTCTGCAAGCTTCAAGGCAAAGTACCTAATACAATAAGTACTCCATCAACACACAAACTAGTTGGACTTATCACCAACAATTCTCTCATGTGCATTTAATGACTTAAATGCATTAAATGCCCCATTTTTACCAAAACCATCCATTTAAGGTAAAGACCATCACATATTACTAAAAGCTAGTGACTAAAGTCCAACAACACTAACTAATACACAATTAGGGTATTTCTTACCCATCTTTCCCAACTAGGTCAATTATTACCCATTTAACCATTTTAAAGTCACACACCCATTTCGGGTCATCCACTAACCCAATTAACATCCATTTTCTTAATAACTAGGTGTACTAGTAATTAACTAACCAATTATGACTCATAAGTTCATTTTACATTTCCAAAACCCTAGGTTAGTCATCCTTGGGTCCTCATGACCCAATCTTACCTAAGAACACCCAAAATCACCAAATATGGGTTTTGTGTTCATCACTAACCCAAACCCTAACCCTTAAACAAATTAAAATAAGGAAATCAAGATTAGAGCATACCACCACAATCACAACGAAGCTAGTGATTAGATGAACAACTTTAACACACTCGCTTTGGCCCGAAATCAACTTCTTCTTCCTCGATTTGAGCTTTCTCACACAAGAATCTCTCTCTCTCTCTCTCTAGAATTGAAGTGGAAGGAGGAGGTAGTTGAAAGTGGAGTGAATGAGGCTCCTATAACTGAGCTTGAGGCCTAAGATTCGTCCAACAAATGAAAAGACTAAACTACCCCCATTTAATATCTAAAAGAACACAGCTGGCCCGCCAGTTCAACTGGACGGCGTCCAGGATTCTGGACGGTGTCCAACCCTTTACAATTGGATGGTGTCCCATAATTTTGGACGGCGTCCCAAACACCTGAGAAAAACAGAATCTTACACTTTCCCTCGTGTTCGGCTATAGCAAGAGCCCCTGAATCAGCTTCCTGGCCTTCCAATACAAGGACCATATCATATATTCAAAGAAACCAGGTAATTCTGGATCCGTTGAAATCCTTAGAGAATATCTTACTCCGAAGTCATGTTAAAATCTTGCGAAAAAATTTTCTTCATCAGCCTTCGAACTTGTAAATTCCAAAATATCATCATAAATATCTTCGATATTTCTGAAGATATTTTCATAAATATTCTCGTCCGAAATTATTTATCTCTTCGTGCTATCTATATTACATCATAAAGGAAACTACTTTAGTTTCTAAATTTCTTTAAAATTCGAGTTTGAATTATGAATGATTTTGAAGTAGTGTTGGAAATTGATGCATGAGTTAGTATAATATAATGACACTTGATCAACGTGATTATATTACAGTAAGTCATGCTGAGTTTCTAATGGAACGTGATGATTCACAGATTATAACGTCATCATATGCCATGGTACACGACTCTTACATTCTATCTAATCTATAAATATATCAAGAACATATTTTCTTGATAGTCCTATCTTTTTCCTTGAATTCTGGTAATATAACCAATCAAGATTGTACTATTACCATTTCTTCTTAGAACAGAAACTATGTTCATTTCGAAATTCATATCTACAAATTCTGGACCCTTATTCACTTGACTTAAAGTCGAGAAGAGAAAACAAAAGTTTGAATTGAGGGAGAAAGAATAGGAGATGTAAGCTGTGAAAATGAGGAAATGAAGAGGGTGGATTTATAGTAAAATATCCGACAGAACAATCAAAACAGATCATCGTATTTAATCAAAGAAGATCCTGATTTTATAATTACCGGGAATCAAATCTTATTACAAAAATTTTCTCCAAATTCCTTAAACTCTGGAAATCAATCCTGTCTACGTCAAAAGATATGACAAAACTTTATTTTCTCATTTCACTATTTTGTAATAGCTTCATTCGTACTCCTCGAATAATCGAATTATTTTATCCTTATTACTCAATGATAATAAAAGTCAACTTATCAGCTCCTATTCGTCATGAAAACATTTTTATTGTTAGCCATGAGGACCACATTCAAATTTCGGGACGAAATTTCTTTAACGGGTAGGTACTGTGACGACCCAGAAATTTTCGACTAAATTTAAACTTAATCTTTATATGATTTCGACACGATAAGCAAAGTCTGTAATGTTGAGTCTTAAAATTTTAGAATTGATTAGATGGATTCAGCTAACCTCTGACTATGCCCGACGATTCACGAACATAAATATATAAATAAATATGTAATTATATATATGAAATTTATACATATGTAATATTGTAATATATATATATATATATATATATATATATATATATATATATATATATATATATATATAATATAAAAGATTCAGTAAACTATATAATCGGTAGATATTATATAATAGATGGTAATCTATTAAACCTAAATTACAAGTTGAATATAATTATTATATTAATACTATTATCAATATCAGTATTATTATTAGGCAATATTATCAACAATATTAAATAGATTGTTATTATTATAATTAGTATACATATTGTAATATATAAATATTAATTATTAATTGTATGATTACATATTTAATAAAGTACAATATTAAAGGTAATTACAAGTTAAAATATAAATATTATATTAATAATTTTATTATCACTATCATTATAACTATTAATAGAAACATTAATATCTGTACTATTATTTTGATATAAAATATATATATATATATATATATATATATATATATATATATATATATATATATATATATATATATATATATATAGGAAATTTGATAAGTATAAATTGTTATATTATTATTGAAAATATTAATATTATTATCATCTTATTATAATCATTACTAGTAAACTTATTAAAATTATCAATTTTATGACTTTTAGTATCACTACTATTTATTATTATTATTAATACAATTGGTATTATTATTAATAGAATTAATGGTATTATTATTAGTATTATTACTCCTAATGTTATTATTATCATTAGTTTCATTTTTACTATTAAAATTAATATTGAATATTAATATTGTATAATTATTATTATTGTATTTATTATTAAAAATTAATACAATCTATTAATATTATCAGTAATAATTATAATTATGTATCATTGTAATTTATTATTAATATAATCATTATTATTAATAATAGAATTATTAATTATTATTATTAGTTTATATCATATAAAAACTATAAAAAGAGCAGACAATTCGTACGAGCTGTTATATGTATCAATCGAACTGTTTTAGATTGATAATCTTGTCCATAAAACTTTAATGAAACGAATCTAAATCTAGAACACAAACAAATTCTGTTTAAGCTCCTTTCTGCTTTTTATTTTTGTTATTTTCCTGAGTGAGTTTTTCTATAAGAATTATTTATATAAGGATCGATATTTCAATTGTTAAAAGAATCCATTCAACTTTCCTTCTTCATTAATAAATTCTAACAGCAAAGGTATGATTTTATCTGTTAATATAAACAGAAAATTTTAAAAGAAACTCATAGGTCTCTGTTCGTAAAACTTTTTACTCATAAACCGATTTGTAATTAAACTTCAAAATTTATTAAAGCTGTTATGTTAGGATTCATATGGTTAAACGTTCTGTAAAAGTTTCAGGCCTCAATTCATTGTATTGAACTTGAATTTTGGAGTCAAAACTTTAGTATAAAAAGTCAAACGGGTGTTCTTCGATTAAATTGAAAATATAGAAGCTATTTCTGTTGAAATTAACGTTACACAAAGTTTATATGACTGATTTACAACACTTTTCGTTTTGTAATCATAAGTTAAAAGGGTTTGAATTTCGAAATATGATTTCTAGTCATCACGAATTCAAACAGCGTTTTTTTTTGTTCTGTTTTAATATTTTTTTCCTGTTAATTAAAATATTAATTACTGAATGTTTCTACTACAATTTCAAACGTTAAACTGAATTAATTATTGTTGTTATAGATACAATATGTTTTCTGATCGTTTCCCATGGTGGCGATGAAGAAGAAATTGAAACAGATATAGTTAAAGATTAAATATAATTAAGTTCCCAATATATCAGGAAATCAGAATATGGAGTAATGGCTAAGTGTGTTTGTGGGTGAGCCAGGGGTCTCGGGTTTGAGCCCAGGAGTGAGTTGTTTTTTTTCTTTTTTTGGGATTCAATACAATTGAGGTAGTTTTTCTAATCTTGTTATTATTATTATTATTATTATTATTATTATTATTATTATTATTATTATTATTATTATTATTATTATTATTAATTTCATTATTATTATTATTATTATTAATTATGTTATTGTTATTATGTTAAGTATTATTATCATTAATATAAATATTACTAAGGTTATTATCATTAATCTAGCTGAATATTATTATTATTATCATCATTGTTATTATTATTACTATTATTATTGAGATTGTTATTGTTATTATGGTTATTATTATTATTATCATTAAGTATTAGAATTATTATTTAGTATTATTGTTATTATCATTAATATTAAAATCATTATCATTAAATATTATTATTATTAATAAGTATTACTATTATTATTATTATTATGATTTGAAATACGAATGGATGTTATAGAAACTTTAGTTGTTAGTTCACAAATTAAACATGAAGATCTTGATTATGATTAACACAAGTATTAATTTTAATATTAACACTAGTATTATCATTATCATTATTTTAATCACTACTAATATTATTTTAGTATTAATATAATTACTATTTTAACAAAACAAATATATACATATAAAATATTTGATACATATAACATAACGAAATTTATAATCTTTTATAGTAATAATGAAATATATAAATTAATAATATAAAAGTTATATCACTAATAATAATATATATATTTGTTCGACTACAAGTATATGTTTTAATATATATATATAAATGATATAGGTTCGTGAATCGGAGGCCAACCCTGCATTGTTCAGTTTCGTCGTATGAATATTTTGACTACAAAATATTGTAGAGTGAGTTTCATTTGCTCCCTTTTTAAATGCTTTTGCAATATATATTTTTGGGACTGAGAATACATGCGATGCTTTTATAACTGTTTTACGAAATAGACACAAGTAATCGAAACTACATTATATGGTTGAATAATCGAAGCCGAATATGCCCCTTTTTGCTTGGTAGCCTAAGAATTAGTAAACCGGTCTACTAATTGACGCGAATCCTAAAGATAGATCTATTGGGCCTAACAAACCCCATCCAAAGTACCGGATGCTTTAGTACTTCGAATTCGTTTTTATCATGTCCGATGGATGTCCCAGAATGATAGGGGATATTCTTATATGCATCTTGTTAATGTCAGTTACCAGGTGTTCAATCCATATAAATGATTATTTTTGTTTCTATGCATGGGACGTGTATTTATGAGAAATGGAAATGAAAATCTCGTGGTCTATTAAAATGATAGAAATGATTGATTATGATAAACTAATGAACTCACCAACCTTTTGGTTGACACTTTAAAGCATGTTTATTCTCAGGTATGAAAGAAATCTTCCACTGTGCATTTGCTCATTTTAGAGATATTACTTGGAGTCCTTCATGACATATTTCAAAAGACGTTGCATTCGAGTCGTTGAGTTCATCAAGATTATTATTAAGTCAATTATAGTTGGATATATTATGAAATGGTATGCATGCTGTCAACTTCCGATGTAATGAAAGTTTATCTTTTAAAAACGAATGCAATGTTTGTAAAATGTATCATATAGAGGTCAAGTACCTCGCGATGTAACCAAATGTAATGTATTCGTCAAGATGGATTAGGACGGGTCGTCTCATGTGGTATCAGAGCGATGGTATTAGCGAACCAGATCTTGCATTTGTGTGTCTAACTGATAATTGTTTAGATGCATTAGTGGGTCTGGACTTCGACCGTGTCTGCATGTCAAATGTTTTGCTTATCATTTTGTGTCGAAAATTATCTGCTTATCATACTTAGGGAATCAATTGCTTATCATTCTTAGTCTAGATACATCTTACTGCATTAATTGCATGAATAGTGTATAGACAAAAATTCATATCTTAGCGTATCTGTTATTGTAAACTTTGCCTGACATATTCCGTAAATCCCTCCGTAATCTACGAAATCTTTTGCTCTATATATATAGATATTCTATGTAATTAGAATACCACCCGATAGTCGAAAATCATTTCATATTGAAAAATCCTTTATTCAATCATATGACATGGAATTCGCCACTAGTTCAAGTCCCTCGAATTCCGAAATGGAGTTTCACTCGAGCTCCGAAAGCAGTATGACCGGAATGGATCAACCAATCAGTCATCCCCAATTCATCTGATGGGTTCGTAGGCGACTTAATCAATGGAGACGCGAAGAAGGCGATCTTTTCCACCAACCAAATTGCCCTCTTGACGAATAACCCGAAGCACTTACCGGTGAACCAGTCCGAAACACCATTTTCACCCTCATTTCCCGAATATCTCGCCACGATTATATTCTATCTAAAATTCTAAACCTTATTCATCCGCTCGTTTCGACCGACAATCATCCCGGATTAATAGAATAAGTCAACGAACTTCGCGCTCGAGTAATCAATTTAGAGAATATGGTGCAAAATTTACCAGCTTCAACAACATCATCGGCACCAACAGTACCATCAGTAATAGCACTAGTACCATCAACAATCTATGCCTCAACATCGCATTCTGTACCTCGAGTATAATCATCATTCTACGTATCGTTCTATATCAATTATCTTCGTTCTTCATGATGATTATGTAATCTCTAATGTTTTAGAGATTATGTACTCTAATTCTAGCCGTAAATCAGATGAGTTTAATATCATATTAACTCATTAAATCCACGATTTACATCTGAAGAAAATATATATGTATATATGTTCTCATAAAGAGTGTAATTAAAAATTCTTTTGTACAAACTGTTAATGGTGAAAATATTTTAACGGGTAGGTAAAACCCGAGGAATATTTAAATTTCACATTAATAAGTTACACTGTATATTCTTCGAATTTGATTCAACAGTCATTCACTATCCTACTTACATCCACAGATATACGTATCCGTTCACCGCAGAATAACTATTTTCATTCAATTTCATATTTGGATTTTGACTTATCAGAATCCAACAAGTGGCATAATGAAGAAAACATGGGACAAAATAAAATTTGTTAGAAACAAACAAATTATCTATGAGAAAAAAAAAATTGTTAAGAATCCACGCTAACTGTTCCTAGCTAACTGTTCCTAGCTAACTGATTACATTTTATTTATCGCAGTTTATTTATCGCAATTTAATTATCGCAATTTTTTTTATCGTCATTTAATTTCTGTTATTTACTTTACGCACTTTATTTATCGTCATTTAATTTCTGTTATTTATTTTACGCACTTTAAATATCGGGACACGTATACAAGGTTTTGACATATCATATCGACGCATATATATATATATATATATATATATATATATATATATATATATATATATATATATATATATATATATATATATATATATATATATATATATATATATTATTTGGAATAACCATAGACACTCTATATGATGTAATGCTCGAGTTCGCTATACAGAGTTGAGGTTGATTCTACAATAATATATATACTTTGAGTTGTGACCGAGTCTGAGACATGTACACGGGTCATGATACGTATTAATTAATTCGAATATCATATATTAAACTATATATGAATTATTGTACTGTTAATTGTGGACTATCAACTGTGGACTACTAACATTGGACAATTAAAATGAATTAAAATACTGATTATAACATATGAAACTAAACAATTCTTCAAGTTTGCCACTTGATTTCATTTTAAACCTCATTTGTATCTTGACGATTACAATCTGCGTTCAAACCTTTCGTAATCCTTGAAATCACCTCAATCGAGAGGATCAACCAACCGCACTTCATCTACGTAAGAAGATATTGATCCATATAGTTATGCACTTGAAAACTCTCGGAACCTGAGTAAACGTTTAACACGTATCTGTGCTAATTCCTTTAGTGTTATTATTACCCAAAATAACTTGGTAATTCCTTTCAAAGTAGCAAATTTTGTCACAGCTCCGGCAAGTCAACTTCGACTTTTCGTTCGAAACAACCTTTTATCACCTTGATTTATATGTATGCTCTTTTATTGTTACCGGAAAACCTTTTATATTTCACCATATTACCATCAGCATTTAACCATCTAAAAACACAATTCTCTTGAAACCACCTCAGATTGATAACCGATGATTCAGATATGGTAGCATTAAATGCAAAGGAAACAGAAAAAATGTAGATGGTCTAAACGGCCAAAAGTTTGATGATAAAGAAGGGAGTGTTAGGAACGCTCGATAGAAAATTTGGTACTGAAAAAACAGATTGAGCAAACCATGAAGGAGACCAAGGCCAAATACAAGGACCATATCATATATTCAAAGAAACCAGGTAATTCTGGATCCGTTGAAATCCTTAGAGAATATCTTGCTCCGAAGTCATGTTAAAATCTTGCGGAAAATTTTTCTTCATCAACCTTCGAACTTGTAAATTCCAAAATATTATCATAAATATCTTCGATATTTCTGAAGATATTTTCATAAATATTCTCGTCCGAAATTATTTATCTCTTCGTGCTATCTATATTACATCATAAAGGAAACTACTTTAGTTTCTAAATTTCTTTAAAATTCGAGTTTGAATTATGAATGATTTTGAAGTAGTGTTGGAAATTGATGCATGAGTTAGTATAATATAATGACACTTGATCAACGTGATTATATTACAGTAAGTCATGCTGAGTTTTTAATGGAACGTGATGATTCACAGATTATAACGTCATCATATGCCATGGTACACGACTCTTACATTCTATCTAATCTATAAACATATCAAGAACATATTTTCTTGATAGTCCTATCTTTTTCCTTGAATTCTGGTAATATAACCAATCAAGATTGTACTATTACCATTTCTTCTTAGAACAGAAACTATGTTCATTTCGAAATTCATATCTACAAATTCTGGACCCTTATTCACTTGACTTAAAGTCGAGAAGAGAAAACAAAAGTTTGAATTGAGGGAGAAAGAATAGGAGATGTAATCTGTGAAAATGAGGAAATGAAGAGGGTGGATTTATAGTAAAATATCCGACAGAACAATCAAAACAGATCATCGTATTTAATCAAAGAAGATCCTAATTTCCTAATTACCGGAGAATCAAATCTTATTACAAAAATTTTCTCCAAATTCCTTAAACTCTGGAAATCAATCCTGTCTATGTCAAAAGATATGACAAAACTTTATTTTCTCATTTCACTCTTTTGTAATAGCTTCATTCGTACTCCTCGAATAATCGAATTATTTTATCCTTATTACTCAATGATAATAGAAGTCAATTTATCAGCTCCTATTCGTCATGAAAACATTTTTATTGTTAGCCATGACGACCACATTCAAATTTCGAGACGAAATTTCTTTAACGGGTAGGTACTGTGACGACCCGGAAATTTTCGACTAAATTTAAACTTAATCTTTATATGATTTCGACACGATAAGCAAAGTCTGTAATGTTGAGTCTTAAAATTTTAGAACTGATTAGATGGATTCAGCTAACCTCTGACTATGCCCGACGATTCACGAACATAAATGTATAAATAAATATGTAATTATATATATGAAATTTATACATATGTAATATTGTATATATATATATATATATATATATATATATATATATATATATATATATATATATATATATATATAATAAATATAAAAGATTCAGTAAACTATATAATCGGTAGATATTATATAATAGATGGTAATCTATTAAACCTAAATTACAAGTTGAATATAATTATTATATTAATACTATTATCAATATCAGTATTATTATTAGGCAATATTATCAATAATATTAAATAGATTGTTATTATTATAATTAGTATACATATATTAGTATACATATTGTAATATATAAATATTATTTATTAATTGTATGATTACATAATTAATAAAGTATAATATTAAAGGTAATTACAAGTTAAAATATAAATATTATATTAATAATTTTATTATCACTATCATTATAACTATTAATAGAAACATTAATATTATTATCATCTTATTATAATCATTACTAGTAAACTTATTAAAATTATCAATTTTATGACTTTTAGTATCACTACTATTTATTATTATTATTAATACAATTGGTATTATTATTAATAGAATTAATGATATTATTATTAGTATTATTACTCCTAACTAGGTGCATTGCCCGTGCGTTGCACAAAGATGTTCATGGTTCCTGTATCGTACTTGTAATTGAGATCGGTTGTTGTAGTATCTGGTCTTCGGTGCAGGCTGCAAGATATGTGTATGTAAAGCAAACAACATTTTTACAGCATCAATACAAAGCATAAAGTAACCGATATATGATACAAATTGCTTTTAGTATTACGGGCACCTTGTAACTATAACGTTTGAGTTAATAGCAGCTTCATTCATTCGTTGAACCTCGGGCTTTTCCACATCCACTTTAGGGAGAGAGCAAGTATAAAAATAGGTTTAGGAAGCCTTTACTTGAACTTAAGCGATGGTCTGGGAAACGAACCACCGAATTGACATCCGAAATCTAATGTCTATTAAAGGTAATTTAAAGATAATTCCACCCAAATATACATTAACCTTTAAAAAATTTATATTAGCTGTTCAGTTTAAGAAGTGTAACATAAGGTTTAAGTCCATATACAAAAAGTAACAAAACTTTATATTACTAAAATATTAGTCTTCAAAACTCGATCAAATCATTGCCAATCTGAATCCAAAAGAAACAACCTGCAAAAAGGATATCAAAATTGGGTATAATAACTTTACTCTACCAAAATGTCTGTTTATTATTGGTTATAAAAGCAAAAAAGAAACAATAAAATCATTATTGGTTATAAAAGCAAAAAAGAAACAGAACAATCAATAATTTAATAGCCTATTAGCCTCTTACATGAAAACACTTCTGAAAGAAAGAATATATATATATATATATATATATATATATATATATATATATATATATATATATATATATATATATCACCTGCTCCTCTTGAACTGAAACAAAGTCATGGATCAAGTAGATGACTGGAATATTTAATTTCGAAGCTTCTAACGATACCTGAATTGAATCAATAGCTATGACCTATAAAAGGAAAATGTCACATTTAAGGTAATCTCATCCAGTATGCTTCTCCCTGGTTCTAGTTGGGTTTGAATCATTGTAAAAATAAATGAGACAATTCATAATAAGTACCTATTGGTTTACAAATCAGCATATATAAAATACTTTCTTTTGTGCTAGTTACTTTTAGCCCTTGATTACTTTGCCCTGGATTTTAATAAATCTAGAGATACCACTTATCATCAAAATCACTGATATATATAGATAATAGATAATCTTTAGTAAAGTCAGGTTACACTTAGAGGTTTCACTACAAAGTTGGTTATCAAAACTTTTTAAATAGGTTACCTTAAAGTAAATAGCGACTAATAAGCAACCAAAAGCTTCAGGAAAAAAATCTACCTGTAGTCACTCAAATTAATAGAAAGAGGTATGTTGCTGAGACCGATACAAAAGCTATAGGAGGGGGCTTCCTGCAACTCATGTATGTTGGTTTTGAACCTCAATGAATTCTAATAAATTATCAACAAAAAGAATGAAAGTCATCAAAAGTGATAAATCGAGTAATATGAAATCAATACGTTACTCTAATTTAAGCCATTGTCAACAAAATAACTAAACGCAATTAAAGGTGAAAGTTCAAATGAAACGAATTAGGGAGGTTACTCTGATTTCAATGGCTTCTTCGATTATATATGTCATTTGCTCATGTAGTACTCCGTATGTGCAAAGAAGACTCACCATCTTTCCATATATAGACCAATTTTTGCCTGCAAGAAACTATCTATCATCACTCACATGGATAAACATGTATACATACCAGTCATCTAGAAGAATCTGGTATGAAATAGAAAACAGGCCAACAATGTAATACATCATTACTATCCCATATCTGCATAATATGATACAAAGCAAACGACCATGACTCATTAGTATCTTGTAAACAAAAAAATAAGTAGGAACTACACAACTACAAACATGTATAAGCAATCGAACAAAAAAAACATAAGGTTTTTTAATGTCGTTTAAGTACCTAAAACTATACAATCAACCGTTCATAGGCTGCTACTGCCATTAGTTAATCCCGCTTTCTTTTAGTTCCTGCACCTCTCGGGGAAATAGAGCTCGTATGGATGTTCGGTCAGATGGTCCCTCCTTTGTTGGTTCAAATTCTTCAGGCTTTTCTGTTCACGACGGGGTTGTGATCGACTGAGATTGAACCGGAGACGCTGCACGACAAAGTTTTTATTTTAGAAACACATCATTATGGGAATGTAGGTGCAGACAGACCGAGGCATTTAAAATAAGCAAACGCTCAACAGAACATCCGAAAGATAACTACCACATCGCTCGTCATAATAAACGATCAGAGAGGAAAGAGAACATAAAAATAAACAAAGGATGTTAAAAACAAATTGAATGGCATGAAGTAAAAAAATGCAGGCATGACACATAGTTTGTGCAGAACTAAACATTCAAAGAAGTTAACATGTCACTACAACTAAAGGATGTTAGAAACAAATTGAATCGCATGAAGCAGGAAATTAAATGCAGCCATAACATAGTTTATGCATGACCAAAGATTCAGAGAACTAAACGTGCAGCCATAAATTAAGTTACTGGTTTAATTTTTTATATGATCATATGTGTCCAGCAACTAAATATGACAACCCAAATCCAAAAAATAACATCAAACATACAATGGAAAAGAACAATTATTTTCAGATTGTTTGAAATTGGGAGAGTGAGGATGTAGTGGTGTATGAAATGCAGAGGAAAAGTGAAGAATGAGGAAAAGAATTTTGGATGTCTACACCAAACAACGCTAATTTCGTTTTATTTTGTTTCTTTTTTACTACAAAATTCCATGATCAATTACTACAAAATAAAAAATGAAAAGAAAAAAGTACCTAAATTCAACAACGAAGATTATATATGAATTAACTGTAATATAATAACAACAAAAAGGAGAAAAAACCTTGAACAACGGCACACATTTCCTTTTCAACTTCTGCTTGCATTTCATGAACAGCGGCAACCTCTTCTTCCATCTCTTTCAATCGTTTTTTCATCTCATCCAATTCCTGAAACTTATAATAATAGATAAATAAAATATTCATAATTAGGGTTTATAAACAAATATGAATTGAATCAGATTCGCAATTGAAAGCCTAAAGGTTCTGCAGATTTAGTAAAAAATGTTAGACCCTAAAACTGACTATCGTGCTCATCCCTCTATTCAGCCTGAGTATCGTGAAACCCTAAAACCCTAAAATCACAACCGAAATTAAGTAAAAGAAGAAGAAGAGCGTAACAATAAGAAGAAGAATAACGTAAGCGTTTGATTGATGGAGGAGGAGAAGAAGAAGGGTACGGTTACCACGGTTATCAACGCCCATCGATATACAGAGGGAGAAGAAGGAAGGGGTGGTTCACCGCACGCCAAAAGGCAGGAATTTAGGGTTGACTCAAGCATGATGAGGCGAGAGTGGGAGAAGAAACCTAATTTGATTCACTGAAGAAGATGGGCAGCGACGTTCCTCCATTGCAGAGTTTATTTAGGCGGTCTGTTTCAAAAAGAAAAGGAAATCTGAAGGGCCGCGTGCATACTTAAATATATTATCTGTATTATCTGTATAAATGTAATTTTATGATAATAATATATCTAAGTAAATATCGAATAAAGCGTATTTTTTTTCCTTTTTGATTAATTGCATAAATATGTATGGAATAATAATTAAATTAAAAGGCTAAATGAGGCTCATTTATTGATATAGGGAGTCAGTCTTTAGTTATGTATAGATATTATTATTATCATTAGTTTCATTTTTACTATTAAAATTAATATTGAATATTAATATTGTATAGTTATTATTATTGTTGTATTTATTATTAAAAATTAATACAATCTATTAATATTATCAGTAATAATTATAATTATGTATCATTATAATTTATTATTAATATAATCATTATTATTAATAATAGAATTATTAATTATTATTATTAGTTTATATCATATAAAAACTATAAAAAGAGCAGACAATTCGTACGAGCTGTTATATGTATCAATCGAACTGTTTTAGATTGATAATCTTGTCCATAAAACTTTAATGAAACGAATCTAAATCTAGAACACAAAAAAATTCTGTTTAAGCTCCTTTCTGCTTTTTATTTTTGTTATTTTCCTGAGTGAGTTTTTCTATCAGAATTATTTATATAAGGATCGATATTTCAGTTGTTAAAAGAATTCATTCAACTTTCCTTCTTCATTAATAAATTCTAACAGTAAAGGTATGATTTTATCTGTTAATATAAATAGAAAATTTTAAAAGAAACTCATAGGTCTCTGTTCGTAAAACTTTTTACTCATAAACCGATTTGTAATTAAACTTCAAAATTTATTAAAGCTGTTATGTTAGGATTCATATGGTTAAACGTTCTGTAAAGTTTCAGGCCTCAATTCATTGTATTGAACTTGAATTTTGGAGTCAAAACTTTGGTATAAAAAGTCAAACGGGTGTTCTTCGATTAAATTGAAAATATAGAAGCTATTTCTATTGAAATTAACGTTACACAAAGTTTATATGACTGATTTACAACACTTTTCGTTTTGTAATCATAAGCTAAAAGGGTTTGAATTTCGAAATATGATTTCTAGTCATCACGAATTCAAACAGCGTTTTTTTTGTTCTGTTTTAATTTATTTTTTTCAGTTAATTAAAATATTAATTACTGAATGTTTCTACTACAATTTCAAACGTTAAACTGAATTAATTATTGTTGTTATAGATACAATATGTTTTCTGATCGTTTCCCATGGTGGCGATGAAGAAGAAATTGAAACAGATATAGTTATAGATTAAATATAATTAAGTTCCCAATATATCAAGAAATCAGAATATGGAGTAATGGCTAAGTGTGTTTGCGGGTGAGCGAGGGGTCTCTGGTTCGAGCCCAGGAGTGGGCTGTTTTTTTTTTCGGGATTCAATACAATTGAGGTAGTTTTTCTAATCTTGTTATTATTATTATTATTATTATTATTATTATTATTATTATTATTATTAATTTCATTATTATTATTAATTATGTTATTGTTATTATGTTAAGTATTATTATCATTAATATAAATATTACTAAGGTTATTATCATTAATCTAGCTGAATATTATTATTATTATCATCATTGTTATTATTATTACTATTATTATTGAGATTATTATTGTTATTATGGTTATTATTATTATTATTATCATTAAGGATTAGAATTATTATTTAGTATTATTGTTATTATCATTAATATTAAAATCATTATCATTAAATATTATTATTATTATTAAGTATTACTATTATTATTATTATATTATGATTTGAAATACGAATGGATGTTATAGAAACTTTAGTTGTTAGTTCACAAATTAAACATGAAGATATTGATTATGATTAACACAAGTATTGATATTAATATTAACACTAGTATTATCATTATCATTATTTTAATCACTATTAATATTATTTTAGTATTAATATAATTACTATTTTAACAAAACAAATATATACATATAAAATATTTGATACATATAACATAATGAAAGTTATAATCTTTTATAGTAATAATGAAATATATAAATTAATAATATAAAAGTTATATCACTAATAATAATATATATATTTGTTCTACTACAAGTATATGTTTTAATATAAATATAAATGATATAGGTTCGTGAATCCGAGGCCAACCCTGCATTGTTCAGTTTCGTCGTATGAATATTTTGACTACAAAATATTGTAGAGTGAGTTTCATTTGCTCCCTTTTTAAATGCTTTTGCAATATATATTTTTGGGACTGAGAATACATGCGCTGCTTTTATAACTGTTTTACGAAATAGACACAAGTAATCGAAACTACATTATATGGTTGAATGATCGAAGCCGAATATGCCCCTTTTTGCTTGGTATCCTAAGAATTAGTAAACCGATCTACTAATTGACGCGAATCTTAAAGATAGATCTATTGGGCCTAACAAACCCCATCCAAAGTACCGGATGCTTTAGTACTTCGAATTCATTTTTATCATGTCCGATGGATGTCCCGGAATGATAGGGGACATTCTTATATGCATCTTGTTGATGTCGGTTACCAGGTGTTCAATCCATATAAATGATTATTTTTTTGTCTTTATGCATGGGACGTATATTTATGAGAAATGGAAATGAAAATCTTGTGGTATATTAAAATGATGGAAATGATTGATTATGATAAACTAATGAACTCACCAACCTTTTAATTGACACTTTAAAGCATGTTTATTCTCAGGTATGAAAGAAATCTTCCGCTGTGCATTTGCTCATTTTAGAGATATTACTTGGAGTCATTCATGACATATTTCAAAAGACGTTGCATTCGAGTCGTTGAGTTCATCAAGATTATTATTAAGTCAATTATAGTTGGATATATTATGAAATGGATATATTATGAAATGGTATGCATGCTGTCAACTTTCGATGTAATAAAAGTTTGTCTTTTAAAAACGAATGCAATGTTTGTAAAATGTATCATATAGAGGTCAAGTACCTCGCGATGTAACCAAATGTAATGTATTCGTCCAGATGGATTAGGACGAGTCGTCTCATAAGTCACCACTCACCACTTTTTTTGATTCAGCAAGTCACCAGTGACATGCCAAGTGATCTGGGTCAGCACTCCCAGTGCTCTTAGGACGTCACGTGTGCCTAAGCTCGCCTTTGAATGTAATTGAAATGTGTATGGTCTAGCACACTTACAAATTGTAGCATATAATTAACTAATCGGGTGTATCAGTTGTAAAAACATAAAAAAATTCTCATCTATTTTAATGTTATTGTTATGATATATGGAGTAAAAGTCAAATATGGATGATAATTCTGTTTACATACGCATGCAGAGGAATAGTTATTTGCATAGTAAAATTATGAATTATTGATTACTATTTCATATACTCTATAATTGAAGATGAAAACGAGTAATGTACAGTTAAGTTTTAGTATTATAAATACTCACTCAATTGTAAGGATATGTACACCATTCTTCAATAAGAATTTACTCTCTTCTTTCTTCTTTCACATAACACTAAAGGTAGTTATATACTACTAAATTACAACACGTTATCAGCACGAAGAGCTCCCGTCGGCCACCGTCCTCCACCGCTGGAAGATCTTGAAACCACATATGTGTCTTTTGATCAAGATTTATTAGCTTGGGTTCTTCCACCACTGATTCATCAGGTACTCTATACATGATTTAAATGTCTACTAAATGAACACATGATAAAAAGAAATAAATAAAAATAATAATAACGACTACAAATTGTAAGATGAGTTTTTGATAATTAAAACACATTTGTGGTACTCGATACTCGACCAATTTACTTATATTAAGTTAAGTATTACCTTTGTAGTTAGCTACTACTTGAATTTAGATGTCTTTATGAAAACAGAACATACATCCACCTTTTTTTTGTTGTGGTTCACATATAATTTCTTTTAATTTATTGAATTTTTGTTTATATACTCTTAAGAAAAAAAAAATCGATAGATAATACAAACAACTTACAAACATATGCATATTCAATATTTTCAAATTGTAATAAAAATGATAGAAATAATAAAACTTACAATAATTGGTCTACTTATCAGAAAAGTACCAGGCCCATCGTATATCAGAAATCAAGTCATATCACTCGTTCATTTTCTTTTTCCAATCCTCTATGACTGACTTTTTCTCTCTTAAAAAAATCTATACATATACAAACATGTACATTGTGCTAAAGGTGTTGTACCTTTTCATAAATAATACTGAGTATACAAAAGTAGAGACCAAACCAACGTTTCTAAATGAGGCCAACTTAGGAAGAGAAAACACAAATCTGTCCGGAAAATTATTCCGACGAAGTTCCGGCGATCGGAGCGCGTCAGTTGTCAGACGAAGTAAAAGTTAGTCTCATTGAGATCGTAACGAGATTTAGAGTTTAATGGTGTTAGCGGTGTTGTGAAAACAAGGAGAAAAATGACATTTTTAGAGGGTAGTGATTTTAGATCTAAAGGAAAGAGATAAGATGAAGATGGAGTTGTTGAAGAAAAAAATGCAGAAGATGGATTTTTAAAGGGTATTCGTTTGTTTCCAAGATGCACTTGGTTTGATGATTTTGATTGGTGGTACATGGTTTAAGAAATGAAAAAAAAAAAGGTCTAAATAAAAAAAAAACCCCAAAGAGTATTTATGTTAGATACAACACTAATATAATGTAAATCTAAATATATAGTACCTCCATTTTTATAATTAAAGAAACACTACCGACAAAACATTACTCAAAATAAACTGTAGTACCTAGGATTCCTTATGTAACTAGTAAAATAAATAGTCATACACCGATCGTTTTTTATCAAACCTATAAATCAGTCAAAATAGTACACATCAATCGACATTTTAGTCCCTTTTCAACTTTTCATTGAAAGGAGGTTGGTCTCAGTGACACATACACATCAAATCCATTTCTTATTTACTTTTAATTTATTTATTTTTTTAATTTTAACTATTACTAACACATACTCAAATGGTGTACATTGTACTAAAAAAAAAAGTTGATCCGTGTAAGCTAAAGTACATCAATGCACCAGTTTCAAAGTTAAAAATATTTTTTTATTGTGCACATGGTTTAAGAGGGCTGTCCAAATAAAAAATCCCAAAATAAAATATCAATAAAACTTGAAACACATAAACCCATATAACCGTACATTTGTCAATAATAAGAAAACACATGAGCAAAGTATTGTTGCTTCGTGTGTGTTGATCGATCCCCCTTAGCAGTAGCATTTGTCCTCATAATATACTATGTATCATTGATTAAAGTTAGACCCACAAGTCCTTGATTAATTCCACTCTCAATTTCTTTTGCATACAATATAGGGTAAAGTGTAAAGACCTATGTATTGTAGATAATGGTAGCGTACACACTATGATCAAATATAAGAAATATTTCATTGATTTAAATCAAATGAAGAAATCATAAATATTATATCAGGTCTTGCAAATTTGATAAAAGGAAGGGGAAAGGCAAAATTCGTGTTACCAAATGGTTCGAATTTTCTTATATATATTGCCTTATTTTCTCCCAAAATTAAAGAGAAATTTGTTAAGTTTCTCTGATATATATCATAATGGATATGATTATCAGTCAATGATAACCGAAAATGAGAAATACCTATGTAGCACCGTAAAGCGCATATGATGAAAAGCGCAGCGCATATGATGAAAAGCGCATACGATAAAAGCGCATATGATGAAAAACGCAGCGCATATGATGAAAAACGCATATGATGAAAAGCGCATATGATAAAAAAGCGCATATGATAAAAAACGCATATGATGAAAAGCGCATCGCATATGATGAAAAGCGCATATGATGAAAAGCGCATATGATAAAAAGCGCATATGATGAAAAGCGCATCGCATATGATGAAAAACGCATATGATGAAAAACACAGCGCATATGATTAAAAGCGCATATGGTGAAAAGGATATATGATGAAAAAGCACATATGGTGATTAATGAAAAAGCACATATGGTGATTAATGGAAAACACATATGGTGATTAATGAAAAGTATATTGTGAAAAGGAATCAAAAATGTTTCTTGAAAGAATTCAAGGTGAGATATGTGAATAAATTCATCCACCATGTGGACCATTTAGACATTTCATGTTCTGATAGACGCATTTAGTAGATGGTCTCATGTTTGTATATTATCAAGCCGTAAAATGGCATTTGCATAGTTTATTGCACAAATTATTAAATTAAGAGCACATTTTTCTGATTACACCATTAAAAGAATGCAAATTGATAATGCTGATGAGTTAACATCTCAAACATTTAATGATTATTATATTTCTATAGGGATTGTTGTTGAACATCCTATTGCTTATGTGCATTCAAAAAATTAGTTTAGCCGAATCAATAGATAAACGCTTTCAGCTAATAACTAGACAATTGGCAATGAGTACAAAACTCTCAATATTTATATGGAGACATGTAAATTTACATGATGCGACATTAATTCGCATTAAACCACGTGCAAGTCATAAATATTCCCCCTACCAACTTAATTTTGGTCAAGAGCCAAATATTTTCCACCTTAGAACATTTGGTTGTGCAGTGTATTTTCCAATTGCACCACCACAACGCACTAAAATGGTTCTTCAAAGAAGGATGGAAATATATGTTGGATATGAAACATCTTCAATCATAAGATATATTGAACTCATGACGGGTGATGTTTTTACATCACATTTTGCTGATTCTCATTTTAAAAAAATTATTCCCTATATTAGGGGGAGAAATGAAAAATAAAGAAAAAGATGCTTCATAATGTGAACATCAATTAAGGTATATAGAACTCGCACAAAAGAATGCGAAACGCAAGTTCAAAAATAATGCATATGCAAGAAGATGCTTCGTGATGTGAACATCAATTAAGGTATATAGAACTCGCATAAAAGAATGCGAAATGAAAGTTCAAAAATAATGCATATGCAAGAACTTGTAAATTAATTACTTTATGCATTTAAAGATACAAAAAGAGTGACTAAATCATATATAATAGCAGGAAATGCTCCAGCTCGAATTGAAATTCCAAAAGCTGACAATAATGTCACTCATGAGTCTTTGTCACGTCTGAAACGTGGAAGACCAATTGGATTCAAAGATAAAAAATCATCGAAAAGGAAAATCAGCTGATAATGGATATTGATAAATGTAAATACATAAATTGCGATAAATTATGCAATATTATGGAACCGAAATGAAATGAAAAATCTTTATGAGATATTTTCATATAATGTTACAATGACTTCATGAATAAAGATGATGAGCTGGAACCAAAATCTGTCATTAAATATCAAAAGAGACATGACTGAGCTCAATGGAAAGGAGCAATACGGCCTGAATTAGAATCGCTCAATAAAAGAAAAGTTTTCGGATCAATCGTTATCACTTTTAAAGATGTGAAACGTATGGGATACAAATGAATTTTTATCCAAAAAAGAAATGTGCAAATGAAGTTACAAGGCAAAACTATAATTGTAACTCAAGATTTCCCACAAAGACCAGAAATAAATTACGAGGAAGACTTATCATCCTGTAATGGATACAGTTACTTATTAGATACTTAATCAGCCTGGTAGTTACTTAAATGCATATCATGGATCTTGTTACTACTTATCTGTATGGATCACTTGATAGTAATATACATGAATATACCTGAAGGGTTTAAGGTATCATAAGCATCTAATACAAAACCCAAGGGGATGTATTCCATTAAATCACAAAGATTTTTATATGGGTTTATACAAGTACTTGATAAGAAAATGGTATACATATAAACTTATTTGCACGTGTATTTTATAAAAACAATGTTCGGATATGTGATCATAGTTGTTTATATTAATTATCTTAAATAAAGAAATCTATGAAGCCATTCAACTTCTAAAGAAATATTTTGAAATGGAAAAATCAAGTATTACATTGATTTACATATTGAGCATATGACTAATGACTTACTTATACATCAAACAACTTATACAGAAAAGATTTTAAAACATATTAATATGGACAAGATAAAAATCATTAAGTACTCCTATGGTTGTCAGATCTCAATATTGATACTGATCCATCCTCTAGAAGATCATGAAGATATTCTTGGTTCATAAGTTCCATATTTTAGTGCAATTAGGGCTCTTATGTATCTTACAAATTATACAAGACCTGACATTTCTTTTGCAGCTAATTTGTTGACAAGGTTCAACTCAGCCCCTACCAAAATACATTGGAATGAGATCAAACATATATTTTGATACCTTCGGGGAACTACTGATTTATAATTATTTTATTCTAACAACTCGAAACAAGATTTGTTTAGTTATATAGATGCAAATTATTTATCTGATCCACATAAAGCTAAATCTCAAACTGGATATGAATTCCTAAATGGAGGCACTCAATATCATAGCGTTATCAAAAACAAACACTTGTTGCAACATCATCAAATGATGCCGAAGTGATTGCATTACATGAAGCCACTCCGGAATATTTTTGGTTGAGATCAATGACACAACTCATTACTAATTCTTGTAGACTAGAACGCGATAAAAGTCCAACAACTACCTATGAAGATAATGCAACTTGCATAGCACATATGAAAGAAGTGTATATCAAAAGTGACCGAACAAAACACATACCTCCTAGATTATTCTCATATACTCAAGATCTCATCAAGGACAACCAGATTGAAATGAGATATGTTCAATCCAGCAAAACTCTGTCGATCTTTTAACCAAAGCACTTCCAACTGCTGTTTTCAGAACACACGTTCACAATATTGGCATGAGACAAGTTCAAAAGATGTGACGACTCAACGATGTCTACTTGAGGGGGAGTCAACTCTATGCTGCACTCTTTTTCCCTTGGCTAAAGTTTTTATCCTACTGGATTTTTCTTTAGCAAGATTTTTAACGAGGCAGTACTAGTTGATCTGTAACGAAACAAAATTATCATCAAAGGGGGAGTGTTATGATATATGGAGTAAAAGTCAAATATGGATGATAATTCTGTTTACATACGCATGCAGAGGAATAGTTATTTGCATAGTAAAATTATGAATTATTGATTACTATTTCACCTACTTTATAATTGAAGATGAAAACGAGTAATGTACAGTTAAGTTTTAGTATTATAAATACTCACTAAATTGTAAGGATATGTACACCATTCTTCAATAAGAATTTACTCTCTTCTTTCTTCTTTCACATAACACTAAAGGTAATTATATACTACTAAATTACAACACGTTATCATCTTTGTTCACATCTTTTCTGAACAAGAAAATAATTAGTTTACGAGAACAGATACATATCGTCAATCGTTCATATACGAGATAGCCCACTAATTTTTGGTTGGGCCCTCTAACCTTATCTTCTCGCAAACTAGAGTAAAAATCAATATATTCCATCGCGTTATACGGAACTCAAATTACATTTAAATATAGTTTTTCAAACCCTAATAATAAACCGCCTTTATTTTTATTTTTGATGATCTCCACATAAACCAACCCACCTTTCACAACCAAATCGATCGGTGTCTGTGCATAAACCCTAGACTTTTTCTCGATCAACAATGTCGGCTACCGGAGGTGAAAGTGGGTTAGCTCAAGAAGATGAGAAGAAGCCTATGGATCAATCCGCTCACATCAATCTAAAGGTCAAGGGTCAGGTATACACACACGTATTTGCGTTAATATATGTATATGTAACCCTAGTTCTTACTTATATATGTTTGATTTTGAAATTCGTTTGTGTTTCTGCTTAATCGTGTTTTGTTGTGATTATTTGTTGATGAATATAGGGTTTTATTTTCGTTAGTGATATATCAGGTTAGAACTTATAACTGTTATTTTATACTCTGTATTGATATTTTTATTTTATTATGTGTAGTTATTGTTTTTTATCAGTAACTAGTTTTTTGATTGTGAACCAATACATTTGAATATTAATGTCTACAAAACTACAATGATCAGATGAGTCGATAACCTCAATAGTTCTAATCTAGTTGGACTAGCGATACGATCAGATGATGATACGACCCAGTTGATTCATCCGATACACATAAAGGTTTCTTTCGTATCTGTGATCTGAAAAGCTACAATAAAGGTTCTTCATTTATTATTGGAATATAGAAAGAGATCTGCTTTTATTTTCATTTCATTAGGAGTGCCACTTTAAGTCTGAAGTACGAACAACAATTTCAATTAGCTTTTTCGGTAATAAAAGCTTTAATTAGCCTGGATTTAATTTCTATCTTTATCTATAGGGATGGTAGCATAGTGCGTGACGTGCCTGTGTTGTTTGCATAAGTTTTTTCTTTTCTATATTTGTATTTACAATTTCCACTTCTGGTGCCTTTTTCATCCTTTTGGTTTCACTAAAAAAGTTATCTGATAAAGTTGAACCTTTTTATTTTAAATTGTCTATAGCTATGAACAGCTTACTCATAATTTTCTCATTTTAGGACGGGAATGAAGTGTTCTTCAGGATCAAACGCAGCACCCAGCTGAAGAAGTTAATGAATGCTTACTGCGATAGGCAATCAGTGGAGATGAATTCTATCGCTTTTCTGTTTGATGGAAGGCGTCTTCGAGCCGAGCAGACTCCCGATGAGGTAGTTTATCATTCATTTAACTACTGTAACCATATTATTTGCCTGCTCATTAAATTCATTTGACTTACGGTGTATCTTCATCTACACCATTAAATTAATTCTTTTCATGACTACAAGTACATTTCATATTATTGAATTGAGTCTATCTGTTAATTACACATAAAAAAATTCGTAAGTTTGATTAGAGAAGATAATTTGATTTGACACCTTAAACTTGCTTCTATTTTGAATTAAGTAATACACTAGTTTGTCTGTAGAATTAGACGTATTTGAGAAGGTAACAGGCTATGTATAAATATCAAAGATGAAAATAGATGATTGGTATTAATACATGCTGAACTCTATTTACAGCTGAACGTTTCATACATGTGAGATGGTTGAATGTTTTTAGTGGTTGCAAAATTTATTGAGTTCTTATTTCTCCAATTTTACTCATAGACTTACTGTTAAAGACAAACTGAATCAACCTGTTTATATGCATACATAAATCTGTCAAAGTTACTACTTCTATATGTTTTGAGTATTGTTCCTCAGACTTGTAATTCTAATTCTTTGTGTATGCAGCTTGAGATGGAGGAAGGTGATGAAATTGATGCGATGCTGCATCAAACTGGAGGTGGTATTTAAGTACTAGATTCCTGAAGAGTAGTACTAGTAACTACTCAGTAAAGTAGTAGTAAACTTTGTTAGGTCGAATGTGGATTATGAATAAAACCTGATTATAAATTACTTGTTTTGCTCAAGTAATTGTGTTGATGAAGGTTTTACTTGCAGTCAATGTACTAGTAATTATCTAAAATAATCTTATGTTGCTATATTTTGTCGGTTTATGAATTTGCTGATCTTTCTTTCACTTTAATGTTTATCTTGTTTTTATATTAAACAACAATGTTCAATTCTACCTATGTGATGCATGGTTGATGTGTGATGTAGACCTTCGTTCATCTAACAAGTGGGTGGGGGTTCAAGCCTCAGTTGAAGTTGAAGCAGTGAGATATTATTCGTGTTTGATGTAAATATTAGTGATTGATTGATGTGTGTGTTGAATTCTTGAAGGCAATGCCCTTCTCTTCAATATATATTTTTATTTTTTCTGTGTAAGGACTAAGGACCACTCTGTTTGCATCATTGAGATATTAATGCATCTCACGTTCAGTTTCCAATTTCTCCATCTAAGTTTGAAATTAGATCTAGTATTGCAGCTGTGTTTCTTTTAATTAACTTACAAAATGCTTGACTTGTGAAATGTAACATTAACTTACAAAATGCTCGACTTGTGAAATGTAATGTTTACTCAAATTGATTGAGGGGTATCGTGTACTTTTAGTCAAGATTGGTGATATATTTTTTGGATCACAAAAAAATTAGATTGTTCTATAGCAAGTTATAAGCGGTCAAAGTATGTTTAAAAGTCAAAGTCAACGAAAACGTTAAAATTGAAGGTCTTCGAAGTCGAATTTAAAAAAAAAAAAATTGGGACAAACTGCCAGCAAACTGAAATGACCCGTCCTAATCCATCTGGACGAAGTCTTCAACATTTGGTCCCATTGCGAGATTCTGACCTCTATATGCCATGAACGACTCCATGTAATATGAGCAAATGCACAGCGGAAGATTTCTTTTCCTACTTGAGAATAAACATGATTTAAAGTGTCAACCAAAAGGGTTGGTGAGTTCATAGGTTTATCATAAAACAATAAAGTTCATCATTTTGATAGACCACAAGATTTAAATCCTGCATGGTACAAATGGGCCCGAATCCTATACCCACCTGTAATGTACATGCGATATCTTTTAAATACAGTACACATTTTTCGTGTACAAAATCATCTTTCATAAATCTTAGAAACCGTACACATATCTCATGCACAAAAATAACATACACATAACCTGTGTATAAAATCATTCTCTCGATACATAACATTCACTTTTCATTTCTTTCGTAGCTTGGCTTGGTAACCGACCTTAACATATAATGCGCATAATAATATCCGCAAAACAGAACATTTCGTCTGTATAATAATCATATAAACTTCGAAGTACTAAACACCACGCACATGACTTCGGAGCAAGATATTCTCTAAAGATTTCAACGGATCCAGAATTATCTGGATTCTTTGAAGGGTGGGGGTGTTAAACCCGGTAGCTACCTTTAGGATTCGCGTGAATTAGGGCCATACCCGATTCTAATTCTTAGGTTACCAAGCAATAATAATCAGGGGAAAAATATTCACAACAATTAGTGGCAATTATCAAGTCCACATAATTCAATAATAATCCACAGAACTTCTGTCTGCATAATAATTCATTCGAGGAATGTTTTGCTTGTGTCTATCTCGTCAAACATTTATAAAAGCATTTCATATATTCGCAGTTCAAAAATATATTTCAAAAGCATTTAATAAAGCAGTTGTAAGAACAGCGCATGTATTCTCAGTCCCAAAAATGTAAAGAGTAAAAGGGAGCAAATGAACTCACCATACTGTATTTTTTAGTAAAAATTCATATGACGATATTGAACAATTGTAGGGTTGGCCTCGGATTCACGAACCAATATATATATATATATATATATATATATATATATATATATATATATATATATATATATATATATATATATATATATATATATATATATTAAAACATATAATGGTGTTCAGACTAGATTATATATATTAATTATTTAATATATTACCTATTTAATATAGTAATGTATTTATTATTTCCAATGTTATAGATGTATATGTTATTTTTATATTAAAATAGTAAATTACCTATGATATATGTAATAAATATATTTCTATATAAATATCTTTTGTTTGTAAAATAATAATTATAATAATACTAAAATAATTTGTAGTAATAATAATAATAATAATAATATTAATAATGATAATGATAATAATAATAATAATAATAATGTTAAAAATAATAATAATTTAATACTAATAATAATAATAATAATAATAATAATAATAATAATAATAATAATAATGATAATAATATTTATAAACATGATAATAATCCTAATATTAATGATACTAATAATAAATTGCATTATTCATAATAATAATAATAATAATAATAATAATAATAATAATAATAATAATAATAATAATAATAATAATAATAATAATAATAATAATAGTAATAATAATAATAATAATACTACCTCAAAGTAATAAGTTTCCAAAAAAATGCCACTGCCCAGGCTCGAACCCACGACTTCTCGCTTAACCATTTTCCTCCTAAACCAATGAACCATTAAGTTGTTTATGTTTAACTTGCTCGTGTATTTAGTTATTAATTACGAAACTGTGTATCGTCTATTATATCCACTTCATCACTTAACAAGGTTCTTTATCAACATGTCTTCGGCCCAATGTCATATTCGGCCCAACGTCATATTCTCTCGGCCCACAGCAAATTTAAAAGCTCTTGGCCCAACTGTTATAAACTCTTCGGCCCAACAAATAATTCGAAGCCCAACCAGCTGCAGTCTAGAGGGCCACCCGTACCAGAATGTTTTCAGCTTCATATAAAGTAGAGTGGGTTCGGCCCAATGTTAATGAAGGAGTCCAGTAACTTAGTAACAAGAGATATCTACCTAAAACGTATATGGTATTTTGTCTGATACATCATTTTCACCCATAAAGATCCACGTCTACCATGATCATACTTATCATAATCGTTTTTAAAAAAATGAAAAGAAAAGCGAACAACTGTACAAGCCACCTCATCGTCCATTATGTTTTAAATGTATCATCATACTTTATTTTAATCGAAAAAAAAATGATCCATACCGAAGTCCCATGTTGTCCACATTATAATACAAAAGGTGGATCTCTTTTTCAATACCCACTTGAATGTGTCGCTAGTCCCACCAAAGAAAAAATTATACGGAGCACAAGAAGAAGAATCAAGCAGTTTTCATTATTTATATTTCATCTTTAAAGCCAACATGCACCTCCACTTAATACCTGTCGGTTGTTTACTCACTTTAAATCACTTTTTGTTTTGTTCCAATATTAAAATTTGGAGTGGTGTGATTCGTATAAAAAGGTTATAGTAGGTTAAGTTGTAGCAGGCTACAAATAGCAGCGTAACAGCAATAGTAGTATGGTAATGGTTGTTTTGTGATCGTACAGGAAAGAAATAGGTTCGTATATCATTGAATCATCACCATAATTATATCTATTCATCATCATCTTCAATTTCTGTAACAGTAAGGAATAGAAGGGATAGAGCAGCAACAAAAGAACTTACGGTGGTGATTGTGGGTATTGATGGCGACGGTTTGGGGAGATAGAAAGGTGATAGTGTTGGTTATCGAAAGTTTATTAGAATGGAGACAGCAAATAAGTAACCGCTGTGATGGTTAGTCGTGGTAGTTTGATGCCTGACATAAAAAGAACATAAAGATACTCGATGGTTTTCATGGTCGATGGAAACAGAAAAAAAAAAATATGGTAACCAAAAGATTATGGTTATTGATGGTGGGAGTTTGAATGTGTTTGTAAAAGAAAAATAGAAACGAATATAGACAGATGGTAAATTGAAAGACCTTTCCAATATCCTTAACAATTCAACTCATTTATAATAGAAAGTAGTTGACAGCTTATTTTATTAAATAGACAATGAAATAAATAAAGCAGATATAGATTTATCACCAAATTTGTTTGCATTCAGATAATATTTAATATGGTAGTAGGTGTTGAATGATTCTCTCTATAATACTGATAAATTCGTTTGGTTTATAGTGAATGGTGGAAGACATGTTGTTTCAATCATACAGATACATAAAAAAATATAAACGGCTTTGAGTAAAATCGTTTGAATTGATTTCGATATGTAACTAATCCTAGACAAAAACAAAATTTAGATAAAGTGTGATAGGAAGTGAAACTGAATCCGGATTCTGTATGATATATATATTTGTATTTATGTTTATATTCTAATTCTATATATAGTTAATATTAATAAATATGTTAGTATTAGTATTAATAATAATACTACTAATAATAATAATTATATAGATAATTAATAATGATAATCTTAACAATAATGATAATAATTATTATTAATAACAATGTTATAAATGATATTACTAGTGTTAATAATAATAATAAATTGTGTTATTTTTATATTAATATTTATAATATCAATAATGATTTTAATGATAAAAATAATAATAATAATAATCCAATTAATAACTAAATTCATAATTTTTTTACTAATTATGATATCAATAATATTAGTGATATAACAAATTAAAATAACAATACTTATAATAATATTTATTTTTGATATCATCATTTTACTAATCTTAACCATAAAATTATAATAATAGCAATGATAATAATATTAATGAAAGTAATAAGAATATTACTGTAACAACTATTTTTATCTTGTAAATAATCTATTATTAATTATGTAATATTTAATATTCATATAATATTATATAATAACTTTTATTGATAAATTATGATTTATAAATTATATATATACATATAATAGTTATACATGAAATCATATATATATATATATATATATATATATATATATATATATATATATATATACATAGATTCACTTTAAATTTCACTTAATTACTTCGTATCTTATTTTACATATTTTATTTTATTATATTATATTACTTTCAATTGTTATTTATATATTTATATTTATTTTTATATATATAATTATTTTTATTTACAGCAATGGTTCGTGAATCATCGAGAATAGTCAAAGGTTAATTGAATGTATAACAACTGTTCAAAATTTTATGATTCAATTTAATAGACATTGCTTATCATGTCGAAACCATGTAAAGATTTAAGTTTAAAAGTTTAAATTTGATCGGAAATTTTCGGATCATCACACAAACCACCTTTGGGGGTTTGCCAACGAATAGATCTCGAAAAAATACACGATTTAAAAAAAAGTGACTAAATCAGAGTCACGAGTCAAAAAATGCGGTCATTCAAAGTTCTTTCCCAACAAACACCATGCGCCACACACCGTGCGTGATGCAAGGTGCGTGGTGCGTGTTTGCGAGCAAAAATGCATGTCTCGGAAATTATCTAGTAAACACGCATCACCCACCAAGTTAGACGCATCATACGTGGTGTGTGATCTGTGATCAAGGGGTATTTTTGCAATTACAGTTTTTTAAAGGCATTTTGTCAAACACATTTCAAATGAGGGCATTTTGACCAATTTCCCCTCTAGTACGAATATACTAATTCCAATATGGGTGATGGGTCTAGCTCCCATCTATCTATAGATTCTATTATATTGCTAAAATGATGATGTCATAAAAAAATAATTTTCTTTGTTAAAAAAATATAAAAGAAAAAAATCTAGACACTCTAGATGATATCATTAATCATTTAATTTACAATTAAAATTATAATTTTTATAATTATATTTTAGATATTAGTATAAAAAAGTGCACGCTCTCCTTTTAATTGGGCAGAAAAATAAAAGCACGCTCTCAAAACCCTATCAAATCGATTGTGCAGATACTCCGATTGTGCAGATCAAAACCCTAGGAAATCTAACTTACCGATACTTTCTATAAATTGGAGTATCAGATTAATTCGATAAATAGTTGTTGTTATGAAGCACCTGATTCAGGCTGAAAAAGCAATTAAATCGTTTAAGTTGGTGAGTAGAAGATAATGCTCTGATCAGTCTCAAGAGTCTCTTGATGACATCCTTTCTGGTATATTGTATAATTTCATTCTAAAGTCATTGCAGTGCATATGTTTTACTTTAAATATAATGAATTATAATTTGTGTAAGTTAAACAGATATAGCCATTAATTAATTTACTCTGTACATTGCTTTTATGCTTTATATAAGTACTCAGTGATAAAAAAATTATATGTAAGTTTTGTTAGTAGTTTGGTTTGTACCGATTTTGGTTTTAGTTGGGATGTATTGATGAAAAAATAACATAAATCTCATCTTCGTGGTCTGGATAGTGTATATTTTATGGTTTTATGTGTTTTGGACAGTGTCTAATCTATGGCTTTTAGGATGTATAAAAAGTGAGTTAAACTAAATGCTATTGATTCGTCTAATCTATGCTTCAATGCACCTGACTTTTGTGAGTGGGTTATGACTGGTTGTATCTCTTCGATTTTGTCATTCTTTGTTATTTATATAAGTACTCACTAACTGCTTTTTGCTTCACGATTCATGTATTTCTCATCTTTGTTTTTACATATTTCTCATCTTCATGGTCCGTTTTTTGGATTTTTTTAATACTATGATATTCTTCTCTTCTTTTTGAAGGTTCTTATCCGACAACCACGAAGGTTCAACAATTGATTTTTCGGCGTGTAAACTTTTATGTGTTTTTTCTCCAGGTATAACGCTATATTCTTATGTCGATTTATGTTTATGTTTATTATAAATACTAAGAGGTAGCATTTACTTTGATGTAGTAGAAACTGTGTGCATTTACTCCATATAGCGATTTATGTGTTTATTATGCTTCTTCAATCCATATGCAAACATATGTAGTCCTTTCTTTAAAAAGGAGAATTTTACAATGGGTATTGTCGCTGAATGATGTTTATGTTTTAGTTGTATGTTTAGACATTGATTATGGGTGTACTTTTGTCAATTAGGTCTGACCGTTTTGGGGGCATATAAGTACTGATATTTTAGAATGTTGCCTTAAAAGAAGATGGCTTTTGGACATATATGTTGTTGAATTTAGTAAATTTGAGATAAGATTGGATTTATATGACATTATACTTCCCTTAAAGTAAAGTAATATGTTTAAGAAATATAATTAAAATTTGGTGAACTTAGGTGGATTGTAAATGTGCAAAAACTTCTGTTTTTCAAGAATGGCGGCAAATCGGTTTTGTAAAAAACAATATAGAAATAGAATTATATGCTACTACAAATTGGTTGACTTCAGTTCAGTTTCTACAATTGGATAAAAAATGAGACATGTACCTTTATTGACTTTGTCGGTTTTCAAATGAGTGTAATACGGTTAAAATCTTCCGACTAGGTGACCAGTTGTGTTTAGTGTGTCAATTATGTTTTGATGTAGATATGGTGTAAAAATAACCGAGTGACATTTCTTATAGAGTCGAAACGTTACATGAAGTTGCAAGGTGATGGCGATAAATCTGAAAATTGAGCCGGCATTACATGCATGAAGTTTGCAAGGTGAATGTGAACTGGATATATGAGCTTGGGTTGTGTGGGTCTCAAACACTATTTTGTAAGTAGGATACTTGAACTGCAGCTCCTCTTTTACTCTTTCATTGCGTTATTTTTAATACTTAGATTTAGATGTCTATTTGATTCTTTAGTGATTTTTGAAAAGAAAAATCACTATAGGTGATTTTTGAAAAGAAAAATCACTATAGATCATTAAATTTTGATAGATTGGTGTTATAAAACTTACTACCTCCTTACGAAATTTTGATAGCTTAATGTGATAAACTATTTACTTCCTTCTTATGAAATCTCGATGGGTTAATGTTTTTAAATAGTTACAACTACCCTATGTCATGAGATTGGTCCATAGGCTATTTTTTTTTGGTTAAGCTTAATATCCCTTCCTACGTGGAACCTTGACCAGTTTTTTGGATAAACGAATTGACCATGTTTAAAATGTTTAGTACTGTTAGAATGTGTTTACCTTTAAGAATGTGTTTACCTTTATAAACTGAAAATGGCAAAAGTGCTTTGTTAGTATTTGTTTACGGTATTAAGTTTATTTTTCCTTCCAGAAATGAATGGATATTTGGCCTAAGTCAACTAAACTATTGTTATATGTTTTAAATTTTTGGTAAAATTCTACTCTAAATATGTTGTGTTTTTATTTGTAGGATAATTCCAAGATGAGAGTTGTTGTCATCCATCTTACTGTTTTAATTTTAGAGTGGTATGTTACTGATTATACTTGCAAAGAGTCTGAAACATGGTTTGATGGTCTCATTATGTTGAAGCAGGGAGTATTCATATTAAGCATAAACACACATAAGGCATTGATCTATGAAAATGTCTTATTAGTTATTACTCTATTTATACGCCTATGTTTTTTGGTTCTTATATTGTGAAATGTGTATTTGAGTATTTATATTTTTAAAACAAACCCGTGATTTCACGGGTCATTTCACTAGTAGTTTCTATTAAAATGCTAAAATGATGATGTCATAAAAGAGCTATTTTCTTTCTTTAAAAAAAATAAAAAAATAAAAAAATAAAAGAAAAAAATGTAGACCATGTAGATGATGTCATAATAAATATTATATTTTAATTAATTAATAAATAAACATAAATAAATCAATATATTTTGAAGATACACTCTCCTTTTTTCTTTTATCACTTTGAATATAAATAAATCAATACGGTCTCTTTTTTCTCCAAATCAAAAAAACCCTAGCTCCATATACGCTCTTCAGCTTCTTCTTCTTCTTCTTCTTCTTCCTTTTAGGGTTTCTTCATAGTCGTCACTGTCGCTGCTTCTACAACTGTCGTTTCCACTGCAGCTATCTTTTCCTTCAACAGGTTATGCTTATAATGTTTCAATTTTTTAGTTTCTATTAAATACTTCTTTTCTTTAACGATTACTGGATTCATTGATTTTAAGGTTCAGATTCGTGATTAGATGATTGTTTCAATTGTTATGTCGGGTTGTAGCTGTATCACAAATTCACAAGCCACATTTGGTCAACAAGAATCTTGATTTATATGGTAAAGTTACTCTTTGTTCACAACATTAGGTTTAGTTTTTTTTTTTTTTTTTAATTCCTGCAATCGTTGTTTATGTTTGGTACTGTTTCTTTGGATGAGGGAAGTCATATTTGTCAGAAAGTTGTATTTATTGGCAATATGATTTTGATAATTTCTAATCTTTTATGAGTTTCTAAGAAGTTTTGATGCAGGTATGCAATCGTCAATTAAATGGTTATTCAAGTGCATAAAAGGTGTTCGATGAAATGTCCGCAAAAAAAAGAGTTACATGGTATGATTTCCTTCCAACTACTTCTATTTACTAGATAGAGCCAATGATTGTTTAACTATTGATTTTGATTGTTGTTGTATTTAGCCATTTATGTATGATTGAAGATGGTGATGATTCATGTTTGAAGATGTTAAACTATAGAGTACGGAGTAATACATAAATCAAAGGTATGTAAAGTTGACCCATCTAAATGTTATTAGCATATTTGATCATATTTTCATTTTTGGGCTCACAGATTTAGGAAGCCATTGTACATATTATTGACATCAACATTAATTCTAAACATATCTGTAATTAAATTACAATCCATGTCATTGTAGGTTATTTGACTGAATTTTCATACCAGGTTACTTGATGATGTCAATCTAAATGTAACTCAATTATTTATCTTGCTCTTTATTCTGTATTATTCCTTGTCACTAATGTTCTTTCCATATCTTACTTTTCACATGGTTGTTTTACATAATTTTCACCATCTTTAATGTTCGAGTTCGACTTTTGCTACAACTGGATACACTTGCTGGATGCTTGGTTTTCGATTCCTCCCAACTTTTAATCTTGAGCAGTAAGCTTTTATCTGAGCTATTTTTCTTAATTGTTTGACATGTATACTTAGACATTTGCATCGAACGTTTATATGTTGTGGGTTTATGACTTAGTTCGATTTGCATATTTGCTCTGTATAAATAAATTTGTGTTTATTATATGTTTCATCTCTTTAATCTATCTTATATGCGAGATGAGATTGTTAAGAATGTTTGACTTTATATATTCAATGGGTCATTACTCATGGTAACACAATTTGTGTTTTTCATGTCCTTGGGGACCTGTAAGCTAGAGAATATAATCGTGTGAGGTTGGATTAAATGAATGGTAGGAACGTAGATGGTCCATACTCCATATGATTCATCCTACATGTATCTTATCTTAAGCAAAGTTTGTATGACTAATACAACAAGTAAGAATCGACATATCAACCTTTTAAGAATCGAGTACAACCATCTGTCATATGTTTTGGTTTGCATTCGATTTGCATTTGGTGTCCACTGATTTGATAATACTATGAATCTCATTTTTGATATGCTATGTCATTGTGTCTGTTTCATATCCATTTGTTTGATTTGAACATTTTCATTCGAGGTTTGAAACCATCTCAGTCCAGATATCTTATTTTCCCTTTTAGTTTGTGTTTCTTTCTACAGTTATGTCCACTTTGACTTTAGGATTTCACTTCACAATTTTTTATGTTTTAGTTTTGATTTATCTAATTTCTATTTGTTTTTTTTCTCTTAAGATGTTCGTTGGCCACTCCACTTCTTCTTCCACGAAGATTCTCATAATGCGTAGCTCCGAAGGAACTGGGTGATGTTTACATACTAAGGTAATATTTGCAGGTAATATTGTTATATAACCAAATTATTGGTATCAAATTTTGTGTATACCATAGTGTTGTGATGGGCAATTAGTCTCAATATTTTGTTAGTAAGTTAGAGCTCAGGGATTTCGAGTTTAGTTAATGTTTTATGTACATACAATGATTTGATCTTCTATGTAAATAATAACTATAAGTTTTAAGTTGTGTTTAAAAATTTGTGTTTATATGGGTCAAGTTTTATTATTTGTCTGATATATGTAATGAATGTGGTTCATGTTGGTTGAAGTGAGGATGAACCGCATATTGAAGAACCTGAATGTGTTATATTATTTAGAGGAATGCAGTATTAAAAAACGCATGTGCTGAAACTTTTATTAAGGATTGATATATGTGAAAAATATGCAGGTTTGCAGAATCTAGCTCACTGTAAGTAGTTAGTAAGCTTTCATTAAACCCTCTATTGAAAATGTAATAATAATTATATTATTTAATATGTAATATTATATTATGATATCATTAAACTGTTTCGTTTAAACAAACCCGTGATTCCATGGGTCATTTCACTAGTATTGCAATTAAAATGCTTTCATCACCAACAATCGGTGGGCAAGTTACACTTCTTATTTGTCTTATTTTGCCAAACAAATTCATGTACTGCTATTGATAAATCCTTGAATAGTGAAAAATGATAATTCCGTACAATCGAAACAACAAGAATTCGCCTGCCTATTGTATTTATAGGAATATGCCGCGAGTTTTAGTCGGTTTGTAGATATTTGTAATTCCGGTATGTTAGTTTATTATTTTGGTCTATTTTGATGGTTGGAACATGTTCTAATAACGCATCTTAGACTGTATGTGCTTGTTTTATAGTTTGGTGTTGCATTTTTCTGTGTGTTGATTTTAAGACTAGTCGGTATCTATTTTTCCCAAACTGCGGGAATAGTCGGTATCCATTTTTTTGTGTTTATTTTTCTTTTTTTCATTTTTGTAAAGACCTGTCCTAATCTATAAGAACGAATACAATAACATATGATTACATCACGAGGTAATTGACCTCTATATGATACATTTTACAAATAATGCATTCGTTTTTAAAAGATAAACTTTCTTTACATCGAAAGTTGATGGCAAGCATAGTATTTCATAATACCTCCAACTATAATTGACTTGATAATAATCTTGATGAACTCGACGACTCGAATGCAACGTCTTTTGAAATATGTCATGAATGACTCCAAGTAATATCTCTAATATGAGCAAATGCATAGCGGAAGATTTCTTTCATACCTGAGAATAAACATGCTTTCAAGTGTGAACTAAAAGGTTGGTGAGTTCATAGGTTTATCATAAAATAATAAAATTCATCATTTTGATAGACCACAAGATTTAAATCCTGCATGGTACAAATGAGCCCGAATCCTATACCCACCTGTAATGTACATGCGATATCTTTTAAATACAGTACACCTTTCTCGTGTACGAAATAATCTTTCATAAATCTTAGTAACCGTACACATATCTTGTGCACAAAATAACATACACATAACCTGTGTATAAAATCATTCTCTCGATACATAACATTCACTTTTCATTGCTTTCATAGCTTGGCTTGGTAACCGACCTTAACATATAATGCGTATAATATTATCCCCAAAACAGAACATCTCGTCTGTATAATAATCATATAAACTTCGAAGTACTAAACACCACGCCTACTAGCCCTTCCGTCTAGTGAACATTCTGGGTGGGGGTGTTAAACCCGGTAGCTACCTTTAGGATTCGCGTCAATTAGGCGTGTACTAATTCTCAAAATTAGTGATGTTCCCTAATTCTTAGGTTACCAGGCAATAATAATCAGGGGAAAAATATTCATATCAATTGTGGCAATTATCACGTCCACATAATTCAATGGTGGCAATTATCACGTCCACATAATTCATTCGAGGAATGTTTTGCTTGTGTCTATCTCGTCAAACATTTATAAAAGCATTTCATGTATTCGCAGTTCAAAATGTATTTCAAAAGTATTTAATAAAGCAGTTGTAAAAGTAGCGCATGTATTCTCAGTCCCAAAAATGTAAGGAGTAAAAGGGAATCAAATGAACTCACAATACTGTATTTTGTAGTAAAAATACATATGACGACATTGAACAATGCAGGGTTGGCCTCGAATTCACGAACCTATATCGTTCATATATATATATATATATATATATATATATATATATATATATATATATATATAGGTCAGATCATGTTGAGATTGAGAGAAAAGATAAGATAGAGTGATATTCGGTATATAGGAAGAAGACTCGGTATGAGAGAGAATCGGTAAAATTACATTTCACAGCTTCTAGAACTCGGTTACAATGCAATGGCTATCTAATTAGGACTACTTAGGTTCCTTATATAGCCATCTTCTAAGGAACCTTCATTTAAGCTTAATTCACATTAACACTATACAACTTCGGGGTCCTAACAATCTCCCCCTTAGTGTTAAATGTGAACTTTACAATATAATCCTATTGTGAAATCTTGAGAGGTCTAAACGTTAGTTTCCATCGTGAGCCATCTGGTTTTGAAACTTCTACTTGATTTACTGAAATTTGCTTAGAAGTTTTCCAGACTCCCCACGCTTTCCTTGGATCTCCCTCATGTAATGGATATTCATCCATTTCCTTGAAATACCTTCTCTTTCTCTGGCCACGAAGAATCTCAAACTGTCTTGTACGGATTCGGAGCTTTAAACGATCTCTGATATGCTTTATAAACTCTCCAAGACCCATTTTTGTATCAAAGTCATCAACCTTGCTTTGACGAATTTTAAGATACTTCAGTGCAGCCTTAAGTGTTCCATCTGAATATTTGTTCAGCTCTTCAGTACGAATGAACACCTTTTCCTTTTGAGAATTTACAAATACAAACCCTTCAGGTTCGAATTGCATTTGAAACATCCTCATATCCTTCAGTCCCTCCGTAAATTGATTTGGACACGTTATTCGAATCTTTTTCCTATTTGCTTCGAGACCTATTTGAAAATCTTCACGTCTCATCAGTTCAATTGTCTCCATCATGTATCTTTTCACAGCTTCCAAAGCTTGAGCCTTAGCAAAAGGTCGAATGGTGATGATACTGAGGTAGTTGTAGATGTGAATGATGTCAATCATATCAAGATTATGAAAATCTGCTTCTGTGAACTTGTACTCTTTCTCATCTTCTCTAATAACGTGGAACTGACTGATGATGTCTTTCTTTTCACTTATCTCTACTCCGACTCGAGCAATATTCAACACTTCTGAAATACGATAATTTCTTTGAAGCCACAAATCATCTTCATCTTTGTTGATATGTTTCCTCCACATAAACTCATACCAATTCCTTTCACTTGCTGAAAGCAATCGTGAACCTATATAAGTAAACCTTTTACTCCTTGGTGTATCTTTGATGCGGAAGATCTTGTAGGCATTTTCTTCGATGAATGTGTTTCGTAACGTTATAAAATCATGTTCAACTCTCAATAACAATCTTTGTTCCTGATTCTTAAAGAATATTCCATGGTTGTATTTGAATATGGAATTTACTGTTTCACTTGATGTAGATGTACCAGAAGTTGAGCTTTCATTAGCATTTGTTGTATGTGAACTCGATGAGGGTGTAGAATTTGATGAATGATCAGTAGGATTTGTTGCATCATCATTTGGAACATCATCATCTTCAATATGATCAAAGATATCATCTTCATTTGGATCAACATAAAGATTGTCTTCATTGTCATCAGAAGAATCCATTTCATCATCACTTTCTATTACTGGATCAGGATTCCCTTCATCTACAATCTCTACATCTTTCGGAATTGAAGATACTGAAGATAACTTGCTTAAGATGACAAACCCATCATCATCCGTCTCTTCAAGATAAAAATAACTTAAGTTCAAATCCTCATCTACTGATCCACTATCAGCCTCTTTATGAACAATTGGAATTATAACTTGCTCAGGCTCCTTATCATCAATTTCATTATATACAGAAACTATTTCTGATTCCGTCTGAACTTGTTGAGCTTGTGAAGTTGATGAAGACCTCACATCACCACCCTTGGTTGAAATGTTCATCGATAGATATTCTCCATCTACTCCTATCTCCCCCTCATGGCTATTCTGAGGATCAGAATCATCATGTTCATCATCACGGTGAGGACTTAAAGGAGAAGAGCAGGAAGTAAGTGGATATCGAACACGAGCACGAAACAATGCTTGAAGCGAAGTGCGTCGAAGAACATCAAGATTGACTCTAGAAAACATACGACTGAAATATTCTTGCTCCAAAGCATCATAGAAATGTGGTAAACGAGAGGGTGAGGATGTCAAAGTAACAATGGGAACAGCAGCATCAGCAGTATCTGTTGAAGGCGATGTCGATGGAAGTGTTTGAGTTGCTGTGAGGGCAGGTAAGGATGATTGTGCGGTATTATTCTTATATGTAGGGCTGTACATACTACTAGTCAGATTCGTGATATCCCCTTCTGATAGAGGTTGGGTAACAACCGGAGTTGTCACCGGCGAAGTTTCTTTCGAAGCATCCGCCTCCATGACTTTAGTCTCATGGGACTCTGACAGAGTAGCAGAACTACCCGTCGGTTTAGCTCTCGCAGAGATATTGCTATCTCCGACTCCTGAAATCATTGATATACCATGAGGTGGCAAATCTCTTTCAGTTAAAGACTCTTCCTCCAGACCATGAGATTCAGAATCCGGAAGAGAAGTGGTTTGATCCAATGAATCACTTTCATGAATCAAGGGATCAGTCTGCTGGAAGTCTGATAAATATCCCGAAGGATTGTCATGTTGACTCGTTTCCATGGGACGCGGCAGATCTCCATCATCAAGATAAGCCGGACCTCGAGACCCTGTTGTACGTTGAGGCATATGAGGATTTCCAGCCGATACGCAGGGTGCCTTTTCAAGACTTTTCAGCTCCCCTTCGGCCGTTCTGGACTTCAATGATTGAGTTTCCTCAATCGATTGAGTCAACGCAGACTTTACTGCAGAGGAAGACTTTACTTCCTTAGATGCCGAAGCACCTTGCTTTGTAGGATTTATTATTAAGTCTTGTTTAGATTGGATGGGCTTAGTGGCCTTTTTACCATCCGTGCGTTTAGATCTCTTGCCTACCGAAACTTGTGCTTCATTTAGCGTAGGGCTTAATGTTATTATTGGATGTGATACGAAAATGGGTGAAGGTGACCTAATTGGCTCTAGGTCTTGGTCCGTATCACCAACGGTTGTAGTAACTGTTTAGCGGACGATAGGTGTCGAAGTCCTAGATCTAGTTACTCGTTGGGTTGGCGGAGTCTGAATCATCTCATCAGGTATATATCGAGTTCTCTTAGGAGAATGTTCGGGAGACGATTCAGATGCTGTTGCTGAAGTGTCGGTGTCACTGCTCACTTCGGGTGTTGTGGAAAGGGTTGGTTCAATCCTAGTTGGACTAAGTTCCCTGATCCTCACGGGTTGAGCTTGGTGTGCTGCCCTAGATCGTTTAAGGTTCACCCTAAGTAGAGGATTAGCTGGCCCGGGTGGTTGAACTACAGGTTCCTCTACAACCTCTGGGGCTGGAACCGCGGCGGGTTCAACTTGTTCTTGTTGTACTGGGTTCAGAAGAGGTATTCCTACAGCCTTAAAATAAGAATGCATACGAGCGTCTTGGGGTTCAGCTAGCCTCACTAGCCAATTTGGAATCGGCGCAGTGAATTGATTATCAGATACCATCGGGGTATTCATCTTCAGCTCCCCAAATCATTTCATCTGTAATCCATGTGTACCTGGTACAAATATATTTGCATTTCTGCAAGCATTTATAGCATCATGGATAAAGATACAGAAAAACCTTTCGCAAGGGATGTATGAACCCCTTGGTTTATCAACTTGAGCTTGAACCAAGTCCCATATTAGTTCTGCATAGTCAGGAGTTTCTACTCTTATGAAAGAGTAGAACAACTTCAGCATAGGCACAGTCAGGCTGTCGGATCCACTCCTTGTCATCAGCAAGCATCGGTTGATGATTGAGAAGATCACGTACCACCTTGAATGCAGATATTTATTCTGAAACTTAGCCGGAGGAACATTGCGGGCTCCAACATAACCAAGATCAAAGACAGATGACATCATCTGTTGAGTAGCAGGAAAAACAAGAGCATTCTGTACAACAGGAAGTCTGAATATCCTCCTGAAATCAGCCTTAGTGATACTCCTCCTCCCTTGAACTCCTCTCAGTTGAAATTCAAAACGAGCTTGTGTTCCCTCTGGATTTTCAGCAGTAGGTTGTGTAGCTTCCACAAACCTAATTGTTCTGTTAAGTAGCTCCAGATCTGTTACATGTACACTGACTGTAGAGTTTAGAGCTGGCCACAGAGTGTGCCTCTCTAGAATTGTAGTCCAGTAGTTGCAGGGAATGTTGGTTTCAGAGTTGATGAAGTGATTGTTCGTCATTTAGCTGTATAAATAAGAAATAGAAGACCACAAGATATTTAATATAAAACATATATCTCTATTCTTATTTGCCTTTGAAATCCTTTGTATATGTTTTATCTTTTATATTTTATGATTTTTATGGTTTTTCAAAGATATAAAAATCCTTTATTCTCAAATATGAACAAGTAATTGACAATCATGACATTCATATGATATTCATCACAATACAAATTCAACATGCAAAATCAATTATATAACACAAAGAATCGGAACAACACTTAGTCAATTTTTAAACACAATTCAAGCTGATTCGGTAGTCATGAAAATTTGAGATTCTGTAACCAAATAAGCTTGTGTTTTCAGATCAGAAAGATATAGAATAAACATGTTAAGTGTTTGAAGATAAAAATCAGAAAGTTTCAAGGTACCAAAAGTCAGATTCGGTATCAAGAGAAGAACAGATTCGGTATCTCCAAAATTAACATAAAGTCACTCAAACATGCATATTCTATCATGTAAAATCACAACCATAATCAATTAACCACTCAATTAGAAGCAGATCAACATGTTAATCGTATGAACAGACTCGGTATAGTAGACAGAACATATTCGGTAAATACAGAATCCATCAAACAATCAATTAAACATGTAATCAAACTCGGTCAAATGATAGATCAATTAATATAACTCAGAGTAGACAATAATTCATGTTAATTAACCAAATCAATTGAGTTTAATCAAAGATTAGTAGAATACGACTCAGACTCGGTATAATCAACAGAATTTCAAAATTGAGAGTCACAATCCAGTTATTTTGATCTTTTCTGGTTGAAAAACATTTAATTATCTCAGATCTACACGAATGTAACTAAATCAATGATAAAAATGAAATTATACCAAAGATTTAAAGAAATAGAAGAACGGATTTGGTAGATTAGGCAGATTCGGTATGATCAGTAAGACTCGGTAGGTAATTAAGCACAGTAAGAGAGTTAGTTTGACTTTGACCCACCTTTTATAGATACCGAAGATAAAATACCGAATGGGCTTTACCGAATGGGCCTATTTTACCGAATACAGTCCACTTTTCAAAACTTTATCAATTTAACTTCAAAATCTTGACAAATTGACTTTTCCTCTTAAAATTCATTTCAATCTTTTCATGAAAAACAATTCTGAGACAATTTTTGAAAAACTTTGAACTTACCGAATCTGTACTGTTGGATGTCAGATTCGGTATAATGCTAAAAATAGCATTTATTCAGTAAAAATCAAATATTTTTGGATTTTATCTTTTCTAATTTTTATGAATTTTTCAAAATAAGATTTGTACTTAAAAGAACTTTGAATTTGTGAACAAAGTACAAATCTTCAGTGATACCAATTATTAAAACGGGTTGCATACTGAGATGTATACAAGCCTTAGTGAATTATTTCAAATCTAAAACAAAGAATTTATGAATTCACTTTTGAAAAACAATATTTTTGAGTAATTTTCTCATTTTCTCCTTTTTTCTCCCCCTCAAAATGTGATATACAAGAATGTAAATCAGCATTTTGATAAAATTCCCAAGAAAATGAATTAACTCCCCCTTGAAATATGATATCAATGAGTTACCTCCCCCTTACGTAACCATTGAACAATTATATCCAGGAAGTTAACATAAATCTAAAGGCTCCCCCTTAAAAGATGATATCCAAAGCATATGAAAGTAGTTGCTCTCCCTAGAAAGTATCTACTCCCCCTAAACACAAGATCCCAAGAATAAGTCCCAACAGATCTAAGGAATATCAAGCACTATACTCTACCATGTCAATCTCTTTGATCAAGAACTTTAGCCTAAGTTCATCTAAAGTCTTAGTGAACATGTCAGCTAATTGCACTTTGGTAGGCACAAAGTATAACTCTACATCCCCTTTCTCTACATGGTCCTTAATGAAATGATAGCGAATATCTATGTGTTTAGTCTTAGAATGCTGGACCGGATTGCTTGTAATTGCAATAGCACTTTGTGAATCACAGTAAATTGGGGTCTTAGAAAACTTAAAGCCATAATCTGAAAGTTGAATTTGCATCCACAAAACTCGTGAACAACAATGAGCTGCAGCAATGTACTCAGACTTAGCGTCTGATAAAGACACACAGTTCTGCTTTTTGAATGACCAACCAACTAGCCTATTTCCCAACATCTGAATTGATCCAGATGTGCTTTTTCGATCAACATGGCAACTGCCATGATCCGCATCAGTGTAAGCAGTGAGATTGAAATCGGATCCATGAGGATACCAGATCCCAAGGTTAGGTGTACCTTTAAGGTACTGAAAAATCCTAACAACCGCTTTGGAATGAGATTTCTTAGGGTTTGACTGAAAGCGGACACAGACAGTTACAGCAAGTGTAATGTCAGGTCGACTTGCAGTCAGATACATTAAAGAACCAACCATGCTTCGATAAAGTGTAACATCAAAGGGTTCCCCATTAGTATCAGCATCCAGTAAAGTCCTCATTGGGGTTGTCATTGGTTTTAAAGTAGTCATTTTAAAACGTTTTAGTATATCATTGATATACTTTGTTTGACTGAGAAAAATCCCATTTGGTAATTGTTTTACTTGTAACCCCAAAAAGAAATTTAACTGGTCAAGCATGCTCATTTCGAATTTGTTGGCCATAAGGTCACCAAATTCTTTGCATAAGGTCGGGGTCGTGGAACCAAAAATAATGTCATCAACGTAAATTTGAACCAAGAGAATGTGACCGTAGTTTTTACGGATGAATAGCATTGTATCAATCATTCCACGAGAGAAGCCATTATCTAGCAAATACTTTGTTAAGGTCTCGTACCATGCACGCGGTGCTTGCTTCAGACCATATAAAGCTTTCTCCAAGTAGTATACGTGATTTGGATGAATGGGATTGACAAAGCCTTCTAGTTGATCAACATAGACTTCCTCTTGAAGATAACCGTTCAGAAAAGCAGTTTTGACATCCATTTGAAACACCGTGAACTTCATATGAGAAGCAAATGCAAGGAAAATATGAATAGCCTCAATCCTAGCAACCGGAGCAAACATTTTGTTATAATCAATACCCTCTTGTTGTCGATATCCCTTGGCCACAAGACGTGCCTTATTCCGAACCACAATTCCATCAGAATCCTTCTTATTCTTAAAAATCTACTTAACCCCTATTGGTCGTTGACCAGTTGGTCTTGCAACCAATCGCCATACTTTCAACCGTTCAAATTGATTGATCTCTTCTTGCATTGCAACCACCCAGTTCGGATCTAGTAAAGCTTGAGCAACCGTTGTTGGTTCAATCTTACTAAGAAAGGCAGTGTATAGACACATATTCTAAGTAGCCCTTCGAATTGAGACTGGAGCAGATGCATCACCAATAATAAGATCTATTGGATGACTTTTAGTCCATCGGTTGTGTGGAAGAGGTTGTACATCAGTGGTATCCATTAAAACATCAACTGTTGTTGACGTTGAGCCTTGATCCGCTTGATCTAATGTAACATTATCTAATGGATTCAATAGAGTATCTGGAGAAACAGCTGGAGTTGTATCAACTGATGAATCTTGAATAGGTTCAAGATTATCAGTAACAGGAGATGGTAGGGAGGATGAAGAAGCAACAGGTGAATCAGTTGGTGTTGTATCTTCATCAAAAAGACTCTGTTGAGTCTCCACAGTAGTTGACTGTGACGGTGTAACCGGTACGGCTTGAACATTTAAAATCCGTTGAGAAGCATAAAAACTATCAAACAAGATATCCAGTTCCTCTGATGTAACCGTAGGAACACCTTTCATCGAGAAAATTGAGTTTTGCGCGGAAGAAGAAGTAGCCAGGTTAGGATCTGGTTTTGAACTGAGTTGTTCAAAAGCCATTCCCGAAAATTCATCGAACTTGACATTTATGCTCTCTTTAATCGTTTTTGTCCGTTTGTGATAAACCCGATAAGCAACTTTGTTCGAAGAATAACCGAGAAATATGGCTTGATCGCCATTTGGATCAAACTTTCCGAGGCTGTCAAAATCGTTAAGCACATAGCATATACAACCAAAGACACGAAAATATTTGACATTCGGGCGTCTACCATATAATAACTCATATGGAGTTTTATCAAAACGTTTATTAACAATACAACGATTTTTGGTATAGCATGCAGTTGAAATGGCCTCCCCCCACATTTTTGGAGGTAGTTTGGAGTAAGCAAGCATCGTTCAAGCTGCTTCGCACAACGTACGATTACGTCGTTCGACTACTCCATTCTGTTGGGGGGTCCGAGCAGTAGAGAATTGATGTTCAATGCCTAGGTCTTTCAAGCAGGTCATTCTTAAATTCCGTCCCATTATCAGTTCGAATGCTCTTAACATGTTTGTTAAAAGATCGTTGAGTCTTTTTAATGAACTCAATGATAATGGCGGGGGTCTCTGACTTAGTTCGCAAAAGAAAAATCCATGTAAAACGGGTATAGTCATCGACAATGACAAGCACATGTTTCTTGCCACCGAGGCTAGAAATACGCATGGGTCCACATAAGTCCATATGCAATAATTGAAAAGACGATGAAGTACTGGGGTTTTGCTTAAGCGGATGATTAGTCCGTTTCAGCTTACCCATCGCACATGATGGATACACATGATGCTTATCATAGTGAAAGGTTGAAATACCATCAACTAAGTCTTTAGAGACTAGTCGATTGATACCCTTGTGATTCAGGTGTGACATCCGATGATGCCATAACCATGAATTTTCTTTGGTAGAACGAGTGGCCAAACACATGGTTATATGTGAAGGTGCATCATTGAGGTCAATAGTGTATAGTGAAGTACAACGTTTACCAACAAGAAGATCATTTCCTTCGGTGAATTGCACCGAGCATTGTTGATGTTCAAACAGAACTTTAAGATCTCCATTGCAGAATTGACTCACACTAAATAAACTGCACCCCAAACCTTCAACATATGAAACCCGTTTGATTGTTATGCCATTTTGCACAAAATCTCCGTAACCCGTTATCGCTGCAATTTCATCATTTCCAAAAGTAACCGTTCCTAGGAATTTGTTAATGAAGCTGACAAGCAAGGATTTATCGCCCGTCATGTGTCGAGAACAACCGGAATCGATATACCAAACACAGACGTCGAAACCCTGTAAATGTGAATTTCCTAGAGTTTAGGTACCCAAAGTTTCTTGCGTCCTCTATGGTTAGTACCAACAATAAACTTTAGATCAAAAACAAGATAATCACGTAAAGCATCCTACAGTTTAGACAATAAAGCATCATTTAAAACCACATTACATGAAGCATCATACGCAATATCAAGTTTTACATCATTATCAGAAGTCTTAACACACAACTTATTCCAAGTAGATGTTTTGTTCACAGACGAAAATTGAAAAACATGACATGATTTCCTAGGCCGACTAGCAGATTGCGTTGGTTTGGTTGCTACTTTTTTAGTCGTGGACTTAGGAACCCATACAGATTTATAATTCAAGTTTGGATTATGACCTGTGACACGAAAAACACCTTTGTTAGTTAGACGTCCAAACTTTTCAGTTGACACATGAGATGATTGATTTTGCAAAATTTCCAATTTGATTTTACGTTCTTTTGCATCATACTCAATTAAATCAGGTTTAGGACTTGTGTGTTGTTTGGACTTAACTGATGTCGTTAAAAGACTCGCTTTTGAAGTTTTTGTCATTGGAATCATAGGAATCTTTTCAGTTGACACAGAACCATCGGGAGAATGAACCTTTTTGACAACAAATTGAGTTGTAGAAACAAATTTTGAACCATGATTGCCAAATTGAGAACGTAGAGGATTTTTAAGAATAGTAATGGGTTTTACATCCTTAGATGTTGTTGTTCCCTTCCCCTTCTTAGTAATCCCACCAATACATTCAAGCACATTGGTTTCAACATTAGAAGATTGCTTAAGTGTGTTAGCCTGTTTCAGTTGAATTATCTTTTGTTTTAAGCTTTTAATCTCAAGACATAATTCTTTAGCAGAAACTATCACTTCACCCTCCTTAAAAACGTAGGAACATTTTTTCTTAGGCAGGGAAGACAATTTATCACACAGAGCAAGCATTTGTTCTAATGATTGGCACTTAAGTTGCAAGTCAATATTCTCCTTTTCTAGTTGAGCTACTATACGATTCAAATTACGTACAGCAGGTAAATGCAAATAATAATCATACAAAGGATCAAGTTGACTTTCAAAATCTATCAAAGGTTCAATGATCGGTTCATTATGAGGTTCTATTTTTTCATCTAAAGAATTTTGACCTAGATATTCTGTCTCAAAGAAAACAGTTAGTTCATGTGCTAGGTCTTCACGGAAAACATTATCAGAACATGCAGGTAAAGCAGGTAGAATTAGTTTCACATCAAAAGTTGGTTCATCAAACACCTCATCTATATTAACAATGCTAGAACTAGGTTTGTTAAACACATCATTCTCAAGCATTAAAATGTATTTCTCTAGCATGAGTGTAGGAATGTAAACCAATCTACGTGTCAGCACATAATTAGCACATTGCACATTCTTTTCAGTTTCAACAAGTTCCTTCAAGAAATCAGGATTTGATTTACCCATTTTTGCATTAATTTTCTCATACATTAAGCTAATTTGATGGTGTTTTTTAGATTTACGATTAACAATAATATCATCAAAATCAGCATCAGAAGAATGCACAAAATGCGGTGGTAAACCAGCTTGAAAGTAATCAGAATGATATAATCCTGGAATCTTTTTGGAAGCTCCATCTAAGATCTTAGGATCTTCAAAACCCAACCCCCACTTTTCACCATGAATCGTTTTTGGTCTATTCATGAAAATTGTTTGTTTTGAAAGTTCCATATCCATGATAGCTTTGGATTGCTCTGTTCGATAGAGTTTTTCCTCATATCGAGCAAGTTGAGCTTTCATTAGAACAGACTCTTTTGACAACGAAGAGATTTCGGTGTCTTTTTCAACTATTGCATTTTCCAAATGAATAATTTTCTTGTTTAGCTTTGAAAGTGTGGGTTCATATTGGTTTTTTAAATCAGAAAGATCTTTTTCTAAGAATTAAACTTTTTCTGCAAGTCGTTCAGATTTTAAACGATAATCAGTTCGTTCGACTTTAATCGGATGAATTGTCTTTTTAAGATCTTCCAACTCAGATTCCGAGGAGCTGAGTTGGACGGTTAACTTTTGCAATTTCGATTGTAATTTGGATGAAGATGGTTTGGTCTCAGAAAGTTTGATTTTATCTTTTAAAACCTTGTTTTCAGATTTTAAGCCTTTGACTTCTTTTGACATTGAGACCAGATTCTTCATCAAGTCATTTTACATTTTTATAAAATCAGGTGAGATTTCAGTTGATTGTACCTCATCATCGTCAGATGTTGAGTCAGAATTCTCCAATGCTTCCTTAGCTTTGATAAGCTTAGTCACCTTGCAAACATTTGCATATTCCACCTTTGAGTCTGAATCATCAGTCCAGTTAAACCAAGTATCATCAACCGGTTTCAGCTCTCCCCCAGTTTCCACAATCTTAGCCATCAACATTTTCTTCGTGTAGTAAGCTGCGTCCTTCTTCTTAGGCATCTTACACTCACGAGAGTAATGACTAGCTTTGCCACAATTGAAACAGATTGAATCTTCCTTCTTGGAATCATCAGCATGTTGTTGTTTGGATTGATCAGCTTTCTTGTAGTACGAGGAAGATGATGAGTGTTTGCGTTGATTGCTTGATTTGCCTTTAAACTTGTGTTTGTTCAAGGCGTTTGTGAACATGGCTGCCATCTTGAATAATTCAAGGTGTGAATCATCAACATCAGAAAGATTCAACTCTTCAGAATCAGTTGATTCTTCAACAAGCACTTTCTTGGACAAGCTTTTGGAAGTCGTAAAAGATTTGCTCTTCTTTTTGGAAATTAGGGTAATAGGATCGCCCGGAGAAGACTCTTTCCTTCCTTCTTGAAGTTTAGACACCTCAGGTTGGTAATGCATAAGAACTCCAACAAGCTCATGAATAGTCAACTTGTCAATCTCTTTGGTAGATCGAACAATGGTTCCATAAGGAAGCCAATCAGCATTGACCTTTTTGAGGAATTTCATGTTGACTTCAGCATGTACTTTTACAATCTTACACCTTTTCAACTCATTGAGAACACCATTGAAATGACGGTAGGTATCCTTGAGTAGTTCTTCTGGTTCCTGCTTGAAATCTTCATACAATCCCAGAGCCTTATTCAATTTAGTAACGTCTGACATGTCATAACCTTCTTGTTGTCGTTTGATCTCATCCCATATATCTTTTGCAGTAGTGTTGCTATCAACATTTTCAAATAGCTCATATGGGATAGCTTGCATGACAATATTCTTAGCCTCTATGTCACCCTGAGCTCTTTCACGTTTATCACCAGAAAGTTCATAGATTGGAATTGGCATACCAGTATCCGGATGAAAATCAACAACTGGACCATCTCTCAGAGAAGCCCAAATATGTTTAGCTTTCTCACCCTTATAGTCTATGTACTGAGTAATACGATGAAGCCACTGAGTGTACTTGCCATCAAACAACACTGGAGGTCGGGAATCTGATCCAATGATAAGAGTATCTTGAGTAGACATCTTAAATTAAGGTAGATTCGGTATTAAACACAATCTATGATCAGGGTTCAGTATAAAATCTAACAAGAATGTCAGATTCGGTAAAAGATTCGGTACAGTAGCAGATTCGGTAAGTGGTTCGGTACTGTAGCAGATTCGGTAAACCAGATTCTGTATCAGAAACTGATAAGAATCACAAGTAACAAACCTAAATTTGGTATGGATTCGATAACCACACAACTTGAAGCTTCAGTATACTTAAAACCAAAGAATTAAGTGAAATCGAGATTCTGATTCGGTAATTGACTCGGTAGTCAAATTCTGTACAATAATATGTGTAAACTCAATCCAATTCCCTTGAATTAGATTCGGTAACCTTGCTGCACAAGAAAACAAGTTAGTAACAAATAGAATATCAATGATATCGAAGATTCAGGATACGGAATGTCAACTGTAGCAGTTGACAATACCGAGTCTAAGTCTAAAACTTAGAAATATAACAGAATCCTTTCTCAAACCACACCAATTAGCTGCGTATGAACAAACCAAATGTGATAAAATCACAAACATACCACAATCTGCAACACTTAAGATGAAATTCCAGTAATGAAGCAGATTCGGTATGACAGTTACGATACCGAGTGTTGATCAAATCTTCAAAACTTGAAGAATTGAAGAAATTGATCTGACAGAAATGTGATTTAACACCTCACGAACACAACTGAATCTTTAAATCTTCACAAAACACCAGAATCAAGCTTGAATTAAGTAATACCGAGAGTTTTAGCCACAAACTCTAAAAATCAACTTGATTCTCCATAATTGAAGTTAAAAAGCTGTAACGATGATCGAAACTCTTTCTAATAGACCTAATACACCTTCGCTGAACTTATCACAAGAATCTGAACGTCATATTATCAAATTCGATAATACCGAATCTGATTCATTTTATCGAGAGTATTCAGATTCTGTAATCTACAATCTCTGGATCGATATAGTGATGTAGAATCACTTCTTGGAAGCTCTGATACCAAATGATAGGTTAGATCATGTTGAGATTGAGAGAAAAGATAAGATAGAGTGAGATTTGGTATATAGGAAGAAGACTCGATATGAGAGAGAATCGGTAAAATTACATTCCACAGCTTCTAGAACTCAGTTATAATGCAATGGCTATCTAATTAGGACTACTTAGGTTCCTTATATAGCCCTCTTCTAAGGAACCTTCATTTAAGCTTAATTCACATTAACACTATACAACTTCGGGGTCCTAACATATATATTAAAACATATAATCGTAACTGAACAATTTATTTATTATATCTTAATTTATATATTATATATATTTAATTTGTGTATATATTCAAAATGATTAATATTTATATAGTTATATTAATATATCCATTTTTATATATCTAATTGTTTAGTGTTATAATTAGAAATCAATAGTTTATTATATGCAAGTATTTATATAAATAATATTAATAGATTTGATATATATATAGTTATGTAAATTATTAATATAATTATAATATATGTAATAAGTATAGTTTATGCACAAATTATTCATTTGTTTTAAAAACATAGTTTTGATAATAATAATAATAATGATTTACTGCTAATAATAACTTTATTCATAATAATGCTAATAATGATTTTGTTAATACTAATACTTATAATAATAGTAATAGAAATCTTATTAATAATGCTAATCATATTACTTAGTTATAATTCTTATGTAGATAATAATATTAGTAATAACGATAATAATAATAATAATCATAATTGTAACTAGGGTTATGATAAATAGTAACTAATACTTACATTGGTTATAATAATTAATATTCGTAATACCTAATAATAATAATAATTCTGTTACTTAATGATAATAATAATAACATTTAATTCTAATAACAACAACAATAATAAAAGTAACAATTATAACAATAATAATAATAACAATAATAATAATAACAATAATAATAATAATAATAATAATAATAATAATAATAATAATAATAATAATAATAATAATAATAATAATAATAATAATAATAATAATAATAATAATAAAGACTACCTTATAAAAGGATCTTTTTAAAAAAAAATTCCCCAGCCCGGAATTGAACCCGAGACCCCTCGCTCCCCGCAAATGCCCTCTACCATTCTGCTGCCCGTTACTATCTGTTTTAATAGGTAATTTATATTTATTTAACCCGTTTACTTGTGTTCATCTTCTTCCTCTCCATCTCGAATTCGACCAGGGTAAATCCAACCTGATAATCGTTCACCAAAACATTTTTAGGACTATCAAGCAATATATAAACGACCTATATAAGTCGTTGAATTATCTGAAACCGAAAAGAAGAAAAAAAATAAAAAATGTTGTACAGCAGCTTACGGTTTAAAAAAAAATTAGATTTTTAGTTTGAGTACGTAATAGATTATAGTTACAACATAAAATAGTTTGTAAATCATATATACAAACTATTGAAATCATCAATTTACCCTGAAACACAAATAAGAATTCGAATTTTGCGATGAACGATTCGTTTGACTTTTTAAAACAAAACTTTGACTCTTAAATTCAAACTTGTTTTGAAAAATTAAGAGTTGTAATTTTTCAGATAGATTCAACGAAATATTCCTAACAAAACCGCAATATTACTTTTTGATATTATTTTCAAATTCGAATATTTGGAAAACTAAATGAAAACAGAGGTATCGAGCTTGTTTTGATAAAATGGGTTTAAATTTTGACAATTAGCAGGAGATAGGAGCTGTTGTATTTGGTAGTGATGATAGAATTGTTTGAATGACTTCTTTACACTGGAGTTGGTCGAATTTAATATACAATTGACGACTAGTACCAATTAATCAATCAAGAACAGGGATTAAGGGATAATTTAACAGTTGAGGTTGATTTCTAACAGATTTTGTTTGTTATATACATCTGATTCTGGATTAGAATAATACTAGAGACAAGAAGTACGTTTTTGATGGTGATATTAAACTGATCCAGCTCTTATGTGTGTCTTTATATAATTAGTAATAATAATAAATATATATAAATAAGTAATAATAATTCTAATTAATAATAATTATATTAATATTGATAATAATATTTATATATCACATTTCATATTTACTTTTAATAATATTTAATAATAGTAATGATAAACCTAATACTAAGATTTATAATTTTAAAAATAATAATAACTAACAATTTATTTAAATCATAACCAAGTTGTAATTTCAACTTTTCTCATAAAATATATATAATAAGAAATCTTTATTATGATAACCCTAAAACTATTAGAATTTATTAATTACAATCATAACAACAACAATAATATAATTAATACTAGTATTGACATTAGTATTATTAATAATAATGAAAGTAATAATAATAGTATTATGATACTATATCCTTAACTTATAATTATATCTAATATATTAATATTTCATATTATTAATTATGTGCTATTGAATAATTATATAATATCTATAACTTTTATATATATTCCAATATACATCTAATAATTATATATAGAATTCATATATATCTATACCTAGAGTTATTTTAATAACAACTTCCTTATCATGTATTTTATTTTACATATTGAGTTCTAATGATTATTTTATATTTTGTTAATCGAAGTTAATACATATACACTTGTATTTATATTTATATTTATGTATATTTATATATTTATTTTCAACAATTGTTCGTGAATCATCGGGCATAGTCTGAGGTTAAATGATTACATGAATACAGTTTAAATTGTTTTGTGACTCAACATTACAGACTTTGCTTATCGTGTCGAAATCATTATAAGATTAAGTTTAAATTTGGTCGTAAATTTTCGGGTCGTCACAGTATCTATCCGTTAAAGAAATTTCATCCCGAAATTTGAGTGAGATAGTCATAGCTAACAATAAATATGTTTTCATGACACATACGAGCTAGAAATTAGATTTTTATTATCATTGAGTAATAGGGATAAAATAATTCGATTTTTATGAAGAGTACGAGTGAAGCTATCACGAAAGATTGAGGTAGAGATTTAACTTTTTGACGTAGTCACAGTTGATTTCCGGAAATCAAGGAATTTAAAAGAAAATCTTGGAAATCTATAAGATCCGATTCTTCGGGATTTATGGAAATTAAGATCTCTATGATTAAATACGGTGATCTGCCTCCATTACTCTGTCTGATATTTCCATTATAAATTAAACTCTTCCGTTCCATTATTCTCACCATTCCTATACTTTCTTTCTTAGTTCATACATCTAAAATATTGTGAAAATACTTAATCCAGTTCTGATCCTTGTTCTTATCCTAACTATTGCAACAATCATTCTCCTTTTCCAACTTTCACCTGAGGAATCTATTTTCTTCTACTTCTCCCTTGGGGTTATAGTGTTTTTAATTCTCCCGTGTTTTTATGTTGCGATAAACATTGATATACACGGTTTGTAATTTATGTGTTGTTATCGGGCTTTATTTTCTTCTTTATATTTCGGAGTTCCATACTTTTATTTTCTCTTCCGTCTTCAAGTTAAGCGAATAATGAACCAGAATTCGTAGATATGAATTTCGAAATAAACAGAGTTAATGTTCTAAGAAAGGAATGGTAATAGCACAATCTGACTTATCAAATTACCAGAATTCGAGAGAATGATAGAACTATCAAGAAAGTATGTTCTTGATATGTTTATAGATTAGATAGAATGTAAGAGTCGTGTGACATGGCACATGATGACGGTATGTCTGTGAATCATCATGTTTCATTAGAAACTCAGCATAACTTACTGTAATATAATAACGTTGATCAAGTGTCATTATATTATACTAACTCATGCTTCAGTTCCCAACATTACTTCAATATCATTCATATTTTAAATTCGAATCTTTCAGAATTTAGAAACTAAGACAGTTTCCTTTCTGATGTAACACTGATATCGCAAAGAGGTAAATGATTTCAACTAAGAATAGTTATGAAAATATCTTCAGAAATATCGAAGATATTTATGATGATATTTTGGAATTTCTAAGATCGAGGGCTGATGAAGAAAATCTTTTCGCAAGGATTTAGAATAAATAAGGAGCAAGATATTCGCTAAAGATTTCATCAAAATCAGAATCATCAGGATTCTTTATGTACAAGTTTAGTCCTTGTGATTTGTCTACAGCCTCCTTCATGGTTTGCTTAATTCCGTTTTCCAGTTCCAACTTTTCTGAGCTTTGCAAACACACTTATTCTTTATCTTTATACCTTCGACTGTTAAGGTCATGTACAGTTTTTGCTGCTGTATTCAGCTTTTTCAGAATTTGAAGTATCAATTTGTAGACTGGGTGCTTTTCAGAATTTCAGAATGGAAGATCGTAATTCTAAGAGATAAGGATTATATGTATACTTATAACTGTTGATGTAGACATGCTGCGAGATTTCAAAATACTGATTGCTAATTCCCAATAATTGGTATAGTAATTCTCGTTACAAGGTGCGATGAATATATGATGGGGTTTCAATGAATATAATGATTTTTCAGAAAATCCTAGATCATTACAGTTGCTGATAAGTTTACTGCTAATGTGGTGGAATATAAACGGTTCCCCGGTAACTAAGGCGAAGAGGCAACGCATATATCAAGGTCATAATAAGGTTGTTTCGAACGAAAAGTCGAAGTTGACTTGCTGGAGCTGTGACAAAATTGGCTAAGTTGAAAAGAAATTGCAAAGTTATTTTCGATAATAACAACGCCAAAGGAGCTAGCACAGATACGTTTTAAACGTTTACTCAGGTTCCGAGTGTTATCAGGTGCATAACTATATACATAAATCTTTCCTTCCGTAGATGAGATGCAGTTGGTCCATTCTCCCGATTAAGGTGTTTTCAAGAATCATGAAAAGTTTGAAAGCAGATTGTAATCGTCAAGATACAAATGAGGTTTAAGATGAAATCAAGTAGGAAACTTGAAGAAATGTTTAGTTTCATATGTTATAATCAATATTTTAATTCATTTTAATTGTCCGATGTTGGCAGTCCACAGTTAGCAGTACACAATTAATAATTTAATAATTCATATATAGTTTAATATATAATATTCGAATTAATTAATACGTGTCGTGACCCGTTATATACAAGTCTCAGACTCGATCACAACTCAAAGTATATATATTATTTGAGAATCAACCTCAACCCTGTATAGCAAACTCGATCATTACAGCATATAGAGTGTCTATGGTGACTCTAAATGATATATATATATATATATATATATAAATATATATATATATATATATATATATATATATATATATATATATATATATGTGTGTGTGTGTGTGTGTGTGTGTGTTGATATGATATGTCAAAACCTTGTATACGTGTCCCGATATTTAAAGTGCGTAAAATAAATAACAGAAATTAAATGACGATAAATAAAATTGCGAGAATTAAAATTGCGATAATAAATTGCGATAAATAAAATGTAATCAGTTAGCTGGGAACAGTTAGCTATGAACAGTTAGCATGGATTCTTAACAAAATTCTTCTCATTGTTAAATTGTTTGTTTCTATCAAATTTTATTTTGTCCAATGTTTTCTTCATTATGCCACTTGTTGGATTCTGAAAAGTCAAAATCCAAATATGAAATTGAATGAAAATGGTTATTCTGTGGTGAACGGATTCTTATATCTGTGGGTGTGAGTAGGATAGTAAATGACTGTTGAATCAGATTCGAAGAATGTATATTGTAACATATTAATGTGAAATCTAAATATTCCTCGGGTATTACCTACCCGTTAAAATATTTTCACCATTAACAGTTTGTACAAAAGAATTTTTAATTACAATCTTTATGAAAATATATTTACATATATATTTTCTTCAGATGCAATCATGGATTTAATGAGTTAATATGATATTAAACTCATTTGGTTTTCGGTTGGAACTAGAATGAATAATCTCTAAAACTTTAGAGATTACATAATCGCCATGTCGAACAAAAATAAATGAGATAGAATGATACGTAGAACGAAGATCATACTCGAAGTACAGATGGTGATATTGAGGCGTGTGATGCGGATGTTGTTGTTGGTGGTACTACTGGTGCTGGTGGTACTGTTGGTACGGATGGTGCTGTCTGTGATGCCTGCAAGTTGTGCATCATATTTTCCAAATTGATTACTCCAGCGCGAAGCTCGTTGACTTCTTCCATTATTCCGGAATGATTGTCGGTCGGAACGAGCGGATGAATAAGGTTTAGAATTATGGATAGAATATAATCGTATCGAGCTACCCTGGAAATAAGGCTGAAAATGGTGTTTCCGATAGGTTCGCCGGTAAGTGCTTCAGGTTCTTCACCAAGAGGTGAATTCGATTGGTGGAAGGGATTCATCTCGTACGATTAGATGAAGGATTTTCGATAAGAAATAGATTATAGGATGTAGATTAGTACCCTGCAATACATAATTTACATATGCATATATAATACTAAAATCCCATAATTTACGGAGGAATCTACGGAAACTGTCAGGCAAAGGTAACAATAACAGATACGCTAAGATATGAATTTATCTATACAATGTCTATGCAATAGAGTCAGTAAGACGTGTCTAGACTTTAAGGATGGTAAGCAAATAATTTTCGACACTACATGATAAGCAAAACTTTTGACATGCAGACACGGTCGAAGTCCAGACCCACTAATGCATCTAAACAACTATCAGTTAGACATACTAATGCAAGACCTGGTTCGCTAAGACCACCGCTCTGATACCACATGTTAAGACCCGTCCTAATCCATAAGAATGAATACAATAACATATGATTACATCACGAGGTAATTGACCTCTATATGATACATTTTACAAACATTGCATTCGTTTTTAAAAGACAAACTTTCTTTACATCGAAAGTTGACGGAAAGCATACTATTTCATAATACCTCCAACTATAATTGACTTAATAATAATCTTGATGAACTCGACGACTCGAATGCAACGTATTTTGAAATATGACATGAATGACTCCAAGTAATATCTCTAATATGAGCAAATGCACAGCGGAAGATTTCTTTCATACCTGAGAATAAACATGCTTTCAAGTGTGAACCAAAAGGTTGGTGAGTTCATAGGTTTATCATAAAACAATAAAATTCATCATTTTGATATACCACAAGATTTAAATCCTGCATGGTACAAATTGTAGCGACCCGGCAAAATCGTCATTGACGGCACCGTCTACTTAGGTCCCGTTACGTGGTCATAAGTCTTTAAAACAACGTTTGACCAAAAGATATGTCGCATTCATTTCAAATGTAAAGATTTGTTCAAAGTTTACAAGAATAGTTCCACCACAAGTTACGTTACAAAGTTATAAGTACAAATGAAACTTATGCGACACAATTTAAAAGTAGCCAAAAGACGCTCCATGTATGCATATATATACTCGACATCCAATGCAAGTATCAAAATAATGAGCGGAAGCATGTATCATGTATCGTTCAAGGACCTGAGAAAAACATAGAAATCTGTCAACGAAAATGTTGGTGAAATCATAGGTTTAAGTAAGTAAGTACAAATGAACCACAAGATTTATAACATTTCAATAATAGTTAACCATTCCAAAAATTTGTTATCACGAGCACCCAACTATCAATGCTTAACATTCCTTCCATAGAACCCCATCACCTTAGTGCTAGAACATACACTGTTTCTCGAAAATATATTTCATTCGTAAACGGTAGCGAACCGTTTGAATGAGGGTTTGTCAAACCCATATGGCCATATAACATAAGTTCTCGCTTACACCCGGCAAGTGTAACTAATGATAATCGAATTGAGGATTTTTGTTCTAAACTCGTATGTAGAATGTTTGTTTTCCTGTACTTGTGTTCACTTAGTTAAAAAGGAACTTTTATGTTTTCTCATCCCAAATGTAAGTTTCAAAAGAGTAAAAGTGGGACTATGATCTCACCTTGAGTGCACGAGTAGTAAAGTACTTCAACAAGTAAACGTGTGCAAAGAACAATGCTAGTCTTGACCTAAACAATAGGTTGTATCAATAACGGTAAACACGATAGGTCAAAGATGATCAATTAGTCCTATGGCTCGTTACGACTCGAATACTACAACATATGAGTCAAATTGTCATGTTTCATGCAAGATACGAGTATAAAAGCATGTTAGAACGATTTGCACAAACATTTGGTTAAGTTTGATTAAAAGTCAACTTAGGTCTGGTCAAAGTCAACGAAAAAGTCAACACGTTCGGGTCGGGTCCCGAACTATTTTTCTGAGGTTTTTAATCATATATGAGCATGTTAGAACAAGTTACATGTGAATCGGAGGTCCATAGCATAGCAAACATTTTTCGTAAAATGACCAGCGAAGACAGAAGCCTGCCAGTGTATCTGGACGGCGTCCAGATTGTCTGGACGGCGTCCAGATTTGAAGGCTGGGACGGTGTCTAAATATCTGGACGGCGTCCAGCTTTGAAATCTGGGACGGCGTCCAGATTGGTATTCAAGTCTGATGCAGAAGCCTTCTAAGTGCACGAACCAAAAACCAAACTAACACATTTTATGATCCGCAAATAACCAAAACATGTATCATACCCCGTTGGAAAGGTATTTTGACGAAGAAAACGACTAGACACATTTCAACAAGTAATTCAACACCTATAACAACCCAAAACCGCATTAAATGTTCATAATCAAAGGTTCAAGTTCTAAAAACGCATTTCATGATTCGGGTAACCAATTTACATGTATGATATGCCGTTTCGAAGGTAATCAAACACACGTTGCAACAAAACACTTACTAACAACATTAACAAGCATTCAATGCATCAAAAGTTCATTTTAAGGTTCATCAAACCCTAATTAAGAATCACAAAATCAATAATCATGTTAACGCAAGGTTTTCATATCATCCAACATACCAAAACGAAACTAACGATGCTAGTAACACTTTTAACACAATGGGTTTAACATCTAACAACATTTAATCAATCAAAATCAAAGATTAAACTAACCCATTTCAAGTGTTCATGCTAGTTACACCAAATAACAAGATCGAGCATACAAATTACATACACGACATCACAATGAGCCATAGACACTAACTAACACCATTTCAAGTCAAGAACACTAAGATTATGAAATTTAGAGTTTTTAGAAAGTTACCCAATCGAGATGAAATTAGTATCAAAACATAGAGAATGAAGAGAGGATTCCAAATATGTAATTTGTTTTGATGTTAGCCTCCAAAATCGGATTTAGATGATGAATTAAGGATTGAATGTTGAGAGGATTTGGAAGTAGTAAAAGATGAGGATGAAAATGAATGGATGAAAGGGGTTTGACCCTTTGACCTAGTCAAGGGTTTGATCCCTTGTCAAGTTTAGTCCCTCAACTTTCGTTCAGGTGCGTGAATTACCTAAACGAGATAATTTAAAACGCATATTAACGGGAGATGTTATAGTCATATAACGGACTTTAAATAATTAAATGGAAAAGTAAACGGAAAAAGGCGGGATATATATATATATATATATATATATATATATATATATATATATATATATATATATATATACTCCTTAAAGGAAATTTCGTCCCGAAATTTAAGTAGGCGTAGTAGTCGTTGTTTCTTCCTCGAAATCTTGCGTTTCCGAATTCACGAATAGATGAGGATACTTCCTTTGCATTTGATCTTGTCTTTCCCAAGTAAACTCGGGTCCCCTTTTGGCATTCCAATGGACCTTGACAATTGGAATTCGGCTTTTTTTAACGTTTTGACGGAGGTGTCCACAATTTCAACCACAAAATGAAGTTTGTCACCAATAGTAAGTTCCTCGAGAGGAATGACGATATCGGGTTCGGCAAGGCACTTTTTTTTTTAAGTTCCTCCACAAAATGAAGTTTGTCACCAATAGTAAGTTCCTCGAGAGGAATGACGATATCGGGTTCGGCAAGGCACTTTTTCAAGTTAGATACATGAAAAGTAGGATGAACGGAGTTCAATTGAAGCGGAAGATCTAAACGATAAGCAACGGTTCCAATACGCTCCAAGATTTCGAAGGGACCAATATACCGCGGATTTAGCTTCCCGCGTTTCCCGAAACGAATTACACCTTTCCAAGGTGCGACTTTTAACATTACGCGATCACTGACTTGAAATTCGAGGTCGTTGCGTCATTTGTCGGTATAGCTCTTTTGACGACTCCGGGCAGTCAGAAGCCTATCTCGGATTTGTACGATCTTCTCGGTGGTTTCGTGAATGAGTTCGGGTCCGGTGATTTGCACGTCGCCTACCTCGGCCTAACAAAGAGGTGAACGACATTTTCGGCCATATAGCGCTTCAAAAGCTGCGGCTTTAATACTCGCGTGATAACTATTGTTGTAGGAGAACTCGGCGAGAGGTAAGTGCTTGTCCCAAGCTTTTCCGAAATCAACCACGCAAGCTCGTAACATGTCCTCTAAGGTTTGAATTGTGCGTTCGCTTTGTCCATCGGTTTGAGGATGATATGCGGTGCTCATGTCTAAACGCGTTCCCAACGCTTCTTGTAAAGTACGCCAAAATCTAGAAACGAAACGGCCATCTCGGTCGGAGATAATCGATAAAGGTACACCGTGTCAGGCTACGATCTCCTTAATGTAAAGTTGTGCAAGTTTCTCCATTTTGTCCGTTTCTTTCATGGCAAGGAAGTGTGCGGATTTGGTGAGACGGTCAACAATAACCCAAATGGTATCACAACCGCCCGTCGTTTTTGGTAGCTTGATGATAAAATCCATCGTTATCCTTTCCCACTTCCATTGTGGGATCTCGGGTTGTTGAAGTAGTCCAGATGGTCTTTGGTGTTCGGCTTTGACTTTGAAACATGTCAAACACTTGGAAACATAAGTAGCTACGTCCCTTTTGATGTTCGGCCACCAATATTGTTCTTTAAGGTCGTGGTACATCTTATTGGCACCGGGGTGAATCGAGTATCGTGACTTATGTACTTCATCTAAAATAAGGCTTCGTAGGTCTCCATAACTAGGCACCCAAATCCTCCCGGCGAAATATCGGAGTCCGGTTTCTTTAACTTCGAATCGAGAGGTGAGGACATTCAAGTGTTCGAAAGAGATGTTTTCATCCTTGAGAGCCTCGTCTTGGGCTACTCGAATTTGGTTATTAAGGTTGGTGTGGATGGTGATGTTTAAAGCTCGGACACGAAGAGGCACCGCTCTTTCTTTTCGACTTAAGGCATCGGCTACTACGTTTGCCTTCCCGGGATGGTAACGAAGCTCTCAATCGTAATCGTTCAAAGTTTCAATCCACCGTCGTTGTCTCATGTTTAGTTGCTTTTGATCGAAGATGTGTTGAAGGCTTTTGTGATCGGTGAAGATAGTACTCTTGGTTCCATAAAGATAGTGTCTCCACATTTTAAGTGCAATGACAACAGCTCCGAGTTCGAGATCATGAGTCGTGTAATTCCGTTCATGAATTTTTAGTTGTCGAGAGGCATAAGCAATGACTTTCTTCCGTTGCATCAATACACACCCAAAACCATGTTTCGAGGCATCGCAATATACAACAAAATCATCATTGCCTTCGGGAAGTGACAAGATAGGAGCGGTGGTTAGCTTTGTCTTCAAGATTTGAAATGCGGATTCTTGCTCGGTCGCCCAAATGAATTTCTTTCCCTTGTGAGTTAATGCGGTTAGAGGACGTGCAACCAAAGAGAAGTTTTCTATGAATCTACGATAGTACCCGGCGAGACCCAAGAATTGACGAATGTGAGTAGGAGTAGTAGGAGTCTCCCATTTACTAATGGCTTCGATTTTCGTGGGATCGACTTTAATACCTTGATCACTTACAACATGACCAAGAAATTGAACTTCCTTCAACCAAAATTCACACTTGGAGAATTTGGCATAAAGTCGTTCTTGTCTCAAGAGTTCAAGCACAAGTCGGAGATGTTGTTCGTGCTCTTCTTCATTTTTAGAATAGATCAATATGTCATCGATGAACACAATAACGAATTTATCGAGATACGGTTTGCACACGCGGTTCATAAGATCCATGAACACCGCCGGTGCGTTAGTGAGACCAAATGGCATGACAAGGAATTCATAACTACCATAACGAGTCCGGAAAGCGGTTTTGGAGACATCTTCCCCCTTAACCCTTAATTGATGATAACCCGAGCGGAGATCGATTTTTGAATATACACAAGACCCTTGTAGTTGATCAAAGAGGTCATCGATGTGAGGAAGAGGATATCGATTCTTAACCGTCAATTTATTTAGTTCACGATAATCAATGCACATTCGTAGGGATCCGTCTTTCTTTTTAACAAACAAAATTGGAGCGCCCCATGGTGAATGGCTAGGTTGGATAAAACCACGGTCAAGTAGTTCTTGGATTTGACTTTGCAATTCTTGCATTTCGGATGGAGCAAGTCTATACGGTGCACGTGCTACGGGTGCGGCTCCCGGAATAAGATCGATTTGGAATTCTACCGGTCGATGAGGTGGAAGACCCGGCAATTCGTCGGGGAATACATCGGAAAAATCACTAACAATTGGCACATCATCGATATGCTTCTCATCGGACTTGACTTTCTTAACGTGGGCAAGGATCACAAACAACCCTTACGGAGTAGTTTTCTAACTTTAAGGCACGAAACGAGGTTGAGTCTGGTGCAACTCTTATCGCCATAAACAATCAAAGGTTCACCATTCTCGATAGGAATTCGGATTGCGTTAAGATCACAAAGGATGTGAGATTTCGTTTTGACTAACCAATTCATACCGATTATTACATCAAAGCTTCCTAGTTCCATGGTATCAAGTCAATTTCAAATTCCTTACCCAAAATGTTTAACGTACACCCCCGGTAATATGTGTCGGCACTTAATAGTTTCCCGTTAGCCACTTCAATGGTATAAGTGGTATCTAATGGAAGAGGTGGAGTGCTAAAAGAATGAGTCAAAGTCTTGGATACAAAGCATTTATCGGCACCCGAATCGAATAAGCAAGAGACATAAGAATTGTTGAGAAGAAACGTACCCGTGACTAGTTCAGTGTCATCCCGGGCTTCCTCGGTGTTGATGTTGAAAGCTCGACCGCGCGTGTTGGGGTTATCTTTCTTCTTTGGGCATGCATTTCTATAATGACCCGTTTGGCCACATTCGTAACAAGTGCCCGTCTTTGGTGCATTGGGCCACTTTCGAGCGACGGGAGTGGCACTTTTACAATCGTTGGCCTTATGACCAATTCCTTGGCACCGATGGCAGATTAGCTTACTACATTCGCCAAAGTGATGTTTGTTGCATTTGTTGCAAAGAGGTAGATTTCCGGCATAACCCTTCTTGCCGTCGGAGGTGAAAGATTTCTTGGCAAAGTTGTTGTTGCTTGATTGGGGAGCTTCCCATTTTCTTTTGTTGTTACCCGACTTGTCCTCGGCTTTAGGTGCCGGTACTACAATTTCGTCCACCGTTTCTATCAATTTGCGGGCCATGTTCAAAGCTTCTTGATGATTTGTGGGTTTGGATGACATTACTCCGTGTTTGATACTCTTTGGAAGACCATCCATGTAAAGTTCAACCCTTAAAGCTTCGGGGTTCACAAGATTTGGGCACATCAAGGCTAGTTCGGAAAATCGTTGATTATAAGCCTTGAGATCATTTCCGATCGCCTTTAAAGTTCTTAGCTCTTGTTCGAGCCTTCGGGTTTCTTCACGAGGGAAATATTCCACAATCATCTTTTCCCTCAAGTCGGCCCAAGAGAGGGCGTGAGCTTCATCGGTACCCACCGATTGTACATAGGTGTTCCACCACGTGAGGGCGATACCGGAAAAGGTGTGGGTGGAATATTTGACTTTATCTTGGTCTCGACAACCGCTTATGCTAAAAACGGCTTCCGTTTGTTCGAACCATCGAGTGAGTACAACCGGTCCTCCGGTTCCATTGAAAGTGTGAGGTTTGCACCCCATGAAAGCTTTATAGGAGCATCCCTCGTTTGAGTTACCGGCTCCATTGTTGTTGTTGTGGTTGTTATTATTATTGTTGTTGGATGAGTGACCGGCCATGGCCGCATCTACGGCGGTGGCTATCATGCGTTGTAGAGCTTGTTCGGGAGTTTCACGGCGTGGCGCACGGCGAGGAGGCATTGTTCCTTCAAAACAAAAGAATACCGTTGGTTAGTATTCTAAATAATACTAACCGTGATATGGAATAAAGATAGAGAGAAAATTTTCCTTGACTCGCCTTAAATTCTTTATGCCACAATGTCGGAACGTTCATATGAGTCACCGTAATATAATCCCGGAAATTATATTACCCTGATTCATATGTGCATTCGACATCATTTCATATAGTCAAGGTGGCGTGTCAATCAAATTAAACAACGTGAGATTAAGATGAACTAAGAGTAGATATGAGTAGAAGCGTTCGAGTATAAATGCACAAGTAGTCAAGTAATTCCTACTTCAAGTCTATATGCCGGTTGTAGTCTAGACTCACCAATGTACCCTATGACTCGAGGTTGACACCAATGAACTCTAAATCACTACAACCAACGCTCTGATACCATCTGTAGCGACCCGGAAAAATCGTCATTGACGGCGCCGTCTACTTAGGTCCCGTTACGTGGTCATAAGTCTTTAAAACAACGTTTGACCAAAAGATATGTCGCATTCATTTCAAATGTAAAGATTTGTTCAAAGTTTACAAGAATAGTTCCACCACAAGTTACGTTACAAAGTTATAAGTACAAATGAAACTTATGCGACACAATTTAAAAGTAGCCAAAAGACGCTCCATGTATGCATATATATACTCGACATCCAATGCAAGTATCAAAATAATGAGCGGAAGCATGTATCATGTATCGTTCAAGGACCTGAGAAAAACATAGAAATCTGTCAACGAAAACGTTGGTGAAATCATAGGTTTAAGTAAGTAAGTACAAATGAACCACAAGATTTATAACATTTCAATAATAGTTAACCATTCCAAAAATTTGTTATCACGAGCACCCAATTATCAATGCTTAACATTCCTTCCATAGAACCCCATCACCTTAGTGCTAGAACATACACTGTTTCTCGAAAATATATTTCATTCGTAAACGGTAGCGAACCGTTTGAATGAGGGTTTGTCAAACCCATATGGCCATATAACATAAGTTCTCGCTTACACTCGGCAAGTGTAACTAATGATAATCGAATTGAGGATTTTTGTTCTAAACTCGTATGTAGAATGTTTGTTTTCCTGTACTTGTGTTCACTTAGTTAAAAAGGAACTTTTATGTTTTCTCATCCCAAATGTAAGTTTCAAAAGAGTAAAAGTGGGACTATGATCTCACCTTGAGTGCACGAGTAGTAAAGTACTTCAACAAGTAAACGTGTGCAAAGAACAATGCTAGTCTTGACCTAAACAATAGGTTGTATCAATAACGGTAAACACGATAGGTCAAAGATGTTCAATTAGTCCTATGGCTCGTTACGACTCGAATACTACAACATGTGAGTCAAATTGTCATGTTTCGTGCAAGATACGAGTATAAAAGCATGTTAGAATGATTTGCACAAACATTTGGTTAAGTTTGATTAAAAGTCAACTTAGGTCTGGTCAAAGTCAACGAAAAAGTCAACACGTTCGGGTCGGGTCCCGAACTATTTTTCTGAGGTTTTTAATCATATATGAGCATGTTAGAACAAGTTACATGTGAATTGGAGGTCCATAGCATAGCAAACATTTTCCGTAAAATGACCAGCGAAGACAGAAGCCTGCCAGTGTATCTGGACGGCGTCCAGCTTTGAAGGCTGGGACGGCGTCCAAATATCTGGACGGCGTCCAGCTTTGAAATCTGGGACGGCGTCCAAGGGTCTGGACGGCGTCCAGATTGGTATTCAAGTCTGATGCAGAAGCCTTCTAAGTGCACGAACCAAAAACCAAACTAACACATTTTATGATCCGCAAACAACCAAAACATGTATCATACCCCGTTGAAAAGGTATTTTGACGAAGAAAACGACTAGACACATTTCAACAAGTAATTCAACACCTACAACAACCCAAAACCGCATTAAACGTTCATAATCAAAGGTTCAAGTTCTAAAAATGCATTTCATGATTCGGGTAACCAATTTACATGTATGATATGCCGTTTCGAAGGTAATCAAACACACGTTGCAACAAAACACTTACTAACAACATTAACAAGCATTCAATGCATCAAAAGTTCATTTTAAGGTTCATCAAACCCTAATTAAGAATCACAAAATCAATAATCATGTTAACGCAAGGTTTTCATATCATCCAACATACCAAAACGAAACTAACGATGCTAGTAACACTTTTAACACAATGGGTTTAACATCTAACAACATTTAATCAATCAAAATCAAAGATTAAACTAACCCATTTCAAGTGTTCATGCTAGTTACACCAAATAACAAGATCGAGCATACAAATTACATACACGACATCACAATGAGCCATAGACACTAACTAACACCATTTCAAGTCAAGAACACTAAGATTATGAAATTTAGAGTTTTTAGAAAGTTACCCAATCGAGATGAAATTAGTATCAAAACGTAGAGAATGAAGAGAGGATTCTAAATATGTAATTTGTTTTGATGTTAGCCTCCAAAATCGGATTTAGATGATGAATTAAGGATTGAATGTTGAGAGGATTTGGAAGTAGTAAAAGATGAGGATGAAAATGAATGGATGAAAGGGGTTTGACCCTTTGACCTAGTCAAGGGTTTGATCCCTTGTCAAGTTTAGTCCCTCAACTTTCGTTCGGGTGCGTGAATTACCTAAACGAGATAATTTAAAACGCATATTAACGGGAGATGTTATAGTCATATAACGGACTTTAAATAATTAAACAGAAAAGTAAACGGAAAAAGGCGGGATGTTACACAAATGGGCCCGAATCCTATACCCACCTGTAATGTACATGCGATATCTTTTAAATACAGTACACCTTTCTCGTGTACGAAATCATCTTTCATAAATCTTAGTAACCGTACACATATCTTGTGCACAAAATAACATACACATAACCTGCGTATAAAATCATTCTCTCGATACATAACATTCACTTTTCATTGCTTTCATAGCTTGGCTTGGTAACCGACCTTAACATATAATGCGCATAATATTATCCCCAAAACAGAACATCTCGTCTGTATAATAATCATATAAACTTCGAAGTACTAAACACCACGCCCACTAGCCCTTCCGTCTAGTGAACATTCTGGGTGGGGGTGTTAAACCCGGTAGCTACCTTTAGGATTCGCGTCAATTAGGCGTGAACTAATTCTCAAAATTAGTGATGTTCCCTAATTCTTAGGTTACCAAGCAATAATAATGCGGGGAAAAATATTCATATCAATTGTGGCAATTATCACGTCTACATAATTCATTGGTGGCAATTATCACGTTCACATAATTCATTCGAGGAATGTTTTGCTTGTGTCTATCTCGTCAAACATTTATAAAAGCATTTCATGTATTCGCAGTTTAAAATGTATTTCAAAAGCATTTAATAAAGCAGTTGTAAAAGTAGCGCATGTATTCTCAGTCCCAAAAAAGTAAAGAGTAAAAGGGAATCAAATGAACTCACAATACTGTATTTTGTAGTAAAAATACATATGACGACATTGAACAATGCAGGGTTGGCCTCGGATTCACGAACCTATATCGTTCATATATATATATATATATATATATATATATATATATATATATATATATATATATATATATATATATATATATATATATATATATATATATATATATATATATATATATAATCGTAACTGAACAATTTATTTATTATATCTTAATTTATATATTATATATATTTAATTTGTGTATATATTCAAAATGATTAATATTTATATAGTTATATTAATATATCCATTTTTATATATCTAATTGTTTAGTGTTATAATTAGAAATCAATAGTTTATTATATGCAAGTATTTATATAAATAATATTAATAGATTTGATATATATAGTTATGTAAATTATTAATATAATTATAATATATGTAATAAGTATAGTTTATGCACAAATTATTCATTTGTTTTAAAAAGATAGTTTTGATAATAATAATAATAATGATTTACTGCTAATAATAACTTTATTCATAATAATGCTAATAATGATTTTGTTAATACTAATACTTATAATAATAGTAATAGAAATCTTATTAATAATGCTAATCATATTACTTAGCTATAATTCTTATGTAGATAATAATATTAGTAATAACGATAATAATAATAATAATCATAATTGTAACTAGGGTTATGATAAATAGTAACTAATACTTACATTGGTTATAATAACTAATATTCGTAATACCTAATAATAATAATAATTCTGTTACTTAATGATAATAATAATAACATTTAATACTAATAACAACAACAATAATAAAAGTAACAATTATAACAATAATAATAATAACAATAATAATAGTAACAATAACAATAATAATAATAATAATAATAATAATAATAATAATAATAATAATAATAATAATAATAATAATAATAATAATAATAATAATAATAATAATAATAATAAAGAAGACTACCTTATAAAAGGATCTTTTTAAAAAAAAAATCCCCAGCCCGGAATTGAACCCGAGACCCCTCGCTCCCCGCAAATGCCCTCTACCATTCTGCTGCCCGTTACTATCTGTTTTAATAGGTAATTTATATTTATTTAACCCGTTTACTTGTGTTCATCTTCTTCCTCTCCAACTCGAATTCGACCAGGGTAAATCCAACCTGATAATCATTCACCAAAACATTTTAGGACTATCAAGCAATATATAAACGACCTATATAAGTCGTTGAATTATCTGAAACCGAAAAAAAGAAAAAAAAAATAAAAAAATGTTGTACAGCAGCTTACGGTTTAAAAAAAATTAGATTTTTAGTTTGAGTACGTAATAGATTATAGTTACAACATAAAATAGTTTGTAAATCATATATACAAACTATTGAAATCATCAATTTACCCTGAAACGCAAACAAGAATTCGAATTTCGCGATGAACGATTCGTTTGACTTTTTAAAACAAAACTTTGACTCTTAAATTCAAACTTGTTTTGAAAAATTAAGAGTTGTAATTTTTCAGATAGATTCAACGAAATATTCCTAACAAAACCGCAATATTACTTTTTGATATTATTTTCAAATTCGAATATTTGGAAAACTAAATGAAAACAGAGGTATCGAGCTTGTTTTGATAAAATGGGTTTAAATTTTGACAATTAGCAGGAGATAGGAGCTGTTGTATTTGGTAGTGATGATAGAATTGTTTGAATGACTTCTTTACACTGGAGTTGGTCGAATTTAATATACAATTGACGACTAGTACCAATTAATCAATCAAGAACAGGGATTAAGGGATAATTTAACAGTTGAGGTTGATTTCTAACAGATTTTGTTTGTTATATACATCTGATTTTGGCTTGGAATAATACTAGAGACAAGAAGTACGTTTTTGATGGTGATATTAAACTGATCCAGCTCTTATGTGTGTCTTTATATAATTAGTAATAATAATAAATATATATAAATAAGTAATAATAATTCTAATTAATAATAATTATATTAATATTGATAATAATATTTATATATCACATTTCATATTTACTTTTAATAATATTTACTAATAGTAATGATAAACCTAATACTAAGATTTATAATTTTAAAGATAATAATAACTAACAATTTATTTAAATCATAACCAAGTTGTAATTTCAACCTTTCTCATAAAATATATATAATAAGAAATCTTTATTATGATAACCCTAAAACTATTAGAATTTATTAATTACAATCATAACAACAATAATATAATTAATACTAGTATTGACATTAGTATTATTAATAATAATGAAAGTAATAATAATAGTATTATGATACTATATCCTTAACTTATAATTATATCTAATATATTAATATTTCATATTATTAATTATGTGCTATTGAATAATTATATAATATCTATAACTTTTATATATATTCCAATATACATCTAATAATTATGTATAGAATTCATATATATCTATACCTAGATTTATTTTAATAACAACTTCCTTATCTTGTATTTTATTTTACATATTGAGTTCTAATGATTATTTTATATTTTGTTAATCGGAGTTAATACATATACACTTGTATTTATATTTATATTTATGTATATTTATATATTTATTTTCAACAATTGTTCGTGAATCGTCGGGCATAGCCTGAGGTTAAATGATTACATGAATACAGTTTAAATTGTTTTGTGACTCAACATTACAGACTTTGCTTATCGTGTCGAAATCATTATAAGATTAAGTTTAAATTTGGTCGGAAATTTCCTGGTCGTCACAATTTTTTGCAAAAAAACAAACTGCGAGTAAATAAAAAGAAATGAAACTTTCATAAAAAGATGAAGAAAACCCACGGATGAAAAAAAACAAAAATCCTAACACGGCCCTAATAAAACAAAACCAACAAACAACAACTCCCAAAAAACTAAAAGCAAGGGGACTAAACAAAATAAAATGTTGGCTCACACAAATCTGAAAAATAGAGAAAATAAATGAGCCCGTCTAAGATCCTGACAAATCAACTCCTCCAAAGATGATGTTCATATTCTTTCGAAACTTCTCCACTTCAACACTAACATTCTTTTTTTTAGAAATTGGCGTTAGAAGTTTTCCAGTTATTTTGGTAAACCGGACATTTTTACAGGATCTAAAGGAGAACGAATAATCCATATCGAACCTCCGAAGACGAAATAGGAAGCGGATCAACCTCCACATTGACTTCCACCATCTTTCCCTTCCATTCTTTCAATCCTTGACTCGTCAATACTCGGCTCGCCACCCGCATACGATTTAACCTTCCCATACATCTTCTTGCCAACCTCTTCCAATCCACTAATACATTTCTTAGTCCCATTCGACTTAAGATCTGAATCAACATGCTTCTCAACACAAATACCTTTACTTGATAACAAGTGCTCCTTATGAACTCGTAGTTTTTCCCTAAACGAATAACAACAATCACCAGTGGCGGAACTAGGATTTTTTCATCGGGGGCAAAAAAAAATTAAAATTAAAACGGTAGCAAATTTTTTGGGCAAAATATGGAGGTTTTGGGGCAAAAAAATTGAGGTTTTTAAGCAAATTATGGAAGTTTTTGGGCAAAATTTGAAGTTTTTTGGACAAAATTTGAAGTTTTTTGGACAAAATTTGAAGGTTTTGAGGCAAAAGCTGCAGAATTTTGGGCAAAATTTAAATGTTTTGGGCAAAAATATGTAAGTTTTGGGGCAAAAGTTGGAGAATTTTAGGCAAAATTTGAAAGTTTTGAGCCAAAATATGTAGGTTTTGGGAGAAACAAATCCACCGGGAGCAAAGTCGAAAACTCAAAATTCTTATACTAAAAATTGCAAATCCACAAGGGGCGGGCGCCCCACCCTGCCCCCAAATAGTTTCGCCCCTGACAATCACACTCTTTTATCTTAACCGAGCCCAAGGTCTTCGACCCCTTTTCTTCGTTCACCCATACCATAAATGGAATCAGGGAGCGCTGATGTTAATAACACAGACACACTTTGCCAAGGCCTTGAATCTGAGGATCAAAGTTTGAAATCGCTAGAGCACATTTGGCCGAACCATGTGTCGCACCATGATCACCGATAGATTCAACATAACCCGAAGGTTTAGGAAAAGACTCTCCACACCCCTCCACCCCCACCCCCCACACCATGATTCAACATAAGCAAAAAGGTTTAGTAAAAAAAAAAACTCACACTTCCTCAAACATAGAATTAGAAAGGGACAGTATTAATTAGGCTTTGAAGGAAAATAAAAGAAGGCCTATAATTCTGATTATTGGGCTTTTTCAAGACAAAGTATAAAATAAAGTCGGCTCATTGGGCTTTTAAAACAATTAAAATAAAAATGACCCGATTCGTTTGTTGATTTCGGGTCAAAATCATGACCCGGAGAAGTGTAAGCCGTGATCTCCGATTCACTGAAAACACATTTTGATTTTCAAGTTCCAGCCATGGCCGAATTCACTACGCGATTGACTCCATTACTGTAGTTCACGTCTGCTACAAAATTATTTTAAAAATTATCATAATGCCTCGTTTACTATCACCCTGCATCTTATTAATTATCATACTCTGCGTTTCCTCTGAATCCACCGGCGAAGTATCAGAACCGCTCGGCGGAGAAGAATTCACGGAGGAGTTGCTGTTCCGACCACTTCCTGATCGGAAAGTTCTTTCTCATTTTCACTTTGAAACTAAAGTTCCGCCGACGAATAGTTATGGACATCACCACAGCCTTTTTCCTAAAGCTATTTATCAGCTGGTATACTTGCTGCATATTACCATATATATGATATATACAATTGATTTATTTGATCAGTTACGTGTTTCTATTTTTGTGTTTTAGTGGATTAGCAGGTTAAATTGTACGGATAACTGTTCTAATTGTTGTGTTCAGCGTTGCTAATTGAGGTTAGGGCTTACAGAGAGTTTAGTGGAGTCACCGTTTACTTTTTTAATATTTAAACGATTTAATCAGTTATGTGAATGGTTGAATGCCTTAGTGGAGATTCAAGATATGATTGTTTTATCTACTTAGAAATGAAATGAAATTGTAATATCTTCTTAACTGTGTATTTATCTTCTCACCATTTTTGTGTATGTTCGATAACTCTGATTACTTCTTGATTCCAAATTGATGGAGACCGTTATGACGTGTGTTGATTTAAGTATGACCATGTTTTGTGCTGCTTATTCAGGTTCACAAATATCGAATTAAAGAAATGGAATTGTCTTTCACTCAAGGTCGTTGGAACTATGAAAGTTGGGGTGGTTTTGATCCTGTTGCAAGCAGCAATGCAAAACCTCCCGGAGTTGAATTGTGGGCCGTATTTGATGTACCCTCTAATCTTGTTGACGCTTCATGGAAAAATCTTACACACACACTTTCAGGCCTCTTTTGTGCTTCAATAAACTTTCTAGAATCTTCTACTACATATTCAGCTCCTGATTGGAGCTTTCGGTCACTTTCAGGCAATCTAAGATATGGCTCGTTGCCTCGAGAGGCTGTTTGCACTGAGAATCTGACTCCTTGGTTAAAATTACTTCCATGTCGAGATAAATCTGGGCTTTCTTCATTGATGAACAGACCATCAATTTATAGTGGATTTTATCATTCTCAACGGTTACATCTAACTTCAGGTGAATTTGATCCTATGGCTTCTACTCATGGAATAGTTCTTGAACAAACCCTTACAATTGTTCTGAAACCAGATGATTTGGAAACTTATGAAACCCTTTCCAGCAGCAGAAAACTACAACCGAGCTGGTCTATGAGTTCATTGTTCGGAAGAACAGTTGATGGTAAATGTTCTCTTGCAAAGTCTAGTAACGTGTATGTTCAGCTCGAGGGAAGTTTAGTTCATAATATGAAAGATACATGGAACGATAATGAGGGATACAGTAGTAATCCTAACTATGGATTTTCAGTTTCTCCTGACATAATGATGAAAGAAGTAAACAGCTTTCATAAAGAAGGTTCTTCTATCTTATATGGTTTCTCAATCAAGGATTCTCACAGTTCTAAGCCATTTGATTTGGGATTCATATGGAAGCGTCCTGTAACTTGGTCATGTGTCAAGGCGCCATTACGTGTTAGCCGTTTCCTAATGGGAAGTGGTAATGAGAAGGGTGCTATTGCAATTACTTTGCAGTCAACAGAATTGAGTCAAAGTCTCGTGAAGGTTGACCATAATGTAGAAAATTGTAGGCTACGAGTAGATGTATTTCAAGTCGTGCCTTGGTATATCAAAGTATATTATCACTCAGTCAAATTATTTGTAGATGGGATACCACATTCACTTGGAGATAACTTAGAAAATCTCCGTGTATCACCTTCCGAAGATAAGGTTTCCCCTGGCGTAATGGAAATGATCTTAAGATTACCTTGTGACATGAAATCAGCTTCATTAACTTTAGAATTTGACAAGGTATGTATATCATTTGATCTGTATAATATAGTACATCCCAATTTCTATCCAATAGAAGTATCTTAAGGTTACCTTGTTAACATTGTAGTAGATGACTCTTTCTTTTGTTTACTAACCTGTATTTCCAGTTTAATACATTCATGTGCCTGTTATGCTACGTATTGCTATGAGATATTGGTATAACATATATAATGCTGAAATAAATGCAGGAAAGTGCAATATACTATTCTGTCTGCCAAAGCATGTAATCTACATGTTTGATGAGACGACCCAGTTTACGTTCATTGTCTTGCCAGATAATGGATTTTGTTACCTGTCATCTATTACTCTCTGACATGTCATCGGTTTTATATATGTATTGTCATGTTAGTCACCACATGTGGCATAATGATGACGTGAATTTATAAGGTTATTATTATTACAGTATTATTTTTAACTTCAGTCAATTATATGGCTTTTCAAACTCTTCTTTTTATTCTTATTCATATTCATATACAACTCTAAAAAAAATAAAAATAAAAAATCTTAGTATATCTCATGCCTTATCCATTGTCAGGAGTCAGTAATTCACTGATGTATAATGTTACCTGTTGTCTCCTTTTTCATAAATATTTAAATGTAAATCATCTGACTGCATCGTTATACGTATTGACGTAGTAAAATTATCACGACAGGGTTTCTTGCACATAGATGAATACCCTCCTGATGCTAACCAAGGGTTTGACATCCCATCTGCCATAATCAGTTACCCGGATTTTCAGACACGCTTGCACTATAAATGTGATAACACTTCAATCAAGTCTCCTATGGTGTCTAAAATGCAGGTATGTGAGACTTGTACATAGATTATTTAGAGTGTAAACGTATATTTATCGTCTATATTTCACCTCATTATCGTTATTCTGGGTCTGATTTCCATTGCAGGAAAAAAGAACAATATTGTCTTACACAGAAGTGCTTCTTGTTCCTTTGACAACTCCTGATTTTAGCATGCCTTACAATGTAATCACGATTACATGCACTGTCTTTGCGTTATATTTTGGGTCGTTGCTGAACGCACTGATAAGGCGTGCTGGTGAGGAAGAAAGACTTTTGAAAAACAAAGGTAAAACTTATTAGCCATATTTTACTCTCAAATATACGGAATGCATGCTTGTGTAGTTGTGTTAGATCGTAGAACATAACTGGTATCATTGCATGGTAGATCTAAAGATAGATAACATAAAGGACTTATGTCACTTATAGCAGCCTGAAGCAACCTTTTATTCTTTTATATTTGCACAGATGCCTCTTTTCATTGGTTGAATTTCATGTTATTCAAAAGTATTTTAATTTGTTTTGTTTCTTTTTTAAAGACGCGGTGTTATAATGAGCTGACTTCATTGTGTATCACACAAGATGAATTAGACTTGGATCAAAAGTTATTTTCCTTTTTTGTATTTGGGTGTATTGGGATCTAGATATTTTATGATGATCGTACTGGAAAACGTTCATTGGATTCGCCCAAGATTTTTGTAATACATTTGCTTCTCATTTCTTCCGATAAAATTTAGGAATTATCCAACTGTAGTCCTTAGCGCGATGGTTAAGAAAACGTTTTATGCATATTTATTGGTACATTAAGAAAACGTTTTATGCATATTAATTGGTACATTAAGGTATAGTAGTGAGGTGGTTATTAAAAGTTGGTGGGTGGTTATCATGAAAGTACAACTACATAAATCTGTGTCCTAAGATATTTACATATTGAAAATCCATTTCACTCTTGCTTACACAACACAGCTTAACCTTGTGCCCCTATCATAAAAACAGGAGCAATTAATACCAACTTTGAACCTTTTGCATCCCAAATTTCCCCAATCTATTAAACCATTACACTTAGTCTACTTATACATTTCTCTCATTCTGCAGATAAAAGGACTGGAAAGCTCTCATTGCTATTATCCAAATTGTCAGCTAAATTAAGAGGGAAAACTTGGACACCGCCCTCATCAACACCACCATCTTCGTCATCAAATTTCATAAGTTCAAAGGTAATTATGAAAATCATATTTATGGCGGCAATTGCTTTCGGATGGCAGTATTATAATGGATGAGATCCTGATTTAGGCGATACACAAGGCTTGTATACTACTGTAGTGAACAAAACATGAGATTTCCTTTTTATTAGGCCTTTTACACAAATTAGGAATCTTAGAACCATATTGTTTTCTAATGTATCCTCGTTTTTAATGACTATTTTGCTTCACGTCTGTCCAATTAAGCGTTTAAAAGATGGTTGGTTCTGTCACAAAACAAGAGGTGGACCATGGGGGATTGGGGGCTCGGTGGGCTGGTTAATGGGTTAAATAGGGGTCAATTTTAGTATTTGCTCCGGGAATTGTTACTCCGGGAATTGTTATTATTGTATGTCATGGTTTCATTCTTAAAAATAATTTCCAGAGATGTTCTTGACGAATAATATCTGCGTCTCTATAAAATTGAAGATATTGTTTGAATAGTGTTTTTTTTTTTTTAACTTGTATTGGTCTTATAATCATTGTTGTTAAGATAAGAAAGAGTTCGAAATCTTAGGCTTGTATGCAGGCAGTAACCGAACAAAATGTATGTTAGATACGCTCAGAGCCCATAACCTTAATTAGTTTCAAACTATGCATAGTATACTGTATACTTTAGTAAATTATAAAATACTTACAATGTCACGTAAAAAATTGTATAATCCCTGGTTTTCTAACCCAGTATGTGGTCAGTTATAAACTTATAATCTTTTGCATGCTTTTAAGTTCTGCTCTGTATCCATTTATGCGTCTCAATCAACCTGATGCTTTGCTACACCATATCTTTAACATGTATTGTCTTAGAGGTTTGAAATGGTTGTTTGTATTTGTTAATAGAGTTATAATCCAGAATTTCACTTGTTCTACATTACGATATATATTGACCTCTGCTTTCGGTTTATGCATTCCAACATTTTCACCGTGTGAGAGGCTCTTCAAAGAAGTAATTATCGACAACCCAACTATCCATCAACAAGGGCAGGAAATAAAATCAAAAACAAAAAGAGTAACTCAAGCAAAGGATTGCGAAACCAACGTCAAATATCTTGAAAACGCCATCGGTGGTGTGGTCAAGAAGATTGAAACACTTGAATGCATTGAAGAAGTCTGCATTGCAGCGGGTTTACACGACTGTAACATTAAGTATTTAGGTGGAGTCTCTGTGTTACTAATCTTAAACAACAAGGCAGTGGTTACCAATATTTTGGAGAATGAAAATCATCCCATTCGTGATTGGTTGGATTCCCTTAAACCTTGGAATATCCAGGATAGCCCCCCGGGTCGACTCACCTGGGTCACGATCACAGGCGTCCCAACGATATGCTGGAATGAAAACACTTTCAAATCAATTGCTTTATGGTGGGGAGAACCCCTCGACACACAAAACTGCAACCTTTTAGAAGCTAAGAATCTTGTTAAAGGTAAAGTCCTCATCAAAATTTGGGATCCAATGATTGTTAGTGGGTATGTCAGACTTTTGGTAGGCACTCAATTCGTCTATGTCCATGTTATCGAAGATACTAACGACATTGTGGAAATTGTCTCGGATTCGGATTCATACACGTCGGATGATACTTCCAACTCTAGTGAAAGTGATGGTTATACGTCTAGTAACGATGATGGGATAAAATCGGTGAACGATTCCTTTCCGCCCCTAAATCCAGATTCCGATAACGTCAACATTGAAGGTCATGGTTCTTTTTCTGATTGCAACAGTCATACTCCGGCACCGGTCGAAACAAAGCACAATAAAGGTGGAACAAACGGTTTGTCTTCCGAATCAAAACGCCTCGAAACTAACAAGATTTTTTCACAGAGCAATAAATCCCCTCATGTTCCCGATACCTTCATTAATGTCGAGAATAACGGTAACCAAAATACCCCTGACCCTTCAACTATTTTTAACACGGTGACGAGCCCAATCAATACCTCCAGGCCCATTACTCCCCCTAAACCCAATTCACCTCATCAACCCTCTAGCCCAATTCCTGAGCCCATTATTACACCAAAGTCTACCCAACCCATTATTAATATCCCGGATCAACCCGCAGCTAATCCCAGTAATGATATTCACAATCCCATTTCAACTGCCGAACCTATCCCCGATCTAAACTCAGTTAACCCAACAATCCCTAATCCCAACCCCGAGCATAACTTAAACACTGACACTGTTTTGGCAACCAACGCTGCATCAAACCAATCACCAATTATTGACCTTGATCTCCAAAAGCTCTCAGATGCTTTCAACTCTATCAAGAAACTCCCTACCAACAATCGAAAGAAATTGAAAGATAAAAACACATCATCGAAACACATCAATGAAGCTTCTTCCAATGGTCTCTCTCGTTCCAGGAAAGGTAACTCTTCGGGATCCATCGGCAGCCTCAACCATAAAGAGCTCGGAAAAGAGATCGGCATTCGTTGGAAAGCGGATCAACATTGTTGATCTACCTCCAACCCTCGGTAAGTCATTGTTTTCATAATGAATATCTTATCTCTTAACATTCGTGGTATTGGACAGGATGATCGAAAGGATTGGATTCAAAAACTCTGTAGACAAGAAAAACCACAGGTGCTAGCACTCCAGGAAACCAAGTGTGGTGAGATCGAAGACAAAATAATAGAGAATTTTTGGGGTTCTGAAAACTTCAAGTACATACAAAAACATGCAGTAGGTTTCTCGGGTGGGATGTTGTTAGTCTGGAACACTGATGTTTTTAATGTCAATCAAGCGATCGAAGGCGAATTCTTTTTAACTATCAAAGGACATTGGAAAGGTATCGATGAAGAAATAGCTTTTGTCAATGTCTACGGACCACATAACACCGCCAAGAAGAAACTAATGTGGGAAAGTTTAGAAAATCTTCTCAGCATTAAAGACATGCCTTGGTTACTTTGCGGGGATTTTAACGAGGTTAGAGGTTTAGACGAAAGATTAAATTGCGACTTCAACAAACCCTGGTCGGATATGTTCAACGATTTCATCAATAAGTGCTGTTTAATTGAAATACCTCTTGGCGGCCAAAAGTTCACGAGAATCAGCGGAGACTGTTTAAAATTCAGTAAGTTAGATCGTTTCCTTGTCTCCAGCAAGTTTCATAATATTTGGCCAACTCTTTTCGCAAACACCTTGGATAGATTCACCTCCGACCATTGCCCAATAATTCTCCGAGACCGAATCATCGACTTTGGCCCAAAGCCAATTAGAGTATTCAACGCTTGGCTCGATGATAAGGGTTCGGTGGAAGTCATTTCAAATGCATGGAATTTACATGTCGGTGGTAACCGTGGTGATTGCATACTTCGAAATAAGCTAAAAAACGTGAAAAAAGCACTCAACGATTGGAGCAAAACAAACTTTGGTAAACTCGATATCGAGATCCAAGAACTAGCAGATTCGGTTAGCGAGTGGGAAAAGAATGCTCAGATCAGAATTTTATCTCAAACCGAGAGGGATACGTGGTTGAACGAACGTAAAGCATGGATTGAAAAAGAGAAAATCAAATGTAAAATGCTTAAACAAAAAGCCCGCATCAAATGGTCCCTTGAGGGAGACGAAAACTCAAAGTTCTTCCACAATTACGTCAAAAGGAGAAACACGAAAAATAATATTTTCGGCATTTCAATTAATGGTTGTTGGTCGGAGGAACCAAACGCAATTAAAGATGAAATCTTCAACCATTACTCGAACATCTTCAAAGCTAATAATGATTCTTCATGCTCTTTCAACCTTCAATCAAAGATCTTAAACGACAATGATAATGAGATGCTCGAAAACCCCTTTAGTGAATCCGAGATTTGGGAGGCAATTCGTTGTTGTAGTAGCTCTAAAGCACCCGGTCCGGACGGTTTCAATTTGAAATTCTACAAAAAATATTGGTGGTTAGTGAAGAATGATGTAGTTAACGCTTTCAACTGGTTTTGGTCAAATATGGAATTCTCCAAGGGGTGTAATGCTTCCTTTACCACACTCATCCCCAAAAAACATAACCCGCTAACTGAAATGTCCCGTTCTTATTGATTAAAAACGTTCCATATTAATTGATTTCGTTGCGAGGTTTTGACCTCTATATGAGACGTTTTTCAAAGACTGCATTCATTTTTAAACAAACCATAACCTTTATTTCATCAATAAAGGTTTAAAAAGCTTTACGTAGATTATCAAATAATGATAATCTAAAATATCCTGTTTACACACGACCATTACATAATGGTTTACAATACAAAGATGTTACAACAAAATAAGTTTCTTGAATGCAGTTTTTACACAATATCGTACAAGCATGGACTCCAAATCTTGTCCTTATTTAAGTATGCGACAGCGGAAGCTCTTAATAATCACCTGAGAATAAACATGCTTAAAACGTCAACAAAAATGTTGGTGAGTTATAGGTTTAACCTATATATATCAAATCGTAACAATAGACCACAAGATTTCATATTTCAATACACATCCCATACATAGAGATAAAAATCATTCATATGGTGAACACCTGGTAACCGACAATAACAAGATGCATATATAAGAATATCCCCATCATTCCGGGACACCCTTCGGATATGATATAAATTTCGAAGTACTAAAGCATCCGGTACTTTGGATGGGGTTTGTTAGGCCCAATAGATCTATCTTTAGGATTCGCGTCAATTAGGGTGTCTGTTCCCTAATTCTTAGATTACCAGACTTAATAAAAAGGGGCATATTCGATTTCGATAATTCAACCATAGAATGTAGTTTCACGTACTTGTGTCTATTTTGTAAATCATTTATAAAACCTGCATGTATTCTCATCCCAAAAATATTAGATTTTAAAAGTGGGACTATAACTCACTTTCACAGATTTTTACTTCGTCGGGAAGTAAGACTTGGCCACTGTTGATTCACGAACCTATAACAATATATACATATATATTAAAGTATGTTCAAAATATATTTACAACACTTTTAATATATTTTGATGTTTTAAGTTTATTAAGTCAGCTGTCCTCGTTAGTAACCTATAACTAGTTGTCCACAGTTAGATGTACAGAAATAAATCGATAAATATTATCTTGAATCAATCCACGACCCAGTGTATACGTATCTCAGTATTGATCACAACTCAAACTATATATATTTTGGAATCAACCTCAACCCTGTATAGCTAACTCCAACATTCACATATAGAGTGTCTATGGTTGTTCCGAAATATATATAGATGTGTCGACATGATAGGTCGAAACATTGTATACGTGTCTATGGTATCTCAAGATTACATAATATACAATACAAGTTGATTAAGTTATGGTTGGAATAGATTTGTTACCAATTTTCACGTAGCTAAAATGAGAAAAATTATCCAATCTTGTTTTACCCATAACTTCTTCATTTTAAATCCGTTTTGAGTGAATCAAATTGCTATGGTTTCATATTGAACTCTATTTTATGAATCTAAACAGAAAAAGTATAGGTTTATAGTCGGAAAAATAAGTTACAAGTCGTTTTTGTAAAGGTAGTCATTTCAGTCGAAAGAACGACGTCTAGATGACCATTTTAGAAAACATACTTCCACTTTGAGTTTAACCATAATTTTTGGATATAGTTTCATGTTCATAATAAAAATCATTTTCTCAGAATAACAACTTTTAAATCAAAGTTTATCATAGTTTTTAATTAACTAACCCAAAACAGCCCGCGGTGTTACTACGACGGCGTAAATCCGGTTTTACGGTGTTTTTCGTGTTTCCAGGTTTTAAATCATTAAGTTAGCATATCATATAGATATAGAACATGTGTTTAGTTGATTTTAAAAGTCAAGTTAGAAGGATTAACTTTTGTTTGCGAACAAGTTTAGAATTAACTAAACTATGTTCTAGTGATTACAAGTTTAAACCTTCGAATAAGATAGCTTTATATGTATGAATCGAATGATGTTATGAACATCATTACTACCTTAATTTCCTTGGATAAACCTACTGGAAAAGAGAAAAATGGATCTAGCTTCAATGGATCCTTGGATGGCTCGAAGTTCTTGAAGCAGAATCATGACACGAAAACAAGTTCAAGTAAGATCATCACTTGAAATAAGATTGTTATAGTTATAGAAATTGAACCAAAGTTTGAATATGATTATTACCTTGTATTAGAATGATAACCTACTGTAAGAAACAAAGATTTCTTGAGGTTGGATGATCACCTTACAAGATTGGAAGTGAGCTAGCAAACTTGAAAGTATTCTTGATTTTATGAAACTAGAACTTTTGGAATTTATGAAGAACACTTAGAACTTGAAGATAGAACTTGAGAGAGATCAATTAGATGAAGAAAATTGAAGAATGAAAGTGTTTGTAGGTGTTTTTGGTCGTTAGTGTATGGATTAGATATAAAGGATATGTAATTTTGTTTTCATGTAAATAAGTCATGAATGATTACTCATATTTTTGTAATTTTATGAGATATTTCATGCTAGTTGCCAAATGATGGTTCCCACATGTGTTAGGTGACTCACATGGGCTGCTAAGAGCTGATCATTGGAGTGTATATACCAATAGTACATACATCTAAAAGCTGTGTATTGTACGAGTACGAATACGGGTGCATACGAGTAGAATTGTTGATGAAACTGAACGAGGATGTAATTGTAAGCATTTTTGTTAAGTAGAAGTATTTTGATAAGTGTATTGAAGTCTTTCAAAAGTGTATAAATACATATTAAAACACTACATGTATATACATTTTAACTGAGTCGTTAAGTCATCGTTAGTCGTTACATGTAAGTGTTGTTTTGAAACCTTTAGGTTAACGATCTTGTTAAATGTTGTTAACCCAATGTTTATAATATCAAATGAGATTTTAAATTATTATATTATCATGATATTATCATGTATGAATATCTCTTAATATGATATATATACATTAAATGTCTTTACAACGATAATCGTTACATATATGTCTCGTTTAAAAATCATTAAGTTAGTAGTCTTGTTTTTACATATGTAGTTCATTGTTAATATACTTTATGATATGTTTTCTTATCATAGTATCATGTTAACTATATATATATATATCCATATATATGTCATCATATAGTTTTTACAAGTTTTAACGTTCGTGAATCACCGATCAACTTGGGTGGTCAATTGTCTATATGAAACATATTTCAATTAATCAAGTCTTAACAAGTTTGATTGCTTAACATGTTGGAAACATTTAATCATGTAAATATCAATCTCAATTAATATATATAAACATGGAAAAGTTCGGGTCACTACAGTACCTACCCGTTAAATAAATTTCGTCCCGAAATTTTAAGCTGTTGAAGGTGTTGACGAATCTTCTGGAAATAGATGCGGGTATTTCTTCTTCATCTGATCTTCACGCTCCCAGGTGAACTCGGGTCCTCTACGAGCATTCCATCGAACCTTAACAATTGGTATCTTGTTTTGCTTAAGTCTTTTAACCTCACGATCCATTATTTCGACGGGTTCTTCGATGAATTGAAGTTTTTCGTTGATTTGGATTTCATCTAATGGAATAGTGAGATCTTCTTTAGCAAAACATTTCTTTAAATTCGAGACGTGGAAAGTGTTATGTACAGCCGCGAGTTGTTGAGGTAACTCTAGTCGGTAAGCTACTGGTCCGACACGATCAATAATCTTGAATGGTCCAATATACCTTGGATTTAATTTCCCTCGTTTACCAAATCGAACAACGCCTTTCCAAGGTGCAACTTTAAGCATGACCATCTCTCCAATTTCAAATTCTATATCTTTTCTTTTAATGTCAGCGTAGCTCTTTTGTCGACTTTGGGCGGTTTTCAACCGTTGTTGAATTTGGATGATCTTCTCGGTAGTTTCTTGTATAATCTCCGGACCCGTAATCTGTCTATCCCCCACTTCACTCCAACAAATCGGAGACCTGCACTTTCTACCATAAAGTGCTTCAAACGGCGCCATCTCAATGCTTGAATGGTAGCTGTTGTTGTAGAAAAATTCTGCTAACGGTAGATGTCGATCCCAACTATTTCCGAAATCAATAACACATGCTCGTAGCATGTCTTCAAGCGTTTGTATCGTCCTTTCGCTCTGCCCATCAGTTTGTGGATGATAGGCAGTACTCATGTCTAGACGAGTTCCTAATGCTTGCTGTAATGTCTGCCAGAATCTTGAAATAAATCTGCCATCCCTATCAGAGATAATAGAGATTGGTATTCCATGTCTGGAGACGACTTCCTTCAAATACAGTCGTGCTAACTTCTCCATCTTGTCATCTTCTCTTATTGGTAGGAAGTGTGCTGATTTGGTGAGACGATCAACTATTACCCAAATAGTATCAAAACCACTTGCAGTCCTTGGCAATTTAGTGATGAAATCCATGGTAATGTTTTCCCATTTCCATTCCGGGATTTCGGGTTGTTGAAGTAGACCTGATGGTTTCTGATGCTCAGCTTTGACCTTAGAACACGTCAAACATTCTCCTACGTATTTAGCAACATCGGCTTTCATACCCGGCCACCAAAAATGTTTCTTGAGATCCTTGTACATCTTCCCCGTTCCAGGATGTATTGAGTATCTGGTTTTATGAGCTTCTCTAAGTACCATTTCTCTCATATCTCCAAATTTTGGTACCCAAATCCTTTCAGCCCTATACCGGGTTCCGTCTTCCTGAATATTAAGATGCTTCTCCGATCCTTTGGGTATTTCATCCTTTAAATTTCCCTCTTTTAAAACTCCTTGTTGCGCCTCCTTTATTTGAGTAGTAAGGTTATTATGAATCATTATATTCATAGATTTTACTCGAATGGGTTCTCTGTCCTTCCTGCTCAAGGCATCGGCTACCACATTTGCCTTCCCCGGGTGGTAACGAATCTCAAAGTCGTAATCATTCAATAATTCAATCCACCTACGCTGCCTCATATTCAGTTGTTTCTGATTAAATATGTGTTGAAGACTTTTGTGGTCGGTATATATAATACTTTTGACCCCATATAAGTAGTGCCTCCAAGTCTTTAATGCAAAAACAACCGCGCCTAATTCCAAATCATGCGTCGTATAATTTTGTTCGTGAATCTTCAATTGTCTAGACGCATAAGCAATCACCTTCGTTCGTTGCATTAATACACAACCGAGACCTTGCTTTGATGCATCACAATAAATCACAAAATCATCATTCCCTTCAGGCAATGACAATATAGGTGCCGTAGTTAGCTTTTTCTTCAATAACTGAAACGCTTTCTCTTGTTCATCATTCCATTCAAATTTCTTCCCTTTATGCGTTAATGCAGTCAAGGGTTTTGCTATTCTGGAAAAGTCTTGGATGAACCTTCTGTAGTAACCAGCTAGTCCTAAAAACTGGCGTATGTGTTTCGGAGTTTTCGGGGTTTCCCACTTTTCAACAGTTTCTATCTTTGCCGGATCCACCTTAATACCTTCTTTGTTCACTATGTGACCGAGGAATTGAACTTCTTCCAACCAAAATGCACACTTTGAAAACTTAGCGTACAATTCTTCCTTCCTCAATACTTCTAACACCTTTCTCAAATGTTCACCGTGTTCTTGGTCATTCTTTGAGTAAATAAGTATGTCATCAATGAAAACAATGACAAACTTGTCAAGGTATGGTCCACACACTCGGTTCATAAGGTCCATGAACACAGCTGGTGCATTAGTTAAACCAAACGGCATGACCATAAACTCGTAATGACCGTAACGTGTTCTGAAAGCAGTCTTTGGAATATCATCTTCTTTCACCCGCATTTGATGATACCCGGAACGTAAGTCAATCTTTGAATAAACAGACGAGCCTTGTAGTTGATCAAATAAGTCGTCGATTCTCGGTAGTGGGTAGCGGTTCTTGATGGTAAGTTTGTTCAACTCTCGGTAGTCGATACACAACCTGAATGTACCATCTTTCTTCTTGACAAACAAAACAGGAGCTCCCCACGGTGATGTGCTTGGTCGAATGAAACCACGCTCTAAAAGTTCTTGTAATTGGCTTTGCAGTTCTTTCATCTCGCTGGGTGCGAGTCTGTAAGGAGCACGAGCTATTGGTGCAGCTCCTGGTACAAGATCTATTTGAAATTCAACGGATCGATGTGGGGGTAATCCCGGTAATTCTTTCGGAAATACATCGGGAAATTCTTTTGCAATGGGAACATCATTGATGCTCTTTTCTTCAGTTTGTACTTTCTCGACGTGTGCTAGAACAGCATAGCAACCTTTTCTTATTAGTTTTTGTGCCTTCAAATTACTAATAAGATGTAGCTTCGTGTTGCCCTTTTCTCCGTACACCATTAAGGGTTTTCCTTTTTCTCGTATAATGCGAATTGCATTTTTGTAACAAACGATCTCCGCTTTCACTTCTTTCAACCAGTCCATACCGATTATCACATCAAAACTCCCTAACTCTACGGGTATCAAATCAATCTTAAATGTTTCGCTAACCAGTTTAATTTCTCGATTCCGACATATATTATCTGCTGAAATTAATTTACCATTTGCTAATTCGAGTAAAAATTTACTATCCAAAGGCGTCAATGGACAACTTAATTTAGCACAAAAATCTCTACTCATATAGCTTCTATCCGCACCCGAATCAAATAAAACGTAAGCAGATTTATTGTCAATAAGAAACGTACCCGTAACAAGCTCCGGGTCTTCCTGTGCCTCTGCCGCATTAATATTGAAAACTCTTCCGCGGCCTTGTCCATTCGTGTTCTCCTGGTTCGGGCAATTTCTAATAATGTGGCCCGGTTTTCCACATTTATAACAAACTACATTGGCATAGCTTGCTCCGACACTACTTGCTCCGCCATTACTCGTTCCGACACCATTTGTTCCTTTCGTTCTATTAACCCCTGGTCCGTAGACCTCACACTTCGCCGCGCTATGACCATTTCTTTTACACTTGTTGCAAAATTTGGTGCAGAACCCCGAGTGATACTTTTCACACCTTTGGCATAGCTGCTTCTGATTGTTGTTGTTGTTGCGGTTATTATTGTTGTTGGGATGATTGTTGTAGTTGCTGTTGTTGTTGTTGTTGTTGTTGTTGTTGGGCCGTTTGTTGTAGTTGCGATTGATGTTGCGATTGTTGGGATAATTGTTGCGATTGCTGTTGTTGTTGTATTGGTGATTCTTATCACCATTTTCCTCCCACTTTCTTTTGACTTGCTTCACATTGGCCTCTTCAGCAGTCTGTTCTTTAATTCTTTCTTCAATCTGGTTCACTAGTTTGTGAGCCATTCTACATGCCTGTTGTATGGAGGCGGGCTCGTGTGAACTTATATCTTCTTGGATTCTTTCCGGTAATCCTTTCACAAATGCGTCGATCTTCTCTTCCTCATCTTCGAATGCTCCCGGACACAATAGGCACAATTCTGTGAATCGTCTTTCATACGTGGTAATATCAAATCCTTGGGTTCGTAACCCTCTAAGTTCTGTCTTGAGCTTATTGACCTCGGTTCTGGGACGGTACTTCTCGTTCATCAAGTGCTTGAATGCTGACCACGGTAGTGCGTACGCATCATCTTGTCCCACTTGCTCTAGATAGGTATTCCACCATGTTAACGCAGAACCTGTGAAGGTATGCGTAGCGTACTTCACTTTGTCCTCTTCAGTACACTTACTTATGGCAAACACCGATTCAACCTTCTCGGTCCACCGTTTCAATCCGATCGGTCCTTCGGTTCCATCAAATTCCAAAGGTTTGCAGGCAGTGAATTCTTTGTAGGTGCATCCTACACGATTTCCTGTACTGCTAGATCCAAGGTTATTGTTGGTATGTAGCGCAGCCTGTACTGCGGCTATGTTTGAAGCTAGAAAAGTACGGAATTCCTCTTCATTCATATTCACGGTGTGTCGAGTAGTCGGTGCCATTTCCTTCAAAATAGTTAAATGGAACAAGTTAATCATACAGAATATTAAGAGTAGTTAATAGTATTTCGTAGCATAATATGAACTCATTTATAAAAGCTTTTTCTTCATATTAGCGTTTTATAAGTTTAAATTCGGGTAGTACCTACCCGTTAAGTTCATACTTAGTAGCTAATATACAATTCAACTACTACAATTCTATATGAAAAACTGATTATAATAATATTTCGCGTTCAAACTTTTATACAATATTTTACAAACTTACAATACCGCTTATTTTACATAAAGCATGAAATATAGCATACAATAACTTTGATACAAGATAGTTGTGAAGACAATTCTAGCTAGTACACAAGTCGTTCAGCAAAGGCAATAAAGACACGTAATTCATACGTCCAGAAACAAGTCATGCATTCTGGTTTTACTAGGACTACTTCCCATCCTTGGTCTTGTGCAACATAACCGTTATGGCCGTTGATAAGACAGCGTGTTGTAACGTCATCAAAGGGACGAGGGTTACGTAATGTCCAACAGTCCCGTAATAATCTAAAAACCTCATTTCTTACCCCAATTACCGACTCCGTCACTTGTGGAAACGTTTTGTTTAATAGTTGTAGCCCGATGTTCTTGTTCTCACTTTGGTGAGAAGCGAACATTACTAATCCGTAAGCATAACATGCTTCTTTATGTTGCATGTTAGCCGCTTTTTCTAAATCACGAAGTCCAATATTCGGATATATTGAGTCAAAATAATTTCTTAACCCGTTGCGTAAAATAGCATTTGGGTTCCCCGCAATATATGCGTCAAAGTAAACACATCGTAACTTATGGGTTTCCCAATGTGATATCCCCCATCTTTCAAACGAAAGTCTCTTATAAACCAAGACATTCTTGGAACGTTCTTCGAATATCTTACAAACTGATCTCGCCTTAAATAGTTGTGCCGAAGAATTCTGGCCGACTCTAGACAAGATTTCATCAATCATGTCTCCGGGTAGGTCTCTTAAAATATTGGGTTGTCTATCCATTTTGTGTTTTTAAACTGTAAAATAGACAAGAGTTAGATTCATAAAAAAATACTTATTAATACAAGCAATTTTTACATATATCATAAAGCATAAGAACACTATATTACATATATTACACCACACGAATACAACTATCTTATTCCGACTCGCTCGTTTCTTCTTCTTCGGTTTTGGTTCATTTTGCCAAGTTTCTAGGGATATATGATGTTCCCCTAATACGAGCCGTCGTTGTCCACATTGGTTTAGAAAAACCTGGTGGTTTAGAGGTTCCCGGGTCATTGTTACAACTTAAGGACTTCGGGGGTTGACGATACATATAAAGTTCATCGGGGTTGGAATTAGATTTCTCTATTTTTATGCCCTTTCCCTTATTATTTTCTTTTACCTTTTTAAATTCAGTTGGGGTAATTTCTATAACATCATCGGAATTCTCGTCGGAATCCGATTCATCGGAGAATTGGTAATCCTCCCAATATTTTGCTTCCTTGGCGGAAACACCATTGACCATAATTAACTTTGGTCGGTTGGTTGAGGATTTTCTTTTACTTAACCGTTTTATTATTTCCCCCACCGGTTCTATTTCTTCATCCGGTTCCGATTCTTCTTCCGGTTCCGATTCTTCTTCCGGTTCCGACTCTTCTTCCGGTTCCTCTTCGGGAACTTGTGAATCAGTCCACAAATCATTCCAATTTACATTTGACTCTTCATTATTATTAGGTGAGTCAATGGGACTTGTTCTAGAGGTAGACATCTATCACATAATATCAAACACGTTAAGAGATTAATATATCACATAATATTCATATGTTAAAAATATATAGTTTCCAACAAAAATGTTAAGCAATCATTTTTAAAGAAAACACGGTCGAAGTCCAGACTCACTAATGCATCCTAACAAACTCGATAAGACACACTAATGCAAATTTTCTGGTTCTCTAAGACCAACGCTCGGATACCAACTGAAATGTCCCGTTCTTATTGATTAAAAACGTTCCATATTAATTGATTTCGTTGCGAGGTTTTGACCTCTATATGAGACGTTTTTCAAAGACTGCATTCATTTTTAAACAAACCATAACCTTTATTTCATCAATAAAGGTTTAAAAAGCTTTACGTAGATTATCAAATAATGATAATCTAAAATATCCTGTTTACACACGACCATTACATAATGGTTTACAATACAAAGATGTTACAACAAAATAAGTTTCTTGAATGCAGTTTTTACACAATATCGTACAAGCATGGACTCCAAATCTTGTCCTTATTTAAGTATGCGACAGCGGAAGCTCTTAATAATCACCTGAGAATAAACATGCTTAAAACGTCAACAAAAATGTTGGTGAGTTATAGGTTTAACCAATATATATCAAATCGTAACAATAGACCACAAGATTTCATATTTCAATACACATCCCATACATAGAGATAAAAATCATTCATATGGTGAACACCTGGTAACCGACAATAACAAGATGCATATATAAGAATATCCCCATCATTCCGGGACACCCTTCGGATATGATATAAATTTCGAAGTACTAAAGCATCCGGTACTTTGGATGGGGTTTGTTAGGCCCAATAGATCTATCTTTAGGATTCGCGTCAATTAGGGTGTCTGTTCCCTAATTCTTAGATTACCAGACTTAATAAAAAGGGGCATATTCGATTTCGATAATTCAACCATAGAATGTAGTTTCACGTACTTGTGTCTATTTTGTAAATCATTTATAAAACCTGCATGTATTCTCATCCCAAAAATATTAGATTTTAAAAGTGGGACTATAACTCACTTTCACAGATTTTTACTTCGTCGGGAAGTAAGACTTGGCCACTGTTGATTCACGAACCTATAACAATATATACATATATATTAAAGTATGTTCAAAATATATTTACAACACTTTTAATATATTTTGATGTTTTAAGTTTATTAAGTCAGCTGTCCTCGTTAGTAACCTATAACTAGTTGTCCACAGTTAGATTGTAACGACCCGCACTTTTTCGATCGTTCTATACTTATAAGATTGATATTTACATAAATTAAACCTTGCCAACATGATAAGCAATCCAAATTGTCGAGATTTATATTTCCGAAAAGAGTTTTACACAACGTTTGACCGTCTAGTTTGACCGATGATATCACGAACTATACAATATATGATAATTATACGTTTGTGTATATATATGTATATATACATATTTAACATGATTAAAGAATGTTTTAATATCTCATTTTATATTAATAACAACAAGTTATATGTGTATTTTGAAACTACTAACTTAAGTTTTCAAAACGATAACAATACGTAACGTTATTTGACATATATACTTAAGACTTATAATGTTATACATATATTGTATAAGTAATGTATTTAATTACTTTTAAAGAACTTAAATACATAAAACCATATAAGTGTATTCACAAAAGATAGCTATATTTGAATCCTCATTTCATTTTTCACAAAATTTCTATACGTATACCTAGAGTATTTGTACTCGTATCATACCTAGCTCCTATACGTATTTACTAATAGTAAATACACATCAACATCACCACCTAACCAGCCATTATTCATGCCCTTAGAGCTAGGTAATTACTTTTGTATGATTGCAAGACTAATTAGCAAGATTACAAACTAAAATTTGTCCATGTATGCCCATGAAACACGTTTTTTATGGTGTATATATGTATCATCATTTTGATTCATTTTATCTCAAATTCTCTAGCAAAACACACACATACTTTGAAGCCTTAAAACCCTTAATCAATTCAGCAAAGTTTCCAAGAAGATCTAGCTTCAAAAACCATACTAAAACACCATAAGAAAACCATACAAAAACACTTCAAGAAAACCTTCCAAGAACACCAACTTACTTCCAATCTTTCATCCACTTCTATCACCCTTTTGATTCTAGCTTCTTACTCCTCTTTTACAGCAAACTTATCCAAGGAACTTGAGGTAGAATCTATGTTCATAACCTTATTCAATTCATACATATATAGCTATCTTATTTTGTGGTACAAAAGTTTAACAACAAGAACATAGTTTGAATGTTTTCAAACTTGTTTGCAAACTAAATAGATCCTTCTAACTTAACTTTTAAAATACTTCAAGACCTGTAATATAACTTATGTATATGCTAATTTAACAAGGTAAAACTTGGTTTTTCAAAGTATAAGTATTTTTAGAAAAATGGTCATTAAATGATTTTGTTGTAACAAAAATGTTTAACTTCATATGTTTCACTAATGTTTCACTTATGCCGTATGATTTTGAATACAAACCAAGGTATTTACAGTTCATAGTCTTAAAGAAGAACTCGATCCAAGAAGATGGCAATTTGAATCAACGAAAACGGATTTGTAACGAAGAAACTATGACCGAAACAAAATTGGTTATCCTAGATCATTTCAACTACGGGATCAATTGGAAAAAATGATATAAATCACATATTTCTAAGATAACATGATATTTTATATATATGTACTTATAATTCAATTTTATATGGTTCAGGATCACCCGTAAACAATACGAGAAGATTAATCATAAGATCCCATGTTTGTACGCAACACGTCATTTGACAACACCGGTACTTTATGTACGCAACACGTCATTTGACAACACCGGTACCATGGGTCAAGATTAATCTCGACCAATACATATACGATGGGGTTTTATTTATTTCATTGGGGGTTTTATTTATTTTATTGCGGGTATATTAAACATCTAAAAATGAACCATTAAAAATTGAATTACTAACATCGGACTGCTAACTACGGACTAAGGAATTATTCAAAGTATTAAAAGTATAACAAGTATATATTTATAACGTTTGTTTAAAAAAATGAAAACATATTGATATATTATATATGGATAGGTTCGTGATATCAACCGGAAGACCGAGTCAAATTATTTATATCATCAAGACAAGAGTGAGTATATAGTCCCACTTTTAAACTCTAAGTATTTCGGGATGAGAATACATGTATTTTATGTTTTACGCTATGGACACAAGTAACTGAAAAATATATTCTACGTTGAGTTGTACCACTGGCATACTTCCCTGTAGCTTGGTAACTAATATTTACAGCGGTATTGTAAACGCGAATCCTGTTGATAGATCTATCGGGCCTGACAACCCCAACCGGACTGGACGACCAGTATTCAACGGTTGCACAGTACTTCGTTTTGTGACTACACTTGGTACGGTGTAGTAAGATTTCATATTAAAGGGAATATGCGACGTGAAAATGTTAAGTATGGTTACCAAGTGCTCAACCACTTAGAATACTTTTATTAAACTGTTTATATACGAAATCTTGTGGTCTATATATATATATTGCTGCGCACTAAACCTATATCTCACCAACTTTATGTTGACGTTTTTAAACATGTTTATTCTCAGGTGATAATTAAAGCTTCCGCTGCATTATGTTGAATCTAAGCAGGATCATGCGTACTCATATTTGTGTCAAAAATAAAACTGCATATCCGAGGACGTGTGTTGTAAAATATGCTAGAAATCGTGTTGTTATTATCATTTGTAAAGTTTGTAAGTCGAAGATTTTCGTTAAACGTTAATCATCTTTTTATTGTCTAAAGCTTGTAACAAAAATAATGGTTTGGTTTGTAATGTATAATATATGCAGTTTTCCTTTTTAAAAAAATGTCGCATATAGAGGTCAATACCTCGCAATGAAATCATACGTTATCTAACACGTTCTTATGGTTAAGGACGGGTTATGACATGTGGTATCAGAGCGTTGGTCTTAGCGAACCAGGTCTGCATTAGTGTGTCTAACCGAGAAGCCGTTAGGATACATTAGTAAGTCTGGACTTTGACCGGGTCTGATTTAAAAAAAAAAAAAAACCATTGCTTATCACTGTTGGTTAAAATTTATATGTAAATATTATATAAGTACTAATGGGTTAGTTGTTGTGTGATAGATGTCGAGCTCAAAAATTGTTATCACAATCAACGACTCCGAATCAGAATCTTCAGATGGCGTTCCAGTCATTAACCTGTCCGATGACGAAAATGATATCCTTGGGGAAGACTCACAAATTCCGGATGAACCAACTATAGAGAACCAGGAAAGTGAACCCGAGGAGGAAAGTGAACCCGAGGAGGAAAGTGAACCCGAGGAGGAAAGTGAACCCGAGGAAGAAATACAGGAAATTACAAAAGACGAGTTCGAACTAGGAAAGAAACGAAAGGCTAATGAATTAGAAAATCCAAATCCCGAGTTTAATGAGAATGATGTGGCACCAATTCCACTCAACACTACCACCCCTATCCCCGCTATTCCTATTCGTTCTGTCCCGGCATCCAGTTCTTCAGTCCCACAGCCAAAATATAGGCAGACAGTTAGGATAAGCGTTAAGCAAATCTTTGTGTCTAAACGTCCTAGAAAATAGATCAAACGATGCGCTGCTGTGTCAAACCATGGAACCGAATAATGTTTTGTATAATATTAATAGTGTGGTTTGCTTAATGTTCGATGTAAGATAAGCATATGTAAAATATTGAAGTATGAAATGCAATAATTTTCCATGGTTAAGTATTATTTAGATTGTAGTAATTGATTCTGTACTAAGCTATTAAGTATGAACATTAACGGGTAGGTACTACCCAAGATATAATTATAAAACGCTAATAAGAAGAAAAGGCTTTTATAATAATACCTAGTTCATATTATTAATAAGCTATAATGTACTATAAATACACACTACATCTATAATAATCCATGTGAATAATTATTTTCTTTCATTAGGAAATGGCACGATTGAATCGAATGACGGAACAAGAAGTCGAGGACTTCATCAACCAGCGAGTGAACGACAGAATGTTATGGGTTGAGGCTGCAAGAGCTGCTGCAGTTAATCCAAATCCTCGTGTGGGATGCTCCTACAAGACGTTTCAAGCTTGCAAGCCTTCATCATTCAGTGGAACGGAAGGACCGATCGGTTTAACCCGATGGATAGAAAAGATGGAGACGGTGTTTAAAATCAGTGGTTGTGATGAAAAAGACATGACCAAGTTTGCATCGTGCACTTTACAAGATAGTGCACTCACATGGTGGAAGAATTATGTGAAGGCGGTAGGAGGAGATGTAGCTTATGATACTCCATGGGAAGAATTCAAAGCAATGATAATCACCGAGTATTGTCCAAGGAATGAGGTTATTAAGTTAGAAGATGAGTTACGAAGTTTGAAGGTGGTTGGTACTGAAATCACCAACTACAATCAGCGATTCATGGAATTTGTTTTACTATGTCCTGAATTGGTTCCAACCGAAGCACGGAAGATTGAAATGTACAAAGGTGGTTTGCCCAAAAAGGTCAAGGCAAACGTTACAGCATCGAACCCTAAGACAATTCATGAAGCTATAACCATGGCGAACGAGTTAATGGATCAGGTCATTCTGGATAAGAAAGCATTCACTACTGAGGTGAAGGTATCGAGTAACAAAAGGAAGTGGAACGGAAATTATGATCGAGGTTACCAACAGCAATCTTTTAAGAAACCAGAAACCCCGAAAGGTGCGGGTAGCGGTTCAGGCTTTGGTTACAAAGGACAAAGTCCTTTATGCAACCGTTGTCACAAACATCACTTTGGTTACTGTAGTGTGTTGTGCACCAAATGCAATCGACAGGGACATCTTGCTGAAGATTGTAAGGCTCTCGTTACAAATGCAAATGGTAACAAGACTCCTGCCACCAACGCAAATAGAACTGCTTTGGCTAACATTACTTGTTTTGGGTGTGGAAAACAAGGTCATTATAAGAGCCAGTGCCCGAATCAGAATGGCGGACCTGCACGTGGAAGAGCGTTTGTTATTAATGCTAGAGAGGCACGAGAAGACCCGGAGCTTGTTACGGGTACGTTTACCATTAATAACTTATCAGCATCTATTTTATTTGATACTGGCGCCGATAGAAGTTATGTGTGTAAAAATTTTTACACTAAATTGAATTGTTCATCATTACCTCTAGATGCTAAGTACTTGATTGAGTTAGCTAATGGTAAACTAATTAAAGCCGATAAAATTTGTCGTGGTTGTGAAATAAATCTAGCCGGAGAAACGTTTAAAATCGACTTAATACCCGTAGAATTAGGAGGTTTTGATGTAATAGTCGGCATGGACTGGATGTCCAAAATAGGAGCGGAAGTTGTTTGTGCTAAGAAGGCAATTCGTATTCCTGGTAAGGATAAAATACCGGTGATGATTTATGGAGAGAAGGGTAATTCAAAGCTAAAACTCATTAGCTGTTTGAAAGCCAAGAAGTGTTTAGAAAAGGGATGTTACGCTATTTTAGCACATGTTAATAAAGTCGAAAAGAAAGAAAAATGCATCAACGACGTGCCTGTGGCAAGAGATTTTCCTGAAGTTTTTCCGGAAGAATTGCCGGGACTACCTCCATTTAGATCGGTAGAATTTCAAATAGATTTAGTACCAGGAGCTGCACCAGTGGCTCGTGCTCCATATAGACTTGCACCGTCCGAGTTAAAAGAACTTCAAAGTCAGTTAAAAGAATTACTGGACCGTGGATTCATACGACCGAGTACTTCGCCGTGGGGAGCTCCAATTTTGTTTGTTAAGAAGAAAGATGGATCTTTTAGGATGTGTATAGACTATCGTGAATTAAATAAGTTAACTATCAAGAATCGGTATCCACTACCGAGAATTGATGACTTATTTGATCAATTGCAAGGATCATGTGTGTATTCGAAAATCGACTTAAGATCGGGCTATCATCAACTACGCGTCAAAGAAGAGGACATTCCGAAAACTGCTTTTCGGACACGTTATGGTCATTACGAATTTTTGGTTATGCCGTTTGGATTGACGAATGCGCCAGCTGTATTCATGGACCTCATGAATCGAGTTTGTAGTCCGTATTTAGATAAGTTTGTTATCGTTTTCATTGATGATATTCTTATCTATTCCAAGAGTGAGCAAGAGCATGAAGAGCATTTAAGGTTGATACTGGAGTTGTTGAGAAAAGAACAACTTTATGCTAAATTTTCTAAGTGTGCTTTCTGGTTGAAAGAAGTGCAATTTCTTGGTCACGTTGTTAATAGCGAAGGAATTCAGGTTGATCCAGCAAAAACTGAAGCTATTGAAAAATGGGAGACTCCTAATACACCAACACAGATACGCCAATTTTTGGGTTTAGCCGGTTATTATAGAAGGTTTATTCAAGATTTTTCCCGAATAGCTAAGCCGTTGACAGCGTTAACGCAAAAAGGGAAGAAATATGAATGGACCTCGGAGCAGGAGAACGCATTTCAAATACTGAAGAAGAAGTTAACTACGGCGCCTATTTTATCGTTACCAGAAGGGAACGATGATTTTGAAATATATTGTGACGCTTCACGACAAGGTTTTGGTTGTGTTCTTATGCAACGGAAGAAAGTTATTGCATTTGCATCCCGACAATTGAAGATTCACGAGCGGAATTATACGACGCATGATCTAGAATTGGGAGCAGTCGTGTTTGCATTGAAGATGTGGAGACATTACTTGTATGGGGTTAAATTCACTGTATTTACTGATCATAAAAGCCTTCAACATATTTTTGATCAGAAACAATTGAACATGAGGCAACGTAGGTGGGTCGAGCTAATAAACGACTATGATTGTGAAATTCGTTATCATCCCGGGAAGGCGAACGTGGTGGCTGATGCTTTAAGCAGAAAGGAACGAGAACCAATTCGAGTTCGAGCAATGAACATAAAAATTCGCATGAACCTCAACTCACAAATCAAAGAAGTTCAACAAGAAGCACTCAATAAAGAAAACATAAAGAATGAAATAATGAAGAAGTATGAGAAGCAACTCGTTGTACGGGAAGATGGAATTCGATATTTTGCAAATCGTATTTGGGTACCGAAGTTGGGTGGATTAAGGAAGTTGATATTGAACGAGGCACATAAGACAAGATATTCGATACATCCTGGAGTTGGAAAGATGTACCAAGATCTTAAGACGCATTATTGGTGGCCTAATTTAAAAACAGACGTTGCAACATATGTTGGGGAGTGTTTAACTTGTTCCAAGGTTAAAGCAGAACACCAGAAGCCGTCAGGGTTACTTCAACAACCAGAAATTCCAGAATGGAAATGGGACGGTATTACCATGGATTTCATCACGAAGTTACCAAAGACTGCCTGGGGATACGACACCATTTGGGTGATTGTTGATCGTCTCACCAAGTCTGCACATTTCTTGCCTATAAAGGAAACGGATAAAATGGAGAAACTATTACGATTGTATATAAAGGAAGTTGTTTCAAGACATGGAATACCTATTTCCATTATATCCGATCGTGATGGTAGATTTACCTCAAAGTTTTGGCAATCACTACAGGAGGCACTAGGAACTCGTTTGGATATGAGTACCGCATATCATCCACAAACCGATGGACAGAGTGAGAGAACGATTCAGACTCTCGAAGACATGCTCAGGGCATGTGTGATCGATTTTGGAAACGGATGGGATAAATATCTACCGTTAGCAGAATTCTCGTATAATAATAGTTATCATGCGAGCATTGGAGCTGTGCCATTCGAAGCATTGTACGGAAGGAAGTGTAGATCTCCTATCTGTTGGAATGAAGTAGGAGATCGACAATTAACTGGTCCCGAGATCATACATGAAACGACTGAGAAGATAGTGCAAATCAAGGAGAGATTAAAAACAGCCCGCAGTCGCCAAAAGAGCTACGCCGATGTCCGAAGGAAACCATTAGAGTTTCAGGTCGGGGACATGGTTATGCTAAAGGTGTCACCTTGGAAAGGTGTGATGCGTTTTGGAAAAAGGGGTAAACTGAACCCAAGGTACGTAGGCCCGTTTAAGATCATCGAACGCATTGGACCGGTAGCTTATCGACTCGAGTTACCGCAACAACTCGCTGGAGTACATAATACCTTTCACGTCTCAAACCTGAAGAAGTGTCTTGCAAAGGAAGACCTCACCATTCCTCTTGAAGAAATTCATGTCGACGAGAAACTACAATTCGTCGAAGAACCAATCGAAATCATGGACCGTGAAGTTAAACAGCTCAAACAGAGCAATATACCGATTGTTAAGGTTCGTTGGAATGCTAGAAGAGGTCCCGAGTTTACTTGGGAACGAGAGGATCAGATGAAACGAAAGTATCCGCATTTGTTTCTCGATGACGCAAAATAGGTACAATTTTAAAATTTCGGGACGAAATTTATTTAACGGGGAGGTAATGTAACGACCCGCACTTTTTCGATCGTTCTATACTTATAAGATTGATATTTACATAAATTAAACCTTGCCAACATGATAAGCAATCCAAATTGTCGAGATTTATATTTCCGAAAAGAGTTTTACACAACGTTTGACCGTCTAGTTTGACCGATGATATCACGAACTATACAATATATGATAATTATACGTTTGTGTATATATATGTATATATACATATTTAACATGATTAAAGAATGTTTTAATATCTCATTTTATATTAATAACAACAAGTTATATGTGTATTTTGAAACTACTAACTTAAGTTTTCAAAACGATAACAATACGTAACGTTATTTGACATATATACTTAAGACTTATAATGTTATACATATATTGTATAAGTAATGTATTTAATTACTTTTAAAGAACTTAAATACATAAAACCATATAAGTGTATTCACAAAAGATAGCTATATTTGAATCCTCATTTCATTTTTCACAAAATTTCTATACGTATACCTAGAGTATTTGTACTCGTATCATACCTAGCTCCTATACGTATTTACTAATAGTAAATACACATCAACATCACCACCTAACCAGCCATTATTCATGCCCTTAGAGCTAGGTAATTACTTTTGTATGATTGCAAGACTAATTAGCAAGATTACAAACTAAAATTTGTCCATGTATGCCCATGAAACACGTTTTTTATGGTGTATATATGTATCATCATTTTGATTCATTTTATCTCAAATTCTCTAGCAAAACACACACATACTTTGAAGCCTTAAAACCCTTAATCAATTCAGCAAAGTTTCCAAGAAGATCTAGCTTCAAAAACCATACTAAAACACCATAAGAAAACCATACAAAAACACTTCAAGAAAACCTTCCAAGAACACCAACTTACTTCCAATCTTTCATCCACTTCTATCACCCTTTTGATTCTAGCTTCTTACTCCTCTTTTACAGCAAACTTATCCAAGGAACTTGAGGTAGAATCTATGTTCATAACCTTATTCAATTCATACATATATAGCTATCTTATTTTGTGGTACAAAAGTTTAACAACAAGAACATAGTTTGAATGTTTTCAAACTTGTTTGCAAACTAAATAGATCCTTCTAACTTAACTTTTAAAATACTTCAAGACCTGTAATATAACTTATGTATATGCTAATTTAACAAGGTAAAACTTGGTTTTTCAAAGTATAAGTATTTTTAGAAAAATGGTCATTAAATGATTTTGTTGTAACAAAAATGTTTAACTTCATATGTTTCACTAATGTTTCACTTATGCCGTATGATTTTGAATACAAACCAAGGTATTTACAGTTCATAGTCTTAAAGAAGAACTCGATCCAAGAAGATGGCAATTTGAATCAACGAAAACGGATTTGTAACGAAGAAACTATGACCGAAACAAAATTGGTTATCCTAGATCATTTCAACTACGGGATCAATTGGAAAAAATGATATAAATCACATATTTCTAAGATAACATGATATTTTATATATATGTACTTATAATTCAATTTTATATGGTTCAGGATCACCCGTAAACAATACGAGAAGATTAATCATAAGATCCCATGTTTGTACGCAACACGTCATTTGACAACACCGGTACTTTATGTACGCAACACGTCATTTGACAACACCGGTACCATGGGTCAAGATTAATCTCGACCAATACATATACGATGGGGTTTTATTTATTTCATTGGGGGTTTTATTTATTTCATTGCGGGTATATTAAACATCTAAAAATGAACCATTAAAAATTGAATTACTAACATCGGACTGCTAACTACGGACTAAGGAATTATTCAAAGTATTAAAAGTATAACAAGTATATATTTATAACGTTTGTTTAAAAAAATGAAAACATATTGATATATTATATATGGATAGGTTCGTGATATCAACCGGAAGACCGAGTCAAATTATTTATATCATCAAGACAAGAGTGAGTATATAGTCCCACTTTTAAACTCTAAGTATTTCGGGATGAGAATACATGTATTTTATGTTTTACGCTATGGACACAAGTAACTGAAAAATATATTCTACGTTGAGTTGTACCACTGGCATACTTCCCTGTAGCTTGGTAACTAATATTTACAGCGGTATTGTAAACGCGAATCCTGTTGATAGATCTATCGGGCCTGACAACCCCAACCGGACTGGACGACCAGTATTCAACGGTTGCACAGTACTTCGTTTTGTGACTACACTTGGTACGGTGTAGTAAGATTTCATATTAAAGGGAATATGCGACGTGAAAATGTTAAGTATGGTTACCAAGTGCTCAACCACTTAGAATACTTTTATTAAACTGTTTATATACGAAATCTTGTGGTCTATATATATATATTGCTGCGCACTAAACCTATATCTCACCAACTTTATGTTGACGTTTTTAAACATGTTTATTCTCAGGTGATAATTAAAGCTTCCGCTGCATTATGTTGAATCTAAGCAGGATCATGCGTACTCATATTTGTGTCAAAAATAAAACTGCATATCCGAGGACGTGTGTTGTAAAATATGCTAGAAATCGTGTTGTTATTATCATTTGTAAAGTTTGTAAGTCGAAGATTTTCGTTAAACGTTAATCATCTTTTTATTGTCTAAAGCTTGTAACAAAAATAATGGTTTGGTTTGTAATGTATAATATATGCAGTTTTCCTTTTTAAAAAAATGTCGCATATAGAGGTCAATACCTCGCAATGAAATCATACGTTATCTAACACGTTCTTATGGTTAAGGACGGGTTATGACATAGATGTACAGAAATAAATCGATAAATATTATCTTGAATCAATCCACGACCCAGTGTATACGTATCTCAGTATTGATCACAACTCAAACTATATATATTTTGGAATCAACCTCAACCCTGTATAGCTAACTCCAACATTCACATATAGAGTGTCTATGGTTGTTCCGAAATATATATAGATGTGTCGACATGATAGGTCGAAACATTGTATACGTGTCTATGGTATCTCAAGATTACATAATATACAATACAAGTTGATTAAGTTATGGTTGGAATAGATTTGTTACCAATTTTCACGTAGCTAAAATGAGAAAAATTATCCAATCTTGTTTTACCCATAACTTCTTCATTTTAAATCCGTTTTGAGTGAATCAAATTGCTATGGTTTCATATTGAACTCTATTTTATGAATCTAAACAGAAAAAGTATAGGTTTATAGTCGGAAAAATAAGTTACAAGTCGTTTTTGTAAAGGTAGTCATTTCAGTCGAAAGAACGACGTCTAGATGACCATTTTAGAAAACATACTTCCACTTTGAGTTTAACCATAATTTTTGGATATAGTTTCATGTTCATAATAAAAATCATTTTCTCAGAATAACAACTTTTAAATCAAAGTTTATCATAGTTTTTAATTAACTAACCCAAAACAGCCCGCGGTGTTACTACGACGGCGTAAATCCGGTTTTACGGTGTTTTTCGTGTTTCCAGGTTTTAAATCATTAAGTTAGCATATCATATAGATATAGAACATGTGTTTAGTTGATTTTAAAAGTCAAGTTAGAAGGATTAACTTTTGTTTGCGAACAAGTTTAGAATTAACTAAACTATGTTCTAGTGATTACAAGTTTAAACCTTCGAATAAGATAGCTTTATATGTATGAATCGAATGATGTTATGAACATCATTACTACCTTAATTTCCTTGGATAAACCTACTGGAAAATAGAAAAATGGATCTAGCTTCAATGGATCCTTGGATGGCTCGAAGTTCTTGAAGCAGAATCATGACACGAAAACAAGTTCAAGTAAGATCATCACTTGAAATAAGATTGTTATAGTTATAGAAATTGAACCAAAGTTTGAATATGATTATTACCTTGTATTAGAATGATAACCTACTGTAAGAAACAAAGATTTCTTGAGGTTGGATGATCACCTTACAAGATTGGAAGTGAGCTAGCAAACTTGAAAGTATTCTTGATTTTATGAAACTAGAACTTTTGGAATTTATGAAGAACACTTAGAACTTGAAGATAGAACTTGAGAGAGATCAATTAGATGAAGAAAATTGAAGAATGAAAGTGTTTGTAGGTGTTTTTGGTCGTTGGTGTATGGATTAGATATAAAGGATATGTAATTTTGTTTTCATGTAAATAAGTCATGAATGATTACTCATATTTTTGTAATTTTATGAGATATTTCATGCTAGTTGCCAAATGATGGTTCCCACATGTGTTAGGTGACTCACATGGGCTGCTAAGAGCTGATCATTGGAGTGTATATACCAATAGTACATACATCTAAAAGCTGTGTATTGTACGAGTACGAATACGGGTGCATACGAGTAGAATTGTTGATGAAACTGAACGAGGATGTAATTGTAAGCATTTTTGTTAAGTAGAAGTATTTTGATAAGTGTATTGAAGTCTTTCAAAAGTGTATAAATACATATTAAAACACTACATGTATATACATTTTAACTGAGTCGTTAAGTCATCGTTAGTCGTTACATGTAAGTGTTGTTTTGAAACCTTTAGGTTAACGATCTTGTTAAATGTTGTTAACCCAATGTTTATAATATCAAATGAGATTTTAAATTATTATATTATCATGATATTATCATGTATGAATATCTCTTAATATGATATATATACATTAAATGTCTTTACAACGATAATCGTTACATATATGTCTCGTTTAAAAATCATTAAGTTAGTAGTCTTGTTTTTACATATGTAGTTCATTGTTAATATACTTTATGATATGTTTTCTTATCATAGTATCATGTTAACTATATATATATATCCATATATATGTCATCATATAGTTTTTACAAGTTTTAACGTTCGTGAATCACCGATCAACTTGGGTGGTCAATTGTCTATATGAAACATATTTCAATTAATCAAGTCTTAACAAGTTTGATTGCTTAACATGTTGGAAACATTTAATCATGTAAATATCAATCTCAATTAATATATATAAACATGGAAAAGTTCGGGTCACTACACTAACCCCCAGTGACTTTCGCCCCATTAGCCTTATCGGGTCTTACTATAAAATTGTGGCAAAAGTTCTTTCAAAGAGACTCGAAAAGGTTATCCATAAACTCGTAGGTTCCGAACAAAGTGGATTCTTGAAAGGAAGATTTATTCTCGATGGGGTTCTCATCGCAAACGAAACTATCGATGAACTCAAACGACAAAAAAGAAAAGGTTTCATTTTCAAGGTAGATTTCGAAAAGGCTTTTGATTGCCTAAAATGGGACTTCTTGATGGAAACCATGGAGAATATCGGGTTCGGTAATAGATGGAAAAAATGGATCTTCGCATGCCTTAGCTCCGCCTCAATATCCATTCTCGTTAACGGATCCCCAACCCGTGAATTCACCCCGGAACGAGGTGTTAGGCAAGGTGACCCACTCTCCCCCTTTTTATTCATAATTGCGGCGGAAGGTTTAAACCTCCTTGTAAAGCGTGCCATGTTGTCGGGGCATTTCAAAGGGATAGAAGTCGGTAAAGAAAAAGTCATAATTTCGCACTTACAATACGCCGACGATACCATCTTTTTTGGTGAGTGGTCCCGTCACAACATATTGAACACCATGAAAATTCTCAAGTGCTTTGAAGATCTCTCGGGTCTAAAAGTTAACTTCCATAAAAGCAATCTATTCGGTGTTGGTGTTTCGAATGGGGACTTGGAAAGTATAGCTCTAAGAATCGGATGTAAAGCGGGTGATTTTCCTTTTACCTACTTAGGTTTACCCATAGGAGTTAAGATGAACAAACCCACTCATTGGCTTCCGGTGGTGGACAAATTCAAAAAGCGACTCGCGGAGTGGAAATCTATCTTTCGGAGGTCGGCTCACATTGGTAAAATCCGTTCTCTCTAGTCTTCCACTTTATTACTTTTCACTCTTCAAAGCCCCGTCCTCTATCTTAAAACAACTTGAATCGCTTCTTTGTAATTTTTTCTGGGGCGGGTCCGGGTCGGGTAAGAAAATATGTTGGGTTAAATGGGATGACACTTTACTACCTTACGACTCGGGAGGTTTAGACATTGGATCGCTTTCCGCCAAAAACCTAGCCTTGCTAGGAAAATGGTGGTGGCGGTTCAAATCGGAACCTTGCTCACTTTGGACTAAAGTGATTTCTAGTATTTACGGTAGGGACGGTGGGCTTGTCACTAACGACTTTTGAAGGTTTAAGAAACTCGGTGCCACTTGGTTTAACATCATCAATATCACTAAGGATTTCGAGAAAGCTGGATGGGATTTTTCGCATATTTTTTGCAGGTTTCTAAAAGATGGAAAACGCACAGCTTTTTGGCACGACCGTTGGCTTGGGAGCTTCATTCTGAAAGAAAAATACCCCCGATTATTTGCACTTGATACTGATAAAAGTTGCACCGTCTTCGATCGGGTGGACTTAGCTGGGTCATCCTTTTCATTCAATGGCAGTTGGCTCCATTCTCCAAGGGGCAGAAGCGCTAGCGATATGGAGGAGCTATCAAGTTTGATCGAGAACTTTACTCCACCTCAGAATACTAATAACGTTACCGAAGACTCGTGGCTTTGCACCCTAACAGATTCGGATAACTCTTTCACCAAACAAGTTTCGGCAAACTTAGACATGCTTCGTCTCCAACCTTCAACTGTAAAACCACCTACAAAACGCAACAGATCTGTCCCATTAAAAGTTGAACTTTTCGTTTGGCGAGCAAAACTTCATCGACTTCCAGTTAAACTCGAACTTGACAAACGTGGTTTAGACCTCGGTTCGGTTCTTTGCAATATCTGCCAAGACTCGTCCGAGACAACCGAACATATTCTTGCCACATGCCCCCAGGTTAAAGCTATATGGTTGGATTTTTACAAATGGTGGAATTTTTCTCCCCCGGCAGAACTAAACGTCGCGGATTTATTTTCAAGTAGCTGCAGCTCCAGTCTCTCATCGATAGGTTCAAAAATATGGGAAGCCACCAAGTGGGTCTGCGGTTATTCTATTTGGAGATATCGCAACCTAAAAATCTTTCAAAACCAAATCTGGGACATACCTTCAATTCTAGCGGATATCCAACTTTCATCCTTTAAATGGATTTCGGGTCGAATAAAGAAAGCTCAAATTCAATGGTCACAATGGCTCATTAACCCGAGCTCGTATTGCGTTGTTACATCAAGAGTGGGCACTGGCTAATACCCCACAGCATCCCCTATGCTTCTCGTGGCTAACCTTCTATAAGGCAAGATCTTCAGGGGTTAAACGGGCCTTGGAGTTTATGCTTTGTCGCTGCTCGATCAGCACTGTGTACTACTTCGTGTCCCTACTCGATTCGTTGAGTCCCCTCTCCTGGGGGTTTTACTTATAGTCGGTTTTTAATTCCATTTGTCTAGTAGTTATAATCGTTGGATGTTTGTTACTTTTCGGGGATGTATAATGTACATATATTTATATATTAATAAAATTATTTTGCCTTTCAAAAAAAAAATTGTTGTCTCAAGTCAGGTGTGATTCACACCGTGTGAGGTATGTAAGCTTATTTCAGGTGATTTTAATAAAACATGATGATTAAGTGTTAAATTGTTTAAAAGCCGAATGATTTTATTGAACTTGACTGTGAATTCTGAATGATGAATAATTACATTACATAACATTATTATCCTAATATACTACATATGATGACCAGTTTTCTATTCACATGGTTATTTTGGTCCTTTTAATTTTTTACATAAATGAAAAAGGGTTATTGACCATAATGCCCATTTTTCAAGTGAACTATAACGATTCGCCATTAAAGAAAATTGTTAAAATGCCATCGCAAATCGCAAGGTGCCTTTACGACTACGATCGCAAGACCACCTTGCGATCGCTTATCCTAATATACTACATATGATGAGCAGTTTACTATTCACATGGTTATTTTGGTCCTTTTAGTTTTTTACATAAATGAAAAAGGGTTGTTGACCATAATGCCCATTTTTCAAGTGAACTATAACGATTCGCCATTAAAGAAAATTGTTAAAATGTCATCGCAAGTCGCAAGGTGCCTTTACGACTACGATCGCAAGATCACCTTGCGATCGCCGGGTCGCAAGGTGGTCTTGCGACCCTGTGACTGGGCATGACCGGGTACGATTGAAAATTTTCAAATCGCGATAACTTTTAATCCATAGCTTGTATTTAGGCACCGTTTTTTTGGATACTCCGTATAAATTAAACAGGATATCAAAGAAAAATGTAAGTTCTTGAATGGTTAAGACTTGGAGAGAGTCAGCACGCATTTTCCATTATGAATTTATCACACACGGCCCTTGTTTTCACATACAGTCATCTTCCTTTAGTCTATGAACACAAAACTATGGTCGAAGATATAAAACAGTTGTCGTCAGAAATCAGATTCAAGTACGAGTGAATGCAAAACGCCAAATGGTTGAAGTGTTCACATGCAGTATATGAGTTGCAAATTCACCTTTATGCTCAACAAGATCATAGTATAGACTATATGAATGTGTACCGGATTGGAACTGCAACTAACAAGAGCAATCCTAAAGATAAAAAAAAAAAACCCGACAGAACTAAAAATCGCAACGAAAGAAATAAGTCCAGTACTTGACCCAATTGCCAAGTATAAGGGTTCGTTTTCAATTCGGAAGCAAAACGAAACTCCAGCTTATATCATTTAAATAAACAAAAATGACATGATCTGGTTTTAAACCCACGACCAAAAAGAAACTTGTGAACCATAACTTTTGTAGACTTATAAGACATGAGTGCTGTTTGTTTCTTGATCGTTGCATTCTATCTAGATTCTAAAACAATCAAATCGGTACCCAACTTAAATGGTTCAAGACCAATACCTTTTCCAGTTCGATACACAAGACCATACTTCTCACAAAAATGTAAGATCATGGGTGATACAAACATGATACAACAGACCATATCTAAACTGAAGTCATAAAAATTTAACCTCAAAATTTTCGATTTTTTGTTTGGGCTTGAAGTGTTTGATTATCTTCAAGAAGACGGTCGTATTCAAGAAGCAAATCAGCAGATTGTTTCTGAAGTGAAGCAACATGATTCTCTGCCGTCTCGATCTTTTTATCCTTTTCTTTTGACTCGTGCTTAAGCTTCTTTAAGCTTTCTGACAAAGTCGAAATCTCTTTCTCCAACCTTTTAATTTCTCCGTTTGCTTTATCTTCATTTTCTTTTAGCTGCAACTTTTCTGCCATGAGCTTTTCTACTTCTTTCTTTGATGATCCGTTTTTTCTCAACGTAATCAATTTTTTAAGATGATGGTGCATTCGATCAATTAAGAAGCCAAGATAAAGTGAAAATCCTGCAAGGTCAAATCATATTAGTTTGAACATATTATTTGCGGAAGTCCTTAGCTTGGTAATAAATCATCTTTTGCTAGTAATTATCAAAGATAATAGGCTGATTATTAAGTTTAAGGACGTTTGTTTGACCTGTGATGTCAAACTGCAATATTTTGGGACGCGACTAGATTCCTACTTCATGGTTCTACTTAAAAGACAATTCAAGCATGACAATATTCATGGATTGTTAATTGATCGTACGTATTCCGGACACCGAGCTGCGTACGAGCGCACTTAGTCACGTTGATCGTGAATGGCTTAACAGAAGTCGCTCTCCGTTAACGATGACTATCGGAACCAAATAAGATTTGAGTCCGGCTAAGCTTATTTGCTTAATTTCTAGAGAGAGAAAGTATATAGTCTCTAAAAAGTTCTAAGGCCATGTTTGGCGAGAAGCTTTTTGAAGCTTTTTAAAGCTTTTAGCTTTTAGCTTTTGTAGAAAAAGCTCTTTACTAGTAAAAATCTCCGTTTGGCTTAAAATAGCTACTAGCTTTTAGATTGAGAAACAGCTCCTATCTTAAACGCTTAGGCAACAAGCGTTTCATAAAAACATCTAGCTTTTGGAATATTATTTACTCAAATACCCTTTAAAGAATTTATACATCCTCCACGTAACATAACCAATCTTCTCCATGTGTTTTGACTTTTGAAGTGGAGAAATATTGACTTTTTCAAGTATTTAATATTAGTTTGTGGAGATCCTGTTTTGCATACTAGTAATAAGAAACTTCTGGGTTTTGCTAATTAAAGTAATCATTTGCAATATTTGTTCGACACACGCACCAAAGGACTATTTGAAGGAAGAAGGAATGAGATGAAACATGTTCGTAACTATATTGCTACTTCAATATGGAATGATCGTCATTAATAATTTAGTAGTATTATATATGTTTTCGGTTATTAGTAGTATTATATATGTTTTCGATTATTTGGTAATGACTATGTTTTATTAAACTAAAATAATGATATTTAAGTATTTTTTCTAGTGTCCATTTTTGTCATTTTACTTATTTTATAACAGCTCCAGCTACTTTGCCAAACAATTAAATACATTTAAAAAGCTTCAGCTAAACGCTTGCAGCTAAACGCCTGCAGCTAAACGCCTGCAGCTTCCAGCTAGTTTTGCCAAACATACCCTAAGTGTCCCAATAAAAGAGGCCCAAGTGTCCTATATAGGCAAAACCCGAGGCTTGACACCCACACCCCACCCCCCCCCCCCCCCCACCCCCCCAACCCCACAAATATGACATGTGTCACAATCTGATTGGCCAATCAACTCTCAAGACTTGGAGTTGACTGGTCAATCCCTGAATGTTTAGAACATGGGGCTTACGTGACATCTTGGGTGGATGACGCACACCGTCATGTCATATGGGGCTTACACGTTGAACGCAGCCCAAGGGCTTATGTGTACGCTTTCTGGATTATAACGTGATCACGGCCTGATTGCTTTAAATCACGTTTATGGTGAACGGTTTTACTCCTTAAAAGGCTTGTTAATAGAATTGTATGCGATGACCAGATGGCGTATCATTAATAATCATACGATTCACAACTCAAATTTGACAACGTGATTTAACCCATGAGGCAAACAATGACAATCTCATTAATGAATCAAAATCCTACACATATCGTCATAATTATACCTATAAATCAAAAAGTATTATACGTCTATACAATATTAATTTTATCCTAAACTCTTTTTGTATTTTGGTTATTTCTGTCGACATATATGATTGTCACAATCAAATCAGATTGCTATTTACGTAGATATTTCATTGCTGAATCATAATCATAATATACAATAGCACGATATGTACCCATAATTTCTTACCATTTTTGTGTTCTTTAGTGGATATGTTTCTTGAGTAGGTTTTTTTTTTTTTTTTTTTTTTTTAGAACGGCAATTTTAGCATCGAATCCTTTCATTTGCCATCTACATACCCGTTAGGAAGAAACTCCTCGCATCCATCACGCAAAGCGTACCCGGAATGCTTTAGGTTAACTGCTTGCCCCGCACAGAGTGAAGGATACCAGAGGCACAACCTTGGAAAAAACTCCCTCCCCCCTCCCCCCCTCCGGATTTGAACCTGCACCTATTTTTTTTAAGGATACGGACCTAGAAACCAACTGAGGCTTTACCACTCAATCAATAGTTCAGTAGTATATTTCTTGAGTAGTTGACTTTATCTATTTAAAACCTCGATGTAATAACATGTATAGGAGGCATAAATTTATGCGCAAAATTTTACCTACGCAAGAGTAAGACAACATTAACGGCTACTTACAGTTTGGGCACACTAGAATACTTTTACTCGCTTTTTTTGTGTGTTTATCTATGCGTGTTATATGGAATATTTGAGATATACTTGTATATTAAGATGAAATCGGAGCACAATGGTGTTATCTCTTCACAGAACACACAATTTTGTACTATTATTTAACGAACCCTACAACTAAAGTTTCCATCTTCATCACTTAATTCAATGGCAGATGACACGTATACATTAGATTACCTCTTTGCTAGGGCACCTGTCTATCAATGATTTAATATATCTCTAATCTGGTGCTTCGTAATTTCTTACCATCAGTGACGTTAAAGAGTACCCAACTCTATCGAATTTCTCATTTCGGGTATACAAATTTTTATAACATATTTGTCAACTCAAGTGATATAAAGTTTTTTACCACCAAGGAAGGACCTTCTTATCAAATTGAATCTTTTTAAATTACAAATTCTTTCTTAGCTAAATATGGGAATTGTCTTAGTGGCAAAATAACCCTTAGATACCTTGAATTGATCAATTTAAAGTTTAGTATTCAAAGTCCGGAATTTAGTAACGCTTAGTACCTTTTTGTGCCATTTACTATTTTTAAGAGCACTCGGTGTCCACTACAAAATCGACCGTCCCCCCCTAAATCGACGCCGGGATCGACGGTCGGTCGACACCGGCACGGCGTCGATCCCGCCGTCGATTCCCAACCTCCAAAATTCGACGGTGGTCCAAATGAGCCGTTGGAAGATTTTTTTTTTTTAAATCTAGCCGTTGCAAACGGCTCCTTTCCTTTTTTTTTTTCTTTTCTTTTCTTTTTTGCTGTTTCTTATTATTTGTGAGGGTGTTTTGGTGGTTTTTTGCAGGTGTAAAAGAAGGAAGAAGATGAAGATGTAAATGGGAGAGGTAAAAATGTACAACTTTTCAGGCTCTATGTACAACTATTGATATTTAATGATTTTCTATATGTATTTCGTACGTTATTGTTATATATATTTATTTTTTATTTTTTTTATTTTTACATGATTAATTAAGTTATGAAATTTATTATAAATTTTATTTTGTTTAGTTATTTCTTTTTAACAATTTATAAAGAAACTATTAATGATAAAAAAAAAATATATTAAAATATAATAAAATAAGAAATGGACACTGAAATGGACACTGTGGACACCACCACCCATGGCACAGTCAGTCAATTTCAGCTTCTAAAAATGGACACTGAGAAATGGACACTGAAATGGACACGGACACCTCGTGCTCTAAGGCTATTAGCTGAAGCTTCTAAGTCCCGGAATTGCACAACATGTGTACCATAGTAATAAATATATATACTTCTTATAGAAAAAATGAGAAAGCAAAGGCACATGAATCAACTACTTTCAAGTTATACTTGTACAAATCATCAATTGTGACTTGTGAACATGTCCAACACTTCAAAACAACATGATCACATCATTTGTTATAAGTTCAAATAGAGGTAGTGATATTTAGCTAATTTAACACTTACTATCAGAGTATCAGATAAGTTTTCTTGCAGATAAATATTCAACATCTTATTATAATGGGCATAATCAGCTGTATCTCAAAATGTATAAACAGCCCAATATTCACATAAAACAACTACAAAAATATGAATGAAGACATAAATGAATAATAAGAGATAGTATAAGTAATGTTACCCATGAGTGAAGCTTCTAACAAATGAGTCCTCCAAAGAACTTGATCCATAGGTGTCATTATACCAATCTTAGCACCTTTATTTTGAATTTTAACAATACTAACCCAATTTGAAAACAAGATTACAGACATTGTACCAGCAATTGTTAAAACAGTTCCTTTTCTCATTTTCACTTGATCCAAACCATTCATTACTAATTCTCTAAGTGGCCCAATTTTCACCATTAATAGAAATGCCACAAATGCCTCAGCAAACACAACGAAAAACAATAATTGTATCATCCTAACTCTATATTTGTAAAAAAAAAAAAAAATGGAACTAGGGTTTTAGCTTGGTATGAAGAATAACATGTAACCCACCTGAAATTATGTGATAAAAACCATAAAGTTTAGGTTTTTTGAGATGGGTTTTGATTAAAAACACACAGATCTGGAAAAGATTGAATCTTGGAGGTTTCTGTAAGATGATTTGGAGATGCGATTTGGGTTTGCAGAGCGATAGAAAATAGACTGAAAAAAAAGGAAAGTAACTACTCGTATTAATTAATTAATTGAATGAATTTTTTTAATTAATAAAATTTTGTTAACGGAGTATTTGGACTTCCAGACTTTCAACTTTGTAGTGTTCAAGTCTTCAAAGAGTCCATTTCTTTTCTTTTCTTTTCTTTTCTTTTCTTTTCCAGTTGCTTCATTAATCTTGTTTTGGTTCATAGTCAAAGTTCAGACATAAAAATGTCTCGATTACTTCTGAAAAGTAATTGTACCATTCCTTACGATTTTGATTTATTTATTTATTTTTTCAAACAACCAATATATTAAAATAGATTAAAACATGTAAAAGATTTAAGTGTGTTACAAATTTAATTGCAAGATCAAACAATTTTTGTGACTGCTGTATTGAACTATTGAACTGGACCATTATATTACAATTACATTGAAAAAATACATTGCGAGCAATAAACAAACCAATGAACGTCGTTGAAGCATCAAACCTACCGTATGACCGAAAATCGGATTCAAATTTGATTTACTTTTTCAGTAACAATTCAAATTAGATTTCAAAACCTGTATTTCAAATGACAGTTAAATATAGTGGGCTCGACTAGCACAAGGTGGTCTATGACCACACCAAAGGTTCCACTTCCACAAATAAAAATTGACATGTTAGTTTGTTCTGGCTAGGGATGGCAATGGATCGGATGATGCCATATCCACATCCATATCCATTTAATTTTTGCTCATCTATATCCATATCCATATCCATTTAATCTCAGTTCATCCGTCCATATCCATATCCGATGGATTAAGCGGGTTAATGGATATCCGTTGGATATAAAATATAATGTTAATCTAACACCGATTTTATGAATTTAATACAGATTATAACAAATATAAACATTTAACCTTTATGTTTTTGATTTGTTACACATGTTTTGATTGTAATTTGTCGCCTATTGTGAATTTAAATGAGCAAAATACCTTGTAATATAAGTAAATATAAGTTTAAACTAATTTAAATACGTAATTTTGAATATTGTTAGTAACAATATAATATTTGTGACTATCACAACTCTTATTTTCCTTAATAATTTAAGAATTTGTAAGTTATATGTGTATGTATATCAATATGTAGATGCATATGCTTATATTTTAGTACGTATGTATTATATATATATATATATATATATATATATATATATATATATATATATATATATATATATATATATATATATATATATATATATGTGTATTTCGGGTGATAATGGATATATCCGTGGATGATAAGTTGTCATCCATATCCGATCCACGAAATATTTAGATCATCCATATCCATATCCATATCCATATCCATATCCGTTAATCGTCCATTTACATCATCCATATCCATTACAAATGGATCGGATCGGGTGGATGTCCATGGATGAAACATCCATTGCCATCCCTAGTTCTGGCGGGTTGAACAAGGATATCAATGCCCTAGTAGATTTTTTTTGAACAACAGTTCAGGATCACCCGGGGGACTAAATCACTCACGCGTTCATCTTTCGCAGTTGCATAACCCGCCACAACTGATGTTTATGAGGAAACCCGGCCCAATCTGACGTGGGCGGTAAAACCCCCTCCCTCACTGCCCCCCGCAACGCGATGTGCGAAAGACACCCTTGAGTGGAATCCAATGGTAAAGGGACAACCTTGTGTGCAATGCTGCACCCCATGGAAGTCGAACTCCTGACATGTCGCTAAGAGAAGCGTGTCACTACCATATTAGCTACAACACAGTGTTAACTAGAAAAAAATTCGACCGCGCGTTGCTGTGGTTGTATTCAACGCTCGATCAAATTTGTAGGTACCTAATATATCTAGTAGGTTGGGTTGCTTGTTGGACGCATATGTATATGTATGAAATATAGCCCAAAATTTTTAGGGTGCGTTTGATAAATCTAAATGATTTAGCGTTGAATGGTTCAGAATCTGAATGGTTAAGTGCCTCTGAATAAAGTTTGCTCTGAATGAAAATAAGCTGTTTGATAATCGTTTTAAATGAACGATATAAATTGAGTAAAATTACCTTATTAACGTGTTACATGAATAAAAAAATACAATATACTTGTTGATTACACGTTCTGGATGTGATTTTAAAAGAAAATTATAGAAAAATTAGGCTCTTAATGGTTAAGAGAGTGTTTCAACTCTGAATGGTTCAGCGCTGAATTCTGAACCATTCAGCACCATATGTCATTCAGATGTCAGAAACAAACACGCTGAATGCTGAATGGTTCAGCATTCAGCGCTGAATCATTTCATTAAGAGGCAAACAAACGCACCCTTAGTGTTTTTTTAACGATGTCCGTTTCGCGTATAGTTAGTCGCGTTGTATTCGTAAAATTATTTTGAGTTGAACGATGGTCTCGAAAAATTTAACTCGCACCGAGCGAGAATATAGGGCCCGTTATTTAGTGTTTTTTTAATGATGTCCGTTTTGCGTATAGTTATTCACGTTGTGTTCGCGAGATTTTTTCGAGTTGAAAGGTGGGCTCCGAGAAACTTAACTCGCACCGAGCGAGAAGATAGGGCCCGTTATAAATTCGGGTGGAATTAGTTTTTTTTATTTTAATAAACTTATATATTTATACTTTTTACCCCTAAAAAAATGTAAACTTGAGAGGTCGTTGTGTAAACTGAGGTTGATGAACCATTTGTAGTGTAAACGCAAACTCAAAACGACGATGCGTTAAAACTGAAACGACCAAAAAGCCGATGGCTTTTAGTATGTAGGAGTAAAATAAAATGCCCTAGTAGAGTGAACATAGAATTTTATTCGTTTACCCATATATTAAATCTTGCTACACAAAATAGTAAAAAGAAAATTATAAAATAGACACAACAAAAAAGTTCTAAATTTCGTTAGATACATCTTAATTCACTTAAAATTTTCATTTGGTCACCAACACATCCCATGAATTTGAAAGAACTAGGTTTGTAAGATATATATGTGAATGTACAACTATCATGACCAACTTTAAGAATCATTGTCATCATATTAATTTGGATTAAGGTTTCGTTAGACATAATAACACTAGCTACATATTAGATGCGTCTTTATTCACTATTATTTTCATATGCGCACTAAAACATCACATGAATTGAAAGAATTAAGTAATCGGTTTTTATTGTCGATTGTAGATGTGAATTTAAAACTATCATAACCAACTTTATTGATCATTGTCATTATATAAATCTGGATTAAGGTTTAAATTAATTTTTGTGATTAAATAAAACTTTACATCTTTCAGTGCAGGTACATATGAATTGATTTTTTACTATATTCATGATTTGTTTTTAGAAATAATACAAACACAAATATTTTGGTAACTAATAACTATTACAATTTTACATTGACGTTCACGTAATTACGTATGTTTGAAGTTGATGTTTTACGTTACTTATAAATATAAATTTTACGTTTTATGTTTATATTACATCACGTTTTACGCCAATGTATGTACCAATAGCTCAGTTGTATCCGATACTTTTAAAGCCGAGACTCCCATGTAAAAGCTTGAACACAAAATAGGCGCAAGTTCAATCTTCACTCCTAGTCAAGCTCGAGCTCTGCTCGGCTCATTTACACCCCTACTTGTGACCCATCACCCATCTATATGTAGAAATGATGAATATCACTTTCTTCTGATCCAAGGTCAAACATTCGAATAAGGTAATATTGATATGAATATGGATTTAAAAAATTAAATGAATATGAATACATATATGAGATTACCCAATCCATATTCAATAAATTGTCATCCCTAGATTTGTATGGGGTAATTATAAAAGCAACTATTAATAAATTTTAAGAAGTTAGGAGTGAAATGTAATTTCACGCTTATTTGAAAATTTTGTATTAAGATGTGTCTTATTTAATCGGAAGTCTATTCGGAAACAAATTTTCTATCCATAAAACATTGAGAGAGAGAACTATCTTTACTCTTGGGTGTTTCACTCTGGGTAGAAAAATGACTTGATTTTATTTTAAGATAGGGGAAACATTGTCTACATCTTACCTCCCTCATACTTTTTATGAAATTGGGTTTTGTTGTTGTTGTGGTGGTGGTGGTGTGTCTTATTTATTTAACAAGTTAAAAACAAACAAACACCTCTTTATTAATCTCCATATTAAGTTTCATTTTATTATTTTTTTTGTTCGGTGAAAAAAAAACTATATTCATAAAAAACCAATAGAGAAATTCATCAAAAAGATGAAAACTCTAACATGTACAATGGTACAACTAAGAAACATACGAGTTCAACTAAAACAAAACCTAACAAGAGCTCATGACAGCGTCGGTATACGAACTAACTAGACCTCAAAAACCGCAAGAAGAGGGTAATCAATCTAAATTAAGAAAGATTAAAAACCATCTAAAACGCTACTAAAATAAAACGGGAGGCACACTACATGATCGTGGCTCAAATGTCTTTGATGAACTTGGAAAATTGATTCCTTTCCGCTCCCTGAACCGGTATCGCTTTCCTTCGCATTAAGGGTCTACCCGACGGATTAGAAGGAACCTCAGGATCAATATGATGCCCTTCGATGGTCTCGGAGGCCATCTTGGTCATCATCTCATCAAACGCAGCAAAACGGGAAGGTAATGAGGTGGAAGCTTTCGATCCTGGTTCGTCAACCACATGATTCTTACCGCTAGAGTTATCAAATTTAGGCTTAACGGAATCAAAGGATACAAGCCAAATAGGACCACAATTAACTAACCCAGCAACCAACTTACTGGATCCTTCTCCTTAGAACCCGAAATGAAACAAGGCCCGACATCTGAGATCGACCCACTTGACCCCAGGCCCAAACTCGATCTTGTAATCGAAATAGGATCCGAGATATCAACATCAAGTTCTTCATCCAGAATGTCAACAGAATCAAACACATGTAAGTAAGAAGATTCGATGCCAACAAGGACGTCTTTATACAGAGGTTTTGGGCTCGACTGAACCAACGAAGAATCAAGCGGAACCTCGGGAACAATTACGGGATCATTCTTTACAAAATCAGGACCGTCGCAAAAACCTTTACAAGACCGATGACATTCACAGAAGATGGAATCAGCAGGAGCTGCATCATCGCCCAAAACAGAAACAACTGATACATCATTCGAAGAGGAAGGGTTGTGAACCGTCTCAAGTATTGGACCCGAAATAACATCAGCATTAACCTTCTAAAGAGATCGGATCCCTGCCTGAACTTTAAGCTTCACCGAGTCATAATGATCAAGGTAAGGACCATCTGTGATCACGTTATTGAGTGAAACAGTACCCGAAATGCTTGAATTCGCCTAGCAGACATCAAATGGATTAGCACTCGGGATGACTTCATCATCCCAAATTGCACGATTAGATTTTAAAAGAAACTTTGGCAGAAAACCAAGATGATAGAACCGATCAACATCCAAGACGTCAGTTAATTCGTTAACCCGAATGATAAAAGAGTCGGAATTAACGTTATTTTTTACCTCCTTATCTACGTTTACCAACAAATAAGGGCACTCCACTTCGACAAAAACCAAGGCTTCACTAAGCTGTGAAAACTCAGAAGAGGTTTTAGAAACACATAAAACCTTACCAAAGTTACTAGCAATACCCGTAATGTTCTTCGAGGAAAAGTAACTAAACAGAATGTCAGAGATGGTGATCCATGAATGTCGAAAATATGAGTTTACACGAGGTAAGAAGGGTTTAATCACAAGCAATCCGTCCTTACCAGGGTGATCAGATAGCAGTTTTTTCAAATAGTCAGAATCCAAACAAACCACAATAAACCCATAAGCTCCACAGCGATACACCTCATTCACGAGTGCACCACGTCGGGTAAGGCAAGCGACAAGATAGTCATTCATAAAAGGACGATTGTGAACCAATAAAGCACTCAATTTCAGCCGATTAGCCATCTGAAAATTGGGGTTTAAACTCACCTTAAAAAATGGTAGTCGAGAGGTTGATGGAGGTGCATTTGTAGGACCAAAGGATTTATGTTTTCTAGCCCACCCAACAAAAATAGATTTACCAAATAAAAGGGATCCATTCAACGCATTAACAGCAGCAGATGCAATCGTCCTATTCTCATATTTAACGAATGCGTATCTACGATCGGGCCAAGATTTCACCTCAATAATAAACCCAAACTTACCGAAAACATCTTGCAACGCAACTTTATCGAACCCTGCACGTAGCCTTCCGATGAAGATGGTAGACTCTGAGTTTCCATTGTTGACCAGAGAACAGCCAGATCCTGAAAAACCAAGAGGAGTACCTACATGGGAGTTTCGAATAGTTTCAGGGGCAATGAAATCTGCCAGGGTGATGGGTAAGCGTTTGGATTGAGGTGGGGAAGAGGGGTTGAGATCCAAAAGGTTGGTCGGTAAAGTGGAGGAGATGGTGGTTGAGGGAGGAGCTTGGTGGTCTGATTCAAAATCATTTGAAAAAAACTGTGGGTTACTGTCACCACCTTTGAATCAAACAAGGCTCGAGTCGAATAACACACCTTTGCAAGATATCGACTGGACCTTATTTTATTACTACGTATTTAGAATTTGCATAACACATATGCTCAATTCGTACCTCCGTTCTTACTTTCGTTCGTACTTCAGCATTCAAAGCACCGAATTACCAAATATTCTAAATTTGTGAAAAAATTTTCTCTTCATCCACTTTTTCCTTAAAAAAAAAACGAGATTGGAGTTGAGTGACTCGACCACCGATGGAGTTCCCAACATCCGATTGTATCCATTCCATGTGTTAAGGATGTTCCACCGAACAACTGTTAAAAGACAGACTCTGCGTGTAATCACCTTTGTGAAAAGCACCCCCTGAACAACAGTTATAGGACGTGCTCAAACAACGATGCCTTGACTCCATAACCAACAACAAAGCATGTAAGTAACTAGAGGGGGTGAATAGTTACTTAATACGTTTTTAACACTTTTTCGATTGATCACCAAATTCGATTTAACTTTGATCAACCAACTTAACTCAAAATTGATGTGTATAGTGTATATGTTCAAAATGATAAATGAAGTAATGTAAAGAACATAGACACAAGGATTTATAGTGGTTCGGGTGGATGTTAACTAATCCACCTTAATTCACTCCCAGATTACACTAATCGGGATTTGTTGCTTCACTAAGCACTTTTCTCTAAACCCGGTGGAGATCCGATTTACAAGTCTTCAACTTCTTTGGTAGACAACAAACCTAATCTTTCTTTTCCTTTGAAAGATCAACTCCAACCTAGATCAACTTGTCTTCACTTTGGACAAGTATTAATCTCCAAATAAGATTAATCAACTTCCTAAGTCCCTTTAAGGAAGCAGATCACTAAGCTAGCCTATGCTTCTACTAATTGAAGTTACAAGACTTATACACTTTGCAATGATGATCCTAACACAATACTAGGACATACATTACATTAAGTAAACTCACAAGATAAATGATTTTGATTAGTAAGTTTACAACAACCCAATTCTATATCTATAAGATCATAGAATCTTCTCTTGCTTGATCATATTTGAGTAGTAATTGATGCACTTGTAATCACTAAAGATAAGCCTTTGAAATATGCAAGAGGGTCAGCTTTAAATGCTCTTAAATGTTTGCCTTTTATAGTGAGATTCAAAAAATAGCCGTTGACACATGGTTGCCTGCACGGTCGACCGTGGTGCGACCGTGCGTGCTCCAGTCCAAATTAGGTATCCGCTGTATAGCCGTTTGACTCAAATTTGAACACCACATTTTGGCACCTTTACTCCTTCTAGCACCTGTAAAAGAAACCAAACATCCTATACAAGTACTATATACATTAAGTGTGTGAGATTTGGTCTTAATGCATGGAAGTGACTAATCATTCCAAAAGTGGTAAACCCAACATTCTTGGAGAAGTGTCTTGATTGATATTTAGGGAAATTTTAGTTTGGTCAAGACTTAGTTAGTCACATTAATGTCTTTGGTTCAATTCTAAAGACTAGTCACTATGTCATTAACTTTCTAGTTTCAATTAATCACAAGTCATGATATTTTTTAAGTTTAGTTAGAGATTAATTGAATAATGTCTCTATAAGATAATCATGAAGCATGTAGAGACATCAAAGTTAAGTCATAAGCAATCATCCTTAGTTACTTAGACTAAATCAAATAGACAATTGACTATACTTTTACTGTGAACCATTTTACACTTAATCTATTAGAGTAGGTTAATTACTTGAATACTAACTAATGAGCACATAGCAAACATATTAATGAAGTTGACAAGTTTATGAGTATTAAGCATATTGGCAAGTAGCAAGTAATACTCACATAGAAAGAGATAGTTATTCTAGGATCAATCATATAGATACTTGCACAACTTATAATTCAAGTACTTAATAAGTTTAATGTGCAATATAACACATTACATGATTAATGTGTAAGCACACATTAATGTCCAACACATGCACAAGAGAAGAGCAATCTCTAGTTGGGACTTGGTGACCATCATAAATTAATGTACCTAAGTGTGTTTTAGGATTATAAGTCATTAATAGTTAACCTTGAGAGCATTGTTCCTTATTTAGCCTTAATTAATCACTAAGTCATTTCTAATAGCAATCATTGTTCTAGTGACATTGGCTTAAGTGTGTTGGTACTTGATGATCAGACTAAGGATATCTAGATAAGAATTAAGATCATAAGTTATTGATTAACACTTATGTGTTATGCCTAAGCTTGGTTAATTTGTCATTAATATGTCATTAGGCGTAATTAATCACAATTAGTGTTTTTATGACCAAAACTCGGTTGAGTATGAAGAAGGCATCTATTTTAAGCATGTTGAGAAAGGTTTCATGAATTATAGATGTCGGGAACTAATCAAACTTTATTTGATCGAAAATGGTAACAGAGAGAACTACGATCGCACTGCGGTTGACCGTGGTGACGACCGTGCAACTTGTTTTCACAAAACTGCGTTGCAATTCAGTTTGGGTTTTTACGGTTGACTATGCGGTCGACCGTACCTAAACCATGTCTGAAAGGACCCGTCCTAATCCACCTGGACGAAGTCATCAACATTTGGTCCCATTGCGATGATCGGCTCCAAGTAATGTCCTTATATTGAGCAAATGCACAGCGGAAGACTTAATTCGTACCTGAGAATAAACATGCTTTAAAGTGTCAACCAAAAGGTTGGTGAGTTCATAGGTTTATCATAACAATCATTTCAATATGTTAATAGACCACAAGATTTCATAATCATAAACATAATACACTCGCAAGTGTATGTAAAGCATTCTAAGTGGTTGAGCACTTGGTAACCATACTTAACATTTAATCAACGTCGCATATTCCCTTAATTATGAAATCTCACTACACCGTACCAAGTGTAGTCACCAAAACGAAGTACTGTGCAACCGTTGAATACTGGTCGTCCAGTCCGGTTGGGGTTGTCAGGCACGATAGATCTATCAACAGGATTCGCGTTTACAATACCCATGTAAATAGTAGTTACCAAGCTACAGGGAAATATGCCAGTGGTACAACTCAACGTAGAATATATTTTTAAGTACTTGTGTCTATTTTGTAAACATTTATAAAAGCAGCACATGTATTCTCAGCCCAAAAATATATATTGCAAAAGCAATTAAAAAGGGAGCAAATGAAACTCACTTTTGCCTTGAAGGTATTTAATTCGACTTGGTCTCCGATAGATATCACGAACCTAACCATATATATAATATATCAACATATTTTCTTTTTAAGTAATCGTTACATATATATATATATATATACTTTTAATACTTTTAATATTTTCTTAGTCCGTAGTTAGCAGTCCGATGTTAGTGGTCCACAATTAGTTGCTTAAATAAAATAAATAAAGACCCCATCGTATTCGTATTGATCAGAATTAATCTCGACCCATGGTACCATGTTGTCAAATGACATGTTGCGTACAAAAAGTACCGTGTTGTCAAATGACGTGTTGCGTACAATCATGAGGTCTTATGATTAATCTTCTCGTGTTGTTTACGGGTGGTCCTGAAATATATAAAATCAACTCATAAGTAATTATATATAAAATATCATATTAATTAGAAAAGATATGATTAATTTACTTTTTCTCCAAATATTTTCGTAGCTAAACTAGCTTCGGATACCCAATCTTGTTTTAGTCGTAGTTTCTTCATTACAACTCCGTTTTTGTTGGTTCAACTTGCCACTTCCTTGGATCGAGTCAAATTTTAAGAATATGAACTGAAAATACCTTAGTTTGTATTCGAAATCATAGGTTATAGGTCAAACTTTGGTGAAACTTATGAAAGTGATCATTTTCCATCATAAAAACAACATTTAATGATCATTTTTTCTAAAAATACTTACACTTTGAGTTAAACCATGAAATTTTTATGTGTTAACATATTCATAAGAAATATCATTTTTCTAGAACATGAACTTCCAATTCAAAGTTTAAGATGGTTTTTAATTATCCAACCCAAAACAGCCCTCGGTTGCACTTCGACGACGTAGATTCAGTTTTTAAGATGTTCTTTGTAAAACCAAGTTATATCTTGTTAGGTTAGCATATCAATATGATATATTACAGGTCTTGAAGTGTTTTAAAAGTCAAGTTAGAAGGATCTATTTAGTTTGCGAACAAGTTTGAAATCATTCAAACTATGTTCTTGTTGTTAAAATTTTATACCACAAAATAAGATAGCTATATGAATATGAATTGAATAAGATTATGAACAAGGTTACTACCTCAAGTTACTTGGACAAAGTTACTGCAAAAGATAAGAAATAATCTTGGAATCAAAGAGTGGTGGAGTTAGATCAAAAGGTTGGAAGTAAACTTCTTCAAATGGGTGGTTATTTTGATATGTTCTTGAAAGAGTTTTCTTATGGTGTTTAAGGCTTGTAATTGAAGCTAAATGATGGGGAAAATACTTGGAGATGATCAAGTATGAATTTAGGAGTATTTTGAGAGAGAAATGAGGGTGTAGGTATGAGAAAATGGAGTGAAGAAATGGTGTTCATTTATAAAAACGTTTTTAGTTTATAAAGAAAGAAAAGGATTCCTAATTTTGTTTTCTTACTAATAATTCATACTACTTGACAAATTCTAGTTACCTCATATCTAGGGCAGTAATAATGTTGATTAGGATGTTGATTTGATGTGTATATACCAATAGTAAATACGTATAGAAGCTGGGTATTATACGGGTACATATACCCTGGATATACGTATAGAAATCTTGAGGAAACGGAACGAGAATTCAAATATAGTTATCTTTTGTGAATATACTTATATTGTTTTATGTATTTAAGTCCTTAAAAAGTGATTAAATACATTATATATACGATACATGTATAAGCATTATAGATTATAAGTATATATATCAAAGAATGTTACGTATAGTTATCGTTTTGAAAACTTAAGTTAGTAGTTTCAAAATATTCTTATAACTCACTGTCATTAGTATACAATGAGATGTTAAACCATCCTTAGATCATGTTAAATATATATAAATACACATATATACACAAACGTATAATTATCGTATGTTATATAGTTCGTGATATCATCGGTCATATTGGACGGTCAAACGTTGTGTAAAACTCTTTTCAAAAACACAAGTCTCAACAATTTGGATTGCTTATCATGTTGGTATGGTTTAATTTATGTAAATATTAATCTCATAAGTATAATTTGGTCGGAAAATTCCGGGTCATTACAGTACCTACCCGTTAAAGAAATTTCGTCCCCGAAATTTGATAGAGGTTATTATGGATAACAATAAGAAGGTTTTCATGACAAATATAAGGTGATAATGGAGTTTTATCATCATTGAGTAATGTAGATAAAACGATTCGATTATGCGAAGAATATAAATGAGACTATCGTAAAAGAGTGAGATGAGTAAAATATATTCGTCTTAACCGATGACGTAGTTATGATTGATTTCCGGGATTTAAGGGATTTAAAGAGAATCTTACGTAATAAGATTTGGTTCTTTGGTGATTAAGGAAATCAGGATCTTCTTTGATTATATGCAATAATCTGTTTCGATTGCTCTGTCGGATATTTCACTATAAATTCATCCCTTCGTTTCCTTGTTTTCCACGACTCACACCTTCTATTCTTTCTCCCTTGATTCTTACTTTAAAGCATTCATCAATATGCTCTATCCAGTCCTGATTCTTGATATACTCCTAACTTTTATATCTATCATTCTTCTTTTTCATCTACCACCAGAAGAATCTATTTACTTCTACTATACTCTTGTGTTTATAGTGTTTCTAATTCTCCTGTGTCTCTATATTTCTATCTGAATCGATATACACGGTTTGAAATTTCGGGGTTATTATCGAAGTTTATATTCTTCATTATTTTTCGGAGCTTCATGCTTTCGTTTTCTCTTCCCGACTTCGAGACAAGCGAGTAATGGTCCGGAATTCGTAGATATGAAATTCAGAATGAACATAGCTAATGCTCTAAGAAGAAAATGGTAATAGAACGATTTTGATTTGTTAAATTACCAGAATACCCTGGAGAAGACCGAGTCATCCAGAAAAATATTCTCTTGATATGTTTAGAGATTAGATAGAATGTAAGAGTCGTGTAAATGGCACATGATGACGGTACTGTGAATCATCATACTTCATTAGAAACTCAGCATGACTTACTGTAATATAATGACGTTGATCAAGTGTCATTATATTATACTAATCCATGCTTCAGTTCCCAACACTACTTCAAAACATTCATATTTTAAACTCGAAGGTTTCAGAATTTAGAAACTAACACAGTTTCTTTTATGTTGCAGATATTACGGGGAGATAAATGATCTCAGATAAGAATAGTTGTGAAAATATCGTCAGAAATATGGAGGATATTTATAATAGAACATACGAGAATATCTTAGAATTTCTAATATCAATGGATGATGAAGAAGATTTGTCTGTGAAAGTTTAGAATGAGAAATAAGATGTTTGCTAACGATTTCAGCAGGCACAGAATTATTTGGATTCTTTGAAGGCAAACTTATTCTTTATGATTTGTCCACGGCTTTCTTCATAGTTTCACATAATCCGCTTTTCGGTACTAAATTTTCTATCGAGCGTTCCTAACACTCCTTTCTTTATCATCAAACTTTTGGCCATTAAGATCATCTACAACATGCTACTTCGTCAGCATTTTCAAAGTTAACTGATCTGGGTCATCGGTTATCAAACCGAGGTAGTTTCGGGAGAATTGTGTTTTTAGAATGATTAATCGCTGATGGTAATATTGTGGAATATAAAAGGTTCCCCGGAAACAATAAAGAGTACGCATATATATCGCGGTTATAATAAAGTTGTTTCGGATGAAAAGTTGGAGTTGACTTGCTGGAGCTGTGACAAAATTAGCTACTCTGGAAAGGGATTGCAAAACGATCTTCGGTAATAACAATGTCAAAGGAACTAGAACAGATACGTGTCAAACGTTTTCTCAGTTTCCGAGGGTTTTTCAGGTGCATAACTATATGCATCAATCTTTTCTTCCGTAGATGAAGTGCGGTTGGTTTATCCTCTCGATTGAGGTGTTTTTAAGAATCATGATAGATTTGAACGCTGATTGTAATCGTCAAGATACAATGAGGTTTAAGATGAAATCAAGTGGCAATCTTGAAGAAATGTTTAGTTTCATATGTTATAATCAATATTTTAATTCATTTTAATTGTCCAATGTCATTAGTCCACAGTCGATAGTCCACAGTAACAGTCCAATAATTCATATATAGTTTAATATATAATATATGAATTAATTAATACGTGTCGTGACCCGTATACCTCTCAGACTCGATCACAACTCAAACTATATATATTATTGTAGAATCAACCTCAACTCTGTATAGAGAACTCGATCATTACTGCATATAGAGTGTCTATGGTGATTCCAAATAATATATATAGATGTGTCGATATGATATGTCAAAATATTGTATACGTGTCCCGATATTTAAAGTGCGTAAAATAATTACAGAAATTAAATGACGATAAATAAAAGTGTGATAATTAAATTGCGATAAATAAACTGCGATAAATAAAATGTAATCAGTTAGCTAGGAACAGTTAGCTGGAACAGTTAGCGTGGATTCTTAACAAAATTTTTCATAGTTAATTTGTTTGTTTCTAACAGATTTTATTTTGTCATATGTTTTCTTCATATGCCACTTGTTGGATTCTGGAAAGTCAAAATCCAAATATGAAATTGAATGAAAATGGTTATTCTGCGGTGAACGGATACGTATATCGGTGGTTGTAAGTAGGATAGTAAATGACTGTTGAATCAGCTTCGACGAATGTACAATGTAACTTATTAAGATGAAATCTAATTATTCCTCGGGTATTACCTACCCGTTAAAAAAAAAATTCACCATTAATATTTTGTACAAAAGAACTTTTGATTACAATCTTTATGAAAACATATATACATATATATTTTCTTCAGATGAAATCATGAATTTAATGAGTTAATATGATATTAATCTCATTTGCTTTTTGGTTTGAGCTAGAATAAGAAATCTCCAAAACTTTTTGAAACCACATATTCTTCGCATAATATCAATGAAGTTATGGATCAATACTTCATCGTTCATTATTGTTGGTACTCCTTGGTATCTATGGTGCGTATGATGTTGATGTTTGTGGGACAGATTATGATGTCGAGACGTGTGATGCGGATGTTGTTTGTTAGTGGTGATGATGGTATTGTTGATGTTATTTATGGTGGTGCTGATTATGCTGCTGGTGCTGCTGCTGGTGTTTGCAACCTTCGCACCATGTTCTCCAAAGCCGTCACGTGAGCGCGAAGTTCGTTAACTTCTGCTAGTACACCAGGATGATTGGCGGTTGGAGCGAGCGAATGAACAAGATTTGTAATATGGGATAGTATATAATCGTGACGAGATACTCTAGAAATGAGAGAGAAAATGGTGTTTCGAATAGGTTCGCCGGTAAGTGCTTCAGGTTCATCGCCAAGAGGGCAATTTGGTGGATGGAATGGATCACCTTCTTCTTATCTCCAGTGATTTAGTATATTACGAACCCATCCCCAATTCATCCAGAATAGATGATAGGAAATTAGTTGATCCATTCCGGTGACGCTGCTTTCGGAGCCCGAATGGAAATCCATATCGGCATAACTGTCGGAATCTGAAGAATTCGAACTAGATGCGGAATCCATCTTGTATAATGGGGAAAATGAATTTTTGGTATGGAATAGATTATAGGAGTTAGATTTGGTACTCTTCAATACATAATTTACATATGTATATATAATACCAAAATCCCGTAAATTACGGAGAATCTTTGAAAAGATATCAGTCAAAGTTCGCAATAACAGATATGCTAAGATAAGAATTCGTCTATACACTATCAATGCAGTAAATGCAGTAAAACGTGTCTAGACTTATGAATGATAAGCAGGTAATTTCCTAAGGATGATAAGCAGATAATTTCTGACTAGAAATGATAAGCAAAACTTTTGACATGTAGACACGGTCGAAGTCCAGACTCATTAATGCATCCTAACAACTACTAGTTAGACACACTAATGCAAGACCTAGTTCACTACGACCACCGCTCTGATACCAACTGAAAGGACCCGTCCTAATCCACCTGGACGAAGTCATCAACATTTAGTCCCATTGCGATGATCGGCTCCAAGTAATGTCCTTATATTGAGCAAATGCACAGCGGAAGACTTAATTCGTACCTGAGAATAAACATGCTTTAAAGTGTCAACCAAAAGGTTGGTGAGTTCATAGGTTTATCATAACAATCATTTCAATATGTTAATAGACCACAAGATTTCATAATCATAAACATAATACACTCGCAAGTGTATGTAAAGCATTCTAAGTGGTTGAGCACTTGGTAACCATACTTAACATTTAATCAACGTCGCATATTCCCTTAATTATGAAATCTCACTACACCGTACCAAGTGTAGTCACCAAAACGAAGTACTGTGCAACCGTTGAATACTGGTCGTCCAGTCCGGTTGGGGTTGTCAGGCCCGATAGATCTATCAACAGGATTCGCGTTTACAATACCCATGTAAATAGTAGTTACCAAGCTACAGGGAAATATGCCAGTGGTACAACTCAACGTAGAATATATTTTTAAGTACTTGTGTCTATTTTGTAAACATTTATAAAAGCAGCGCATGTATTCTCAGCCCAAAAATATATATTGCAAAAGCAATTAAAAAGGGAGCAAATAAAACTCACTTTTGCCTTGAAGGTATTTAATTCGACTTGGTCTCCGATAGATATCACGAACCTAACCATATATATAATATATCTGTAGTGACCCGAACTTTTCCATGTTTATATATATTAATTGAGATTGATATTTACATGACTAAATGTTTCCAATATGTTAAGCAATCAAACTTGTTAAGACTTGATTAATTGAAATATGTTTCATATAGACAATTGACCACCCAAGTTGACCGGTGATTCACGAACGTTAAAACTTGTAAAAACTATATGATGACATATATATGGATATATATATAGTTAACATGATACTATGATAAGTAAACATATCATTAAGTATATTAACAATGAACTACATATGTAAAAACAAGACTACTAACTTAATGATTTTTAAACGAGACATATATGTAACGATTATCGTTGTAAAGACATTTAATGTATATATATCATATTAAGATATATTCATACAAGATAATATCATGATAATATAATAATTTAAAATCTCATTTGATATTATAAACATTGGGTTAACAACATTTAACAAGATCGTTAACCTAAAGGTTTCAAAACAACACTTACATGTAACGACTAACGATGACTTAACGACTCAGTTAAAATGTATATACATGTAGTGTTTTAATATGTATTTATACACTTTTGAAAGACTTCAATACACTTATCAAAATACTTCTACTTAACAAAAATGCTTACAATTACATCCTCGTTCAGTTTCATCAACAATTCTACTCGTATGCACCAGTATTCGTACTCGTAGAATACACAGCTTTTAGATGTATGTACTATTGGTATATACACTCCAATGATCAGATATTAGCATCCCATGTGAGTCACCTAACACATGTGGGAACCATCATTTGGCAACTAGCATGAAATATCTCATAAGATTACAAAAATATGAGTAATCATTCATGACTTATTTACATGAAAACAAAATTACATATCCTTTATATCTAATCCATACACCAACGACCAAAAACACCTACAAACACTTTCATTCTTCAATTTTCTTCATCTAATTGATCTCTCTCAAGTTCTATCTTCAAGTTCTAAGTGTTCTTCATAAATTCTACAAGTTCTAGTTACATAAAATCAAGAATACTTTCAAGTTTGCTAGCTCACTTCCAATCTTGTAAGGTGATCATCCAACCTCAAGAATTCTTTGTTTCTTACAGTAGGTTATCATTCTAATACAAGGTAATAATCATATTCAAACTTTGGTTCAATTTCTATAACTATAACAACCTTATTTCAAGTGATGATCTTACTTGAACTTGTTTTCGTGTCATGATTCTGCTTCAAGAACTTCGAGCCATCCAAGGATCCGTTGAAGCTAGATCCATTTTTCTCTTTTCCAGTAGGTTTATCCAAGGAACTTAAGGTAGTAATGATGTTCATAACATCATTCAATTCATACATATAAAGCTATCTTATTCGAAGGTTTAAACTTGTAATCACTAGAACATAGTTTAGTTAATTCTAAACTTGTTCGCAAACAAAAGTTAATCCTTCTAACTTGACTTTTAAAATCAACTAAACACATGTTCTATATCTATATGATATGCTAACTTAATGATTTAAAACCTGGAAACACGAAAAACACCGTAAAACCGGATTTACGCCATCGTAGTAACACCGCGGGCTGTTTTGGGTTAGTTAATTAAAAACTATGATAAACTTTGATTTAAAAGTTGTTATTCTGAGAAAATGATTTTTATTATGAACATGAAACTATATCCAAAAATTATGGTTAAACTCAAAGTGGAAGTATGTTTTCTAAAATGGTCATCTAGACGTCGTTCTTTCGACTGAAATGACTACCTTTACAAAAACGACTTGTAACTTATTTTTCTGACTATAAACCTATACTTTTTCTGTTTAGATTCATAAAATAGAGTTCAATATGAAACCATAGCAATTTTATTCACTCAAAACGGATTTAAAATGAAGAAGTTATGGGTAAAACAAGATTGGATAATTTTTCTCATTTTAGCTACGTGAAAATTGGTAACAAATCTATTCCAACCAAAACTTAATCAACTTGTATTGTATATTATGTAATCTTGAGATACCATAGACACGTATACAATGTTTCGACCTATCATGTCGACACATCTATATATATTTCGGAACAACCATAGACACTCTATATGTGAATGTTGGAGTTAGCTATACAGGGTTGAGGTTGATTCCAAAATATATATAGTTTGAGTTGTGATCAATACTGAGATACGTATACACTGGGTCGTGGATTGATTCAAGATAATATTTATCGATTTATTTCTGTACATCTAACTGTGGACAACTAGTTGTAGGTTACTAACAAGGACAGCTGACTTAATAAACTTAAAACATCAAAATATATTAAAAGTGTTGTAAATATATTTTGAACATACTTTGATATATATGTATATATTGTTATAGGTTCGTGAATCAACCAGTGGCCAAGTCTTACTTCCCGACGAAGTAAAAATCTGTGAAAGTGAGTTATAGTCCCACTTTTAAAATCTAATATTTTTGGGATGAGAATACATGCAGGTTTTATAAATGATTTACAAAATAGACACAAGTACGTGAAACTACATTCTATGGTTGAATTATCAAAATTGAATATGCCCCTTTTTATTAAGTCTGGTAATCTAAGAATTAGGGAACAGACACCCTAATTGACGCGAATCCTAAAGATAGATCTATTGGGCCTAACAAACCCCATCCAAAGTACCGGATGCTTTAGTACTTCGAAATTTATATCATATCCGAAGGGTGTCCCGGAATGATGGGGATATTCTTATATATGCATCTTGTTATTGTCGGTTACCAGGTGTTCACCATATGAATGATTTTTATCTCTATGTATGGGATGTGTATTGAAATATGAAATCTTGTGGTCTATTGTTACGATTTGATATATATAGGTTAAACCTATAACTCACCAACATTTTTGTTGACGTTTTAAGCATGTTTATTCTCAGGTGAATACTAAGAGCTTCCGCTGTTGCATACTAAAATAAGGACAAGATTTGGAGTCCATGTTTGTATGATATTGTGTAAAAACTGCATTCAAGAAACTGATTTCGATGTAACATATTTGTATTGTAAACCATTATGTAATGGTCGTGTGTAAACAGGATATTTTAGATTATCATTATTTGATAATCTACGTAAAGCTTTTTAAACCTTTATTTATGAAATAAAGGTTATGGTTTGTTTTAAAAATGAATGCAGTCTTTGAAAAACGTCTCATATAGAGGTCAAAACCTCGCAACGAAATCAATTAATATGGAACGTTTTTAATCAATAAGAACGGGACATTTCAGTTGGTATCCGAGCGTTGGTCTTAGAGAACCAGAAAATTTGCATTAGTGTGTCTTATCGAGTTTGTTAGGATGCATTAGTGAGTCTGGACTTCGACCGTGTTTTCTTTAAAAATGATTGCTTAACATTTTTGTTGGAAACTATATATTTTTAACATATGAATATTATGTGATATATTAATCTCTTAACGTGTTTGATATTATGTGATAGATGTCTACCTCTAGAACAAGTCCCATTGACTCACCTAATAATAATGAAGAGTCAAATGTAAATTGGAATGATTCGTGGACTGATTCACAAGTTCCCGAAGAGGAACCGGAAGAAGAGTCGGAACCGGAAGAAGAATCAGAACCGGAAGAAGAATCGGAACCGGAAGAAGAAATAGAACCGGTGGGGGAAATAATAAAACGGTTAAGTAAAAGAGAATCCTCAACCAACCGACCAAGGTTAATTATGGTCAATGGTGTTTCCACCAAGGAAGCAAAATATTGGGAGGATTACCAATTCTCCGATGAATCGGATTCCGACGAGAATTCCGATGATGTTATAGAAATTACCCCAACTGAATTTAAAAAGGCAAAAGAAAATAATAAGGGAAAGGGCATAAAAATAGAGAAATCTAATTCCAACCCCGATGAACTTTATATGTATCGTCAATCCCCGAAGTCCTTAAGTTGTAACAATGACCCGGGAACCTCTAAACCACCAGGTTTTTCTAAACCGTTGTGGAAAACGACAGTTAGTATTAGGGGAACATCATATATCCCTAGAAACTTGGCAAAACGAACCAAAACCGAAGAAGAAGAAACGAGCGAGTCGGAATAAGATAGTTGTATTCGTGTGGTGTAATATATGTAATATAGTGTGCTTATGCTTTATGATATATGTAAAAATTGCTTGTATTAATAAGTATTTTTTTTATGAATCTAACTCTTGTCTATTTTACAGTTTAAAAACACAAAATGGATAGACAACCCAATATTTTAAGAGACCTACCCGGAGACATGATTGATGAAATCTTGTCTAGAGTCGGTCAGAATTCCTCGGCACAACTATTTAAGGCGAGATCAGTTTGTAAGACATTCGAAGAACGTTCCTAGAATGTCTTGGTTTATAAGAGACTTTCGTTCGGATGATGGGGGATATCACATTGGGAAATCCATAAGTTAAGATGTGTTTACTTTGACGCATATATTGCGGGGAACCCAAATGCTATTTTACGCAACGGGTTAAGAAATTATTTTGACTCAGTATATCCGAATATAGGACTTCGTGATTTAGAAAAAGCGGCTAACATGCAACATAAAGAAGCATGTTATGCTTACGGGTTAGTAATGTTCGCTTCTCACCAAAGTGAGAACAAGAACATCGGGCTACAACTATTAAACAAAACGTTTCCACAAGTGACGGAGTCGGTAATTGGGGTAAGAAATGAGGTTTTTAGATTGTTACGGGACTGTTGGACATTACGTAACCCTCGTCCCTTTGACGACGTTACAACACGCTGTCTTATCAACGGCCATAACGGTTATGTTCCACAAGACCAAGGATGGGAAGTAGTCCTAGTAAAACCAGAATGCATGACTTGTTTTTGGACGTATGAATTACGTGTCTTTATTGCCTTTGCTGAACGACTTGTATACTAGCTAGAATTATCTTCACAACTATCTTGTATCAAAGTTATTGTGTGCTATATTTCATGCTTTATGTAAAATAAGCGGTATTGTAAGTTTGTAAAAAATTGTATAAAAGTTTGAACGCGAAATATTATTATAATCAGTTTTTCATATAGAATTGTAGTAGTTGAATTGTATATTAGCTACTAAGTATGAACTTAACGGGTAGGTAATTTAAACTTATAAAATGCTAATATGAAGAAAAAGCTTTTATAAATGAGTTCATATTATGCTACGAAATACTATTAACTACTCTTAATATTCTGTATGATTAACTTGTTCCATTTGACTATTTTGAAGGAAATGGCACCGACTACTCGACACACCGTGAATATGAATGAAGAGGAATTCCGTACTTTTCTAGCTTCAAACATAGCCGCGGTGCAGGCTGCGCTACATACCAACAATAATCTTGGATCTGGCAGTACAGGAAATCGTGTAGGATGCACCTACAAAGAATTCACTGCCTGCAAACCTTTGGAATTTGATGGAACCGAAGGACCGATCGGATTGAAACGGTGGACCGAGAAGTTCGAATCGGTGTTTGCCATAAGTAAGTGTACTGAAGAGGACAAAGTGAAGTACGCTACGCATACCTTCACAGGTTCTGCGTTAACATGGTGGAATACCTATCTAGAGCAAGTGGGACAAGATGATGCGTACGCACTACCGTGGTCAGCATTCAAGCACTTGATGAACGAGAAGTACCGTCCCAGAACCGAGGTCAATAAGCTCAAGACAGAACTTAGAGGGTTACGAACCCAAGGATTTGATATTACCACGTACGAAAGACGATTCACAGAATTGTGCCTATTGTGTCCGGGAGCATTCGAAGATGAGGAAGAGAAGATCGACGCGTTTGTGAAAGGATTACCGGAAAGAATCCAAGAAGATATAAGTTCACACGAGCCCGCCTCCATACAACAGGCATGTAGAATGGCTCACAAACTAGTGAACCAGATTGAAGAAAGAATCAAAGAACAGACTACTGAAGAGGCCAATGTGAAGCAAGTCAAAAGAAAGTGGGAGGAAAACGGTGATAAGAATCACCAATACAACAACAACAGCAATTACAACAATAATCGCAACAATTATCCCAACAATCGCAACATCAATCGCAACTACAACAAACGGCCCAACAACAACAACAACAACAACAACAGCAACTACAACAATCATCCCAACAATAATAATAACCGCAACAACAACAACAATCAGAAGCAGCTATGCCAAAGGTGTGAAAAGTATCACTCGGGGTTCTGCACCAAATTTTGCAACAAGTGTAAAAGAAATGGTCATAGCGCGGCGAAGTGTGAGGTCTACGGACCAGGGGTTAATAGAACGAAAGGAACAAATGGTGTCGGAACGAGTAATGGCGGAGCAAGTAGTGTCGGAGCAAGTTATGCCAATGTAGTTTGTTATAAATGTGGAAAACCGGGCCACATTATTAGAAATTGCCCGAACCAGGAGAACACGAATGGACAAGGCCGCGGAAGAGTTTTCAATATTAATGCGGCAGAGGCACAGGAAGACCCGGAGCTTGTTACGGGTGCGTTTCTTATTGACAATAAATCTGCTTACGTTTTATTTGATTCGGGTGCGGATAGAAGCTATATGAGTAGAGATTTTTGTGCTAAATTAAGTTGTCCATTGACGCCTTTGGATAGTAAATTTTTACTCGAATTAGCAAATGGTAAATTAATTTCAGCAGATAATATATGTCGGAATCGAGAAATTAAACTGGTTAGCGAAACATTTAAGATTGATTTGATACCAGTAGAGTTAGGGAGTTTTGATGTGATAATCGGTATGGACTGGTTGAAAGAAGTGAAAGCAGAGATCGTTTGTTACAAAAATGCAATTCGCATTATACGAGAAAAAGGAAAACCCTTAATGGTGTACGGAGAAAGGGGCAACACGAAGCTACATCTTATTAGTAATTTGAAGGCACAAAAACTAATAAGAAAAGGTTGCTATGCTGTTCTAGCACACGTCGAGAAAGTACAAACTGAAGAAAAGAGCATCAATGATGTTCCCATTGCAAAAGAATTTCCCGATGTATTTCCGAAAGAATTACCGGGATTACCCCCACATCGATCCGTTGAATTCCAAATAGATCTTGTACCAAGAGCTGCACCAATAGCTCGTGCTCCTTACAGACTCGCACCCAGCGAGATGAAAGAACTGCAAAGCCAATTACAAGAACTTTTAGAGCGTGGTTTCATTCGACCAAGCACATCACCGTGGGGAGCTCCTGTTTTGTTTGTCAAGAAGAAAGATGGTACATTCAGGTTGTGTATCGACTACCGAGAGTTGAACAAACTTACCATCAAGAACCGCTACCCACTACCGAGAATCGTCGACTTATTTGATCAACTACAAGGCTCGTCTGTTTATTCAAAGATTGACTTACGTTCCGGGTATCATCAAATGCGGGTGAAAGAAGATGATATTCCAAAGACTGCTTTCAGAACACGTTACGGTCATTACGAGTTTATGGTCATGCCGTTTGGTTTAACTAATGCACCAGCTGTGTTCATGGACCTTATGAACCGAGTGTGTGGACCATACCTTGACAAGTTTGTCATTGTTTTCATTGATGACATACTTATTTACTCAAAGAATGACCAAGAACACGGTGAACATTTGAGAAAGGTGTTAGAAGTATTGAGGAAGGAAGAATTGTACGCTAAGTTTTCAAAGTGTGCATTTTGGTTGGAAGAAGTTCAATTCCTCGGTCACATAGTGAACAAAGAAGGTATTAAGGTGGATCCGGCAAAGATAGAAACTGTTGAAAAGTGGGAACCCCCGAAAACTCCGAAACACATACGCCAGTTTTTAGGACTAGCTGGTTACTACAGAAGGTTCATCCAAGACTTTTCCAGAATAGCAAAACCCTTGACTGCATTAACGCATAAAGGGAAGAAATTTGAATGGAATGATGAACAAGAGAAAGCGTTTCAGTTATTGAAGAAAAAGCTAACTACGGCACCTATATTGTCATTGCCTGAAGGGAATGATGATTTTGTGATTTATTGTGATGCATCAAAGCAAGGTCTCGGTTGTGTATTAATGCAACGAACGAAGGTGATTGCTTATGCGTCTAGACAATTGAAGATTCACGAACAAAATTATACGACGCATGATTTGGAATTAGGCGCGGTTGTTTTTGCATTAAAGACTTGGAGGCACTACTTATATGGGGTCAAAAGTATTATATATACCGACCACAAAAGTCTTCAACACATATTTAATCAGAAACAACTGAATATGAGGCAGCGTAGGTGGATTGAATTATTGAATGATTACGACTTTGAGATTCGTTACCACCCGGGGAAGGCAAATGCGGTAGCCGATGCCTTGAGCAGGAAGGACAGAGAAGCCATTCGAGTAAAATCTATGAATATAATGATTCATAATAACATTACTACTCAAATAAAGGAGGCGCAACAAGGAGTTTTAAAAGAGGGAAATTTAAAGGATGAAATACCCAAAGGATCGGAGAAGCATCTTAATATTCGGGAAGACGGAACCCGGTATAGGGCTGAAAGGATTTGGGTACCAACATTTGGAGATATGAGAGAAATGGTACTTAGAGAAGCTCATAAAACCAGATACTCAATACATCCTGGAACGGGAAAGATGTACAAGGATCTCAAGAAACATTTTTGGTGGACGGGTATGAAAGCCGATGTTGCTAAATACGTAGGAGAATGTTTGACGTGTTCTAAGGTCAAAGCTGAGCATCAGAAACCATCAGGTCTACTTCAACAACCCGAAATCCCGGAATGGAAATGGGAAAACATTACCATGGATTTCATCACTAAATTGCCAAGGACTGCAAGTGGTTTTGATACTATTTGGGTAATAGTTGATCGTCTCACCAAATCAGCACATTTCCTGCCAATAAGAGAAGATGACAAGATGGAGAAGTTAGCACGACTGTATTTGAAGGAAGTCATCTCCAGACATGGAATACCAATCTCTATTATCTCTGATAGGGATGGCAGATTTATTTCAAGATTCTGGCAGACATTGCAGCAAGCATTAGGAACTCGTCTAGACATGAGTACTGCCTATCATCCACAAACTGATGGGCAGAGCGAAAGGACGATACAAACGCTTGAAGACATGCTACGAGCATGTGTTATTGATTTCGAAAACAGTTGGGATCGACATCTACCGTTAGCAGAATTTTCCTACAACAACAGCTACCATTCAAGCATTGAGATGGCGCCGTTTGAAGCACTTTATGGTAGAAAGTGCAGGTCTCCGATTTGTTGGAGTGAAGTGGGGGATAGACAGATTACGGGTCCGGAGATTATACAAGAAACTACCGAGAAGATCATCCAAATTCAACAACGGTTGAAAACCGCCCAAAGTCGACAAAAGAGCTACGCTGACATTAAAAGAAAAGATATAGAATTTGAAATTGGAGAGATGGTCATGCTTAAAGTTGCACCTTGGAAAGGCGTTGTTCGATTTGGTAAACGAGGGAAATTAAATCCAAGGTATATTGGACCATTCAAGATTATTGATCGTGTCGGACCAGTAGCTTACCGACTAGAGTTACCTCAACAACTCGCGGCTGTACATAACACTTTCCACGTCTCGAATTTGAAGAAATGTTTTGCTAAAGAAGATCTCACTATTCCGTTAGATGAAATCCAAATCAACGAAAAACTTCAATTCATCGAAGAACCCGTCGAAATAATGGATCGTGAGGTTAAAAGACTTAAGCAAAACAAGATACCAATTGTTAAGGTTCGATGGAATGCTTGTAGAGGACCCGAGTTCACCTGGGAGCGTGAAGATCAGATGAAGAAAAAATACCCGCATCTATTTCCAGAAGATTCGTCAACACCTTCAACGGCTTAAAATTTCGGGACGAAATTTATTTAACGGGTAGGTACTGTAGTGACCCGAACTTTTCCATGTTTATATATATTAATTGAGATTGATATTTACATGACTAAATGTTTCCAATATGTTAAGCAATCAAACTTGTTAAGACTTGATTAATTGAAATATGTTTCATATAGACAATTGACCACCCAAGTTGACCGGTGATTCACGAACGTTAAAACTTGTAAAAACTATATGATGACATATATATGGATATATATATAGTTAACATGATACTATGATAAGTAAACATATCATTAAGTATATTAACAATGAACTACATATGTAAAAACAAGACTACTAACTTAATGATTTTTAAACGAGACATATATGTAACGATTATCGTTGTAAAGACATTTAATGTATATATATCATATTAAGATATATTCATACAAGATAATATCATGATAATATAATAATTTAAAATCTCATTTGATATTATAAACATTGGGTTAACAACATTTAACAAGATCGTTAACCTAAAGGTTTCAAAACAACACTTACATGTAACGACTAACGATGACTTAACGACTCAGTTAAAATGTATATACATGTAGTGTTTTAATATGTATTTATACACTTTTGAAAGACTTCAATACACTTATCAAAATACTTCTACTTAACAAAAATGCTTACAATTACATCCTCGTTCAGTTTCATCAACAATTCTACTCGTATGCACCAGTATTCGTACTCGTAGAATACACAGCTTTTAGATGTATGTACTATTGGTATATACACTCCAATGATCAGATATTAGCAGCCCATGTGAGTCACCTAACACATGTGGGAACCATCATTTGGCAACTAGCATGAAATATCTCATAAGATTACAAAAATATGAGTAATCATTCATGACTTATTTACATGAAAACAAAATTACATATCCTTTATATCTAATCCATACACCAACGACCAAAAACACCTAAAAACACTTTCATTCTTCAATTTTCTTCATATAATTGATCTCTCTCAAGTTCTATCTTCAAGTTCTAAGTGTTCTTCATAAATTCTACAAGTTCTAGTTACATAAAATCAAGAATACTTTCAAGTTTGCTAGCTCACTTCCAATCTTGTAAGGTGATCATCCAACCTCAAGAATTCTTTGTTTCTTACAGTAGGTTATCATTCTAATACAAGGTAATAATCATATTCAAACTTTGGTTCAATTTCTATAACTATAACAACCTTATTTCAAGTGATGATCTTACTTGAACTTGTTTTCGTGTCATGATTCTGCTTCAAGAACTTCGAGCCATCCAAGGATCCGTTGAAGCTAGATCCATTTTTCTCTTTTCCAGTAGGTTTATCCAAGGAACTTAAGGTAGTAATGATGTTCATAACATCATTCAATTCATACATATAAAGCTATCTTATTCGAAGGTTTAAACTTGTAATCACTAGAACATAGTTTAGTTAATTCTAAACTTGTTCGCAAACAAAAGTTAATCCTTCTAACTTGACTTTTAAAATCAACTAAACACATGTTCTATATCTATATGATATGCTAACTTAATGATTTAAAACCTGGAAACACGAAAAACACCGTAAAACCGGATTTACGCCATCGTAGTAACACCGCGGGCTGTTTTGGGTTAGTTAATTAAAAACTATGATAAACTTTGATTTAAAAGTTGTTATTCTGAGAAAATGATTTTTATTATGAACATGAAACTATATCCAAAAATTATGGTTAAACTCAAAGTGGAAGTATGTTTTCTAAAATGGTCATCTAGACGTCGTTCTTTCGACTGAAATGACTACCTTTACAAAAACGACTTGTAACTTATTTTTCCGACTATAAACCTATACTTTTTCTGTTTAGATTCATAAAATAGAGTTCAATATGAAACCATAGCAATTTTATTCACTCAAAACGGATTTAAAATGAAGAAGTTATGGGTAAAACAAGATTGGATAATTTTTCTCATTTTAGCTACGTGAAAATTGGTAACAAATCTATTCCAACCAAAACTTAATCAACTTGTATTGTATATTATGTAATCTTGAGATACCATAGACACGTATACAATGTTTCGACCTATCATGTCGACACATCTATATATATTTCGGAACAACCATAGACACTCTATATGTGAATGTTGGAGTTAGCTATACAGGGTTGAGGTTGATTCCAAAATATATATAGTTTGAGTTGTGATCAATACTGAGATACGTATACACTGGGTCGTGGATTGATTCAAGATAATATTTATCGATTTATTTCTGTACATCTAACTGTGGACAACTAGTTGTAGGTTACTAACAAGGACAGCTGACTTAATAAACTTAAAACATCAAAATATATTAAAAGTGTTGTAAATATATTTTGAACATACTTTGATATATATGTATATATTGTTATAGGTTCGTGAATCAACCAGTGGCCAAGTCTTACTTCCCGACGAAGTAAAAATCTGTGAAAGTGAGTTATAGTCCCACTTTTAAAATCTAATATTTTTGGGATGAGAATACATGCAGGTTTTATAAATGATTTACAAAATAGACACAAGTACGTGAAACTACATTCTATGGTTGAATTATCAAAATTGAATATGCCCCTTTTTATTAAGTCTGGTAATCTAAGAATTAGGGAACAGACACCCTAATTGACGCGAATCCTAAAGATAGATCTATTGGGCCTAACAAACCCCATCCAAAGTACCGGATGCTTTAGTACTTCGAAATTTATATCATATCCGAAGGGTGTCCCGGAATGATGGGGATATTCTTATATATGCATCTTGTTATTGTCGGTTACCAGGTGTTCACCATATGAATGATTTTTATCTCTATGTATGGGATGTGTATTGAAATATGAAATCTTGTGGTCTATTGTTACGATTTGATATATATAGGTTAAACCTATAACTCACCAACATTTTTGTTGACGTTTAAAGCATGTTTATTCTCAGGTGAATACTAAGAGCTTCCGCTGTTGCATACTAAAATAAGGACAAGATTTGGAGTCCATGTTTGTATGATATTGTGTAAAAACTGCATTCAAGAAACTGATTTCGATGTAACATATTTGTATTGTAAACCATTATGTAATGGTCGTGTGTAAACAGGATATTTTAGATTATCATTATTTGATAATCTACGTAAAGCTTTTTAAACCTTTATTTATGAAATAAAGGTTATGGTTTGTTTTAAAAATGAATGCAGTCTTTGAAAAACGTCTCATATAGAGGTCAAAACCTCGCAACGAAATCAATTAATATGGAACGTTTTTAATCAATAAGAACGGGACATTTCAATATCAACATATTTTCTTTTTAAGTAATCGTTACATATATATATATATATATATATATATATATATATATATATATATATATATATATATATATATATATATATATATATATATATATACTTTTAATACTTTTAATATTTTCTTAGTCCGTAGTTAGCAGTCCGATGTTAGTGGTCCACAATTAGTTGCTTAAATAAAATAAATAAAGACTCCATCGTATTCGTATTGATCAGAATTAATCTCGACCCATGGTACCATGTTGTCAAATGACGTGTTGCGTACATAAAGTACCGTGTTGTCAAATGACGTGTTGCGTACAATCATGAGGTCTTATGATTAATCTTCTCGTGTTGTTTACGGGTGGTCCTGAAATATATAAAATCAACTCATAAGTAATTATATATAAAATATCATATTAATTAGAAAAGATATGATTAATTTACTTTTTCTCCAAATATTTTCGTAGCTAAACTAGCTTCGGATACCCAATCTTGTTTTAGTCGTAGTTTCTTCATTACAACTCCGTTTTTGTTGGTTCAACTTGCCGCTTCCTTGAATCGAGTCAAATTTTAAGAATATGAACTGAAAATACCTTAGTTTTTATTCGAAATCATAGGTTATAGGTCAAACTTTGGTGAAACTTATGAAAGTGATCATTTTCCATCATAAAAACAACATTTAATGATCATTTTTTCTAAAAATACTTACACTTTGAGTTATACCATGAAATTTTTATGTGTTAACATATTCATAAGAAATATCATTTTTCTAGAACATGAACTTCCAATTCAAAGTTCAAGATGGTTTTTAATTATCCAACCCAAAACAGCCCCCGGTTGCACTCCGACGACGTAGATTCAGTTTTTAAGATGTTCTTTGTAAAACCAAGTTATATCTTGTTAGGTTAGCATATCATTATGATATATTACAGGTCTTGAAGTGTTTTAAAAGTCAAGTTAGAAGGATCTATTTAGTTTGCGAACAAGTTTGAAATCATTCAAACTATGTTCTTGTTGTTAAAATTTTATACCACAAAATAAGATAGCTATATGAATATGAATTGAATAAGATTATGAACAAGGTTACTACCTCAAGTTACTTGGACAAAGTTACTGCAAAAGATAAGAAATAATCTTGGAATCAAAGAGTGGTGGAGTTAGATCAAAAGGTTGGAAGTAAACTTCTTCAAATGGGTGGTTATTTTGATATGTTCTTGAAAGAGTTTTCTTATGGTGTTTAAGGCTTGTAATTGAAGCTAAATGATGGGGAAAATGCTTGGCGATGATCAAGTATGAAGTTAGGAGTATTTTGAGAGAGAAATGAGGGTGTAGGTATGAGAAAATGGAGTGAAGAAATGGTGTTCATTTATAAAAACGTTTTTAGTTTATAAAGAAAGAAAAGGATTCCTAAGTTTGTTTTCTTACTAATAATTCATACTACTTGACAAATTCTAGTTACCTCATATCTAGGGCAGTAATAATGTTGATTAGGATGTTGATTTAATGTGTATATACCAATAGTAAATACGTATAGAAGCTGGGTATTATACGGGTACATATACCCTAGATATACGTATAGAAATCTTGAGGAAACGGAACGAGAATTCAAATATAGCTATCTTTTGTGAATATACTTATATTGTTTTATGTATTTAAGTCCTTAAAAAGTGATTAAATACATTATATATACGATACATGTATAAGCATTATAGATTATAAGTATATATATCAAAGAATGTTACGTATAGTTATCGTTTTGAAAACTTAAGTTAGTAGTTTCAAAATATTCTTATAACTCATTGTCATTAGTACACAATGAGATGTTAAACCATCCTTAGATCATGTTAAATATATATAAATACATATATATACACAAACGTATAATTATCGTATGTTATATAGTTCGTGATATCATCGGTCATATTGGACGATCAAACGTTGTGTAAAACTCTTTTCAAAAACACAAGTCTCAACAATTTGGATTGCTTATCATGTTGGTATGGTTTAATTTATGTAAATATTAATCTCATAAGTATAATTTGGTCGGAAAATTTCGGGTCATTACAATGTGTTTAGCTGAAGTTCTAATTTCATTCTTTAACTTATGTTTGACTTGGTCGTTTGCAATATAAAGTATGGATTAGTGACCTTGCGTGTTTTATGTTAAGATGTCAGTCATCACTTATGCATATGTATGTGTCATCATCAAAACATATTCTTTGGTTAATCACACTTTGGTTAATCATACTTAAGTTTATCGTTTAGTGCGTTCACCCACATTCAACCAACATTCTCCCCCTTTTTGATGACGACAAACATACAAGTGATGAGGGACATTTTGCTATAAATACGCAAGTGTTAACAATCACTTGTATCCATATTTCTCCCTCTTTTGTCGAAGCAAAAAGGTTAGCTCCCCCTAGAACTAAGCTTGCCCTTAGAACAAAACTCCCCCTTAAATTGTGCATATTGGAAAAACATATATATTAAAACACAACAAGCACACATTTTATTCAAAGTAAGCACGAAACATAGTGATGCATATATAAAAATATGCATGGAAGGTACAGTAGATCAATCATAAGTTTGTTCTACATGGGATGAGATGTGCTTGGGTGAGATGATCATTTTCCACAAACAAGATTGTTCAGAAAGCATCGCAGGATCTTGTGAGTTCTTCGATTCTGACGATGAAGGATGGACATTTGAATGGAGGATAATAATGCAATGAACTGGTCATCTTCCACACTATCATCAAATCCCGTAACACTCCATGCAGGTGTGTTTTCTCCTTCTGTTTCTTCGTTAAAAGGCTGAACCGAATCATAGTTGATTGGGAGGGAGGTTAGACCAACAGGATGTACGTCACGAACGCACAGTTGTGTGAAGAGCTTTGTTAAGTGTGCTCCATAGGGAAGACAGAGAGATTTATTGTACACCAATCCATTCATCCTCTTTGCCATGAATAGTGCCATGTTGACTTGAATTCAGTGTTGGAGACACCAGAGTAGTGAGGCTTCATAGGCATGAACGTTTGTGGATAGTGTTTCCCCTTTGCAGTAGATATTTTGACTTATGACTTTGAGCCAAAGGTCAAACTTAGGCGCAAGATGATTTGCCTTAAGACCATCACTTTAGATTTCAAAGTGATTGATGGGCCTTTGACAAAAGGTGTTGATGATGTCACCTTTTGTGACAAATTCGGGAAGACAGAGGAGATATGGACTATAGGAGAAACATTTCACGCCTTCATCGGGAACATGCATAAATTTTCCAAAGTCTTTGAGAGACATGAAAAACCCTTTATCAAACAACCGGAATTTGATGGTATTTGGGGGAGTGAATTCATAGTTAGCGTAGAATTCACGAACAAGAGTGGATTGAATGGGACCTTTCAAAGTTAGGAATGAATCCCATTTTATGTAAGCAAAGTTTTCGAGAAGCTCTTTTGAAAAGTGCTCAATAGTGACCATACATCCTTCGACAATTGGTATAGTGCTAACCATTTGTCGGTTGCGATTGACCACATCTCGTTCTTCTTGAGAGTTAGGAAAGAGATTGTCAAAGGAGTCAGAAATTGAAGAGGATAAGTTAATCACAAAAAAGATTGTTGGGAGAGTTGTTTGCTTGACTCATTTTGAGTGAAATGGTGTAGTGAGTTTTGCATCATAATCTTCTCAATTTAAAGGGAAAAAGATGAACCTTCATTTAATCTTTCATTCCCTTTTGGAGTAATTGAATCTTTTGAGAATTTTAATCATATTCAAGAATGCTAGTTTATGAATGATTCTTTGAGAATAGATTCAACTAGATTTGAGAGGTTCAATGTGCACTTATTTTTCAAAGAGAGAGAGAGAGAGAGAGAAAGAAGTGTCAGATCGATACACGGTCGATGCTGCGGTCGACCGTGTAGTTGACCGTGTGAGAACTGTCAGAATTATAAATTAACTAACTCAAATTAAACAGATTATAATCAAGAAATATTCAAATACAAACGAGTTTATTCAACCAACATTTTAACTTCTCTCACTTCTTTCACCTTCCACTTCTTACATCGCTACTACTCCGACATGAAAAAGCCTTTTTCGCTTTCTTTAGTAGCAGACTGATCTTGGATTGATACTACTTTATTTTAGCTTGATTTAGGTAGATTTGTTCAACTTTTGAATCACGGTCCAAGCCATAAAAAGGATCATTAGCTTCATCCGGAAACTGTTGTAACGACCCTTCAAAATCGCTATTGACGCGGCACGTTAATCATTGATTCCACAGTGAGGTTTTGACCTCTATATGATACGTTTTGATAAAATATTGAATTCATTAAAATACGTGACTTTCTAAACATAGAAAGTCATAATCATGTGGGCGAGTGCTTAGGTATAAGCAAAACCCCAAAATACATAAGTCTTTAATTTACAGGTTGACATCACAGTCCAATTATTTATTACACAACGCAGTTTTATTTAGAATGCAATAAACTTTATACAAAGCATGAAAGACTCTACGCAGGCAATAAGCACATCACAGCAGAAGCAGTCTAAGGACTTGAGAATAAAACATGATAAAAAGGTCAACACGAATGTTGGTGAGTTATAGGTTTAATTGCTCGAGTCATAAGTATATAAAGATAGACCACAAGATTTCATCAAAAGTTTATCAATAGATTCTACGTAACAGAGCACCCTGGTAACTAAACTTAACGCTATAATGAAAATTACCCCATTTGTTTTAATACACGCAAACCAATGTGTCATAAACTCAAATAACATACGTCCGTTAAAAGGCTAGCGCTCTAGCTCGGACGGGGATGTCAAGCCCTATGGATCCATATACAATTATTCGTGCCCACCAGTCCATATCCTATGTACTGGCAGCTACTAGTTACCAAAGCTAAGGGATTTTCGGTTTAACTCAGTGTAGAATTTAGTATGTACTTGTGTCTTATTGCGTTTAAAATAAATTGCATGTATTCTCAGCCCAAAAATATTTAAAGTATTTAAAAAGGGAGACTATAAACTCACTGTTCAATATTGAGGTTCAATATTGTAGGCAAATTACGTAGACGTAAAGATAGTGGATGACTGTATGGTTGGTCTTGAATTCAAGAACAATACCCCGAACAATACCCAATATTTCCTTAGCTTAAAGCGGTTTGAAACCCGAATTAAAAACACCCGCGTATATTCCTTATTATTATTAAACTTAAATTATAAAATATAAATTATAAATATAATATTTGATCATAGAAGAAAGAAAAGAAAAGATGTGCAATATCCCGTCGAGCAAACTGGCGTATTTATAGTACTTTTCAATTTCCTGTAGCTCATGCGATCGCATGAGTTTTCAGTGTTTTTGCCATGCGATCGCATGGCCGCCTGATCCGCTTTTGTTTGCTAGTTCCTCGAATCAAATAGTATTTTACTGTAGCAAATAGTGTTTAATGCAGCAAATAGTGTTACTGTAGCAAATAGTGTTCACTGTAGCAAAATAATGTTTACTGTAGCAAAGTCGTTTTCACTGCAGCACTGTAGCAAAGTCGGTTTACTGTAGCAAATAGTGCTTCACTGTAGCAAAGTCGGTTTCACTGTAGCAAATAGTGTTTGGCTGTAGCAAAGTCGGTTTCACTGTAGTAAATAGTGTTTTATTGTAGCAAAGTCGTTTTTACTACAGGAAAGTCGTTTTTTTACTTGTACATCTTATAATATATATATACATATAATTGTTCATGAATCGTCGAGAGTAGTCAAAGGTAATTGAATATATGAAACAGTTCTAAAATTTTGAGACTCAATCTAACAGTCTTTGTTTAACGTGTTAAAATAATAAATCGTATAGAGAATTGGTTTAAATTAGTCGAAATTTTCCGGGTCATCGCAGTACCTCCCCGTTAAAGAAAATTTCGTCCCGAAATTTTGAGTAGTACCTGTTTCATGAGCGATATGAGTGAACAAATGTGGATACTTTTGCTTCATTTGATCTTCACGTTCCCAAGTAAACTCGGGTTCTCGTCTTGCATTCCAACAAACTCTAACTATCGGTATTTTGCTTTGTTTTAATTATTTGACCTCACGGTCCATGATTTCAACAGGTTCTTCGACAAAATGGAGTTTATCATTGATTCGTATTTCGTCAAGAGGAATTACGACATCCTCTTCAGCTAAACATTTCTTCAAATTTGACACGTGAAATGTGTCGTGAACACTACTAAGTTCTTGCGGTAGCTTTAATCGATAAGCAACTGCTCCAATTCTTTCTGTAATTTCAAAGGGTCCTACGTACCTAGGACTTAACTTTCCTCGTTTACCGAATCATACAACACCTTTCCAGGGTGACACTTTCAACATGACTTTGTCGCCCACTTGAAATTCTAGCGGTTTTCTTCTTACATCAGCATAACTCTTTTGGCGACTCATGGCCGTTTTCAATCGTTGTTGTATTTGAATGATCTTTTCGGTGGTTTCATGAATAATTTCTGGTCCAGTAAGTTGTCTTTCTCCTACTTCACTCTAACAGATAGGAGATCTGCACTTTCTACCATAAAGTGCTTCAAATGGCGCTGCGTTGATGCTCGTATGATAGCTGTTATTGTATGAAAATTCTGCCAACGGTAAGTGTCGATCCCAACTGGTTCCAAAGTCAATCACGCATGCCCGTAACATGTCTTCCAATGTTTGTATTATTCTTTCACTTTGACCATATGTTTGTGGGTGATAAGCGGTGCTCATTTCTAATCGAGTTCCCAATGCTTTTTGTAATGACTGCCAAAAACGTGACGTGAATCGGGTGTCGCGATCAGATATGATGGAGATAGGTACACCATGCCTGGAAACTACTTCCTTCAAATATAGGCATGCTAATTTCTCCATACTGTCTGTCTCCTTTGTTGGTAGAAAGTGAGCTGATTTAGTTAGACGATCAACTATCACCCAAATAGTATCATGGCTACTTGCAGTCCTTGGCAATTTCGTAATGAAATCCATGGTTATTCTTTCTCATTTCCACTGCAGAATTTTTGGTTGTTGCAGTAATCCTGATGGCTTTTGGTGCTCAGCTTTGACCTTCGCACATGTCAAACATTTGCTTACATAAGTAGCAATTTCTGTCTTCATATTAGGCCACCAATAGAACTTTTTTAGATCGTGGTACATTTTCCCATTTCCTAGGTGAATTGAGTACCTCGTTTTGTGTGCTTCATCTAGTACTAGTTGCCTTAGGTTAACATGTCTTGGTACCCATATCCTACCAGCAAAATACAGGGTTCCATCGGCTTTTACTTCAAGCTATTTTTCTAACCCTCTGCTCATTTCGCCTTTTTCATTTTCTTCTTTTAAAGCCTCTAACTGTGCTGCTTGAATTTGCTTTGTGAGATCAGTACGAATTGTAATATTCAAAGCTCGGACCCTAAGAGGTTTTACTTTTTCTTTCCGACTTAGGGCATCAGCTACAACATTAGCCTTTCCGGGGTGGTAACGGATTTCACAATCGTAATTGTTTAACAACTCTACCCAGCGACGTTGTCTCATATTGAGTTGTTTTTGATCAAAAATATGCTGAAGACTCTTATGGTTGGTGTACATTGTACACTTGGTGCCATATAGATAGTGTCTCCATATTTTGAGTGCAAAAACTACTGCTCCAAGTTACAAATCATGCGTCGTATAGTTCTTTTCATGAATTTTTAGTTGTCGTGAGGCATATGCGATAACTTTTGTGCGTTGCATTAATACACATCCTAAACCTTGGAGCGAAGCGTCACAATAGATCACGAAATCGTAATTTCCTTCCGGTAATGACAAAATGAGTGCAGACGTTAACTTCTTCTTTAATAACTGGAATGAGGATTCTTGTTCCGTGGACCAATCATAATTCTTTCCCTTTTGAGGCAGTTAAGGGTTTGGCGATTTTAGAGAAATCTTGAATGAATCTTCGGTAGTAACTAGGAAGACATAAGAATTGGCGGATTTGGGTTGGAGTCTTCGGTGTTTCCCATTTACTAATGGCTTCGATCTTGACGGGGTTAACTTTAATTGCATGTTTACTGACAACATGGCCCAAAAACTGTACTTCTTGTAACCAAAAATCACACTTTGAAAATTTTGCGTACAATTCTTCTTTTTTGAGTATCTCTAGTACCTGTCTTAAGTGTTGCTCATGTTCTTCCTTGTTCTTCGAGTAAATCAATATGTCGTCGATAAAAACAATGACAAATTTGTCTAAATACGGTCTACAGATGCGATTCATTAGATCCATGAATACTGCTGGAGCATTAGTTAATCCAAAAGGCATGACTAGAAACTCATAATGACCGTAACGGGTTCTGAACGCGGTTTTAGGAACATCTTCTTCCTTCACTCTCAACTGATGATATCCGGAGCGTAGATCAATCTTGGAATAAACACTCGATCCTTGCAATTGATCAAACAAATCATCAATCCTCGGTAATGGGTACCGATTCTTGATCGTTAATTTGTTTAATTCTTGGTAATCTATGCACATTCTCATAGATCCATCCTTCTTCTTGACGAACAGAATAGGAGCACCCCAAGGTGAAAAACTGGGACGAATAAATCCACGGTCCGATAATTCTTGCAACTGGTCTTATAATTCTTGCATTTTTGAAGGTGCAAGTCTATATGGGGATCGGGCTACAGGTGCAGCTCCTGGTACGAGATCAATCTGGAATTCTACACATCTGTGTGGAGGTAGCCCCGGTAATTCTTCTGGAAATACTCCGGGATATTCTCTTACAACCGGCATGTCATCAATGCTTCTTTCATTAGTATCGATCTACTTTACGTGTGCCAGAATAGCATAACAACCTTTTCTTATAAGTTTCTGAGCCTTCATACAGCTGATATGGTTCAGCTTCGAGTTGCTCTTCTCCCCATAAATCATTAATGACGTTTCATCCCTTCGAGGGATGCAGATCGCTTTCTCAGCGCAAACAACTTCCGCTCTTGTTTTGGACATCCAGTCCATGCTAACGATTACGTCAAAACTTCCTAATTCTACGGGTATCAAATCGATTTTGAAGGTTTCACCATCGAGATTTATTTCATAACCATGGCAAATTTTATCGGCTTTTATCAGTTTACCATTAGCTAATTCAATAGTATATTTATCGTTTAGAGGCAATGATGCACATTTTAGTTTAGAACTAAAGTCTTTAAACATATAACTTCTATCAACACCCGCATCAAACATAATAGAAGCTAGTTGATTATTAACGGTAAACGTACCCGTGACAAGATTAGGATCCTCACGTGCTTCACTGGTACTAACATTAAATGCCCTCCCACGTGCAGGTTCTTTGTTCTTCTCCTTATCAGGGCATTGATTTATAAAGTGACCAGGCTTCCCGCATCGAAAACATTTCTTGACATCGGTCGGTTTTGTCTTTATTTCAGAAACGGTGGCATAACAATCTTTCGCCACATGTCCTTTCTCGTTGCACTTATCACAGACCACTTGGTAATAACCTGCATGATGTGTGTAACATCTTTTGCAGAACGGATGGGGTCCCTTATAGTTTGGACTAGCAGTTGCCCCATCTTGTTTACCTTTAAAAGTTTCTTGCTTCTCCAGGTGAGTACTTTTGCCCTTATGGTCTTCCCATTTCCTCTTTCCTTCAGTTGTCTTAACTTCGGTAATTGGTCCCTTAATCGAACTCTCTATGATCTGGTCCATGAGTTGGTGTGCCATTGTCATCGCTTCCTGCATCGTATTCGATTTGGACGATGTAACATTTCCTTTGATATTGATCGATAAACCGTCAATATACATTTCTATCTTTCGTTTCTCGTTTGGCACCAATTCGGGACACAACAAGGCTAGTTCCATGAAACGCTTTTCATAGTTATTGAGATTCGCACCGAAAACCTTCAGATTACGTAACTCAGATTCCATTTTTCTGATCTCGTTTCGAGGACAGTACTCCTCGATTAGCATCTGTTTTCAGTTCTTCCCAAGAGATATCATATGCCGTATCTATTCCTTCTGCTTTAGCATAATTGTTCCACCAAGTAAGTGCACCGTCTTGCAACGTGCACGAAGCATACTTTGACTTGTCTCCGTTCGCACAATTACTGATTTTGAAAACGGACTCCATCTTTTCAAACCATCGGGTTAGACCGACTGGTCTCTCGGTTCCACTAAACGTCTGTGGTTTGCATCCTTGAAAAGTTTTGTATGAGCATCCGTTTCGTGAGTTTGTGTTTACGGCTGCTGCTTCGGCTGTTGCTTTTGCTGCCTCAGCTGCAGCAATTCTTTCATTCACACGTTTCTCGACTAGTTCCTCAAACTCAGCATCCGACATTTGAGACATGTTTCTTCAATAAATACAACAGAGATAATTTAATCATATAGAATATTATAGGTAAAATGAGTTTTCAATAGTTAATCGTAGCATATTAATAATATGAACCAATTATTATAAAAGCCTTTTCTTCTTATTAGCATTTTTGACGCGGCACGTTAATCATTGATTCCACAGTGAGGTTTTGACCTCTATATGATACGTTTTGATAAAATATTGCATTCATTAAAATACGTGACTTTCTAAACATAGAAGGTCATAATCATGTGGGCGAGTGCTTAGGTATAAGCAAAACCCCAAAATACATAAGTCTTTAATTTACAGGTTGACATCTCAGTTCAATTATTTATTACACAACGCAGTTTTATTTAGAATGCAATAAACTTTATACAAAGCATGAAAGACTCCATGCAGGCAACAAGCACATCACAGTGGAAGCAGTCTAAGGATCTGAGAATAAAACATGATAAAAAGGTCAACATGAATGTTGGTGAGTTATAGGTTTAATTGCTCGAGTCATAAGTATATAAAGATAGACCACAAGATTTCATCAAAAGTTTATCAATAGATTCTACGTAACAGAGCACCCTGGTAACTAAACTTAACGCTATAATGAAAATTACCCCATTCGTTTTAATACACGCAAACCAACGTGTCATAAACTCAAATAACATACGTCTGTTAAAAGGCTAGCGCTCTAGCTCGGACGGGGATGTCAAGCCCTATAGATCCATATACAATTATTCGCGCCCACCAGTCCATATCCTATGTACTGGCAGCTACTAGTTACCAAAGCTAAGGGATTTTCGGTTTAACTCAGTGTAGAATTTAGTATGTACTTGTGTCTTATTGCGTTTAAAATAAATTGCATGTATTCTCAGCCCAAAAATATTTAAAGTATTTAAAAAGGGAGACTATAAACTCACTATTCAATATTGAGGTTCAATATTGTAGGCAAATTATGTAGACGTAAAGATAGTGGATGACTGTATGGTTGGTCTTGGATTCAAGAACAATACCCCGAACAATACCCAATATTTTCTTAGCTTAAAGCGGTTTGAAACCCGAATTAAAAACACCCGCGTATATACCTTATTATTATTAAACTTAAATTATAAAATATAAATTATAAATATAATATTTGATCATAGAAGAAAGAAAATAAAAGATGTGCAATATCCCGTCGAGCAAACTGGCGTATTTATAGTACTTTTCAATTTCCTGTAGCTCATGCGATCGCATGAGTTTTCAGTGTTTTTGCCATGCGATCGCATGGCCGCCTGATCCGCTTTTGTTTGCTAGTTCGTTGACATCAAATAGTTTTAATGTAGCAAATAGTGGTTAATGTAGTAAATAGTGTTTACTGTAGCATAGTGTTCACTGTAGCAAATAGTGTTTACTGTAGTAAATAGTAATTTACTTAGCAAAGTCGCTTTCACTGTAGCACTGTAGCAAAGGCGGTTTCACTGTAGCAAATAGTGTTTACTGTAGCAAAGTCGGTTTCACTGTAGCAAATAGTGTTTTATTGTAGCAAAGTCGTTTTTACCGTAGGAAAGTCTTTTTTTTACTTGTACATCTTATAATATATATATATACATACATATAATTGTTCATGAATCGTCGAGAGTAGTCAAAGGTAATTAAATATATAAAACAGTTCTAAAATTTTGAGACTCAATCTAACAGACTTTGTTTAACGTGTTAAAATAATAAATCGTATAGAGAATTGGTTTAAATTAGTCGAAATTTTTCGGGTCATCACAACTGTTCTTCATCACTGTCGGATATATCCTCCAAGTTGATTTGAGAGTTGGTCATGGCTTCATAAACCCTTTCAATCTCATCAGAGTCATCTTCATCATCCAACCCCATCAATGTTAATGTATGACGATTAAATATTTGATAGGTTGGATTTATGCGAATGTCATCTGTTGCCCTTAATTTGTCAAATAACTTCGTAAGATGCATTCCATAAGGAAGAGCTCTTGTTGAGTCCTTTGGCACATTGCTCATTCGTATGGCCATAAAGTATGCCATGTTTACTGGGATTTGCATTTCTAGGCACCAAAGAAGAGCCATCTGAACAGCATGAATATGTGAGCGATTTCCCATTCTACAGTACACATTGTAGTCGATCACTGTATTCCATATTCGGAACTTCTTTCGCATGTGTTTTCTCAACACTCCTCGATTGAGAATTTTTCCTCTCGGAGCATTGTCTTCACACAGTGTTCGAATAACATCATCTTTATTGATGAAATCAGGAAGACAGGTCAGACTGTGTCCTGTGTGGAAGAACCTTTCTCCATTTGCTGGAACTTCTAGAAGTTTTCCAAAATCTTGCAGTGTTACTGTAGTTCTTGAAGCTTTCAGCCTAAAGGTAACTGAACCGTTGGTATAGACGAAGCTAGAGTAAAAGTCTCGGATGAGTGATGGATAAATTGGTCCATTTAGATCAAGAAATACATTCCAGTTTAAATATGAGAAAGCTGCCACCATTTCAGGAAAATCTTCTGCTTCAATTCTCCTTCCTTCTGCTATTGTTCGATTTTTCACTCTTTCTCTCTTAAGTGTTGATTGGTGTGGGCGAAAGTTATATGAGCTTTCTCCTCGATTTACCATTTTCAGCGCATTGACACTTTTAATTAATTCAAAGTGCATAATTCAATTGTAGGCAACAAGTTTTGCAAACTTTAATTATCATCAATACTTGGACGTTTTGATGTTAATGTTCTTCACATTTTCACTCTTCATTAGTGTCAATGAGTTTGCAACTCTATTAAGATTTTCACAAAGTTCATATGTGTTATAGACTTTTGAAATCATCATCAACACATGTTTTGACATTCAACATTATTACACTCAATTAGCAACAATGTCATTTATATCATATGAACAATGCTTCTATGAAAATCTAACCTAGATGTATAATGAACCCTAGAATCATTCAATGTTAAATTAACGCATAGATAGGTACTACTACAATCATTTCCAAGTTGTTCTTCAAGAACAATTTCAACTGTTTGCATCAATTTAGTTTTTGATTCATTCTAGTTAGGGTTTCTTCATAACCCTAATTCATCATACAAACACAATTGAATATTAGGAAAGCAAAGATTAATCATACTGAAAGTAGGAATTGAAATTGAAGGAATGAGTGTTCTTCTCCGTACGGTCGATCTCCTCAGCCGTGTGTAGGTGTGTGTGTTTTGAAGTGGGTTGAAAAGAAATAAAAGTGAGAGTTTAGTTTAATTTAAAACAGAATCAGACCACACACGGTCGAAGCACGGTCGACCGTGGTGTTAGCCGTGCAGATATTTTCACACGTGTAGGACAGGAGTCTGCGGTCGTGTATACGGTCAGCCGTGGTGCTGCCGTGGATCCTTCTGATCACTTATTTCTTCACTTCTTCTTTCTTCGAATGCGTTTTGGCGATTCTTAGGTTCTATAGAATACTCGAGGACAAGTTTTCTTTTCCTAACATTGAATGATTACATCCTCCCGATGTTTAATTATCAATGACACGTAATATACTATATATATATATATATATATATATATATATATATATATATATATATATATATATATATATATATATATATATATATATATATATATATATATATATTTAATCATTCATATAGTATACACAAAACGCATTAATCTAGTATTTGTCATGCAATACATATTTTCACATAAACACACAATCCTAAGGCAAGTAAGCTTCATACACTAATCTTTTGAAATCATTTTTCAAAAACAATTTTGCATTTGTAAGAAAAACCTTTCATTAATACAAAGTCTTTTTTGAGAAGGTTATTCTCATTAGCATTTTGATCATTGATTTTGATTGATTTTAAGATTACCCAATTCTTGACTTATCCCTACCATGGAATTGCTAGCTAGGACCATTTTTCCCATATTCTCAATTTTCCTAATGATGGACAATGGACTTTGATTACAAGATTTGTGTTTGCTAGAGTCGTGACGTATATTCATTTCATGTTTATCTATTGATGAATCACAAATAGTTATCCTTTCAAGTTTTCTTTTCAAGGTGTTATTTTTATCAATTAAAACTTTGTTAAGTTGTCTAACTTTGTGTAATTCTTTCTCCAAAAGTTTTACTTTGTCACGACTACTATCATACACAAATTTAATGGTCTTGTTATCATCTAACAATTCTTCATAATTAGAAGGATAGAATACATGTAACTCATTGTAATCCATGCTTGAGACGTCATGTTCTTTGAATGGAGATTCAACCTCTTCTTCACTTTGACCATCTTGATCCAAATCATTCAAAGAACTCATGAGGCAAAAGTCTTCATTTACATCCAACCCTTTTGCTTGAGAATCACCAACCTTTTCCAAATCCTTCCCAATTCCTTTACCCTTTAAACTTCTAGAGTTTAAATCTTCTTGAGAACATAGTGAATCCCAACATTCTTTAGCACTTTCACTTGAAATTATCTTTAACATTTCTTCACTAGGAAGAATTCCACGAAGTAGTGAAATTGCATCAAATTGTTTCAAAACATCATTGTTTTGAAATGTTGACTTCACTAGCCTTGAACTAGCTTGTGGTACAAAGTCTCCTACTTTGATTACTCTCCACAAGTAGTAATCCTTGGATTTGAGATAAGACTCAAATCTTAATTTCCACACATCAATATTCATCTTATCAAAGATTGGTGCTTCTTTCACCAATTCTTCTAAGTATCTCATAGTTTGAGTTAATCCAAGAATCGTTGACTCAAGTTTTTGCACAAAACGAATTTTGACGCTTTCGCGATCTTTTGTAGCACAATGATTTGAGCAACCGCTCTGATACCAATTGTAAGTAACTAGAGCGGGGGGTAAATAGATACTTAATACGTTTTTAACACCTTTTTGATTGATCACCAAATTCGATTTAACTTTGATCAACCAACTCAACTCAAACTTGATGTGTATAGTGTATATGTTCAAAATGATAAATGAAGTAATGTAAAGAACATAGACACAAGGATTTATAGTGGTTCGGGTGGATGTTAACTAATCCACCTTAATCCACTCCCAGATTACACTAATCGGGATTTGTTGCTTCACTAAGCACTTTTCTCCAAACCCGGTGGAGATCCGATTTACAAGTATTCAACTTCTTTGGTAGACAACAAACCTAATCTTTCTTTTCCTTTGAAAGATCAACTCCAACCTAGATCAACTTGTCTTCACTTTGGACGAGTATTAATCTCCAAATAAGATTAATCAACTTCCTAAGTCCCTTTAAGGAAGCAGATCACTAAGCTAGCCTATGCTTCTACTAATTGAAGTTACAAGACTTATACACTTTGCAATGATGATCCTAACACAATACTAGGACATACATTACATTAAGTAAACTCACAAGATAAATGATTTTGATTAGTAAGTTTACAACAACCCAATTCTATATCTATAAGATCATAGAATCTTCTATTGCTTGATCACATTTGAGTAGTAATTGATGCACTTGTGATCACTAAAGATAAGCCTTTGAAATATGCAAGAGGGTCAGCTTTAAATGCTCTTAAATGTTTGCCTTTTATAGTGAGATTCAAAAAATAGCCGTTGACACACGGTTGCCTGCACGGTCGACCGTGGTGCGACCGTGCGTGCTCCAGTCCAAATTAGGTATCCATTGTATAGCCGTTTGACTCAAATTTGAACACCACAATTTGGCACCTTTACTCCTTCTAGCACCTGTAAAAGAAACCAAACATCCTATACAAGTACTATATACATTAAGTGTGTGAGATTTGGTCTTAATGCATGGAAGTGACTAATCATTCCAAAAGTAGTAAACCCAACATTCTTGGAGAAGTGTCTTGATTGATATTTAGGGAAATTTTAGTTTGGTCAAGACTTAGTTAGTCACATTAATGTCTTTGGTTCAATTCTAAAGACTAGTCACTATGTCATTAACTTCCTAGTTTCAATTAATCACAAGTCATGATATTTTTTAAGTTTAGTTAGAGATTAATTGAACAATGTCTCTATAAGATAATCATGAAGCATGTAGAGACATCAAAGTTAAGTCATAAGCAATCATCCTTAGTTACTTAGACTAAATCAAATAGATAATTGACTATACTTTCACTGTGAACCATTTTACACTTAATCTATTAGAGTAGGTTAGTTACTTGAATCCTAACTAATGAGCACATAGCAAACATATTAATGAAGTTGACAAGTTTATGAGTATTAAGCATATTGGCAAGTAGCAAATAATACTCACATAGCAAGAGATAGTTATTCTAGGATCAATCATATAGATACTTGCACAACTTATAATTTAAGTACTTAATAAGTTTAATGTGCAATATAACACATTACATGATTAATGTGTAAGCACACATTAATGTCCAACACATGCACAAGGGAAGAGCAATCTCTAGTTGGGACTTGGTGACCATCATAAATTAATGTATCTAAGTGTGTTTTAGGATTATAAGTCATTACTAGTTAACCTTGAGAGCATTGTTCCTTATTTAGCCTTAATTAATCACTAAGTCATTTCTAATAGCAATCATTGTTCTAGTGACATTGGCTTAAGTGTGTTGGTACTTGATGATCAGACTAAGGATATCTAGATAAGAATTAAGATCATAAGTTATTGATTAACACTTATGTGTTATGCCTAATCTTGGTTAATTTGTCATTAAAATGACATTAGGCGTAATTAATCACAATTAGTGTTTTTATGACCAAAACTCGGTTGAGTATGAAGAAGGCATCTATTGTAAGTATGTTGAGAAAGGTTTCACGAATTATAGATGTCGGGAACTAGTCAAACTTTATTTGGTCGAAAATGGTAACAGAGAGAACTGCGGTAACACTGCGGTTGACCGTGGTGACGACCGTGCAACTTGTTTTCACAAAACTGCGTTGCAATTCAGTTTGTGTTTTCACGGTTGACTATGCGGTCGATCGTACCTCGACCGTGTGTTTAGCTGAAGTTTTAATTTCATTCTTTAACTTATGTTTGACTTGATCGTTTGCGAGATAAAGTATGGATTAATGACCTTGCGTGTTTTATGTTAAGATGTCAGTCATCACTTATGCATATGTATGTGTCACCATCAAAACATATTCTTTGGTTAATCACACTTTGGTTAATCATACTTAAGTTTATCGTTTAGTGCATTAACCCACATTCAACCAACAAAGCAAATTGCATAATAAAATTTCTATAGGAGATTCGAATATGAGACCTCACGAACACCTAAAAGTGCGTCGTTATCATTAATCGTGTACATAAACATAGATAATACTCCGTACATATAGCTTAGCATAACAATGTCATTATCATAAAAGTTTTAGCATCATATGTTCTATGACATATCTTCATGTGTATTTATTAACTCATGATTTTTTTATATGTAATAATTAACTTTGTATTCATTTGGCAAACAAAGAGATAGTGTTCAATTTGAATAAGGTTGTCATTTTATTTATTTATTTATTTATTTTTAAACACAACCTACAATATATTTTAAGTGTTATATTCTTTCGTCACAAATTAATAGTCTTGTCTTGACATTTTAAAGTATCTATTTATTAACTTTAACTTTAAATAACATTTTTAAATTATATAATAAAGTTATGTCAAATGAAAACTCATATATAATATTTAATTTATTCATATAAATTTTATCAAATATTATACTGTCCAACATAAATAAAAATATTTAAAGTCAAAATTGATTGATCAAAGTTTTTATTTAAAGTCAAAGTTGATGAATAAATATTTTTAAAAGTTAAAATAGAAATATTAATTTGAAATGAAAAGGTATTTATTTTCACAAACCAAATTAAAAAGCAGCCTAGTATAGTGGTTCCATGTAATGTTTGGTCTATAGCTTCAATCAGGTTCAAGTTTTTTTCTTACTTTCCTTAAATTACTAATGGCAACCTGATAAAACATAAGCCCAACAAGAATTTTGTACTCTATTTAGTTGGATGTATACGTCATCTTGCCCTTATCTCATTCTTTTATATTATTTTTAGTTTTATATTACAAAATTATAAAATATCATTTTTAGTTTTCTCTTTAGTTTTATTATATTTGAATTTGAATTTAAATTTGAATTCTTACATTATAAAAATCTCTTTATTGTTATTACATATCATTTTTTTAACGTTTATTGTTTTGTTTTTATGTTATTAATAATAATTTTGTTTTCACTTTTACCATCGATTATTTAATATTTTTATTACTATGCTATTAACTAATAGAAAAAATTGCTGAAATAGTTCCTGTGGTTTGTACCAAAATGCTGGTTTAGTCCCTGTGCTTTTTTTTGATGGATTTGGTCCCGGTGGTTGGTAAAAGTTGCTGATTTAGTCCCTCTGACCGACGGCCGTCAAAAAATGCCGTTAACTCCAGTCATGTGCCAGACATGTGAGGGAATTTTCGTCAGTTTCTTTCCTTTATTTACAATATTGCTAAAATGGTCCTTGTGGTTTGAAACAAAGTTGCTGGAATAGTCCCTGTGATTTGTAAAAAAATTGCTGAAATCAATTTACCTTATCTCCTTCCTCGCCTTCATCTTTATCCTCAAAAAAGATGAACAAACCCTAATTTATTATTTTTCTTCAAACACTCTAATTAAATCTAAATTCTAATCAAAAGGCTTCCAGCAAAAGGAAAATCTCCAAATTCTAATTATATAATCATAATCATAATAATTAGAGTTTCAAAAACATAAATCAATTCACAAAATCAAAAGGCTTTACTAACCGCCAGATTCATATCATCTCCGGATTAATCATCATCACAGAGCTTTCAGACCGACCTCCACAAGTGGTTTCATTCTTTGTAACTCCGGTAGCCACCACCACCGTAGTTCAGATCGGAGTACCGTAGGTCAAATCGGAGTACCGTAGGTCAGATTGGATACGGGAGTCAGATCGGAGTAATTAAAAGACAAATCGGAGTACCGGAGGCTAGATCGAAGCGACGGAGGTCAGATCGGAACACCGGCTTCGAATTGAATCTATTAATTGTAATTTTTCTGAAAACTTATCTTGATTAACGAGTCTTAGTGATTTACGAGTACCTGAAGCTTCATGAAGTCTTGTTTTTTCATTTTGAATAAACTTATCTTGCAAATTTACAGATTATAAGTACTTGAAGCTTCATGAAGTCGTGTTGCAGATGATAAGTATCTTGAAATTTTTTTAGGGATTTAATTTTAAGGGTTAAATAAAAAAAAAAAGGGATGGTGATGACTGTATGTAAGAGTACAGTTGTGAGTTGTTATAGCAATTAGTACAAGGTAAAAACGATGATTCAATTGAGGGTATTTTTGATCGGATATGGAATGAATTGATTGCTTTGATAAAGTTAATTAGGGTGTTTGAAGAAAATTAATAAATTAGGGTTTGTTCATCTTTTTTGAGGATAAAGATGAAGGCGAGGAAGGAGATAACGTAAATTGATTTCAGCAATTTTTTTACAAACCACGGGGACTATTCCAACAACTTTGTTACAAACCACATGAACCATTTTAGCAATATTGTAAATAAAGGAAAGAAACTGACGAAAATACCCTCACATGTCTGGCACATGACTGGAGTTAACGGCATTTTTTGACGGCCGTCGGTCAGAGGGACTAAATCAGCAACTTTTACCAACCACCGGGACCAAATCCATAAAAAAAAGCACAGGGACTAAACCAGCATTTTGGTACAAACCACAGGGACTATTTCAGCAATTTTGTCTAACTAATATATTTGTATAAGCAAAATTTTATATACGTGTGCTAAAATAATGTAAATAATGATAATGATTAATGATAAGTAAATAGTATTATACCATTAATTAATGTGCGCCTTGTAATACAACAACAACAAAACTCAATATCACATGAGTACGCCTTGTAATAATAAATCAAAATATTCTTGCTTCAACGCTCAAACTAACCCTAACATCATCAGATAAAATGTCTAAATGAAACACAAATCATACCATCCCCGCACCACACACTAACCATACAGTTCTTATAATCAATGTACAAATCAATAATCGCTATTTTAGATTTAATACCCCCATGTGGACATAAAATTTATTTTGTATGTTTTTTAATTTCAGTTAGACTACTAGAGAGAAAGTGACTAAGGGCATGTTTCTTTATGCATTAATGAGCCGAAGTGAGTAAAAAAATTATCCGGCCAAATTTTGCTCTGTTTACTTGAGACTTATTCGGTCACTGTGTCCTTATGAAGAGCTCATTCGGTAAGGTAGAAAACTGATGTGTTCCCCATATTGATACTTTTATATATTCTAATTCCTAAAATATCCTAGCTATTTATCTTTCAATATCCATCATCTTCATCAATTATTCTATATGATTATCTAACAGTATCTATTAATTTCCTATTTTTCAAGAAAACATCAAAGATATCCATCATCGTTGCTCACATCCGTTGTCGTGTTCTTCACCGCCGTTACCTCATCCCTGCATCTTTGTCATCGACCTTGCACCACCGTTATTGGTGTTCTTACAATCGTTGCCCTCATCCCTTCATCATCTCCGTCGTCATCCTTATAACCCTATGTAAGCGGACGTTCACCGACATCGCCGATTTCTCACAGGCCTACGCTCTTTCTTTTGATATCTCGCCTATCTTGATTTTTTGTTTGATTAATTCACTTTTTGTGTTTCAATGATTATTCAGAAGTTTAGATTTGCCGTGAAAAATTAATAAGAAAGAATTGGTGTTAAGTTGTGTATTGTTTTTCTCAATAGAGGATACACGAGGTTATCGTGAGCTTGGGTCATTTTGTTTATAGCTGTTTAATTTGTTGTACATATTTGCATCTATAATAAAAATCTTTGCCTTTTATAAAAAATGATGCTTTCAGTTACTATTATTATTATATTAAATTTAATTAAATCTTGTTAATGATGATAGGGTAAAAAAGTAATTTTTTATCATCCAGTCGTTTATTTAGTATAAAAAGTAAACAACATTATTTTGTCATGGCTTAATGAATACTGCCATCTATATTCATATTGTCATCTATATCCATATTGAACTTAATGACAAAATAAGTAAACAGGCCCCTAATTTCATTTTGCGTTTTGTGTTTGAATTTTTTTCATCTAAAAACGAAATTCCAAAAAGCATAAATACCCCATGTGGACTCTATATTCCATTTTAGTATTTAACCGCCAAATGTTAGCGCCTTTCAAATTATTTCAAATTTTCATTACCAAAAACAATCAAATATCAAATATTCAATTCAAACACCCCCCAAAAATTAAAAACAAAACCCCAATCTGAAAACACACATTTCCCCCTTTCTTTCTCTCATTCAGACCTCAAAATTAGGTCAGCTCGATGCTCTACAGATCTATCATCTTATCAATTCATCTCAATTACACACTCAGGTAACATATGCTAAGCACAATTTACAATTCATGTCGCTCCGATTGAAAACCCTAATTTTTACCTAATTTTCCGATCTACTAATTTTAAACTATTCATGAGAAATTGGATCGTAAGATTATCGTGATTTATTATTTGTAGCAGTTATGGTTCGTGAACAGAGCATTAAATCATTTTATATTAAATTATGTCAATCTGCTAAAGCTTCAGCTTCTATGCCTTTACTTATATTTCCATCTACTTCAGATGTGGATTCATTATGTGCATTAAAAATTATATCTCATGTTCTAGAATCCGATTCCGTTCGATATTGTTGTTATCCAGTGTCTAGTTTTAAGGAAATTCATAAGTATGCTGGACCTAGTTTGACCTCTTCAAATGTTGATCCAGTTACTATACTTTTGATAAATTGGGGGTGTCATAGAGACCTTAGGAAGATTCTAGAATTAGGACCTGTTGCGCGCGTTTTTGTCGTTGACAGTCATCGACCGATACATTTGCATAATCTTAACAATCAGAATGATAGTGTCGTTGTTCTTTATACTCGGGAAGACGAAGAACAAGCTGATTTGTCTTACAATTTCGATATTATGCCTTTAGCAGTTGCGAGTAGTTTAGATAGTGACGATGAGGTAGAAGATGATAAGTCTGATAGTGATAGTGATAGTGAAGATGATGATGGTGATGAAAGTGGGAATAGGAAAAAAAGGCGAGTTTCAGAGGATGATGAAACTGACCCATACAAGGTATTTAGTAAGCTTAAGAAAGAGTACTATCATATGGGTACTTTTCATGGTAAGCCATCGGGTTGTTTAATGTACGAGTTGTCGCATTGTATGGGGAAGGATACTAATGACTTGCTGTGGTTATCGTGTGTGGCTTTGACCGATCAGTTTGTTCACGAAAGGTTAACGAATGAAAGGTACCAAGCTGGTGTAATGGAACTTGAGCAGTATATTAATAGTTCAGGAAGGTTAAATATGGTTACTTCAGTAACTTTAAAAGATGGGACTAAAGTTTGTGCACCAGAAGCTTCAAGAATTGCTTATGAAGATGAACCTAGACTCATGCTATTACAAGAATGGAATCTGTTTGATTCAATGTTGTGTTCGTCTTACATGGCAACAAAGTTGAAGACTTGGAGTGACAACGGGACTAAAAAGCTAATGTTACTTCTGGCTCAAATGGGGTTTGCACTCGATGAAAGTAAGCAGAAGTTTCGTTACATGAGCATTGAAATTAAGAAGAAAATGAAAGATATGTTTGAGCATTTTCTACCAGATTATGGGCTGAATGACTTTTATTATCGAGGGTTCTTGTTGTTACATGGTTACAGTTCAAAAGTTTCAGCTGCAGATGTGGTTTATGGGATCACTGCACTATTAGAATCTTCAATTGAGTCAGATGGTTCATGTGCTTCAAAGCAGTTTGGGGAGGCTTACGATGCTTTATCTTTATTAAATCTTGAAAAGTTAGATATGGGAATGAGACATGCAATCAAGATCCAACGGGCCATTTTAAGACAAGGAAGCACAGCCATAACCAGAAAGGGTTCGTTAAGAAGTGGTGGCAAGTTCAGATGGGTCAAACTTGAAGACTCGACTGATGCAAAGTTACTGGGCTACCCACAAGCTTTAACAAAGTTTGGGTATTTTTTAATGGACGCTTTGAAGGAAAAAGGTGCTAGAATGAAGCCGTTGATATGTGTTTGCTACACTCAAGGGAGGGTTAAAGTCTTGATTGTTGGAGTTTGTGGTAAACCAAGGCTTGGTGCGGTTCAAGGAAATGCGTTTGGGATTGCGTTCAGAAAAGTAGCTGAGGAGATCGGGGCTGAGTTTTTTCATGAGCTTTTTGAGTCATCATGGATCGTTTTGGATGCTGCTGCTGTAAATGACTTCATGATCAAACTAACTCAGAAGCTATCATGAACAACTATATCCTGGAGTTGGTATAATTAATCTTGTTATTTCTGTTTGGTTTACTTGATAGTTGTTCTCTTAGTTTTATGTATCATTTTATGTTTATTTTGTTTAGTGTGTGCAAGTTCTTCAATAAAGAAGATCTTGATCTAAAATGAACTGACCCATGTAAAATTAAGGCGATATAATTTGCCTATTTGGTTCACAGCTTTGTACTACTTACAAAGAAAACTGCATTTAGCTTCTAGAATATTCATCCCAGTTTTTTTATTCCAGTTGAGTTGTTTGTATGGCTTATTTGTTCTTAATATCACATTTACCAGGTTTGTTGTCTTTTGTTATTGGTATCATGGAATGTGATCCATCTAAGGTATAAAAGTTGCTAGTTGGGACTAAAAATGAGCATGGATAACTAATTACTGGAATCAAAACGGTATTGTATACTTCAAGATCCGGTTTTCATTACAGGTGAGGACATGAGGTTACAGGTGAATGTGGGATTCGGTACAGTAGCCTCATTAAATGTTATGGTCTTGATACTTTGCCGAAACTCAATGGTCTCATATTGGAATTGAAATTACAATAGTACAAATTTCACAACTTTGCAAGAGGTCTTAGGTTAAAATACTGAATATTTTGTGGTGGTTAGGGAAGGATTGTAAAAAGTCAGAGAATAATTTCGCTGAGCTGCGTACATCAGAATATTAGATCAGATTACTCTCCATTTCGGGAAACCCGGACAGGGAAAAAAACCCTTCTATCCTTTTACTGCGAGATGGACTTCTCAATGCCAAATATTTGAAAAAATGTACCCGATGATTGCAACCTCATACCGCTCCTTCATATATAATTTGAATTTGAAAATGGGTCGGGTGTGTTTGGTAGAGTAGCTTATGAGAGTTTATGAGAGCTTACATGAGCTTGAGCTTATGATTTAATAAGCTCTAAGTAATAAGCTTCGTTTGGGAGACATAAAAAGTAGAGCTTATGAAAAACATAAGCTCTAAAAAAATAAGCTACTTCTAGCAGCTTATGAAAAAAGTAGAGCTTATGAACTAGAAAATAAGCTCCAGCTAGTTTACCAAACACTTATAAAAAATAATAAGCTCCAGCTACCAACTTTAAAAATAAGCTCCAGTTCCAGCTCTAGTCCATAAGCTCCAGCTCCAGCTCCAGCTCCAGCTCCATCCAATTTCATCCAAACACACCCTTAGTGAGTTAGTGGCCGATCAATAATAATAATACAAAATTATAAAACAAAATAATTCATTTTTGGGTTGCATATAGTTTAAATATTTTTACTCATCGTTTTCATCATTTGTGTTGTCATGTGTATCTTCATTTTATAAAGTTGAGTTTCATAATAATTTATTCAAGCCTGTCAGTTATGCTTATGGTGTTAACTAGTTTTCGAACCCTCGCTTCGCGCTAGGGGTTCGGTTTTCAATGTATTTTATTGCGTTTAGTTTGTAAAATTATTTCGTGGCTAACGATGATGTCGTTGAAGCGTAACTCCAGTCGAACTAAAAGGTATAACCCGTGAAAGATTTAAATGTTATTTTAAATTAACAATATATGTGCATCTCCGCGTTTCGTTATGGAATTGTCGAGTTTTAAAAATTTAACGCAAAATCAACGTGTATGAAAAGTAGTCCAAATATTTAGCGTTTTTTTAAAAAACATCCGTTTTGCGTATAGCTAGTTACATTGTGTTCCTAAAATCATTTCGAGTTTAACGATGTTGTCGGAAAAATTTAACTCGTTAAGAGCGAGAAGATATGGCCCGTTAATATTTGAGTGGAGTTTATTTAATTTTTTTTTATGAAAATGGTTATTTGATACTTTAACTCCTGTTTGGGAGTCGATTTGAATTTTTAAAAAAAGTGTGGGGGCCTTTGTTGGTAAAATGAAATTGAGTTAAAATAAAAAAAAAAGTGAAAAGTCGAAAATGACCCTTGTTAGTATTCATGAATTTATATACTATCTAATAGACAAAAATCATGAATAGTAACCAGGGGCACTTTCGTCCTTTCACTTTTTTTTTGTTGTTGTTGTGTTTTCACCTTTTTTCCCTTTTTCCAAAAAAAAAAACCCAACCTTTGTTCTAAAATTAAAAGCAGCCCCCAACAGGGGGTAAAGTGTCAAATAACCATTTTCATAAAATATCTTAACTAAACCCCACCCAAATATTCAACGGGTCATATCTTCTCGCTCGCAACGAGTTAAATTTTCCCGACACCATCGTTAAACTCGAAATAATTTTAGGCACACAATGTCACTAACTATACGCAAAACGGACGCTTTTTAAAAAACGCTAAATATTTGAGGTACTTTTCATACACGTTGATTTTGCGTTAAATTTTTAAAAGTCGACAACTCCATAGCGAAACGCGGAGATGCACATATATTGTTAATTTAAAATAACATTTAAATATTTCACGGATTATACCTTTTAATTCTACTCGAGTTGCGCTTCAACGACGTCATCGTTAGCCATGAAATAATTTTACAAACTAAACGCAATAAAATACATTGAAAACTGAACCACGACGCGAAGCGAGGGTTCGTAAACTAGTTTTGTCTATTAGATAGTATACTAATTGTGAATGTACTGATACTGACATACATAACGAATTCTAGCCATGAATATCATATACGGAGAGTCTTACGAATTCGAACCTAAACGGCGGTAGTGTTTTCGATGTGAAGCCGGGAATTATCAACGGGTCTAATTCGGTTGGTGGTGTTAAGCTTAATGGTTCAAAAAGGAAAAAAAAAGGTGTCAGGGTCGTCGACAATACTCATCGGTTGCGGGATTTAGAGAATGATGTTTCGATCGGTTTGGATATTCAATGGTTGTTTCGTGAGGATATAGGTGTCGCAAGCGGCGGGTTTCAATCTGGTGTTAAGTTGGATGTTGGACCATCGAAGGATTCAAAATCTGGGTCCTCCGTAAGCTTTTTACAACTCTCGAAAAGGGAAAGGGGTAACTTACGAACAAGTGGGCAGGAATGGTGAAAAAAATTGTTTCGGGGACGATCAAGAAGAGTGGTCGGTAGTTTGCTCTTGGGATTGGAGCTTTGGTTTGTTTTTGTTTAGTTGTATTGTCGTTAATGTGAGACATTTGCGCTAGTGTTTTTTTAGTGTTTTTCGTTGTGTTCTTTTGGTCAAGACTTGCCTCTATATAGCTGTATTTAGTTGTTAGTTTCATGAATTTTTTGTTGCGAGGCTTGACGGGTTCCCGTTGTAAACTCGGTTTGATCCTTTCATTTTTTTATGAAAGAGCTTCAGTTTATATAAGTTTTTCTAATTTTTTTTTTTTAAAAAAAAAGAATTTTTAATATATTTGTAACTTGTCAAAGCATCGTGTGTCTAGGTATTAGTTAATAAAACAATTCATGTAGTTAAAATATGTATGTAAAGATTTAAACAAATTCAAATATCTTTAGTCTTAACTAGTGACTATTGAACAGTATAAAAGTTTTCATATTTGATCTGGTTTAATTATTTATATAAGGAAAAAGAAGAATAATCTAAAAGGGAAAATCATCATGAATCACACACCATTTTTTGGTAATAATAAAATCAACAACTTTTTTTAATAGCATATTCATTATAACTATGCATCTTTTATCCGTACATTATAAGTTTTAAACTAGTGAAATGACCCGTGAAACCACGAGTTTATTTAAACGAAACAGTTTAATAGTATAATTTAGGTATTAAGTGAGTTTAAACGCTAAAGTCATTTAGTTTAATGACCCAACGGATTCCGACTAAGAAACTTTTCGTTATTTTTACAAGCACATTGATGTACTTAACTTGGTCGGAATAAATAAACTACATTTATTCTCTCATCATCATCTTCCAATTACAATTACTATTTTCCTTGTTATAAAAGCCTACATTAAAACCTTTTATTGAGACGTGTATTTCGTATACATATATAACGTAATTAATCTCGTAAAGAGAACTTATATTTAAATTTGAATAATTATATAATAATAATTAATAATTAATGAGAGTGAATTTTTTTCCGAAAGACATGAAATAAATAAATAAGTAGATTTAATTTAATTAGTCATTAATAATTAGATTAATGACATCATCTTAGGGGTTAGATTTTTTACTTTTTCTTTTTAATTTTTTCTTAACAAAAAAATTAGCCTAATAATAACATCATCATTGTAGGATTTTAATAGAAACTATAGATATATAAAGTTGATAGATTTATATAAATGATAATGTATATCAGTTTTTTCCTTTACATAGTTAGCATTAACTTAAATTGCAAATAATGATATATACTTCTTCCATCTCAATTTAATAATTATGGGTTAACTTTTTTTTCTTCTTAACTTTGACTTTAATTGGTGTTATACATGATGAAATTTATGTAAATAAATTGTTGATTTATATGTTTATATAGATAAATTGGTGTTTCATATGTGATTTCATTTAATACAACTTTCATAAACCATGATATAACACAAAACAAAAAGTTATTTACAATCAAAGTTATGAAATTTTTTTATCACAACACTATTACATTGAGACAAAGGAAGTACTACGTAATTATCTTATATTAATATATAATCATACATCATATTAGTATTAATATTTGTATGGTAATTGCAAACTTACTCTACATATACGTATTGTCTTAAAAAATGGTTAACTTACTATTTATATATTTTTTTTTTCAAAAAACAAAAGTTATATTAACGCGAACCCACTATGGGGGGAACCCATTACAAAGAAACGAAGACCCGACATTCTCTATGAATACAATACATCACGACCTAAATACGAACACTCTACATGACCAACAAGTTGCGGAGGTAGCAACTACTAAAACAAGACCATGGATCCGAGATCCAACCTAGCCAATCCAACCTTCGATTCTTTATACGACCATAGATCCATTCAAAATACTTGAGTTGTATTTCCATTAACCCCGTAGGACCGCTCCATGAAGAGTTAGTAAACACCTTTTGATTACGATTCTTCCATATCATATAACAACACGTCCATTCGATTGATTGCCAAATACTCGACCAAAGTGAGAATAAGGGACGATTATTTTTGCCACGAAATATTTCGCTAATGCTCAAGTTTGATATCGCACCTAAGCCCCACCATTAATAAACCCGAGCCTAAATATCCATCGCATGACGACAAATTATCAAAGTATGTTCAATAGTTTCGACATCATCATCACATAAAGGGCATCTAACAGAATCCAAGTCTATGCCTCTTTTATCGAGTTCGGTACGAACCGGGATCTGCCTTTTTAATGCCCTCCATATGAAAATTGCAAATTTAATAGGAACCAAATAATTCTTCAAAAATTCTTCTTCATGTAAACTCGACCCGTTGTTGAGAATTTTATCATCGATAATACTTGCCAACTTCTTTGTAGTAAATAACTCGTTTCCCGCTAGGTCCCAAATCCACGAATCCGTAGCCTTATCTTGTTTCACATAAGCATTTAGCAGTGCATTAAGAGAGTCAAGATCATTAAGAGCTCGACCCGACACTTCACGTTTCCAATTATAATTACAAATGAATTCTCGATCGATCCAAGTGACTCTTTCTTGTACTCGCGCCTTCGAATCTTCATCCAAATGAAATAATCGCGTGAACTTTTGCTTTAATGGTATACGGTAATGAAATGTCCCGTTCATAGCGATTATAAACGTTTCATATTAATTGATTTATTTGCGAGGTTTTGACCTCTATATGAGACGTTTTTCAAAGACTGCATTCGATTTTAAAAACAAACCATAACCTTTATTTTATCGATAAAAGTTTTTAAAGCATGTATCAAGTAATGATAATCTAGAATATAACGTTTTACACACAACCATTACATAATGGTTTACAATAATATTACACATCGATTAAATTTTACGAATGCAGTTTTTAAACAATATTATACAAGCATGCAGACTCCAATTCACGTCTTTATATAGCATGCAACAACGAAAGCTTCTTAATAATCACCTGAGAATAAACATGCTTAAAACGTCAACAAAAATGTTGGTGAGTTATAGGTTTAACCTATATGTTATCAATTCATAATAATAGACCACAAGATTTCATTTTTCATAAGTAACATACAAGCATAAAGCTATCTGTATAAAAATCATTCATATGGTGAACACCTGGTAACCGACATTAACAAGATGCATATAGAATATCCCCATCATTCCGGGACACCCATCAGACATGATAAACTCGAAGTACTAAAGCATTCCAAATTCCAGAATGGGGGTTGTTAGTTCCCGTAGATCTACCTTTAGGATTCGCGTCAATTAGGGGCCAGTTCCCTAATTCTTAGGCTACCAAGCTAAAAGGGGCATATTCAATTTCGATCATTCAACCATAAAATGTAGTTTCACGTACTTGTGTCTATTTTGTAAAACATTTATAAAACTGCATGTATTCTCATCCCAAAAATATTAGATTTTAAAAGTGGGACTATAACTCACTTTCACAGATTTTTACTTTTAAGACTTGGCCACGGATCGATTCACGAACCTATAACAAATATATACATATATATCAAAGTATGATCGAAATATATTCACAACATTTTTTATTACTTTTTAATGATTTAAGTTTATTAAATTAGCGGTCCAACGTTAGTAATCTACAACTAGTTGTCCATAGTTAGATGTACAGAAATAAATCAATATATATTATCTCGAATCAATCCACGACCCAGTGTCTACAAGTCTCAGACTCGATCACAACTCAAAGTATATATATTATTTTGGAATCAACCTCAACCCTGTATAGCTAACTCAAGCATTACTGCATATAGAGTGTCTATGGTTGTTCCAAATAATATATATAGATGGGTCGATATGATATGTCAAAACATTGTATACGTGTCTATGGTCTATCAAGGTTACATAATATGTTAGAGTACATGTATAATACAATATAAGTTAGTTAAGTTATGGTTAGAATAGATTTGTTACAAATTTCACGTAGCTACAACAAGCAAAAATATCCAATTTTGTTTTACCCATAACATCTTCGTTTTAAATCCGTTTTGAGTGATTCAAGTTGCTATGGTTTCATAATGAACTGAAATGAAACTAAACATAAAAAGTATAAGTTTATAGTCGAAAATACAGGTTACAAGTCATTTTTGTAAGAGGTAGTCATTTCAGTCGAAAGAACGACGTCTTGATGATCATTTTGAAAAGCATACTTCCACTTTGAGTTTAACCATGATTTTTGGATATAGTTTCATGTCCATAAGAAAAATCATTTTCCCAGAAGGATAACTTTTAAATCAAAGTTTATCATAGTTTTTAATTATCTAACCCAAAACAGCCTGCGGTGTTACTATGACGGCGTATGTCCGGTTTTACGGTGTTCTTCGTATTTTCAGGTTTTAAATCATTAAGTTAGCATATCATAAAGATATAGAATATGTGTTTAGTTGATTTTTAAAATTTAATTTAGAAGGATTAACTTTGTTTTCGAATAAGTTTAGAATTAACTAAACTATGTTCTAGTGATTACATGTTATAATCTTCGAATAAGATAGTTTTATATATATGAATCGGATGATGTTATGAACATCATTACTACCTAAAGTTTAGTAGGTAAACCTACTGGAAGTGACAAAAATTGATCTAGCTTCAAAGGATTCTTGGATGGCTTGAAAGTTCTTGAAGTAGAATCATGACACGAAAACAAGTTCAAGTAAGATTATCACTCGAATTAAGATAGTTTATAGTTATAGAAATCGAATCAAAGTTTGGATATGAATATTACTTTGAATAAGAAAGATAACCTACTGTAATTAACAAAGGTTTCTTGATCTTAGATGATTACTTGGAATGGATTTGCAAGATTGAAAGTAAACAAGCAATCTTGAAAGGATTTTTGAAGTGTTCTTGAAGTGTTCTTCCTATGATGATTATAGCTTGATTCTTGAAGTAATTTTTGATGAAGATGATGATTAGTTTACTGGAAATTTTGTTTCTAAGAGTGTGTGTGTGTGTTTAGAGAGAATTAGAAAGAGAATTGGAAGTGAAATGGATTGATTGGTGAGTGGTGAATGGTGAGTGGTGAGTGGGGTTAAAAGAAGTTCTAGTTAGTTGACTAGTTCATGGTAGAAGTTAAATTTGATTAGTCATGCATGACATAATCAAGAGTGGAATCCCATGCTAGTTCCTATTGGTATATACCCATAGTAAGTACATCTAGAAGCTGTGTATAATACGGGTACAAATACGGAATGACTACGAGTAGAATTGTTGATGAAAATGAATGGAAATGTAATTATAAGCATTTTTGCTAAGTAGAAGTACTTTGATATGTGTCTTGAAGTCTTTCAAAAGTTTACTAATACATCTTAATACACTACATGTATATTCATTTTAACTGAGTCGTTAAGTCAACGTTAGTCGTTACATGTAAGTGTTGTTTTTGAAAGCTTTAAGCTAACACTATCATTTAATGTTATTGAAAGCTTTAAATCAAATTTTAACACATTTTTAATAAAGTGATATTAACCCAAACAAAAAAAATTCAAGCTGACCTGGCAGCTCGACCCCAGCCAGGGGCTCTGCCCCTTAGACCCCGCCAGGGGTTGCCACCCCTTGGACCCGGCTATCGGGGGCGCTGCCCCCGAACCCCCGTCATAAATACGATAAGTTCAAACAAGTGTGCACTCCACACTTTCCCAAACTTGTTCGATATTTATCAAGGTTATTTTGGTTAACAAATTAATCCCATTACACTTAAATCATATTGGTGACACAAATCACCAACAATGAATATATCTTAATATGATACATATGTATTTAGTAAGACGTTGCTATAACGATAATCGTTATATATATCGTTTTGAGTTTCATAATTCAATAGTCTCATTTTATGTATATAACTCATTGTTAATATACCTAGTGAGATACTTAATTTTCATAATATCATGTTAGCTATATATATATCCATATATATATCAACATATAGTTTTTACAAGTTTTAACGTTCGTGAATCGCCGGTCAACTTGGGTGGTCAATTGTCTACATGAAACTCATTTCAAATAATCAAGTCTTAACACGTTTGATTGCTTAACATGTTGAAAACATTTAATCATGTAAATATGGTTCTCATTAAATATATAATCATGGAAAAGTTCGGGTCACTACAGGCAAAGCCATGGTTCATTCCAAAATTCCGTATCCGCACCATCACTAATTAACTTTGTAAAGGAGCTTGCGAAGTTGATATCCATCTTCTCAATCATGACACCTACACATATAATATTGGACCATACACTACTTACCCCTTGCGGCCCGGAGAGACACGTAGGGGGAAGTAGTCCGTTAGAACCATAAATACTCTTTATAATTGTGACCCAAAGTGTGTTTGGCTCGGTTTTGGCCCGCATCCCATTTGACCCAAGACAATTTAGAACACTCGCCCGTCCCGCCCCAAAAAAAGTTTCTCCTAATACTCTCTAATGTTTTTATGACACTCATAGGGGCACGAAATAGAGAGAAATAGTATAGCGGTAAACTACTAAGAACCGATATAACAAGCGTAAATCTTCCACCATAGGAAATCAATCTTGCTTTCCAATCTACGAGCTTTGTGTTAAACTTTTCAATCATGGGTTTCCAATTTTGATCATTACTCATGTTTTTACCAACCGGGAGACCAAGATAAGTAAACAGAAGTTCACCAACTTTACAACCAACTCGAGCGGCTAACCTTTCAATGTCTACATAAGCAACACCCAACCCATATAACACGCTTTTGTGAAAATTGATTTTGAGTCCCGATAAATTCTAAAAATATTTTAATAATTTCATGAGATTACAAAGATTTTGACTTTGCCAATCCCCGATAAAATCGTATCATCCACGAATTGTAAGTGGGATGGATTTGTTTTGTCTTTCCCAATTTCAACACCTTTAAAGAGGCCTTCACCACAAGCTCTTTTAATAAGAAAATTCAAAATAACTATTAAATGTCATTAAAAAAAATAACTATTAAATGTCATTAAATTTTTTAAATTACACTCATTTATTACTCTTGATTATTTATTATTTTAATAAATTTAGTTAAACTTAACTTGATCATAAAGTCAAGTGAAATTTATGTTCAAATATGTTTTAAACAAGAGCGTAGGGGTGTGCGCTTCGCTGCTTATAATTGTATGCGATATTCAGTACAAAGTTATCTTACGTGCGAAAATATTAAACGTTAAAAACTTATCACTTGACCCATTAAACATAAAAACACAACCCAAATAGTCACGACTACTTGTCACATCAAGTTAGCTTGTAAATAGCCATAAAGAAAGGTGTATGAATACCAGTTTACCGTAGCAGATACAAGTTACAAAACAGATTACTACTATACATACATATAGTAATTTAGATATCACAAACTTAAAACAGAGTCCCGAGACTTCATTGCCATGCCCCGTACACCAGCTGACTAGCATCATATTTAAAAGAAAGTCATTTCAAAAAGAGAGCACCGTATCATCATATGCATTTAACTGAATGATAAGGCTAAAAAGGAACATATATTTCATAGCAATATCCCTCCTAAATAATAGGTTTTCATATGTAATTGTATTATTTTTTCATTGTAATTGTTTAAATAAATAAGTGCGAAGACAAAAGGCGAAAACGAAGATTTGAAGACACAAACGTCCAAAAAGCTCAAATGTACAAGATACAATTCAAAAGGTTCAATTTATTGATGAAAAACGTCTAAAAATGACAAGAGTACAAGTTACAAAATGCAAAGTACAAGATATTAAATTGTACGCAAGGACGTTCGAAAATCCGGAACCGGGACATGAGTCAACTATCAACGCCCGACGCAACGAACCAAAAATTACAAGTCAACTATGCACAAAAATATAATATAATATATAAATAATTATATTAATTATTTATATTTTATATTTATATTTATATATTTATTATGTCGACAAGCTAGGAGCCAAAAGTTTGTGAGCTGGATTTTCAAACTCCACGACTCGCGGAGTGTAACACCCCGTTTTTCCTCGTACATGATTTATAGGTGTATTGTGTATGTACGACAGGCGTATGAAGGGTTCGATACATGTTTGGGTGTTAAAGTCTTGTATGCGAGAAAATGTGTCAGGCCACGTTGGGTGTCGCGGCGAAACAAAGGGAGCCGCGGCGCGGCGTTTCAAATAAATCCAGATCAGAAAGCTTGTTAACAAAGTCACCAGTTCGAGGCAATCGTCGCGGCGCGACGAATTAGGCCGCGGCGCGGCGAATGGTGTGAACTGGCACCAGATTCTTGTAAATTTAAATGAAGTTCAAGGGCAATTTGGTCTTTTCGCGTTTGAGCCAGATTTGAGGATTTAACCTCATCCATTCATTTCATTTCTCATTTTAATTTCCCTTTTCTTTTCATTTTTCCTCTCAAACTCAAACACCCATTTGATTTCAAAAGGATTTTTGGAAAGGAGGGATCGGGAGTTGATCCTTGGCGTAGTTGACAAGTGTGTTCTCCTCGTTCTTAGCTACACAGTGACTAGTGGTAAGCTCTAACTCCGAAATTCATTTTCGTGTTCATCATTCAAGTTTAGGGCTTTTGATTGTATGATTCATAGGTGAAACCCATTTAGTTGTTAATTGAAGGTTAACACCAAGATTCGGGTTTTTTTTGTTGTTAATGTCGGGTTTTGGGTTTGGTGTGCAAGTTCATGCTTGTAAGACTTGTAAATGGTGTATAATCACTAGTATTAGTGATTATTGAGGTTTTGGGGACATTTAGGGTTCTTGGAGTTGACTAATTTTGACTAGAGCCAAAATTAGGGTTTGGTGATGATTTTGACCCGATTGTTGATTTATTAAGGTTTATAAACTTAAAATGGATTAAGTTGAAGTATTAAACCGAGTTAAATGTGTTTTGGTGTCAAGACTTGTAAACGGTGAGATTTTGACTTAATGGGTCAAAATTAGGGTTTTGGTGTCAAAATGGGTGAGACATGTGTTTAACACTTGTGTTTGGGTTTACTTGGCATATTAGGACCATTTTCACCCGTGTTAGTAATTATTGGTTAGTTTGGGCGCGGTTTGTACTTGGAATTACATTTGGGTCGAATTTGCACTAAGTGTCAAATTGGGTTGGTTTGTAAATCCAATCTAAGTGTGTTGTTGAATTTGTGATAATGGAATAGGTACTTTCCATTGACGAGTTGCGGATTACTTGGTTGCATTCATCAAGGCTTAAGGTGAGTGTTAATATCCTATATGCATATGTATGTGTAGGATGGGTGCGGGTCGGGTGAAGTGGGTCTCGGTTATAGAGCTCACTTCACATATAGGTGGATTGATGGACTTGTGTGTAGGTCTAATTGGCACGGTTGTGCATTTTGGTTGACCATCTTTGACGAGGTGCACACCTTGCGTGTACTCTATCACGTGGGCGTGTGATGTGGATTATATAACCCCAATGGCGAAGGGTTAATATTGTGAGTGGAATAATTATGCGTGTACGTATATAATGTATTTATTTGTGTAGTATGAATGTGGTATTGTCGCGGTGTTCAAGACACCACATTCTAAGTAACGAGTAGTAGTGTCGCGGTGTTTAAGACACTACTCATTGTTTGATTGGCATGTGGTATTGTCGCGGTGGTTAAGACACCACATTGTCATGGGAGTGGAATTGTCGCGGTGTTCAAGACACCACTCATTATTTTGATTGACGTGTGGATTCGTCGCGGTGTTTAAGACGCCACATTGTCATGGGGGTGAATTAGTCGCGGTGTTTAAGACATCACCCGGGGGATTAGTGATTACGCGGTGTTTAAGTAACGCTAATGGATGTTACGAACTCCGACGGTCTCTTACGAGTATCGTTCCCTTGTACGATTGGTTAACCATGGTTATTGTGTTGTAAGCGTAAGCAAATTATGTTATTCGAGAGATATATACATATATATACATATATATTGTATACATATAATGTTGTATTGTCGTGTTGTAGCTAACCCTCCGGGTGTAGCTTATTGGCATTGTTCACATCGTTGTTGGCAAACTCATATTTTGTTGATGTATCTTTAGCTCATTGCTTAGTGATCTTACGGTATGCTTAGACTAGCTTGCCTTTATGTTTGGATGCTCCGGTATGCGGTATTTGCTATTTTGTGGCGTGTCCATTTTATGCATATATATGTATGTAGTATATTCTCACTCACTAAGCGTTAGCTTACCCTCTCGTTGTTGATATTTTTATAGGTTCGCATGCTTGGCGGCTCGGGTAAGCTTGGGAATTAGAGATCTCGGCTAGGTTGCTTTAGAAGATCTTGCTTTTGGACTCGAATAGGATTTGGGTAGCGTAGTCCCAAATCACCATGCTCGGTTTTGTGTAAACGTAACTAGTCGGGTCATAATGATTATAACCGGTTTACGATTTAATTAATGAACCATTGTATTAAGGACTTTAAATCATTAATGTATGTTTTAAGTTCGATGAACTTACTTTGATAACAAATACGTTTTGGAATATGTGTAACGGGACCTAAAGTATTATTTAACGCGTATTAAAAGGAAAAATTTTTATGGGCCGGTTTTAATACGGGTTGGGTTGTTTCAAGTGGTATCAGAGCATGGTCTAAGGGATTTAGGTGACTTGAGATAGGTGCCTAGACTTAGACTTTTGTGTGTGCTTAATTTGTTGCGGGACTTGTAGGAGTACGGGTCGGAATGGGTTCTAGCTAGTGCCTTGTTTATAGGTTGACTAACGTTTATATTAGTAATGCGAATATTATTAATATGCTATTGTGATGTGATAATAATTCTCGCGTGTGTTTATATCGCGTAGAATTTTGTTTGTGTTTGCATATATCATCGAGCGAGACGGTTGTTGTACTAACGAGCCGATACAGCGTGTATGCGTAATAAGGACTTGCAAACCTTATTACGGGTGCAAATCGTGTTTAGCAAGTGATGTACGACAAATGTTTAGCAAGATGGGGCGGTGTTGTGCGTGTGATTTACACGTTCGTGGTCTAACCGCTTTGCATTCCTTAGAATGGCGACGGGAAATGGGATCGATACGAACGACGCTGAGTTTAACGCTAGAGTTGCGGCCGCCGTTGCGGAGCAAATGAGTGCGTTTCGAGAAGAAATGGATAGGAAGTATTCCGAATTTCGAAATGGTGGAGAAATGGAGCATTGTCTTAAGAGCTTCATGAGGACTAAACCTCCGATGTATGACGGGAAACCGGATCCTTTAGTAAGCACAACTTGGATCTCGGATGTTGAAGGGTGTTTTCGTACTATTGAATGCCCTCCCGAGAAAAAGACAAGACTCGCTACTAGTTTATTGCGGGGTAGGGCGAAGGATTGGTTGGATGGTAAGATTGATCTTGTCGGTGGTGAGCTGTTTATGGCATTATCGTGGGACGATTTTAAGAAGGAATTCTTCGAGGAATTCCGGACTTCGGCCGACTTGTCGGAATTGCATGATGAGTTGCGAAACTTGCAACAGGGATCTATGGATTTGAATACTCTCAAGACGACCTTTATGGCGAAGACTCGTTTTTGCCCGGAGTATTTAGGGAATGATCGGTTGTTGATGGAGGATTTCTATCGAACCTTGAATGATGACTTGAAGAATAAGATTAGCCGGGGTCACGCAAAATCGTTTGCGGAATTATTCGCCGTGGCTAGAGGTTTCGAGTCGTATTCACGATCAAAGAAGGGTGAACCTTCGAGCGAGAGAAGGGTTGTTTCGCATGGTGCTCCGAGTAAGAGGACTAAGGGTCCGAGTGTGAGCATGGGTGGTACACGGACGGGTATATTGGATTCTAGTGCGTCTAGATGTTACAATTGTGGCATAAGGGGTCACAAGTCGTGGGAATGTTCGGTACCAAAAGGCGATGGCATGGTGTGCTTCAATTGCCAAGAAGAAGGACATCGTAAGTCGGAATGTCCCAAGTTAGCGGGGCCGGGGCCGGCAAGGAGACGTTAAGGTACGTTTCGTTTTAATAAATATGTCTTTTGATTATTTATTAAGTGCCGTTTGAAGTTGAGTGAATTAAATGCATTGTGTTGTGCATGTTATTGATATGGGTGACGTTCCTAATGGAAGTACCCTATGACGACGTTTTGATTGACGGGCGAAGGGCGTAAGACTTGGTGTAACCAAGCATTCCTTGATATTTGTAAAATGTTTCTACCAAGCCATGGAAATGGGTTGGTGTTCGGTTGTTAAGCGCGTGTTCGCTTTTGTGTTGAGGTCGATGAACCGTGAGGTTTGACGGGTGGGCTGAAACCCTTGAGATCGAGTGTTTTGAATCTTGATGTATGTTGGTAATGGAGTCTTTATGACGCGACATTAGGTGCCTCTTTTATACCTACTAGCGTGGTGTTCGACTCCGGTTATGTTGCGGTTACATTGTACTTAGGGTACCGAAGTGAAATCCTTAGGTACATGAGTGACTAGGTGTAATTTGACAAACTAAAGCAATTGGATGATTGCGAAGGTATGGTTTGTGTAATCGTGGTACACTTTTTGCTCGAAGTGTTTAAGGATTGATTGAAATCCTTTGTGTGCTCAAGGCTGGAGCAAGATATGGTGACGGGTCGTGTGAGCCCAATCTTTGTAAAGTCTACCTTAGGTAGCATTGTACGGTTGTACGAGTTGTGGATATGGGACGTAGTTCCAAATGGGGGAGTTACACTCCCGCACGAGGAAGTTTTAGTGTGAGATTTCGGATGATGCTTTTGGTAGATCCGGAAAATGTTGTCGAGACCTGATTTTGGTCGATTTGTGGTAGATTACAATTTCGGATAAATTGTACTTATGGTTTGGATTTGAATTATCACCGAGGTGGTAATGTGGTAAATCTCGATTGAGAGATAATGGACGTGTTTGGCGAGCAAGGTGAAATCCTTCGGTTAAGGGAGGTGTGTGTCGGATTCTCTTCTAGAGAATAATTGTTTTGTGCCTATGTTTGATATAGGTGGTTCTTGCTCGTGTATGTGAATGGTTAGTGGTATCCGTTAGGATTCACTATGGCGTAGCAGAGCGCGATGTTACGCTACTCGTCGTTCGAGGCCAAAAGGGCGTTGATTGATGAAGCATGACTTTCGGGTCCGCTGACTTCATCATGGTATTGGTGATTGATGAAGCATGACCTTTAGGGTCCGCTGACTTCATCATGGGAGTATGCGATTGGTGGAGCATGACCTTCGGGGTCCGCTGATTTCATCATGAGCGAGGTGTTATATCGGTGAAGCATGACTTTCGGAGTCCGCTGACTTCATCTGGTGTTGAGATTGGTGAAGCATGACCTTCGGGGTCCGCTGACTTCATCATGGGATTATTGATTGGTGAAGCATGATATTCGGGTTCGCTGACTTCATCATGGTAGTGAATCGCGTGTAGTTCGGATTCACTAAGGCGCGTGTGTTTTTGGCCAGCCTTCGTGTTGTGTGATATGTCGGTTGTTTTATACACCGATGGTGGGGTCGTAAGGACCGTGATGTTGATCTGTTGGTTGTTTTATACACCAATGGTGGGGTCGTAAGGACCGTGTTGTGTGATCGATCGGGTGTTTTTATACGCCGATGGTGGGGTCGCGAGGACCATGTGGTATGATTTGTGATGCGATAGCCGTGTTTCGCTCACGTGTTGTTACGGGTGTGACGATAGTCGATTTTGTACACCTTTGGATTTGGCGTTTTCATAGTCGTTTTGGGCGCTATCGGTTTTAGCCTTTTGATTATGATGTTACGGTAGTTGCGTATTGATCGTATTGCGCACTACAAGGGATGTTTAGTGATTGGTGTTATCCGTCAGGATTCGTTGGTTCGGTCTTCATCGTTTCGGATTGTTGACCTTAGGTTGAGACTTGGTTGCTTTTAGCGTTGTACTCGGTAAGGGTACGCTAAGGGGTTGATATCTCTGTACGAGATTGGTTTAGTTTTCCCGATGTTAGGGAATGAGCATGGTTTTAGTGCTCGGATTGTGGATTTGATAAATCGCGGGTGACGATTTAGTTGTTAAAGGCAATTCAGTGGGAAGAATTGCTTAGGAAAGTCGGTTTGGACTTATGTTTGAGGACCGTGAAGTGTGGTCCGTTTGGTTAAATGACAAGGATCACGAGGACGTGATCGAGTCTAAGTGGGGGAGAGTTGTAACACCCCGTTTTTCCCCGTACATGATTTATAGGTGTATTGTGTATGTACGACAGGCGTATGAAGGGTTCGATACATGTTTGGGTGTTAAAGTCTTGTATGCGAGAAAATGTGTCAGGCCACGTTGGGTGTCGCGGCGCGACAAAGGGAGCCGCGGCACGGCGTTTCAAATAAATCCAGATCAGAAAGCTTGTTAACAAAGTCACCAGTTCGAGGCAATCGTCGCGGCGCGACGAATTAGGCCGCGGCGCGGCGAATGGTGTGAACTGGCACCAGATTCTTGTAAATTTAAATGAAGTTCAAGGGCAATTTGGTCTTTTCGCGTTTGAGCCAGATTTGAGGATTTAACCTCATCCATTCATTTCATTTCTCATTTTAATTTCCCTTTTCTTTTCATTTTTCCTCTCAAACTCAAACACCCATTTGATTTCAAAAGGATTTTTGGAAAGGAAGGATCGGGAGTTGATCCTTGGTGTAGTTGACAAGTGTGTTCTCCTCGTTCTTAGCTACACGGTGATACTAGTGGTAAGCTCTAACTCCGAAATTCATTTTCATGTTCATCATTCAAGTTTAGGGCTTTTGATTGTATGATTCATAGGTGAAACCCATTTAGTTGTTAATTGAAGGTTAACACCAAGATTCGGGTTTTTTTTGTTGTTAATGTCGGGTTTTGGGTTTGGTGTGCAAGTTCATGCTTGTAAGACTTGTAAATGGTGTATAATCACTAGTATTAGTGATTATTGAGGTTTTGGGGACATTTAGGGTTCTTGGAGTTGACTAATTTTGACTAGAGCCAAAATTAGGGTTTGGTGATGATTTTGACCCGATTGTTGATTTATTAAGGTTTATAAACTTAAAATGGATTAAGTTGAAGTATTAAACCGAGTTAAATGTGTTTTGGTGTCAAGACTTGTAAACGGTGAGATTTTGACTTAATGGGTCAAAATTAGGGTTTTGGTGTCAAAATGGGTGAGACATGTGTTTAACACTTGTGTTTGGGTTTACTTGGCATATTAGGACCATTTTCACCCGTGTTAGTAATTATTGGTTAGTTTGGGCGCGGTTTGTACTTGGAATTACATTTGGGTCGAATTTGCACTAAGTGTCAAATTGGGTTGGTTTGTAAATCCAATCTAAGTGTGTTGTTGAATTTGTGATAATGGAATAGGTACTTTCCATTGACGAGTTGCGGATTACTTGGTTGCATTCATCAAGGCTTAAGGTGAGTGTTAATATCCTATATGCATATGTATGTGTAGGATGGGTGCGGGTCGGGTGAAGTGGGTCTCGGTTATAGAGCTCACTTCACATATAGGTGGATTGATGGACTTGTGTGTAGGTCCAATTGGCACGGTTGTGCATTTTGGTTGACCATCTTTGACGAGGTGCACACCTAGCGTGTACTCTATCACGTGGGCGTGTGATGTGGATTATATAACCCCAATGGCGAAGGGTTAATATTGTGAGTGGAATAATTATGCGTGTACGTATATAATGTATTTATTTGTGTAGTATGAATGTGGTATTGTCGCGGTGTTCAAGACACCACATTCTAAGTAACGAGTAGTAGTGTCGCGGTGTTTAAGACACTACTCATTGTTTGATTGGCATGTGGTATTGTCGCGGTGGTTAAGACACCACATTGTCATGGGAGTGGAATTGTCGCGGTGTTCAAGACACCACTCATTATTTTGATTGACGTGTGGATTCGTCGCGGTGTTTAAGACGCCACATTGTCATGGGGGTGAATTAGTCGCGGTGTTTAAGACATCACCCGGGGGATTAGTGATTACGCGGTGTTTAAGTAACGCTAATGGATGTTACGAACTCCGACGGTCTCTTACGAGTATCGTTCCCTTGTACGATTGGTTAACCATGGTTATTGTGTTGTAAGCGTAAGCAAATTATGTTATTCGAGAGATATATACATATATATACATATATATTGTATACATATAATGTTGTATTGTCGTGTTGTAGCTAACCCTCCGGGTGTAGCTTATTGGCATTGTTCACATCGTTGTTGGCAAACTCATATTTTGTTGATGTATCTTTAGCTCATTGCTTAGTGATCTTACGGTATGCTTAGACTAGCTTGCCTTTATGTTTGGATGCTCCGGTATGCGGTATTTGCTATTTTGTGGCGTGTCCATTTTATGCATATATATGTATGTAGTATATTCTCACTCACTAAGCGTTAGCTTACCCTCTCGTTGTTGATATTTTTATAGGTTCGCATGCTTGGCGGCTCGGGTAAGCTTGGGAATTAGAGATCTCGGCTAGGTTGCTTTAGAAGATCTTGCTTTTGGACTTGAATAGGATTTGGGTAGCGTAGTCCCAAATCACCATGCTCGGTTTTGTGTAAACGTAACTAGTCGGGTCATAATGATTATAACCGGTTTACGATTTAATTAATGAACCATTGTATTAAGGAGTTTAAATCATTAATGTATGTTTTAAGTTCGATGAACTTACTTTGATAACAAATACGTTTTGGAATATGTGTAACGGGACCTAAAGTATTATTTAACGCGTATTAAAAGGAAAAATTTTTATGGGCCGGTTTTAATACGGGTTGGGTTGTTTCACGGAGTTTGAAGGCCAAAAACTCCACGACTCGCGGAGCTGTCAGAAATCAAAACGCCTATAAAAGGCCATGCATTCGTTCGATAAAAAATAATAAATATTAATAATAATACTCCGTAGTATAAGATAAATAAATAATATATATATATATATATATATATATATATATATATATATATATATATATATATATATATATATATATATATATATATATAGTATAGATTAGTGTTATATTAGATTAGTTTGGGTTATGTAAAAGTTATTTTTACGGGTTTTAAAGTCGGAGCTCTGTCCGTGTAACACTACGCGATAAATAATCAATGTAAGCTATGTTCTCCTTTTTAAATTAATGTCTCGTACTTAAGTTATTATTATGTTTATTTAAGACGAAGTAATCATGATGTTGGGCTAAAAATATTAAAATTGGGTAATTGGGCTTTGTACCATAATTGGGGTTTGGACAAAAGAACGACACTTGTGGAAATTAGACTATGGGCTATTAATGGGCTTTATATTTGTTTAACTAAATGATAGTTTGTTAATTTTAATATAAAGATTTACAATTGGATGTACATATAAATAACCATATACACTCGATCGGACACGATGGGCGGGGTATTTATATGTACGAATAATCGTTCATTTAACCGGACACGGGAATGGATTAATAGTCTATGGAATTATTAAAACAGGGGTGAAATTATGTACAAGGACACTTGGCATAATTGTTAACAATGTATTAAAACCTTGGGTTACACGCAGTCGATATTCTGGTGTAATTATTAAACAAAGTATTAAAACCTTGTTACAGTTTAAGTCCCCAATTAGTTAGAATATTTAACTTCGGGTATAAGAATAATTTGACGAGGACACTCGCAATTTAAATTTATGACCGATGGACTGTTATGGACAAAAACCAGACGGACATATTAAATAATCTAGGACAAAGGACAATTAACCCATGGGAATAAACTAAAAATCAACACGTCAAACATCATGATTACGGAAGTTTAAATAAGCATAATATATTTTATTTCATTTTTCCTCGTACTTTTATTTATTGTCATTTTAATTATTGTTATTTATTTTATATTGTTATTTAAATATCGTCATTTACTATACGCTTCGCTTAAAATATAAATCGACAAACCGGTCATTAAACGGTAAACCCCCTTTTATATATTATTATATATAATTATATATATTTTGTACAAATATAGTTGTTTAAAAATATAGTGTGCAAAAAGCCCGCTCCCTGTGGAACGAATCGGACTTACTAAAACTATACTACTCTACGATTTGGTACACTGCCTATAGTGTTGTAGCAAGGTTTAGGTATATCCCATTTGTAAATAAATAATTAAAACTTGTGTAATTTGTAACGTATTTCATAGTAAAATATAGTACTATCACGTACCCCCACGCTACATCATCAAGTTTTTGGCGCCGCTGCCGGGGACTCGGCGAAACGCTATATTTTTAATTTATTTTTGTATAAATATATTTTTATATATTTTTAGAAAAACAATATAAAATTTTTTTTAAAAAAACAAAAAAAAAAAAAAACGTTTTTTTCAAACTCCACGACTCGCGGAGTTTGCAGGCGTAAAACTCCACGACTCGCGGAGCCACCCTGACACGCCTGCAGAAAACCCTAAATTTGCATTTATTACGGAATTTTAATTATTATTATTAATTAATTAGTATTTAGGGTTAATTAATTTATTATTTAGTTTAAGTTTTAATTAATTTTTAATAATTAATTTTAATTAGTTTTATTTAAATTATAAAATTAATAGTTTTATAAAATAAATAATATAAAAATAATATTTTTATAAAAATTGTACTTTTTACAACTTTAAGTTTATTTTTATATTTTGTATTTTTTTAGTGTAATATTTGTATCTTTATTGTTCGTAGCTAGTTTTAAGTTCTAGTATTTTGCCGTAGCTTATTTTTATTTTTAGATTTTTAGGCTTTGCCGTTAAATCCCTTAAGTGCTATTTCTTTAGACTAAGATTTAGGTGCTTTAGAATTTTGCGACGATTTTAAAATTTTAGTGCCTTTTAAGTCACGACTCGCTACTTTCTTATTTTTATTTTTCGACGTTTTTCGACGCGCATTCTTTTTCTTTCTTATTTCTCGACGCTTTAGTTTTTAGGACTTAGAAATTTTCTCTATTTCTTATCTAATATCTCAAACGGAAAGAAAAATTATTTTAAGCGGTTAAATTGATAGACATCCAAATTTTCTGCTTCGTAGTAATAGTTGGATTTGTTAGTGGCTGAGTTGTGAGCTTCCGATTTAAAGGGTTCTGGCTCCCTGCTGCATCTTTTGGCTATTTGAAACGTGGGCAAAAGCAGAAAAGTCTATTAATTGGACAACTTATATAAGTTTTTCTATTTTTATAACTAATAGGATAATTAGTAAATGCACCACATTGTAGCTAAAATTTGGCCATCGCAATAAAATGGAAAATTTTGAAAACAAGGCTATGGAAACTCTTTTTGATATCCAAAATCAATTAAATCAATACTCTCAAATGGGTGTTGATGACAATTCGTTCGGTCAATCTTGGATCACGAATGACGAAACAATAACTGGTTGTGAAATCTGTGGAGATTATCACTCAACATGGGAATGTTATTATTACGTTCCTATGGAAAATTACGCACCCATGGAACCTGAATGGAATGACTATGAAGAATACAATTCAAGTTGGGATTATTCCCAAGAATATTTCCAAACTCAACAACCAGTAGACGAGGAAAATTACGTGTCTGAAAATTTATTAGACAATATGAAAATCAAACTCGAAGAACTCAATGCTCAAAATGAACAAATGAGAGAGTTTGTAAACCGGCAAGCTGAAACTCTATCAGACTACACACTTGTTGATCTGAGGAGTATTGTGCAAGAAAATCTCATATCATCGAATTTTGATGAATTCGAGAGCTCCGAAATCACCAATTATCCAGATGATACTTTTTATTCAGTCTTACCAATTTCACAACATATCGGCACATTAGCCTATACCGACGAAATCATCGATCCATCAATGGATAAAGAAGAAGTAAGGGTGACAAATTGGTACTCTTGGGAATACGATAACGTTGAAAATTTTACCCCCGAGGCCAAACCGAACTTCACCATTCCACAACCTTCCAACCCAATATTCTCAATAGACGAGTCATCCGCCGAAAATGAACTACGAGCTGTAATAGATAATGACACCTCGAATTTCACCCAATTGGGTAATAGAGGTGAAAACTTTGATCCTGAGAATAAAAGGAAGGAAATATTAGGAATTTTCCACCCTATAGAAATAAGTATGTCGGTGTATATCGATCCATTTGACCAAGAACTAGAAAAGAGAAATATCCATTTACTAAAAGCTACACTTAAAAAAGAATTAAGTAGTGACGATCTGGTGAGTCTAAACTTTAAACCCATTGATATATTATACACCACCCGAAATGTAAATAACTGGCTCACTACTCTAATTCGTGGAACTCATTCTACCGACTTCACATGTCGTCAGCCAAGTGTGGGGAAGTCTAACCCCACTTAACGTTAAATTAGGGGTTCGGGTTAGTGCATAACTCGTTAATAAAAATGCACGATTCGGGTAAAAGACGCATTTTCAAATATTAGCAAACAGTTCAGAAAAGCAACCGTTTTTGAAGAAAAACATGTGTGATAAAACAAGAAGGAATGAACGATGAGGCGCGCCATCTATCATTCGACGAGCTTTGTAATTACAAACTGGGTATTTTTAATTACTTTTCTACACTAATCACCCTCATGAATTTATAATTATAGTCTGATTTTATGCAAATGAGGGCATTGCATGATCTCAAGTGTGGGGAAGGGTTATAAATTCTCTCGGGTTTATACTTGGTTTATTTGCCAAATTTTATGAAAATTTGAAAAAAATTCAACTAAATGAATTTAAAATCATGTTTATACATATTTGTGAACGATGAAAATTAGGTGTTAATACCGAAATTATCGTTACCTCGGAAAGGACATAAATTGAGAAACAACTAAAACGCTTGAATTTATTTATTAGGATATAAAAAGAAGCATGAAAAAAGCCAAGTGTGGGGAGAATGTACCAAGTTATTCAATTAAAAACTATCTATCACATGTTTCGGTAAAGTTTATTGCAGGTGCTTTTGTTTTGGACTAAATTAACTGTTTTACCCGATTTACTGTAATGAAAGATGGATCTACACGATAAATCAATTCCATCATTAAAAGGAAGTAAAGTCTTCCGAAAAAGACACGCGCTTCTTGATTTAGGTCAAGAAGTTGTCGTCCAGACCAGCTGTAGGTTGACGAAAAATCTTGAAAAGTCATCACTAAAATCAGCAGGAAATCCACGGACCTCAACATCAAACAGGGTCGCCAAGTGGTCAGACTTATCCTAACCATGAGAGGATCTGTCTTGTAAATTGGGGAGGGCGCCGTGCAAATTAGCTTGATAAGACTAATGAATCAGATCCCCAGAAAGGATAATCTCCTTAAAGATTAAAAATCAGCTTTTAAGACTGATATTACTCAATCCATGAGATTGACCTTAAAGATTGAGAATTACAAACTCATGGAATTCGATGATATCTAAACTCGAGCTTGAACGATAAAATATTTTGATCAAAATTTCAAACCGATTCGTTTTCTTAAAACCCATTTTCAATGCGTTCATTACCATTGAACGTAAAATCCTAGGAATTCACCTGGAATTCATTAGGTTACCTGAACCAAATCGGGTGTCAACCGTAAGAACGGTGGTTGCATAGCATGGTCGAAGACAGGACCTTGTGCCAGACCGAAAAATTATAAGGGTGAGCTTTACTATTGCTCCTACAAAGGATAGTAATCGCATCCGACACGTTATAGACCATAATTAAAAGCATGTCAGGGGACATTGCCTTAACAGTTTCTTGTTCATCGCTTTCCTTTACAACCGGACGGTAGTTTGCCGAAAGGTAATATACGGGACAAGTAAACTGGACGTGTTGCTTTCCTAATATAAGGTTAGCAAGTGGGTGACACAAAACCATAAGTTTTGAGCTAAAATTTTCAAATCTGAAACCCACAAAACCCACAAAAATATTTTGCAACACCGGTGAAGGGTTATTCCGGAAAACTTATCTAGGGTAAAAGCTAGATTGAATTTTCAAAAGATCAAATATTTTCATAAAGATCCAATTTCCTTAAGGATCTACATTTTCATAGTCATGTGGGACTGTAAACCGTCTTTCAAATGTGCACTTTGCTTTGGAAACCGAAAGTAAATCGGCTATTTGATTGCAAGTGTCGTTGACCTAAACCCGAGGCAACTGTGGATGACACACCCACCTTTAACCATGGTTCTATCGTTACTATCATTGTTTATATCACCATATCAAAATCACTGATGTACAAAGTGTGATGAATAAAAAAGTGATTCATGTATGTTTTTATTTCAAGTTATGTATTGCTTGGGGACAAGCAACGTTTAAGTGTGGGGATGTTTGATAAGGCTAAAAAGGAACATATATTTCATAGCAATATCCCTCCTAAATAATAGGTTTTCATATGTAATTGTATTATTTTTTCATTGTAATTGTTTAAATAAATAAGTGCGAAGACAAAAGGCGAAAACGAAGATTTGAAGACACAAACGTCCAAAAAGCTCAAATGTACAAGATACAATTCAAAAGGTTCAATTTATTGATGAAAAACGTCTAAAAATGACAAGAGTACAAGTTACAAAATGCAAAGTACAAGATATTAAATTGTACGCAAGGACGTTCGAAAATCCGGAACCGGGACATGAGTCAACTATCAACGCCCGACGCAACGGACCAAAAATTACAAGTCAACTATGCACAAGAATATAATATAATATATAAATAATTATATTAATTATTTATATTTTATATTTATATATTTATTATGTCGACAAGCTAGGAGCCAAAAGTTTGTGAGCTGGATTTTCAAACTCCACGACTCGCGGAGTTTGAAGGCCAAAAACTCCACGACTCGCGGAGCTGTCAGAAATCAAAACGCCTATAAAAGGCCATGCATTCGTTCGATAAAAATAATAAATATTAATAATAATACTCCGTAGTATAAGATAAATAAATATATATATAATATATATATATATATATATATATATATATATATATATATATATATATATATATATAGTATAGATTAGTGTTATATTAGATTAGTTTGGGTTATGTAAAAGTTATTTTTACGGGTTTTAAAGTCGGAGCTCTGTCCGTGTAACACTACGCGATAAATAATCCATGTAAGCTATGTTCTCCTTTTTAAATTAATGTCTCGTACTTAAGTTATTATTATGTTTATTTAAGACGAAGTAATCATGACGTTGGGCTAAAAATATTAAAATTGGGTAATTGGGCTTTGTACCATAATTGGGGTTTGGACAAAAGAACGACACTTGTGGAAATTAGACTATGGGCTATTAATGGGCTTTATATTTGTTTAACTAAATGATAGTTTGTTAATTTTAATATAAAGATTTACAATTGGATGTACCTATAAATAACCATATACACTCGATCGGACACGATGGGCGGGGTATTTATATGTACGAATAATCGTTCATTTAACCGGACACGGGAATGGATTAATAGTCTATGGAATTATTAAAACAGGGGTGAAATTATGTACAAGAACACTTGGCATAATTGATAACAAAGTATTAAAACCTTGGGTTACACGCAGTCGATATCCTGGTGTAATTATTAAACAAAGTATTAAAACCTTGTTACAGTTTAAGTCCCCAATTAGTTAGAATATTTGACTTCGGGTATAAGAATAATTTGACGAGGACACTCGCAATTTAAATTTATGACCGATGGACTGTTATGGACAAAAACCAGACGGACATATTAAATAATCTAGGACAAAGGACAATTAACCCATGGGAATAAACTAAAAATCAACACGTCAAACATCATGATTACGGAAGTTTAAATAAGCATAATATATTTTATTTCATTTTTCCTCGTACTTTTATTTATTGTCATTTTAATTATTGTTATTTATTTTATATTGTTATTTAAATATCGTCATTTACTATACGCTTCGCTTAAAATATAAATCGACAAACCGGTCATTAAACGGTAAACCCCCTTTTATATATTATTATATATAATTATATATATTTTGTACAAATATAGTTGTTTAAAAATATAGTGTGCAATAAGCCCGCTCCCTGTGGAACGAACCGGACTTACTAAAAACTATACTACTCTACGATTAGGTACACTGCCTATAGTGTTGTAGCAAGGTTTAGGTATATCCCATTTGTAAATAAATAATTAAAACTTGTGTAATTTGTAACGTATTTCATAGTAAAATATAGTACTATCACGTACCCCCATGCTACATCATCACTGAAAAGAAACATAAATGTCCCTCAATAACCAATATAATTTCTTTATTATATCCGCTCTAACCGGTCAAAAATACTGTCTTGTGATGTAAATTGCAAGTCCTGCACATATATGATTATAACATAAGTTACAAGTAATAATATAAATGAATAACTCCCACAAAATGGATAAAATTTCCCACAAATGTATGCTACTTTACTTGTTTTTGCATAAAAGTTTCAATTTTGCTTGAAGTTTGCACATGTTACATAAACCCATTATCAAAAAGGTTTTAACTTTTCTGCGAATCAGCCCTTATTCGCATACAAATATATAAATTAATGTTTCAAGAGCTAAAAGGATAACAAGCTTACAAAAAGGTTGAAATCTAGTGGTGTACCCAAGTCCAAATTGTCAAGATCAGCATAACTCGCACCAATACTGGTTCCTGGTGCATCATTGTTCTTGATATTAGACTTAGATAGAGAACCATGGTTTACCTTTGAGTTACCAAAAAGGTCATGACTATCAAGATTCTCATTGCAGAACAATGAGTCATCATAAGCAGCTAAGTCAACCATCTGCGAATCATCTAACCATGCCTAGCATGTTTAACATTCTAGGCATGGTTATAAGTATCGATCAAAAAGTACACAGTAAATTCATCTTACATACCCATTGCAATATTCACTACCGAGGCATCTTGCAAGTGAATCATATTACTTTAATATGACCCAAACCATTATCATCAATATCAATATCTATTTTTATACTTCTATACCTTTCATATAAAGCATTAATCTTGGGTCTTTATAATTAAAAAGACAAAGGTCCTAATAAATTAAATTGAATAAAAGATTATAGCTTTAGTTTAAATTGGAATGTTTCAATTTTCTGATTCCAGTTGTCATATTATATTCATGGGATTAACGAGTACGAAGAAATATAATAAGAAGGGAGTTCATGTGATGACTACAGCCCTAAAAATATACTGTAGTGTGTATATTATAAGACTAATGTGATAAGCCAATAACAATGTTGCTTCATCTTACACAAACGACATATACCAATATACAAATCTAGTCAACTCTCTAAACATTAAAATTAAAAGTATTTTCACAGGAAATCAACAAACAATTATTTATCCAGTCTATACATCATCCTTCTATAAATTTTACGAGCTACGAGAATTATAACACTTCAATTCAATCTATTTATTAATCATGAAGTATAATATAATTCTTGAGTCCCAAAAATAATTAAGGATTTAATTATGACAAAATAGAATTTATTTGCACTAAAATGTTATGTGCAGCCAGCACAAGTTTGTTTATGTATAGACAGCAGATTTCGCTGTGTCAAGTGTTTAGTATGCTGCCTAGTCTACCAGCACAAGGTAGACAGTATTCTTCAATTAGCACAGGATGTGTACCCAGCAATTCAAGAATATCAAGTGACTCAGCAATGAAGAACCAGCATAGCTGGAATGCAGCTTACTACACAAGACAGCTATGCTCCATTATAAGCATAGTGGTTTCCTAAGTGGTCTACATCAATTGTACTATTCAACAGAAGTCAAAGACAAAGTTGACCAGAAAAGGACACGTGTCGGCGGCTGACAAGTGACCTTATAATACCACGTGGGAATGCAGAAGTTTAACGCATGTGCAGACATGTGTTATCCTTTATCAACGCCTAGGGAACACAATATTCTATTTGTTTAATAAAATAGTGGTGCCAAACCGAATTGTGGTGTTCCTGCAAATAGCTACTAAAGAGGAAAGAGGAGAGCACGCTCTCTGATGCAGTTGTCTCCACAAGTACAGACATCCTATGTACCAGTGGACAATAAAACAATTACACGGTCATTAGGACTACTATAAATTGATGTATCCACTATTGTAACAACCAGTGATGTGGGTTTGTTTATTTAGAGTCTAAAACGTGTAATAGCTTAGAACACCCTCTGTAGCTATACTTAGGTAAATCTGTATCAACCAACTATCATTCTACCGAGGATAGTTGTAATTCTTTATGATTTAATCAATAAAGAATAAACCATTGGAAAATTACCTTTGACTCTATTTAATTTACTTGCTTGAATACTAAACTGTGTCTTAACTGTTAAGTTAATTAAAAGAATTGTATTCACCCCCCTACAATACTCCTGTTGTTTATCAAGGGACCAACAATAATGATATTCTTTATCTTGATTCTTAATACACGAAAATAGTAGCACAATTAGGTATAATATTACCTTAGCGACATCACGTTTAAGCTTATTAATAGTTTCCAGCAGCAACACGTTCTCATTCGTGTAAATGTGTAAATGAGCAGGTGCCTGCCCAAGTTGAAGCCTTCTTTGCTGGTGACTATGCTGCTGCTGCTGCTCTTGCAGAAGTTACTTTTGAGGACCACATTCTTGAAACTGATCCTGAAGCTGTCTTGCCAAATCCTTTGGCTAAGATAGTTAAGGGTAAAAAGGTCTTAACAAATAAGTTTGTCAGACCTACAGAGACCCCACCACCGTCCATGAAAGAAATTTTGGAGAATGAAGTAAAAGCCAAGGAAACCAGTACTTCAATTGATGAAACTACTGATCCCTCAAGCATTTACTATATGACTCCAAAAGAAAGACGCATTAAAAGGGAAATCATTGAAAACAATCAAATAAAGTCGAAATCAACTGATTCCCCTTCGTGTTCAAATTCCACCAATGCTGAGCCAGCTGATAAAAATTGTACTGGTCAACCAGTAGCTGCTGACAAGCCAGGAAAAGGCAATAATGGTAAGTCAAAGGCAGCAATCAAGATACATACTAGTCACCGGTATCAGCTGATGGGTCAGTAACTTCCCACACTGGCTCGTCGAATAACAAAGGCAAAGTAGTATATCATGATTACGGTACTGGTTCTAAGAAGAAAGCTGCCCTTAAGGGAAAAGCTAAAGTGGACCAAATTATAGAATCATGTACTGGGTCATCTATCACTGAGATAATGACTGTCAAGCTTGACCAGCTCATAGCTGCCATATCTGAAAGCAGACCTGATCTTACTGCCCCCATTTACTCAGTATATGACCAGTCACTGATACCAAATGTGAGAAAATGCTACAAGTGTGGCAGCAAGTTTCACTTAGCTAACCGGTGTACTCTAACCCTAACCTCATATGCTGCTGCCTCTTCAAGCAAACCAGCAGACAGGAAGAGATCATCAAAGATGACCCTTCCAGAACCCATCCTTGGATGGGTTCCCAAAAAGAACTAATCTCTTAGTTACTATGCAGGGTATTCAAAACAAGCAAATCTGGTATCTCGATAGTGGATGTTCGAGACATATGACCGGAAGTAAGTCCCTGCTAATGGACTATCAAGAAAAGGATGGTCCAGTTGTTTCATATGGAGATAATTCGTTAGGTTACACAAAGGGTTTTGGTACTTTAACAAATGAGAATGTTACATTTTCAAATGTAGCATATGTCGTTGGGCTTAAACACAATTTACTCAGCATAAGCCAACTGACAAGTAAAAGTAAGATAGTTCAATTCAGAAGAAAAATTGGCACTATTATTGATAAGACAGGGAAGCCACTGCTGATAGCTAAAAGACATGAGAACATGTATCAAATTGACATGAACATAGTAGTCACAACAACTGATACTTGTTTTTATTCAAAGGCAGCAGACAATCTCAAATGGTTATGGCACAAGAGACTCTCACATCTCAACTTTAAAGATATTCACATATTATCTAGTAAAAGTTTGGTGTCTGGGCTACCTACAATGTCTTATGTGAAAGACAGATTGTATCATGGATGTGAAAAAGGGAAGCATCACCATGCCTCATTCAAGTTAAAGCAGATCTCATCTGTTGAGAAACCATTTCACCTACTTCATATGGATCTTTTCAGTCCTGTTAATATAGCCAGCTATAGTGGGAAGAAGTATACACTGGTGATTGTTGATGAATACTCCAGATACACTTGGGTATTCTTTTTGAAGCAAAAGAGTGAAGCTGCTGATAAAATTATCAATTTTATCAAAAGAATGGAACGACTGAATGGGCAACTGGTGAAGCAACTTAGAAGTGATCACGGTACAGAATTCAAAAATGCTACATTGGAAGAATTTTGTGCTGAAAAAGGTATTTCACAGAACTTTTCTGCTGTAAGAACACCTCAACAGAATGGTGTTACAGAAAGAAGAAACAGAACTCTCATTGAAGCAGCAAGATCTATGTTAGCTGAGTCTGGGCTGAAAAATTCATACTGGGCAGAAGCTGTGAACACTGCTTGTTTTATCCAGAATAGATCTTTAATAGTGAAAAGACATCATAAAACTGCTTATGAAGTTCTCAAAGGCAGAAGATCCTCAATTTCATTTCTTCATGTATTTGGCACTCCCTGTTTCATTTTAAACAATAGGGATCAGCTAGGCAAGTTTGATGCTAAGGCTGATGAAGGTATATTTCTTGGATATTTCAACATGTCAAAGGCATATAGGGTTTTTAATAAAAGAAGGGGTTGTTTTAAAGAATCTATTAATGTTACATTTGATGAAACTACCCCTACTTCATCTTTTGGTCAAGAAGATGAGGAGTTACTATTTGAAGAGCCAACTCAGCAAGCTCTAGATGATGAAGAAGAACTAACAGCAAATCCCTCACCAATCCATGTTGCTGAGTTCTCTGATGATGAGATGAAACACTCTGTTCCATGTGTGTCTAAATCAGGTAGACCTACTGGCTCTACTGAAGTTTTACAACTTGATCATAGGTCTACCGGTTCTAAAGGATCTCAAGCTGGTACTTGTTACACTCATAATGAACAGCTGTCTCCCACTGCTGCTCATTCCTATGAGCCAGCTAATGATCAAGATGCTGTGTGTTCCACAACAAGCTCACCTGTTCATAACACTAGATGGATAAAGGAACATCCAATTGAATAAGTTATTGGTAATCTGGTCAGTGGTGTTAAAACAAGAAGACATGCAACCAGTAATTTTTGTATGCATGTAAACTTTGTATCTACCATTGAACCTACATGTCCTGAAGAAGCAATCAAAGATCCAAGCTGGGCAGGAGCTATGCAAGAAGAGATCTTCCAGTTTGATAGGAATAAGGTTTGGACATTGGTACATAAACCTGATGATGAAACTAAGAAGATCATTGGTACCAAGTGGGTTTTCAAAAATAAGATGGGATTGTGATCAGAAACAAAGCTAGATTGGTAGCTCAAGGTTTCAAACAGGAAGAAGGATTGGATTATGGGGATACATATGCACCAGTGGCTAGGATGGAAGCTATTAAATTGTTCTTGGCATATGCTGCTAAAATGAACTTTAGGGTATTCCAGATGGATATTAAGTCTGCATTTCTAAATGGGAAGCTACAAGAAGAAGTTTATGTCAAACAACCTCCTGGTTTTGTAAGCAGTAAATATTCAGACCATATCTACAAGTTAGACAAAGCTCTTTATGGCCTCAAACAGGCACCAAGAGCATGGTATGAGACACTTCATGTGTATCTCGCTGGCATAGGTTTTAAAGTTGTAATAATTGATACCACTCTATTCTCAAAAGAGATAGATGGTGATCTCTTGCTGGTACAGATATACGTGGATGATATTATTTATGGATCTAAAAATAAGAAACAAAGTCAAGATTTTTCAAAACTTATGTCAAAGACATATGAAATGAGCTTACAAAGAGATTTGCAATACTTTTTAGGATTGCAAATTAAACAACTTGATGATGGAATTTTTATAAGTCAAGATAAATATATTAAAGATATGTTAAAGAAATTTGGTCTGACTTGTTTAAAAGATATAGGGACTCCAATGGCAGCATCTATCAAAATTGATGCTGATCCCAATGGTGAACCAGTCAATATCACTGAATATACAGGTATGATTGGGTCCCTACTTTATATCACAGCCAGCAGACCAGATATTATATTTGCTACTTATCTCTGTGCCAGATATCAAGCTGATCCTAAAGAGTCACATTTTCTAGCAGTAAAAAGGATATTTAGGTATCTGAAAGGTACTGCTAAACGTGGTCTTTGGTATCCCAAAGACTAGGATTTTAAGCTAATAGGGTATTCAGATGCTGATTTTGCAGGGTGTAAAATAGACAGGAAAAGTACTACTGGTGGTTGCCAGTTACTGGGTGATAGGCTAGACAGCTGGACGAGCAAAAAGCAAAATTCTGTGTCCACATCTACTGGTAAGGCAGAATATGTTTCTGCTGGTAGTTGTACTGCTCAAGTACTATGGATGCAAAGCCAGCTGAAGGACTATGGTATTCATGTTACAAAAACTCCAATATACTGTGATAACACCAGTGTAATTGCTATTACCAACAATCCTGTGATGCATTCAAAGACAAAGCACATTGACATTCGTTATCACTTCATAAGGGATCATGTTCAAAAAGGGGATGTGGAGCTACATTTTATTTCAACAGACCAGCAGTTAGCATATCTATTCACAAAGCCCTTAGATGAGAAACGTTTTAACTATCTCATCTCTGAGCTGGGTATGCTTGAACTTTAAAATAAACGATAATTTTATTGGTGTGCTGGTTCTATAACATGTAGGGCAACCCAGTAAGTCACAAATTCTTTACTTACTGCCTACATGTCAAATAATCAGCACAACAAGGTCTTTTATATCATAGTTATTTAATGTCTAAAAAGAAATGATAAATAGCTCACAACATTAAATGATACCTTAAAACAGAAACTCATTTACTCCCAATGATTTAAAATTAAATTCATAACATATTAAATGTAACAAAGAATTTTTAAAACTTTGTTTTGTGGTCTTTAACTTCATTTTGAATTAAAACCTGCTGCATTTAATGCTTAATGGGAGGCATGAGTGTTCAAGCAGATTATACATCATGTCAACAGTCCGTGTCCCCTCAAAAATGTGCCAGTCTGTCACATCTACCCACGCGCCTGCAGATGACAGTTGCCATTTTTCTCTCTCCTGCACTTTTTCCACCAATCCGAAAGGTTGAATAAGGCGATCCATTTCTCATAATAACCTTCAATTTACCTTTCAACAACACACTCTTCTCTCTAATTCCCCAAATCTTCAAATCATTCATACATTCATCTTCAACAATCTTCTCAATGGCAGACCAACAACAATCACCACCCGTTGAGAACCAACCGGAGGAATAACAACAACAGCAACAACAACCAGAACAACAACCTCCACCGGCACCGGAGGAACCAATTGAACAGGGACCATTGTTCAACCTTCACCCAAGTCTTGTTAAGGCTACTAACGCACCTGTACATGATCTCATTCGCCTATCTAGAGGCAATGCAGCACATGCTCTCTCCATACCCAAGTCTAAAGCCAACATAGGTTATGAGACTTTGATCGACTACATCAGGCGTTGCCCTTTAGTGAGATCTATCACCGAAGTGCCTTCTCGACTTTATCCAGCCTGCTTAGCCTGATTTTGGTACACTGCCACCATGGACACCACTCAACAGAATGCTCCATTTATTTGTGGCATGGTTACTAAAACCCTAAATTGCTCAATCACCATTGATGCCATTCGATGTGCCCTTCAACTTCCAGATGGACCATTTATTAATTCACCAACGAGCGATGAATTCAGGAGGCAAGTGCTGGAAACGATTGGATATGCTGGTATAATTGGTCACACGCCATTAAGGAAGCACATGCCACCGTTGTGGTACTAATTCTTCGGACTGCTGACCCAGTGCATCAGCCAGAAGTCCGGTAGCTTTGATCAATGCTCAGATTTTGAGCTTAAGATGAGTCATGGGTTGCTGTTCAACCGAGATATTGATTATAATGCTGAAATCTTTTTGAGGTTAAGGGAGATGGTGCTTGTACCCAAAAGAACACATTTAATCCCCTTTCCAAGGTTCTTGAGCCTTGTGTTTGAAAACGAGCTGGGTGATGCTTACTAGTAGATTGCTGATGAATCACTTGACTTGCCTTTAAAGCAAGGGGTATGCCGAAAGATAAACTGACTGCTCCATATGCTGCCTTGACGCCAGCAATGCTTGAGTATCTAGCTGCTCAAGGTAGAGTTACCCAATCGACTGCCTCTGGTGTTGCACCAGCTGATGGGGAGGGAACTCAGCGAAAGCCAGCTACTCGTAGGAAGAAGCCAGCTACCTCAACTAGAACAGCCATCGTCTCACATACTGGTAAAGCAGTAGTTGTATTAGAATCTAGTGCTCTCTGATAATAAAGAACAGCCATAGTCTTATATACTGACTACCCACTTCTAAGTATTGGAATCCGTTGCTTATCTATTTCTTGGTAACATACAAATCCAAATGTGCTAAAGCTGGCTCCACGCAAGCCACAGGGGAGATTGCCCCAGTCTCAACTGCTGCTTCTGAAAAGAAGGCTGCTATGGAACCTGGTGCGTCTCTAGACCAAACAGCAGAAATCTCTAACTTAATTAAAACTATTTTAACTGCTGACTTGAAAAATGAAAGTGGAGTTAAAGGTATAACTTTGACTCCCAAGCTGACTGGTTTTAAAACTAGAGTTAAGAAGAGTAGCATCCCATACTCTTCTATCCAGGCACTTCCACATTTTTCAAAATTATCCTTCAAGAAATATCCTCTGCTGACGGTACAACCAGCAGAGAACATAATTGACCCCCAAAGAAGACTTGAGCTGGCTCCTCATCATGTTGAATCAGCTCAGGCTACTACATAACTCAAATGTTACTTGGATCATGATAAGAGCCACACTCCTACATCATTACCAGCCAGAATTCTTACACAATCTAGGCCAATATGTGTTGCCAATGAGTCAGCAGAGTCACAGCTGCACTTACAGACACCTTACTTTATCTCAATCAAAGGGCTAACTAAATCACCAGTCTGTCCCCAGAGACCAACAACAGATGCAATTGTTGAGTCAAATTTATTTGGTTCTACAGTTGTTAACATAAAATGTTCTTTTGTTTCAGTTCTTAGTAGGGTAGATGAACAGGCAGAAGGGGAGCAAGAAAAGAATGTTATTGTTTCTATTGCTGAGCTCTCTGTTTCTGCTACTAGTGTTGGTGCTACTGATTTGCCTACTGGTGGTGCTGATACTAGTGTTGTTGCTTCTACTGCTGCTGGTGACACTGGGGATCTAGTTAATGCTGGTTCAACTATTCCTACTGGTCATGAGGAGATGGTTTCTGAGGTTACTGCTGCTGCTATTCCTCCTCCTATTCCCAGTATTGCCGTCTCAACTACTGATTCTGAAGTAGTTGATGAGATGATAATAGAACCTCCTCCTGCCCTTGAAAAAGTTATTGATACTATTGTTAAGGAGGTTCTTGATTCTGATGTTACTGGCTCTACCACTGTTATTCCTCCAGCTGCTGCTACTGAGGAAATCACTAAAAGTGGTGACCAGGATGACGTGGTGCTTACTGATGCGCTTATTGCAGTAAATGCTTCCTATTCTGCACATGTCACTGGTTCTATTAGTATTTCGGATGTTGCTGATCTTCAATCGAGACAATTTATTACTGTGGATCCTGCTAGTAATCTACAGGTTTCTGATTCAACACCGGATATTTTCTTTAAAGGTGCTGCAGTTACTGCTTCTTCACCTACTGCACAGTCACCTACTACTGCTACTGGTTCTACGAAACCCACTATGGATGCTGGTACCTCTACTGCTGCTACTACTGACACTACTCCGGCTTCTGTTTCTGGTGAAAAGCCCAAGTATGCGTGCTAGGTACCAGATCCAGATGAAGTTGTGCCCAATTTCATTTATAGAGGAGACTCTATCACTCCCAAGATTTCCTTGCTGGTGGATCAACTGACTATTGATTCTCAAAGTGCATTAGTTTTAGCCAGCAAGTTACCCACAGAGGAGCTGACTGAACTACTGTCTCAGCTTGACCAACCAGCTCATGAAGAGGTATATGAGAGGCTGGCCACTCTATAGAAAATTAATGAACAGCCATACTACCATTACTTTGGTATGGCTCCAGCTGCTTCTCCATGGCCTGGCAGTTGGAGGCCTCTCAAGTTCATCATTGATCCTGCTACTGGTAAGTGTGTCATGCAAAATGTTCCTGATTCGCCAGTGCCTTCTGATTCATCAGCTTCTTCCTCATCATCTTCTTCATCTGATGATGATGCTGATAAAGGTACTGGTAAGGACGAGCCAGTCATTCATGATAATGTGACTGGCTCCAAGGACAAACCAGTGGATCTCAGTGATGATGATAATGATGACGCTGCAAAGGATACCAGTGGTTCTAAACCTTCGGGTGAAGGTAAAAATGGTGGTGATCATGGTGATGAGTCAGATTCTGACCTTTCACCTCCACCACCCCACGGAGGTACTCCTGTTATAGCTGCTAGTGATCGACCCTCAACCAATAGTTTTGATCCTACTGAGGTGGCTGCCATTTCTACTCTGGCTGTTTATCGCATTGTAGCCAGAATCTCACCAGACATCCAGAGAACCATCCGCAATACTCTCACTGATCGAATGACTGAAGCCATTCGCAGAGCTGGGAATGTTACAACATCCACTATTAAAGCCCAACTTAAACAAGTATGTACTTTTGCAGATCTAGCGGTGGATGCCATTATCCAACACCATGAAGAAGAGGGGGATCTTAAAAAATGAATCATCTCTTATAATGAATATGCTGATCATATTTCCCCTCTTTAAGCTGAACTTGATGCTACTAATCGCATGATTCTTTTTATTAATGAGGAGAATAGGGCATTAGAAGAGAGGTTGGATTCGCAGGAACAGCAAATGGCTATAATGATTCCAGCCTCTGCTTATTTTCAAATGGTGGAGGTAATGCAACGCATGGCTGCTCTTCAAGCTGATGTAAGGACCAGCGTAAATCAAATGGCCATGGGTGTTACAAGGAATGAATTTCGTTCTTCAAACCTATGCCTCAGACAATATGGCGTGGATCCTGGTGCCCATCTATCTCCTGCTGATGCTGATTGGAACAACTTTGCCTTTTATGTTCCAGAGTCAGATAGTGATCTTGATGCACATGTTTCCCCATACCATCCTTCTACCCCTGCTGATGACAAAAAGGGGGAGAAGAAATCTAAGAAGCACAAAAAGAGAAAACAAACTGAGGGGGAGCATGAGCATGAAAAGACTCCAAAGCAGCAAAGGAGAGATGGTGATGATGGTGGTGATGGTGCTGATCAAGGTACTGGCACTAAGTTCGGCAACGCTCATACTGAAGCAGGTGTCAAGACTGCTGGTGAATCTCAACCCAGTGTGTCTGTCACATCTATGGATGATATTGGTTCTGGCAGTAAGCCCAGTGATATTTCTGAACTGGATGTTGCTGAATCTTTTGTTGTCTCTCAAACAATTGAAAGAAAAATGAAAAGGAAATTGGAGAGGCATCAGAAGAGACAGCAGGAACTGAACGGTGCCTTTAATGCAAAATGGGAGGCCTATGTTGCTCGTAAAAGACACAGAATTGAGCATAGAAGAAGCCTAGACCCTGAAAAGATAGATATTCATGATGAACTACTCAGCATAAACAAATACAAGAGAGATGCTCGAAAAGGAAATGCTAAGTTCATGGTGAAATATGATAAAAAGAAGGCAAAGCTGTATGCTGAGCGAGCAGACAGGATTAAAAGAATGACACCAGAAGAGATGCAAGATTATTTGCAATCTACTGAGTCAGGAGGAGTTAGAGTTGATGTATTCATGAAATGGCTAGACGCTATGTTAGAAACCGGCCAATCCTCTCGACCAGCATCTTCTGCACAGCCAGCTACACCACAACAGTCAGCAGAAGTCGTCAACCTTGATGATGATGTTATTGAGGCGGAGTATCTTGCTATTACTCCCTATCTGCCTCTACAAGAACCAGTATCAACACAAGAACCACCAGCTGAACCCAAGCCAATCGATAAACAAAGGGTAAAATCTGTCTCTAGGGATAATCAGCCCCTAAGGAAAGAGCCCTTATTTGAGGCAGCTGGTGAAGATACTGTGGCAGTTGTGCCAGATGATACTAATCAGTCAGCTGGTACTGAAGTCACAGCAAGGAGTGCTGTAAATGAAGACCCATCCAGAAGTGTGCTGCTGGGTGTAACAAGTGTTGAAGACCCAGCAAAGGTGGATGAGCTGGGTGCTAACCAGGATACTGATTCTGTTGATGATGCTGATTTCACAGTCTGGGATAGGGGGAGTTCAACCTTCATTCAATCACCAATTCCTGCCCGGACCCTTGCTTATTTTGATAGGATACGGGAAGAACCTGATTTTGAACCCGTGGGTCCTTCTGGCAGAGCAGAATCATTCTTCAAATATCCTCAATCTTTCCCAAAACGTAATGATAAACACACTACTTAGGAAGATGATTCAGCTGCACAAGGAGAGCCAGACTTAATGTCATACCCCCAAATAGGGTCGGGGAAATATGACTTCACAATATCACAACACAAGTATGTATAAACGAGAACGACTCTAAATGAGACGTTTTAACAAAATCTGAATTTGCAGCGGAAACATAACAATGTGTTACATAATGAAACTCATATGTCAATAACAAATGATAAGTCTAATATGTGGACTCCAATGCAACAGCTAACTAAGCATCATAGGGCAGTACACAAGAAAAAATCTTCACCTGAGACAAACATGCTTAAAATGTCAACACAATGGTTGAGTGAACATCATAGGTTTAACAATCATAATAAGTTTTAGACCACAAGATTTAATTTAGGGTTGACTGATATAAAATTAATCAATAGAATGAAGTGTGTTTATTAATATAATGAATATATTAACAGTGACCATTATAGTATGTTTATTAATATAATGAATATATTAACAGTGACCGTTATAGTATGTTTATTAATATAATGAAAATATTAATAGTGACCGTTATTGTCAGCAGACAAAGTATGTTTACTAATATAACAAATTATATTAGCAGTGACCGTTATTGATAACAAACAACATGTATATAGTTAACATTTGAGTACTTGTGTCTAATATAAAACAGTTTAAAAGCAAGCATGTGTCTCACCCCAAAAGTTCAAAATAAATAATAAAGATTGTTAAAAGGTGGGGCTATGAAGTTCACCTTAGTAGCAAGTAAGAAATTCCACGCAAGAAGTATGAACGGAGTAAGTGATTGGAGATCTCAACATAGAGATATAATCTTCGATCAGTTAATGTCTAATAGACATAAAGTTTGTTTATTAATATAGCAAACTATATTAACAGTGAAAGGTTTTGAGAAAAGTTCCTATTTCTCAAAAGTTTCTATTTTTGGAAACCTACTATTCATGGAGAGCTTCCACTTATAGTAAGCTTCTAGTTTAAGAAGTTCGGGTTATAATTCTTAACAAAGATGTTGTACAATCTCGCTCAAACTTCGTTGCTAACATGCAAGTCACTCGAATGATCTGTTGTTACCGGGCGCCCAGGATTCTTGACCAGAATCTAAGTCATGGCATTCGAAATCCACAAGCGATTCCCATAAGGCAACAAGGATCACCCTAGGCCACATGTAGCGGTGATGTTTGTAGTCTTTGTACGCTATCTTTAATTATAAACTTCACGTTATAGGTGTATACACATAACAAGTTATTAATATACTTATTAGTTATATATATATGAGTGATAATATATTTAGTGTAATCAAGTGTTACTATATAGTTAGGTGTATAAGTTATACTAATAATAGTATTATTAATTACTTTAATAATTCCATAATTAATTAACCATCCTTATAATACCTATGTGATACACATATATATTCTTCATTTATGATCATACATGTTCATAAACATACCACATATATATTCGGTGTATGTGTTACATATATATAAGTATAAGATGATACATATATATATATATATATGCACTTATTACTTTTCTTATTATGTTTACTAACCTTATATAACTTACATAATACACATTCATACATACATACACACGTACATATACATACATATATACACATACATATACACATATGTATATATTTACATATACACATGCACATACATCTACAATGTATACATGTACACACATATGCATGCATGTATATAATTATTATTATACTTTACTAATCCACAAATTCATAACCTTTTTCATAATCATTATCATTATACTTAATATTTAACATGTTACTAATACATCATAATAAAGATCATTCTTCATAATAATTATTCATCTTATTAACTCTAACTTCATTCATGTTCATAATCTTGTTCATAATACTTAACAAAGCTTTATAACTTTATAATTATTCATGCGTCATGTTCATAATACCAATTCTCATTAATCATAACTTTTTATCACTATAATTTTCAAGATACTTAATCAAGTAACAAAGCTTATTAATCAATAATCACGATCATAATCTTCATCTTCAAATATTATTATTAACTAGTTTTATTATTATTCTTACATGACCAAATTAATTACTAAACCATAATCAACACTAACTCATTAATCCTTAACACATAAAATCATAACTTTTATCTTTTAACCATGTTCAAATATCATTATTTAACTTATTCATTAATCATGTTCATAAACGAATTCACTTTTATTTATAAACATAATCATGACTCAAAAACTTATTAATCATAAACACAATACTTAAAGTAAATTAATAAGTAACATGAAGCTAGGGTTTAAGGCTACCTTAATAGGAGATTAAGACTAAGATCGATGATGAAGGTGGTGCGAACATGAAATAAAAAAAAATAGATGGAAATCACGATCAAACAAGGGCTGCTTGGACTGTTTTGGTTTGCAGAAACAGCAAGAAACTCAGCAGCATTGACAACCCAATTGAAGGGTTTCTTGGGTCATAATTGGCTCGTCTGAAATAGTAAAACAGTAGCACTCTTGGGTCGATTTTGAAGCTAATTTGGATCAGGAAATCAGGAGGATTAAAGGAGCTGTTAATGGCGTAATTGCAGCAGCAAAACAATCGACTATGGGCTGTTTATGTGTCACGATAGCAGCAGCAGAAACAAGCTGCAACAATAGTTGATTGCAGGCTTGTGTGAAGATGATGATTGGCGATGCAAAGGGGGCTGTGGAGGCTGCTTTTGGTCGCCAAAAAGAGAGGGAATAAGGGCTGCAGTTAGTCGACTAAATAAGAGGGAAAACTGCAGGCTATTAGTCGACTAATACATGGGTTTTGTGGGTTTATTTTGAGGTGTTAAACTTAGGAAAACATGAAGTCTATTTATAGATGAGTTTAGGTTTCCATAACACATTAGGATTGCTTGGTGATCAAGCACTTGTATTTGGATTTAACTAGGATTTGTTTTGCTTAATGATAAAGTTTAGTTTCCTATTTGTTTTCTAAATAAAAACTGCCCCTACATTGATTATTGTTATATTATTTATTTTTTATAAAATCTAGCATTTTAAATTTATATATATATATATATATATATATATATATATATATATATATATATATATATATATATATATATATATATATATATATATATATTATAGTTATTATTAAAGTTATATTTTATTTAGATTACTTTTTATTTAATTATTTTACATTATTTTCCATGTCTTTTTATTTATTTATTTTAGTTTTTATTAGTTTGAAATTTATAAATATTGTCACATTATTATTATATATAGTTTGTATTATTAATTTAGTAGTAGGGTTAGGGTTTAGTATTTAATATTAAATGGTATTAGGGTTTAGTATTTAATGTATAGGGTTAGGTTTAGGGTTTTAAATAATATTAGGATTTAATTACTCCATTCACTATATCCGGATAACAACCCTTGTGCTAATACACAGAATATGACAATGAAACCCTAAGGGCAATTTAGTAAATTCAGAATGGAAATGTGAGGGTTGTTATAGTACCTCCCCGTTAATTTAAACTTCGTCCCGAAGTTTCAGGTAGGTTTCTTGGATGCATCAGCGGTTGTGAAGAAATGGGGATATTTTCGTTTCTTCTGGTCTTCACGCTCCCAGGTATACTCGGGGCCATCACGTGAATTCCAACGGATTCCTTCTATAGAAATATTGCCCTGTTCTAGGCGTTTGAATCTTATGACCCTTAACTTTTACAGGTTCTTCTTTGAAGTGCATCTTATTATCAATGCGAATGTAATCCAAAGGAATAATAGGAGTTTCATCCGAATAGATTTCCTTAAAAAGAGAAGATAATACTATTCACGCATTTCAGTAATTCGGATACATGAAGCTTTAGAAACATTACTAAGCTCTTTCAAAACCTTGAGCGTTTTATGCCACAACACTAGAGCAGACAAACAGGTAGGAGTTTGTAGAGATCACAACCATGAAGTTTGATGCATGGCTGGTGTTTGTTAGAGAGGGTACCAACTTTCAACTTTCGGAAGGTAACCATAGAGATTCCTAATGTGAATCGATGAAAGGAGATGTCAGCTGAGCAGTCACTAATCAAGCTTATATACAAGTATGCCATAATTACTAAGATGCCCTCAGGATGGTATGAGTGATTAAGAAAAGATATCGTTCAGTGCATTATAATACGTGCGAAATTATCCTTAGAAATAGTTTTTGATAGCTCGTTGTAGAACGTAACTTTATGATTTCAGTTACCTGTCAAATCAGGGATCGAAACTTTACTAGAATAATGTCCAGTTACAACCCACGAAGGAAGAAATGTTTAGAGTAACCACATAAATGCCATAAACGTTTAAGGTAACTCCTTTAGAGAGGATATTGAGGATTTTAAATTATATTTCTGATAGAAAACCGCACGAAAGGTGTGATCTCTTAATGAGAAAGACGTTCTCGCACCTATGGCGAGTCAATCTATCATTCACTTATGAGTTTAAGTGCGGATGGAAAGAAATATGAATCATTGTGTATAAAGAATAGTTTACACCAGGTGAGAAAATCTCCAAAAATGATTTCTTGTACCACAAAATATAGAATCATAGAATTGATGTTCACGAGGGTATTGCGGTTTAACCGTGAGATATTAGAAGTAAAATCTTCTCAACGGTCAACCCCAAAAGGGAAAAGTTGACGAGAACATAGAGTTTTGAATGATGAATTCAATGATAAGTTTCAAAGGGCAAGAGGAATTGTGATTAATACGTGGTGTAGAATAATACGAAAATTTTTATATGAACAAGCAATGAAAACTTTATAGAAGTTCGAGTCGTTTAAAGTGATAATATAAAAAGAAACGAAGTTCTTAGTAAAACTGGAGTTATATACAACATGTACTATTTTAAGTAAAATATCTTTTGAATAAAATAATTGATTTGTAAAAGCGAGAGTATAATTTTATATGTACTAGTCAAAAATAAGTAAAGGTAAATTTTATTTACTTTATTATGTAAACATATACGATTTATAGAATTTGCACGAATGGAAGTAAATAAATTTATAAAATTTCGAGAGGATCGCACGGTAAAATGGTGTGTGTAAAATTTTGGTAAGCAAAATTTTCAAGTTGGAAAAAGATTGAGTGAAGGATTTTTGAAAATTTCTGGTGATATTTGAGCAACAATGTTACGAGGTAATGAAATCTATTGTGTTTAAATGCGGTTGTTGACTATTATTAGGGCATATGTTCTTGGAATTCAAAATTTGCATGTGTGAAGCTATTGCTGTCAAGTGAGATATGCTGTGATTATTGCCGGGATAGTATGAATTTCCCCAATGAGTAAGGGCGATATTAAGACATGGTGTCACTTGCCTATTGTTAGAACCATTACTATATGATCAACTAACATGCTTTTAACACCGAGGCGAATTCATAAGATTTTCCAGGAAAATGATTAATGATTCAAAGGTGATGGCTTATTGTTTTGGTACAACAAATCACGCGATGTTTGACCTTAAGTAACGTAATGGTAATCATATCAATGCTACCTTTGATCATATAGAGTGTGTGAGGGATAATGTGCTTTTCAATATGGTGATGGAAATATATGTATATTTCAGCCTTAACTGGCCAGGAATGTGGATACTATCCACTAGAGTATGATGGGGTTTCTTTTAATTGCTATAGTAGTTTTCAGATGGGATTAGGGTGGGTTATCTCAAGCCGCATCTCGCGAGAAAATGGAAAAACTTCAGGTCACTTAAGAATATGCATCCTTCCTTCCAACGAGGATATGGTAGTGATTAAGCGTGAATATTAAGGTCAAAAATAAGGAATTAGGTTGTTTAAGAATGATTGCAAAATTTTACAACCTTTATGGTATAGGAGGGATTGTTAACCTACTAGTGGGTATGAGATAGATAGTTTGGTTATCTTCAAATCAGATGATGATTATCCTTCATGTAATCACACTGGGGTTTTCGAATAAGTGGCTTGGAAATTTTCTTTGATTCACTTTCTATTCCATATGTCATGATATTGGAATATCTTTATGAATTACCGTAATATAATCACGTTGGCCAAGCGTCATTATATTTCACTAATTCATACTTCCACTTCAATATCACCCCATAAGTTCAGGACACGTGATCAAACTTAGATAGTTGATGTGGGAATGTTGAGTCATGAGTGACATCCCTTCGCATGAGTCAGAGAATACTTTGAATCACAATGGCGAAGTCAAGTCATAAGGTATGTATGGATATGATAACAATCACATACTAACCGAACCTTTAGAGTCGGGATCAGGCAAGATGATAGGGTTTTGGCTTGATATCCTTAGGAAAGGATACAGAATATCAACAGAGGTAAAAGCGGGAAATAAGATGAAATGGCATTATAAAGATTAAAGGAAAGCGCTTAAAACTAAGGCAGGAAAGGTTATAGTCCTATAGATTGCTAAGGCACCTAACTAACACATAAGGCACACATAAAATACAATCCTGGTTGTCTATAACAAGCCAGGCTCTGATACCACTCTGTCATACCCCCAAATAGGGTCGGGGAAATATGACTTCATAATATAACAAGTATGTATAAACGAGAACGACTCTAAATGAGACGTTTTAACAAAATCTGAATTTGCAGCGGAGCATAATGAAACTCATATGTAAATAACAAATGTTAAGTCTAATATGTGGACTCCAATGCAACAGCTAACTAAGCATCATAGGGCAGCACACAAGCAAATCTTCACCTGAGACAAACATGCTTAAAATGTCAACACAATAGTTGAGTGAACATCATAGGTTTGACAATCATAATAAGTTTTAGACCACAAGATTTAATTTAGGGTTGACTGATATAAAATCAATCAATAGAATGAAGTGTGTTTATTAATATAATGAATATATTAACAGTGACCATTATTGTCAACAGACAAAGTATGTTTGTTAATATAATGAATATATTAACAGTGACCATTATAGTATGTTTATTAATATAATGAATATATTAACAGTGACCGTTATAGTATGTTTATTAATATAATGAATATAATAATATTGACCGTTATTGTCAGCAGACAAAGTATGTTTCTAATATAATGAATTATATTAGCAGTGACCGTTATTGTTAACAAACAACATGTATATAGTTAACATTTGAGTACTTGTGTCTAATCATAAAACAGTTTAAAAGCAAGCATGTGTCTCACCCAAAAAGTTCAAAATAAGTAATAAAGATAGTTAAAAAGTGGGGCTATGAAGTTCACCTTAGTAGCAAGTAAGAAATTCCACGCAAGAAGTATGAACGGAGTAAGTGATTGGAGATCTCAACCTAGAGATATAATATTTGATCAGTTAATGTCTAATAGACATTAAGTTTGTTTATTAATATAGCAAACTATATTAACAGTGACGGTATTCGAGAAAAGTTCCTATTTCTCAAAAGTTTCTATTTTTGGAAACCTACTATTCATGGAGAGCTTCCACTTATAGTAAGCTTCTAGTTTAAGAAGTTCGGGTTATAATTCTTAACAAAGATGTTGTACAATGTAGCTCAAACTTCATTGCTAACATGCAAGTCACTCGAATGATCTGTTGTTACCGGGCGCCCAGGATTCTTGACCAGAATCTAAGTCATGGCATTCGAAATCCACAAGCGATTCCCATAAGGCAACAAGGATCACCCTAGGCCATATGTAGCGGTGATGTTTGTAGTTTTTGTACGCTATCTTTAATTATAACCTTCACGTTATAGGTGTATACACATAACAAGTTATTAATATACTTATTAGTTATATATATATATGAGTGATAATATACTTAGTGTAATTATGTGTTACTATATAGTTAGGTGTATAAGTTATACTAATAATAGTATTATTAATTACTTTAATAATCCCATAATTAATTAACCATCCTTATAATACCTATGTGATACACATATATATTCATCATTTATGATCATACATGTTCATAAACATACAGCATATATATATTAGGTGTATGTGTTACATATATATATGTGTAAGATGATACATAAATATATATATATATATATATATATATATATATATATATATATATATATATATATATATGCACTTATTACTTTTCTTATTATGTTTAATAACCCTATATAACTTACATAATACACATTCATACATACATACACACGTACATATACATACATATATACACATACATATACACGTATGTATATATTTACATATATACATGCACATACATCTACAATGTATACATGTACACACATACGTATGCATGCATGTATATCATTATTATTATACTTTACTAATCTACAAATTCATAACCTTTTTCATAATCATTATCATTATACTTAATATTTAACATGTTACTAATACATCATAATAAGGATCATTCTTCATAATAATTATTCATCTTATTAACTCTAACTTCATTCATGTTCATAATCTTATTCATAATACTTAACATAGCTTTATAACTTTATAATTATTCATGCATCATATTCATAATACCTATTCTTATTAATCATAACTTTTTTATCACTATAATTTTCAAGATACTTAATCAAGTAACCTAGCTTATTAATCAATAATCACGATCATAATCTTCATCTTCAACTATTATTATTAACTAGTTTTAGTATTATTCTTACATGACCAAATTAATTACTAAACCATAATCAACACTAACTCATTAATCCTTAACACATAAAATCATAACTTTTATCTTTTAATCATGTTCAAATATCATTATTTAACTTATTCATTAATCATGTTCATAAACTAATTCACTTTTATTTATAAACATAATCATGACTCAAAAACTTATTAATCATAAACACAATACTTAAAGTAAATTAATAAGTAACATGAAGCTAGGGTTTAAGGCTACCTTAATAGGAGATTAAGACTAAGATCGATGATGAAGGTGGTGCGAACAGGAAACAGAAAAAAATAGCTGGAAATCACGATCAAACAAGGGTTGCTTGGACTGTTTTGGTTCGCAGAAATAGCAAGAAACTCAGCAGCATTCACGACCCAATTGAAGGGTTTCTTGGGTCAGAATTGGCTCGTCTGAAACAGCAAAACAGTAGCACTCTTGGGTCGATTTTGAAGCTGGTTTAGATTAGCAAATCAGGAAGATTAAAGAAGCTGTTAATGGCGTAATTGCAGCAGCAAAACAATCGACTATGGGCTGTTTATGTGTCACGATAGCAGCAGCAGAAACAATCTGCAACAATAGTCGATTACAGGCTTGTGTGAAGGTGATGATTGGCGATGCAAAGGGGGTTGTGGAGGCTGCTTTTGGTCGACAAAAAGAGAGGGAATAAGGGCTGCAGTTAGTCGACTAAATAAGAGGGAAAACTGCAGGCTATTAGTCGACTAATACATGGGTTTTGTGGGTTTATTTTGTGGTGTTAAACTTGGGAAAACATGAAGTCTATTTATAGATGAGTTTAGGTTTCCATAACACATTAGGATTGCTTGGTGATGAAGCACTTGTATTTGGATTTAACTAGGATTTGTTTTGCTTAATGATAAAGTTTAGTTTCCTATTTTTTTCTAAATAAAAACCACCCCTACATTGATTATTGTTATATTATTTATTTTTTATAAGATCCGGGCATTTTATATATATATATATATATATATATATATATATATATATATATATATATATTATAGTTATTATTAAAGTTACATTTTATGTAGATTACATTTTATTTAATTATTTTACATTATTTGCCATGTCTTTTTATTTATTTATTTTAGTTTTTATTAGTTTGCAATTTATAAATATTGTCACATTATTATTACATATAGTTTGTATTATTAATTTAGTATTAGGGTTAGGGTTTAGTATTTAATATTAAATGGTATTAGGGTTTAGTATTTAATGTATAGGGTTAGGTTTAGGGTTTTAAATAATATTAGGGTTTAATTACTCCATTTACTATATCCGGATAACAACCCTTTTGCTAATACAAAGAATATGACAATGAAACCCTAAGAGCAATTTAGTAAATTTAGAATGAAAATGTGAGGGTTGTTATACTTAAGAAAGATGAATCCAGATGAAAGAGAGGCTTACAGGCTGGAGATCACTGTTCCTGAACTGCTTGAACAAAGAGCATCAGCTATACCTGAGAGGATACGCCAAATCAGATTGCTGTACCATTCACTTGATCAGCAAATCTACAATAATGTCCTGGAATTCAGCATTGAAGTTGGTGTGTATCTATATAACAGTGGTCAAAGGCTACATAATGATGAAGAGAAAGCTCTCTTTTATGAGGCTCTGCAGCTGGATATGGACTTAAAGCAATACTGTGATGCCATGACTACTGATGAAGGCAGACAGTTGATTGCTACATCAAAATCCCTGAACATGACGATTAATGAGTATATTACAAGGGTTCAGCTTGAACAGCAAATAAGGGATTATGCTGAATATGCTGAGAGGCTGAGGCTTAAGAAAGAAGAAAACAAATTGGCTGCTGACAAACAACAAGAAGCTGAATCTTTAAAGTTAGCAAAAGCCATTGTCAAAGCTCAGGATAAGGCACTTGATGAACAGGAATCAGCTGAGAAAGCACCTACTGTAGCTCCTATAGAAACTGAACGAACAATAGAGCTATCTAATCATTACTATAGGAGCAAGTATGGTGATGTGATGACCAGAAGATCCAATTCTAGCAAGATCATCAAGGTGTACAAAGGCACGAAAAGGGCCTTCAGTGTCAGCAGGAAAAATAATGTTCGGGAGAGGGTAGATTACACTGATCTAAGATCCTTAGGATTCAGTGAATGGATGGAGATACTGCAGTACTTTATTGGTAAAGGTAAAAGTGGTATTAAAGATACACTGAAACCAAAACTTCAAGAGCTCTTCAATAAAGTAGTAAAGTATGGGAATGCACCAGTAGTGAATGTAGAAGAAGTTCTCTCTCAAAAGCCTAAAAGGAAGAAGTCTATTGGTTCAGGTCCACAAAGGAGAGATCTCATCATTCTACCCCCTAAAATTCCAGTGTATGACCCTGCTGAGCTACCTTACCTATTCCCTGAAGCCTGGGCAGCCCTCAAAGTAAAGGAAGAAGAGCTATCTGGTGATGAACAAGAGAAAGATAAAGATAAAGATAAAGATAAAGATAGATAGCCTTCTCGTAATTAATTGTATCTTTTGTTATTTCATCTTTCATTATACTATTTTGTAAATGTTTATATATACTCTGCTGTAATGAAAATGAAATGAGTCTATTTTCAAAATCATATCAATTTATAAGATATAGATAACTCAGCAAAAGATCCCAAAACAAACCAAAAAGGGACAAATTTACTGCCTATTTTTCATTAGGTCCCTTAGTGCTGGCTTTAGTATTTTCTCTTTATATCATAGATTTTGTCATCATCAAATAGGGGGAGATTGTTGAGTCCCCAAAATAATTAAGAATTTAATTATGACAAAATATAATTTATTTGCACTAAAATGTTATGTGCAGCCAGCACACGTTTGTTTATGTATAGACAGCAGATTTCGTTGTGTCAAGTGTTTAGTATGCTTCCTAGTCTACCAGCACAAGGTAGACAGTATTCTTCAATTAGCACAGGATGTATACCCAGCAATTCAAGAATATCAAGTGACTCAGCAATGAAGAACCAGCATAGCTGGAATGCAGCTTACTACACAAGACAGCTATGCTCCATTATAAGCATAGTGATTTTCTGAGTGGTCTACATCAATTGTACTATTCAACAGAAGTCAAAGACAAAGTTGAATAGAAAAGGACACGTGTCGGCTGCTGACAAGTGACCTTACAAGACCACGTGGGAATGCAGAAGTTTAACGCATGTGCAGACATATGTTATCCTTTGTCAACGTCTAGGGAACACAACATTCTATTTGTTTAATCATATAGTGGTGCCAAATCGAATTGTGGTGTTCCTGCAAATAGCTACTAAAGAGGAAAGAGGAGAGCACGCTCTTTGATGTAGTTGTCTCCACAAGTACAGATATCCTATGTACCAGTGGACAATAGAACAATTACACGGTCATTAGGACTACTATAAATTGATGTATCCACTATTGTAACAACCAGTGGTGTGGGTTTGTTTATTTAGAGTCCAAAACGTGTAATAGCTTAGAACACCCTCTGTAGCTATACTTAGGTAAATCTGTATCAACCAACTATCATTTCATCGAGGATAGTTGTAATTCTTTGTGATTTAATCAATAAAGAATAAATTGTTGAAAAAATACCTTTGACTCTATTTAATTTACTTGCTTGAATACTAAACTGTGTCTTAACTGTTAAGTTAATTAAAAGAATTGTATTCATTCCCCCTCTACAATACTCCTGTTGTTTATCAAGGGACCAACAATAATGATATTCTTTATCTTGATTCTTAATACACTAAAATAGCAACACAATTAGGTATAATATTACCTTAGCGACATCACGTTTAAGCTTATTAACAGTTTCCAGCAGCAACACGTTCTCATTCATCAAATTCACCTAAAATTATCAACCAAACTCTCATTAAATAATCAAATTAGGTAAATTATTTAACAATTCATGGATGATAGTTGACTTAATATGAATGAGCAAGATAGTTTCACAAATTCATAACATGATGAAAGAACTTGGTCAGTATATAATTGTTCAACCAGTGTTTTATATATCAATTTTATCAATCTTAAATTCATGCAATCATAATCATAATAAAAATATTAAATATTTGAAATCTCACCTTTTTAACAAATTACAGATCTACATAACTTAATTTTGTTTAGAGACAGTGAACCATAAAATTCTAGCATTAAACTACCGTCGGAAGCCAAAAGAAGGAAGACAGCCGATACTTCAAACACCAACATCAATCGCAACAAATGAACCAACAAAAACCCTAACTTATTAAGTTGAAAGGAGAAATTATCAATAGCAAGAAGCGTACCAACGAAAATCGTAACTTATTAGGGTGAAATCATAAATCGCTGATGACCGTCACAAACAAATAGAAGAATTAAAGAACAAATTAAAAAGTCACCTGGGGAGTAAATGGGGTTAGAATGAAGATAAAGCAAATGGGAAAGTTAACGAAGGTGGCTTATAAAAAAAGGAAGCATGTGGCGTATAAAAAAGGATAAAGCAACATTATGGCAGAAAAGATAAAGCAATAGGGATGGGAGAATATCCTTTTATTGACTCTTGAAAGTTGCAAGTTGAAAGTTGCAAGCAAATAATATAGCATGAGTAAATTAAATAAATTATAGTGGTATATGAATAAATTAAATAAATAATATAAATTATAGTTATAGTTATAGTATAATATAAATGAAGCTTGCATGTGTTGGATGTTTGACCTGTTGACTTTAGTTGAATTGCTTATGAATAGTATGAACAATAAGTTTTTAGCCAATGGAAATGGAGAACTTGGTTGTGGTAATAGAAGATAGGGTAATTTGACAAAACTTTTGGAAATGAGACTTAAAAATTAATGAACAAGAAAGTAATATTATTATTCAATATACTAAAAACCACAGTGTGGTTACTAGTGTATTTATTTTAGATAGAATTATCATTTTACATTTATTATAAAGTTTTCTATTAAAACTAAAAGTATCAATAGATATATAATTAATATTTAATATACCATTGTGTTCAAATCTATCTATTTATCTAGATATTGACTCCTAGAAACTTAATTATGATTTACCATCTAATAAATTATGGTAAATATAGTAAAAATTATATTAACCACATAGTAACACATTAAAATTCATGATATATAAATGGAATTTTTGGAATTTCTAAAGTTTATGGTTTTAAATGGCGTCTTTTGACATTTCTACAATTGTAAGTTACTTATAAACTATCACATATAAAAAGACATCTCTATACACCTCAAGTTTCGTTGGAGCTTTATCAATATTTCAATTATAGAGTGGTGTGAGTTTTAAATTTGTTGTTTCTATATATTGTTTACTTTAATTTGTTAATTCATAATTTCAAATATCTTCATTGATGTTAAGAAGTTCATATTCGTTCTCAATTATTCTTTGTGTTAAAATGATATACCTTATTTGATAGGTAAAGAATTTTGACTATTTTCATGTTTGTATTTGTGTATCTATTTTGTACTTTACTAAGCAATTTTATGATATTTGATTATGTTATTCTTGAGTATTTATAAAGTATATTTGCAATATTTATTTTTTTTATCTTATTTCTTATAATTATTTATGTTGTTCACTCTTAGTGAAGTGTTTATGAAAGATAACAATCATGTTAATTTATAATGATAATAGATCTTTTTCGCTACTAATGGAATACTACAAATGTTATATGTGTTTCAAAATGTTGTTTCACATAATTAACCATTCAATTATTAACTATTTGCTTCCTGCTTACATATACTTTATATCTATCTACTTATATATTTATAATAAATTAAATATGATCTTATTAACTAAAAGGAATAGCACTATTCATAACTTATTTAATTTTTTAATGTTAATAGAAAATATTTATAGTTATATAATTAATCTTCCATTAATATCAAAATGAGTTCTAAAATTGTAAATGTAAATAACATTTAATAAATTGTGATAATGAAAGTACATTTAATTAACATGATAGCAATTTTAAATACATTAATATTGACTTTTCTTCAACTTCTAGCAGATGAAAAGCTCATACGTCATATGTAACCACAAGAAACTAAAAGTTTCATATACCTTACTTTATTTTGAGTCTTAATGTGTTAGATGAAGGATAAAAAAGTAAAATACATATTAACTATAGAAAATTATGAACACCAACTATAACTTTTTAGTCTTTGTTATTCATCTACACTATCTTTAATTCTTAAGGTAATAAAAGTTAAGTGAAAAATATTTCATGATGTTCAAAAGTAATTACATTAATATTAAAATCCGTTCACTTTTAATATATGAAAAACCTACATTTAATATATGAAAAACTTAATGATCATGTGTAATCACAAGAATTATAAAGTTTTGTTTATTTATATTTGAAGCATAATGCAATGAAGCGTTAATTAACTATAATAATAAATAATAATAATTAGTGATAAAAAGGAAAATATATATATTTATTTAACATTGGGTTCTTAATGTATATTTATATAATTATGATTAGTTATATTTATATTTATATGCTAAGTGATAGTAATAAAAGGTATATAAATATAGTTATCATTAATTATGCACTAAAGGTATATTAACTATCAATTATAATAATTAATAATTTGATATTAAAGTACAAGTAAACATATTTAATTAATATCAATATAATGGTTAAAAGTAAAATACACAAACTTAAAATCCATTTCAATATGAGCACTATTTTCATTAAACTAAAAAGTTATCGATTTCTTTTTCACATCTATATATAATATATTATAATATAAAAATGACTCCTTGAGTCATAAATGAGGGCACTAAAACCTCTTAATTTAATCATTTACAACTAAAAAACATTTTTCCTTATTTCCTACTTAATTTTATAATAAGGTAATAATTAAAAAAATAAAAGAATTAGAAAATTCATTAATAATAATATCTAAGTTTTAATCCTTTCATTTTCCATGTATTAGATTGATTAATTTCAATCCTTTCATTATTCTTATAATAAATAAATAAGTTTTAACCTTTTCATTTTCCTTATATTAAATAATTTATTATAATGTTGCCTATAAATACTCATTATTCATTTTCACAATACACATTTTTCATTTCACCACATACATTGCAAATACTAACTAATAATTGATAGAGTTTTATATATGTTAGTTCTTAATCATCATCATCATCATCATCATCATCAATTTAGTAAGATTATTTCCTCATGTAATGTTGTATATTCATCTATCACACGAACGTTAGACTTATGCTAGGGTATGACTTTATTAACAAGTTATTGGTGTACATGAGTATTTTTCTATTATCATGTGAAATTTATCCGTTTTGATAGTTGTTTAGAATTCATATATATATATATATATATATATATATATATATATATATATATATATATATATATATATATATATATATATATATTAGATTTGTATGTGATTTATATTATTGTTGTATACTATCTTTGGTGTTACTTTTATGTCGATTATAGATCTTCGTCAATAATGTATTTGTTGTGTTATTAATTATTTATTATTATTATTATTATTATTATTGTTATTATTATTATTATTATTATTATTATTATTATTATTATTATTATTGTTGTTGTTGTTGTTGTTGTTGTTGTTTAGGTTTCTTTTATTGTTATGTGATGACCCGAAAATTTTTGACCAAATTTAAACTTAATCTTATATGATTTCGATACGATAAGCAAAGTCTGTTAAACTGAATCTCAAAATTTTTGAACTATTCAAGTACCCTTCGATTTTCTCAACGATTCGCGAACAATTATATGTAAATATATACATATATATACTATAACTTGAAAACATAACAAAGTTTTCATTGCATAATACCGTACATTAAACTTATTGGTTTATATATCTAATTGAATATATATTATTTCAAGTTATTTAGTAAACGATAGTAACATTCGATTATTGATTTGATTGATATTTAGATAAGTTAACTAAAACGTTTAAGATGAACCAGTAAAACACTAATTTGATAAAGTATTTTCAAATTGCTACAGTACCCAAAATGCTACAGTGTTTTCGAAAATCACTATTTGCTACAGTAACTTTGCTACAGTAAAACACTATTTTAAAAATGTATTTTACCAAATAGTGAGACGATGATTTATAGAAGTAAATGACCAAAATACTCGAAAGTTTAAGATATACTTTGAGTGGTATAGTTTAGGAATAATTTAAGGCTATATTTTAACAAAGGTACGAGTCACGAAATGTAAAATGCAAGTTTTATCAGCGTACGAAAGGACATTCGAGAAACCGGAACCGGGACATAAGTCAAGTAACAACGTACGACTTATCGGAACAAAAGTTACAAGTTAACTATGCACGTAAATATAATATAATATATAAATAATTATATAAATTAAATATAATATATATTATATTTAAATATGTCGACAAACTAAAATACAAAATGATTGTGAGCTGGAAAAAGAGGCCATGCGATCGCATGGCCATTGTGCCTCAGACCCATGCGATCGCATGGGAAGGCTGGGCAGGCAACCTCTATAAATTCAGTCGAATTCTTCCATTTTTTTTACACATATATTACTCCGTATTTATTATTATTATTATTATTATTATTATTATTATTATTATTATTATTATTATTATTATTATTATTAAGATTAATATTATTATTAATCTTATTATTATTATTAGTAGTATTAATATTATACATAAAATACTACGACGAGGTCTTGAGCGTGTCACTTTCAAAACGAGTTTCCGAGCGAGCTAGAGCTAAGGAAAATATGGGTTATTACCAAGGAGGTTATGGGTAATGTTCGGGGGTATTTTTGTGAAGCAAACCTCGTGTTTATCATCTCCGATGCGTCTACGTGCTTTCCTACAATATTGTATATCAATATTTAACTGTGAGTTTCATATGATCCCTTTTTCAAACTATATTTTTGGGCTGAGAATACATGCGCAGTTTTATAAACTGTTTTACTAAATGGATACAAATACTAAAACTGATTTTGTGTGAGTTTCATATGATCCCTTTTTCAAACTATATTTTTGGGCTGAGAATACATGCGCAGTTTTATAAACTGTTTTACTAAATGGATACAAATACTAAAACTGATTTTGTGTGAGTTTCATTGATTCCTTTTTAATTGCTTTTGCAATATATATTTTTAGGCTGAGAATACATGCACTTTATTTTAAACGCAATGGATACAAGTACATACTAAATTCTACACTGAGTTTGAACCGAAAATCCCTTAGCTTTGGTAACTGTTAACTGCCAGTTATAAGAACTGGTGAGCGCGAGTAGTAGTATATGGATCCATAGGGCTTGATATCCCCGTCCAAGCTAGAGCACTAGCCTTTTAACGGACGTATGCTATTTGAGAAGCGTACACGTTGGTTTACGTGTATTATTAAGATGATTATACAAAGGGTACAAATTATATATACGTTAAGTTTAGTTACCAGGGTGCTCAATTTCGTAGAATATTTTGATAAACGTTTCTGGATGAAACAACTGAAATCTTGTTATCCACTTTTATATGCAGATTATGCGAAACACTAAAACTATGAACTCACCAACCTTTGTGTTGACACTTGTTAGCAAGTTTATTCTCAGGTTCCCAAGAAGTCTTCCGCTGTTTGCTTATATGATAGACAAGCTATGTGCATGGAATCTTACATGGCATATTTTTCAAGAAAACGTTGCATTCACCAATTCATCACCATGTACCTTATTTAGACTGCATTGTCAACGGAAATACTATTGTAAACTATTATATAAGGTGATTGTTTATATTTAGAAATCATCAGATGTCGAAAACCTTTGATTTAATATTCATTTATGGTGTGCCTTTTCAAAAGAATGCAATGTTTATAAAACGTATCATATAGAGGTCAAATACCTCGCAATGAAATCAATGAATGACGTATTCGGCCAAATGGATTTGGAGCGATCGTCACAGTTGGTATCAGAGCGTTGGTCCTAGCGAACCAGGTCTTGCATGAATGTGTCTAACTGATAGTTGTTAAGATGCATTAGTAAGTCTGGACTTCGACCGTGTCTGCATGTTAAAAGTTTTGCTTATCATTTTTTGTCGAAAATTACATGCTTATCATTCTTAAGTCTAGACACGTTTTACTGCATTGATTGCATAAATAGTGTATAGACAAAAATTCATATCTTAGCGTATCTGTTACTGTAAACTTTTCCTGACATCTTCCGAAAATTTCTCCGTGATTTATGGAATTTGGTATTATATATACATATGTAAATTATGTATTGAAGAATACCAAACTAAATTCTATAATCTAATTCATATCAAAAATCATCTCCCTAATTATACAAGATGGATCCCGTATCTAGTTCAAATTCCTTAAACTCTGACAGCTATTCCGATATGGATATTCACCTGAATTCTGAAGACAGTGTAACCGGAATGGATCAACCAATTAGCCATCATCTATTCTGGATGAATTGGGGATGGGTTCGTAGCCTACTTAATTATTGGAGACAAGAAGAAGGCGATCCCTTCCAACCACCACATTGCCCTCTTGGCGAAGAACCTGAAGCACTTACCGGCGAACCTGTTCGTAACACCATTTTCTCTCTCATCTCCAGAATATCTCGTCATGATCATATACTCTCTCAAATCCTGGATCTTATTCATCCGCTCATCCGAACTGCCAATCATCCCGGTGTAGTAGAAGAAGTCAACGAGCTTCGCGCTCGGGTAGTGGCTTTGGAGGATATGGTGCAAAGGTTACAAGCACCAGCAGAATCACCGGCATCAACAGTACCACTGACAACAACACCAACAGTACCATTACCACCACCAACAACATCTGCACCGCAAGCCTCAATATCACAACATGTACCTCGAACATCAATGTCATACGCACCATAGATACCAAGGAGTACCAACAACAATAACCTATGAAGTATTGATTCATAACTTCATTGGAGAAATATTTTGCGGCGATTATGTAATCTCTAAAGTCTTAGAGATAATCTATTCCAACCGTAACCGTAAATCAGATGAGTGGACCGAAATGATAGAAGGAAGAGTAGAAACCCTGACCGGAATGGTGCACGAATTACAAGCTAGACTTGTTTTACCAGCAGCATCAACAGTATCGTCAGTATCACCAACACCGGCAAAACCTGTAGCACTACAAGTTCTGCCAATTTCATAATCACCAACATCATCACAAATCAACAACGCGTATATTGTATCAATGAGTTATGAAGTATTAACTCATTTTTCCTGAAGAAATTATATGTATATTTTATATATATATATATATGTGAAATTTGAAAACAAAATAAATCTTTTTGTACTAAGCTATTACATGTGAATCATAACTGGTAGGTACTACTCGGTTAGTTCATGTTACTAATATGCTATACATCCTTCGTTAATGACTTAACAATCGTTAACTACAATCTCTGTTTCAACTCAATGAATTCCATTTCCTAATAAACCAAGTGTATTATTCAATTACATAATTGATTTTACATTTTCATTTTCGATGTACTCGAAACTTTTCCAGAAAACATCATATGTGCCTTGTAAGGTTCACAAAAATTCCACGAGCATCAACATCCTTCACCGAGGAATATCAATAAGAATAAATAATGAAATATTGATTTCATTAGTGAAATACTCCGCGAAGATTAGGTAATCTCTAATGTTTTGGAGATTATTCATTTCTAATTCAAACCAAAAATCAAATGAGCTTAATATGATATTAACTCATTAAATCTGTATTACATCTGAAGAAAATATACATGCAGATATTTTCATAAAGACTGTAACGAAAATTCTTTGTACAAAGTATTAACTGTGAATTTTTTTTAACGGGTAGGTAATACCCGGGAAATATTTAAGTTTGCAATTAATATGTTACACTGTACATTCTTCAACTTTGATTCAAAAATTATTAACTATGCTCACAGCGATATACAATCGTTTCCATAAAAATTCAATTACATATTCTGATATTGACGGATCAGAATCCAAGTCAAGATTTAACGGGTGACATCATTCTTAGATCTCTACATCTTTCAAAGCTATAATTTGACTTCAAAAATGTGAAAGATCCTTTAGCATTGTTATTACTGAAAATAACCTTGCAATTCCTTTCCAAAAGTATCCAGTATTATCAACCGTTCAACCAGTCAACGACGACCTTCAGACTTGTAACTTTGGCATATACGTTTTTGTTACTGGGGAACCTTTCATGTTCCACCACATTAGCAGTAAATTTACCAACAACTTCATTGATCTTTGACCTTCCGAAAAATCCTTATACTCATTGAAACCGTATCATGTACTCATCCACATCTTGTAACGGCAATTGCCATACCAACTATCAGGAATTAGCAATCAGTATTTTGAAATCTTGTAGCACGTCTACGCCAACAGTTATATGTGTACATATAACGTCTACCTCTTGGACTTACATACTTTGAATGTGAAGTTTCCGAAAAACACCCCAAACTACGAAACTAGTTCTCCGAATTTTGGAAAAATGTTGATGAAGCAGCAAAAACTGTAAACGACCTTAACAGTCAAAAGTTTGATGATAAAGAATAGTATGGTAGTAAAGCTGAGAAAAAGAGAAAGTTTGGAACTGGAAAACGGATTGAGCAAAGTATGAAAGAGGCTGTGGATAAATCACAAGGACGAAACCTGTCTTCAAAGAATCCAAATGATTCAGTATCTGTTGAAGCCATTAACGAATACCTTTCTTCCGAATCTAAACCCTTGCGGACAATATTCTTCATCATCCTCTGATATTAGAAATTCTAAGATATCATCGTATCTTTCATTATAAATATCCTCCATATTTTTGGAGATAATTTCATAATCATTCTTATCGAAAATCAATTTTCTCTTTACGATATCTGTGTTACACCATAAAAGAAACTATTTTAGTTTCTAAATTCTGAAACTTTCAAGTTTAAAATATAAATGTTTTGAAGTAATGTTGGGAATTGAAGCATGAGTTAATATAATATAATGACACTTGATCAACGTGATTATATTACAGTAAGTCATGCTGAGTTTATAATGGAACGTGATAAAGGTTCACATATCATACCCTCATCATGAACCATGTTACATAACTCTTTCATTCTATATAATCTCTAAAAATATCAAGAAAATATTTTCTTAATGATTCGGTCTTTTTTTGAGGTATTCTGGTAATTTGACAAGTCAGATTGTGCTATTACCATTTCTTTCTTAGAACATTAGTTATGTTCATCTGAAACTTCATAGCTACGAATTCTGGACCATTATCCGCTTGACTTAAGGCCAGGAAGAGAAAACGAAAGCATGAAGCTCCGAAATATAATGGAGAATATAAAGCCCAATAACAACCTCAAAATTTACAAACCGTGTATATCAATGCGTATAGCAATATAAAGACACGGGAGAATGAAAAACACTATAACCCCAAGGTAATGGTAGAAGAAAGTAACTTCCTCTGGTGGTAGATGAAAAAGAAGAATGACAGATATGAAAGTTAGGAGTATATCAAGAATAAGAACTGGATGAAGCATTTCACAATCTTTTGGAAGTATGAAATGAGGAAGAAGATGTAGGAGTGGTGAAAATAATGAGACCAAAGGGGGTTAATTTATAAGCAAAATAACAGACAGAGCAATCGAGGCAGGTGACCTCATTTAATTAAAGAAGATCTTAATTTCCTTAAATTCCGAAGAATCAAATCTTATTTAGATTATGAAGACTTTCTATTCCTTAAATTTCAGAAATCAATCGTTACTACGTCAAGAGATAAGACGCATCTCTATTCTCTATTTCACTTTATTACGATAACTTCCCTCATACGCTTCGAGTAATTGGATTGTGTTATCCATATTATTCAACGGTGATAAAACTCTAATTATCAACTCATATACGTCATGAAAACATTTTTATTGTTAGCCATGACGACCTCACTCAAATTTCGGGACGAAATTTCTTTAACGGGTAGGTACTGTGATGACCCGAAAATTTTTGACCAAATTTAAACTTAATCTTATATGATTTCGATACGATAAGCAAAGTCTGTTAAACTGAATCTCAAAATTTTTGAACTATTCAAGTACCCTTCGATTTTCTCAACGATTCGCGAACAATTATATGTAAATAGATACATATATATACTATAACTTGAAAACGTAACAAAGTTTTCATTGCATAATACCGTACATTAAACTTATTGGTTTATATATGTAATTGAATATATATTATTTCAAGTTATTTAGTAAACGATAGTAACATTCGATTATTGATTTGATTGATATTTAGATAAGTTAACTAAAACGTTTAAGATGAACCAGTAAAACACTAATTTGATAAAGTATTTTCAAATTGCTACAGTACCCAAAATGCTACAGTGTTTTCGAAAATCACTATTTGCTACAGTAACTTTGCTACAGTAAAACACTATTTTAAAAATGTATTTTACCAAATAGTGAGACGATGATTTATAGAAGTAAATGACCAAAATACTCGAAAGTTTAAGATATACTTTGAGTGGTATAGTTTAGGAATAATTTAAGGCTATATTTTAACAAAGGTACGAGTCACGAAATGTAAAATGCAAGTTTTATCAGCGTACGAAAGGACATTCGAGAAACCGGAACCGGGACATAAGTCAAGTAACAACGTACGACTTATCGGAACAAAAGTTACAAGTTAACTATGCACGTAAATATAATATAATATATAAATAATTATATAAATTAAATATAATATATATTATATTTAAATATGTCGACAAACTAAAATACAAAATGATTGTGAGCTGGAAAAAGAGGCCATGCGATCGCATGGCCATTGTGCCTCAGACCCATGCGATCGCATGGGAAGGCTGGGCAGGCAACCTCTATAAATTCAGTCGAATTCTTCCATTTTTTTTACACATATATTACTCCGTATTTATTATTATTATTATTATTATTATTATTATTATTATTATTATTATTATTATTAAGATTAATATTATTATTAATCTTATTATTATTATTATTAGTAGTATTAATATTATACATAAAATACTACGACGAGGTCTTGAGCGTGTCACTTTCAAAACGAGTTTCCGAGCGAGCTAGAGCTAAGGAAAATATGGGTTATTACCAAGGAGGTTATGGGTAATGTTCGGGGGTATTTTTGTGAAGCAAACCTCGTGTTTATCATCTCCGATGCGTCTACGTGCTTTCCTACAATATTGTATATCAATATTTAACTGTGAGTTTCATATGATCCCTTTTTCAAACTATATTTTTGGGCTGAGAATACATGCGCAGTTTTATAAACTGTTTTACTAAATGGATACAAATACTAAAACTGATTTTGTGTGAGTTTCATATGATCCCTTTTTCAAACTATATTTTTGGGCTGAGAATACATGCGCAGTTTTATAAACTGTTTTACTAAATGGATACAAATACTAAAACTGATTTTGTGTGAGTTTCATTGATTCCTTTTTAATTGCTTTTGCAATATATATTTTTAGGCTGAGAATACATGCACTTTATTTTAAACGCAATGGATACAAGTACATACTAAATTCTACACTGAGTTTGAACCGAAAATCCCTTAGCTTTGGTAACTGTTAACTGCCAGTTATAAGAACTGGTGGGCGCGAGTAGTAGTATATGGATCCATAGGGCTTGATATCCTCGTCCGAGCTAGAGCACTAGCCTTTTAACGGACGTATGCTATTTGAGAAGCGTACACGTTGGTTTACGTGTATTATTAAGATGATTATACAAAGGGTACAAATTATATATACGTTAAGTTTAGTTACCAGGGTGCTCAATTTCGTAGAATATTTTGATAAACGTTTCTGGATGAAACAACTGAAATCTTGTTATCCACTTTTATATGCAGATTATGCGAAACACTAAAACTATGAACTCACCAACCTTTGTGTTGACACTTGTTAGCATGTTTATTCTCAGGTTCCCAAGAAGTCTTCCGCTGTTTGCTTATATGATAGACAAGCTATGTGCATGGAATCTTACATGGCATATTTTTCAAGAAAACGTTGCATTCACCAATTCATCACCATGTACCTTATTTAGACTGCATTGTCAACGGAAATACTATTGTAAACTATTATATAAGGTGATTGTTTATATGTAGAAATCATCAGATGTCGAAAACCTTTGATTTAATATTCATTTATGGTGTGCCTTTTCAAAAGAATGCAATGTTTATAAAACGTATCATATAGAGGTCAAATACCTCGCAATGAAATCAATGAATGACGTATTCGGCCAAATGGATTTGGAGCGATCGTCACATGTTAATATGTCGTGATGTCAACATCTTACTCGGACAAGTTTAAGATATACAACATTAAGGGACAAAGCATTGCGGAGTATTTCCTATTGCGAATATGTACATATATTAGAGAACACAAATTGTTTCATTTTTGTATTGGATTGTAAGTATGATTTATTTAATTTAGCTTTTCTCTTGATGTTCAATATTTCCTTTTAACATTGTATTATTAAATATTTTCTTTAGCAATTATTTGCATCATATAGTTCTTTGATAATGGATAAAGAAATTATGCCTTCTTTTTGTATCATATTTGTTATGGATGTAGGTTACAAATAATAAAGAATGCAAATATTTTTACTATTCTATTGAATTGTATGTACGTTTTGTTTAATTTGACTTTTATCTTGATTCTTAATATTTTTTTATGTTTTATTATTAAACGTAATCTTTTAGCAATCATTTACATCATAGAGTTCTTTGATAGATAATATGATAAAAAAAAAAATTATGCCTTCTATACACGGATAATACTTACTTCGTATGATGATGAATAACAATATAACATTATTATTATGATAAATTATAGTAAAATGATTATTAATGTAATTAACGATGGTAAAAAAAATTGATTCTTGAATAACAAAGATAATTTAACATGTATTGAATAAGTCAACCATATTATATGTTATGTTTGATCCAGTAGCTATTACGGGGTAGTTTAATTAGCATATAATTGTTACTTTTACTACATCAAGTTTAATATTAACCAGCTTATTATTAAATATTAAGTGAATAATTACTACGTATCAAATATTTAAGTCTTCGTGTAACTATAATTACTTAATTATTACTCATAATCGATGTGTTTAAGAAAATAAAAATATAAAGATGGTAAAAATAGTTGATTAATTAATCAGGATAAGACAATTTAGAACTAAAAAATTAATAATAAAATGTTGCGTATAAAGTCTCTCAGTTTGATTATTGATATTAAGTTATTATCATACATTTGATCCTAAGTATTTTTAATCATAACTAAAATTGATGCATGTTATGCATAATAACAATAGTATTAAACTTTTCATTTTTCCTAAATATTCATAATAACTTTATGTTATGTCATAAATAATAACAATAGTTTTAACCTTTTCACTTACCTTATATATAGTACCTAATTAAATTGATAGTCATTATTGTCTTCAAATACTATTTTTCATTTTTCACCTCACTACACTTTTCAAATGAAATAATAACACTTTTCAAATGAAATATTGATAGAGTTATATAAATACACGTTTTTATTATTATTTTTTAAGATGTTTGATCTTCTATATAGTATTTGGTTGTGATATATATATATATATATATATATATATATATATATATATATATATATATATATATATATATATATATATATATATATATATATATATATATATATATATATATATTCACAATAGACGACACAAATTGATTTACGTATGTTTATATTCAAATATTCCATATTCGTATTGTTAACCGTCGACATAAATCGCTTCACGTACCAACATTACAAGTGCGATGCAACAACGCTTACCATATTCGTGCAACGCACGGGCAATGCACCTAGTATTATATAATTTAAACATCGTCTTAGTAGTACTGAAATATAATATACCTAACGAATAGGTAAATATCATAATAAAAAATAACCCGTGCATCGCACGGACTTTACCTCCTAGTATGTTTTAAATTTGACAAAACTTTTGAAAATGACACTTAAAACTTAAGCGACTAAGAAAGTAATATTATTCAATTATTATTCAATATACTAAAAGTGACAAGGTGATTACTAGAGTTTTTATTTTAGATATTAGATAGAATTATCATTTACATTGTTTATTAGTTTTTCTATTTCAAAGAGATTATTAAATATATAATTAATATTTAAAATTCCATCAATAATACAATAAATATCCTCAAGCTTTTACCCCAAACTTTTTATTTTCATTATCACTCTTTCAGTTTAATTTTTTTTTAGTTTTTTAATTTCACTATATGTTTTAATTTTTTATAAGTTTAAACAAACCAAACTTATAATAAAACTTTTTATTATAAGTTTTAATTTTTTTTAGTTTTTTCTTAATTTTAATTTCACTATATGTCATTGTTTTTTTTCATTAACAATAACATAATGACAGTGAAAATAAAACTTATAATAAATACATAAAGATTCAGTTTGGTTTGTTTAAATGAATTTCTTTGAATTATTTTAGTTAGTTATCTATCCATAAGATAATAAACGTATTTTTTTTTACTTTTAATATAAGTATTTTTATTAAACATTTCCTTACTTTTTAATATTATTTTCGAACTAATCAAAGAAATATTATCGAAAAAGAACTACAAATATAAAAGATAAAATTTTTAATTCTATAAACTATTGTATCATATTTATAAGTTTATAGTGTGGTAAACGGATAAAAGATAAGTATTATCTTCGAAATCACGATAATGAATGTCTAATAACATCTAATGAGAATTACCACCACTCCTTACATTAGAAAACACACATATCAAATTATAAATTGCAATCATACATTTTAAAAGTGCGTATTTTTAAAAGACAATAAGGATATTATTATTATTATTATTATTATTATTATTATTATTATTATTATTATTATTATTATTATTATTATTATTATTATTATTATTATTATTATTATTATTATTATTATTATTATTATTATTATTATTATTATTATTATTATTACTACTACAATAAAACGAAACAATATACTGATTTTTTTAACAGCAGCTCGGGATCATCCAGGGGGACTAAATCACACACGCGTTCACGTCCCGCAGTTGCATAACCCACTCCTAAATGCTGTCCATGAGGAAACTCGACCCAATTTGAGGGCATGGGCGGTAAAACTCATTGCCCCTGGAACGCGATATGCGAAAAACACCTTTTGGTGAAATTCAAGGATTAAGGGATGACTATGATATAGGGATGACAATGGATCGGATGTGGATCAAATGAAGATATACACATTGGATATTTAAAACAATATTAATTTAACAATGATTTTGGAGATTATATATAGATTGTAACAAATGTAAATATATAATTTTTATGTTTTTTTGTTTATTATGCTTGTCTTGATTGTAATTTGTCACTGCACGTGAGTTTAATTGAGAAGAATATGTTACAATATAAGTAAATATATGTTTAAACCAATTTAAATGTGTAGCATGTAATATTATTAATTAGAATTTTATAATTGTAATCGATACGCAGATGTGTATGCATATATTTTAATACCTATATATATATATATATATATATATATATGAATGATAAACTGTCATAATATCCGATCTATAAAATATTTAGATCATCCATATCTATATCTCTTATTCATTCATTTAGATAGTCCTTATCCATTATAAGTGTTTCGGATAGATGGATATTCATGGATGAAAATATTGTTGTTGCAGCCCAATGTATACAACAAACATTTCGTGAGCACCTTAACGTGAATAAATTAAGAGGCAGCAACAAGGGCAGATGTACTTTACTAGTTGTGGTAGCACGGGCTATCATTGAAATACGCAATCTAATAGAATTTTTTTTTAAGATCTTAACTAGTAACACCAATGGATAGTGTAAATTTTTTTGTGTGACACTATTGGATAGTATAATTTTTAGAGCTTTTAACTAGTGATACCCGTGATTACAGTTCCTAGATCCGCTACTCAGCAGCACGCAACAATGCACGACCAGTATCTCACCTCTTTAATACAATACCTAAAAATTATATTCTTTTTATAGTGACAATAGTAAATAATATATAAAATATTTATGACGAGTAAACAGTTGTGAACATAAATATTTAATTTAATATTTTAATAATAAAATAATAATAATAATAGTAACAATCTCAATGTCTATATCTATATCTATATATAGTATATATACCATGACACCGTGTCATTCGAACCTTGAGTATACAGGCATACAGCTATACAACTTACCGACCCGACCGGATCCGACTCAACTCGACCCGAACCAACCCGCTTTTCAGACAACAGTCTTGATACATATATACCAATATTGTAATTGTAATTTTTTTTCTTCATAAACCCTATAATAGTGCTGAATTAGCTGAGAATTATCAATTTGGTATTTTTTTTGAACACTCTACAACTTCAATAGTTCAATAATCACTGTTAAAAATTTTAATGTTGATTTTTTTAATAAGTTTATAAATATTCATTGTGTTCAATCATTTCTAATTCAGCATATATATTTTTATGTAAATTTTGGTAATTTAATTCAATTTGCGATAAATTCTTTATGTTTAATGCTTAGGATTTGATTCGATCACCTTTTTGCTTAGAAAATGTGTCATATATCCTTCATATTATAAAATAATTTTGTTTTCAAAAATTTCTTATGAAGTTGATAAGCTTAAATTTAGAATTTTTTGGTTGAATTGTATGGATTTGTCTTTGGATATTTAATTTTTAGCGTTCAATGCTAAATCTAGTCTAGTTTGTGTATTTTTGTGTGTATGTGTAATGTGTGTGTCATAGAGGTGGATGCATGGTAGATCATGCAATTTTTGGTTGATTTTAAGTAATCACTTACAAATTTATACTTATTATAATTTGGATCCAATTGATTTTGAGATAAAAAATCTGATTTATGTTTGGTCGATTTTATAATAGAGCATTTTATGCTTTTTAATGGGCCTTGAAATTTTTTGATGTTCAACACCTTTTTATTTAGTTTAATTTCATCTCAATTGTACGGATCTGAAATTTGATCAGTGGAGCATGAATGATCATGAAATGTATATGTATAGTTAAAAAAAATCTTGTTAAAATCTGCAGTTAAATGGTGGATTGTTGAAACTAGTCTTAGTTATTACACAATTAAAAACACTTGCATTGCCTCTATATCATGAGCTAATTTTTAAATTTCAACAGTAATGATTTGCTTCGATTACGTAACAGTTAATTCGTTGGTGTTAATTTTTTTTTTAAAGATAGCAATTACTTTTAATTTTAATTTTAAGGAATTAGTCGAAAATTTGGGGATTTTTGAAGCTTAGAGTATTAGCACTAGAAAATGTCTTATTCTTACATTAATTGTAAATATTGTTACCTTTTCATATTTAGATCATGTTCTTTGGTTCTTAAATTTTGACCATCCTTGGTTTACAAATAGCAGTTTTAAAACTTCCATAATTACATGTTTATAGCACTACAATCAGTTATGTAATGTTGGATTTTTTTTTCTTTCGTGTAATTGTACTTTCACCTCAATCTTATGTGTTACTAGAAGAAAAGTTTTGTGATTACTCTTTTCTAAAGTAGAAGATGTGTTCTCATATATAATGTCATGATGGTAGTAATTGTACTTAACTTGATTTAAATTTGTGCTCTTCTGGTGCTTAATTATATGATCTTTTTTTTTTCTTTTTCTTTTGAAGTGCGGGACTATCGGTAATGGGTGACACTAGTGAATACCCGTTTAGGAGATCGCGTCCAAATATGTTTGGTGGAAATCCATTTGCACCCGGGCCCAGTTCACCACATCTTCATCTACCAGGATCTCATCCAAATGCTCCAATTGTTGTGGACGATACTTCTGATGACGATGATTGTGTTATTCTGACACCCGCTGCATCTGAGGATGTACGTTATGCATTATAAACTTTTGATATTGATCTACATTTTTTTTTTATTTTTTTTTGTTAAGTATTCAGTTTCAGATAACTTATAAGCTGCACTTGTCTTCTGTCAGGGTGATACTACTAGCATGGGATCAGGTAGACACTTCTGCCTTTTAAACTTGATTAATATAGAGTATTAATTTTCGTTTAAGACAATACTAACATACATAGTTGAATAAGGATTATATAGGATTCTAATATACATGTAAATGTTAAATGTTCTTATTTTCGGTTATAATTATATTGTTTGGAGATCAAGACTTTGATTAACTGAGTCATGATCTCTACTGATGAAGAGTGACAGACATAAGAGCATACATTATTAGTCTTTGAAACCGCGTCTTCTTAGATGTGTATGAGGTTAATGTATCCCTTTTTTACTTATACTAATTCTTTTTCCGGCACTAAATATTTAGTAGTAGTACGTTTATATATTATTGTTACAAGAAGAAACTAAGGTTATAATATGAGATTGTCTGCGCGCCAACTTTGCTAACACGACAAAGGTAATATATTTCTAATGATCCTTCTGTCACTATGTGAAGAGCGCAGTAGCGCATCTCGTGGAATACTTAAGTGCTTACTTAACAAATTCTTAATGCTGCTTTATCGATCAATTTTGTTTTCAGATTTGCTTCTTAATGTGCTTTTTAAGTTCTCTTCAACATCTGTTGACTACATAGCCTGGCTGCTAATTATTAACATTAATAAAGTTTCTGTTATAGTTACTGTGTTCCTCATAAAATCATTCCAACTTTCACAATAAATATTTTGTTTGTAAATTAACTAAGTTTTCGATAATATTTGGTAGTCTTATTTACACTGTGAAGGTACAACTTGTAGTCTAGGATTCTTAAACTTCTGTCAATGATAGAATTTATGCGAGTTTCTCATAACATGACGTTTACTATTGATTTCTTTCTTTCATTACCATTTTAGACTCCGATCCAGTTGCGTAAATAAAAATATACAGTACTAGTATACCACACATAAATTGATATAAAGTTGTTCACTCAAAGCAATGAATAATTATTTTTCAATACTTTTATATTGCAATATCTTACGTGATTTGTAAACATATTAGGCACTGATGACCTGGGAAATTTAAGATGGGTTATTCGGGAAACAGTCCCGGGTACCAGTTTTTGCGTGGTTTTAGAAGGAGCTACAACTTCCATGGTAATACCAATGCTCTTTGTTTTCATATTAATGATTTGCTTATTATACATTCATAAACGCCGCACACATATATCATTTATGCGTACATATGCATGTATGTGCGTCTTCTGTAGCTAAATGGAACGAATTACTTGAATGACCAATGCTTAAAATTTATCAATTAAAAGTGGCGTCCTTTTATATTTGCAGGCTCCACCTGTGGCACCACCACCACCATCACCACCTCCACCGCCACCACCACCACCACCACCTCCACCACCACCACCACCACCTGTCGTGCGTGAGTGTCCCATTTGCATGGGACCTATAGTTGATGGGATGACAACAAAATGTGGTCATATATTTTGCGAAAGGTGCATAAAGATTGCACTTTCAGACAAGGAAAAATGCCCAACTTGCAGAAGAAGGGTTAACTTCCGTGAACTCCTCCGGGTTTACCTTCCTTCTGGAAATTAATGCTTAAGGTACATGTATACATAATCTTTCATTTTGATAATATTAAAACTTTCTTTTAGATATATTGCCTTTCATCCACTTTTGAAATAAAATATAATTGCTATTTAAAAGCCTGATGATGTTATATCACTGATGATAATTTAAGCGCGGTATTAGAATAGCTTAGATCTGCAGAAAGTGCCTAATGTAGTGTTTAGGCTAGATTACAATTTATAATATTAAAACTTATCGTCCTATTTGCATCTTTTTGCTAGCTATTTCGGAAATCTGACGAGTAATTAGTTGTTGATCATAGATGGTATCTGTGTTAACTTATGTCTCCATTTAATGTTCAATATATTTCTCCATTTACCGTTCGATACATGTTAATTTAGTTCATATGAAAGACTTTTAACCTGCTGTTCTGTTCTTTAAAGTCTTTCATTATAATCCACATTGCTTCATCATTTATGTGTTTATTACATACTGAAGCTGAAACTGTTTTATATGAGTCACCAATATTGTTTAGCATGTATTGTTAAAGAAACCAAGTTTTTACGAATTATATTATTTTCCGTCTTGCTGATACTTAATTCACTTATAACAGGACTCATGTTTGTGGAGTGGCAGATAGTAATAAAGCAGTCATGAACGACTTCGCTGTTCTTAAAGTAATATAAGGAAGCTGGTCATGAGATTCATCAACCATCTATAAAACAAATTTTAAACTTTATATCTACTATGTTAAATGTATGCTGAATTGAGGGTTAGGAACATCATAACTATTTTACAGTACTATTTGGGGCTGCTTGGTCTGGTTACAAAACATTTCCCCTTTATCTGCAGTATTAGAATTTAGACGCCTTGAAGGTTGATTTTCAGCACATGTGCTTTGAAGTTATATGGTTTTTTTCTTTGTTTTGTGTTTTGGTTTTCTTTATGTGCATTGAGGAGCATTATGCAGTTAAAAATGTGGGCTGCTTGGTGACATTTACCTTTGGCACTTTCTCATATGTGCTAATAGCCAAGACAGAACCCAAATGATCAGGTTGGCCTAGTCATTACTGATTATGTATCTGAAACATGGCTTTGGATCAGGTTAGGCACTGCTTAGTAAAATATAAACTGTGGCTAGATTCACATAGTACAAGAATGATATATTTTATTATAGTAAGGAATTTATGCATACATTATATGAAAAGGATGAAGTTTAGATACTTCCGATTTGCGCAATAGCTAGCTTTTTTTAGTTCCCTGGTTTCACTTTCGTCTTCCCATATCCACCATATCCAGGGTTCCACCATGGCCATCGCCTCCATCCCCATCCACCCCAGATCCGTGGCCACTTTGGCCACCTGCCACGGGGCCAATACCCACCTCCAGGCCAAAACCCACCACCGGGCCAATAACCACCACCATATGGGTATGGGTATGAACTCCCTCCATAACCTCCATATCCACCATATCCACCACCGTGATATTTTTCACCTCCATGTCCACCATCATAACTGCCACTTTCTCCGCCTTCACCACCATGATCTTTTCCTGGCCCACCTTCACCTTCACCACCATGATCTTTTCCTGGACCGCCTTCATCACCACCTTCGCCACCATGATCTTTTCCTGGCCCGCCTTCATCACCACCTTCACCGCCATGATCTTTTCCTGGCCCGCCTTCACCTTCTCCACCATGATCTTTTCCTGGCCCGCCTTCGTCACCACCTTCACCACCATGATCTTGTCCAGGCCCACCTTCGCCACCACCTTCACCACCATGATCTTGTCCAGGCCCGCCTTGGCCACCACCTTCACCACCATGATCTTGTCCAGGCCCGCCTTCGCCACCACCTTCACTACCACCTTCACCACCATGATCTTGTCCAGGCTCGCCTTCGCCACCACCTTCACCACCATGATCTTGTCCAGGCCCACCTTCGCCACCACCTTCACTACCACCTTCACCACCATGATCTTGTCCAGGCCCGCCTTGGCCACCACCTTCACCACCATGATCTTGTCCAGGCCCACCTTCACCACCACCTTCATCACCATGATCTTGTCCAGGCCCACCTTCGCCACCACCTTCACCACCACCTTGTCCAGACCCGCTTTGGCCACCACCTTCGCCACCGTATTCTTTTCCAGGCCCACTTTCCCCACCACCGTATCCACCTTGATCTTGTCCCGGCCTGCCTTCACCACCATGATCTGTTCCTGGCACACCTTCCCCACCACCATATCCACCTCCATGACCACCACCATATCCTCCCCCTTCTCCACCACCACCATATCCTCCTCCTCCGCCACCACCACCACCATGTCCTCCTCCTCCACCACCACCACCATATCCTCCTCCTTCTCCACCACCAGTATCACCACCATGATCTTTTCCATCTCCATTTTCATGGCCACCACCATCTCCGCCCCCCTCTCCACCACTTCCGCCATCATGATATTTTCCATCTCCACCTCCCTGACCACCACTTCCGTCACCTAAACCACCACCAAATTTGACTGTCGTCACAACTCCCCCTTGATTTTTAATATCTAACAAGTGATGTTGCTCATCATAGACCTTCTTCTTTCCCACAAGTTCTCTTGCACCTTGTGTTATTCTTGTTGCACTCTGAAAAACAATCAAAAAGATTGCTAGGATTATAAGAAAATGTCTATAACTAAAACTCGCCATTTGTGTTAAGTAGTTGTGTGATATCTAAACTACGTAGAATCCGTTTATATACTGCAAGATGCCTTACAAAACCATCACTCCTTTACTCAAATTTATTTACGCATCAATCGAAATGGTAACTTATTCTCTATAACAAGAAATATATTTCGAATACTTTTAGAATTTTGATTTAGCAACACGGATCAAATTAAATCGATCTGTATCACAAATTTAATGCATTTGATCTTGTATGGTTACTAAAGTCATTTTTAACTTTTTAAGAACTAAGAATTTACGTATGAATCTATGATTACAATTTATGATGATCTGGAAGAGTTTTGGTTCCGTAAAGAGTTAAATCTATGTACCCTTAACAAATACGGAGTATATTCTATAATAATCATAGTTCTTTTGTTAATGATGAATTCTACATTTAGAAGGAACCAATAAGCCAGATATATATTGTATGTCGACTATTTAATATGCCACACCTAAATTGGCTAATAAAATTTAGACAATTGAAGTAATACTATTATCAGATATGATGATTATTTGAATATAAATCCCACTGTACGTTTATTATAAGAAGTTATGGTCTACAGTCTACACTGATATGTGTATGTGATAAAGGGTAGAATTACTAAAAAATGTAGGCGTTACAGTATTACCACGTTAGCGACCAACAGTAAAGAATTTTGAAGGCTATAAGGCCTTCGATACCAAGCTCATTTTGTGTATTTGAAAGTTATTGAACTAATCTCATATCAGATCAAGCAATTGGTGGATAGAAAATTGAGGGTGATAATGATGTTATTTGCAAAGACTACTAAGCATTTTCGTCGTCCCATCATGATATCTAAAGAAAATGAAATAATCTTGAGATCTATGAGTCATTCCGAATTCTCGGAGAACGTCATAAATTGTACTAGCCATGCTCGAAGTGACATTTTAGGCCACGTAATGATTGTTACATATAATATAATTCTACTAACTATTGTAGGGCATTTGTCTCCTTTTGGCTTGCTTTAAAGTTTAACCCATTCAGGAATTAAGTGCCTCAGTTTAGTAAGATTAACATGGTGGTGATCAATGATTGTTGTATAAAAACACGATTTAGGTGAAACTGCAGGCCTGTCAATTGAGACACATGCTATCAAATTTGGGTCAATTGGGTTAAGCTTTCGGGTCAATTAGGTATTGAAAAAATTAGGCCGGGAATGTAAACTAAAGCTTAAAAAAAGTTTTAATGGGTTTGCCTCCAACCTATTGGTCATATACAAAATATAAAGGAACATGTCAAATGATATCAATTCCTAAAGCTAAATAAATATGAATAGGTCTAACGGGTCTTGAATGAGTCAAACTGGTCGAGCATGAACTCATAACAAGTTTCACCTGTCAAACGTAATCATAAATGTAAGATCAAATGTAAAAGTATATATGTAAAACGTAAAATGTAATCATAAATGTAATAGTACATGACCCGTTTGGACCCATTTGACCCGTTACCCAACCCGAACCAACCTGACCCATTTGGACCTGTTTAAAAATCTGACTCATTTGACCCATGACCCATTTCAACCCAAAACCATTTTGACCCGTTACCCAACCTGACCCGTTTGCCAAGTATAGGTAAAAGTAGACAAGGTGATTTACAAACTACGTTAGGCCTTACATTTTTGTTCGATAATACCTTGATAAACGAACAATTAAGACCACGCTGATGTTCATGGGTTCATTTACAGACATAAGTAAGAGAAAAGACAAAATGTTTTAGTCATAGTTACAATTCCTCCGCCCCTTGCACTAGTATAGTTTCATTGCTCAGTACATGATTAACACAACACTTGCTAACCTATTATGTTTTTCTTTCGTCTTCTTAAGATAGAAGTTATCTGATGACGAAAAACATTCATTGTCTTATCATATAATTCTAATGACCACAAATTTCTGTTATCAAATAAAGAGATCTTATAAACTTGAGCCGGTATCAGTATTACAACTTGCAAGGGACAAACATATATTTCTAGCTTCCAAATGGGTCACATAAAATTTACAAATTAATTTTGATAAGGTAGAAGTACAACATATACCACGTATACCAGATACGAGTTCTTTACATAGTTTTAATCCCAGTCACAGACAAAACTTATTAGTAAATCTTAAACTCAAACTGCACATAAAATGAGATAAAAACATATAAAACAACGCCATTTAGGCGACGAATGAACTGCAGTTGTCTGACAAGACCTAATAGGCCGCTGCTGTTTCAGATTCTTTCGTTTCTTCATAATGGATGACACGGTAGGACTAGAGTATTCATTATGTTTCTTTAAAAACGCTGTAGATCTAGAACAAATCAGTTGCTTAATAAATCACATTAACTGTATAACCTTTTTCAGAGTAAAAGTAGTGAAAGTACAAATCCAAAAACAGCTTCAAACACATATTTTAAAATTAAACCATCCTCTGAGATAGCTCACCAACTCTTGCTTCGATCAATTAACTTACGTACGCTCGAAAACGATTCAAACTCAAAACAAAGACTTATGGAAATATGACACATTTGCAGTGTTAAGTTACAACATAGCTAGATGATAATAGCAGCAGTTGTTTTTATTCTGACAAGGTTCTAACAAGCTTTTGTATGGGAGATGGTGTGATAAAATTGTGTAGGGGCACAATTACATCAATAATTGAAAGATAAAACAACCTTGTTGAGTCGTAATATTAGTTACGACTGGCATGCTTGCATAAACAGCTTTTAATCTCACCCATATATTGCAGTGTAAACAAACTCCAGAATGTGTGACATACAAGCATTAAAGATGGTATACTATATATGCCTATACATATGAATGTATTTAAAATAAATATAGATGAAGCTAGGATCAACAACAGAGCCTTACTTGACACCCAAAAGAACATATATTCAGATTGCTAATAATGCATCAACACAAACAAGTTTGCAAGCATAATACCACATACTTCAAACTAGAAGATGTTTGTTTCCAACAAATCCTACATTAATACTAGAAAAAAACTCATTTTACCAGCAAGTATATTTGTTCAAAATAAAAACATTATGCTCCATGGGAGAGCTATCTACCAACATTCTCCAACAAGGCATCAAATTTTTTTTTTCTTCCCAAAGGCATCATACCAGCACTAACCCAACAAGGCATCAATTGGTATCGGATTTCTCCAAAGCTGCAAGAAAGGGCCAATTTAGTTGTTAAAATGAGATAAAAATACTGCTGTACTACATAAACATTGAAATATGTACGACTGACGATAAAAAAAAACGGCTTTTTTCTAAATAAACTTTCATATTGCCTAATAATAGCTTTTTAAGCTTTGTTTGCAGTAGCTTTACTAGTTCTCAATTCACATGGTTGGTTGGTTGTCCCTGAACAAAACTGTTACCGTATATTGTTTTCTCGTTAAACATACAATAATCCCTTTATTAACATAGAAAGTTTTAACATTTCTGATTTTGAAATGTTTTTTCACCAACAACTTTCTAACATGATCTTGTGAGACATTCTCACTGTTGCAATATGTTACAGATAATTATTTAGGTGCCCTAAACTACCCCCTATTTTGTTACTATCAGTACTTAGACATTTATGATTTAACATAGTCACTATGCAATCAGAAGTATAGTTAATGAAATAGATATAGATATAATAATAATTCAATCGTAATAATAAGAGATAAGTTACTGTTGTAGTTCAGAAGCTTCTCAATGAGATCAACGTGCGTCATCAACATTCTTCTGCAACAGTATCGAACAAGCCCCAATGCATCAAGAGCATCTCTGCACAATAGCAGATATTGCAATTGTAAATCACATTTCGATCAAGCTTCATAAAAAAATAAACACCATAACATCCTCAGACATTAACCCAAATCCTAGAGGTACACATATCACGTGAACATTATACATCTAGCTGCATAATATAAGATATATCTTTAATTTACAAAAATAAATTGTCTATGTGACAACAATATAACGGTAATTTAAATCCACGAAAACAGAACGTGAATACAGAGACATCAATTATCTATTCACAGTGCGACATAAAATACAACAGTTTTCAGTATTGCAGTCTTTATAAACCCTAATTTCTTTCTTTTTAATCGAACATTTATATTATATACAAACAGAATCATGAAGAACATTAAAAAAAACTAACCCTTCGGTGTAATCAGATTGGAGAAGATCAAGATACGTGTCCCATTTGTTTCCAATAACCTAAAATAACAATATTGTTAGGAAAAATTAGGGTTACAGAAAGAAAATATGAAATCGCAGAAGAAAATGAAGAAGAAGAAGAATAAGGTGGGTGAATTAGTGTTAGTACCTTGCCGCAGGTGAAGCAACGGACCGGAATGATCATGTTTGCCCTAGTCTTTTTTTCGCACAAATTCAAGCTGCGATTTTGTAAGGTTGAAGAAAGTGGTTCTGGAATGGAGTGTAAGCGGCTTATATACCCCCGGCTATTATTAGGAAGAGCCCTGAATCGAAAATCGAAAACCCTATCAACACAAAAATAAAAATACCGAGTAAATGAATTTTGAGTTAATTATACCACTGGTCCTATGGTTTACTCAAAATTATACCGTGCATTCCTATCTTTTTAAAGTTATATCGCTAGTCCCTGTGATTCTACGATTATATGGCGCTAGTCCATTTCTAACTCCAATTCACTTCTCCCGTTAATGAAGGACTATCTAGTTATTTTCTCAAGACGAGGGGTTAAAACGTAACTTCGACTTAGACATTTTTTTTTCTCAGCAACAACCTAAGAACATAAGATTGGAACGAAGTCTATATTACTTGAAATTGATCAGATCCAAACTCAAAATGAAAAACAAATCTGAAAATTATATGAACTAAAAAACTACTCCAAATAAATGTACAACTCCTTTATCATATGTGTTAAACTATCTTTATTAACCATCACAAAAAATTGAACCATCTTCATCCTCGTTAACCATCACCAAAAATCATCATGATCGTTTTCAATCCTCGTTTTTCACTGGAAATCACCATCATCCTCGTTATCAGCCGAATAGAAAAAAAGAAGAAGAAAAGGATATGAATGTTCGTTCAGATTCAGAATCAATCAGATCTAAAATCCCTTCATTTCAATTGTGGTGATGGTGTTAGCGGCGCATCAACGACAACGATGATTCGGTTCATTTTTTCAGATCGAGGCTTTGTTGTGGGTTTCTTTTGTTCTTGATTCTGTTTTGAGTCGATGATGATGATGATGAACAGAGAGGATGGTGATGAACAAAAGGATGATGATGAGCAAATAGGTTTTTAATGCAATTACTAGTTGTCTGTCTTGCTGAGAAGAAAGAGGACAAGTAAAAGTTAAGATTTTAATACCTCATCTTATTAAATTTTCTAAATTGCTATCATTTAATGGAAAAAGTTAACTGGAGTTAGATATGGACTATCGCCAATTTATTTTAAAATCATAGGGACTAGCGGTATAATTTTGAAAACATAGGGACGAGTGGTATAATTTTAGGTAAATCACAAGGACTAATGGTATAATTAACTCATGAATTTTATTTATTTTTTTCGGCAAAAATATTAATATTATTATTATTATTATTATATATAAAGATCGTAAAGATTCGGTGGAGTACACAAACGATTACAATCGTAAAGATCGAAAATATATATATATATATATATATATATATATATATATATATATATATATATATATATATATATATATATATATATATATATATATATATATATATATATATATATGGTGAGGATCCAGAGAGAACCAGAGGTGGTAGAGAACCGAGAGAACCAACAGCTCGACCTTCATCTATGTGCAGCTCGACCTTCAATCTGCGTGCAGCTCGACCTTCAATCTGCGTGCAGCTCGAGTCAATCTGCGTGCAGATGGAGTCAAGCTGGGGGCAGATGGAGTCAAGCTGGGGGCAGATGGAGTCAATTTGCATGCAGAGGGAGTCAATCTGTGTGATGACACGGAAATTTCTGACTAAATTTAAACTTAATCTTTGTATGATTAACATTTCCGACACGATGAGCAAAGTCTGTAAAACTGAATCTCAAAATTTTTGAACTATTCAAATACCTTTCGGTTGTTCTCGACGATTCGCGAACAATTATATGTAAATAGATACATACACTATAACTTGAAAACGTAACAAAGTTGTAATGACCCTACTTTTTCCGTTATCTTTTACCGTTAAGTATTTAACGACCGTTAACTGTTATTCGTGCCACGTCATTTCTATGACCTATATTATTAATCTTGTAATAATATATTAATTATTATGTGTTATATGAATATTTGTATTCATATTTCAAGTTGTACGTTTCTACGTGTCGCGGGTTTCTATCCGGCGAATCTTTTCAGTTTTCCAACCAACGGTCGAGCTTTTGGGATTTTTAAGTCCTAAATATTTTAAATATGATATTTTAATGTCATATGACCATATATAGTGTTTATATATTTTATCCGTCGCGTAGTTGTTATCTCTCCGAAAAATCAATCGCGTAGTAGCGTTTTCGCGTTTCGGGCTTCGATCGGGCGTTCGGGCCACAAGCAATTAGTCATTTATCAATTTTGGGCCATAAAAGGGGCCCACCCTCTTGCTAGAGCCGGCCTAAACCCTCATGGAGGGGGGTATTGTGCCATTTTTCTAAACTTGGAGTTTTATGGAACAAAACCTAATTTCACTCTTCATTTCCCTCATTTCACCTTCTAATTTTTTTTGTGTTTTCTCCTCTACTTCCTCTCTAGGCCGTCGCCTACCACCACCCAAAACATCATCACCATCAATTGATTTCTTGCTTGGAATTTAGGGCTTTCAACACAATCGGATTCTACTATTCGTTCTCTACGCGCCTATACTCTTTAATTGTTGATTAGGGTATAAACCCTAACCCTAACTTTTTGATTTTTATTATATTTTACTGTTTTTGTATGTTATATTAATAGTATGATGCTTACATGTTATTGTATTGTTGATTATATGCGTAGAATTGCTCATTAATTCATGTTTTCGGTTTGATAATATTGGGACAGCAGCTTGTTCGTTGTTTTATGTAAATATAACTGATATAAAAGTGAAATTAAAGTGTTTAGATGAGTTCCTCTCATCAAGACATTAATTTTAGACTCCGGATTCATGTCGTTTCGATTCCCGGAGCTTAAGATATGATTAAAATGGTGTTTTGTAAAGATTAAATGGTGAAAACGAATTGGTTCAGTTATGGTCCAACTTTGTGACCATTTTTGGAGTCTTTAGGGTGTACTAGTGTGTTAGGATTGATGATGGGATGAACTTTCATGTTCGGGTCATCGAAATCCGAGCCACGGATCACCCGTTATGACTAAAATACGTTTTTGAGCGGATTAAAGGTACAAACTGATTTAGAGCTGTAAGTCACGACTTGGTGACTGTTCTTGGGATGTTCTTGAGCACACTAATGTGTCGGGTGGGTTGGTTAGGCGAAGATATATATAAGGCTCGCCGAAAACTGATTCCCGGGGCTCAAGTTATGACCCGATGAACTTTTGAATTAAAACTTATGGTTAAATATTAAAACTTATGATAAAAATAATGATTTTCATTATTGATTAATTACTTATGATATAAGAAGTAATTATTATCATTTAAGACTTATGATATATATTTATTATATCATTTAATTATTACTTATGATTTAATTAAACTTATGATTAATAATACTTTTATTATTAATGAAAAATACTTATGATAAGTATTAAATTTATTTTATGAGAATATTATTTTAAGACTTATAATAAAGATTAAATAATTATTTAATTATTATAAGACTTAATTATTATTTAATTATGATCTAATTATTAAATACTTATGATTTAATAATTTTAATTAGAAACTTATGAAATGATTAATAATTCATTATTAATTAATAATACTTATGATATGATTTAAAATTTATTTTTAATTAATAATACTTATATTATGACTAATATTTAATTAATTAATTAAATACTTATGTTATATTAATTATATCATTTAAACTTATCTTAACTTTAATAATTTATTTTTATTTAATTAAACTTATGTTATGACATAATTATACATATTTAACTTTAACTAACATTATAACTTATGTTATTATTATACTTTACACTTTTAAAATTAATGTTGACTATGTTTGACCAAGGTTGACTTTTGAGTTGACTTTCGGTTGACTTTGACTTTCAGTTGACTTCTGTTGACTTTCTAAATAAGGAAACTTTCCTAACTTCAAAACTTTCTAAAAATAGAACTTTCTAAATTTGGAAACTTTTCAAAAATAGAAACTTTCCAAAAATAGAAACTTTCCAAAAATAGAAACTTTCCAAAAATAGAAACTTTCCAAAAATAGAAACTTTCCAAAAATAGAAAACTTTCCAAAAATGGAAACCTGCTAAAAATAGAAACTTTCTAAAAATAGAAAGTGTGTGTCCGTACGCTGTTCCGATCAAACCGATGCATGTTGAGTGTTGTTCTATGTCTACTTGCAACATGTACAATAGCTATCATACTAAGACTTGACCTAAGTTAGTTATTTATATCGACCTGCTTTATTTATAGGTCGGCGTTGTGATCATTCATGATCACTTTACTTCATTTGCTGTTCGCATAATTGTGTGGTTACTTCGGTTGCTATTAAGGTGAGTTATAGTCCCTTTTTTCCTATTTTAAATCTTTTGGGATGAGAATACATGCAATTTATTTTATATTTTGGACACATGTGGAAGTTGGTTTAAATTATTCATTGTGAGTTGAACAAAAATATTCCCTAGTCTGGTAACTGTAATCACTGGTTTCTACTGGTGAACGCGAATCCTATGGATAGATCTATCGGGTTTGACAACCCCATTTCGAGCTAGTCGCGCTAGCAATTTGTTATCGAAATGTTTAGTACTTCGTATTTAGTTGAAGATACACTTGTTCGGTGTATATTATTTATTGTGTTTGGCAAGGGTAAATAAAGGGTTAAGTGGTTACCAGGTGGCTCACGGAAAATGGAATAATGTTTTATTATATGTTTTCTAGCATATAATTTGGTGGTTTAAAAAGGAGTTTTATGTTTTCAAACATAAAATTTTATTGTTTAAATTAAATATTGTTTGTAATATTAAACCTATAATTCACTCAACATTTTTGTTGACAGTTACTCGCATGTTTTATTCTCAGGTTCATGATTGATTGCTTCCGCTGTGCTTAGAGAGTCTGCATATTTATGATGGCAGCTTTTGTTAAACATTAACTTGCATTCTATTTTGTTACATTAAATAGTGGTTGTTTGTTGACTTTATTTTGGTCAACTTTTGGTTAAAGTATTATTGTATAGTTTTTCTAAACTTATACATTTTAGTAGATTCCTTTATAGGAATTCATTTTTAAATAAAGAATGCAAGGTTGTTTTATTAAATTCATATAGAGTTTCGATCAAGCTGTGGGACCAAGTGACGGAGCCGTTAAGTGTTTTGACGGGGTCGTCACAGTTGGTATCAGAGCGTTGGTTGTAGGGATTTAGGCTGCATTGATGTCATTACCCGAGTCAATAGGGTGCATTAGTGAGTCTAGTCTACAGCCCGGCCTATTATATATTATTATATGGGATTATTTGTATCGTGTTGGTATGTATATTGTTATTATACATACATTTTTATTATGTTCTGAATCCGGTAGGAACTCCCATTCCGATTTAAACGTATTCTCCGACTCATGCGAGTTCATCTTTTAAAGGAACACCTCGGTTAGTGAAACCGAGGGGGTTTCATTCTTGACTTCTGAAATTCTCGACATTTCTATGTCATAATTTGTGCTTATTGATATAACGTTTGAGTTACATTACGTGTTCTAGAATTCTAGGCATTTCTATGTCATCTATTATGGTTATGTATATGACTTTTGAGTTATATTGCGCGAGATGTCATTCTTGACTTCTAAAGGCTCGGCATTTCAATGTCAGCTATTGTGTTTGGGTATATAACATTTTTGTTATATTACGTGCCTTTGTGCCGTTGTGCCTATGTACTTTGGTTTTTGAAACGGAAAACGTCATTCTTGACTTTTAGAGATTCTTGGTACTTCGAAGACATTTTTATGACATCGTTACTCCTATTCATTACTTACGATGTCTTTGTCTCTTGTGCTATCCTTAGCACATTGTTAAGAAATTGTTTTAGGGAAATTGTGTTGAAATTCGAGGTTGACCACGTGTCCTGACCTTATGTAGTGATATTGGAATGGAACTATGAGTTAGTGAAATATAATGGCGTCAGGCCAACGTGATTATATTACGTTAATTCATAAGAAGTCCCAATATTGTGACATGAGGAATAGAAAGCGAGTCAAAGAAAATTTGTACACCACTCATTCGGAAATTCTAATGTTATTACATGAGTAAGGAAGATACTCATTATCTTATTTGTTGATATGCGAGAGACTCGTCTTAACCGAACTACCTACCCCATGTTTTATCATTTATAACTCGCTTGTTAGTGACAGTTTCGCACGTGAATAGTTTTGACCCAAGGACTTGTGTTCTGATAAAAGTCAAGACAATATTTAACTCATTGGTTTTCATGACCTCGTAGCATTTATTGATTAGATGTCGCAAGACGATTCAAGTCCATCACCCGAGCTTTAACGATCTTACTTCAACTCATAACCTCTGTAATGCGGATACCCTGCTTTTCATTAAAAATTTTACACATTTGTGTAATTGGGCGGTTCTCACGAGATTTATGGGCGAATAGAAGTAATGAAATATTTTGTCATGTATACTATTTATAAAATCATATATGTACGTATGAATTCAAATGGACTAATTTACCCTTACCTATTTTGGCTAGTATACACTAAATTATACCTTCAAAATTATTTTAAAAACCACTCTTGTTGAGTTGTCTAGTTAACTCAAATTGATTTACGTAAAATGGTACACGTTGTACATACTTCTAAATTTACTAAGAGCTTCGTTCCATTTATGGGGTTACATCAGACGTTTAAAGTTTTTTTTTCAAAACTTCTTTGATTGATTACATTAGAATTTTCGCATTACTCTACAGAGTGTTTGGATCACAGTTCTTCTCATCCTCCGTTAAGGATGAAATTTACCATTAAGTTCGTTGATAGGAATTCTTACACCAGTTTGGATGCCGGTTTTATAGAATTTGTTGGAAAGTCTTTGCGCCCATAGAATTTTCCCTCTTATGGTTAGACATGGCCGAAGCGCAGACCGATAAATCAAGTTTCTGGGGTGCACTCGATGGTCACCCTATTGTAGAAAAGGCGTTAGGTGGGTTTCTACCCCAACTGTTGTTATAATGGGTATCATGGATATATATTACTCTAGACCGTTTGAGTAGTTTCTACTCTCAATTTTCGCTGTCAACCGCAACACCCTCGTAAACGTCAATCCTAGGATTCAATACTTTGAGGTACACGAAATTATTTTTGGAGATTCATCTCACTTGGAGTCGACCATTCTTTATAACCCATGATTCGCGTTCTTTTCATCTATACATAAATTGAAGAAGAAGGAGGAATCCTAGATTTTCTCGCTCATTGTATCAGGAAGCTCACTCTCGTTGAAATATCACACCTATCGTACCTCTTCCTTTCGGAAATATAATGAAAATTTACTTTGGAGTCCATGATCCTCGTTAACTCCTTTGAGAGAATTGCCTTAAATATCTATGCCACCGATGTGACTACTCCATATTTATTTCTTCCTTCATTATTGCAACTGTATTTCATCTGTCCCAGTTCGTCCCCTTGGGGAGCTCCCGTTTTGTTCGTTGAGAAGAAAGATGGTTCGTTTCGTTTGTGTATTGATTATCATGAATTGAACGAGCTTACTGTTAAAAAAAAAAACCGTTACCCTCTTCCGAGAATTGATGATCTGTTCGATCAACTTCAAGGTTCATCCGTTTACTCTAAGATTGATCTTCGTTCCGGTTATCACCAATTGCGCGTTAAAGAAACTGATATTCCGAAAACCATTTTTTCGTACCTGTTATGGTCACTTCGAATTCCTTGTTATGCCGTTCAGATTGACAAATGCACCTGCTGTGTTCATGGACCTCATGAACCGTGTGTGTAGACCCTATCTGGACAGATCCGTTATTGTTTTTATCGACGACATTCTTATTTATTCTAAGAGCGATGAAGAGCACGAAGAACATTTGAGGTTAGTGCTTGATCTGTTGAGAAAAGAAGAATTGTACGCTAAGTTCTCTAAGTGTGCTTTCTGATTAAGAGAAGTTCAATTTCCTCGGACATATTGTTAGTAAACAGGGAATACAAGTTGATCCTGCTAAGATTGAGGCGATTGAAAAGTGGGAAATTCCGAAAACTCCTACTCAGATTCGCCAGTTTCTAGGATTAGCAGGCTATTATAGAAGGTTCATTCAAGATTTTTCACGAGTAGCGAAGCCTCTGACTGCTTTAGCGCACAAGGGGAAGAAGTATGAGTGGAAGAATGAACAAGAGACTGCTTTCAGATTTTGAAGAAGAAGATGACCACCACTCCGATATTGTCACTACCTGAGAGTAATGATGATTTTGTTGTTTATTGTGATGCTTCGCGTCAAGGCTTTGGTTGCGTTTTGATGCAACGAAAGAAAGTTATTGCGTACGCATCACGTCAGTTGAAGATTCACGAGCAGAATTATTCAACTCATGATTTAGAGTTGGGAGCTCTTGTTTTTGCGCTTAAGATTTGGAGATGTTATTTGTATGGGGTTAAGAGTACTGTGTACACATATCACAAAAGACTTCAACATATCCTCGATCAGAGACAGTTGAACATGAGACAACGCAGATGGATTGAGACGTTGAATGATTATGATTGTGAACTTTTATATCATCCAGGAAAGGCCAATGTTGTGGCCGATGCGTTAAGTCGCAAAGAGAGGGCTGAACCTTGCAGGTTTAGAGCCTTGAGCATGACCATTCGAACAAACCTCGCAAGGCAGATTCTTGCAGCTCAACAAGAAGCCTTGAAGGATGGGAATTTTGTAACGGGAAGGTCCGAGGCTTGAGTAAACAGTTAGATGTACGAACCGATGGTACTCGGTATTTTGCGGGACATCTTTGGGTTCCGGAGTTTGGTGACCTACGACAACTTGTTTTAGATAAGGCTCATAAGTCTAGGTACTCTATTCATCCTGGTTCAGGAAAGATGCATCATGATCTTAAGGAGCTGTATTGGTGGCCTCATTTGAAGACTGATGTGGCTACGTATGTGGCTAAGTGTTTGACCAGTGCTAAGATTATAGCTGAACATCAGAAACCGTTTGGACTTTTGGTGCAACCTGAAATTCCCGAGTGGAAGTGGGAAGGTATTACGATGGACTTCATTACGAAGTTACCAAGAGTTGTGGGTGGTTATGATACCATTTAGGTGATTGTTGACCGACTCGCTAAGTCAACTCATTTCTTGCCAATTAAGGAAACAGATTCGATAGAGAAGCTTACCCGTTTGTTTTTGAAGGAGATTGTTTCTAGACATGGTGTTCCCGTATCTATTATTTGGGACCGAGACAGTCGATTTACATCGAGGTTTTGGCGATCCTTACAGGAAGCTTTGGGAACTAAGTTGGATGTGAGCACCGGTTATCATCCTCAGATGAAAGGTCATAGTGAAAGGACCATTCAAACGTTGGAAGACATGTTACGAGCATGCATCATTGATTTTGGTAATGGTTGGGATAAGTACTTGCCACTGGCTGAATTTTCTTATAATAATAGTTATCATGGAAGTATTAAAGCCGCACCGTTTGAAGCTCTGTATGGTAGAAAGTGTAGGTCTCCTATCTGTTGGAATGAGGTTGGGGATGCTCATCTCACAGGTCCAGAAATTATTCATAAGACTACCAAGAAGATCGTACAGATTAAGGAAAGATTGAGAACCGCCAGAAGTAGGCAAAAGAGTTATGCCAATAAGAGAAGGAACGATATTGAATTTCAGGTCGGCGACCGTGTTATGTTGAAGGAGTCACCTTGGAAAGGTGTAGTACGTTTTGGTAAAAGGGGAAAGTTGAATTCTCATTTTGTTGGACCATTTGAGATTATTGAGAGAGTTGGACGGTGGCTTATCGTTTGAAGGAGCCACAAGAGCTTAGCGCTTTTCAAAACGTTTTCATGTATCGAACTTGAAGAAGTGTTTGGCCGAGGCCAATGAAACCATTCTTTTTGATGAACTTCATGTTGTTAAACAACTCCATTTTTGAGGAACCGGTTGAGATTATGGATCGAGAGGCTAAGACTCTTAAGCAGAGTTGAATTCCTATTGTTCGAGTTAGATGGAACGCCAGACGCGGTCCCAAGTTCACTTGGGAGCGTGGAGGTCATATGAGGCAGAAGTACCCGCATTTGTTCCCAGATGCCGAGTCAACCCTGCACCTGCTTAAATTTCGGGACGAAATTTCCGTAACGGGAAGGTACTGTAATGACCCTACTTTTTCCGTTATCTTTTACCGTTAAGTATTTAACGACCGTTAAATGTTATTCGTGCCACGTCATTTCTATGACCTATATTATTAATCTTGTAATAATATATTAATTATTATGTGTTATATGAATATTTGTATTCATATTTCAAGTTGTACGTTTCTACGTGTCGCGGGTTTCTATCCGACGAATCTTTTCAGTTTTCCAACCAACGGTCGAGCTTTTGGGTTAAGTCCTAAATATTTTAAATATGATATTTTAATGTCATATGACCATATATAGTGTTTATATATTTTATCCGTCGCGTAGTTGTTATCTCTCCGAAAAATCAATCGCGTAGTAGCGTTTTCGCGTTTCGGGCTTCGATCGGGCGTTCGGGCCACAAGCAATTAGTCATTTATCAATTTTGGGCCATAAAAGGGGCCCACCCTCTTGCTAGAGCCGGCCTAAACCCTCATGGAGGGGGGTATTGTGCCATTTTTCTAAACTTGGAGTTTTATGGAACAAAACCTAATTTCACTCTTCATTTCCCTCATTTCACCTTCTAATTTTTTTTGTGTTTTCTCCTCTACTTCCTCTCTAGGCCGTCGTCTACCACCACCCAAAACATCATCACCATCAATTGATTTCTTGCTTGGAATTTAGGGCTTTCAACACAATCGGATTCTACTATTCGTTCTCTACGCGCCTATACTCTTTAATTGTTGATTAGGGTATAAACCCTAACCCTAAATTTTTGATTTTTATTATATTTTACTGTTTTTATATGTTATATTAATAGTATGATGCTTACATGTTATTGTATTGTTGATTATATGCGTAGAATTGCTCATTAATTCATGTTTTCGGTTTGATAATATTGGGACAGCAGCTTGTTCGTTGTTTTATGTAAATATAACTGATATAAAAGTGAAATTAAAGTGTTTAGATGAGTTCCTCTCATCAAGACATTAATTTTAGACTCCGGATTCATGTCGTTTCGATTCCCGGAGCTTAAGATATGATTAAAATGGTGTTTTGTAAAGATTAAATGGTGAAAACGAATTGGTTCAGTTATGGTCCAACTTTGTGACCATTTTTGGAGTCTTTAGGGTGTACTAGTGTGTTAGGATTGATGATGGGATGAACTTTCATGTTCGGGTCATCGAAATCCGAGCCACGGATCACCCGTTATGACTAAAATACGTTTTTGAGCGGATTAAAGGTATAAACTGATTTAGAGCTGTAAGTCACGACTTGGTGACTGTTCTTGGGATGTTATTGAGCACACTAATGTGTCGGGTGGGTTGGTTAGGCGAAGATATATATAAGGCTCGCCGAAAACTGATTCCCGGGGCTCAAGTTATGACCCGATGAACTTTTGAATTAAAACTTATGGTTAAATATTAAAACTTATGATAAAAATAATGATTTTCATTATTGATTAATTACTTATGATATAAGAAGTAATTATTATCATTTAAGACTTATGATATATATTTATTATATCATTTAATTATTACTTATGATTTAATTAACATTTTAATTAAACTTATGATTAATAATACTTTTATTATTAATGAAAAATACTTATGATAAGTATTAAATTTATTTTATGAGAATATTATTTTAAGACTTATAATAAAGATTAAATAATTATTTAATTATTATAAGACTTAATTATTATTTAATTATGATCTAATTATTAAATACTTATGATTTAATAATTTTAATTAGAAACTTATGAAATGATTAATAATTCATTATTAATTAATAATACTTATGATATGATTTAAAATTTATTTTTAATTAATAATACTTATATTATGACTAATATTTAATTAATTAATTAAATACTTATGTTATATTAATTATATCATTTAAACTTATCTTAACTTTAATAATTCATTTTTATTTAATTAAACTTATGTTATGACATAATTATACATATTTAACTTTAACTAACATTATAACTTATGTTATTATTATACTTTACACTTTTAAAATTAATGTTGACTATGTTTGACCAAGGTTGACTTTTGAGTTGACTTTCGGTTGACTTTGACTTTCAGTTGACTTCTGTTGACTTTCTAAATAAGGAAACTTTCCTAACTTCAAAACTTTCTAAAAATAGAACTTTCTAAATTTGGAAACTTTTCAAAAATAGAAACTTTTCAAAAATAGAAACTTTCCAAAAATAGAAACTTTCCAAAAATAGAAACTTTCCAAAAATAGAAACTTTCCAAAAATAGAAACTTTCCAAAAATAGAAAACTTTCCAAAAATGGAAACCTGCTAAAAATAGAAACTTTCTAAAAATAGAAAGTGTGTGTCCGTACGCTGTTCCGATCAAACCGATGCATGTTGAGTGTTGTTCTATGTCTACTTGCAACATGTACAATAGCTATCATACTAAGACTTGACCTAAGTTAGTTATTTATATCGACCTGCTTTATTTATAGGTCGGCGTTGTGATCATTCATGATCACTTTACTTCATTTGCTGTTCGCATAATTGTGTGGTTACTTCGGTTGCTATTAAGGTGAGTTATAGTCCCTTTTTTCCTATTTTAAATCTTTTGGGATGAGAATACATGCAATTTATTTTATATTTTGGACACATGTGGAAGTTGGTTTAAATTATTCATTGTGAGTTGAACAAAAATATTCCCTAGTCTGGTAACTGTAATCACTGGTTTCTACTGGTGAACGCGAATCCTATGGATAGATCTATCGGGTTTGACAACCCCATTTCGAGCTAGTCGCGCTAGCAATTTGTTATCGGAATGTTTAGTACTTCGTATTTAGTTGAAGATACACTTGTTCGGTGTATATTATTTATTGTGTTTGGCAAGGGTAAATAAAGGGTTAAGTGGTTACCAGGTGGCTCATGGAAAATGGAATAATGTTTTATTATATGTTTTCTAGCATATAATTTGGTGGTTTAAAAAGGAGTTTTATGTTTTCAAACATAAATTTTTATTGTTTAAATTAAATATTGTTTGCAATATTAAACCTATAATTCACTCAACATTTTTGTTGACAGTTACTCGCATGTTTTATTCTCAGGTTCATGATTGATTGCTTCCGCTGTGCTTAGAGAGTCTGCATATTTATGATGGCAGCTTTTGTTAAACATTAACTTGCATTCTATTTTGTTACATTAAATAGTGGTTGTTTGTTGACTTTATTTTGGTCAACTTTTGGTTAAAGTATTATTGTATAGTTTTTCTAAACTTATACATTTTAGTAGATTCCTTTATAGGAATTCATTTTTAAATAAAGAATGCAAGGTTGTTTTATTAAATTCATATAGAGTTTCGATCAAGCTGTGGGACCAAGTGACGGAGCCGTTAAGTGTTTTGACGGGGTCGTCACAAAAGTGTTATGTATATGATACTGTGCATTAAACTTATTGGTTTGATTATCTGATAGATATATTTAAATACGGAGTTAAAAGATTATGCCAAACGATTGAATTAAAAAGATATTTACCGAGTCCCTTAAGAATTATAATATTATTACGAGTCTCTGTTGTGAGGTCCACGTTGATTCGAGAAATCATTCATTTTTAACGGTATCTGGAAAATGGTAAAGTGTTAGATAATGAAAGTTATAGAAAATTTAATGGAGAACTAAACTGCATAATATTTAATTGATTTTGTTTCAAACGTGCGAACACGTTTTTCGATATAATAGAATTTGATTATAAAGTGTTTTTATAGATTTTCAGTGATATGAAAATAAAAATAAAAATAAAATAAAGATTTCTAATGAGCACCAAAAGACTACAACATTTCATCTCAAAATTGCAAGTTAAAATGATGGAAATCACTAAACCTGCGCACTTGCACGAGAAAAATCATAACTAATTCATACTGACTCGAAAAAGGGTGATTCTGGTGTCCAGACGACCGTAACTCAAAAATCTACAGCTTTCAAGAAGACACCATACGCAGATCGCGTACCTATCTACGCGAAACGCGTAATGTTTGTCGACATAAAAAGGTGATGGTGACTTAGGACAGCAAAAGTTGTATATAAAGCGAGCATACCAGTTATCTGATTCATTTATCTTCATACGCACATAAATATAGATATATTATTATTATTATTATTATTATTATTATTATTATTATTATTAAGATTAATATTATTATTAATCTCATGAGTATTATTATTTTTAGTATTATACATAAAATACTACGACGAGATTCTGCCCAAATGTTTTCAAAACTGGTTACCGAGTAGGATATGGCTAAGAAAATTATGGGTTATTGCTTTGGAGGTTATGGGTATGGATCGGGGGTATGCTTGTGAGTCAAATCTAGTGTTTATCATCTACGTCGTGTCTACGTACTTTCCTACAATATTGAATCTCAATATTGATATGTTGGGATCTACGGTTATTTGATAATCCTAGTTTCAGTCACATTACGATGAACAACTTTATGTGCTGCTAAGGTGAGTTTTATAAGGTCCCTTTTACTCTCTACATTTTGGGCTGAGAATACATGCAAATGCTTTATAAACTGATTTACAATATTTATATGCGTGAGTTTTATTTGCTCCCTTTTAAATTGCTTTTGCAATATATTTTTTTGGGCTGAGAATACATGCACTTTATTTTAAACGCAATGGATACAAGTACATACTAAATTCTACACCGAGTTTGAACCGAAAATCCCTTAGCTTTGGTAACTAGTAACTGCCGGTTATAAGAACTGGTGGGCGCGAGTAGTAGTATATGGATCCATAGGGCTTGATATCCCCGTCCGAGCTAGAGCACTAGCCTTTTAACGGACGTATGCTATTTGAGAAGCATACACGTTAGTTTGCGTGTATTATTAAGATGATTATACAAAGGGTACAAATTATATATACGTTAAGTTTAGTTATCAGGGTGCTCAATTTCGTAGAATATTTTGATAAACGTTTCTGGATGAAACAACTGAAATCTTGTGATCCACCTTTATATACAGATTATATGAAACAATAAAACTATGAACTCACCAACCTTTGTGTTGACACTTGTTAGCATGTTTATTCTCAGGTTTCCTAGAAGTCTTCCGCTGTTTGCTTATATGTTGGACAAGCTATGTGCAAGGAGTCTTACATGACATATTTTTCAAGGAAACGTTGCATTTACCAAATCATCTCCATGTATCTTATTTTGACTGCATTGTCAACGGAAGTATTATTGTAAACTATTATTTACAATGATTGTCTATAAGTAGAAATCATCAGATGTCGAAAACCTTTGATTTAAATATTCATTTATGGTGTACCTTTTCAAAAGAATGCAATGTTTACAAAACGTATCATATAGAGGTCAAATACCTCGCAATGAAATCGATGAATGACGTGTTCGTCCATATGAATTTGGAGCGATCGTCACAGTTGGTATCAGAGCTGGTTTAATGCCGTTTATGAGCGGGTTAATCGTAGAGGGGGTTCTCACAGTGTTACCTGTGACGAAGCATTGACTCTTACTCCTCGCGATCCCTATTAGGGTTGGCTGTACTTCTGAGAGGCGGGCCGTAAAATCAGTGTCTGAGGTACGCTCAGTGGTCACCAGGCGGTTAGCTTGGAAGGCACTGAGTGGGATGCGTCCCCACTATTTTCACAGATGGTATCAGAGCGTTGGTCCTAGCGAACCAGGTCTTGCATGAGTGTGTCTAACTGATAGTTGTTAAGATGCATTAGTAAGTCTGGACTTCGACCGTGTCTACATGTCAAAAGTTTTGCTTATCATTTCTTGTCGGAAATTGCCTGCTTATCATTCCTAGTCTAGACACGTTTTACTGCATTGATTACATGAATAGTGTATAGACAAAATTCATATCTTAGCGTATCTGTTACTGTAAACTTTTCCTGATATCTTTTGAAACTTTCTCCGTGATTTATGGAATTTGGTATTATATATACATATGTAAATTATGTATAGAAGAATACCAAACTAAATTATATAATCTAATTCATATAAAAAATCATCTCCCTAATTATACAAGATGGATCCCGTATCTAGTTCAAATTCCTTAAACTCCGACAGCTATTCCGATATGGATATTCACCTGAATTCCGAAGACAGTGTAACCGGAATGGATCAACCAATTAGCCATCATCTATTCTGGATAAATTGGGGATGGGTTCGTAGCCTACTTAATTATTGGAGACAAGAAGAAGGCGATCCCTTCCATCCACCACATTGCCCTCTTGGCGAAGAACCTGAAGCACTTACCGGCGAACCTGTTCGTAATACCATTTTCTCTCTCATCTCCAGAATATCTCGTCATGATCATATACTCTCTCAAATTCTGGATCTTATTCATCCGCTCTTCCGAACCGCCAATCATCCCGGTGTAGTAGAAGAAGTCAACGAGCTTCGCACTCGGGTAGTGGCTTTGGAAAATATGGTGCAAAGGTTACAAGCACCAGCAGCATCACCGGCATCAACAGCACCACCGACAACAACACCAACAGTACCATTACCACCACCAACAACATCCGCATCGCAAACCTCAACTTCACAATCTATTCCACAAGCATCAACGTCATACGCACCATAGTTACCAAGAAATACCAGCAACAATAACCGATGAAGTATTAACTCATTTTCCCTGAAGAAATTTTATGTATATTTAATATATATGAATTTTGAAATCAAAATAAATCTATTCTTACTAAGCTATTACGCTTGAATCTTAACTGATAGGTACTACTCGGTTAGTTCATATTACTAATATGCAATGATGCACATCCTTCCTTAACAACTTAACCATTGTTAACTACTATCTCTGTTTCAACTTAATGAATTCCATTTCATAATAAACGAAGTGTATTATTCAATTACATAATTGATTTTTTTATTTTCATTTTCGATGTACTCGAAACTTTCCAGAAAACATCATCTGTGCCTTGTAAGGTTCACAAAAATTCCACGAGCATCAACATCCTTCACCGAGGAATATCAATAAGAATAAATAATGAAGTATTGACTTCATTAGTGAAATAATCCGCGAAGATTAGGTAATCTCTAATGTTTTGGAGATTATTCATTTCTAATTCAAGCCAAAAATCAAATGAGCTTAATATGATATTAACTCATTAAATCTGTATTACATCTGAAGAAAATATACATACAGATATTTTCATAAAGACTGTAATGAAAATTCTTTGTACAAAGTATTAATTGTGAAATCTTTAACGGGTAGGTAATACTCGGGAAAAATATAAGTTCGCAATTAATATGTTATACTGTACATTCTTCAACTTTGATTCAAAAATTATTAACAATGCTCACAACAATATACAATCGTTTTCATACAAATTCAATTACATATTCTGATATTGACGGATCAGAATCCAAGTCAAGATTTAACGGGTGACATCATTCTTAGATCTCTACATCTTTCAAAGCTATACTTTGACTTCAAAAATGTGAAAGATCCTTTAGCATTGTTATTACTGAAAATAACCTTGCAATTTCTTTTCAAAGTATCCAGTATTATCAACCGTTCAATCAGTCAACGACGACCTTTCAGACTTGTAACTTTGGCATATACGTTTTTGTTATCGGGGAATCTTTCATGTTCCACCACATTAGCAGTAAATTTACCAACAACTTCATTGATCTTTGACCTTCCAAAAAATCCTTATACTCATTGAAACCGTATCATGTACTCATCCACATCTTGTAACGGCAATTGCCATACCAACTATCGGGAATTAGCAATCGGTATTTTGAAATCTTGCAGCACGTCTACGCCAACAATTATATGTGTACATATAACGTCTACCTCATGGACTTACATACTTCGAATGTGAAGTTTCCGAAAAAAAAAACCCCAAACTACGAAACTAGTTCTCCGAATTTTGGAAAAATGTTGATGAAGCAGCAAAAACTGTAAACGACCTTAACAGTCAAAAGTTTGATGATAAAGAATAGTATGGTGGTAAAGCTGAGAAAAATAGAAGGTTTGAAACTGAAAAACGGATTGAGAAAACCATGAAGGAGGCTGTGGACAAATCACAAAGACTAAACCTGCCTTCAAAGAATACAAATGATTCAGCATTTGCTGAAGCCATTAACGAATACCTTGCTTCCGAATCTAAACCCTTGCGGACAATATTCTTCATCATCCTCTAATATTAGAAATTCTAAGATATCATCGTATCTTTCATTATAAATATCCTCCATATTTCTGGAGATAATTCCATAATCATTCTTATCGAAAATCAATTTTCTCCTTGCGATATCTGTGTAACATCATAAAAGAAACTATTTTAGTTTCTAAATTCTGAAACCTTCGAGTTTAAAATATGAATATTTTTGAAGTGGTGTTGGGAGCTGAAGCATGAGTTAGTATAATATAATGACACTTGATCAACGTGATTATATTACAGTAAGTCATGCTGAGTTTCTAATGGAACATGATGATTCACAGACTATAACGTCATCATGTGTCATGTTACACGACTCTTGCATTTTACCTAATCTCCAAACAAATCAAGAACATATATTCTTGATAGTTCTATCTTTTCCCGTAACTTCTGGTAATTTAACCAATCTAGATCGTGTTATTACAATTTCTTAAAACATTAGTTATGATCATTCGAAACTTCATAGCTACAAATTCTGGACCATTATTCGCTTGACTTGAAGTCGGGAAGGAAAAACGAAAGCATGGAGCTCCTAAATATAAGGGAAAATATAAAGCCTGACAACAACACATATATTACAAACCGTTTATATCAATGCGTATAGCAATATAAAGACACGGGAGAATGAAAAACACTATAACCCCAAGGTAATGGTAGAAGAAAGTAATTTCCTCTGGTGGTAGATGAAAAAGAAGAATGACAGATATGAAAGTTAGGAGTATACGAAGAATCAGAACTGGATGAAGCATTTCACAATCTTTTGAAAGTATGAAATGAGGAAGAAGATGTAGGAGTAGTGAAAATAATGAAACGGAAGAGGTCAATTTATAGCAAAATATCGGACGCAGCAATAGAGGCAGATTACGCATTTAATCAAAGAAAACCCTAATTTCCGCAAATTCCGAAAAATCAAATCTTATTTAAATTATGAAGATTTTCTATTCCTTAAAATCCGGAAATCAATCGTTACTACATCAAGAGATAAGACGCATCTCTATTCTCCATTTCACTTGATTACGATAACTTCTCTCATACGCATCGAATAATCGGATTGTTTTATCCATATTATTCAACGGTGATAAAACTCTATTTATCAACACGTATATGTCATTAAAACATTTTTATTGTTAGTCATGACGACCTCACTCAAATTTCGGGACGAAATTTCTTTAACGGGTAGGTACTGTGATGACCCGGAAATTTCTGACTAAATTTAAACTTAATCTTTGTATGATTAACATTTCCGACGCGATGAGCAAAGTCTGTAAAACTGAATCTCAAAATTTTTGAACTATTCAAATACCTTTCGGTTGTTCTCGACGATTCGCGAACAATTATATGTAAATAGATACATACACTATAACTTGAAAACGTAACAAAGTGTTATGTATATGATACTCTGCATTAAACTTATTGGTTTGATTATCTGATTGATATATTTAAATACGGAGTTAAAAGATTATTCCAAACGATTGAATTAAAAAGATATTTACCGAGTCCCTTAAGAATTATAATATTATTACGAGTCTCTGTTGTGAGGTCCACGTTGATTCGAGAAATCGTTCATTTTTAACGGTATCTGGAAAATGGTAAAGTGTTAGATAATGAAAGTTATAGAAAATTTAATGGAGAACTAAACTGCATAATATTTAATTGATTTTGTTTCAAACATGCGAACACGTTTTTCGATATAATAGAATTTGATTATAAAGTGTTTTTATGGATTTTCAGTGATATGAAAATAAAAATAAAAATAAAATAAAGATTTCTAATGAGCACCAAAAGACTACAACATTTCATCTCAAGATTGCAAGTTAAAATGATGGAAATCACTAAACCTGCGCACTTGCACGAGAAAAATCATAACTAATTCATACTGACTCGAAAAAGGGCGATTCTGGTGTCCAGACGACTGTAACTCAAAAATCTACAGCTTTCAAGAAGACACCATACGCAGATCGCGTACCTATCTACGCGAAACGCGTAATGTTTGTCGACATAAAAAGGTGATGGTGACTTAGGACAGCAAAAGTTGTATATAAAGCGAGCATACCAGTTATCTGATTCATTTATCTTCATATGCACATAAATATAGATATATATTATTATTATTATTATTATTATTATTAGTATTATTATTATTATTATTATTATTATTATTATTATTATTACTATTATTAATATTATTATTAAGATTAATATTATTATTAATCTCATGAGTATTATTATTTTTAGTATTATACATAAAATACTACGACGAGATTCTGCCCAAATGTTTTCAAAACTGGTTACCGAGTAGGATAGGGCTAAGGAAATTATGGGTTATTACTTTGGAGGTTATGGGTATGGATCGGGGGTATGCTTGTGAGTCAAATCTAGTGTTTATCATCTCCGTTGTGTCTATGTACTTTCCTACAATATTGAATCTCAATATTGATATGTTGAGATCTACGATTATTTGATAATCCGAGTTTCAGTCACATTACGATGAACAACTTTATGTGCTGCTAAGGTGAGTTTCATAAGGTCCCTTTTACTCTCTACATTTTGGGCTGAGAATACATGCAAATGCTTTATAAACTGATTTACAATATTTATATGCGTGAGTTTCATTTGCTCCCTTTTAAATTGCTTTTGCAATATATTTTTTTGGGCTGAGAATACATGCACTTTATTTTAAACGCAATGGACACAAGTACATACTAAATTCTACACCGAGTTTGAACCGAAAATCCCTTAGCTTTGGTAACTAGTAACTGCCGGTTATAAGAACTGGTGGGCGCGAGTAGTAGTATATGGATCCATAGGGCTTGATATCCCCGTCCGAGCTAGAGCACTAGCCTTTTAACGGATGTATGCTATTTGAGAAGCGTACACGTTAGTTTGCGTGTATTATTAAGATGATTATACAAAGGGTACAAATTATATATACGTTAAGTTTAGTTATCAGGGTGCTCAATTTCGTAGAATATTTTGATAAACGTTTCTGGATGAAACAACTGAAATCTTGTGATTCACCTTTATATACAGATTATATGAAACAATAAAACTATGAACTCACCAACCTTTGTGTTGACACTTGTTAGCATGTTTATTCTCAGGTTTCCTAGAAGTCTTCCGCTGTTTGCTTATATGTTGGACAAGCTATGTGCAAGGAGTCTTACATGACATATTTTTCAAGGAAACGTTGCATTTACCAAATCATCACCATGTATCTTATTTTGACTGCATTGTCAACGGAAGTATTATTGTAAACTATTATTTACAATGATTTTCTATAAGTAGAAATCATCAGATGTCGAAAACCTTTGATTTAAATATTCATTTATGGTGTGCCTTTTCAAAAGAATGCAATGTTTACAAAACGTATCATATAGAGGTCAAATACCTCGCAATGAAATCGATGAATGACGTGTTCGTCCATATGGATTTGGAGCGATCATCACAATCTGCGTGCAGATTGAACTTGTTTTTGTGTGCAGGCACACTTTGTTCTTCGTAAGAAATTGAATCTCTCAAAATCAAACCTATGGCAAAAAATTAAAAACGCGAATTTATTAGGTTTCATCTCGTGAATCTATGTGCAAAGTTTCAGATTCTAACACCTAGATTTGAGCTCGAATTCGTGAGTTCATCTACAAAATTCACCTAGTCAATTGAATGTGCAGATTCTTAAATCAATCGAATTAATGTTTGAAATTGATGTTACATTGTTCCAATAGCAGCGACTAGAAGATTTTGTGAAGGATTCAAGGTCTGAAAACAACTGAATCATAAAAATCAAAGTTGCAGTTCATCTTCATCCATTCGTTCACTGTTCATCATGAAATTGAGGAATTCGATGACGATTTGGAGTATAATCCTTCAAGGAAGTTGATAATCGCAGCCTTAGGATCTTGTTTCATCGATTTTAACTTTCAATTTTGTTGATTTTGATGTCTGATAAAATTGGTAAAATCGGCAGGTGAGTGTTCGCTGGGTTCTCTGCTATGCAGAGTTCTTCCAGGATCCTTTATATATATATATATATATATATATATATATATATATATATATGTATGTATGTATGTATGTATGTATGTATGTATGTATGTATGTATGTATGTATATGTATATATATGAATTTTACTAATCGTTGAGAAACTTAAATCATTTATTCAATCAGATAATCGTCAAAAAGTTAATAACTACGTTGTTATTTAAATGTATATTAACCGTGTTCACGACAATTCTAAAAAATAATTAAAAAGTTAATACAAAGTACATTATAATTGTAACTTGCTGATATCCATTCCTTTTTTTAAATGCAATAATTGTATTAATAAATAATAAATTAATACTAGTCAGAAGCAAGTAGATATAACGACACCAAGCGACCACAAATTACAACTACAACACGACAACGATACTAAAAACTCTAAAACATGAATCGCTGAAGTAAATCAGACGCAAATGCAGTTGTAAATCGATCTCAAATCACAACGATGGCACTTGGTCAAATATTATGAATTGGAGAGCATCATCCAGGAGTATCCATGCGAAGAAGAAGGCTTGCACAACACAAACCAATCAAAATCACGGTCAAAATGTGAGATGTAATTGTGAATGCCGGTTAAATAACCAAGATGAAAGGACAAAGTCACGGGGAACATTAGTCAGGATGTAAAATTAAGACTTAAATCCAGCAAAAATAAGAGCAAAGAGCACAAATGTAGCAATATAGGAAAACAAAATCAAGCCACATCAGAGGATAGTGTTAAACTCTTTGGACTGCGTCTGAGTCTTAACTGTCCTGATCAAAATGGGCAGCAAGACTCTTCCCTCTTTTGTTTATACAATTTTTTAAATAGAGATTGAATATTCGTGGCTTTAGTTATGGTAAGGAAAAGAAATTCGGGTGGGTCAAAAGAATATGTTTTAAAGAAAAACCATATTTCCCTGCATTACAGGAGACCAAATATCACTTGTTGAAAGAAAGTTGGTTTCATTCAATTTGAAATTCAATTGAATGTGATTTTTTTAACAAATGAGTATATTTGGCAAATCGAGTGGGTAAATGCTAATATGGGATAATAGCGTATTAACAAGTTATACAACTCAGTAGTATATTTACTTGGCTGGTTTATCAAAGTATTGTGTAATATTATCACTCCCTTTGCAAAAAAAAAAAAAAAAAATTAAAAAAATAATAATACTCCTACTCCGTAAAAAAAAAAAAAAATAAAAAAAAAAAAAAAAATAAATCTTACTGTGGCAACAGCGTTCATTTTGCCCAATTTACGGTTCGGTTCCTATAGCATCCACCGTAAACCCTAAAATCCCATTTCCTCGATCACAACAATGGCGAGCAGCGATGTAGAAGCAGGTTTCGCAAAGCTACAAGGCGAAGATTTCGAATATTATATGCAAACTTATTCCATAATTCTCGGCCGCAATTCCAAAAAGTCAACAGTCGATGTTGATCTTTCATCTCTCGGTGGCGGAATGAACATTTCTCGTCATCACGCTCGTATCTTCTACGACTTTCAACGGCGTCGTTTCGCATTAGAAGTCCTCGGTAAAAACGGTTGTTCTGTTGAAGGTGTTCTTCATCTACCTGGTACGCCACCTGTCAAACTTGATTCACAAGATCTCTTACAAATTGGAGATAAGGAGTTTTATTTTTTGTTACCTGTTAGAAGTATTTTAAACAGTGGTGGTGGTGGTGGTGGTGCGATTGGACCGCCACGTCAGCATGTTCCGGTTTCGAACCCTAATAATAATAATAATAATAATAATAATAATAATAATAATAATAATAATAATAATAATAATGTTGTGAGTGGTTATCAGAATGCTGGTGGTGGTGGTGGTGGTAGGGTTTTGTTTGGGGGGAAGAAGAGTGGGAGAGGTAGGGTTACTGAGGAGTTTGATGATGGTTATGATGATGATGACGTGGATGATGGTGGAATCAGGAAGAAGATGCGAATTGTTGGTGGTGATGGACTTGATAGTTATGCGCATGGTTCAACCGGTGTTGCTGCGTTTGGTTCCGGTGGAAAATCGATTTCTGGTTAGTGATTGCTGCAAGCTTGATTATACAATATTATCATTATTGTTTATGTTGCCATTATCATAGAGGTGGGATTAAACAAGAACTTAGTAAGAACCGTGGGGATCGATCAATTTCAAATGCACGTAGTCGACTTAGCTGCAATGCCTATGAATAAGATGCATATGTATTTTAATTCTAACTGCTAATTTGAAATGATTGGTAGCTTTTTGTTCTTGTGGAATGTTAGTGGAAAAACAAAGGTTATAGAATATTGTCATGCATATATTAGATGGTTATTCACTGTAGGTAGACTGTGTTTTAGGGATGTCGTTTATGTGTTAAACGTGTCTATCAAACATTAAAAATTTAAGGTTGCATAACTGCTGCTCATTGGGAAGCAATTTGCAAAAATGATATGAAGTTGTGAATAGTCTTCTATCTCTATAAAAAGGTGACTGTAATAGTTGGTGTGCTAGGTGACTTTTGATAAATTAACCTATATTTGGAATTAATACATCTAGATTATTTATTCTGCTTCAAATAAAACTAGCTCATTAGCCGTGCGATCCACAGCTGTGCTAAAGTAGTTGTATATATATTTTTTAAACAATAAATAAGAGTGAATGGATGTTGCAGTAGATAGATATACTTAATGAGGGAAGAAGTAAGAGAAAGTTGGGTCATATTTCATATCTCAGCTATATATGTGTTTCATTTTAGCTGTTTATATGCAAATCACATATATTAAAGTGCAGTCTATGAATTGTGATTGTTTTTTTTGGTCAAGTGCCTTTGCCCACTCAGTTGACAATGAGTCAATCGCACAGACCTTCTATTTTTTCTTCTTTGTGTCAATATACCATATGTGTTTACATTAGCAATTCTAGGATCAAAATTCAAAGGGTTCCTACACAATTTGAGTGATACTTCGTAATTTTTTTCTCTCCAAATAATGGCTGTTTACTTCAGAAAAACCATTGATTTAAATACATATGGGTCCTATCTTTAAATTTAGTAGTGTCATGTACAATTTGAGGGGTACTTTGTAAAAACGTTTCCAAACTAGTGGGGTCCTTGGACCCCACATATACGTATGTACATTCGACATTGTGCTTTTAAGTTTTCTAAAATATGTTTTATTGTGCATCTAGCTGAGGCGGTATATTGTGCTGTTTTTGTAGATAGGAAATCCGAGGGAAGATCGAGGGTTGACAGGGAGTCTGACAACCAACAGCTGTTGCAGTTAGAAGAGAAAGATGTAATATCATCTGTGGCTACTGTTCTATCTGATCTTTGTGGGCCCAGTGAATGGATGCCTATGGAGAAACTTCATACTGAGGTAACATATTTTTTTACTAAAAACCATTTAGGGGTGTTCATCTGTGTAACTCTGGCCATAAATTTAAGTATGTGGGCCATACTGGTTTTCTCCCGGGTCTGTTTTTTAGTTTGGTTGGTCTAGACCGATTTTTGCACACGCGCTACCAAAGTTATGAACAAATATGCCCATTTTGTAATCTTTAAACCCACCATGTTTATTGCAGTATTGTGTCTATGTCTATTTTCTTCTGATCATAATATAGACCATAAGGTATGGTATTTTTTACTGTCTGCTGAGAAATATACTATAGCATGTTCTCATAATCAACTGTCAGTTACTCTGTTATGATAATCAGTTAAAATGACATGGCTAATTATAAACTTTGTATGCTGTATTGGATGCAGTTGGTTGAACAATATGGTGACATCTGGCATCACAGTCGCGTTAGAAGATATTTGACATCTGAGGATTACCCGAACCCTGAAGCCAAAGGCAAACCATGGTTTGGGCTACTCATGCTTTTGAGGAAATATCCTGAACACTTTGTTATAAACACCAGGTCTAAAGGTCGGGTCACTCAGGAGTTTGTATCACTCGTGTCTCTTATTTCATGAGATCTTCTTCAAGATGTTGTATGAGTTTACACTCTAACTAGAACCTTAAAAAAATTCAAACTTTGCAAATTACTGTATCTTATTCCTTTGGAATTTTGCTATATGAAGTAACTCTTAGAATGTTAAACTGGGAACCATCTTAGTTTTTCATCATGTAGCTTTTTATCCCTTCGGATTGATATCTGATACCACAATTTTAAGTTCTTATCAAAGGTGTGGAGAGTACAAGCCTTAAAAGATTATGATGAGCTGCTACATGCTGACGAGTATTATAGCAAATTGATTATGTTTGAATCGAGTCGGATGATTTTACTGTAAACTTGATATAACACTTGGATCATGACATGGTCTGCGTTATGCAATGTACTTGGCATGATGTCAATGATTATATCTTCTCTTAATATAAGACGATGACAGTTTGTCAAAAATTATTTTATAATTATGTCATTATTTTAGAGATGAAGAGAAAGGATCAACCGAAGATGAAAACTCAGAAGTTCCTACTGCAAATTAGGAGTGACTGTGTGTGTTTCTTGTACTGTTTGACTTTAAAAGTCAGTCCAACCAACTCCACATCCAAACTCATTAACCAAATTTATACCTACATCTTTACATGTATTTTAAATTTAAGCTGGTAAAACCTAACAAGGGTTATTAAAAAAAAATTCAATCTGTTTTGATCACTTTATATCTTTGCAATTTAGCCACTTTGGCTGCAGGAGTCAATATGTAGCACATATACTTGGTCAATTCACTGTGAAAAGTATCTAAATTCAGGAATTGTTATACATGCGAATAAAGACCAAAGGGCCATTGGTCTGGCACTATCGTAGTAGCCATGCCAACCAAACGGTTGGGGGTTAATGTCAACCAAGAGGTTGGAGGTTCAAGTCCTGCTATGGACGTATTTGGTGAATTATTGTAAATATTCGTGTAATGGGTGTGAGAGTTTGCTTTTTTTTTTTTTTTTTTTTTTAAATACGAATAAAGCTTCGATGTTGGATGAAGTCCTCGATTACTTAAAGAACCTCCAAGCATAAGTGAACTTAAAGAAGAACATGACATTACAACCTCGACAAATGATGATATGCTAATACCCCTACTGTTGCAACAACAAAAGCTTGAGATGTCGATAGTAATTTTTTTCTATAAATTGTTGGTACTTTTGTGAGTATTATTTCTTGACTATATGGGTCAAAAACCAAATTGTCAAAATGTAAGTAGAGTGGTAATTTGGGCAATGTCAACTTCGGGATGCTCCATAATGATCATGTGGACTTATTAGTGGGAGCTGATGCATGGTTTGTGATTTGCAGCTAGCAAGAATTCAAGAGAGGCCACATTTGATTCCTGTTTGTCAAATTGACCATTTGGGCATAATTGATCCAAGACTATAAAGAGACATGAGTAATGGGAAGTACGGCATGAGGGTTCTGTTGGGGGTGCAAACCAAAGTCCCATATCGGTCATGGGACAAAACAAATGTATGTATATAAGTTTAAGGGAAAGTCATTTTATCACCAATTGATTTTAGAAAAGGATGGACTCTTGGACTTATAAGTTCAAAACATTGATAAAATGGTTAAATTGGAAATGAAAAGCATGGATCATAGTTTGTGGTGAAGCAAGGTTTTTAGATGGATCAAGGTGTAATATGTAGAAGCTTGATAGTCAAGAATGGAGTAAGAAGTAAGAACTGTATTGTGGTGGTCAAAAGTATCAATTAAATTTGATATAAATGTGTTGAAGATAGAATGAAAGTAATAGTGTCAATTAATGTATTGGGTCAAATTCAATTAGGTTTTAGAGAAAACTTTTGCAGTCAACTCATAAGTTACAACTCATAAGTTATAGGTGTGGAGTTACAAATTTCGAGAACTAAAAAGAAGATTTAGAGGGCGTTGCTGGTAATTATTATATACCTATACTAAAAGGTTTACGCGAAATGAATAGTACTATTTCTTTTTCTATTTTTCGCAAACTTAACCCCTTACCTTTTATTAAAATATAAATGGAACCCCCACTTTATATGTATGTTTTTTTTTCCAAATTTCACAAACTTAGCCCCATAATTTTTATTAAAATACAAATGGAACACTCACTTTACTAACTTTTTTTTTACTAATATTCAATTTTCACAAACTTAACCCTCTAACTTTTATTAAAATACAAATCGAACTCCCACTTTATACGTAATTTTTTTTTAAATTTCACAAACTTAACCCCCTAACTTTTATTAAAATACAAATCGAACCCCCACTTTGCTAACTTTTTTTTTTAAATAAAACCCGAACGCTAAAAGAATCAACTTTCACAAAAGGAACAACCCTTCAATGTTAGATGTCGAAAAAAATTCTTTTTTACAAAATAGATCAAGACTTTTTTTTTAACTCGCATTCAAAACGGAGCCCCCGGCGCGAAGCGAGGGCTCCACAACTAGTTTTAACCAAAAAGGGACATGTATTGAAACAGCCTCTCTATATACAAATGATTACTCGCTTCAAAGTTCAAAAGATGTTTGAATCTTCAGATTCCAACATCGTTTACACCGACTAACCAAATATCATCAGCATGGGTTGAACGTGGTAGATCACCATTAAAAAAAAAAAAAAAAAAAAAAAAATTTGAAGAATAAACATATCTTCAACCTAGTGATACAGCTGCATCATCTGAGTATCCATTTCTCCCTTGTTCTCCTTCTGCTCCCCAGTCACTGTATTGCTGCTGCTGATTCTCAAACTTCATCCTTGGACCCCTTCTCTGGTGTTCTGAAAAATAAAATGTTAATTTTCAGAAAAATCCAGGTTGGCATTTGTCAACCAATTAGACACATTCAGCTCAATACCAAAAAACTTTCTAGCGTCGACTTAAAAATCGTTGGTAATCAAGTCTAAACAATAATAAGAAGCAAATGGACTTACTCTTGCTGTTGATTGCATCACGAGTCATGATTAAGAAGCCATCCCAGGTGAGTTGACTCAGTTCGTCTTTTTCTTTGTCAGTGAGCTCAAAGTTTGGTTCCCTTCCACACAAAAAAGCAGCCCTGCAAGAAACAAGGTTGAATATATTATAACAATAATAACCAACTTTTATAGACGGTGATCGTATAGGTAAACTTGTTAGTGGTATTGGTAGGCCTATGTTGATGGACAAAGTTACTTCAGAGAGATGTTTGAGTAAAAGTGGAAGACTAGGGTTTGCTAGAGTTTTGACTGAAGTCAATGCAAATGATGACCTTCCTAGCTTTGTCGAATTTTCCTATCCTGTGATTGGTTCTTTTCCAGCCAAAGTGGGTAAACTTGAGGTGACCTATCAATGGAAACCGCCTTCATGCACTCATTGCAAAGTGTTTGGCCACTCTTTTAATACTTGTAAAATTAGGCCTAAAACAGAAGATGAAGTATCGGCACAAGTGTTAAAAGACGCTTTGAAAATCAATAATGATGGTGAAACAGTTGATTTAAATAACCAGTGTGTTGAGGACGGCTTTAAAGTTGTTGGTAAGAAAGGAAGGGTTTTTCAGAAGTTGAATTTTGATAATAATAAAAGTCAAAGGCAGTCAACCGAAGCAAAATGTATCAAGCAAAATGCAGTTAAGAATAATTATGGTATTAAAGACAATATTGATGTGGAGGAAACAGATTGGAATGTGGAGTCCCAGAAAAGTCAAAATCATAATGTTTTGAGGAAAGGAGATAAAGGGAAGGGCATTGATGGTGAAGGTAATAATAAGACATATTCTAAAGATAGAATTGAAACAAACAATCCTTTTTATGTATTAGTAGATGATGAGGGTAATACTGATGGTAATACTGATGAGATTATAATTGAAGAATCTATAAATGATAAATTTGATGATAGATGGAACTTACGGAATTCAGAAAAAAAGAAACTAAAAAGTTATTTGGATAAACATAATCCTCCAGGAAAAGAAGTAATCGATCAATGGCAACCACACGAGTTCAAGTATTTTAGGACTCAATGGATTGCTGCTGGATTTGGTAACTTTGATAAAGATGGCATGGTTATTGGCGATTGATGTTAAGTTTGATAATAATGCTCCGAAATTAGGGTATTCATCTTGTTAGTTTCTTACTTTATGTCTAGTATAGGTCCTCGAGTTTCACTCAAATTAGTGTTACTCGTATTGTAATCCTCTCTGTATCATTTCCTTATCAATAAAATTAGCTTGCTTTTCAAAAAAAAAAATAGACGGTGATCGTATTAGTAGGAAGTTTTTGTTTAAATGGTAACTGGAGATAATATAAGGTAACAGTTGAAATGGGTTGGACGACTGAGAACTTACTGAAAGTGTACTTAAAAGTGTAACTAATCAATTTAGTTTCCTATAAAAAATATATAGTTACTGTAATAATATACTTGTTGTCAGTGGCGGAACTAGGATTTTTTTCACCGAGGGCAAAAAATAATAATTTAAAACCGTAGCATTTTTTTTGGACAAAATATGGAGTTTTTGGGGCAAAAAGTTGAGGTTTTTAGGCAAATTATGAAGGTTTTTGGGCAAAAGTTGAAGGTTTTTGGGCAAATTTGAAGGTTTGGGGCAAAAATTGAAGAATTTTGGGCTAGGGATGGCGCCCGTGGGCAACGGGCCCGGGTTCTATATACCCGCGACCCACCCGTCAGGTTTCTTTTTTGCACGTTGTGACCCGTTACCCGCCCGCGGGTAAAAATGTTTTGCCCATGCCCGTGACCCGCGGGTATCCGTGACCCGCGGGTAACCTGCGGGTAATAATATATACAACTTTTTATTAGAAAACCCAAATAATTTTATTATTTTTAAAAATTATATGTACAAGTTATATCTAAAATGGCGTGAAAATTAAGTTTTTTACTTTTATATAATATTTAATTATTAATCATTATTCAATTATAAGTAAATTAACTTTCAAAATTAATAATTGTAAGTATAAACTCGCGAGTAAATTAAGAAAAGTCTCATGTATTCATGGGTCGGGTTTTACCCGTGACGGGTAGTATATACCCGCGACCCGTTGGCGGGTATAAATTTTTACCCGTACCCGTGCCCGCGGGTAAGATTTAATGAATTTACCCGCTCATCGCGGATCGGTACCCACTGGGGCAAAATCGAAAAACACAAAATTTTTATACTGAAAAAAAAAAATTCACTAGGGCGGTATGAAAGACAACAAAAGGGGGTTTACAGGCTAACCTGGAGTGTGAGGACCTACTAATCATACCTATTTGACCTGAATCCGTTACCCGGCCCGCCCAAATTTCCACCTCTACGTATTATTTTTCATTTTCTACAACTATTACTTTGTGTGTGATATGAAATGCCACCTGTCATACAAGCGTGCAGCTTCTTCTTGAGAACCCATGGTGCCCAGATGTATTTGTTTCTTGTCAACTTTGATAGCAGCTTGCCATTTCATGTTTTTGAAATACACACCTCTCATCACGCACACTTCTTGGTTCTCAAAGTACTTTCTTCTATGTCTTTTTCGTCTTTTAAACACTACTAGGATTAACAAAAACAATAATTTATTAAAGAAGACAATGCAAAGCCGAAAAAATAAGTTTTGTCATTCAAAATTTGCAAACGAAGATCCAGATGTTTATTTTTACGTAAACGGCACTCACGAAACAGCAAAAAAAGGAATAACAGCTTAAGATGCTATCTCAAACAATAGAAAAGGACATATGATTATGTGATCTACTAATACAAAAATTAATAGTACTATTGATTTGGGTCCATAAAACTACCTAATAGTGTGATATCTTTATAATTCATAAATCAAGTTAAACATTTAATTTTTCATCAGATGGTAGACATATACCACATCATCTGTAGATTTACAACAAAAACATATAAATAAATAAAAAATTAAATTTGATAAGTTTATAACAACTTTTTTACTAAAGACAAAGCAGTAAGTGAGCAAATGCAGCAAAGTAGATTTAATGCAAAAAATTTAATCTATCAAACTAAGAAAGATGATGTAATGATGTAATCAAGTAAAAATAAGAAGATGTAAACCTGGATGGAGAACAGGCTGCTTATTAGATCGGTTAGACTCATTGAAAGATGAGGGTTCAGGTTCTTCGATTTTTGCAAACGCCTGCTAAACACATAAATAATATACATCTTGTTTGAAATAATTAAATAGAAAAAACTAAATACATCCTGCGTTAAGAGTTTGAGTGTCGACCGAGTTGAAAGATTAGTAGAACCATATTCTAAAAACCAGGTTTCAAGATCTAAGAGCAGATGTAGAATCTCTAATAAATACTTGTATTTTAAATTTTGTTTTTGACCTCGTTGTGTTCGGACAAATTGAAAAAAAAAAAACAATTTGTTTATAACAACAATCAAACATTGACTAGCAACACCTGAAGAGAACCTTTTTTAGACTTTCGCATATTGACAATAAACGTAATGCGATTTTAGCACTTACCTCATTAGACCGGTCAACATAAACAGAACTTATAGGATGAACTGCAGGTGATCTTGTGCTTTGCACACAACTTGCAGGAGATTGTCCATTTTCATACGACGAAATAAAATCAAGAAAAGGGCTTCTCCCTAAATATTAACACCGAGTCTCATTAGTAAATTAATAAATATAAATTCAAGGAAAAAGAAATTTGAAAATGCCTAGAGTTCTGTATGGAACAATGTAAACCATATACTTGGTTATTTAGAAAAGCAAATAGACTTACCATAAAGTTTGATGAGCCTTTGTCTACGGATGCTCACCATAGCATATTAAGAAGATCCTAGCTTCATGTATAAACAAAATCTTCACATATCACACCATTATATTTTTTCGAACGGTGAAAACATATCACAACATTATTATGAACAAATTTTGGAAAAATTAATTACTCCGTATTAGATACATTAAAAAGATCAAACATTTTGATATCGAAATGTAGAAAGATTCGACTTTTGACACCAGCAAGTTTAAGTAGATATCAATGATGTCCCATAACACTACTAGTTTGAATTTTTTTTGTATGTAATACCATTCAAATTATACATGACACCACTAAAATTAAGTACAGGACCCATATAATTTTAAGATTTATAGTTTTTTTAAGGTAAATAACCACTAACTTACTCTTTAAACTTAATTAGTTTAAGAACAAAAAATTTCAGGACACCGTTGATTTTGATCCTAAATTCGCCACTCATGTCTTTTGAGCCTGAGATATTGCACAAGTACTTTTCTCAACGTACTACATTGCTACTTACAGAATCGGACTTACAGCCACTGCTGCTTCGGGGCCAAAAGGGCTAAATTTTATTATGAACACAAGTATATGGTTGTTGCTTTGTAAAGAGACCAACGAGTAAGAAAATTCAAAGTCAACCCAATAATCGTCTACAATTCATATATGGCGGACATATTTTTAAAGGAAAACACAACCCCCCCAAAATAATTCAAGAATCAAGATCACAACAAAAAATGTGTCTGCTTCTTTGAATATAATAATAAAAATTAATTAATTATTGTTAAAAAAATAGAAAAAGTGAAAAGTTTCGAATTTGAATGGACCAGTTTAAATCAAGAGGATTACTCAGAGATAGAACCAAACATCATATGTCAATCAAGTGAAGTAAAACGAAAATAATAAAAAATACCCAAATTGTGTTCTGAAAATAATTGAAACTACCACCTTTTTTTCATAAAAACGAGCCAGTAAAATACAATAAATCATTCATATGGAGTATAAACTTAACAAAAAAACACAGATTAAACGCATATAAATTCAAAAAAGCATAATCACATCATGTTACAAGCGAATGCATATGGGCTACATATTCAATTACTACCCAAATAATTAAAACAAAAATAGAGAACTAGGTGGGGCCCGTGAGAAACAAATAACGGCATTTTGCAAAATATATACCTATATACATATACATGTACAGTCAAAAAAGATTAGGGTTGTTCAATTTGTGTTGGTTACCTGAGAATGTGGCGGAAGGAGAGAATGAATGAGCGAAAAACCCAAAACAAAAGGTGTAGTTTTCTTGTTTTATTTATCAAAAGCCAAAACTGGGTTTAAGTTTATAAAGTCTTTTGAATTGGGTAAGGAAACAAGGTGGTAAGTTTGGAAAGAGAAAATTCAAGATAACTAAGTTGGCAAGAATTTTGAGTTTTTTCGAGTACACGTGGAATCATGAATTTATTTAAACGAAACAGTTTAATAATATGTTTTAGTTATTAAGTGAACGTAAATGTCAAAATCATTTAGTTTAATGACCCGTGAAACCACAGATTTTGACTAGGAAGCTTGTCGTTGTTTTTACAAACATATTGATATACTTAACTTTGTCAGAATAAATAAACTACATTTATTCTCTCACGATCTTCTTTCAATTTTCATCACAATTGCTATTTTCCTTGTTATAAATATAAATATATTTGTTATGGATTCACAACTTTATGAAACTTAATTTGTGGTTGAATGTAATTAACAAATTTGGTTGTGATTATATCATTATTAAGGGTATGTTTGGCAAAACTAACTGTTTGTTAGCTGGTAGTTTTAGCTGATAGATGGTAGCTTTTAGCTTTTTAAAAATATTTTTAAAGTTTGGCAGAGTAGCTGAATCTATTAAATAAAAAGTAAAATGACACAAAGCTATAAGTTAAAAGCTAAACACTACTTCTAGTAGCTTTTACCTTTTAGCCTTTTTCTCATGTCTTAAAGCTTTAAGCTCCTCTAACCAAATGAAGCTTTATATCAAATAGGAGGGTTTTTTTTTTTTTTTTTTGGGTAAAGGGTTACCTCGGTAAATTTTATTAAAGAATAAAAAGAATGATGACAAAACAAAGCAAGAGCAACAGGAAAAACCCTGAAGCAAAAAAAAAAAAACCCTGCCAGCTACAAGAACTAAAAAGACTCATAGCAAAACAAAGACAAACAAAGACCCTTAACTAGGAATCTGCCATGTCGACTTCAGCATATCAACTCTTGCTGAATCTTTGAACTTGATAGACATAAGTTTTAGGCGAACTGTACTGAATATATCCTCGAACAACTTCACTTCCGAGCGGTGAGACTTTTTAAATATCCGGTTATTCCTCTCTTGCCATATAAAGTACATAACAGCGCCAAAGACTAGCTTAGCAACCACCATACTAGAAACATTTCTAGCAGCCGCAGCCATCATAGAACAACAGATAGCTTTCCAATTCGATACCGCAGGTAAACAAGTCAACACATCCATCTTTTTCCAAACTATGTTCGCATAGTTGCATTCAAAAAATAAATGCTCGTGGGAATCAGGGCAAAGCTTACAAAGAGGACAAATACGCTGCATATTATGAATCTCCCAACTCTTTAATTTGTCTTGAGTCTTTAATCTTTCCCCCATGAGAAGCCAAACAAGAAAAGCATGTCTCGGCACACACTGTGTGACGCCCCGTACAAAACCCTCGTGTACGGATCATCAACAACAGGATCATTACAAGGTCAAACACTATATGCTGTTTGAAAACCAGTTTTGCATTCATGAAAATATAACGTTTTACAAAAGATAACATGCTTCTTATGAATAGAAGCATAGACATAAGTATATGACCCAAAGGTCGTTACAAAGCCATTGTTTGAAAATAACATAAATTACGAATGCAAAAGAAAAGTTCCATGATTGAGACATCTCTAAGTAATGCAGCGGAATTCTAACACAGCAGGTCCTTAACAGCAAGTCTATAACACCAAGACAACAAGTCTAAACAGCAGAAGCAACATCGTCTAAGCACCTGAGAAATACACGCTTAAAAAGTCAACACGAATGTTGGTGAGCTATAGTTTGTAAGCAGTAAAGTAATGTAGACCACGAGATTTCAGTGCTTCAACCAGCAGTTTAAATCAGTATCAAAAGTATATGCTTAACCGTGGGCACCCGGTAACTAGACTTAACGTAAGTATAAATATCACCCCCTAAAAGTACACCTGGCGAGTGTGTATGTCCTCGAAGTATTAAACACCCGTTAAATGCTAGCGCGACTAGCCCGAGTGGGGATGTCAAACCCTATGGATCCATATCTAAGATTCGCGTCTACCGATTCAAAAACCAATAGTTAAACGTTACCGTGCTAAGGGGAAAGTTTATGCCGTTATATAACCCACACATATGTAAAGTTTAAGTACTCGTGTCAAGTAAGTAAAACATAAAAAGGCGCATGTATTCTCAGTCCCAAAAATAGTAAAAAGTAGTAAAAAGGGATGCTATAACTCACAGTGAATAAGCAGTAAAAGTTGATATGAAACGTATGCAAGTAGTAAGTCGGTCCGATAGGTCGTCAACCTAAGTCAAAGGTCACTAGGTCAGTATGTTGTCCCCATAAGTTTAAAAGTGCATAAATTAAGTTTAAGTGTCATCATCATCATCATTCATCATCGTAAAAGCTAAGTAAGTTTAACAAGTATAGAGGTCAAAACAATAGGCTGACTTTGATCAGCTGCTACGGCCTCTATGTAAATCGAAAAGACGCGAAATCAGTGGCTATGGCTCCGTATGGGAGTCCTCTAGTTGCTAACCAATTTCTAGACTCAAACTCGTCTTCGTTTGACCGTGGTGGCGGTTTAAGTGCGAGTTGGTCCGAATTTTCAGCACGACGTTACAAGGGTGTAGAGACTTTCGGAGGGCCATAAATCCCAAACCGTAACTAGGATTGAGACGAGTCTTAAACAGAAAGTCATCTAATTGAACCAGGATATCTGAAAATCAACTTTTCCAGTAGCCCAGGAGCCTGATCAGATCCGAAAAACAGTAGGTAAGTGCTCCGGTGGGGTTCTTGGTGCTTGATGCTCATCACGGTTCTCATCCTTGATGCTTGTAGCTTCAAGTGTACAACTCGTTGATGGGTTAGCATCACCTTGACCAAGATTCTACCATCAACACACAATATGTTAAGACCAAGTAAGAACACAACTCATTTAAGAGTCTTAGATGGATGATGAACCAAGGTTACATCATATCCTTAGTCTTAATACAATTACAAGTTCTATTCACAACTAAAGCTACAAACTTAACTTCAATCAAACAAGTATGAACATAATCTAAGTCAAATGAAGTGATGGAACCCTAAGCTAGAGAGCTTGGATCCTTTTCACACAAGTTACAAGATTACAAAGCTAGAAAGCTTGAACCTTTGGTGTTCTTGAAGATCTTAAAGCATAAAGCTTGGATCTTTAAGTTGTATGAAGATCATCAACACAAGTTTTGATCTTTATAACAAAGTAATGAGATCATAAGTTAGAAAACTTAGATCCATCAAAAGATATGAAGATTCAAGCTAGAAAGCTTGCATCTTGGTTGTTCTTGAAGATCTTGAAGCATAAAGCTTGGATCTTTAAGTTACAAGAAGATTACAAACATTAGTTTGAATCTTTATAAATAAATAACAAGATTAAAGCTAAAAAGATTTAGATCTACAAAGTAGGTGAAAATTCAAAGTTAGAAAGCTTGAATCTTCCATGTTCTTGAAGGATTCAAATCCATGTTTGAATCTACAAGATGTAATCAAGATCAAAGCTAAAAAGCTAGACCCATGATGATGATGATGAATTCGTGAAAGATAAGAGAAGAAGAAGAAGAAAAATAAAAAACTTACAAGTTTTAGAGTGAGAAAGACTAGTGAGGAAATAAGAGAGTAAGTGTGTGTGAAATGCAAATAAGAGCAAGTGTAAAATGGATGGAATAAGGCTAGTATTTATAGGTGGTGAAGTGAGGGTGGGGTGTCAAAACCGTGGTAACATGGGGGGACAAGGGGGACAAACTTTTGCTTTTTGGTTAATGGTTGTCTAAAGTTAGTGCTTATGTTATGATCCCATGCAACATTATGAATAATACTTGACAAAAATGCTAGCATGTTCCCTATAATAAATGGGCATTTGTCTTACTTATTAATGGGTCACTAGCTATTAATAATTGAGCTAATTAAATAGTCCACTAACTAGTGTAGGGTGGGCTAAGGTCCAATAAGGTAGAAAGTCCAACAAGACTAACTAGTAAGCATAAGTAAATTACTAAGCGTAATTAAGCATCCAAAAACCCAAGTAATTATTATTATAAAATAATAATTAGGATCTCGTAGTCATAATATTCCGATTATGACCAAAGTTAAACGTGTACCGACAAACATAGCTCGTTTGAAACGTTAAGTGACACCAACGGTCGTAAAAGCATTCGGGGATCAAGTTAAGTGATTACACACTTAATAGCATGTTGTAAGGCATTAATGAAAGTAACTAATCATTAAATAAGATCCCAGAGCATAAACTCGCTCAGTACGCACAAATACGCAGTTTCGTGAAAGCACAAAGCACAAAGGCAAGTCGAAAAAGCCGGGTCGTTACACACTGCGAATACCAAACAATCCGGAACCAATTGAAAGAATTTGATTTAGGACGAATGGCATCCCAAACCAGGTTTACTAAAAAATTGTGAGGCACATTATCAATCCCACACCACATAATCATATCAGGATGAGTAGAGACAGTAGGCACACTAAGTTGGCTAAGTAAAGGATATTTTACAATCCATGAAGATGGCCAGACCCAATTCGTACCACTAATTAACTCACTCACCTTCTTTGTCAACCCCATAGATTGAATGTCACTAGCAGAAACAATAGAGTCCAGACTCCCCAAATTACTCCACGAATCAAACCATGCAGATGTAATGTTACCATTTCCAATTTGATGTACAAAAAATTGTTTTATAACCGAAGGAATACGCAACAATTTCCTCCAACTCCAACTTGCATTAGCAGTAATCGGAACCTCCCAAAAATGATGTTTCGCTAAGCGGTAAGTATGAATCCATTTAACCCATAGGGTTTGCTTATGACTAAGGATACGATATATATGCGAGGTCATTAGAGCAATGTTCCAATACTTTAGTCGCTTTATACCTAATCCTCCTTCATTTTTCGGATTGCAAACATCATCCCATTTAACTTTTGCCTTACCTCTTTTCATCTCGCCCTGACACCATAAAAAATCTCGAAGAATCTTCTCAATTTTATTAATAGTAGTATCCGGGAGAATGAAGACAAAACACCAATAGATTTGCATAGATGTGAGAACAGAGATCATAAGCTGAAGACGACCAGCAAATGACAGATATTTGTTCTTCCAATCATCAACCTTGTGCTTTACCCGTTCAACCAAAACCTATGCATAAGGCGTGAAGAAATAAGCGGGACACCAAGATAACGAACTGGCAACTTTCCTTCCTCAAATGGTAAAATATCCAAAATAAGTGTTTTCATCGAGGAAGGGACATTGGCAAAAAAAGCCGTGCTTTTTGGTAGGCTAGGAACCAATCCAGAACACCGCTTAAACTCTTCCAATGAGTCACGAATAACCGTCACCGAAGCAGAATTTGCATGAGAGAATAAAAAGAGATCATCCGCAAAGCAAAGATTAATAATCTTGAGTTTGTCACATTTAGGATGATATTTGAATCCCTTTGATCTTCGAATATTCCTCATGAGCATCAATGAAAGAACTTCCATAACAAGAGTGAACAATTACAGAGATAACGAGTCCCCTTGTCTCAGACCACGCTTTCCTTGGAAAAAACCATGAAGCTCGCTGATAATGCTAAAAACGAACATATATTTCATAGCATTATCCCTCAAGAAAGACAAGCTTTTAGTTGCAATTGTTCTATTTACAAGTGATATTCGTTTAAATAATAAAAGGTGAAGACAAAAGACAGATTCGACGAATTGAAGGCGCAAACGACCAAAAAGCTAAAAAGTACAAAGTACAATCAAAATGGTTCAAATTATTGATGAGAAACGTCTAAAAATTACAAGAGTACGAGCCGCATAACGCAAAGTACAAGATATTAAATAGTACGAAAGGACGTTCGAAAATCCGGAACCGGGACATGAACCAACTATCAACGCGCGACGCAACGGAGCTAAAATTACAAATCAACTATGCACATGAATATAATATAATATATATATATAATTATATAAAATTATATATATATATTATATATATTAAATAAATATGTCGACAAGCTAGGAGCCAAAAAGTATGTGACCAGGAAATGATGGCCATGCGATCGCATGTCCAGAAGGCACCAAACTCATGCGACCGCATGAGTTACTGTAGCAGGCCACATTCTTTAAATACAACGAATTCTGGCCGAATTTTTACTCATAATATTTCAATCTCTCTTACTCTCAAATATATTTATATTTTAATTTTAATTATAATTTTAATATTAAAGTTTAATAATAAGGTTATAGTGGCGAATGTTGTAAGTGTGTAAGTCGAAATTCTGTCCATGTAACGCTACGCTATTATTAATCATTGTAAGTTATGTTCAACCTTTTTAAATTAATGTCTCGTAGCTAAGTTATTATTATGCTTATTTAAGCCGAAATAATCGTGATGTTGGGCTAAATATTAAAGACTGGGTTATTGGGCTTTGTACCATAATTGGGGTTTGGACAAAAGAACGACACTTGTGGAAATTAGACTATGGGCTATTAATGGGCTTTATATTAACTAAACGATACCTCGTTAATTTAATATAAAGATTACAATTTGACGTATCTATATATAACCACATACGCTTAATCGGGTACGGTGGGCGGGATATCTATAAATACTAATTATCGTTCATTTTACCGGACACGGAAATTGATTAATAATCAATAGACTTGTTGAAACAGGGGTGAATTACATACAAGGGTAATTGGTGTAATTGTTAACAAAGTAGTAAAACCTTGGACTACACGCAGTCGATAACCTGGTGTATTCATTAAACAAAGTATTAAGACCTTGTTACAGTTCGAATCCCCAATTAGTTGGAATATTTGACTTCGGGTATAAGGATAATTTGACGAAGACTCTCGCACTTTATATTTATGACTGATGGACTATTATGGACAAAACCGTATGGACATATCAAATAATCCAGGACAAAGGACAATTAACCCATGGTAATAAATTAAAATCAACATGTCGAACATCATGATTACGGAAGTTTAAATAAGCATAATTCCTTTATTTTATATTTCATCGCAATTTTATTTACTGTCATTTCATTTATCGCAATTTTAATTATCACAATTTTATTATCGTCATTTACTTTACACTTTAAATTAAGTTTTATTTTTAATATTTTACATTAGGTTTTAACTGCGACTAAAGTTTTAAAATCGACAAACCGGTCATTAAACGGTAAAAACCCCTTTTTAAAATAATAATACTACTTATATATATATATTTATATATTTACAAATATAGTTTTAAAAATATAGCGTTAAACTTGGCTAGCTCCCTGTGGAACGAACCGGACTTACTAAAAACTACACTACTGTACGATTAGGTACACTGCCTATAAGTGTTGTAGCAAGGTTTAGGTATATCCACTCTATAAATAAATAAATAATTTGTGTAAAATTGTATCGTATTTAATAGTGTGTCCTAGTAAAAATATAACTATTTTGTATACACCCCTACGCACATCAAGTATTTTTGGCGCCGCCGCCGGCGAAAAACAACGCCGAAAGTGAAATGCTATAGAAAAAAAAGATTTTATTAAGTTTTAATTTCTTTTTGTAAAAATATGTTTTAGATATTAAAAATACAAAAATATAAAAAGAAAAAACAAAATATATATATTTTTAAGAGTTGTTCAAAATATATAAAATTATAAAGTAATTTTTATTTCTATTTTAGTTTTTAAATATAAGTTTAATTTAATTTATATAAATATTTTATATAAATATTAAAACAGAAAAAAAAATTAATAATAATAATCGGGCCTAACACTGTAGCAGCCTAAACTTCTGGCCTGGATCCAAGAACCATGCGATCGCATGGCCAGAACAAAGAAACCTCATGCGGTCGCATGAGGTGAAAAGACTGGTCTGATCCTTGGATCCATCGAATTAGGGTTAGGTTTTTATTATTATTATTATTATTATTAATTAAGATTAGGGTTAATTATTATATGATTTAGTTTTAAGTTTTATTTAATTTGTATTTTTAGTTTTATTTAGTTTTATTAATATAATAAATTAATACTTTTATAAAATAAATAATATAAAAATATTATTTTTATAAAAATTGTATTTTTTTACAACTTTAAGTTTTATTTTTATATTTTATATCTTTTTATTCGTAATATTTGTATTTTTATCGTTCGTAATTAATTTTTAATTTGGTATTTGCCATAGTTATTTTTATTTCTAGATTTTTAGGCTTTGCCGTAAAATCCCTTAAGTGCTTTTTCTTTAGATTAAGACTTAGGCGCTTTAGAATTTTGCGACGCCGTTTTAAGATTTTAGTACTTTTTAAGTTATTGCCGTTTTGGATATAGAATTCCTTTTAAGCTTTAATACCTTTAGACGTAAGTTTTAAATTTTAGTTTTTAGACTTTTAAGTTTCGATGCTGCATTTTATTATTTTTCGACGATTATTTTTCGTCCTTTTATTTTTCGACGTTTTTCGACGCGCTCTTTTTCTTTCTTATTTCTCGACGCTCTAGTTTTTAGGACATAGAATTTTCTATTTCTTCACTAAAATTTCGATGAAAAATTATTTTAAGCGGTTAAATTGATAGACATCCAAAATTTTCTGGTTCGTAGTAATAGTTGGATTTGTTAGTGGCGAGTTGTGGGCTTCCGATTTAAAGGGTCCTGGCTACCTGCTGCATCTATTGGCTATTTGAAACGTGGGAAAAATCAGAAAAGTCTATTAATTTGATAACTTATATAATTTTTATCTTTTATAACTAATAGGATATTCAGTGAATGCACCGAGCAAAACATTCACCACCTTTTATACGTTCACCACCTGTAACTCGATCAAGACATCTAGCTAATATTGTCGCTGTTGATTTTTCTTTAGAATCTTCATCCAGTCGACCAAGTACTCCAATTCAAATTTCCGATAATCTATTTTTTGAACCCGACCTCACAATTGAGAATCCGGAGGATATTCAGGGACATTTTAGAGATCCTGAACCACTAATCATTCCTCCTGAACCACAAATCACTCATCCAGAGATTGTCGAGGAAGAAACCATTAAGTCAGAATCCTTTAGTGATTCAGATTCAACAAACTCAATCATGGAAAATCTGGAACCTCTAAGTATGGAAGACCGAATGAGAGCTAAGCGCACTGGCCAAGGTCATGCAATTACTCAACCAGACATTAATGCACCAGATTATGAAATCAAAGGACAAATCCTACACATGGTAACTAATCAATGCCAATTTAGTGGTGCGCCGAAAGAAGATCCAAACGAACATCTTCGTACCTTTAATAGGATCTGTACTCTATTTAAAATCCGAGAAGTGGAGGATGAACAGATTTATCTCATGTTATTTCCCTGGACTTTAAAGGGAGAAGCTAAAGATTGGTTAGAATCGTTACCTGAAGGGGCGATTGATACATGGGACGTTTTAGTTAAAAAATTTCTTAAACAATTCTTTCCGGCATCTAAAGCCACGAGACTTCAAGGAGAAATTGTTACGTTCACACAAAAGCCAAATGAAACTTTATATGAAGCATGGACAAGATTTGGAAAGTTGTTGAGAGGATGTCCGCAACATGGTTTAGAGACTTATCAAATAGTACAAATATTCTACCAAGGATGCGACATCACAACAAGAAAAGACATCGACATAGCAGCTGGTGGTTCCATTATGAAGAAAACCGCAAGTGAAGCTTACAAAATTATTGATAACACTGCTTTCCACTCACATGAGTGGCATCAAGAAAAAGATATCTTTAGATCATCTAAAGCGGCTAGAGCCGATTCTAGCCATGACTTTGATTCCATTTCTGCAAAGATAGATGCTGTCAAAAGAAATGAAAAAGATGACTAAGGATATTCACTCAATACGAATTAGTTGTGAGCAGTGTGGAGGACCACATTTGACAAAAGATTGTCTTAGTATTGAACAAACAATGGAACAAAGAGAGAATGTTTCATACATGAACCAAAGGCCTGGAAATAATTATCAGAATAATTATCAACTGCCAAGACCAATCTACAATCAAAATCAGAATTATAACCGAAATGTCCCATACAACAACCAATAAGGTCCTAGCAATCAACAAGTATCTAACAATACTTACAATCAGCAAAGACCAATTTTTTAAAACAAACCACCACAAACCGATGATAAAAAGCCAAATTTAGAAGATATGATGTCAAAGCTAGTTGAATCTCAAACTCAATTTTTCACATCTCAGAAACAAACAAATGAACAAAATGCTCAAGCATTTAGAAATCAACAAGCTTCAATCCAAAATTTGGAACAAGAAGTAAGCAACCTAGCAAGGTTGATAGGTGAAAGAAAACCGGGAAGTCTACCTAGCGATACAAATGCTAACCCCCGGAATGAAACAGCTAAAGCCATTACCACAAGAAGTGGTATTACACTTAAACCACCTGAAATACCTGTAATTTCTGATGACTCTATTCCTATTACACAAGAACAACAACCTGAGCAAGATAAGGAAACAGAACCGGTAGTTTAAAAGGTTAATGAAGATAACACAGTCAAGGCTAAACCTTATGTTAAACCATACCAACCACCACTTCCTTACCCGAGTAAAATGAGAAAAGAAAGACTTGAAGCCGAGCAATCCAAATTCTTGGATATGTTTAAACAAATAAATGTAAATCTTCCTTTCATTGATGTGATATCAGGAATGCCAAGATATGCTAAATTCTTGAAAGATCTAATCATAAATAGAAAGAAAATGGAAGAACTCTCGGCTGTTACAATGAATGCTAATTGTTCTACAGTGTTGTTGAATAAGATACCAGAAAAATTATCAGATCCAGGAAGTTTCACAATTCCATGTTTTCTGGGTAGTCTTAGTTCAATAGAAGCATTGACAGATTTAGGTGCTAGTATAAATCTAATGCCGTATTCATTATACGCTAAACTAGACCATGGAGAACTGAAACCAACACGAATAAGCATACAACTAGCCGATCGATCAGTAAAATATCCTAGAGGGATAATGGAGAACATGCTAGTTAAAGTTGGTACTTTAGTATTTCCAGTAGATTTTGTTATTCTGGACATGGAAGAAGATTCTCGAGTTCCTCTTATATTAGGAAGACCATTATTAAACACGGCTAAAGCAATAATAGACGTGTTCGGTAAGAAACTGACCCTAAGTATAGAGGACGAGAGTGTTACTTTTTCCGTGGATAGAGCCATGCAACAACCACAATCTGCAGATGATACATGTTATTACATTCAAACTATAGATTCACATGCAGAATTGTTAGAAGAATTTCCAGAATTACAAGGAACAGGAGAATGTTCTTTAGGAGAAGGAACTGAACCAATTGATGAAGCTGAAATGTTAGCCGCACTCATGGCTAATGGATATGAACCAACAACAGAAGAAATTCAAATGTTAAAAGAAGAAGATAGATATCGATACAAATCATCGATAGAAGAACCACCGACATTAGAGTTAAAGCCACTTCCAAACCATTTGGAATATGATTATTTACATGGTGAATCTGAATTACCTATAATAATATCGTTTTCTCTTACTGAAAATGAAAAATCTCAACTCATTTCTGTGCTAAAAGCTCATAAACCAGCTATTGCATGGAAGATTCATGACATTAAAAGAATAAGTCCTTCGTATTGCACACATAAAATCCTTATGGAAGAAGGTCATAAAACGTATGTGCAATGCCAACGAAGACTAAATCCGAATATGCAAGATGTTGTTAAGAAAGAAATTATTAAACTGCTAGATACAGGTTTAATTTATCCAATTTCTGATAGTCCATGGGTAAGCCCAGTTCAATGCGTACCTAAGAAGGGTGGCATGACTGTCATAACAAATGAAAAAAATGAGCTTATTCCTACTAGGACTGTAACATGATGGCGTGTTTGTATTGATTATAGAAAATTAAATGACGCTACCAGAAAAGATCACTTTCCCTTACCTTTCATTGATTAAATGTTGGAAAGATTAGCCGAAAATAGTTACTATTGTTTTCTTGACGGTTTCTTCGGATATTTTCAAATTCCAATAGCACCCGAAGATCAAGAGAAAACCACATTCACGTGCCCTTATGGTACTTTTGCTTACAAACGCATGCCATTTGGACTTTGCAACTGTGATGACCCGGGAATTTCCGACCAAATTTAAACCTAATCTTTATATGATTCCGACACGATAAGCAAAGTCTATGAGGTTGAGTCTCAGAAAGTTTGAACTGTTTCATATATTCAATTGACCTTCGACTGTTCTCGATGATTCACGAACCTTTAATGGTAAATAGAAATGTATATATAAATAACTAAACATGTAAATAATTATATATATTATAAATTAATTAAAATAACAAACTATCATGCGATTTAGTTATTAAAACTGTTTATTTAAATACAGAGAATAAATTAAATTTACATAAGTTATTAATGTTAACAAAAAGTATTTAATATTATATTTGAGGGTATTTACTGCTATATATATAATTAATATATTATTTATTTAGATTTTAAAATATAATTAGAAATGTAGTGATAGATGTATATATATATATATATATATATATATATATATATATATATATATATATATATATATATATGATTGAGATGCAAAATCATTGATTTTATAAGTATTATTATTAAATATTCTATACGTTAGATAACTAATAAAGATTACATAATTAATAAATTTTATTATATTAAATTTAATTACAAGTTTAAATATAATTGTTGTATTAATATTATTAACATTTCTATTATTCTTATTAGTACTTTTATTATTAGTAACATTATTTATTTATAGGGATCTTATTATTTAGATACTATAAATATAAATTTAATATTAATAAATCAGATAAAACCAAACTTGTTAAATACATGAATCATATAAAAATCATATTCTGTTATCCATCCTTATCAAATCTTCTTTATCTCTGAAATTTGTTTCTTGCCTATTTGAGAGAATTTCTTGGTCGACCACTTGCACTAAACAACAACCATTTACAACTTCAATAATTCATTATTATTACTTTACATAACTAATATGAATTGTCACTAATTAGGAATCAAAACGGAAATATAACAACCCACATATTCTTCTCTCTAGCATCAAAGCAACCATCACTTTGGATCACCACACCGGCCACCTATGCGTTTATATTGACAACCACCCACTTCCACCATCGTGAACAATTCATGCCACCATCACTCACTTCAACTGCCGCTGCAGCTCACATATTGATATTCCTGACCAAAATCACCCACCAACACCATCAACAAAAATTGCTGCTACGCCTGCTGAATCGAGCTGTTATGCTATCCAATGCTCTAGTACGTACAGGCTCACCAAACCGTCACCACCCATCACTCCCTAAAGGTAATTCATGAAGATTATTATAACTGCTTCCATTACCTACATAACAATTGATACCACATATATACATAAAACATTACAGCTAGTAAATTGAACCACAGAGTCAATATATTGACTTATATTACTAACATTAGTCATGTGTGAAATTCATTTCAAGAATACCTGTATTACAAAATAACATCGATTGCATATTTGCAATTAGTATAGGGAAGACCACCATTAATCACCACTCATCTCCACCAGTCAAAAACCACCATTGAAAACCAATACTTATTAATGTTCACACCACCTCAAATCATTGTAAGCTACCAAGCACCGCCACCAGGTTTAGCCAATCAAATCTACTGCAGCTTTATATATATCTTTCACCTTTTCCTGCATCTGTCCAGTTGAGAACTGCATCACAACCATAAATAAACTATCATCAGTAGCTTTTACAGGTTCCAAATTCGGTTCTGTGATTTCAGCCTTTAAATACCCAACACAATCACCATAAACTATCATAAATCACTATTATATTACTATCTTCGAACCCATTATTCGCTACTACTACCGGTTTAATCTCTGTTGTATCACATCAAATATTTTCTTCCTGTTACAAACTATCAATCAATTTATTCATACAACAAATAATAAATGAAACCTCCTTCAATCAACTAATTGAGATTCGATTGATTTAAAGAAACTGAAATTTTTTAAGTATTTTAAATCTTATGAATATTGTTAGTTTATAACAAATTGAAGAAACATACCTAAGAATTGTCTCCATCTCCTGTGAAGGATCTTGAACGAATTAATGAAATGAAATAGGTTGGTGAATAAAATAGGTTGCAAACTCTAGGGTTTCTAATTAACTGTATATGTTGACTGCAATAGATTTGGTTGCTGAGATTAGATCTCCTCTTCTGTTTATAGCCGAATAAAATCATGAAACGGAACCCCTCAATTTATTGGATTAATCGATTACCTCTTTGATTTAATTGATGGATCGAATACGGGACCGATTGAAGATAAACACCGACGATAATGAAGACTGCCATTGATGATTAGATAACTTACAAAACCTTGATGATTGCTGCTCGATCGATGGTTGGGTTTATGAATCGATGAAACCTAGAACCATTATTTTTTTTCTCCTTCGTGCTGGTATCTGCTTCTCTCGATCTGTCTTTCTCGATCTGTATTTCTCGACCAATAAAAGCATATCTAAATCTTTTACTCTCTATAAGATATTATCAAATATCAATTATTAGTGTTACTTATTTATACTAATATCATAATTATTATTGTTATTTTATTATATTATTCTAATTATTATTAATATTAATATTATTATTATTATTATTATTATTATTATTATTATTACTATTTTATTGTTATTATTATTATTATTATTATTATTATTATTATTATTATTATTATTATTATTTTTATTATTATTATTACATTATTTAAATTAGTATCATTATTTTTATTAAATAAAAATATTGATATAAGAACATATTTATTACACAAAATACTACATTAACATTACATATTATTATATGTTCATATTATATTTACACATAATAGTATTCAAACTTATATATATATACTTATATATATATATATATATATATATATATATATATATATATATATCATATAGATATATTTATTTAAATTATATTTTATTAATACTAAAATATAAAAGTAAAATGACACATATTATAACTATGTAACAATTATAAATTAGTTATTAAAAGATTTTAAAGAATATTTACTATAGTAATAATCTACTAAGATAATTTAATATATAATATGAATATAATACTTTTGTATGTAAAAATTAATAAAAAAAATATTTTATAACATATAGAAAAGCATAAATATATAACTATATATAACATTGGAAATCACCCAAATATTACTAAATTAAAATTCTTATATTATAATAAATGTTTTATAGTTTCATGATATTATTTGACATATATAAATGATATAGGTTCGTGAATCCGAGGCCAACCCTGCATTATTCAGTTGTTAAATATCGTTATATGTATTTTTACTACAAAATACATTATGGTGAGTTCATTTGCTCCCTTTTACTCTTTACATTTTTGGGACTGAGATTACATGCGCTGTTTTTATAACTGTTTTATTAAATTCTTTTGAAATATATTTTAAACTGCGAATACATGAAATGCTATTATAAATGTTTGACGAGATAGACACAAGCAAAACATTCCTCGAATGAATTATTATGCAGACAGAAGTTCTGCGGATTATTATTGAATTATGTGGACACGATAATTGCCACCATTAAAATATGTGGACATGATAATTGCCACCATTGAATTATGTGGACATGATAATTGCCACCAATTGATATGAATGTTATGTATCGAGAGAATGATTTTATACACAGGTTATGTGTATGTTATATTTGTGCACGAGATATGTGTACGGTTACTAAGATTTATGAAAAAGGATTTTGTACACGAGAAATGTGTACTGTATTTAAAAGATATCGCATGTACATTACAGGTGGGTATAGGATTCGGGCCCATTTGTACCATGCAGCATTTAAATCTTGTGGTCTATCAAAATGATGAATTTTATTGTTTTATGATAAACTTATGAACTCACCAACCTTTTGGTTGACACTTGAAAGCATGTTTATTCTCAGGTATGAAAGAAATCTTTCGCTGTGCATTTGCTCATATTACATGGAGTCGTTCGTGGCATATAGAGGTCAGAACCTCGCAATGGGACCAACTATTGAAGACTTCGTCCAGATGGATTAGGACGGGGCATTTTAGTTGGTATCAGAGCGGGGGTCTTAGTGAACCAGGTCTTGCATTAGTGTGTCTAACTGATAGTCGTTAGGATGCATTAGTGAGTCTGGACTTCGACTGTGTCTGCAAGTCAAAAGTTTTGCTTATCATTTTTGTTGGAAATCATCTGTTTATTATCCTTAGTAAGATACCCGCTTATCATTCTTAGTCTAAACATGTCTTACTACCTCTATTGCATAGACAATGTATAGATAAATTCATATCTTAGTGTATCTGTTATTGTTACCTTTGCCTGACAGCTTCCGTAGATTCCTCCGTAACTTATGGGATTTTAGTATTATATATGCATATGTAAATTATGTATTGCAGGGTATTAATCTATATCCTATAATCTATTTCTTATCGAAAATCCTTCATCTGATCGTACGAGATGAATCCCTCAACCAGTTGGAATTCCTCGGATTCCGACAGCTATTCCGATTTGGAGTTTCACCTAAGCTCCGAAAGCAGTGTCACCAGAATGAATCAACCAATTCATCTGATGGGTTCGTAGTTGACTTAATCAATGGAGATGCGAAGAAGGAAATCCCTTCCACCAACCGAATTCACCTCTTGGCGAAGAACCTGAAGCACTTACCGGTGAACCAGTTCGAAACACCATGTTCACTTTCATTTCCAGAGTAGCTCGACACGATTATATTCTATCCATAATTCTAAACCTTATTCATTCGCTCATTCCAACCGACAATTATCCCGGAATAATAGAAGAAGTCAACAAACTTCGCGCTCGAAAAATAAATTTGGAGAATATGGTGCAAAATGTACCAGCTTCAGCAACATCACCGGCACCAACAGTACCATCAGTAACAGCACTAGTACCATCAACAATTTATGCCTCAACATCTCATTCCGTACCTCAAGTATAATCATCGTTCTACATATCGTTCTACATCGATTATCTTCGTTCTTCATGATGATTAAGTAATCTCTAAATGTTTTAGAGATTATGTATTCTAGTTCTAACGGTAAATCAAATGAGATTAATATTATATTAACTCATTAAATCTATGATTACATCTGAAGAAAATATATCTGTAAGTATATTTTCATAAAGATTGTAATTAAAAATTCGTTCGTATAAATTGTTAATGGTGAAAATATTTTAACGGGTAGGTAATACCCGAGGAATATTTAGATTTCACTTTAATAGGTTATACTGTACATTCTTCGAATCTGATTCAACATCCATTTACTATACTACTTACATCTACAGAGATACAAATCCGTTCACCGCAGAATAACTATTTTTTTTTATTTTATTCAATTTCATATTTGGATTTTGATTTATCACAATCCAACAAGTGGCATAACGAAGAAAACATTGGACAAAATAAAAGTTGTTAGAAACAAACGAATTAACTAATTGAAATTTTGTTAAGAATCCACGCTAACTGTTCCTAGCTAACTGATTACATTTTAGTTATCGCAATTTATTTATCACAATTTAATTATCGCAATTTTATTTATCGTTATTTAATTTCTGTTATTCACTTTACGCATTTAATTTATCGTCATTTAATTTCTGTTATTTATTTTACGCACTTTAAATATCGGGACACGTATACAAGGTTTTAACATATCATATCGACGCATCTATATATATTATTTGGAATCACCATAGACACTCTATATGCAGTAATGATCGAGTTCTCTATACATGGTTGAGGTTGATTCTCAAATAATATATATACTTTGAGTTGTGATCGAGTCTGAGACATGTACACGGGTCACGATACGTATTAATTAATCCGAATATTATATACTAAACTATATATGAATTATTGGACTGTAAGCTGTGGACTATCAACTGTGGACTGACGACATTGGACAATTAAAATGAATTAAAATATTGATTATAACATATGAAACTAAACAATTCTTCAAGTTGCCACTTGATTTCATCTTAAACGCCATTTGTATCTTGGCAATTCTAAACTGCGTTCAAACCTTTCATGATTCTTGAAAACACCTCAATTGAAAGGATGAACCAACCGCACTTCATCTATGAAAGAAAAGATTGACGCATATAGTTATACACCTGAAGACTCCCGGACCCTAAGTAAAAGTTTAAAACGTGTCTGTGTTAGCTCTTTTAGCATTGTTATTACCGAAAATAACATTGCAACTCTTTTTCAAATTAGCCAATTTTATCACAGCTTCAAAAAATCAACTTCAACATCCATTCGAATTAGCCTTATTATAACCTCGATATATAAGTTTGCCTATCGTCATCGTTACCGGAGAACCGTTTATATTTCACCACATTAGCAGTAAAATTACCAGCAACTTCAATGAATTTGGACTTTCCGAAAAATCATTATATTCATTGAAATCCCATCTTGTATTCATCTATACCATATAACAATAATTACCATACCAATTACCGGGAATCAGCAATTAGTATTTTAAAAACTCACATCATATCTACATCAACAGTTATATGTATGACATTTTACTCTTAGAATTATGATCTCTCATTCTGAAATTCTGAAAATCATTCAGTCATAAATCAATACTATGAATGTTGAAAAAGTTGAATGAAGCAACAGAAACCATAGACGACCGTAAACGACTTTAATCATCGGAAGTTCGATGATAAAGAATAGTATGTTGGAAAAGCTCAGAAAAGTTGGAACTGGAAAACGGATTGAGCTAACCACGAAGGAGACCAAGGACAAATACAAGGACCAAACCCTATATTCAAAGAATCCAGATAATTCTGGATCCGTTGAAATCTTTAGAGAATATCTTGCCCCGAAGTCATGTTAAAATCTTGCGGAAAATCTTCCTCCATCAACCATCGAACTTAGAAATTCCAAAATATCATCATCAATATCTTCGATATTTCTGAGGATATTTTCATAAATATTCTCGTCCGAAATTATATGCCTCTTCGTGATTCCTGTGTATCATTATATTGGAAACATTCAAGAGAAAATATAGTATCGAAAAACAGATAATGCGAAACTATGAAGAAAGCCATGGACAAATCACAAAGAATAAGTTTGACTTTAAAGAATCCAAATGATTCAATGTCTGCTAAAGTCTTTAGTGAATATCTTGCTCCTTACTCTAAATCCTTGCAGACAATAGTTTCTATCATCCGCTGATCTTAGATATTCCGAGATATTATCGTATCTTTCATTATAAATATCCTCCATATTTCTGGAGATATTTTTTTATAACTATTCTTATCTGAAATCATTAATCTCTTCGTGCTATCAGTATTACATCATATAGAAACTATTAGTTTCTATATTCTGTAAACTTTCGAGCTTAAAATATGAATATTATTGAAGTAATGTTGGGAATTGATGCATGAGTTAGTATAATATAATGACACTTGATCAACGTGATTATATTACAGTAAGTCATGCTGAGTTTTTAATGGGACGTGATGATTCACAGATCCTAACGTCATCACGTGCCATGTTACATAACTCATTCATTATGCTTAACTTCTGAACATATCAAGAAAGTATTTTCTTGATAGTTCTATTCTCAGTGATTCTGGTAATTTGATAAATCAAATCGTGCTAATACATTAGTTCTTATTTAGAACACGATGTTTATTCGAAATTCAATACTTACGAATTCTGGACCATTACTCGCTTTACTAGAGGTCGAGAAGATAATAAAAAGGTAAAGAGCTCCAAAATATAAGAGAAAATATAAAGCCCAATAACAACACGGAGATTACAAACCACGAATATTAATACGGATATCAATATAAAGACACAGTATAATTAGGAATAGTATCACCCCAAGGTAATAGTAGAAGTAGACAGATTCTTCTGATGGAAGATTGAAAAGAAGGATGACAGAAATGATAATTAGAAAAATATCAAGGATTAGAACTGGACTAAGCATTTTCACAATCTTTTGGATGTATGAACTAAGAAAGAAAGTATAGGAATGATGAGAAAAATGGAACGAAAGAGTTTAATTTATAATGGAAATATCAGACAGAGTAATCGAGACAGATCACCGTATTTAATTAGAGAGATCTTAATTTCCTTACTCGCCGAAGAATCAAATCTTTTAGATTTTGAAGATTTTCTTTATATCCCTTGAATTCCGGAATTCAGCCTGACTACTTCAAAAGCTAAGACGCACCTTATTTTCTAAATTTAACCCTGACTCTGTCAAGAGTTAAGACGAATCTTTACTTTTCCTATTTCAATCTTTTGTGATAGTTTCATTCGTACCCTTCGAATAATCGAATTGTTTTATCTATATTAGTCACTAATGATAAAACTCTATTTATCAACTCGTACTCGTCATGAAAACATTTTTATTATTAGCCATGACCACCTCACTCAAATTTCGGGACGAAATTTCTTTAACGGGTAGGTACTGTGATGACCCGGGAATTTCCGACCAAATTTAAACCTAATCTTTATATGATTCCGACACGATAAGCAAAGTCTATGAGGTTGAGTCTCAGAAAGTTTGAACTGTTTCATATATTCAATTGACCTTCGACTGTTCTCGATGATTCACGAACCTTTAATGGTAAATAGAAATGTATATATAAATAACTAAACATGTAAATAATTATATATATTATAAATTAATTAAAATAACAAACTATCATGCGATTTAGTTATTAAAACTGTTTATTTAAATACAGAGAATAAATTAAATTTACATAAGTTGTTAATGTTAACAAAAAGTATTTAATATTATATTTGAGGGTATTTACTGCTATATATATAATTAATATATTATTTATTTGGATTTTAAAATATAATTAGAAATGTAGTGATAGATGTATATATACATATATATATATATATATATATATATATATATATATATATATATATATATATATATGATTGAGATACAAAATCATTGATTTTATAAGTATTATTATTAAATATTCTATACGTTAGATAACTAATAAAGATTACATAATTAATAAATTTTATTATATTAAATTTAATTACAAGTTTAAATATAATTGTTGTATTAATATTATTAACATTTCTATTATTCTTATTAGTACTTTTATTATTAGTAACATTATTTATTTATAGGGATCTTATTATTTAGATACTATAAATATAAATTTAATATTAATAAATCAGATAAAACCAAACTTGTTAAATACATGAATCATATAAAAATCATATTCTGTTATCCATCCTTATCAAATCTTCTTTATCTCTGAAATTTGTTTCTTGCCTATTTGAGAGAATTTCTTGGTCGACCACTTGCACTAAACAACAGCCATTTACAACTTCAATAATTCATTATTATTACTTTACATAACTAATATGAATTGTCACTAATTAGGAATCAAAACGGAAATATAACAACCCACATATTCTTCTCTCTAGCACCACAGCAACCATCACTTTGGATCACCACACCGGCCACCTATGCGTTTATATTGACAACCACCCACTTCCACCATTATGAACAATTCATGCCACCATCACTCACTTCAACTGCCGTTGCAGCTCACATATTGATATTCCTGACCAAAATCACCCACCAACACCATCAACAAAAATTGCTGCTACGCCTGCTGAATCGAGCTGTTATGCTATCCAATGCTCTAGTACGTACAGGCTCACCAAACCGTCACCACCCATCACTCCCTAAAGGTAATTCATGAAGATTATTATAACTGCTTCCATTACCTACATAACAATTGATACCACATATATACATAAAACATTACAGCTAGTAAATTGAACCACAGAGTCAATATATTGACTTATATTACTAACATTAGTCATGTGTGAAATTCATTTCAAGAATACCTGTATTACAAAATAACATCGATTGCATATTTGCAATTAGTATAGGGAAGACCACCATTAATCACCACTCATCTCCACCAGTCAAAAACCATCATTGAAAACCAATACTTATTAATGTTCACACCACCCCAAATCATTGTAAGCTACCAAGCACCGCCACCAGGTTTAGCCAATCAAATCTACTGCAGCTTTATATATATCTTTCACATTTTCCTGCATCTGTCCAGTTGAGAACTGCATCACAACCATAAATAAACTATCATCAGTAGCTTTTACAGGTTCCAAATTCGGTTCTGTGATTTCAGCCTTGAAATACCCAACACAATCACCATAAACTATCATAAATCACTATTATATTACTATCTTCGAACCCATTATTCGCTACTACTACCGGTTTAATCTCTGTTGTATCACATCAAATATTTTCTTCCTGTTACAAACTATCAATCAATTTATTCATACAACAAATAATAAATGAAACCTCATTCAATCAACTAATTGAGATTCGATTGATTTAAAGAAACTGAATTTTTTTAAGTATTTTAAATCTTATGAATATTGTTAGTTTATAACTAATTGAAGAAACATACCTAAGAATTGTCTCCATCTCCTGTGAAGGATCTTGAACGAATTAATGAAACGAATTGGGTTGGTGAATAAAATAGGTTGCAAACTCTAGGGTTTCTAATTGAGTGTATATGTTGACTGCAATAGATTTGGTTGCTGAGATTAGATCTCCTCTTCTGTTTATAGCCGAATAAAATCATGAAACAGAACCCCTCAATTTATTGGATTAATCGATTACCTCTTTGATTTAATTGATGGATCGAATACGGGATCGATTGAAGATAAACACCAACGATAATGAAGACTGTCATTGATGATTAGATAACTTACAAAACCTTGATGATTGCTGCTCGATCGATGGTTGGGTTTATGAATCGATGAAACCTATAACCGTTATTTTTTTTTCTCCTTCTTGCTGGTATCTGCTTCTCTCGATCTGTCTTTCTCGATCTGTATTTCTCAACCAATAAAAGCATATCTAAATCTTTTACTCTCTATAAGATATTATCAAATATCAATTATTAGTGTTACTTATTTATACTAATATCATAATTATTATTTTTATTTTATTATATTATTCTAATTATTATTAATATTATTATTATTATTATCATTATTATTATTTTATTATTATTATTATTATTATTATTATTATTATTATTATTTTTATTATTATTATTACATTATTTAAATTAGTATCATTATTTTTATTAAATAAAAATATTGATATAAGAACATATTTATTACACAAAATACTACATTAACATTGCATATTATTATATGTTCATATTATATTTACACATAATAGTATTCAAACTTATATATATATATATATATATATATATATATATATATATATATATATATATATATATATATATATATATATATATATATATATATATATATATATATATATATATATATATATTTACTTAAATTATATTTTATTAATACTAAAATATAAAAGTAAAATGACACATATTATAACTATGTAACAATTATAAATTAGTTATTAAAAGATTTTAAAGAATATTTACTATAGTAATAATCTACTAAGATAATTTAATATATAATATGAATATAATACTTTTGTATGTAAAAATTAATAAAAAAAATATTTTATAACAAATAGAAAAGCATAAATATATAACTATATATAACATTGGAAATCACCCAAATATTACTAAATTAAAATTCTTATATTATAATAAATGTTTTATAGTTTCATGATATTATTTGACATATATAAATGATATAGGTTCGTGAATCCGAGGCCAACCCTGCATTATTCAGTTGTTAAATATCGTTATATGTATTTTTACTACAAAATACATTATGGTGAGTTCATTTGCTCCCTTTTACTCTTTATATTTTTGGGACTGAGATTACATGCGCTGTTTTTATAACTGTTTTATTAAATGCTTTTGAAATATATTTTGAACTGCGAATACATGAAATGCTATTATAAATGTTTGACGAGATAGACACAAGCAAAACATTCCTCGAATGAATTATTATGCAGACAGAAGTTCTGCGGATTATTATTGAATTATGTGGACATGATAATTGCCACCATTAAAATATGTGGACATGATAATTGCCACCATTGAATTATGTGGACATGATAATTGCCACCAATTGATATGAATGTTATGTATCGAGAGAATGATTTTATACACAGGTTATGTGTATGTTATATTTGTGCACGAGATATGTGTACGGTTACTAAGATTTATGAAAAAGGATTTCGTACACGAGAAATGTGTACTGTATTTAAAAGATATCGCATGTACATTACAGGTGGGTATAGGATTCGGGCCCATTTGTACCATGCAACATTTAAATTTTGTGGTCTATCAAAATGATGAATTTTATTGTTTTATGATAAACTTATGAACTCACCAACCTTTTGGTTGACACTTGAAAGCATGTTTATTCTCAGGTATGAAAGAAATCTTCCGCTGTGCATTTGCTCATATTACATGAAGTCGTTCGTGGCATATAGAGGTCAGAACCTCGCAATGGGACCAACTGTTGAAGACTTCGTCCAGATGGATTAGGACGGGGCATTTCAGCAACGCCCCTGCAACCTTTCAAAGGTGCATGATGGCAATTTTTCACGACATGATAGAAGAATGCATGGAAGTTTTCATGGATGACTTTTCAGTCTTCGGTGATACTTTTGAAACATGTCTAGTCAATCTTGAACGAATGCTTATTAGATGTGAACAATCAAATCTAGTTCTTAATTGGGAGAAATGCCATTTCATGATTAGAGAAGGCATCGTTCTTGGTCATAAAATTTCAAAGGAAGAAATTAAAGTGGATAGAGCTAAAGTAGATGTAATTGCTAAACTTCCACATCCCACCAATGTTAGAGGAGTTAGGTGTTTTCTAGGGCATGCCGGTTTTTACCGACGTTTCATAAAAGATTTTTCTAAAATTGCCACTCCTATGAATAAATTCCTAGAAAAGGATGCTCCATTCATCTTTTCAGATGAATGCATCAAATCTTTTAATATTCTTAAAGAAAAACTCACTAATGCGTCGATCATGATAACTCCAAATTGGAATCTACCATTTGAACTCATGTGCGATGCAAGTGATTTTGCAATGGGAGCCGTTTTAGGTCAAAGGATTGAAAAACGATTTCAACCTATTTATTATGCTAGTAAGACGTTACAAGGAGCACAAACGAATTACACAACTACTGAAAAAGAACTCCTTGCTATTGTCTTTGCTTTTGACAAATTTCGTTCATATCTAATTCTAGCTAAAATGGTGGTTTATACCGACCATTCTGCTCTTAGATACCTATTTTCAAAACAAGATGCCAAACCACGATTAATCCATTGGATCTTACTCTTACAAGAGTTCGATATTGAAATCCGAGACAAAAAGGGAACAGAAAATCTCGCCGCTGATCATCTTTCTCGTCTTGAAAATCCTGCATTAGAAGTTCTAAATGAATCGGCCATACAAGATAACATTCCTGATGAATATCTATTGAAGATAGATTATAATGAAATTCCATGGTTTGCAGACTATGAAAACTACTTAGTATATGGATTCCTTGAAAAAGGGTTGTCATACCAAAAGCGAAAGAAATTCTTTAGTGATATAAAACATTATTTCTGGCAAGATCCACATTTATTTAAAAGTTGTCCCGATGGAATAATACGCCGATGTGTATTCGGAGATGAAGCCAATCAAATCTTAAACCTTTGTCACACAGGACCAACAAGAGGGCATTATGGGCCTCAACTTACAGCAAGAAAAGTTTACGATGCTGGATTCTATTGGCCTACAATTTTCAAAGACGTACACCTTCTTTGCAAATCATGTGATGCATGTCAAAGGGCCAGAAAAATAAGTCAACGTGATGAAATGCTACAAAATGTCATTCAAGTATGTGAAGTATTTGACGTTTGGGGTATTGACTTTATGGGTCCATTTCCAAAATCTCATAATAATCTCTACATTCTCGTTGCCATTGATTATGTATCTAAATGGGCGGAAGCACTGTAGCGACCCGACCAAATCGTCATTGACGGCGCCGACTACTTAGGTCCCATTGCGTGGTCGTAGGTCTTTAAAATAACGTTTGACCAAAGATATGTCGCATTCATTTCAAAGTAAAGATTGTTTCAAAGTTTACAAGAATTGTTCAACCAAAAGTTTCGTTACAAGTTATAAGTACAACTGAAACCTATGCGACACCGTTTTAAAGAAAGTCAAAAGACGCTCCATGTATGCACATATACTCGACATCCAATGCAAGTATCAAAATAATGAGCGGAAGCATGTTTCACATATCGTTCAAAGACCTGAGAAAAACATAGAAATCTGTCAACGAAAACGTTGGTGAAATCATAGGTTTAAGTAAGTAAGTGAGTAAAAGTAAGTCGAACCACAAGATTTGCAACATTGATGAAATAGTAGTACATTCTAAAAGTTAATATTCACGAGAACCCAATTATCAAGGCTTAACATTCCGTCCGTTGAACCCCATTAATAGTGCTAGAACAACACTGTTTCTCGAAAATATATTTCATCCGTAGACGGTAGCGAACCGTCCGAGATGAGGGTTTGTCAAACCCATATGGCCATACAACATAAGTTCACGCCTACACTTACACACTGCAAGAGTAACTAATGATAATCGAATTGAGGATTTTGTTCTAAACTCGTATGTAGAATGTTTGTTTTCATGTACTTGTGTTCACCTAGTTAAAAGAAGCGTTTATGTTTTCTCATCCCAAAAGTAAGTTCAAAAGAGTACAAAGTGGGACTATGATCTCACCTTAAGTGCAAGAGTACAGAGACACTTCAACAAGTAACGTACGAAGTACAACGCTAGTCTTGACCTAAACAAATAGGGTTGTATCAATAACGGTAAACACGATCGGTCAAAGATGTTCAATTAGTCCTATGGCTCGTTACGACTCGATTATGTAGCATGTGAAATAATTTGTCAAGTTTCATGCAAGATACAAGTATAGAAACAAGTTAGAAAAGATTGCATAATCATTTGTTTAAGTTTGACAAAAAGTCAAACTTTGGTCGGGTCAAAGTCAACAAAAGTCAACACGTTCGGGTCGGGTCCCGAACTATTTTTCTGTGCTAGTTATTCATATATAAGCATGTTAGAACAAGTTACATGTGAATCGGAGGTCCATAGCATGCCACACATTTTTCTTATAATTGACAAGTGGGTCAGAACCTGGGCACGCCTAATGTCGCGCCGCGACATAGGCTGGCCGCGCCGCGGCACTTAACGTGTGCTGGTACCTGGCCAGTCTCAATTTTCTAAGTCCCAAATCAAAACTCAAACAAACACAAAACACAAACCGTAAACACTTAGAATGCGTATCTTATATCGTTGGAAAGCTCTTTTGACAAGGAACATAACTAAACATGTTTCATCAAACAATACGTCATTTTCAATAACCGATTTCTCATCATGTGATCATTTAAAGTCCATTTTCAAGTTTCAAGTTCAAAAAATGCATTTTAAGTTTCGGGAATTCAATTCACACATATGATATGCCGTTTTGAAGGTAATGCAACATGCATTACAACTAAACACTTAAAATTAACATTTCATGGCATTCAAGCATCAAAAAGTTCATCTCAAGAACGATCAAACCCTAATCAAGAATCACAAAATCATTAATCATGTTTTTGAAGTTTTACAAATCAACCTACACATCAAAATGAAGCTAGTGATACTAGTAACACAATTAAAACATGAACTTTAACAATTTAACAACATTTAATCTTCCAAAATCAAAGATTAAGCAAACCCATTTTCAAGTGTTCAAACTAGTTACTCAAAACAACAAATCGAACAAACAAAACATATATTCATGTTATACACGAGCCATAGACACTAATTAACACTTTTATAATTCAAAAACATCAAGAACACAAAATCTAGTGATTTTAGAAAGTTACCCAAAGGAGGTGAAATTGGTATCAAATTGTAGAGGATGAAGAGAGGATTCCAAATATGTAATTTATTTTGTTGCTAGCCTCCTAATCCGAATTTAGATGATGAATTCTTGTTTTGAAGATTGAGAGAAAAATGGTGAAAGTATTTAAGAAAAAGAAAATGAAATGGAAAATGAAAGAAGGAGGTGGGTGTTGACCACTTTGACCTAGTCAAAGGTTTGGTCTTTTGGCAAGTCTAGTCCCTCTAGTTTATAAGCGGGTGCGTGAATTACCTAAAAGAGATATTTTAGATACGCGCATTAACGGGAGATGTTATAACCCAATAATGAAAATTATTAAGAATGTTAGCTAACGGAGGATACGAATCTAGTCACGAAGGATATTATTTAAAATAAAAAGACGGGCGTTTAAAATAATTTAACGGAAAAATGCGGGATGTTACATTACCCACACCTTAAAAGAAATTTCGTCCCGAAATTTAGTTGGAAGCAATAGTCGATGTCTCTTCCTCGAGACCTTGCGTTGTCAATGCTATGAATAAGTGAAGATATGTCCTTGGGCATTTCCACGAATTTGGATAGTCGGGGTTTCACGTTGTATTAAGGCTTGGTTTACGATCCACCATTTCAACCGGTTTTCCCATGGAGGGGAGTTTGTCATCAATAGTAGGTTTATCTAGAAGGATAGCATGTTCCTGTTCCGTAAGACACGTCTCTAAGTTTGTTACACGAAATGTAAGGTAAATGGAAACTTTAATTGAGTCAGGAGATCTAAACGGTAGGAGGCGGTTCCAATACGCCCCAAGATTTTCAAAAGGATCAATATTGCGGATATAACTTTTCTCGATTTCTCGAAACGGGTTACACCTTTCCAAGGTGCGGTTTTTCAACGTTACGCGGTTACTGACCTTGAACTTGAGAGATTTTCATCTAACCTTGGTGTAACTCCTTTGGTGATTACGGGTCGTCTTGAGCCCTTCTCGGACTTGAATTATCTCAACGGTTATTTCTTAAATGCTTTCGGATCTGATGTTTTGCTTGTCACCTACTTCAGTCCAACGAAATGGGAGGACAACACTTGTGATGATGTAAGATTTCGAAAGGTGCGGCGTTAATACACGAGTGGTAACTACTGTGTGAGAGGAGACAACTAAAGGCAACAATACAAGTTTGTAACATGTCTTTCCAAGATGTGAAATGTAAGTTTGTTTGGTCCGTTGGTTGTGGATGATACACGGCACTCATATTTGGACGGGTCCCCGAGGTTCCTTGTAAGGCATCCCGAATTTAGAAGTGAGACGAGTATCCCGATCTGAAATTTTAATGGAGATGGTACGCCGTGCCGAGCTAGAATTTTTTCTTTAAAACACTTTTGAACAGGTTTCGTTTCTTAAGAGGTCTGCACTGTGGAAGATCCATCGGTTCCCGAAAATGGTTGTTAGGACTATTCATCCTCGTGGCGAATACTAATATAATGTGAATAGTTTCTCTCTCCATTGAGAAGTTTTATAAAAAGTTTCCTTACACGGAAGTGCGAGCGATAAGACAGGAGTGAAATGGGAACTTAGAATAGGATGAGTTCACACCTTGAGGTAACCATGTCGCGCACTTAGTGCTCGAATATTGAGGCTTGATGGGATAACGAGATAGTACACGTAGTTGTATGATAAGTCAAAGAAGAGTGAAGTATCCTTGGATTGGGTGTTATCTTAAGTTCCAGTAATATCAGGCGAAAAATGGTGAAATAACAGAGCTATGTAACGTGGCACGTGTTGACGAGAAAGTTGATCGGGTCCATGATTAAGTATTCAAATTTTTCGAGCAAATTAACGAATTTCAGTTTCCTTGATTTCGAGTCGAGAGAGTATGCCTTACGGGCGTTCAAGTAGAAATATTTCCATATTTGAGTTCCATTTTGCTAAACGAATCTAGCTAGTAAGGTTTGTGTGAAAGATCATGTTCAAAGTTCGGACACGGAGAGGTTTAAATTTTTCCCTCAGTGAGTTAACGAGTTTAAAGGTCGTGCAACACGAGAAAAAGTCGGAAATGAATCTTCGGTAATAACCGGCGAGATCTAAGATTTTATGAATACAAGTCTGAGTCGTGAGGGTTTCCCGATTACGTGTGGTTCCGATTGTGAGATTTATTGAAATACTTTGACCACTAACAACATGGTCTAAAAATTGGACTTCGTTTAACCAAAATTCTCACTTGGAGAATTCGGCATAGAGTTGCTCTTTTCTCAAGAGTTCGAGCGTAAGACGGAGATGTCGTTCGTTTTCTTCTTTACTTGAATAGGTTTAGACATCATCTATAAATACAATAACGGATTCATCTAGATAAGTTTACAAACGTGGTTCAGGAGGCCTATGAATACGGGCGGAGGCCTAGATAATTGAACGGTACTAAAAGAAATTTACAACTATCGTAGCGAGTTCTAAAAGTAGGTTAGGAGACATCTTCTCCCTGATCTCTCAATTGATGATAACTGGAACAGAGGTCGGTTTGGAATATACGCGAGATTCATGTAAATAACCATGAGGTCATGGATACGAGGAAGAGGGTATCGGTTTTCAACCGAAAGTTACTTAGTTCCAATGATCTATACATAATTGTAGGGAAACATTTCTCCTTAACGAATAGGTTTTGAGCTCCTTAGTTCTATAGGTGTCAAGTCACAATTCAAATTATCCACCCAATAAGTTTAACGTATATCCTCCGATAAAATTTATAGGTACTCAATATTTTTCCGTTGGTCACTTAAATTGCCTCAGTAGTATTTAAAGGAAAAAGGTGGAGTGCAAAGAGTACGAGTCAAAGCCTTGGTTATAAAACGTCTAACGGTAACCGAATCGAATAAACATGAAGATTTTGAGAAGAAACGTACCCGTGACTAGTTGTCATCTCGGGCATCCTAGGTGTTGATGTTGAAAGTTCAACGGCGTGTGTTGGTGTTGGCTTTCTTCTTTGGGCACGCATTCCTATAATGACCCGGTTGGCCACATTCAAAACAAACAACCGCCCTTGGCGCATTGGGCGTCTTTTGAGTGACGGTAACGGTACTTTTACAAATATGGGCTACATGGCCACTTCTTTGACACCTGATGCAAAATGGTTTGCCACATTCACCCAAATGATGTTTGCGACATTTGTTACAGCAGGTCAGGTTTTCAGCATACCCTTTCTTGCCGCCGGAGGCGAAAGGTTTCATGACGAAGTTGTTATGGTACTTTTGCTTACAAACGCATGCCATTTGGAATTTGCAATGCCCCTGCAACCTTTCAAAGGTGCATGATGGCAATTTTTCACGACATGATAGAAGAATGCATGGAAGTTTTCATGGATGACTTTTCAGTCTTCGGTGATACTTTTGAAACATGTCTAGTCAATCTTGAACGAATGCTTATTAGATACGAACAATCAAATCTAGTTCTTAATTGGGAGAAATGCCATTTCATGGTTAGAGAAGACATCATTCTTGGTCATAAAATTTCAAAGGAAGGAATTGAAGTGGATAGACCTAAAGTAGATGTAATTGCTAAACTTCCACATCCCACCAATGTTAGAGGAGTTAGGAGTTTTCTAGGGCATGTCAATTTTTACCGACGTTTCATAAAAGATTTTTCTAAAATTGCCACTCCTATGAATAAACTCCTAGAAAAGGATGCTCCATTCATCTTTTCAGATGAATGCATCAAATCTTTTAATATTCTTAAAGAAAAACTCACTAATGCGTCGATCATGATAACTCCAAATTGGAATCTACCATTTGAACTCATGTGCGATGCAAGTGATTTTTGCAATGGGAGCCGTTTTAGATCAAAGGATTGAAAAACGATTTCAACCTATTTATTATGCTAGTAAGACGTTACAAGGAGCACAAACGAATTACACAACTACTGAAAAAGAACTTCTTGCTATTGTCTTTGCTTTTGACAAATTTCGTTCATATCTAATTCTAGCTAAAACGGTGGTCTATACCGACCATTCTGCTCTTAGATACCTATTTTCAAAACAAGATGCCAAACCACGATTAATCCGTTGGATCTTACTCTTACAAGAGTTTGATATTGAAATCCGAGACAAAAAGGGAGTAGAAAATCTCGCCGCTGATCATCTTTCTCGTCTTGAAAATCCTGAATTAGAAGTTCTAAATAAATCGGCCATACAAGATAACATTCCTGATGAATATCTATTGAAGATAGATTATAATAAAATTCCATGGTTTGCAGACTATGCAAACTACTTAGTATGTGGATTCCTTGAAAAAGGGTTGTCATACCAAAAACGAAAGAAATTCTTTAGTGATATAAAACATTATTTCTGGGAAGATCCACATTTGTTTAAAAGTTGTCCCGATGGAATAATACGCCGATGTGTATTCGGAGATGAAGCCAATCAAATCTTAAACCATTGTCACACAGGACCAACAGGAGGGCATTATGGGCCTCAACTTACAGCAAGAAAAGTTTACGATGCTGAATTCTATTGGCCTACAATTTTCAAAGACGCACACCTTCTTTGCAAATCATGTGATTCATGTCAAAGGGCCGGAAAAATAAGTCAACGTGATGAAATGCTACAAAATGTCATTCAAGTATGTGAAGTATTTGAAGTTTGGGGTATTGACTTTATGGATCCATTTCCAAAATCTCATAATAATCTCTACATTCTCGTTGCCATTGATTATGTATCTAAATGGGCGGAAGCACTGTAGCGACCCGACCAAATCGTCATTGACGGCGCCGACTACTTAGGTCCCATTGCGTGGTCGTAGGTCTTTAAAATAACGTTTGACCAAAGATATGTCACATTCATTTCAAAGTAAAGATTGTTTCAAAGTTTACAAGAATTGTTCAACCAAAAGTTTCGTTACAAGTTATAAGTACAAGTGAAACCTATGCGACACCGTTTTAAAGAAAGTCAAAAGACGCTCCATGTATGCACATATACTCGACATCCAATGCAAGTATCAAAATAATGAGCGGAAGCATGTTTCACATATCGTTTAAAGACCTGAGAAAAACATAGAAATCTGTCAACGAAAACGTTGGTGAAATCATAGGTTTAAGTAAGTAAGTGAGTAAAAGTAAGTCGAACCACAAGATTTGAAACATTGATGAAATAGTAGTACATTCTAAAAGTTAATATTCACGAGAACCCAATTATCAAGGCTTAACATTCCGTCCGTTGAACCCCATTAATAGTGCTAGAACAACACTGTTTCTCGAAAATATATTTCATCCGTAGACGGTAGCGAACCGTCCGAGATGAGGGTTTGTCAAACCCATATGGCCATACAACATAAGTTCACGCCTACACTTACACACTGCAAGAGTAACTAATGATAATCGAATTGAGGATTTTGTTCTAAACTCGTATGTAGAATGTTTGTTTTCATGTACTTGTGTTCACCTAGTTAAAAGAAGCGTTTATGTTTTCTCATCCCAAAAGTAAGTTCAAAAGAGTACAAAGTGGGACTATGATCTCACCTTAAGTGCAAGAGTACAGAGACACTTCAACAAGTAACGTACCAAGTACAACGCTAGTCTTGACCTAAACAAATAGGGTTGTATCAATAACGGTAAACACGATCGGTCAAAGATGTTCAATTAGTCATATGGCTCGTTACGACTCGATTATGTAGCATGTGAAACAATTTGTCAAGTTTCATGCAAGATACAAGTATAGAAACAAGTTATAAAAGATTGCATAATCATTTGTTTAAGTTTGACAAAAAGTCAAACTTTGGTCGGGTCAAAGTCAACAAAAGTCAACACATTCGGGTCGGGTCCCGAACTATTTTTCTGTGCTAGTTATTCATATATAAGCATGTTAGAACAAGTTACATGTGAATCGGAGGTCCATAGCATGCCACACATTTTTCTTATAATTGACAAGTGGGTCAGAACCTGGGCACGCCTAATGTCGCGCCGCGACATAGGCTGGCCGCGCCGCGGCACTTAACGTGTGCTTGTACCTGGCCAGTCTCAATTTTCTAAGTCCCAAATCAAAACTCAAACAAACACAAAACACAAACCGTAAACACTTAGAATGCGTATCTTATATCGTTGTAAAGCTCTTTTGACAAGGAACATAACTAAACATGTTTCATCAAACAAGACTTCATTTTCAATAACCAATTTCTCGTCATGTGATCATTTAAAGTCCATTTTCAAGTTTCAAGTTTACAAAATGCATTTTAAGTTTCGGGAATCCAATTCACACATATGATATGCCGGTTTGAAGGTAATGCAACATACATTACAACTAAACACTTACAATTAACATTTCATGGCACTCAAGCATCAAAAAGTTCATCTCAAGAACGATCAAACCCTAATCAAGAATCATAAAATCATTAATCATGTTTTTGAAGTTTTACAAATCAACCTACACATCAAAATGAAGCTAGTGATACTAGTAACACAATTAAAACATGAACTTTAACAATTTAACAACATTTAATCTTCCAAAATCAAAGATTAAGCAAACCCATTTTCAAGTGTTCAAACTAGTTACTCAAAACAACAAATCGAACAAACAAAACATATATTCATGTTATACACGAGCCATAGACACTAATTAACACTTTTATAATTCAAAAACATCAAGAACACAAAATCTAGTGATTTTAAAAAGTTACCCAAAGGAGGTGAAATTGGTATCAAATTGTAGAGGATGAAGAGAGGATTCCAAATATGTAATTTATTTTGTTGCTAGCCTCCTAATCCGAGTTTAGATGATGAATTCTCGTTTTGAAGATTGAGAGAAAAATGGTGAAAGTATTTAAGAAAAAGGAAATGAAATGGAAAATGAAAGAAGGAGGTGGGTGTTGACCACTTTGACCTAGTCAAAGGTTTGGTCTTTTGGCAAGTCTAGTCCCTCTAGTTTATAAGCGGGTGCGTGAATTACCTAAACGAGATATTTTAGATACGCGCATTAACGGGAGATGTTATAATCCAATAACGAAAATTATTAAGAATGTTAGCTAACAGAGGATACGAATCTAGTCACGAAGGATATTATTTAAAATAAAAAGACGGGCGTTAAAAATAATTTAACGGAAAAATGCGGGATGTTACAAGCACAAGCTCTCCCGACTAACGATGCACGAGTTGTAGTCAACTTTTTAAAACATCTTTTTGCAAGGTTCGGAACACCGAAAGCTTTAATAAGTGATCGGGGTACTCATTTTTGTAATAATCAACTTGAGAAAGTTCTCAAAAGATATGGAGTAACTCATAAAATCTCAACCGCTTATCATCCACAAACAAGTGAACAAGTTAAAAATACCAACCGAGCATTAAAATGTATTCTAGAGAAAACCGTAGGATCAAATCCAAAGGAATGGTCCATGAAATTCGAGGATGCACTCTGGGCTTTTAGAACAGCCTACAAAACTCCAATTGGAACCACACCTTTTAAACTCGTTTACGGAAAAGCATGTCACCTTCCAGTAGAAATTGAGCACAAAGCATTTTGGGCTTTGAAGACACGTAATCTTGATTTACATGAAGCTGGATGTCTACGGTTAAGTCAACTAAACGAATTAGAAGAATTAAGACATGAAGCATATGAAAATTCGTTAATCTATAACGAAAGAACGAAGAAATGGCATGATAAAAGAATCAGAAGTTCAAAAGAATTTAAAAAAGGAGACAGAGTTCTTCTTTTCAATTCATGATTCAAGCTATTTCCTGGAAAATTGAAATCAAGATGGTCTGGACCATTCATAGTCAAAAGAGGTTTCCCATACGGAACAATAGAGTTGATAAATTCAAATGGGATTGAATTTAAAGTTAATGGTCACAGAGTTAAACATTACATACATGATCCAATGGAAGTCGACAACGAAGTTAATCATAATTTTGACACCACAGCTAACTAAGTGTGGGGAGAATCAAGTCTTTTAAGGATAATATTTATTTCTGTTAGAGTTAGATATTCTGTTTTCATGTAGTTCTCGAGAATGGAATCCGAATGGTCTTTCCCTAGCAGACCCTAAAGAACTAGTCTTCTCCCTTCATTCTGCATTTTTATTTTTTTTAGGTTTTACGAGATGAAGAATTCCTTTGATCTGAACCATGGTCTAATGATACACGCTTTGATTACTAAACGTAATAATGACACACTTCCGAGTGACCTAGTGTTAGTAATAAGAGGCATATGTGACGAAGTAAGGAAAGAACTCAGGAAAGATCATCATAAGACACATTTTGGTAAAGGAAAATCAAAATCCGCAACAAAAAGAAGAGCACGACACCTTGAAAGATGTTATAAATGCGGAAAATGGTCACACGAAGGTAAATGTTCGAACAATCAAACATATTCAAATACCGAATTTGTTACTCTATGCAGAGAAGGACCGTTCATATGTTTAGAAGAAAAAATATTGAAGAATCGAGGTTACGCTTACGTAGCTATGAAGAACCAAATCACACGACTCTCCTATGAGTCAGCTAAAGCAGGTCTCTGAGAATTCTTTCTCACAGGTAAGTATGTACAGTTTTTATTTTTATTTATTGCTTTTAACCTTTTGATAATAAACGCTGAATCGTTCGCTATAAAGTATTAAATTGGTATTCAATAAAATTAGGTATGCGTAACCGATATTATTGATATCATACAAAAATTTATTACATCACTGCGAAATTTACCGTTTATTCTTAAGGTATAAATATCTTTAATCAATCAACCCAAAATATTTAAAAAATTTGTCAGGAGTAAAACTAGGTTATGGAACCGAAATTACTTTACCGAAAAGAGGGGCGTATATTTTTGATAATATTTGATTGATTAAAGTGGGATAAAAGACCAAAAAAATTTTTAATTTTAATTTTTACCTTATTTTTAAAATTAATATATAAATATTAAATTAATATTGTAAACTTTTTAAAATCAATATATTTAAGTTTTTAAATATTTTAAAAATTAATATTTTTAATATAAGTTTGTAAAATTAATGTATAAAAATATTAATTATATTTATATGAATTTTTAATTTTATGCATTTTAAATTTAAGTTTGGTGTGAATTTAAAAACAAAAATTTACTTTATTTCATTAAGTTAAAAATTTGATATTTAAAATTCATCGTGAGTTGAAGACTAGGTCGTTGAACCGAAATTGCTTTACCCGAGGGCGGAACGAGAAATTTTATTATCATTATTTTTAATCTTATTTGATTTAAAGTATCCCAAAAATATATAATAAATAAAAAAAACTCAAAAATCTTTACTTTTAAAACAATCGCTTTAAAAATGACAAAATTTAAATTTTGTCGAGAGAAGGACTAGGTAAACATACATAAACTACCTAAAGTAAAAGGAAACAAAATTTTAAAAAATTATTCATTTAAATTGTTTTAATAAATAAAGATTTTATAAAAAAAAATAATAATAAAAATATTATGTATGTTTGTAGTTTATCTTATGTACACAACAGAGTAAAACAGCACACTTTCAAAGAGTGGCATTAAGTTCAGCAAAAGCTATTAATTTTGACGATAAAACGAAAAACAAATGTGATGTAACAACAAGACGGAATGAACAAATGATGTGCACCATTTATCATTCAACAAATAAACGCCAATATGTTTGGAAACTTTGGTAAAATTTAATCATTTTTCTACGCTAATCACCCTCAATAATTTAAATTGTACTGATTTCTTGCAAATGAGGGCATTGCAAGATCTTAAGTGTGGCAAGGGGTTAAATTCTTTTGGATTTTTAAAATTTTAAATTTAAACACTTGGTTACCGTTAAAAATACTAGTAACGCAGTAGTTGTATTAGAATCTGGTGCTCTCTGATAATAAAGAACAACCCTAGTCTTATATACTGACTACCCAATTCTAGTAAAATTTTTCAAATAAATGAATTCAAAATCATGTTTATACATATTTATGAATGATAAAACTAGGTGTTAACACCGAAATTATTGTTACCTCGGAAAGGACATAAATTGAGAAATAACCTAAAATGTTAGAATTCATTTAAAATGGAATAGAGGAAAATAAAAAGGCAAATAAAGGAAAATAAAAGCCAAGTGTGGGAAAAATTTACCAAATTATTTAGAACATATATCACATATTTTTGTACAAATAATTGAAGATACTTTTGTTTTGGACAATTTTATCAGTTTTACCCAATTTCTTATAATATATTTGAAAGAAAAGATGGATCTACACGATGAATCAATTCCATCATTAAAAGGAAGTAAAGTCTTCCGAGAGAAAAAGACACACGCTTCTTGATTTAGGTCAGGAAGTAATCGTCCAGACCAGTTGTAGAGTCTACGAAAAACCTTGAAAAGTTTTCTCGAAAATCACCTGGAAATCCACGGACCTCAGCATCAAACAGGGTCACCAAGTGGTCAGACTTATCCTAACCATGAGAGGATCTGTCTCGTACAATGGGGGGCACCATGCAAATTAGCTTATAAAACTAATGAATCAGATCCCCAGAAAGGATAATCTCCTTAAAGATCAAAAATCAGCTTTTAAGCCTGATATTACTCAATCCTTGAGATTGACTTTAAAGATTGAGAATTTAAACTCATGAAATTCGATGATATCTAAACTCGAACTTGAACGAGAAAATATTTTGATCAAATTAAAACCGATTTGTTTTCTGAAAACCCTATTTTCAATGCGTTCATTACCATTGAACGTAAAATCCTAGGAATTCACCCGGAATTCATTAGGTCACCTGAACCAAATCGGGTGTCAACCGTAAGAACGGTGGTTGCATAGCATGGTCAAAGACAGGACTTTGTGCCAGACCAAAAAACTATAGGGTGATCTTTACTATTGCTCCTACAAAGGATAGTAATTGCATCCGACACGTTATAGACCATAATCAAAAGCATGTCACGGGACATTGCCTTAACAGTTGCTTGTTCAACGCTTTCCTTTACAACCGGACGGTAGTTTATCGAAAGGTAATATACGGAGCAAGTAAACTGGACGTGTTGCTTTCCCAATACAAGGTTAGCAAGTGGGTGGCACAAAACCATAAGTTTTGAGCCAAAATTTTCATATCTGAAACCCACAAAACCCACAAAAACAATATCGCAAACACCGGTGAAGGGTTATTCCGGAAAACTTATCTAGGGTAAAAGCTAGATTGAATTTTCAAAAGATCAAATGTTTTCATAAAGATCCAATTTCCTTAAAGGATCTAAATTTTCATAGTAATGTGGGACTGTAAACCACAACATTATTATCATTGTTCATACCGCCAAATCGAAATCACTGATGTACAAAGTGTGAAGAATAAAGAAGTGATTTTAGTATTTTTATTTCAAGACTATATTGCTTGAGGACAAGCAACGCTCAAGTGTGGGAATATTTGATAATGCTAAAAACGAACGTATATTTCATAGCATTATCCCTCAAGAAAGACAAGCTTTTAGTTGCAATTGTTCTATTTACAAGTGATATTCGTTTAAATAATAAAAGGTGAAGACAAAAGACAGATTCGACGAATTGAAGACGCAAACGACCAAAAAGCTAAAAAGTACAAAGTACAATCAAAATGGTTCAAATTATTGATGAGAAACGTCTAAAAATTACAAGAGTACGAGCCGCAAAATGCAAAGTACAAGATATTAAATAGTACGAAAAGACGTTCGAAAATCTGGAACCGGGACATGAACCAACTATCAACGCGCGATGCAACGGAGCTAAAATTACAAATCAACTATGCACATGAATATAATATAATATATATATATATAATTATATAAAATTATATATATATATATATATATATATATATATATATATATATATATATATATATATATATATATATATATATATATATTAAATAAATATGTCGACAAACTAGGAGCCAAAAAGTATGTGACCAGGAAATGATGGCCATGCGATCGCATGGCCAGAAGGCACAAAACTCATGTGACTGCAAGAGTTACTGTAGCAGGCCACATTCTTTAAATACAACGAATTCTGGCCGAATTTTTAGTCATAATATTTCAATCTCTCTTACTCTCAAATATATTTATATTTTAATTTTAATTATAATTTTAATATTAAAGTTTAATAATAAGGTTATGGTGGCGAATGTTGTAAGTGTGTAAGTCGAAATTCTGTCCATGTAACGCTACGCTATTATTAATCATTGTAAGTTATATTCAACCTTTTTAAATTAATGTCTCGTAGCTAAGTTATTATTATGCTTATTTAAGCCGAAATAATCGTGATGTTGGGCTAAATATTAAAGACGGGGTTATTGGGCTTTGTACCATAATTGGGGTTTGGACAAAAGAACGACACTTGTGGAAATTAGACCATGGACTATTAATGGGATTTATATTAACTAAACGATACCTCGTTAATTTAATATAAAGATTACAATTTGACGTATCTATATATAACCACATACGCTTAATCGAGTACGGTGGGCGGGATATCTATAAATACTAATTATCGTTCATTTTACCGGACACAGGAATTGATTAATAATCAATAGACTTGTTGAAACAGGGGTGAATTACATACAATGGTAATTGGTGTAATTGTTAACAAAGTAGTAAAACCTTGGACTACACGCAGTCGATAACCTGGTGTATTCATTAAACAAAGTATTAAGACCTTGTTACAGTTCGAATCCCCAATTAGTTGGAATATTTGACTTCGGGTATAAGGATAATTTGACGAAGACTCTCGCACTTTATATTTATGACTGATGGACTATTATGGACAAAACCGTATGGACATATCGAATAATCCAGGACAAAGGACAATTAACCCATGGTAATAAATTAAAATCAACACGTCGAACATCATAATTACGGAAGTTTAAATAAGCATAATTCCTTTATTTTATATTTCATCGCAATTTTATTTACTGTCATTTCATTTATCGCAATTTTAATTATCGCAATTTTATTATCGTCATTTACTTTACGCTTTAAATTAAGTTTTATTTTTAATATTTTACATTAGGTTTTAACTGCGACTAAAGTTTTAAAATCGACAAACCGGTCATTAAACGGTAAAAACCCCCTTTTAAAATAATAATACTACTTATATATATATATATTTATATATTTACAAATATAGTTTTAAAAATATAGCGTTAAACTTGGCTAGCTCCCTGTGGAACGAACCGAACTTACTAAAAACTACACTACTGTACGATTAGGTACACTGCCTATAAATGTTGTAGCAAGATCTAGGTATATCCACTCTATAAATAAATAAATAACTTGTGTAAAATTGTATCGTATTTAATAGTATTTCCTAGTAAAAATATAACTATTTTGTATACACCCCTACGCACATCACTCGCCATTAGTATTGATGGAATATGAGGTAGATGATACACACTTCATAATCCAGTCCACCATCTTTGCCGGAAAGCCAAAACAAATTAGGATTACATGAAGAAATTCCCAATCAACAGTGTCGTATGCCTTTTGGATATCAACCTTAAATGCACATCTAGGGGTACCTTTATGTCATAACCCATCCTTAACCATAAGAACGAGTTAGATAACGTATGATTTCATTGCGAGGTATTGACCTCTATATGCGACATTTTTAAAAGAACAACTGCATTTATTTTACATTACAAACCATAACTCTTATGTTAATACAAGCTTTAGACAATATAAAGATGATTATCGTTTAGCGATAATCTTAGACTTACAAACTTTACATGTGATGATAACAATACGATTTCTAGCATATTTTACATTACAATTCCTCGGATATGCAGTTTTATTTTTGACACAAATATGCATACTCAAGATCTTGCTTAAATTCAACATGTTGCAGCGGAAGCTTTTAGTTATCACCTGAGAATAGACATGTTTAAAACGTCAACATAAAGTTGGTGAGATATAGGTTTAATGCCGGCAGCAATATATATATAGACCACAAGATTTCACATATAAACATTTTAATAAAAATATTCTAAGTGGTTGAGCACTTGGTAACCATACTTAACATTTAATCACGTCGCATATTCCCTTTATTATGAAATCTTACTACACCGTACCAAGTGTAGTCACGAAACGAAGTACTGTGCAACCGTTGAATACTGGTCATCCAGTCCGGTTGGGGTTGTCAGGCCCGATAGATCTATCAACAGGATTCGCGTTTACAATACCGCTGTAAATAATAGTTACCAAGCTACAGGGAAGTATGCCAGTGGTACAACTCAACGTAGAATATACTTTTCAGTTACTTGTGTCCATAACGTAAAACATAAAATACATGTATTCTCATCCCGAAATACTTAGAGTTTAAAAGTGGGACTATATACTCACTTTTGCCTTGAAGATATATATATTTTGACTTGGTCTCCGGTTGATATCACGAACCTATCCATATATAATTTATCAATATATTTTCATTTTAAACAATCGTCACATATATATACTTATAATACTTTTAATGTCTTCTTAGTCCGTAGTTAGCAATTCAATTTTAATGGTTCATATTTAGGTGTTTAATAAATAAATAAAACCCCCATCGAAATAAATAAAACCCCCATCGTATTCGTATTGGTCGGGATTAATCTTGACCCACGGTACCGGTGTTGTCAAATGACGTGTTGCGTACATAAAGTACCGGTGTTGTCAAATGACGTGTTGCGTACAATCATGGGATCTTATGATTAATCTTCTCGTATTGTTTACGGGTGATCCTGAAATATATAAAATTAAATTATGAGTACATATATATAAAATATCATGTTATTTTAAAAAGATGTGATTTATTTAATTTTTCTCCAATTATTTTCGTGGCTAAACTAGTCTTGGATATCCGATTTTGTTTTGGTCATAGTTTCTTCGTTACAACTCCGTTTTCGTTGGTTCAACTTGCCACTTCCTTGGATCGAGTCCTTCTTTAAGAATATGAACTTTAAATACCTTAGTTTGTATTCGAAATCACAGGTCATAGGTCAAACTTTGGTGAAACTTATGAAGTTAATCATTTTCCATCATGTAAACAACCTTAAATGATTATTTTTCTAAAAATACTTATACTTTGAGTTAAATCATGAAATTTTTATGTGTTATCATATTCATAGTAAATATCATTTTCCAGAAAATAAACCTCCAATTCAAGGTTCAAGATAGTTTTTAATTATCCAACCCAAAACAGCCCCCGGTTGCACTCCGACGTCGTAAAAACAGTTTTTAAGGTGTTCTTTGAAAAACCAAGTTATACCTTGTTAAATTAGAATATATTTATGATATATTACAGGTCTTGAAGTATTTTAAAAGTTAAGTTAGAAGGATCTATTTAGTTTGCAAACAAGTTTGAAAACATTCAAACTATGTTCTTGTTGTTAAAATTTTATACCATAAAATAAGATAGTTATATATATATGAATCGAATAAGGTTATGAACAAAGTTACTACCTCAAGTTACTTGGACAAGATTGCTGTAAAAGAGGAGTAAAAACCTAGAACCAAAAGAGTAATGGAGTTGGATCAAAAGATTGGAAATAAACTTGTATTCTTGAAAGGATTATTGAAGTGTTCTTGGAAGGTTTTTCTTATGATGATTAAGGGTTGTTTTTGAGCTAGATCTTCATGGTAACTTGCAGAATTGTTGAAGGTGTTTAAGGGTTATGGAAGAGTGTGTGTTTAACTAAGAAATGATGTAGAAATTTGAATCAAAATGAAGTGCCCATGAAGCTTATAAAAAACGTGGAACTAAGGTGTTCATGACAAGATTTTAGTTTGTTATCTTATGTAATTAGTCAATAAGCTTCCAAATTCCAATTACCTTATACCTAGGGCATGAACAAGGGCTGGTTGGTGGTGATTTGATGTGTATATACCAATAGTAAATACGTATAGAAGCTAGGTATGATACGGGTACATATACTCCAGATATACGTATAGAAATCTTGTGAAAACGGAATGAGGATTCAAATATAGCTATCTTTTGTGAATATACTTATATGGTTTTATGTATTTAAGTCCTTAAAAAGTGATTAAATACATTATATATACGATATATGTATAAACATTATAGGTCATAAGTATTTATGTCAAATGACGTTACGTATGGTTATCGTTTTGAAAACTTAAGTTAGTAGTTTCAAAATATACTTATAACTTATTGTTATTAATACAAAATGAGGTATTAAAACATTATTAGATCATGTTAAATATGTATATATACATATATATACACAAACGTATAATTATCATATGTTATATAGTTCGTGATATCATCGGTCAAACTAGACGGTCAAACGTTGTGTAAAACTCTTTTCAAAAACATAAATCTCAACAATTTAGATTGCTTATCATGTTGGTAAGGTTTAATTTATGTAAATATTAATCTTATAAGTATGAACGATCGAAAAAGTGCGGGTCATTACAGTACCTACCCGTTAAATAAATTTCGTCCCGAAATTTTAAAATTGTACCTATTTTGCGTCATCGAGAAACAAGTGTGGATACTTTTGTTTCATCTGATCCTCTCATTCCCAAGTAAACTCAGGACCTCTTCGAGCATTCCAACGAACCTTAACGATCGGTATGTTGCTCTGCTTGAGCTGTTTAACTTCACGGTCCATGATTTCGATTGGTTCTTCGATGAATTGTAGTTTCTCATCGACATGGATTTCTTCAAGAGGAATGGTGAGATCTTCCTTTGCAAGACACTTCTTAAGGTTCGAGACATGAAATGTATTATGTACTCCGGTGAGTTGTTGTGGTAACTCGAGTCGATAAGCTACCGGTCCAATGCGTTCGATAATCTTGAACGGGCCTACGTACCTTGGGTTCAGTTTACCCCTTTTTCCGAAACGTATTACACCTTTCCATGGTGACACCTTTAACATAACCATGTCACCGATCTGAAACTCTAATGGTTTCCTTCGAACATCGGCGTAGCTCTTTTGGCGACTACAGGCTGTTTTCAATCTTTCCTTAATTTGTACTATCTTTTCTGTAGTTTCATGTATGATCTCGGGACCAGTTAATTGTCGATATCCTACTTCATTCCAATAGATAGGAGATCTACACTTCCTTCCATACAGTGCTTCGAATGGCGCAGCTTTAATGCTCGCATGATAACTATTATTATACGAGAATTCTGCTAATGGTAGATATTTATCCCATCCGTTTCCAAAATCGATCACACATGCCCTGAGCATGTCTTCAAGAGTTTGAATCGTTCTTTCACTCTGCCCATCGGTTTGCGGATGATATGCGGTGCTCATATCCAAACGAGTTCCTAGGGCCTCTTGTAGCGATTGCCAGAACTTTGATGTAAATCTACTATCACGATCGGATATAATGGAAATAGGTATTCCATGCCTTGAAACAATTTCCTTTATATACAATCGTAATAGTTTCTCCATTCTATCCGTTTCCTTTATAGGCAAGAAATGTGCAGATTTGGTGAGACGATCAACAATCACCCAAATGGTGTCGTATCCCCAGGCAGTCTTTGGTAACTTCGTGATGAAATCCATGGTAATACCATCCCATTTCCATTCTGGGATTTCTGGTTGTTGAATTAACCCTGACGGCTTCTGGTGTTCTTCTTTGACTTTGGAACAAGTGAAACACTCCCCAACATATGTTGCAATGTCTGTCTTTAAATTAGGCCACCAATAATGTGTCTTAAGATCTTGGTACATCTTTCTAACTCCAGGATGTATCGAGTATCTTGTCTTATGTGCCTCATTCAATATCAACTTCCGTAATCCACCCAACTTCGGTACCCAAATACGGTTTGCAAAATATCGAATTCCGTCTTCCCGTATAACGAGTTGCTTCTCATACTTCTTCATTATTTCATTTCTTATGTTTTCTTTAGTAAGTGCTTCTCGTTGAACTTCTTTGATTTGTGAGTTGAGATTCATGCGAATTTTTATGTTCATTGCTCGTACTCGAATTGGTTCTCGTTCCTTTCTGCTTAGAGCATCGGCCACCACGTTCGCCTTCCCGGGATGATAACGAATTTCACAATCATAGTCGTTTATCAGCTCGACCCACCTACGTTGCCTCATGTTCAGCTGTTTCTGATCAAAAATATGTTGAAGACTTTTATGATCAGTGAACACAGTGCATTTAACCCCATACAAGTAGTGTCTCCATATCTTCAATGCAAACACGACTGCTCCCAGTTCTAAATCATGCGTCGTATAATTCCGCTCGTGAATCTTCAATTGTCGGGATGCGTATGCAATAACTTTCTTCCGTTGCATAAGAACGCAACCAAAACCTTGTCGCGAAGCGTCACAATATATTTCAAAATCATCGTTCCCTTCTGGTAACGATAAAATAGGCGACGTAGTTAACTTCTTCTTTAGTAATTGAAATGCACTCTCCTGCTCAGATGTCCATTCATATTTCTTCCCTTTTTGCGTTAATGCTGTCAACGGCTTAGCTATTCGGGAAAAATCTTGAATAAACCTTCTATAATAACCGGCTAAACCCAAAAATTGGCGTATCTGCATTGGTGTTTTAGGAGTCTCCCATTTTTCAATGGCTTCAATTTTTGCTGGATCAACCTGAATTCCTTTGCTACTAACAACGTGGCCAAGAAATTGCACTTCTTTCAACCAGAAAGCACATTTAGAAAATTTAGCATATAGCTGTTCTTTTCTCAACAACTCTAATATCAACCTTAAATGCTGCTCATGCTCTTGCTCACTCTTGGAATAGATAAGAATATCATCAATGAAAACGATAACAAACTTATCTAAATATGGACTACAAACTCGATTCATGAGGTCCATGAATACAGCTGGCGCATTTGTCAACCCAAACGGCATGACCAAAAATTCGTAATGACCATAACGTGTCCGAAAAGCAGTTTTCGGTATATCTTCTTCTTTGACGCGTAATTGATGATAGCCCGATCTTAGGTCAATTTTCGAGTACACACATGATCCTTGGAGTTGATCAAATAAGTCGTCAATTCTCGGTAGTGGATACCGATTCTTGATAGTTAACTTATTTAATTCACGATAATCTATACACATCCTAAAAGATCCATCTTTCTTTTTAACAAATAGAATCGGAGCTCCCCACGGTGAAGTACTTGGTCGTATGAATCCACGATCCAGTAATTCTTTTAACTGACTCTGAAGTTCTTTTAACTCGGATGGTGCAAGTCTATATGGAGCACGGGCAACTGGTGTAGCTCCTGGTACTAAATCTATTTGAAATTATACAGATCTAAATGGAGGTAATCCCGGCAACTCTTCCGGAAAAACTTCAGGAAAATCTCTTGCCACAGGCACGTCGTTGATGCACTTCTCTTTTTCTTTCTTTTCGACTTTATTAACATGTGCTAGAATAGCATAACATCCCTTTTCTAAACACTTCTTGGCTTTCAAACAGCTAATGAGTTTTAGCTTTGAGTTACCCTTCTCTCCATAAATCATCACCGGCATTTTATCCTTACAAGGAATGCGAATTGCCTTCTTGGCACACACAACTTCAGCTCCTACTTTGGACATCCAGTCCATGCCGACTATTACATCAAAACTTCCTAATTCTACGGGTATTAAGTCAATTTTAAATGTTTCTTCGGCTAAATTTATTTTACAATCACGGCAAATTTTATCGGCTTTAATTAGTTTACCATTAGCTAAGTCAATCATGTACTTAGCATCTAGAGGTAATGATGAACAATTCAATTTAGCGTAAAAGCCTCTACTCACGTAACTTCTATCGGCACCAGTATCAAATATAATAGATGCGGATAAGTTATTAATGGTAAACGTACCCGTAACAAGCTCCGGGTCTTCACACGCCTCTCTAGCATTAATAACAAATGCTCTTCCACGTGCAGATCCATTATTCTTCTCTGGATTCGGACACTGGCTCTTATAGTGACCTTGTTTTCCACACCCATAACAAGTAATGGTAGCCAAAGCAGTTCTATTTGCATTGGTGGCAGGAGTCTTGGTACCATTTGTATTTGTAACGAGAGCCCTACAATCTTCAGCAAGATGACCCTTTCGATTACATTTGTTGCATACCACATTACAGTAGCCAGAGTGATGTTTGTGGCATCGGTTACATAAAGGATTTTGTCCTTTGTAACCAAAGCTTAAACCACTACCCGCACCTTGCGTGATTTCTTGTTTCTTAAAAGATTGTTGTTGGTTACCTCGATCATGATTTCCATTCCACTTTCTTTTGTTACCTGATACCTTCACATCAGTATTGGATACTTTCTTATCCATGATGACCTGATCCATTAGCTCGTTTTCCATGGTTATAGCTTCATGAATTGTCTTAGGTTTCGATGCTGTAACATTTGCCTTGACCTTTTTGGGCAAACCATCTTTGTACATTTCAATCTTCCGTTCTTCGGTTGGAACCAATTCAGGACATAGGAAAACTAATTCCATAAATCGCTGATTGTAGTTGGTGATTTCAGTACCAACAACCTTCAGGCTTCGTAATTCATCTTCCAACTTCCTAACCTCGTTCCTTGGACAATACTCGTTGATTAACATTATTTTGAATTCTTCCCATGGAGTATCATAAGCTACATCTCCTCCTACAGCCTTCACATAATTTTTCCACCACGTGAGTGCACTATCTTGTAAAGTGCACGATGCATACTTGGTCATGTCCTTTTCAACACAACCACTGATTTTAAACACAGTCTCCATCTTTTCTATCCACCGGGTTAAACCGATCGATCCTTTCGTTCCACTGAATGATGAGGGCTTGCAAGCTTGAAAAGTCTTGTAGGTACATCCTACACGAGGATTTGGGTTAACTGCAGCAGCTCTTGCAGCCTCGACCCATAACATTCTGTCGTTCACTCGTTGGTTGATGAATTCCTCGACTTCTTGTTCCGTCATTCGATTCAATCGCGCCATTTCCTAATGAAAGAAAATAATTATTCACATGGATTATTATAGATGTAGTGTGTATTTATAGTACATTATAGCTTGTTAATAATATGAACCAGGTATTATTATAAAAGCCTTTTCTTCTTATTAGCATTTTATAATTATATCTAGGGTAGTACCTACCCGTTAATGTCCATACTTAATAGCTTAGTACAGAACCAATTACTACCATCTAAATAATACTTAACCATGGAAAATTATTGAATTTCATACTTCACTATTTTACATATGCTTATCTTACATCGAATATTAAGCAAACCACACTAGTAATATTATACAAAACATTATATGATCCCATGGTTTAATACGGCAGTGCATCGTTTGGTCTATTTTCTAGGACGTTTAGGTTCAAGGAATGGCCTAACGCTTATCCTAGCTGTCTGCCTATATTTTGGCGGTGGGGCTGAAGAACTAGATGCCGGGATAGAACGAATAGGAATAGCGGGAATAGGGGTGGTAGTGTCTAGTGGAGTTGGTGCCACATCATCCTCGCTAAACTCGGGATTTGAATTTTCTAATTCATTAGCCTTTCGTTTCTTTCCTAGTTCGAACTTGTCTTTCGTAATTTCCTGTATTTCTTCCTCGGGTTCACTTTCCTCCTCGAGTTCACTTTCCTCCTCGGGTTCACTTTCCGAGTTCTTTATAGTTGGTTCATCCGGAATTTGTGAGTCTTCCCCAAAGATATCATTTTCGTCATCGGATAGGTTAATGACTGGAACACCATCTGAAGATTCTGATTCGGAGTCGCTGAATGTGATAACAAGTTTTGAGCCCGACATCTATCACACAACAACTAACCCATTAGTACTACATAATATTTACATATAAATTTTAACCAACAATGATAAGCAATGGTTGTTAAATCAGATCCGGTCAAAGTCCAGACTTACTAATGTATCCTAACGACTTATCAGTTAGACACACTAATGCAAACCTGGTTCGCTAAGACCACCGCTCTGATACCACATGTCATAACCCGTCCTTAACCATAAGAACGAGTTAGATAACGTATGATTTCATTGCGAGGTATTGACCTCTATATGCGACATTTTTAAAAGAACAACTGCATTTATTTTACATTACAAACCATAACTCTTATGTTAATACAAGCTTTAGACAATATAAAGATGATTATCGTTTAGCGATAATCTTAGACTTACAAACTTTACATGTGATGATAACAATACGATTTCTAGCATATTTTACATTACAATTCCTCGGATATGCAGTTTTATTTTTGACACAAATATGCATACTCAAGATCTTGCTTAAATTCAACATGTTGCAGCGGAAGCTTTTAGTTATCACCTGAGAATAGACATGTTTAAAACGTCAACATAAAGTTGGTGAGATATAGGTTTAATGCCGGCAGCAATATATATATAGACCACAAGATTTCACATATAAACATTTTAATAAAAATATTCTAAGTGGTTGAGCACTTGGTAACCATACTTAACATTTAATCACGTCGCATATTCCCTTTATTATGAAATCTTACTACACCGTACCAAGTGTAGTCACGAAATGAAGTACTGTGCAACCGTTGAATACTGGTCGTCCAGTCCGGTTGGGGTTGTCAGGCCCGATAGATCTATCAACAGGATTCGCGTTTACAATACCGCTGTAAATAATAGTTACCAAGCTACAGGGAAGTATGCCAGTGGTACAACTCAACGTAGAATATACTTTTCAGTTACTTGTGTCCATAACGTAAAACATAAAATACATGTATTCTCATCTCGAAATACTTAGAGTTTAAAAGTGGGACTATATACTCACTTTTGCCTTGAAGATATATATATTTTGACTTGGTCTCCGGTTGATATCACGAACCTATCCATATATAATTTATCAATATATTTTCATTTTAAACAATCGTCACATATATATACTTATAATACTTTTAATGTCTTCTTAGTCCGTAGTTAGCAATTCAATTTTAATGGTTCATATTTAGGTGTTTAATAAATAAATAAAACCCCCATCGAAATAAATAAAACCCCCATCGTATTCGTATTGGTCGGGATTAATCTTGACCCACGGTACCGGTGTTGTCAAATGACGTGTTGCGTACATAAAGTACCGGTGTTGTCAAATGACGTGTTGCGTACAATCATGGGATCTTATGATTAATCTTCTCGTATTGTTTACGGGTGATCCTGAAATATATAAAATTAAATTATGAGTACATATATATAAAATATCATGTTATTTTAAAAAGATGTGATTTATTTAATTTTTCTCCAATTATTTTCGTGGCTAAACTAGTCTTGGATATCCGATTTTGTTTTGGTCATAGTTTCTTCGTTACAACTCCGTTTTCGTTGGTTCAACTTGCCACTTCCTTGGATCGAGTCCTTCTTTAAGAATATGAACTGTAAATACCTTAGTTTGTATTCGAAATCACAGGTCATAGGTCAAACTTTGGTGAAACTTATGAAGTTAATCATTTTCCATCATGTAAACAACCTTAAATGATTATTTTTCTAAAAATACTTATACTTTGAGTTAAATCATGAAATTTTTATGTGTTATCATATTCATAGTAAATATCATTTTTCCAGAAAATAAACCTCCAATTCAAGGTTCAAGATAGTTTTTAATTATCCAACCCAAAACAGCCCCCGGTTGCACTCCGACGTCGTAAAAACAGTTTTTAAGGTGTTCTTTGAAAAACCAAGTTATACCTTGTTAAATTAGAATATATTTATGATATATTACAGGTCTTGAAGTATTTTAAAAGTTAAGTTAGAAGGATCTATTTAGTTTGCAAACAAGTTTGAAAACATTCAAACTATGTTCTTGTTGTTAAAATTTTATACCATAAAATAAGATAGTTATATATATATGAATCGAATAAGGTTATGAACAAAGTTACTACCTCAAGTTACTTGGACAAGATTGCTGTAAAAGAGGAGTAAAAACCTAGAACCAAAAGAGTAATGGAGTTGGATCAAAAGGTTGGAAATAAACTTGTATTCTTGAAAGGATTATTGAAGTGTTCTTGGAAGGTTTTTCTTATGATGATTAAGGGTTGTTTTTGAGCTAGATCTTCATGGTAACTTGCTGAATTGTTGAAGGTGTTTAAGGGTTATGGAAGAGTGTGTGTTTAACTAAGAAATGATGTAGAAATTTGAATCAAAATGAAGTGCCCATGAAGCTTATAAAAAACGTGGAACTAAGGTGTTCATGACAAGATTTTAGTTTGTTATCTTATGTAATTAGTCAATAAGCTTCCAAATTCCAATTACCTTATACCTAGGGCATGAACAAGGGCTGGTTGGTGGTGATTTGATGTGTATATACCAATAGTAAATACGTATAGAAGCTAGGTATGATACGGGTACATATACTCCAGATATACGTATAGAAATCTTGTGAAAACGGAATGAGGATTCAAATATAGCTATCTTTTGTGAATATACTTATATGGTTTTATGTATTTAAGTCCTTAAAAAGTGATTAAATACATTATATATACGATATATGTATAAACATTATAGGTCATAAGTATTTATGTCAAATGACGTTACGTATGGTTATCGTTTTGAAAACTTAAGTTAGTAGTTTCAAAATATACTTATAACTTATTGTTATTAATACAAAATGAGGTATTAAAACATTATTAGATCATGTTAAATATGTATATATACATATATATACACAAACGTATAATTATCATATGTTATATAGTTCGTGATATCATCGGTCAAACTAGACGGTCAAACGTTGTGTAAAACTCTTTTCAAAAACATAAATCTCAACAATTTGGATTGCTTATCATGTTGGTAAGGTTTAATTTATGTAAATATTAATCTTATAAGTATAGAACGATCAAAAAAGTGCGGGTCATTACACTTTATCAAGATGATAATTCCTCATTAACTCTTGAGTAAGTAAGATATTGTCCGCAATCGTACGGCCCGGAATAAACGCTGATTGATTAATGTTAACAATATCATCCAAAGAAGTTTTCAAGCGAGACACAATAATCTTGCTAATGCATTTGTAGATAACATTACAGCACGCAATGGGTCTATAATGGGTCTATAATCTTGTTCCAATAGGAGCTTTTTGCTAAAAGTTAAAAGCTCCAAGAAGCTTTAAAAACTTCCAATAACCTCGTTGCCAAACATAGCCTAAAGCTACTATTCCTTTAACCCGGTTTAGAAACATAGGTAAGTGGTTGCTAGAATGGATTAGTTAATATATATTTCTTATTGTCTTAGTATCTAGAGTATAATACATATAGGGTCTATGTGTGATTTGTCTTGCACACATTCATACTCTGAGTCTTATACTTTATTATTTTTGAGAGTGTTCTCAACAGACACGCCCTGCTCATCGCCCTAATCACCGCTTTTGAAGACGTCATTGTCACCACCCATCCCTACCCACTGCCCTGGCCTTACGCCCTGGTATGTTTCTTTCTCACGCATAAGCTAGCACAGACTAAACTAGTTTTGTGACCATTGAAAAAAAAGGAATTGAAAAAATAAAACAAAAATAAAAAGCAACAGCTACACATAGAATCATGGAAAAATCATATGAAGAAAGCGATACACATACAATGTTTAAAGGTTTGAAGCTTTTTCCCACCAGTTTCACGTGACTTGCCTCCCGACGAACGCGCGATGATAATGAGGGTTCGGTAAGAAATTAAGAAAAATTATGTGAGGTAATTGGAAGAGTCAGATTAAGATGAGTAGTTTGATTATTTATATTCTAGTATACGAGTATTATTTTAATTAATGTCTTCTTTTAATTATTGTAATGTTTTTAATTTGTAGTAAAATTTGGTTTTATCCGAATAAGTATTTATAATTTTAATACTTATAAATATTTGATTCTATAATTCAAAAAGATAATATAAAAAAATAATTATAAATATTGAGGAAGTATGTTATGCATTGCAGTGTTTAGTCATGACTCATGAGTTAGTCCCGGTGAAGAAGTGCTGATGTCACAGGTAATTCTGGTAAGTAAATTTGTCATGGGTGGGACTTGGGAGCACTCTGAGTAACACTATAAAAACTCAAATATTGTTCCCGTTCGGTCTCTTCTTTATCAACTTCAACATTATTTGTTACTTACATTAAATGACCAAAATACTTTACTTTTGTTATTATTTTCAAGGACAAGTGGCTTAAAAATGAAATATAGGTTACTAAAAATATCAGTAAATGTAATATGACTTTTCAGATCGTCGAAAATAATTCTATTTGTAATTTTGGACACAAAAATTATTATGATTTTAAAGAGTGTAAAATTGGAATAGAAAGTGTTCATCTATTTTTTTTAGTTAATAGAATTATAATCCCTTGAATCCAATAATTTGCTTGAAATTCAACGAACCAATCAGAGCGCGACATGTGGTGCAACAATCACATGTGATTGAAAAAAAATAATTAAAAAATCACATGTGATTGTAAAGCCCAATCACATGTGATTGTAAAACACAATCACATGTGATTCTTGTGACGACCCGAAAATTTCTGACCAAATTTAAACTTTATCTTTATATTATTCCGACACGATAAGCAAAGTTTGTTAAGTTGAATCTCAAGAATTTTAAACTATATTCATACATTCATTTAACCTTGACCAAACCTTGACGATTCACGAACCATTATATTTGGATAAGAATATATATATATATATATATATATATATATATATATATATATATATATATATATATATACACACACATACTCACATATATATATATATATATATATATATATATATATATATATATATATATATATATATATATATATATGTGTGTGTGTGTGTGTGTGTGTGTGTGTGTATATTATAACTTGAAAGCGTTAATAAAGTATTAGTTGTATAATACTTTACATGATCGAATTTGTTTCAATATATGGTTAACATATTTATTGACGGAATTAAAAGATAAGTTGAATTATCAGATACATTGTGATTTGATTAAGGTCTCTGTTGTGAGGTCCACTGTGATTTAAGAAATCTGTACTTTTCGTCAGTATTCGGAATATTTGGTAATGCGATTTACAAAAATGTCATTAACAAGTGTTAGTCAAAAGTTAGTAAAGATTCCCGTTTAATTTTCAAAAGCGTGCTTTACAATGATTGACTCGTGTCCCTTGGTAAATTACTTATTTGGTTTTCATAAAAACATGATTTGATATAATAATTTCTATTATTTAAACGAGTTTAAATTATATAAAACGAATTTAGAAATATTATTAGTTTTGAAAAACTATATATTATTGTTAAATAAATATTTCAAATTTATATTTTGAAATGAATATATATATATATATATATATATATATATATATATATATATATATATATATATATATATATATATATATATATATATATATATATATATATATATATATATAATGTAATAAAACTTAATATTAATTTAGTTATAAAACGTTTTGAGTTAAAATAAAACTATTATATATATAACGGGACGTCGGTTTATAGAAGCAAATGACTAAAACAACCAAATGTATAAGTTACACTTTGAGTAGTATAATTACCAACGATTTTAAGTCTAATTATTGTTAAGGATACGTGTCACGAAATATAAAGTACAAGTTTTCTAAACGTACGAAAATGTGTTCGATAAATCGGAACCGGGACTTTAGTCAAGCATCAACGAACAAATCATTGGAACTAAAATTACAAATTTACTATGCACTAGAATATTTTATATTATATATAAAATTACATAATTTAAATATATAAATATATAATTATTTAAAAACCGTCGGCAGCCAGGTAATTAAAATCTGTGAGCTGGTTTCTGGGCTGTCAGGATCGCGGAATAAACACCCACAACACCTTCGCAATCGCGGAGGTGTGGGTTCCAGATTTGGTACTATAAAACTCAAGCTCGGCCGAACCATTTTTTTCAATCTATCTTTCTATCTCTCGGTTATATATATATATATATATATATATATATATATATATATATATATATATATATATATATATATATATATATATATATATATATATATATATATATTATTACTATTATTATTCTTATTATTAAGATTAATATTATTATTAATCGTATTATTATTAGTATATTACATAAAATACTACGACGAGGTTAAGAGTGGGTTATTTCAAAACGGGTTTTTCGAGTGGGATAAAGCTAAGGAGATTATGGGTTATAGCTATGGAGGTGATGGGTATGGTTCATGGGTTTTGTTCGTGAGGTCAAACGAGTGTTTATCATCTCCGTTGCGTCTACGTACTTTCCTACAATATTGAATCACAATATTGATACGTGAGCACTCATAACTTAACTTTTATATATTATTAGTGTATCCCTGACTAGTGCTCGAGTATATAAGGTTATGCATGCTTGTACGCTTAATATTGTTGTTAGATAGTTTATGATAAATTACAAATTTGATAATTATGCGATTGAGATAAGGTATATGATATGCATGTCGTTGGAAAGCTAGTGAAAAATTAATAACTTTTCATGTAGAAAGCATATGATTTCGATGAACGGATTAAAAGATATCGTCAATTGAATTATCTATAATTTTATGTACTATTGTTAAAATGATTAGTATTATCGTTATCGTTATCGTTATCGTTATCGTTATCATTATTGTTATCGCTATCGTCGTTATTATAGTCATTATTATTATTATTATCTAATAATCAATATATTATTATTATTATTATTATTATTATTATTAAAATAATTAATATTTTTATCAAGACTATCATTTTATTATTTTCATCATTATTATTATTATTATTATTATTATTATTATTATTATTATTATTATTATTATTATTATTATTATTATTATTATTATTATTATTATTAAAAGTATCATTAATATTAAAACTATCATTTTTATTAAAATTATGATTTTAAATAAAATATCATTGTTATTAGTAAATATCATTATTATTATCATTTTAGTATTATTATTATTAAAAATTATCATTTTGAATAGAATTATTATTTTTATAAAAAATTATTATTAGTACAGTTAATGATAAAAAGTATCGTTATTATTAAAAATTATCATAAGAACAATCATTTTATTATAATCATCATTAGTAAATATAAATATTGTTATTGTTATTATTAATAGAATAATAATAATTATTATTATTATTACAAAATAAAACAACTTTTACTCATTATTATTATTATCAATATTATTTTATCAAATAAATATGTAATACAAAGATATTTTTTATCACGCGTAATATAATTACATTAATAATACATACCACTATATTTTTATAATATTAAGTGAACTTTATAAATTTTATTACTTAAGATATATAAAAGTATATATTTTTTATAATATATATATTTTAATAAATGACTTGTATTATTTACCCTAGCAAAATTTGATAAATATATTTATATATATAAAACGACTATATTTAAGTTATATAATAAACACATATAGATTTTGTAAATTGTTTTGGGCAAACTGACTTTTGTTGACTTTTGTCTGATAATCTCGAGCATTAGGATTGTGATACACTACGGCTTGACCTAAATTGTTAGACAGATATTGACCAACATATAAATATATATATATATATATATATATATATATATATATATATATATATATATATATATATATATATATATATATATATATATATATATATATATATATATATATATATATACTTAATATAGGTTCGTGAATCCGAAGCCAACCTTGCACTTGTTCAGTGCCGTCATATGCATATTTACTACGAAATACAGTATTGTGAGTTTCATTTGCTCCCTTTTTAAATGCTTTTGAAATATATAATTTTGAGACTGAGAATACATGCGCTGCTTTTATAACTATTTTACGAAATAGACACAAGTACTTGAAACTACATTCTATGGTTGAATTATTATACCGGATATCACCCTTTTAGATTGGTAACATAAGAATTAGGGAACAATACCCCTAATTGACGCGAATCCTAAAGATAGATCTATGGGCCTAACAAACTCCATTCGAGGTACGGATGCTTTAGTACTTCGATTTATTATTATACAGATGAGAGGATTCTGTTTTGGGGATATTCTATATGCATCTTGTTAAGGTCGGTTACCAGGTGTTCACCATATGAATGATTTTACCTTTATGCAGACGAGAGGATTCTGCTATGGGAATTATGTTTTTAAATATGAAAATCTTGTGGTCTATTAAAATATTGAAGTGATTATTATGATAAACCTATGAACTCACCAACATTTGGTTGATACTTTAAAGCATGTTTATTCTCAGGTATTAAGGAAATCTTTCGCTGTGCATTTTAAAGCTATTACTTGAAGTCATTCATGGCATATTTCAAAAGACGTTGCATTCGAGTCATTGAGTTCATCAAGATTGATAATAAGTCATTCATAGTTTGGATATATTATGAGATAGTATGCATGCCTGTCAACTTTCGCTGTAATGAAAGCTTGTCTTTTAAAAACGAATGCAATGTTTGTAAAATGTATCATTTAGAGGTCAAATACCTCGCAATGTAATCATATGTTACTGTATTCGTCCTTATGGATTAGGACGGGTCATCTCAATTCTGCATGTCAAATCCAATCACATGTGATTGAAAAAAATTCAAAATTTTTTTCAAAAACAATTCAATTTTTTTCGAAAAAAAAATTTCAACCTGAAAGCGACTTTAATTTGGTGATTTGATCAAGTTTGTTAGCGTTTCGTGATCATATCTTCAAAATTTCAAACTTTAATTCGGTGATTTGATCAAAAACTTGGTATTTAAAGGTTTTAGCACAAATTAACTGAAAATCATCATTTTACAAAAAAAAAAAAATTCAATTAAATGTGATTGAATTTGACATGCAGAATCACATGTGATTGGGTTTTACAATCACATGTGATTGGCATGCAGAATCACATGTGATTTACTGTATGTCAAATCCAATCACATGTGATTGAAAAAAAAATTCGAAATTTTTTTTTTCGAGATAAAATTTTTCGAAAAAAATTTAAAATTTTTTATTTGAAAAATATTTTTAATTTTTTTCAATCACATGTGATTATCGTGCCACGTGTCGCACTCTGATTGGTCCCTTGAATCTCAACTTAAAATTTGGTTTCATTTGAATATTCCTCTTAGTTAATAATGTTGATGATGTGTACCACTTAGTACAATATATTAATGCCAGATTGACGTGGCAATCTTCTTTTATAAACAGAAACACAATTACTATTAAGCTTCTGATAGTTCACCCTCGAACTCTGGACTATCCGCAAAGTCATTATGAGATTTATTTGTTTGCAAAACGGATCAAAAACTCATGTAAAAAACAAAAACATAACCTGGTATTTATCCTATATACTAATTCTCATCCAAAATTTGATCGTTCATCTAAAATTTGGTCCTTTCAACAAGTTGAAAACGACATCACACAACAAAATTTCCAAAGAGCCCCCCAAATTAATGTATTGAACGGATCGTGGCTAACTGTAATGACTCGGAAAATTTCGACTAATTTAAACCAATTCTCTATATGATTTAATATTATGTATATATATATATATATATATATATATATATATATATATATATATATATATATATATATATATATATATATATATTATAAGATGTACAAGTAAAACACTAATTGCTACTGTAAAAGCGACTTTGCTACAGTAAAACACTATTTGCTACAGTAAAACACTACTTGCTACAGTAAAACACTATTTGCTACAGTGAAACCGTATTTTGCTACAGTGCTACAGTAAAACACTATTTGCTACAGTACACTATTTGCTACAGTACGCTATTTGATATCGACGAACTAGCAAACAAAAACGGATAAGGCGGCCATGCGATCGCATGGCAAAAACACTGAAAACCCATGCGATCGCATGGGCTACAGTAACACTATTTGATGTCGGCAAACTAGCAAACAAAAGGGGTTCAGGCGGCCATGCGTTCGCATGGCAAAAGCACTGAAAACCCATGTGATCGCATGGGGACTAAATTCAGGAAATATGCCTATAAAAGGCCAGCTTGTTCGACGTAAAATTTCACACTCATTTTCTGTAAACAATATTTATATTTATAATTATAATTTTAATTATAATTTAAGTTTAATAATAATAAGGTATATACAAGGGTGTTTTAATTCGGGTTTCAAACCGTTTTAAGCTAAGGAAATATTGGGTATTATTCGGGGTATTGTTCTTGAATCCAAGGTCAACCATACAGTCGTCTACCATCATTACGTCTACGCAATTTGCCTACAATATTGAGTCTCAATATTGAACCGTGAGTTTATAGTCTCCTTTTTAAATACTTTAAATATTTTTGGGCTGAGAATACATGCAATTTATTTTAAACGCAATAAGACACAAGTACATACTAAATTCTACACTGAGTTAAACCGAAAATCCCTTAGCTTTGGTAACTAGTAGCTGCCAGTACATAGGATATGGACTGGTGGGCGCGAATAATTGTATATGGATCCATAGGGTTTGACATCCCCGTCCGAGCTAGAGCGCTAGCCTTTTAACGGACGTATGTTATTTGAGTTTAAGACACGTTGGTTTGCGTGTATTAAAATGAATGGGGTAATTATCACTATAGTGTTAAGTTTAGTTACCAGGGTGCTCTGTTACGTAGAATCTATTGATAAACTTTTGATGAAATCTTGTGGTCTATCTTTATATATGTTTATGACTCGAGCAATTAGACCTATAACTCACCAACATTCGTGTTGACTTTTTAGCATGTTTTATTCTCAGGTCCTTAGACTGCTTCCACTGTGATGTGCTTGTTGCCTGCATGGAGTCTCTCATGCTTTGTACAAAGTTTATTGCATTCAAAATAAAACTGTGTTGTGTAATAAATAATTGGACTGTGATGTCAACCTGTAAATTAAAGACTTATGTATTTTGGGGTTTTGCTTATACCTAAGCACTCGCCCACATGTTTATAACTTTCTATGTTTAGAAAGTCACTTATTTTAATGAATGCAATATTTTATCAAAACGTATCATATAGAGGTCAAAACCTCACTGTGGAATCAATGATTAACGTGCCGCATCAATAGCGATTTTAACGGGTCGTTACACTAAACAATAACAAGAACAATAGGTGATCAACCTTCTCAGCTTGATCGATTGAAATTAAGCTTCACTGTTTAAAACAACGAAACCTTCTCGGTTTTCTATAAAAAAAAAACCTTCACAGCTTTTTTTTTATTTCATGTAGAAAAATATCAAATAACTAAAACTAACTACCAAATAAAAATCACCGAATATTAATACTACTCAGTAGCTAGATAAGTAGATAAGCATAAAATAGAATTCAAATAGCAACTAATTATCATAAGACTCGAACTCCAATCTCCACTCTTTGCCTACTTGTTGCTGCTACCCTTGGCCCACACACACATGAGGCCTAATAAACAAATTAATTTGATTAGCCCAATAGTCTTGTAACCCAACCCGCGAGAGCCCAATATGAATGGATCCTGCATCATTCTCCGCTTCTTCTGAAAGACTCGTCCTCAAGTCTACAACATCAAGGACTGAAAAATATAACCAATCAGCAAAAACTACACGAGTGTTTATAAAATCCTTTTTCATATCAACATCAACATTTTCACAAGAAGAAATTTAACATCTTCATTGTACATGTTGGTGTCGAATTTATCTATTGCATCACTAGCTTCAACCTCACACTCGGAATATTCTTCTTCCTCAGTGTCAGTGTCATAGATAGGCTCGGTATCTTCCACCATAAAAGGTTCGGGAAGATACTCCATATTAAAAACTAGATCAACCGAATCAACAAAGTCATTCGTTTAAGTCTCTCCTAAAAATTTTAGATTTTCAAACTTCATCTCTATATGACGCAAGAGATTTTGCATGTCTTCCAAATCTTTAATCTTGCGATTCAATTTCTCGATCTAAGCTTATTTAACCATGCCTGAAATCTGATACCAAATAATGTATTGAATAGATCGTGACTAAACAATAACAAGAACGATAGGTGATCAACCTTCTCGGCTTGATCGATTGAAATAAACCTTCACGGTTTAAAAGAACGAAACCTTCTCGGTTTTCTATAAACAAAAACCTTCACAGCTTTTCTTTTATTTCACGTAGGAAAATATTAAATAACTAAAACTAACTACCAAATAAAAATCACCGAATATTAATACTACTCAGTAGCTAGATAAGTAGATAAGCATAAAATAGAATTCAAATATCAACTAATTATCATAAGACTCGGACTCCAATCTCCACTCTTTGCCGACTTGTTGATGCTACCCTTGGCCCACGCCTACATGAGGCCTAATAAACAAATTGATTTGATCGGTCTAATAGTCTTGTAACCCAACCCGCGCGAGCCCAATATGAATGGATCATGCATCACAAATTATATTAAATGTACAAAGTTTTCAGGGGTCAAAAATGTAAAATCGCTTTTTTATAAAAAAAAATAAACAAACTCCACCCAAATTTCAACTGGTTGTATCTTTCCTCTCGTCGGAAGTTAAATTTTTCCAACTTCAGTGTTCAACTCGAAATAATTTTATGAACATAACGCAACTAACTATGCGCGAAACAGACTGTTTTTTAAAAAAAGGCTAAATATTTCAGGATATTCTATATACATATATGTACACGTATAATAAACAACCTATTCTTTTCCCAATGCAATTTTTCCAGCGTTAAAAATGCGGAGTCCATTAATGTTCTAGGTACTAACCACATGTTTCCAAACATATTCGTAACAATGTGTGTTTAATTCTGTAAATACATAACGCTACGTTAAATATGAATATCTAATCCGAAAAGCCCAGCCGCATCGTGCGGGCCGGTATTTTTCTAGTTTTTATTAAACTAAAATATATGTAATCATCAGAAAAACGTATTCATATAAAATACATAATATGTGTAACGACCCGCCAAAATCGCCATTGACGACGCCGTTAACTCAGGTCCCGTTACGTGGTCATAGTCCTTAAATGAGGCGCGTTTGACCAAAATTATGTCACATTCATTTGAAACATGTAGGACTTGAAGAGTTTTAAGTTTACCAAACGATTCGACAACAAATTTAAGTTTACAAAAGTTAATAAGTATAAATGAAATAATTTGTGACATAATATATGTTGAAAATCACAGATGCTATCGATAGCGTATGCATGTATGCTTGACCCCAAGCAAGAAATCAAAGTGTACGCGGAAGCATGTATCAAGTAGCCAATCAAAAACCTGAGAAACATATAGAAAATTGTCAACAAAAAATGTTGGTGAAATCATAGGTGTATTTGTAAGCGTTGTTTTTAAACCACAAGATTTAGTATTTCCATAATGTTGATTATCCAAATCGTTTACATTCCAAAAGTTGTTGTTTGTATCACGAGCACCCAATTATCAAGACTTAACTGTATAAGAACCTCTGCATCATAGTGTTAGAACCTATACTATACCTGAAAATATATTTCATTTGCCAACGGTAGCGAACCGTTCAAACCCTTATGGATCCACATAACATAAGTTCTCGCTTACACCCTGCAAGTGTAGCTAATGATAATTGAATTGAGGCTTTTTGTTCTAACTCGTACGTGAAATGTTTGTTTTCGTACTTGTGTTCAAAGCATAAAAGTATACAACTTATATGTTTCTCATCCCATGATTTAAAGAGTAAAAGTTGTTGAAAAGGTAGGACTATGATCTCACCGTAGTTACATGCCAAAGTACTTCATTTTAAACGTTGTACAATGAAAGTTGTTTAGTCTTGACCTAAACAAGTAAGTTATATCATTATCGGTAAAATACGAGGTCGGTCAAAGTTGTTCTATTAGTCCTATGGCTCGTTACGACTCGATTATATAGCATGTGAGTCAAGTTGTCAAGTTTCATGCAAGATATAAGTATAAAAGAAGGTTAGAATGATTGCATAAGTCTTTGGTTAAGTTTGACTAAAAGTCAAATTGGGTCAAAGTCAAAGTCAACGGGGTCGGGTCAGGTATCCGACTATTGTTCATCAATAAGTAGTCATATATAAGCATGTTGGCCAAGTTTCATGTTAATCGGAGTTTCGAGTAAGCGGGAACGAAATTGTGAAAAACACAAAACAATTGGGATAGAGATACTCTCGCTATAGCGAGATTTTGTGCACAACAGGGCTCGTATAGCGAGGCCCCTGGTTTCAGGTGCTGAAGTGCTGAAATTTTCAAGTGCACGAACCAAACTTCTTTCAAACACAACTTATGAACCGAAAACACTCAAAATGCATACCATACATCGTTGGAAAGGTATTTTAACAAGGAATACAACTAAATACATATCATCAATCAAATCCATCATTTACAACAAATAAATCCTCGTCGAATGTTCATCATTAATGTTCCAAGTTCATAAATGAATTTTGATGATTCGGAAATTGAATGCACACATATGATATGCCGTTTCGTAGGTAATTACGCATACAATACAACTAAGCACTCACCAATAACATCTCATAGCATTCAATGCATCAAAAGTTTATTTTAAAATCTATCAAACCCTAACCAAGAATCATAAATTCAATAATTATGTTAATGAAGTTTTTCTAGGTCAACCTACATACCAAAATGAAGCTAATGATGCAAGTAATACATTAAACAAAAAATCATTAACATCTAACAACATTTCGTTAACCCAAATCAAGAATTAAACAAACCCTTTTTCCAAGTTCATGCTAATTATGCAAAATAACAAGATCGAGCATACAAATTACATTTTCATGTTAGACTTGAGCCATAGGCACTAATTAACACACTTTTAAGTCAAGAACATCAAGAATAAGAAATCTAGAGTTTTTAGAAAGTTACCCACTAGAGATGAAATTTGTATCAAGTTGTAGAGGAAGATACAAGGATTTCAAATATGTAATTTGTTTTGATGTGAGCTTGCTAGATTTGATTTAGATGATGATTTAGTGATTATGAAGAAATGGAAGAAAAATGGAAGTAAGAAAGAAAAAGGAAAAATGGGAGGTGATAATGAGTGGTGGGAGGTGGGTTGACTAGTTCAACTAGTTACAACTTTGGTCAATTTGGCAAAGTTAGTCCCTCGAGTTTAAAAGCGGGTGCGTGAATTAACCGAACGAATTATTTTAAATACGCTAGAGTAAATGAGAGATGTTATAATTAAATAACGGAAATATTGAAAACGCTAATTAACGGAACATACGAATTTAGATAACGAAAGATATTATCTAAAAAAAAAGACGGGCGTTAAAATAAATTAACGAAAAAAGGCGGGTTATTACATTACCTACACCTTAAAATAAATTTCGTCCCGAAATTTAGTTGGAAGTAGTAGTCGTTGTTTCTTCCTCGAGGCCGTGCGTTGCTAATTCTACGAATAAGTGAGGATACTTCCTTATAACATTTGATCTTATCTTTCCCACATAAACTCGGGTCCTCTTTTGGCATTCCAACGAACTTTGATAATAGGAATTTTACTTTGTCTTAAGGTTTGGCTTCACGATCCATAATTTCAATCGGTTCTCCTATGAAGTGGAGTTTGTCATTACTATTCGAAAGAAATAACAAGTTCTTGTTCGGCAAGACACTTCTTTACGTCTGATACATGGAATGTAGGATGAACGAAACTTAATTGAGTCAGAAGATCTAAATGGTAAGCAACGGGTCCAATACGCTCCAAGATTTCAAAAGGATCAATATATCGCGGATTTAGCTTTCCACGTTTCCCGAAACGAATTACACCTTTTCAAGGTGCGACTTTTAACATTACGCGATTACCCTCTTAGAATTCGAGAGGTTTACGTCTAATATCGGCATAGCTCTTTTGGCGACTACTGGCCGTCATGAGCCTTTCTTGGATTTGAACGATCTTAACGGTTATTTCATGAATGAGTTCGGGTCCGGTGGTTTGCTTGTCACCTATTTCGGCCCAACAATTAGGAGAACGACATTTGTGGCCACATAAAGCTTCGAAAGGTGCGGCGTTAATACTCGAATGATAACTATCATTGTAAGAGGAATCAGCTAAAGGCAACAATACAAGTTCGTGATATGTCTTCCAAGGCTTGAATCGTACGTTTGCTTGGTCCGTCAGTTTGTGGATGATACGCGGTACTCATGTCTAAACGTGTTCCCAAGGCTTCTTGTAAGGCACCCCAAAATTTAGAAGTGAAACGAGCATCTCGATCTGAAACGAGGTGCATTCCTTTTAGATAAATTTGAACAAGTTAATCTTATCAGTTTCTAAAAACGTTTGTTAGGACTATTCACCCTCGTGGCGAATACTAGTATAATGTGAAGAGTCTCTCTCTCCATTGAGAATGTAGATAAAACATTTCCTTATACGGAAGTACGAGTGTAATGCGGTAGAAGTTTCCGCCTCGATGTGAGCATATCAAGCATTTGTAGTTCGTCGATAAAACTGTGCAAAAATGAGATAGTATACACGTGTAACATATGTTTTGAAGTTGAAAGAATTAGTCATTTATTCGGAAGCATAAGTATGGTTTGGCAATAATCAAAGGTGTGTCCTTGGTATGGTTGTTATCAATATTCTCAGAGTTTTCAGATGGCAATATGTAACACCCTATTTTTCCTTTTGCATGTGGTTTTGGTCGACGTACGAAGTCCAAAGGTGCGTGTTCAATCTTTATTGTGTTTAACTTTAGCTACGTTTGTTTAATCTAGTCATAAAACAAAAAAGGACCTGGAAACCAAAACTTACGGCCGCAATTTATGGCCTTACGGCCGTAACTTTTGAATAGGGAGACATGTTTCTGAAAACAGCCAAAGTCACGGCTGCAATATTGGGGATTACGATCGCAATTTTGTGGATTACGGCCGCAATATAGGTGCTGGTAGGTTACGAATTTAACCTTAAATTTGGGGTTTTTGAGGGGTATTTGAGTCTTTTCACTTGGGGGTCAGTTTTGAGCCACTAAAACTGATCCAATCTCATTCTTTTCCTCATTTCTTCTCCACTCAAACACATCAAACCCTAGAGAGAGAGAGAGAGAGAGAGGTTCTAGAGAGAGAATTGGAGATTTGGGGAAGAATAAGAGTGATTCGGGGCAGGTCTCCAGAGTTAAAGTTGTTCTCCTCGTTCACGGCTACGTTTTGGTAGTGGTGGTAAGTTCTAACTCCGATTTTCATTGTTTGATTCTTGTTTGGGTTAGGGTTATAAACCCCATTTCTCATGAAATTGGAGGTTTTGTTGTATGTATTGTGTAAGTAAACCCTATTATTGTGGGTTTAGGGTTTGATGACAAATTTGGAAGTATTTGTCATGGATTTGGGTGTTAATCACTAGTTTGTTAGTGTATTGGTGGTTTTGATGTTCTTAAGAACAAAGTTTGCTAGTCAAAATGGGTGTTGACTTGGTTTGGTGGCAAAATGAGTTTTGAGTCAAGTTTTGGTGAATCAAGTATGTAAATACTTGATTTAGTTATTAATTGGTGTTTTGGAAATATAATCACTAGCCGTTAGTGATTATGGGGTATTTTTATGACTTTGGTCAAAATGGGTAATTTGAATTGGGTGAAAATTGAGGATGACACTAATTGGGATTAAATGGATGTTAAACGCTTTTGTTAAGTGTTAAATGATGTTTTTGGATGTAATTACTCGCGAGAAGTAATTTTAGGTTAAAGTGATATTTTAACATAAGTCAAAGGTGGTCAGAAGCATTATGGATCAACATTGCACGTGTTGGAGTTTTGGTGTAAATGACGTTCGAAATGATTACTACCTAAGTAGTAATTTAGTGTTAAGACCTAGGTTGGTCTAATTGGTGTAAAGTATAAATTGGGTTAAATTGTACTTTGTAGAGTGAGTTTGAATTACCACCCGAAGTGATAATTGGTTTGTGTCCATTAGGTGTTAAATGGGCGGGTTTTGGCGAGTAGGGTGTGATCCCTCGACTAAGGGACGTTTATGTCGGGTTCTCTTTTAGAGAATGGCTATTTATGTGCATATTGTACCTATGTGTATTATAGGTGGTTACTTGCTCGAATTTGGGGACGGAGGTCATGTTGTACATGACTTGTGCGGGCATTCCAAGGTGAGTGGAATATTTATGTATGTATGTATGTATATGATTTATTTGCCCGTATTAATTGTGCACATAGCCGTTTTGTGCACATGGTTGTGAGTAATAGCCGTTATTAAGTGATGCCATAGCCGTTTTGGAACACTTTGGGGTAATACCATAGCCATTTTGGGATACCTCGGGGTTAGCATACCATAGCCGTTTTAGGTGCTAACCGAATAGCTGGTTCTTTCTCACACGTGATCAAGTGATGCCATAGCCGTTTTGGAACACTTGGGGAGGGGGGGGGGGTGATGCCATAACCGTTTTGGAACACCTCGGGGGTTAGCATACCATAGTCGTTTTTGGGCGCTAACGGTTGTTATGAACACCGATGACTTGTTCGCGAGGTCATTCCCTTGTGATTTTGCTTAACCATGGTTTATACTTGTTGTTGTTTAGCATTTCATTATTATTATGATTATTATGCTAATGATGTTTCTAGTTGTACAATTTGACAATACTAGCTTTTGTTATGAGATGATATGCGATTATATGCATTATGTGATGTCGTGGATGCGAGTAGGTAAATTGTATATGCATGTATATATTTATTCTACTCACTAAGCTTTAGCTTACCCCTCTCGTTGTTTACCTTTTTACAGGTATTGTGATTGTGAAGCTAGCTAGTTGTTAGACTAGATGCGTAGGAGCGCTTGGGCTCGATGGGGTAGCTTTTGGATAATTGGACGCGGATCGGGGATTTGGTAGTCCCCGGGATTATGCTCTTGGTATCAGGTTGGGTTATTGAGTATTAACCCGTAATTCGTGTGATTGAGTCATTATTGCAAATGCTTTTGTAATATGTCATTTGTATACCAAGAGTCATTTTAAAATGTTAAATGTGTCATTATGATAATGCGTATTCGGTTAAAACTATTTGGAATGGTTTATGTAAAGTGGATGTTTAATAGGACCTAACTTATAAAAAAAAATGTGCTCCGTTTTTGGTGAACGAATTTGGGTCATTACAAGTGGTATCAGAGGATAGTCTAAGGGAATTAGGTGACCTTGGAATAGGTGCCTAGTCTTAGACTTATTGACGGTTGTGCGTTATTTGCAGGACTTGTAGGAATATGGGTCAGACTGAGATTTGTTAGTGACTTAGAGTAGGTGTGTGACGACCCGGAAATTTCTGACCAAATTTAAACTTAATCTTTATATGATTTCGACACGATAAGAAAAGTCTGTAATGTTGAGTCTCAAAAATTTTGAACTGTTTCATATATTCAATTACTCTTCGACTATCTCCGACGATTCAAGAACAACTGTTTGTAAATAGATATGTATATATAAATATATGTATATATATAATAACTTGAAACTATAAATATTATTAATTATTATTATTACTTCATTATTTATTATATCATATATAACATACTACATACATCACTAACACATATCTTAAACCATCACCTACTACCACTCGATATTTTTCTTTTGACTTTTGTGTAGGTTTTTCAAGCTAACCAATTGCCTTATTATATTTAAAGATATCCATGCACCTATCATTACCATCCTTTTGTTTCTTTTCTTATTTACCAATCCAAGAACGAAAAACCATGATGTACTACTACTTGCTTATTATTCTTGGATTGTTTTAAACCTCTTAACTTTACAGCACACACATGCATGCATCAAACCCACTAGATAACCATTATTGTTACTTGATTGTTTCTACCTTTGCTTTTCATTTGGATACATGCATAAACATAATTAATTGGGACATGATATATATATATATATATATATATATATATATATATATATATATATATATATATATATATATATATATATATATATATATATATACCCCAATTATTTATATATATATTTTTTATATTAATCCAAGATCACCAACCCATATCCTCACCACCTTTGTTATTTTTTTTACTGCACTATGCAACCAACCCCTACCATGTTATTGTTAATGTCGTGCAACCACCCCAAAGCAAAACCCTTTTGACTATTGTTACTAACCGTTATATTCTGTTTTATTCGACAACTATCAACAAACCATAACTACTACAACTTTTCTACCAATTCAAAACTCAATGACTAAATAATAAATAATAAAACTAACATATATCAAAATATTAACCAATCATGAAATATTAACTAAACAAAACTTTAACAAAAACTAATTAACCCAACACTGATTACAATATCATTTAAAATTAAGTGTATAGAAAGTGGGACGGTTAAGGAATACTTTAATCATACGTTTACATTACACTTCAATATATTATTGTTTGATTGAACATCTCCACTAATCACATCTATCATTATCATTATCATTATCATTATCTTCTATTATTACATGTATGCATACAATCTAAATATATATATATATATCAATATACACATACTTGGGAAGATATAGAAAAACCACACGCCACCCATTTTCTTTCTTTCTTTCTTTTTCTTCCTGCTTCTGGTTTGTGATGACAAGAACCTGCTGCTGAATCAGGTTGAAACCAACACCACCAAAAAACACCACCTCAATCCACCACCTTTACATCAAAGAACCTCAACCAAAAACCAAATACCCCATTTTGTTTTTTCTTGCTGCAGTTATGTTTTTTCTGTTTAGCAGCTCAAACAACACCAACTACGTTTGAACACAATCATTGCTGCTACTGCTATTTATTAGCCATAGTTTGTTGCAACAGGTTTTTCGTTATCCGCACTGACAAACAAACCACAATCATAAAATGTATTAATTGTTGCCACATCGATTGTTTCTACTTCTATTTTTCTGATTCAGTTTCAATCCCAAACACACATATATATATCGCTGTGGCTTGTGAATCTTCATATTTCTTCTTCTTTTCTTTTCGTTAAACAACCAAACACCCAACAAATATTATTTTAATTCTTCTGCTTCTATTTTATTAAACTATGAACAAAGAAAAGATGATGAAAAAGAAGAGACTGCAAAAGATGTTGAGTTCTAACGGCCACTGAGAATTTTCCTTGTTATTTTTGGCCGACACTTTTTACCCTACCACTTCCATTTGTTTCTTATTAAGTTGAGCACCTTTTTAAATTAGGTTTTAAGTAACAGCAGGCCACAAATTATGTGGACTTAAAAAGTTTAACGGGCCACTTACACATAAATTGGGCTGCTGAATTGAACTACTAGTCGGACTGCTGTTGGACTCGTGAGGCTACATGGGCCACGAGTTTACAAACACTGTCAAACTATGTTTAATCGATCAAGCCATTAATCCTCACGCGTTATATTTTTTTTGATGAGTAATGATGATAGTGATAATGGCATAATGATGTATGATGTAAGATTAATTAGGTGATGATTATAAAAATGGCGAATTGATTTGATGATGGTGAAACCGTGTGTTAATGAAGATGAGGATCGTAATTTAACAAAGGATTATGATCATATTATGATTTTACCTACGGTCGAATTTAAGAAGAAGAAAAACTAACAGAAATAGGTTGTATAGTTTCTTAACTGAGTATAAAACACAAATAGAGAAACAAAAGGACGGTTTAGTGTATTTATGTCTAACCAAGAGGTCTCGGGTTCGAGCCCGGTATGAGGCATTTTTTTTGAGAAAATATTTTAAGGTTCGTGAATCCAAGGCCAACCCTGCATTGTTCAATGTAGTCATATGTATTTTTACTACAAAATACATTATGTGAGTTCATTTGATTTCCTTTTACTCTTTACATTTTTGGGACTGAGAATACATGCGCTGTTTTTACAACTGTTTCAATAAATGCTTTTGAAATATATTTTGAACTGCGAATACATGAAATGCTTTTATAAATGTTTGACGAGATAGACACAAACAAAACATTCCTCGAATGAATTATTATGCAGACAGAAGTTCTGCGGATTATTATTGAATTATGTGGACATGATAATTGCCACCAATTGATGTGAATGTTATGTATCAAGAGAATGATTTTTATACACAGGTTATGTGTATTATATTTTGTACACGAGATATGTGTACGGTTACTAAGATTTATGAAAAATGGATTTCGTACACGAGAAAGGTGTACTGTATTTAAAAGATATCGCATGTACATTACAAGTGGGTATAGGATTCGGGCCCATTTGTACCATGCAGCATTTAAATCTTGTGGTCTATCAAAATGATGAATTTTATTGTTTTATGATAAACTTATGAACTCACCAACCTTTTGGTTGACACTTTAAAGCATGTTTATTCTCAGGTATGAAATAAATCTTCCGCTGTGCATTTGCTCATTTAAGAGACATTACTTGGAGTCATTCATGGCATATAGAGGTCCGTTCATCGCAATGGTACCAGATGTTATTGTATTCGTTCAGGAAGATTTTGGACGGGGTATGACAGGTGGTATCAGAGCGGTGGTCTTAGCGAATCAGGTCTACATTAGTGTGTCTAACTGAGAGTTGTTAGGATGCATTAGTGAGTCTGGACTTTGACCTAGTAGTTGTTAGGATACATTAATAAGTCTAAACTTGAACTTTGTCTGCATGTCAAAAGTTTTGCATATCATTCCTTGTCGAAAAATATCTACTTACCATTTTCAGTCTCGACACGTCTTATTGCAATTATTGCATAGATAGTGTATAGACAAATTCATATCCCATCACATTAGACCATGTCTGACACATTTCCTTAATTTCCTCAGTAATCTACGGGATTTTATATACTATATATAGGTATTCTATGTAGATAGAATATCATTCGATATCCGAGAATCATTTCATATCGAAAATCCTTTATCTAACTATGTAAGATAAATTCTGCAACTAGTTCAAGTTCCTCGGATTCAGATATGGATTTCCACTCGAGCTCCGAAACCAGTGTAACCGGAATGGGTCAACCAATTAGCCATCATAAATTCATGATGAATTGAGAATGAGTACGAAGTAAACTTAATCAATGGAGATGCGAAGAAGTGATCCCTCCCACCAAACATATTGCCCTATTGGCAAAGAACCTGAAGCACTTATCGGCAAACCTGTTCGAACCACCATTTTCACTCTCATTTCCAGGATATCTCGCAATGATTATATAATATTTACAATTCTAAACCTTTAGTCATCCGCTTGTTCCAACCGCCAATCATTCCGGAATAATAGAAGAGTCAACAAGCTTCGCGCTCGATTAGTGGCTTTGAAAATTATGGTGCAAAAATTACCAGCTTCAGCAACAGCACCGACATCAACAACAACATCCGCATCACATGTCTCTACATCACAATCTATACCTCGAACATCAACATCATACGCACCATAGATACCAAGGAGTACCAACAACAATTAACGATGAAGTATTGATCCATAACTTCATTGAAGAAATATTCTGCGAAGAATATGTGGTTCCTAATAGTTTTAGAGATTACTTATTCTAGCTCAAACCGAAAATCATATGAGTTTAATATCATATTAACTCATTAAATCCATGATTAAATCTGAAGAAAATATATATGTATATATATTTTCATAAAGATTGTAATTAAAAGTTCTTTTGTACAAACTGTTAATGGTGAAAATATTTTAACAGGTAGGTAATACCCGAGGAATATTTAGATTTAACATTAATAAGTTACACTGTACATTCTTCAAATTTGATTCAACAATCATTTACTATCCTACTTACAATCACATATATACGTATCTGTTCACCAAAGAATAACCATTTTTATTCAAATTTAATTTCAAATTCGGATTTTGACCGATCAAAATCCAAGTCAAGATTTAACAGAAGACATCACTTTTAGATTCCTACATCTTTCAAAGCCATACTTTGAATTCAAAAACTATGCCAGATCCATTGGCGTGTTATTACCGAAAATAACTTTACAATACCTTTCCAAAATTAGCCAATTCTTTCACAGCTCCAATAAATCAACTTCGACTTTTATTCGGATTAGCCTTATTATAACTTTGATATATAAGTTTGCTACTTGATTTCATCATAAACAATCATTCATATCTTGACGATTACCATCAGAGTTTAATCATCTAAAAATACAATTCTCTTGAAACATCTCAGGTTGATAACTAATGATTTAGTTATGATAACTTTAAATGTTGATGAAGCAGCAAAACTGTAAATGGTCTTAATGGCCAAAAGTTTGATAATAAAGAATGGAAGGTTGGGAACGCTCGATAGAAAAATTTGGTACTGAAAAGCGGATTGAGCTAACCCTAAAGGAAACCAAGGACAAATACAAGGACCAAACCCTATATTCAAAGAGTCCAGGTAATTCGGGATCCGATGAAATCTTTAGAGAATATCTTGCTCCGAAGTCATGTTAAAATCTTGCGGAAAATCCTTCTTCATCAACCTTTGAACTTAGAAATTCCAAAATATCATCATGAATATCTTCGATATTTCTGAGAATATTTTCATAGATATTCTTGTCTGACATTTTATACCTCTTCGTGCTATCTGTATTACATCATATTGAAAACTGTTTTAGTTTTCAATATTCTGTAACATCTAAGTATAAATTATGAATGAATTCTGGAGAAGTGTTGGGGATTAAAGCATGAGTTAGTATAATATAATGACGCCCGGCCAACGTGATTATATTACAGTAAGTCATGCTGGAAATTCTAATGAAACATGATGATTCACAGATCATAATGTCATCATGTGCCATGTTACATAACTCTTTCATTCTACTTAACCTCTGAACATATCAAGAAAATATATTCTTGATAGTTCCATCCTCAGGGATTCTGGTATTTTGACAAACCAAATCGTGTTATTACATTCCTTTCTGGTTAGAATACTATAATCATTCGAAACTCCATACTTACGAATTCTGAACCATTACTCGCTTTACTAGAGGTCGAGAAGAGAATAAAAAGGCAAAGAGCTCCGAAACATAAGGGAAGATATAAAACTCGACAACAACACTGAAATCACAAACCGTGTACATTAATACGAATAACAATATAAAGACACGGGAGTATGATAAACAAAATTACCCCAAGAGTGAAGTAGAAGTAAACAGATTCCTCTGGTGGGAGTTGGAATAGAAGAATGATTGTTACGATAGTCAGAATGAGGTTAAAAACCAGAGTTGGATTAAACATATTCACAATCATTGAAAGTATGGACCGAGAAAGAAAGTATTGGAGTGGTGAAAATAATGGAACAGAAGAAGTTCATTTATAGTGAAAATACCAGAAAAAGCAATCGAGACAGATAATCGTATTTAATTTTAGAGATTTTAATTTCTATAAATCCCGAAGAATCAGACCTTATAGATTTCGAAGATTATCTTTAAATCCCTAGAATACCGGAAATCCATCGTATCTACGTCAAAAGTTAAATCTCTATCTCAATCTTTTGTGACAGCTTCACTCGTACGCTTCGAGTAATTGAATCATTTTATCTATATTATTCAATGATGATAAAACTTGATTTATCGACTCATATTCATCATGAAAACATTTTTATTGTTAACCATGACGACCTCACTCAAATTTCGGGACGAAATTTCTTTAACGGGTAGGTACTGTGACGACCTGAAAATTTCCAACCAAATTTAAACTTAATCTTTATATGATTTCGACACGATAAGAAAAGTCTGTAATGTTGAGTCTCAAAAATTTTGAACTGTTTCATATATTCAATTACTCTTCGACTATCTCCGACGATTCACAAACAACTGTTTGTAAATAGATATGTATATATAAATATATGTATATATATAATAACTTAAAACTATAAATATTATTAATTATTATTATTACTTCATTATTTAATATATCATATATAGCATACTACATACATCACTAACACATATCTTAAACCATCACCTACTACCACTCGATATTTTTCTTTTGACTTTTGTGTAGGTTTTTCAAGCTAACCAATTTCCTTATTATATTTAAAGATATCCATGCACCTATCATTACCATCCTTTTGTTTCTTTTCTTATTTACCAATCCAAGAACGAAAAACCATGATGTACTACTACTTGCTTATTATTCTTGGATTGTTTTAAACCTCTTAACTTTACAGCACACACATGCATGCATCAAACCCACTAGATAACCATTATTGTTAATTGATTGTTTCTACCTTTGCTTTTCATTTGGGTACATGCATAAACATAATTAATTGGGACATGATATATATATATATATATATATATATATATATATATATATATATATATATATATATATATATATATATATATAATAAATATATATATATACCCCAATTATTTATATATATATTTTTTATATTAATCCAAGATCACCAACCCATATCCTCACCACCTTTGTTATTTTTTTTACTGCACTATGCAACCAACCCCTGCCATGTTATTGTTAATGTCGTGCAACCACCCCAAAGCAAAACTCTTTTGACTATTGTTACTAACCGTTATATTCTGTTTTATTCGACAACTATCAACAAACCATAATTACTACAACTTTTCTACCAATTCAAAACTTAATGACTAAATAATAAATAATAAAACTAACATATATCAAAATATTAACCAATCATGAAATATTAACTAAACAAAACTTTAACAAAAACTAATTAACCCAACACTGATTACAGTATCATTTGAAATTAAGTGTATAGAAAGTGGGACGGTTAAGGAATACTTTAATCACACGTTTACATTACACTTCAATATATTATTTTTTGATTGAACATCTCCACTATCACATCTATCATTATCATTATCTTCTATTATTACATGTATGCATACAATCTAATTATATATATATATCAATATACACATACTTGGGAAGATATAGAAAAACCACACGCCACCCATTTTCTTACTTTCTTTCTTTTTTTCCTGCTTCTGGTTTGGGATGACAAGAACCTGCTGCTGAATAAGGTTGAAACCAACACCACCGAAAAACACCACCTCAATCCACCACCTTTACATCAAAGAACCTCAACCAAAAACCAAATACCCCATTTTGTTTTCCTGCTGCAGTTATGTTTTTTCTGTTTAGCAGCTCAAACAACACCAACTACGTTTGAACACAATCATTGCTGCTACTGCTATTTATTAGCCATAGTTTGTTGCAACAGGTTTTTCGTTATCCGAACTGACAAACAAACCACAATCATAAAATGTATTAATTGTTGCCACATCGATTGTTTCTACTTCTATTTTTCTGATTCAATTTCAAACCCAAACACACATATATATATCTCTGTGGCTTGTGAATCTTCATATTTCTTCTTCTTTTCTTTTCATTAAACAGCCAAACACCCAACAAATATTATTTTAATTCTTCTGCTTCTATTTTATTAAACTATGAACAAAGAAAAGATGATGAAAAAGAAGAGACTGCAAAAGATGTTGAGTTCTAACGGCCACTGAGAAATTTCCTTGTTATTTTTGGCCGACACTTTTTACCCTACCACTTCCATTTGTTTCTTATTAAGTTGAGCACCTTTTTGAATTGGGTTTTAAGTAACAGCATGCCACAAAATTATGTGGACTTAAAAAGGTTAACATGCCACTTACACATAAATTGGGCTGCTGAATTGAACTACTAGTCGGGCTGCTGTTGGACTCGTGAGGCTACATGGGCCACGAGTTTGCAAACACTATCAAACTATGTTTAATCGATCAAGCCATTAATCCTCAAGCGTTATATTTTTTTTGATGAGTAATGATGATAGTGATAATGGCATAATGATCTATGATGTAAGATTAATTAGGTGATGATTATAAAAATGGCGAATTGATTTGATGATGGTGAAACAGTGTGTTAATGAAGATGAGGATCGTAATTTAACAAAGGATTATGTTCATATTATGATTTTACCTACGGTCGAATTTAAGAAGAATAAGAACTAACAGAAATAGGTTGTATAGTTTCTTAACTGAGTATAAAACACAAATAGAAAAATAAAAGGACGGTTTAGTGTGTTTATGTCTAACCAAGAGGTCTCGGGTTCGAGCCCGGTATGAGGCATTTTTTTTGAGAAAATCTTTTAAGGTTCGTGAATCCAAGGCCAACCCTGCATTGTTCAATGTCGTCATATGTATTTTTACTACAAAATACATTATGTGAGTTCATTTGATTCCCTTTTACTCTTTACATTTTTGAGACTGAGAATACATGCGCTGTTTTTACAACTGTTTCATTAAATGCTTTTGAAATATATTTTAAACTGCGAATACATGAAATGCTTTTATAAATGTTTGACGAGATACACACAAATAAAACATTCCTCGAATGAATTATTATGCAGACAGAAGTTCTGCGGATTATTATTGAATTATGTGGACATGATAATTGCCACCAATTGATGTGAATGTTATGTATTGAGAGAATAATTTTTATACACAGGTTATGTATATTATATTTTGTACACGAGATATGTGTACGATTACTAAGATTTATGAAAAATGGATTTCGTACACCAGAAAGGTGTACTGTATTTAAAAGATATCGCATGTACATTACAGGTGGGTATAGGATTTGGGCCCATTTGTACCATGCAGCATTTAAATATTGTGGTCTATCAAAATGATGAATTTTATTGTTTAATGATAAACTTATGAACTCACCAACCTTTTGGTTGACACTTTAAAGCATGTTTATTCTCAGGTATGAAAGAAATCTTCTGCTGTGCATTTGCTCATTTAAGAGACATTACTTGGAGTCATTCATGGCATATAGAGGTCCTTTCATCGCAATGGTACCAAATGTTATTGTATTCGTTCAGGAAGATTTTGGATAGGGTATGACAAGGTGACTAACTAGGACTAGTGCTTGTCCAAAGTATGATTATGTGGGGCCTTATTTCAGGTGTAAATTAGTGCCTTAGATAGCTGGTGCCTAATATAAGTAGGCGAACTTGAACGTTGTTTTAGTGATAGTCACCTAGGTTGTAGGTTGACTTTTCGTTGCGGTATACTTGTGTATATTTATTATTATATTGTATATAGGCATATATATACAGGTATCTGTTTTTGCGGTGTCCTAAAGACGAATCTATTAGAGGGATTCGGATGTTTGGCGGTTTTGAGTGATCAAGTTCACCGTAAGGACTTTGGTCATTCTGGTACTAGGAGTTATCGCGTGTTATTTTGTGTGAATGTTGCGTCAGTCTGGGTAAAGTACTTTATGTGACCATGTGGAAATGGTAAGGTACGCAATTGTAATAGTGACTGATTACCATTATTACGAAAGTGTATCTTGACACCAAGCATGACATGATGAGTACCGAATGGAGGAAACGTGGCATGGTTGGGGTAGATTTAGGGTGAAATAGGAATCATGTATTGGTTTCTAGGATTTAATTGTCTCGGGTGATGTGCTTGTTGTCACATCGGGCTCTTTGTGAGTCGGGAAGTGTTACGGTGGTTTCGATTAGCTAAGGTGAGTGAGCAAACTCACGAGTTTATTGCGTGTTTAGTCACCCTAAGTAGTGGGTGCACTGTTGAGATTGTCATTGGTTGTAGTTACCCATCGTAACTTGAACGATCGATTAATGTGTGTGTGTGTGTGTGTGTGTCGAGGACTTGAATTCTGAAATGGGATGCAACAAGTCTAATGATTGTGGTATTGGGTTACACTCAGTAGAGTGTGTGTGGTTAGGGAATCGTGAAAGGATTCTAGTGGTGAGTTACCTTAGAATTGGTGAATCGAGGAGTCTTCAGGTCATTAAACTCATGGGAGTGGGACCGTATAACGATGATTGCGTTAGTGTGTTAGCGTGTTGTGGATTAGAGGGTAACATTCCTAACAGAATATCCCTTGTAGTAGTGGTTTTATCGAGGTGTGGAAGGATGTAAGACTTGGTGTTTCCAAGCATCTCCTTAGTGTTGGATGAAAGGTTTCATTAGGCTAAATCGTTTTGGCCTTGTGGAAATTGTGGTTAGCGTGTGATTGCTAGGAACTTTCAAGAAGACAATAAACCGTAAGGTTTGTCGGGTAGGTATGACTCCGGGTCATTATTGTGGAAAGGTGGGTGACATTGGGTGTATGGAACCCAAAGATCGAGTTTCTAAAATTTGGTAGGTGGTGGCGGGACTCTGCATGACACTGCGTCAGGTGCCTTCTTATACCTGCTAGTGTAATTTTTAACTCTGGTGATGGTTTGATCACTTTGTGCTTAGGGTTCCCGTGAGATACCCTTGGAAGCATCGGAGATTGTAATAGTGATCAATGGGTGAAAGTAATTCGACGGTGGCGAAAGTTGAAGTTTAAGAGCATTGCGGTCAATACTTCTTATGAAGTGACAGATGAGTGAATCTTTCTGCTCTTAAGTGTTAGACGAGTAAAGATGATCGGTGAGCCAGTGACAGACTTAATGGTCGGATAGACTGAAGGTTATGATGAAGTGTTAATATTGCGATCGATGCAATTATTGTGTCGGATTGGTCACTCTTCTCCATGAGAGTGAGCAATTGTTGATAAAGGTACGTTAAGTAGAAGGTCAGGTGATCTCGACTAAGAAGCATAACTAATAAAGCAGAGTGGCATATGCCTAGGCTTAGAGGCATATGTAGGACTTTGGTGGAGTTCGCTTTGCGAACGATTAAGGTAGTTGATTTTGATTTGTGGTATGAAGGTGCGATGTCGTCGCGTGTACGACATCTCAAGTGATTGTGTATGACGGCTCTGAGAGCCTAAGGAGAATTTGCGGTGATTTAGTGTGTATGACCAACGATGAGAATGGTCATGTGCGACGTGGAATTACGATTACGCGGGATGTTATCATCTTGGCGGTGTGAATGTGGAGGTGAACTCTAAGTGGGGGAGTTTTTGTTGCCGCCCGAGGAAGCTCAGGTGGTGTTAAATTTATTGGTGTATCAGGGTGTACAATGCTAGGCCTCAATAGGGATTTGGGGTTTCTAACGAGGAAGAGTGACGGGTTGTTGATGTTGACTCGAGATCGTGCGTTACGATTCTGAAATGTTATGTGTAGAGTTGTGATGACGGGATCAGGTGAAGCGTAAGTCTTCTTTTGTAAGGTGGTCGTGCGGTGCCAAGTGCAGTATGAGACCAAGTGTGAAATTTGAGATCACGGAAGTGGGAGAATGAAGCTGTCATTGCGGATGCTCTCATAGTGAAAATTTGGGTTTTCGTGAAACTCAGATAGTATTATTGAATGGGTACGAGTTCGATATCGCGAAGGATAATGTATTTTCCCTGTCGAGAAACGTGTTCGTGGAAATTTTCAGTGGATTATGTGACGACCCGGAGATTTTCGACCAAATTTAAACTTAATCTTTATATAATTTCGACAAGATAAGCAAAGTTGTAATGTTAAGTCTCAAAAATTTTGAACTATTTCATATATTCAATTGACCTTCGACTATTCCCGACGATTCGCAAACCACTATATGTAAATAAATACATATATATTATATATATATATATATATATATATATATATAATTTTCATGTATATATAGATTTATAGTAATATCATATATTATTTTTATTTACATAAATGAATTAAATCACATAAGTTTCTCTTTCATATATATATATATATATATATATATATATATATATATATATATATATATATATATATATATATATATATATATATATATGAAAGAGAAACTTATGTGATTTAATTCATTTATGTAAATAAAAATAATATATGATATTACTATAAATCTATATATACATGAAAATTATATATATATATATATACATATATATATATATATATATATATATATATATATATATATATATATATATATATATATATATATATGATTTAGAATTTATTTAATAAACGCTCGTTTGTCATTTTAAGAGTTATTAATCAAGTTAGAAACGAACTTGTGTGATTTTAAAATAAACGGTGATCCGAAAATAGGTTTTGTAAATTATAGGCTTAGTAAAAATGTATTTAGGAGCTATTTGTTAAATTTTAAAACTTTTTATATTTTACTTGGGGTTGGGAGTGAATAATTAATGTAATTTTTATTTCATAACTAATGAGCAAATTTTATACCATAATGACCAAAATAATTAAAGGAAGTTAATTTAAAAATTTGGGATTTTTAGGAACACTTTTCTATGTTAACTGTTTAGCAATGGACACGATAGATTCCTCGGGCTAAAACTGTCGGCAGTCTAATAGTGAATTATACCCGTGAACTAAATTATTCATGTAATGTTCCCGTTCCTTATTCCTTTATCTACCTAATTCTTTATCTATCTATATATAATACATTACATATCACATATACATTAAGTGAGGATTATCAAACACGCAACATCATTTTTCTTCATCATACAACCTTCCACCACCATGAGCATCATCACCTCGTCACCCTACAGTCGGCCACCACTATAACAACAACCCACCTCACCACCATGCCACTCGTCAACCACCACCATGCCACTCTTCAACCACCACCATCGGTTATCATCACCCTCGTTGATCTCAACCTCAAACCACCATTGAGCACCTTAAACCCACACGACCATCACCTTGGTTTTACTTCCTTCAACAACTCGACAATTCAACTTCATTTTTTTTCTTTCTCTCTTCTTGCTTCGGTCACTATGCACCATCACCGAAGATCACCTTGATCACCCATGACCACCATACGGACCACCATCTTCATATCTTTCTTATCTCTTTCATCGCCACCCAACACCATATAGCCATCACCAACTCGTCACCCATTTTTTTCTATTTTAATCCGAGAGTACACCACATCTATCAAACCTGCAACTTAGTTGCTTTGCTGCTCGCGTACTGCTACTACTTGACTTTTGCAACCCTTCATGAACCCACATATAAAACCGTCACCATGGTTACTAGTTACTACTGTTAATTTTTTTTTGTGACTGTTACTGTTACGAACGATAAGAATGATGATGATACCTGAAAAAGATGATGGTGATTCGAAGAAATTGATACGGGTTGATGAAGAAGATGACGATGTTTAAGTGGTGTTGATACAGTGATGATGGTGAGTGAAAACGATGATGAATATGACTTTATGGTATGATGATGATAATCAATGATGACGTTGATGATGATGTAGATGATAATACACGATATGATGGTGATGGAATTATGATGATAACGATGATGATGTTGAAGAAGAGGTAGGTGATGATAACTTGGTAGTTTAAAAGGAAGATGATGAAAACAGGAAAGTAGGGGTTATATAGTTTTCGGTTAAATATAAATCAGAAAAGCACAAGTAGAGTAATGGTTTGGTGCTGTGTTGGGTGAGCGAGAGGTCCTAGGTTCAAAACTAGGCTACGACATTAATTTTCTTTTTTGTAATAAAAGTTGCTGCTGGGCCATGTTCCCATTGTGTGGTTGGGCCGAGGATACAAAATAGTTATGTTGGGTCGAGGATACAAAATAGTTATGTTGGGCCGAGAATACAAAAATTGTTGGGCTTTATGATAAGTAGGCTTCATTCAATCGGGCTTTAAATCAAACTAGGAATAAATTGTTGGGCTAGAATCATATCGTTGGGCTTGAAATAAGGTTATTGGGCCGAATCACTAGCAATTTAGGAAGAAGAAGAAATCAGAAATAATACGGATTAAATGTAAATAAGTCGCGGTATTGAGAAGAAAAGTAAGGATGGATGATTTGTTAAGAGTATTGTGGGATTAGCGAAAGGTCGTGGGGTCGAGTCCTGACAGAGACAGTTTTATATTTAGTTTTGGAGATTATACTCTTTGAGGTAGTTTTACTTATTATTATTATTATTATTATTATTATTATTATTATTATTATTATTATTATTATTATTATTATTATTATTATTATTATTATTATTATTATTATTATTATTATTATTATTATTATTATTATTATTATTAAACTTATCATTTAAAAACTACGACTATTACGAAAAGTATCATTTTTATAAAAATGATTATTTTATTATTATTATTATTATTATTATTATTATTATTATTATTATTATTAACACTATTATTATTACTACTATTATTATTAGCATTATTATGAAAAGTATCATTTTAGCAAAAGTATTATTTTATTAAAATTATTATTATCATTATTATTAAAAATAACACTTTTATTAAAATTATCATTTTAATTACTATTATTATCATCAATTGTATTATTTTTAGAGACATTATTATTATTTTTATCACAACTATTATTATTATTATTATTACTATAAAAATTATTATTATCAATATCATTATTAGTATCATTATCATTATTTTATTATTATCATATTTATTATTTTAACAAATAAGAGATATTTATATAAAAATATAATTATTACGTATATCATAAGTAGATCTAATTTACTATTTTAATATAAAAGAAACATATATAGATATATATAACATTTGAAATAACAAATACATTATAATAAGTAATATATTATACAATTAATATATATAAACGGATTTGATTATTATTACATAATAATTATATGTTTTAATATATATATATATATATATATATATATATATATATATATATATATATATATATATATATATATATATATATATATATATGACTGGTATAGGTTCGTGAATCCGAGGCCAACCCTGCATTGTTCAGTTTCGTCATATGTATTTTTACTACAAAATACAGTATTGTGAGTTTCATTACTCCCTTTTTATATATATTTTTGGGACTGAGAATACATGCACTGATTTTACTAATGTTTTACGAAATAGACACAAGTGATCAAAAACTACATTCTATGGCTGGATTATGAATATTGAATATCACCCCTTTTTAGCTCGGTAACCTAATAATTAGGAAACGGGTATGGCCCCTAATTGACGCGAATTCTAAAGATAGATCTATGGACCTCGACAAGTCCCATCAGGGGTACGGATGTTTTAGTACTTCGAGATTATTATTATTATTATACAGATGAGAGGTTCTGTTTGGGGATATTCTATGCATTAAAGTTAAGTAGATTATCAAGCGTTCACCATATGAATGATTTTTAATTCGCGGGTGTAAGACCCAAATATTTATTGTACATAATGTATTTATGGTGTACGATGCGTGTATGAAGTTTACGTGTTGCTTGCTCGGACGCCGAAGGAAACTGGACGTTGTCTGAAGTGACAAGGTGTGTACGTATCCTTTCAACCCCAAATAAAGTTTGTGTTGATGTTCCAAAGCCTTACCATTGGAAAGGAAATCTTATCACGTTTCCAACGATATTTGATTCATCGAAAACGGAGCTACGGTCAAAAAGTTATGGCCAAAACAAGAAACTGAAAACTGACCTGAAGGTTGGAGCGGCGCTCCACCTTTCGGCGCGGCGCGCCGAACCCGTCTGATGCAATTTTCAGCCTTTTTAAAAGGTCTAAATGAAGGGTACTTTGGTCTTTTCAATTAGGGTCGGTTTGGGGTCATCAAGACTGACCTAGAACTCCATTGGAGCTCATTTCTCACCCACACAAACACTCCCATCCTCAAACCCTAGAGAGAGATTGAGTTCTAGTGAGAGAGAACTCCATTTGGAGAAGAAGGAGGTTGTTTCGGGTCAAACCTCAAGCATTAAAGTTGTTCTACTCGCCGACGGCATCATTTTAGCGGTATTGGTAAGTTCTAACTCCGAATTTCATTGTTGATTTTGCTATTCAAAGTTAGGGTTTGAACTTGATTTGTTGATAAACCCATTTAGACTCATGAAGTGGGTTTAGTGATGCTAGTAATCGGGTTTATTGTTAGTGTTGGTGGATTTTGGGTTGGTGAACTAATTGGCCATGTTTAGGACTTGAAATTGAGATTAATCACTTAAGTTAGTGATTATGGAAGTATTGAAACCCATTTAAGGTTATTTGGTTGACTAATTGTGACTTTGGGTCAAATTAGGGTTTGGTGGTGATTATGACCCATTTGGAAATTTAATGAGGTTTATAAACTTGAAATGGATTAAGTTGAAGTATAAAACCAAGTTAAATGTATTCTGGTGTCAAAACTTGTAAATGGTGAGATTTTGACCTTATGGGTCAAAATTAGGGTTTAAGTGTCAAAATGGGTATGACACGTGTTTAACACTTGAGTTCGGGTTTAATTGGCGTATTAGGACCATTCTCACTTGTGTTAGTAATTATTGGTTAGTTTTGGGCACGGTTTGTACTTGGAAGTGCATTTGGGTCGAATTTGCACTAAGTGTCAAATTGGGTTGGTTTGTAAATCCAATCTAAGTGTGTTGTTGAATTTGTGATAATGGAATAGGTACTTTCCATTGGCGAGGTGCGGATTACTTGGAAACATTCATCAAGGCGACAAGGTGAGCGTTAATATCCTATGTGCATATGTATGTGTAGGATGGGTGCGGGTCGGGTGAAGTGGTTCTCGGTTATAGAGCTCACTTCACATATAGGTGGATTTGATAGACTTGCGTTTAGATCCAATTGGCACGGTTGTGCGTTTTGGTTGACCACCTTTGGCGAGGTACACGTTTGTGTGTACACTATCACACGTGGTTGTGATGTGGATGATATAACCCCAATGGCGAAGGGTTTTGAGTTGGAGAAGTGAATCGCGTGTAGTTCGGATTCACGATGACGCGTGTAGTTCGGTCATCTTATCAAAATGAATCTCGTGTAGATCGGATTCATGGTGACTCGTGTAGTTCGGTCATCTTATTGAGGTAGTAATCTCGTGTGGTTTCGGATTACTAAGGCTCGTGTAGTTCGGCCAACCTCGATGTTGTGAAGATAGTAATCTCGTGTGGTTTCGGATTACTAAGGCTCGTGTAGTTCGGCCAATCTTCATTGTGGTATTTGGTTCTCGGTATTGGGTTAAGGTGTTAACCTTGTTCGTTTATATTGTTATATATTAATGTATTGCTGTGTTGTAGCTAACCCTCCGGGTGTAGCTATTTGGCGTGGTTCACATCGTCGTTGGTGAACTTATATTTTGTTGTTGTATCTTAGCTCGTGCTTAGTGTTTGTACGGTACGCCTAGACTAGCTTGCCTTTATGCTTGGTTGTTCGGTATGCGGTATTTGATATTTGTGTGGCGTATTCATTTTATACATATATATGTATGTAGTATATTATCATTCACTAAGCGTTAGCTTACCCTCTCGTTGTTGACTCTTTTTATAGATTGCATGCGGACGGTGGCTCGGGTAAGCGCGGGGACTAGAAGACTTGCATAGTTGCTTTAGAGACTTGCTTTTGGATTTATTAGGATTGGGTAGCGTATCCCCAATCGCCATGCTCGGCTTTGTTTTGTATTAAAAGTCGTATGGTCGAAAATTGTATTTTGGTACTTAAGGGGTAATTTGGGTCAATGTGGGCCCCGCTTCGTAAACTAAATTTTATTAATGGAACGCGCTAGTTTTCATATATTGAACATGCGGTTAAAAGCATTTTGTCTAAATACTTCGGGAACTAGTCAAACATTTTCGCATTTAAGAACTTATTGGACAGTCCACTTTGGCGCGCCGCGCGGCCTATATGGCGCGCCGCGCAACATGCTGTTCAGGAATTTTTTTTCTATTTTGCTGTTTTCACGTGGTTTTGTCGTTGGATGGTTTGGGTTGTTACAAGTGGTATCAGAGCATGGTCTAAGGGATTTAGGTGACTTGAGATAGGTGCCTAGACTTAGACTTGTGTGTGCTTAAATTGTTGCGGGACTTGTAGGATTACGGGTCAGAATGGGTTTGGTTAGCGCCTTGGCTATAGGTTGACTAACGTTTATATTAGTAATGCAGATATTATTAATATGTTATTGTGTTGTGATAATAATTCTCGCGTGTGTTTGTACCGCGTAGAATTTTGGTTGTGTTTGTGTATATCATCGAGCGAGACGGTCGTTGTACTAATGAGTCGATGCGGCATGTGTGCGTAATAAGAACTTGCAAACCTTATTACGGGTGCAAATCGTGTCTAACAAGTGATGTACGATGAGTGTTTAGCAAGATGGGGCTGTGTCGTGCGTACGGTTTTACACGTTCGTGGACTAATCGTTTTGCATTCTTTAGAATGACGACGCGAAACGAGACCGAGGCGAATGACGCGGAGTTTAACACTAGGGTTGCGGCCGCCGTTGCGGAGCAAATGGGTGCATTAGAAGAAAGAATGGAAAGGAGGTATTCCGAACTTCAAAGTAGTGGTGAAATGGAGCGTTATCTTAAGAGCTTCATGAGGACTAAACCCCCGATGTATGACGGAAAGCCGGATCCTTTGGTAAGCACAACTTGGATTTCGGACGTCGAAGAGTGTTTCCGTACTATTGATTGCCCTCCCGAGAGAAAGACGAGACTCGCTACGAGTTTGTTGCGGGGTAGGGCAAGGGATTGGTTGGATGGTAAGATTGATCTTGTCGGTGGCGAGATGTTTATGGCTTTATCGTGGGACGACTTTAAGGAGGAATTCTTCGAGGAGTTCCGAACTTCGGCCGATTTGTGGGAATTGCGTAATGAGTTGCGAAATTTGCGACAAGGATCTATGGATTTGAGTACTCTCAAGACGACCTTTATGGCGAAGGCTCGTTTTTATCCGGAGTATTTGGGGAATGATCGTTTGTTGATGGGAGATTTCTATCGGACCTTGAATGATGACTTGAAAAGTAAAATTAGCCGGGGTCAAGCGAAATTGTTTTCGGAATTATTCGACTTGGCTAGAGGTTTCGAGTCGTATTCACGATCGAAAAAGGGTAAACCTTCAAGTGAGCGAAGGGTTGTTTCTTATGGTGCTCCGAGTAAGAGGGCTAAGGGTCCGAGTGTGAGCACGGGTGGTACGCGAACGGGTATGTCGGATTCTAGTGCAGCTAGATGTTACAATTGTGGCATGAGGGGTCACAAGTCTTGGGAATGTTCGGTACCAAAGGGTGATGGTATGGTGTGCTTCAATTGCCAAAAAGAAGGACATCGTAAGTCGGAATGTCCCAAGTTAGCGGGGACGGGTGCGGCCAGGAGACGTTAAGGTACGTTTAATTTTGATAAATATGTCTTTTGATTATTTATTAAATGTCGTTTGAGTTTGAGTTGCGTGCCTTTGTTGTGCATGTTATGCTATGGGTGACGTTCCTAATGGAAGTACCCTATGTTGATGATTGATTGACGGGCGAAGGGCGTAAGACTTGGTGCAACCAAGCATTCCTTAGTATTTGGGAAACGTTTCTACCAAGCCACGGAAATGGTTTTGGTGTTTGGTTGTTAAGCGCGTGTTCGCTTTTATGTTGAAGTGACGAATCATGAGGTTCGTCGGTTGGTTGGAACCCTTGAGATCGAGTGTTTTAAATCTCGATGTGTGTTGGTAATGGAGTCTTTATGACGCGACATTAGGTGCCTCTTTTATACCTACTAGCGTGGTGTTCGACTTCAATTGTGTTGCGGTACACTTTTCGTGCAAAGTGTTTAAGGGTTGGTTAAAATCCTTCGTGTGCTCAAGGTTGGAGCAAGATGTGGTAATGGTTCGTGTGAGCCCAATTGTTGGTAAAGTCTACCTGTGGTAGCATTGTGCGGTTGTACGAGTTGTGGATATGGAACGTGGTTCTAAGTGGGGGAGTTACACTCTCGCACGAGGAAGTTTTAGTGTGAGATTTCGGATGATGCTATTGGTAGATCCGGAAAATGTTGTCGAGACCTGGTTGGGTCGATTTGTGGTAGAGTACAATTTCGGATAAATTGTACTTATGGTTTGGATTTGAATCATCACCGAGGTGGTAACGTGGTAAATCTCGTTGAGAGATAATGGACGTGTTTGGCGAGCAAGGTGAAATCCTCCGGTTAAGGGAGGTGTGTGTCGGGTTCTCTTGTGGAGAATTATTGTTTGGTACCTTGTTTGGTATAGGTGGTTCTTGCTCGATTATGGTATGGTTGTTTGATGAAGCATGATCTTTAGGGTCCGCTGACTTCATCATGGGAATACGTGATTGGTGGAGCATGACTTTCGGGATCCGCTGACTTCATCATGAGCCTGGTGTTATATCGGTGAAGCATGATCTTCGGGTCCGCTGACTTCATCCGGTGTTGAGATTGGTGGAGTATGACCTTCGGGGTCCGCTGACTTCATCAAGGGAGTAGTGTTATGTCGGCATGGTGTAACACTATCGGGAAATGCGAGTACCGGTGGGAAATGCGAGTACCATTCCTATGTTGAGATTGTGAATCGCGTGTGGTTTCGGATTCACGATGACGCGTGTGGTTTCGGTCATCTTAACTAAATGAATCTCGTGTAGTTCGGATTCATGGTGACTCGTGTAGTTCGGTCATCTTATTGAGGTAGTAATCTCGTGTGGTTTCGGATTACTAAGGCTCGTGTAGTTCGGCCAACCTCGATGTTGTGGAAGTGAATCTCGTGTAGTTCGGATTCACAAATGACTCGTGTGGTTTCGGTCATTGTATTGTGGAAGTGAATCTCGTGTAGTTCAGATTCACAAATGACTCGTGTGGTTTCGGTCATTGTATTGAGGAGTGAGTCTCGTGTAGTTCGGATTCACAAATGACTCGTGTAGTTTGGTCATTCCTCCGGGATAGTGACTCTCGTGTAGTTCGGATTCACTATGGCACGTGTAGTTCGGCCATTCCCGATTGTTGTTGTGGTGAAGGTAGTGAGTCACGTGTAGTTCGGATTCACTAAGGCGCGTGTGTTTTCGGCTAGCCTTCGTGTGTTGTGTGATTAGTGATGCGATAGCCGTGTTTCGCTCACGTGTTGTTACGGGTGTGACGATCGTCGATTTTGTACACCTTAGGATTAGCGTTGCCATAGTCGTTTTGGGCGCTTTTGGTTTTAGTCGTTGCTTATGATGTTAGGATAGTGGCGTATTGGTTGTATTGCGCACTACAAAGGATGTTTAGTGGTAAGAGTAATCCGTGAGGATTCATGTGGTTCGATCTTCAACGTTCGGATTGTTGACTTTAGGTTGAGACTTGGTCACTTTTAGCGTTGTCCGTGGTAAAGGTACGCTAAGGAATTTATATCTCGGTACGAGGTTGGTTGAGTTTTTCCCGATATGGGAAATTGAGCAGGTTTTAGTGCTCGGATTGTGGTTTTGATAAATCACGGTTGATGATTTTAGTTGTTAAAAGTGATCCATTGGGAAGAATTGTCTAGGGAAGTTCGTATTGGGACTTGAGTGAGGATCGTTGAGTAGGTTCGGATTGGTTAAGTGGAGAAGATCACGAGGACGTGATCGAGTTTAAGTGGGGGAGAGTTGTAAGACCCAAATATTTATTGTACATAATGTATTTATGGTGTACGATGTGTGTATGAAGTTTACGTGTTGCTTGCTCGGACGCCGAAGGAAACTGGACGTTGTCTGAAGTGACAAGGTGTGTACGTATCCTTTCAACCCCAAATAAAGTTTGTGTTGATGTTCCAAAGCCTTACCATTGGAAAGGAAATCTTATCACGTTTCCAACGATATTTGATTCATCGAAAACGGAGCTACGGTCAAAAAGTTATGGCCAAAACAAGAAACTGAAAACTGACCTGAAGGTTGGGGCGGCGCTCCACCTTTCGGCGCGGCGCGCCGAACCCGTCTGATGCAATTTTCAGCCTTTTTAAAAGGTCTAAATGAAGGGTACTTTGGTCTTTTCAATTAGGGTCGGTTTGGGGTCATCAAGACTGACCTAGAACTCCATTGGAGCTCATTTCTCACCCACACAAACACTCCCATCCTCAAACCCTAGAGAGAGATTGAGTTCTAGTGAGAGAGAACTCCATTTGGAGAAGAAGGAGGTTGTTTCGGGTCAAACCTCAAGCATTAAAGTTGTTCTACTCGCCGACGGCATCATTTTAGCGGTATTGGTAAGTTCTAACTCCGAATTTCATTGTTGATTTTGCTATTCAAAGTTAGGGTTTGAACTTGATTTGTTGATAAACCCATTTAGACTCATGAAGTGGGTTTAGTGATGCTAGTAATCGGGTTTATTGTTAGTGTTGGTGGATTTTGGGTTGGTGAACTAATTGGCCATGTTTAGGACTTGAAATTGAGTTTAATCACTTAAGTTAGTGATTATGGAAGTATTGAAACCCATTTAAGGTTATTTGGTTGACTAATTGTGACTTTGGGTCAAATTAGGGTTTGGTGGTGATTATGACCCATTTGGCGATTTAATGAGGTTTATAAACTTGAAATGGATTAAGTTGAAGTATAAAACCAAGTTAAATGTATTCTGTTGTCAAAACTTGTGAATGGTGAGATTTTGACCTTGTGGGTCAAAATTAGGGTTTAAGTGTCAAAATGGGTATGACACGTGTTTAACACTTGAGTTCGGGTTTAATTGGCGTATTAGGACCATTCTCACTTGTGTTAGTGATTATTGGTTAGTTTTGGGCACGGTTTGTACTTGGAAGTGCATTTGGGTCGAATTTGCACTAAGTGTCAAATTGGGTTGGTTTGTAAATCCAATCTAAGTGTGTTGTTGAATTTGTGATAATGGAATAGGTACTTTCCATTGGCGAGGTGCGGATTACTTGGAAACATTCATCAAGGCGACAAGGTGAGTGTTAATATCCTATATGCATATGTATGTGTAGGATGGGTGCGGGTCGGGTGAAGTGGTTCTCGGTTATAGAGCTCACTTCACATATAGGTGGATTTGATAGACTTGCGTTTAGATCCAATTGGCACGGTTGTGCGTTTTGGTTGACCACCTTTGGCGAGGTACACGTTTTGTGTGTACACTATCACACGTGGTTGTGATGTGGATGATATAACCCCAATGGCGAAGGGTTTTGAGTTGGAGAAGTGAATCGCGTGTAGTTCGGATTCACGATGACGCGTGTAGTTCGGTCATCTTATCAAAATGAATCTCGTGTAGATCGGATTCATGGTGACTCGTGTAGTTCGGTCATCTTATTGAGGTAGTAATCTCGTGTGGTTTCGGATTACTAAGGCTCGTGTAGTTCGGCCAACCTCGATGTTGTGAAGATAGTAATCTCGTGTGGTTTCGGATTACTAAGGCTCGTGTAGTTCGACCAATCTTCATTGTGGTATTTGGTTCTCGGTATTGGGTTAAGGTGTTAACCTTGTTCGTTTATATTGTTATATATTAATGTATTGTTGTGTTGTAGCTAACCCTCCGGGTGTAGCTATTTGGCGTGGTTCACATCGTCGTTGGTGAACTTATATTTTGTTGTTGTATCTTAGCTCGTGCTTAGTGTTTGTACGGTACGCCTAGACTAGCTTGCCTTTATGCTTGGTTGTTCGGTATGCGGTATTTGATATTTGTGTGGCGTATTCATTTTATACATATATATGTATGTAGTATATTATCATTCACTAAGCGTTAGCTTACCCTCTCGTTGTTGACTCTTTTTATAGATTGCATGCGGACGGTGGCTCGGGTAAGCGCGGGGACTAGAAGACTTGCATAGTTGCTTTAGAGACTTGCTTTTGGATTTATTAGGATTGGGTAGCGTATCCCCAATCGCCATGCTCGGCTTTGTTTTGTATTAAAAGTCGTATGGTCGAAAATTGTATTTTGGTACTTAAGGGGTAATTTGGGTCAATGTGGGCCCCGCTTCGTAAACTAAATTTTATTAATGCAACGGGCTAGTTTTCATATATTGAACATGCGGTTAAAAGCGTTTTGTCTAAATACATCGGGAACTAGTCAAACATTTTCGCATTTAAGAACTTTTTGGACAGTCCACTTTGGCGCGCCGCGCAACAAGCTGTTCAGGAATTTTTTTTTTTATTTTGCTGTTTTCACGTGGTTTTGTCGTTGGATGGTTTGGGTTGTTACAGCGGGTTACGCGTGTTATTATGTACTCGGGTTACGTGTACAATTAAATATCTGAAATCTTGTGGTCTATTAAAATGATGGAAATAAATATTTATGATAAACTAATGAACTCACCAACCTTTTGGTTGACACTTGAAAGCATGTTTATTCTCAGGTTTGAAAGAAATCTTTCGTTGTGCATTTGCTCATTTAGAGATATTACTTGGAGTCATTCATGACATATTTCAAAAGACGTTGCATTCGAGTCGTTGAGTTCAACAAGATTACTATTAAGTCATTTATAGTTTGGATATATTATGAAAGGGTATGCATGCCTGTCAACTTTTGATGTAATGAAAGTTTGTCTTTTAAAACGAATGCAATGTTTGTAAAATGTATCATATAGAGGTCAAACACCTCTCAATGTAATCATATGTTATTGTATTCATTCTTATGGATTAGGACGGGTCTTTACATGTGGTATCAGAGCAGTGGTCTTAGCGAACCAGGTCTTGCATTAGTGTGTCTAACTGATAGTTGTTTAAATGCATTAGTGGGTCTGGACTTCGACCGTGTCTGCATGTCAAAAGTTTTGCTTATCATTTTGTGTCGAAAGTTACATGCTTATCATTCTTAGTCTATACACATCTTACTGCATTAATTGCATGAATAGTGTATAGATAAAAATTCATATCATAGCGTATCTGCTAATTCATATCTTAGCGTATCTGTTACTGTAAACTTTGCCTGACATATTCCGTAAATTCCTCCGTAATCTACGAAATCTTATGTTCTATACATATACATATTCTAGGTAATTAGAATACCATCCAATAGCCGAAAATCTTTTCATATCAAAAAATTCTTTATTCAATCGTGCGAAATGGAACTAGCCACTAGTTCAAGTCCCTCGGATTCCGATTTGGAGTTTCACTCTAGCTCCGAAAGCAGTGTCACCAGAATGAATCAACCAATCAGCCATCCACAATTCATCTGATGGATTAGTAGTCGACTTAATCAATGGAGACGCGAAGAAGGCGATCCCATCCACCAATCGAATTCACCTCTCGGCGAAGAACCTGAAGCACTTACCGGCGAACCAGTTCGATACACTATATTCACTCTCATTTCCAGGATATCTCACAATGATTATATGATATCTAAAATTCTCAACCTTATTCATCCGCCCGTTCTGACTGACAATCATCCCGGAATAATAGAAGAAGTCAACGAGCTTTGTGCTCGGGTAGTAGCGTTGGAGAATATGGTGCAAAGGTTACAAGCACCAGCAGCATCATCAACACCAACAGTACCACCAACAATCCAAGTTTCAACATCACATACCTCGACATCACAATCTATACTTCAAGCATAATCATCGTTCTACATATCGTTCTACATCAATTATCTTCGTTTTACATGGCGATTATGTAATCTCTAATGTTTTAGAGATTATACATTCTTGTTCTAACGATAAATCAAATGAGATTAATATCATAGTAACTCATTAAATTCATGATTATATCTGAAGAAAATATATATGAAAGTATGTTTTCATAAAGATTGTAATTAAAAATTCATTTGTACAAACTGTTAATGGTGAAAATATTTTAACGGGTAGGTAATACCCGAGGAATATTTAGATTTCACATTAATAAGTTACACTGTACATTCTTCAAATCTGATTCAACATTCATTTACTATCCTACTTACATCTACAGAGATACGAATCCGTTCACCGCAGAATAACCATTTTCATTCAATTTCATATTTAGATTTTGACCTATCCGAATCCAACAAGTGGCATAATGAAGAAAATATTGGACAAAAATAAAATTTGTTAGAAATAAACAAATTAACTATGAGAAATTTTGTTAAGAATCCACGCTAACTGTTCCTAGCTAACTGTTCCTAGCTAACTGATTATATTTTATTTATCGCAATTTAATTATCGCAATTTATATTCTCACAATTTTATTTATCGTCATTTAATTTTTGTAATTTATTTTACGCACTTTAAATATCGGGACACGTATACAAGGTGTTGACATATCATATCGACGCATCTATATATATTATTTGGAATAACCATAGACACTCTATATGCAGTAATGCTTGAGTTAGCTATACAGGGTTGAGGTTGATTCTACAATAATATATATACTTTGAGTTGTGATCGAGTCTGAGACATGTATACAATGGGTCACGATACGTATTAATTAATTCAAATATTATATATGAATTATTGAATTACTAACTGTGGACTACCAACATTGGACAATTAAAAATGAATTAAAATATGGATTATAACATATGAAACTAAATAATTCTTCAAGTTTGCCACTTGATTTCATCCTAAACCTCATTTGTATCTTGACGATTCCAAACTGCGTTCAAACCTTTCGTGATTCTTGAAAACACCTCAATCGAGATGATGATCCAACCACATGTTATCCACAGTCATGCACCTGGGAGAACTTCCGGAACCCAAGTAGAAGTTTAACACAAATCTATGATCCGTTGGCGTGTTATTACCGAAAATAACTTTACAATACCTCTCCATAGTAGCCAATTTTGTCACAGCTCCAGCAAGTCAACTTCAACTATTCAATCGTACTAGTCTTATTATAACCTTGATGTATATGATTGCCCTTTCGTCATCGTTACCGGAGAACCGTTTATATCTCACCACATTAGCAGTAAACTTACCAACAACTTCGTTGATCATTGATTTTTCGAAAAATTATTATATTTATCGAAACCCTATCCGCATCTTGTAACGATAATTGACATACCAATTACCGAGAATCAGCAATCAGTATTTCGAATCTCGGAACATTTCTACATCAACAGTTTTATGTATACATATAACATTTATCTCCTAGAATTATGATCTTTAATTCTGAAATTCTGAAAAGCACCCAGTCTACGAATCAGTACCCTGAATTTTGAAAAATGCTAATGAAGCAGCAAAAACGGTAAACGACCTTAACAGCCAAAAGTTCGATGATAAAGAATTGTATGTTGGCAAAGCTCAGAAATGTTGGAACTGGAAACGAATTGAGCAAACTGTGAAGGAGGCTGTGGACAAATCACAAAGACTAAACCTACCTTTAAAGAATCCAAAGAATTCAGTATTTACTGAAGTCGTTAACGAATACCTTGCTCCTGACTCTAACCTTTTACGGACAAATCTTCTTCAGTATCCTCCGATATTAGAAATTCTAAGATATCTTCGTATCTTTCATTATAAATATCCTCGATATTTCTAAAAAAAAAATTCATAACTATTCTTATCTGAAATCATTTATCTCTTCGCGCTATCAGTGTACATCATATAAGAAACTGTTAGTTTCTATATTCTGTAAACTTTCGAGTTTAAATTATGAATGTTTTTGAAGTAGTGTTGGAAATTGATGCATGAGTTAGTATAATATAATGACACTTGATCAACGTGATTATATTACAGTAAGTCATGCTGAGTTCCTAATGGAACATAATGATTCACAGATCATAACGTCATCATGTGCCATGTTACATGACTCTTACATTCTATCTAACCTCTAAACATATCAAGAACATATTATCTTGATAGTTCTATCTTTTCCCTTGAATTCCGGAATTCAACCATGACTAGTGAAAAGTTATGATGAAACTTGCTTATCTCATTTCACTATTTAGTGATAGCTTCATTCGTACGCTTCGAGTAATCAAATCGTTTTATCTATATTATTTAATAGTGATAAAACTCTATTTAAAAACTCAGATTCGTCATGAAAAACATTCTTATTGTTAGCCATGACGACCTTGATCAAATTTCGGGACGAAATTTCTTTAACGGGTAGGTACTGTGACGACCCGGAGATTTCTGACCAAATTTAAACTTAATCTTTATATAATTTTGACAAGATAAGCAAAGTTGTAATGTTGAATCTCGAAAATTTTGAACTATTTCATATATTCAATTGACCTTCGACTATTCCCGACGATTCACGAACCACTATATGTAAATAAATACATATATATTTAAATATATAAATATAAATATGAAAGAGAAAATTATGTGATTTAATTCATTTGTGTAAATAAAAATAATATATGATATTACTATAAATCTAGATATATATATATATATATATATATATATATATATATATATATATATATATATATGATTTAGAATTTATTTAATAAACGCTCGTTTGTCATTTTGAGAGTTATTAATCAAGTTAGAAACGAACTTGTGTAATTTTAAAATAAACGGTGATCCGAAAATGGGTTTTGTAAATTATAGGCTTAGTATAAATGTATTTAGGAGCTATTTGTTAAATTTCAAAACTTTTTATATTTTACTTGGGGTTGAGAGTGAATAATTAATATAATTTTTATTTCATAACTAATGAGCAAATTTTATACCATAATGACCAAAATAATTAAAGGAAGTTGAAATGTCCCGTTCATATTGATTATAAACGTTCCATATTAATTGATTTCGTTGCGAGGTTTTGACCTCTATATGAGACGTTTTCAAAGACTGCATTCGTTTTTAAAACAAACCATAACCTTTATCTTATCAACAAGGTTAAAAGGACACCACTTAGATTATCCATAAATGATAATCTAAAAATATCACACTTACACACTACCAATACATATTGGTTTACAATATTAATTTGTTACAACAAAGTAAATCTCGAATGCAGTTTTAAACAATATTATACAAACATGCTGACACCAAATCTTGTCCATATTTTAGCATGCAACAGCAGAAGCTCTTAATAATCACCCGAGAATAAACACGCTTTAAACATCAACAAAAATGTTGGTGAGTTATAGGTTTAACCTATATATTTATCAAATCGTAATAATAGATCACAAGATTTCATATTTCAATATACATCCCATACATAGAGATAAAAATCATTCATATGGTGAACACCTGGTAACCGACCTTAACAAGATGCATATAGAATATCCCCTATTATTCCGGGACTCCCTTCGAAAATGATAAATTCGAAGTACTAAAGCATCCGGTACTTTGGATGGGGCTTGTTGGGCCCAATAGATCTATCTTTAGGATTCGCGTCAATTAGGGTGTCTGTTCTCTAATACTTAGATTACCAGACTAAAAAGGGGCATATTCGGTTTAATAATCCAGCCATAGAATGTAGTTTCACGTACTTGTGTCTATTTTGTAAAACATTTATAAAACTGCATGTGTTCTCATCCCAAAAATATTAGATTTAAAAAGTGGGACTATAACTCACTTTCACAGATTTTTACTTCGTCGGGAAGTAAGACTTGGCCACTGGTCGATTCACGAACCTATAACAAATATGTACATATATATCAAAGTATGTTCAAAATATATTTACAACATTTTTAATACGTTTTAATGTTTTAAGTTTATTAAGTCAGCTGTTCACTTTAGTAACCTACAACTAGTTGTCCACAGTTAGATGTACAGAAATAAATCGATATATATTATCTTGAATCAATCCACGACCCAGTGTATACACGTCTCAGGCTAGATCACAACTCAAAGTATATATATTTTTGGAATCAACCTCAACCCTGTATAGCTAACTCAAACCTTACTGCATATAGAGTGTCTATGGTTGTTCCAAATAATATATATACATGGGTCGATATGATATGTCAAAACATTTGCATACGTGTCTATGGTATCCCAAGATTACATAATATATTAGAATACATGTATAATACAATATGAGTTAGCTAGGATATGATTAATATAGATTTGTTACCAATTTTCACGTAGCTACAACAAGCAAAAATATCCAATCTTGTTTTACCCATAACTTCTTCGTTTTAAATCCGTTTTGAGTGATTAAAGTTGCTATGGTTTCATATTGAACTTAAGTTTATGAATCTAAACAGAAAAGGTATAAGTTTATAGTCGGAAATACAGATTACAAGTCATTTTTGTAAAGGTAGTCATTTCAGTCGAAAGAACGACGTCTAGATGACCATTTTGGAAAACATACTTCCACTTTGAGTTTAACCATGATTTTTAGATATAGTTTCATGTTCATAAGAAAAATAATTTTCCCAGAAGAACAACTTTTAAATCAAAGTTTATCATAGTTTTTAATTAACTAACCCAAAACAGCCATCGGTGTTACTACGACGGCGTATATCCGGTTTTACGGTGTTTTTCGTGTTTTCAGGTTTTAAATCATTAAGCTAGCATATAATATAGATATAGAACATGTGTTTAGTTGATTTTAAAAGTCAATTTACAAGGATTAACTTTTGTTTGCGAACAAGTTTAGAATTAACTAAACTATGTTCTAGTGATTACAAGTTTAAACCTTCGAATAAGGTAGTTTTATATATATATGAATCGAATGATGTTATGAACATCATTACTACCTCAGGTTTTGTGGATAAACCTACTGGAAATGAGAAAAATAGATCTAGCTTCAAAGGATCCTTGTATGGCTTGAAAGTTCTTGAAGTAGAATCATGACACGAAAACAAGTTTAAGTAAGATTTCCACTTGAAATAAGATTGTTAAAGTTATAGAAATTGAATCAAAGTTTGAATATGAGTATTACCTTGTATTAGAAAGATATCTTACTGTAAATAAGAAAGATTTCTTGAGGTTGGATGATCACTCAAACTGGATTTGCAAGATTGAAAGTAAGCTAGCAAACTTGGAAGTGTTGTTGGTATGTTCTTGAGTAGTTGTTTTATAACTTGGTTTATGTATGAATTTATGAACTAGATTGAGTTAGATTTTGATGAAGATGATGAAGAACACTTAGAACAATGGAAGAACACTTGAGAGAGAGTAGTTTGATGCATGTAAGTTGCAAAATGAAAGTGTTTGTGTACACCCTCATTCACGTGAACTTTGCTCCATCATATAGGCTCCATTAGTTTGTTATTTTGTGAGATATTTCATGCTAGATGTTAAATGATGGTTCCCACATGATTAGGTGACTCACATGGGCTGATAAGAGCTGATCATTGGAGTGTATATACCAATAGTAAGTACATTTAGAAGCTGTGTATTGTACGAGTACAAATACGAGTGCATACGAGTAGAATTGTTGATAAAAATGAATGAGGATGTAATTTTAAGCATTTGTGTTAAGTAGAAGTACTTTGATAAGTGTCTAGAAGTCTTTCAAAAGTGTATAAATACATATTTAAACACTACATGTATATACATTTTAACTGAGTCGTTAAGTCATCGTTAGTCATTACATGTAAGTGTTGTTTTGAAACCTTTAAGTTAACGATCTTATTAAATGTTGTTAACCCATTATTTATTATATCTAATGAGATGTTAAATTATTACATTATCATGATATTATGATGTATTAATATATCTTAATATGATATATATACAATTAAATGTCGTTTCAACGATAATCGTTACATATATGTCTCGTTTCGAAATCCTTAAGTTAGTAGTCTTGTTTTTACATATGTAGTTCATTGTTAATATACTTAATGATATGTTTACTTATCATTTATCATATTTATATATAGTGTAACAATATATTAAAATGATTCATATGTAATTAGTAAGACGTTGTCATAACGATAATCGTTATATATATCGTTTTCAAGTTTCTTAATTCAATAGTCTCATTTTTTATGTATATAACTCATTGTTAAAATACTTAATGAGGTACATACTTATCATAATATCATGTTAACTATATATATATCCATATGTATGTCATCATATAGTTTTTACAAGTTTTAACGTTCGTGAATCGCCGGTCAACTTGTGTGGTCAATTGTCTATATAAAACCTATTTCAATTAATCAAGTATTAACAAGTTTGATTGCTTAACATGTTAGAAACACTTAATCATATAAATATCAATTTCATTTAATATATATATATATAAACATGGAAAAGTTCGGGTCACTACAATACCTAGCCGTTAAATAAATTTTATCCCGAAATTTTAAGCAGTTGGAGGTGTTGACGTATCTTCTAGAAATAAGTGCGAGTATTTCTTCTTCATCTGATCTTCTCATTCCCAGGTGAACTCATGTCCTCTATGAGTATTCCATCGAACCTTAACAATTGGTATCTTGTTTTGCTTAAGTCTTTTAATGTCACGATCCATTATTTCGACGGGTTCTTCGATGAATTGAAGTTTTTTGCTGATTTGGATTTCGTCTAACGGAATAGTGAGATCTTCTTTAGCAAAACACTTCTTAAAATTCAAGATTTGGAAAGTGTTATGTACATCCGCGAGTTGTTGAGGTAACTCAAGTCGGTAAGCTACTGTTCCGACACGATCAATAATCTTGAATGGTCCAATATACCTTGGATTTAATTTTCCTCGTTTACCAAATCGAACAACGCCTTTCCAAGGTGCAACTTTAAGCATGACCATCTCTCCAATTTCAAATTCTATATCTTTTCTTTTAATGTTAGCGTAGCTCTTTTGTCGACTTTGGGCAATTTTCAACCGTTGTTGAATTTGGATGATCTTCTCGGTAGTTTCTTGTATTATCTCCGGGCCCGTAATCTGTCTATCCCCCACTTCACTCCAACAAATCAGAGACCTGCACTTTCTACCATAAATTGCTTCAAACGGCGCCATCTCAATGCTTGAATGGTAGCTGTTGTTGTAGGAAAATTCTGCTAACGGAAGGTGTCGATCCCAACTGTTTCCGAAATCAATAACACATGCTCGTAGCATATCTTCAAGCGTTTGTATCATCCTTTTGCTCTGCCAATCAGCTTATGGATGATAAGCAGTACTCATGTCTAGACGAGTTCCTAATGCCTGATGTAATGTCTGCCAAAATCTTGAAATAAATCTGTCATCCCTATCAGAGATAATAGATATTGGTATTCTATGTCTGGAGACGACTTTCTTTAAATACATTCGTGCTAACTTCTCCATCTTGTCATTTTCTCTTATTGGCAGGAAGTGTGCTGATTTGGTGAGATGATCAACTATTACCCAAATAGTATCAAAACAACTATTTAGTGATGAAATCCATGGTAATGTTTTCCCATTTCCATTCCGGGATTTTGAGTTGTTGAAGTAGACCTGATGGTTTCTGATGCTCAGCTTTGACCTTAGAATACGTCAAACATTCTCCTACGTATTTAGCAACATCGGTTTTCATACTGTAACATCCCGCATTTTTCCGTTAAATTATTTTAACGCCCGTCTTTTTCTTTTTAAATAATGCCCTTCGTATCTAGATTCGTATCCTTTGTTATGTAACGTTTTAAATATTCTCGTTATCAAATTTCAATATCCCCCGTACTCCCGTGTAACTTAAAATATTCGATCGGTTAAATCCCGCACCCGCTTTGAAACTCGAGGGACCGGAGTTGCCAAATGGGCAAACTAGTTGACTAGGTCAACTAGTCAACCCATTTTTCATTTCACCATCTCCCCCTCTCTCTCTTTCTCTCTACCAAGAACACACACACAAACACCCATCCCATTCATTCACCATCTAATTTTGATCTTGGAAGCTCACAACAAATCCGACTACATATTCTTGATCCTCTCATCATCCTCTTCGATTTGATGCTAACCACTTCGATTTTGGGTAACATTTCTAAAACTCTAGATTTCTCAAATTCGTGTTTTTGACTTGATATGTTGTTAGTTAGTGTCTATGGCTCGTGTATAACATGAATATATGATTTGTATGCTCGATCTTGATGTTTAGGTGTAACTAGCTTGATAATGAAAAGTGTATGCTTAATCTTTGATTTTGGATGATGAAATGTGTTTAGATGTTAATGTTTGTGTGTTCAAAGTGTTAGTTACTTCAATAGCTTCGTTTTGGTGTGTTGATTGACATGAAAACCTTACATTAACAGGATTAGTGATTTTGAGGTTTGGTTAGGGTTTGACAACCCTTAAAAACGAACTTTTGATGCGTTGAATGCTTGTTAATGTTATTGATAAGTGTTTAGTTGTATTACACATTTCATTACCTTCAAAACGGCATATCATATGTATAAATTGGATTCCCGAAACTTGAATTGCAATTGATAAACTTAAAACTTGAAAATAAACCTCTATTGATCGCTTGACGGGATTTCGGTTATAGTATATGATGTTTTTGCTTGATGAAAAGTGCTTAGTTGCGTTCCTTGTCGAAAGAGCTTTCCGATGATATAAAATACATGTTCTAATTGTTTGCGGTTTGTAAAATGTGTTGGTTTGTGTTTTGGATCGTGCACTTGTGTTTCAGCAAAATAGGGTCTGTATACTGACCTGGACGCCGTCCAGACTCTGGGACGCCTTCCAGCCCTTCAGACTTGGACGCCGTCCAGACTCTGGGACGCCGTCCAGCCCTTCAGACTTGGACGCCGTCCAGACTCTGGGACGCCGTCCAATTGCACTATCAGATTCTGTTTTGCTTGGTCAATTTACGAAAAATGTTTGCTATGCTATGGACCTCCGATTTACATGAAACTTGTTCTAACATGCTCATATATGATTAAAAACCTCAGAAAAATAGTTCGGGACCCGACCCGAACGTGTTGACTTTTTCGTTGACTTTGACCGACCAAAGTTTGACTTTTTGTCAAACTTAACCAAATGATTATGCAATCTTTCTAACATGATTCTATACTTGTATCTTGCATGAAACTTGACAATTTGATTCACATGCTACTTAATCGAGTCGTAACGAGCCATAGGACTAATTGAACAACTTTGACCGATCGTGTTTACCGTTATTTGATACAACCTAATTGTTTAGGTCAAGACTAGCTTTGTCTTCGCACGCGTTTACTTGTTGAAGTACTTTATTAACTCTCGCGCTCAAGGTGAGATCATAGTCCCACCTTTGCAAATACTTTTATACTTTTAAATCGTGGGCTGAGAAACATATACTTTATATACATTTATACGGTTTATACTTTCATACTTTGGATACAAATGCGAATACAAGAGCAAAGATACAGACGAGTTAGAACAAAAGTCCTCAATCCAATTATCATTAGTTCCACTTGCAGGGTGTAAGTGTAAGCGAGTGATTATGTTGTGTGGCCATACGGGTTTAACAAACCCTCATTCAGACGGTTCGCTACCGTTAGTGAATGAAATATAATTTCAACAATGTATAGTGTAAGTTCTAACACTAAATTCAAAATTCAGAGGGAAGATTCGGTTAAGCCTTGATAATTGGGTGCTCGTGATACAAATACTATTTTGGAATGTGAACGATTCTGGTTGAACAATTCTTAAAGAACCTTGTGGTTCAATACAATTTACTTACTAAACCTATGATTTCACCAACGTTTTTCGTTGACAGATTTCTATGTTTTTCTCAGGTTTTGCACGATTTGCGATACATGCTTCCGCTCATTTATTTGATACTTGCATTGGATGTCGAGTATACATGCATTTCATGGAGCGTCTTTTGACTTTACTTTAAACCGTGTCGCCTAGATTTCAATCGTACTTATAACGTTGTAACTTAACTTTTGGTTGAACAATTCTTGTAAACTTTGAAACAATCTTTATTTTGAAATGAAGGCGACATATTTTGGTCAAACGTTATCTTAAAGACTTATAATCAGGTAATGGGACCCACGTAGCCGACGCCGTCACTTGACGATTTGTCGGGGTCGCTACAGTTGGTATCAGAGCCTTGGTTGTAGGGATTTAGAGTTCATTTGTGTCCACCCCGAGTCATAGGGTACATAGGTGAATCTAGACTACAACCGGCATATAGACTGAAGTAGGAATTACTTGACTATTTGTGCATTTATACTCGAACTCTTCTATCATATCTAACTCGTATTCGATCTTGATCTTACGTTGATAAATTTTGTTGATGCGCCACCTTGACTTTATGAAGTAATGTTAAATGCACATGAGAATCAGGGTAATATAATTTCCGGGATTATATTACGGTGATTCACATGGACGTTCCGACATTATGACATAAAGAATTTAGGGCGAGTCAAGGAAAATTTTCTCTCTATCCTTAATCCATACTCCGGTTAGTATTGTTGAAAATACTAACCAACGATATTCTTGTGTCTTGAAGGAACAATGGCTCCTCGTCGTGTACGCCGCAATGAAACTCCCGAACAAGCTCTCGAACGGATGATAGCTACCGCCGTAGATGCGGCCATGGCCGGTCACTCATCCAACAACAATAATAACAACAACAACAACAACAACAACAACAACAATGGAGCCGGAAACTCAAACGAGGGATGCTCCTATAAAGCTTTCATGGGGTGCAAACCTCACACTTTTGATGGAACCGGGGGACCGGTCGTGCTCACCCGATGGTTTGAGCAAACGGAAGCCGTCTTTAGCATAAGCGGTTGTCGGGACCAAGACAAGGTCAAATACTCCACTCACACTTTCTCCGGAATTGCTCTAACATGGTGGAACACCTATGTTCAATCGGTGGGTACCGATGAAGCTCATGCCCTCTCTTGGGCCGATCTAAAGGAAAAGATGATTGTTGAATATTTTCCGCGCGAAGAAACCCGAAAGCTTGAGGAGGAACTAAGAGCTTTGAAAGCGGTCGGAAACGATCTTAAGGCTTATAATCAACGCTTCGCCGAACTATCCTTGATGTGTCCTAATCTTGTTAACCCCGAATCTCAAAGGATTGAGCTCTACATGCTCGGTCTTCCAAAAAGCATCAAACAAGGGGTGATGTCATCCAAACCCACTACTCATCAAGCCGCTATGAACATGGCTCGCCAACTAATTGAAACGGTTGACGAAATCGTAGTTCCGGCACCTAAGGCCGAGGATAAATCGGGCGGCAACAAAAGAAAGTGGGAACCCTCTCAATCAAGCAACAACAACTTTGCTAAGAAGCCTTACACCTCCGACGGCAAGAGGGGTTATACCGGACACCTACCGTATTGTAACGAGTGCTACAAACATCATTTAGGCGAATGTGGCAAACCATTTTGCTTGAAGTGTCAAAGAAGTGGCCATGTAGCCCACGATTGTAGGAATACCGCTCCCGTCGTCCAAAAGGAGCACAATGCACCCAAGACGGGTGTTTGTTTTGAATGTGGCCAACCGGGTCATTTTAGGAGTGCGTGCCCAAATAAGAAAATCAACCCCAACGCACGCCGTTAAACTTTCAACATCAACGCCTAGGATGCCCGAGACGACGATGGACTAGTCACGGGTATGTTTCTTCTCGAAATTCTCACGTTTCATGTTTATTCGATTCGGTTACCGTTAGACATTTTATAAACAAGTCTTTGACTCGTGCTCTTTACATTCCACTTTTTCCCCTAGATACTACTTAGACGATTTAAGTGACCAACGGAAAATATTGTGTGCCTATAAATTTTATTGGAGGATATACGTTAAGACTTTTGACTTGACACCTATAGAACTAGGGAGCTCGAAACCTATTCGTTAAAAAAAAAAAAAAAAAAAAAAAAAAAAAAAAAAAAATTGTTTCCCCATCATCTGGTATGGATTATTGTGAACTGAGTAATTTTCGGTTGGAAAACCGATACCCTCTCCCTCGCATCCATGACCTCATGATTTCTTGCATGAATCCCGTGTGTGTTCCAAAACGACCTCCGTTCCGGTTATCATCAATTGGGGGTTAAGGGAGACGATGTCTCCTGAGTCTTTTCCGAACTCGCAACGTTAGTTGTAAATCCCTCTTAGTACCATTCGATTTATCCAAGGCTCGTCCGTATTCATGAACCTCCTAAATCACGTATGCAACTTATCTAGACAAATCTGTTATCGTATTTATAGATGACGTCTTAACTTATTTAAGTAAAGAAGGAAAACGAACAACATCACTATCTTACGCTCGAACTTTTGAGAAAAGAGCAACTTTATACCAAATTCTCCGAGTGAGAATTTCTGTTGAACGAAGTCCAATTTTCTAGACCATAATGTTAATGGTCAAGGCATTTCAATCAATCTCGAGATCAAGCCACATGTAATCAGGAAACTCTCCCCACTCAGACTTGTATTCGTAAAATCTTAGACCTCGTCTGTTATTACCAAAGACTCATTTCTGACTTTTCTCGTGTTACACGACTTTTAAACTTGTTAACTCACTAAGGAAAAACCATAAACCTCTACGTGCCCGAATCTTGAGCGTGATTCTTCACACCAACATTTCTAGTTAAATTCGTTATTTTGCACGAAGAAGTCGAATACTAAATTGTGGATCCGATCAATTTTCTCGTCATCACGTACCACACTACATACCTCTGATATTTCACCATTACCGTCTGATATTACTGGAATTTAAGATAACACACAATCCAACGATACTTCACTCTTCTTTGACTTAACGCCCTTGTGTTTCTGATAATCGGTCAACTATTATTCAACCCCGAACTATACAACTACGTGTACTACCTCGTTTCTCTTTCAGACTTCAACTTTTGACAACTAGAGGCACGTTATGGCAACCTCGAGATGCAAGCTCATCCTATTCTAAGTCCTCATTTCACTCCTATCTTTATCGCTCGCATTTTCGTTTAAAGAAACTCCTTGAACATTTCTCCATGGATAGAGAAATTCCTCATATTACATTAGTATTCGCCATGAGGGTGAATAGTCCTAACGAACATTTTTCGAACCCTAACTAACTTGTTCAAACGTATCTTAAGAGATTCTATTCCAACACGGTGTATCTTCGTCACTTATCCTGTATCGAAATACTCGTTTCACTTCTAGCGTTACAAGAGACCTTGGGAACCCGCTTAGACACATGTACCGTGTATCTCCCACAAACAGACGAACCGAACAAACGAACGATTTACGTCTTCGAAAGACATGTTTCAAACTTGCATGGTCGCTTTTAGTTGATCCCTCATACTACGATAGTTACCGTTCTTGTACTAACGCCGCACTTCCGAAACCCTATATGACCGCAAATGTCATACCCCTATTCGTTGGACCAACGCAGGTGGCAAGCAAACACCGAAATCTGAACTACATCAGGAAACAACAATTGAGATCGTTCAAGTCCGAGAAGGGCTCGAGATGACCCGTAGTCGCCAGAAGAGTTATACCAAACTTAGATAAAAACCTCACAAATCCCAGTGTGTAACCGCATAATATTGAGAAACCACCCCTTGAAAAGGTGTAATCCATTTTGGGAAATCGAGAAAGGCTATATCCGCAATATCGAACCTTTTGAAACCTTGGGGCGTATTGGAACCGCTTCCTACCGTTTAGAACTTCCGACTCAATTAAGTTTCCGTTTACCCTACATTTCGTGTAACAAACTTAGAAACGTGTCATGCGGAACAGGAATGTGCAATCCTTTTAGATGCACCAACTATTGATGACAAACTCCTCTTCATGGGAAAACTGGTTGAAATCATGGATCGTGAAATCGAACTTCAATACAACGTAACACCCCGACTATCCGGATTCGTGGAATGTCCAAGAAAGTACCTTCACTCATTCGTAGAGTTACTACTCTAAGTCTCGAGTAAGAGATATCGACTACTACTTCCAACTAAATTTCGGGACGAAATTTCTTTTGAGGTGTGGATAATGTAACATCCCGCATTTTTCCGTTAAATTATTTTAACGCCCGTCTTTTTCTTTTTAAATAATGCCCTTCGTATCTAGATTCGTATCCTTTGTTATGTAACGTTTTAAATATTCTCGTTATCAAATTTCAATATCCCCCGTACTCCCGTGTAACTTAAAATATTCGATCGGTTAAATCCCGCACCCGCTTTGAAACTCGAGGGACCGGAGTTGCCAAATGGGCAAACTAGTTGACTAGGTCAACTAGTCAACCCATTTTTCATTTCACCATCTCCCCCTCTCTCTCTTTCTCTCTACCAAGAACACACACACAAACACCCATCCCATTCATTCACCATCTAATTTTGATCTTGGAAGCTCACAACAAATCCGACTACATATTCTTGATCCTCTCATCATCCTCTTCGATTTGATGCTAACCACTTCGATTTTGGGTAACATTTCTAAAACTCTAGATTTCTCAAATTCGTGTTTTTGACTTGATATGTTGTTAGTTAGTGTCTATGGCTCGTGTATAACATGAATATATGATTTGTATGCTCGATCTTGATGTTTAGGTGTAACTAGCTTGATAATGAAAAGTGTATGCTTAATCTTTGATTTTGGATGATGAAATGTGTTTAGATGTTAATGTTTGTGTGTTCAAAGTGTTAGTTACTTCAATAGCTTCGTTTTGGTGTGTTGATTGACATGAAAACCTTACATTAACAGGATTAGTGATTTTGAGGTTTGGTTAGGGTTTGACAACCCTTAAAAACGAACTTTTGATGCGTTGAATGCTTGTTAATGTTATTGATAAGTGTTTAGTTGTATTACACATTTCATTACCTTCAAAACGGCATATCATATGTATAAATTGGATTCCCGAAACTTGAATTGCAATTGATAAACTTAAAACTTGAAAATAAACCTCTATTGATCGCTTGACGGGATTTCGGTTATAGTATATGATGTTTTTGCTTGATGAAAAGTGCTTAGTTGCGTTCCTTGTCGAAAGAGCTTTCCGATGATATAAAATACATGTTCTAATTGTTTGCGGTTTGTAAAATGTGTTGGTTTGTGTTTTGGATCGTGCACTTGTGTTTCAGCAAAATAGGGTCTGTATACTGACCTGGACGCCGTCCAGACTCTGGGACGCCTTCCAGCCCTTCAGACTTGGACGCCGTCCAGACTCTGGGACGCCGTCCAGCCCTTCAGACTTGGACGCCGTCCAGACTCTGGGACGCCGTCCAATTGCACTATCAGATTCTGTTTTGCTTGGTCAATTTACGAAAAATGTTTGCTATGCTATGGACCTCCGATTTACATGAAACTTGTTCTAACATGCTCATATATGATTAAAAACCTCAGAAAAATAGTTCGGGACCCGACCCGAACGTGTTGACTTTTTCGTTGACTTTGACCGACCAAAGTTTGACTTTTTGTCAAACTTAACCAAATGATTATGCAATCTTTCTAACATGATTCTATACTTGTATCTTGCATGAAACTTGACAATTTGATTCACATGCTACTTAATCGAGTCGTAACGAGCCATAGGACTAATTGAACAACTTTGACCGATCGTGTTTACCGTTATTTGATACAACCTAATTGTTTAGGTCAAGACTAGCTTTGTCTTCGCACGCGTTTACTTGTTGAAGTACTTTATTAACTCTCGCGCTCAAGGTGAGATCATAGTCCCACCTTTGCAAATACTTTTATACTTTTAAATCGTGGGCTGAGAAACATATACTTTATATACATTTATACGGTTTATACTTTCATACTTTGGATACAAATGCGAATACAAGAGCAAAGATACAGACGAGTTAGAACAAAAGTCCTCAATCCAATTATCATTAGTTCCACTTGCAGGGTGTAAGTGTAAGCGAGTGATTATGTTGTGTGGCCATACGGGTTTAACAAACCCTCATTCAGACGGTTCGCTACCGTTAGTGAATGAAATATAATTTCAACAATGTATAGTGTAAGTTCTAACACTAAATTCAAAATTCAGAGGGAAGATTCGGTTAAGCCTTGATAATTGGGTGCTCGTGATACAAATACTATTTTGGAATGTGAACGATTCTGGTTGAACAATTCTTAAAGAACCTTGTGGTTCAATACAATTTACTTACTAAACCTATGATTTCACCAACGTTTTTCGTTGACAGATTTCTATGTTTTTCTCAGGTTTTGCACGATTTGCGATACATGCTTCCGCTCATTTATTTGATACTTGCATTGGATGTCGAGTATACATGCATTTCATGGAGCGTCTTTTGACTTTACTTTAAACCGTGTCGCCTAGATTTCAATCGTACTTATAACGTTGTAACTTAACTTTTGGTTGAACAATTCTTGTAAACTTTGAAACAATCTTTATTTTGAAATGAAGGCGACATATTTTGGTCAAACGTTATCTTAAAGACTTATAATCAGGTAATGGGACCCACGTAGCCGACGCCGTCACTTGACGATTTGTCGGGGTCGCTACACATACCCGGCCACCAAAAATGTTTCTTGAGATCCTTGTTGATAATGCTAAAAACGAACATATATTTCATAGCATTATTCCTCAAGAAAGACAAGCTTTTAGTTGCAATTGTTCTATTTACAAGTGATATTCGTTTAAATAATAAAAGGTGAAGACAAAAGACAGATTCGACGAATTGAAGACGCAAACGACCAAAAAGCTCAAAAGTACAAAAGACAATCAAAGAGGTTCCAATTATTGATAAGAAACGTCTCGAAATTACAAGAGTACAAGATTCAAAACGCAAAGTACAAAATATAAAATTGTACGCAAGGACGTTCGAAAATCCGGAACTGGGACCAGAGTCAACTCTCAACGCTCGACGCAACGGAGTAAAAATTACAAGTCAACTATGCACATAAATGTAATATAATATTTAAATAATTCTTATAATTATTTATATATTATAATAAATAAAAACCGTCGGCAAGAAAGACTCCAAACCAGAGTGAGCTGTAATTGCAAACTCCGCGACTCGCGGAGTTTGAAGGCCAAAAGGGCCGCGAGTCGCGGAGCCCCAAAAGTCGAAAATCCCTATAAAGCTCGCGCATTCTGATCGTAAAAATTCACCAAATATCCATCCATCTCTCTATCTATATCGTAAATTATATTTATATTTTAATTTTAATTTTAATTTTAATTTTAATTTTAATTCTAATAATAAGGGTATGTTAGCGAATGTTGTAAGGGTGTAAGTCGAAATTCTGTCCGTGTAACGCTACGCTATTTTTAATCATTGTAAGTTATGTTCAACCTTTTTATATTAATGTCTCGTAGCTAAGTTATTATTATGCTTATTTAATCCGAAGTAATCATGATGTTGGGCTAATTACTAAAATTGAGTAATTGGGCTTTGTACCATAATTGGGGTTTGGACAAAAGAACGACACTTGTGGAAATTAGACTATGGGCTATTAATGGGTTTTATATTAACTAAACAATACCTTGTTAATTTAATATACAAACTTATAATTTGACGTATTTATATATAACCACATACGCTTGACTGGGTACGGTGGGCGGGATATCTATAAATACCAATAATTATTCATTTTACCGGATACGGAACTGGATTAATAGTTAATAAACTTGTTGAAACAGGGGTGAATTACATTCAAGGGTAATTGGTGTAATTGTTAACAAAGTAGTAAAACCTTGGTTTACACGCAGTCGATAACCTGGTATATTCATTAAACAAAGTATTAAAACCTTGTTACAATTCGAATCCCCAATTAGTTGGAATATTTGACTTCGGGAATAAGAATAATTTGACGAAGGCTTTCGCTCTTTATATTTATGACTGATGGACTATTATGGACAAATCCGTATGGACATATTAAATAATCCAGGACAAAGGATAATTAACCCATGGGCATAAAACTAAAATCAACACGTCAAACATCATGATTACGGAAGTTTAAATAAGCATAATTCTTTTATTTCATATTTAAATTCCTTTATTTTATATTTAATTGCACTTCTAATTATCGCATTTTTATTGTTATTGTATTTAATCGCACTTTTAATTATCGTATTTTTTTTAATTATCGCAAGTTTATTTTATCGCACTTTTATTATTCGCAATTTCATTATCATTATTTACTTTATGCTTTAATTTAAGTCTTGTATTTATTTTTATTATTTTACATTAGGTTTTAACTATGACTAAAGTTTTAAAATCGACAAACCGGTCATTAAACGGTAAAAACCCCCCCTTTATAATAATAATATTACTTATATATATATTTGTATTATTATAAAAGTAAACTAATATAGCGTTAAGCTTTGTTTAAAAAAGACTCCCTGTGGAACGAACCGGACTTACTAAAAACTACACTACTGTACGATTAGGTACACTGCCTATAAGTGTTGTAGCAAGGTTTAATCCATTCTATAAATAAATAAATATCTTGTGTAAAAATGTATCGTATTTAATAGTATTTTCTGCTAAAATTTAATAGTATTTTATACCCCTTAGCTTTGACATCAAGTTATTTTTGGCGCCACTGCCGGGAAGTCTCTTAAAAGCCGGAAGCGCAAGCTAATATAAAAAAAAAAAAAATTTATTTTACTTTTATTAAAATTCATTTTTATAAAAGTACTTTTTAAATATTCGAAAATATAAAAAGAAAAACAAAAATATAAATATTTTTAGGAGTTTGATAAATATTTAAGTTTTATAAAGTTTCTTTAGTTTGTAAAAATATAAGTTTTATTTAATTTATTCTATAAATATATTTTATAAATATAAAAACTGAAAAAAAAAATAATATAAATATATATAAATCTATTTTTTTTTTAGATTGTTATAAAGTATTTTATTTTTATCTTAGTTATTAAAGATAAGTTTTATCTAAATTATAAAAAAAAAAAATTTAGATTATATAAACAGAAAATATAAAAACAGAAAACAGAAAATAAAAAAAAATAAAAAAATAAAGAAAAACGCGTCGAATTTTAAACCTGTCAGCTGAATTTTGGAACCCCGCGAGTCACGGGGTTTGAAGCTTTGAATACCGCAAGTCGCGGAGACCATCTGACACAGCTGACCAGAACCCTAATCAAGCATTAATTACGGGTAATTATAATAATTATTAATATAAAACCCTAATTATCTATTATTATTAAAATTAAGTTTTATTTTAAAATTTCTTTTTATTTAATTTGTTTTATTTAGTTTAATTAAATTGTAAAATTAGTAGTTTTATAAAATAAATAATATAAAAATAATATTTTTATAAAAATTGTACTTTTTACAACTTTTTGTATATTTTTATATTTTGTCCCTTTTCAATCGTTTTAACGCAATATTTGTATTTTTAGCTCATATTTAGTTTTAAACTTAGTTTTTGCCATAGTTATTTTTACTTCTAGATTTTTAGGCTTTGCCGTAGAATTCCTTAAGTGCTTTTTCTTTAGACTAAGATTTAGGTGTTTTAGAATTTTGCGACGCCTTTTTAAGTTTTAGTTTCTTTTTAAGTTATTTCCATTTGGGATATAGTTTTTCCTGTAAGCTTTAATATTTTTAGACACCTTTTACTATGTACCAATTATCATTCCAATTAGTAATCTCAATTTGCGATTATAATTTTAAGTTAGTTGTAGTAATAAGGTTAGGTTAGTCAAGTACTTTTAAGTTTTATAAGTTTCTTTTATTTTTCCGTCACCTTTTATTTTTCAACCATTTTTCTTTTCCGATATTTTTCAACGAACTCTTTTTCTTTCTTATTTCTCGCTATTCTAGTTTTTAGGACATAGATTTTTATTCTACTTCTTATCTAATTTTCTTAAAATTACGAAAATTTATTTTAAGTGGTTAAATTGATAGACATCAAAATTTTCTGGTTCGTAGTAATAGTTGGATTTGTACGTGGACCGGGTTATTGGAGCCAAACAGTCCTCAATTATATTGAGACCAAACGAATCCTGCCCCTCTGCTGCATCTTTTGGCTATTCGAAACGTGGGCAAAATCAGAAAAGTCTATTGATTGGATAACTTATTATAATTTTTCTTTCCTTTTAAAAACTAATAGGATATTCAGTGAATGCACCGAGCAAGACGTTCACCACCTTTTGTACGTTCACCACCTGTAACTAGATCAAGACATTTAGCAAATATTACTGCCATTGATTTTTCTTTAGAATCGTCATCCAGTCGACCAAGTACTTCAGTTCAAATTTCCGATAATCCATTTTTTGAACCCGACCTCACAATTGAGAATCCGGAGAATATTCAGGAACGGTTCGTAGATCCTGAACCACTAAACTTTCCTCCGGAACCACCAATCATTCAAACAGAGATTTTTGAGGAACGAACCATTAAATCAGAATCCTCTAGTGATTCCGATTCAACAAATTCAATTATGGAGAATCTGGAACCTTTAAGTATGGAAGACCGAATGAGAGCTAAACGCACTGGCCAAGGTCACGCAATTACTCATCCAGACATTAATGCGCCAGATTATGAAATCAAAGGACAAATTCTACACATGGTGACTAATCAATGCCAATTTAGTGGTGCGCCGAAGGAAGATCCAAATGAACATCTACGTACCTTTAATAGGATCTGCACACTATTTAAAATCCGAGAAGTGGAGGATGAACAGATATATCTCATGTTATTTCCCTGGACTTTAAAGGGAGAAGCCAAAGATTGGTTGGAATCGTTACCTGAAGGGGCGATCGATACATGGGATGTTTTAGTTGACAAATTTCTTAAACAATTCTTTCCTGCATCTAAAGCCGTAAGACTTCAAGCAGAAATTGTTACGTTTACACAGAAGCCAAATGAAACTCTATATGAGGCGTGGACAAGATATGGAAAGTTGTTAAGAGGATGTCCACAACATGGTTTAGACACCTGTCAAATAGTACAAATATTCTACCAAGGATGCGACATCACTACAAGAAAAGACATAGATATAGCAGCTGGTGGTTCTATTATGAAGAAAACCGAAACTGATGCTTACAAAATTATTGATAACACTGCTTCCCACTCACATGAGTGGCACCAAGAAAAAGATATCGTTAGATCATCTAAAGCAGCTAGAGCCGATTCTAGCCATGACTTAGATTCCATTTCCGCAAAGATAGATGATGTGGAGAGACGAATGGAAAAGATGACTAAAGATATTCACTCAATACGAATTAGTTGTGAGCAGTGTGGAGGACCACATTTGACAAAAGATTGTCTCAGTATTGAATTAACAATGGAACAAAGAGAGAATATTTCATACATAAACCAAAGGCCTGGAAATAATTATCAGAATAATTATCAACCGCCAAGACCAATTTACAATCAAAACCAGAATTATAACCAAAATATTCCATACAACAACCAACAAGGTCCTACCAATCAACAAGTATCCAATAATACTTACAACCAGTAAAGACCTAATTTTCAAAACAAACCACCACAACAAACCGATGATAAAAAGCCGAATTTAGAAGATATGATGACGAAGCTAGTTGAAACTCAAACGCAGTTTTTCACCTCTCAGAAACAAACCAATGAACAAAATGCTCAAGCATTTAGAAATCAACAAGCTTCTATTCAAAATCTGGAACAAGAAGTAAGTAACCTAGCAAGGTTAATAGGTGAAAGAAAACCGGGAAGTCTACCTAGTGATACAAATGCTAACCCCCGGAATGAAACAGCTAAAGTCATTACCACAAGAAGTGGTACAACACTTAAACCACCTGAAATACCTGTAACTTCTGATGAAGCTATTCCTACTCCACAAGAACCACAACCTGATCAAGATAAGGAAAAAGAACCGGTAGTTGAAAAGGTTAATGAAGATAACAAAATTAAGGATAAACCTTATGTTAAACCATACCAACCACCACTTCCTTATCCGAGTAAAATGAAGAAAGAGAAACTTGAAGCCGAGCAATCCAAATTCTTGGATATGTTTAAATAGATAAATATAAATCTTCCTTTCATTGATGTGATTTCAGGAATGCCTAGATATGCTAAATTCTTGAAAGATCTAATCTCAAATAGAAAGAAAATGGAAGAACTCTCGGCTGTTACTATGAATGCTAATTGTTCAGCAGTGCTGTTGAATAAGATACCAGAAAAATTATCTGATCCAGGAAGTTTCACAATTCCATGTTTTCTGGGTAGTCTTAGTTCAATAGAAGCATTGGCAGACTTAGGTGCTAGTATAAATCTAATGCCGTATTCACTATACGCTAAACTAGACCTTGGAGAATTGAAACCAACCAGAATAAGCATACAACTAGCCGATAGATCAATAAAATATCCTAGAGGGATAATGGAGAACATGCTAGTTAAAGTTGGTACTTTAGTATTTCCAGTAGATTTTGTTGTTCTGGACATGGAAGAAGATTCTCAAGTTCCTCTCATATTAGGAAGACCATTCTTAAACACGGCTAAAGCAATGATAGACGTGTTCGGTAAGAAACTGACCCTAAGTATAGAGGATGAGAGTGTTACCTTTTTAGTTGATAGAGCAATGCAACAACCGCAATGTGTAGATGATACATGTTATTATATTCAAACTATAGATGCACATGCAGAATTATTAGAAGAATTTCCAGAATTACAAGGAACAGGAGAATGTTCTTTAGGAGAAGGTAATGAACCAATTGATGAAGCTGAAATGTTAGCTACACTTATAGCTAATGGATATGAACCAACAACAGAAGAAATGAAAATGCTAAAAGAAGAAGACAGATATCGATACAAATCATCGATAGAAGAACCTCCGAAATTAGAGTTAAAGCCACTTCCAAACCATTTGGAATACGCTTATTTACATGGTGAATCTGAATTACCTGTAATAATATCGTCTTCTCTTACTGAAAATGAGAAATCACAACTCATTTCTGTGTTGAAAGCTCATAAACCAGCCATTGCATGGAAGATTCATGATATTAAAGGAATAAGTCCTTCGTATTGCACACATAAAATCCTTATGGAAGAAGGTCATAAAACGTATGTGCAACGCCAACGAAGACTAAATCCTAATATGCAAGATGTAGTTAAGAAAGAGATTATTAAACTACTAGATGCAGGTTTAATTTATCCAATTTCTGATAGTCCATGGGTAAGCCCAGTTCAATGCGTGCCTAAGAAAGGTGGCATGACTGTCATTACAAATGAAAAAAATGAGCTTATTCCTACTAGGACTGTAACAGGATGGCGTGTATGTATTGATTATAGAAAATTAAATGACGCCACCAGAAAAGATCACTTTCCCTTACCTTTCATAGATCAAATGTTGGAAAGATTAGCCGGAAATAGTTATTATTGTTTTCTAGATGGATTTTCCGGATATTTTCAAATTCCAATAGCACCCGAAGATCAAGAGAAAACCACATTCACGTGCCCTTATGGTACTTTTGCTTACAAACGCATGCCATTTGGACTTTGCAACGCCCCTGCAACCTTTCAAAGGTGTATGATGGCGATTTTTCACGACATGATAGAAGAATGCATGGAAGTATTCATGGATGACTTTTCAGTCTTCGGTGATACATTTGAATCATGTCTAGTTAATCTGGAACGAATGCTAATTAGATGCGAACAATCAAATCTAGTTCTTAATTGGGAGAAATGCCATTTCATGGTTAAAGAAGGCATCGTTCTTGGTCATAAAATTTCAAAAGAAGGAATTGAAGTGGATAGAGCTAAAGTAGATGTAATTGCTAAACTTCCACATCCCACCAATGTTAGAGGAGTTAGGAGTTTTCTAGGGCATGCCGGTTTTTACCGACGTTTCATAAAAGATTTTTCTAAAATTGCCACTCCTATGAATAAACTCCTAGAAAAGGATGCTCCATTCATCTTTTCAGATGAGTGTATCAAATCTTTTAATATTCTTAAAGAAAAACTTACTAATGCACCGATCATGATAACACCAAATTGGAATCTACCATTTGAACTAATGTGCGATGCAAGTGATTTTTGCAATGGGAGCCGTTTTAGGACAAAGGATTGAAAAACGATTTCAACCTATATATTATGCTAGTAAGACGTTACAAGGAGCACAAACGAACTATACAACTACTGAAAAAGAACTCCTTGCTATTGTCTTTGCTTTTGACAAATTTCGATCATATCTCGTTCTAGGAAAAACGGTGGTCTATACCGACCATTCTGCTCTTAGATACCTATTTTCAAAACAAGATGCTAAACCAAGATTAATCCGTTGGATCTTACTCTTACAAGAGTTTGATATTGAAATCCGAGATAAAAGAGGAGCAGAAAATCTCGTCGCTGATCATCTTTCTCGTCTTGAAAATCCTGAGTTAGAAGTTCTAAATGAATCGGCCATACAAGACAACTTTCCTGATGAATATCTATTGAAGATAGATTATAATGAAATCTCATGGTTTGCGGACTATGCAAACTACTTAGTTTGTGGATTCCTTGAGAAAGGATTATCGTACCAAAGACGAAAGAAATTCTTCAGTGATATAAAACACTATTTTTGGGAAGATCTACATTTGTTTAAAAGTTGTCCAGATGCAATAATACGCCGATGTGTATTTGGAGATGAAGCTAGTAAAATATTAAACCATTGTCACACAGGACCAACAGGAGGGCATTATGGGCCTCAACTAACAGCAAGGAAAGTTTATGATGCTGGATTCTATTGGCCTACAATTTACAAAGACGCACACCTTCTTTGCAAATCCTGTGATGCATGTCAAAGGACCGGAAAAATAAGTCAACGTGATGAAATGCCACAAAATGTCATCCAAGTATGTGAAGTATTTGACATTTGGGGTATTGAATTTATGGGTCCATTTCCAAAATCTCATAATAATCTATATATACTCGTAGCCATTGATTATGTATCTAAATGGGCGGAAGCACAAGCTCTCCCAACTAACGATGCACGAGTTGTAGTCAATTTTTTAAAACGTCTTTTTGCAAGGTTTGGAACACCGAATGCTTTAATAAGTGATCGGGGTACTCATTTCTGTAATAATCAACTTGAGAAAGTTCTTAAAAGATATGGAGTAACTCATAAAATCTCCACCGCATATCATCCACAAACAAGTGGACAAGTTGAAAATACTAACCGAGCTTTAAAACGTATTCTAGAGAAAACCGTAGGATCAAATCCGAAGGAATGGTCCATTAAATTGGAGGATGCACTCTGGGCTTTTAGAACAGCCTACAAAACTCCAATTGGAACCACACCTTTTAGACTTGTTTATGGAAAAGCATGTCATCTTCCAGTAGAAATTGAACACAAAGCATTTTGGGCTTTAAAGACATGTAATCTTGATTTACATGAAGCCGGACGTCTACGATTAAGTCAACTAAACGAATTAGAAGAATTAAGACATGAAGCATACGATAATTCGTTAATCTATAAAGAAAGAACGAAGAAATGGCATGATAAAAGAATCAAAAGTTCAAAAGAATTTAAAGAAGGAGACAGAGTTCTTCTTTTTAATTCACGATTCAAGCTATTTCCTGGAAAATTGAAATCAAGATGGTCTGGACCATTCATAGTCAAAAGAGTTTTCCCATACGGAACGATAGAATTAATAAATTCAAATGGGATTGAATTTAAAGTTAATGGTCACAGAGTTAAACACTACATACATAGTCCGATGGAAGTCGACAACGAAGTTAATCACAATTTCGACACCACAGCTAACTAAGTGTGGGGAGAATCAAGTCTTTAAAGGATAATATGTATTTCTGTTAGAGTTAGATTGTCTATTTTCGTGTAGTTCTCGAAAATGGAACCCGAATGGTCTTTCCCTAGCAGACCCTAAAGAACTAGTCTTCTCCCCCCATTCTAAATTTTTATTTTTTTTAGGTTTTTACAAAATGAAGACTGCCTGTGAACTAAACCACTGTCTAATGCTACACGCTTTGATCACTATACGAAATAATGACATACTACCGAGTGAATTAGTATCAGTAATCAGAGAAAGAATGGACGGAGTTAGAAAAGAATCCAGATGCGAAGATAATAAGTTACAATTTGGTAAAGGAAAATCAAAATCCGCAGCGAAAAGAAGAGCACGACACCTAGAAAGATGTCACAAATGCGGAAAATGGTCACATGGAGGTAAATGTTCAAATAATCAAACCTATTCAAATACCGAATTTGTTACTTTATGCAGAGACGGACCGTTCATATGTTTAGAAGAAAAGACACTGAATGCTCGAGGTTACGCCTATGTAGCTATGGAAAACCAATTAAACCGACTATCTTATGAATGGGATAGATCATATAACTAAGAAATCTATTTCACAAGTATGTCTGTACAGTTTTTATTTTTATTATTTTTTTTTTTTAACCTTTTGATAATAAACGCTAATTTGTTCGCTATAAAGTATTAAATTGGTATTGAATAAAATTAGGTTTGGCGACCGAAATTATTGATATCATTCAAAAATTTATTACATCACTGCGAAATTTAACGTTTATTCTTAAGGTATAAATATCTTTAATCAATCAACCCAAAATATTTCAAAAATTCGTCATGAGTTAAATTAGGTTTTGGAACAGAAATTACTTTACCGAAAAGAGGGGCGCATATTTTTGATAATATTTGATTGATTAAAGTGGGATAAAAAGCCAAAAAGATTTTTAATTTTATTTTTACCATGTTTTTAAAATTAATATTTAAATCTTAAATTAATATTGTAAACTTTGTAAAAACAATATTTTTAAAATTATAAATATTTGAAAAATTAATATAAGTTTGGTGTGAATTTATAATATGAATTTTTAAATTAAGTTTGGTGTGAATTTATAATATGAATTTTTAAATTAAATTTGGTGTGAATTTTTAATTTTTAAAATATGAATTTTTAATTTTATGCATTTCAAATTTTAAGTTTGGTGTGAATTTTTAATATTAATTTTGAATTTTATAATTAAATTGTGTGAATTTAAAAACAAAAAAAAAAAATTTACTTTATCTCATTAAGTTAAAAATATGATTTTTAAAATTCGTCGTAAGTTGAAGACTAGGTCTTTGAACCGAAATTGCTTTACCCAAGGGAGGGACGAGAACTTTTAATATCATTATTTTTAATCTTATTGATTTAAAGTATGCCAAAAACATTAAAAAAAACCCAAAAATCTTAGCTTTTAAAACAATCGCTACAAAAAGACAAATTTTAAAATTTTGTCGAGGGACGGACTAGGACATCGATCCGAAACGACCTCGTCCTAAATAACAAGGGAAACAAAATTTTAAAATTAATTACTTAATTGTTTTAATAAGTTAAAGATTATAAAAAAAAAAAATTACCAAACTCCGCGACTCGCGGAGTTTGGAGCTTTAATCTCCGCGACTCGCGGAGGGGTCAAAAAATCAGAAAAAAAATATAAACACCCGAACTGATCAGTACCAACACAGAAAAAAAAAACACTGCGAAAACCTGCGCGAAAAACCCGAAAAATACACCCCAAAATCACAATTTTTAACCGTTAATCATCAAATCTTTTGCTAAAATCATGTTGAGAAGGATGCTATCTAGGAATTACTCAAGAAAAACGGTAAATTTCTACACCTAAACACCATTTAATCCGAAATTAGTGTTCTTGAGCCATTTTTTCCCCAATTTGATTTTGATGCTTTTTAGTGTAATTAGGCTTAAATTGTTTATGTATTATGCTTGTATAACCTAGATTGATGCTGTTTAACATGATTAGAAGCCTTAAACTTCAAATTTTGAGTAATCTAGGGTTTGTGTTCTTGAGCAAATTTGGGGCTTTTTGATATAAACAGGTTATGGCCGATTTTTGTCATGAATTGTTGCTAAATTAAGTAGTGTAACATGTTTAGGTAGTTAAATGATCCAAACTTTGAGCCTAAATATGATTTTGAGAATTAAAGTGGACTTTTTCAAAGTCTAAAATTCATGAACTTGATTTTTGAGAGATAATGCCATTTGAGACTTGTTTAATTGCTAGTAATGATTATTTTGACATGTTATTTGAGTTAAATGCTTATGAACTTGGCAAACATTTTCGTATATGCTTATTTGAAGAAGTGTAGATTTGATAAAAATGTGAAAATAAGCTTAAGTTTGATATAAATTGATCATGTCATTGTAATTATTTTGATTGATGATTTTGCGGACACTAATACATATTTGGATGCACAAAAATTGTGTTTGATGTGTTTTGCAGACTGAAAGGGGTGAATCTTCATCCCAAGCCCGCAATGCTCCTGCTGAGAACGCGGAACAACAGGAGGTGGATAACTACTACAAGCAGGATATACCTCATCCAGTCATGACCTTTTCTAATATGCACTTGGAAGAGTTGCACCCGAACCTGAGATTTGACAGACTTTGGATAGATTATCCAAAATATCAAAGGGGTTTGCATACTCTTCATTCTAAGGTTGTTGAGGTACCGAGGGTCATAGAATGGGGACCCTTAGAAGCTGTAGAATTGGCCAGGCCAATTAGGGAATTACTTGTACAGAGGTATGGTAATTCTACTTTTAATGACTGGGTACATTTATTCACCATGTGTAGACCTGTATATAAAGTATGGTGTGAAGAATTATTGTGTAGTATAGAGTTGAATGATCGGGTAGCTAGTTTAACCGATCGTTCTTTTATTAGATTTTTGTTAGGCGGTTCGATGCGCCACATGTCTTTACTAGACATGGCTCAGGCTTTACGTATATATACGCTTGAGGAGTTAGCATCCGCTGATTGTAGAGGGTTGATACTAAACGGTAGAAAGATAGATGAAAATTTTGATACACACGGTGTGTGGAGTCAAATGACAAGCCATCACCGTTTCAAAGGGGGAAATTACTCTTATTTGGATATAGATAGAGCCGAATTAAGAGTGATTCATAGGTTTTTAGCTAATTCGATTACACAAAGGGGTAAGAACAAGGAAAAAGTAAATGAACAGGATTTGTTTTACCATATGTGTATTCGAGACCCACAAAGCGCTGTAAGTATACCGTATTGTGTGGGTTATTATTTATCAGCTATGGTTCGGGGGATGCGACCGCATAGCATAATAGGAGGTGGTATTTTTATTACTTTGATTGGTGAATATCTCGGTATGGATATAAGTCGGGGGGATTATTAGTAGAAGAACCAGAACCCCGCGATACTATAGGTTTAAATGTATACCATGGTGCGAAAGTTTTGAAGAGGCGAAATAACGCCGCAGTACCATACCATGGTAGACATCCACAGGTTGAGAGAAACCAACAGTAAGGTAATGTAGGAGGGGGGAATGAGATCCAAGAAATGCAAAGGTTTATAGCTTCTCAGGAGTACGAAAATGCTAGACAGAGAGCATTTGAAGATTGGCAAGTTCATCAGAACCAAATCATAGCTCATTGCCAACATATAGGTAGAAACTATATTCCTACACCGAAACCCATCTTCCCTCCCTGGTCTATAGAGATGCAGCCACCGTATCCTACGTATAACCCTGCCGAAGCATTCTATAGCACCTATGATTATGCCTGGAACCCCTATTGGTAGCAATATCATCCCTAGTCTACTTATATTTTTTTTTTTATTTTGTAATTTGTAATGATTGATACGTTTAATACTTTTGTTAATATTGTAATAGTTTTTATAATTGTCTAACTTTTATTCTTAGATTTTAATAATTTTTGAATGTGGGGTAATATACCAAACTTCAAAAATATGTATATATGTTTGCAATTATCTTATGTACACAACAGGATAAAACAACGCATTTTCAAAGACTGGCATTAAGTTCAGCAAAAGCAACTAATTTTGACGACAAGATGCAAAATATATGTGAAATAACAACAAGACGGAATGAACAAATGATGTGCACCATTTATCATTCATCAAACAAATGCCAATATATTTGGAAACTTTGGTAAAATTTAATCATTTTCACACAAATCACCCTCAATAATTTAAATTGTTACTGATTTCTTGCAAATGAGGGCATTGCAAGATCTTAAGTGTGGGAAAGGGTTAAATTCTTTCGGATTTTAAAAATTTTTACTTTATACACTTGGTTACCATTAAAAATACTAGTAAAAGCAGTAGTTGTATTAGAATCTAGTGCTCTCTAATAATAACGAACAGCCCTAGTCTTATATACTGACTACCCAATTCTAGTACAATTTTTCAAAATTTTCAAATTAATTGAACTCAAAATGATGTTTATACATATTTATGAACGATAAAACTAGGTTTTAACACCGAAATTATTGTTACCTCAAAAAGGACATAAATTGAGAAACAAACCAAAATGTTAAAATTCATTTAAAATGGAATAGAGGACGATAAAAAGGAAAATAAAAGCCAAGTGTGGGAAAATTTACCAAGTTATCTTAAACATATGTCACATATATCTGTAACAAATAACTGAAAATACTTTTGCTTTGGACTAAACTAAACTGTTTTACCCGATGAAAGAAAAGAAAAGATGGATCTACACGATGAATCAATTCCATCATTAAAAGGAAGTAAAGTCTTCCGAAAAAGACATGCGCTTCTTGATTTAGGTCATGAAGTTGTCGTCCAGACCAGCTGTAGGTTGACGAAAAATCTAGAAAAGTCATCACTAAAATCAGCAGGAAATCCACGGACCTCAGCATTAAACAGGGTCGCCAAGTGGTCAGATTTATCCTAACCATGAGAAGGATTTATCTCGTACAATGGGGAGCACCATGCAAATTAGCTTGATAAGACTAATGAATCAGATCCCCAGAAAGGATAATCTCCTTAAAAGATCAAAAATCAGCTTTTAAGACTGATATTACTCAATCCTAGAGATTGACCTTAAAGATTGAGAATTACAAACTCATGGAATTCAATGATATCTAAACTCGAGCTTGAACGAGAAAATATTTTGATCAAAATTACAAACCGATTTGTTTTCTGAAAACCCTATTTTCAAATGCGTTCATTACCATTGAACGTAAAATCCTAGGAATTCACCTGGAATTCATTAGGTCACCTGAACTAAATCGGGTGTCAACCGTAAGAACGGTGGTTGCATAGTGGTCAAAGACAGGACCTTGTGCCAGACCGAAAAATTATAAGGGTGAGCTTTACTATTGCTCCTACCAAGGATAGTAATTGCGTCCGACACGTTATAGACCATAATTAAAAGCATGTCAGGGGACATGGCCTTAACAGTTGCTTGTTCAACGCTTTCCTTTACAACCGGACGGTAGTTTACCGAAAGGTAATATACGGGACAAGTAAACTGGACGTGTTGCTTTCCAAATACAAGGTTAGCAAGTGGGTGACACAAAACCATAAGTTTTGAGCTAAAATTTTCAAATCTGAAACCCACCAAACCCACAAAAATATTTTGCAAACACCGGTAAAGGGTTATTCCGGAAAACTTATCTAGGGTAAAAACTAGATTTAATTTTCAAAAGATCAAATGTTTTCATAAAGTTCCAATTTCCTTAATAGATCTAAATTTTTATAGTCATGTGGGACTGTAAACCATATCGTTACTACCATTGTTTATACCACCGTATAGAAATCACTGATGTACAAAGTGTGAAGAATAAAGAAGTGATTCTAGTATTTCAAGACGATATTGCTTGAGGACAAGCAACGCTCAAGTGTGGGAATATTTGATAATGCTAAAAACGAACATATATTTCATAGCATTATTCCTCAAGAAAGACAAGCTTTTAGTTGCAATTGTTCTATTTACAAGTGATATTCGTTTAAATAATAAAAGGTGAAGACAAAAGACAGATTCGACGAATTGAAGACACAAACGACCAAAAAGCTCAAAAGTACAAAAGACAATCAAAGAGGTTCCAATTATTGATAAGAAACGTCTCGAAATTACAAGAGTACAAGATTCAAAACGCAAAGTACAAAATATAAAATTGTACGCAAGGAAGTTCGAAAATCCGGAACCGGGACCAGAGTCAACTCTCAACGCTCGACGCAACGGACTAAAAATTACAAGTCAACTATGCACATAAATATAATATAATATTTAAATAATTCTTATAATTATTTATATATTATAATAAATAAAAACCGTCGGCAAGAAAGACTCCAAACCAGAGTGAGCTGTAATTGCAAACTCCGCGACTCGCGGAGTTTGAAGGCCAAAAGGGCCGCGAGTCGCGGAGCCCCAAAAGTCAAAAATCCCTATAAAGCTCGCGCATTCTGATCGTAAAAATTCACCAAATATCCATCCATATCTCTATCTATATCGTAAATTATATTTATATTTTAATTTTAATTTTAATTTTAATTTTAATTATAATTCTAATAATAAGGGTATGTTAGCGAATGTTGTAAGGGTGTAAGTCGAAATTTTGTCCGTGTAACGCTACGCTATTTTTAATCATTGTAAGTTATGTTCAACCTTTTTATATTAATGTCTCGTAGCTAAGTTATTATTATGCTTATTTAATCCGAAGTAATCATGATGTTGGGCTAATTACTAAAATTGGGTAATTGGGCTTTGTACCATAATTGGGGTTTGGACAAAAGAACGACACTTGTGGAAATTAGACTATGGGCTATTAATGGGTTTTATATTAACTAAACAATACCTTGTTAATTTAATATACAAACTTATAATTTGACGTATTTATATATAACCACATACGCTTGACTGGGTACGGTGGGCGGGATATCTATAAATACCAATAATTATTCATTTTACCGGATACGGAACTGGATTAATAGTTAATAAACTTGTTGAAACAGGGGTAAATTACATTCAAGGGTAATTGGTGTAATTGTTAACAAAGTAGTAAAACCTTGGTTTACACGCAGTCGATAACCTGGTGTATTCATTAAACAAAGTATTAAAACCTTGTTACAATTCGAATCCCCAATTAGTTGGAATATTTGACTTCGGGAATAAGAATAATTTGACGAAGACTTTCGCTCTTTATATTTATGACTGATGAACTATTATGGACAAATCCGTATGGACATATTAAATAATCCAGGACAAAGGACAATTAACCCATGGGCATAAAACTAAAATCAACACGTCAAACATCATGATTACGGAAGTTTAAATAAGCATAATTCTTTTATTTCATATTTAAATTCCTTTATTTTATATTTAATTGCACTTCTAATTATCGCATTTTTATTGTTATTGTATTTAATCGCACTTTTAATTATCGTATTTTTTTTAATTATCGCAAGTTTATTTTATCGCACTTTTATTATTCGCAATTTCATTATCATTATTTACTTTATGCTTTAATTTAAGTCTTGTATTTATTTTTATTATTTTACATTAGGTTTTAACTGCGACTAAAGTTTTAAAATCGACAAACCGGTCATTAAATGGTAAAAACCCCCCTTTATAATAATAATATTACTTATATATATATTTGTATTTTTATAAAAGTAAACTAATATAGCGTTAAGCTTTGTTTAAAAAAGACTCCCTGTGGAACGAACCGGACTTACTAAAAACTACACTACTGTACGATTAGGTACACTGCCTATAAGTGTTGTAGCAAGGTTTAAGTATATCCATTCTATAAATAAATAAATATCTTGTGTAAAAATGTATCGTATTTAATAGTATTTTCTGCTAAAATTTAATAGTATTTTATACCCCTTAGCTTTGACATCACTTGTACATCTTCCCCGTTCCAGGATGTATTGAGTATCTGGTTTTATGAGCTTCTCTAAGTACCATTTCTCTCATATCTCCAAATTTTGGTACCCAAATTCTTTCAGCCCTATACCGGGTTTCGTCTTCCCGAATATTAAGATGCTTCTCTGATCCTTTAGGTATTTCATCCTTTAAATTTCCTTCTTTTAAAACTCCTTGTTGCGCCTCCTTTATTTGAGTAGTAAGGTTATTGTGAATCATTATATTCATAGCTTTTACTCGAATGGGTTCTCTGTCCTTTCTGCTCAAGGTGTCGGCTACCACATTTGCCTTCCCTGGATGGTAATGAATCTCAAAGTCGTAATCATTCAACAATTCAATTCACCTGCGCTGCCTCATGTTCAGTTGTTTCTGATTAAATATGTGTTGAAGACTTTTGCGGTCGGTATATATAATACTTTTGACCCCATATAAGTAGTGCCTCCAAGTCTTTAATGCAAAAACAACCGCGCCTAATTCCAAATCACGCGTCGTATAATTCTGTTCGTGAATCTTCAATTGTCTAGACGCATAGGCAATTACCTTCATTCGTTGCATTAATACACAACCGAGACCTTGCTTTGAGGCATCACAATATATTACAAAATCATCATTCCCTTTAGGTAATGACAATATAGGTGCCGTAGTTAACTTTTTCTTTAACAATTGAAACGCTTTCTCTTGTTCATCCTTCCATTCAAATTTTCTCCCTGTATGAGTTAAGGCAGTCAAGGGTTTTGCTATTCTGGAAAAGTCTTGGATGAACCTTCTGTAGTAACCAGCTAGTCCTAAAAACTAGCGTATATGCTTCTGAGTTTTTGGGGTTTCCCACTTTTCAACGGTTTCAATCTTTGCTGGATCCACCTGAATACCTTCTTTGTTCGCGATGTGACCGAGGAATTGAACTTCTTCCAACCAAAATGTACACTTTGAAAACTTAGCGTACAATTTTTCTTTCCTTAACAACTCTAGCACTTTTCTCAAATGTTCTTCGTGCTCTTGGTCATTCTTTGAGTAAATAAGTATGTCATCGATGAAAATAATGACAAACTTGTCAAGGTATGGTCCACACACTCGGTTCATGAGGTCCATGAACACAGCTGGTGCGTTAGTCAACCCAAAAGGCATAACCATAAACTCGTAATGACCGTAACGCATCCTAAAAGCAGTCTTTGGAATATCATCCTCCTTTACCCGCATTTGATGATACTCAGAACGAAAATCAATTTTCGAATAAACCGACGAGCCTTGTAGTTGATCAAATAAGTCGTCGATTCTCGGTAGTGGGTAGCGGTTCTTGATGGTAAGTTTGTTCAACTCTCGGTAGTCGATACACAACCTAAATGTACCATCCTTCTTCTTGACAAACAAAATAGGAGCTCCCCATGGTGATGTGCTTAGTCGAATGAAACCACGCTCTAAAAGTTCTTGTAATTAATTTTGGAGTTCCTTCATTTCGCTGGGTGCGAGTCTGTATGGAGCACGAGCTATTGGTGCAGCTCCTGGTACAAGATCTATTTGAAATTCAACGGATCGGTGTGGAGGTAGTCCCGGTAATTCTTTCGGAAATACATCGGGAAATTCTTTTGCGACGGGAACATCATTGACGTTCTTTTCTTCAGTTTGTACTTTCTCGACATGTGCTAAAACAGCATAGCAACCTTTTCTTATTAGCTTTTGCGCCTTCAAATTACTAATAAGATTTAGCTTCGCGTTGCTCTTTTCTCCGTACACCATTAAGGGTTTTCCTGTTTCCCGTACAATGCGAATTGCATTTTTGTAACATACGATCTCTGCTCTCTCCTTTTTCAACCAGTCCATGCCAATTATCACATCAAAACTTTCTAACTCTACTGGTATCAAATCAATCTTAAATGTTTCACTAACCAGCTTAATTTCTCGATTCTGACATATATTATCTGCTGTAATTAATTTACCATTTGCTAATTCGAGTAAAAATTTATTATCCAAAGGCGTCAGTGGACAACTTAATTTAGCACAAAAATCTCTACTCATATAGCTTCTATCCGCACCCGAATCAAATAAAACATAAGCAGATGTATTGTCAATAAGAAACGTACCCGTAACAAGCTCCTGGTCTTCCTGCGCTTCTGCCGTATTAATATTGAAAACTCTTCCGTAGCCTTGCCCATTAGTATTCCCTTGGTTTGGGCAATTTCTAGTAATGTGGACCTGTTTTTCACATTTATAACAAACTACGTCAGCATTATTTGTTTCTTTATTTTTGTTGTTCTTTGGTCCGTAAACCTCACATTTTGCCGCTCCATGACCACTTCTCTTACACTTGGTGCAAAATGTTGTGCAAAACGCATTCGGATGGTACTCTGCACACTTGAAGCATGGTTGTTTCTGTTGTTTGTTGTTATTGAGGTTGTTGTTGGGATTGTTATTGTTGTTGAAACGGTTGTTGTAGTTGTTGCTGTTGTTGGGATGTTTGTTGTAGTTATTGTTAGGATTGCGGTTATTGTTGCGATTGTTGTTGCGCTTGTGGTTGTAATTGTTATTGTTGTTGTACTGGTGACTCTTATCAACGTTTTCCTCCCACTTCCTCTTGAGTTGTTTCGTGTTGGCTTCTTCGGCCGCCTGCTCTTTAATTCTCCCCTCAATCTGATTTATGAGTTTATGAGCCATTCGACTTGCCTTCTGTATGGAAGCGGGCTCGTGTGAACTCACATCTTCTTGAATCCTTACTGGTAACCCTTTTACAAATGCGTCGATCTTCTCTTCTTCATCTTCGAACGCTCCCAGACACAATAGGCACAACTCTGTGAATCGCCGTTCATATGTGGTAATGTCGAACCCTTGTGTTCGTAACTCTCTAAGTTCTACCTTGAGCATATTGAATTCGTTTCTAGGACGGTACTGCTCGTTCATCAATTGCTTGAATGCCGACCACGGTAGTGCGTAAGCAGCATTTTGTCCTACCTGTTCAAGATAGGTGTTCCACCACGTTAACGCAGTACCTGTGAAGGTATGCATAGCGTACTTAACTTTGTCCTCATCAGTACAGTTACTTATGGCAAACACCAATTCGACTTTCTCGGTCCACCGTTTCAATCCAATTGGTCCTTCGGTTCCATCAAATTCCAAAGGTTTGCAGGCAGTGAATTCTTTGTAGGAGCATCCTACACGATTTCTTATGGAATTAGTTCCACTGCTAGATCCAGAGTTATTGTTATTTTGCATCGCAGCCTGTACTGCAGCTATGTTCGCAGCAAGGAAAACACGGAAATCTTCCTCACTCATGTTCAAGTTCTGACGAGTCGTCGGTGCCATTTTCTTCAAAAATAGCGAAAAGAATTGAGTTAATCATGTAGAATTTAAGAGTAGTCAATAGTATTTCGTAGCATTATATGAACTTATTTATAAAAGCTTTTTCTTCATATTAGCATTTTATAGTTTTAATTCGGGTAGTACCTACCCGTTAAGTTCATACTTGCTAGCTACTATACAACTCAACTACTACGCTTCTATATGAAAAACTTATTACAATAATATTTCGCGTTCAAACTTTTATACAATATTTTACAAACATACAATACCACTTATAATACATATAGGATGAAATATAACACATAAAAACTTTGCTACACGATAGCTATAAAGGTAATTCTAATTAATACGCAAGTTGTTCAGCAAAGGCAATAAAGACACGTAATTCATAAGTCTAAAAACAAGTCATGCATTCTGGTTTTACTAAAACGACTTCCCATCTTTGGTCTTGTGGAAAGTAACCATTATGACCATTGGCTAGGCAACATGTTGTAATGTCATAAAAAGGACGAGGGTTTCGTAATGCCCAACAGCCTCGTAGCAATCTAAAAACCTTGTTTCTTACCCCAACTACTGAGTCCGTCACTTGTGGGAATGTTTCATTTAATAGTTGTAATCCGATGTTCTTTTTCTCACTTTGGTGTGAAGCGAACATCACTAACCCGTAAGCATAACATGCTTCTTTATGTTGCATGTTAGAAGCTCTTTCTAATTCATGAAATCCTATGTTGGGATATGTTGAGTCAAAATAGGTTCTTAACCCGTAGCGAAAAATTGCATTTGGGTTCCCCGCATTTAATGCTTTAAAGAAAACACGGCGTAACTTACTGTCTCCCCAATGTGATATACCCCACCTATCAAAGGAAAGCCTTTTTATAAACTAAGGCATTTCTGGAAAGTCTTTCAAATGTTTGACAAGTTAATTTCGCCATAACTAATTATGCTGATGAATTCTGACCGACTCTAGACAAGATTTCATCAATCATATCCTCTGGTAGGTCTTCTAAAATATTCGGTTGTCTACCCTTAACGTCCATCTTATGTTTTTATACTGTAAAAATAGACGAGGGTTAGATTCATAAAAGATAATTAACAAACAATACAAGCAATTTTACATTTATCATAAAAGCACAAGCACACTATATTACATATATTACACAACATGATTACAACTCTTTAATTCGACTCACTCGTTTCTTCTTCTTCGGACTTGGTTCGTATTGCTAATTTCCTAGGGATATATGGTGCTCCCCTAATACGAGCTGTCGTTTTCCACAATGGTTTAGAAAAACCTGGTGGTTTAGAGGTTCCCGGGTTATTGTTACAATTTAGGAAATACGGATGTTGCCGATACATATAAAGTTCATCGGGGTTGGAATCAGGTTTCTCTATTTTCATACCTTTTCCCTTATTATTTTCTTCTGTTTTATTAAATTGGGTCGAGGTAATTTCTATAACATTATCGAAAACCTCATCGGGATCCGATTCAACGGAAAATTGGTAATTTTTCCAATATTTTGCTTCCTCAGCGGAAACACCATTGACCATTATTGACTTTGGTCTGTTGGTTGAGGATTTTCTTTTATTTAATCGATTTACTGTAGGTATCAATATTTCTTCCTCCGGAAACTCTTCTTCTTCCGGTTCCTCCTCTTCAGGTTCCTCCTCTTCCGGTTCCTCCTCTTCTGGTTCCTCCTCTTCCGGTTCCTCTTCTTTCGGTTCCTCTTCTTCCGGTTCCTCTTCGGGAATTTGTGAATCTTCCCAAAATATATTCGACTCTTCATTATTATTAGGTGAGTCGATGGGATTTGTACTAGTGGTAGACATCTATCACACAATATCAAACACATTAAGAGGTTAATATATCACATAATATTTACATGTTAATAATATATAGTTTTCAATAAAAGTGTTAAGCAATCGTTTTTAAAGAAAACACGGTCGAAGTCCAGACTCACTAATGTATCCTAAAAAACTCGATAAGACACACAAATGCAAATTTCTGGTTCTCTAAGACCAACGCTCCGATACCAACTGAAATTTCCCGTTCATATTGATTATAAACATTCCATATTAATTGATTTCGTTGCGAGGTTTTGACCTCTATATGAGACGTTTTCAAAGACTGCATTCATTTTTAAAACAAACCATAACCTTTATTTTATCAACAAGGTTAAAAGGACACCACCTAGATTATCCAGAAATGATAATCTAAAAATATCACACTTACACACTACCAATACATATTGGTTTACAATATTAATTTGTTACAACAAAGTAAATCTCGAATGCAGTTTTAAACAATATTATACAAACATGCTGACACCAAATCTTGTCCATATTTTAGCATGCAACAGCGGAAGCTCTTAATAATCACCTGAGAATAAACATGCTTTAAACGTCAACAAAAATGTTGGTGAGTTATAGGTTTAACCTATATATTTATCAAATCGTAATAATAGACCACAAGATTTCATATTTCAATATACATCCCATACATAGAGATAAAAATCATTCATATGGTGAACACCTGGTAACCGACCTTAACAAGATGCATATAGAATATCCCCTATCATTCCGGGACTCCCTTCGAACATGATAAATTCGAAGTACTAAAGCATCCGGTACTTTGGATGGGGCTTGTTGGGCCCAATAGATCTATCTTTAGAATTCGCGTCAATTAGGGTGTCTGTTCCCTAATTCTTAGATTACCGGACTAAAAAGTGGCATATTCGGTTTAATAAATCAACCATAGAATGTAGTTTCATGTACTTGTGTCTATTTTGTAAAACATTTATAAAACTTCATGTATTCTCATCCCAAAAATATTAGATTTAAAAAGTGGGACTATAACTCACTTTCACAGATTTTTACTTCGTCGGGAAGTAAGACTTGGCCACTGGTCGATTCACGAACCTATAACAAATATGTACATATATATCAAAGTATGTTCAAAATATATTTACAACATTTTTAATACATTTTAATGTTTTAAGTTTATTAAGTCAGCTGTCCTCGTTAGTAACCTACAACTAGTTGTCCACAGTTAGATGTACAGAAATAAATCGATATATATTATCTTGAATCAATCCACGACCCAAGTGAGGCTAGATCACAACTCAAAGCATATATATTTTTGGAATTAACCTCAACCCTGTATAGCTAACTCAAACAATACTGCATATAGAGTGTCTATGGTTGTTCCAAATAATATATATACATGGGTCGATATGATATGTCAAAACATTTGCATTCGTGTCTATGGTATCCCAAGATTACATAATATATTAGAATACATGTATAATACAATATGAGTTAGCTAGGATATGATTAATATAGATTTGTTACCAATTTTCACGTAGATATAGAACATGTGTTTAGGTTAGTTTAAAAGTCAAGTTAGAAGGATTAACTTTTGTTTGCGAACAAGTTTAGAATTAACTAAACTATGTTCTAGTGATTACAAGTTTAAACCTTCGAATAAGGTAGTTTTATATATATGAATCGAATGATGTTATGAACATCATTACTACCTCAGGTTTTGTGGATAAACCTACTGGAAATGAGAAAAATAGATCTAGCTTCAAAGGATCCTTGGATGGCTTGAAAGTTCTTGAAGTAGAATCATGACACGAAAACAAGTTCAAGTAAGATTTCCACTCGAAATAAGATTGTTAAAGTTATAGAAATTGAATCAAAGTTTGAATATGAGTATTACCTTGTATTAGAAAGATATCTTACTGTAAATAAGAAAGATTTCTTGAGGTTGGATGATCACTCAAAGTGGATTTTCAAGATTGAAAGTAAGCTAGCAAACTTGGAAGTGTTGTTGGTATGTTCTTGAGTAGTTGTTTCATAACTTAGTTTATGTATGGATTTATGAACTAGATTGAGCTAGATTTTGATGAAGATGATGAATAACACTTAGAACAATGGAAGAACACTTGAAAGAGAGTAGTTTAATGCATGTAAGTTGCAAAATGAAAGTGTTTGTGTACACCCTCATTCACGTGAACTTTGCTCCATCATATAGGCTCCATTAGTTTGTTATTTTGTGAGATATTTCATGCTAGATGTTAAATGATGGTTCCCACATGATTAGGTGACTCACATGGGCTGCTAAGAGCTGATCATTGGAGTGTATATACCAATAGTAAGTACATTTAGAAGCTGTTTATTGTACGAGTACAAATACGAGTGCATACGAGTAGAATTGTTGATAAAAATGAATGAGGATGTAATTGTAAGCATTTTTGTTAAGTAGAAGTACTTTGACAAGTGTCTAGAAGTCTTTCAAAAGTGTATAAATACATATTTAAACACTACATGTATATACATTTTAACTGAGTCGTTAAGTCATTGTTAGTCGTTACATGTAAGTGTTGTTTTGAAACCTTTAAGTTAACGATCTTGTTAAATGTTGTTAACCCATTATTTATTATATATAATGAGATGTTAAATTATTACATTATCATGATATTATGATGTATTAATATATCTTAATATGATATATATACAATTAAATGTCATTTCAACGATAATCGTTACATATATGTCTCGTTTCGAAATCCTTAAGTTAGTACTCTTGTTTTTACATATGTAGTTCATTATTAATATACTTAATGATATGTTTACATATCATTTATCATGTTTATATATAGTGTAACAATATCTTAAAATGATTCATATGTAATTAGTAAGACGTTGTTATAACGATAATCGTCATATATATCGTTTTCAAGTTTCTTAATTCAATAGTCTCATTTTTTATGTATATAACTCATTGTTAAAATACTTAATGAGGTACATACTTATCATAATATCATGTTAACTATATATATATATATATATATATATATATATATATATATATATATATATATATATATATATATATATATATATATATATATATATATATATATATATATATATATATATATATCCATATGTATGTCATCATATAGTTTTTACAAGTTTTAACGTTCGTGAATCGCCGGTCAACTTGTGTAGTCAATTGTCTATATAAAACCTATTTCAATTAATCAAGTCTTAACAAGTTTGATTGCTTAACATGTTGGAAACACTTAATCATGTAAATATCAATTTTATTTAATATATATAAACATATAAAAGTTCGGGTCGCTACAGAAGTTAATTTAAAATTTTGGGATTTTTAGGAATACTTTTCTATGTTAACTGTTTAGCAATGGACACGATAGATTCCTCGGGCTAAAACTGTCGGCAGTCTAATAGTGAATTATACCCGTGAACTAAATTACTCATGTAATGTTCCTGTTCCTTATTCCTTTATCTACCTAATTCTTTATCTATCTATATATAATACATTACATATCTCATATACATTCAGTGAGGATTATCAAACACGCAACATCATTTTTCTTCATCATACAACCTTCCACCACCATGAGCATCATCACCTCTCTAACGACCCGTCCTAATCCATCTGGACGAATACATTACATTTGGTTACATCGCGAGATACTTGACCTCTATATGATACATTTTACAAACATTGCATTCATTTTTAAAAGACAAACTTTCATTTCATCGAAAGTTGACGGCATGCATACCATATCATAATATATCCAATTATAATTGACTTAGTAATAATCTTGATGAACTCGAAGACTCGAATGCAACGTCTTTTGAAATATGTCATGAATGACTCCAAGTAATATCTCTAATATGAGTAAATGCACAACGGAAGATTTCTTTCATACCTGAGAATAAACATGCTTTCAAATGTCAACCAAAAAGTTGGTGAGTTCATTAGTTTATCATAATCATTCATTTTTATCATTTTAATAGACCACAAGATTTTCATTTCCATTTCTCATAAATATACATCCCATGCATAGAGACAAAAATCATTCATATGGATTGAACACCTGGTAACCGACATTAACAAGATGCATATAAGAATATCCTCTATCATTCCGGGACATCCATCGGACATGATAAAAACAACATCGAAGTACTAAAGCATCAGGTACTTTGGATGGGGTTTGTTAGGCCCAATAGATCTATCTTTAGGATTCGCGTCAATTAGGGGTGCACTAATTCTCAAAATTAGTGATGTTCCCTAATTCTTAGGCTACCAAGCAAAAAGGGGCACATTCGGCTTCGATCATCCAACCATATAATGTAGTTTCGATTACTTGTGTCTATTTCGTAAAACAGTTATAAAAGCGCATGTATTCTCAGTCCCAAAAATATATATTGCAAAAGCATTTAAAAAGGGAGTAATGAAACTCGCGATACTGTATTTTGTAGTAAAAATACATATGACGACATTGAACAATGCAGGGTTGGCCTTGGATTCACGAACCTATATCATTTGTATATATATTAATACATGTAATCGTAATCGAATAAGTTTATATTTATAATTTGTTAATAATATCATTTTTATATTAATAATATATATGTCTCATATATTCTTCTTGTATATAACAATATTTAATTTGGTTATGTTATATGTATTACATATAGTTTTATATAGCTGATAGTTATTTTTAATAATAATAATGATACTTAGTAATAATAAAAATGATGATAACAATAGTACTAATTATGATATTACTAATAATTATGACATTACTAATATTAGAAATAATAGTGATACTATATATATAATGATAAAAGTGATATATTAATAATGTTATTAGAAGTAATAATGATTTTTAAATAATGATTTTTATACTATATTGTATTATATTAACAAAGATATCAATGATTATAATAATTTTAATAATTTCTTTAAATCATAATCTAATTAATTTTTAACTTAATCCTTTTCATAAAAATATTTATATTAAAGATTTCTATAATTATAACCTTAACAATATCATTAAAATTTTTATATTCATAATAATAATCATAATCTTCGCATTTAATTTCTAAACTAGTGACTAAAGTTTCTATAACATCAATTTGTAATCCTAACCATAATAATAATAGTAATACTTTTATTAATAGTAGTCTTATAAAATTAATAATATCGATAATAACAATAATATGTAGTGATAATACTAATAATGATAATGATTGTAATATTAGTAATAATAACAATAATTAATAATAATAATAATAATAATAATAATAATAATAATAATAATAATAATAATAATAATAATAATAATAATAATAATAATAATAATAATAATAATAATAATAATAATAATAATAATAATAATAATAATAATAATAATGCTTATAACTTATGTTATCATTACTAATTATAATACTTTTAATAATTATAATACTAGTAGTATTAATAATAACTAATAATAACAATAATAATATTAACAACAATAATAATAATAATAATTTTTTTTGGTATTAAAAACTACCTTAGAAGCCCCTTAAAAAAAATAGTTGCACCAAGCAAGGATCGAACCCGAGAACTCTCATTCCCCGTCCAAATGCCCAACCATCTGCTCTACTTCTCATTTATGATTTAATTCATACCCAAGTCTATATATCTGTATTCAGCCCAATTTATAAAGTATATCATGGGACTCGGCCCAGCAATGAAATCAATTCCACAGCCCAACAGTGTAGTCATTTACACAGCCCAACCTTTAATTATATTGAAACCCGTTATAGTGATATAAATGAGCCCAACTAGTAACAAATAACAAAATGATTTCTTTTATTTCCTGTCACAACATCTTCTATTATAAAAAAATTTGTATTAGCCTAGATTCGAACCCATGACCTCTCGGTTAACCACAAACACTCTAACCATTGCTCCGCTATTTTATATCTATTATATTATGGATTTAATTCCTTTTATTCGTTATTTTGCTTTCTTCTTCTTCTTCTTCTTCATATTTACTCATTTATCATCCAAATCATCATCTCACGGTTTTATTATCATCACCATCTCTGTATCGTTATCCTCATCTTACGTAATCATCAAATATGCTCATCATCTTATCACCATAAATACTATACATCGTTTTTTTCGTGGGTTTTGTGACTAAACCGAAAAAGAAAAAAAAACGCAGCAAGGTGATAGCAAGTACACAACAAAGAGGGGATGTTTGGGCCACAAAAATAAATAACAAAAGCAACCCAGCTTCTACTTTTTGACTAGTTGTTTATCGAACTAGAAACAGAAAGGAAACGATAGGAGCTGCTATAAATGGTGGCACTTTAAATGGTTTATTCAAATAGGAAGCTCAAACCCAGCTGCAACAGTGATTTACAGTATAGGTGGTGGTGTTTTAAATGGGTTTGAGGTGGTCTCACGATAGTTATAAGGTGGTTGATGATGGTTGTGTAGATATTGATGGTGGTGGCATGGTGTCGTGCAACAAAAGAAAGAAAAAAGGGAGAGAAAGGATGAGAGAGATGAGGATGTTTGGTTTGGTTATCGAAGTAGAAGTACAGCAGTAGCAATTCGATGAGCTGTTCAAAACAGAAAGAAACAGCAGTCTGCTGTTCGAATCATTCATAGACAGGCTGTAGGGATTAAATGGGTGTTTGATGTTTGTGTGGTTCAGCTTGGTACACGATGAATAATTAGAGAAATGTTGGAACACTTGCAGGTGGTTCCCAATTGGTGGTGATAGGTTTCAAGTTTAATGGTTGAAGTGGGTCGATGAAGGATGACCGGTGATGTGGCAATGAAGGTGCTTTTCAAGGTGGTGTTCACGGTGATGGTTAACCGTAGGTGGTGGTGAATGTTCATGAGATGTTCTCGGTCAGAAAAAGGGAAGATACGATGTATGATAGTGATAGTCTCTATGGAGGATGGTTGTGATGATGACCGAAAGTAGTGGTGGTTATTGGTTGTTCTTGGTGGTAGTGAGACTTGTGTTTCCTGGAGAATTGGCTAAACATGCTTGTATGAAGGAACAAGGATGTTACCAAGTTTACTAACTCTTAGATTTGTTGTTTAAATCGTCTGTTGTGATTTGTTTTTGGAAGGTGAAAGTTTTAGATTTATGTGACTTTTGATGATTAATAAATTTTAGAATTATGAATTGTGTAAATTTTGGATTTGATCCCAATTGCTCGGTGTTAAATATAAATGAAACATGATGGTTATGGTTCAAAAAGAAATATGTATATAAAATTGATAGTGGACGAAAAACACACAATATAATTATTGATCGTGCTAAATAGTAAAGCGAATAGTGAAGTCATCGATAGATTTGTAATCTTCTACCGACAGTTTTCACGGACTGCGTATCGTGCGAAATCAGTGGCAAATAAAAGTGTTCAGAAAAATCTCATATTTTTAAATTAACTATATTTATTTATTTTAGTCATTATGGTATAAAATTCGATCATTAACTATTAAATAAAATTTACATTAATTATCCATTCTCAACTCTAAGTAAAATATGAAAAGTTTTAAAATTTAACGAATAGTTCCTAAATACATTTTTAATAAGCCTAAAATTTATTGAACTCATTTTCATATCACCGTTTATTTTAAAATCACATAAGTTCCTTTTTAACTCGTTTACTATCTATCGAATGACAATTGAGTGTTACCGTCGTTTATTAAACAACTTCGAAATCACAAAATATATATTCTATATACTTTATTTATATGTATATATATACTCTTTAAATAATAATTATTATATATTATTATTATTTTTCAACATTGATTATAACAATTACAATATATAATATTTCATTTTATAATATACATATATATTTATATATATATATATATATATATATATATATATTTAATTATATGCATATCTATATATTATATATTAAATTAATAATATTAAATATACTGATATTATTTTATATATTTATTTCCAACAATTAAATCATATATTATTTCAAATAAAATTATATATATCTATTTACAAATTAGTTGTTCGTGAATCGTCGGGAATGGTCGAAGGTCAATTGAATATATGAAATAGTTCAAACTTTTTGAGACTTATCATTACAGACTTTGCTTATCTTGTCGAACTCATATAAAGATTAAGTTTAAATTTGATCGAAAATTTTCGGGTCGTCACAACCTCGTCACCCTACAATCGGCCACCACTGTAACAACAACCCACCTCACCACCATGCCACTCGTCAACCACCACCATCAGTTATCATCACCCTCGTTGATCTCAACCTCAAACCACCATTGAGCACCTTAAACCCACACGACCATCACCTTGGTTTTACTTCCTTCAACAACTCGACAATTCAACTTCATTTTTTTCTTTCTCTCTTCTTGCTCCGGTCACTATGGACCATCACCGAAGATCACCTTGATCACCCATGACCACCATACGGACCACCATCTTCATATCTCTCTTATCTCTTTCATCGCCACCCAACACCATATAGCCATCACCAACTCGTCACCCATTTTTCTGTTTTAATCAGAGAGTACACCACATCTATCAAACCTGCAACTTAGTTGCTTTGCTGCTCGCGTACTGCTACTACTTGACTTTTGCAACTCTTCATGAACCCACATATAAAACCATCACCATGGTTACTAGTTACTACTGTTACATTTTTTTTTGTGACTGCTACTGTTACGAACGATAAGAATGATGATGATACCTAAAATAGATGATGGTGATTCGAAGAAATTGATACGGGTTAATGAAGATGATGACGATGTTTAAATGTGTTGATACAGTGACGATGGTGAGTGAAAACGATGATGAATATGATGATGATAATCAATGATGACGTTGATGATGATGTAAATGGTAATACACAATATGATGGTGATGAAATTATGATGATAACGATGATGATGTTGAAGAAGAGGTAGGTGATGATAACTTGGTAGTTTAAAAGGAAGATGATGAAAACAGGAAAGTAGGGGTTATATAGTTTTTGGTTAAATATAAATCAGAAAAGCACAAGTAGAGTAATGGTTTGGTGCTGTGTTGGGTGAGAGAGAGGTCCTAGGTTCGAAACTAGGCCACGACATTAATTTTCTTTTTAGTGATAAAAGTTGCTGCTGGGCCATGTTCCCATTGTGTGGTTGGGCCGAGGATACAAAATAGTTATGTTGGGTCGAGGATACAAAATAGTTATGTTGGGCCGAGAATACAAAAAATTGTTGGGCTTTATGATAAGTAGGCTTCATTCAATCGGGCTTTAAATCAAACTAGGAATAAATTGTTGGGCGAGAATCATATCGTTGGGCTTGAAATAAGGTTATTGGGCCGGATCACTAGCAATTTAGGAAGAAGAAGAAATCAGAAATAATACGGATTAAATGTAAATAAGTCGCGGTATTGAGAAGAAAAGTAAGGATGGATGATTTGTTAAGAGTATTGTGGGATTAGCGAAAGGTCGTGGGATCGAGTCCTTGCAGAGACAGTTTTATATTTAGTTTTGGAGATTATACTCTTTAAGGTAGTTTTACTTTTTATTATTATTATTATTATTATTACTCTTATTATTATTATTATTATTATTATTATTATTATTATTATTATTATTATTATTATTATTATTATTATTATTAAACTTATCATTTAAAATCTACGACTATTACGAAAAGTATCATTTTTATAAAAATGATCATTTTATTATTATTATTATTATTATTATTATTATTATTATTAATAACACTATTATTATTACTACTATTATTATTAGCATTATTATGAAAAGTATCATTTTAGCAAAAGTATTATTTTATTAAAATTATTATTATCATTATTATTAAAAATAACACTTTTATTAAAATTATCATCTTAATTACTATTATTATCATCAATTATATTATTTTTAGAGACATTATTATTATTTTTATCACAACTATTATTATTATTATTACTATAAAAATTATTATTATCAATATCATTATTAGTATCATTATCATTATTTTATTATTATCATATTTATTATTTTAACAAATAAGAGATATTTATATAAAAATATAATTATTACGTATATCATAAGTATATCTAATTTACTATTTTAATATAAAAGAAACATATATAGATATATATAACATTTGAAATAACAAATACATTATAATAAGTAATACATTATATAATTAATATATATAAACGGATTTGATTATTATTACATAATAATTATATGTTTTAATATATATATGACTGATATAGGTTCGTGAATCTGAGGCCAACCCTGCATTGTTCAGTTTCGTCATATGTATTTTTACTACAAAATACAGTATTGTGAGTTTCATTACTCCCTTTTTATATATATTTTTGGGACTGAGAATACATGCGCTGATTTTACTAATATTTTACGAAATAGACGCAAGTGATCAAAAACTACATTTTATGGCTGGATTATGAATATTGAATATCACCCCTTTTTAGCTTGGTAACCTAATAATTAGGAAACGGGTATGACCCCTAATTGACGCGAATCCTAAAGATAGATCTATGGACCTCGACAAGTCCCATCCGAGGTACGGATGCTTTAGTACTTCGAGATTATTATTATTATTATACAGATGAGAGGTTCTGTTTGGGGATATTCTATGCATTAAAGTTAAGTCGGTTATCAAGCGTTCACCATACGAATGATTTTTAATTCGCGGGTTACACGTGTTATTATGTACTCGGGTTACGTGTACAATTAAATATCTGAAATCTTGTGGTCTATTAAAATGATGGAAATAAATGTTTATGATAAACTAATGAACTCACCAACCTTTTGGTTGATACTTGAAAGCATGTTTATTCTCAGGTTTGAAAGAAATCTTTCGCTGTGCATTTGCTCATTTAGAGATATTACTTGGAGTCATTCATGACATATTTCAAAAGACGTTGCATTCGAGTCGTTGAGTTCAACAAGATTACTATTAAGTCATTTATAGTTTGGATATATTATGAAAGAGTATGCATGCCTGTCAACTTTTGATGTAATGAAAATTTGTCTTTTAAAACGAATGCAATGTTTGTAAAATGTATCATACAGAGGTCAAACACCTCGCAATGTAATCATATGTTATTGTATTCGTTCTTATGGATTAGGACGGGTCTTTACAGATTATTCCACTTTATGAATGATTGTGAAGCGGGGAGTGCCGGTTCCGATTGTCTCACATAGGGACACGCGGTTGTTGTTTGTTTGCGTGAGTGTGTACCCTAGTGATGTGACTTGTTAGTTGCATCTAAATGTCGAGGCCCTCCTTAACAGACGGTATAGGTAGGAGGATTCCCCAGGCGTAGTGGATATTTTTGTGGGTCATGTGGCGAATTGCGAAATTTTGTGATGATAATTCGCTATTGACGGGATTCTATTATACGAATAGTTTCCATGCTAGTACTAAGAAACCATCTTGTGTGGTTGTGTTGTAGGGTTTAGAGGAGGAACCGTGCATCGAGTGTTGAGGTATTGTTCAGCACGGGGTGTATTTATTGTCGCCCTGGATTAATCCAGAGACTGATGGTCTTGTGCGTATCGATTGATGGGAAAGTCTGTGTCCCTAGTGTGATTTTTTTTGGTGATACCGAAATTTCTTCGTTGAAGGAATGACCCGGTGATGGAGACGGGGAAAATTGGTTCTTGATTCAGAGAACATTCTTGATTGTTTGGTTTACGAGCAGATGAAGTACGGAGTTTTAATGAGGCATGGATCCCTCTCGATTTGGATTAAGGCAAGACTTGGTTCACGGCGTAGTGGACCTAGTAGATCGCGTTGAGTGGTATAGTTATGGATGCAGCTTGTTGTGAGTTTTAGTCGAGAGAACTTGAAGGGATAATGGTGTTTTCCGTATTTTGACGTTGAGTGTACGAGATACCGCTGGTTGCGGTAATGCACGCTAGTGATTATTAGCATGTGGTGAAATTTTTAGATTAACAGAAGATATTATGGATGTCGAGCCTGGTTGTGTTTTGTAGGATCGTTTGGCGTGGTCCCTATTGTATGTAAGGGTTAAGGCAATGTAGTATTTACCTCTTGGTAAACGATGAGGATCACGGGGACGTGATCCATTATAAGTGGGGGAGAGTTGTAACACCCCGTTTTTCCTTTGGCATGTTATTTTGGTCGACGTATGAAGTCCGAAGGTGCGTATTCGATCTTTATTATGTTTGACTTTAGTCAAGTTTGTTTAATCTAGTCATAAAATGAAAAAGGGCCTGAAAACCAAAACTTACTACCGCAATATATGGCCTTATTGCCGCAACTTTTGAACAGGGAGACATGTTTCTGAAAACAGCCAAAGTTACGGCCGCAATATCGGGGATTACGGCCAAAATATTGGGGATTACAGCCGCAATTTTGTGGATTACGGCCGCAATATTGGTGCTGGCAGGTTACGAATTTAACCTTAAATTTGGGGTTTTTGAGGGGTATTTGAGTCTTTTCACTCGGGAGTCGATTTTGAGCCACTAAAACTGATCCAATCTCATTCTTATCCTCATTTCTTATCCACACAAACACATCAAACCCTAGAGAGAGAGAGAGAGAGAGAGGTTCTAGAGAGGGAATTGGAGATTTAGGGAAGAAGAAGAGTGATTCGGGTCGGGTCTCCAGAGTTAAAGTTGTTCTCCTCATTCACGGCTATGTTATGGTAGTGGTGGTAAGTTCTAACTCCGATTTTCATTGTTTGATTCTTGTTTAGGTTAGGGTTATAAACCCAATTTCTCACGAAATTGGGGGTTTTGTTGTATGTATTGTGTAAGTAAACCCGATTATTGTGGGTTTAGGGTTTGATGATGAATTTGGAAGTATTTTTCATGGATTTGGGTGTTAGTCACTAGTTTGTAAGTGTATTGGTGGTTTTGATGTTCTTAAGAACAAAGTTTGCTAGTCAAAATGGGTGTTGACTTGGTTTGGTGGCAAAATGAGTTTTGAGTCAAGTTTTGGTGAATCAAGTATGTAAATACTTGATTTAGTTGTTAATTGGTGTTTTGGAAATATAATCACTAGCCGTTAGTGATTATGGGGCGTTTTTATGACTTTGGTCAAAATGGGTAATTTGAATTGGGTCAAAATTGAGGATGACACTAATTGGGATTAAATGGATGTTAAATGCTTTTGTTAAGTGTTAAATGATCTTTTTGGATGTAATTACTCGCGAGAAGTAATTTTGGGTTAAAGTGATATTTTAACATAAGTCAAAGATGGTTAAAAGCATTATGGGTCAACATTGCACGTGTTGGGGTTTTGGTGTAAATGACGTTTGAAATGATTACTACCTAAGTAGTAATTTAGTGTTAAGACCTAGGTTGGTCTAATTGGTGTAATGTATAAATTGGGTTAAATTGTACTTTGTAGAGTGGGTTTGAATTACCACCCGAAGTGGTAATTGGTTTGTGTCCATTAGGTGTTAAATGGGCGGGTTTTGGCGAGCAAGGTGTGATCCCTCGGCTAAGGGACGTTTGTGTCAGGTTCTCTTTTAGAGAATGGCTACTTATGTGCATATTGTACCTATGTGTATTATAGGTGGTTACTTGCTCGGATTTGGGGACGGAGGTCATGTTGTGCATGACTTGTGCGGGCATTCCAAGGTGAGTGGAATATTTATGTATGCATGTATATGATTTATTTGCCTGTATTAATTGTTCACATAGCCGTTTTGTGCACATGGTTGTGAGTAATAGCCATTATTAAGTGATGCCATAGCCGTTTTGGAACACTTTGGGGTAATACCATAGCCGTTTTGGGATACCTCGGGGTTATCATACCATAGCCGTTTTGGGCGCTAACCGAATAGCCGGTTCTTTCTCACACGTGATCAAGTGATGCCATAGCCGTTTTGGAACACTTGGGGGGGGGGTGATGCCATAGCCATTTTGGAACACCTCGGGGGTTAAAATACCATAGCCATTTTTGGGCGCTAACGGTTGTTATGAACACCGATGACTTGTTCGCGAGGTCATTCCCTTGTGATTTTGGTTAACCATGGTTTATACTTGTTGTTGTTTAGCATTTCATTATTATTATGATTATTATGCTAATGATGTTGCTAGTTGTACGATTTGACGATACTAGCTTTTGTTATGAGATGATATGCGATTATATGCATTATGTGATGTCGTGGATGCGAGTAGGTAAATTGTATATGCATGTATATATTTATTCTACTCACTAAGCTTTAGCTTACCCCTCTCGTTGTTTACCTTTTTACAGGTATTATGATTGTGAAGCTAGCTAGTTTGTAAGTAACTAGAGGGGAGGGGGTGAATAGTTACTTAATACGTTTTTAACATTTTTTCGATTAATCACCAAATTCGATTAACTTTGATCAACCAATTCAACTCAAACTTGATGTGTGTAGTGTATATGTTCAAAATGATAAATGAAGTAATGTAAAGAATATAGACACAAGGATTTATAGTGGTTCGGGTGGATGTTAACTAATCCATCTTAATCTACTCCCCGATTACACTAATCGAGATTTGTTGCTTCACTAAGCACTTTTCTCCAAACCCGGTGGAGATCCGATTTACAAGTCTTCAACTTCTTTGGTAGAAAACAAACCTAATCTTTCTATCCCTTTGAAAGATCAACTCCAACCTAGATCAACTTGTCTTCACCTTGGACAAGTATTAATCTCCAAATGAGATTAATCAACTTCCTAAGTCCCTTTAAGGATGTAGATCACTAAGCTAGCCTATGCTTCTACTAATTGAAGTTACAAGACTTATACACTTTGTAATGATGATCCTAAGACAATACTAGGACATCCATTACACTAAGTAAACTCACAAGATTAATGATTTTGATTAGTAAGTTTACAACAACCAAATTCTATATCTATAAGATCATAGAATCTTCTCTTGCTTGATCACATTTGAGTAGTAATTGGAGCCCTTGTGATCTCTGGAAATATGCCTTTGAAATATGCAAGAGGGTCAGCTTCAAATGCTCCTTAATGTTTGCCTTTTATAGTGGGATTCAAAAAGTAGCCGTTAACACACGGTTGCCATCACGGTCGAACGTGGTTCGACCATATATGCTCCAGTCCAAATTTAGTATCCGTTGTATAGCCGTTTGACTCAAATTTGAACACCATATTTTGGCACCTTAACTCCTTCTAGCACCTGCAAAAGAAACCAAACATCCTATATAAGTACTACACGCATTAAGTGTGTGAGATTTGGTCTTATTGCATGAAAGTGGCTTAACATTCCAAAAGTGGCAAACCCAACATTCTTGGAGAAGTGTCTTGATAGATATATTGGGAAAGCTCAGTTTGATCAAGACTTAGTTAGTCACATTAATGCCTTTGGTTCAATTCTAAAGACTAGTCACTATGTCATTAACTTCCTAGTTTCAATTAATCACAAGTCATGTTCCATTTGGGTTTAGGTAGAGATTAATTGAATGATGTATTTATAAGATAATCATGAAGTATGTGAAGACATCAAAGTTAAGTCATACTTGAACAAGCAATCACACTTAGTTACTTAGACTAGACCAAATAGACAATTGACTATAATTTCATTGTGAACTATTTTACACTTAATCTATTGGAGTATGTTAGTTACTTGAATCCTAACTAGTAAGCACATAGCAAACATATTAATCAAGTTGACAAGTTTATGAGTATTAAGCATATTGACAAGGAGCAAGTAATACTCACATATAGCAAGAGATAGTTATTCTAGGATCAATCATATAGATACTCGTACAACTTATGACTCAAGCTTAAGTGCAATATAACATATTGCTTGATTAATATGTAAGCACACATTAATGTCCAACACATGCACAAGGGAAGAGAAATCTCTAGTTGGGACTTGGTGACCATCCTAAATGTATCTAAGTGTATTTGAGGATTGCAAGTCATTACTTAGTTATACTTGAGAGCATTGTTCCTCATTTAGCCTTAATTAATCACTAAGTCATTTTTAATAGTAATTATTGTTCTAGTGACATTGGCTTAAGTGTGTTGGTACTTGATGATCATATTTAGGATATCAAGATAAGAATTAAGATCATAAGTTGTTGATTAACACCTATGTGTTATGCCTAATCTTGGTTAATTTGTCATTAAGATGTCATTAGGCATAATTAATCATAATTAGTGTTTTTATGACCAAAACTCAATTGAGTATGTAGAAGGCATCTATTCTAAGCATGTTGAGAAAGGTTTCATGAATTATAGATGTCGGGAACGAGTCAAATTTTATTTGGTCAAAATCGGTAACAGAGAAAACTGCGATCGCACTGCTGTTGACCGTGGTGGCGACCGTGCAACTTGTTTTCATAAAACTGCGTTACAATTCAGTTTGGGGTTTCACGGTTGACTATGCGGTCGACCATACCTCGACCGTGTATTTATAATTTCATTCTTTAACCTATGTTTGACTTGGTCGTTTGCAAGATAAAGTATGGATTAGTGACCTTGCGTGTTTTATGTTAAGATGTCAGTCATCACTTATGCATATGTGTGTGTCATCATCAAAACATATTCTTTGGTTAATCATCATACTTAAGTTTATCGTTTAGTTCATTAACCAACATTCAACCAACATAGTTGTTAGACTAGATGCGTAGGAGCGCTTGGGCTCGATGGGATAGCTTTTGGATGATTGGACGCGGATCGGGGATTTGGTAGTCACAGGGATTATGCTCTTGATATCTTGTTGGGTTATTGAGTATTAACCCGTAATTCTTGTGATTGAGTCATTATTGCAAATGTTTTTGTAATATGTCATTTGTATACCAAGAGTCATTTTAAAATGTTAAATGTGTCATTATGATAATGCGTATTCGGTTAAAACTATTTGGAATGGTTTATGTAAAGTGGATGTTTAATGGGACCTAACTTATAAAAAAAAAATGTGCTCCGTTTTTGGTAAACGGATTTGGGGTCGTTACACAATAAAGAAAAATAAAGTCATGTACATAGCACATGGTGGTGACTAGGTTGATCGAGTCCAATCACCATCACGAGTCATTAGAACTTTGGTATGACTTACCATAATATAACCACATTAATCGAGTGTCGTTATATTACACTAACTCATACCTCCATTCCCACATCACTCCATAGAATTAAGTTCATGTAATCGTGAAGATTTAAAATGAACAAAGTGTAACGACATCTCTAACGTGACTCATATTTAATCGAAGGAATTAGTGCAACTCTGAAGATTCGTTTCCCGAGGGAAGTGTATAACTGGTTGTTCACGTCAATGCGGTTCAAGTCAAACAATAATGTCTTTAGGTACGAAAAGAGTAACGAATTATGATAACGAGTAGTACGTAACCGTAGTGATAAGTAGTGATGACGATACTCACCTAGAGTAGTGGTGGTAGTAACAAGAAGTGGTGGATAGTGAAGAACACCGGTGTAACATCGGTAGTGGTTAGTGATTGCCATAGTGGTGGAAACTTTACAGCGCTTGTGGATAGTAAGCTGGGACGGTGGTGAATAACAACCTGGGAGACAGAGTTCCCGAACCAGTGTAACTGATGAAGTCGTCGTCATCCTTACGCGTATGAATCTTGAATTTACGTGTGTTACCAGAAAGTGGTAGAGTACGAGTTCGCATGACGAGAGTTAGGTACAATTAAGAAGTTCACCTAAGAAAGATTTAAGTATAAATGCACAAGTAGTCAAGTAAGTGCTACCTATAGCAAATGCAAGTCAGAATGCAATGGTTAACTATCGGGTTGTAGTCTAGACTCACTAATGCATCCTAACGACTCTGTCAGAGACATTAATGCATATCCTAGATCCCTACAACCAACGCTCTGATACCAGCTGTAACGACCCACCAAAATAGCCATTGATGGCGCCATTAACTTAGGTCCTGTTACGTGGTCATAATCCCTAAATGAGACGCGTTTGACCAAAATTATGTCGCATTCATTTTAAACGTGTAGGACTTGCAAAGTTTTAAGTTTACCAAACGATTCGACAACAAATTTAAGTTTACAAAAGTTAATAAGTATAAATGAAATAATTTGCGACATAATATATGTTGAAAATCACAGATGCTATCGATAGCGTATGCATGTATGCTTGACCCCAAGCAAGAAATCAAAGTGTACGCGGAAGCATGTATTAAGTAGCCAATCAAGAACCTGATAAACATATAGAAAACTGTCAACGAAAAACGTTGGTGAAATCATAGGTGTATTTGTAAACGTTGTTTTTGAACCACAATATTTAGTATTTCCATAATGTGATGACCCGGAAAATTCTGACCAAATTTAAACTTAATCTTGTATGATTAACGTTTCCGACACGATAAACAAAGTCTATGAAGTTAAATCTCAAAACTTTGAACTGTTCAATTAACCTTCGATTGTTCTCAACGAAATGTGAACAATTATATATAGATACATATACTATAACTTGAAAACGTAACAAAGTGTTGATGATATGATACTGTGCATTAAATTTATTGGTTTGATTATTTGATTGATATATTTAACTACAGAGTTAAAAGATTATGCCAAACGATTCAAGTAAAAGATATTTACTGAGTCTCTTAAGAATTATGATATTATTACGTGTCTCTGTTGAGAGGTCCACGTTGATTTGAGAAATCATTCATTTTTAACGGTATTCGGAATAAATGGTGAATTATTTGTTTAAATAACGTAATTTGGACACATACAATAATAAGGAATATTAACTGTTAAGAATTAATTATATGAATAACTTGCGATACGTATTTTAAAACATGTTTATAAATATTGAGAATAGATATTAACTTGGTTATGAAACGTTTGATAAATACTATTATATTAATAAATAACGAGACAATGATTTATAGAAGTAAATGACCAAAATACTCGAAAGTTTAAGATATACTTTGGGTGGTATAATTTAGAGATAATTTAAGGCTATATTTTGACAAAGGTACGTGTCCCAGAATGTAAATTACAAGTTTTCTCAGCGTACGAAGGGACGCTCGAAAAACCGGAACCGGGACATAAGTCGCGTAACAACGTACGACTTATCGGAACAAAAATTACAAGTTAACTATGCATGTGAATTTATTATAATATATAATTAATTATATAAATTAAATATATTATATATATTATTAATAATTATGTCGACAAACAAAAATACAAAAAAATGTGAGCTGAATTTTGGGGCCATGCGATCGCATGGAAAATAGGCATAAAACCCATGCGATCGCATGGGGTCAGATTTCAGGAAAAGTTTATAAATTGAATTCGTTTTGCTTCAAGACACACATACACCAATCCATCTATCTCCCTCTGCAATATATATTTATATATTATTATTATTATTATTATTATTATTATTATTATTATTATTATTATTATTATTATTATTATTAATTAATATTATAATTAATTTTAATACTATTAGTAGTATTATTATTAATTAATATTATACATAAAATACTACGACGAGGTCATGAGCGTGTCACTTCAAAACAAGTTTTTTGAGCGGGATAAAGCTAAGGAAACTATGGGTTATAGCTATGGAGGTTAGGGGTAATATTCGTGGGTAATATTCACAAGTCAAACCTAGTGTTTATCATCTCTGTTACATCTACGTACTTTTCTGAAATATTGAATCACAATAATAATAAGTAAGCATTTATATTTTATATTTTATAAATTAATAGTGTATACATACTAGTGCTCGAGTGTATATATTTATACATGCTTGTATGCTAAATTTTGTCGTTAAACAAATTATAATGAATCACGAATTAAATACATATATTACTGGTAAAAGGTATATGATATACATGTTTTTAGAAAGCTAGCAAAAAATCAATAACTTTTCATTTAGATATCGAATAGTTTCGAGGAACGAATCAAAAGATATGGTCAACTGAATTATGATTGACATTAATTGAAATTGCTTTTGAATCTGCAATTGATATTTAAACAACTTGTTTACAAGATTAACAAATTGGGTTTTTAAATACTACTAACCGAGTAAATGAATTCTTAAATAAGGTACGTCTCGTTTTGTTGAACTATTATCAAAATTGACTTTTTGAAACGACTTTGGATAACTTTTGTATGTCAATCTCGAGCATTAGGATTGTGATACACTATGACCTGACCTGAAAGGACCCGTTCATATACATTATAAACGATTCACAATAGTTGATTACATTGCGAGGTATTTGACCTCTATATGATATATTTTACAAACATTGCATTCGTTTTTAAAAGACAATCTTTCTTTACATCAAAAATTGACAGGCATGCATACCATTTCATAATATCCACTATCCAACTATAAATTTATTTAATAATAATCTTTGATGAACTCAATGACTCGAATGCAACGTTCTTCGAAGTATGCTATGAAAGACTCCAAGTAATATCTTTAAAATGAGCAAATGCACAGCGGAAGATTTCTTTAACACCTGAGAATAAACATGCTTTAAAGTGTCAACCAAAAGGTTGGTGAGTTCATTAGTTTATCATAATCATTTATTTCCATCATTTTAATAGACCACAAGAATTTCATTTCCAGTTCTCATAAATATACGTCCCATGCATAGAGACAAAAAATAATCATTCATATGGTGAACACCTGGTAACCGACATTAACTAGATACATATAAGAATATCCCCTATCATTCCGGGATCCTCCTTCGGACATGATATAATTTCGAAGTACTAAAGCATCCGGTACTTTGGATGGGGTTTGTTAGGCCCAATAGATCTATCTTTAGGATTCGCGTCAATTAGGGTGTCTGTTCCCTAATTCTTAGATTACCAGACTTTAATAAAAAGGGGCATATTCGATTTCGATAATTCAACCATAGAATGTAGTTTCAATTACTTGTGTCTATTTCGTCAAACATTTATAAAAGCGCATGTATTCTCAGTCCCAAAAATATAAAGGGTAAAAAGGCAAATGAAACTCACCATACTGTATTTCGTAGTAAAAATACATATAACATCATTGAACAAGTGCAAGGTTGGCCTCGGATTCACGAACCTAAATTAATTATATATATTTATGTGTTGGTCAATATTTGTCTAACAAATTAGGTCAAGTCATAGTGTACCACAATCCTAATGCTCGAGACTAATATGCAAAAGTCAACAAAAGTAAATTTGACTCAAAATAATTTCCAAAAATTTATACATGATTAATATATAGTTTAAATATCGTCGTTTTATATTTTTAAATATTTTTAAAAGATTTATTAGAGTAAATAATATAATTTATTTATTAATAAATAAAATTTTATATTATATTTATATAATAAAATATACTTATATATATATATTAAGTAATAAAATTTATAGGGTTCATTTAATATTATAAAGATAATATGATACGTATTATTAAAGTAAGTTATTACACGTAGTAAAATATGTTTGTATCAAATATTTATTTGATAAAATAATATCTATAATGATAGTAAGTAAAAGTTGTATTATTTTGTAATAATAATTATTATTATAAAAATATCAATATTTATAATTGCTAAGATGACATTATGATAAAACGATAATTCTAATTATGATAACTTTAATATTTACGATAATTTTTAATATTATCTTTAAAATAATAATTCTATTTAAAATAATAATAATAATGATATTTTATAGTAACAATGACATTTCTATTAAAATGATAATTTTTGTTAAAATGATAGTTTTAATACTAACGATAATTTTAATAATAATAGTAATGATAAAAATAATAAGAACGATAATTTTATCTAAATCAATATCTTATAATATTTTAATTTCATCATGATACTCTTACCCATTATTTCCTAATCGTTTCGTTTAATAGCTTTTAATCGTCTTTTATATCGTGTTCGTAATAATGATAATAATAGTAATCAAAATAATTAGGTGTTACAAATATTTGTTTTAATTACACTAATATTAATAATGATAGTTACTATAACATTATTAACGATAATACTAATAATTATCTTAATGATAATATAGTAATAATAATAATAACAATAACAATAACCATTTTTAAATAATGATATATATATTAATAATGATAATAATAATAATAATACCAATAATAATAATAATAATAATAATAATAATAATAATAATAATAATAATAATAATAATAATAATAATAATAATAATAATAATAATAATAATAATAATAATAATAATTGGATAATAATAATACTAATTATAACTTTTAACGATAGTAATAATAAAAAAAAATAACAATTTTTAATGATAAATCCTTTTATTGATAAAGATAAGAATAATAATAATAAGATAAAACTAGAACGACGATAATAACGATGATAATAATAATCATTTTTAATAATAATACAAAAATTCGATGGACTATAACTTCAAATCCGTTCATCGAAATCATTCGATATCTAAATGAAAAGTTCTTAATTTTTCGCTAGCTTTCCAACGACATGCATATCTTATACCTTATCTCAGTCGCATATATAACTAATTCAGGATTCAACATAACCTAACTAAAGGCAATATCAAAAGTACAAACATGCATAATCCTATATACTCGAGCACTAGTCAGGGATACACTATTAGTATGTAAAAGTTAAATTATGAGTACTCACGTATCAATATTGAGATTCAATATTGCAGGAAAGGTACGTAGACGCAACGGAGATGATAAACACTATATTGACCTCACGAGCATACCCACGAACCATACCAATCACCTCCATAGCTATAACCCATAATTTCCTTAATCCAATCCCACTCAAAAAACAATTTCGAAATCACTCGGACAGCACTCTGACGTAATATTTTATGTATACTAATAATATCTTGAAATAATACGGAGTAAATATATATATGTAAATCGATTGAGAGAGTTTAGAGAAAAATATTTTCAAGTTTCTATGAAATAATGAGACCTATTGAATTCTATTTATAATAGATTTTTGAATTATTAAAGTGAATTATTAAAGTATGAATTATTAAAGTGAATTATTAAAGTATGAATTATTAAAGTGAATTATTAAAGTATGAATTATTAAAGTGAATTATTAAAGTATGAATTATTAAAGTGAATTATTAAAGTATGAATTATTAAAGTGAATTATTAAAGTTAAAGTAAAGTAAAAATAAAGTAAAGGTAAAGTTTAAGTATAGTAAAAGTATAAAACTATGTACGTATAATACGCGTATAAATATATATATATAATATTAATTTAAATCGTTATATATATTTAATAAAATAAAATATAAATATCATTATCTTTATCATACTGGTTAAGTAATGAGTTGTCAAAAGTGGTTCTAGATATTTATAAAAGTTATATACGTTTTAATAATAAAGTTCTTTTTAAACTGAAAACGTTTTTTTGTACGTTTGAAACTAAATCAAATAAATATAATAATTTTGTTTTCCAAAACCAAATATATTTTTCAGAATCATTTTGTTTAAAGGTTAAAATAATGGAAATCGTTATATCATAAAATGTTTTAAAAAAATAGAATCATATATATTCATAATAGGTTTCAAGTTTTTAAATTACAGTTTGTTGGTGAAGCATGGGATAAAGTTCAAAGGTTAAATAAACGTATGAAATCATCTTAATGAAAAATGTCGAGTTACTTAACTTGTCGATATCCCAACATCTAAGTTATTTACACTTCACGTTCTTACTTATAAATCACTTTACCATTTTCCGAATGTTGTCAAAAAGAATAGATTTCTTAAATCACAGTGGACCTCATAACATAGACCCGTAATCATATCATAATGTATCTGATAAATCAATAATTTGATATTATCTTCTAATTCCATCGATAAACATATTGAAACAAATATGATCATGTAAAGTATTATACGTTTAATACTTTATTAATATTCTCAAGTTATAATATATATATATACATATATATACATATTTATTTATATATAATTGTTCGTGAATCGTCAGAATTTGGTCGAGGTTATAATGAATGTATGAACACAATTTAAAATTCTTGAGATTTAACTTAACAAACTTTGCTTATCGTGTCGGAATAATATAAAGATAAAGTTTAAATTTGATTGGAAATTTCCGGGTTGTCACAGTACCTACCCGTTAAAGAAATTTCGTCCCGAAATTTGAGTGGAAAGGTCGTGAATGATAATAAGTATGTTTTCATAATGCATACAGGCTGAAAATTAGAGTTTTATTATCAGCGAATAATTTGGATAAACAATCCATTTATATGAAGAGTACGAATGAAGCTAACATAGAAGAGTGAAATGAGTAAGTGTAGATTCATCTTATCATTTGACGTAGATATGATTGATTTCCAGATTTCAAGGGATTTGAAGAAAATCTTTGTAATAAGATTTGATTCTCCGGTAACAAAAAGAATTAGGATCCGCTTTAAATGCGATCGTCCATTTTAATTGTTCTGTCGGAGATTTTCTTATAAATTCACCTCCTTCCTTTTCTTACAACTCACACCTTCTGTTGATGCATTTTATGCAAGTCCCTAGACATCTACCCACGTCCATTGCAGGTACAACAGTTTACAGGCCACCATGATCGTTCGTTATTATCCTATCCGTGTTTGTATGTGGTTACAGCAACTGCAGGAACGAGATGTGGATGTTTGACTATGTTAGACTTAGTCAGACGTCCGAGTGAAGCCTCACTCGTACGGCTGACAGGCTCATACGCACGGTTGATGCTGAGCTAAGTCACAATTACAACCTAAACGAGAAGACACGAGTGAGTGATCACCCGTACGGCTGATGAAGCCAACTCGTATGTGTGATGGATGAATCGTACGGGTGAGTCAACAGCAGGGGTATATAAAGTCTTATGTTCTTCATTTTTAGGTTAAGCCTCTCATTTGTTACACACACTCAGATCTGGTGAGCTCCTCCGATTTTCTCTCAACCCAAATCACCCAGGTGGTGAATAATAGCTCTAGGTGTTGATCTAATCACACTTGATTTAGTTGTGGTATGACTAAATTAATCACAAAAAGCTTAACCTATTCACTAGAGGGTTTGATTCACTTATTCTGTCATTGTGTGAGTTAAATATGTTGATTTCTAAGTTCCTAGTCATGTTTCATCACCTTCTATTCTTTCCCCCTCAACTCATTTTTTAAAGTATTCATCAATATGCTCCATCCAGTTCTGATTCTCGATATACTTATAACTTTCATATCGGTCATTCTTCTTTTTCATCTACCGCCGGAAGAATCTATTTACTTCTACTATACTCTTGGGTTTATAGTGTTTCTAGTTCTCCCGTGTCTTTATATTGCTATATGCATCGATATATATGGTTTATAATTTTTGGTTTGTCGTTGGGCTTTATATCTTCCCTTATATTTCAAAGTCTCTGTTTCTATCTTCTATAATCATTGTCATCCATAGTTAATGCTCTCTTTTATTTGCTGCAATTTATACCCCAATTTCTATTTCGGAGTTTTGTCCTTTCGTTTCTTCTTCTTGCGATTAAGCACCGCTTGTAATGGTCCAGAATTCACAAATATGATTTTCGGAATGAACATTGTTAATGTTCTAGGAAGGAAATTGTGATGGCACGATCTTGACTTGTCAAATTACTAGAATACCTTGGAAAAGGCCGAATCATCAAGAAATATTTTCTTGATATTTTAGAGGTTAAATAGAATACAAGAGTTGTATAACATGGCACATGATGATGTTATGATCTGTGAATCATCACGTTCCATTTAGAAACTCAGCATGAATTACTGTAATATAATCACGTTGATCAAGTGTCATTATATTATACTAACTCATGCTTCAGTTTCCAACACTACTTCAAAAACATTCATATTTTAAACTCAAAGGTTTACAGAGTATAGGAACTAAACAGTTTCCTTTTTGATGTAATACAGATAGCGCAAAGAGATAAATGATTCCAGATAAGAATAGTTATGAAAATATCTTCAGAAATATGGAGGATATTTATAATGAAAGATACGATGATATCTTAGAATTTCTAATATCAGAGGATGATGAAGAATATTGTCTGTAAGGGTTTAGTGTCAGGAGCAAGGTATTCGTTAATGACTTCAGCAGACACTGAATCATTTGGATTCTTTGAAGGCAGGTTCAGTCTTTGTGATTTGTCTACAGCCTCCTTCATACTTTGCTCAATCCGTTTTCCAGTTCCAAAACTTCTCTATTTCTGAGCATTGTTAATACACTAATCTTTATCATCAAAATTTTTACTGCTAAGGTCGTTTACATTTTTTTTGTTGCTTCATCAGCATTTCGAGAACTAGTTCGCGGTTCAGAGTGTTTTTCAGAAACTTCACATTCGAAGTATGTAAGCCTTGGAAATAGACGTTATGTATAACTGTTGGTGTCAACATGCTATGAGATTTCAAAATACTGATTGCTAACTCCCAATGATTCGTATGACAATTCTCGTTACAAGAGGCAGATGAGTAAATGATGAGGTTTCGATAAATATAAAGATTCTTCAGAATGCCCAAGATCAGTGAAGTTGTTGGTAAGCTTATTGCTAATGTGGTGGAATATGAAAGGTTCTCCGGTAACAAAAGGGTAATCACATATATCAAAATTATGATAAGGCTACTCCGAATGAAAAAATCGAAGTTGTCTTGCTGGAGCTGTGATATAATTTGCTACTTTGCAAAGGAATTGCAAGGTTATTTTTGCTAATAAATGCCAAAAGATCTGACACAGATATGTGTTGAATTATGACTTTGGTTTCGAGAGCTTTTTAAGTACATAACTGTGGGTAATATGTGGTTGGATCATCATCTCGATTGCTCATTATTTGAAGTGTCTTCAGCGATTTTCGAAGGGTTTGAACATAGATTGTAATCGTTTGTATACATTTGATGTTCTAACACACTTTTGAAGTCAAAGTATAGCTTTGAAAGATGTAGGAATCTAAAAGTAATGGTACCGGTTATATCTCGAATTGAATTCTGAGATTTTAAAATCAGAATACGTAATTGGGTTTGAATGAGTATGGTTGTTTTGATTTCTATGAAAGAATGTATATTATTGTGAAAGTAGGAAGTATAATTGATAATTTGCTTAATCTGATTCGAAGAATGTAACATATTAATTGTGAATTTATATATATCTCTCGGGTATTACCTACCCGTTAAAAAATTTTCACAATTAATATTTTGTACATAAGAATTTTATTACAGTCTTTATGAAAATATATATGTATATATTCTCCTCAGATGTAACATAGATTTTAATGAGTTAATACTAAATTAAACTCATTCGATTTACGGTTGGAACTAGAATTGAATAATTCCATGAAGGTTTAGAGGTTACATAAGTATTTCTTCAATAATATTGAAATTATGAATCAATACTTCGTTATTTGTTGAGATGTGATGTTGGTTTTCGTTAAATTCTTGTGAACTTCGCAAAGTACGAATGATGTTATCTGAAAAGTTTCGGTTACATCAATGATGAAGTGTAAAATCAAATATATACTTGATTTATTAGGAATTGGAATTTGTTGAATTGAGACAGAGATTGTAGTTAACGATGGTTAAGTCGCGGGTGAGGGACGTACATTATTGCATATTTGTAATATGAATTAACTGAGTAGTTAAGATTCACACACAATAGCTTAGCACGGAAAGATTTATTTTTTTATTTCAAAATATATATATATATATATATATATATATATATATATATATATATATATATATATATATATATATATATATATATATATATATATATATATATATATAATTTCTTCAGAGGGAATGAGTTAATTCTTCATAACCTGTTGATACAATATACACGTTATTGATTCGTAATGATGTCCACAGTGATTCTTGAACTGACGGAGTTTGTGATGTTATAGGTGTTGTTGATTCTGATGTTGACTGTACAGACGATGCTGGTGACGTTGACAGTACTGTTGATGCTGTTGGTAAAACAAGTTTAACTTGTTAATCACACACCATTTTTGTCAGGGTTTCTACTCTTCCTTCTATCATTTTGGTTCGCTTAACTGATTTATGGTTAGGGCTAGATTAGATAATCTCTAAGACTTTAGAGATTATATAATCGCCGCGGAATGTTTCTCCAATGAAGTTATGAATTAATACTTCGTCAGTTATTGTTGTTGGTACTCCTTGGTATCTATGGTGCGTATGACGTTGATGCTCGTGGGACAGATTGTGAAGTTGAGGTTTACAACGCGGTTGTGGTTGGAGGTGGTAATGGTACTGTTGGCGTTGATGATAGTGGTACTGGTTATGCTGCTGGTGCTGTCTGCTGGTGTTTGTAATCTCTGCACCATATTCTCCAAAGCCACTACCCGAGCGCGAAGTTCGTTGACTTCTTCTATTATTCCAGGATGATTGTCGGTCGAAACGAACGGATAAATAAAATCTAGAATTTGATGTAGTATATAATCGTGACGAGATACCCTGGCAATGAGAGAGAAAATGGTGTCTCGAACAGGTTCGCCGGTAAGTGCTTCAGGTTCTTCGCCAAGAGGGCAATGTGGTGGATGGAAAGGATCGCCTTCTTCTTGTTTCCAATGATTGAGGAGGCTACGAACCCATCCCCAATTCATCCAGAATAGGTGATGACTGATTGGTTGATCCATTCCGGTCACACTGCTTTCGGAGCTTGAGTGAGATTCCATTTCAGAATCCGAGTGACTTGAACTGATGACAAATTCCATTTCGTACGATTGGATAAAGGATTTTCGATATAAAAATGATTTTTCGGCTATCGAGTGGTATTCTATTTACATAGGATATCTATATATAGAGATCAAAAGATTTCATAGATTACGGAGGAATTTGCGGGGTATGTCAGGTAAAGTTTAAAGTAACAGATACGATAAGATATGATTTAGCAGATACGCTAAGATATGAAGTTTGTCTATACACTACTCATGCAATTAATGTAGCAAGACGTGTCTAGACTAATAATGATAAGCAGGTAATTTCCTATGGATGATAAGCAGATGATTTCCGACTAGAAATGATAAGCAAAACTTTTGACATGCAGACACGGTCGAAGTCCAGACTCACTAATGCATCCTAATGACTTATCAGTTAGACACACTAATGCAGACCTGGTTCGCTAAGACCACCGCTCTGATACCAACTGAAAGGACCCGTTCATATACATTATAAACGATTCACAATAGTTGATTACATTGCGAGGTATTTGACCTCTATATGATATATTTTACAAACATTGCATTCGTTTTTAAAAGACAATCTTTCTTTACATCAAAAATTGACAGGCATGCATACCATTTCATAATATCCACTATCCAACTATAAATTTATTTAATAATAATCTTTGATGAACTCAATGACTCGAATGCAACGTTCTTCGAAGTATGCTATGAAAGACTCCAAGTAATATCTTTAAAATGAGCAAATGCACAGCGGAAGATTTCTTTAACACCTGAGAATAAACATGCTTTAAAGTGTCAACCAAAAGGTTGGTGAGTTCATTAGTTTATCATAATCATTTATTTCCATCATTTTAATAGACCACAAGAATTTCATTTCCAGTTCTCATAAATATACGTCCCATGCATAGAGACAAAAAATAATCATTCATATGGTGAACACCTGGTAACCGACATTAACTAGATACATATAAGAATATCCCCTATCATTCCGGGATCCTCCTTCGGACATGATATAATTTCGAAGTATTAAAGCATCCGGTACTTTGGATGGGGTTTGTTAGGCCCAATAGATCTATCTTTAGGATTCGCGTCAATTAGGGTGTCTGTTCCCTAATTCTTAGATTACCAGACTTTAATAAAAAGGGGCATATTCGATTTCGATAATTCAACCATAGAATGTAGTTTCAATTACTTGTGTCTATTTCGTCAAACATTTATAAAAGCGCATGTATTCTCAGTCCCAAAAATATAAAGGGTAAAAAGGCAAATGAAACTCACCATACTGTATTTCGTAGTAAAAATACATATAACGTCATTGAACAAGTGCAAGGTTGGCGTCGGATTCACGAACCTAAATTAATTATATATATTTATGTGTTGGTCAATATTTGTCTAACAAATTAGGTCAAGTCATAGTGTACCACAATCCTAATGCTCGAGACTAATATGCAAAAGTCAACAAAAGTAAATTTGACTCAAAATAATTTCCAAAAATTTATACATGATTAATATATAGTTTAAATATCGTCGTTTTATATTTTTAAATATTTTTAAAAGATTTATTAGAGTAAATAATATAATTTATTTATTAATAAATAAAATTTTATATTATATTTATATAATAAAATATACTTATATATATATTAAGTAATAAAATTTATAGGGTTCATTTAATATTATAAAGATAATATGATACGTATTATTAAAGTAAGTTATTACACGTAGTAAAATATGTTTGTATCAAATATTTATTTGATAAAATAATATCTATAATGATAGTAAGTAAAAGTTGTATTATTTTGTAATAATAATTATTATTATAAAAATATCAATATTTATAATTGCTAAGATGACATTATGATAAAACGATAATTCTAATTATGATAACTTTAATATTTACGATAATTTTTAATATTATCTTTAAAATAATAATTCTATTTAAAATAATAATAATAATGATATTTTATAGTAACAATGACATTTCTATTAAAATGATAATTTTTGTTAAAATGATAGTTTTAATACTAACGATAATTTTAATAATAATAGTAATGATAGAAATAATAAGAACGATAATTTTATCTAAATCAATATCTTATAATATTTTAATTTCATCATGATACTCTTACCCATTATTTCCTAATCGTTTCGTTTAATAGCTTTTAATCGTCTTTTATATCGTGTTCGTAATAATGATAATAATAGTAATCAAAATAATTAGGTGTTACAAATATTTGTTTTAATTACACTAATATTAATAATGATAGTTACTATAACATTATTAACGATAATACTAATAATTATCTTAATGATAATATAGTAATAATAATAATAACAATAACAATAACCATTTTTAAATAATGATATATATATTAATAATGATAATAATAATAATAATACCAATAATAATAATAATAATAATAATAATAATAATAATAATAATAATAATAATAATAATAATAATAATAATAATAATAATAATAATAATAATAATAATAATAATAATAATAATAATAATAATAATAATTGGATAATAATAATACTAATTATAACTTTTAACGATAGTAATAATAAAAAAAATAACAATTTTTAATGATAAATCCTTTTATTGATAAAGATAAGAATAATAATAATAAGATAAAACTAGAACGACGATAATAACGATGATAATAATAATCATTTTTAATAATAATACAAAAATTCGATGGACTATAACTTCAAATCCGTTCATCGAAATCATTCGATATCTAAATGAAAAGTTCTTAATTTTTCGCTAGCTTTCCAACGACATGCATATCTTATACCTTATCTCAGTCGCATATATAACTAATTCAGGATTCAACATAACCTAACTAAAGGCAATATCAAAAGTACAAACATGCATAATCCTATATACTCGAGCACTAGTCAGGGATACACTATTAGTATGTAAAAGTTAAATTATGAGTACTCACGTATCAATATTGAGATTCAATATTGCAGGAAAGGTACGTAGACGCAACGGAGATGATAAACACTATATTGACCTCACGAGCATACCCACGAACCATACCAATCACCTCCATAGCTATAACCCATAATTTCCTTAATCCAATCCCACTCGAAAAACAATTTCGAAATCACTCGGACAGCACTCTGACGTAATATTTTATGTATACTAATAATATCTTGAAATAATACGGAGTAAATATATATATGTAAATCGATTGAGAGAGTTTAGAGAAAAATATTTTCAAGTTTCTATGAAATAATGAAACCTATTGAATTCTATTTATAATAGATTTTTGAATTATTAAAGTAAATTATTAAAGTATGAATTATTAAAGTGAATTATTAAAGTATGAATTATTAAAGTGAATTATTAAAGTATGAATTATTAAAGTATGAATTATTAAAGTGAATTATTAAAGTATGAATTATTAAAGTGAATTATTAAAGTTAAAGTAAAGTAAAAATAAAGTAAAGGTAAAATTTAAGTATAGTAAAAGTATAAAACTATGTACGTATAATACACGTATAAATATATATATATTATTAATTTAAATCGTTATATATATTTAATAAAATAAAATATAAATATCGTTATCTTTATCATACTGGTTAAGTAATGAGTTGTCAAAAGTGGTTCTAGATATTTATAAAAGTTATATACGTTTTAATAATAAAGTTCTTTTTAAACTGAAAACGTTTTTTTGTACGTTTGAAACTAAATCAAATAAATATAATAATTTTGTTTTCCAAAACCAAATATATTTTTCAGAATCATTTTGTTTAAAGGTTAAAATAATGGAAATCGTTATATCATAAAATGTTTTAAAAAAATAGAATCATATATATTCATAATAGGTTTCAAGTTTTTAAATTACAGTTTGTTGGTGAAGCATGGGATAAAGTTCAAAGGTTAAATAAACGTATGAAATCATCTTAATGAAAAATGTCGAGTTACTTAACTTGTCGATATCCCAACATCTAAGTTATTTACACTTCACGTTCTTACTTATAAATCACTTTACCATTTTCCGAATGTTGTCAAAAAGAATAGATTTCTTAAATCACAGTGGACCTCATAACATAGACCCGTAATCATATCATAATGTATCTGATAAATCAATAATTTGATATTATCTTCTAATTCCATCGATAAACATATTGAAACAAATATGATCATGTAAAGTATTATACGTTTAATACTTTATTAATATTCTCAAGTTATAATATATATATACATATATATACATATTTATTTATATATAACTGTTCGTGAATCGTCAGAATTTGGTCGAGGTTATAATGAATGTATGAACACAATTTAAAATTCTTGAGATTTAACTTAACAAACTTTGCTTATCGTGTCGGAATAATATAAAGATAAAGTTTAAATTTGATTGGAAATTTCCGGGTTGTCACATGACCTAGCTTGTTAGACATTTATTGACCAACATATGTTCTCTAGGTTGAGATCTACGGTTATTTGATAATACAAGTTTCGATCACATTTCGGTGAACGACTTTATATGCTGCTAAGGTGAGTTTCATTTGCTCCCTTTTTAAATGCTTTTTCAATCTATATTTTTGGGCTGAGAATACATGCACTTTATTTTAAACGCAATGGATACAAGTACATACTAAATTCTACACCGAGTTTGAACCAAAAATCCCTTAGCTTTGGTAACTAGTAACTGCCGGTTATAAGAACGGGTGGGCGCGAATAGTGGTATATAGATCCATAGGGCTTGACATCCCCGTCTGTTCCAGGTATAGAAACCCTAGCCTGAACTATAAAACAGACGTATGCTATTTGAGTTTAGTACACGTTGGTTTGCGTGTATTGTACATGTTGGTTGCATGTATGTTAAAACAGGGGTACTTATTAGATATACGTTAAAGTTTAGTTACCAGGGTGCTCAATCTTGTAGAATATTTTGATAAACGTTTCTGGATGAAACAACTGAAATCTTGTGATCCATCTTTATATACAGATTATGCGCAACAATAAAACTATGAACTTACCAACCTTTGTGTTGACACTTGTTAGCATGTTTATTCTCAGGCTACTAGAAGCCTTCCACTGTTTGCTTATATGATATACAAGCTATGTGCATGGAGTCTTACATGGCATATTTTTCAAGAAAACATTGCATTCACCAATTCATCACCATGTACCTTATTTTGACTGCATTGTCAACGGAAGTACTATTATAAACTATTTTATACGGTGATTGTCTATATGTAGAAATCATCAGATGTCGAAAACCTTTGATTTAAATATACATTTATGGTGTGCCTTTTCAAAAGAATGCAATGTTTACAAAACGTATCATATAGAGGTCAAATACCTCGTAATGAAATCAATGAATGACGTGTTCGTCCATATGGATTTGGAGCAATCGTCACAGTTGGTATCAGAGCGTTTGTCGTAGCGGATCAGGTCTTGTATTAATGTGTCTAACTGATAGATGTTAGGATGCATTCGTAAGTCTGGACTTCGACTGTGTCTGCATGTCATAAGTATTACTTATCATTTCTTGTTGGAAATTACCTGCTTATCATTTCTAGTCAAAGACACGTTTTACTGCATTGATTGCATGAATAGTATATAGGGACAAAATTCATATCTTAGCGTATCTGCTAATTTATATCTCAGCGTATATGTTACTGTAAACTTTGCCTGACAGCTTTCGAAAAGTTCCTCCGTAATTTACGGACCCCTTGTATTATATATAGGTATTCTATTTAATTAGAATATCATCCTATATCCAAAAATCATTTCATATCAAAAATCCTTTATCCAAACCGTGTAAGATGAATTCCGCATCTAGTTCGAATTCCTCAGATGCCGGCAGCTATTCCGATATGGATTTCCACTCAAGCTCCGGAAACAGCGTAACCGGAATGGATCAACCAATTAGCCATCATCTATTCTGGATGAATTGGGGATGGGTTTGTAGTCTACTAAATCATTGGAGAGAAGAAGAAGGTGATCCTTTCCATCCACCAAATTTCCCTCTTGGCGAAGAACTTGAAGCACTTACCAGTGAACCTGTTCGTAATACCATTTTCTCTCTCATTTCCAGAGTTTCTCGTCATGACTATATACTATCTCGAATTTCAGATCTTATTTACCCAATCGTCCGAACCACCAATCATCCCGGTATAATAGAAGAAGTCAACGAGCTTCGCGCTCGGGTAGTGGCTTTAGAGAATATGGTGTGAAGGTTACAAACACCAGCAGCAGCACCAGCAGCATAACCAGTACCACCATCATCAACACCAACAATATCATTACCACCACCAACAACCACATCAGCATCACACGCCTCAATATCACAATCTGTACCTCGGATATCAACATCATACGCACCATAGATACCAAGGAGTATCAACAACAACAAACAATGCAGTATGGATTCATAACTTCATCGGAGAAACATTCTACGGCGATTATGTAATTTCTAAAGTTTAGAGATTATCTATTCTAGCCTTAACCATAAATCAGATAGTGTAGAAAACTTGATCGGAATAAGGTATGATTTACAAGTTAGACTTGTTATATCACAACATCAACAGTACCCTTAGCCTCACCAACACAGTCAGTGCTGTCAACATCGTTAGAATCAGCAGCACCTCTAACATCACAAGCTCCGCCAGTTCAAGAAAGCACCGTGGAAATCATTACGAGTCAACAATGAGTATATTGTATCAATGAGTTATGAAGTATTAACTCAATTTCTCTGAAGAATTTATACGTATATCTTATATATATAAATTTTAAAAACTATCATAAATCTTTTCGTACTAAGCTATTATGGAACTTAACTACTCGGTTAATTCATATTACTAATATGCTTAATGTACATTCTTCATTAACAACTTAACCATCGTTAACTACAATCTCTGTTTCAATTCAATGAATTTCATTTCATTATAAATCAAGTGTAATATTCAAATAAATGTTTGATTTTACACTTTCATTTTCGATGTACTCGAAACTTTCCAGAAAACATCATCTGTGCCTTGTATGGTTTACAAAAACTCCACGAGCGCCAACATCCTTCACCAAGGAATAAGAATAAATAATGAAGTATTGATTTCATTACTACTCCGCGAAGATTATGTAATCTTTAATATTTTAGAGATTATTCATTTCTAAGTCAAGCCAAAAATCAAATGAGCTTAATATGATATTAATTCATTAAATCCGAATTACATCCGAAGAAAATATACATACAGATATTTTCATAAAGACTGTAATGAAAATTCTTTTGTACAAAATATTAATTGTGAAATCTTTAACGGGTAGGTAACACTCGGAAAATATATAAGTTCACAATTAATATGTTACATTGTACATTCTTCAATTTTGATTCAAAAATCATTAACTATACTCACTATCTTCACAACGATATACAATCGTTTTCATACAAGTTCAATTACATATTCTGATATTGATGAATCAGAATCCAAGTCATAACTCTGAACCAGTAAACATCATTCTTAGATCTCTACATCTTTCAAAGCTATATTTTGACTTCAACTAGTCAACTTTGATTTTTCAGATTAGCCTTATTGTAACCTTGACATATACGTTCTTGTTACTGGGGAACCTTTCATGTTCCACCACATTAGTAGTAAATTTACCAACAATTTCATTTATCGTTGACCTTTCGAAAAATCCTTATACTCATTGAAACCCTATCATGTACTCATCCACATCTAGTAACAATAATGGTCATACGAATTATCGGGAATTAGCAATCAGTATTTTGAAATCTTGCAGCACGTCTACGCCAACAGTTATATGAGTACATATAACGTCTACCTCCTGGACTTACATACTTCGAATGTGAAGTTTCTGAAAAATACCCTGAACTGCGAACTAGTTCTCGAAATGCTGATAAAGCAGCAAAAACAGTAAACGACTTTAACAGTCAAAAGTTTGATGATAAAGAAAGGTATGGTGGTAAAGCTGAGAAAAAGAGAAGGTTTGGAACTGGAAAACGGGTTGAGCAGACCATAAAGGAGACCAAGGATAAATACAAGAACCAAACTCTGTATTTAAAGAATCCTGATAATTCTGTTTCTGATGAAGTCTTTAGCAAATACCTTACTCCTTACTCTAAAACCTTTACGGACAATATTCTTCATCATCATCATTATCTTAAATATTCTAAGATATCATCATATCTACCATTACAAATATCCTCAATATTTCTGAGGATAATTTCGTGACTATCTGAAATTATTCATTCCTTCACGCTATCTGTGCTACATCATAACAGAGACTGTGTTAGTTTCTAAATTATGAAAAAAATTTCGAATTTAAAATATGAATGTTTTGAAGTAGTATTGGGAACTGAAGCATGAATTAGTATAATATAATGACACTTGATCAACGTGAATATATTACAGTAAGTCATGCTGAGTTTCTAATGGAAAGTGATAAAGGTTCACAGATCACACCCTCATCATGAACCATGTTACCTAACTCTTTCATTCTATATAATCTCTAAATATATCAAGAAAATATACTTCTTGATAATTCGGTCTTTTCCAGATATTCTGGTAATTTGACAAATCAAGATCATGCCATTACAATTTTTTTCTTAGAACATTAATTATGTTCATCCGAAATTCATACCTACAAATTCTGGACCATTATCCGCTTGACATAAGGTCGGGAAGAGAAATCGAAAGCATGGAGCTCTGAAATAAAAAGGAGAATATAAGCCCGATAACAACTCCGAAATTTACAAACCGTGTATATCAATGCGTATAGCAATATAAAGACACGGGAGAATGAAAAACACTATAACCCCAAGGTAATGATAAAAGAAAGTAACTTCCTCTGGTGGCAGATGAAAAAGAAGAATGACAGATATAAAAGTTAGGAGTATATCAAGAATCAGAACTGGATAAAGCATTTCACAATCTTTTAGAAGTATGAAATGAAGAAGAAGATGTAGGAGTGGTGAAAATAATGAAACGGAAGAGGTCAATTTATAGCGAAATAATAGACAGAGCAATCAAGACAGATGACCGCAAATAATTAAAGAAGACCTTAATCTCCTTAATTCTCGAAGAATCAAATCTTATTTAGATTATGAAGACTTTCTATTCCTTAAATTCTGGAAATCAATCGTTACTACGTCAAGAGATAAGACGCATCTCTATTCTCTATTTCACTTTGTTATGATAACTTCCCTCATACGCTTCAAGTAATTAGATTGTTTTATCCATATTATTCAACGGTGATAAAACTCTATTTATCGACTCATATTCGTCATAAAAACATTTTTATTGTTAGCCATGACAACCTCACTCAAATTTCGGGACAAAATTTCTTTAACGGGTAGGTATTGTGATGACCCGGAAAATTCTGACCAAATTTAAACTTAATCTTGTATGATTAACGTTTCCGACACGATAAACAAAGTCTATGAAGTTAAATCTCAAAATTTTGAACTGTTCAATTAACCTTCGATTATTCTCAACGAAACGCGAACAATTATATATAGATACATATACTATAACTTGAAAACGTAACAAAGTGTTGATGATATGATAATGTGCATTAAATTTATTGGTTTGATTATTTGATTGATATATTTAACTACAGAGTTAAAAGATTATGCCAAACGATTCAAGTAAAAGATATTTACTGAGTCTCTTAAGAATTATGATATTATTACGTGTCTCTGTTGAGAGGTCCACGTTGATTTGAGAAATCATTCATTTTTAACGGTATTCGGAATAAATGGTGAATTATTTGTTTAAATAACGTAATTTGGACACATACAATAATAAGGAATATTAACTGTTAAGAATTAATTATATGAATAACTTGCGATACGTATTTTAAAACGTGTTTATAAATATTGAGAATGGATATTAACTTGGTTATGAAACGTTTGATAAATACTATTATATTAATAAATAACGAGACAATGATTTATAGAAGTAAATGACCAAAATACTCGAAAGTTTAAGATATACTTTGGGTGGTATAATTTAGGGATAATTTAAGGCTATATTTTGACAAAGATACGTGTCCCATAATGTAAATTACAAGTTTTCTCAGCGTACGAAGGGACACTCGAAAAACCGAAATCGGGACATAAGTCGCGTAACAACGTACGACTTATCAGAACAAAAATTACAAGTTAACTATGCATGTGAATTTAATATAATATATAATTAATTATATAAATTAAATATATTATATATATTATTAATAATTATGTCGACAAACAAAAATACAAAAAAATGTGAGCTGGATTTTGGAGCCATGCGATCGCATGGAAAATAGGCATAAAACCCATGCGATCGCATGGGGTCAGATTTCAGGAAAAGTTTATAAATTGAATTCGTTTTGCTTCGAGACACACACACACCAATCCATCTATCTCCCTCTGCAATATATATTTATATATTATTATTATTATTATTATTATTATTATTATTATTATTAATTAATATTATAATTAATTTTAATACTATTAGTAGTATTATTATTAATTAATATTATACATAAAATACTACGACGAGGTCATGAGCGTGTCACTTCAAAACAAGTTTTTCGAGCGGGATAAAGCTAAGGAAACTATGGGTTATAGCTATGGAGGTTAGGGGTAATATTCGTGGGTAATATTCATAAGTCAAACCTAGTGTTTATCATCTCTGTTACATCTACGTACTTTTCTGAAATATTGAATCACAATAATAATAAGTAAGCATTTATATTTTATATTTTATAAATTAATAGTGTATACATACTAGTGCTCGAGTGTATATATTTATACATGCTTGTATGCTAAATTTTGTCATTAAACAAATTATAATGAATCACGAATTAAATACATATATTACTGGTAAAAGGTATATGATATACATGTTTTTAGAAAGCTAGCAAAAAATCAATAACTTTTCATTTAGATATCGAATAGTTTCAAGGAACGAATCAAAAGATATGGTCAACTGAATTATGATTGACATTAATTGAAATTGCTTTTGAATCTGCAATTGATATTTAAACAACTTGTTTACAAGATTAACAAATTGGGTTTTTAAATACTACTAACCGAGTAAATGAATTCTTAAATAAGGTACGTCTCGTTTTGTTGAACTATTATCAAAATTGACTTTTTAAAACGACTTTGGATAACTTTTGTATGTCAATCTCGAGCATTAGGATTGTGATACATTATGACCTGACCTAGCTTGATAGACATTTATTGACCAACATACGTTCTTTAGGTTGAGATCTACGGTTATTTGATAATACAAGTATTGATCACATTTCGGTGAACGACTTTATATGCTGCTAAGTTGAGTTTCATTTGCTCCCTTTTTAAATGCTTTTGAAATCTATATTTTTGGGCTGAGAATACATGCACTTTATTTTAAACGCAATGGATACAAGTACATACTAAATTCTACACCGAGTTTGAACCGAAAATCCCTTAGCTTTGGTAACTAGTAACTGCCGGTTATAAGAACTGGTGGGCGCGAATAGTGGTATATGGATCCATAGGGCTTGACATCCCCGTCTGTTCCAGGTATAGAAACCCTAGCCTGAACTATAAAATAGACGTATGCTATTTGAGTTTAGTACACGTTGGTTTGCGTGTATTGTACATGTTGATTGCATGTATGTTAAAACAGGGGTACTTATTAGATATACGTTAAAGTTTAGTTACCAGGGTGCTCAATCTTGTAGAATATTTTGATAAACGTTTCTGGATGAAACAACTGAAATTTTGTGATCCATCTTTATATACAGATTATGCGCAACAATAAAACTATGAACTCACCAACCTTTGTGTTGACACTTGTTAGCATGTTTATTCTCAGGTTACTAGAAGCCTTCCGTTGTTTGCTTATATGATATACAAGCTATGTGCATGGAGTCTTACATGGCATATTTTTCAAGAAAACGTTGCATTCACCAATTCATCACCATGTATCTTATTTTGACTGCATTGTCAACGGAAGTACTATTGTAAACTATTATATACGGTGATTGTCTATATGTAGAAATCATCAGATGTCGAAAACCTTTGATTTAAATATACATTTATTGTGTGCCTTTTCAAAAGAATGCAATGTTTACAAAACGTATCATATAGAGGTCAAATACCTCGCAATGAGATCAATGAATGACGTGTTCGTCCATATGGATTTGGAGCGATCGTCACACATAATGTTGATAATCCAAATCGTTTACATTCCAAAAGTTGTTGTTTGTATCACGAGCACCCAATTATCAAGACTTAACTGTATACGAACCTCTGCATCATAGTGTTAGAACATACGCTATACCCGAAAATATATTTCATTCGCCAACAGTAGCGAACCGTCTGAATGAGGGTTCGTCAAGCCCGTATGGATCCACACAACATAAGTTCTTGATTACACCCTGCAAGTGTAACTAATGATAATTGAATTGAATTGAGGCTTTTTGTTCTAACTCGTATGTGGAATGTTTGTTTTCGTACTTGTGTTCAAAGCATAAAAGTATAAAACGTATATGTTTCTCATCCCATAATTTAAAGAGTAAAAGTTGTTGAAAAGGTGGGACTATGATCTCACCGTAGTTGCACGCCAAAGTACTTCATTTTAAACGTTGTGCAATGAAAGTTGTTTAGTCTTGACCTAAACAAGTAAGTTATATCATTATCGGTAAAATACGAGGTCGGTCAAAGTTGTTCAATTAGTCCTATGGCTCGTTACGACTCGATTATATAGCATGTGAGTCAAGTTGTCAAGTTTCATGCAAGATATAAGTATAAAAGAAGGTTAGAATGATTACATAAGTCTTTGGCTAAGTTTGACTAAAAGTCAAACATGGTCAAAGTCAAAGTCAACGGGGTCGAGTCGGGTATCCGACTATTATTCATCAATAAGTAGTCATATATAAGCATGTTGGCCAAGTTTCATGTTAATCGGAGTTGCGAGTAAGCGGGAACGAAATTGTGAAAAACACAAAAAAAATTGGGACAGAGATATTCTCGCTATAGCGAGATGTTGTGCACACCAGGGCTCGCTATAGCGAGGCCCCTGGTTTCAGGTGCTGAAGTGCTGAAATTTTCAAGTGCACGAACCAAACTTCTTTCAAACACAACTTATGAACCGAAAATACTCAAAACGCATACCATACATCGTTGAAAAGGTATTTTAATAAGGAATACAACTAAACACATATTATCAATCAAATCCATCATTTACAACAACTAAATTCTCGTCGAATGATCATCAAATGTTCATCATTAATGTTCCAAATTCATAAATGAAGTTTGATGATTCGGAAATTGAATGTTCCAAGATCATTAAATGTTCATCATTAATGTTCCAAGTTCATTAAATGTCTATTAGATAATAGTTTTCGAACCATCGCTTCGCGTCGGGTTCGGTTTTCAATATATTTTATTGCGTTTAGTATGTAAAATTATTTCGTGGTTAACGATGATGTCGTTGAAGCGCAACTTGAGTCGAACTAAAAGGTGTAACCCGTCAAAGATTTAAATGTTATTTTAAATTAACAATATATGTGTATCTCCGCGTTTCGCTATGAGATTGTTGACTTTTAAAAATTTAACGCAATTAAGCCGTTATCTTATATTAACAATTCGTATGATTTAAGAGTATAAGATTTACTGAGATATATCCAAAAAATCACTAAATAATTAAAAAATAATAATAAGACCCATATGTGTTTGTTGTTAATAGATAAAAATAGTTACGGAGCCTGCGAGTGAAAAATCAACATGTATGAAAAGTACCCCAAATATTTAGCGTTTCTTAAAAAGAATCCGTTTTGCGTATAGTTAGTGACATTGTGTTCGTAAAATTATTTCGAGTTTAACGATGGTGCCGGAAAAATTTAACTCGTTGCGAGCGAGAAGATATGACCCGTTGAATATTTGAGTGGAGTTTATTTAAGATTTTTTTTTATGAAAATGTTGATTTGACACTTTACCCCCTGTTTTGGAGGGGGGGATTTTAATTTTTGAACAAAGTGTGGGGAGGCTTTTTGTGAAATGGAATTTAAAAAAAAGGTAGAAATGACGAAAATGCCCCTGTTACTATTCATCATTTTTGTCTAATAGTTAATATAGTAATTTCTTATACTCGTGACTTTTTCGTCAATATTTTCTATTTGTCCGAGCGCGTCTACCTGTCAACGATTAATCTTTTCATTCGTGCCCGTGACCCAACTCCCATGACCCGTGAACAAACCCACAGATTTAGAAAAATTACATATCAAATATTGTGCACACAAATACCCATGACATGCGGGTAACCCGCACATTATTATAGGGTTACGTTAAAATATAAGTGTGTATTATTGTGTAACTAGATACGTATATGCATGCCGATTAATGGGTATACTCGCAATTTACTTAAACATGTATGACAAACACACATGTTGAATTCACCCGTAGAAAGTATGACATACTCCGTATTGACAAAATTTTACCCAAGTTATTTGAATTTCTACCCGTTTGTTTTGGGGCACGAATACCCGCGTCTTAAGGTATTGATAACATATATTTTATTTGTCTCACTACAAGTATCTCGTGTTAATTTTTTTAAAGTTATTCTTTATCTAATTTGACCATAAATATTTTTATTTATATTATATAATATTTGATCAAAATATATATATGAAAACACATTTAAAATTCAATTTATTCATATAATTTTTTCTTAAATATTATATATCACAATTAAAATGTTTTAAAGTTAAAGTTGACAATTTAAGACTTTAAAAAATCAAGATGTGGCACTTGTAGTGAGACGGAAAAGAGTATACATACAAATATACAATAAGTCAATAACTAATTAAGCTCGCCTGAGTGGTTTAGTAGTTATGGGTAATCCTAAACTGGTGTTAAAAACACATACAATTAGGGGAGGTGATATTCACATACTAGTTTTTAATCTACACATCTAATTTACTATTATGTCCTTACTTACAATAATAGAGGTTCAATTCTCTAAATAAACTTAAGGGCATAATTGTAAATTTTGTGATAAAAGGTGTGTATGGATCAAAAATAGGTGTGTGAGTATCACATCCTACAATTAACTAACGAATCAATAAATAATTAAATAATAAAAACTGGCATCATGCCGTTTCTATTCCACCGTCACATCTCGCACATCTAGCTATCCCAATCACGTTCACACCCAGCCTCCCTTCTTCCACTTACATTATATTTCAGTGTTAGTATACAGTATACACCAAACAACACGCTTTCTTTCGCCGGATATCTTATCTGTTTCTGCTACATATGGCGATCTCCGGTAGTTTCCGGAGCTCTCGAACTCACCGTTCGTTAACACGTCCACCGGTCGCCCTTACATTCAAACAATTCGCATATGCTCTCTCCGTCGCTGTCTTCATCTTCTTCACAGTCTCATTCCTATTCACCTCATCATCCGACGACGTTTCATTCGATCACATCAATGTAAGTACTACATATATTCTTATGAATTATCCTCAGACCTAATTCTGTACTGTAAATTCTTTTAAATTATTGACAGCCTATATAATACTGGATTCATTGATGTGTGTATTGTAGAAATTAGGTGTTTCATTTAGTAAGAATGTGGCTGGATCGTATCGGAGATCCGTACTTGCATTGAAATCAGATCCTTTAAAACCTAGATTTGATCAGATCCGGAAGCAAGCGGATGATCATAGATCGCTTGCTTTAGCTTACGCTGCTTATGCTCGAAAACTGAAGCTCGAAAACTCGAAACTAGTTAGGATTTTCGCTGATCTATCGCGAAACTATACAGATCTGTTATCTAAACCTACTTACAAAGCATTATATACATCTGATGCAAGTTCAATTGACGAATCGACACTGCGGCTGTTTGAGAAGGAGGTCAAGGAGCGGATTAAGGTGACCAGACAAGTGATTGCTGAGGCGAAAGAGTCGTTTGATAATCAGCTTAAGATTCAGAAGCTGAAGGACTCAATATTCTCGGTTAATGAGCAGTTAACAAAAGCGAAGAAACAAGGTGCGTTTTCAAGTTTAATTGCTGCGAAATCGATACCTAAAAGTTTGCATTGCCTCACAATGAGGTTAATGGAAGAGAGAATTGCACATCCGGATAAGTATTCAGATGAAGGAAAGGAGCGGCCGGTTGAATTTGATGATCCAAAGCTTTATCACTATGCTATATTTTCTGATAACGTGATTGCTGCTTCTGTTGTGGTTAATTCGGCTGTTAAGAATACTAAAGAGCCATGGAAGCATGTTTTTCATGTTGTGACTGATAAGATGAATCTAGGAGCAATGCAAGTTATGTTTAAGATGAAAGAATATAATGGTGCTCATATTGAAATTAAGGCGGTGGAGGATTATAAGTTTTTGAACTCGTCGTACGTTCCTGTATTGAAACAGCTAGAATCAACAAATCTGCAAAGGTTTTACTTTGAGAATAAGCTTGAAAATGCAACAAAGGATACAACCAATATGAAGTTTAGGAACCCTAAGTATCTTTCCATATTGAATCATTTGAGGTTTTATCTGCCAGAGATGTATCCGACCCTGCACAGGGTTCTGTTCTTGGATGATGATATAATTGTTCAGAAGGATTTGACCGGGCTTTGGAAGATAGACATGGATGGGAAGGTGAATGGAGCCGTTGAGACTTGTTTTGGATCATTTCATCGATATTCCCAATACATGAATTTTTCTCACCCACTGATCAAAGAGAAGTTTAATCCCAAAGCCTGTGCATGGGCTTATGGAATGAACTTCTTTGATTTAGATGCTTGGAGGAGGGAGAAGTGTACTGAGGAGTATCATTACTGGCAAAATCTGGTAAGATAGCTTCATATAGTAAATAAATTACTGAATGTTGCGTATAATTGTATATGCTGTCAATTTTTCTTTAAACTTCTGTTTTTGCAGAATGAAAACCGGACTTTGTGGAAACTGGGGACACTGCCACCTGGTCTGATTACATTTTATTCCACAACTAAACCATTAGAGAAGTCTTGGCATGTGTTGGGACTTGGTTATAATCCAAGCATAAGCATGGAAGAGATCAATAATGCTGCAGTTGTTCATTTTAATGGTAATATGAAACCATGGCTTGACATTGCTATGAATCAGTTTCGCCCACTTTGGACCAAATATGTTGACTACGATATGGAGTTTGTCCAGGCCTGCAATTTTGGTCACTGAACAAATTAAGTCATGGCGAAATAGTAGGCGATGGTTTAAGTTTTTGCAAAATACTCCGTACTACTCAACAATAATCATTCTACTTGGAGGATATTCTTTGTGATTACTTTTACACGTAAGCTGACGATTTATCTGAAGCTGTTGAGTTCAGATGGTTCTAAATCCAAGTATGGCATGATCCTTTCCTGTCTTAGTTTTGATATGTATACCTGAAAAGTGTTTATAGTTTCAGAGTTAATTTATCTTGTTATTTGTTGATTAAATTAATAACATTAGAACAATATATATTTATATACTATTAATCTTGGTTAATGTTTTCAATACCCACTAAGCATAATTATAGAAGACGGTTTATTAAGAGTTGCCTCCTAGGCTGCTAATTGATATAAAGTTGAGGCCATTTCTATTTTGTGATGATTCGTATATCACCATGCAATTCTTTTCTTTTTGGCAAATGTTCATAGCTGAATTTATGTTATAGTCATGGTGTCGTCTAAGACTGATGATTATGATTCTGGTCTATGAGTCTATCTTAAATCTCAAAATGGGTCATCACTTGACTATTGGTCAATTGGCCAAGTGGTATTGAGGTAACCCCGAGGGTTCCGGTTCAAGTCCACTAAATTTTAAAATGGGTCATCACTTGACCATAGGGTAATTGGCTTAGTGGTATTGAGGTAAACCCATGGTTGTGGTTCAAGTCAGTGATGGACATGTATATATTCCATTATTCCTGGAAATTTTCATATAGGTTGTGTGAGTTTGCCTTTTAAAAAATTGGGCAGTTGACAGTGAAGTAATAACTTAATTAGTCAAATGCTTCTAATTGTAACAAGACAATTCATGTTTTTTTATACAGTATTTTTTTTTTTAATGGTAATGCCAATTCTTAAAACGTAATGGAGTTCCACGTAATTTATATATAGCTTAGTTGATACAACTGTAGTAGGGTAAAACAAACTATGAAGATAGCATAAAGTGTCACCTCATTTATCAATCTAATAAATACCAATTGGTGTTTGTTCTGTTTTTGGTTTTCGGAAAGGTAGAAAATAGAATAAAATGGTACTCGGTATGAAGGAAGGAGTACCTAGTTGAAAAGAAAATAAGTGGAAAAGATACTTTTAAAAAGTTTTACATTCACAACAACGAAAGAAAATAACTTTTTTTTTATTAAAATTTTTTTTTTTACATATTTGTGTGTTTTTTATTGACGATAAAATATAGCGAAAAGTGAAACTTATTAAGACCACCTCGCATCTAATGACTTGTGCACTTCTTTATATAGCTGGTAAAGAAAGAAAGGAAGATGGGAGAGGCCACTCGATGGCACATTTCCGGTTATGGCCACAGTTTTCATACAACGATCATGTAGTTGGAAATTTTCCACTAACTATGAAAATTTGGTGTCTCAAACAGGGTCATAATCCAAATCAGAATTTTTGGACCAACCATCACGCCTAATGTCTTTGAGTTACAAACGTACAATTTTAGTGCTTTACCAAAACTGTGCAATCCTCTTATACAGAAAATCCTTGATCTGTTTTCACACCACCAACTTCTATAGGTAAACTCAGATTTATATACAGAAACTTTTTGCTGGAAAGTAGATGACCACGAGAAACAATTTTCGAAATCAGATTAACAAACATGGATCATAACTACCATAATCAAATCTGAAAAAAAAGCCTATAAACATTATGAGAATCCACTATAGCAAGATCACGGCTTTGTTCAAATCATTATTTATCACAAATGAGACTACAATTGTGCAAAAGAACTTGAGGGATGGCCATGGCCAAATCAGATATTTGCCAACTTCTGAGTTGAAACAAAAAAACTATCCAATAGCACATTAAAACATACTCTTCCAAATAGGGTACAACTGGTACAAATCCATAATTTTTTCATCATCATTAACTAACAAACACTCAACGTCTGCACATAACATATTATCATGATCGACTTTTCACAAATCCCTCATAAAAACCAATGACAATTGTTGGTAAAAATTACTCGACCGAATACCAATCTCCAAAAGAGAACAAGATAAATCGCGACTACATCTAATACTAAAATACCATAAAAATAATCAAAAAATAAATGAAAAACCTCCATCTAACCGTCTCTCCATTATCACCTACAGGGAGAATTAAAAAAACAAATGGTTAAAAAAATCCTAAAATAAGTCAGCAAATAAACAGCCTAATAATGTTACTCACCTACCGGAACTTTAAATAAACAGCCTAATAATGTTACTCACCTACCGGAACTTTAACATGTGAATTCGAGAACCAGCTATTCATAATCCACTAAATCCCATCTTGCCGTTGTACTCACTGTGGTGTATTTCTTGCAGCTCTATTAACATCAACCCCTCGGTTCACACGCACACCATTGTTATCTCTTTGATATCCCTCATCGCCACCACCACCACGGTTTGCAGCTGCTCCTCCACGGCTGCTGCTGCTACCTCGGTAACCATAATCATTCCTGTTACCGCCAATATCACTGCTTCGATTGTAACCCCTGCCACCGCCGTAACCACCACGACCTCCTCTCATGCTGTCGTTCCTCATCAATCCAGGTCCTCTTCCACCTACAAATCGTCCCCGGCTTCCTCCTGTATATTTTAGTTGCAAGTCATTAAGATACGAGATTCAAATACAAAACATTAATCAGTTTAATTAACTCGTTGAGAAATAGGTGATAATGAGTATTATTTCACTTGCATAAGAAGATTAACAATTAACAATTCATATCACGATCTAGAAAGTTTCACTTTAGTTAAGCAATTATTCCAGTTTTGAAACAAAAACAAACAATGTTATCAGAACCACTGATTTATACTAGTAGTAGATAAGTACGCACTTAATCTCGAAATTTATACTGAAGAAGAGAAGTTCAATACAATACCCTTAAATATGGGATACTAAAGGAGGGTCTTTAAGAGACCAAAAGAAATACTCCACATTAAAAAAATACAGTAAGACTTAATTTTGCTTTCGAATATTAGTTGGTAAAATTAAAACTAAGATCCTTTTCTAACAGAGTTATTTTTTACTATAACTTTTGTTAAGACAAATAAAAGTCAATAACTGATTTTAAAAAAAATGAACCACTCTATATAAATATATAATACATGCCTCTGGAGTATGTAGATCGTTTTTCTTCAACAACAACGTTGCGATCACCGATTGTAACTGGCGAAGCCTGGATATCATAAATACACGTTCTATGAAATAAACTAAATATATTTGCATAACAATTACACAAGAAAGAAATACATACGGTACATACATTTATTTATAATCGGCAAAGTAAAAGAGAACATCGCATTACCAACTAACATACCTTAATAGCGTTTTGAACGGCTTCAGGCACCTCGAATTCGACAAAACCAAAACAAAAACCCTGTTGCTGCTATAAGTGAGTTTCGGGGAGTCAAAAAAATTGAAATTGAACTGAAAGAATAAGTTATAACATACTTTATTGTTTCGAACTTGAATTCCATTAGGCTTAATAGGTCCAAACTTCTTGAACTCCTCCTGCAACACTGCAGGTGTTGCACTCATTGGGAGACCCTTGATATAAATGGAGTAACCTTCAGCTGTACAGACAGAAATACGATATTATACACGATTTACACATGAATACTAAACAGACTTTAAATCCATATCTAATGTAAACATCTAATTTTAGAAAGAACTAGCAACATCCAATTTCAATGACTAACGAAACATACATTCTTCTTCTTGGATGCCATTTTCAACAGCATCCACATTGGCAGCTGCTGTTTCAGCAACTATAGTAGTAGCCTTAACAGCATTAATCAGTTGTTGTTCCTGTTTCCTTGGTTGAGGTTTCCTTGCTGCAGGTGCCCCAGATGAAAAAGGCACACCATTCTGCTTCAGATCCATTACCTTAAGCAACAACACAACATATCATTAACAACAGCAAATAGCCTTTGCTTATGTGATCTGTTTCAAGTAATGCATAAAACTCATCAACCAAATTAGATCAAACCAGAGGACTTTACTGAACAGCCCTCTAGTTTACTCAAGTACATTGTAAACGTATACTTATCATTCTCCATATTCCCACAGAACAATCAGCGTGTTATGTGCTACAACTAGGGCTGTAAATGAGCCGAGCTACTCGAGCTCGAATCGTTAGAAGCTCGATTCGAGCCAAGCCTAAACGAGCTCGAGCCCGAGCTTGAACACATTTCAAAGATCGTTGCTCGAGCTCAAGCTTTCAATATCGAGCTCGAACATGTTCGCGAGCCTAAACGAAATTTTTCATTTAAATACAATAAATTTATATTTATATTTTTATAATATAAGTAAATTATATTATATTATACACGATAAAAGTATATAAAAAATAATACTAATCTATTATTGTTATAGTATATATTAACAACAAAATTTATAATCATAAACTTAACAAGCCTAAACGAGCCGACCTCGAGCTTTTAAAAATTGTAACGAGCCGAGCTCGAGCTCTTTAAAATTTAAACGAGCCGAATTCGAGCTCGGCTTGGATCATTTACAGCCTTAGCTACGACAATATATCCATAGGAAAGTGCTCTAAGGTGTGCTTACAATATATGCATAAGACTTCTTTGGCAAATCCTCAATTTTAGTGTTCGTCTCAACAGCCACCTGTGATGAATCCTGAACGTCATCAACCACCTCAGGAACCGGGTCCACATCTTCTACAGTGGTCACTTCTCCATTCTCCACAGGAACAACTTTTTCTATTTGAGATTCCTCTGTGGATACAACAGCTTGCTCGGGAATATAATTCCTCTCCACTGGAGCAATTTCAGGTTCTACAAATAAATCAATTTGTAGAAATATATAAGAACTTCTACAGTTTCCAAGTTAGTATCAAACATCAATCATAGCTAAAAACGTATTTTTTTTCGTCACCTTGCTCAGAAGTTACAGGAGCCACCACATTCTCAGTGGGAACATGGTCTCCTATGTAACGAAAGATGTCATTTAACACAAAGTAACCCCTGTCTTGAGGTGCAAGGAAGAAAGATTGAGTAAAATTCTGTGCAAAATTGTCGTGACCAGTCCAATACCCGGTCACTAGAACATTGACTCCACCGTTCAACGAGTCTAGTGCATCAACAGATATGATCTCAGCTTTGGAATTCACATAGTTAAGAGACAATATCTTAGCATTGATTGCCTGCACGCAAGAACCAACATTATGACAAACATAAAATAATTCCAAATCACTTTCATAGATATATAATCAGTAGTCGTTTATACTAATCCCGCATATATTTTACTAAGTTCGTACCTAGGTAACTACATTGATGAAATTCTAACCAAGTATGAAGCTGAAAAGAAAATAAAAGAAACAAGCAAACAAAGAACATAAAATCCGTTCTTTAAAGGTCTATAGTTTGAAGCAGATTGTAAACAGTTTAATGACAGCTTTCAAATTTAATAAGAAGAAAAGTTATTGGGTATACATTACCCACATCAAAAAGAAACTCATGAAGCAATAAACAAACCAATATATATATATATATATATATATATATATATATATATATATATATATATATATATATATATATATATATATATATATATATATATTGGTAGGATCAAGAGGGAAGTAACCATTGGGGGAAGCGGGGGGAAGCAAAAACTTTTTTTTTTCGTTTTTTGAAAAAACTTTGTTCACGAACATTATAGATGAGATGAAAATATGAACATTTAGTAGAGACACTTTGTGATAAATGTTTTTATATTGGCGGGAAAACGCTCGAAGAAGTAATATATAACAATTATCGTGTTTTTCGAGCGTATTTTGAGGTTTTAGCTATTGGGGTTTAGATATTAGGGTTTATAGGGTTTAGATATTAGGGTTTAGAAATTTAGGGTTTAGGGTTTAGATTTAGGATTTAGATGAGTTTTTAACACGAACGGTTTAGAGTTTAGGGTTTAGGGTTTAGGGTTTGGTGTTTTGGATTTATGGAATAAACCCAAAACACCAAACCCTAAACCCTAAACCCTAAACCCTAAACCCTAAACCCTAAACTCTAAACTCTAAATCGGGCTAAATTTTACTTCACAAAACATGAAGAAAAAAAAACGTTCATATTCTTCACGAACAATATTATCTTGAATGTTATTTTTGTCGATCGTTTTCCCGCCTAAATAATAACATTCATCACGAAGTGTCTTTTCTAAATGTTCATATTTTCGTGTGATCTTGATGCCGGAAAACAAAATTTTCAAAAAAAACGGAAAAAAAAAAAAAAATTTTGCTTCCCCCCGCTTCCCCCCGATTGGTTACTTCCCCATTGATCCTACCCCTATATATATATATATATATATATATATATATATATATATATATATATATATATATATATATATATATATATATATATAAGTCTCTCACGTTGTTATTGATTAAAAAACTAGGAAAGCAAGCATACCTCCATGGAAGTGGTTATGCTCATAGAACCATCCTCTTCGGGACGACCAAGTTTACTGGTGTCCTGATAAAATCGGTGAACCAACCCAGGGGACTTGTGCAGTATATGATAATACTGCTGAACAAATGCATCCCCAACCTGTTTATTCACAATACATACATTATACATTAAAATGTTAATCAGAATGGATAAACTAAAGATAATGCTTACAATCAGGTAATCAAGGCCGTCTCAACAATTTAAAGGCCCTAGACGAAAATATTAATTGGCCCACATATACGTTAAATTTTTTTACTACGCATAAAAAAATAATACTACAATTTATCTATTTACTTACATTGTATTTAACTATTAAAAACAAGGTATTTTAACTTTAATTGACAATTTTTTATTTGATTTAATTCAATATATTGAGGATAATATTTACATATTCAAAATTTTGGGCCCTAGTCGGTTGCCTGCCTATGCCTATGCTCGAGGACACCTCTGCAGGTAATGGTACATTATAAAGCAAATAAATCTTCAAAAATCAGATTCCTGTTTCTCAGTAGTTTAGTACAAAAGTTCTGGCAACACCTCGAACCGCATTAAAAATAATTAAGGCTCACAATTTCTTTATAATTATTAATAATTAATATTAATACATGTTCAACAACAAATTATTCCTTCAGCGTTACTGAAGTTCATGATTAAAATTGTAAAATCGAGACATCCTACTCAAAAACAGTTAAGATAATACTACATATATAAACTAATTTGAAAGTGCAAATTTAAAACAAGCAAATAATATACAGAAGTCGATACATACAACTTGAGCGGATACAGGTGCCGGTGCCGGTGCCGCTGGTACTGCCTGATCCGCCATTATAGATCGATATCAAAACCCTAACCAGACGAAAATAAAACGCTAGCATTAAAACAAAGCAATACATCTGTATCTATTATATTCTATGTAAGTATATGTTCACAAAAAAATTAATTAATACGTACCGGAATCACGGATCGAGGTGTGTATTAAGTGAGAGAGAATTTAAATATGTATGATCCTGTTTCTTAATCTCTCTCTACTTCTTTTGATTTAGGGTTTGTTGGTGAATAGAATGAGTAGTCTGTGTCAAAAGAATTTCAGGTTTTTAGGGGTTTATATAGTAAGGATTGTCGACTAATAACAAAACACTTTTTTTTTAAGTAAATCAGTTTGTTAGATCTTTGATTATAAATAGAATTAATTACAAGAATAGTCACTGTGATTTGTAAAATTTTATAAGTTTAGTCACTATGGTTATTTTTTTGCAAGTTTAGTCACTAGGATTTCAAACATTTACATGTTTAGTCACTCAAGCTGACTGACTTTAATTTAGTCCGTTTAAACATATCATGTGCAACTCACATGAGGGGTAAAATCGTCATTTAATCTTCTTCCTTACCTGCTTCATACTTTCTTCACCTACTTCTCTAGCAAAACCCTAATTTTTTTCATCATTCTTCAACTTAAAACTCAAAATAATATAATAATATAATATAATAATAATAATAATATAAATCAAATCAAATCAAATCAAAAATTCATTTATCATAAATTTAAAATCACATTCTTATCATAATATAACCCTCTACCACCGTCAAATTTGTCCCTCTGCACCACCGTTAGCTTTCTGGCGAGATCCGTACCAGGCTTTCCGGTACCACCACAGCCCTCTACAACCGTCTAATTAGTTCTCTCCGCCACCGCTTCTAGCCTTTATTAATTAACTAGTGTATTTTCTTGTTTAGATCTGAAATTACCGCCTGCACCATAACTGAAATTACGACACCAGATCTGGCCAGAGATGACCACCCACGTCGCCGTCAAGATCTATCCCATGATTCAGGCGAATTTGCTGCTATTATTTTTTGTAAATTTCTTATTTGATTTGTGAGGCACAACTAGTACATCTTTGCATCAGAAATCGTTGCAGACCTTTGTTAGCTTTCATGAGTTTTGTTGTGAAGTTTTTTGTTGTGAAGAATTCTTACTAGAAGTTACAGAGGTAACTTTGATTTTCAATTTAAGAATATAAGTAAACTAAAGAGTACATACTTTGTGGATTTTGTTGTGACTTTTGTGGATTTAAGTTACAGGTGATGAAATTAGAAGTTACTGAGGAAAAAAGATGGATGGAGAAATAAATGTTTGAATTGATCTTCTGATTTATTAGGTGAAAAAAAGGATGGAGCAGTAAATGACGATTTTACCCCTCATGTGAGCTGCACATGATCTGTTTAAACGAACAAAATTAACGTCAGTCAGTTTGAGTGATTAAACTTGTAATTTTTTGAAACCCTAGTGACTAAACTTGCAAGAAAAAAAATCATAGTGACTAAATTTGCAAAATTTGACAAACCACAGTGATCATTCGTGTAATTAAGTCTTATAAATATAAAATTACAAAATGCAAGTTGTAATTCACTCATTTGATTTATGATTATCGGAAAATCTCTATATTTTTCCTTTATTATAAACTCATAAATTAAATTAATAGTATGTGTGTAACAAGTGGCTTAAAATCTTGGTATAGTAATACGTTAATATTAATACATATTGTATGTGTTATACATTAAGTACTCAATTTAATATCTTTTGTTTGTAACTTATGATATAGAAGCTACATGCAAAATGTAAATATTATAAAAGATATTACAAATATTGTAATGAACTGTAGAATGTGAAACATGTGTGTCCAACTAATATGTTTATAAATGTTTTTTTTTAGAAAAGCAACACTTTATTAAACAACTCGAACAATTACATTTGGCATGAGAGGATGACGTACAAAGGAATTGAGATCAATCCTAACTACACGAAAATACTATGGCATTATCAAAACATTTGCTAGAAATAAACATTTGGATTTATGAGCCATTGTGACCAAATAGGTTTAGTCCCTGATCCGCGATTGAAAATCCATTCAAAGGATTTAACTTGAATTTCGTTTATGATCGTTGTAGCGAAGCACTTTGTCTTTTTGAAGACAACATGGTTTCAGTTACGCCAGATTGCATGTGCGGTTGTCCACTCTATTGCTTTCCAGGTGTTCGAAGTATCATTCGGATTCGATCCAAGTCATTTTCCTTGTAGCATGGACTGAAGGTTAAGATCTCTTGGCATTGTTTCATTGCACCATTGAAAGATACACCTCCAAATTTGTTCCGATATCTCACACTTAAAAAGAGCATGTTCTAGTGATTCGATTACATTTCCACAAACCGGACATAGGAGTGAATCCAAGTCAATACCCCGTTTATCCAGTTCACAAAGTGTCGGTAATCGGGATTGCCTTGCGCGCCAAACAAATATTTCAATCTTTTTTGGAACGAGCTTGTTCAATAACGTGGTTCCCGAATTGTTTTCGCTTGATAGGATTTTGCTATTGATGAGTTTTGTGAGCTCAGATGAGCAAAATTGGTCATTTGGGCTTAGTTTCCACTTCCAACCATCATCGATATCATCCCAAAAAGTGATTATCTGAAGGAGGTTGTCTAGTTCGTTGAGTTCAGTTGTCGTTCACCCAGTTGGAGTTCTAATCCAGCACCACCTGAAGGATCCGTTAGGATCCATATTCGCATTAATATTACGTCGATCACTAATCAAGCAATGCGGATTGCATTCGAGCCTGTACAGCCTGGGGAATTGGTCTGCAAGACGAACGTTTGAGATCCAAATATCATCCCATAGTCGCGTGTGTGTTCCATTGTTGACAGACCTCACAAACGAATCAGTGAGGTTGATGCCCAAGTTGTTGATTGTCAATCCTGCTTCTCGAATGCCATCCCAAGTTGAACCCCTGTTCCAAAAATTAGATAAATCGTGAGTTCCCAACCCCCCTTCCCACCCATATATGCTTTTGATAATTTTTACCCAATATGCGTTGGGTTCGGTTTTCACTCGCCACCACCATTTGCCTAATAGTGAAAGATTTTTTGCTTTGCGAGTACCCACATTTAACCCACCCATTTCATAAGGTAAAAGAAGTTTTTCCCATTTAACCCATGCGATTTTGGAATTATCACCCGTCCTGCCCCAAAAGAATTTTCTTCTCATACCTTCAAGCGAATTAATGACATTGGATGGTGCACGGAATAGGGAGAAAGCGTACAACGGTAGGCTACTAAGAACCAATTTTATCAAAGTGAGACGACCCCCGAAAGACATCATTTTCGATTTCCAATCGGCTAGTTTGTGTTGCATTTTTTCTATCACACTCGACCACTCGCTAGTCTTTTTCATTTTCCTTCCAATTGGTAGCCCGAGATAGGTGAATGGTAGTGTACCCACTTGGGATCCTATATGGTTTGCAAATTCTACCACCCGATTCATGTGAACCCCAATACCGTAAAGAAAGCTCTTTGAGAAATTTACTTTCAAACCGGAGAAAATTTCGAAGCATTTTAGGATCTTGAAGAGGTTCCCCGCATTCCGTTTGCTCCATTCTCCAAAGAGTATTGTATCGTCGGCGTATTGAAGATGCGACAAAACTATCTTATCTGACCCCACTTCTAACCCTTTGAACAACTTGGTGGTAATTCCTTGTTTCATTAGTGCATTGAGACCTTCTACCTCAATTATGAATAAGTACGGGGATATCGGGTCTCCTTGACATACCCCCCGTTGAAGCATGAATTCTTTGGTGGGTGAACCATTAACAAAAATAGAGATTGAGGCGGACCGAAGACACAAATTTATCCATGAACACCATTTATCTCCAAACCCCATTAGCTCTATTATTTTGATTAGGTAGTCCTAATTGAGGCTATCAAAAGCCTTTTCGAAATCGGCTTTAAAAACAAGTCCTTTCCTTTTTTGTTGCTTGAGTTCCCAAATTGCCTCGTTAGCCACAAGAATGCCATCAAGGATATAGCGACCTTTTAGAAAGGTACTTTGTTCGATTCCAATTAACTTGTGCACAACTCTTTGCATTCTATTTGTGAGGATTTTCGAGATCACCTTGTAGTAACTTCCTATTAGGCTTATTGGTCTATAATCCCCCAAATTTATCGGATCACGTTTATTAGGAATCAAGGTAAAAAAGGAGGCATTGCATCCATGCGAGATGTTACCGTTAGCCCAAAACCAATCGATTGCACGCTTTAAATCTTCCTTTATTAACCAATTTTTTTTTTTTTTGTAAAACGCCATATTAAAACCATCCGGGCCCGGTGCTTTTGAGGAGTCACAGTTTTTGATTGCGATCCAAATTTCTTCTTCAGTGAACGGTTCCGGTTCCTCAAGAGAGGTTCTATCATTATCGCTGATTCGATTAAGGGTTAAGTTGGATAGACATTCATAATCTGCCCTAGTGTCACCCGTAAGCTCAAACTTCTTCCTGTAATAATCAAGAATTGTAGATTTGATTATATCCGGATTTTCGTTCCAAGATCCATTCACATTTAAGCCTCTGATGTTAGTTCTGTTGTTACGCCTGCGGATTGACGAGTGAAAGAAGGAAGTATTAGCATCCCCTTCGGAAACCCACTTGAGTCGTGCTTTTTGTCTCAACATCTATGATTTATCGCATTCCTTTTGCAGCCATTTAGCCCGAGCATCAACCCAGCTTAATCTTTCTTCTTCAGTGATTGGACCTAAATCTGCCTTGCTTTCCATTGCCGTGACTATATTTTTCCATTCCTCAATTTCTCCATCGATGTTACCATATTTATGCCTACTCCATAACCGCAGCCCTTCTTTAACACTTTTTAATTTGTCTCTAAATATACAGTCAGGCCTATTCGATGTGCTATCTTTACTCCATGCCTCAGTTATTATCGCTTCTACCTCAATAGATTCTAGCCAAACATTGAAGATCTTGAAGGGTTTTGGGCCGAAGTCATTATTTTTGTCCCGGAGTATTATCGGCCAGTGGTCCGATGTGAATCTGTTTAAGCATATGGTGGAAACATCACCCCAACTATTCAAAAGAATTCTTCCGACACGAGGAAACGGTCAAGCTTACTAAGCTTTGCACCATCGTCACTTACTCTTGTGAAACGTTTAGCTATCAACGGAACTTCAATCAAGTTGTAGTTGTTTATGAAACTATTGAACATATTGGCTCGCCTAATAACAAATTCACAATTCTGTCTTTCATCTTCCTCTCTCACTTCGTTAAAATCACCCCCAATGACCCATTCTGCGTCTTTGTAAGAGAACAGTCCTTCGAGGCTTTCCCAAAATTTCTTTTTGACATCATCATTGTGAGGGCCATATACGTTGACAATTATTGATTCTTTTGTTTTTCCTCTCCATTTACCTTTAATAGCTAGGAAGAATTATTTTTCGATTGCCTCGTTCACTTCGAACACAAGAGGATCCCAGATTAATAGCATACCACCAGCCTTGCCAACTTTCGGTTTTTGGATGTATTGGAATTCAGAGGAGCCCCATATCGATTCAACCCAACTATCGTCAACTAAGTTTCGTTTAGTTTCTTGTAATGCCACAATGTTCAAAGCTTCATCAATTCTCATTTTTCGAAACCAATCAACTTTATTTAATCTGGGTTTCCTTTTCCCGAATCCACGAATGTTTAATGACATGATCTTCATTAAATAATAAGAGGGAGCGAGTGAGTGACAACTATGTGTTCATTGGGAAATTTCTTCCCAACGTAACCCTAATCTTTCACCAAAATATTTGAGTCCTACACTGGCCGATGATTCGTGGGAGGTATTCTTCGATTGCATTAGATGTTTAGTTGGTTTAAGTGGGCGTCTGGGTTGGTTTGAGGTGGATGGGTTCAGTGGAGGTAACTGGTTAGCAGTGGCATTGGGGTGGTTTGGCATGGTGTTTTGATTGGAGAGGGGTTTACTCTGCTGTTGTGTGGAAGTGGATTTTTTGTTTTTCGGAGGGTGTCTTGCTAATATTTTAAGTTGGAGGAATCGGGATGATGTTTTCCAACTACCAATGGTGTTCCAAACCTCTACTCGTGATTTATTTTTTGGTATAGAGCACGTTTTAGATCCTGACAGTTTTGGATTGGAGGTGGAGGTAGGGAATGTTTTCGTGTGAATGGATGAAGGTTTGGAAGGTTGGGGAATGGGGTTGGAATGGGTTTTGGGATTTCGATGTTTGTTAGGATTTTGGTTAGTGCAAATTTCGGGACTCGATTGGACATCAACAATTACTTTGGAGTTGATTATTCTTGGCTCTGAAGGGATAGATTTAGGTTGCAGGTTATGGTCAAGTTTGGTTGCTGTAGAATCAACTAACAATTCTTCTTGTAAATTGATTGTGCGAATTGGACTGAGATGGGAGGTTGATGGGTTAGTAGCTTTTAGTGTGGATTTAGGTATTGGGCTTGGCACAGAATTGGGCTTGGGGTCAATTGTGTTTTCCATATTGGGAAGAATTGGGCTTGAGCGTGTTATAGGGGAAGAAGATTTTTGTTTGTTTGGAAGATGTATTGGGATGGTGTTTTTAGGTGATGGATTCATAGGTTTTGGGCTTAGTGGGCTTGGGATATGGGTAGTGGGCGAAATTGGGCTATTAGGTGTGATGGTTTTTGGTTTAGGTCTTTTGGTATGCAACAGGGTAGCATTGGTTTTCGAAAAGGGATACGAAGAATTATTACCTGGAGAAATGGAATTGGTGGGCCCTATAGGATTTTTAACTTGATTTGGCGACTCTTCATGAACCCTATTACAGTTTCCTAGGTTAACATCTCCCTCGTGTGTTGTACCCTCATTATTATGGCTGCTAAAGTGTTCATTAGTCCCCATGCACTTTGATGATCTGTCTTCCGCCATTTTCCTGTTTGATCTCACCGGAATATTCGTTTCCGGTACCGATTCGTCGTCGGAGCTCATATCTAATTGTGAGTTGCTCTCTGTCTGCCACTCATCATTGCACTCATCCCCATCAAAATCCAATTGACAAATATCTCTTACCAATTCTGAGACATGGACATAAAAGATACCATTTTCTGTTTTCACATTGACAACTTCATGGATAGTTAAGTTTCCCCGAACATTTACCAGGACTTTACCAGAGATCAGGTTTTGATTTTGATTTTTTAGTGAACAATTTTCGAATTTCAATATTCTACCATACCAAGAAGCTATCTTATCAAAGTTCTGTTCATTCCAATGAGGTGGTGGTACGCCAACAATACTCAACCATGTCAACCTACCAAGGTTTGGTCGGTTTGGGTTCCATCTGGATATGTTTGGAATCCATCTTCTAATACCATGTGCTTCTTCATCAAGGATATTTTGCACCGTTGTATCATTCTCAAATGTGAGCATAATAGTGAGTCTACCAAGATATCTGATCACGAAGTTTGAAAGATGCTCTTCTAAACAAAGGTCATGAATGTGTTCCAGGGTGTCAACATTGGTCGTTTCCCCAACTAGGGTTTTTGAGTCAAATGGGTTGGTTGTGTTTACATCAACCAACTGTACAACTCTCTCTTTGGGTATGTTGGTGTTTGTTTTCGGTGGGATTGTAACATTTGGGGGATTTAGGTTGTGATGTTGGTGATGGTTTCGAGGTGTTTGAGGTGGTTTAGGTTGTCGGTATGGGGTTTGGCGTGAGTTGAAGTGGTTGGTTGTATTATTAGGTGGTGGTGGTTGTTGTTGTTATTGTGGTTGCCTTCTGTGAGGGTGTGGTGGTTGTGGTTGCTGCCGGAAGGGCGTGTAAGGAGGTTTGGTATGGTTGTGATGGTTTAGGTGAATGTGGTTGTGTGTAGGGTTTGACGTTTTAGGGTAGGGGTTACCATGAGTGTGGAGGTTGCCGTGAGTGTGATGATAGTGTTGTGGATGGTTAGAAGTTTTGTTAAGGGGTGGAAACTCATAATGGTTGAAGGGGTGCTGTGGTGGTGGTTGCCGACTGGCATGATGTTGAACTCTTGCGCTATTTTCATCATTTGCCTTTTCACCTTCCTTACTGATAATGCTAAAAGCGAACATATATTTCATAGCATTATCCCTCGAGAAAGACAAGCTTTTAGTTGCAATTGTTCTATTTACAAGTGATATTCGTTTAAATAATAAAAGGTGAAGACAAAAGACAGATTCGATGATTTGAAGGCGCAAATGACCAAAAAGCTAAAAAGTACAAGGTACAATCAAAGTGGTTCAAATTATTGATGAGAAACATCTAGAAATTACAAGAGTACGAGCCGCAAAACGTAAAGTACAAGATATTAAATTGTACGCAAGGACGTTCGAAAATTCGGAACCGGGACCAGAGTCAACTCTCAACGCGCGACGCAACGGACTAAAAATTACAAGTCAACTATGCACATGAATATAATATAATATATAATTAATTCTTAAAATTATATATATATTATATTATATATTAAAACCGTCGACAAACAAGAAAACAAAAGCATTTGGGCTGGATCCAGCTGGCCATGCGATCGCATGGCCTGGAAGAACAAAACCCATGCAATCGCATGGCCCCAAAAGTTAGGTCAGGTCCTATAAATTTCGCATGTTTTGGCCGAATTTTACACACATAATTCAATCTCTCACTCTCTACGATATATATATATATATATATATATATATATATATATATATATATATATATATATGTATATATATATATATATATATATATATATATATATATATATATATATATCTGTATATATATATATATATATATATATATGTATATATATATATATCTGTATATATATATATATGTATATATATATATATGTATATATATATATATATCTGTATATATATATATATGTATATATATATATATATATATGTGTATATATATATATATATATGTATATATATATATGTGTATATATATATATATATATGTATATATATATGTGTATATATGTATATATATATATATATATATATATATGTATATATATATATGTATATATATATATGTATATATATATATATATATAATTTATAATTTTAATTTTAATTTAAGATTAATAATAATAAGGTTATGTTAGCGAATATTGTAAGTGTGTAAGTCGAAATTCTGTCCGTGTAACGCTACGCTATTATTAATCATTGTAAGTTATGTTTAACCTTTTTAAATTAATGTCTCGTAGCTAAGTTATTATTATGCTTATTTAAATCGAAGTAATCGTGATGTTGGGCTAAATATTAAAGACGGGGTAATTGGGCTTTGTACCATAATTAGGGTTTGGACAAAAGAATGACACTTGTGGAAATTAGACTATGGGCTATTAATGGACTTTATATTTGTTTAATTGAATGATAGTTCATTAATTTAATATAAAGATTTACAATTGGACGTAATTATAAATAACCACATACACTCAATCGGACACGATGGGCGGGATATTTATAAGTACTAATAATCGTTCATTTGACCGGACACGGGAATGGATTAATAGTCAATGGACTCATTAAAACAGGGGTGGATTACATGCAAGGATACTTGGTGTAATTGATAATAAAGTATTAAAACCTTATTACAGTTTAAGTCCCCAATTAGTTGGAATATTTGACTTCGGATATAAGGATAATTTGACGAGGACACTCGCACTTTATATTTATGACTGATGGACTGTTATGGACAAAAACCAAATGGACATATCGAATAATCCAGGACAAAGGACAATTAACCCATGGTAATAAACTAAAATCAACACGTCAAACATCATGATTACGGAAGTTTAAATAAGCATAATTCCTTTATTTTATATCTCATCGTACTTTTATTTACTGTCATTTTATTTATCGCACTTTTTAATTAATGTACTTTTTAATTATCGCAATTTTATTTATCGTCATTTTATTTATCGCACTTTAATTTATCGCACTTTAATTATTGTCATTTACTTTACGCTTTAAATTAAGTTATATTTATTTTTAATATTTTACATTGCGACTAAAGTTTTAAAATCGACAAACCGGTCATTAAACGGTAAAACCCCCTTTTATAATATTAATACTACTTATATATATATATATATATATATATATATATATATATATATATATATATATATATATATATATATTTATATATATATAAATATAGTTTTAAAAATATAGTGTTAAACTTGGCTAGCTCCCTGTGGAACGAACTAGACTTACTAAAAACTACACTACTGTACGATTAGGTACACTACCTATAGTGTTGTAGCAAGGTTTAGGTATATCCACTCTATAAATAAATAAATAACTTGTGTAAAATTGTATCGTATTTAATAGTATTTCGTAGTAAAAATTAATAGTATTTTGTACCCATTCGCTTTAACATCAAGTATTTTTGGCGCCGCTGCCGGGGAATTCATCAACGCCGAAAGCGAAACGCTATTAAAAAAAAAATTAGTTTTTAAGCTATTTTTGTAAAAATATAATTTTATATAAGTTTTAAAATACAAAAATATAAAAGAAAAATATATTTCTATTTAAATTAAAAAGTTTATATTTTTGTTTTTCTTTTGTTAAAAATTAAAACTAATAAGTATTTTTTTAAAATATAAGTTTTTATTTATTTTATATACATACTTTATATAATATTAAAACTAATTCGTTTGGCCATGTAAATTTCGTTTAGCTTACCATGTCTTTTGAAAAATCTCCACAGATCTGGAACATCCCATGAAGTAGGATAATTATAGAACAGGAAGGATGTAACTTGCTGTCTTCTCGTCTTTGAATCCAATCAGTAGTAGCCATCATTGTAGCCGTCATGCACCGCCACCGTGCTCCTCCTGTTGCCGTCGTTTTCCGCTCTCCCTCACTCCTCTCTCTCTCTCATCTCTACCTTTAGACCACAAATTGAATGATTTATTATTTCATTTTTTAACCTTTTTAAAAGTTGTTGTCATTAACCATATATCTCACACATGTACGGTCCACCGTTCACCTAATATGTTTATAAACACATCTTCACTATGGAAAGATGGATGTAGTTTCAAAGTAGTACGACAATTAAAATGGTATCACATACATTTAGTATAAAGGGTGTATATTATTATTAAGAGCATGTGCGTTATACGACGACTCTCAATCAAACATGGGATATAATAAATAAAAAAAATTAAGTCCTGAAAGAATACTTCCAATGCTTCTCATGACAATATCATCAACAAAATCATTTAGGGGTTCACTTGAAAGTAGAAAACTTTAAATTCAATTGTAAAAATCCAAAATATGGGATACATCTAATATATGCTAGTTTAGCTAGTGATGGCAAGACCGTTAAAAAAAACCTAGTGATGGCAATATATGTGGGTCAACTAGAGGGGTAATATGTCATAACTAGGGTAAAGACCCGTGGATTCACGGGATTTTTAAGAATTTTTTTAATGATACGTTATATAAGCAACGTGCAGATAAACTAACAAAATTCATCAAGTAATATTAGATAGAAAACAACATTGTTTAAAGAAATACTTGCTAGAACGACAATTAAAAAGAGAAATCCAAAAGCATAGTGTTTAAGTTACAAAACATTAACAAACAACTTGAAAAGGATGTTAATAATTCATTACTTCTAAAAATCATCAAATCCTCTTTGTAGTAGGAAGCTCATTACTTGTGAAGATCACCGATTTGAAACTTCTACAAAATTTTCAGAAACATACAAATGTGTGCATGTGGGAGGCTTCTTTTTTGATATTCCATTGTGTAAACAACTGCAATGAAAATGTACAAATTAATTAAAATTGACAATTTAAAAAGTTAAGACAAATAGCAAATAGATATTAAATATTTAAATATTTAAATGTATATAAGTATGAAAAGAAGTATTATTAGTACTTGTTTCAAGCTCACCCAATACATGTTTTTCTTTTAAGTCTTTTATGAGGCTATTTAGCTTCACTTTAAAAAGCCTAAATAAGATCTCTTTTTGTCCTTGCTTCCTATAATCTTATTTTTTAAGAAAAAGGGTATTGTAGGCCAATTTGAATTGACGATGACAGTTATGAACAATTGTGGGTGTCCAAAAGTTTTACTAAAGATTTAATCTTGGATGGAAGACTACGTGCATCTTGGAAAGATTTAGCAGGAGTAATCCTCAAAGTAAAAAATTCTTTAAAATCCATAACTTGAGGCAACTGTTGATCACTAAATAGTTTTGTACCAAAGAAAGCATCCTCGATTGGACAATTTGTTGCAACTGTGAAAACAAACAATCATCAAAAGTTGATATTTAGTAACATCAATTGTATGTGCATATAACTAAAAACAGTTTATTCATTAAATTTATGTATAGTATACCTTTCAAGTAATTTATTTTTTCAAAATCAATTAACACAACAAAATCTTCATCTTGTAACTTAGTTTTGTAAAGAAGTAAAGTTATCAGTACACATATAATCTCTATAAAAATTGTATAAAGGTACTTGAATTCATCTGTGAAATACTTGCTTTTCATGAACTTCAGCAGCAGTCGTTCTAAGTAACTTAGTAACTTCTCTTTCAAACATTACAAATGATGCATTACCAGAACCATCCCGAACTCGAGCTTGAATTTTGAAACTGGTAAAAAACAAATGTGTATATTTAATTTCTAATTTAATTATTGTGCTCACAATTAATTATATTCTGTATCATTTACCTTGGAAATACTGATGATGCGTAACATTCACACTTAGGACAATACAATTTACCATCGTTTTCAAAAAAATTTCCCACACTATCCTCTTTGTTTTCTAGAACAATATGTTCAGACTTCTTAATCACTTTCTTCTTACACTTTCTACAGGCAATATACGACCAACCACACATCCGCTCCACACATGTTATGGTAGCAAGCACAACACAAGTAATAGGCTACAAAATTTTACATTTTTAAACATTATTACTAAACTTATATAGTAAAAACTAACAATGTATATAGATTTTATTTGCCATTGATACCTTTGTTGCATCAATGATTTCACTAATAGTCATTTTTGGCATTGTAAGAAACTCATCACGAAAAGACTTAATTGTGACGAACCGGAAATTTCTGACCAAATTTAAACTTAATCTTTATATGATTTCGATACGATAAGTAAAGTATGTAAAGTGGAGTCTAGAAAATTTTGGAACGATGTTCATATATTCAATTGACCTTCGACTGCTCTCGACGATTCACGAACAATTAATTGTAAATAGATATGTGTGTATGTATATATAAATAATAATTCGAAATATAATTTGAAGTATTATATGTTGTTATTATTAAAAATTAATAAAATAAAAATAGAATATTATAATAATTATTATTTAAAATATATATCTATATATAAATAATGTATATTAAAAATAAATATTAATTGATGATGGCTAATTGGTTTGATGTTTCGATTGATATTAAGCAAGTTAAATTCAAACTTATGTAATTTTAAAATAAACGGTGATACGAAAATGAGTTCTATAAATTTTAGGCTTATTAAAAATGTATTTAGGAACTATTTGTTAAGTTTTAACACTTTTTATATTTTATCCAGAAATGAGAGAGACATTTGATGTAATTTTTATTTAATAAATTAATGACCAAATTTATACCATAATGACCAAAATAATTAAAGGTATTTAATTTAAAAATATGAAATTTTTCTGAAGACTTTTATTTGCCACTAATTACCAATGGAGTACGAAATCTAATCTGTGATAAACTGTCGGCAGAGTGACAGTAATATGCCCGTGAATTATGAAAGTAAGCCACTATTTTTCTTTTGTCCATTCATTGATTTATATCTATTATTAACATATGCATATGCATACATTTACATACACACATACACTAACATATGATCAATCTCTCTTCACCACCTAAGTTTCACAGCCACCATGATCGACCACCATAACCATTGTAAACTCATTTAAACCCATCACCTTCAAACTAATTTTTTTGCTGCGGTATCGACTTCTATGTTTCAATCAACCATCAAACCCACATCACCGGAGTCACCATACACCCCCATTAACGGTCACCACTCGGTTAACCATCTTTCACCACCACAACACCTCCACCCGCCACCAATCATCCACCACCTAGCCACCTATAACCACCACCTTCATCATTCGAGCCACCATCACTTTCACACCACCATGTACCTATCGAAACCCACTTCTGTTTGTGTTTCTGTTTCCACAAAGACCAACTAGTAAACCCACCACAAAACACCACAACTAACCACCAGCAACCATTAACCATCCGCCACCCTTCTCCTCCTATTTGAAGAACCCAACCAAACTGTCACCTCATCATTATCATCTTCGTTTATATTATTTTTCCTACTCATGTCACTGTGAATGTGCAACTGTTTGTGCGTCCGAATAAAGAACAATCACTCCAAACAGTGTTCGAAGAATCAAGGTGTGCAAATTCATTCATTCAGTTGCAACTATAATATCTGAATTTGTTCTTCAATCAGTTCTTCATCATGCGAGTATCCTTTTCATCGCTAACTGCTATTGCTCGATGAACATTAGAATCGAATCAATTGATTTGTCCGCAAAAGACTTGAAATCGATCACAACTACTTGTATTTGCAGCAACTAACAACAACTCAAAACAATCATCACTAACCCAACATCCACCATGAACCTTCCTTTCTCTCTATCTCATCTAGTTCTCTCTTCTGTGATGTAACCTGTTGCCAAACACCCTCACTTCATTCATCATACTACAGTTACACCTTGTTTCTGTTTAGACATTAAGACCACCCAAAACACCATTAAAATAAGCTTTGTTACTGCTGTTATTGTTCAATCACATAGAGCCATTACCTGGTACGTTTGAAGCTGCCATATTAGTGCTGCACGTTGTGGTTTCTGTTACCGAAGACTTAAAGCAATCCAAACATCATTGTTACAACTTTCTATTTGAAACCCAAACCCTCACCATCCTCATCGATCACCGCCACCACAAGTCTCCATCTCTGTTACTGTTCCATTTCGATTTATACTTCGATCAACACCCCAGAACAGCTACTACCTTCGTTTTGTTTATTTGAATAACTCTCGAACCACAA